>NC_090439.1:613169271-615669271 GCF_031143425.1 Pleurodeles waltl
CAGTGATGAGGCCAGAGTTTGAAAAGCTTGGTAAAGGGCCGCCTGACCAGAATGAATGCCCTCCAGGAATGCATTAGTTTGTTTCAACTGCCTTTCTACACCCTGGATGGCATTCAAAATGGTAGACTGCCCAACAGTGAGGGACCTGAGGAGGTCAATGGCCTCCTCACTGAGGGCAGCAGGGGTGACAGGGGCAGCACCTGAGGTGCCTGGGGCAAAGGTGATGCCCACCCTCCTGGGTGAGCGGGCACGGGCGAAGGCAGAGGGGCTGCTGGGAGGGCGATGCTTGTAGGGGGGGTGGCGGCTGTACCTGCAGATGCGGGGGGCACAGATGTTGCCGCCACCACAAGGGAGCTCCCATCAGAGGACGTGTCCTTGTCGCTGGTGTCAGCTCCTGTCCCCGCCGTGAAGCTCCCCTCGCCCTCCGTCCCACTGGTGAATTCCTAGTCCGTAGTCTCACCCTCCAGGGCCATGTGGGATGCAGCTTCCTCCTGCTCCGGTGCCATTGCTCCTCCGCCTGATGATGCTAATGCACACAAGAACAGGGAGAACACAAAAAGGGGGGGGGGGAACGACAGAAGAAAGACATGTTGAGTACATGGATTACCGCTACCGTTGGCGGACAAGACAGACACAGAAGCCCCCTGCACAACGCTGCGCTCTTGGGCTCCACTGTTCAATTACTGGGAAATGGCCTATAAGCCTATGGACGACATCTGCACACACAGATGACACAGGGGCATGAATAGCTGTACTTGGCACTCTACAGAGGTGGGCTGGGGCGCCACATGGCCTGCCTTACGGAGGGGCCTTGCCTACGGAACTCGCCCTGGCCTAGGGAAACCCACAA
The DNA here is from genome assembly GCF_031143425.1 of Pleurodeles waltl. Classification (NCBI taxonomy): domain Eukaryota; kingdom Metazoa; phylum Chordata; class Amphibia; order Caudata; family Salamandridae; genus Pleurodeles; species Pleurodeles waltl. The sequence goes on from NC_090439.1 coordinate 613,170,122, forward strand.
CCCTCCTCCCCCACCCAGACAACTCCACTGCGCGTAAAGTCAGCAGAATGAGAGTGTATTCACCCCCTTGTGTCTGCTGTGATGCCCTCAAGCGCCCATCCAACTCCGGGTAGGCCCCTGCCAGGACCCTGAACATCAGGGGGGTCATGGTGCGACGGGCACCCCTCCCACGTTGGGAGGCCATCCCCAGCTGAGCCTCTGCCGTCTTCTTGCTCCAGCTGCGATCGTCCTCCCATCTTTTCTGGCAGTGGGTGCTCCGTCTGTGGTAGACCCCCAGGGTCCAGACGTCCTTGGCGATGGCACGCCATATATCTTTCTTCTGGTGGGCGCTGACCAACATGAAATGTACAGGGGAAGAAGAGAAGTCATTACCAACTGCACCGTCAAAGTGATTGGCCCCCATCTCTACCCTTGCCATGTGGCACATGCATTCACCGTCTTTCATGCACGCAGCACTCTGCCCCCTTCCTTCTTACATCCAGCCCTCTCCACACAGGCATAGCCCATACAACATGCTCCCTGTGTACTTACCTGTTTGTCTTGAGGACCGTAGAGTAGCGTGTACTGGGGGAGGACCCCATCCACGAGCTTCTCCTACTCCTCCGATGTGAAGGCAGGGGCCCTTTCCCCAGACACACGAGCCATTGTCTCTTCCAGACCGAGGTCACAGCAGCACTTGCAGTGTAGGTCCTCTCCTGTCGAAGATCAGGTATCGAGTGATTGAACAGACAGAAAATGGCGGTCACGTCAGCGGCGGTGTGTACCATCACCGCCGGCGTACATCGTCATTGGCTCCTGGGACCCATAGGGTCCAATGTTAACTAATGCAGCATTGCGCCGCGGTCTCCGACCGCCTACCACGACGGTGTACAATGCCAGCGCAGTTACCTCACATCCCACTTGTCCCACTTTAGAGGTCAGGCAGCTGCCATTTCAGGGGCCCACATGGCCTCATTTTCAACTGCGTCACACATACCTAGGCCTAGTCTCAACACACAAACAGGCCACCTTTTGTGTATGATTGGTGTTCTGTGTAAACTGTGGGTACGTACCACTGTGCTCACTGTTGTCCATAGGCACCGTCCGCTGGGACATGTGAGGAGATGGCGGCATCCTCCGGTGTACCGACCGTTGGTGGACCTGTCGACAATGGAGGAGCGACATTTGATAATCACCTACAGGTTTGACCGTGCCACAATCCAGGAACTGTGTACCCAGTTGGAGCCAGACCTGATGTCAGCAATCCGCCATCCCACAGGAATCCCCCCTCAAGTGCAGGTACTGTCAGTGCTCCATTTCCTTGCAAGTGGGTCTTTTCAAACAACTGTGGCCATGGCATCAGGAATGTCCCAGCCTATGTTTTCCAATGTATTGTCCAGAGTGTTGTCTGCCCTTCTGAAACACATGCGGAGCTACATCGTTTTCCCTCAGGTGGAGGATTTGCCTACAGAGAAAGGTGATTTCTATGCCCTGGGACATATCCCCAACATCATAGGTGCCATTGATGGGACCCATGTGGCTTTGGTCCCCCCCCACAGGAGTGAACAGGTGTACAGAAACCGGAAGAGTTATCATTCTATGAATGTACAGATGGTATGTTTGGCAGACCAGTACATCTCCCATGTGAATGCCATGTTCCCTGGCTCAGTGCATGACGCCTACATCCTGCGGAATAGCAGCAACCCTTATGTGATGGGTCAACTCCAGAGGCACAGTGTGTGGCTATTAGGTGAGCACTTGGAAGCAAGACAGTGGGAATGGTTGTCTGGGTATATCCCTACAGGTTAGTGTGTGTCTAACAGTTGTCCCTTGCCATTTGCAGGTGACTCTGGTTACCCCAACCTGTCATGGCTACTGACCCCAGTGACGAATCCCAGGACCAGGGCAGAGGAACGCTACAATGAGGCCCGTGGGCGAACTAGGAGGGTGATCGAGCGGACCTTCGGCCTCCTGAAGGCCAGGTTCAGGTGCCTCCTCATGACAGGTGGATCCCTATTCTACTCACCAAAGAAGGTGTGCCAGATCATCGTGGCCTGCTGTGTGCTTCACAACTTGGCTTTGCGACGACAGGTGCCTTTTCTGCAGGAGAATGGTCCAGATGGCGGTGTTGTGGCAGCTGTGGAGCCTGTGGACAGTGATGAGGATGAAGCAGAGGAAGAAGACATGCAGAACAGGGACTCAGTGATCCAGCAATATTTCCAGTGAAACACAGGTAAGAATACAATCCTGCCTACTACATGTACTTTTCCACTACTACCTCTCTCCTGTCTGTCGTTTTCACCCAGTGTATGGTCACTGAGTTGTCACTTTCTCTTACAGTTTCACAGATGTGGGTCCCACTGTGTGACATCTGCTTAAATTCCTCATGGACCAGAGCTGTGTGACATAGGTATGTTGACATTACTATTTCAAAAAAAATTGTCACTGTAATTGCAAATACACTATTTCGAAATCACAGACAGACTCCAAATCATTTTGTGCTTTAGGTGTGTTTATTTAAATGCAAAATATTGGAGGGGGAAGTTAAATGGTGAGGGGTGATGGCAGAGGAGTGTCCATGGCAGAGTCCAGTCAATTAGTCTCACAGGTGCATTGCCCATATGGGCATAGGAAGGAGCTGGGGCAGTTTAATTATGGACAGGGTGACAAAGTGGGACAGTAGGATGACAATCAGGGTGGTCTCATTTCTTGGCGGGGGTCTTGGCATCGTTCTCTGTCTTGTTCCTGGATCTCAGGGACCGTTTGTGGGGTGGTTCTCCGTCTGCAGTTGGTGGGATTCTGGTGTGGTGGTACTGTGGTGGGGCGTCCTGTCCACTAGCGCCGGCGGAGGTGGTGGGCAGTTCATCGTCCATGCTAGTGTCAGGGGCCCCTTGCAGTGCCACAGTGTCCCTCCTGGTGTTGAGTACTTCCTTCAGCACCCCTACGATGGTGCCCAGGGTGGAGCTGATGGTTCTGAGTTCCTCCCTGAAGCCCATATACTGTTCCTCCTGCATGAGCTGGGTCTCCTGAAACTTGGCCAGTACCGTTGATATCGTCTCCTGGGAGTGGTGGTATGCTCCCATGATGGAGGAGAGGGCCTCATGGAGAGTGGGTTCCCTTGGCCTGTCCGCCCCCTGTCGCACGGCAGCCCTCCCAGTTCCCCTGTGTTCCTGGGCCTCCATCCCCTGGACCGTGTGCCTACTGCCACTGCCCCCAGGTGCCTCTTGTTGTTGGGGTGGTGGGTTATTCTTGGTTCCCTGTAGTGGTGGACACACAGCTGATTGACGTGTCCTGGGGACGGAGGTATGGGCCCGCTGGGTGGGTGCTGTGCTGGTGTTTCCAGAGGGGGGAAGGTCTGTGGTGGCCTGTGCCTATGTGAGGGGAACCTACTGTCCAGAGGTCCCCGATGGTCCGGGCTGGTCATGTAGATCCAGTTGGACAGAGCTGCTGTCATCACTGTGGGCCTTTTCTGTGGGTGGAGTGGACATGTCTGGACCCTCATGTCTGGTGACGTTGGGTAGGGGTCCTGCAGGGGTGGAAAGGCATGATTATTGCATCTGTGTGTGCCATGGTGTGCAATGGGTGGGTCACCCTGTACCCCAGTGCTTCCATTCTTGTGTGGGACTTTCTGTGATAATGGTTTAGGGGGGTGTATGGCTATGTGCAGTGGGCATGCTTTGGTGATGGGTGTCCATGCTTTGTAGTTGCATGCAGGGCTTGGTGTTGGGATGGGTGGTTTGTGATATTGGGACATTTGTGAGGAGTTGGAGTGATGGGGTGAGGGCGAGGGTGGGGGTATGTGATAGCATGATGGTAGGGTGGGGGATGTAATAGTAAAGCTTTGACTTACCAGAGACCATTCCTCCACCTACTCCTGCGAGGCCCTCAGAATTCAGAATCGCCAAGACCTGCTCCTCCCATGTTGTTAGTTGTGGGGGAGGAGGTGGGGGTCCGGCGCCAGTCCGCTGAACCGCCAGGTGGTGTCTTGAGACCACGGAACGCACCTTTCCCCGTAGGTCGTTCCAACTTTTCCTGATGTCCTCCCGATTTCTTGGGTGTTGTCCCACTGCGTTGACCCTGTCCACTATTCTTCGCCATAGCTCCATCTTCCTTGCAATTGAGGTGTGCTGCACCTGTGCTCCGAATAGCTGTGGCTCTACCCGGACGATTTCCTCCACCATGACCCTGAGCTCCTCCTCCGACAACCTGGGGTGTCTTTGCCGTGCCATGGGGTAGTGTAGGTGATGTGTGGGGTGGAGTGTGTGGTGATAAGTGTGGTGATATGTAGTGGTGTGTTGTGTGAGGTGTGTGGAAGTTGTGTGGGTGATGGTGTTGTGTGCCTGTGGATGCTGTTGTACTTGCTGGTGGTGTCTCTCTCTGGCCTTCTTTCTGAATTTTTTGTCGTGGGGGTTTGTGGGTGATGTGGGTGTGTGTTTTATATTGTAATGGGTGAGTGGGAGTGGTGTGTGTATGTGTATCAGGTGTGTGTATTTTGAATCGTCCAATGTGGGGATGTTTTGCAGAAGTGTGTGTATTTTGAGCGCGGCGGTATGTACCGCCAATGGAATACCGCGGTTGAAAGACCGCTGCGTGGATTCGTGTGTCGTGATAGTGTGGGCATATTTCTGTTGGCGTGACGGTGGAGGTTTTGTTTTAACCAGTTTATCACTGACCTTTGGTGTGGCGGACTTGTGTGGGTGTCTGAATTTTGTCGGGTTCCGAGATGTGGGTCATAATAGCTGTGGCGAAATACCGCGGCTGCGGCGGTGTGTTGGAGGTCTTCTGCACGGCGGTAAGCGGCTTTTACCGCCAATGTTGTAATGACCGCCTTTGTCTCTATCTAGCTCAGCGTGGATAGCACTGTGCTAATTCTATGAAAACTTTGCTAGATAAACAGATGTTTGAGGTGAGAAAATCTAGAATGTCGCTGGTGTTGCAGGGTGCTCCTTACTGGAGCTGCTCTCCACCTAAACTTGGGAACTACCCAGAGTTCTCTATTCTTTGTTGCATAATTTATGCATCACTCTCATCCTGAAAGCGATTTGTTTTGACTTATAATGGATGCTCCCTTGTGTCTGGACAAAGCTAAACCTCTCTGATGAGCTCTGATCAGAGCAAAACACTTGTCAGGGGGTTGTTTTTACTCAATCAAATTTGGCTTGGATGGTATTTTACCAGTTTAAAACTGTAATACTGTCCCTGGAGTGGTAAATGACTTTTGTCATTTTACAGCTCAGCAAAGTTGACATTGTGTCAAACCTATGCTTAAAAACTTTGCTGTACAAATGGCAAAGGATTTTGTCCCTATCTAGCTTGGCTGTGCTGAAAACCTTGCTAGATAAACAGACATTTGAGGTGAGCAAATCTAGAGTGTCACTGGTGTTGCAGAGTACTCCTTACTGGAACTTGGGAACTACCCAGAGTTCTCTATTCTTTTGATTGACACATGTATATATATATATATATATATATATATATATGGTAACTTTTCTTACCTGTGATCATACTGCTTGAAAAAAATACTACAGTTTATAGGAAACAAAAATATTATTTACTCACCAAGCCCTAAAACCTAGACACCCAGCAGGTCAAGCAGGTCCCGCTCCCCTTCCAGGGTATCTGCTCAGTGGTGCCTCAGCTGTTGCTGGGTGTGTGCTCCCACACAATCTTCTGACAGGGCATACCCCTTTCCGGGCCTGCCACCTGCTACCAGCATGTGGGGGAGGTGGTGCTGCACCCAGAAAGTGAGATGGGGTGGGGCCTCACCCCTGTCCGTCTGCATCAACCACAGGGGGTGCAGGTGGTGCTGCCTGCTTCTGCTGCCATGATGTGGATGGAGGATTGGAGAGGATTGGATTCCGAAGTGAAGTCGGACAGGAGGGAGCCTGACTGGGATGGGAAGGACAAGTCAGAAAACAAAAAGTAAAAACAAAGTATAAAAAAGTTACAAGAAAACAAACTGAAACATAAAATAAACATGGAGAAAGTGAGACATTAACACAAACAAGTAAACAAAAGTTGGCATTGGGAACTAGGAGATCAGATGGGGGTGGAATGGGTTGAGTTCAGTGGAGCAAGCAGCCTGCAAGGAGAGAGAAACAGAACCAGGCAAAACAAAATGGCTGTGTCCTTGCGACCTGCATGGTGGCATTTGTGCTGAATTTTCAGGGCAGAATGTGCTACTTGTGTAGTAAAAGCAATGCGAGCAGCAGGACAAGCATTTTCCAACCATTGGCAGAATTCCATAGAATCTTCCTGAGTTTTTTGTAACTCTGTAGTATTACACAGACTGAAACTCTGTGGATTGTATCTAGACCTATTTTTGAACATGTGGTCCCCTGCCCCTTCGTTCTCTGGGGCTGCCTCCATTGTATCCCTCTTTGTGCGTCTTCATTTGTGCAATGCCTGTGTGACTACTCCAGAGGTGTGGCCACAGAAATAGGCAACACCTCCCCTGCGGTCTCTTCAAACGATTCCTGGGGACCACTCCTCTCCCACTGGGATTGATACCTGCCTGACTAGGAAGACAAAGAAGGGCCCTGACCAGGTGTCAGACCACATTTGTCTCCAACAGGATAGGCCTCTTTAAAGTTGATCAAGTTCCTGGGCTCAAACCAAATGGTTATCCTGACAGAGGAAGAGAAACACGGACCCACACACAAGACCTTTGTTCTGCTCTGGGAACACTTTTCTCAACTCATCAAGAGGAATATTCAGCTACCAGGTGACAGTTGGAGCTCAAGCAAAGGGATTTCCAGAAAAAGGTAACTTTCTAGAAGCACATTACTTTAATAGTTATAACTTCACCTTTACCACGAAATAACTATTAAAAAGACCATATACTAGGGAAGTATAGATGAGTTACATATGCTAATTAGGCATTTAGCCAAAATGCACATGTGCTAGGGGTAAGACTGAATGCACTGGTGCTGGTTAGCAGACTCCCAGTGCATAGAGTCAGCAGCATCAGCACTAAAACATAAAGGAAAATATGCAAAAGAGGCATGTTCCTACATTTACAATTACCTTATCCAGTACATAATCCAGCAAAACGAAGTGTCCAGCACCAATTGATGGTTTAGCAGTAATATATTTTCAAGGGCAGACCATATAGTGCCTTGATGCTGCTGAGGCAACACTTCAGGAAAGCATTCATGAGTCACACCACAAGGCTGTGATACTTGAGGTGTCATGATGGTATTGAGGAACACTGAACTACAGCACAAGAGGCAGGAGTGTTGTCCCCTTTACTGTTAGAGGAAAACAATTGTCTTCTTACTCTGGAAAAGATGCTGGTAATTTTATATAAATGTATGAAAATGAAAAGGAGAAGTTTCTAGTGAATGTTGCTTTATTTAGGAATGCTGTGCAGCATTAAAGCAAATTCGGGCCACCTTCAGTCTTCATTCCAGACAATTGAAACTTGAACTGCAAAAGTTCACCAGACACCAAGAAACTGTTTCTTATCCTTGCACATGTTTTGTTGAAAGCGACAACAATAAGAATTGCTCTTCTGACCGTTCCTTAATGCTCATCCGTTGAACGTAACCCCGATGAAAACAATATTTGTAGTTTGAAAGCGCACTGTCCTAAGTAATTGAATTAGCACACAGTCCATGGGTAATAAAAGGATCCTACATTGCGAGTGGCTGGCATCACGGCAAAATGGGCTCTTTCAGGTCCCCACTTGGTAATATCAAATGTGTGTCAGTACAAGGCGCTTTGCCCTACTGCTAGTTCACTAATTGGGATCATAACTTGGCCTAGCAAAAGCCGCAGAAGGGATAATACATGCTGATTAGGCTGTATGTCTAGGTGGGCGCACCACCACTACCAACATCCGAAACATATTCTTATTTATGAAACAGGCTGTGCAAAGAGAGGAACCAAGCGCAATTGGTAGTCTAGAAGCCCACAAGGCTTTTGATACAGTCAGTTGGGTACTTATGGACTGCACGTTACAATGCTTTGCCTTAGGGGCAGATTACTTGCAATGGGTAAAGCTACTTTATACTGCGAGTAAGGCAAGAGTAAAAGTAGGTAATAGAGTGTCAGACAATTGGTCTATAAAGAGAGGGACTTGGCAGGGGTGTCCTCTCTCTCCACTGATATTTGCACTAATTATAAAACCACTTGTGCAAATTATACGTCTCCGACACACAAGCTATGGTATATTGATGAACAGTAAGCAGGATCATCTCAATATATGCTGATGATTTACTGTTAACACTGAGAAATCCAATGACCACATGGCCGGCTGTACGCAGTACACTAGTGAGGGTAGGGGCACACTCCGCGTTCTGGCTAAAAGACGACAAATCGGTGTTGTGTCCTACACAGTCATCTATAGCAGGGGAGGCATGTCTACAAAACATTAAGATCCAGATGATCCCAGTAAAGTACTTAGGAGTGTATTTGAGTTCAGATAGCAATGAAGCATATGACTCTAATGTGGCCAATTTACTGACACTCCTTAAGCGAAGTGTACACAAGTATCTGAACTTCCCGATATCCTTAATGGGGCATATCGCAATTAGCAAAATGATCATGCTACCTTAAGTACTATGGGGCATATTTATACTCCGTTTGCGCCGGAATTGCGTCGTTTTTTTTTACGCAATTCCGACGCAAAACTAACTCCATATTTATACTTTGGCGTTAGACGCATCTAGCGCCAAAGTCCATGGAGTTAGCGTCATTTTTTAGCGTGGACACCTACTTTGCGTTAATTATATGCAAGGTAGGCGTTCCTGTCTAAAAAATCGACTCCGAGGCATGTGCGTCGGATTTATACTCCCGGGCAAAATTCACGCCCGGGAGTGGGCGGGTAAAAAAAAATGACGTACGGCCGCTTTTGCGCCATTTTTTAGCGCCTGCAAAAGGCAGGCGTTAAGGGACCTGTGGGCTCTGAAGGAGCCCAGAGGTGCCCTCCCATGCCCCCAGGGACCCCCCTGTCACCCTTGCCCACCCCAGGAGGACACCCAAGGCTGGAGGGACCCATCCCAGGGACATTAAGGTAAGTTCAGGTAAGTATTTTTTTTCATTTTTTTGTGTGGCATAGGGGGGCCTGATTTGTGCCCCCCTACATGCCACTATGCCCAATGACCATGCCCAGGGGACATAAGTCCCCTGGGCATGGCCATTGGGCAAGGGGGCATGACTCCTGTCTTTGCTAAGACAGGAGTCATTTCTATGGGGGTTGGGAGTGAAAAGAAATGGCGCAAATCGGGTTGAGGCGAAAAAATTGCCTCAACCTGACTTGCCCCATTTCTTGACGCCCAAGCCCCATATCACCCTACGCTGGTGCTGCCTGGTGTACGTCGTTTTTTTTAACGCACACCAGACGGCGCCGGCGGCTAACGCCGGCTAACGTCATTCAATAAATACGGCGCCCTCATGGCGCTTCAGAATGGCGTTAGCCGGCGCTAATTTTTTTGACGCAAAACTGCGTTAGCGCAGTTTTGCGTCAAAAAGTATAAATATGGGCCTATATGTATTGCAACACTTACCAATGCACATACCATAACTTTGCTTCAGCAAACTGGATGAATTGCTTTGATTGCTTTACTGGGGGACAGGAAGGGCAAGGATAATTTGGGAAGTACTGAAAATACAGTGAGATAGTGGAGGGTTGCACCAAATTTCATGGCCTATTATCAGGCAGCTCATATTCAGTAAACATTGCTGTGGTTTCAGGAGGGTGGCACTGATCCAGTGGCAGGGATGTTGGCGCATTTGGTACGACCATGGACACTACTGGAATTGCCCTTAGTTCCTTACAAGAAACAGACAGCTCGATCGTTACAGGTTAAGACCCTACGAGATATATGGGGAAAAGCAACTAAAAGAGAAGGCGACAAGCACATTTAAATGCAGCAGTTGATTCCGTGGTACTCTGGGATTATCCTAATGATGCCATCTTTTCTGAGACATAGCGGTCAGAGTGATACTCCACATGACATAGGAGACCTGTTTGAGGAAGGCCATATGGTGAGTTATGCAGATTTTTGTGATAAATGGGGAATAGCTGGTAGATGTTTCCTGGTATATGCTGGTTCGGCAGCGGCTTTTCATAAGGCCTGGACAGGGTTTCCACGAGAACCAGAAATACATGTGTTAAACCAGACCCCCCCAGGCTTGGGAGGTGATGGCAAACACATCTCTCAAATTTACTCATTGTGGATACCGCTCACAACTACCCATATAACTACACTGAAAGCACAGTGGGAAGGTGATATGAGCATGGAGTTAAGACAAAGGGCTAACTGCAGGAGAGTTACACGTAATGCAAAATTTAAACGTATACATTATTATATCATGCCACAGTGGCTGCACAGACTAGCTTCCTCCAGATTAGTGGCCCAAATGCAGAATAACAGAAGGAACCTATATTCACATGTGATGGACATGCCCGGATGTAAGTATTTTTTGGGGTGAAGTAAGTCAAACTTTAGGAATACTAACCGAATTGCAAATTCAGCCAAGGATGCAGATGTGTAAACTGAAACTAATGACCCATAATAAACATACTAAATTTGTGGAGAAGATACCGGTACTACGACTCACTGTGGCAAAGAAGTGTACAGCAATAAGATGGATGTCTGAATAACTGCCCACACAAAAGCAGTGGTTATGGGAATTTGCGAAGTAGGTACGAGCTGAATGTGGGTTATGACACAGGTTGGTTTGTAATGGAATGGAGCAGGGAGGTAGGATGAAATGGGACTTAGAAGAAGTAGAGCTACAACAGGAAATGGGCGATCCTGAACCGGAACAAAATGTGGAGGGGACAGTTGATTAATATTCTTTCAGTATGTCTGTGATGCTGATCTGCTGCAATTTGATGCAATAGTACCAATTATGTTGTTTAAGCGATCCAATGTTATATATGGATTTATACTTATTTGCACACGGTGTGACTCACATCCCTCTCCTTGTTTATGGGGTGGGTGGAAGGGACAGGTTAATGAATTGTAACATTATTTTGTTTTTAAAATTAATAAATAAAAAATAAAAAACTCAGCCTTTTCAGCGGGGCCTTGCTTTTGAATCTCTTCTCAATTTAAAGCACAGCCTGGAGGTGCTTCTTTGTCCACATACCAGCAAGTCCAATGGTACATGCTGCTTTTAACAATTTTGACTACGAATTGGGCTCGAAATTGTCCATTTCAGCAGGACTACTCCCATAAATACTGGCTTGGAAAAGTAAGTCTTATTCTGCCTTCCGAAATTGGACACATTACATTTTTCAATTCAATCTCCAGATTCATGATCTGCTTATCTTCACATACAGAGATATCCTGATGGTTACCTCATTAAGTAATACCCAGAGGGTCAAAACCTTGACATGCTTTCAGTTATATGGACTTCTAATGTTGCCACTTTGAAGGAACTACTTTACCTCTCATCTTTAGAAAGGTTAAATGCAGCTATTAATTATGTTGATTTTACTTGTAAGCAAGTTATCAATGCTTCTGGCACACATGAAATTTATCAGTATTGCACGATGTCTACTTCTATGGTAGGAATATCAGTATTTAGGGGCTGATTTAGAACTCTGCGGCTGCAATATTCCTTTACAAAGGTTACTGATATCCTGTTTGCTGTATTACCATCCTCATAGTGTATAATTGGATCGTAATATGATGGATGGGATATCTGTCACGTTTGTGACAGAGTATTCCCCTCCACCAAGTTCTAAACCAGGCCCTAGTGTTTTCATGTTAAACCTACAGAGATCCAAACAATATATTATTATTTTTTGTTTGAATCATTGACCAGTGTCCTGTATCATACACTTTTTTACTTTTCATATTTTGTGCCCATCTAGTATTTGGTGATTAAGAGCCCAGTGAAGATATCTGATTTATATCTCACTACAATTATGCACGAACCTCCCCTGGGAACCACTGTCTTTCTGGCCTCATTGTTTCCCAAGTTGCTAGGGTTATTGGGCCATTGCCTTATGATGAACTGTGTTTGAATTAGATTTATCCACAGGACCTTCTTCTCTGTGTAGATTTCCTTTTCGCATTTTTCAACGACATTGTGACTCCACAGATGGAAACAGATTTTATGAACATTATTGTTGGTATAATCACATAAAGAGCATTACTGCATGAACGTCTAGGCCATGTCATGTCTGAATTGGACCACAAGCAAACATAGAGTTGCAGCTTATTGATCCTCATCAGTAGTGTTTTAACTCCCTACAGCACAGCAAGCCTTAAGCCCACAAAAGGGTGTGATGAATCTGTGTCTGGCAATCTTAACTGATTTGGAAACTGTACCTCATTGCAGTGGCATACCAAAACCTGAGGGGGCCCCTCTGCAAAGTACCTTGAAGGGGCCCCTCCCCCTGGACCCAGTCAGAGGCACAGTCAGTGTACTGTGCTGGTGTTCCCCTGGAGCTTGGGGCCCCCCTCACCGTGGGGGCTCCGTGGGCCTTTGTTACACCACTACCTCATCAGTCTTGGCAATCAGGCTTAGGCATTAGGCACTCAATTCTTCTATTTCTAACTCCTCACCTTCTTTTCAATCATTGCAGCTTATTTCTTTCTAACACTCAGAACCTTCCCTCCGCTACCAACCTATTTGAGGCAGCTTAATTTTACCAATTACGTACTATGCTGCCCTTCTGCGAGCCCACTCCAGACTTTTGGATCTTTGGGGGTGGTATTTTAGGTAAACTCAGCTGAAACACAAACTTTATTAGTCACAAACTAATCTTATATAAGACAATAATGAGAATTTAAGAATGTTTTATTGTGTTTATTCAATTATAAAGTAATAATTAGATTTATTAGTCAATTAAATTACACAACATTGTATGAAGTGTGTACTGAAACTGTCCCTACTCTATTTGTCTTAGTCAATTTGGCAAGAATGTTCTACTTTCATGAAGAATACAGTAGCAGATGGTAAGAATGCATCTAGTCAGTCAGAAGAAGTCTGAGAAAATGTTATTGTGAATTTCAGAAAGAAGGGCCAGATGTAGCAAGGGTTTTGCGAGTCGCAAACGGCGAAAAACGCCGTTTGCGACTCGCAAAAGCCACTTTGCTATGTTGAAATGCATTTTGCGAGTCGGATCCGACTCGCAAAATGCATTTCCGAATCGCAAATAGGAAGGGGTGTTCCCTTCCTATTTGCGATTCGCAATGGTATGCAATTCCATTTGTGACCGCGTATGCGGTCGCAAATGGAGTCGCAGTTACCATCCACTTGAAGTGGATGGTAACCCATTCGCAAACGGGAAGGGGTCCGCATGGGACCCCTTCCCCTTTGTGAATGGACCCCAAAACATTTTTTCAGGGCAGGGAGTGGTCCAAGGGACCACTCCCTGCCCTGAAAAAACCGAAACAAAAGGTTTCGGATTTTTTGAAATGCAGCTCGTTTTCCCTTAGGGAAAACGGGCTACATTTAAAAAAAAAAAAAAACTGCTTTATTTAAAAGCAGGTCGCTAACATGGAGGCCTGCTGACTACAGCAGGCCTCCATGTTAGTGAGTGCCCATAGTCGGTATGGGGCCGCAATTTGCGACCCACCTCATTAATATTAATGAGGTGGGTCTTTGCGACCCCATACCGACTCGCAGAAGGTGTCTGAGACACCTTTCTGCATGACATTTTGCGACTTGCAAATTGCGAGTCGCTAGTACTCGCAATTTGCAATTCGCAAAATGTCATTTTGCTACATCTGGCCCGTAATTCTTTATCCTGTCTCTAACTCAGTTCTCACAACTTGTCAGCGCAGTAAGCTTTGGCTATCACACTATTCTGTAACAGTCTATCCATCTCTCTCTCTTTTTCTTTCTCTCTTTCTCTCTCTCTAGCTCTGTTTCTCTGTGTGTATCTGAGGCCTATGTTTATACTTTTTGACGAAAACCTGTGCTAGCGCAGGTTTGCGTCAAAAAGTTTAACGCCGGCTACCTCCATTCCAACACGCCAGCCGGGCATCATATTTAATGAATGACGGTAGCCGACGCTGCAGCCTGGTTAGCATCAAAATAATTGATGCTAACCGGGCAGCGGAGGCGTAAGGAAGTCTGGGGGTTGTGCGTCAAAGAATGGTGTAAGTCAGGTTAGAGTAAAAAATATTGACTCTAACCTGACTAGCGTCATTTTTTGACACACAAGACCCATGGAAATGACTCCTGTCTTAGCAAAGACAGGAGTCATGCCCCCCTGTCCAATGGCCATGCCCAGGGGACATGGCCACTGGGCACAGTGGCATGTAGGGGCGCCCAAGTTAGGCCCCCTTATGACACTTTAAAAAACAAAAAAAAATTACTTACCTCTATTTACCTGTACTTACCATAGATGGGTCCCCCCATCCATGGGTGTCCTACAGGGGTGAGTGAGGGTGGCAGGGGGTGTCCCTGGGTGCAGGGAAGGGCACCTGTGGACTGCTTCCATGGTCAGAGACCATGGAAATGAGCCCACAGGTCCTCTAATGCCTGCCCTGACCCAGATGTTAGAAAATGACTCTAAACAGGCTTAGAGCCATTTTTTTAGGCCATCCTCCTCCCGTGCATCATTTTTGCACGGGAGTATAAATAAGGCGCAAATGCCTTTGAGTCATTTTTTTGCCCGGGAACGCCTACCTTGCATCTCCTTGACGCAAGGTAGGTTTCCACAGTAAAAAAATTGCTCTAACTCCATAAATCTGGCGCTAGACCGGTCTAGCGCCAAAGTATAAATATGGAGTTAGGTTTGCACCGGATTTGCGTCAAAAGAAATGACGCAAATCCAGTGCAAACAGAGTATAAATATGGGCCTAAATCTCTTACTGCTCAGCTCCCCTTCAATCTGTCCTGCCCTGCTCTCTGCCCTGCTTTCTGCCTTTCACCTCTCCTGCTCTTTCCCTCTGACACCTTTTATAGTACATTTCATTTGATCCAATAGTTTACAGTTTGCCATGAATGTTACTCATTCGCCTTTGAATTTGAAACTTTTCAAACAGAAATACATGCCTTATTGTCTATCGTCATCTCCTTTCTCCCAGCTTTCACATTGTAAGCCCATTCACAAGAGATACAATTTAGTGTATAAATTGTGCAATTTAGCACATTCCAAAGCAAGTCAGTAAGACAAAAAGTGCAACATAAGACTGCTTCCA
This sequence comes from Pleurodeles waltl, assembly GCF_031143425.1. Taxonomy (NCBI): domain Eukaryota; kingdom Metazoa; phylum Chordata; class Amphibia; order Caudata; family Salamandridae; genus Pleurodeles; species Pleurodeles waltl. The sequence goes on from NC_090439.1 coordinate 613,185,217, forward strand.
TTGTTAAGATGTAAGGAATTTAGTAACATATCTTAGCCATGCAAACACTCTGTAATGAAACATTATTAAATTCCAAAGAATGTTTTAGGGTTAACAGTTTCTGCAAGTCGGGCAGAATACGTGGTGCAGAGTTTGAAGCAAGTGTATGCCTACAGAAAGCAGCTTCAGTTAGGCCTAACCTCACTCACTCATTTAGTAATTTCATACTAATGTGTTTTATTGCCAGCTTTCACAAGGGCATACAACTTTCTGGGGGAGAAGCATCTTGTAGTCCCATTGTTTTTTCACCTCATAATTATACCGTAGGGCTCAATAAGGATCATCTTTTAGTGTTAGCTTTAATGACGTCTGGGAACCATTTAGACCCACTCACTTAAAGCCTTGCTGATTACCCTCATGAAGGCTTCATATGACCCACAATTTTAAGTCAAGAGGTCAACAGGTATACATTTTCCCCTGTAAAAACACCTGCTGTAAGGACCAATGGAAAACCCTAAATTTTTAGTAAAATGTGCTACACATATTCCAGAGATAGGCGCAATTGCATATAACCTGAGAGCCATGCATAGAACAGCAAAGTGAGATAAATCAACTCTATGTGGGACAAGGCTACATTTTTCAACAATCTGCAATATCTGAATATCTTCAGAGAAGTCCTAGAAATATAAACCCTTTCTTTTTAAATGCCCTTACTACAAATAATCTGGCTTTAGCACTGTATTACTACTGTTTAATATAAGCACTTGTTTAGATATCCACTGCTGGGCAATCTATTGTCAGTAAAAGGTTTGGTCTTTCTCAAAGGTTTTTTCAGAACAGTCTTTAGTTTAAGCCTCAACTTACTTTAAAACACACCTCCTCACCAGGTGTGCTCATTCTTTACCTTATTAAACACATAGTAATATTTGCACCCCAAATTTTTGTAATTTTTAAATGGTGCACCATATAACTTTCAACATGCACAGTCACATTTGCTTCTAGTGCTTCTGCTATTTCCATGATGTGGACCCACCCATGTTTAGTAAGTAACTCTATGCTGTATATGATTATGGTGTTATCGGAGATGCCAGTAGTGATGTCATGATTTATGTCATTTGAGATATCATTAGTGGTAAAATTATGTTTATGTTAAATGGTATTGTAAGTTAATTTTCTGTATTTACAATACATTTAGAACAAAACAACTACAGAACTTTATGTTAATTTTGAAATAAATATATTTAATTAAATTAAAATATTTTGATGAAGTTTAAATTAAGAAATAAATTCCCACCCAAAGTAATTTATTTTTATTATCCTTTAACAATTATTGAAAGTGACCTATAAAACTATTTAAAAGTAGGTTAATTATATTTTATTATTTAATCAAGCATCCATTTGTAACTTCAAAATTTGTACTAAAAAATCTTATAGTTAACTATTAAATATGTACATTATTTTTAGATAGTTGTTAATATTAAATTGTATTGATTTGAATTTTTAACAATTTAAAATAATGCAATTCAATTTAACATTATTTCCTATGAGGTTTTATTTTATGTTCCTACCTCTGTTATTTTCAGTAGAAAGGTGTTGCAGTGCCTACGGTTGGCCATTTGAGCTGCTAGACTCACCACTGTTTCTTTTTGGCAGTGGTAACTTACACTCGTAAATTTGGGTCCATGGCCTTTGTCAGGGGGTGAAGAGATGTAAGTCTGCACTTTTCACTAACACTACACTGGGGTTTTGTGACTAGCTCAAAGTGCTAAAGTTACTCAAATGTGTAAGAGTACATGCATGTGTAAATTTCTTACAAGTGCAAGTTACCTTTGTGAATTGCCCCCTTCATCTATTCCTTTGCTAAGCAAACAACGTTGATACTTTGGTTCAGTCCTATTATAACATATAGCATAGGGATGGGAGCTTATATATGCAACTGTAATTATTGGCACACAAGTTTATTGCCAGTCACAAAACAGTGTGTAAAGAATATGGTGTAAATCACTTGCATTTACCAGTGACTGCTAGTTGCTATGTATACTAGGTTGTCATCAGAAGTGTTACATTTAAATGCATACTTTTATTGAAAGTTGCATTATTGACTCATCGCCATAAGCCAGCTATCTCATATTTACCTATCCTATAGCAAACAAGCACAATTCATTTGGGTATGAATAGTATGTATGTACATTTTTATGTTGAATCCACACCACCTTCAGATTCTTGAAGGCCATTTGAAGCATCTGCATCTGCATCTGACTCAAGAGGGACATCTAGCAATAACGTAAAGTACTGTAGCTTTGTGATAGAGTTGCTGAGCAGTTGTGTTTAATTTAAGAGGCACATCTAGCAAAAGTGTAAATGACTGCAGCTGTTAAAGAATTCTAGCTGTTGCTTTTGAATTTAGAGGGACATCTAGAAATGACTTGAGGCATTGTAGCTATGCAAAAGGCTAGATCCATTGGCTTTTCCAGTGCTTGTTTTAGATTCCCTGGAAGTTCTGAGCAACTGCAAACACATTTTTATTGCTATGCTCTGTTTCCAGCATGAAAAATCATCCAGTGCAACTCTATCATTCTAAGAAAGAGTTTTAGAAGCATTCACTAAGGGGTTATTTCTAAAGAAATGTCAATATGTTGAAACATACAAAACAAAGTATTACATAAGGATAGAACCAATTTCTAAAGCAGTCAGTAGTGTTTTCGTGTTTCAATATGATCAGTACGGGAGAAGCATTTATCTTGTTCTGTTTCCCGTTATATAAATTAAGAGAATAATGTTGGCCCTTTAGCCATTGGCGTGAAGAAACTTGAGGAGGCCCTCCTGCACAGTACATGGAGGGGACACGCTGCCCCATTCAGGAGCTCTCAGGCCAGGCTGTGATAAGGAGCCCCTGGAGCTTGGGCCCCTGCACAGTGAGGGCCAAAGGAACTAATGTTACACCACTGCCTTTAGCTTGGGAAAGAACATTAAAGGAACACATTACCAAAATGTAGGGAAAAGTCATGACATTTCTGCCGGAGCAAGATTTTCTGTATCTCAACTTTTGGCTCTAATCATTAAATAACCACGCCACTGGTCGCACGGACATTTGACAAAGAGAAATGAGGAGCAATCACCTTCATAAACAATACATCATTAATGACTTTAGATTCAGTTCATAAAGATAGTGTGAGTTAAAGGATTTTTATTTTGTATTCATTAGGCAAATTTCAACATTAAAAGTTAATATAATCCACCAATAAATATTTGATTACAACATGTGTGTTCCATAAAGGAAAACTCCTTGTTCTAAATAAGCTGGAACAATGAGAGGAAAGGGGGCAGTTTAGATACCCATAAAGAGTTCTGATGATGGTGAAAAATCAATGCGCAAGCATAAAGCCTTTGCAAATCAGACTGGAAATGTATTCACAGTCATAATTCAGCAGACATATAGCATTAAGCTAAATAACCTCTGATGGAGAGAAGTCTGAGAGTTCAGAGATGAGTCTCTAGTCAGAATGTCAGAGAAAAGAATTCCTAAGATCTGACGATCTGAGGTCTGTCTAGAAACATGCACTAAAATAAACGCACAAAGCAACATTATTTTCTTTCGTCTTCTTCATCCACTAATAGAATATCAACAGATTCCTGGCAACAGGTTCACTTCCCAATCACTTAATCAATCAGTATTTGTAAAGCGCGGCTACTCACCCGCAAAGGTCTCAAGGCGTTGGGGGTGAGGGGAGGAACTCCGAAGAGCCATGTCTTGAGGTTCTTCCTGAAGATGGTGAGTGACGGGCTTTGTCTGAGGGGCAGGGGAGGTTGTTCCAGCTCTTCGCTGTAGTATAGGTAAAAAATCATCGTCCAGCGGTGGTTTTGCGGATGCGAGGGACAGTGGCCAGTGCCATCTGGGCAGAGCGGAGGGACCAGGCGGGGGTGTGGAAGGAGACACAGTGGTTCAGGTAGGTTTGTAGGTGTTGGTGAGAAGCTTGAAGGTGATTCACTTCTCGACCGGTAGCCGGTGGAGTGTCCTGAGGTGTTGGTAGATGTGTTCTCAACCTGGGAGGTCCAGAATGAGTTTGGAGGTGGCGTTCTCAAATTTTCTGATGTTAGTAGTTGAGGTGCCTGCGTAGAGGGCCTTACCGTAGTTGAGCTTGCTTGTGACTAAGGTGTGGGTGACTGTCCTGCGATAGTCTGCTGGGATCCATCTGAAGATCTTCCAGAGTTTGCGGAGTGCGTACCAGAAGGAGGAGGCGACAGAGTTTACCTGCTGGGTTATGGATGGGGAAGAGTCGATGATGATTCCTAAGTTACGGGCTTACTTGGTTGTTGCGGGGGTGCTGAGGGATGTGGGCCACCAGGAGTTGTCCCAAGCTGAAGTGGTGTTTCCGAAGATGATGAGCTCCGTCTTGTAGGAGTTGAGCTTGAGGCAGCTTTCTCACATCCAGGTGGTGACGGCTTTCATTCCTGCGTGAAAGTTCCTTTTCACCATGTCTAGGTCTTTGGTGAGGGAGATGATGAGCTGTGTGTCATCGGCATATAACACGATGTTCATACCATGGCTTCTGACGATGGCAGCAAGAGGGGCCATGTATACGTTGAACAGTGTGTGACTAAGGGCTCGGCAGTTGACTCCTGTGGGTCTGAAGGAGTAGGGCGGGAGTCTGACCCTCTCTGTCCTCCCGGAGAGGAAGGAGTGGATCCATTCCAGGGCTCTTCCTCAGATTCCTATGTTGTGGAGTCTGGGTGTTGTGTGCTGGGTGTTGTGGGAGATCATGTTGAAAGCTGCTGAGAGGTCGAGGGGTATGAGTGCTGCAGTGTGGCTGCAGTCTAGGAGTAATCAGATGTCGTTGGTGGCTGCCAGAAGTGCTGTCTCTGTGCTGTGATTACTGCGGAAGCAGGACTGGGAGCTGTCCAGGGAGATGTTGGCCTCAATGAAATTCTGATGCTCTCACCAGACCATAATAGGCTTTCAGGCATTAGTCAGTAGGCTTCTGAAGTTGCAACATCTGCAGCAAAATAGAAGAAGTTGTACAAACAACTTATAGAACTAGGCATTGAGTCAGGACCCCAAATTTAGGCCATTGGAACCACTCGGGGCATGGGTTCTAACATGATTTTTTTAAAAGATATGGATGCCTAGAGATGGAAAATATGTGACAACAAGTCATCACTCTTTGGCTTTTGTCTGATATTATTGGATTAGCAACCATAGCCGAAAAAATAAAATAATGGTTTTCATATTTTTGATACATAGCATACAAATTCATCATAATATGTGGAAAAATAAACCAGATTGGTTAAAATCAGTATAGTTTAAAAATAATTATGATCATCAATTGTACTAATAACAATATTGCCCTTAAAATAACAATAAAACTTAATTGTATTCCTCATATATTGATGTAGATTATTTGCATAATTTTCACTTACAATGTCAAATAATAATAGTTATCACATCTTACACAGGCAATGTGTGTCATAAGTGATTTTAAACACAATTTTATCATTCACATTCGTTGTCATCTTCTTCTTCTGAATAAGTGTGATCATTCTCTACCTCTGTTTGATTTTCATAGGCGGTAACTTTGCACACATCAATGCACTTGGGTCATTTAGACAGCAGACACATGTTGACAGTGTGCAGTTCCCAATGCAGTTGCAAGCTAGTAGATCTAACACAGCCTGAGGTCCTGTCTGCCCCTCCATCCAGTCCACTACCAGTAGCTCTACTCCCTAGTGTTTTTCCAACTTCCACCCTCTCCCAATTGAGCTAGGAGTCTGTCTAAGACATAAGAAGACATCTCTTGCTTATAGTGGCTTGATAATTTCCATATTTGGCATGTTTCTTCAGACAGTCGCTGCAAGGTGGAAGTTGATGACTGTCTATCTCACCCTTCTTTGAGCAGAATAGATGACATCTCAAGTCATTTACGTGATGAACTGAAGATTTTGCTGCATATAGCAAGCACAAGGGCTGTTCTAATTTGTCCATTAGTTCTTCAGAGAGATCCCATTCGTCTCTGAGCTGTGAAAATGTTTCCTGTGGATGTCTGTTGGCAGACAGGATTTTGCATGCACTTAGTTTTCCTTTTCCCGCAAATGCACCTACCGTGTCACATCTGGTAAACATATTAAGACCTATCATAGCTCAACAAACATTTTCACCAAGAGTTGCAGCTAATTTCCCATTGTCCAGGAGTCATTTGTGTATTTTAGTACCACATTTCAGAAACAATTTAGCCATGATTCTGTTGTGGAATCCCAAACACATAATAAACACATCGGTGTCATCCGAGCTTATCATTGCTGCCTCTTAACCCTCATTAGCAGCATGTGCAGCATGCAGCAACAAACAACCATCTGCTTTTTCGTGTGTTCTGTTGAGATTGGGCACTTCAGGGCTCCCTTCAGGTGTGATTTTATAGCATTTCTATTCGCAGTTCGCAGTTCGCGAACAGTGTTTTATTCTCCAGTTTTAGAAAATACTCTGGTTTCCTCCATTTGTTAAAAAGAAATGCGATGAGAGTTGTTTTATTCCTTATGTGGCAATTTCCTCCACTGTCTGACAATCTGGGAAGGTGAGATGCTCTGTAACTGATGTCCAAGTTCTTCCCCCCTGATTGTCCATTCGCTGTTCTGAATAGATGTTTCATTGTACATATTAAACAGAACATCAATTCTTTGACTCCTATTTCCTTCCCACAAAGCTATGGGCAAGACAGACTTAGCCACCTGACAATAGTTTGATTGCTCTTCTTTAATTCTCTGAAAGAGAATCATACCTTCAATCAGCGTGACTGAATTTCCAGGTATTTCCTCAGGTAACGTTTTTCTGCAAGCATGTTGCTAAAACAGCTTTGTCTTTCGCAACAGATCTTCTGGAGTTGCTAAAGCCCATGGTAAAGGTCTTAAGGTATGAGAGAGTACATCTGCCATTTGCAGGCTCAGATTCTGTGCTGTCTCAATAATTCAGCCAAATAGTGCTTTGTCTACTTTTATGATGATTGTCCTGCCATTGCTGTTCACTGCCTTCTTCTTGGACATGTTAGTGAAGGTTTTTAGTTTGCTCATTTTCATTGTTCCAAGAAACCTCTTAGTATATGAATTATTCTCAAGACACTCTAGTTTGAATTCTGTACAACATTGTTCACCTATTTCATGTGCCTTCATCATGTCGGATACAATGGGCCTCATTATGAACACGGCGGTTAACACTGCAGTGTTCATGCTGGTGGTCTTTCTATAGACCGCCAGCCCCCCTGGGACCCCACCGGCCGTATAATAAACACTCTGCTCGGCCGGCGGGCGGAAACATTGCTTCCGCCCGCCGGCCCAGCAGAATGCCTGGCCGGGACATTGCCAGCAGCTCCACATGGAGCCGCCATCAATGCCACTGTGCGGCGGGTGAAGTTGCACCCGTCGCGCAGATCACTGCCTGTAAATCACAAGTGCATGGGCAGTGCAGGGGCCCCCAGGGTGGCCCTGGAGCACTCCTTCTGGCCAGCCTTTACCTGGTGGGGAAACCCACCAGGATAAGGATGGAGGACATGGGATCATTATCCGAGGGGCAGCAGCGCTGCCCTGTCGGATAATGATGCCGTCCACCATCAGGCTGCCTGTCGGAGGCAGCCTGGCGGTGGAGGCCCTCCTTGTGTTCATAATGTGGCGATCTGGGCCACCATGCTGGATGGCGGGATTTCCCACCACGGCCGGCATGGCGGCCCAGACCTCCAAGATCATAATGAGGGCCTATGTCTTGAGGTGCCTTTTTTTGCAGTGGAGAGACCAATGAGATCATGTTGCCCAACAAATGGGTTTATCCAGCTTTGAACCAGACTAACAGCTCTTGTAACAGTATCTTATGCCCTCATTATGACATTGGTGGTCAATCCTGCTTACCGCCATGCTGACTGCCGCCAACATAACACCGCCATGGCGGACAACCGCCAACCATAATATGACACTCACATACCAATCCGTCACTATACAACCACACACACAAGTCTGCCAGCCCAAAGGTCAGTGATAAACTGGCAGTATCCAAACCCACACCGTCATGCCAACAGAACAACACCCACAGCATTATGACCCACCAATCACCGCGGCGGACATTCAATGGTGGTAAAGCATTGGTGCTACATACCGCTGTGCTAAAAAAACACACTCTCAAATAAAACAACACCACATTGGACAATTCAAACTACATACACCTGACACATATACATACACCACACCCACACACCACTATAAAACACACACCCACAGTACCCACAACCTTTTACGACTAGAAAGAATTGCCACCAGAGAGAGATACAGCAAGCGCACCCACACAACCAGAGCCACATAACATCATCACCTATACACCATCCACGCACCTTACATCACACACCCCAACACATCACCCCACACACCCTCACCCACAACACTCAGACTACTCCCATGGCACCACAACGACACCCAGGTTCTCAGAGGAGGAAATTATCTGGGTAGAGCCACAGCTATTTGGATCACAGGTGCAGCAGACATCCATTGCTAGGAAGATGGAGCTATGGCGGAGAATCGTGGACAGGGTCAACGCTGTGGGACAGCACCCAAGAATCAGGGATGACATCAGGAAGAGTTCGAATGACCTACGGGGGAAGGTGCGTTCCACAGCAGCAAGACACCAACTAGCTGTACAGAGGACTGGTGGTGGACCCCCACCTCCTCCCCAACAACTAACAACGTGGGATGAGCAAGTCTTGGCAATCATGCATCCTGAGGGCCTGGCTGGAGTAGGAGGAGGACTGGACTCTGTTAAGTTAAATCTCTATTACTATCACCCCCACCTACCTGCATGCCATCACAATCCCCCACCCGTACCCTCACTTCCATCATTTCACCACCTCCCACATACCCCACCATCACAACCAACTCATCCCAATACCAAGCCCTGCATGTAACACCAATGCATGGACACCCCTCACAGACCTGCATAGACACCTATTACCACTGCATGCACACTGGAGAGAATCACCTAGCCCTCCAAATAGTAACTCACACATAGGCAAATCTTCCAGGGCAACAACAACCATAGAGGGCAACAAACCGATGCACATGATGTCACACGCAGAGACAATAACACTGCATTTACATCCCAACAGGTCCCCCAGCCGATGTCACTGGAGAAGAGGTGCCAGCAACATCCAGTTCCCTCCCCAGAAGAGGACCACAGTGATGACAGCAGCTCTGCTCACCTGGATCTGGATGACCAACCTGGCCCATCAGGGATCTCCGGACAGTCAGTTACCCAGGCACACTCTCACACCACCACAGAGCCTCCCCTCTAAGGAAGCACCACCACAGCACCCATCCAGCGGGCCCATCAATGTGTCCACCACTACAGGGACCCCAGGCCACCCTACAAACACAGGATGATCAGGGACCTGGGGTCAGTGGGCACACGGTTTAGAGGACAGAGGCACAGGACAACAGGGAAGCTGGGGGACTGCTGTGCGACAGGAGGAGGACAGGCCCAGGGAACCGACTCTCCAGGAGGCACTCACCACGATCCTGGGAGCATGCCAACATTCCCAGGAGACGATGGGCCAGATTCTGGACAAGTTGTAGGAGAACATGCGGCTGCAGGAGGGACTGTACCTGGGGATCAGGGAGGACTTGAAGTACATTAACACCACCCTGGTCTCCATTGCAGGGGTGCTGGCAGACATGGCCAACAGTATGAGGGAGGCAGTGGCACACCACCAGGCCCCTGACATTAGCCAAACCAATGAACAGCCCTCCATCTCCGCTAGTGGACAGGAGGTCCCGCCACAGGACCAACAGGCCACCAGCACCCCTCCCCCTGCAGAAGGAGAACCACCCTGCAAATGTTCCTTATGATCCAGGCAGAAGCCAGAGACTATTGCCAATACCCCCACCAGGAAATAAGTCTCTCCTGATTGTCACCCTTGTGTCCCACTCTGTCACCCTGTCCACCTTGAACTGCCATTGCTCCCCTTCCTATGTCCCCTTGGACAATGCACCTCTGATACAAATAGACTGGACTCTATCCTGGACTTTCCTGCACCATCACCCCAGCCTATTGCACACCCCTCTCTACCTCTTAGCACTTAAATAAACACCCTTTGAAAAAATACACATATGGAGTATGTCAAATGATTTGAGTATGTATTAGTTTAACAAGGTTTAAACATTGAAAATCAACTGTACACAAATATATACATAGGTATGACCTGTAGTTGGCTGCAGTCAACCACCCCAGGAGCGATAGAGGGGCACAAATATCTGCAAACAGAGATGCCAAAGGCTACAGTGAGTGGCCATAGAAGTGGGAAAATCAGCCTGCCAGTGACAATGTCAAACACAAAACTGTCAATTAAATGTAAAGTTACACTGTCTTACCTGTGTGATATTGGAAGTATTGACGAATTATTGCACTTCTGTTGTGCTCATCCTCATCCTCTGCCTCCTCATCTTCACCGTCCACAGGGTCCACTGCTGCCACATGGCCATCTCCAGCCTCATCCTCCTGCAGTAAAGGCACCTGGCGACGTAAGGCAAGGTTGTGCAACATACATCATGCCACGATGATCTAGTAGACCTGCTTGGGTGAGTAGTACTGGGATCCACCTGTTAAATGGAGGCAATGAAACCTGGCCTTCAGGAGGCCAAAGGTCCTCTCTATAATTCTTCTTGTTTGCCCAGGTGCCTCATTGTAACGTTCCTCTGCCCTGTCCTGGGATTCCTCACAGGGGTCAGTAGCCATGAAAGGTTGGGGTAACCATAGTCACCGGCAAATATCGAGGGACAACTTCCATATCCATACACCAACATATACTGGGTGGGAACCAGGGCTCACATATTAGCCACACCCTCTGCCTCTGTAGTTGGGCCATCACATTTGTAATGCTGCTATTCCTCAGGATAAAGGCATCATGCACAGACCTAGGATATATTGCATTGATGTGGGAGATGTACTGGTCCACCAGGCACATCATCTGCACATTCATGGAGTGAAAGCTCTTTCGATTTCTGAACACCTGCTCATTCCGTCGGGGGGGACAAATGCAATATGTGTAGCATCAATTGCCCCAATAATGTTGGGGATATGTCCCATTGCATTGAAATCAGTTTTCACTGTGGCCAAATCCTTCACCTGGGGGAAAACGATGTAGCTGCACATGTGTTTAATCAGGGCAGACAACACTGCGGTCAGCATTATTGAGAACATTGGCTGAGACATTCCTGCTGCCAAGCCCACTGTTACTTGGAAGGAGCCAGTTGCCAGGAAATGGAGCACTGATAGCACTTGCACAAGAGGGGGGATCCCGGTGGGGTGATGGGTAGCAGAGATTAGGTCAGGCTCCAATTGGGCACACAGCTCTGAATGTGGCCGTGTCCAGTCTATAGGTGAGGATAATATGCCTGCCCTCCATTGTTGCCAAGTCCACCAGGGGTCTGTACACGGGGGTATGTCTCCATCTCTTATTCATCCGCAGCAGTTGCAATCTATGGGGCAAAATGTTGAGCAGCTGGTCAGTATCTCTCATTTCCAACCACTACAGTTCAATGCTTGTTGTGATTGTAACAGTTTTTTTTTGGAGCAGTCCACATGGTGCATATGAGTACTGCAACGCAGTTAGGAGCCATGCCCTGCCCCCCCTGAAATGGCATCCGCCTGTCCTGTTTGGAGGGACAGGTGGAAATGAGGTAATTCCGCTGACATTGGGCACTGTTGCGGGAGGCGGTCAAAAACCACCGTGCAACTCCTCATTGGTTAACACTGTGCCCTATGGGGTACAGTGGCCAATGGTGATGTACGCCGGCGGTGACAGTATGAACCACTGTGGACGTGACCGCCATTTTCTATCTGTTCACACACTTGTTACCTGACCTTCAACAGGAGAGGACCTACACTGCAAGTGCTGCTGTGAACTGTGTCTGGAACTGACCATGGCTCGTGTCATTGGGGAAAGGGCCCCTGCCTTCACCTCGGCGGAGTTGGAGCGACTGGTGGATAGGGTCCTACCCCAGTAGCGAATGCTGTATGTGCCGCCAGACAAGCAGGTGAGTACACTGTGAGTACGATGAATGGGGCGTGAATGTATGGAGTGCTGTGTGTGAAGGCCTCATGTAGGGGGTGGGTGGTGGATGGTCCCTGGGCAGTGTACAGCATGTATGGTGGGCCATGTCCATGCTAATGAGATGGGAAGGGGCATGGTGGGCATGAGTGTAACAGGCAGGACGGTCAGACTAATATCGTTCCCTGTGTCCATTTTCCTGCAGGTTAGCACCCATCAGAAAAAGGGTATATGGTGTGCCATCGCCTAGGACGTGTGGACCCTGGGGTCTACGGCACGCAGAGCACCAACTGTCGCAAACGGTGGAAGGACCTGAGACGCTGGGCACGTAAGACGGTGGAGGCCCAGCTGGGGCAGTCAACCATTGTGAATGCCATCCAGGTGCAAGCAGCCCAAATGCAACAGATAAATGCATTCCTGGAGGGCTTCCATACTGGCATGGTGGCCCAACAGAGATCAATCCAGGCTCTGGCCTCCTCTCTTATGGCAGCCATTGTCCCTGTTTCTAGCCTCCCCCCTACAACTTCCTCTACCCAATCCCAATCCCATTCCCCTCAACCCCAACCTATCCGAAGCACACAATCAGACGAGCACGCACCCAGGACAACACACAAGTGGCCATGGCACACACAAGCACCACACTTCATCCCAAAGGCACTCACACAAACACCATCCAGATGCAGACATACCAACATCCACTGCCTCCACTGTGGCCCCCTCCTTCTCGTCCTCTACCTCCCTCCCAGTTGCGTCTACACTCACACCTGATTGCACTACATCCTCATCCACTACCCCCATCACCAGCACACCTATCAGCACACCCCCTTCACTGGAAGTCACCACCCCCACTTCCATGCACACGTCCCCTGTGTCCTCTCCCACTGTGGCTGTGCCCCCTCCTCCCAAAGTACACAAACGCAAGCACTCAGACACCCAACAGCCATCCACCTCACAACAGCATCCAGGCCATGTACCTGCACCCAAACACAGCAGGCTGACAGCTCCTACAACCACTCCCTCTTCCTCCACTCCCAAACCATCTCCCTCTTCCTGCCCTAATGTCCCTAAGAAGCTTTTCCTCACCAACATTGACATCTTCCCTACCCCTCCCCCCAATCCCTCACGTCAGGCCAGGGTGGTCAAAACCCAGCCAAGCACCCAGTCCAGGGGCACAGTAGGGTCCACAGCTACACCAGGAGGGAGAGGATCCCGGGCAACAGGACGCCACACTGATAGGGTTCCTGCACCAAGTGCTGCAAGGAAGGGCAAGGAGGCACCCCCTGCTGCAAAAAAGAAGCGCAAGGAGGCACCCCTAGCTGGTAAAATGAAGGGCAAGGATCAATCCCCGGCTGCTGAGAGGATGGGCAAGGAGCAGTCCCCAGCTGCTGCCACAAGGAGCAAGGAGCCATCCCCAGCTGCTGACAGGAAGGGCAAGGGGCCTGCACCAGCAGGCAAAAAGGACAATAGGCCTAGTGCTGGGACTTAGTCGGAGACCCCACCACCAACCATGGTGGTTCAGCCATCCGAGGCTGCAGGGGAAGGGCTGGATCCTCCCCCCCCCACTGCTAGCACTGCCACCAGCACTACCACCTGCACCGCCACCAGCACCGCTATCAGCACCACCACCAGAACCGCCACCAGCAGCAGCAGCCCATGGGCAGCCGTCTGAGGATGCAGGGGAAGGGTTGGAGCCTCCCCCCACCACTGCTAGCACCACCACCAGCACCGCCACTGCAACCACTAAGCAGCCGTCACCACTGGCAGACAGTGTAGAGTCCTGCATCCATGGGCTGTTGTGCGGCCTGGCCCCAGCAAATCCCGTGGGTCTGACACCCAGGTGAGAGACTGTGATCTTGCACTCCCCAAGATCTGCATCACAGGGCATGTTGCCCTCTCCAGAACCAGTGGAGAGGCCATCCACTCACCACATCCTTCCCAGGATGAAGCTCACTGGGCACAATGCCCCCTCCAGAACCAGTAGAGAAGCCATCCATTGGCCCCATCCTTCCCAGGATGAAGCTCACTGGGCACAATGCCCCCTCCAGAACCAGTGGAGAAGCCATCCACTCACTGAATCCTTCCCAGGATGAAGCTCACTGGGCACAATGCCCCCTCCAGAACCAGTGGCCAAATCACCCACTTGAGAGACTGTGGCCTTGCACTCCCCAGGACCAAGCAGTGGGCAAGTCACCCACTTGAGAGACTGTGACCTTGCACTCCCAAGGACCAAGCAGTAGGCAAGTCACCCACTTGAGAGACTGTGGCCTTGCACTTCCCAGGACTAAGCAGTGGGCAAATCACCCACTTGAGAGACTGTGGCCTTGCACTCCCCAGGACCAAGCACAGGGTATGTTGCCCCCTCCAGGACCAGTGGCGTTGTACCATCTTCCTCTGAGGTGCCTGTCTATTTTTGACCTGATGCCCTTACAGTGTTCTGTCCGTGTTGTTGCAGGAGTGAGGTTGGGCCTTGGACTTTGTGATGTGGCCCTGTGGCCCATGGACATTGGGGACTGGGCAGTGTCCCTTGCATTGTACATAGGTATATACTTTTTGGTTTGGATGCACAAATTTCACCTATATTTATCTTATTATAGCCTTTTTATACTATAGAAGTTTTCCTTGCATTATCCCTGAGGGGTACGGGGTGTAATCTTAGTGCATCTGGTTGTGTGTGTGGTGTTGCATGTGTGTGTCAGTCTCTTAAACCCCCCCGTGTGCTAGGCAGCAGTACTCACCATGGTCGTCTTGGCCGGTGTTGGTGTTCGTAATGGAGCAGAATATCATGGGGAACACATGCAACTCGGGCTCCATGGTGGCGTGGTTCTTCCCTGAGTGTCCAGAGGTGACTTTTTTTCCCTTCTGTGTAGTGTTTCCACCAGGCTTTCAATGTCGTTGGTACCACCCTGGAAAAGGTGGCGGATAGGTGTGTCATATTACAGTGGGCGGTACATTGTCTACTGCCTGGCTGTTGGCAGTTACCGCCGTGGTGCCTGTTGGTTTCGCCCTGGCGGTCGGTGTGTTAAAGTGGCTGTCTGTCTGAGCAGTTTCCGCTGTGGTCATAATTTCATTTTCATTACTGCCGGCCTGTTGGCGGTATTACCTCCGCTTTATCACCAACCATCAGGGTTGTAATGAGGGCCTTAGTCTTTTTCAATTTTTTTCTTACCTAGGACTGCATGAGTAAGATCTGATCTGTTGTGAACAATTTCCCTTACCTGACCCAAAAAGGCACTTTTGTGTTCAGCCATCCTATAATATCTTTTCACAGCACCCACCTTGAGATTGAATCTTGCCGTACCACCCAGAGTCTGTGTGTCTTTGTTGACTGTTACCTCTATTACTTGATTGACTGGAATTCGTCCAAATGGATTACTATCTGACAGTTGAACTGAAAAGCATCCGTTGATAAAGTTGTAGTGTATCTTTGAATGTTTCACTGCAAGTAATGTCATTTCGGCATAGTATCCAGGAAGATATCTAGGCCCATATTTATACTTTTTTAGTGCCGCATTTGCGCCGCTTTTTGACGCAAAAACGGTGCAAACTTGCAAAATACAATTGGTAGTTCTTCCTGTTAGACACAAAACACGGAATCATAGAGCTTACGGTGGTAAAATTTAAATGACAAATTCCTTCTCGAGCAGCACGCAGCAGAGTCAGCGGGACATTTTCAACAATATCCACACACAACATCCAAAATACAGAGAGATCTCCATTGTCATTATAAGGATGTTCCAGGAATACATCCCAAAGATGTTTTATTTTGGCAAATACAACATTTTGCAAGAGGTTGTCTAATTTCTGTTGGCATAGGTATTTTGCAAAGTCATTAACATCCTCAATATCAATGAAGTAGTAGACTGCCTAAATGTTCCCTTCGCAATTCTACTCCACCCAGGAGATAAATTCAAACCAAGCCAGTCTCAACATAGCTACATACATGCACTTCTGTAATCGAACGACACAGTTCTACATACAACGTTCTAGTACTGATGGTAGTGGTCCTTCTGCTATCATGTCTGCTTCAATACAAAGGTCGTGAAGGCCAGCATCTTGAAAGCATTTTCCAAGAATGGACATGACATTACAAATGGTGGGAAAGGTGCCCATTCGAAGAATACTTCTGTTGTACGTTTCTTTATGCTTTCACACAATCTCAGTTGCTTTTGCCTAGAGAGCTTGATCCATGACCACTAAAATCTTCGCCGATGCAGTGATTCACTTATCAGCTCTCACTGTTTCAAAATTTCGGAAACAATTGTCAACTCATTTGCAGGTGCATTAATGGTGGGCAAGTAGCCAATGGAATCTTGTGATACACTAACTAGGTGTGGCGGTGGGGTATAGTGATAGGGAGTAAAACGGTACTCAGTTGGGTGGGTGAAATACGTGATTTTATTGTGATGCACTTATATCTTTATATTAGTCAGTATTTATAGTCTTTCTGGCTGGTGATCTCCTCTGTTCTCTTCTCCCTCAGGATTTCTGGTGACTGAAGATGGTTCCCCGGCAGTGGTATTGTCAGGAAGACCGGAAAAAGAGGAACGAAAGACAGGTAAGTAGTGTCTTTGTGAGCTAATTGGTATTCTTTATCGTGTGGGGAGGATGTTTAGAGAGAGAGAGAGATTGAGAGAGAGAGAGAGAGATAGAGAGAGTGGTGTGAATAGGATATAGGTGTCCTCTCCCAAGAGAAGAAAATAAATGAAGTAGGAATGAATATAAAGGGGCTAGAGAATCCCATGTTTACACCTCTGTGGGCTTAGTCTCCTTTTAAGTACCATAGAACCACTCTGTCCCCGTGCTCAGTGGTTGATGTCTCTGTGAGTTTTCCCTTTCCAAACTCCCACCTTCCTCCCCCCTCCCTCTACTCATCTCCTCCACCCTCCTCCCTTCCCACCATATATCGTAGTTTGTCCCTCAGGCAGGACCGTACCTGCTTTAGCCACGTCCCTCCAGGGACTTGGCGGAATTCGGGCTTCTTGGGACCATCCTGTCCCTCTGAGGTGTTGTCCCGACTGTCAAACGGTCATCTGTCCCCAAGGTACAGGTCGCTGGTCCTCTCTTCTTCCCCGCTACCTTCTTTTCCTGTATTCTCGGCTCCTCTCCCTTCGGCGTCCTCTTCTCTTTCCGCGCGCCCCACGCGTAGTCCTTCCTTACTTTTTAAACTCTTGGGAACCCTGATATCCGGGTTCCCGGCTCCGGCAGTTTCGCCCTCCTCTGCTCGCTCCGCTCTTCGTCCTTTTCCAAGTAAGTTCTCGGGAATCCGGATGTCCGGATTCCTGGTTTCAGTAGATTCGGTCTCTACGAGACCTCCGGAGCACCGGTCCGATCAGGATTTGACGCTGTCAACACCAGGACAGTGCGCGCTCTACGGGCATCTAGAATGCAAAAACCCAACACTTGCAAGATAAAGTAATTTATGCATTGTGATGATATGTTATTGTTTAACCTTTTGCATTGCAGAATTCCATCCAAAAGATTCATTTTTAAGGTGCTTATAAATACTGTACATTTACAATGTGTTGCTGCAGACATTCAGAGTGTGTTAGGGTGTGGTCCCTTTCCAGGGCCTTCTGGAGACTTTCCCTGCAACATGCCTGGGTGTGGTTCTAGGCTGGGCCAAGACTCTATAAAAGAGAGTCAGCCCAACTTCCAATGCTCACTATTCAGAGGTCCCGGTGCAGAGCAGCAGCTTCTTCCTGAGCTCCTGTCCCGGCGGCCTATTTGGATTTTTCAGTCTTCTGCACTCATCTCTCATTGGTGATCACTGTTTCCAGGTGGTAAGACGGTGTTTGGACATTTTCCAACACCGTAATTGAGAATCTTCATATTCTTGATTTTAATTCTTAAATGAATAACAGATTACTTGTGCGCGGCCATTTTTTGACATTTGTATGGTGGTTTGCAAATAGGGAGGACGCGCAATTTATTCCATAAAGATTTGACTTCGTTATTACATTATTGTTCATTGCGCGTTGATATTTCTTGACATTTACATGATGTTTTACGAGTTGGCAAGACGTGCAACTCGTTTCATGAGCATTTAACTTTATTGTTCATTGCGCGCTACCTTTTCTTGACATTTACATGGTGGCATTCGAATCTGCGAAACGCGCAATTCACTTCTCGTGTGTAATTCATGCTGTTCGTTGTGCGCTACCATTTTCTGGCACTTACATGGTGGCATTCGAATCGGCAACACGCGCGATTCTTTCCTTGAGTGTTTTTTCATGTTATTCATTGTGCGCTACCATTTCTTGGCTTTTGTATGGTGGCATTTGAATCGGCAAGACGCGCAATTCTTTCCTCGTCTATAAATAATGTAAGTTACTGTGCGCTACCTTTCTAAGACATTTTCTTGGTAGCATTTCAAGTTGACACGTCGCGTGATTTATTCCTTGAATCTACGTTGTGTGATTTCATGGTGCACAAACCTTTATGGTGTTTAATACTCATATAAAAATCTGCAGTGTGCGCAATTTACTTCCCAATGTTTTTTCTGAGATGAACACAACACAATATCAGAGTTCTAGAGGTAATTCTGTGTGTTCCTGATATGTATTCCTAAAAGGAGATTCATATGGTTGTTTAGAAATTGCTCAGAGTGTTTCCTGATTCTCATGCTAAAGAAAGTACTTGAATCTGAAAGTCCTATTTAACTTTTCCTGTTTCCTCCTCAGGTATTCGGTCATCTAAAGACTAGTCAGCTTTAGGATTATTCTAGGGTTGTTCATGTTTTTCGGAAAAGACGAAGCTTAGAGTTGTAGCATGGTACTGATTTCATGAGATGTAATTTTGATGTTGTTTTTTAACCATTTCTTCCTACAGGTCTCCTACCCAGCTGTTCCCGTCCTAATCCCCTTTTCCCCACTTGGACTCTCTTTGACTCTGTGATAAATCTAATCAGAGTATTGGAGCTGTCTTGTGGTGGAAGTGTTGGGAACGTGCACGGACCCCGAGGATCTGGTGACTCTGACAGAATAGTGAGCCCACAAATTATTATCCTCCTGGTTTGTGTATGTTCTCAGCATGGCCACACTGGACGAGCTAGTCAAGGCTATCACCCAGCTCCAGTCAGAAGTGGTATCATCAAAGGATTTGACAAATAGTCTAGCTGAGAGGGTGAGTCAGTTACAGAATAAGGTTGAGAAGAAAGAACAAAGTCCCACAGGTGTGTCTTGGCCAGGTACTTCTTCTCAGACTTCTGGAGGTAGTCCGACTAACATTTCCCTCAATGTTCCTTCAGCCATTCCTTTAGCTCCCCCAGAACGCTTCTCAGGTGATCCCTTGAAAGCGCAATCTTTTCTGGTTCAAGTGGAACTTCACTTTATCTGCAGACCACATACTTTCCCCGATGCCCAGTCTAAAGTAGCTTTCTTGTTGTCATATCTGTCTGGAGATGCAGCTACCTGGGCTATTCCTCTTGTGCGTAAAAATAGTCCCCTGTTGTACAACTGGAAAAATGTTGTTCGTGAATTTGAGAGAGTTTTCGATCGTAGAACTGTAACACAGTCAGCAGATCGTGAATTATTAGACTTACGCCAAGGGAATCAGGACTTAGGCCCTCATTCCAACCCTTGCGGTCTCTGACCGCCAGGGCGGAGGGCAGCGGAAGCACCGCCAACAGGCTGGCGGTGCTTCCAGGACTATTCTGACCGCGGCGGTAAAGCGGTCAGGAAAGGGGAACCAGCGGTTTCCCGCCGGTTTTCCCCTGGCCCAGGGAATCCTCATGGGGATTCCGACCCCCTTCCCGCCAGCCTGTTTCTGGCGTGGGAACGGGTGTCGTGGGGCCCCCTGGGGGCCCCTGCACTGCACTGCCCATGCCACTGCCATGGGCAGTGCATGGGCCCCCTAACAGGGCCCCATACAGATTTTCACTGTCTGCTTTGCAGACAGTGAAAATCACGACGGGTGCCACTGCACCCGTCGCACCCCTGCAACTCCGCCGGCTCCATTCGGAGCCGGCTTCCTCGTTGCAGGGGCTTTCCCGCTGGGCTGGCGGGTGGCCTTTTGGCGGTTGCCTGCCGGCCCAGCGGGAAAGCCAGAATGGCCGCCGCGGTCTCCTGACCGCGGAGCAGCCATTCGCCGGTAACCGCATGGCGGGCGGCGACCACCGCCCGCCGCGGTCAGAATGACCGCCTTAGTGTCATATTTAGCCAACTTTAATCGGCTGGTCGCTGAGACATCCTGGCCTGAAGAAAAACAAGCGGCCTTGTTTTACAGGGGACTCAAAGAGGAGCTAAAAGACATCTTAGCGCGAATCGACCCACAACCTGCAAACTATCAAGATTTAATAAACCTTGTCTTGAGGCTTGATCATCGTTTAAATGAACAAAAAGGAACTCGTAAAAAGACTGAAAAACATTCTTGGCATGCTCATGATAACAAAGACTCAAGAACTCCGAGAGAAAGAACGCCGGAACCGATGGAAATTGGAACCATCAGGAGACCTTTGACCAAAGCCGAAAAGGATCTACACAGAAAAAATGGGCAATGTCTCTATAGTGGGCGGAAAGGTCATTTCGCCAAAGATTGTCCAATCAAAACAAAGAGCAAGCGAGGCCCAGTTCAGAAAGTTGCAACCAATGCATCAGTCGAGTCGGAAAATCTAATGCACCCAAGTTGCAGAGAAGGGTTGCTCTTGGGTGTCACCGTGGATCCTTCACAATCCAAACATCTAAAATTGGGAATAAGAGTTCAGGTCAAGAAAAAGACCTATTTCAAGAAGGCTCTAGTCGACTCTGGGGCTACCGGAAACTTTGTTGATGCCCAATTGGTTCGTGCATGGGGGATCTCATGTATTGAAAAGAAGACTCCAGAAACCATCCAGGCAGTTGATGGAAAACTCTTGACTGGAGGTCCGATAACTCTTCAGACTGTCCCCTTGACAATAATTTGTGAAGGTAAAAATCAAAGAAAGAAACATAAAGAGGAACTCATCCTTGACGTGATCCATGCTCCCCAGTATGGGATCATCCTTGGCTTGCCATGGTTAACTCATCACAATCCAGAGATTAATTGGGCTGAACGAAAGATCGTGTTCTCATCAGTGCTATGTAAAGAACATTGTCTCCAAAGGACTCAAAAATCGGAAGTTCGCCATTCTTACATAGCTACCGCCGCAGAGAAAGAAGTTCAGTTGCCCAAACAGTATTCGTCTTATGAAGCTGTATTTGATGAGAAGGAAGCAGAGAACTTACCTCCTCATAGATCTTATGACTGTCAAATTGATCTAGTCCCAGGGGGAATACTTCCCAACTGTCGTGTGTATGCCCTGTCAGAACATGAAAATCAACATTTACGAAAATACTTGGATAAATTCTTAGAGAAAGGTTTCATCCGCCCCTCTAAGTCTCCCACAGCTTCTCCTTTGTTTTTTGTTCCAAAAGCGAATGGAGAGCTTCGAACTTGTATCAACTATAGGGGCTTGAATAAAATCACCATCAAGAACAAATATCCTTTGCCTCTAATTCCGGTCTTACTGGAACAAGTAAAGAAAGCAAAAATCTACACGAAGCTTGATCTTCGAGGTGCTTACCATTTGGTCAGAATGAGAAAGGGTGACGAATGGAAAACGGCATTCAAAACAAGATATGGCCTTTTTGAATACACTGTCATGCCTTTTGGTCTGTGCAATGCTCCAGCAGCATTTCAATTTTTCTTAAATGACGTTCTTAGAGAGTACCTTGATATCTTTGCCATAGTTTACATTGATGACATTTTGATCTACTCAGACAATGAGAATGAACATGTTCAACATGTCAAGAAAATTTTGGCAGCCCTTCGTAAACACCATTTATATTGCAAGCTAACCAAGTGTGAGTTTCATGTTACCACAGTTGAGTTTTTAGGGGTTATCCTTACCCCTCAAGGTATGGTGATGGCAGAAAGGAAAGTAAAAGCCGTATCTGAATGGCCCATCCCAAAGTCTGTTCATGATGTACAATGTTTCCTGGGCTTTGCAAATTTTTACCGGAGGTTCATCAATCATTTCTCCCAGACAGTGGCTCCAATTACTAAGTTATTAAGAAAGGAATAAAAATGTGTATGGTCCCCAGAAACAGACCAAGCCTTTTCAACTTTGAAAGAAGCTTTCTCCACTGCCCCAGTCTTGACTCATCCAGATGCGGATCGACCTTTCATAGTGGAAGCTGATGCTTCAGATGTGTCGATAGGAGCAGTCTTGTCACAACGAAACAAAGACACTGGTCAGCTTCATCCTGTAGCTTACATGTCTCGGAAGTTGAACGAAGCCGAACAGAACTATGTCATTGCTGAAAAAGAGCTTCTGGCGATTTGTGACGCCTTTAAAGAATGGAGACATCATTTGTTGGGAGCTAAATATACTGTCACAGTATATACTGATCACTGCAATCTTCAATTCATGAGTTCTGCCAGACTTTTGACTCCTCGGCAATTACGCTGGATGCTGTTTTTTGCCGAGTTTGATTTTGTGGTAACCTTCCGGCCTGGTAAAGATAATCGCAAAGCTGACGCCTTGACCCGCCAAGAGTCTACCACATTGCCTGCAGTTCAAACCTCCAGAGCTATCATTGCTCCTGACAAGGTCCTATGTATCATAAAAACAGAAGATTTCTTTGAAGACATCCGCAATTCATTCACTGTTGAAAAATGGCAGGCGTGGGGGTCATTTCAACCTCGGCGGTCCCTTCACAAGACCGCTGAGGGACCGCTGTGCTGAAGACTGCCAGTGCTGGCTGTTTTAAGCTCGGCGAATTATGACTGCTGGCAGCCCTCCGTCCTTTTCCGGACGGAGAGCAGCCAGCAGCCATACTAGCGGTCGGCAGGGAAATGGAGGTTGCTCCACCTCCACCGCCCCGTCAACAGAACTTCACCCACTGAATCACGTTACGTGATTCAGCGTGGCGGTGTTCTGTTGACGGGGTGCTGGCGGCGGAGCAGCCCCCATGGATCTCGTCCCCTCCCAGAGGATCAACGGACCAGGTAAGTCGATTGTCTGTTAGGGGAGTGGGTGGGGGAGTGTTGTGTGTTGAGTACGTGCATGGGGGTGTGCGTGTGAGTATGAAGAGGGGGTGTGTGAGTGCGTGTATGCATGCAGGGGTGTAGTGTGTTTGGAAATGTGTGCGTGTCTGTCTGTATGTATGTCTGTATGGATGTGTGCGTGTATGTCTGAATGTGGGTGTGCGTA
The DNA here is from genome assembly GCF_031143425.1 of Pleurodeles waltl. Lineage (NCBI taxonomy): Eukaryota > Metazoa > Chordata > Amphibia > Caudata > Salamandridae > Pleurodeles > Pleurodeles waltl. The sequence goes on from NC_090439.1 coordinate 613,208,437, forward strand.
TGTGCGTGTGTGTGTCTGTTGGCATGTTTGTTCGTGTGTGCAGGTATGTGTGTTGGTGGTGTCTGCATGCATGTCGGGTGTGTGTCTGTGTAGTGATGTTGGGGTTTGGGTGGGGAGGGGGGGCCTGCCACCTTTGGGGGGTGGCAGGGGGGTGGGGGGGTGTTGGGGAAGGACTCGGGGTGGGGTGTGGGGGAGACCCCTATCTGTACCAGGGAAGGGATTCCCTGACACTGATAGTGCTTACCGCCATGGATTTCATGGCAGTGCCCAACCCCATGAAATCCATGGCGATCAGCCGGGTCATGATACCGCTGGCGGTCTTGTGAGGGTTGCCGGGCTGGAGACCCAAGTCTCCATCCCAGAGGTCGTCTCCGCCCTGGCGGTCGGTTCGGAGAAGTGGCGGATGACCATGGCGGTAACCGCCATGGTCATAATTCAAATTTTTTTACTGCCAGCCTGTTGGCAGTAAGACCGCCACTTTTCCGCCAACCGCCAGGGTTGTAATGAGGGCCTATGTTCTTATTTTGTGCAAGTTTCAATAGGGCAACCCATTCCTGCATGACTTTGGTACTTGCCATCAATAGCTGATGCCAACTCGTTCAACAGAAACATACATAAGCAATTTCTTAGCATTTGTGGTGGTCAATGATCTTTGCTTTTGTTTCTCAATGCTTGGGAGAGGAGCTTAAAAAGGTTGTGGTCCAAACAACTTGGGCTGCACAGCTATACCATTGACTCAATGAGTTTTCTACTTAACCAGTAAGAGTCTCTTCCAGCCTATCAATGTTATCCCATGCAAAGTTAGTGAAGACATGAGGCTGAATGTTGACTGGAAGAACAATTTGCTCATTTAAGGTAGCACCAAGTTTCTGAAGACACAAGGTGGTATCATTTTCTTCCAGTTGTGAGTATGAAATCCAATGACCAAGTCTTTTTAGAGTATGAATGGTTTCAACATTGCCTGTCAGCGTGTTTATGGCATTTGGGAGCAACAATTGCTTGGGGGGGGGGGGGTTCTGCTGGCCAGTTGTGACTGCATATATGACATCCTGACAGAATAAGTAAGGTAACCCTTTTGGACGGCTTTGTGTTTTTCTGGATCTCCAGTCAGAAGTCTTAATAGGAGCCGTTTGAGGTAATCAGGCACTGTAAATTAACCTTTATCAATGTCTGATGGATGATATGGCCATGGTGTTAATGTCAAGTTTGTTTTAATCACTGTTCTTATGTGCGATGATGTTTGATCAATAGTTAAGGTCTTTTACCTTAACCTTTAAAACTGATAATTCTTTTTTCAAACTCTGGTTTCTCTTACAACGCCATGTAGCATGACACTATCAGGTTGGGCCAATAATTTTCCTTGATTGTCTGGAAATATGTGGAGGCTGTCACCGAACTTGGACTCCAATTTTCTTCTAATATGCTTCTTGGTTGATTTGTCTATTCCCTGTATTCCTCTGCATGTCAGGAGGGTTTCAAGCCTTTCAGTGAGTGTGGTCATATGTATTACCTCTTTGTTAGGAATGATCACAGTTCTAATGTATTGAAATAATTCATCATATGCTTTATCTCCCATATTTTTGTAGTGATCATTGGTTTGAATGCTAAATGTATGAACTTCCTCCTTTGTTTTAACCCTTGCGTAGTTCCTATAACAAGAGGCATGATAATAGGCTTCTGCAGCCACTATGTCACTACTACAAACTGCTAAGATTTATGAATCTTAATTAATACTTGCACAGTATCAAAGACTTTTGTCAACTCTAAGCTCCATGGACTTGAATAATTTCTCACGCATTGATGTTCCTTGTAGCATTTTATCTTTCCACAAAATATACATTCTTCAGCATACATGTTCGACTTTAATGATGTTCTTCTGTTTAAGCATTTACTTACGCACTCACTCGTTCCAGCATCATCACTGACACGTGTTTCCGCTTTTCGCTCAATAGTCTGTAAATCTCTATTCATAATAAACAGGCTCCTGCACTTCATGTGGTAAAATACTTGGGGAACTGTGTTGCTTTCCCTATTTCTCGCAATTTCTAACAAGGGAATGTAATTCCTTACTTGAGCTGCCCCTAACAAGGTTTTCCATGATGAGTAGTCCTGCGGGCTTGTCAGCGTAACTCCAAGTTGGACATTTGACCATACATGAATTATACACTAGGGATCAGAGGGACAGGATGTGCTTGTTTCAGTTTTCTTCATGATTCTACATGGTCATTCACAGCCAGCTCTGGAAAAATAAATTATTTAAAAAATGTATCAATTTGTCTTGGTGTACTTAACCCCTTCACTGCCTCTCAGGTGCCAGGCCTTTTTCTGGCTATTTGGAGCAGTACCGCGCTTGGGCCCTCATAACTTTTTGTCCAGATAAGCTAAACCTTACCAAATTTGCGTCCTTTTTTTCCAACATCCTAGAGATCCTGGAGGTACCCAGAGTTTGTGGGTTTCCCTGGAGGAGACCAAATAATTAGCCAAAATACAGCATTTTTTTTTTTTTTTTAAATAGGAAAAAAAACTGCAGAGGAAAGCTTCAGTTTTTTTTCTCTGAAAATGGCATCAACAAAGGGTTTGTGGTGCTAAAATCACTATCTTCCCTGCTTTTAGGAACAGGCAGTCTTGAATCAGAAAACCACATTTTAAAATACAATTTTGGCATTTTACTGGGACATACCCCATTTTTACTATTTGTTGTGCTTTTAGCCTCCTTACAGTTAGTGACAGAAATGGGTGTGAAGCCAATGCTGGATTCTGGACAGCTACACATTTCTGAAAAGTAGACAGAATTCTACATCCCACAAGGGGTCATTTGTGTAGATCCTACAAGGTTTCCCTACAGAAAATAACAGCTGAATTAAAACAAATATTGAAATTGAGGTAAAAAAAACAGCCATTTCTGCCCACGTTTTACTCTGTAACTTTTTCCTGTGATGTCAGATTTTCAAAATCAATATACTGTTATGTTGCTGGACTCTTCTGGTTGGGGGATATATAGGGCTTGTAGGTTCATCAAGAACCCTAGGTACCAAGAGCCAATAAAGGAGATGCACCTTGCAATGGGCTTTCATTGTATACCGGGTATACAGCAATTCATTTGGTGAAATATAAAGAATGAAAAAGTAGCCATCAAGGAAACCTTTGGATTTCCAAAATGGGCACAAGATAAGGGCCCTCATTACAACCCCGGTGTTAAAGAATCCGTAATACCGCCAACAGGCCGCAATAAAAAAAATTGAATCACGACCATGGCGGAAACCGCCAACATAGACAGCCACTTTAACACTCCGACCACCACGGTGGTAGAAACAAACACAGTGGCGGTAACCGTCAACAGACAGGCGGAGGACAAAGTACCGCCCACTGTATAACAACAGGCCTATCCACCACCTTTTCCAGGGTAGAACCAACACTATCAAAAGCACGGCAGAAACAGTACATAGAAGGGAAACCACTCACCTCTCGACACACACCGAGGAACCAGGACGCCATGGAGCCCGAGTTACACGTACTGCCCATACTGGTCTTCCTCAATGACCACGGTAAATACTGCACCTACAACACAGGGGAGGGGGGGGAAGAGAGTGACACACACACTCAACACGCAATACCCCCACCCCACCAACAACACCATACACTCAAATACATGCAGCAACATTACATATACACACCGTGGAAGAACGCAAGGACAAAATTAAATGATTGTATCGATTGTAATCATGAAAAATCAGATAGTGAAAGTTCAAAAATCAGTATATGCAAATATGTACACCAACTACACAAGTCCGGATAGTGTACCAATCATTGTCCGTGGACCAGTGGTCCCAAAATGCATGGGCGAAGCCCACACAAGATACCTGACTCGAAAAGGAGAGAACACTGCAGGGGCATCAGATCGAAATTAAACAGGTACCTCGGGGGAAGTGGAGGGGGGCACCTCAGCCGGATGAACGCACGACGCCACTGCTGCACGAGCGGGCTCCATGCCCATTGCTGCATCCTGGAGAGTGCAAAGCCACAGTCTCTCAAGTCTTTCCAGTGGGTGGTTTGCCCACTGCTCTATCCTGGGGAGTGCAAAGCCACAGTTTCTCAAGTCTTTCCAGTGGGTGGTTTGCCCACTGCTCTATCCTGGGGAGTGCAAAGCCACAGTCTCTCAAGTGGATAACAATCTCCACTGGTTCTGGAGGAGGCATTGTGTCCAGAGTGCTTCATCCTGCCAAGGACTGAGGTAGTGGATGCCTTTCTCCACCGGTTCTGGAGGGGGCATTGTGCCCAGAGTGCCTGGAGGGGGCATTGTGCCCAGAGTGCTTCATCCTGCCAAGGACTGAGGTAGTGGATGTGATTCTCCACTGGTTCTGGAGGGGGCATTGTGCCCAGAGTGCTCCACATGCAGTGTGGCCAGTCCCATTCCCTCACCTGGGTGTGTGTGCCACGAGATTGCCTAGGAGCAGGCAGCATGATGCGCCATGGAGGCAGAGACATACCCCACCCTGCTGCAGCTGCAAACAGTGAAGAGAGTCATGCCTCATGGAAGCTGGCCAGGGTCCAGGAAGACTCCTCCAGCCTCGGACGGCTGACTACTGGGGATGATAGCCATGTCAGCAGTGGTGCCACTGTCCGAGCACGTCACCGGGCTGGTGGCAGTGCTTGCGGCGGTGTCTGTGGCGGTGGTGCATGTGTCAGCACCTGTTGAGGTACATAGCAGGGCGTGTCCTGCAGCCTCGGGTGGCTGCCCACTGAAGAAGATGCTGGGGACTGTTTCTGAGGCTGCAGACGTGCAGGTGACGGTGCAGGTGGCGGTGCAGGTGACAGTGCAGGTGGCGGTGCTGGTGGCGGTGCTGGTGGCGGTGCAGGTGGCGGTGCTGGTGGCGGGGCAGGTTGCTGTGTTCGCTGCTGTACAGGTTGGTGTAGTCATTGACAGAAGGGATGACACTAGTCCCTCAGTCGGTGCTACTGTGCCCTGTCCTGACCTGCTCTTCTGCTTCCCCACCTTTGATGGTGCCGCAGGTGTCTTGCCACTGTCCCCTTTTGTTTTGGCGGAGCCCTTGGTGGCTGGTAGGTGCGGCTTCTCCCTCCGGGATGTGGGCACCTTACTCAGCTTGGCAGGTGGCAGAATGTCCTTGGCCTCGCAAGGTGGTACACTGCCAGCCCTGATGGGTGGCGCACTCGATGACCCCGCAGTTGCTGGCACCACTGTGCCGGGGGATTTGGTGGGTGAGGTGCTGGGCTGTGACCTGGAAAGCCTGGCCCTAAGGGAAGGAAGGGGTGGAGGTGAAGGGAAGAGGTCAAAGTTTGCCAGGAAAAGTTTTTTAGACACACTTGGATGGGAAGATGGAGGGGGTTTGGGAGTGGAGGAAGAGGTAGTGGTTGTAGGAGGTGTTCGTTTGCTGAATTTGGGTGAAGGTGCATGGGCCGCAGGCTGTTGTGAGGTGGATGGCTATTGGGTGGGTGTGTGCCTGCGTTTGTGTACTTTGGGAGGAGGACTCACAGACACACTGGGAGAGGACACTGGGGATGTGTGCATGGTAGTGGGGGGGTGATTGCACGTGAGCGGTGTGTGGTGATGGGTGTGCTGGTGATGGAGGTAGTGGCTGAGGATGTAGTGGATGCAGGTGTGAGTGGAGACGAGACAGGGAGGGAGGAGGAAGACGTGGAGGAGGGGGACACAGTGGAGGCAGTGGATGTTGGTGTGTCTGCATGGGTATGGTGCTTGTGTGAGTGCTTGTGGGATGTGTGGTGCTTATGTTTGCCATGTCCACTCTTGTGTGTTGATGAGTGTGCATGCTGGTCTGATGTGTGCTTGGGATAGGCTGAGGTGCAGGGGATTGGGTCTGGGTGGAGGAAGTTGGAGGGGAGGCTGGACACAGGGACAATGGCAGCCATCAATGCTGAGACAGAGCCTGAAATGCTCTCTGTTGGGCCACCTGCCCAGAATGAATGCCCTCCAGGTATGCATTTGTTTGTTGCAAATGCCTCTCAACACCCTGGATGGCATTCAAAATGGTAGATTGCCCAACAGTGAGGGATCTCAGGAGGTCAATAGCCTCCTCACTGAGGGCAGCAGGGCTGACTGGAGCAGGGCCTGAGGTACCTGGGGTGAAGGACATGCCCACCCTCCTGGGTGAGCGGGCACAGGACACACGCTGAGGGGCTGCTGGGAGGGCGGTGCTGGTAGGGGGGTGGTAGCTGTACCTGTTGATGCAGTGGGCACAGAGGTGCCCGCCACCGCAAGGGAGCTCCCATCAAAGGAGGAGTCGCTGTCGCTGGTGTATGCTCCTGTCCCCGTCGTGGAGCTCCCCTCACCCTCCGTCCCACTGGTGGTTTCAGACTCCGTTGCTTCACCCTCCAGGCCCACGTGAGTTGCAGCTCCCTCCTGCTCCGGTGCCACTGCTCCTCCGCCAGATTATGCTATTGCACACAAGAACATGTAGACAAAACAAAAAGGGGGGTAAGACAGAAGAAACACATGTTCAGTGCATGCAACACCACTACCGTTGGCGGACACAACACAAAGGGAGCAGCCCTCTGCACTAAGCCATGCACTAACAGTTCCTAACAAATTCACATGGCCATGGGGGACAAGGCCTAAGCCCAATTGCTGCAAACCTGGAAGTCACAGGAGCCTGACTAGGTGTAGATGGCTATTACCAGTAGTGGGGTTCGGGTGCCCCAGAGCCTGCCTAACAAGGGACCTTGCCTACCAAGTTCGCCCTGGACTAGGGAAACCCACAGCCCACCCAATCACCTTATAATGCGCGCAGTCAGCTGAATTAGAGTGTACTCACCCCCTTGTGGCTGCTGTGATGCCCTCAAGCACCCATCCAACTCCTGATAGGCCACCGCCAGGATCTGGTACATCAGGGGGGTCATGGTGCAACAGGCACCCCTTCCACATTGGGAGGCCATCCCCAGCTGGGCCTCTGCCATCTTCTTGCTCCAGCGGCGCAGGTCCTCCCATCTTTTACGGTAGTGGGTGCTCCGTCTATGGTAGACCCCCAGGGTCTGGACGTCCTTGGCGATGGCACGCCAAATACCCTTCTTCTGGTGGGCGCTGACCTAGAGGAAAAGTGAAGTAAAAATGGATGTTTCTATCCCGTACGTTTCATCTCACACATTGCGAAACACCTTCCACCCTGGCCCTGCCATACATACACACACAATTCTGACATGCTGGCCTGTCCCCCTCCCCACCCTCTTCCATCCACGACACTCCATACACTCAGGTGCCATCCACCATGCTCACAGTGTACTCACCTGTTTGTCTGGAGGACGGTACAGTTGCGTGTACTGGGGGAGGACCCCATCCCCCAGTTTCTCCAACTCTTCTGAAGTGAAGGCAGGGGCCCTTTCCCCAGACACTGTAGCCATCTTCGCTTCCAGACACAGGTCACAGCAGCAGCTTGCAGTGTAGGTCCTCTCCTGTTGAAGGTCAGGTATCAAGTGAGTGAACAGTATGAAAATGGCAGTCACGTCCACGGCAGTGCGTACCGTCACCGCCGGCGTACATCGTCATTGGCTCCTGGGACCCATAGGGCCCAATGTTAACCAATGCTGAATTGTGCCGCTGTCTTCGACCGCCCACCGCGATGGTGTACAACGCCAGTGCAGTTACCTCATTTCCCCTTGTCCAGCAGCCACCATTTCAGGGGGCCACATGAGATGGGAAAAAACTGTGTCACACCTATCTAGGCCTGGAATACAGACAGATACCGGCACATTACAATTTACCTACGTTTTAGCAAATTACACATTGTGATACCTAAGTGTTGGATGACCCTCTGCTCGCTGTTCTCCATAGGGCACGTCTGCTGGGGCAGGTGATGAGATGGCGGCATCCTCCGGTGTACAGACCCCTGGTGGACCTGTCGACAATGGAAGAGAGACACATCATTATCACGTACAGACTTGATCGTGCAACAATCATGGAACTGTGTGCCCAGTTGGAGGCAGACCTGATTTCAGCTATCTGCCATCCCACAGGAATCCCCCCTCTAGTGCAGGTTCTGTCTGTACTCCATTTCCTGGCCAGTGGGTCTTTTCAAACAACAGTGGCCATAGAATCAGGGATATCCCAGCCAATGTTCTCTAATGTGTTGTCCAGAGTGTTGTCTGCCCTGCTGAAACACATGCGCAGCTACATCGTTTTCCCTCAAGAGGAGGATTTGCCCACAGTGAAAGGTGATTTCTATGCCCTGGGACATATCCCAAACATCATTTGTGCCATTGATGGTACAACTGTGGCATTTGTCCCCCCGCAGGAATGAACAGGTGTACAGAAACCGGAAAAGCTACCACTCGATGAATGTGCAGATGCTGTGTTTGGCAGACCAGTACATCTCCCATGTGAATGCCAAGTATCCTGGCTCTGTGCATGATGCTTACATTTTGAGGAATAGCAGCATCCCTTATGTGATTGGGCAACTCCAGAGGCACTGTGTGTGGCTAATAGGTGAGGCCAAGGTCCCAACACAGTTGACATAGGTGTCTGGGTATGAGGTTGTCCCTAAGGGTTAGTGTGTGTCTAACAGTTGTACCTCGACATTTGCAGGTAACTCTGGTCACCCCAACCTGTCTTGGCTACTGACCCCAGTGGGGAATCCCAGGACAAGGGCAGAGGAACGCCACAATGAGGAACATGGGGGAACTAGGAGGATTATAGATTGCATCTTCGGCCTCCTGAAGGCCAGATTCCGGTGCCTCCATCTGACAGGTGGCTCCCCATACTACTCACCGGAGAAGGTGTGCCAGATAATCGTGGCCTGTTGTACGTTGCACAACCTGGCTTTGCGACGCCAGGTACCTTTTCTGCAGGAGGATGGCCCAGATGGTGATCTTGTTGCAGCTGTGGAGCCTGTGGACAGTGAAGAAGAGGAGGCAGGAGAAGATGTCAACAACCGAAAAAACATCATCATGCAATACTTCCAGTGAGACACAGGTAAGAACATGTAACTGCTTCCCACATCTCATACTATTGTTGGTGCTAGCATAAGTCTGTCATTTTCACTCAGTGTTTGGACCCTGACTTGTTACTTTGCCTTTCCATTTCACAGATGTGGGTCCCACTTTGTGCCCTCTGCTATGTTTACTGCTGGCCTACAGCTGAGTTTTATTGGTATGTGAACAAGTACATTGACATTGCAACATTCCAGAGGTTTTGCAATTACACATTAGTGAAAGCACAGACAGACTCCAGATTGTTTTGTGATTCAAGTGTGTTTATTTCTGTGCAAATAAGTGGAGGGGTGTGTGAAATGGGCTGGGGTGATGGTGGAGGAATGTCCATGGCAGAGTCCAGTCTATTTGTTTCACAGGTGCATTGTCCAATGGGGCATAGGAAGTGGAGCAATGGCAGTTTAAGGTGGGCAGGGTGACAAAGTGGGACAGAAGGGTGAAGGGTGACATTCAGGGGGGGGTTTATTTCCTGGCGGGGGTCTTGGCAATGTTCTCTGTCTTGTTCCTGGATCTCAGGGACCGTTTGCGGGGTGGTTCTCCATCTGCAGAGGGTGGGGTACTGGTGGCCTGTTGTTCCTGTGGCGGTGCCTCCTGTCCACTAGTGCCGGCGGAGGTGGAGGGCTGTTCATCTTCCAGGCTAGTATCAGGGGCCCGTTGGTGTGCCACTGTGTCCCTCCTGGTGTTGAAAAGGTCTGCCAGCACCCCTGCAATGGTGACCAGGGTGGTATTGATGGACTTTAAGTCCTCCCTGATCCCCAGGTAGTGTTCCTCCTGCAGCCGCTGGGTCTCCTGAAACTTGGCCAGCACTGTGCCCAATGTCTCCTGGGAATGGTGGTAAGCTCCCATGATGTTGGAGAGTGCCTCGTGGAGAGTGGGTTCCCTGAGCCTATCTTCCCCCTATCGCACAGCAGTCCTCTCAGCTTTCCTGTTATCCTGTGCCTCTGTCCCCTGAACCGTGTGCCCACTGCCACTGCCCCCAGGTCCCTGATCGTCCTGTGTTAGTGGGTTTGCCTGGGTTCCCTGTAGCGGTGGACACACTGCTGATTGATGTGTCCTGGGGACAGAGGGATGGGCCCGCTGGGTGGGTGTTGTGCTTAGTGTTTCCTGAGGGGGGAGGTTCAGTGGTGGTTTGTGACTGTGTCAGGGGAACTGACTGTCCAGAGGTCCCTGATGGGCCGGGCTGGTCATCTTGATCTAGGCATGCAGAGATGCTGTTGTCACTGTGAGCCTCTTCTGTGGGGGGACTGGATATGTCTGGCACCTCCTGTCCAGTGACGTTGGGTATGGGTCCTGTTGGGGTGTAAATGCATAGTTATTGTATCTGTGTGTGTCATCTTGTGCAATGGGTGAGTTACCCTCTACTCCGGTGCTTGTATTATTGCCGTGGCCCTTGTGTGATTGGTGATTTTGGGGCATGAATGAGTCTCTCTACTGGACATGCTTTGGTGATGGGTGTCCATGCATTGGTGTTACATGCAGGGCTTCATTTTGGGATGTGTGGGTTGTGTTAGTGGGGTATCTGTGGGTTGTTGGGGTGATGGGTGTGAGGGTGGGAGTATGTGATGGCATGCAGGTGGGGTGGGGAAGATGAAGTAGTAAAGATTTGCCTTATCAGAGCCCAGTCCTCCTGCTACTCCTGCGAGGCCCTCAGGATGCATCATCGCCAAGACTTGCTCCTCCCATGTTGTTAGTTGTGGGGGAGGTGGTGGGGGTCCACCGCTAGTCCTCTCTACAGCAATCTGGTGTCTGGATACCACTGAACATACCTTCCCCTGTAGGTCATTCCACCTCTTTCTGATGTCATCCCGTGTTCTTGGGTGCTGTCCCACTGCGTTGACCCTGCCGACAATTCTCCGCCATAGCTCCATCTTCCTTGCAATGGAGGTCTGCTGCACCTGTGATCCGAATAGCTGTGGCTCTACCCGGATGATTTCCTCCACCATGACCCTGAGCTCCTCCTCAGAGAACCTGGAGTGTCTTTGAGGTGCCATGATGTGGTGTGAGGGGATGTGTTGGTGTGTGTTGTTTGAGGTGCGTGGATGTTGTATGAGCGATGTTATTGTGTGTCCGTGGATGCTGGTGTTGTGTTAGGTAGTCTCTCTCTCTGGCCTTCTTTCAGAATTTTAGTTGTAAGGGTTTGTGGGTGATGTGGGTGTGTGCTTTATATTGGATTGGGTGTGGTGTGTGTATGTGTGTCAGGTGTGTGTATTTTGAATTGTCCAATGTGGTTGTGTTTTGTAAATGTGTGTGTATTTTGAGTGCGGCGGTGTGTACCGCCAATGGAATACCGCGGTTGAAAGACCGCTGCGTTGATTCGTGGGTCGTGATACTGTGGGCGTATTCCTGATGGCGTAACTGTGTAGGTTTTCGTATCGCCAGTTTATTAATGACCTTTGGTGTGGCGGACTTGTGTGGGTGTCTGTATTGTGGTGGATTCCGAGCTGTGAGTCGTAATACCTGTAGCGACATTCCGCTGTCGCAGCGGTATGTTGGCGGTCTTCTGCACGGCGGAAAGCGGGATTTATCACCAGGGTTGTAATGAGGGCCAAGGTGTTGAGAAGTAGTGGTTATTTACACATCTCTGAATCCCGGGGTCTGCATACTAGCATGTGATTTACAGAGCATTTTTCAAATAGACATCTTTTTTACACACTGTCATACATTTGGAAGGAAACAACGTAGAGAAAGACAAGGGGCAATAACAGTTGTTCTTCTATTCTGTGTTCCCCCAAGTCTACTGGAACTTGTGTGGGTTCTCCTAATGCCCGGGGCAGGAAACGTAACATGGACACATCACATTGAAATTTGATGTTTTTTAGAAAGCTAGCTGTGGATTTTGGCCTTTAGCTCAGCCGTCACATAGGGAAACCTACTAAACCTATGTATTTTTTAAAACTAGACACCTAGGGGAATCCAGACTTATGGGGCTTTCACCAGGTTCTGTTACCCAGAATACTTTGTAAACCTCAAGAGTTAGCAAAAAAACACCTTTTCCTCACATTTCGGTGATAGAAAGTTCTGGAATCTGGGAGGATCCACAAATTTCCTTCCACCCAGCATTCCCACAAGTCTTCCGATAAAAATGGTACCTCACTTGTGTGGGTAGGCCTAGTGTCTGTGACAGTAAATGCCCCAAAACTCAACATTGGCACATCATACGTAGGAAAACCTACCAAACCTGTCAATTTTTTAAAACTAGACACCTAAGGGAACTCACTATGGGGTAACTTGTGGTGCTCTCACCAGGTTCTGTTATCCAGAATCCTTAGCAAACCTCAAAATTTGACAAAAAAACACTTTTTCCTCACATTTCGGTGCTGCAAAGTTCTGGAATCTAATGGGGGCCACAAACTTCCTTCTACTCAGCATTTTCCCACACCTCCAGATAAAAATGGTGCCTCACTTGTGTGTGTAGGCCTAGTGTCCGAGACAGGAAATGCCCCAAAACACTACGTGACACATCAAAATGATCAAAATTCAAAACTACTTTTGTTTTTGTGCGGGGGGGGATCTGCGATTTTGGTCCTGGGCTCAGCAGCCATCTAGGGAAACCTACCAAACCCAGACATTTCTGAAAACTAGACATGCAAGGGAGTCAGGGAGGTGTGACTTGCATGGATCCCCCAGTGTTTTCTTACCCAGAATCCTCAGCAAATCTCAAATTTAGCTAAAGAATCATATTTTTCCCACATTTCTGTGTAGAACCACCTCATGGGCACAGATTTCCTGCCAACCAATGTTCCCCTCAGCCTCCCAATAAAAATGATATGTCACTTGTGTAGGTGGGCCAGTGCCTTTGACAGGGAAGAGTCAAAAACATATCGAAATTGAGGGGGAACCAAAGCGGGTCCAAAAGGGAAGTTTGAAAAAAAAAGGTTTTAGGCTGACAAGTGGGGTAGAATTTTTATCGGTATAGATGTAACAATGCTGGGTGATAGGACTTGTGTGGATTCCTGCAGATTCCGAAAGGTCAATCTCAAAAACTTGAAGAAATGTGTGATTTCAACCAAAGTTGGGGGTTTGCAGGGCATTGTGGGCAGGAAAATGGTGCGGGTGCATGTGAAGCACACCACACTGGACTCACCCAGATGTTTTGTTTTCAGATGTGTCTAGGTCTTGTAGATTTTTCTACATGGCAGCATCCCAAAGTCCAAAAAGTGCAGCCCTCACCATTCCTTTAAAAAAAAAAATATATATATTTTATCTGCAGGTGCAATTGCATTACATCACATAAATACATTTGAACTCCGATCATATCTTGAACGTAAAATTTCATAATCAATAATCAGTTATTCATTCACTCCCCCAATATGCCCTCAAATCTGCGCAAGGCTTGAACTCCTCAAGCATATAGATTTTCTTTTTCCTGCACCATTTCCATCTTTGTTTCCATGCTGAATAGGTAGGGGGTATTGGTGATTTCCAAGCCTGAAGAATCAGTGACTTGGCTACTGAAGTCGCAACAAAAAGAATTTGTTTGGAGCGAGTAGGTAAACCTGAATGTTGCGAGATACCAAATAATCCCCCCCCAGCGGATTAGGAGCCAGTTTATAGGATATTAAAACACTAATCCTCTGAAATACTTTCTCCCAAAATGTTGTCAGGTGTTTACATGTAAAACTTATATGAAGCCAACCCCCCCCGAAAAGCCTGACAGCGTGGACAAGCACCTGATGACTCAGAATACATCTCCTTTAATCTAGCTGGAGTATAGTAGAGGAGCCATTTAGAATAAAATGCAATATTTTTTTTAATTTGCCCCCTGAGTGCTGAGTGTTAGGTTGTTGTGAATTTTCCATTGCTCTGTTTCTCTTTTGCATCAGTGAGGTTTTCCACTTACTTTAGAAATTGAGAGATTATGTCAAATGTGTGCCTTGTACAGAGCCTCCTATACCAGCAACCTATGCCCAGTAGATTCCCAAAATAGGCCTGACCAATGGTATAGCTAGAGCTTTCAGTTGTTCTCTCCATTGTTTGCAGAAAATGCTGGATTTGATAATAGGAAAACCTAAGGTTATCCAAGATAGTGTCTCTCTCAGCTAGATACTGCGTCCATGTTTTAATATAATCCCCTTTTGAAAAATCAGCAAAGCTCTTGACCCCCACCTCTTCCCATTTCTGTAGATATCCTTGATTAAGCTCTAGACCAGTGGTTCCCAAACTGTGCGCCGCGGCACCCCGGTGCGCCATTGGAAGCTGCCAGGGGCGCCACGTGCATTTTGGAAACATGATAGGAACAATTGAAAAGATTTGTGCACAGTTTATAAATTACCTCTTACGATGAGGTAAAAAGTATTTTGCGGCGAGTAACTCATTTGGCATTTCATGTGGGGGAGTTACATAGGCCCCACGTGTCAACGTCTTGCCTCTGGAGCATGGTTTCACCCAGTGTGATTACGTTATCAGAGCCTTCGCTTCTTAGGCATGCAGCAGTTCAAAAGACAGCAGTGTTTGGCAGACCATGCTCATTAAAGTGCGCACATCTGATGGCGCGCACATCCGACGTGTTAGCCTGAAGTTCCTTTTCGAATTTAGGAAAATCAGGCAAGTATTATTATAATTAGGAGAATTAAGGGATACTCGCACATGTGTGTAGATAGCCACCCACCACCCAGTACCGTTTTATCCGAGATTGTTTTGTGTGTAAATGAAAAAATGAAATATAACAATTACATTCTCATCTAATCGGAAAAAACACGCACCAAGTAAAAATTTGGAAGAACATTACATAAGATGTGACAGTTGAATTGATGACATTTCGGAAGGCCTGCGCTGTAACATTTGTTTATTTCCATTGAACAAATAATTCTTAAATCCAAGACTTGTGTGCGACGCCTTGTACAGAACAGAACGCAGAGGCTGCAGGCAGCTGATTATCTCAGGGGTGTGAGTGTTAATTCATTCACTCTTGATGCTGTCAATCGGAGATTGTGCAAATGGTCATTTGAATACATTCTACTCAGTAACAAATCAGGGTCCATTTCCAAAAGAATTATCCCGTACTGATGTTTTACCGAACACATAATTTGTTTTGTCAGCTATGGCCAAAGATTATCCCCCAGAGTGGCTTTGCTTGGGGGTACTTTAATCAGCGTTTCACCAAACTAAACTGTGATTTAGATGGAAATAAGTTAAATCTCTGCTAATAATATTTTGGCTGTTGCAGTTTATTTTCCATGGAGCTTGGTTTTCAGTGAATTGTAGTGCCGCAGCTGACGTTAATTTGATAATTATGAAAAATTGAATCATACGTTCTTCACAGAAGTTCCAGAGTAGTGCTTTTCTAGAACATGGCATTTTTACTGGTATATTCGCTCCATAGTCATAGTTATGTGTTTCATATGATTCACATACTTACAAGCTCATACACTCTGCTGTTTACACTGCATCGCTGGCATCCTTGGCAGGGAATAGATGGTTTTAGCGCTGTTCATACACAAGAAAGCACCACCATGCCATGGAGCACCTACCCCCAAAAAAAGTGACATAATGGGGAGCCGCGGGCAATGGCCAATATAGGTGAAGGGAGCCACGGGTCGAAAATGTTTGGGAACCACTGCTCTAGACCTAGCATCCAAGAATACCGAAGTCTAATTGATGGGTAGACAATACAGATTTGGGTTTTTACCTGTATCAACAACATACTGGCCTGAATCATTACCGGAAGTTTGTACCTCACACGTTTCAGAAAGCAAGGTTGTTTAAGGAATCAAGGAAGCTGTAAGCCAATGTCAGCTAACATACGGTTAAGATAAAAGCTAGTGGTCGTCAATAATAAAGCCCAATGCAAGAAGGATGCCTCATAGTAAGTTTTAATATTGGGGAGTGCTAGCCCCCCATCTTCAACTGAAAGAGTTACCTTCTCTTCCTGCAGACGAGGTTTCTTATTAGACCATATAAATTGTCTAATCAGCAAATATATTTCCCGAAAAAAAACTTTGCTTAGATTATGCTTGAGAAGGTAAATAACACCAAAGGGAGAGTCATCATTTTGACCAATGCCACCCACCCTATAGAAGATGCTTGCCATTTCTGAAGTAGACCTTGTATTTTGGGTAGAACTGTTTTCTCAGCATTATACAAAAGAACTTCTGACTTAGAGCGGTTAATTCTATATCCGCCCAGGGCCGAAAAGATCACAATCTGAGAATGATCTGGCAATATTACGCAAATCTGCACAAAGATATAAAATCATATCATCAGTGAATAATTTAAGTTTAGGTGCTTGAGGAAGTGGGGAATATATATGTTTGTCTTGTCAGATTGCCGCTGCCAATGGTTCGATGAAAAGTGCAAAATGTACCGGGGAAAGAGGGCAGTTTTGTTGCGTGCCTCGTGATATATGTACTAAGGGAAGCAGCCTAAACCAGGACTCCTGAACAACGAAGTTGTCGACAACGAAAGCGGAACAAGTTTACTTTAACCACGACTTCCTTGTTCGGTGCCTTAACCACGCATGTGCTGAACAACGCACATGCGTGGTTAAGGCACAAAAGAAGGGAGTCGGCTGAGGAGGAGAACGTGATCAGGTAAGTGGGACTGGAACTGGGGCTGTTTTAGAGGTGGAGGTTGGGGTATTTTTAGTTTTGGGGGTGGGATGTCTGGGTGGTTTAGGTTTAGAGGCGGGGACGGGGTCAGGGTATTTTTACTTTTAGGGGAGGTGTGGGTGGTCGGGTTATTTGAGGTCTTTGGGGGTGGGGGTCAGGGTGGTTTGGGGCAGGGAGGGGGTCGGGTATTTTTAGTTTTAGGGGCAGGATGGGGGTCTGGGTTTTTTACTTTTTGGGGGCGGGGGTTGGGGTAGTTTAGGTTTTAGGGATGTGGTGGTTTTAGGTTTTAGGAGAGGGTGATTGGGTTATTTTAGGTTTTTGGTGGTGGGGGTCAGGGTGGTTTAGGTTTAGGGCAGGGAGGGGGTCGGGGTATTTTTTGTTTTAGGGGCGGGATGGGGTCTGGGTTTTTTACTTTTTGGGGGCGGGGGTTGGGGTAGTTTAGGTTTTAGGAGCGGGGTCAGGGCTTGAGGTGGTTTTAGGATTTAGGGGCGGGTGGGGCGTCATGGTAGTTTTAGGGGCGGGGTGAGGGGTTGGGTTGGTTTTAGGTTTTAGGGGTGGGGTGGGGGGTCACAGTAATTATAGGGGCATGGGTAGGAGCATTTCTCTTCCGATCGCGCTGGAAGCTGAACTTCCAGCACAATAGGGGAAACCTCTGATGAGGTCAGCACGCAATGGTGTCATCAGATGTCACTGGGGAGGGCAGGGGTGGAAGGTGAAGCGATTTACCTTCCATCTCTGCCCATGGGAGGAGTGTGGGAGCTCGTTCTCAGCACATGGAAACTGTGGTCGAGGGCGAGACCACCCGTCCCGGCCACCCGAGGGGTTAATGTAATCATAATAATTACTACTATAACTATTGTCAAATTATTTAATAACATTTACTGCCAATGTAATGTTTAATAATAACATTCACAATAATATGAAAATATTTCCATTACATCAAGGTTTCTTGGGACTGCAGTGGTAACTTACAAAAGGCAAAAATTTATGGCTTGCTATCACATACTTTTCATCTCTAGCTGTCCATACGTTGCCTATAAATCATATCAGAACCCATCCCCCCAAGTGGTACCGATCACAGGGTTGGTTCAAGGCCTATATGTGAAAACAGGACTTTCCATGTTAATGCATTATTTTCCTTTTAACATGGCGTCAGCAATTAGGCTAATAATGTGGAACTTTAATTACATACAGGACCACAAAATTTAAGTATGGTTATCTACTACATTTTTTTATTTTAATATGGTTTATTTTTAACATAAACTTGTGCACATTAGTAATATAAGCATTTGCATTAGCAGAAAAAAATAGCTGCAAAACTTACAAGAATAAAATTAATAATTTTTCCTAAAACTGGGATGCAGGCTCTATTAAGCAATACCAGCACTGCAAGAAGGTGATTGTAGCTGTCATTTTACTGCACCGTATTAAGGGAATGACAAATTGCAACTAAGGGCTACAAATATCACCCTCATGTTCAGCGGCAGCCGCCGCAAGTGTCAAAGGGGGGGACAACAGGGACAGAGAAAACAATAGAAAAATAAAAACTAAAAAAACTAAAACGTACCTTTCCTGCTGTTCCCGCCGACTCCTGCCACGCGCCCCTCTGCTCCTGATGGTTGGTGTCCCAGCATCGCTGGGACCCAAGCACAGGTTACCCAGCAATCCTGGTACTGCTTTAAAGCTAATATAGCATTAAAGCAGCATCAGGATTGATGTGAGCGGCTCAGACTGTCGCTCAGATACAGCCCTGGGGTCTGTGCAGTTTCTCCAACCCGGCTGTTTAACATGATGGCCAGCCAAACACTCATGCGCACTTAGGTGCCCTATCTCTTCCTCCCACCTCCTGTGACCCAGCCTTACCCCTCCCTGCACTGCTGGGTAAACCAGCAGATGAAACATACAACGATAATCAACTATTGTTTTATTTTACATCTCCTGCCTCATAGCCAGGAGGGCGACACTCCTCCACCATTGTGGAGGAGCCGCCCCTGACATGTTAGAGGCGGAGCACCAAAACTGAGAGATGTAATTTTGGCTTGGGTTCTAAGCATCCTTTCTCTAAAACTGGCATTATCTCACAGGTATGTTGCAATGCAGATCCTCATCTGATAAACTATCAGTGAAAAGAGACTGAGAGAAAAGGGGCCAGATGTAGCAACAAAACATTTTGCGAGTTGCAAATTGCGAGTAATAGCGACTCGCAATTTGCAACTCGCAAAATGTAATGCGGAAAGGTGTCTCAGACACCTTCTGCGACTCGCTATGGGGTCGCAAAGACCCACCTCATGAATATTAATGAGGTGGCTCGCAGTTTGCGACCCCATATCGAGTCCAGGCACTCAGAGGGATGGTGGCCTGCTGGAGACTGCAGACCACCATGTCCGTGACTGCTTTTTGAATAAAGCAGTTTTTTCTTTTCTTTTTGCAGCCCGTTTTCCTTAAAGGAAAACGAGCTGCAAAAAGAAAAAATTCCGAAACCATTTGGTTTCGCTTTTTTCAGAGTAGGCAGTGGTCCATAGGACCACTGCCTGCTCTGAAAAAATATTTTTATTGGCATTCACAAAGGGGAAGGGGTCCCATAGGGACCCCTTCTCTTTTGCAAATGAGTTACCATCCACTTCAAGTGGATGGTAACTGCGAGTTGGTTTGCGACCGCATTCGCGGTCCCAAAGCAACTCTGCATGGCGATGCGGTCGCAAATAGGAAGGGAACACCCCTTCCTATTTGCGAGTCGCAGCCTCAAATTGCGAGTCGGTACCGACTCACAATTTGCGGTCGTGCATTGCGTTTGGCCTTTTGCGCCTCGCAAACTGCGTTTTTCGCAGTTTGCGAAGCGCAAATGGCTTCCTACATCTGGCCCTAAGTGACTGGAAATCATTATTTATTGGCTTATGTCGAAATATGGTAAACTCAACTCTTACCTAATTTGAAAAACGGTACTGGCTACTTTAAAGATAGTTTGTAAAAATGTACTTTTATGATTTGTAATTGTCTTCTACAGAATTTTCAAACACGTTCTCAAAGAAAACACGCAAAAGTCAAAGAGAAGTTTTCAGATTACGATTTATATACTTGACAGTTAGAAGTGCTGTTCAAGAAATTCATAACATTGCATTTTATTTGCTGAATATATCAGAAGGTGAAAGGACGGACGGTTGTCTAGCTCTTGTATCCTGGCAACAAAGCGTAGGAGTGAAGATGGCAGATAGTGTGATAAATTACGTCGTAAGCAGAAGAGAAAAGCACATTGAACGTTCACGCATAAAATAAAAGATACTTTGTTATATACGTATTCGCCACTTGAATTTGTTTATAGTTGTTCCATTGATGCCTACAGCTGTCGACACATTACTAATCTCTCGACAGCTTTTATTTCATTTGAATAAAATAATTGCCATGCTTGTAAGTGAAAATGTAGTGTCTTAAAATCTTCTGCTGGATTAGTGTTATATTTTATCATCTAAAAAGTAATGAATGTTGCCATTTATGTTAAGTTATAAAACAATAATACCACCAATGCATTGCTCACTACCTGACGACATCAGAACACCATCATTGACATCACCAGCTCCATTACATAGTAATCCTTAACTATGTGTGAGGAGATTCCTGTCTCCATGCTGCCTTCTTGAGGACTACTCCCCTTTAGTGTCCCAGAAGAGACTGCGAAGACGCCTGTTAGCTGTCATTTAAACAGTAGTGTTCAATCACCATGTAATGTTCCAGAGGACATCTATTTGCTGTCTACTTAGGGGGCTGCATTATTTTGTTTCAATGTAGTCTCAGTGGCAGGATATGTTGTCTATCATTGAATGCAGATTTTTTTTGGTTCCATGTAATTTCTCTGAGGGTATCAGTCAGCTGGCACTGTTCTCTACATTTGATGACTCTGTTATCAGTGTGAGGGAATCTGGTATCACAGGAACTGTACAACTGAATTTCTATTGAATGTTTAGGACAACATCTTGCGGTAGATTACTATAGAGTTGTATTCTCTTGCATGCGCCATTGCACACACTCAATGGGTCAATTTAACAAAAAACAGTGCCTTTGCACCCAGTTACAAAAAACATTAGCAAAGTTGATAGGTCTGGCTTGTTCTATGTGTTCTTTTTCATAAGCGCAATCTGTTGTGTAATATATTTGGATGTGGATAAAACGCACATGCTTTCTTATGGCACAAAAATGTTCTGAACGTCAATCCAAACAGTTTCCTATTGAAAGCAAGATTCCGCAAATATCAAAACTAGTCAGGAAGCATTGAGAAACAAAGAAAACTAAGGGCCATATTTATAGGCCTTTAGCGTCACAGGAGCGTAAAGTTTTGTGACGCTCCTGTAGCGCTAAGCACTGCACCGTATTTACAAGGTGGCGTAAAAACAGCTCCTTCCTACGCAGCACTGTGCATGGAAGGGGCGTGCAATGAATGTTACTGTGGGCATGCCACAGCAACACCCATTGCATTTTGACGTTGCCTGAGATTTATGAAATTCCGTAAATATGAGGCTGTACCAAAATCGCAGGGTGTAACGAAGAAGAATACTTTTATTCCTCCTCATTTTTTGCCTTTTCTAGGTATGCTGTATTCCACAACATGCATAGAAAGAGCAAAATACCAGAAATGATTGTTTATGTGCGGGAAGGTGCCTGTAATGGGTTCTTGAGGATCGTTTTGTGGTAGAAAGGGAGATAACTCAGGCAAGTCGTATATTGGTTGATTTTTATTTTTATTTAGTGTATACAGGCAAGTAATCTCAGTCTATTTTCTTTCTCTTTATCTCTTGTCTCAGTTCTTCTCTCTCTTGTCTCTTTGGGTTCCTTTATGGGGTTGCTGATGTTCTTTTGTTTCTCTCTTCTTTTAGGTCTTGACCGCCGTGAAGAGAGGGAAGAGAGAAAAGGGTGGTGAGAGGACAGAAATTACTGGGATTATTTTGTGTAGGAAAGGATTTAAGGCAAATGAATAGTGTATAGACCTTGTTGTGCAAGAAAAGAAAAACAATAAATATGTCAATTAAATCTTCTCTCTCTACTGTGAGCTTTAGTGGAGCCCAGGTGTATAGGAGTCTCCTCCTTCTCGTTTTATGTCTGTTTTCTTTATTTCCCCAAGCTGTCCTTTCTTTCTTCTCCCCCCACCACCAATATCCCATGGGGTTTTGAATACAGGCACGTACCTGCATAAGCCACATCCCTCCAGGGACGTGGCTGGATGTAGTGCATTGAGCCGCTCTTGTACTTTCGGCCTCCAAGTTTCCCGTCTTCTCTCTGTCCACATCCTGCTGTACTCCTCCTCTTTTCTCTGTCTACGCATTCCGCTGCACACCTCCTGTCTCCTCCGTCTCCGTGTTCCGCTGCATGCCTCCTGTCTCCTCCGTCTCCGCATTCTGCTGCACGCCTCCTGTCTCCTCCGTCTCCATGTTCTGCTGCACGCCTCCTGTCTCCTCCGTCTCCGTGTTCTGCTGCACGCCACCTTTCTCCTTGGTCTCCACGTTCTGCTGCACGCCTCCTGTCTCCTCCATCTCCGCGTTCCATTGCACGCATCCTGTCTTCTCCGTCTCAGCGTTTCCTGTTTTAACCCAGATATCTGGGTTGTCGACTAGAGTTCGGCCCTTGATTCTCACTTTAGTACAGTGAAGGTCCAGTTTCTTTGTCCCGTAACAGGGTTGTTGAAACCCTGTTACAGTGTCCCTTCCTGCACATAAACAATCATTTGAAAATTACGCTTTGGCACTTCTGTGTGTGTTGCATTGTGCAACACACACAGAAGTGCTGAAGCGCCATTAGTGATTGTTGATGTGCAGGAAGAAACACCTTCTGGCACACAAACAATCACACCCATCAATGCAGACATCCTTGCACGATGGTGTAAGGATGCCTGCATTGGCAGCTAAATTTAGTGCCAGCGCAGGGGTAAGCGTACGGGTGGGCCGTATTCACTTAAATACAGCGCATCACTGCATTTCTAAAGTGACGTCGCGTGTCGCTGCCAATGTTGGTGCTGCGCCATTTTTCCTTAAATCTGGCCTTAAATATTAACATTGGAAGTAAAAGTGGTGAGTATTCTTTTTAAAAAACGGATTTTGAGGTTTTGAAACTCAATGCTGTTATTTATGGGCTATTAGGAATGTTCGATAGAATGCCTGTGCCAAGCATTTCAAATCTGGCCTGTGATCATAACTCAAAAAGCAGAGGTGTGCGTATGTCATGGTGTGATGTGTTATCAATTACTACCCTGGCTTTAGAAATTATGTTTAACAATACATGTGTACAATTTTACAAGAGCTTTTTACCGTTTTTTTGTCCCAGTTTACTTTCTTATGCAATTAGTTTGATACTAGTTACATGGTAGATCAACTTAAAAGTCATCCAAGTGACTAAAATAGCAAATTGGTATCAGTGAATCAAAAAAGTATGCATTTTTCTGTAACCCACTTAGAGGGATTAGAAACATCATAAGTGCAAAATATTTGTATCAGTATCTTTGTACAGAAGGCTATATTAAGTTAATCTCCATTTATTCGGTGCCCTCTACATAAAAGCACGCCTAGCCATGCATGCCCACCAACACTATTGGCCTGATTCACAATGTTTAAATTACAATTTTGTGTTAGTTTACAATTATTTGCTGTTCCCAAAGGTATTTCAGTAGTTGCAAATTTGCGACTGAGGAGTCGCCACACATAAAAAGATGGGACTGTCCTATATAAAATACATTTCTGAAAAGCAAACAGTTTTAGACTTATCCAAAACTGTACGTTGACCTTTGTGAGTCAGGCCTACAGTACCTGTGGCTTTGGAGTTGGTAAATGGCACAGTAAAGTGTGCAATCATGGTATTACACTGCAATGGATCATAAAGTGGTTAATGTATCTAAAATCTTTCTGAGCTATTGCGGGGGCTTTGGACATTGTTGGTATCTTCGAAGGCAGGTATATGGTCTACATGTGTGAAACATGAAAAAACTTAGAAGGATACCACACACAAATGATGCAGAAATCGGACACCCTTCCACCCTGAGAAAAAGGTGGCACCCAAGGTGAAAGACATAAAAAGCACACATACCCACCATCAGGCATACACTGTGAAGAAATGAAAAATCCTCCTAAAATGTCAACATGTTTCAAACAGAAATAGAAACACATTTGGTGTCAGCAGCTCAATACCCTCACAGGTAATAAGCAGCGCTCTACAAATCCACCGTGCATTAAATTAGCGACAGAACAATATCTATCAAGCTAATAATATAAAAAGAAAAAGCATACAGTTTGACCAATAATACAGTGAATAGGTACTCTCTTTACATAGACACAGAGAGGTGTGGATGGTGTGTACTTGCATCTCTGGAAGGCAAGACAATTGAGGCACCTAATTGACCTGCTTCAATAGCAAAGATCAAAAAGTGCATCCCTAGACTCATTCAATTTGGAAATCCAGTGTGTTTCTTACACATATGAAAAACATAGGGGCATATTTACAAGCCCTTAGCGCCACTGAAGCGCCACTTTTTATGATGCTCTGGTGGTGATGTGCAGTGCACCGTAGCTACAAGGCTGCGTTAAGCCACTTTTTGTGGCTTAACGCCACCTTGTAAATACGGCCCCTTAACACGCAGCACTTTGAGTGTAAGAGGTATGCAATGGGTGTCGGTATGGGTGTTCCACAGCTTTACAATCTTTCATAAACCTGAGGCAGCACCAACATCAAACGCCACCCCAGGGGTGTAGTTAGCATGGCACA
Organism: Pleurodeles waltl; assembly: GCF_031143425.1. NCBI lineage: Eukaryota > Metazoa > Chordata > Amphibia > Caudata > Salamandridae > Pleurodeles > Pleurodeles waltl. The sequence continues at coordinate 613,232,676 of NC_090439.1, forward strand.
ATGAGGAGTTGTGTTTTTATTTCTCCTCATTTTTTGCAAAGGTACAGATGGCTACAGGTATCCCTTCCTGCACAAAACAATCTTACCCGCAACGCAGCCATCCTTTCACTATGACGCAAGGGTGGCTGCGTTGGCACTTGGCAGGTAATTTAGTGCCGTGCAGGGAGAAACACAGGGATGCACCATATTCTTTTAAATATAGAGCATCCCTGCGTTTTAGAAGTGACACAGCGCTTGCACTTTGTGTGTAGCGGCGCGCTGCTCCACTTTTAGTAATTATGCCCAAAAGTGTCTCCTGCTCATATGACCAATAAAGCACATTCAGGCCCTCATTATGACATTGGCGGTAAATCCCGCTTACCGCCACGCTGACGGCCGCCAACTTACTGCCGCAGCAGTGGATATCCGTTCACCATATTATGACACACACATACCAATGTGACAGAATTCAGCCACAGACACAAATTTGCCAGACCAAAGGTCAGTTATAAATTGGCAGTATCAAAACCCAGACCGTTACGCCAACAGAACAATGCCCACCAAATTATGACCCACGAATCACCATAGCGAACATTCAACTGTGGTAAACCATTGGCAGTACGTACTGCTGCGCTCACAATGGACACTCACAGACAAAACACCACCACATTGGACAATTCAAACAACACACACCTGACACCCATACACATACCACACCCACACCACTATAAAGACACACCCACAGGACCCACAACCCTTTATGATTACAACTCATTGGCATGAGACCCACACCAAGACTACTTTGACAACTAGAGCCACTCACACCCAAACATCACTCACGCACTCCGCATCACACCCCACCACATCACCCAACACATCCTCACCAACACACCTCCCACAACACCAAGGGCACCACAAAGACACACCCATTTCACAGAGGAGGAGTTAAGGGTCAGTGTGGAAGAAATTGTCAGGGTAGAGCACAGGTGCAGCAAATATCTATAGCTAGGAAGCTGGAGCTATGGCGGAGAATCGTGGGAAGGGTCAACGCCGTGGGACAACGCCCCAGAACAAGGGACGACATCAGGAAGAGGTGGAACGACCTATGGAGAAAGGTAAATTCCATAGCAGCAAGACACTAACTTGTTATCCAGAGGACTGGCGGTGGACCCCCACCTCCTCCCTCACAACTCACAGCATGGGAGGAGCAAGTCTTGGCAGTACTGCATCCTGAGGGCCTGGCTGGAGTCAGAGGAGGAGTGGACTCTGGTAAGTCAACTCTCTAGGACTATCACCCCCCTACCTGCATGCCATCACATACCCTCACCCTCACTCCCATCACTCCACTACATCCCACATACTCCACCATCATATCTCACTAATCCCAATGCTAAGCCTTACACCAAAGCATGCACAGCATAAGGAACTAACAATCCCACCATACACCAACATAGACACGTAAAACCTGGCAGGGCAACACCAACCACAGAGGGGAAGCCAAGGATGTACAATATGTCATACACATAAACCATAACACATCATTTACATCCCCACAGGTACCCCAGCCAATGTCACCAGACAGGAGGTGCAATCACTATCAAGTCCCCCAACTGAAGAGGCCCACAGTGATGACAGTAACTCTGGTTACGTCAATCAGCAGTGTGTCGACCTCTACAGGGACCCCAGCCACACCTCGCCACCAAGGCACCCAGGGATGTGGGGTTAGTGACAGTGGATACACGGTTCAGGGGACAGAGGCACAGGCCAACAGGGAAACTGGGAGGAGTGCTGTGTGCCAGGGGGAGAACATGCCCAGGGAACCAACTCTCCAGGAGGCACTGTCTGAGATCTTGGGAGCCTACCAATATTCCCAGGATACGACGGGCCAGATCCTGGACAATGTAGACATGGCTAACATTATGAGGGAGGCAGCCTCACACCAGTGGGCCCCTGCCACTAGCCAGACATCTGAACAGCCTTTCACAGCCAACTGGGGAAGACATAGCTGACCTGGGCAACCTGTCTGAACTTGCTGGCTGGCAAGTAGAGGGTGGGCCAAGCAGGGCAGAATTCTGCAAGGCGCAGAAAAGAATGCCCCACCCTTGAGGTTCTGAGGTGGCAGGCCGCAGCCCAAGCAGCTGGTGAAGCCTCTGGCGATCACCATCTCTACTGGGAGAATGATCTCCTTTACAGTGAGCCTAAGGTTCCGGTCCCTGGGGCAGCACATGTTCTGGTGGTCCCCCGTGTTACTGGGCCTTCCTATTGGGTTTGGCTCACGACATTCCCTTGGCAGGTCATCTGGGCCAAGACAAGACCTTTAACAGTCTTGTCACCCACTTCCATTGGCCTAGAATGCGGGTAGCCTCAGATAATTTCTGCAGGGCCTGCCCCAGGCTAGTGGGAAGACAGGGAAAAGGCTTAAAACCCCCCTGATCCCACTCCCTGTCATTGGCACCCCCTTTGAAAGGGTGGGCGTAGATGTCATTGGTCCCTTGGACCCCAATACTGCCTTGGGCAACAGGTTTATCCTGGTTCTGGTGGACCATGCCACCCGCTATCCCTCTGAGAACACTGACTGCACCAGTGGAGACCAGAGCCCTGATGGGAATATTTACCCGTGTGGGATTCCCTAAAGAAGTTGTGTCTGACAGAGGCACAAACTTCATATCTGGTAACATGAAGTCCTTGTGAGATGAGTGTGGGGTGACCTACTGATTTACCACCCCTTGAGGCCATGAGGTGTAAGTGGGACTAAGCTTAGTTAAAGAGGGCTGGGAGAAAGCTCACAAGACACCTCCCCAGGATGTGGTCAGCTACATGCTGGCCCCCGCAACCAAACCCAACGCTTCTGGAAGCATGCCAAAAGTAACCTTGAGGCCAGTCAAGAGGTGATGAAGGAGTGGTATGACTGGAAGGCCACTCTGGTTGAGTTCTCACCTGGAGACTAGGTTTGGGTGATGGAGCCAGTAGAGCCTAGAGCTCTCCAGGACCGCTGGACTGGCCTATATAAAAACAAGGAGCGGAAGGGGGAGGCCACTTACCTAGTGGTCCTCAAGACCCCTAGGCACACCCTAAGACTCAAACCTCATTTTGAGAGGTCTGAGGTCAGTATGCTCCTTGTGACAGATGAGAGCATGGAAGAGGAGAGTGAACCTCTCCCCGACCACCTCTCTTCCAACGAAGGTGATGGGTCATACAAAGGGTGTCAATCTCTCTGCCTCTCTGACTTTAGATCAAAGAGGAGACTGCTATGAGGTGTTGGAGCAGTTCTCTTCCCTGTTTTCCCTTACTCCTGGACTCACTCATCTGTGTGTCCATGACATTGACACAGGAGACACTCCCCCTGTAAAGAACAACATTTAAAGGTTGTCAGATAAGGTGAAGGCCAGCATCAAGGAGGAGGTCTGCAAGATGTTGGCCCTAGGGGTTATTGAGAAATTCAGCAGACCCTGCGCCAGCCCTGTGGTGATGGTTCCTAAGGCTGCTGCCCCCGGTGCAAAGCCAGAACTACGGTTCTGTGTGGACTACCGGGGCCTCAACTCAGTCACTCGGACTGATGCTCACCCCATCCCCTGAGCTTATGAGCTCGTTGACAGGCTAGGCGTTGCCAAGTTCCTGAGTACGTTTGATCTTTTTGATCTTACATCAGGGTACTGGCAGATCGCCTTGACTGAGGGGGCTAAAGAGAGATCTGCATTTTCCACACCTGATGGCCATTGCCAGTTCCATGTTATGCTCTTTGGGTTGAAAAAAGCTCCCGCTATCTTCCAACGGTTGGTTAATGGGGTCCTAGCTGGCAAGGATGCCTACTGCACAGCCTACCTAGATGACATAGCTGTCCATAGTTCCAGTTGGGAGGAACACCTGCTCCACCTCAAGGAGGTGCTTCAGGCTCTGCAACAAGCAGACCTGACCATCAAGGCTAGTAGGTGCCAGATTGGGCAGGGTTCCGTGGTGTACTTGGGACACCTAGTAGGTGGTGGCAAGGTGCAGCCACTTCAGGCCAGGCCAAGATTGAACTATCAAGGCCTGGCAACTACCTAGAACACAGACCGAAGTGAGAGCCTTCTTAGGCCTCAATGGATACTACCTTAGGTTTGTCAAGGGCTATGGTACCATTGTGTCACCTTTGACAGAACTTACTTCCAAAAAGCATCCGAGGTTGGTGAATTGGACAGAGGCTTGTCAGAAAGCCTTTGACTCAATGAAGGAAGCCATGTGCACAGCCCCCGTGCTCAATGCCCCTGACTACTCCCAGGAATGTATTGTCCAGACAGACGCTTTAGTGCATGGCATAGGGGCTGTTCTAGCACAGCTCAATAAGCAGGGCTCAGACCAACCAGTAGTCTTTATTAGCAGAAGACTATTACCACAGGAACAGAGGTGGAGTGCTATTGAAAGAGAAGCATTTGCTGTGGTCTGGGCGCTGAAGAAGCTGAGACCATACCTGTTTGGGACTCACTTCCGGGTTCAGACAGACCACATGCCCCTCAGATCGCTCATGCAGTTGAGGGGTGAGAATCCTAAACTCTTGAGGTGGTCCATTTCCCTACAGGGGATGGACATTACGGTGGAGCATCACCCGGAGATTGACCACGCCAACGCGGATGGTCTATCCAGATACTTCCGCCTTAGCAATGAGAGCTCCCAGGAGGTTGGGTAGCTCTCCCCACTTTCAGCTGAGGGGAACACAAGATAGACCTGATAGTCTTAGGGTGGTCATCCCTAACTTTTTGCCTGCCTCCCTCTACTTTTTAGATACTGTTTTTGCTGGTTTTAAGACTGCCCACTTTACCACTGCTAACCAGTGCTTGAGTTCATATGCTCTCTACCTTTAAACATGGTAACACTGGATCATACCCAATTGGACTATTTAATTTACTTATAAGTCCCTAGTAGAGTGTTCTATACGTGCCCAGGGCCTGTAGATTAAATGCTACTGTTGGGCTTGCAGCCCTGATTGTGCCACCCACTTAAGTAGCCCCTTAACCTTGTCTCAGGCCCGCCATTGCAAGGCCTGTGTGTGCAGTTTCACTGCTAATTCGACTTGGCATTTAAAAGTACCTGTCACGCCTAAAGCTCACCTTTTTCTACATATAAGACACTTCTAAGGTATTGGCCTTGGTAACCCATAGGGCAGGGTGCTGTGTAGGCAAAAGGCAAAACATGCACCTGTGTAGTTTACATGTCCTGGTAGTGTAAAACTCCTAAATTCGTTTTTACACTGCTCATACATTTATTGAGTGGCAGGTGCTAATCTGAAAGGAGTAAGAAGCTCATATTTAGTATGGCCAGAATGGTGATACAGAATCCTGCTGACTAGTGAAGTTGGATTTAATATTGCTATTTTAGAAATGCCACTTTTAGGAAGTGAACATTTCTCTACACTTAAATCGTTTTGTGCCTTGCAATCCACATCTGGCTGGGTTTAGTAGACAGCTGCCTTGTGCATTCACTCAGACACATCCTAAACACAGGATACTCAGCCTCACTTGCATACATCTGCATTTTGAATAGGTCTTCCTGGGCTAGGAGGGTGGAGGGCCTGACACTTGTATGTCAAAGGACAGTAGCCTGCCCTCATACAAAGGACTGCCACACCCCCTACTGGGACCCTGCCAGACAGGATTGAACTGAAAGGGGACCTTGTGCACTTCTAAGCCACTCTTTGAAGTCTCCCCCACTTCAAAGGCACATTTGGGTATTTAAACATGGCCCCTTCTCCTACCAAGTCAGACACTTCCTGGAGAAGAAACTTGAACCAGAACATGCATCCTGCCAAGAAGAACTGCCTGGCTGCCCAAAGGACTCACCTGTCTGCTTTCTGTGAAGGACTGCTGCCTTGCTGTTGCTCTGCTGCCTTGCTGCTCTCTGGCTGTGGTGAAGAAGTGCTCTCCAAGGGCTTGGATAGAGCTTACCTCCTGTTCCCAGAAGTCTCAGGACCAAAAAGACTTCATCAAGAAGGACTCCTTGTGCGGTGAAATTCGACGCACAGCCTGCCAGAAACAACACACGGCCTGAAAATTTCACCGCACGCTGAACTGGAACAACGCAGCCCGATTTCGCAATGAGAAGATCGACGCAACGTATCGACCGGAAATTCGACGCACGGCCCACGGCACAGCTGAGCCGCAACAATGCACCCCGACTTCTAGAGAGGAATTGACGCAGCACCTGCTGTGCGTTTGACAATTCAACGCAACACCGACTGGATCGACGCAGCTCCTGTTACTTCATCCTGCCAGTGCAGGAAATTTACGCATCGCCCCCGGAGCGTCTGAAAACACCACAACCTGAAGAGGATCCACAACCGAGCACCGGAAATCGATGCACAGCCATCCTTGCTTGAAAACTAAATGACGCATCGCCATGTGCGGCCCGAGAAATTGACGCACACACCTTTGTTTCCATGCATCTCCTCCTTTGCGGTTCTTTGTGGAGATTTTTCACGTGAACCAGGTACTTTGTGCTTGCAAGAGACTTTGGCCCTCCTTACAACATTGGCAGTAAATCCCGCTTACCGCCGTGCAGAAGACCGCCAACACACCGCTGGGCGGCGGAATTCCGCTACAGCTATTATGACCCACAGCTCGCAATCCGCCAAAATCTAGACACCCACACAACTCCGCCACACCAAAGGTCAGTGATAAACTGGTGATAACTTAACCTCCACCATCACGCCAACAGGAATACGCCCACACTATCACGACCCACGAATCCACACGGCGGTCTTTCAACCGCGGTATTCCATTGGCGGTACACACCGCCACGCTCAAAATACACACACATTTACAAAACACAACCACATTGGACAATTCGAAATGCACACACCTGATACACATAAACACACCACTCCCACACACCCACATCACCCACAAACCCTTACTACCAAAAATTTAGAACAAAGCACAGAGAGAGACACCACCATCAACAAACTAGCATCCACAGGCACACAACACCATCACTCACACAGCATTCACGCACCTCACACAACACACACAAACAAATCCCCTCACACATCACAACACACACCACCTGACACATCACCAGCACCACATCGTGGCACCTCAAAGACACCCCAGGTTCTCTGAGGAGGAGCTCAGGATCATGGTGGAGGAAATCGTCCTAGTAGAGCCACAGCTATTCGGATCACAGGTGCAGCACACCTCCATAGCTAGGAAGATGGAGCTTTGGCGCAGAATCGTAGACAGGGTCAACGCAGTGGGACAGCATCCAAGAACACAGGATGACATCAGGAAGAGGTGGAACGACCTACGGGGGAAGGTACGTTCCATGGTCTCAAGACACCAGATTGCAGTTCAGAGGACTGGCGGCGGACCCCCACCTCCTCCCCCACAACTAAAAACATGGGAGGAGCAGGTCTTGGCTATACTGCATCCTGAGGGCCTCGCAGGAGTAGCTGGAGGATTGGACTCTGGTAAGTTAAATCTTAAATATTACATCCCCCACCCTACCTGCATGCTATCACATACCCCCACCTTCACCCTCACCCCCAAAATTACAACACCTCACATATGTCCCACTATCACAAACCACCCATCCCAACACCAAGCCCTGCATGCAACACCAAAGCATGGACACCCATCACCAAAGCATGTCCACTACAGATACCCACACAGATCCCCAAACCAAATATTACAGAAGGTCCTAGACAAGAATGTAAGTACTGGGGTACAGGGTCGCCCACCCATTGCACACGACAGCACACACAGATGCAATAATCATGCCTTTACACCCCTGCAGGACCCCTACCCAACATCACCGGACAGGAGGTTCCAGACGTGTCCACTTCCCCCCACAGAAGAGGCCCACAGTGATGACAGCAGCTCTGTCCAACTGGATCTAGATGACCAGCCTGGCCCATCTGGGACCTCGAGACAGTCGGTTCCCCTCACACTGGCACATGCCACCACAGAGCCTCCCCCCTCAGGAAACACCAGCACAGCACCCACCCAGGGGGCCCATACCTCTGTCCCCAGGACACGTCAAACAGCAGTGTGTCCACCACTACAGGGAACCCAGGCAAACCCACAAACCCAAGAACATCAGGGACCTGGGGGCAGTGGCAGTGGGCACACGGTTCAGGGGACAGAGGAACCCACTCTCCACAAGGCACTCTCCAACATCATGGGAGCGTACCATCATTCCCAGGAGACGATGGCAACGGTACTCGCCAAGTTTCAGGAGACCCAGCGGCTGCAGGAGGAACAGTATTTTGGGATCAGGGAGGAACTTAAGTCCATCAACACCACCCTGGTCACCATTGTAAGGGTGCTGAAGGACCTTGTGAACACCAGGAGGGACACTGTGGCACAACAAGGGGCCTGTTAGAAATGGGGTTTTTGGTTGGCAGTCAGGTTACCCCCTGTCCAAGCAAAAGCCCTCACTCTAGTCAGGGTAAGTCACACACAATCCAAGATTATCCTGTGCCCACCCTCTGGTAGCTTGGCACGAGCAGTCAGGCTTAACTTAGAAGGCAATGCGTAAAGTATTTGTGCAATAAATCATACAATACCACCATATAGCACCACAAAAATACACCACACATTGTTTAGAAAAATATATAATATTTATCAGGATAATTGTAGGTCAAAAAGTATAAAGTTGCAATGGAAAATTGTAGAAATATCACAGAAGAGTGATATGAAGTGTCTTAAAGTCTTTAGAATATAAACAAAGTCTCTTTCAAGCACAAGTACCTGGTTTAGCGTGGAAAAATCTCCTCAGAGGGCCACAAAGGAAGAGGTGCGTGGAAAAAGGGTGTGTGCGTCGATTTCTCCCCAGCACACACGGACTTGCGTCGTTATTTTCCACGCGGGGAAGTCGTGCGTCGTATTCCGGCGCGCGGCCAGTCTCTTTCTGTGGATCACGGGGATTACCAGATGTCCCGGGTCTGTGCGTGGATTTTCCTGCTTGTTCTCCGGCTGCGCGTCGGTCTGCGGGGCTGTGCGTCGAAATTACAATCTCACGGCAGGCGTCGCGTCGATTTCTCCTCTAGACTTCGATCTGCGGGGCTGCGCGTTGAAATTACGATCTCACGGCAGGCGTCGCGTCGATTTCTCCTCTAGAGGTCGGGCGGCGTTGTCCTTGCGAGGCCGTGCGTCGGATCTTCGATCGTCCCAAGAGCGTTGCGTCGATCAGCGTCGGAGTGCGGCGTTTTTCTCGCTGCGAAACAAGCTGTGCGTCAAAATTTTAGCCGCGCTGAGCGTCCAAGTGAAAGAGAGAAGTCTTTTTGGTCCTGAGACTTCAAGGAACAGGAGGCAAGCTCTATCCAAGCCCTTGGAGAGCACTTTCACAGCCAGACAAGAGTTCAGCAAGGCAGCAGGGCAACAGCAAGGCAGCAGTCCTTTGTAGAAAGCAGACAGGTGAGTCCTTTGAGCAGCCAGGCAGTTCTTCTTGGCAGGATGTAGTTTCTGGTTCAGGTTTCTTCTCCAGCAAGTGTCTGATGAGGTAGGGCAGAGGCCCTGTTTTATACCCAAATGTGCCTTTGAAGTGGGGGAGACTTCAAAGAGTGGCTAAGAAGTGCACCAGGTCCCCTTTCAGTTCAATCCTGTCTGCCAGGGTCCCAGTAGGGGGTGTGGCAGTCCTTTGTGTGAGAGCAGGCCCTCCACCCTCCCAGCCCAGGAAGACCCATTCAAAATGCAGATGTATGCAAGTGAGGCTGAGTACCCTGTGTTTGGGGTGTGTCTGAGTGAATGCACAAGGAGCTGTCAACCAAGCCCAGCCAGACGTGGATTGTAAGGCACAGAAGGATTTAAGTGCAAAGAAATGCTCACTTTCTAAAAGGGGCATTTCCAGAATAGTAATATTAAATCCGACTTCACCAGTCAGTAGGACTTTGTATTACCATTCTGGCCATACTAAATATGACCGTCCTGCTCCTTTCAGATCAGCAGCTGCCACTTCAACAGTGTATGAGGGCAGCCCCAATGTTAGCCTATGAAGGGAGCAGGCCTCACAGTAGTGTGAAAACAAATTTAGGAGTTTTACACTACCAGGACATATAACTACACAGGTACATGTCCTGCCTTTTAACTACACAGCACCCTGCCCTAGGGGTTACCTAGGGCACACATTAAGGGTGACTTATATGTAGAAAAAGGGGAGTTCTAGGCTTGGCAAGAACTTTTAAATGCCAAGTCGATGTGGCAGTGAAACTGCACACACAGGCCTTGCAATGGCAAGCCTGAGACAAGGAGAAGGGGCTACTTAAGTGGGTGGCACAACCAGTGCTGCTGGCCCACTAGTAGCATTTAATTTACCAGCCCTAGGCACATAGAGTGCCCCTTACTAGGGACTTATAAGTAAATTAATAGTCCAATCAGGTATGATTCCAGGTTACCATGTTTTAGGGGAGAGAGCATATGCACTTTAGCCCTGGTTAGCAGAGGTAAAGTGCGCAGAGTCTATAAACCAGCAAAAACAGGGTCCAAAAAGCGGAGGGAGGCAGGCAAAAAGTTAGGGGTGACTACCCTAAGGCTGTCAGGTCTAACATGTGTCCCCCCCAGCTGAAAGTGGGGAGAGCTACCCGACCTCCTGGGAGCTCTCATCGCTAAGGCGGAAGTACCTGGAGAGACCATCAGCATTGGCGTGGTCAACCCCTGGGCGATGTTCCACCGTAAAGTCCATCCCCTGTAGGGAAATGGACCATCTCAAGAGTTTTGGATTCTCACCCCTCATCTGCATGAGCCATCTGAGGGGCCTGTGGTCTGTGTGAACCCGGAAGTGAGTCCCAAACAGGTAGGGTCTTAGCTTCTTCAGTGCCCAGACCACAGCAAAAGCTTCTCTCTCAATAGCACTCCACCTCTGTTCCCGTGGTAATAGCCTTCTGCTAATAAAGACTACCGGTTGATCTCTGCCCTCCTCATTCAGCTGTGCTAGGACTGCCCCTATGCCATGCTCTGAAGCGTCTGTCTGCACGATAAATATCTGGGAGTAGTCAGGGGCCATGAGTACGGGGGCCATGCACATGGCTTCCTTCAGGGCGTCAAAGGCTTTCTGACAAGCCTCTGTCCAATTCACCAACCTAGGTTGTTTCTTGGAAGTGAGTTCTGTCAAGGGTGTTACAATGGTACCATAGCCCTTGACAAATCTGCGGTAGTATCCTGTGAGGCCTAGAAAGGCTCTCACCTCAGTCTGCGTTCGCGGTGGTTGCCAGGCCTTGATAGTTTCAATCTTGGCCTGGAGTGGCTGCACCTTGCCACCACCCACTAGGTGTCCCAAGTACACCACGGAACCCTGCCCAATCTGGCACTTACTGGCCTTGATGGTCAGGCCTGCCTGTTGCAGGGCCTGAAGCACCTCCTTGAGGTGAAGCAGGTGTTCCTCCCAGCTGGAACTGTAGACAGCTATGTCATCCAGGTAGGCTGCACAGAAGGCATCCTTGCCAGCTAGGACCCCGTTAACCAACCGTTGGAAGGTAGCGGGGGCATTTTTCAACCCAAATGGCATCACCCGGAACTGGTAATGGCCATCAGGGGTTGAGAATGCGGATCTTTCCTTGGCCCCCTCAGTCAGGGCGATCTGCCAGTACCCTGAAGTAAGATCAAACGTACTCAGGAACTTGGCAGCGCCTAGCCTGTCCACGAGCTCATCAGCTCGGGGGATGGGGTGAGCATCAGTCCGTGTGACTGAGTTCAGACCCCGGTAGTCCACACAGAACCGGAGTTCTGGCTTCGCACCTGGGGCAGTAGCCTTAGGGACCAACACCACTGGGCTGGCCCAGGGACTACTGGATTTCTCGATAACCCCTAGAGTCAACATCTTGGAGACCTCCTCCTTGATGCTGGCCTTCACCTTATCCGACAACCTGTAAATTTTGTTCTTCACAGGGAGACTGTCACCAGTGTCAATATCATGAACACAGAGGTGGGTCAGTCCAGGATTAAGGGAGAACAGGGGGGAGAACTGCTCCAATAGCTCATAGCAGTCTCCTTTCTGGTTTAGAGTCAGGGAGTCAAACAGAATGACCCCGCTTACTGACCCATCACCTTCTTGGGCAGAGAGGAGGTCGGGGAGAGGTTCACTCTCCTCTTCCGTTCCTTCATCTGTGACCAGAAGCATGTTGATCTCCGACCTCTCAAAATGAGCTTGTAGTCGGTTCACATGGAGCACCCTTAGGGGATTCCTAGGGGTTTGGAGGTCCACTAGGTAAGTGGCCTCCCCTTTCCGCTCCTTTATTTCAAATGGGCCAGACCAGCGGTCCTGGAGAGCTCTGGGCTCTACTGGCTCCATTACCCACACTTTGTCTCCAGGTTGAAACTCTACCAGGGTGGCCTTCTGGTCATACCAGTGTTTCATTACCTCTTGACTGGCCTCAAGGTTACTTTGGGCCTCTTTCCAGAAGCGGGTCATCTGGTTGCGGAGGGCCAACATATAGCTGACCACATCCTGAGGGGGTGTCTTTGGAGCTTTCTCCAATCCCTCCTGGACAATGCTTAAGGGTCCCCTGACAGGGTACCCGTAGAGAAGCTCAAAGGGACTGAACCCTACCCCCTTCTGGGGGACCTCTCTGTAAGCAAAGAGAAGGCATGGTAAGAGGACGTCCCACTTACGCCTCATGGTCTCAGGGAGGCCACCAATCATGCCCTTCAGGGTCTTGTTGAATCTCTCCACAAGACCATTAGACTGGGGGTGATAGGGGGTGGTGAACTTGTAAGTAAGACCACACGCATCCCACAGAGACTTCCTGTATACAGACATGAAGTTAGTGCCTCTGTCAGACACTATTTCCTTGGGGAATCCCACACGGGTAAATATCCCCATCAGGGTTCTGGCCACCACCAGTGCAGTAACGATCCTCAGAGGGATGGCCTCTGGGTAACGGGTGGCATGGTCCACCAAAACCAGGATGAACCTGTTGCCTAAGGCAGTTTTGGGGTCCAAGGGACCAACAATGTCGATGCCCACCCTTTCAAAGGGGGTGCCAACGACAGGAAGTGGAATCAGGGGGGTTTTAACCCTTTTGCCTGCTTTACCACTGGCCTGGCAGGTAGGACAAGATCTGCAGAACTTATCTGAGTGTGTCCTCATTTTGGGCCAATAAAAGTGGGTGACAAGCCTGTTAAAGGTCTTGTCCTGCCCCAAATGTCCTGCCAGGAGAATGTCGTGAGCCAGACCCAGTAGGAAGGTTCTGTAACATTGGGGGACCACCAGCATACGTGCTGCCCCAAAGGCCGGAACCTTAGGCTCACTGTAGAGGAGATCATTCTCCCAATATAGGTGGTGAGCGCCAGAGGCGTCGCCTGCTGCCTGGTTTGAGGCTTGTTTCCTCAAACCTTCCAGAGTGGGACATTCTTTCTGCGCCTTGCAGAATTCCTCCCTGGTGGGTCCACCCTCCACTTGCCAGCCAGCAAGCTCAGGTAAGTCACCTAGGGCGGCAATGTCTTCCCCAGTTGGCTCGGTAGCCTCCTCCTCAGGAGCCCCGTCAGCCACTGTGGGAACTTCTGGGGCCGGTTTCCCGCGCCCCTGGTCCCTCCTCCTGGCAGCTCTCTGGGCCATCGTTCCAGGCTCCAGATGCCCTTGACTTCCCTCTCGGTCAGCCATGGACCGTGTGGTCATGCAGACCCACTCAGGTAACCCTAACATCTCCAGGTGAGACCTGAGCTCCACTTCTTTCCAAGCAGTGTGCTCAAGATCATTGCCTAACAGACAATCTACAGGCATGGCAGGACTCATGGCTACTTTCAGAGTACCAGAGACCCCCCCACACTCAAAGGGAACCAGAGCCACCGGTAGGTGACTCTCGCGATTGTCAGCGACTCTGACCTGGTGGAATGTATTAGGTACTATCTGCTCTGTTGACACCAGCTGACTCTTGATAGTAGTCATACTGGCTCCTGTGTCACGCAGAGCCTCCACCTTCTGCCCATCAATGGTGACCCACTGCCGGTACTTGGAAGTATTTTGGGGCATGTGGGCCTTGGGCACCATTTCTCCTTCTCCCAGGGACACTAGGGAAATCTCTACCTGCTCCCCAAAGCTACTTGGGTCCATCTCCCCCCGAGCGCTACACTAGTCAACACAGGTGCCTGTCCGGTAGTGGACGGTGCCCTCTTAGGGCACTGTGGATCGCCTTTGTAGTGACCATACTGGTAACACTCCATGCATTTGGGGCTAGATTTCCCTGACTTGTCATATGTCCCTGGCTTTTTCCCAAATTTGGAAAAGGAAGGGTTGCCACCCCCTCCCTGGGAATTCTTTTGGGGGCCTTTGGAAAGTTCCTTATCCGCAAGTTTATCTCCCCCCTCTTTCTTCTGTTGGGAACCCTGACCACCTTTGTGGGAGTCCCCCCCAGGTACCTTCTTGGACACTCTGGTGCTAACCCAGAGGTCCGCCTCCTCAGCAAGCTTCCTGGGATCAGTCAGCTTACTATCCACTAGGTGCTGGCGCAACTCTGTATAAGTAGTATTAAGCATATGCTCTCTCAGAATCAAGTCATATAAACCTTTATAATCTGCTACTTGGTTGCCCCGCACCCATCCATTCAGTGCTTTACTGGAGAAATCAAAGAAATCTACCCATGTTTGTGTGGTTTGTTTGGTGCTGTCCCTGAACCTCTGACGGTATCCCTCAGGGGTCAGCCCAAACTTGGCAAGTAAAGTGGCTTTCTGAAGTGGGTATGTGTTTTGATCAGGTTGATCCAATGTGAGAAGTGTGTTCCTCCCCAATGGCGGCACATAACCCCACATAGCTACCCCCCATTGCCCTTCAGGAACCTCAAGAGCCCTTAGTGCAACTTCATAAGCAGCTAACCATTTATCTATGTCATCTCCCACCACAAAACTGGGCACCACATTTTTGGGTATATGAACCTTCTTTTCTCCAGCAGATCCTGTCTGTATGCTGCCACTATTATTGCTGGATTCAGACTGCCTCGCCTTGATCTCCAGCTCCTTGAGACTCAGTTCATGAGCCAACAATAGTTTCTTTTCAGCCAAAGCTCTTTCAGCTTCCACTTGTTTGGCTGCTCTTTCAGCTTCTGCTTGATTGGCTGCCCTTTCAGCTTCTGCTTGAATCTGTTTGGCTGTTCTTTCAGCTTCACTTTGTTTGGCTTCTCTCTCTGCCCTCCTCTCCTCCTTTTGAGCCTCAATTTTCAGTTTTGCCATTTGCAATTGGAACTCCCTTTCCTCTCTCCTTTCCTCTGCGGTCAGGCTTTGCATAGAGACACTGCTCCCTGGTCTGGAAGGGGGCACAATTGCAGTGGTAACACCATCCACAGATAGTGAAAATTCCTCTGAGGGGCCATGTTCTGGCTCCTCTTCCTCATCATCCTCTAAATGTGCTTCTGCCCAGGCCCTCAGCGCCACTTGAAAGTCCTCCTTTCTGGAGGCCCCTTGGGTGGGTACCCTCAATGCCCTGCAGAATCCTCTTAGTTGTTTGACCGTATATGCATCCAACTGGACTAGGTCAAATTCCCCTGTCTGAGACCCAGTCAGAGACATGTTGAGTGAGGATTTAGTTTTTGAAAATTGTCAGGAAAAAAATCGGGTTTTCAAAAAGAGATAAAAACCAAGTTGACCTTCAACTGTGGGTAGGTAGTGAAATACTTAGCTACTGTATGTCACTGCACAAATACAAGTCCTATCCTCACCGCTGATCACCAATGTTAGAAATGGGGTTTTTGGTTGGCAGTCAGGTTACCCCCTGTCCAAGCAAAAGCCCTCTCTCTAATCAGGGTAAGTCACACACAATCCAAGATTATCCTGTGCCCACCCTCTGGTAGCTTGGCACGAGCAGTCATGCTTAACTTAGAAGGCAATGTGTAAAGTATTTGTGCAATAAATCATACAATACCACCATATAGCACCACAAAAATACACCACACAGTGTTTAGAAAAATATATAATATTTATCAGGATAATTGTAGGTCAAAAAGTATAAAGTTGCAATGGAAAATTGTAGAAATATCACAGAAGAGTGATATGAAGTGTCTTAAAGTCTTTAGAATATAAACAAAGTCTCTTTCAAGCACGAGTACCTGGTTTAGCGTGGAAAAATCTCCTCAGAGGGCCACAAAGGAAGAGGTGCGTGGAAAAAGGGTGTGTGCGTCGATTTCTCCCCAGCACACACAGACTTGCGTCGTTATTTTCCACGCGGGGAAGTCGTGCGTCGTTTTCCGGCGCGCGGACAGTCTCTTTCTGTGGATCGCGGGGATTACCAGATGTCCCGGGTCTGTGCGTGGATTTTCCTGCTTGTTCTCCGGCTGCGCGTCGGTCTGCGGGGCTGTGCGTCGAAATTACGATCTCACGGCAGGCGTCGCGTCGATTTCTCCTCTAGACTTCGATCTGCGGGGCTGCGCGTTGAAATTACGATCTCACGGCAGGCGTCGCGTCGATTTCTCCTCTAGAGGTCGGGCGGCGTTGTCCTTGCGAGGCCGTGCGTCGGATCTTCGATCGTCCCAAGAGCGTCACGTCGATCAGCGTCGAAGTGCGGCGTTTTTCTCGCTGCGAAACAAGCTGTGCGTCAAAATTTTCGGCGCACGGAGCGTCCAAGTGAAAGAGAGAAGTCTTTTTGGTCCTGAGACTTCAAGGAACAGGAGGCAAGCTCTATCCAAGCCCTTGGAGAGCACTTTCACAGCCAGACAAGAGTTCAGCAAGGCAGCAGGGCAACAGCAAGGCAGCAGTCCTTTGTAGAAAGCAGACAGGTGAGTCCTTTGAGCAGCCAGGCAGTTCTTCTTGGCAGGATGTAGTTTCTGGTTCAGGTTTCTTCTCCAGCAAGTGTCTGATGAGGTAGGGCAGAGGCCCTGGTTTATACCCAAATGTGCCTTTGAAGTGGGGGAGACTTCAAAGAGTGGCTAAGAAGTGCACCAGGTCCCCTTTCAGTTCAATCCTGTCTGCCAGGGTCCCAGTAGGGGGTGTGGCAGTCCTTTGTGTGAGAGCAGGCCCTCCACCCTCCCAGCCCAGGAAGACCCATTCAAAATGCAGATGTATGCAAGTGAGGCTGAGTACCCTGTGTTTGGGGTGTGTCTGAGTGAATGCACAAGGAGCTGTCAACCAAGCCCAGCCAGACGTGGATTGTAAGGCACAGAAGGATTTAAGTGCAAAGACATGCTCACTTTCTAAAAGGGGCATTTCCAGAATAGTAATATTAAATCCGACTTCACCAGTCAGTAGGACTTTGTATTACCATTCTGGCCATACTAAATATGACCGTCCTGCTCCTTTCAGATCAGCAGCTGCCACTTCAACAGTGTATGAGGGCAGCCCCAATGTTAGCCTATGAAGGGAGCAGGCCTCCCAGTAGTGTGAAAACCAATTTAGGAGTTTTACACTACCAAGACATATAACTACACAGGTACATGTCCTGCCTTTTACCTACACAGCACCCTGCCCTAGGGGTTACCTAGGGCACACATTAAGGGTGACTTATATGTAGAAAAAGGGGAGTTCTAGGCTTGGCAAGAACTTTTAAATGCCAAGTCGATGTGGCAGTGAAACTGCACACACAGGCCTTGCAATGGCAAGCCTGAGACAAGGAGAATGGGCTACTTAAGTGGGTGGCACAACCAATGCTGCTGGCCCACTAGTAGCATTTAATTTACCAGCCCTAGGCACATAGAGTGCCCCTTACTAGGGACTTATAAGTAAATTAATAGTCCAATCAGGTATGATTCCAGGTTACCATGTTTTAGGGGAGAGAGCATATGCACTTTAGCCCTGGTTAGCAGAGGTAAAGTGCGCAGAGTCTATAAACCAGCAAAAACAGGGTCCAAAAAGCGGAGGGAGGCAGGCAAAAAGTTAGGGGTGACTGCCCTAAGGCTGTCAGGTCTAACAGGGCCCCTGACACTAGCCTCGATGATGAACTGCCCACCACCTCCGCCGTCGCTAGTGGACAGGAGGCACCGCCACAGGACCACGACACCAGCACCCCACCCCCTGCAAATGGAGAACCACCCCGCAAACGGTCCCTGAGATCCAGGACAAAGACAGAGAACAATGCAAAGACCCCCACCAAGAAATGAGACCACCCTGAATGTCATCCTTCTGTCCCACTTTGTCGCCCTGTCCATCATTAAACTGCCCTAGCTCCACTTCTTATGCCCCTTTGGACAATGCACCTGTGAAACAAATAACTAGACTGTGCCATGGACATTCCTCCACCATCACCCCTGACCATTTTACAACCCCCTCCACTAATGTGCACTTAAATAAACACCCTTGAATCACAAAACAATCTGGAGTCTGTCTGTGCTTTCACAAATTTGTTTTTGCAATAACTAAGGAAAATAGCAATGTCCATTGTATTGCCAACATACCTATGTCACACAGCTCTAGTCCATGAGGTAACATAGCAGAGGTCACACAGTGGGACCCACATCTGTGAAATGGAAAGGCAAAGTGACAGGTCAGGGTCCATACACTGGGTGAAAGTGACAGACACTTGATAGGTCTAACAATTGTATGAGATGTAGGAGGCAGTGATATCTTCTTGCCTGTGTCTCACTAGAAGTATTGCTGGATCACGTTGTTTCTGTTGTCAATATCCTCTTCTTCTGCCTCCTCTTCTTCCCTGTCCACAGGCTCCACAGCTGCCACAAGACTTCCTTCTGGACCATCCTCCTGCAGAAAAGGCACCTGTTGTCGCAAAGCCAAGTTGTGCAGCATACAGCAGGCCACGATGATCTGGCACACCTTCTTTGGTGAGTAGTACAGAGAACCACCTGTCATGTGGAGGCACCGGAATCTGGCCTTCAGGAGGCCGAAGGTTCTTTCTATAACCCTCCTGGTTCGACCATGTGCCTCATTGTAGCGTTCCTCTGCCCTTGTCCTGGGATTTCTCACTGGGGTCAGTAGCCATGACAGGTTGGGTTACCCAGAGCCACCTGAAAATATCGAGGGACAACTGTTAGACACACACTAACCCTTAGGGACAACCCCAGACCCAGACAACTATTCACAGGGTATAGGGTCCTTGTCCTCACCTATTAGCCACACACGGTGTCTCTGGAGTTGCCCCATCACATAAGGGATGCTGCTATTCCTCAAAATGTCAGCATCATGCACTGAGCCAGAAACTTGGCATTCAGATGGGAGATGTACTGGTCGGCCAAACACACCATCTGCACATTCATTGAATGATAGCTCTTCCCGTTTCTGTACACCTGTTCACTCCTGCGTGGGGGTACCAAGGCCACATGTGTCCCATCAATGGCACCTATGATGTTGGGGATATGTCCAAGAGCATAGAAGTCACCTTTCACTGTAGGCAAATCCTCCACCTGAGGGAAAACAATGTAGCTGCGCATGTGTTTCAGCAGGGCAGACAACACTCTGGACAACACGTTTGAGAACATAGGCTGGGACATCCCTGATGCAATAGCCACTGTTGTTTGAAAGGACCCACTGGCCAGGAAATGGAGTATTGACAGGACCTGCACTAGAGGGGGATTCCTGTGGGATGGCGGATAGCTGAAATCAGGTCTGGCTCCCACTGGGCACACAGTTCATGGATTGTTGCATGATCAAGTCTGTAGGTGACTATCACATGTCTCTCTTCCATTGTCGACAAGTCCACCAGCGGTCTGCACACCGGAGGATGCCACCATCTCCTCACCTGCCCCAGCGGACGTGCCCTATGGACGAGAACAGCGAGCAGAAAATGTCAGCCAACACTGAGGTAGTAAAAAAATAATTTATTGCACACATTGTCAATCCGCTATGTGCCTGTCTCTGTGTGTATGCAAGGCATAGATATGTGTGACGCATTAAAAAATAATGCCATGTGGCCCCCTGAAATGGTGGCTGCCTGACCTGTAATGTGGGACAAGGGGATATGAGGTAACTGCGCTGGCTTTGTACACCATCGCGGTAGGCGGTCGAAGACCGCAGTGCAATCCTGCATTGGTTAACTTTGGGCCCTATGGGTCCCAGGAGCCAATGAGGATATATGCCAGCAGTGACGGTACGCACCGCCGTGGATGTGACCGCCATTTTCTGTCTGTTCACTCACTTGTTACGTGACCTTCGGCAGGAGAGGACCTACACTGCAAGTGCTGCTGTGACCTCAGTCTGGAAGCGACGATGGCTCATGTGTCTGGGGAAAGGGCTCCTGCCTTCACTTCGGAGGAGTTGGACAAGTTGGTGGATGGGGACTTCCCCCAGTACACGCTACTCCACGGTCCTCCAGACAAACAGGTGCGTACACTGTGAGCATGCTGTATGGGCAATGCCTGTTTGAAGTGGTGTGGATGGAAGATACAGGGGGGAGGACTGAGGCCTGCAAGAGCGGACGTAAGTGTATGTGCGTCAGGGCAAGGGAGGGAACGTGGGACAATGATTGTGACGGTCTGGACGGTTAAAGTTTTTCCTTTTCCACTGTACTATTCCTCTAGGTCAGTGCCCACCAGAATAAGGATATTTGGCGTGCCATCACCAAGGACGTCCGGACCCTGGGGGTCCACTACAGATGGAGCACCCACTGCCGGAAAAGATGGGAGGACATTTGCTGCTGGAGCAAAAAGACGGCGGAGGCCCAGCTGGGAATGGCCTCCCAACGTGGGACGGGTGTCCGTCGCACCATGACCCCCCTGAAGTTCTGGATCCTGGCGGTGGCGTATCCAGAGTTGGATGGGTGCTTGAGGGCATCAGAGCAGCCACAAGGGGTGAGTACACTCTCATTCCGCTGACTACGCGCATTAGGAGGTGTCTGCTTGGGGAGGTGGGCAGTGGGTTCCCCTAGGCCAGAGCGAGCTTTGTAGGCAAGGACCCTTTGTGAGGCAGGCTATGTGACACCCCAACCCCACCAGTGGTAAGAGCCATCTTCACGTAGTCAGGCTCCTGTGACCTCCAGGTGTGCAGCAATCAGGCATAGGCCTTGTACCCCATGTCCCTGTGATTAATTAGGGAACTCTAAGTGCATGGAGTAGTGCAGAGGGCTGCTGTGTCTGTAATGTCCGCCAACGGTAGCGGTATTGCATGCACTGAACATGTCTTTCTTCTTTCTTCCCTCCCCTTTTTATGGTCTCCCTGTTCTTGTGCGCATTAGCATCATCAGGTGGAGGAGCAGTGCCACCGGGTCAGGAGGGAGCTGCATCCCACATGGCCGTGGAGGGCGAGACAACGGAGTCTGAAGTCACCAGTGGGACAGAGGGCGAGGGGAGCTCCACGGCAGAGACAGGAGGAGAGACCAGCAACACCAACTCCATCTCTGATGGAAGCTCCCTTGCGGTGGCGGACCCCTCTGTGCCCACCGCATCACAGGTACAGCTGTCATCCCCCTACCAGCACCGCCCTCCCAGCAGCCCCTCAGCGTGTGTCCAGTGGCCACTCACCCAGGAGGGTGGGCATGTCCTTCGCCCCAGGCACCTCCGGCCCTGCCCCAGTCAGCCCTGCTGCCCTCAGTGAGGAGGTCGTTGACCTCCTGAGATCCCTCCCTGTTGGGCAGTCTACCATTCTGAATGCCATCCAGGGTGTAGAGAGGCAGTTGCAGCAACCAAATGCATACCTGGAGGGCATTCATTCTGGCCAGGCAGCCCAACAGAGAGCATTTCAGGCTCTGGCCTCAGCACTGATGGCAGCCATTGTCCCTGTGTCCAGCCTCCCCCGTCCAAATTCCTCCACCCAGACCCAACCCCCTGTACGTCAGCCTATCCCAAGCACACCATCAGACAAGCATGCACACACCTCAACACACAAGGGTGGCTCAGGCAAACATACGCATCACACATCCCACAGGCACTCACACAAGCATCATACCCATGCACACATACCAACATCCACTGCCTCCACTGTGTCCCCCTCCTCCACGTCTCCCTCCTCCCTCCCAGTCTCGTCTCCACTCACACCTGCATGCACTACATCCTCAGCCACTACCTCCATCACCAGCACGCCCATCACCACACACTGCTCACGTGCACTCACCCCTCCACTACCATTCACACATCCCCTGTGTCCTCTCCCTGTGTGTCTGTGAGCCCTCCTCCCAAAGTACACAAACGCAGTCACACACCCACCCAACAGCCATCCACCTCACAACAGTCTACAGCCCATGCACCTTCACCCAAATTCACCAAACGAACACCTCCTACAACCACTACCTCTTCCTCCACTCCCATACCCCCTCCATCTACCTATCCCAGTGTGTCTAAAAAACTTTTCCTATCAAATGTTGACCTCTTCCCTAGACCTCCCCCCCATCCGTCCCCTAGGGCCGGCTTTTCCAGGTCCCAACCCAGCAACTCAGCCACCAAATTACCGGGCACAGTGGTGCCAGCAATAATGGGATTTTGGAGTGCGCCAAGCAACAGGGCTGCCAGTGTCCCAAGGAGTGAGGGCAAGGACATTCCGCCACCTCCAAAACAGAAAAAGTTGCCCACATCCCAGAGGGAGAAGGCCAAAACACCTGCCACCAAGGGCTCAGTCAAGACAAAAATTGAAAGTGGCAAGACAGCTGCTCCACCATCCAAGGTGGGAAAGGGCCTGAAAATCAAAGGCAGGTCCACGTCGACGCCAACCTGCACAGCGGACAAGACCGCCACCGGCACCGCCACCTGCACTGCCGCCACAGACACCGCCGCCAGCACCCTAGACACTGAGCCCTTCACCAGCACTGCCATCAGTGAGCCCACCACCAGCACTGCTGCTACTGACACCGCCGCCAGCACCGCAGTCAGTGAGCCCGCCACCAGCACTGCTGCCAATGACACCACCGCCAGCACTGCAGTCAGTGAGCCCGCCACAAGCACCGCTGCTACAGACACCGCCACCAGCACCCCAGACACTGAGCCCTTCACCAGCACCTCCGTCAGTGAGCACGCCACCAGCACTGCCGCTACTGACACCGCCGCCAGCACCGCAGTCAGTGAGCCCGCCACCAGCCCCGCCACTACTGACACCACCGCCAGCACCGCAGTCAGTGAGCCCGCCACCAGCCCCGCCGCTACTGACACCGCCGCCAGCCCCGCAACATCCTGAGCCAGTGGCACCACCACAAACATGGCTGCCATCCCCAGTGGTCAGTCGTACGAGGCTGGTGGTCAGTTCCAGAAGCATGGGCAGCTTGCATGTTGCACCACCGTCAGTGGAGTGTCACATCCACTACCTCAGTCCTTGGCAGGATGAAGCACTCTGGGCACAAAGCCCCCTCCAGAACCAGTGGAGTATCACATCCACTACCTTAGTCCTTGGCAGGATTAAGCACTCTGGGCACAAAGCCCCCTCCAGAACCAGTGGAGTATCACATCCTCTACCTCAGTCCTTGGCAGGATGAAGCACTCTGGGCACAAAGCCCCCTCCAGAACCAATGGAGAAAGGCATCCACTACCTCAGTCCTTGGCAGGATGAAGTACTCTGGGCACAAAGCCCCCTCCAGAACCAGTGGAGAAAGGCATCCACTACCTCAGTCCTTGGCAGGATGAAGCACTCTGGGCACAAAGCCCCCTCCAGAACCGGTGGAGAAAAGCTTCCACTTGTGATACTGTGGCTTGGCACTCCCCAGGATAAAGCAGTGGGCAACCCACCCACTGGAGAAACTTGAGAGACTGTGGCTTTGCACTCCCCAGGTTAAAGCAGTGGGAAAACCACCCACTAGAGAGACTTGAGAGACTGTGGCTTTGCACTCCCCAGGACCAAGCAGTGTGCAAACCAACCACTGGAGAGAGTTGAGAGACTGTGGCTTTGCACTCCCCAGGATAAAGCAGTGGGCAAACCACCCACTGGAGAGACTTGAGAGACTGTGGCTTTGCACTCCCCAGGATAAAGCAGTGGGCAAATCACCCACTGGAGAGACATGAGAGACTGTGGCTTTGCACTCCCCAAGATACATCAATGGGCATGGAGCCCCCTTGTGGAGCTGGCGTCGTGCACTCATTCGGCTGAGGTGCCCCCCCTTCCCTTCCCCCTGAGTTGCCTGTTTCATTTCGATCTGATGCCCCGCAGTGTTCTCTCCGTTTCGAGTCTGGTATCTAGTGTTGGCCTTGCCCATGCATTTTGGGCCCAGTGGCTTGCATAGTTGGTGTACATAATTGTTTATACTGTATTTGGAGTTTTGACTAATGGATTTTTATTGATTACATTCATTACAATAATTTCCTTTTGTCATTGCGTTCTTCCAGGGGGGGTTGGGGGGTGTAAATGTAATGATGCAGCATGTATTAGTGTGTGTGTTGTTGTGGGTGAGGGTGGGGGTGTTGCGTGTGTGTGTCACTCTCTTTTCCCTCCCTTCCCCTGTGTTGTAGGTGCAGTACTCACCGTGGTCGTCGCCACCGTCTTTCTGACAGCAACATGTCTGCTACATACACATGCCCATCACACAAGACACACCCTATCTCTGGGGCACAAAAGCACTGCACACACCCACACATACTGGCCATACAATACAGGAAGCACAAGCTCCACATAGATACAAATACTGACACACAACCAGTGTCAGCCAGGAACAACTATAAACCTAGTAAAAGAAATGCAGGACAAAGATGTAACCAGGAAACCAACAAATGGTTGGTCTGAAGATATTTTCAGGAGAAATAAGAATAAAGATGAAGGCCATAGGCCAGTCCACTGTTCAAAGACTGTGAAACAAGGGCACATATTGGTGCCCGAACTTGACACCCAACAGCCATGTAACCTCCACAGGTAGGGGCATCAATGGGACAGGCAGGCACCTCATGGATTATCTGGGGAGGGGTGTCATGGGGGTTTTGGGATTAGGCATGGGAGGAGGGCTTTCCGATTTGGCTTGGGAGGTATGGTTTAGGTTTAGGCTAGATGAAGGTTGGGTGTTCTGGGGAGGGGTAGACTACTTAGTAGGGAGGGGTATGGGTACTCGCAGGGGGGCAGGGGAGGCCTTGGAGGTGGAAGAGATGGATGTGGGAAGGGAAATAGCATGTTTAGGGGTTTCACAGGGGAGAGGAGTAGGGGAAAGGGCAAACTCAGAAAGGAAAGATTTTTACGCACACAGTGACGGTCATAGCAAAAGGGTTTTGGTGTGAAGGAAGAGGGAGTGTTTGTATGAGGTGTTGGTGTGGATATCTTGGGTGCATGTTTGTGGGAGGTATGTATGTGGGTGGTGGGTGTCTGTTGGGTGGGCGAGTGAAGGTGTTTATGTGTTTTGGGCTGAGGAGTTTGGAGGTGCTGAGAGATGGTTTGGTGGGTGCGTGGCTGTCTGTTGGGGTAGTGACTGCAGGTACGGTGGATGTGGAGCATGTAGGATTGTCAGTGGTTGTGATGTCTGTGGTGTGGTGACTGGCTGGATGTCTGAGGGTCTGCTGTGATGCTGTCTGTGGGTAGGATAGGTGTAGTGGCTGGATCTGTGAATGTTGGTGTAGTGTCTGCAGGTGTGTCAGGTGTGCTGTCTGTGATGCTGGGGGGTGGGCGGTCAGAGCAGGTTGTGACTGTTGCTGTGTGTGCATCTGAATGCTGCATGTGTGTATGCCAGTGGTGCGTCCTGTGGTGCTTATGTTTGTCTGAGGTACCCTTGGATGTTGAGGTGGATGCATGCCTTTATGTTTGTGTGCCTTGGCTGGGTAGGAAAAGAGGGGTTTGGGATTTGGAAGAGGGAGGTAGCGGGAAGACTGGAGACAAAGGGTGGCTGGCTGCCATCAGTGTGGAGGCCAGAGCCTGAAAGGATCGCAGTAGGTCAGCCAGTGCACTGTGAATTCCCGCCAAGAATGCACGTTGGATTTGAGTTGCCATTCCCTGTATGGGGACCACAATGGTTGACTGACCCACAGCGATGGACCTCAGGAGGTAAATTGCCTCCTCACTCTGGGGCAGAGGTGCCTGTGGCAAAGGAGATGCCCACCCTCTTGAGTGAGCAGGCACAGCCCACTGGGTGGGGAGCTACAGGGAGGGAGGTAGTAGAAAGAAAGGGGGTGGCAGACAGAGATGGTTCTGGGGTAGTTCCAGATGGGTCTGCCACAGCCAGGGAGTGTCCACTGGAGGAGGATTCCGAAGAAGATGAGGTGGATCCTGTCTCCCCATGGCACTTTCCTCACCCTCCAGGCCACTGGGTCCCTTGGTGTCTGTGGTATCATGACTTGAGGTCCATTGGCCAGAAGCTTCCCCACTCAGCTGTGCCCTTTCTCCTTCACCTGAGGATGCTAATGCTGGAAAACAGAAAGAGAGGTAGGGTCCTCGCATTCTTTGAATACACTAACATCACACTGTACACATCATTCGCATTACATCTAGTTGCACTACACCCCCAGATAGAACAAGATTAGTGCCAACATCATGTCACAACAAGATACAATCTACACCCCTATATAACAACGTCACACAAGCCACCTATCTCACACCTACAACACCATTGTATCAGGAGCACTATCACACTAACTATTCCATGATAAGCTGACTTAGCAAATTAATCTGCGTCCGTATCCACAGCAACATAGTCAACCAACAACCAAGCTATGGAAAATAGTCGTAACATAGATTTCCACATATCACATACACAAAATCTACAAATACTTACATACTTGCAATACAACCTGATGACATGTAACAGGAAAATAACATTATCATATGCAAAACACGAGAGAGCATGTTGCGTACAAGCTTAAACCATTTCATGTCACAAACTTGCAAACATGCAACTATTATATTTGGCATATCCACATTTAGAGTGTGATAGAGTCTAAATACATTTCACCAAACAAATGTACCAATAGCTATGTAGGAAAGGATGATACATACTTTGTGGACCTCCACCTGTAAACAAAGTTTTGCACACTCATAGGGGCCTACTTAGTCCATAGCATTAACCCACAGACAACCACAGGTAGCATAACTACTCAAATACAATGGACACCTGCCATGTGCATAAAGGCCACATACACTTCAATGTATCATGATGAGTGGCAACATCAATAGCCTAGTGTTTGAGTGGCAACATCACAATCCACACTTCAGACATGAGTAGTCTTCATCTATATAGGAAAATGTAAATGACACAAACCACATCTGAGAATACCATGATAGAGCTATACACCTTGGGGCAAGCCAAATGACTGACTACACATAGCATTCCTCCCACATGTGAATGTGAACTACCATACCTGCACCACAATGTAGTCAGTGCAAATAATAGGTTTCCATACTAAAAGCATTCAAAACATATCCAAAATAGCAAAAGAAAGTATGTTCATGATACAATACAATATTTGCTTATGACAGATCCTTACAATGTACACATGATATTGTCAAAACCCAGTGAAGAATGCAACTGTTAATGAGATGTCTTGCCCTAGTTAACATGCCCACAACACAATGGCTAAGGAAATAGCTGTATAGTCACTTACCATCCAAAGAATATGTACATAGTACTAACATTCAGAACTCCAACATCAATGTATGTGTTGCAATAGTGGTCTAGCAATACCTCTATGGTTTCCAACATGTAGGATGTTCACTCAGATGAGACATTACAGGGGCCAATGTACAGCCCTCACTTACCAAATGTGTTCACCTCCTAATAGCTCTGAGTAAGTTTAGCAAGTATGTCATGTGAAATGTCAGATAGACATCACAGCCTCACATGAAGCTGTCACTCATCAGAAAACTCATGAAAAGTATAAAGGACTTAAACTTGTCAAACTCTGTGTTGCACATAGACATGGATCAAGGGGCATTGGAATGGACAGAGGGCAGAGACGTGAACAACTTACCATCATGATATTGGGAGTATTGATCTGTTGGTGGCAAGGAACAATGAGCAGGGTATATAAAGCAGTCTAGTGGTACACATATGACACAATCACATGTGCATCATCATATGCTTTTGTACAAAAGGATAACATAGGAGAGTAATATGTCCCTATACACAATAGAATGTGCACACTGGTGTACCAATGTTGAGGACTGTACATCTATGTGTTCCTTGGAGATCTTTGACCATTTTCACTTACCACATTGTCACAGCTTAGGTTCTATCACTTCATACACTGACCTGGCATATGGATGAAAATGTGTTAAGTTAGTACTTGTGGCTGGTGTGCTGCCCTCAAATGCCCATCCAACTCAGGATAGGCCACCACCAATATGGGGGCCATTAGGGGGTCAAGGTCCAATGGGCACCCCTTCCTCCTTGGGAGGACAGCCCCAGCTGAGCGACTGCGGTCTTCTGGGCCCAGTGTCTCAGGTCCTCCCACCGCTTCCTGCAGTGGGTGCTCCACCGGCTGTGGACTCCCAGGGTCTGCACTTTCTTGGTGATGGCACACCAGATCCCTTTTTTCTGATGGGCATTGACCTGCCTGGATGACACAGAAAAGAGGGGAAACTCATATCCACATGCACCATCCCAAAACAAGAAGAGTGAAGAAAACACGTCAGTGCAAGTAGCGATACATACTCTTCCTCCAACATTCCCTTCTTTGTGGAACGATCACATGCAGTCAGGCCATGTGTGAAGTGGAGTCAGACATACAACATGCATATCCAGTGTCAGGTGTTGGTTAAAAACATATGACCAGACCACAAGCATGTCCTTAAACATGGTATAAGCAGACAACTATTTCTAACACCACCTTCACTTATAATGTTAAACAGTTTTCAGGTGGGTCAGGATACATGCATCACACATTCCCTACTATGTATCAGGGCTCAAACCTATCTAAGCACATGTGCACATGTCCATCTACCCACACGTATTATCCCAATCCTTCATTCCAGCACATTTCATCAACATCATCATACACTCAACATTTCAAATATTGGTATCGTATTGCACTTACCTGTTCCTCTAGTGCACCATAGAGCTGTCAATACAGGAGTAGGTCCTCCCCCACAAGCTTGTCCAGCTCACCAGGCGAGAAGGCAGAGGCCCTATCACCTGTAGGAGGAGAGAAGACAGGGGCCTTGTTACCTGTAGGATGTGGAATGATTGCTCCCAGAGGCAGTACACAGCAGGTCAGGCTGTGGAGGTTTCGCTGTCAGCAGTGTCAGGAGTCAAGTGAGGGATGAAGTATGAGATTGCAGTCATGTCCACCACGTACAGGACCATCTCCACTGGTGGATGTTGCCATTGGTCCAAGTCCGCCAAAGGCAGCAATGTGTCCACTGCGGTTGTGACTGCCATGACGGCATCCCCCGGCAGATCAGGCAGCTACCCTGTTAAGGCTCATATATCTACGTTAAGATTATGAAAAGTACATCACTGACTATAAATCATATTTATGATAATGTGTTAACTGCTGGCTTTATGCAAATATGTAGTAATGTGAATGTAAAATGTAGAGGACGTATCCTAAGTTATGTAAATGAAACAGGATTGTCAGCAGAGTAATGATGATCTGAACATAGTACAGGTGTTCCAAATATGTTTCACTTGTTAAATAAGTTGATGTCATTTTTACTGACAGTGACATGTTTCTCCATTTAAAGTACATGCTAGCAGCTAGGGGATCTGATTACAGTGATTAGGTAAATGTTGCCTATGTATGTGCTGAGTACAACTTTTTCACTGTTTAATGTGACATAATTTAGCTTTTTCTGGACTGTTGGTGTGATCATACTTATGATGTATAGATTGAGTCATACACATACAATCTGGTGCTGTCCCACATAGTTACCCTGGTATGTTATGTTATGGTATGTAGATTTATATAGGTCCGGGCTACCTGAAGGACTCCCAGCGCTGAGAGCTTGGACACTTGTAGTCAGTAAATGGA
Organism: Pleurodeles waltl; assembly: GCF_031143425.1. Lineage (NCBI taxonomy): Eukaryota > Metazoa > Chordata > Amphibia > Caudata > Salamandridae > Pleurodeles > Pleurodeles waltl. The sequence continues at coordinate 613,262,281 of NC_090439.1, forward strand.
AAAGAGAGCATTATGCTTTGAACAGCCAGGTTTTCAGGACTTTCCTGTTCATACGTAAGCTCAATGTTAAGGAGTTCCATAACTTTGCCCCCTGATAGGCCAGGGATCTTCCCCCCCATCTGGCCTTCTTCTCTCTAGGGGTCACTGCTAAAAATTCTGTTGAGGACCTAAGCGACCTGCTCGGCAAGTAGAAGGAGGCCAGTGTCCTCAGTAATGCCGGACCTCTATTGTGCAAAGCTCTATGAATAGGACACAGCGTGTTAAATTCTATCCGTTTGGCCACCGGCAGCCAGTGGAGAGTGGAAATTCCTGCTTTTTACTGATTCACATCTAGGTATATTTAGAATCTGGCGGGCTGACACATTCTGAATTACCTGTAACCTTTTGATCACATATCCAGGTGCTCCAACATACAGACCATTTCCATAGTCCAGACTTGAACCAATCAAGGTCTGTATAATGATCCTTTTAGCTACTAAAGGTAGGATTGTAAAAACCTACCTTAAAAGCCTAAGGAGGCCAAAAGAGGTGGCAGAGACTTTATTGGCTTGATACATCATATATAGTTGTGGGTCGAGCCATACACCTAGACTCTTAATGAATTCTTTGTGGGGTGGCAAGTCTCCCAGACTCTCCATAATAGATAGATAAAAAGTGGATTGTGAGTGATTTCCAAATATCATTACTTCTGTCTTATTGTCATTAAATTTCAACTTACTTAATGACATCCATGTTGCCAACGCTTGGAGGCATGGGCCCATTGCTGGACCATTAGCACTAGGGTCATTGGATAATAATACTACTAGCTGTGTGTAATCAGCATATGATACCAAAGCCAGTCCAAAGGGCTTGATTTTTTCTGCAAGATGTGGAATGTAAATATTAAATAAAGTGGGGCTAAAAGAGGACCCCTGCGGCACTCCACAGCTGTTCTTAACATGCTTTGAAAAATATGATCTGTCTAGAAGTTGATACGATCTATCCTTAATAAAAGATGTAATCCAGTCTAAGGCATGCCCTGAAATGTCAGTCTCTTCTATCCTACCAAGTAGGAGATCAAGATCCACTGTGCCAAAGGCGGCGCTCAGGTCCAGAAGGATGATGGCTGTCTCCAAAACCTGATCTATATGCCTTCTAGCCTCTTCTTTCACAGCAATTAGAGCTGCCTCGGTACAATGGAGCAGTCTGAAACCCATCGTAGTGGTGTGTAAAATAATATTGTCCTCCAGAAAACAGGAAAGTTGAGTATTGACATGCTTTTCAACCATTTTAGCGAGAACAGGTATCAACAAAATAAGTCTATGGTTGCTAAGCTGTGCAGCGTCAAGGTTGTTTTTTTTTAAAGTGGTTTAAAAATGGCATGTTTCCATTGTTCTGGTACTGTCCTCAAGGACAGTGAAGACTTCAGAAGGTTTGTAATAACAGGTACCGTCACTGGAGCACCTAATGTCAGCACCTGAGGAGGTGCAGGATCCAAAGGGGATCCCGAATTGATAGATGTAAGGTATTTGGTCACAGCTTCTTCGGATATCAGTAGAACATCTGAAAGAATTGCAGGGCCCAGAGACCTCAGTTTCACCACCTCCTGGGCCTGGACCATGGCTGTAGGGAGGGTGGGATAGATGTCTTGTACCTTTTGTTGAAAGTATATTGCAAGATTATTGACATGCTCTTGGGAGGCATCTAGGAGTGACATGTCCTGCTGTGGCTGGGTAATTTAATTGAATATTCAGAAAATCTCCTTAGGAGAATTTGATGCCAACTCAATTTTTGCCGAATAATATGCAGTTTGGGCAATTTTGATTTCATTATGATAGGACCGGATGGCTTTCCTATACCCTAGTTTTAGTGTGTCATCATAGGATTTTTGCCATCTCCTTTCCAATTTTCTACATTCTCTTTTGAGATGAAGGAGGTGTGGGGAGACCTAGGCGGCGCTGTGCCTATGACAACCTTTAATTTTAGTGGAGGAGGGCAGAATAACAGCTAAGCTGTTGGAGATCCAGCTATTAAAAGACTCTAACATGTCTCTAATATTATCGTTAGTAGATGGTTTTACCCTCTCCAGGGTATTAATCCAGGCACTGGCTTTAAGATTGCGCCAGAGTCTGATTGGTAAAGGTAAATTATGAATACATTTTTCTAGGACTGGATATGGCTAATTCAAGGGTTATCAAGACGTGATCCGACCACGCCAAAGGGCGAGGAGACGTAGGCGTCAGTTCTATGATATTTGAGAAAACTCAATCAATGATGTGGCTCCTATTGTGCATCGGACCCTTAATCAGTTGTACCAGATTTAAAGCGTCCATGTCAGATAGTAAGGATTTCGTTACAAGATTATCAACCTCCTCTGTATGAATGTTGAAGTCACCCAGCAATGTGAAGTTGGGTTTAGAACATACCAGTTCAGCAATGCTATCTGTGAAGGACTGTAGGAAACTTTCATGGTGACCCGGGGGGCGATAGACCAGGGCACCTGAAAGGGTATATTGGGGATTCAGGTTTATGGAGAAGGATATACTTTCACAACCTGATAACTGCAAGGGGTAAGAATAGACTTTCAGATTGTCCCTATATATAATTGCAATGCCCCTACCTCTAGCAGAGTCTCTGTCAACCCCACTGGGTAGAGCCAGGGCAATATCAGGGGCTGACCCCTCATGTAACCAGGCCTCTATTAGAAAAAGGACCGTGGGTGTAAGCTGTTCCAGGAGCAGATCTATATCTAGTTTATGTGCTACCAAGGACCAACAGTTTGCTAGTAGGAGACATTTGTTTCCCTCCTCAGCTGCTGAATCATGGTTGTTTAAAGTAGATCGAAGAGACCAAGAGCACTCAGTAAGATTCACCGGGTGCACACTATGAGCACAGGGATACTTAATTCCTTTCCTTTTAGGAGGGACATAGGAACCTGGTTTGAGAAGAGCAAGACAACCTTCAGTGCAGCGCCCACTAGCAGACCTGCACACAATGGAGGAGCGACATGTCATTCAAATATACTGCCTGATCAGGCAGATAATTATGGATCTCTGTTGTCAGTTGGAGCCAGATCTGATGCCTTCCATTCATAATCCTAATTGCATAACTTCCATTGTCCAATTCATGTCAGTGCTACACTTCCTGGCCATTCGGTCCTTTAAAAATACAGTGGCCCTAACTGCAGGGATGCCTCAGCCCATGTTCAGTCTGGTTTTGAAGGCTGTACTCGCTGCATTGTTCTATCACCTGGACAGCTACATCAGATGTCCTTGGGCCACAGGTTTGGAGGCAAATGGTTGCCTGTGATGTAGATGCAACAGGGCTGGGAGGAGTGGATGTGGGCAGCGTGAGGATAACAGTTGTTGACTCACCAGGTTTCCTCGATGGGCCAGCTTCGTCCTCAGTGTCCGAACATCCAGGGGTGTTTTCCTCAACTGGGGCTTTCATCCAGAGGGATAGTGGCAGTCTCTGGTGTCCTCTCCATGTTGAGAATGGCAAGGTTACCTGTAGGAGAAGTGGACCACACAGTTGCTGTGGGTGTTGCAACAAGTGATGTTTAACTTTGACAACTAGAGATGCTATGTGACATGCACACACCTTAACGTGATCTCCTGATATGACAATGGCAGCTGCTTCCAAACCTGGGTTAGAGCAATGTGGGACACAGATTTGCAATTGCATACACCATGCTTCAAGCTCTTGGAGTATGTTGGTGTTTTATGTGACTGACCTTATATCTTGTCTGAGTAAAGACATGACAATATATATTTATCTCCTAGTAAGGTGTATGGCATCATTGTTTAACTAACAGCTGAACAATGCACTATGGTGATAGAGCTAGCAAACAGTATGGGTGTTACTATTTGACCTGGGCCTCTGTATGGATGTGCTGCAAGTACATCCAGCTACCCATATAGCCCCCCAGGTGAGTATATGACATTTTTAGGAAGGTTTTCTCAAGGGCCAGTTTGGTAGGGGACACAGCTGTAGCTGTGTTTTTCTTGTAATAGTACTGGTAGTGGGCCTTATCATTGCTGTCATTGCCATGGACTGTTAAACAGTGGTCCATTCAGGAGGGGTTACGTTGACTGTTAGTTTGACATGTAAAACATTTTAAAATGTAGTACACTGTTCTGGTTTTCTTACAGGTGGAACAGTGTCTGTTGGGAGTTGTAATGCTGTCAGTCCCTGTACTTCACATCGCATACGCAAACACTGTGTAGCATGCCAGAGAGGGGTATTTAGACATTGAACACAGGGGAGGTGAATGGTTTGGTCATTGAGGTGGGGACAGATGATTAGTGAACATGCAAGACAAAACTTTTTATTGACATGAATGATGTAGTGACTTACCAGACCCCACTCCCCCAGGTATTCCTGTCAGGTCCTCATGGAGCAGGACGTCCAAGATCTTCGCCCCACATGATGTGAAAGTAAATGAAGGAGATGGGGTTCCACCATCAGTCTTGAAAACTGCCAGCTGGTACCTGGTGGCCATGGAACCGACCTTCCCCCTCTTCCTGATGTCCCCCCTTGTGCATAGGTAATGCCGACAGCGTTCACCCTTTTGACTATACTTTGCCACAACTCCATGTTCCTGGCTATTGATGTTTGCTGGACCTGTGCTCCAAAAAGGGGACAATTTCATCCACCATGACCCTCAACTAATCATCAGCGAAATGTGGATTGTTTTGTGGGGACATGGTAGTCGTGGAAGAGATGGTGAGGTAGAGAAAAATGAGGGTGTGAGTGCTCTGATGTGAGTGGGTGACTGTTGTGTATTGTGTGAGATACTAAGTTGTGTGTTGTGTATGTTGTGCAGGTGTGGGATGAGTGCTGAGTGAAATGTGTAGGGGTGCTATTGTTTGTTCTGCTATATGTTTAATTTTGGCTTGTCTCTGGCTGTGTGTGGCGTTCAGGTTGCAAAGGATTGTGGGAGGTGTAGGGGTGTCTTATACAAAGTCACAGGAGCTGCATCAATCCGGTGGGTGTTGCATCACATGTTCTACCGCACGGCAGTCTATTCCTCTCTGGAAGTCAGGCTGCATCGTTCCCGCTCGGCTATGCATTGATCCAATGGGCAGTGCATCAAATTTCCAGTCGCTATGCTGGTGCTCCGTCGATCTTCTCGTTGCGAAGTCCAGTTCGGCGTGCAGTGACATTTTCACCATGGTGCAGGCCGTGCGTCGTTTCTGGCAGGCTGTGCATCGAATTTTGCTGCACAAGTAGTCCTTCTTGAAGAGATGAATTCTTTTTGGTCCTGAGACTTCAGGGAGCAGGAGGCAAGCTCTATCCAAGCCCTTGGAGAGCACTTCTTCACCACAACCAGAGAGCAGCAAGGCAGCAGGGTAACTGCAAGGCAGCAGTCCTTCACAGAAAGCAGTCAGGATCAGTCCTTTGAGCAGCCAGGGAGTTCTTCTTGGCAGGATGCGGGTTTGGTTAAAAGTTTCTTCTCCAGGAAGTGTCTGAATTGGTAGGGGCAGAGGCCCTGTTGAAATATCAAAATGTGCCTTTGAAGTGGGGGAGATTTCAAAGAGTGGTTTAGAAGTGCACAAGCTCCCCTTTCACTTCAATCCTGTCTGCCAGGGTCCCAGTAGGGGGTATGGTAGCCCTTTGTGTGAAGACAGGCTACTGTCCTTTGACATGCAAGTGTCAGGCCCTCCACCCTCCTAGCCCAGGAAGACCCATTCAAAATGCAGATATATGCAAGTGAGGCTGAGTATCCTTTGTTTGGGGTGTGCCTGAGTGAATGCACAAGGGAGCTGTCAACTAAGCCCAGCCAGACGTGGATTGTAAGGCACAGAAAGATTTAAATGCAGAGAAATGCTCACTTTCTAAAAGTGGCATTTCTAAAATAGTAATATTAAATCCAACTTCACCAGTCACCAGGGTTTTGTATTACCATTCTGACCATACTAAATATGACCTTTCTACTCCCTTCAGATCAGCAGTTACCACTCAAACAATGCATGAGGGCAACCCCAATGTTAGCCTATGAAGGGAGCAGGTCTCACAGCAGTGTAAAACGAATTTAGGAGTTTTACACTTCCAGGACATGTAAACTACATAAGTACATGTCCTGCCTTTGGCCTACACACCTTAGGGGTGACTGATATGTAAAAAAGGGGAGCTTTAGGCTTGACAAGTGCTTTTAATTGAAAGCCAAGTCGAATTGGCAGTGAAACTGCACATGCAGGCCTTGCAATGGCAGGCCTGAGACAAGGTTAAGGGCAATTGAAGTGGGTGGCACAATCAGTGCTGCAGGCCCACCAGTAGCATTTAATCTACAGGCCCTGGGCACATATAGTGCACTCTACTAGGGACTTATAAGTAAATCAAATAGCCCAATTGGGTATGATCCAATGTTACCATGTTTAAAGAGAGAGAGTATATGTACTTTAGCATTAGTTAGCAGTGGTAAAGTGCGCAAAGTCTAAAAACCAACAAAAATGAGGTCAGAAAAAGAGAAAGAGGAAGACAAAAAGTCTGGGGATGACCCTGCAGAAAGGCCATTTCCAACATGGATATTAATATGATCGGAGGCATTTTGGCGGGCTGGCAGTGCTGGTGGTTGAACCGCCTCTTTTCCACCCTCTAGTGTCCTGGTGGTTTTGGAAATTTGGCAGTTTTTTTGCAGATTTAGATGTATGACTCTTAATATGGCAGTCAGATCACTGCCAACATGGTGGTATTTTGGTGGCTGCCACGGCGGCAGTCTTGCCAAAAGACCGCCAAACTCGTAATGAGGCCCATAGTGTTTTGAAAAGTGTGGAGCAGGCTTTAGAAGGCTTAAATATTTTGCATTTCAGAATTCGCAAGCATGGCAATTGAGAGCTTATTGATTAATGAACAGCTTTTCAAATGTTTACCATCTTAAAATAGGCATTTTAAACCAAACACCCAAGCTCACCACTAATGAAAAAAAAACTTAAAGAGAAGGGCAGGAACAATGACCATTTTTGTGCTTCAGGTGTTAGGTAGTTAGGTAGGCAGAGGTGCACAAAAATATTCCAAAAATGAAAGAAATGTTTTTAGTGTTCTGTAAAGTTGGGAATAATTGGAAAGTCTCTAGCTTATGATCGTCACTTTATAACCAGATATTGTGCTAGGTAATAGAACTCACAAGATTTCAGAAAGTCATGAATTTAGTGAGGAAGCAACCAAAAGGGAATACTTTTTTAAGAAACCAGTGGAAAATCCTTTAAAGACAGCATGAGAAGTGTGGTTCAATAGAAGAAAACATACTCATAGACAGCAAGCTGCCAAATTTGGAAATCCATTTGGACATATTTACAAGAAAGTGGTGCTAGGGGCTTGTAAATATGCCCCATTGTGGGCAAAGCACTGCTAAGCATGAGTAATTCTCAGATTTTAAATAACATCGCCTTCATATGGTCACTCACCCACCACAATATATGCCCACATACTATTTATCACAGACCAACACCACAGATATGGATGGTTTCTAAGCAGCATTGGGGCAGGAGCACTTGATGATGGCAGTACAGCTCCAGAAAAGTCAGATGTGCAATCAATACATGAGATTGAAGCTCGGGAGGAACCATGACTCAAGCAATAATAAAAGGAAGGTGGTCAAATAAAATGAAAAGGCACACAAAGTTAATTTTGGTGAGAATTAAATTCAAATAGTGGAAGAAATACACACGAAAACAAAATAAATAATGTTTAGCAGAAAGCAATGGTGAATTAAAGTACATCTTAATAGGAGCATTTAACACCATTTAAAAACAGTATGCAGGAGAACATTTATACAGCTCATAACGTATAGTAAAACACTACTGCCATGGGGGTGACTGCTCACAATCTCCTCAATACATTTGCCATTGCAAAATAAATATAGTGAATTGTGTGGAAAACAGTGCAGAAGTAAACCACAGTATGTTAACAGAGAACTTGTGTCGCTCTTGTGCCCCCTTGAGTTGGCACAAGGGCGACTGAAACCTTGATAAATATGCCCTCTACAGTAACATAAGGCTGCAGAATTTGCTCCCGTGGTTTATTGTGCATCAGAGAGATGTGCTATAGGTGGAGTGTGGGTGTTCCCATGCATTCACCCATGGATTATGACACATACCCACATTTTCATAAATAGGTAGACCTGGGAATGTGCAAGAATATTATGCCATCCCACCAGAGGTGCTATGATAAGAAATCCCATTGCTTGTTCTTGTTGTTTCCTCTTTTTTAAGTGTGTTGAATTCTGTGCAGGAAGGTGACCCTGCATGGACAAAAGACAATCCTACCTGCAACGTAAGCCTCAATGTACCATTACACAAGGGTGCCTGATTTGGGGTAAGGCTAGAAAAAGTGTTATAGGGAAGGACAGGATTCCACCATAAAGTAGGAACTATGGCACATACATGCCCTTTCATGCAGTGCAGCAAGGTGGCTTGAAATGTTGTGTGCATGTTTGATAAATATGATCCTTAGGTTGTGAATATTCACAAATAGCATGCAAGGCAGTGTAGCAAGGCAAGTTGGTATGTTGTGTTGCATGAAAGGTAGAAGGCAGAAATGTGGTGCATTACAACTCTCAGCTAATGCTGGGGCAGAAGCTGATGCCTAGAGCAAAATGCTGCAAGGGTGCCTGCGTTTGAGCTAGGCAGCTAATTTGGTGTCAGTGCAAGCAGAGTGCAGGAATGCACTGCATATTGTTAAATAAATAGGGACTATTCCTGCCCTCTCCCTTTCATGCAGGAGAGTTTAGCAAGGTGGCTTGCTGCATTGTGTTGAGTGAAAATATCTGAAATATGCCCCATCGTGAATAATGAGGGTGTGAGATCCATGTACATGTATTGACATGTGAAAAGTCATAACAGTACAACATTGGCATATTTACTTGAATAAATGTATGTTCTTCATATCCCTGGGTACTTGAAAGAGAAGGAAAATAATGTCAGGATGTAACATCGATCACTTATGCCATATCCAATCATGGAATATTTGTAACCTTTCCCTATTTCTTCTCAGACGGACAAACAAAATCTCCTGAAGATCCACCTGTCTGTGATGATTAGCCTGTTGATGACGCCCTCTTGCCACCCATGGATGAAGACACCTTCTAACAACTCCTGGACACAATTGAAATGATTTTGGCAATGGAAGACAACGTTGTTGAATCTCCAGATGAATCAACCCCAAACTGGACATGGACCATCATCATATCATATTGCAAGTGAGGACTCTGCGGACCCCCAAGTCACATTTCAGTGCCGAGTGGTAAGAGTCCAGCAGCGAAAGGTTGATGAAGTCAGGTTGGGGATGGAGACTACCGAGGGTACTCTCAAAACAGTCTGTAGGTGTCACAACCCCCAATAAGGGGTTGTGAAAGGCTCATTTAAACACCTACTGTTGGCTCCATGGGGTTGATGTCGCGTTATATGATATTGCTGTTATCATGATGCAAAAGGACCAACAACACCAGCCTTCAACATCTGACATCAGTGATGTTGTTAGCCAGCTGAGAGCCATCATGTCCTCCATCAAGTACTTAGAAAGAGGACTGGAGGCTTAACGCAATCGTTTGGAAGCCAAGATACCCTGTGGTTCAACCAGCAAGCCCTTGCCAGGGATTATCATGCTGACTTACTGGCATTCATAAATGTAATTGGGAAATTGGGAATTAAATCTACTGCCTATGATCTTTGTGTTTCAGAGGCAAGAAACCTCACTTGTCTGCCTCCTCCACTGCCTATGATCTTTGTGTTTCAGAGGCAAGAAACCTCACTTGTCTGCCTCCTATTCCAACATCACACCATCCAGTGGAAGCAGAGCACTCATTAGAGGAGGAAGAATTACAATTACCCAGTTCCTGAACCAGATATTCCCTATAAGCATTTTCAAAAGCCTCCTGGCCCGTTTTATGAACTTTCCTAAACAGGACATCATGCCAACTTCTTTGCAACCCTCTACAGCACTTTATTTTTATGAAGAATTTGATCTTGTCCAACTCTTCATATTTGCTAATGACAATTTGCTCCTTACCACTTTTTATAAGTAACACATGCAAATGAGAAGCACAGTTCCTAGCTATATGTATTGTGAACCACTACAGATTGGCAGCTAGATCATATGATGGATTGCTGAAAGTATACTTATTACATGATGAAATTTGAGAATCTGAACCTAGTAAATAATAAAGAATGTGAAATCCAATGACAAAATTTGTATGGTCTAATCTCTAAAATCTTCAAATATGCCTTACAAAAACACGATCAATATTTTTTGTCCTAAACCACAGAGAACTCAAGTAAATATCACATGCAGTGTCTGAAAGTGCAACTACTACAATGACATCCATTGTAATGATAGATTGAGCAATGTGCAGTACCTCTACAGAAAGTCAGAGTAAATCAACAACAACCTTATCTTGATGGACACTGTCAATGATATTGTTGTGGTCTGTTACCTGAACAGATGTGATGGCCTTGCAGACATGATATGGAAACAAATCCCTCCTCCTGACCGTATCTACCACGTGGTATAGGGATGCACATCTAGAGGCCTGATCAAAAGAGGGGAGATGTACCCTTGAGAATTGGTGCATTGGTCCATTGCCAAGTTGTCAACCTACAAGTAACAGAAAAGTAGAAATGGCCTTGAGCTTACATTCTTCCCTAATAACTACACTAGAGCCTCACCTTCACCCAGCCCGACCCCAACATTCCTTGAATATCTGCAACTCAACTTCTATGGTCGTGCATCGAATTATGCTGCTGTGACACCAGAATATGAGAGGTTCGCCCGGAGGATGAGTAGACGATGCAAGGGTAATTGTGGTTGTCAGCACAAGCTTCTGGTCTAGTGTAAAAAATATATCAGGTATAGTGCTTTATATATAAGGACACTATTACTGTTCTGCACCTTCGTGTTAGCATACAGAATATATATATACACATATTAGAATACCTGACACACTTCTTTAAAAAAATTGCACAGTGTTTTCTCAATGTTCCTTCACATTATTTCTTAGCACACGTGGCTTTGGATTTCTGTTCTTGACAATAATTCATTAAAACATTAGGGTAAAGCAAAATCCTTTTACGCTTCGAAACTGTAATTTGGTAAAGCAAAATTCCTTTGACGCTCCAAAACAGTATTTTGTTTGTACCATAGTTCTTGTTCTCTTATTGTTGGCGGTACCTGTCTCCATAATGCAGCCTGCAAACAGACCCGAACCTGGTGAGCATTATTTCTTTAGTTGCAGCATTGTGCAAGAAGGCGTGCAATTATGTATTTTCTCTTTTCTGTTTGTGAAGCACGTTGTGTCCTTTAAAGTCATGCTGTAGCTGTGATGCTGCACTGATATGGCAGGGTCAGTAACTCTGGAGCAATTGTGGGTGGATTCCGCTGTGAGAAGAAGGCTCGGTTTAAACAGAGAATCGTGGCTGTGCCCGAGAGCTCTGCATGGTGTCTCTGCGTCCTCTCAGCATGTGGCTTTCACAGGAGGAACTTCCATGTGCCTTCTGCATACGGCCGGTACAGCTGCTGGAGTCATCGGCACACCTGGCATTACTCAGCATTGTTAGCACCATCTTGGCACACGTGAGACAGTACACTCTATGGTTTGTGAGATAATCAGTTCAAATATGCAGTAACAGAAATCCACAATGAAAACAGAACAGTGAACACAGCTGTTCCAAATCATGAGAAAAGAAGTGTGAAAGAGCTCTGGTGGGCAGCGAGTGCATGCTTGTTTTTACACAAGAACCAACCCCACTTCTGGGGCACTAGGGGCACCACAGGGATGCTGGAGGGCTTTGTCTACTGAGAGTCCGACAAGAGGGCAATTGGGACATAGCACCTGATTTAGATATTGGTGGAGGGGTATACCATCACAACGGTGATAAATATCCTGTCCAAAGAAATCTAAATCCAATTGGATATAATGGGATTTAGATTTTGGCAGATGGGATATCCATGATTATGATGGAGTAACACCTCCACCAATATCTAAATCAGCAGCACATGTACAAGGAAGTAATTACCTGTGAAGATTGGTTTTGCCAAGCAGGGTGTTTCTTCCTGTACAAAAAGTATTCCAGGTTACAATGCAGGTCCCATTGCACCATGGTACAAGGTGTCCACATTAGCACTAAGCAGTAGTTTGTGTGCCAGCGCAGACAGAGAGCAGGAATCTGTTGTAATATGTAAAATACTGCTCATACCTGCCCTTTCCCTTTCACCCAGTGCACTGCAGTAAGGTAACTACCTGTGTTGTGCTGTGTGTAAAATTGAAAACATAGCCCCATTATCAGTAATCATAATGTAAAGAATACCTAAAGATGTCATGAGGAGTCTGACATTTCTGTACAATATTCTCCGGACTATTGAACATCATGTACTCTCCTAACTCACTCATAGGAATATAAAGGCAAAAAACTAAAAATTGCTTAGAGAACTAGGTACCATTTATTTAAATATAATGCTGTGCATTTGATGGTTCACGAGTGGACTGTGCGGCTCTGTGCCTGACTGGTCACTTGGGTCGGGGAAGCTGCCGGTGTCATATGTTTGGCCCGGGCCCCTGTAGTGGCAGCCCATGCCCCTATTGACATTTCATATTTGTATATATGTCCCATTTTCCTCAATCCATGGTCTATCATCTTGATGCCCCTATATCTTGCTCGTCTCCAGGCAACAGTTTTGGCCATATAAGCAGACAAGTAACATTTGTATGGACATCTCTTATTTACATAACTAACTCACATTGTTATGAAAAAAGGGGGAATCCATACATACACCTATCCTTCATTACAATGACATTTCCTATTACCATATGTCAATCTTACAAGATGAAGGTCAGTGTAGGGTGGTCTAAATCTCTCTAGTCATATCATACAACCATGCATTTCACTCATACTATTGATCCTTACTGATACATATGCCTGATTGCAAAATAAAAAACATTGGCCCAATACATAACATTTTTGTGTTGGCAAGGGAGGGCAAGGTCAAGCCAAAACCTAAGTGAGATTTGATAAGCTATGCCACCTGGAGTGGCACTGCATGGCGTGAGTAATTAAGAGCTATGCATGGCAGCACAAATCACTGCCTTGCCTTACTCTGCGGCAGGGAGGCATTCCATGGGTGGAGTGTGGGTGTCCCCATTCATCGATCTATGGATGCCTTCCCAGATTTGGCATTAGTGTTAGACTTGGAAACATCTCAAAATGCTACAACTCCCCAGGTGAGGCTTAACCAGGAGAAAGATCCTTATTTCTCCTTGTTTTACCTCTTTCTACCTGTGCTACATTCAGCGGCACACAAACAAAGAAGAAAAAGCCTCTCAGAATTATGTTTGTGCAGGAAGGTTTCCCTTCCTGCCCAAAACTTTTTCTGCCTAAAATGCAGACCCCGTGTACCCTGACGAAAGGGTGCCTGAGTTGGCACTCAGCAGTCAAAAGTTCACCACCACTACGAAAGCACAGGAATGAGCAGTATATGGAAATTGTGATGCATTCCTGCCTTTTCCCTTTCATGCAGATAAAAAAGAGGGGGAATGCCCTTAAAGCTTCACAAAGCTTGAGTTAATATTGTTACAACAAGAATTGGGGAACACAAGGATAAATCATTGAAGAAACTCTCATGTGCAATACAAAACTCATTTGTTTAGATATCTACAAATGTGTAACCACTTGCATGTATTTGCTTATTATTATAATATATTCAAGAGTACATTATATTACAATCTAGATAGACATTCCGTCACTCACAAACTTCAAAACACATTCCATCGTTCACAATATTCAAAAGAAAAAGACATTTTAACATTCACAGAATTAAAAAAAGAAGACATAAATACACCCTAAATGACACATCAAAACACCTCAACTCAAAGTAAATCCACACAATTCATGGTCATTTCTTCCCTATCCAAACACCAAGTTTGTAAATAACAGGTGGTATATACATATATTTAGAGTTCATAAACCAGCCTGAGGTGGCAAGAGTAAGGCCGGCTTAAGGAAGTCCATTCAATGCTTCAGACTTTCCCGCTAAAATATTTAGATTAAAGTTGATCTTCTTTTAGCTCCTCCAATAAAAGACAGGTTGACGCGTTTAGGCCTATTCACCTTTACAAGCCTCCTCAGGACTGACGGAATACAAGTGATTTAATATTGGAAATCAAGTGTATCACACCAAAACAATTAACAATGTTATCTTGTTCTTTTACCCATTAGACAAAAGAACCCCCCATATGTTAATGTTAATAGCTCACAGAAAGATGCCGGTACCGCCATGTCACATAAAGGCATGCTATCCCAAACTCACCTAAATACCATCTAGAAAAAACTTTAGAACAACCGTGAATGTATATTTACTCGTGTGCCACACCACTGTGTGTTGACCCACAAAGGGACATAGGGGGTCATTCCGACCCCGGCGGGCGGAGACCGCCAAAAGACCGTACCGTGATCAAATGACCGCGGCGGTCATTTTGACTTTCCCGCTGGGCAGGCGGGTGACCGCCAAAAGGCCGCCCGCCCGCCCAGCGGGAAAGCCCCAGCAACGATGAAGCCGGCTCCGAAAGGAGCCGGCGGAGTTGCTGGTGTGCGACGGGTGCAGTGGCACCCATCGCGATTTTCAGTGCCAGTGGCATGGGCACTGCAGGGGCCCCCAGGGGCCCCACGACACCCGTTCCCGCCAGCCTCTTCCTGGCGGTGTAAACCGACAGGAAGAGGCTGGCGGGAAGGGGGTCGGCATCCCCATGGCGGCGCTGCTTGCAGCGCCGCCGTGGAGGATTCCCTGGGGCAGGGGAAAACCGGCGGGAAACCGCCAGTTTCCCTTTTCTGACCGCGGCTTTACCGCCGCGGTCAGAATTGCCACTGAAGCACCGCCAGCCTGTTGGCGGTGCTTCCTCCGTCCCCGGGCCCTGGCGGTCCATGACCGCCAGGGTCGGAATGACCCCCATAGACTCTCAAAATCATTAATATGATCCTCCATTTTGCATATCGCCTTATGAAAACAACAACAACCTCCAATTGTGCCCTTTAAAAACGCTGGCATCCATATTCTTACTCTCTATGACAAAAAGGGCAAAGGGCAAGTGTCCTTTTGAAACAGAGCAATCAATGGGGTGAAATCCTGCAAAACACATTAACCAAAATCTTCCTCAGTGAATAGCATTGTACTCTTACCTATAGTTTGTAACTATACTCTCTCTAAAACATAAGTGTATCATAAATTACATCAACAAAGAAAATATATAGTACTGAAAACATTTGAAAGCTTGCCGCGTTCGACACTCACCTGTATGTACGATTTTGACTCTTCAACTTCAGTTATTTCTTTGCGTATGGATGGGACAGTGAAAAACTCCATCATACCTAAAAACAAGTCTGGTAATATAGCATGTCCCGTACACTCGGGCGTTTTAAAGTACTATAAAAAGGCTGACTTTGTCCATTTAACTGCTACATCATGGGAACCTTAGTCCCTTCATTCCTCCATGGCAGGCAGCTTACTATGGAACCCTTAAGCCTAAAATGGAATAATTTTCCTTTGTTCACATATGGTAAAACACCGGTATAAAAAGCCTTGTTTTTATTCAAAAGAGTACGCCCTTTGAGGGTTAACTAAAAACCTCTGTCTATCTAGCAGTATAGCATGTCCGGCAAACATTGGCAGGCAAGAGTGCATTAAGGTCTTACTCAGCCTGTCTACACACTACCTCTTTGCATAGCAGACATTTTGAAATGGACAACTTGCTCCTAATCTTGGATAATATTCCTTTATTCACATTTGTCATAGATCTGGTTTGAGAGAAACTTGGGCCAGATGTAGCAAAGTGTTTGCGCCTCGCAAACGGCGAAAAGCCACTTTGCTATTCAGAAATGCATTTTGCGAGTCGGCTCCGACTCGCAAAATGCATTTCCGACTCGCAAATAGGAAGGGGTGTTCCCTTCCTATTTGCGACTCGCAGTGGGATGCAATTCCATTTGCGACCGCGTACGCGGTCGCAAATGGACTCACAGTTACCATCCACTTCAAGTGGATGGTAACCCACTCGCAAATTGGAAGGGGTCCCCATGGGACCCCTTCCACTTTGTGAATGGACCCAAAAATATTTTTTCAGGGCAGGGAGTGGTCCAAGGGACCACTCCCTGCCCTGAAAAAATACTGAAACTAAAGGTTTCGGTTATTTTTTTAAGTGCAGCTCGTTTTCCTTTAAGGAAAACGGGCTACACTTAAAAAAAAAAAAACTGCTTTATTTAAAGCAGTCACGAACACGGAGGTCTGCTGACTACAGCAGGCCTCCATGTTTGCGAGTGCCTATACTCGCAATGGGGCCGCAATTTGCGACCCACCTCATGAATATTGATGAGGTGGGTCATTGCGACCCCATTGCGAGTCGTAGTCGGTGTCTGAGACACCGTACTGCATAGCAAATTGCGACTTGCAATTTGCGAGTCGGATGGACTCGCAAATTGCAAGTCGCAATTTTGCATTTTATTACATCTGGCCCCTTGTTTCTTTTAAAAAAAGATACGTCCATTGAGGGTTACTTAAACCTTTATATGTACTAATCCAATAATAGGGGAAGAGTTTCCTCCCTGCAGAGTCTGTCCAGCATGCTGGTGTAGCCCTCTAACAAAAATCGCTCGTAAAACTGCTTATGGTGTAACGCACTTTCTTTCATTATCTATGTGCAGAATATTCATGCTACACGGGCAGACCAACATCAATGTGAACACCATCGCAATCTTATGTGATCACTGGCCACGTTACCCACAGTATTGAGTCCTGTCATTTAAGTATGACATTTTTTTTATCACTTTTGCCTCTTGTCTGTTTCGAATGGTAGAGTTGAAAATCACAGGCCATTAAAATATTTTTCTGTGTGATTCATGGTCAAGCAGTGCTGCGCAAGAGGTGCCACATGGGTTTGACACCTAGGGCCATATTTATACTTTTTGACGCAAAACTGCGCTAACACAGTTTTGCGTCAAAAAAATTAGCGCCGGCTAACGCCATTCTGAAGCGCCATGCGGGCGCTGTATTTATTCAATGACGTTAGCCGGCGTTAGCCGCCGGCGCTTCCTGGTGTGCGTGAAAAAAAATGACGTACACCAGGCAGCGCCGGCGTAGGGGAATATGGAGCTTGGGCGCCAAAAAATGGGGCAAGTCAGGCTGAGGCAAAATTATCGCCTCAACCCGATTTGCGCCATTTATTTAGACTCCCAACCCCCATTAAAATGACTCCTGTCTTAGCAAAGACAGGAGTCATGCCCCCTTGCCCAATGGCCATGCCCAGGGGACTTCTGTCCCCTGGGCATGGTCATTGGGCATAGTGGCATGTAGGGGGGCACAAATCAGGCCCCCCTATGCCACAAAAAAATAAAAAATAAATACTTACCTGAACTTACCTTAATGTCCCTGGGATGGGTCCCTCCATCCTTGGGTGTCCTCCTGGGGTGGGCAAGGGTGACAGGGGGGGTCCCTGGGGGCATGGGAGGGCACCTCTGGGCTCCTTCCGAGCCCACAGGTCCCTTAACGCCTGCCTTGTCCAGGCGCTAAAAAACGGCGCAAAAGCAGCTGGACGTCATTTTTTTTGACCCGCCCACTCCCGGGCGTGAATTTTGCCCGGGAGTGTAAATACGGCGCACATGCCTCGGAGTCACTTTTTTAGACGGGAACGCCTACCTTGCATATCATTAACGCAAAGTAGGTGTCCATGCTAAAAAATGACGCAAACTCCATGTACTTTGGCGCTAGACGCGTCTAACGCCAAAGTATAAATATGGAGTTAGTTTTGCGTCGGAATTGCGTCAAAAAAACGACGCAATTCCGGCGCAAACAGAGTATAAATATGCCCCCTAATCCTTGAGCAATGTTGCGATTTCACTGACTGTGTTGTCTGGGCTATATAGGTCTTTTTGCATGGACAAGTGATAGAATACACAATGGGGGTCATTACAACATTGGCGGTAAAAGCCGCTTACCGCCGTGCAGAAGACCGCCAATACCTGCGGAAGTCCGCCACAGCTATTATGACCCACATTTCGGAAGCTGCCGAAATTCAGACACCCACACAACTCCGCCACACCAAAGGTCAGTGTTAAACTGGCGAAAACAAAACCTCCACCTCCACGCCAACAGAAACACGCCCATGCGATCACGACCCATGAATCCATGCGGCGGTCTTTCAACCGCGGTATTCCATTGGCGGTACACACCGCCGCGCTCATAATACACACACATCTCCAAAACACCGCCACATTGGACAATTACAAATACACACACCTGATACACATACAAACAACACTCCCACACACCCAACACAATATAAAACACACACCCACATCACCCACAAACCCCTACGACCAAAAATTACAGACGAAGGCAACAGAGAGATAGCACAGAATAGACAATCCCACCACACAGAGGCACACAACACCATCACCCACACAATATCCACGCACAAAACACCACACACCACTACACATCACTACACTCATCACCACATACACCACCTCACACATCACACACACCACCCCATGGCACGCCAAAGACACCCCCGCTTTTCGGAAGAGGAGCTCAGGGTCATGGTGGAGGAAATCGTACGGGTAGGGCCACAGCTATTTGGCTCACAGGTGCAGCACACATCCATAGCCAGGAAGATGGAGCTATGGCGCAGAATAGTCGACAGGGTCAACGCTGTGGGACAACACCCAAGAAATCGGGAGGACATCAGGAAGAGTTGGAACGACCTACGGGGGAAGGTGCGTTCCGTGGTCTCCAGGCACAACATCGCGGTACAGCGGACTGGCGGCGGACCCCCACCTCCTCCCCCACAACTAACAACATGGGAGGAGCAAGTCTTGACCATCATGCATCCTGAGGGCCTCGGAGGAGTCGGTGGAGGAATGGACACTGGTAAGTCAAATCTTAACAGATTCCGCACCCTACCTGCATGCTTTCACACACCCCCACCCTCACCCCCCTCCTGTATCACCCCAAATCATCACTAATGTACTAAGAACACAAACCACACATCTCAACACCAAGCCCTGCATGACACAACTAAGCATGGTCACCACTCACCAAAGCATGCTTACTGCACATACCCAGAACAACCCCCTAACCATCATCACACAAACCCCCACACAGGAATGCTAGCACTGAGGTACACAAACACCCACCCATTGCACACCATGACACACACACATGCAATAATCATGCTCTTATGCCCCTGCAGGATCACGAAGGACCGTCACCACACCGGAGGGTCCAGACATCTCCACTCCACCCACAGAAGAGGCCCACAGTGACAATAGCAGCTCTGCCCTACTGGAGCCTGATGACCAGCCCGGACCATCGTGGGCCTCGGGACAGTCGGTTCCCCTTGCACAGACACAGCCCAACACTGACCTTCCACCCTCTGGTAACACCAGCACAGCACCCACCCAGCGGGCCCAAACCTCCGTACCCAGGACAGGTCAATCAGCTGTGTGTCCACCACTACAGGGAACCCAGGATAACCCACCACCCCAACAACAACAGGGACCTGGGGGCAGTGGTAGTGGGCACACAGTCCAGGGGACGGAGGCACAGGAACACAGGGGAACTGGGAGGGCTGCTGTGCGACAGGGGGCGGACAGGCCAAGGGAACCCACTCTCCACGAGGCCCTATCCTCCATCATGGGAGCATACCACCACTCCCAGGAGACGATGGCGACGGTCCTGGTCAAGTTTCAGGAGACCCAGCGCCTGCAGGAGGAACAGTATTTGGGGTTCAGGGAGGAGCTCAGGACCATCAGCTCCACCTTGGGCACCATCGTAGGGGTGCTGAAGGACATACAGCAGACCTTGAGGGACACTGTGGCACTTCAAGGGGCCCCTGACACTAGCCAGGACGATGAACTGCCCACCACCTCCGCCGGCGCTAGTGGACAGGACGCCCCGCCACAGGACCACTACACCAGCACCCCACCCCCTGCAGACGGACAACCACCACGCAAGCGGACCCTGAGATCCAGGAACAGGACAGAGCAAGATGGCAAGACCCCCGCCAGGAAATGAGACCACCCTGATTGTCCCCCCACCGTCCCACTTTGTTACCCTGTCCAAACTTTAACTGCCCCAGCTCCACTTCCTATGCCCATATGGGCAGTGCACCTGTGAGACTAATAGACTGGACTCTGCCATGGACATTCCTCCACCATCACCCATCACCATTTAACTACCCCCCTCCATTTTTGAGCACTTAAATAAACACCCTTGAACCACAAAACATTCTGGAGTCAGTCTATGATTTTGTAAAATGTATTATCAATGACAGTGTCAAAATACTTTTTTCGTTGTTAAGGCAAAATACCAATGTCACACATCACAAGTCCGTGAAGGATGCATGCAGATGACACACGTTGGTAACCACACCTGTGAAACTGTAATGGAAAGGAACAACTCAGTTACCAAATAATCCCAGTAAATTACACACAGGATAGAGTAAGATGTGTGACAGTGAATGTAATGTTAAAAATGAAAATGTTCTCACCTGTGTGTCACTGGAAATATTGCTGTATGACTGACTCCCTGTTGTCGTTGTCTTCTTCCTCAGCTTCCTCCTCATCACTGTCCACAGGCTCCACAGGCTCTACAGCTGCCACAACACCGTCATCTGGACCATCCTCCTGCACAAAAGGCACCTGGCGTCGCAAAGCTAGATTGTGAAGCATCGAGCAGGCGATGATGATCTGGCACACCTTCTTCGGTGAGTAGAATAGGGAACCACCTGTCATATGAAGGCACCTGAACCTGGCCTTCAGGAGGCCGAAGGTGCTTTCGATCACCCTCCTAGTCCGCCCATGGGCCTCATTGTAGCGTTCCTCTGTCCTGGTCCTGGGATTCCTCACTGGGGTCAATAGCCAGGACAGGTTGGGGTAACCAGAGTCCCCTAATAGCCACACACGGTGCCTCTGGAGTTGACCCGTCATATCAGGGATGCTGCTATTCCGCAGGATGTAGGCGTCATGCACTGAGCCAGGGAACATAGCATTTACCTGGGAGATGTACTGGTCTGCCAAACAGACCATCTGTACATTCATGGAAGGATAACTCTTCTGGTTCCTGTACACCTGTTCACTCCTGTGGGGGGGGACCAGAGCTACATGGGTCCCATCAATAGCACCTATGACGTTGGGGATATGTCCAAGGGCATAGAAGTCACCTTTAACAGTAGCCAAATCTTCCACCTCAGGGAAAATGATGTATCTCCTTACTTGTTTCAGCAGGGCACACAACACTCTGGACAGCACGTTGGAAAACATAGGCTGGGACATCCCTGATGCCATGGCCACTGTTGTCTGTAAAGACCCACTAGCAAGGAAATGGAGCACTGACAGGACCTGCACGTCAGGGGGGATTCCAGTGGGATGGCGGATTGGTGACATCAGGTCTGGCTCCAACTGGGTACATAGTTCCTGGATTGTGGCACGGTCAAACCTGTAGGTGACGATCAAATGTCGCTCTTCCATTGTCAACAGGTCCACCAGCGGTCGGTACACCGGAGGATTCCGCCATCTTCTCAAATGTCCCAGCTGACGGCGCCTAGGAAGGACAACAGCGAGGTTTGAGTCAACTAATTTCCAGGTATGTACCCACAGTTACACAGAACACGACACCAAACGCAAAACCCTTCCTGTATGTGTGTTGAGTGTAGGCCTAGCTATGTGTGACGCAGACGTAAATGGAGCCATGTGGGCCCCTGAAATGGCGGCTGTCTGACCTCTAAACTGGGACAATGGGATTGTGGGGTAACTGCGTTGGCGTTGCACACCGTCGCGGTAGGCAGTCTTAGACCGCGGCGCAATGCTGCATTGGTTAACATTGGACCCTATGGGTCCTAGGAGCCAATGAGGAAGTGCGCCGGCGGTGATGATACGCACCGCCGCGGACGTCACCGCCATTTTCTATCTGTTCAATCACTAGATACCTGATCTTCGACAGGAGAGGACCTACACTGCAAGTGCTGCTGTGACCTCGGTCTGGAAGCGACGATGGCTGCTGCGTCTGGGGAAAGGACCCCTGCCTTCACTGCTCAGGAGTTGGAGAAACTGGTAGACGGGGTCCTCCCCAGTACACGCTACTCTACGGTCCTCCAGACCAACAGGTTAGTACACAGGGAGCACGTTGTATGGGCTATGCCTGGGTGGAGAGGGCTGGTTGGAAGAGGGAAGGGGGCAGAGTTCAGGCAACATTAATGCATGTGAATGTATGTGCCACATGGCTAGGGTAGGGAGGGGGGCCACGCACATTGACGGTGCGGTTGTTAATGACTTCTCTTCTTCCCTTGTGCATGTCATGTGGGTCAGCGCCCACCAGAAGAAGGACATTTTGCGTGCCATCGCCAAGGACGTCTGGACCCTGGGGGTCCACCAGAGACGGGGCACCCACTGCCGTAAACGATGGGAGGACATTCGCCGCTGGGGCAAGAAGACGGCGGAGGCTCAGCTGGGGATGACCTCCCAACGTGAGAGAGGTGGCCGTCGCCCCATGACCCCCCTGATGTTCAGGATCCTGGCGGTGGCCTACCCTGAGTTGGATGGGTGCTTGAGGGCATCACAGCAGACACAAGGGGGTGAGTACACTCTCATTCTGCAGACTTTGCACGCAGTGGAAGGGTCTGGGTGGGGGAGGAGGCCTGTGAGTGTACCTAGGCCAGGAAGAAATAGGTAGACTAGGCCCCTCCGTAATGCAGGCCATGTGGCACCCTACCCCACCTCAGTAGAGTGCCAAGTACAGGTATAGATGCCCCTGTGGCATCCATGTGTGCAGATGTCCACCATAGCCATGAAGCCCAGAGCCCAGGAATTGCATCTGTAGAGGCCAGGAGCACGGCGTAGTGCAGGGGGCTGCTGTGTCTGTATTGTCCGCCAACGGTAGCGGTATGCCATGCACTCAACCTGTCTTTCTTCTGTCTTCCCCCCCCCCTTTTTGTGCTCTCACTGTTCTTTTGTTCATCAGCATCATCAGGCGGAGGTACAGTGGCACCGGAGCACGAGGGAGCTGCATCCCACATGGCCATGGAGGGCCACACCACGGACTCAGAATGCACCAGTGGGACGGAGGGCGAGGGGAGCTTCACATCGGCCACCGGATCAGCAACCAGCGACACGGACTCGTCCGACGATGGGAGCTCCCTTGTGGTGGCGGCACCATCTGTGCCCACCACTTCTACAGGTACAGCCGCCACCTCCCCTACCAGCACCGCCCTCCCAGCAGCCCCTCAGCGTTCGCCCCGTGCCCACTCACCCAGGAGGGTGGGCATCACCTTCTCCCCAGGCACCTCAGGCCCTGCCCCAGTCACCCCTGCTGCCCTCAGTGAGGAGGCCATTGACCTCCTCAGGTCACTCACTGTTGGGCAGTCTACCATTGTGAATGCCATCCAGAGTGTAGAAAGGGAGTTGCAACACGGTAATGCATTCCTGGAGGGCATTCATTCTGGTCAGGCTGCCCTGCAGCAAACCCTGCAATCTCTGGCATCAGTACAGATGGCAGCCATTGTCCCTGTGTCTAGCCTCCCCCCTCCAACCTCCTCCACCCAGACCCAATCCCCTGTACCCCAGCCTATCCCAAGCACACCTACAGACCAGCATGCACACACCTCAACACACAAAAGTAGCTAAGGCAAACATAGGCACCACACAACCCACAGGCACACACGCAAGCATCACCCACGTGCAGACACTGCAACATCCACTGCCTCCACTGTGTCCCCCTCCTCATCGTCTCCCTCCTCCCTCCCAGTGTCGTCTACACTCTCACCTGCATGCACTACATCTACAGGCACTAGGACTCGCAGCAGTACACCCAGCACCACACCCCGCTCACCTGCACTCACCACCTCCACTCCCATTTACACTTCCCCTGTGTCCTCTCCCAGTGTGTCTGTGACGCCCCCTCCCAAAGTACAGAAACGCGGGCACCCACACACCCAACATCCATCCACCTCACGACAGCTTCCAGTACCTGCACCTGCACCCAAAACACCTAAAGTGACACCTCCTACAACCACCTCCTCTTCCTCCACTCCCAGACCCCCTCCAACTACCCACCCCAGTGTTCGTCAGAAACTGTCCCTGTGTAAAGTTGACCTTTTTGCCCCCCCTCCAATTCATCAGTCCCGTCGTAGCGCCTCAGCCAAAAAGCCTCCAATAACAGTGGTGCCTGTACAAGGAGTGTGGAGTGCACCGGCCCCCAGGACAGGCAGTGTGACCCGGAGCCAAGGCACTGGCAGCCCATCCCCTGTAAAGGCTCTGAAATTGGCAACTGGCCGACGGGACCCTGTGAAGACTCCTGGAGGCAAAACATCTCACAGGGGTTCCAGGGGGATTGCAGAGTCAGCTGTGACTCCTCCAAAGGTGGGGAAGGGCCAGAGGAAGTCTGCACAGCCTAGTGTGAGCAGCACGGCGGAGAAGGGCGGCATCCTTCCCGGTGGTCTGGACGCCACCACCAGCACCGTCGTCACTGGTCAGGAGACCACCGCCAGAGTCAGTGCCCAGGAGGTCCCAAGTAGTGTCACTGGTCAGGAGACCACCGCCAGAGTCAGTGCCCAGGAGGGCCCAAGTAGCATCACTCGTCAGGAGACCACCGCCAGAGTCAGTGCCCAGGAGGGCCCAAGTAGCGTCACTGGTCACGAGACCACCGCCACCGCCGGAGTCAGTGCCCAGGAGGGCCCAAGTATCGTCACTGGTCAGGAGACCACTGCCGGAGTCATTGCCCAGGAGTGCCCAAGTATCGTCACTGGTCAGGAGACCACCGCCACCGCCGGAGTCATTGTCCAGGAGGGCCCAAGTATCGTCACTGGTCAGGAGACCACCGCCACTGCCGGAGTCAGTGCCCAGGAGGGCCCAAGTATCGTCACTGGTCAGGAGACCACCACCGGAGTCAGTGCCCCGGAGGGCCCAGGTATCGTCACTGGTCAGGAGACCACCGCCGGAGTCAGTGCCCAGGAGGGCCCAAGTATCGTCACTGGTCAGGAGACCACCGCCGGAGTCACTGCCCAGGAGGGCCCCGGCTGCCACAGCCCCGCTGGGCAATGAGGGAACGTCATGCCACACACCAATGCCCAGTCCAGAGAACGTCATGACACACACCAATGCCCAGTCCAGAGAACGTCATGCCACACACCAATGCCCAGTCCAGAACCGCCATGAAAAAGCACAGCTGAACAGTCCAGAACCGCCATGGCAAAGCACCGCTGAACAGTCCAGAACCGCCATGGCAAAGCACCGCTGAACAGTCCAGAACCGCCATGGCAAAGCACCGCTGAACAGTCCAGAACCGCCATGGCAAAGCACCGCTGAACAGTCCAGAGACCGCCATGGCAAAGCACCGCTGAACAGTCCAGAACCACCATGGCAAAGCACCGCTGAACAGTCCAGAGACCGCCGTGGCAAAGCACCGCTGAACAGGGCATGCACCGCCATTACAAAGCACCGCTGAACAGTCCAGAACCGCCATGGCAAAGCACCGCTGAACAGTCCAGAACCGCCATGGCAAAGCACTGCTGAACAGGGCATGCACCGCCATGGCAAAGCATCGCTGAACAGGGCATGCGCCGCCATGGCAAAGCACGCTGAACAGTCCAGAACCGCCATGGCAAAGCACCGCTGAACAGTCCAGAACCGCCATGGCAAAGCACCGCTGAACAGTCCAGAGACCGCCACGGCAAAGCACCGCTGAACAGGGCATGCACCGCCATGGCAAAGCACCGCTGAACAGTCTAGAGACCGCCATGGCAAAGCAACGCTGAACAGGGCATGCACCGCCATGGCAAAGCACCGCTGAACAGGGCATGCACCGCCATGGCAAAGCACCGCTGAACAGTCCAGAACCGCCATGGCAAAGCACCGCTGAACAGTCCAGAACCGCCATGGCAAAGCACCGCTGAACAGTCCAGAGACCGCCATGGCAAAGCACCGCTCAACAGTCCAGAACCGCCATGGCAAAGCACCGCTGAACAGTCCAGAGACCGCCATGGCAAAGCACTGCTGAACAGTCCAGAACCGCCATGGCAAAGCACCGCTAAACAGTCCAGAGACCGCCATGGTAAAGCACCGCTGAACAGGGCATGCACCGCCATGGCAAAGCACCGCTGAAGAGGGCATGCACCGGGAAAGAATGAAAAGGCCGCCACATCAAGCATCGTTATCCCATGTGCAGGTGGGACAGTGACGGGGCAGGAACTTCCAGGGGGACACTAATCCAGTCTGGGCACCAGTCCCCCTCCGGAACCAGTGGAGGCTGTTATCTACTTTGGAAACTGTGGCTTTGCACTCCCCAGGATGGAACAGTGGGCAACCCACCCACTTGTTAGACTTGAGAGACTGTGGCTTTGCACTCCCCAGGATGGAACAGTAGGCAAACCACCCACTTGTTAGACTTGAGAGACTGTGGCTTTGCACTCCCCAGGATGGAACAGTGGTCAAACCACCCACTGTAGAGACTTGTGAGACTGTGGCTTTGCACTCCCCAGGATTGAACAGTGGGCAACCCACCCACTGTAGAGATTTGAGAGACTGTGGCTTTGCACTCCCCAGGATACATCAATGGGCATGGAGCCCCGTCGTGGATCTGGCTTTGCACTCCTCAGGCTGAGGTGCCCCCCCTTCCCTTCCCCCTGAGGTGCCTGTAGTATTTCTATCTGATGCCCCAGCAGTGTTCTCTCCGTGTGTGGACAGGTATCTTTTGTGGGCCTCGCCCATGCATTTTTGGACTAGTGGTGCACGGACATTTCTATGTGCATATCTGAACTACTTCTCGGAAGGTATATATTTTTGTATGATTTTCGAATATATCTGTATATTTTTGAGACATGTATATTGATACATTACAATGTTTGGACTGATTTTGTTTTGTCTTTGCATTCTTCCGGGGGGGGGGTTGTGGGTTGTTACTGTGATTTTGGACATGCATTGGTGTGTGTGTTGTAATATGCGAGGGTGGGGTGGGGGTGGGGGTGTTGCGTGTGTGTCCCCCTAACTTTTGCCTCCCCCCTCACCTATGTCATAGGTGCAGTACTCACCGTTGTCGTCGCCGGCGCAGGCGTTGGTATTCGTAAATGAGTAGGAATACAAGGGCCGGTAGGATTTGGAGTTCCGGCTCCATGCTATCCTCCTTCCTCGTGGGATGTGTTCAGGTGAGCGTTTTCCCATTGCAGTAACTGTTTCCGCAGTGTTTTTATCCACGGAGAATCCGCCCCGGAAAAGGTGGCGAATTGGCGGGTTGTGATACTATGGGCGGTACATTGTCCTCTGCCTGTCTGTTGGCGGTGACCGCCGCGCTGTTTGTCTGTACCGCCGTGGCGGGCGGTGTGTTAAAGTGGCTGTCTTTGTTGGCGGTTTCCGCCAGGGTCATAATTCCCTTTTTTTGTCCGCCGGCCTGTTTGCGGTATTACCGCACCTTTAACACCGTCCGCCAGGGTTGTAATGACCCCCAATGTTTTTAGTGTTGCAGTGAAAAAATTAGGATTGTTTAACACTTATGCCATTCAGCATCAAATGCTTTGAATCAGTATAGAACCTAGAGGCAATACATTGCTGATATCTAAAATGGTCTCTGATGGGTGGCACACCGTATATTTGGAGAAGATCATTTGAGGAAGATCATTTGGGTAATATCCCTTTCCACTGACTTTTACCAGCCAGTCTTTTAAATTCTTACTTCCCTTGAAAGAGACCAAGGGTTTAGGAAGACTAAATTGTGACAGTATCTTCCATTCAGATAAAATTATATTCTTCACCTCATTGGCCTTGAGGGTAAATATTAATACACAGGTCAAGGGACTAGCGTCAGTTTCCTGTTCAGGTACAAGGAGCATCTCACACAGTGTAAACCACACCCTTTTCATAGCTGCTCTGATAAGAGGTGTAGGATAGCCTCTGTCAAACAGCTTCCTGCAAAAAATATTCACATTCTCAAAATAGTCCTCCTTAAATGTTCACTTTTTCCTAACACAGAGAAATTGGGCATGTGGGAGGTTTTCCCTGAGTGACTTTGAATGACCACTTGATAAAATGCAGCAAGGTGTTCCAATCTGTAGGTTTTGTGTGCAAGTAAACTAATATCCTGCCATTTTGGACTGCAATTTTACCTACCAAAATTAATTGTTTATTTACCCTGTCTGATGGGAAACTTGAGATCTTCTACACAATTTAGAGATTGATGAAAATCCTGCAATAGGCCTAATGGTCAATGCCACACCATAAAAAAAATTATCCATGTATCTGTACCAACAGGCAATAGCTTGAATAAAAGAGTTTGCATCCTCACAAATCTGTTTGTCTTAAAAAAAGGCCATGAAAATATTTGCCACATCTGGGGTGAAGTTGCATCCCATGGCAATGCTCTTAAGCTCGGAAGTTATGTTTGAGAAATATAGCTGCCAGATCAATCAGCAACTCAGCAGGGACCTGGTGTGGGCTGATCCTTGAGTTGAGAACCTCCGTTATGACCACTAGAGCTTTATCCTGTGGGATGTTCATGTAAAGAGACTCAATGTCAAATGTGGCAAGGATTTCTGTGTTAACATCAAATTCTTTGCCCTCGATTTTGTTAATAAAGTCCATGGAGTCTCTTATTTGAGCACAAGTCAAACATACAAATGGTTTAAGGTGGCTTGCTGCATTGTGCTGCTTGAAAGATTGAGAAATATGCCCCATAGTTGAGAAACTGCCCATGAGACTGAGATTGACTTCTAAAATTATGGCAATTCTGGTACTTATGTCCTGTCTACCAAACATAGATCAATGCATTATTATCCATGCTGGTAGGCCTCCTAGAGCCGCAAATGTTCATCATAAATGATTTAGGCCTCCTGTGATCTATCAATTACATAACATCTGAGATATGCAGACTGCCATTCAAGGGACATCTGCTAAGCCACAATACAAGTTCCCTGCCATGAGGACATGCACCCTCACAACGCACCTAAGACTGGCTGAGAGCTATTGTTTTATAGCAATCTTTGATTCAATATATTAGTTGCCATACAGCCATGCAGCCTCAAGGACATCAGTCTTATGGCACCACTTTCACTCCTTTTTACATAGGTCTGATATGGACACCTCTGATGGAGGATTAGACACCTCTGAGACAGATAGCAATACCTGTACAACATGCATGTAGTAATAGTGAGGGAAGGGCTGGGCAATAGAGAAAGAGAAGTGTCTCACATCCCTGCACCAACACATGGTGAGATATTAATTATTCTATTAGGTTGTAATCAAGATATACCTAAAGTTGGGATGCCACATTTCTGCATCAATCTGTTGTGCAATGATTGCAATGTGATGGCTAACCTTGTGACATTGTGTGTAATGTCTATGAAAAGCATAGTTTGGTATGACACGCAGGTTCTTTTTGAGTTGTACCACCCCTATATTTCAATTGCTGTAAATCTGAAATACATACCATCACCCATATTGACACTTTATTCACATTAACAGGACTCCTTGTTTGTTACACAATATGCCGAACCATGCTATGTTACATTTGCTTTCTAGTTCAGACTGGTATGTTTTTCATGTGATAAACACCTTGCCATACACATCGTACTGTTAATACTATTATGAATAACACACATATTTGTTACAGAGCTACAACTATTTTGTAATGACACATTCCACATTAGGATGCATGAAGCACTCTATTTAGCCTCTTGAAAAAGGCACATGTCCACCTGAAAAACAAGAACAGTAAAATTGCATTAAAAATGGAGCACAGACACACAGTTCAAAACCTATACTAACAGAATGCAGCTAGTCACCTTGCAGGACAGAACTGCATTAAGGTGAAAGGCTAGAAATGTGTAACATCATATGTGACATTTTTCCACTATTTGTGTGTTGTTGTAAAAGCTGCTGCTTAGCTCCAACGCAGGCATTCTTGCACCATGGTGCAATGGTGACACTATTGTAGGAATTACAGATTTATGTGCAGGAAGGTGATACCTTACTGCAACAAAATATCATCTGAATCATTTTGTTCTTTCTAACTGTGTTGCAGAATGCCACAAATTTAGTAAAATGAACCACTGAGTAGCAATAAAGGTATTTCATGGTGCATGTGCAAGGAAGAGGAAAAAGCATGAAAAAATGATGTCCAATATTATCTCCTTATGCACACATGCTACATACGCAGCAAAATATACGGCATTTTGGATGTACATTGAGTAGCAGATTTAGGAACATTGGCCCTCATTACGAGCCTGGCGGTCTGTGACCGCCAGGCTCGCGGTTGGCGGGAGCACCGCCGACAGCCTGGCGGTGCCCCTTAGGGCATTCTGACCGCGGCGCTTTGGCCGCGGTCAGTGCAGGAAAACCGGCGGTCTCCCGCCGGTTTTCCGCTGCCCGTCAGAATCCTCCAAGGCGGCGCAGCATGCTGCGCCGCCTTGGGGATTCTGACACCCCCTACCGCCATCCTGTTCCTGGCGGTTCGCCCGCCAGGAACAGGATGGCGGTAGGGGGTGTCGCGGGGCCCCTGGGGGCCCCTGCAGTGCCCATGCCAATGGCATGGGCACTGCAGGGGCCCCCGTAAGAGGGCCCCGCTTGTATTTCACTGTCTGCATAGCAGACAGTGAAATACGCGACGGGTGCAGTAGCACCCGTCGCACCTTCCCACTCCGCCGGCTCGATTCCGAGCCGGCGTCCTCGTGGGAAGGTTGTTTCCCGCTGGGCTGGCGGGCGGCCTTAAGGCGGCCGCCCGCCTGCCCAGCGGGAAACTCAGAATGCCGGCCGCGGTCTTCAGACCGCGGTGCGGTATTCCTGCGGCGCAACTTTGGCGGGCGGCCTCCGCCGCCCGTCAAAGTTGTAATGAGGGCCATTGTGTCATGCACCAGTGCCATGCAATGATAGACAGTGAACTAAATAGAACATATATATCAGACTTGCCATACAAACTATCTTGTGCAGCGTGGAAAATTATGTATTGACATTCTAGCCTTGGGAGCAGATTTGCTAATTTTTTGAGCTGTGTTTGTGTCACAAAAGTTAGGCAAACCAGCACTAAATGTTTTTTTTTCTTATTATTTACTTTCCAGCACAATACTTATTTTGTGCTGGAAATGCGTAAAAGTAATGCAAAGTCGGACAAAGCACTGCTTTGCATTACGTAGCATCAAGCAGGTGTTTTATGGCAGCTCCCAAGCAACTGCCCATGGTTTTTGATGCAAAAAACTATCTACCGTAAACGGAGTCAGGGTTTATCATAACACATTAACGCTTTTTGAAAGCAGGCGTTGAAAGGAGAAATGTTTTCATTTCTCTTTTTTTTCCGACTTTGCCTAATGCACTTTACCACACACATACAAATGAGGAAAATTTTTAATACTTGTCTAAGCATAGTATTTTGTACTAGAAAGAAACCCTTCCATTACAAAACCTATTCTTGACTCACACACTAAACTCTGTGGAGGCACTAGGGAGAGGGGAGAAGAGGGTCATATCTCTGTAGATATGGTGCTTTCCTGCTCCCTCACTGTCACAAAACTCTATGCAGCATTGTGGGCTGCTGTACTGCAATGGGGGACAGATTGATACATCTGGCACCTGGTGTCACTCTGTTTTGCCTTGTGTGTCACAAGGCATCCACACATCACTAGTATATGGTGAAAAAGAAATATAGTTAAAATAATTACTTTACATGAGTACAAGCTGATTGTTAATGGACACATACCTACATGGCCTGCAACCTCCAACCCCAGTAGGTCAAGCACATCTGCCATCTGTACAACAACGTCTGCCCATTGATGCTTGAGTTGGTGGAGGGACCTCTCTTCCTCGGACACCTTTGACATGCGCATCCACACACGCTCCTATCTGCCTATGAGCTCCTTTGCAGTGTATCCTTTACTGGCCCTCCGTCCGTGATCAAGGAAACGTGGGAGATAATGCACTATTACCCATATAAGTGCATTTACCACTCCCTCATTGAAATTGCAGCCTCTCCTCTTCCCAGACATGCCCCAAATGGCAGAAGCCCTAGTCCAACTAATACTAACTATTAACAGACTTCTTAAACCCCTAACTGTAACTAACAAAGATATACTCTAAAAGACTGTTAGAAATGGGGTCTTTGGTTGGCAGTCAGGTTACCCCCTGTCCAAGAAAGGACCCACACTCTACTCAGGGTATAGGAGAATCACACTCAGGTAACTCCTGCTCACTCTCTTTGTAGCTTGGCATGAGCAGGAGGCTTAACTTCAGAGACAATGTGTTAAGTATTTGTACAAAGTCACACAGTGATACAGTGAACCACTAGAAAATGACACAACACAGGTTTAGAAAAATATTAAATATTTTATCTAAATAAACAAGCCCAAATACAACAAAAATCCACACTATACAGTTAAAAATATGAATATAGCACTTAAAAGCAAGAAAACAGTGATCTGAGGAGAAAACACTGCCTACGGCATCGTAACAGAGTCATTTCCTACAATGTGATGCCAATGGCGCCATTCACGGAGTCGGTCGACCACCAGGCACAGTACCTTCAGAACAAGTAGAAAATAGTTCAGTGCACGGAGTTGGGGAAACCGGCTTCGCTCGGACCAATGTGGTGTCAGTTCAAGTGCTATAGGGCAGAAAGACTGCGGCGTCACGCAGCGGCGTCGGGTCCTCTCTATAGGGCGGTGGAGGTGCGCCAGCCTCAGATGCGAAGTCAGCCCCTTGGTTCCAGCAGATGCGAAGTCCGGCAGAGTTACAATGCTTTGGGGTGACCTCACAGGGTCGTGATGATGTCGCAGGGCCGCAGGCACTACAATGGCTTCGGATCATCACAGGCGTTGGACTTATGACACTACAGTGTCAGCTAAGTCGGGCAGGATCGGTGGTTGCAGCAACGTGAGGCCTACAGGGTCGTCGAACTTCTACGAGGTCAACGGCCTCAGAGCAGGCGGCGTCGGGGTTCCGGGATAGCAGCGTCAGCCCGCAGGGTCATTGGATTCACACTCAGCGAGGTCCACAGCCTCGGGGCAAGCAGCAGCGCAGTTCCGGGCAGCGGCATCCTTTCGAAGTCGCACGGCATCGTCTGGCGTCGTTGGACTGTTTTTTTTCCAGGAATTAACTTTCAGGGGTCCAGGAAGTGGAATGGCACCCTCTGACAAGCTAGAGTCCACAGGAAGTAGACAGATCTGGATGGTGAAGCCTTTGCTGTCCCTGAGTGTTCAAAACAGGAGGCAAGCTCTGCTCTAAGCCCTTGGAGTAACTTCTCAAGCAGGAATGCAACAAAGTCCAGTCTCTGTCCCCTTGCACAGGCAGAAGCAGCAACTGCAGGATAGCTCCACAAAGCACAGTCTCAGGCAGGGCAGCACTTCTCCTCAGCTCTTCAGCTCTTCTCCAGGCAGAGGTTCCTCTTGAATCCTTGAAGTAATCTAACGTCTGGGGTTTTAGGTACTCTTCTTATACCCCTTTCTGCCTTTGAAGTAGGACTACTTCAAAGCAAAGTCTCTCTTGTTTGTAAGAGCCTGCCTTGCCCAGGCCAGGCCCCAGACACACACCTTGGGGTCGGAGACTTCATTGTGTGAGGGCAGGCACAGCCCTTTCAGGTGTGAGTGACTACTCTTCTCCTCCCTCCTAGCACAGATGGCTCATCAGGATATGCAGGCTACACCCCAGCTCCCTTTGTGTCACTGTCTAGAGAGAGGTACAAACAGCCCAACTGTCAAACTGTCCCAGACAGCTAATCCACAAACAGGCAGAGTCACAGAATGGTTTAAGCAAGAAAATGCCTACTTTCTAAAAGTGGCATTTTCACACACACAATCTAAAAACAAACTGTACTAAAAGATGTATTTTTAAATTGTGAGTTCAGAGACCCTAAACTCCACATTTCTATCTGCTCCCAAGGGGAATCTGTACTTTAATAATATTTAAAGGCAGCCCCCATGTTAAACTATGAGAGAGATAGGTCTTGCACAGTGAAAACTGAATCTGGTAGTATTTCACTGTCAGGATATATAAAACACATAAGTATATGTCCTACAATACATACACACTGCAACCTGCCCAGGGGGCTACCTAGGGTCTACCTTAGGGGTATCTTACATGTAAGAAAAGAGAAGGTTTTGGCCTGGCAAGTGGGTACACTTGCCAAGTCGAATTGGTAGTTTAAAACTAGACACACAGACACTGCAGTAGCAGGTCTGAGACATGATTACAGGGCTAATCATGTGGGTGACACAACCAGTGCTGCAGGCCTACAAGTAGCATTTGATTTACAGGCCCTGGGCATCTTTAGTGTACTTTACTAGAGACCTACTAGTAAATCAAATAGGCCAATCATGGATAAAGCAATCAAGGATACAATTTACACAGATGGCATATGCACTTTAGCACTGGTTAGAAGTGGTAAAGTGCCCAGAGTCCTAAAGCCAACAAAAAGAGGTCTGAAAAAAATAGGAGGAAGGAGCCAAAAATATTGCGGATGACCCTGCAAAAAGGAAAAGTCCAACATAGACAAACACCCAACAAAACGTAGACTCAAAAATGTAAAACAAAAAAACACTGAAGCACAAAAACACGACAAAAGCTACTTGACAAGGACACTAGGTCTCAGGCTCAACAAGATACACCACAAAATCAATCAAAGACTCTCTCCAATCTCCTATCAACACCAGCACCAACCAAAAGACAAAAACAGAAAGTGAAAGAAACATTTACACTTCCTGGTATGTAGCCACCCCCCTTGCATCATTTTCTAATTGTGACAGGCAGGTTGTCATTTTTTGTATCAATGTTTCTGAAACATTTCTATGCAATTCGACATTTCGTGATGCACTACTCTCTCCCAAACAATGCAAGGGCCCACACTCCACCTATGTGCATATATAGTGGGTTATACAGTGCAAAACAAAAGGGCATGCAACTCATATATTTCCTACCACACAATGTCCTAAATAACGCTACGCAAATGGCCATTCATTGGTACAGATGTAGCAATGCAAAGGGTCATACAGTGGCCCTACTACAGCAACGCAACTCGCATGGTTCCAACGCAGTGGCCTATAAAGCGCCATGCAAATGGCCACACAGTGGAACATATAGAGTGACGCAAAGGGTCACCCAGTGGCCCTTCCACAACAATGCAAAGGCTCACACAGCTCATATGTTTCCTATGCAGTGGTCTATGTAGCGCTATGTAAATGGCCACACAGTGGCACATATTGATCACTGCAAAAGTCCATGCAGTGACCCTTCTACAGCAATGCAAAGGCCCACACAACCTGCATGTTTCCCATGCAGTGGCCCATATATCATGACAAAATGTACCTGCAGTGGCAGATATGGAGCAATGCAAAGGGCCACGCTATGGCCCTTCTACAGCAACGCAAATGCCCACACCACTCATATGTTTCCTAAGCAGTAGCCTATTCAGCACCACACAAATGGCCACACAGTGGCACATATGAAGCAATGCAAAGGGCGATGCAGTGGCCCTTGTACAGCAATACAAAGAGTCATGCAGCTCATATGTTTCCTGCACAGTGGCCTATATAGCGATATGCAGTGACAAATATGGAGAAACGCAAAGGACTACGCAGTGGCCCTTCTACAGCAACACAAAGGGCCACACAACCCATATGATTCCTACACAGTAGCTTATATAGTGCTACACAAATGACCATGCAGTGGCACATGTGGAGCAATGCAAAGGGCCATGCAGTGGCCCTTCTACAACAATGCAAAGGCCCACACAACTCCTATGTTTCCGATGCAGTAGCCTATATAGCACTAAGCAAATAGCCACACAGTGGCCCTTCTACAGCAATGGAAAGGGCCACGCAATTCACAGGTTAATGGTTCCTATTAACCATCACATGGAATAAGCAAAACAATGTGATGGTGGCCATCATCAATATAAAGCAGCAGTAAAAATGATTAATTACTACTTCTATTTGAACAGCTACATATTGCAGATGTACATGGGAGTCAACACAGTAATGGCACAAAGACCCATATGTATCAAAAATATCTGCAACACAGCACAGCACAGCAAATTACCTTGCTGGCCTGCAGTGTATGAAAGGGATGGAATGCTCCATATTCATCATTATATGTAGCATTCCTGTCCTTTCCTAGTACTGACACAGTTTTGGCTATCTTGCGCCAACACAGGTACTGGTCCATCATGTTGCAAGGGTGCCTGCCTTGCAGGCAGGTTTGTTTTTGTGCAGAAAGGTATAGCTTCTAGAACAGACATAATCCTATGAGGCAGCTTACTGCTTGTAAGTGCTGTTGAATGCAGCACACTTTGAAAGAAGAAACGAGGAGGAGGTAATGCAAAATGTTTCCTTCATGCACCTTCGGTGAGGAGTCATACATTTATTACGCATTCCATGGTATACCAATATATGTAAATCTGGTAATGGGTCAGAATCCATGGATGGATGCGTGGGAACAGCACTCTTGACCAATGACACACCTCCCTGCTGCAGATTAGCACAAGCCAGCGTTTTGTTCATCAAGCTATTCAGGGCCACACAAGATGGCCTTGCATGGCTTGACTACCCTCATTTAGTTTGGGCATTGCCCATTTTTCCCCTTGATTGGAGCAAATGAAACCCCAACACTTAATGAATGTGCCTCAAAGTGTTGTCAAACTTTGTGCACAAGTGTATGTACCATGCACAGGTATGCATGTAGCTCACCGTAACCTGATTTGCAAGTGTTTCTGGTGATACAAGTGCTATTTGTGGATTTGTGTTATATTTTACACTCCCTACATTTTGGAAGGGCTTTGTAACAGACGTACTAATGGTATTGGCAAATGTGTGTGTTCACTTTCCGCTACCCTTACAAACTCACATATTGTACTATTTGGTTTCTACTTCTTATTCACTGTAAGGTTGGCATCAGCTTCCATCACCTCATGTGGCAAAAGAGACACTCACAACATTCACAAAGACAAGGCTTTCTATTTTGAGGTCGAATAGATAAATGTATTGGCTTTCGTGCAATGCCCTTGTGTTACTTGTGAATAAACATACGTAAATATGTGACATTGACATGTCTCAATGGATTGTTAAAACCAGGCTTATGGCATGACACAATAGAGATTTATGTGAACTTTTATGACGCATATCATTGAATTTGAATGTGTACATATTGCTATGTCTGATAAGATACATTCCGTTTTGCTAACACATCAATCTGGACCTTTTTGTGATTTGAGTCATACTGGTGATGATGTACCTGTCTGGTAGTACATGTAAGTTCCACAAAATTGTCTTGTTGGCAGACCAAATGAGTTGATGCTTTTGGTTTGCTGGCTGAGTTCCCAACCTTTCTCATCATCCAGATTATGGCCCTCATTACAACCCTGGCGGTCGCTAATAAAGCGGCGGTAATATCACCAACAGGTCAGCGGTAACAAAAACGGAATCATGACCACAGCGGAAACCGCTCAGACAGACAACCACTTTAACACACAGACTGCCAGGGCGGAATCAACAAGCACCACGGCAGTAACCACCAACATCCAGGAGGAAGACAACGTACCACCCACTCTATTATGACCAGCCTATCTGCCACCTTTTCCGGGGCGGTACCAACAACATCAAAAGCCTGGCGGAAACAGATCTCAGAAGTCAAAGGACTCACCTGTGGAGACTCAGGGAACAACCACGATGCCATGGAGCCCAAGCTGCAAGCTTTCCCCATGCTCGTCTACCTTCTGCTTCATTATGAACACCAACGGTGGCGAAGACGACCACAGTGAGTACTTCTGCCTAGCACACAAGGGAGGAGGGAGGAAAAAGAGAGTCTCACACACACACACGCAACACATGCACCACCAACACCATACACACAACCAGATGCAGCAACATAACATATTTACCCTGTACCCCTCAGGAATAATGCAAGGACAAAATTATTTGAAGAAAGTGAGTGTAATACGATAAAATACTATGAATAAGTGCATCAAAATCCACACGTATATACATAATTACAAATGTAAGGACACTGCCCAGTCCTCAATGTCTGTGGGCCACAGGGCCACAACACATAGGCCAATGCCCTACCTCACTCCTGCAAGAACACAGAGAAAACACTGCAAGGCATTAGGTCGAAAATAGACAGGTGCCTCAGGGGGATGGGGAATGGGGGGGCACCTCAGCCGGAAGATGTACAACATCACTGGTCCTGGAGGGGGCAACATGCCCTGTGCACTGTCCTGGGGAGTGCAAGGCCACAGTCTCTCAAGTGGGTGGTTTGCCCAATGCTTGGTCCTGGGGAGTGCAAGGCCTCAGTCTCTCAAGTGGGTGATTTGCCCATTGCTTGGTCCTGGGGAGTGCAAAGCCACAGTCTCTCTAGTGGGTGGTTTGCCCATTGCTTGGTCCTGGGGAGTGCAAGGCCACAGTCTCTCAGGTGGGTGTCTGACCCACTGGTTCTGGAGGGGGCATTGTGCCCTGTGCTCTTCATCCTGGGAAGGATGGGGTGAGTGGATGGCTTCTCCACTGGTTATGGAGGGGCATTGTGCCCAGTGTGCTTCATCCTGGGAAGGATGGGGAGAGTGGATGGCTTCTTCTACTGGTTCTGGAGGGGGCATTGTGTCCAGTGTGCTTCATCCTGGGAAGGATGGGGTGAGTGGGTGGCTTCTTCCACTGGTTCTGGAGGGGGCATAGTGCCCAGTGTGCTTCATCCCATAAAGGATAGAGTGAGTGGATGGCTTCTTCCACTGGTTCTGGAGGGGGAATTCTGCCCAGTGTTCTTCATCCGGGGAAGGATGGGGTGAGTGGATGGCTTCTCCACTGGTTCTGGAGGGGACATTGTGCCCTGTGATGCAGATCTTGAGGAGTGCAAGGTCAAAGTGTCTCACATGGGTGTCAGACCCACAGGATTTGAAGGGGTCAGGCCACACAACAGCCCACGGATGCAGGACTACACACTTTCCGCAGGTGCTGACGGCTGCTCAGTGGTGGCAGTGGTTCTGCTAATGGTGGAGCTGGCAGTGGTGGGGGGAGGCTCCAGCCTATCCCTGCTGGCAGTGGTGCTGGTGGCGGTGCTGGCAGTGGTAGGGGGAGGCTCCAGCCCATCCCCTGCAGCTTCGGACGACTGCCCACTGGGGTTGCTGCTGCTGGCAGTGGTGCTGGTGGCCGTGCTGGTGGCGGTGCTAGCAGTGGTGGGGGGAGGCTCCAGCCCATCCCCTGCAGCCTCGGAACAGCTGCCCACTGAGGCTGCTGCTGTTGGCAGTTGTGCTGGTGGCTTTGCTGGCAGTGGTGGGGGGAGGCTCCAGCCCATCCCCTGCAGACTCGGACAGCTGCCCAATGGGGATGCTGCTGCTGGCAGTGGTGCTGGTGGCGGTGCTTGTGGCGGTGCTGGTGACAGGGCTAGCAGTGGTGGGGGGAGGCTCCAGCCCATCCCCTGCATCCTTGGACGGCTGCCCACTGGGGCTGATACTGCTGGCAATGGTGCTGGTGGTGGTGCTGGTGCTGGTGGCAGTGCTAGCAGTGTTGGGGGAGGCTCCAGTCCATCCCCTGCAGCCTCGGACGGCTAAACCCCGATGGTTGGTGGTGGGAGTTCCGAATGAGTCCCAGCACCAGGCCTCCTGTCAGCAGCCGGGGATTTCTCCATGCCGTTCCCTGTAGCAGCTGGGGGTGCCTCCTTACACTTCCCTGAAGCAGCTGGTAGTGCATCCTTGCCCTTGCTTGAAGAAGCTGGGTGTGCCTCCTTGCCCTTCTTTGAGGCATCTGGGGGTGCCTCCTTGCCCTTCCTTGGGGCAGCTGGGAGTGCCTCCTTGCCCTTCCTTGAGGCAGCTGGTGGTGTCTCCTTGGCCTTCCTTGCAGCACCTGGTGCAGGCACCCTTTCAGTGTGGCTGCCTGGTGCCCGGTATCCTCTCCCACCTGGAGTAGCTGTCGACACTACTGTGGCCATGGACTGGGTGGCTGAGGTGCTCACCTGAGTTCTGACCACCCTGGCCCGACGTGAAGGACGGGCTGGGGAGTGGTAGGAAAGAGGTCAACGGTGGAAATTAGGGACATTGGGGAGGGAAGAGGGTGAAGGTTTGGGAGTGGAGGAAGAGGAAGTAGTTGTAGGAGGTGTCTGCTGATTTTGGGTCCAGGTGCATAGGCTGGATGCTGTTGTGAGTTGGATGGCTGTTGGGTGTCTGAGAGCTTGCGTTTGTGTACTGTGGGTGGAGAGGGAACAGCCACAGTGGGAGAGGACATAGGGGACGTGTGCATGGATGTGGGGGTGGTGACTGCCAGTGAGGGGCGTGTAGTGATAGGCATGATGGTGATGGTGGTAGTGGATGAGGATATAGTGCATGCAGGTGTGAGTGTAGACGCAACTGGGAGGGAGGTGGACGAGGAGGAGGAGGGAGCCACAGTGGAGGCAGTGGATGTTTGTATGTCTGCATCTGGATGGTGTTTGTGTGAGTGCCTGTGGGATGATGTGTGATGCTTTTGTTTGCCTGAACCACTCCTATGTGTTGTCTTGTGTGCACATGCTGGTCTGCCTGTGTGTTTGGGATAGGTTGGGGTTGAGGGGAATGGGATTGGGTAATAGGAAGTTAGAGGGGGGAGGCTAGAAACAGGGACAATGGCTGCCATCAGAGAGCCGGCCAGAGCCTGGATTGATCTCTGTTGAGCCGCCATGCCAGTGTGAATGCCCTCCAGCAATGCATTTGTCTGTTGCATTTGGGCTGCCAGCCCCTGGATGGCATTCACAATGGTTGACTGCCCAACAGAGATGGATCACAGGAGGTCAATAGCCTCCTCACTCAGGGCAGAAGGGCTAACTGGGGCAGGGCCTGAGGTGCCTCGGGTCAAGGAGATGCCCACCCTCCTGGGAGAGCGGGAACAGGAAACACGCTGAGGGGATGCTGGGGGGTGGCATCTGTACCTATTTTTGGGATGGGCACAGAGGTGTCCGCCACCACCAGGGAGCTTCCATCGGAGGAGGTATCACTGTCTGAACTGTCCACTTGAGTCTCCGCCGTGGTGCTCCCCTCCCCCTCCGTCCCACTGGTGCCCTCACCATCGGTGGATTCGGCCTCCTGGGCCCTGTGGGATGCAGCTCCCTCCGTCGCCGGTGCCTCTGCTCCTCCACCAGATGATGCTAATGCACATAAGGACAGGGTGACAAAACATAAAGGGGAGTGACAAAGGATACACATGGTCAGTTGTGGCAACAACACCACCATTGGTGTACACGACACACACACACACAGAACAGTCCTACGCACTAGGCAATGCACTACCAGTCACAATGCTAGTCATCAGCCCATGGACAGGGGCACCTTACGCCGATTACAGCATACCTGAGCCTCACAGACCCCTGCCCAGTAGTGGATGCTGACTAGCTTGGTTGGAGGAAGTTTACATCAGACCCTGCCCAACATGGGACCTATCCTGCAATGTCCGGCCTGGCCTAGGGACACCCAAAGGCCCACATCCCCCACCCGGATACTACCCCGCCAGGCGCAAGTAGTATATTGGGCCACTGTCCTCACCCCCTTGGGGCTGCTGTGATGCCCCCAAGCGCCCATCTAGCTCCGGATAGGCCACCATCAGTATGCAGGCCCTCAAGGAGGTCAGGGTTTGACAGGCACCCCTTTCTCATTGGTAGTCCATCCCCAGCTGGGTCTCTGCTGTCTTCCGTGCCCAGCGTCTCAGGTCCTCCCACCGTTTCCAACAGTGGGTGCTCTGCCTGCTGTAGACCCCCAGGGTCTGCACGTCTTTGTCGATGGCACTCCATATACCCTTTTTCTGCTGGGCGAGGGTGACTGCTCACAGTGTACTCACCTGTTGGTCTGGAGGCCCATACAGCATTCGCTACTGGGGTAGGACCCCATCCACCAGTCTTTCCAACTCCGCTGGGGTGAAGGCAGGGGCCCTTTCCCCAGTGACACGAGCCATGGTCGGTTCCAGACACAGGTCACAGCAGCACATGCAGTCCTCTCCTGTTGAAGGTCAGGTAGCAAGTGAGTGAACAGATAGAAAATAGTGGTCACATCCGTGGCGGTGCGTACCATCACCGCCGGCGTACATCACCATTTGCCACTGTAACCCATAGGGCCCAATGACAACAAATGAGGAGTTGCATGGCGGTTCTCGACTGCCTCCCACAATGGCGCACAACGTCAGCGGAATTACCTCATTTACACATGTCCCTTCATATTGG
This sequence comes from Pleurodeles waltl, assembly GCF_031143425.1. Taxonomy (NCBI): domain Eukaryota; kingdom Metazoa; phylum Chordata; class Amphibia; order Caudata; family Salamandridae; genus Pleurodeles; species Pleurodeles waltl. Next base: position 613,304,415 of record NC_090439.1, read on the forward strand.
ACAGGCGGACGCCATTGCAGGGGTGGGGGGGCAGGCCATGGCACCTAACTGCATCAAAGTGCACATAAGCACCATTTGGACCTCTCCAACAATATACTGTTACAATCACAACATGCAATGAAGTGCAGTGTTTGAAAATATTGGATACTGACCAGCTGCTCACCGTTTTGCCCCATAGATTGCAACTCTGCAGATAAATAGGAGATGGAGACATCCCCCCGTGTACAGACCCCTGGTGGACTTGGCAACAATCGAGGACAGGCACATTATCCTCGCCTATAAACTGGAAAGGGCCACAATCACAGAGCTGTATGCCCAATTGGAGCCTGACCTGATATCTGCTATCCGTCACCCCACCGGGAATCCCCCTCGTGTGCAAGTCCTATTTGGGCTTCATTGCCTGCCAACTGGCTCCTTCCAAGTGACAGTGGGCTTGGCAGCAAGAATATCACAGCCAATGTTCTCAATGGTGCTGACCAGAGTGTTGTCTGCCCTGATTAAACACATGCACAGCTACATCGTTTTCCCCCAAGTGGAGGATTTGTCCACAGTGAAAGCTGATTTCTATGCAATGGGACATATCCCCAACATTATTGGGGCAATTGATGGTATACATATTGCAAATGTCCCCCCCCCCGAGAAATGAACAGGTGTTCAGAATTCGAAAGAGCTTTCACTCAATGAATGTGCAGATAGTGTGCCTGGCGGACCAGTACATCTCCCATGTGAATGCAAAGTATCCTGGGTCTGTGCGTGATGCCTTCATCCTGAGGAATAACAGCATCCCATATGTGATGGCTCAACTCCAGAGGCAACGGGTGTGGCTAATAGGTGAGCCCTGGTTCCTACACAGTGGATGTTGTTGTATGGGTATGGTGTGGGCCCTAAGGGTTAGTGTGTGTCTAACAGGTGTCCCTCGATATTTGCAGGTGACTCTGGTTACCCCAACCTCTCATGGCTACTGACCCCTGTGAGAAATCCCAGGACAAGGGCAGAGGAATGTTACAATGAGGCACATGGGCGAACAAGACGCATTATAGAGAGGACATTCGGCCTCCTGAAGGCTAGGTTTTGTTGCCTCCATCTGACCGGTTGTACCCTGTGCTACTCACCCAAAAAGGTCTGCCAGATCATCGTGGCATGCTGTATGTTGCACAACTTTGCCTTACGTCACCAGGTGCCTTTTCTGCAGGAGGATGAGGCTGGAGATGGGCGTGTGGCAGCAGTGGTCCCTGTGGACAGTAAAGATGAGGAGGCAGAGGATGAGGACAACAGAAGTGCAATAATTTGTCAATACTTCCAATGACACACAGGTAAGACAGTGTAACTTCACTTTTAATTGACAGTTTTGTGTTTGACATTGTCACTGGCAGGCTGATTTTCCCACTTCTATGGCCACTCACTGTACCCTTTGGCATCTCTATTTGCAGATATTTGTGCCCCACTATTGCTCCTGGTGTGTTGACTGCAGCCAACAACAGGTAATTCCTATGTGTACATTACTGTGCATTTGTATTGCAGTGTTTAAACCTTATTAAACAAATACATAGTTAAATCATTTGACATACTCCATACTTGCATTTTTTCAAAGGGTGTTTATTTAAGTGCTAATAAGTAGAAGGGGTTGTGCAATGGGCTGGGGTGATGGGCTGGGGTGATGGTGGAGGAAAGTCCAGGACAGAGTCCAGTCTATGTGGATCACAGGTGCATTGTCCAAGGAAGCATAGGAAGGGGAGCAATGGCAGTTCAAGGTGGACAGTGTGACAGGGTGGGACACAAGGGCGACATTCAGGAGAGTCTTTTTTCCTGGTGGGGGTCTTGGCAATAGTCTCTGGCTTCTGCCTGGATCGCAGGGAACGTTTGCAGGGTGGTTCTCCTTCTGCAGGGGGTGGGGTGCTGGTGGCCTGTTGGTCCTATGGCGGGGCCTCCTGTCCACTAGCGGCAGTGGAAGTGGAGGGCTATTCATCGGTTTGGCTAGTGGTAGGGGCCCGGTGGTGTACCACTGCCTCCCTCATAGTGTTGGCCATGTCTGCCACCACCCCTGCAATGGTGACCAGGGTGGTGCTGATGTCCTTCAAGTCCTTCCCTGTTCTCCAGGTACTGTCCCTCCTGCAGCCTCTAGTTCCCCTGCATTTTGTCCAGTATCTGGCCCATCGTCTCCTGGGAATGATAGTATGCTCCCAGGATCGCGGTGAGTGCCTCCTGGAGAGTCGGTTCCCTGGGCCTGTCCTCCCCCTGTTGCACAGCAGTCCTCCCAGCTTCCCTGTTGTCCTGTGCCTCTGTCCCCTGAACCGTGTGCCCACTGCCACTGACCCCAGGTCCCTGATTGTCCTGTGTTTGTGGGGTGGCCTGGGGTCTCTGTAGTGGTGGACACACTGCTGATTGACGTGTCCTGGAGACAGAGGTATGGGCCCGCTGGGTGGGTACGGTGCTGGTGTTTCCTGAGGGGGGAGGCTCTGTGGTGGTATTGGACTGTGTCTGGGTAACCGATTGTCCGGAGATCCCTGATGGGCCAGGTTGCTCATCCAGATCCAGGCGTCAAGAGCTGCTGTCATCACTGTGGGCCTCTTCTATGGGGGGACTGGATGTTGCTGGCACCTCCTCACCGGTGACGTTGGCTGGGGGACCCGTGGAGATGTAAATGCAGTGTTTTTGTTTCTGTGTGTGACATCTTGTGCATGGGTGTGTTGCCCTCTTTGGTTGTTATTGCCCTAGCAGCTTTGCCTTGTGTGAGTTGTTATTTGGTGGGCTAGCTGTTTCCCTCTAGTGTGCATGCTTTAGTGATAGGTGTCCATGCAGTTCTGTGATGGGGGTCCATGCATTGGTGTTGCATACAAGGCTTGGCATTGGGAGGGGTGGGTTGTGATGGTGGGGTGTGTGGGAGGTGGTGGAGTGATGAGAGTGAGGGTAAGGGTGGGGTATGTGATGGCATGCAGGTAGGGGGAGGGAGAGACCAGTCCTCCTACTACTTCTGCCAGGCCCTCAGGATGCATGATTGCCTAGACTTGCTCCTCCCATGTTGTTAGTTATGGGGGAGGAGGTGGGGGTCCACCGCCAGTCCTCTGTACAGCAATCTGGTGTCTTGCTGTCACGGAACACACCTTCCCCGTAGGTCGTTCCACCTCTTCCTGATGTCAACCCTTGTTCTTGGGTACTGTCCCACGGCGTTGGCCCTGTCCACGATTCTCCCCCATAGCTCCAGCTTCCTAGCAATGGACATCTGCTGCACCTGTGATCCGAATACCTGTGGCTCTACCCGGATGATTACCTCCACCATGACCCTTAGCTCCTCCTCAGAGAACCTGAGGTGTCGTTGTGGTGCCATGGGTGTAGTGTGAGTGGTGTGGGTGAGGGTGTGTAGGGTAATGTGTTGGGGTGTGTGATGTAAGGTGCGTGGATGGTGTATAGGTGATGGTGGTGTGTGGCTGTGGTCTTTTCTGTGGTCTTGTTATCTCTCTTGTGGCACTTGTTTGTAGTTGTAAAGGGTTGTGGGTGATGTGGGAGTGTGTTTTATAGTGGTGTGGGTGTGTGGGTGTGGTACGTGAATGTGTGTCAGATGTGTGTAGTTCGAATTGTCCAATGTGGTGTTGTTATGTATGTGTGTGTGTATTTTGAACGCAGCGGTATGTGGCACCAATGGTTTACCGCCATTGAATGTCCGCTGTGGTGATTCGTAGGTCATAATGTTGTGGGTGTAGTTTTGTTGGCGTAACAGTGTGGGTTTGGATGTCTCCAGTTTATCACCGACCTTTGGGCTGGGGGACTTGTTTGTGTGGCTGTATAGTGACAGATTGCTATGTGTGTGTCATAATATGAGTAGTGCTAATCCGCCGCTGCAGCCGTATGTTGGCGGCAGTCAGCATGGCAGTAAGCGATACTTACAGCCAATGTCATAATGAGGGCCTATATGTCATACCAGTGCTTGTGACACAACATTTTCATTGCTATGTGTTTTCCAATATACAATTGTCATTGATTGTGACTAAGTTTGTATGCACAAAATAACGTGTGCATAACTTTGTGCACATCATGTATATTTGGAAAATAAGGAGAATTCTGATCCAGTAAATACTTTCCTCAAATATAAAGCAATGAAATTAGGAGTATGATTAAAAGACCTCTTGCAGGGCCTGTTGGGCATTGAAGCACCAGCCCAACATGGAGCAAGCCCGATGATGAAGCATGCCACCTGCATGCACTTGATCTTAAGACTACATGCTCCCAGTGACTACACACAGACCCCACTGTGAGTCTGACCTAGTCAAGTGCAGAACAGTACACTCTTATTTCATCACTTTGTACACATACACGTTTGTCTTTTTACAACTTCACTGATTAGTATGATTTGAATGTTACCACTGTAGAGGCACTTTTTATTTTGTCTGTAAAGGTGATGAGTGCTCAACCAATAGTGTTACATTTCCCTCATAAATTACTCTGGTCTCCATAACATGATCGCCTTCAACGTGTATATATATGGATGGCTCCAATTAAATCTACATGACTCATTGGGTGATAGGCCTTCTCATCTAGCATCTTCCTGTCAATCACTAAAGTACACAGCTGATTGTTGCATATCACAATCTGAGTGAGACATGAATTTCTATAAATGACATACGTTTGATAGTCTACGTGCTTACTTGATATACACATGTGTCATCCTTTGACAAAGTGTTAGCTATTGCAGTCATTTTGCAGTGTGATGGAAATGTTACTTGAATGGTAAAGCTTTGACACCTTGTCAGTCATAGTGATTTGATGGGATTATATATTATTATCTTCAGTAAGTAGTTTTACAATTTTCAACCATAAGGCTCATGTGTTTATGTGGAATCATAAATATGACCATTTCAAACAGAATTTGTTTATAATGAGTCTGATGTCATACATACCTAATTCAGAAATTCATATTTTTGTCTGCACAAAATAATTTTGGCATGTCACATTTCTGTCTGATATATCTTTACATCTTTTGGATAACTATCATAGTGATTATGTCCACATTGTTTTAAAAATGTAAAGACTACAAACTTTAAGATATTTACGTGTGTGAAAAAGTATTTATTGTTACATCTCACAAATCCAAAATAAGTGACATTGATTTACAAACTATGAAGTAAAAACATTAGCTACAATTTGGTCACATCTGACTCGACCTGCCATTAAATGTTCAGTTTCAGTTTCAGTTTCTGCTTCTGATTCGTCTTCCTCGTCATCTTCATGTGGGATGCACAGTCATACTTCCCTGGTAATACAATGTAAATAAGGCACACATCTTTCTTTGAACTGCCAATTAGATACAAGGAAGCGTACTTGTGGAAATGGATGGAAAATAAGTAATAGGATAGCATCTACATATACGGCGCATAAGAGGCCAAAGAGAAAGGCACATGGGCAAATTTGGACATGACTAGTGGATATTGAGTACAATAAACTTGGCAGTTCAAAGAAAGGAAGTAGGTGAATTGAATAAAACCAATAAGGAATATTTTAACCTGAATAGTGTAAAGCCCTGAAGAAGTCATTGAGTTACAACCACGACGAAACACGTGTTGGCTTGGCTGAAGTTGGAGCTAAAGAGGAAATAAAAAAGACTACTGTGCAAAACAGGAAATTAAAAAAAGATGTGTGCCTTATTCATATTGTATTGGTTTAACAATTGTTAGAATCCTAATGTACAGGGTTTAGGGAGTGTTCCCTGTAAGAGCACTGTCTTACAGATAAGCAGGACAGGGACTAGACAAAATGAAATAACGGGTATTTATGGTTGTGAGCACCGATTTTCTCCACTAAAACCACTGATTTTAAAAAGAAATCATACTTCCATGGTACATTGGTTTTCAGACATATGTTGTCCAAAACTGCACAGACTAATATTATCTTGCAAACCATTGGTGGTGAGTACTGTAGTTGGTCGCCTGATTGATGCAGACATCTGAAACTGGACTTTAGGACACCAAAAATATGCTTAACAACATTTCTTGTTTTGGTCAGAGCCGATCCCTCAGTGCATTGTGTTAGGGGGTCGTAATCCATGCCTGCAATCCATATCCTCGATTACCTGGAATGAGTAAAATGTCAATGCCACTTATGGATTTGTTGTCACTTCTACATAAGTAGCTATATTTAATATGTATCTTGGCAAATTCCTACACATTTTGTTCAGAATTAGAGCTGAACATTTTTAACTATTGTTGATCATTGCTTTACACATGAATGTTCAACATATATGGTTCATTTCACATATTGTCCAAAGTGTAAGACATACAACACATCAACATACTGATATTGATGTCTATACAACAGATTAGCATTGTAAGTAAGTTAGAATATTTGTATCAGCTACATGGGACTTGCACTCAATATGGATGCACTGTTGCCAACTTTGGATCGTAATTTCTTGCTTAAATTATGAGCTACTTAGTTAGGGTCAGTGACTGCCACTTTATGACTCACACATATAAAGGGCCATTTTTCATCTATGATGTACTTGCTTGTACGCATAACTGTTGTACAGACTTAGATTAGTTAACATAAGTTTGCATGAATAGTTGCTGATAAAAATTAGGCATTATTCAACATGTTAATTGGATATTTTTGGGGGTTTCTTCATATATTTGCTGAACCTTTCCCCATGGTAAGTAGTCTTAAAGAACTAAGAATGATACATAAGTATTGTAATGTTTCCCTTTTTCATATAAGGACAACTGATGTTGAAATAAGTAACATTGGGCCAGATGTATCAAAGCTTTTTGCATTCGCAAACGGTGTGAATGCCCATTTGCGAAAGCAAAAAGCCCTTTCAGAATGTATCAAAGGCATTCTGAATGCAATTTTAAGGAATCGCTAAAATAGCGATTCCCTAAAATTGCGACACTGTTTAGAGAGTCACAAATTGCGACTCTCTAAATAAGAAATCGCAAATAAGGAATCCTTATTTGAGATTTCTAAAGCACATGTATGAAGCAATTCCTTAATGCAAATTGGGCATTAAGGAATCGCTATTACCACCAAGTTGAACTTGGTGGTAACCATGTGCAAATTTTAAAAATGCATTTAAAATGCATTTTTAAAATTTACATGTAAAGCACACATGCCCTTTTGGCATGTGTGCACCTTACATGTTGTTAAAAATTGTTTTGGGGTGCAGCAGAGGGGGCCTTAGGCGACAGTCAAATGATTTTCACCTAGGCAATGATAACACCCAATGTAATTGCATCTAACGCCCTAAGTGCATGGTTTAGTACCCTTTTATATTCAAAATTGCATCCAGTTATGGCTCACCTAGATGCAATCGAAAAACGTCTGAGTAACCTTAAGGAGGGGCATGCTAGGCAAACATCTTTCCATAACCTCATCCCAAATCCCCTGATAGCCCATACTTCCTCCATGGATGCTAACCTTGATGGGTCTGAGTTGAGGTCCCTGGACATATTTTTGGTACAATCAGCCATGGGGGTGCAGGTATCCTACTGCCAGAACATGTCTATTTGACCTCAATTGCTAACCCGACCCAACCAGAGCCCCTCCCAGTGATCCATTTGCCAGTGGCATCTTGTCCATATGTGTCAATATTGGCCAACGTTCCTAGTATGGCCCCTGGAGCAAAAGAATGTCCATCCCAGCTCAAAGATAAGGTGACCCAATGGTCCATTCCAATGTCAAATATGATAGCTACCTCTACTATGAGATTCTTTAGGTACACAGGGTTCTTAGGATGGGCCGTTTGCCTAGACACCCCATAATCGAGATTTAGAAAAGGAAATGCATTCCTATTATATTCTATGGAGCATAGGTATGGGGCAACAGGGATGTGGGTTGTATCTGAACTGAGGAAAACAGAGTCCGTCTACACATGTTGGGGGGTTCCCCTGACAACTTCTCTCTTTGTTATCCACTAACAATTGCATATGGACTATGTGGAGGAATTGATCAACTTTGCTCGTTGGCTTTTGTGGTGCTCAATATCCACCTCTACAATGTGTTTTGTTTGGTACACAGGGCTCGGGGGATGGGCCCCCATGCCTAGACACCCCTTAATTGAGATCTATAAAGGGAAATGCATTCCTATTCTATTCTACAGAGCAGCCTATAGGGCTATAGGGATGTGGGTTGTATCCAAACGGAGGAAAACAGAGTCTGTTGACACATATTGGGCGTTCCCCAGAAAACCTCACACTTTGTTATCCACCAAGAATTGGGTGTGGACTACGACAAAGAAGTTATCAACCTTGCTCCCTTGTTGTTGTGGTGTTGTGGTGCTCAGCTTGTTTAATGACCAAGTTAGTCTGAACTGAGAGGTTATCCTAGGCTGCTTTTCTTGTACCTATGGGAATAGAATTCCATGGCTCGGGGACACAACAGCAGCTCATGGCTGCCCAACCATTTTTGAGAACCCATCAGGGATATGTAAGAAGGATAAAGGGGGGATTGAAGATAGCTTTTCATCTGATAGAAGGGCCCAAAGAGAGAGCAGAGAATTGATGAAGCCCTCCGTTAGAGAATACTATCTTGCACAAACTACACTGGGGCTAGCACCTAATTTGAATTTGGTCCTGGGAGCATATGTTGATGGCCAGCTTTGGGCTGGGCTCTATTATATGGTTATATTGCTTCCCACAAGGCCAGTTTGGCTCCCCTAATATACGTATCCATCCGTGCAATGAGGTGTCAACTCAGACTTTGCTGCACTTTGTCTTTTTTTGTAAATGTTATTTCCCTTTTGCACAATGTTATTTACTATCGCTTCTATGCAAGTACAAATTTTGAAGACGCAGAGAGACATTGGTTTACTTGCAACAGCTAGTGTTTAGATGTATGTGCAGCTGTGGGATCTTTTTTTAAATGTGCAACATGATTCTGTAATTTTTTTTTAAATAGCAAATTTAGACTTTATTGATTTTATGACTGCAGTGTACTTTTTAACCTGTAGTTTATTTTTTAATCCTTGATATTTTATTGCATTTATAATGTAATTTTCTGTACGCATTGTATCTTTCATGATCTACTTTTAAGTGATTGAATAAAGATTATTCATTTATTACATTGTAAATACACTGTGATATGTTACCTTGGTGAATTTTTTACCTAGATTATTTCCTTGTGTCCTATATCTTTGCAACCCAATACATTCAATATGTCACTGTTACTTTGATAAACTGAAAAGCAACAAACGCAAGCATCTTGAGCAAGGATTTTAGTTGTCTATCTCATTAATGAACAATGTCAATGTGGCTTATTATCTATGTGCATTTTTCGACTTCCATTGTTGTAATACCTAGAAGTTTCCTGCCCTTTGCTCTTTCTGTATCACATACGTACCTGGAGTGCATATTTATTACTGATTTGATACTAAACTTTCAGTGCATGACAGTCGTTGATTTTTTTTATGTGCACTTTCTTTTTGTTTTACTAGTACTTTTATCAGCCTACATATACTGCCATGTGCAACAAATATGCTTAGGATAACTAGATTTGTTATACAACATTGCTTTATTTTATAACATTTCAACAATTCCTGACTTGCCACACATACACATTTATTCGATGTATCCATTGTTCTTAGATTATAAAAATGCATTGAGCACATTATTTGTCAGTTGATGTCTATGACATTTCAGTTATTGTGAACCTGTCCTATCACACAGTGTGACATGGCACAGTACTTCTCACTGTGGGCATTTTTCAACTTTCATTGTGTAATCAGTGAACTAATTCCACAACAATATAGCAGTGGCTATTTGTTTGACTGAAATTCTACCACTATGTGAACTAAACATGAGAGGCCAACACAAACACAGAGATATCTATTATCTCATATTATTCAATGTAGTTAATCTATTGAATAAGCTGCTTTCTATACCAATGAGCAGGCCATTCCCATATCTGCCATTCTCAAACCACTCATTGATGGTACTATGCTGAAAAATGTATGCATCATGGACACTTCCAGGATACTTGGCAAAGACATTGATGAACAGTCCTTTCTGATCCACTATTTCCTGTACATTAAACAAGTAATTGTGTTGCCAGTTTCCGAACAGGTGCACAGTTGCTGCAGGGGGCAAAAATTGCACATGTGTACAATAAATAACACCAAGCACATGAGGGATGCCAGCAATGTTGTAGAACTTTTGCTTGTTAGCCAATTGTTGTTGGCTGGTTTTTGGGAAGACAAGATACTAGGGTGTAAGTTTTATGATGGCATCCAAAACAGATGGGAGAAATGCTGAAAATGCTCCCTAAAAATGGCAGGCAATCTTGCAGATGTACTTTGAAAGGATCCTGAGGCCAAAGTGCACAGACATCAATTTTCACATGTGCTGTGATGGCATTGGTTCTTGCAGTTGCTGGCTGAAGATGTGGCGATATCTTCTTTAACAATTCCATGATTTCCTCCCTCTTCAGTCGGTATAACTGGATGACCTCCTCCTCCCTGTAGTCAATGATAGATATATGCTGACGAATTACACGTTTCCGCCTCCTTTGCTGCCTTCCTGGTTGACTCCTAACTACTCTCAATGGCAATGTAACAATGTCCATGGTGTAGTTAAGCTTGCCAAAGTGTACTGTGATGGTGAGATTTGTATACTACAGCCACTACATAATTTACTACACCTGCTATGGCGATGCACAGTATTTCTATTGTTGTGTTACACTGTGCCACGATGGGTGATGCAGTGATATGGTGACAAATGCCACTGCTTTCCATTTGTGTTGCAATTTGTGTGACGTAGCCATATTCAATGCATCAGATGCATCATGCAATTGCCTGAAAACAACGCAGTTGCGGTCTTGCTCAGCTTGATAAATTTCACTTGCAGTTTGCACCACACTGCGTCAAGCTAGGCAGACACAAGTCTGACACAAGCCCTTGATAAATTTGCCCCAAGTGTCTCAAACCTGATGTTGCTGTGGTAAATGAATGGAATGCATTGACTGTGCAAACATGTCAATCATGATATCATACTCATTTAAGGTTTACGCAAATTGAAGACAAAATGTTTTGGACCTTGACAATAGTTGTGTCTGAGAAATGTTAGAGAAAACAGTGGCAGTGTTTGGGAAGTGTTGTTGAACTTTAGCCAATATACATTTCACATAAGCTGTCAATGTCTCTCAAATAGGTAACATAAAACAGCTTGTGTCCTCCATAGTGGATTATCAGGACCAATGGGTACTAACACACTTGTCTTCCAAGCAAAACTGAAGAGTGGTTAGATTCCACGATTGGCAAAACAGAGGAATCAGTGTACCTAGACCTCATCAACCAGTCAGAAGACATTCTCAGAGTGCATCGTACAAGCAAGAAAAAGCCATTGGTTGCTGAAAAAAGCGAAACAAACTGTGATATGCTTGCAATGGGCCAGCTCCAGGAGCAAGATGGTGGTCTTGGTATTTAACAAGAGACCCTAGGAACTACTGGCACCACTAGGTGACAATGTAAGTTCTACAGATGGGTCAAGTTGACCAGTCTCAAGACTATCTATCTATCTCTTCCTTCAAACAGTCGTGATTCCTCCTTTAGGGCGGAGGAGCATCACAAACACAGCAGCGAACATAAATTATTAAAATGGTCATTACAATTTTATTATAAACTGCTGATGTGCCAGCTCAGGTGCAAGGGTAGGGAAGGGTCACTCCTGCTGATTGGTAACAGGAATGATTTGCCTAAAGTGTACATGTTGGATTGGTAGCCTCTTGCAACAGCCAGCCCGAAATGCGCACTTCAGACCACTCTAGGTTGAGCTGTTTTAAACAGATGGGCAGACTGCAAACACAGGCGCCTAGTTGCAAAAGGAGTGCTGGGTTAGCCTACTGCAACCAGTCCTGGTGCTTCCGTCATAGGGGGTAGGATTGCTTGGTTTCGGGGGCAGCACCACCACATGTGAGTGACTGAGTTTGTCCCACACCAAATGGAAACTGTTGGCCTGACTTTCTCGGCTAGCTAGCAGCACTTCACCCAAACCTCAAAAAGTGAAGGTCATTTGGAACTGTCTAAAAACATGACACTCAGACTCCTCAGGGACATCATGGTGGGACAGATCATTCCCCTTTCTCTCATTTCGACAAGTCTCACATATGTGAAGGCAGACAAAGAAATGCAGGACAAGTTTCAATGCATTTATTAAAGCAACTGTATTCCATGATAAAAGGCATGAGCTGCAATTATTGGGAAGATGAAAGATAGGGATGATTGCAACCTCTAGAGTAGAACATATAAACAGTACAAACATCCTGACATAATCATAAGTCTAAGAATCCCAACTATACTTCTAGCATCTAATGTGAGAGCAGAGCAGTGCTAGCCCTTCTGCATGTACTAGTCTATGGAAAGAGCCCCCAACTCCATACCTGGAAAGGCAAGAGTCTTCCTGTTGTTCTGTTGAAAGTTCTTCCAGTTGGCTGAAAAGACAAGGCCAAGATCAGCAAAGCTGTCAACACAGTCGTGCACAGCATAAGATGGCTGTCTGGAATGACTTCTCTACCTTTCATCAGCCTGTGTGGTGTTTATATAACAGAAGGCATTGTGTTCTGAGAACAGGTCTGACGTGATAATATGTCTATGGTCTATGGTGAGAAGGTTGACTCTTGGATTGGCAACACCAAATAAGCTATTGTATGCAATGATAGCCTTGAGCAGATCAGAGAATGAAATGTTATGCAAAGGAACTGACAACAACGCTTTCACAAAAAGACAGCTGATCAGAATAGAAAAACAACCCTGTTGAAAATCAAGCTGTCCTAAAATATATTAAAATGAATAAACATATACAATATGTATATAGGTAAAAGGGCACAGACCGCAGACCTGAAGCTAAAATAAAGATGTCCAATCTAAGCACTAAAAGGAACCCGTGACACACTCCCCATTGTCGATACAAGAGTACAGGGTCCAAGCTCTTGAAATAAACTATGCTAAGGCTAAAAATATACATAAAAGAGATCAAAAATGTCCAAGTTGACAAGCAGACAAGGCAGAGATGTGTGGCCAAGTTCAAACCAGGACAACTTAAGAATTTCAGAAAAATATCAAAAGGCCAAATTAACAAAAATCATGATCCTGCAGGAGTTCTACAAGTGTATTGATAGAAAGGGAATCCAAGATGGACCCCACTTCAGCAGGCGATAAATCCACCAGCTTGTCAGTTATTAGGTGGAAGGATCACACAGGTTCTGTTGCCTCAGCCAAAGATCCGGCCAAGGAAGCAGAGTTTCCGCAGTGTTGGATTTTGAAGCAAATCCACAAAGGGCAGCTCATGGAAGGCATGTCGCAACAGATGTATTCTCGTTGGACAGTTCTGGCATTGAACCCTCATCGAGAACATCATCAGATCTAGGTCCATAGATGGTGCATGTTGCAAGGCAAGACACACCTTTAGTGCAGTTTCGAAAGGTCACCACAAACAGCAATAGACGGGCTGCACACAACTGAGAATGCGTTGAAAAGACAGTGACCAGTTCCTATCTAGCTCTTCCAAGACTGATGCTGCACAGTACTGCATCATGCATTCACCACGCAGGTTGGCTGGTATGAGCTCCATTATTTCTCGTTGTTGAGATGGGGCAGCTATTGCGAATCAAAAATAACAACAGCAGGATTCTTCTGAATTGAATGCCAATGTAATAGGAAATCCTCCAAAACACTTGAAAAAAGTGAGTGGATGGCTGAAGGTATTACTCCAAAAGCATTCTGGAAAGTGCTGACAAAACCAGAACAAACATCCTTAAAAAAGTGTACAGCCATGTTAGATGCAGTAAAGGTGGGACTTATTAATTCATGGAAATGTTTTGGAAAGTTGGTATTTAAAAGGGACTGTATCTCTGCGGACGACCTTGCCAATTCGAGGTCATACATTTCACGTGCTGATGTTGAGAGTCACGTGTTTTTTAATCAAACGAGTCTTCAGCCTGCTCAGCTTGTCGAAATCTACTTGAGGCCACATATTCACTACATTTACCTCATGCCTGTGTGGAAAAAGCAGGTTTCTGCAAAAAGTCACACATTTAGAGACTGAAATCACATAGGGAACACCTGGCCTCATTCCACAGCAGCCTTGATCACTCAGTATTAAGTACCTCCCATTCTAAAGCAACTGAAAAACCGGATGAATCTAAGGGATGCGAATAACCTTCAGATACCAAGCCTAATTTGTGATGGAAGCATTGCATGCTTTGTGCAAGGACACCTGTTCACAAATCATAGAATGGTTGACAGAAGTATTGCATTTGCTGCTGCTAAGAGAGACTTCTCTGTCACTATTGAAATATTTGCAATCGAAAGTTAACTCCCACACCTCATGAATGTAACTGTCTCATAACTATTCAAATCTGCCTACAGGAAAATGTTTTTAACACAAAGTGAATTGGAAGTTTGAAATGGGCAGATGAATCACTCCTTGTATTAACCTCACTGGCGATGGTATTTACACCGCAGAAAAAGGCAACTTATCTAACTTTTTGATGTTAAGCATGATGTAACTTGTTGCTTTCCTTGCCATTATCTGTTGTTTCCTTGCCAAATTAAATGTGGCAAATAACTCCGTAGAGTTAACATGCCTTTAAGGCATGTGGCCATTTTTTAAAGAACTTGTAACGTCTAACTCAGCTGCATAATGGACCTAAGTTGACTCTGTGACATGTCATTTTGAATAATGTCAATTGTAGAAGAAGACACAATGGTGTTTAATGTGTAAATACTGTTGGACAATATGTTCATATAAATGGCTATAGCTTTCTACAAATTTTCCATATCTATTTGTCCTAAAAGAGCTGCAGCTTCCATTTGTGAAAGCTTCCAAATTTCATTATAGATTGCTTTAAAGAAACATTTTGAACATGGTTTCCTAGGACTTAACAAGAAATCTTGTAAATCTACATCTTCCGAAAGGAGACTAGGGTCTTCTATTACAGCAGGTAATGTTGAAGATTTTAACCACTGTTGACAAAGTTTGACCACGCTGTATGTCATCACAATACCAGAGTGTTGAGTGGTGATGTAAAGATGGTCAGGTCTGCTCACTCTAAAACCCTGTGTGGAGTGAACAAAACTCGCATGACAACCATTTGTGTCCACTGGCCACAATAACGACCCGTTGGGACCTGAAAGTGTCGAATTAAAGGTGCCTTTCTGAACCCAACCATTGAGCTATTTATTCTTCAGTGACATTTGAAATCTTTTGCTAATTATCAAATTTTGCTGGTGAGGGAATACTTGGTGCATTCATTTCTTTTATTATTGCAAACATAAACAAGTGATTTGTTTTATTGTATCATTGAGTTTTAATTTGTAATGGAATAAGGCATGCTCTAACTAAAGCCTCCCTACCACGTATTCGCCAATCTTTTGTTCCCCACACACTCATTAAGCCTTCTATAGCCAACTGAGAAACAAAGGAATCTGGATAAATCAATTTGGTGGCTGTTAGTAATATTTTCTTGGCTTTGAGGGGGTATTTGGAAATAATAAGACTCATCATTTTTAACATTATGGCCAGTAAAATAAGAAAACTTTTCTACATATGTTTTTGAACTCCCCACTAGTGGAGTTGGGCAATGTTCCCACTGTGTATAATTATAAAATATTCGTGGGATACCAGCTCGGTGAAGAAAATGATATCCGTAACAGTGATAACAGAACATTTCCCCATAATTTGCTGTATTCATGTAAACATTCTTCCCTTCAAATTCAGTATAATATTCAAGTTCAGAAAGCATCGAGTCAGCTGCTTTTACATCCCAGTCATCAGAAACAACCCCTGGTGTAATAATATCATTCATTGATCCTTTTAAACAAATAGGATTTGAATGATTTCTGTAGGGCTAAAGATCTCAAATGGTACTTTATCCCAAACATTCCCATCAGAAACTAGAACAGCTAAAATGTTCACAAGGAACAAGTCTCTTCTGACTTTACATGAGGATAAATAGGGCTTTAAAACTTCATACACCAGTTCAACAGCAGAGCATTCAAAAAGATAATGACCATGTTTCAGCAGAAAAAAAAATAATGGGAAAACCAACCCAAAGAGGAAAGGCAAGCAGTGTCTGAAGTACCCACAGATAACTATTTGGTTTATCCATGGAATTATATTTAAGTCACATGCAAAGCTTACATGCTCTTTATAGAGGTACTGCAGATGATGGTGAAGAATTTGAAGAAAAGTTTGCAATGTCAGCAAAGTAACCAGGAGCAATCTATGCAAAATCTGGAGTCAGTGCAGGTGAAAGAGAACTGGGAGATGTATCCATTGGTAGTTCTTAATAAACAATTCCATCCATTTGTGTTGCATTTGAAGAGTGTGAGAGAGCGTAGCTTATATAATCTATACTAACATGAAATGTTTATGAATTAATGTGTGATAATGCCGCATGGAAACTGTAATAGTAAAATTTTACTTAAACGTGCGCCTTAAATATGACCACGGGGAGTGGCCACCAATGTATACGTGGACGAATAATGATGACTAAAATGTTTATGAATCATTATACTGAATAAGTTCTAAACTAATTATTAATCATTGTGTTATTGTATTTGTGCTGAAATCCTTGTAGGCTTTAAGTTAGCATGAGCCGAAGCTTAGCTGCTTGGCTCTCATATTAAATGTAGTTTTCCTATCTTGCAGTATGCTGACTCGCAAAACGACATGACCTCTTGTATTCTTCAAACTAGAAGCCAAATGTAACCATGCTAGATCGATTCTCATGCATTCTTCATTACTTGTAGGGTGATATTAAAACAAAATGCAACAGTGTAGATTAATGTTATGTACATGGTCATTCAAACCGGTGAAGACAATGGAGTTACTGACCAAGAGATGTGCAAAGAATTACAGAAAGATGAAATCATACCGGACGTGCCACCTCTGAAGACATCGAACAGGAGAACCAATGAGAGAGGTGTAAAATAATATGGGGTGAATGATAAATGACCTAATGGGTCACAGTATTTTCTGATAGGTTAAATATAGTGGGGTATAACAACTGTCCAATAGAATTTTGGGGGAATGTACAATGGAAAAGGGATAAAAACCCATGACACGGGGAGCCATTTAAGTGGATTAGGGAATGCTATTGATTTTATCCAGAAACTTTGTCACTCTGTTTGGTGACTTATTGTTTCGCTTAGAACCATCCTTGTCCTTAGATTGTCCATATTACACTTTACCTCCTTATGAGGGAAGTGCCCCTTTTTTGCCCCAGAGCTGAGTCCTGGCTGATGGCGATTTGACTGATGTCCTGAAGACAAAGACTGAACCTGTGCGCTGACCTAAACCTTGGAGGGTTATTATGACAATGCATTTGTGATTTGTCTGTTTGCTTTTCCTTTCTAGGTACCAACTGCTTACTTTTGTCAGAGACCATAGTTAAATGTTTTCTAAATTGGTGTTCCAAATTGTTTTGCATGAAGTCCAACATGCTAATGCTAATCAGTGGTTATGACAGGTGTTCACAAAACTGACGCAAATAGACAAACGACCAAAACTATGCTTTGTTGAACTGACGCATTATTGGCACTCTGCTGAATTGATCTATGTTCACGCCGTGTTATGTTCTGATGTTTGTGATTCTCGCCTTAATGAAATCTTATCAAAGTTGCCATATTGTGACTATGCTATTATGCTTCTTGGTTTTGAGATTAACGCATCTGCTTTTAGAATTGTAAACAAATAGGGAATAAAACTCATAAAAATTCTACTAAACTGGTGTGGTTATTCATGACTGCAAGGTCATGGTAGTAGTTTTGAATTGATTAATGACTTTGAAATGTATTGTTGTGATAAATATTGATTACATTATTGATGTATTGATTGACTTATTGATTAGCTATCTCGTCCTAAGGTGCCTCTCAACTGAGTCAAAAGATTCATTGGCCTAAAACGAGTCCTGATGTGTAATAAATTATCATAAAGGGACGCGTTAACAGTTCTGGTAGTAGAGCGACGGAGAATTATTGTTTAGGGTGTTTTTCTGAGATAATGAAAATTGGAGGTATGATGTGTTTCTAAATTCACTATGACTTTCCTGGGATCTCGGAGCCTGCCTAAGTGAGTTGGGGATGTTCTCGGCGTTTTACTATGTGTGGTGTAGGATTTGTGCTTGCTCAGCTTATGCATTTTGCAGGTGGTTTGTGAAGTTTGTGTGTATTTAGGTCAGGTAAATGTTGTTTTAGTAGGAGTGGGCGTACTCCGCAGTATGAGAGTAGGGAAGTCGGCGTTCTTCATATGAGTGTGGCGCTTTGTGCTCAAAATTATCCACGTGGTTGGTTGTTCATGTACGGACCCGTCGTGGTCTAAGACTCCGGAGTATATTGACAAGCGTGGGAGACACTTGGGTTTATGTTGTAATTTGTGCGGTTTAATTAGGTCAATCGGGCGTGGTTGACAAGTCGAGTTTGAGTCAAATTGTAGGTGTGAAACCTTCGATGGAGATTTGGCAAGTTCTAAAGTGCACTAGAACAAACCATGGACAAGTCGAGAGTAGGATTTGCGGGTCAAATTCTGCTTGCGGGTGCGGGAACTGAGAAGGAGAGAGTAGCGGCTGAGGCTTCAAGTGAAATCTCTGTAAAGTTCTGAAGCGAATGTGTTACCCTTCCTGTAGTAAACCGGCAAATTTGTATTGTTGTTGTTGTTAAAGGTGATCACAGTAATTTTGAATTAGTTTGGTGTGAATCTAGTGAGGGGCGGACGAGCCGCAAGACTTTGTCAGCTGTAGTGTGTGAGTGTGACGTCAGTAGTGCCGTGCTGAGATAGGTCAGTTGCCGAGAGGGGTCGCGCACGGATTGGCTGCCATCCGTGAGAGGCAATAGGTTGAGAAAAAGGTGGGTGAAGAGTGTCCTGGGAATTAAAGTCACTTTCTGATTAAATACAAAAAAAGAAAAAGACGCAAAGATGAACTTTATCAAAGCCTTTAAGAGCGCTCTGAAAGGAGACGCATACATTATGGCGAGTGAAGGGGAGCCTACACCGCCTGAGGGTACTCCAGCTTATATAGTCATGGAGGAAAAGGGTGTCGCGCCTTGCTTATGGATGAAACAGTGGCACAAATTGACGGAAAAGGAGGGATGTTTGGTGTTTCCGGAACATGGAACGTTCAATACGAGAGCTCTAGAGAATTTGAGGTGGATGTTAAGTGTATAGAAGCCACCTCCGAGGCCAGCTCAGTATGAGGCTTTAGCAATTTGGGACTTAATGGCTATTAAACAGAGACAAGAAAAATTCCAAAGAAGAATAAAAAGGGCAGAAAAGACTATAGCGGAAGCTAGATGGGATAATGAGATCAAAATGTGGAGACGGGGAATAGTCAACGTTACCCATGAGAAAAACAGCTGGTGGGGTTCTAATCCATGTACCGTGGACTAGGGGAGACATACTGTGATTCACGAATGATTATCCCAGGTTGAGGGAGCAGCCGATAGAGTGGTATCAGCAAACAGTTAGGTTTGTGAAGCTTGCAAAGTGTCTCTGGGAAGACTTGAATACCTTGTTTGAGATCATTGTTCCGCCCGATTTATGGCTTGAGTGCAAGAGAAGTGTAGACTGGCCGACACGGGAGCCGGCTAGGGATAAGGTGACCGGAGCACCCTCTGAGGAGGTGATGAAGTATTATCACAAAGTGATTGAGTTTTTGAAGCAGAAAGTGTCGCCGAAAGTGACTGGCAGAAAATCGACAGGACCTCACAGGAGGTTAAAGAATCGATACATGCTTACTATGAGAGGTTGTTGAAGGTATTCAAACATTACAGTGGCACTGAGACCATTGAACCGAAAGACATGAACCATCTTGTGTTCAGATTTGTTGAAGGGCTGAGACCTGAGGTTAGCCAGATGATTAAGAATCATTTGATCTGTTGGCAAGCGAAGCCGATTGATGAGGTGTTGCAGTACGCAAAATACTGTAGTGACGAGATTGAGCTAAAGCAGAGAAAACTGAAGGAGAAAGTGATGGTGATGCAGATAAGGGCAGCGCAGGCAGGTATGCAGGGAAATGGAATCCAGCAAATGATACAGCAGCAACCGCAAGGGAATGGTGTGTTTCAGGTGCAACCGAGAGGCCGAGGTCGAGGTTTTGTGAATCGCGGTCCAGATTTGAATACTGTGGTGGTTCAAAATGATGCGCAAGGGATGAAAAAGATGGCACCATGTCACGCGTGCGGGGGCGTGGGGCATTGGAAGCGGGAATGCCCAAATGTGGTACAGGATGGTGTCGTTCAACAAAGCACTAATATCAGTACATTACAAAATGTGAGAGGTCCAAAATTGAGAAGTCAAAATCCGAACTTCCAAAATAGCATGGTTCAGATGCAAGGGCTACAGCCCATGCAGCAATTGCAAATGCCACGTGTTCAACCAACGCAAATGCAGCAAGTACAACAGCAGGTCCCCATGGTACCTAGACAGCATATGCAATTACCATTAGCTCCAATGGGACAGCAACAGGTGATGCTTCCTCAGCAGGTCACAGGTCAAGTGATGAGTCAAAATAATACCATACAGCAATTCCCATTGCGTGGTGAAGATGGAATGAATGAGGAATGGTCGGATGACAGTTCAGACAGTGAAGAGTGCAGGCTTGCAGCATCCCTAGAAGTAGATCAGAGGGGACCCTATGTAGAGGGAAAGGTAATGGGTCTCAAGGTTTCCTTTTTGGTTGACAACGGAGCTACACGCTCTACGGTCAGAAGTGCAGAGGTTACATAATTGCCACTTTCAGGGCGTACCATAAGAGTGGTCGGAGTAGCAAACCAGTACTTGACAAATCCGATTACAGATCCGGTGCAAGTTGAGATTGGCAACTTCCAGGGACTGCATAAGTTTGTAGTCTGCGATTCAAGTCCTGTGTCCCTACTGGGAAGAGACTTACTGTGCAAAACGAAATGTTCAATTACCTGTTCCAATGATGGAATTGAGGTGCAGACAAACAGTGATGATGAAGGGGATGATGGTCAGTTCTCAGAGTTAGAGACAGAAACCGCGAATGAAGATTACCCTTTGATAACATTATTCCCGATGCTTACAGTGACTGATTTGCCAGCCGAGTTACAGGGAACTGTGACAGAGAAAGTGTGGGACTTGACAGGAAAGGAAGTGGGACTGATAAAAGGAGTGGAACCAGTTAAAGTACAAGTGAAGCCAAATGCGGTGTTTCCCCAGTTTGTAGTCTGCGATTCAAGTCCTGTGTCCCTACTGGGAAGAGACTTACTGTGCAAAACGAAATGTTCAATTACCTGTTCCAATGATGGAATTGAGGTGCAGACAAACAGTGATGATGAAGGGGATGATGGTCAGTTCTCAGAGTTAGAGACAGAAACCGCGAATGAAGATTACCCTTTGATAACATTATTCCCGATGCTTACAGTGACTGATTTGCCAGCCGAGTTACAGGGAACAGTGACAGAGAAAGTGTGGGACTTGACAGGAAAAGAAGTGGGACTGATAAAAGGAGTGGAACCAGTTAAAGTACAAGTGAAGCCAAATGCGGTGTTTCCCAAGGTGCCGCAGTACCACATGGCACAAGATGTCCTTATTCAGGTGTCGCAAATAATTGCGGACTTTGTAAAACAAGGAGTCCTGAAGGAGGTATTGAGCAGGCCATGTAATTCGCCAATAATGGGTCTGAAAAAGCCTTGTGGGAAGGTCCGAATTGTGCAAGATTTGAGGAAAATAAACGAGATTGTGGTAAAGTGTTGCCCCATAGTGCCAAACCCAGCAGTGATCATGTTTCAGGTTCCGTGTGATGCAGAATGGTTCACCGTTGTTGACTTATCACAAGAATTATTTTCGGTGCCTCTTCATGAGGACAGCCAGTTTTTATTCAGTTTCAAATTCCTGGACAAAGTGTACAGTTGGTGCAAAATTCCCCAAGGGTTTTCTGAGTCACCGTCCATCTTCAATCAGATATTGAAAAAGGACTTAGAATCCTTAGTGCTGCCTTTCAGTTCAACTCTAGTACAGTACATTGACGACTTGCTGATTGCGTCCAGGACAAAAGATGACTATAGGTATGACACAATTGCCTTACTGAATCATTTGGGAAAGAACGGACATAAAGTGTCGCCAAAGAAGCTGCAGTGCTTTCAGAAAGAGGTGAAATACTTAGGACACTTGATTGAGAGAGGGTCCGGGAGAATATCAATGGAAAGGGTGACAGCTATTTTGCAGATGAACCCCCCTGACAACAAAGAGAGATGTCAGGATGTTTTCGGGAATGGTGGGCTACTGTCGCCAGTGGATACCCAACTTCTCAATTATCTCAAAACCATTGATAAAGCTGACAGGCAAAGAGACTAAGGATGAACCGTATACCATAACTCTGTCTAAAGAAGAGCTTGAGTCATTCATGTAATTAAGAGAGTGCACGTGCAGGGCACCAGCTTTGGGTATGCCTGATTACACGAAACCTTTTCTACTGTTTTGTCATGAACGTGATGCTTGTTCTTTGTCTTTCTTGACACAGGTCCATGGAGGTGCAAACCACCCTGTAGTGTATTTTTCAGCTACCTTGGACCCCGTCACAGCAGCCTTACCGGGTTGTTTGCGCACAGTTGCAGCAGTTGGTCAAAAGCCTCACGCAGTGTGAAGGCATAGTGATTGGACATCCTTTGACAGTAATGGTTCCACATTCAGTTGAAATTCTGTTGACTCGAACTAAAACCCAGCACATGACAAATGCCCGACTTACCCAATATGAGACAATCATTTTGGGGTCGCCTAGTGTCTCATTGAAGCGATGTACTGTATTGAACCCGGCAACTCTACTTCCTGTTGAAAGTACCGAGATTAATAATGAAGAGGAAGTGGAGCATGATTGTCTTGAGGTAACAGAACTATGTACCAAGTCCCGACCTGACATTCAAGATACGCAGTTAAAAGAAAATGATTTCATTATGTTTGTTGACGGATCCTGTTTGAGAGACTCAGTCGGAATGCTGAGAGCTGGTTATGCTGTATGTACCATAGATGGTATAATTGAAGCTTCCTGGCTCGAGAGAGTGTATTGCGCACAAGTGGTAGAATTAATTGCCCTTACCAAGGCATGCCACGCAGCTGAAAATCTGAGAGTCACTATCTATACTGACAGCAGATATGGATTTGGAAGAGTACATGATTTTGGCCAATTGTGGTCACAGAGAGGTTTCATGACCTCTTCTGGTTCTCCAGTGAAAAACAGCGAACACATTAAGGACTTGTTACATGCGATTCAGTTACCTCTTGAAATTGCCGTGGTGAAATGCAATGCTCATGTTAAGTCACAAGACTTTGTGTCCATGGGAAACTGCTATGCAGATCAAGTCGCGAGGTTTTGCGCATTGAACTGTATATCGTTCAAGGATCAGTGGGAATTGCTACCGCAAACTGAAAATGAAACATGCTTGAACTTTGCATTAAGGGTGGTTGATACACTAGATGAGCTAAAAACACTATAGGTTGTGCTAGCAGAGAGGAGAAACGCTCCTGGCAGAGAATGCAATGTGCACAAAGAGCTGATGACTTATGGGTCTCAGAGGAGGGGAAACTGCTTCTGCCAAACAGTCTTTTGTCACAATTTGCAAGACTTTATCATGGACAGGCACATCTTGGGAGAGATGTAATGATCAGGTCATTCAAGATTGATTGGTTTAACCCGAAATTCAGACAAGCCGCAGAGGTTACTTGTCACAGGTGCATCATCTGTCAACAGATGATTGCAGGAAAAGGGACTGTGGTAACTTTGAGCCACATAGGGAGAGCTGGAGGTCCATTTAGCAAGATGCAAATGGATTTCATTGAGATGCCTGTTTGTGGAGGATTGAAGTACGTGTTGGTGATTGTGTGTGTTTTCAGCCACTGGATTGAAGCTTACCCCACACGTAGAAATGACAGTCTCACTGTTGCAAAGCTGCTGCTTAGGGAACTAATACCCAGGTTCGGTTTTTTGGTCTCTTTAGAATCAGATAGGGGCAGACATTTCGACAATGAGGTGATTAAGCTCTTGTGTGATTCATTAGACATTGAACAGAAGCTGTATTGTAGCTACCGCCCTGAAGCATCAGGACTAGTAGAACAAATGAATGGTACCTTGAAGTCGAGAATGGTAAAGATGTGCGCAGCTACCAATATGAAATGGCCAGATGCATTGCCCTTTGTGCTGATGTCGATGAGGAACACCCCTGATAAGAAGACAGGATTATCACCCCATGAGATCCTTATGGGCAGAGCTATGAGACTGCCCACAGTACCTGCAAATGCTCTTGTGAATATCACGGATGATATGGTGTTGGACTACTGCAAAGGTTTGGCTGATGTGGTTCGCCCTTTTTCTCACCAGGTGGAAGCCAACACACTACCACCGATCAGTGATCCAGGTCACACCCTACAAACCGGTGACTGGGTGGTTGTCAAGAAGCATGTGAGAAAGTCGTGTTTGGAGCTGCGCTGGAAGGGGCCATATCAAGTAATACTTACAACAACCACTGCTGTGAAATGTGCAGGCATTCCAAACTGGATACATGCCAGTCACACAAAGAAGGTAACGTGTCCGACTGATGGGGAACTTGAAGTCTCCGACTCAGCAAGTCCAGAGAAGGAAGTCTCAGGGCCAGAAAATAGCCAAGGGGGAACTTAGACTGTAGGAGAGCCCACTGAGAACAGCCTAGTCCTTCAAATAGTAAACGAGTTCGAGAGAGGTGACAGTGTGCCTATCTCAGTAGAGGCAGCTGGAGAACTAAATCAACGAGAGGTTCTCCCAGAAGTAGACAGATACGGGTTAGAGCTTGAACCTGTTACAGATCCAGAAGAAGAAGAAGGGGAAATAGTAGAGAGAGATCAAAGCACACTGGCATCCCCTGAGCCAGTTGCAGGTCCATCAAGAGAAAACACCATAGCACAAGAGGAGGGTGCTGTTCAGCGTCCTGAAAGGACAAGCAGGAAGAAGACGCATAAGGGAGATAACTGGCCAGAGAAGCAGGCTGCGAAAGAAAAGGTCGAACCAGGTGAAACAATAACAGAAGAAACTGATACATCCCGAGTAGAGGATCTAAGTGAAGGAGAATTGCAAGGCGAACGCAGATTGAAAAGAAAAAGAACTGCAAATAGAAGGTACGCAGGTCCTGAATGGGCATACGCAACAACATCTGAATGGCAACAAAAATTCCTAGCGTTCTGTTTTGATCGAGGAGTACCAGGCCAATACTACGGTAACTGAAAACAATCAGAGAAAGAGACTGTGTTAAAACTGAAATTGAAAAGGAAAATTGAAAGCTGGAAAATTGAGAAAGAGACTTATACATTATCGGATGTGACACTGATAACCTGAATTGACTTTGAAACCCGATTATGACAAGCTGCTAACCTGATTGACAAAAGGGTCCTGGAGTGAGTGAAAAACTGTAAATACACACAGAGAGAAAGAGAGACTTTGCATCAAGAGAAAAAAAAAAAAGAGTTTTTATATCGTCCTCAAGTCGATTGTTGTTCTGCTATCTGATTCTTTACAGACATGGCTTATATTAGAGGTATTAACAAAAAGGGGAAGGTGTGTGGTTGGTTAAGTCTTATATTAGGTATTGTGTGTGCAATAATAATTGTAGGTGTGATTGTGGGAATGCCGTGGTTGGATAAGAAAGCAACTAACAATGCTTTAAAACCTGAAACTACAACACTAACACCGTGGGAAAGGTTTGAGCAAGATACAAAACTCTTGCACGAGGGGACTAATTCAAAGGGAGAACTGTCCACTAATGTCTTCTATCGCTTGCTGAATGAGTTTGTTGAAACCATGGATGCAAGAAATTGTTATGTGTGCACAAAGATTCCTTCATCAGTGCAAGAAGGGGTCACCTACCATAGCTTGCCTACCATAGCTTGCCACTAACTTACGGGATAAGCTGTAGTTGGCTGCTAACAAGATTCTATAATCAAGAGCATGTGCAATATTTTTATTCAAATTTGGATGTGGTGTTTTCTTTTGTGCCTGTGATTGAGTTTCTGAACAAATTAGCTAAGGAGCATAGTATAAAATTAGTTAGAGGTTTCTTTAAACCAACGCTTACATTTGGGACAGCTTATGCACACCGCAATAATCTGACTTGCTTATTGACACCCGTAGAGAAAAGCTTCTTAGATCACACTGATGATAGATGCAAAGCATTAAAAGAGCGGCTAGAAAAGGGGCAGAGAAACGCACATATGCAAATGATTATGCTTACAGTGCAATAAAGACGCAAGGCAAAATAGCTATAGATGCATTACATGTCGGAAGGCTTTGTATATATAGGCCGAAATCTGAACATGACACTTTATTTGTGGGAACGAGTGAATGCAGGCATGTGTTTTTGTTTCAGAGTAAGTGGACATTCATGTTAAATGGACAGGACCCAGCGATCCCTGGGATCTATTATATCTGTGCACTTAATGCTTATTACCGTCTCCCTAAGGCATGGATACTCAAAGTACGGCCCGGGGGCCGCATGCGGCCCACGTGACCTTTACATGCGGCCCCCGGGACAACAGGAGTACAGGGTTCTTCTTCACTCGATCGTAAATATAGAGGCAATATTTTATTTCAAGGTCAACTGGTGTTAAGGGGAGGAAGTAACCAGGGAGTCCTGAGCTTCACTTTAGAAGCAAGTTCATTTCTTAAGACATCTTGCAGAAAAAGTGTACAAATAGAACAGTTACTTCAAAATTCAAAAAGTGTATTAAATTAACACGCAGTCCATTTCACCTAAGTATAATTTATTGTATCAGTACAATGAGGAGTATTAATTTAAATGTGATAGTTTTCAAACAAGAATTTAGAAACATTAATTTTCACTTCTACCCTGACAAATACCCAATAGTGAATTAAACAAGCAAGTCAGATGTTATGTGCACTTTTTGAGTGGCCTGGGCTCATATGAGAGATGAACAACATTATAGTTTATTAAAACTAACACAGAAGCAGATTTGTACGGTGCAGACCCTGAACCTAAAATTAAGCAATTGCCTAGGATCACACAATTTGGAAAAGTGGGGAAGATAAGATTAGTCCCAGGTTTTCTAGTTTCATATTGCTCATTTCAGCCACTAGATGTATGCCCTTTGCTTCACCTATCAATACTCAACCACCAGTCCTCCCAATCCCCTCGCCCGACAGCCACTCCGCTGGCATTGATGCGGCCCTCGGTCACATCACCGACCAAACTTTTTGGCCCCTGGGAAAATGTTTGCGAGTACCCATGCCCTAAGGGATGGGACATGTTATTTGGGAATAGTTTTCCCAAAGATTTACCAGATTGATAACTTAATGCAAATACCTAAAACGTCTGAATTACAACATGCTAGACAAAAACGAGAGACAACGGCTGCTGTTGTTGGTGACATATTTGGAGCCATAATTCCTTCAGTAGGGGTTATCTTAAACTCCATAAAGATTCAAAAGTTGTCTACTATTGTGGAAAACATGCTGACAAATTTTACAGGGGCTATACTCCTGATGGATACTGAACTTGCTGCGGAAAGAGCTATTACTCTTCAAAATCGGCCTGCTTTAGACATTCTTTTAGCAAAGAGCGGCGGAGTCTGCAAGATGCTCAACGAGCGTCATTGTTGCTCATATATACCCGATAACAGTAAAAAGATTAGTGGTATGCTTACTAACCTAACTAGAGATAGTGCAGATTTGAAGGATTTGAAGGAACC
Source organism: Pleurodeles waltl (assembly GCF_031143425.1). Taxonomy (NCBI): domain Eukaryota; kingdom Metazoa; phylum Chordata; class Amphibia; order Caudata; family Salamandridae; genus Pleurodeles; species Pleurodeles waltl. The sequence goes on from NC_090439.1 coordinate 613,332,074, forward strand.
TGGAGTGTGGGAGAAAGTGGGAAAAGGAATTGCCAGAGTAGGGAGCTGGTTTAGCAACATTTGGAATGGGGTTCTTGCAAAAATACTAGGGGGTCTATTAATTGTTCTGGCCTGTTTATTAGGTTTATGGGGAGCATGCAAAATTAATGACAAAATTAAAAGAAATTGGATAAAGAGGAATAAGAAGAATGAAGAAAGTGAAAGGGAGAAAATGTTTAATGAAATTTGGGAGAGTTCACACAAAGGACAAGATGTTGACATGCGCATTATGCGCAAGGTGAAAAATTAAGTGAAAGGTCAAAGGGAAAGGTTTGTGTGATGACGAACGTCATCAGAGGAGGGACTGAGAGAGCGTAGCTTATATAATCTATACTAACATGAAATGTTTATGAATTAATGTGTGATAATGGCGCATAGAAACTGTAATAGTAAAATTTTACTTAAACGTGCACCTGAAATGTGACCACGGGGAGTGGCCACCAATGTATACGTGGACTAATAATTGATGACTAAAATGTTTATGAATCATTATACTGAATAAGTTCTATACTAATTATTAATCGTTGTGTTATTGAATTTGTGCTGAAATCCTTGTAGTCAGCATGAGCTGAAGCTTAGCTGCTTGGCTCTCATACTAAATGTATTTTTCCTATCTTGCTGTATGCTGACTCGCAAAAGGACATGACCTCTTGTTTTCTTCAAACTAGAAGCCAAATGTAACCATGCTAGATCCGTTCTCATGCATTCTTCATTACTTGTAGGGTGATATTAAAACAAAATGCAACAGTGTAGATTAATGTAATGTACAAGGTCATTCAAACCGGTGAAGACAATGGAGTTACTGACCAAAAGATGTGCAAAGAATTACAGAAAGATGAAATCATACCGGACGTGCCACCTCTGAAGACATCGAACGGGAGAACCAATGAGAGATGTGTAAAATAATATGGGGTGAAAGATAAATGACCTAATGTATTTTCTGATAGGTTAAAGATAGTGGGGTATAACAACTGTCCAATAGAATTTTGGGGGAATGTACAACGGAAAAGGGATAAAAACCCATGACACGGGGAGCCATTTAGGTGGGTTAGGGAATGCTATTGATTTTATCCAGAAACTTTGTCACTCTGTTTGGTGACTTATTGATTCGCTTAGAACCATCCTTGTCCTTAGATTGTCCATATTACACTTTACCTCCTTATGAGGGGAAGTGCCTCTGTTTTGCCCTGGAGTCCTGACTGATGGCGATTTGACTGATGTCCTGAAGACAAAGACTGAACCTGTGCGCTGACCTAAACCTTGGAGGGTAATTATGACAATGCATTTGTGATTTGTCTGTTTGCTTTTCCTTTCTAGGTACCAACTGCTTACTTTTTACAGAGACCATAGTTAGATGTTTTCCAAATTGGTGTTCTAAATTGTTTTGCATGAAGTCCAACATGCTAATGCTAATCAGTGGTTATGACAGGTGTTCACAAAACTGACGCAAATAGACAAACGACCAAAACTATGCTTTGTTGAACTGACACTCTGCTGAATTGATTTATGTTCACGCTGTGTTCTGTTCTGATGTTTGTGATTCTCGCCTTAATGAAATCTTATCAAAGTTGCCATATCGTGACTATGCTATTATGCTTCTTGGTTTTGAGATTAACGCATCTGCTTTTAGAATTGTAAACAAATAGTGAATAAAACTCATAAACATTCTACTAAACTGGTGTGGTTATTCATGACTGCAAGGTCATGGTAGTAGTTTTGAATTGATTAATGACTTTGAAATGTATTGTTGTGATAAATATTGATGACATTATTGACGTATTGATTGACATATTGGTTAGCTATCTCGTCCTAAGGTGTCTCTCAACTGGGTCAAAAGATTAATTGGCCTAAAACGAGTCCTGATGTGTAATAAATTATCATAAAGGGACACGTTAACAAGTGCAAAACTAAATTTTGGACTTTTGTTGTCGATTAAGTGGTGACAGGAATCAACAAAAGTTCATTCTCCATCCTCACCATGCTCAGGGAAATAATTTCAGCATTGTTGAGTGCTTGAAGAGGTAACTCCTGGATGGTAGTGAGAGTGGTATGGGAACTACTCAGGGGTCCTTGTGGTCTACTGTGCAGGATCAACCACGTGGTGCAATTTGACATTGTCAATTGAAATAAAGCATTTTCTTTAGAACCAGGCAGTGGTGGTAAAATGATAGTTCTGCTACAGTGTATTCCAAGGACCGGAACTTGTGTTCTGTAGGATGGGCCAAACTACTTCTTCACAGGCATCTTTTCAGGAATTAGTTCCACAACTTTAGGAATCCAGCCTGCAGCTGCTGGCAAATCCCTCATTTCCAAGGGGGCGTCATGTGCTGATATATTTTCATCACAAAACTGTTGTAATTCCTGCAGGACAGTGATACGTTCATTTATGTTAAAAGGTGTTTCTGCCACCACTCAACCAGGGCCATCAAGATCTGGGACATGCATAGGTATCCAAAACATGACTTCGTATGGGGTGTGTCCTCCCAAAGACCTTATGGACAGATTTTTTAGTGCTCTATGGACTCCATACAGGTGATGTAGCCAACTACGATCTGAACCTAATACTCTAGCTGTTAAGGATTTCTTTAAGTCTTGGTTTTTCCACTCCACAATCGAGTTTACCTCTGGATGATAGGAAGATGAGAAATGCACTTCAACACCCATTGTTGTCATGGTATCCCTGAATGCCCTGGAGGCAAAGGCAGGGCCCTGGACTGAATGGAATGCTGCAACTTCATATGTGCTGATGCGGACTTGCAAATCTTTAATAACAGTTCGAGCCTCAGCCAATCATAGTGGCCACACCCATAGAAATCTGGAACATGAATCTACAGCAACAAGAATATATTTATATGCACCATCTGGTTGTAAGAGACCACAGTGATCCAGGTACACACAATGCAATGGTTTGCTGGAAACTAAGAGAGGTTTCTGCAGTGGCTGTTTGATGGTGGACCCCTTAATATGTTGACAAATGTCACAGCTAAGGACATACTACTAGTAAAGACCAGGCCACAAATAGTGTTTCTGCAATTGTGAGATGGTAGCCACCACACCACCATGGCCAGAAGCAACCCCTTCATATGCTGTTTTGATAAGATCTAACCTTTGGTCTTGGTTGGGTATCACACAATCATCCACCCCTGGTATTTTTGCAAAGGCACTGTTTTGGGCACTTAAGTGGTAGGAGTATTTTGCAGGGTATGCTTTTGGTAAAGTTTTGACGTCAGCCGAAGCTTTCACAGCAGACAATGTTTCATAATTCATCCTCTATGGGAATAAGTAGTTACAGCATCAGAAGCCATAGCTACTGCAGATTTGGCAGCCTCATCAGCCAAAGTGTTTGCCACAATGTGTATTCCAACACGATGGTGACCCAATATATGAACTACATGAACCTGTGGCAGCTTGTATTTGAGATCTGCTACCTTCCCAACAGGAATTTGTCTTTTATGGTGTTTCCTCTAGAGTTGTGGATCTAATGCTTTTGAGGTTGGAACACTTGCTTTGGTGACAGCCTTGGGCTAGTGGTCTCTCTGCTTTATGGCAGCCACTTGGACAGCAGTCAGGATCTTTTCTACTTGTGCAAAACGCTGTTCTGTGTTGGAGAACAAGTGTGATTTATAGACTATGGGTACAGTGTCTCCTTCATTGAAAGTGAAATACGTGAACCTAATGGCACTAGGAATGACCAGGATTACCAAATTGGTTTTATTGTCATATGTGTGCAAGTGTTTTGCTTCAAGCATAATGCTCTGAGAATGTATGTGTTTTTGGGTGTCCAATGTTTGCTTAATAAATCTGGACAAATTCATTCATAAAGAAGTCACATGGTGTCTGAAGAGCAGATAGATCCCCATGTACTCCACCAAGTAGTTGTGGTAAACAACTCAGAGCGCCTGTGCAGAGTGGCGTAGATTCCCTGTAAATGGCAGGGAGATGGTCTCACGTGCCTTGAGCGTAGCTGTGAGTCCAACCATGTCTGTGGATTGTATGCTTGCCAATGACCTGGAGGATTCCCCTTGGAATGAGGTGGAACACAGGTCTCACTTTGAGATGTTGGGTCTGCCTGGGTGGGTGTGTGTCCACCTAGTTAATGGCAGCCCGTCAGGGTGATCAGGAGACCCTGGAGCCTGAAAAAGTGGCCCAGGTGTCTGCCAGAAGAAGGAAGGCTGGGGGCACGGGAGACCGGCCCCAGAAGGTCCCATGGTCCAGGAGGAGGGGGAGCCTGAGGGTGACGCCCTGGAGCCTATAGGGGAGCAGGTGGCTGAACTGGGGAGGTTCCCGGACTGACTCACTGGCAGCAGGAAGAGGGACCCACTAGGGAGGCATTCTGTGAGGCACAGAAGTCATGCCCTACTCTGAAGGGTTTGCGGTGGCAAGCTGCAGACCAGGTGTCTGGCAGTGAGTCTGGATCACACTTTATATACTGGGAGGAAGGCCTCCTATATAGTGAGCGTAAGGTTGCTGAGCCTTGGTCAGCCCATGTGCTGGTAGTACCTCAGTGCTTCAAAGCCTTTCTAGGGGGGTCTGGCTCATGACGTGCCTTTAGCAGGACATTTGGGGCAGGACAAGACCTTTGAACAGCTTGTCCCCCACTTTTACTGGCCCTAAATGCACAGGCAATCAGATGCACACTGTAGGTCTTGCCAAACTTGTCTGGTGAGTGGCAAGAGTGGAGGGAAACTTAAGGCTCCCCTCTAACTTTTTCTTGTGGTCAGCAACCCCTTTGAAAGGGTCGGTATTGACATTGTGGGGCCTCTGGATCCCAAGACAGCCATGGGCAACAGGCTCATCCTGATCTTAGTGGACCATGCGACCAGAAACCTAGAAGCCATTCCTCTGAGATCAATCACCTCCCCTATAGTGTGAGCTGCGCTGATGGGGGTTTTTACCCACATGGGGTTCCCCAAGGAAGTGTCTCTGATAGGGATACCAGCTTCATATAAATTTATATGAAGTCTCTGTGGACCGAGTTTGGGGTAACCTACAAGTTTACCACTCCTTACCATCCCCAAGGAAACACTCTGGTTGAGAGATTCAACTGCACCTTGAAAGGCATGATCATGGGCCTGTCAGAGCCTTCAGGGAGGTGCCACAAAAGGGTCTTGCATTTAGTCCTTTTGAATTATTGTATGGCCACCCTGTCAGGGGACTTTTGGGTCTGGTTAGGGAAGACTTGGAGAAAGCTTTCAGTAAGCCCCCCAGGATGTATTCAGTTACATGCTGGCTTTTAGGAACCAGACTGCCCACTTCAGGGCTCCCGCACAAGAGAACCTAGAAGCAAGCCAGGAAGACATGAAACACTGGTATGACCAGAATGCTACTCTGGTCGAGTTTCAGCCTGGCCAGAAAGTGTGAATAATGGCACCAGTGGAGCCTAGGGTGCTCCAACACAAGTGGACTGGGTGTTTGAGGTGGTGGAGCGCAAGAGCGAAGTCACCTACCTGATGAACCTACGGGCTCCCAGGAACCCCATGAGGGTCCTGCATGTGTACCACCTCAAGCCACACTTTGAGCAAATTGAATTAACAATTGAATTAACAAATGATGGGGTGGAGGAAGAGAGTGAGCCTCTTCCTGACCTCTTGTCTGTTAGAGTAAAGGATGGATCTGTGGAAGGTGTGAACCTCTCTCCCTCCCTGACCTCAGAACAACAGAGGGACTATCGCCAGGTGTTGGGTCAGTTTGCCTCCCTGTTCTCCTAGATCCCAGGGGTCACACACCTGTGTACACATGATGTGAACACTGGGGACAGTCCACCTGTTAAACAGAAGCTTTACACAGTGACAGACAAGGTCAGTCACTCTCCTTGATCCCCAGGGTCACACACTTGTGTTCACATGATCCGGACACTGAGGACAGTCCACCTGCTAAACAGAAGGTTTACAGAGTGACTGACAAGGTCGGGGATAGCATCAAAGATGAGGTATCAAAGATGTTAACCCTAGGGGTAATTGAGTTTTCCAGTAGTCCTTGGGCCAGACCTGTGGTCTTGGTCCGAAAAGCTGCTGCTCCTAGTGCCACTCCAGAGCTCAGTTTCTGTGTGGATTACCGGGGACTCAATGCGGTCACTAAGACTGACACCCACCCCATCCCCTGATCTGATGAGCTCATTGATCGGTTAGGAGCTGCCAAGTATCTGAGCACATTTGATTTTACGTCTGGATATTGGCAGATTGCTCTGCCAATATCCAGAGCCCTTGGGGGCCAAGGAAAGGTTTGCATTTTCTACCCCAGATGGGCACTACAAATTTAGGGTGATGCCCTTTGGGATGAAAAATGCCCCTGCCACCATCCAGAGGTTGGTTAATCAGGCCTTGGCTGGACTGGGTGATTTCAATGCCGCCTACCTGCATGACATTGCTGTGTTCTGCTCTACGTGGGAGGAACACTTGCAGCACCTCTTTAGAGTGTTGGAGGACCTGCAAAAGGCAGGCCTCACTATTAAGGCTAGCAAGTGCCAAATAGGGCAGGGGTCTGTAGTGTACTTGTGGCACCAGCTAGTCAGTGGCCAGGTGGCTCCCCTACAACCCAAGGTTGACACTATTCTGGCCTGGGAGCCCCCCAAGACCCAGACTAAGGTGAGAGCCTTTTTAAGCCTCACATGTTACTATAGTAGGTTTGTTTAGGGGTATGGCACCATTGTTGCACCCTTAACAGAGTTAACCTGTAAAAAGCAACCAAAGAAGATGATCTGGACTGAGTCCTGACAGACAGCTTTTGATGCCCTGAAGGCAGCCATGTGCATGACACACATGCTGAAGGCACCTGACTTTTCCAAGGAGTTTGTCATGCAGACTGACGCTTCAGAGCATGGTGTGGAACCAGTGTTGTCACAGCTAAACAAAGAGGGCCTAGATCAACCTGTAGCCTTTATCAGTAGGAGGTTACTTCCCAGGTAGGTGGAGTGCAATTGAGCATGAAGCTTTTGCTGTGGTATAGGTGCTGCAGAAGCTAAGACCATACTTGTTTGGGACTCACTTCCGGGGTCAGACAGACCACAGACCCCTCAGATGGTTACTGCAGATGAGGCCCTACAGGGGATGGACTTTACTGTGGAACACCACCCTGGAACAGAACATGCCAATGCTGATGGTCTGTCCAGATTCTTCTGCCTTAGTGATGAGAACTCCTATGAGGTTGGGTAGTTCTCCCCACTTTCAGCTTGGGGGGACACATGTTAGACTTGGCATCCTTGGTGTGGTCTCCCATAACTTTTTGCTTCTACTTCCCAGGTTGTTTCTGTGTGCTGGACTTTTTTCTTGCTGTTTTCGTTACTCTGGGCACTCTATCACTGCTGACCAGTGCTAGAGTGCAAGTGCTCCCTATCTGAAATTGTATGTATAATTAGCTTTTCCAGGATTGGTATATTTGATTTACTAGTAAGTCCCTAGTAAAGTGCACTAGAGGTGCCCAGGGCCTGAAAAAGAAATGCTGCTAGTGGACCTGTAACACTGATTGTATCACCCACATGAGTAGCCCTGTAAACACGGCTCAGATGCAGTGTCTGTGTATGCAGTTACTGCCAGTTCTACTTGGCATGTATCCTCACTTGTGAGGCCTACATCTTCCCTTCTTATACATGTAAGGCACTCCTAAGGTAGACCCTAGGTCGCCCCCTGGGCAGGGTGTAGTGTATGTTAAAGGTGGGACATGTAAAGATGTCTTTTACATGCCCTAACAGTGAAATACTGCCAATTTCACTGCACAAGGCCTATCTCTCTCATAAGTTAACATGAGGGCTGCCTTAAACTATTGTTAAAGCACAGATTCCCTTTGAGAGCAGATAGAAATGTGGATTTTGGGGTCTCTGAACTCACAAGTTAAAAATACATCTTTTCATAAAGTTGGGGTTTAGATTGTTAGCTTGCAAATGCCTCTTTTAGAAAGTAGGTATTTTCTTGCTTAAACCATTCTGTCACTCTGTCTGTTTATGGAATCACCGTCTGGGTCAGTTTGATAGTTGGGCTGCTTGCACCTCTCCTCTAGACAGTGACACAAAGGGAGCTGAGATGTAGCCTGCATATCCCGATTAGCCATCTGTGCTAGATTGGAGGAAGGTGTGATCACTCACACCTGAAAGGGCTTGTGCCTGCCCTCACGTAATGTAGTCTCCAACCCCCTGGTGTGTGGCTGGGGCCTGGCCCAGGCAAAGCAGGATCTTGCAAACAAGAGAGACTACCCTTTGAAGTTTGCCAACTTCAAAGGCAGAAAGGGGTATAAGTATTGGACCCAAAACCCCAGACTCTGGATTACTTCAAGGATTCAAGAGGAACCTCTGCCTGGAGAAGAGCTGAGGAGAAGGGCAGCCCTGGCCTGTGACTGTGCTTTGTTGGGCTATTCTGCAGTTGCTGCTTCTGCCTGTGCAAGGGGACAGAGACTGGACTTTGTTGTGCATTCCTGCTTGAGCGGTATCTCCAAGGGTTTGGAGTAGAGCTTGCCTCCTGTTTTGAAGCCTCAGGGACAGCAAAGGCTTCATCATCCAGTTTTAAGTCTGTATGCTGTGAACGCTAGCTTGCCAGAGGGTGCCATCCCAGTTCCTGGGCCCCTGGAAGTGAATTTCTAGAGAAAACCTGTCTAGTGACACCAGACAATGCCGTGCAACTTTGCTAAGGACGCCACTGCACAGAAACCATGATGCCACCTGCCGCCAAGCTGTGGACCTTGCAGAAGCGCAACGACCCCATCGACTCCACAGGCTTCGCATTGCCGCAGCAACTGACCCCGCACAAAATTGCAGAGATCGGAGTGTCGTAAGTCTGACATCCGTGACACCTGATGCCATTGCAGTGCCTGCAGACCTGTGATGTTACTGCGACCCCGTGAGGTCGCCCGCTGCATTGTGACTTTGCCGGACTTCGTACCTGCCTTAACAAAGCAACTGACACCTCACAACCGATACCGCCTCACCTCCACTGCTCTGCAATAAGGACCTGACACCTCTGCTCCTCTGCCCTGTTGCATCAGAACCGACGTTGCATCGAATCCAGTGATGCCTCGCTCCCCAACTCCATGCACCTGCCTGTTTTCTACTTGTTTTGCTAAGGTACTGTACCTGGGGGTTGTACAACTCTGTAAACTACGCCAGTGGTGTCTCATTCTAGCAAAGTGCTAAGATCATATTTTTAATGGTGCATTGTGGATTTTTATCGTATTTGATCTTGTTTATTTACATAAAATATTGACAATTTTTCTAAACCTGTGTTGTGTCATTATGTAGTGGTTCTCTGTATTACTGTGTGCGTTGGTACAAATACTTAACACATTGTCTCTGATTTAAGCTTGCCTGCTCATGCCAAGCTACCAAAGGGGTGAGCAATGGTTAACTGAGTGCGATTCTCCATTACCGTGACTAGAGTGAGGGTCCTTGCTTGGACGGGGGCAACCTGACTGCCAACCAAAGACCCCATTTCTAACACAAGGCTACTAGCTAGTCTGTGTATTTCTAGGAGCAGCCCCCAGAGTAAGTCTGTGTATTATAAGGAACAGGCTCTAAGTTTGAAAGGGCTTTATAAAAAGCACAGCACAGGCTGGATTTGTAATTAAGATAGGCCTCAAGAGCAGATTCACAAGTGAGTCAGGCTATTATCAAGAGTAGATGTCTGAGTGAATCTGTGTGTTATGAAGTTCAAATCTAAGAGGACATCTGCATATTGTGATCAGTTGAAGTCTGCTTTGGGTGTCAGTGTTTAAAGGAAACAAATCTTTGATTAACTGCATCATCATCAAGCTCTGAATGAATTTCGGCATTATCAAGAGCAGCTTCGTGGATGAGCACTCTGAGGCGCTCTGGGTGCTAAGAGAATATTGCTGGGTAAATGAGGTATTATTTAATAGAGCCTTGACTGGGAGGTCTATTTAGAGTTTGGTGGACAAAGTACTACATCACAAATGTTTTCTATGACCACCATGGAAAGATGGCAGTGGGCCAGCAGTGAACTCTAATTCTGGTGGGTGGTAGTCCGTCATGGTGGTGGGTGTAATGTCCTCAGACACTCTGAGGGATGGACTACCAGCCGCTCAACTTTAAATAGCGCCCAAAGTCTTTGTTACCAAGAACAATGCTCATAGTATCTATATTATAAGTAGTAGATATCTAAATGAATCTGGGTTTTAATAGCAAAGCTCTAATTATTGTTCGGAATAAGCTCTGATTGAGTTTGGGTATTAAATGTTACCCTAATTGCCCACACTCTCTTTTGTAACTCATTTTGTAATTGATAATCAAGTGAACAATTTGTTGTGCTTGTGTGGGTGAACTCCGAATTCCTGTGAAGGCTCCAAAACGAACCACTTTAGCTGGTAGAACTGGCTCACTCATACATATCAACTGACTGATCTTCAAATGCACTTATTACAGCTGCTTATTTTATGGTTGTGAAAACTAATGTATTTTCTAGTATCAACATTTTTTGAAAAACATTACAACTTAGAACAATTGCAATGTAAAATTCTCAAAGAGGTTCATGTGTTGGATGTCTTCTTGAGCATTACAATTATTTGATCAATATAATATGAAAGAATACCTAAGCACATACTAGATATAACCTCTTTACTCATTACTTTACTCAAAGCCCAAAAGAAGCTTTGATTGAAAACATAAAAACATCCATAAAAGCAACAACAAAATGAAACGCGTACACTGCTGTGTGCTCAATGGGAGGGTAAAAAAGTGGTAAGATGCAAAGAGAGTTGTATAGACCCAACAGCTGCACTTCCTAGTGGTCACTCTGGAGCACGTCTACCACTCACCTCAAAGGAGCAGTGTATTCTTGACATCTTCTACCCCACAGCTGCATCGCATGTGTGTACCAGAGAACAATCCTCTTCAGCCCAAGTAATGAACAGTATATCCAGTAAATGACTACATAACATATTATGTCTGTCCCAGCTATATTTTATCATGTATGAAATGCATGGTGTGCAATCAGACACATAGGTTTAAGCACAAACATACACAACAAACATCACTCACATTTTGGATGACATCTATATTTGAAACCACATCGACACACATGTACAGCAATCATATTGGTTTATTGTCCAGCTCTTTGTCTTTACCGTTGCAACCAACAACACTAGCCAACATCCATGGCTTAGCAAGAGCTCAACCAGAACAGGCCAAATGGACCCTTCCACCGACTGACCCTGGTAGGTATGCCACAAACCAGAATTATGTGTAGTAAGTCAAGGTTCTAATAAAAGATACATAGCCAGATTTCCACAGCACAGTCCATCGACTCCCTCCCCCTTTCTGGCAGTGCACATCAAATGTCATATGTCAACTGCAGTTCACAAACAACTGAAATTGTACCCAAACCACCACCATCACAAAACCCATGTTGCATACACCTTGCATATGTGCAAAACTACTAATGGTGTTTTGGTAGTACAAAACTGTCACCGAGATTGTCCAAACAGATTGCCAGGTTGAAAGGATGCAAGAGCATGGTATCATCCATCATGTCTGAAATAGTTCCAAATTCCAGTCACAGATATCACACTCACTGTCACCCATACATGTCATTGTGATACATAGGGTTCTAGCCCACTTCAGCCTCCCTACATTTTCTGCCTTTGTACTAGACAGTTTTTGGATCTCTGCTGTGAGCAAATCTCAATGAATCTGAGTCACTGTAGGCACTGGATTTCCTTGCTAACTCCTACTGCTGCCCTTTTAAAATAAGGTTTGCTGCTGCACAGCTAGGATTAGAGGCTTAGTGCTGGATACATATGATCCCAAGTGCACATTTTGTGCACTTTTGTGGTGGCCGACTCTGACTTTAATAATTTGGGATGGTCTGTGGAAGTCAATTATTTATTTGGGTATTCAAAAAGAAATATGCCCAGCCCATATACTTTTCACTGTAGTGCAAACCTGCAGTGCTTAACTATAAATAAGTAGGCCCATATTTATACTGTTTTTGCGCCACATTTGTAAACAATTTTTACGCAAATGCGGCGCAAACTTATCTCCATATTTATATTTTGATGTTAGACACGTCTAAAGTCAAAATATTGGAGTTTGCACCATTTTTTATATCCGTGAACCTACCTTGCGTCAATGAGATGCAAGGTAAGTGTTCCCATCTAAAAAATGGTGCTATCCCCATAGCCCCACATTTATACCCCCTTGCTAAAATGATGCATGAGTAGGAGGAGGGGCCAAATAATGGTGCAAAGCTTGCTTTGCACCTTTATTTCACACCATGGTCAGACAAGGCATTAGGGGACCTGTGGACCCATTCCCATGGTCAGACACCATGGAATGGGTCCACAGGAGCCCTCCCCAAGCCCCAGAAACATCTCCACCCCCACCCCCACCAGAGGGACAGCGGAAGCTGGGGGACCCCATCCTAGGTAAGTTCGTAAGTAGAGGTAAGTATCTTTAAAGCTTTTTTAAAGTGCCATCGGGGGCCCTGAAATGGGCCCCCTACATGGCACTGGGTGCAATGGCCATGCCCGGGGGACCCTTGTCCCCTGTGCTGGCCATTGGGGTGTTGGCCATGATTCCTGTCTTTTATAAGAGAGGAGTCATGTGGTATGGATAGTTTTGCATCAGAAAATGATGCTAGGGTGGTTAAAGGCATTTTTTTTGCCTCTAACCAGCCTAATGTCATTTTTGGGTGTAAAACCACCTTCTCCCATACCACCACCCCCACCCGGCTAACGTAGTTTTTGTTGACACTAGCCCACCCTTTGTGCCAGCTTGCGAAATTCCATGAATTTGGCACCCTGCTGGCACTCTGGAATGAAGCAAGCCGGCGCTATACTTTCTGACACAAAACTGTGTTCGTGCAGTTTTTGCGTCAAAAAGTGAAAATATGGGCCGCAGTGCTTTCCTGTGATCACATTGTATGTGAATGCTGCACTGTTAGAAATGGGGTCTTTGGTTGACAGTCAGGTTACCCCCTGTTCAAGCAAGGACCCTCACTCTAGTCAGGGTAAAAGAGAATCACCCTCAGCTAACCCCTGCTTACCCCCTTGGTAGCTTGGCAGAGCAGTAGGCTTAACTTCAGAGCGCTAGGTGTAAAGTATTTGTACCAACACACACAGTAACTTAATGAAAACACTATAAAATGAAACAACACCAGTTTAGAAAAATAGGAAATATGTCTCTAAACAAAACAAAACCAAAACGACAAAAATCCGACATACACAAGTCAAGTTATGAATTTTTAAAGATTAAACTAAAAAATAGCGCTTAGAAACAAAAATGCTTCGATGAGATGTTAACACAGCGTCGTGACGGAGTCGTTCCCAACAAGCCGACACCAGCGGCGCCGGACATGGAGTCGTGTAGACCCCCAAGTACAGTACCTTTGGTGAAGAGTGAAAACAAGCCGATGCGCGAAGTCGGGGATCAAGGCGTCTGTGCGAAACGTTGAATCCACGCACTACGAGCGGCGTTGGTCACGACGTGGTGCAGTGACTTCTACGGAGTCGCGGACTTCAGTAGGGCTGCAGCAGCGTCGGGCCTGCGAAGAGCGTCGCGTTCCAGCGAAGGTCACGGTGTCGGGTGCAGGCGGCGTCACCGGATTCAGCAGCGGCATCGGTCCGGAGTCGTCCGAAGTCGATTTCCTTGGATTTCCACCAGCTTTCCTTTCAAGGGCCCAGGGACTGGATCGGGCACTACTCCAGAGATTCCAGGTGCTGGCAGAGAGAAGTCTTTGCTGTCCCTGAGACTTCAAACAACAGGAGGCAAGCTCTAACTCAAGCCCTTGGAGATTTCTTCACAAGATGGAAGGCACACAAAGTCGAGTCTTTGCCCTCTTACTCTGGCAGGAGCAGCACTGCAGGAAAGCTCCACAAAGCACAGTCACAGGCGGGGCAGCACTTCTTCCTCAGCTATCAGCTCTTCACCAGGCAGAGGTTCCTCTTGGTACCAGAAGTGTTTCTAAAGTCTGTAGATTTGGGTGCCTTTCTTATACCCATTTTAGTTTTTGAAGTCACCTTTCTTCAAAGGGGACTCACACCTACTTGTGAAATCCTGCCTTTCCCAGACAAGGCCTCAGACACACACCAGGGTGTTGGAGTCTGCATTGTCAGAAGCAGGCACAGTCCTTTCAGATGAGAGTGACCACTCCACCCCTCCCTCCTAGCAGAGATGGCTAATCAGGAAATGCAGGTTACACCCCAACTCCCTTTGTGTCACTGTCTAGTGTGAGGTGAAAAACAACCCAACTGTCAAACTGACCCAGACAGGGAATCCACAAACAAGGCAGAGTCACAGAATGGTTTAAGCAAGAAAATGCTCACTTTCTAAAAGTGGCATTTTCAAACGCACAATCTCAAAATCAACTTTACTAAAAGATGTATTTTTAAATTGTGAGTTCAGGGACCCCAAACTCCACATGTCCATCTACTCTCTAGGGGAATCTACGCTTTAATCATATTTAAAGGTAGCCCCCATATTATCCTATGAGAGAGACAGGCCTTGCAACAGTGAAAAACGAAGTTGGCAGTATTTCACTGTCAGGACATATAAACCACATTAGTATATGTCCTACCTTATCCATACACTGCACCCTGCCCTTGGGGCTACCTAGGGCCTACCTTAGGGGTGCCTTACATGTAAGAAAAGGGAAGGTTTAGGCCTGGCAAGTGGGTACACTTGCCAAGTCGAATTTACAGTGTAAAAATACAGACACAGACACTGCAGTGTCAGGTCTGAGACATGATTACAGGGTTACTTGTGTGGGTGGCACAACCAGTGCTGCAGGCCCACTAGTAACATTTGATTTACAGGCCCTGGGCACCTCTAATGCACTTTACTAGGGACTTAACAGTAAAACAAATATGCCAATCATGGAGGACCAATTACGTACACATTTTAAACAGGAGCACTTGCACTTTACCACTGGTCAGCAGTGGTAAAGTGCCCAGAGTAACAAAAACAGTAAAATCAGAGTCCAGCACACATCAACAACCTGAGGAACAGAGGCAAAAAGTTAAGGGAAACCACGCCAAGGATGAAAAGTCTAACACCTGTCCCCCCCAGCTAAAAGTGGGGAGCAACTACCCAACCTCATGGGAGTTCTCATCACTAAGGCGGAAGAACCTGGACAGACCATCAGCATTGGCGTGCTTTGTACCAGGACGGTGTTCCACCGTAAAGTCCATCCCCTGTAGGGAAATGGACCACTTCAACAGTTTTGGATTCTCACCCCTCATCTGCATTAACCATCTGAGGGGCCTGTGGTTGGTCTGAACTCGGAAGTGAGTCCCGAACAAGTAGGGTCTTAGCTTCTTCAGTGCTCAAACCACAGCAAACGCTTCGCGTTCTATGGCACTCCACCTACGTTCCCTGGGTAGTAACCTCCTGCTAATGAAGGCTACGGGTTGATCTAGGCCCTCTTTATTAAGCTGTGAGAGTACTTCTCCAATACCATGCTCTGAGGCGTCTGTTTGCACAACAAACTCCTTGGAGTAGTCAGGTGCCTGCAGCACAGGTGCTGTGCACATGGCAGCCTTCAGGGTATCAAAAGCGTTCTGGCAAGCCTCTGTCCAGATCACCTTCTTGGGTTGCTTCTTAGAAGTCAACTCAGTTAAGGGGGTAACAATGGTACCATATCCTTTAACAAACCTCCGGTAATATCCTGTGAGACCTAAAAAGGCTCTCACTTCAGTCTGGGTCTTGGAAGGCTCCCAAGCCAGAATCGTGTCAATCTTAGGCTGTAGGGGTGCCACCTGGCCACTCCCCACCTGATGTCCTAAGTACACCACAGAACCCTGCCCTATTTGGCACTTGCTCGCCTTAATAGTGAGGCCTGCCTTCTGCAGAGCCTCTAACACTCTCCAGAGGTGTTTCAGGTGTTCCTCCCATGTGGAACTAAACACAGCAATGTCATCTAGGTAGGCGGCACTGAACTCATCCGGTCCTGCCAACACCTGGTTGACTAACTTCTGAAAGGTGGCAGGGGCATTCTTCATCCCAAAGGGCATCACGTTGAAGTGGAAGTGCCCATCTGGGGTAGAGAATGCTGACCTCTCCTTTGCCCCCTCAGTTAAGGCAATCTGCCAGTACCCAGATGTTAAATCAAACATACTGAGGTACTTGGCAGCTCCTAACCGATCAATGAGCTCATCAGCTCGGGGGATGGGGTGGGCGTCAGTCTTGCTGACCGCATTGAAACTCCGGTAGTCCACACAGAACCTAAGTTCCGGAGTGGCACCAGGAGCAGCAGCCTTTGGGACCAATACCACTGGGCTGGCCCAAGGACTGCTGGAGTGCTCAATAACCCCTAGGGTTAACATTTTGGAGACTTCCTCCTTAATGCAAGCCCTGACTCTGTCAGTCACCCTGTAAACCTTATGTTTAACAGGTGTACTGTCCCCAGTGTCCACATCATGTGTGCACAGGTGTGGGACTCCTGGGATCAGGGAAAACAGCGAGGCAAACTGTCCCAACACGTGGCAACAGTCCCTCTGCTGTTCCTCAGTCAGGGAGGGGGAGAGGATCACTCCCTCCACAGACCCATCTTTCTCTCCTGCAGACAGGAGGTCAGGAAGGGGCTCACTCTCTTCCCCCACCCCGTCATCTGTCGCTAGGACCATGGATAGCTCAGTTCGCTCAAAGTGTGGTTTGAGGCGGTTGACATGTAGGACCCTCAAAGGGTTCCTGGGGGATTGCAAGTCTACCAGATAGGTGACCTCGCTCTTTCTTTCCACCACCTCAAAAGGCCCCGTCCACTTATCTTGGAGAGCCCTAGGCTCCACTGGTGCCATGACCCACACTTTTTGTCCAGGCTGAAACTCAACCAGAGTGGCATTCTGGTCGTACCACCGTTTCATATCCTCCTGGCTTGCTTCCAGGTTCTCCTGAGCGAGACTCCTGAAGCGGGCAGTCTGGTTTCTTAGTGCCAGCATGTAGCTAAATACATCCTGGGGTGGTTTACTAGGAGCTTTCTCCAAAGCCTCCTTCACCAGACTGAGCGGTCCCCTCACAGGGTGGCCATAGATGAGCTCAAAGGGGCTAAAGCCAAGTCCCTTTTGAGGCACCTCCCTGTAAGCGAACAGAAGGCATGGCAAGAGGACGTCCCACTTACGCCTCAAGGGCTCTGACAGGCCCTGAATCATGCCTTTCAAGGTGCGGTTGAATCTCTCAACCAGACCATTACTTTGGGGGTGGTAAGGGGTGGTGAACTTGTAGGTTACCCCACACACCATCCACAGAGACTTCAAATAAGTAGATATGAAGTTTGTACCTCTATCAGATACCACTTCCTTGGGGAACCCCATGCGGGTAAAAACTCCCATCAAGGCACGTCCCACCACGGGGGCAGTGACCGTCCTTAGAGGAATGGCTTCTGGGTACCGTGTGGCATGGTCCACCAAGACCAGGATGAACCTGTTGCCCATGGCTGTCTTGGGATCCAGAGGCCCCACAATGTCAATTCCTACCCTTTCAAAGGGAGTACTGACTACAGGTAAAGGTTGGAGGGGAGCTTTGCATTTCCCCCCACTCTTGCCACTTGCCTGACAAGTCTGACAAGACCTACAATAAGCAGCTGACGGCTTGTGCATCAAGGGCCAGTAAAAGTGGGAGACAAGCCTCTTATAGGTCTTGTCCTGCCCTAGATGTCCTGCCAAAGGCACATCATGAGCCAAACCCAGTAGGAAGGCCCTGAAGCACTGGGGTACCACCAGCATACGAGCTGACCCAGGCTCAGGAACCTTAGGCTCACTATACAGGAGGCCATCCTCCCAATATATCAGGTGAGTACCTGGCGCCTCGCCAGCTGCCTGGGCTGCAGCCTGCTGCCGCAGCCCCTCAAGAGTAGGGCACTCCTTCTGCGCTGTGCAGAATGCTTCCCTGGTGGGTCCCCCATTCTGCTGCCACTGTGACAGCTCAGGGACCTCCCCCAGTTCAGCCACCTGCTCCCCTGTAGGTTCCGGGGCGTCAACCTCAGGCTCCGCCTCCTCCCGGACCGTGGGAACTTCAGGGGCCGGTTTCCCGCGCCTCCTGCCCTTCCTCTTCTTGGCGGTCCCCTGGGCCACTGTTTCAGGCTCCAGGGGCTCTTGACTACCCTGATTGGCTGCCATAGACCGGGTAGATACGCATACCCACCCAGGCAGACCCAACATCTCCAAGTGAGACCTGTGTTCCACCTCCTTCCAAGGGGAATCCTCCAGGTCGTTACCTAGCAAACAATCAACAGGAATGGTTGGACTCACAGCTACTTTCCAGGAACCTGAGACCCCCCCCCCCCATTCAAGGGGAACCTGCGCCACTCTGCAGAGGCGCTCAAAGTTGTCTACTGCAACTACTTGGTGAAGTACCCGGGGATCAATCTGCTCTTCAGACACCAGGTGACTCCTCACTGTAGTCACACTGGCTCCTGTGTCTCTCAGAGCCTCCACCCTCTGTCCATTGATGGTCACCCATTGCCTGTACTTCTTAGTGTTATCAGGCACTAGCTTTCTCTGGACCATCTCACTGTCCCCTAGTGAGACAAGGGTAATTTCTGCTGGTTCCCACCCACCTGAAACCAACTCCTCCCCAAGCGCTACACTCGCCAAACCCTGGGACGGTGCACCAGTGGGTGCCGGTGTACCTTTGGGGCATTTGGGGTCCCCCCTCACATGACCCACCTGGTCACATGCATAGCACTTATGTGGGGGACCACCTGCCACTGGCTTCCCTTTGGACAACCATGGCTTCTTTTCACTGGGGGGTTGGGAATCCTTACCCTGGGAATCAGTTTGGGGCCCTTTAGAGAACTCCCCCTGTTTGTCCTTACCGCCCCCTTTCTTCTGAGAGGGACCCTGCCCACCCTTGGCGTGGTCTCCCCCATACCTCTTTTGGACCCTGGTGCTCTCCCAGCGGTCCGCTTCCTGTGCAAGCTTCCTGGGGTCAGTCAGCTTGCTGTCAATGAGGTGCTGGCGCAGCTCTGGAAAACATAAACTGTACAAGTGCTCCCAAGCAATTAAATTGTAAAGCCCCTCATACGTGTTTACCTTACTGCCCTTCACCCAACCATCCAGTGACCTGCAGAAAGAATCAACACATTCCAACCATGTTTGGGATTCCTTTCTCTTGTAGGATCTAAACTTCTCCTTGTACTGCTCAGGGGTGAGACCATACCTGGTGAGTAAGGCCTCCTTCATGACAGGGTAGGTGAGATCCTGAGCATCCCCTAAGGCTGTCAGTGTGTCCCTCCCCTCTGCCTCAAAATGCTTCCACAGGGCTGCCCCTCAATGAGCTTCAGGGACCAGGTTCATGTTGAGAGCTGACTCATAACCCTTGAACCACAAGTAGATATCATCCTCCCGCTTATAATCCCTCACAAGGTCTTTTGGGATGTGTACCCTTCTCTCAGGCTGCACTGTAGGATTGCTGCCACCATCTCTACTGGACTGGCTTCTATGATCCATCTCTCTCAAGCTAGGCTCATGAGCCATCGCTAACTTCCTCTCATCAAGGGCTAGCCTCCTCTGCTCCAATTGGTACTCTCTTTCTGCCTGTCTGTCCTGTAACTCCTCAGGTGTCAGACCCTTGGATGAGACACTGCTACCTGTCCTGGAGACCTTCTCCCTGGACATAACAGGCCCACCCACAATACCATTGTGTACTGAACACTCTTCCTCATCCTCCTTATCTCCCTCATCCTCTGTGTGCCCTTCAGTGCCCTTGGCTGTCACCCAGGCCCTCAGCGCCTTTTGCAGCTCCTCCTTCCTGGATGAGCTCTTAATGGGACAGTCAAAACTTTTACAGAACTGCTTCAACTGAGCTTTGGTATAACTCACCAATTTCTCAAGGTCAAAGTCAGCTCCAACTGATGCATCTCCAGCATGGGACATGATGAAAGGAAAAAAGAGTGCAAAGTTCCAAATGCAGAAACAAGTTCCCAAATGAAGTTCCAGAAAAGTCAATCACAGGATCAGCGAAAAAAAACTGAATGCAGAGCAAAAACAGTCCAAATAGAAAGAAAAAAAAAAATCACAAGACTAGTAGTATGTGGTCACGTAGTGGTCTGAACTCAAACAGAAGTGTACACTTAATTACTGTATGTCAAGTACAAATACAAGTCCAAATCCCAACCGCTGATCACCAATGTTAGAAATGGAGTCTTTGGTTGACAGTCAGGTTACCCCCTGTTCAAACAAGGACCCTCACTCTAGTCAGGGTAAAAGAGAATCACCCTCAGCTAACCCCTGCTTACCCCCTTGGTAGCTTGGTAGAGCAGTAGGCTTAACTTCAGAGCGCTAGGTGTAAAGTATTTGTACCAACACACACAGTAACTTAATGAAAACACTATAAAATGACACAACACCAGTTTAGAACAATAGGAAATATTTATCTAAACAAAACAAGACCAAAACGACAAAAATCCGACATACACAAGTCAAGTTATGAATTTCTAAAGATTAAACTAAAAAATAGCACTTAGAAACAAAAATGCTTCGATGAGATGTTAACACGGCGTCGTGATGGAGTCGTTCCCAACAAGCCGACACCAGCGGCGCCGGACATGGAGTCGTGTAGACCCCCAAGTACAGTACCTTTGGTGAAGAGTGAAAACAAGCCGATGCGTGAAGTCGGGGATCACGTCGTCTGTGCGAAACGATGAATCCACGCACTTCGAGCGGCGTCGGTCACGAAGTGGTGCGGTGACTTCTACGGAGTCGCGGACTTCAGCGGGGCTGCAGCGGCGTCGGGCCTGCGAAGAGCGTCGCGTTCCAGCGAAGGTCACGGCATCGGATGCAGGCGGCATCACCGGATTCAGCAGCGGCGTCGGTCCGGAGTCGTCCGAAGTCGATTTCCTTGGATTTCCACCAGCTTTCCTTTCAAGGGCCCAGGGACTGGATCGGGCACTACTCCAGAGATTCCAGGTGCTGGCAGAGAGAAGTCTTTGCTGTCCCTGAGACTTCAAACAACAGGAGGCAAGCTCTAACTCAAGCCCTTGGAGATTTCTTCACAAGATGGAAGGCACACAAAGTCCAGTCTTTGCCCTCTTACTCTGGCAGGAGCAGCACTGCAGGAAAGCTCCACAAAGCACAGTCACAGGCGGGGCAACACTTCTTCCTCAGCTATCAGCTCTTCTCCAGGCAGAGGTTCCTCTTGGTACCAGAAGTGTTTCTAAAGTCTGTAGATTTGGGTGCCCTTCTTATACCCATTTTAGTCTTTGAAGTCACCTTTCTTCAAAGGGGACTCACACTGTTAGAAATGGGGTTTCTGGTTGGCTAGGGTATGCACCTCAGCAAGGCAGAACTTACCCACTCTAGTCAGGGCAAGGGAGTTACACGTCCAAGATAACCCCTGCTCACCCCCTTGGTAGCTTGGCACGAGCAGTCAGGCTTAACCCGGAGGCAATGTGTAAAGCGTTTGCACAACACACACATACATGTGACGCAATATCCCCACCACAAAGGAAACACAACACCAGATTATATGAAAATATACTGTATTGTACACAACGTAATTATCAGACCAACATCACATAACAGTACTATCCTGCTACCTTAGCAGTTGTCAGAACGTTACACATTAGTTACTCTGCAAACTAGCAGTAGTCACACATAACACACAGGTTACTCAGTATTCTGCAACATAAGCAGTAGTCAGGAAACACGTTATCACATTAGAACACTTGTCATAAGCATATCATAAAACGCCCATAGTAGGAACATTAGAAAACCTATGGCAAGTTAAACAAACATATTAGCAAGTCATGTCCATAAAAGGAACATGTGCACACATATGTAAAAGCATCATAGTACAGGCAGGTAATATAACACAATTAATAAAGTCTGTAGCAAGAACTTCAATTACGGTTATACTGGTCCTTTTACGAGTACCTGGCTTGATGAAGAGGCACCTCCAGTGCCTAAAACGAATAATGGGGCCCCCAGTGCTCTTCTGCGCAAAACGGGGGCCTCCCTGATCTCCTGGGGTTAGGGGAGGGCGGCACGCACCTCCTCTATGACAAAAATGGGCCCCTCTGGGGTCCGTAAACACTGGGGCCCCCCTAGGCCTCCACCGGCCCTCTCGAGGGGGGCCCAGGCCAGAGAAATATCTTGCGGGGGAGGGGGGGCACCACGCACCCCCTCCGGGTCGCAAAACGGGCCCCTCTGGGGGCCCGCTAATTCCTGGGGTCTCCCTGGGCCTCCGTGGCCCGTCCTCGAAGGGAGACCCCTTCCCAATTGCTTCGGGCCCACGAGGGGGCCCACCAGAGTGCCTGCGGCACGGGCGAGCCTCCGATGAGGCTGCTGCCCCGCCCGCACGCACAGGGAGAGCCCTCCGGGGCTGGAGCAGGTGAGGGAGAGGCGTCCTCCTCTCCCTCCTGCTTGAAAACAACGCCGGCACCAGGTCGGGCCGGCCGGTGCCCCGGGGGCGCTCTTTGGAGCGATCCCTACCCCGGGGGCACCGCTAGGAGCCGGCTTGCTCCTCGGCACTCCGAAAGGGGTTTCCTTGCTCCCCAGGGCACGGAGCTGAGCGCGATCCTCGCGCTGAACGGAAATACATCCCCGGTCTGCGGCGGTGATTTTCGTCAAGAAGCGCTTTTCACAGCTCTGTAGTGCTTTCCTCTTATTTAGTTTCTAAGCACTAACATAACACAACAGAAATACACTTCTGAGGTCAAAGAAGACTTTTATTGTTATTTTATTCTTCCCCAACCACAATGTTTATGAATGAATGACGAATTAGTAGCTTTCAAGTCCGCGTTAATCAAACAAAATATATCAGTTTGCAATATACACAGCAGGTTATATTTATAAGATATTGAATGCAAAGCAAAACAAATACTTCACCGTGTAGGAACTATTTACAGCTACATCTTTCTAAGGTCTGCAAGCTGAGACCCCTGTCAGCCGCGAGAAAGAGTGTCATCTACCCACACGGGATGCTGGCAACTGGCGCCAAGCTCCAGCACGAGGTCCGGCAGATTCGAATCTGACTCTCTGCAGCCTGTTACATTCGTTACAAAGGTGTGCCCCCTCCTCTCAGACCTGGGAAACTGAGCAAGCCTTTTGGAGACTGGCCAGGTCTCCAAGACTACTCCTGTTCCCAAGCTCAAGGGAAGAGAAACAACGCCCATGTACTCTCTCTTATCAGGTCTAGTCTACTGTGAGAGCAAAACATCTTGGTTCTCTGGTGCAAAAACACAGCTTGGAAAAATACAGAACTCCACGTTAAAGGCAATGGGCAGCTAACCTAAATATCAAATGCAATGTCATGTTAAAGGCAATAGGCAGCTAACCTAAATATCAAATGCAATGTCTAGAGTCATGTCAAAGCCAATAGGCATCTAAGCTGAATACAAAATACAATGTCTTATATCATGTCAAAGCCCATAGGCAGCTGAGCTGAATACAAAATGCAATGTATAATATCATGTCAAAGCCAAAAGGCAGCGGAGCTGAATACAAAGTGTAATGTATAATATCATGTCAAAGCCAATAGGCAGTTAAGCTGAATACAAAATGTAATATATGATATCATGTCAAAGCCAATAGGCAGAATATCTAATAGCATGTCAAAGTCAATAGGCAGCTAAATTGAATACATCATGTCAAAGCCAATAGGAATGCAATGTCAAAGCCAAT
This sequence comes from Pleurodeles waltl, assembly GCF_031143425.1. Taxonomy (NCBI): domain Eukaryota; kingdom Metazoa; phylum Chordata; class Amphibia; order Caudata; family Salamandridae; genus Pleurodeles; species Pleurodeles waltl. The sequence continues at coordinate 613,355,666 of NC_090439.1, forward strand.
AGGCGGCTAGACTGGATACAGCATGTCAAAGCCAATAGGCAGAATACAGAATGTAATGGCTAATGCAATGTCAAAGCCCATAGGCGGCTAAACTGAATACAGAAAGCAATGGCTAATGCCATGTCAAAGCCAATAGGCACAATACAGAATGTAATGACTAATGCAATGTCAAAGCCCATAGACGGCTAAACTGAATACAGAAAGTAATGGCTAATGCCATGTCAAAGCCAATAGGCGGCTCAACTGAACAAAACATACCATGTGCTACTGGTGAACATTGAGCAACTAATATGCGCAGTGGTGAAACACAAAGTCATTGGTCAAAACAAACTTTATCAAATGGCAGGACATTCCGCCCTTTGACCAATGAATTTTTGTTTCACATATCTCATATTTCAAACAAACAAAAAAAAAAAAAAAACATCAGCACAAAAAAAACATTATGATCAAAGCAATCCCTGTAAAGCAATAGAAGTGAATTAACACATTGATTTCATAACCTTTCACATCAGATACATCTACATAGAAAAGACTGGGCAATTTTTTTTTCTGAATGAGTCTCTAATTCAACAGTGTTAGCAATTTGATGTGGCATGAGTTCTGCTCATGTAAAGGTGCACGGTCCATCTGAAAGGTTTTCTGGAAGGTAAGCAAAAGTCAGAGTTCCATACGAGAGGGAAAAAAAAAAAACACAGCAAACAAGTTGAACTTGAACTGAAGGCGCAGTTTGCGCAAAATGGATCCATGGTGCTGGCACTTTACTCAGCCAGGTTCAGGTTGGGGATTCAGTCCCTTCCCCGACCCCACACGCACACACCGGAAGGGGGACCACACAGCGCACTCAGGGACAGTGGCGAAACGTGGTCGGATCTGCAAAAGAAACAAGTATGACTTTTCTTGCAAATAACATTTTTCATTTAAACTGCACCCTTCCTCTTTCTTTCCCTGTTTTATAATCAGCAGGACGTTTTTGGGGCCCTTTGTTATATTTTCTGCAGGTTCTGGAGGGTCACTTGGGGCTTCAGCCCACACATCAGCACTGAGGTTTTTATCTGCTGCACCACAGCTTCCCTTTTCTTGCACTGTCAGAAGGGCTGGGGCAGACTCCTTCTTTACCAAACCTCCATTCACTGCATTTTTGCCAAATTGGGCCATTCTGTCTCCAATTTGTATGAATGAATCAGATTCTTTTCTAGGTATCAGCATAATTTCGATTTTTCCTTGGTAATTTGCAGCAATCACTTTCCCTAAAACCTGATCAATTTGCCATTTCTGTTCTGGTAACTTTCCTCTCCCCAACTGCTCTGTGACTGCTTGCATGACAGATTGCTTTTGTGCATGCTGCACAGTTTTTATCAAATCTAGGGGAATGGGCATCTCTCTCATCTCTGCCCACCTGTAAGTGGCCTTTTCACATTTCTGGGGCACCCACATAGCTATCCCCACTAAGGCAGAATTCTGGGTGAACACTTCTCTCTCTGCATTTTTCTCATTAACATCTGCAAGGTAATTGAACCAGTTAGGTGCAAGCCATGTGGCTAAAACATTATCAAAGAACCAAAAATCAGCGTAAAAATGACACATCTCACGTAGCTCTTGCTTTAAAATCTGACACACATTATACAACGCTGTTCCTTCTACTGTGCCAGAAAATAACATTTCAGTCAATGAATCATTAGTAAAACAAACATGCTTTTTATCTTCAGTAGACACGAATTCAAATGGTGCACACAATTTCATTGATAATTCTTTTACCTGTGGTACTCTAGCCCTGTCTTGCAAGTACCAGATCCATTGTATGATTCTAGCTAGGGGCACTATTTTCTTTCCTTGTTCATGAGTTAAATGTACATAAGTATTTCCTTCTTGCACTGCGCAGAAACCTAAAGTCTGCATTATTTCATTTGCCAAATCACAAGCGCGCAGCTGCATATTATTTTTTACAGTGACCATGTACAAAAGTGTTAGGATTTCTCTCAAATGAGGGCTATTCTTTTTCCAAAAATCAAACAAGCTAATGAAACTCGGGGTGTCTTGCTCTAAAATCCTTCGTTTTACTTGTGCATTTTGCAACGGTAACTCGTCGTCCGTGTTATCAGTTAAGGAATGCACTTTGGCTGCCAAAAACCCTGGCTCACACGGAAACTCAGTGCAGCTCGGAGCTGTCTTAACCCCCTCATTACTGGAATGGGACAAGAAAGATTCTTCAAAAACAGCCTTTTTATAACTTTCAGTCGGGCTAATTTGCTCACGTAAATTCCTATTTTCATGTTCCAACTGCCTACATTTCTCCTGCATTTCTCTGTAAGCAGATAAAGGTATCCAGACCTTTCTGTCATCATTACTTCCAAAACACACGTTTTCTACATATATACAACGGGAATTATTTCTCAAAACATTATCAGGCCTTTTAGCTACACATGCATTTTCTTCTGTAATTCCCCAAACAGAAAACAATTCACAGTTTTTCTTAGCACCATCAGGCAGTTAATCAACACATGTATTCTCAGACATGGTCTGCCGTGCTACTGTGATTCTCCAAACAGAAAACAATTTCTGTAATTCTCCAAACAACAAAAAACAATTACACTTTTAAAGTGTGCACTTAGAAATCTACTAACTCGTCAAACCCCTTTAATCACCTCTTAATGACCGACCCCACGACTCCAGGTACCAATTGTAGTGCTTTCCTCTTATTTAGTTTCTAAGCACTAACATAACACAACAGAAATACACTTCTGAGGTCAAAGAAGACTTTTATTGTTATTTTATTCTTCCCCAACCACAATGTTTATGAATGAATGACGAATTAGTAGCTTTCAAGTCCGCGTTAATCAAACAAAATATATCAGTTTGCAATATACACAGCAGGTTATATTTATAAGATATTGAATGCAAAGCAAAACAAATACTTCACCGTGTAGGAACTATTTACAGCTACATCTTTCTAAGGTCTGCAAGCTGAGACCCCTGTCAGCCGCGAGAAAGAGTGTCATCTACCCACACGGGATGCTGGCAACTGGCGCCAAGCTCCAGCACGAGGTCCGGCAGATTCGAATCTGACTCTCTGCAGCCTGTTACATTCGTTACAAAGGTGTGCCCCCTCCTCTCAGACCTGGGAAACTGAGCAAGCCTTTTGGAGACTGGCCAGGTCTCCAAGACTACTCCTGTTCCCAAGCTCAAGGGAAGAGAAACAACGCCAATGTACTCTCTCTTATCAGGTCTAGTCTACTGTGAGAGCAAAACATCTTGGTTCTCTGGTGCAAAAACACAGCTTGGAAAAATACAGAACTCCACGTTAAAGGCAATGGGCAGCTAACCTAAATATCAAATGCAATGTCATGTTAAAGGCAATAGGCAGCTAACCTAAATATCAAATGCAATGTCTAGAGTCATGTCAAAGCCAATAGGCATCTAAGCTGAATACAAAATACAATGTCTTATATCATGTCAAAGCCCATAGGCAGCTGAGCTGAATACAAAATGCAATGTATAATATCATGTCAAAGCCAAAAGGCAGCGGAGCTGAATACAAAGTGTAATGTATAATATCATGTCAAAGCCAATAGGCAGTTAAGCTGAATACAAAATGTAATATATGATATCATGTCAAAGCCAATAGGCAGAATATCTAATAGCATGTCAAAGTCAATAGGCAGCTAAATTGAATACATCATGTCAAAGCCAATAGGAATGCAATGTCAAAGCCAATAGGCGGCTAGACTGGATACAGCATGTCAAAGCCAATAGGCAGAATACAGAATGTAATGGCTAATGCAATGTCAAAGCCCATAGGCGGCTAAACTGAATACAGAAAGCAATGGCTAATGCCATGTCAAAGCCAATAGGCACAATACAGAATGTAATGACTAATGCAATGTCAAAGCCCATAGACGGCTAAACTGAATACAGAAAGTAATGGCTAATGCCATGTCAAAGCCAATAGGCGGCTCAACTGAACAAAACATACCATGTGCTACTGGTGAACATTGAGCAACTAATATGCGCAGTGGTGAAACACAAAGTCATTGGTCAAAACAAACTTTATCAAATGGCAGGACATTCTCTTAGAGAAATTATGCAGCCTGTGCTGCGGCGGTGATTTTCTTTTAACAGAGATGCCGACCAGGAGGCACAAGGGCATAATTTAAAGCCCGGGCTGCGGCGGTGATTTCCTTTAAGAAAAGAAAAGCGCTTTCAAAGCGCTATGGCACATCAACAGCCCAGCAATTTGAAGAAATGCCTGGATCCTGGTTACAGCGTTCTGCGCCAAGGTTTAAAAAGAGCGTTGCAGGGGTCAGGGGCCACAGCACCCTGCCCCTGGGAACAACCAAACAAGAAAGAGCACAGGGCTGGTGGGCCCAGCTACAGGCCAGCACAAGGGGTGCAGATGGTGGCAGTTCCTCTTAGTGACCAGGCAGGTCACAGGTCAGCACAGCAGCAGCAGTCCATGGCGGTTTCCTGGTGAGTCCATTCATCAGCGTTCTGTGTCCAGTTTCAAGTTCAAAGAATGTTCAAATTGTGGGGAACATTCCCCTGTACTTATAGTCCATTTTTACAGTGTTTTACAATGCCAGGGAGAGGAGGTTCCAGCCAGTTACAACTGGTTCTGGGAGTGCCCCCTCTCTCCTTTCAGCACAGGCTCCAAACATCAGTGGGGGGTTAACAACCCTATTGTGTGAGGCCAGGGCACAGCCTTTACAAATGTAGGTGTACCCCGCCTCTCCCTTCTCTCAGCCCAGGAAGACTATTCAGTATGCAGATGCACCTCGGTGACACCTCCACCCTCCCTGTGTACAGGCTGTCTGAAAACTATGCACATAGCCCCAACTGTCACTCTGCCCAGACGTGGATTGGAGTCAAGCTTCAAAACAGCAGAATCATAAGCACAGATAAATGCGCACTTTCTAGAAGTGGCATTTCTGTGATAGTAATAAAAAATACACCCACACCAGTAAGCAGTATTTATTATCACCATCACAACCATACCAAACACGCCTACGCTACCCCTCATAAATCAGACAATACCCCTTACACATAAGGCAGGGCATTTCTAATGCAATCCTATGAGAAGGCAGCACTCACAGCAGTGAGACACCAAGTTAGGCTGTTTGTCACTACCAGGACAGGCCATGCAATATGGCACATGTCCTGCCTTTCTACATACATGGCACCCTGCCCATAGGGCTAGCTAGGGCGTACTTTAGGGGTGACTTACATGTAGTAAAAGGGGAGTTCTGGGCCTGGCAAGTAAATTTAGATGCCAGGTCCCTGTTGCAGAAAACTGCGCACACAGGCCCTGCGCTAGCAGGCCTGAGACAGGTTTGAAAGTCTACTTCAGTGGGTGGCGCAAGCAGCGCTGCAGGCCCACTAGTAGTATTTAATTTACAGGCCCTGGGTATAGAGATACCACTGTACAAGGGACTTATAGGTAAATTAAATATGCCAATTAGGTACAAGCCAATCATACCAACTTTAGATGGGAGAGCACCTGCACTTTAGCACTGGTCAGCAGTGATAAAGTGCTCAGAGTCCTAGAGCCAACAGCGAGAGGTCAGAAAAACCAGGAGGAAGGAGACAAAAAGACTAGGGATGACCATGCGTATGGCCAAAAGTCCAACACAACCCCCTACCAGCCAAAATCCAGGGGAGAACAATCAATACCTTGATGTACTTTCCTGATTGGGGCGATAGAACAAGGACCCAGGCCCACAACAGCAGGGGCATGTTCCAGTTCTACGCCTTCCTGACTCCACTGGGATCTCTCTGTCAATGCGTCCCAGGCAGCCTAGACCAACCCACTGGGATTCTCTAGCTGCCAATGGCCAGAACCAGGCCCCAGGCCATCTAGGAGCCTCTGGTCTCTGAAACCATAATGAGTGGGGGGCGGTAGCCCCAGGTGCAAAGCAACCTGTCTCCACTCCATTTCTGATCAGTTCAGGGGCTCTACCCTGCCACTGATCCACCAACCTAGGGTCCGCACCCATAGGTTCTACAGGGGCTAGAGGCGAGGCTCTCCTCCCTCTACCCCTCCTTCTAGGATCCCGCCCTCCTCTCCTAGGAGGGGTATCACCAGAATCCACACTTGCCAGGGTGCTGGGTACAGCAGCCCTGCACAACTTTCTCGCCAGCCCAGGATCACTACCTGGCGACTGACCACCCAACCTAGGGACGACACCCTTGGGTTGCACCGGGGTCCGGGGCGGGCTTCCCCCTCTCTGAACCCCACTTCCAGAGTCCTGCGTCTCCCCACCTCGGGAGAAGCCACCAGAAGTTTCACACAGGGGGGTGAGCACACTAACCGCCCCCCCAACCAGGTCAGAGTTTACCCCCTGAACCTGTCTATCTAGTCCAGGGACGACACCCTTAGACTGGACCATTGCCCAGCGAACCAGGACTTCCTTGGGAGCACACCTACCCCCTACCAGATCAGAGTTTACCCCCTGAATCTGGCAATCCAACCCAGAGTCACTACCCTGCGGTTGAACCACTGCCTGGCGCACCAGGACTTCCTTGGGAGCACACGTACTCCCCATCAGGTCAGAGTTTACCCCCTGAACCTGATCATCCAACCCAGGGTCACCACCCTGCGGTTGAATCATTGCCTGGCGCACCAGGACTTCCTGGGGGGCACACCTACCCCCCACCAGGGAAACACTTTCCCCGAGGGCCACACAAGAGTCTGGCTGGCGCAGGTCTCCTGACCTCTGCCCATCGGACAGAGTCTGGATTCCCCCCAGCCCAGAAATGGTCTCACCAAGGTCATTCCTGGGGGGCTCTGCTCTCAGAGCTGACCCCTGACCCTCCAGGTTCTCCACTGGGGCCCGCAGCCCCCTCTCAACCCTATGTCTGGATTTCCGCCTCCTCCGCTGTAGAGCGAGACTACCAGACACCAGGACCGGCGGAACGCTATCACCAGCCACCCGCCTAAATCCTAATGACAAAATGGGATCCTTCTGAACTGCTGGCCCTACGGCACAGGTTAGGCTCACCTCCTGGCGTTTACTCATGGAACCTTCAGGGGCCTGGGACGGTATCTTGGGCACCTTGGGCCTCAGCCCAGCCCAATTCCCTCTCCTCAGAGACGGGACATGGGGTCCCTCACCCATCCCAGTCCACTGGGACCTACCTGGGACACTCCATTCCTTTCCCACCACACCTTGTTGGGAAACACCTAGACCACTCTCATTAGGAACACCCCCTAATGCCACACCAGACCCTCTGGTACGCAACCAGAAGTCTGCCTCCTTTGCGAGCTCCCTGGGGTCAGAGAGCTCACACACTGACAAGTGTTGGCGTAACTCTGAAAAACAACAACGAAACAGGTGCTCTCTGAGAATCAGATTAAACAGCCCTTCAAAATTGTTTACTGTGCTACCCTTCACCCATCCATCTAGTGCAATGCAGCAATCCTCCACAAACTCCTCCCAAGACTGGTGGGACAGTTTCTTACCACCCCTAAACCTTTTTCTGTATTCCTCAGGGGAAAAACCATACTTCACAATCAGTGCGTTCTTCACAGCGGAGTACCCCTCCCTGTCACTCTCTTCTAGAGTCAGTAGGGCATCCCTCCCCTCCTCAGGAACAAAACTCCCTAGGCCAGTTCCCCAATCCTTCTCAGGGATCCTGCGCTCTACCAGAGCCTTCTCATATTCCTTTAACCACTGACGTATGTCACCCCCCTCTTGGAACCTAGGTACCAGATCTATGGGTATGTGAAGAACATCTTTGCTACAGCACTGTACATTGCTGCCACCACTGGACTCCACCTGCAGCGCTGGTGAGTCCAGAACCTTCAGACTGCGCTCTAGAGCGAGTCTTTCTCTGGCAAAGGCCCTCTCTGCCTCTGCCATTCTCTCCTGTACTAAGGCCTTCTCTACCTCAGCCCTTCTCTCCTCAACAGCTAGACGCGCTAACTGCAACTTCAGGTCCCTCTCTTCCCGCCTATCTCTTAGCTCATCAGGCGTCAAGGAATGAGAGGTAGCCCTGCTTCTTACACTGGACCCAGCAAGGGACTCCCTATCACTGGGGCCTTCCCTGTCAACTGGCGTCCCCAACCGGTCATTCTCACCCTCCTGATCAGTCTCTCTACCACTCTCTAGGGATGAGGTCTGGGAGCCCTCCCATTGGGAACCCTCGCTACACTCAGGATCCTCTGGGTGCCCCCTAAGCACACTCCCTCCCTGGGTAAATGTCACAAACCTTTCAAAGAAATTCAGAGATCTCCTGAGGTCCCCTTCTACAGGCAGCCCTCTCTCTCTACAGAACCCCTCTAATTCCCCCTGCGTGTAAAACGGCAGGTCTTCTAAATCAAAGGTAAGCCCCATCTTGAAAAGGTACAATTAACTCAACTGTGACAATCACAATACTCAAGCGTGAGAACTGAAAACAGGAAAAATGACCAAAGAGAGAAAGTTAAGAGAAGCCAAACATGTGATGGTCTAAACGCAATCCTTGTAGTGAAATACTGGGTCACAATGGTATTGTGCAAGCGCAAGTCCTATCCTCACCGCTGACTTCCAATGTTAGAAATGGGGTTTCTGGTTGGCTAGGGTATGCACCTCAGCCAGGCAGAACTTACCCACTCTAGTCAGGGCAAGGGAGTTACACGTCCAAGATAACCCCTGCTCACCCCCTTGGTAGCTTGGCACGAGCGGTCAGGCTTAACCCGGAGGCAATGTGTAAAGCGTTTGCACAACACACACATACATGTGACGCAATATCCCCACCACAAAGGAAACACAACACCAGATTATATGAAAATATACTGTATTGTACACAACGTAATTATCAGACCAACATCACATAACAGTACTATCCTGCTACCTTAGCAGTTGTCAGAACGTTACACATTAGTTACTCTGCAAACTAGCAGTAGTCACACATAACACACAGGTTACTCAGTATTCTGCAACATAAGCAGTAGTCAGGAAACACGTTATCACATTAGAACACTTGTCATAAGCATATCATAAAACGCCCATAGTAGGAACATTAGAAAACCTATGGCAAGTTAAACAAACATATTAGCAAGTCATGTCCATAAAAGGAACATGTGCACACATATGTAAAAGCATCATAGTACAGGAAGGTAATATAACACAATTAATAAAGTCTGTAGCAAGAACTTCAATTACGGTTATACTGGTCCTTTTACGAGTACCTGGCTTGATGAAGAGGCACCTCCAGTGCCTAAAACGAATAATGGGGCCCCCGGCGCTCTTCTGCGCAAAACGGGGGCCTCCCTGATCTCCTGGGGTTAGGGGAGGGCGGTACGCACCTCCTCTATGACAAAAATGGGCCCCTCTGGGGTCCGTAAACACTGGGGCCCCCCTAGGCCTCCACCGGCCCTCTCGAGGGGGGCCCAGGCCAGAGAAATCTCTTGCGGGGGAGGGGGGGCGCCACGCACCCCCTCCGGGTTGCAAAACGGGCCCCTCCGGGGGCCCGCTAATTCCTGGGGTCTCCCTGGGCCTCCGTGGCCCGTCCTCGAAGGGAGACCCCTTCCTAATTGCTTCGGGCCCACGAGGGGGCCCACCAGAGTGCCTGCGGCACGGGCGAGCCTCCGATGAGGCTGCTGCCCCGCCCGCACGCACAGGGAGAGCCCTCCGGGGCTGGAGCAGGTGAGGGAGAGGCGTCCTCCTCTCCCTCCTGCTTGAAAACAACACCGGCACCAGGTCGGGCCGGCCGGTGCCCCGGGGGCGCTCCTTGGAGCGATCCCTACCCCGGGGGCACCGCTAGGAGCCGGCTTGCTCCTCTGCACTTCGAAAGGGGTTTCCTTGCTCCCCAGGGCACGGAGCTGAGCGCGATCCTCGCGCTGAACAGAAATTACATCCCCGGTCTGCGGCGGTGATTTTCGTCAAGAAGCGCTTTTCACAGTGCTTAGAGAAATTATGCAGCCTGGGCTGCGGCGGTGATTTTCTTTTAACAGAGATGCCGACCAGGAAGCACAAGGGCATAATTTAAAGCCCGGGCTGCGGCGGTGATTTCCTTTAAGAAAAGAAAAGCGCTTTCAAAGCGCTATGGCACATCAACAGCCCAGCAATTTGAAGAAATGCCTGGATCCTGGATACAGCGTTCTGCGCCAAGGTTTAAAAAGAGCGTTGCAGGGGTCAGGGGCCACAGCACCCTGCCCCTGGGAACAACCAAACAAGAAAGAGCACAGGGCTGGTGGGCCCAGCTACAGGCCAGCACAAGGGGTGCAGATGGTGGCAGTTCCTCTTAGTGACCAGGCAGGTCACAGGTCAGCACAGCAGCAGCAGTCCATGGCGGTTTCCTGGTGAGTCCATTCATCAGCGTTCTGTGTCCAGTTTCAAGTTCCAAGAATGTTCAAATTGTGGGGAACATTCCCCTGTACTTATAGTCCATTTTTACAGTGTTTTACAATGCCAGGGAGAGGAGGTTCCAGCCAGTTACAACTGGTTCTGGGAGTGCCCCCTCTCTCCTTTCAGCACAGGCTCCAAACATCAGTGGGGGGTTAACAACCCTATTGTGTGAGGCCAGGGCACAGCCTTTACAAATGTAGGTGTGCCCCGCCTCTCCCTTCTCTCAGCCCAGGAAGACTATTCAGTATGCAGATGCACCTCGGTGACACCTCCACCCTCCCTGTGTACAGGCTGTCTGAAAACTATGCACATAGCCCCAACTGTCACTCTGCCCAGACGTGGATTGGAGTCAAGCTGCAAAACACCAGAATCATAAGCACAGATAAATGCGCACTTTCTAGAAGTGGCATTTCTGTGATAGTAATAAAAAATACACCCACACCAGTAAGCAGTATTTATTATCACCATCACAACCATACCAAACACGCCTACGCTACCCCTCATAAATCAGACAATACCCCTTACACATAAGGCAGGGCATTTCTAATGCAATCCTATGAGAAGGCAGCACTCACAGCAGTGAGACACCAAGTTAGGCTGTTTGTCACTACCAGGACAGGCCATGCAATATGGCACATGTCCTGCCTTTCTACATACATGGCACCCTGCCCATAGGGCTAGCTAGGGCGTACTTTAGGGGTGACTTACATGTAGTAAAAGGGGAGTTCTGGGCCTGGCAAGTAAATTTAGATGCCAGGTCCCTGTGGCAGAAAACTGCGCACACAGGCCCTGCGCTAGCAGGCCTGAGACAGGTTTGAAAGTCTACTTCAGTGGGTGGCGCAAGCAGCGCTGCAGGCCCACTAGTAGTATTTAATTTACAGGCCCTGGGTATAGAGATACCACTGTACAAGGGACTTATAGGTAAATTAAATATGCCAATTAGGTACAAGCCAATCATACCAACTTTAGATGGGAGAGCACCTGCACTTTAGCACTGGTCAGCAGTGATAAAGTGCTCAGAGTCCTAGAGCCAACAGCGAGAGGTCAGAAAAACCAGGAGGAAGGAGGCAAAAAGACTAGGGATGACCATGCGTATGGCCAAAAGTCCAACACACACCTACTTGTGAAATCCTGCCTTGCCCAGACAAGGCCTCAGACACACACCAGGGGGTTGGAGTCTGCATTGTCAGAGGCAGGCACAGTCCTTTCAGATGAGAGTGACCACTCCACCCCTCCCTCCTAGTGAGATGGCTAATCAGGAAATGCAGGTTACACCCCAGCTCCCTTTGTGTCACCCAACTGTCAAACTGACCCAGACAGGGAATCCACAAACAAGGCAGAGTCACAGAATGGTTTAAGCAAGAAAATGCTCACTTTCTAAAAGTGGCATTTTCAAACGCACAATCTCAAAATCAACTTTACTAAAAGATATATTTTTAAATTGTGAGTTCAGGGACCCCAAACTCCACATGTCCATCTACTCTTTAGGGTAATCTACGCTTTAATCATATTTAAAGGTAGCCCCCATGTTATCCTATGAGAGAGACAGGCCTTGCCACAGTGAAAAACGAAGTTGGCAGTATTTCACTGTCAGGACATATAAACCACATTAGTATATGTCCTACCTTATCCATACACTGCACCCTGCCCTTGGGGCTACCTAGGGCCAACCTTAGGGGTGCCTTACATGTAAGAAAAGGGAAGGTTTAGACCTGGCAAGTGGGTACACTTGCCAAGTCGAATTTACAGTGTAAAAATACACACACAGACACTGCAGTGTCAGGTCTGAGACATGATTACAGGGTTACTTGTGTGGGTGGCACAACCAGTGCTGCAGGCCCGCTAGTAACAATTTGATTTACAGTCCCTGGGCATCTCTAGTGCACTTTACTAGGGACTTAACAGTAAAACAAATATGCCAATGATGGAGGACCAATTACGTACACATTTTAAACAGGAGCACTTGCACTTTAGCACTGGTTAGCAGTGGTAAAGTGCCCAGAGTAACAAAAACAGTAAAATCAGAGTCCAGCACACATCATCAACCTGGGGAACAGAGGCAAAAAGTTAAGGGAGACCACGCCAAGGATGAAAAGTCTAACACGCACCAAAATAAGAATTTCACACAGAGTTAGCCTAGGGACAATGTTGCCACATGCTTCTCAAGGTCCACAGAGGTCCAGAGTGCAAATATTAATGTGGACATAATAGCATTTTTACATACTTTGGGGCATATTTATATTTGCTTGCTCTGAATTTGCGTCATTAATTTTTTACGCAGACTTAACTCCAGATTTATATTTTGACGCTAGACCCGTCTAGCATAAAAATATTGGAGTTAACGTCATTTTTTAGATGCGTAAAACCACCTTTCGTCAATGAGATGGAAGGGAGCCGTTACAGTCAAAAAAATGACTCAGAGCCCCTAGTGCCTTATTTATCCTCCTGTGCAACAAAGGTGCACGGATGGGCGGGGGCCTAAAAAAGCCCTGGGTCAAAGTAGGCATTAGGGGACCTGTGGACCCATTTCCATGGTAAAACACCATGGAAAGGGCCAGCAGGTGCCCACCCCGAACCCCAGGAACACCCCCACCCACACCAGTAGGACACCAGAGGATCGAGGACCCTATCCCAAGTAAGTAGGGTAAGTATAGGTAAGTATTTTTAAAATGTTTTTGAAGTGCCATTGGGGGCTCTAAAATAGGTCCCCCTACATGGCACAGGATGCAATGGCCATGCCTAGGGGCCACTGGTCTCCTGTGCTGGCCCTTGGGGTGGTGGGCATGATTCCTGTCTTTTATAAGACAAGAGTCATGTGGTATGGATGGTATGCATCAGAAAATGACGCTAGGTTGGTTAATTACATTTTTTTTGCCTTTAATCAGCCTAACGTCATTTTTTTAGGCAAACCCCTCTTCCCCCGTATCGCCACCCCCACCCGTCGAACATCATTTTACCAAACGCTAGCCCACCCTTAGAGCCGCTTGCAGGGTTCCATAAATTTGGCACCCGGCTGGCGCTCTGGAAGGACGCAGGCCAGCGCTACACTTTTTGACGCAAAACTGCGTTTCCGCAGTTTTGGGTCCAAAAATATAAATATGGGCCTTTGGGATTTAGTCTTAATTATGTGAGTCATCCCGTAATTAGATTTGGGCTTTGAACTACCATGCTGGTCCAAGTAAATTACTCTGTCTGCCTTCAGGTAGATTAGAGGCTCCCCCACATATTAAACACATTTGGAGGGAATGTAATAGGCCTCAAAAGAAAGAAAGAAGGCCCTCTCTCGTCAACACATGGCCTAAGGGGGAAACGTGCAGGAGCATACACAGTTGGAGACAAATACAGGACTACACCAGGGTGCTACGTTACAATGGAGTACAGGGGCAGAAAGGAAAATGAAGGAACAGGCCAGGTGCAGGGCAAAGTAGTTGGTCCTATCTCGCATACTACAGATAATTTAGAAGGCCACACACACACACTAGCCTGAGCCACTTCCTGATACAAGTGTTAGGAGGAGGGGTACATCATAGTAGACCTTAGAGGAGGACACAGGATTCTTGTGAGCGTCAAGGTTGACAGAGGGAGGAGGACATGCCGTAAAACTTCAGAGTATGGGAGCAGTATAGGGAGAAAACACAGATAGAATTACAAGGGTGAGATCAAAAGAAACTGTGCTCATTAGAGGATGCATACTTATATTATATATGCTACAGCTACATTATTAGTGACAAGTAGTCAGATGCGCTTTGTGAGAATTATTGCTTGAGCCAAGAATGAAGGTAGATAACATTATATTGAGCTACTGTGTTAATTGGACCCATGATAAGAAAGCATATACAAACTAAGCCTACAAAAGACTCTTTGCAAAAGCTGAGCTGAGTGTGGTTTCAGTTACAGAACTGATCTGTGCTCCCAGCCGTATTATTCTTTGATAAATGCTATATTGCTACCAGAGTTGTGTCAATTCTTTATTCCTGAAAACTCGACTACGGGGATTAAGCGAGGTCCTTGAAGAAAAGGGGGGTTTGGGTAGAATTTGCTGAGGTTAATGACATTCACATTGACTGAAAAGTCTGGCTTGGCCTTCCCAGAGAAACATAGGGAATTAGTCAAATGTCTTCAGTGGGCCTCTTTGACATTTTCAGGGGAAGGAATCAGTCATGCAGTGACATTAGGGGCAGACATATAGTTCAGAGAGAGCTGTATTCCTTGGCCACTTGAAGTAACCATAAGGATGCTGTGCAGAGGGATGGGGTGTAATGGTATGTCATCTGTAGATTGGGCAGAGGTGCCCACTTTTTAGAAATGTCCACCTCTACTTAAAAGCTATTGCATAAGGAACAGACTTTGAAAATCACTAGAACCTGCAAATGAAAAGGTCAGAAGGACCCCCTCTGTTGGGAGCTGAGGGAACTTGCCCCGATTTAGAATCAGTTGACCTGTGCCTCCATAACAATTGACACCGGCCTCCCTACTCCCTCTGGAGGACAGTATAGGGTGAACTTGCTGGGGATCCTGGAGAGGAGTGTTACGCTGGAACTTCAGTGTGCTGGTATTGTGGGAACTAGGCAGAAAGAGGGACCACCTGACTCCTGCTGGGCATATATACTGGAAGTCCCCATGGCCAAGAGGTCATAGGTCACAGGGAGTGCAGATAAGGTGTATACCATGTCTTGAAGGCCAGAGGGTGCGCCTGAGAAAACCCTAGGTCATGGATGCTAAAAAACTTTTTCCAATGGGCCATAAGGTTTGATGTGACGGGGGCCTCATTGATGCTAGCAGGATGGTGGTAACAGGTTGGGGAGGCAGAAGGGGGTTGGTGTTTAGGTGGGTGTAGCGGATGCATATACATCTAGTGGCTGAATTACACAATGTGAAACCAGAAAACCTAGGAGTAATCCCAGCTTCTTCACTAAACCAAACTGTGTGATCCTAGGCAATTGTTTTATTTCACTTTTCCTCCTTTTTCTTTACTATCACATATAAAAGAACATCAAAATAAATTACTTGAAGGTGTGCACTGTACAAAAAATTCTCATCAGTTTAATTTAAAAAACTATAATGTTGTTCATGTGTAATGGGAACCCAGGCTACCCAAAGAGTGCACATAACAACTCACTTACCTCCTGGTTCATTATTGGCATTGTTTTCAGGGTGCAGGGAAGAATGAATGTTTCTAAATTCACGTTTGAAAACTATTACTTAAAAAAAATAGCTCTCAATGCACTGCTGTAATCTGATGTACTATTGTGAACAGTTCTGCATGATAATAAAAGACACTTTCTGAATTTTGAAGTTACTGTATCATACTTTTATACTTTTGCTGCAAAATGTCTTAAACCATGAAGGTGTTTCTAAAGTTGAGGGATGCAGGACACCTTAGTTACTTCCATCCTTTAAATGTAATTAACTTTTATAAGAATGTTTGCCTGTTTATTTAAGTTTTTTTTTTTAAGTTAGTGCTGAGTTGAGTACACTGCAGCCCAGTGCTGCTGTGACCAGTGGGTATCATGTAGGGTTACATGCAGGGCTCCTGGAGTTATGGTATTTACTTTTTCAGCATTTCTGTCTGTATTTATCCATATTTATTTTTTGGCCATAATATTTGTACCTATCCGTATTTACTCTGTGTTTAACCACTTCGCTGCCAGGCCTTTTCCCCCTCCTGTGCCAGGCCTTTTTTTGCCTATTTGGGGCAGTTCGCGCTTAGGCCCGCATAACTTTTTGTCCACATAAGCTAACCAAGCCAAATTTGCGTCCTTTTTTTCCAACATCCTAGGGATTCTGGAGGTACCCAGACTTTGTG
The DNA here is from genome assembly GCF_031143425.1 of Pleurodeles waltl. Lineage (NCBI taxonomy): Eukaryota > Metazoa > Chordata > Amphibia > Caudata > Salamandridae > Pleurodeles > Pleurodeles waltl. The sequence goes on from NC_090439.1 coordinate 613,371,794, forward strand.
GGTTCCCCTGAAAGAGGCCAAGAAATTGGCCAAAATACAGGGAAAATTTTGTTTTTTTCAAAAAAATTGGAAAAAGTGGCTGCAGAAGAAGGCTTGTGGTTTTTCCCCTGAAAATGGCATCAACAAAGGGTTTGCGGTGCTAAACTCAGCAGCTTCCCAGCTTTCAGGAACAGGCAGACTTGAATCAGAAAACCCAATTTTTCAACACAATTTTGGCATTTTTCTGGGACATACCCCATTTTTGCAATTTTTTGTGCTTTCAGCCTCCTTCCAGTCAGTGACAGAAATGGGCATGAAACCAATGCTGGATCCCAGAAACCTAAACATTTCTGAAACCTAGACAAAATTCTGAATTCAGCAAGGGGTCATTTGTGTAGATCCTACAAGGGTTTCCTACAGAAAATAACAACTAAAAAAGAAAAATATTGAAATTTAGGTGAAAAAAACATAAATGTTTCTCTACGTTTTACTCTGTAACTTTTCCCTGCAATGTCAGATTATCGAAAGCAATATACCGTTACGTCTGCTGGACTCCTCTGGTTGCGGGGATATATAGGGCTTGTAGGTTCATCAAGAACCCGAGGAACCCAGAGCCAATAAATGAGCTGCACCCTGACGTGCATTTTCATTCTATAACGGGTATACAGCAATTCATTTGCTGAAATATAAAGAGTAAAAAATTGCTATCAAGAAAACCTTTGTATTTCAAAAAAGGGCACAAGATAAGGTGTTGAGGAGCAGTGGTTATTTGCACATCTCTGAACTCCGGGGTGACCATACTAGCATGTGAATTACAGGGCTTTTCTCAAATAGATGTCTTTTTCACACACTCTCCTATATTTGGAAGGACAAAATGTAGAGAAAGACAAGGGGCAATAACACTTGTTTTGCTAATCTATGTTCCCCCAAGTCTCCCGATAAAAATGATACCTCACTTGTGTGGGTAGGCCTAGCGCCCGCGACAGGAAACGCCCCAAAGCGCAACGTGGACACATCCAAATTTTTGGAAGACAACAGAGGTGTTTTTTGCGAAGTGCCTACCTGTAGATTTTGGCCTCTAGCTCAGCCGGCACCTAGGGAAACCTACCAAACCTGTGCATTTCTGAAAACTAGAGACCTAGGGGAATCCAAGGAGGGGTGACTTGCGGGGCTCGGACCAGGTTCTGTTACCCAGAATCCTTTGCAAACCTCAAAATTTGGCTAAAAAAAACACATGTTCCTCACATTTCTGTGGCAGAAAGATCTGGAATCTGAGAGGAGCCACAAATTTCCTTTCACCCAGCGTTCCCCCAAGTCTCCCGATAAAAATGATACCTCACTTGTGTGGGTAGGCCTAGCGCCGCAACAGGAAACGCCCCAAAGCGCAACGTGGACACATCCAAATTTTTGGAGGACAACAGAGGTGATTTTTGCGAAGTGCCTACCTGTAGATTTTGGCCTCTAGCTCAGCCGGCACCTAGGGAAACCTACCAAACCTGTGCATTTCTGAAAACTAGAGACCTAGGGGAATCCAAGGAGGGGTGACTTGCGGGGCTCAGACCAGGTTCTGTTTCCCAGAATCCTTTGCAAACCTCAAAATTTGGCTAAAAAAACACATGTTCCTCACATTTCTGTGTCTGAAAGTTCTGGAATCTGAGAGGAGCCACAAATTTCCTTCCACCCAGCGTTGCCCCAAGTCTCCCGATAAAAATGATACCTCACTTGTGTGGGTAGGCCTAGTGCCGGCGACAGGAAACACCCCAAAGCGCAACGTGGACACATCCTAAATTTTGGAAAAAAACAGAGGTGTTTTTTGCGAAGTGCCTACCTGTAGATTTTGGCCTCTAGCTCAGCCGGCACCTAGGGAAACCTACCAAACCTGTGCATTTCTAAAAACTAGAGACCTAGGGGAATCCAAGGAGGGGTGACTTGCGGGGCTCGGACCAGGTTCTGTTACCCAGAATCCTTAGCAAACCTCAAAATTTGGCTAAAAAAACACATGTTCCTCACATTTCTGTGTCTGAAAGTTCTGGAATCTGAGGAGCCACAAATTTCCTTCCACCCAGCGTTGCCCCAAGTCTCCCGATAAAAATGATACCTCACTTGTGTGGGTAGGCCTAGTGCCGGCGACAGGAAACACCCCAAAGCGCAACGTGGACACATCCTAAATTTTGGAAAAAAACAGAGGTGTTTTTTGCGAAGTGCCTACCTGTAGATTTTGGCCTCTAGCTCAGCCGGCACCTAGGGAAACCTACCAAACCTGTGCATTTCTGAAAACTAGAGACCTAGGGGAATCCAAGGAGGGGTGACTTGCGGGGCTCGGACCTGGTTCTGTTACCCAGAATCCTTTGCAAACCTCAAAATTTGGCTAAAAAAACACATCTTCCTCACATTTCTGTGGCAGAAAGTTCTGGAATCTGAGAGGAGCTACAAATTTCCTTCCACCCAGCGTTCCCCCAAGTCTCCCGATAAAAATGATACCTCACTTGCGTGGGTAGGCCTAGCGCCGGCGACAGGAAACACCCCAAAGCGCAACGTGGACACATCCTAAATTTTGGAAAAAAACAGAGGTGTTTTTTGCGAAGTGCCTACCTGTAGATTTTGGCCTCTAGCTCAGCCGGCACCTAGGGAAACCTACCAGACCTGTGCATTTCTGAAAACTAGAGACCTAGGGGAATCCAAGGAGGGGTGACTTGCGGGGCTCGGACCAGGTTCTGTTACCCAGAATCCTTTGCAAACCTCAAAATTTGGCTAAAAAAACACATGTTCCTCACATTTCTGTGGCAGAAAGTTCTGGAATCTGAGAGGAGCTACAAATTTCCTTCCACCCAGCGTTCCCCCAAGTCTCCCGATAAAAATGATACCTCACTTGCGTGGGTAGGCCTAGCGCCGGCGACAGGAAACACCCCAAAGCGCAACGTGGACACATCCTAAATTTTGGAAAAAAACAGAGGTGTTTTTTGCGAAGTGCCTACCTGTAGATTTTGGCCTCTAGCTCAGCCGGCACCTAGGCAAACCTACCAAACCTGTGCATTTCAGAAAACTAGAGACCTAGGGGAATCCAAGGAGGGGTGACTTGCGGGGCTCGGACCAGGTTCTGTTACCCAGAATCTTTTGCAAACCTCAAAATTTGGCTAAAAAAACACATGTTCCTCACATTTCTGTGTCAGAAAGTTCTGGAATCTGAGAGGAGCTACAAATTTCCTTCCACCCAGCGTTACCCCAAGTCTCCCGATAAAAATGATACCTCACTTGTGTGGGTAGGCCTAGTGCCAGCGACAGGAAACACCCCAAAGCGCAATGTGGACACATCCTAAATTTTGGAAAAAAACAGAGGTGTTTTTTGCGAAGTGCCTACCTGTAGAGTTTGGCCTCTAGCTCAGCCGGAACCTAGGGAAACCTACCAAACCTGTGCATTTCTGAAAACTAGAGACCTAGGGGAATCCAAGGAGGGGTGACTTGCGGGGCTCGGACCAGGTTCTGTTACCCAGAATCCTTTGCAAACCTCAAAATTTGGCTAAAAAAACACATGTTCCTCACATTTCGGTGACAGAAAGTTCTGGAATCTAAGAGGAGCCACAAATTTCCTTCCACCCAGCGTTCCCCCAAGTCTCCCGATAAAAATGATACCTCACTTGTGTGGGTAGGCCTAGCGCCCGCAACAGGAAATGGCCCAAAACACAACCTGGACACATCACATTTTTTCATAGAAAACAGGGCCTACCTGTGGATTTTGGCCTCTAGCTCAGCCGGCACCTGGGGAAACCTAGCAAACCAGCGCATTTATGAAAACTAGAAACCCAGGGGAATCCAAGATGGGGTGAATTGTGGGGCTCTGACCAGGTTCTGTTACCCAGAATCCTTTGCAAACCTCAAAATTTGGCTAAAAAAACATGTTTTCCTCACATTTCAGTGACAGAAAGTTCTGGAATCTGAGAGGAGCCACAAATTTCCTTCCACCTAGCGTTCCCCCAAGTCTCCCGATAAAAATGATACCTCACTGGTGTGGGTAGGCCTAGCGCCCGCGACAGGAAATGGCCCAAAACACAACGTGGACACATCACATTTTTTCATAGAAAACAGTGCCTACCTGTGGATTTTGGCCTCTAGCTCAGCCGGGCCCGGGGGGGCAGAAATGGCCTAAAATAAATTTGTCCCCCACCCCCCAACCCCCCTGCCCCCCCCGGAGTGACCCTTGCCTATGAGGTCGCCCCCCCTTGCGTGACATTGGTGCCAAAAAAAAAATCCCCGGTGCCTAGTGGTTTCTGCCCCCCTTGGGGCAGATTGACCTACAATCGGCCAATCTGCCCCCAAGGGGGGCAGAAATGGTCTAAATGCAATTTGCCCCCCAGGGGAGCGACCCTTGCCTAATGGGTCGCTCCCCATCTCTACAAAAACAAACAAACAAACAAACAAACAAAAAACCACAAAAAAAACAATTTGCCCTGGTGCCTAGAGGTTTCTGCCCCCCCGGGGGCAGATCGGCCTAATAACAATAGGCCGATCTGCCCCCAGGGGGGGCAGAAATGGCCTAAAATAAATTTGCCCCCCCAATCCCCCCGGGGAGCGACCCTTGCCTGCAAGGTCGTTCCCCTTGCGTGACGGCGCAAAAAAAAGATCCCTGGTGCCTAGTGGTTTCTGCCCCCCTTGGGGGCAGATTGACCAACAATCGGCCAATCTGCCCCCAAGGGGGGCAGAAATGGTCTAAATACAATTTGCCCCCCAGGGGAGCGACCCTTGCCTAATGCGTCGCTCCCCATCTCTAAAAAAACAAACAAACAAAAAAAAAACCCACACAAAAAACAAAATTGCCCTGGCGCCTAAAGGTTTCTGCCCCCCCCCGGGGGCAGATCGGCCTAATACCAATAGGCCGATCTGCCCCCAGGGGGGCAGAAATGGCCTAAAATAAATTTGCCCCCCCACCCCCCCTGGGGAGCGACCCTTGCCTGCAAGGTCGCTCCCCTTGCGTGACTGCGCAAAAAAAAGATCCCTGGTGCCTAGTGGTTTCTGCCCCCCTTGGGGGCAGATTGACCTACAATCGGTCAATCTGCCCCCAAGGGGGGCAGAAATGGTCTAAATACAATTTGCCCCCCAGGGGAGCGACCCTTGCCTAATGCGTCGCTCCCCATCTCTAAAAAAACAAACAAACAAAAAAAAAAAACCCACAAAAAAAAAAATTGCCCTGGCGCCTAAAGGTTTCTGCCCCCCCCGGGGGCAGATCGGCCTAATACCAATAGGCTGATCTGCCCCCAGGGGGGCAGAAATGGCCTAAAATAAATTTGCCCCCCACCCCACTCTGGGAGCGACCCTTGCCTGCAAGGTCGCTCCCCTTGCGTGACGGCGCAAAAAAAAGATCCCTGGTGCCTAGTGGTTTCTGCCCCCATTGGGGGCAGATTGACCTACAATCGGCCAATCTGCCCCCAAAGGGGGCAGAAATGGTCTAAATACAATTTGCCCCCCAGGGGAGCGGCCCTTGCCTAATGCGTCGCTCCCCATCTCTAAAAAAACAAACAAACAAAAAAAAAACACAAAAAAACTATTTGCCCAGGCGCCTAGAGGTTTCTGCCCACATCGGCCTAATACCAATAGGCCGATCTGCCCCCAGGGGGGGCAGAAATGGCCTAAAATAAATTTGCCCCCCTTACCCCCCCCCCGGGGAGCGACCCTTGCCTACAAGGTCGCTCCCCTTGCGTGACGGCGCAAAAAAAAGATCCCTGGTGCGTAGTGGTTTCGGGGCAGATTGACCTACAATCGGCCAATCTGCCCCCAAGGGGGCCAGAAATGGTCTAAATACAATTTCCCCCCCCAGGGGAGCGACCCTTGCCTAATGCGTCGCTCCCCATCTCTAAAAAAACAAACAAACAAAAAAAAAACACAAAAAAACTATTTGCCCAGGCGCCTAGAGGTTTCTGCCCCCCCTGTGGGCAGATCGGCCTAATACTAATAGGCCGATCTGCCCCCAGGGGGGGCAGAAATGGCCTAAAATAAATTTGCCCCCCTCACCCCCCCCGGGGAGCGACCCTTGCCTACAAGGTGCTCCCCTTGCGTGACGGCGCAAAAAAAAGATCCCTGGTGCCTAGTGGTTTCTGCCCCCCTTGGGGGCAGATTGACCTAAAATCGGCCGATCTGCCCCCAAAGCGGGCAGAAATGGCCTAAATACAATTTGCCCCTCCAGGGGAGCGACCCTTGCCTAAGGGGACGCTCCCCATCTGTAAAACACAACAACAACAAAAATCCCTGGTGCCTAGTGGTTTCTGCCCCCCGTGGGGACAGATCGGCCTAATAAAAATAGGCTGATCTGCCCCCATGGGGGGCAGAAATGGCCTAAAATAAATTTGCCCCCCAAGGGAATGACCCTTGCCTAAGGGGTCGCTCCCCTTACGTGAAAAACAAACAAACAAAAAAAACTCCCTGGTGTCTAGTGGTTTCTGCCCCCCTTGGGGGCAGATTGGCCTCATAAAAATAAGCCAATCTGCCCCAAGGGGGCAGAAATGGCCTAAATATAATTTCCCCCTATGGGAGCGACCCTTGCCTAAGGGGTCGCATCCGACACCTAAAAAACAAAAGAAAACAAATAAAAAAACAAACCAAAAAAAAGTATCCCTGGTGTCTAGAGGTTTCTGCCCCCAGGGGGGGCAGAAAAGGCCTTAAAAAAAAATGACCCCCTGGGAGCGACCCTTGCCCAAGGGGTCGCTCCCTTCTGTCAATTTCATAGAAAAAAAAAAAATCCCTGGTGTCTAGTGGGGTTTCAAAAGCCGGATTGCAAGCAATCCGGCTTTTGAAACCCTCGGAGAGACTTCAAAGGGAAGGAAATACATTTCCTTCCCTTTGAAGCCCCTCCGGGCCTCCCCCACGTGATCGAAAGAGAAATGCTGAGCATTTCTCTTTCGATCGCGCTGGAAGCTCTGCTTCCAGCGCGATGGGGGAGGTTTGTGATTGTCAGCGCGCGCTCGCGCGCTGACGTCACAGGGGGGGTGGGGGGGGTCGGGGGTTGAAGGGGAAGGGATTCCCCTGTCAGCCCTGACCTAGGGGGGTGGGGGGGCGGCCCTCGGGAGGAGCGCTTGCGCTTCTCCAGAGGGCAGCATTCAGGACGTAATGGTTACGTCCATGGCGCCACACGGGCGCTGCCATGGACATAACCATTACGTCCGTGGCGGGGAAGGGGTTAAGAATAAACAGAGTTCTAAAATGTTACATGTCCTCATTTATTTAAATGACAAGCATTCACTCCTCACTTTGATGCCTGTCACTTTGTAGCAAATAAAGCAGGAAAATATAACAAAATACTACATGCACAGATAAATATTAGTATTATCTGCAAATATATGCTAACATATGCCTGTATTTAAGGAAATCTCATCTGGTTTTTTTCACCTTATCATGCTTGTATCTGCTCAGCTGTTTGCTTCGAATTCTTGAAGGACAGCATGCAGAGTTACTCAGAAGAATCACAATTTTCTGTATTTTTTAGTTTTTAAAATAAATACAGACAGAAAACACTTTGGGCCTGATTCTGATTCTGGCGGGCGGCGGAGGCCGCCCGCCAGAATTCCGCCCTCCAAAATACCGCGCCGCGGTCAAAAGACCGCAGCGGGTATTTCAAGTTTTCCCCTGGGCCGGCGGGCGGCCGCCCGCCAGCCCAGGGGAAAACGACCTTCCCACGAGGATGCCGGCTCGTAATCGAGCCGGCGGAGTGGGAAGGTGCGACGGGTGCATTTGCACCCGTCGCGTATTTCACTGTCTGCCAAGCAGACAGTGAAATACTTGAAGGGGCCCTCTTACGGGGGCCCCGCGACTCCCCCTCCCGCCATCCGGTTCCCGGCGGGAGAACCGCCAGGAACTGGATGGCGGGAGGGGGAGTCGGAATCCCCAAGCCGGCGCAGCAAGCTGCGCCGGCTTGGAGGATTCCTGGGGGCAGCGGGAAACCGGCGGGAGACCGGCATGCCCCGCGGGGAACCGCCGGCCTGTCGGCGGTGCCACCGCGTCCCGCGGCCCTGGCGGAGGAAATCCGCCAGGGTCGTAATGACCCCCTTTGTTTTCAGTCTGCATTACTCTGTAAAAATCAGTAAAAACAGAAAACTGGGAGTTGTGTAAAGGTTAGGAGCTGTGTAAAGTGTTGGAGGGTCGCATGCACCCCCTAGGCCATTCTTTGAGTATCACTGCCCTAGGCCAAGGAGATTACCGGGAGGTCAGACAAAGGAGCAGATTCTCTTTGCTGTATAGGAACCTTGACTACCAGGGTATGAGGCTCAAACGGGCAGGAGGGCAGACCCTGAGCTCTCCCTTATCAGAGGGAGAGCAGTTGAAAATCAGGGGTTCTGAAGTAAACACTTCTGGCGGCTGTGGTGTGCTGTCAGAAGCCAAACTCCATTAAAATAGGCCCACAGGAATTGGAGAAAACTGTTTTTTGTTGCCCTTTGTCAGGGACTCTCTGGTAGGTTCCCAAGACCTCCAGGCTAAAGATAAATTAATCACTCCCAACATTCTCTTTTTCTATCCCTGAGGAGATCATGACTGAATGGGTTCCCCTCAGTGGTTATTCAGCGGGGCAGCAGATGTAACTCCTTCCTTCATTTATTCACACCTCCCAAGGAGAACCAGTAGCCCAGAGAAGAAGCATCATGGGAGCTCAGTGCTCCATTTGGCAATCTTTCATTTTCTCCAGGGAGGATGAGTGACCTGGGGGTAGTCGGGGGTGCGACTGCACTCCAAGTTCAGGAGCTCACAGAGAGGGATAAAGTCCTAGGAGCAGTGTAGTGTACTTCGCCTTTCCCCATGCCCATTGTCCAGGTGTTGCAGGGAGCACAACACAAGTGCACCACCCATGCTTTACAGCAAACCGGTAGGAGGAAAGAAAGCAGGAGAAAGAAAGAAGCAATTTTGGATGGTGGGGGGTGAGGGGTGGTGAGTTTCCTCCACAGTCACCATCAAAGAAGGGAATGGGTGCCCACTTGGGGCCAGGCAGCTGAATTTGAAATAAAAGAAAAAAAAACAAAAAGAAAATAATTGCTGCATGTGGCCACATCAAAGAGCATTGAAGGTCAAACAAATGAACAGGGCCAGAGAACCCCCAAAAGCGTAAATGGCAGACTGACAAATGGACATATCTGCCTCGTGGTGTCCAAAGGAGGGTATTGGCACCACCAGGGAGTTGTAATTGTGCTTGGGGGTTGCCAGGAGAGCAGCAGGTCTCCACAAGGAGCCACACACTTCACAATTTCTCCGACAGTTAAAAGAGTGACTTGGAAATACTTCATTTCCATTCTCAAGCATTGCTGGAGTTAGGACTTATTTTCTATTTCTCTGGGATGCAGGTACCTTTGTTTTTAAGGTGGGTGGCCACTTTGTAGCAAGTATAAAAGTAGACGAAAGACCTTTCATAGTTTTAAACATTAAAATCTTCATTGACAGTAACAGTATTAATGGTGAATCAGTGCACATATTGTTGAATTTTATGGGAAGGTGATACATCCTGTACCATTACTGTGTAGATTGTACTTTGATTTAACTGAATGATTATGCCTTTAACTACTGTTGTGACACCCTGACAAATATAAAAGGTCTGATTTTTTTGGTACCTGCTCACAATAAGTTGCGTTAGGTTCATTGGGGGTAATGTAATTTTAGAATTCAGGGCTTGCTGGTGCACTGATCGTTATAAGTGCTTCCAGTGCAGGGGCTACAGGGAACATTTAGGGGTTTACCTGATCTGTGAGGCCCTTCTTTAGTGTACACTCTCTGTTGGTTTCGCTAACATTTAAAGGGTGACACCATGGACATCTTCACCTGTCATTCTGTATATATTTGTAAGTGTGTGTTTGTTTATTTAGAAGCCAGTGTAATAAAGTGACTTTCATTTTTATTCACTATTAATAACTAATTGTTGTGAGTTGAGTTCTGAGTCTCTAGGCCAAAGCATCCCCCCTAAGTGAGCCTTGGACTCCTCTGCCTCACTACCTTGAGTGTCCAGTGCTAAAAAGGAATCAGGTCCTAATGAGGGGCCCTGCAGGATGGAGTCTCAGGACGCCAGTTGTGCCAGATCTTAATTGATACTGTTGGGGCCCGGCTTCACCAGGCCCGGACTCCTGCCAATCATTAATAAACCATCCTCGGGTATAATTTATATTTCGCCCGGGAATTTAGTCAGTTATACCCCAAATGATATGAATACATTGTACTCAAATGTCACTCCTTTTTATCAAACACTACGATTATGGCACACCCAGATCCACCAGGTGGTAAACTTTGGCTATCACGTGATACACTCATTCGGGCAGCCTTTTTATTTCAACAGTGCATTAGAGATACCAGAGGCATCGTGTAGACAAGTAACTTCGCAGGACAATATGTCTGAGAATGGGCACGTAAAGAGACTTTACGTTGCCACCAGCAATATACCTGTGATCCTGATATCTAGTTACCTGCTATTAGACATTATGCAGCATTTGCCCCAATGTCCAAAACTGAAATGCTACAATTTCTTCCTGAAAACATGGAAAATTAAATCCTTCCATCCTGGGAAACCTAAGACTCTAAAAGAGACGTACAAATCTTAATTCAGGTACACTTTTGTTCATTTTTGCTTCATACTTTCCAAAATTACCCAATAAACAAGTGAGATTTATACAAGTTTTCAGTAGAAACATGCTCACATAGGGGATGGTTTAAAAATATAAATTTACACTTCCATGTGTAAAGGTTGAGCGGAGAGCCATGCGGGCTCTCCTTGCTTAACATAACGTGCTCGCCGTGTCCAGGAGGGGCACGCAATACACGTCTATAAATAAAGAGGGAACTGCGGTGACGCAGTTCCGAGTGTGGCTGCAACACGATACAGGGGACAAAGCTGATTTTGACGCAGCAGTGACTGCCTTGAATAGGCATTTTGATCCTCAACTTAACTCAGACTACGAACGTTTTAAGCTGAGACAGGCGCAGCAGACCGAGGTTGAGTCAATGGACATGTTTTACGCCAGGCTGAGAAAATTGGTGAGCTTGTGCACAGGACTCAACCAGCAAGAAGAAATCCGAGCACAGATCATTCAAGGGTGTAGGTCTAATGCTTTAAGAAAGCTCATTCTTCGGCAACAGGGCATGTCCCTTGATGATATTCTGATTCTGGCGAGGTCACATGAACTGTCAGCAGTGCGAGCAGATGCTATGGCGGCAGTGAGAGGTCAGTCGTTAGCCGCTGCGTCATCGACTCGTGTGGTTCAAGTCAAGGAGGAACAAGTGGATGCCGTACAGACACGCCCGATAACAACCCGTAAGCTGAACCCTGCTAAAACCAGTGATAGAGCCTGTGGAAGCTGTGGCTATGAGCATCGACCGAACCCAGGGTGCCCGGACAAAAGGGCAATCATGTAACCGCTGTGGTAAGCCAAACCATTTTGCTAAAGTGTGCCGATCCAGAAGGATCAAGCCAGGAGAACAGAAAGGAAGAGACTCCAATGTCAGAGCTGTGTCCAAGAGTGCGGAGGAAACAAGGGATCATGCGACAGCGAGTGGTCCGGTCTTTGAGGAAGATGAAGAAGAGGACATTTTTGTAATATCCTTTACGGGGGGAAAGCCAGGAAGAAAGGGACCGCCTCCAATGAGTGATGTTCACGTCAATGGCATGCTGGTCTCTGTACTCATTGACACCGGAGCGTCTGTCAATGTCATGGATGAGACCCTTTTAAAAAAATTAGTACCTGCCCCGCCACTTACCTTGACAGCTACCAAAATATATAATTATGGAGGGAGAGATCCCTTCCCCTCAAAGGAACTGTGGAGGTGGCCGTAAGCAGTGGAGACAGATCAACGGAGGCCAAATTCTATGTCGTGACTGGGGATCGAGGCACCTTGTTAGGATGTAATACGGCTGAAGAGTTGGAGCTAGTGTTCTTTGCGCGTCAAATATATGACACCCACGTAGAACGCCTTCTCCATGAATTCCCGCAGCTATTCGAGGGACTAGGACGTCTAAAAGGGAAACGCATCAAGTTGCACATAGACCACAATGTGATTCCGGTGGCTTTACGACATCGTCGCGTGCCATTTCATCTACGGCCGGTTGTTGAGAAAGAGCTGCAATTATTGGAAGAACAAGGAGTCATAGAAAAGGTAGATGGGCCTACGCCGTGGGTGTCACCCTTGGTGATCGCACCGAAACCTAAACAGCCGGGAGCGATTCGTCTCTGCGTGGACATGCGCCTGCCGAATAAGGCTATCCGGAGAGAGAGGCACATAACCCCCACTATGGATGACATCATTGCGGATCTGAATGGGGCCCAGTGGTTTTCAAAGTTGGATCTCAATGCGGGGTATCATCAGTTAGAACTGGACCCTGAAAGCAGGAACATTACTACGTTCTCGACACATGTGGGGCTAAGAAGGTATAAGAGACTAAGTTTTGGGGTGTCGTCAGCTGCCGAAGTATTTCAGAACGCGATTCGAGAAACGTTGTCCGGGTTGCCGGGTGTAATCAACTTAAGTGATGATATCTTGATATTCTCTAAGACTAGAGAGGAGCATCATCGTCATCTAAGGGCGACGTTGAAAAGGTTGACTGAAGCAAGGCTAACACTTCACAAGAAAAAGTGTGCCTTCTATCAAAACTCGGTAGAGGTTTTTCGGATATGTGTTTTCAAAAGATGGTCTGCAAGTGGACCCAAGGAAGGCTGAAGCAATCCGTCAAGCCCCTGTTCCGCAAAATCCAACGGAAGTTCGTAGTTTTCTAGGGATGGCCACCTATTGTGGGAGGTTTATACCACAGCTTGCCACCATGTCTGAACCTCTTCGAAGACTCACAAAAGGGCAACACCGCTGGGACTGGACTCCGGACGCACAACAGGCGTTTGTGGACATCAAAAATGCGTTGCTTGATAAAGCGACTATGGCTTATTTCAACCCTGGTAGGAAAACCGAAGTGGTGGTGGATGAGAGCCCCGTCGGGCTGGGAGCCGTCCTCTTACAAGAAAAGAGGCATCAAGAGTGGATCCCTGTTGCGTACGCCAGTAGGGCATTGTCGGCGGTTGAAACCCGGTATGCGCAGATCGAGCGTGAAGCTCTAGCTATCCGATGGGCGTGCCGTCATTTCCACCTGTATTTGTATGGGCATGAATTTCAAGTAGTAACTGACCACAAGCCCCTGGTCCCTTTGTTTGCGGGTAGCCCACGTCTTGCACCTCCGAGAATTGAGCGATGGACTGTTCTACTTCAACCTTATAGGTTCTCGGTTGTATATCGGCCTGGTGCAAATAATCCTGCAGATTATCTGTCTGGACACCCGTCTCCGAAGGTGTTTGATGTTCATCAAGAACAAGATGAAGAAAGTACTGAAGTTTTTGTCAGCATGGTTGTGCAGTCGGCATGTCCTAATGCTCTTCTCGTAACTGACATTGTGAACGCTACCCAGGAAGATGCGATGTTGAGTTGTGTCAAAGAAGCGTTAAGCCACAAAAAGTGGAAATATTTTCTAGAAAAGACCCATATGTCCTGTCCTGATCAAAAGGTGGCTATGCAGAGCATCTGGAAAGTGCGTGATGAGCTGTCTACCGATAATGAGGGGTTGGTTCTGAGGGGAAGGCGAATCGTGCTTCCACAATGTCTCTGTTCGAGAGTGATCGAGTTGGCTCATCAAGGGCACCAAGGGACTGCTAAAACCAAAGCGAGATTACGTGCCAAAGTCTGGTTCCCGGGTATGGATACTCAGGTTGATGAAATGGTAGGGAGATGTCATTCCTGTATCATTACGTCGATAGAACCTCCGAGTTGCCCAGTGATAACTGAACCGGCTACTCTGAAACCATGGGCTAAAGTGAGCATGGACTTTGGGAGTTTCCCAGATGGGAGATTGACTGCCGTTCTGATTGATTCATATACCAAATTCCCAATAGTGGAGGTGGTAGCGTCAACGGCGTTTGAAAATGTACAGCCAGTTCTACAAAAGACGTTTGCCTTGTTCGGTTTGCCTGACGAAATTCGAACTGATAATGGTCCTCCTTTCCAAGGGCAAGAGTTTAGATCATACCTTGATGGTCTAGCCATTCGTCATCGTAAGATAACGCCTTACTGGCCTCAGGCAAATGAGGACGTGGAAAGGTTCATGCGAACTCTGAACAGGGCTCTAAGGATTGGAGTGGAACGAAAGGAAAACAGTGAACAATGTCTATATCAATTTTTGAGTACTTACCGTCAAACACCTCACAGCACCACTGGTTGTGCTCCCTCCTCTCTGATGTTCAAAGTATCTCCACGTGACTGTATTCCCTCAGGTCCTAAATGGAAACCTCCTGTATTGGGCGTAAAAGCCACTCAAAACCGGCGAGAAGCTACTAATCAGCGGGCGAGTGTCCAACGGCGAGCTAAGTATCGAGGGTTTCAAGAAGGAGATCGGGTGGTCGTGAGATGTCGGCGAGGAGGAGGAAAGTTTAGAACGCCGTTTGAGCCCGATGTATGGGAAATAATTGGCATCAAGGGATCCATGATAACTGCTGCAAAAGGGAGACAGAGAGTGACACGAAATGTATCACATTTTAGAAGGGCTGGTCTAAGAGAGTCGACCAGTGAAGAAGGGGAAATAGAAGACATAACATGTGGTTCATCACTATTAGCTGAGGAAAGGAAGAGTGTTGCTGAGCCAACAACGATCGAGCAAACCCGGCCTAGTTGCGTTCTTGAACATGGAAGTGGGAGAACTAGAAGTGCCAGATATGATCTACGCCCGAATCCAGTACTGAGCAGTCAGCTGAAAGACTTTGTTTGTCGACTAGAGTGCTCAGAAAATTAAGTGTCGGTGTCATCTGTTAGTGCAAGCACACTGTGGGAAGAACGGTGTGGACAGTGTGAAAATGACCTCCAGCCGTCTAAAGCGGACTCTGTGAGCGACACGAGGATTCAGGGGGTTAAGAAACAAGTTTTGGAGTGTTCTTTCAGTTATTCGTTATTTGGGATATTTCTTTCAATCTTATTTTTGAAACTTTTCGTGTGGTCAGGTTTTCATTGATTGCTTAAGTTTATTTTGTTAACCCTTGTCCATGTGGAGTAAAACATGGGGGGGATGTAAAGGTTGAGCGGAGAGCCATGCGGGCTCTCCGTGCTTAACATAACGTGCTCGCCGTTTCCAGGAGGGGCACGCAGTACACGTCTATAAATAAAGAGGGAACTGCGGTGACGCAGTTCCGAGTGTGGCTGCAACACGAAAGGGTCTGTGCGTGGTCTTTGCATGCAGCGCTGCGCCACGTGTTTACACCATGCAAGTTTACGATTGTTTTCACAGAGGGATTTAAGATTAGTATGCGGAGTTACTCTTGAATACCTTTGGGAATATCAAACAATCGTAAACTGCCACGAAAGGGTAGGTTTACCTTTGCGAATCAGGCCCACGACCTTTATAACAAGGCAAAACAAAAGACACGAAATCACAAATGTATGCATAATATGTCTCAATACATTTTCTATCCACAAACATTTATTTTCTTTCAAACCTTTCTCCCAAAACCAAGTTGATTTTACAGGGGCATATGATTAATACCATCTGTCAGCATACTGAATTGGCATCTCTCTTTATGCAGTCGCCACTGTTTCCTAATGTTTATGTTGCTTCCTGTTCTTAGAAAGTCTGTCTTTATTTTTCCTGACGTATCCAAATATTATTTAGAAAAAAAGAAAAAAATGTCCTTACTTTATTAAGATCTCTCAGAAGCAAGGTTTCAAAATATTCACTCTAAAATGCGCTCCCTCTTAATAACTTCATTATAATGTTACCTTCTCTTTTATAAACTGTTATTAATTGTGATATGTGGGAGCATATCTCAGAAATATTATATTGTAATCCTGAGATATTATGCTACATACAGTACCGATTTTGTACTTGTTTTCATGTTTTTTAATTGTAATTTGTTTTTCAGTAACAAAGGTAGAAGGAGAGAGACAAAAAGCTCACCCCACCGCATTTCTAACAGCACGGGGGAGGGGACAGAGCGAATTATTTTGACATGTGCAAACACCTCATCGTTGTATTGGCAGCTGGTGGAAGACCAATGAGGGGCTACTTAACCAGAAAGTGTTTTCAGCTTGAGGTGTGTACGTGTTAGTGCTTGTGTCAAAATTGTGGCATCACATGCTCTCAGCACTGGGCATCAACTCCAACACCACTGGGTGGAATGGTTTGGATGGGAAGGGGACCTTCTGCAGCACTTTTGGGAATGATGTGGGTATATTGGCTGTTTAGTGATGCATAATGCGTCTTGTTATACCAAGGCTCCTGGTTTTATGGTATTTTATTTTTACATTTCTATATCTATATAGTCATACTCATTTTTTATTTTTTATTTATCGATGTATATTTAGAACTTTGTAAAAAAGATACTAGGATTTTTCCAAACAAGAAATGTACCCTTATAATTCCGTATCCACAGATGATAAACTAATGGTCTCATTTTAAAATAAAGCACATTTTAGTATCAAACTTGTCTACAATTTAAGCTATCACTGTTACCTGTCAGTCTGCACAGCTATTGACACAGCAGTCCTGACTGACATCATTTAGGATTACATAAAATGTAATTTCTGTTTTTATCCATAGTTAAAATAAATCCAGAAACGAATATATATATATGTGGCTTTCTACCTGCATTCATCTGGACAAATCAGCAAAAATGGAAAATTGAGAGATTTAGTTATAATTAATCAATGTCATTGTTATGTATTTCATCCACTGGAAGTGATTGGTGCGAATAACGGAATCTAAATCCAATTATTCACTGCAATGAAAACTCAATGAAAAAGGAAAGCTACTTTTCAATGTTGTGATGGCATGAAAGGAAGCACTTTCTTCCCCAGGCACCATCCGCATCATCTAAGTATCCAGAGACTTGATTGAAGTCCTGGAATGAATCATGCCCTCCCTGTGGAAAGCCTACCTGATGAGCAAAGTATTTTACACTTCTTCTGCCACCAGGAAAATTTCAGGAGCAGGCAACGCAGAGGGCAAAAATATACTGCTCCTCACACACTTGTTTGTAAAATGTGTTTTCCCCTTTTCCATTTCAGGCGCTAAGGCAGTGAGAGTGCTGAGTGACAGCAAGGGAAATATTTTCCTGCTGCCTGACTTCCCCTTGCAAGGATTGAAGCTGGGTATGCTGTAAAGTTTTTGCATCAGGTGTCAGTGGCGCCCGTCCTTTAGGGCGGAGGTGCCATGTCCCCCCACCTTTTGCCCCCCATGAAGAGTGTCTGTCAGGCTGAACAAAGGTCAGCCTGACAGACACTCTTCATGTTCAGGTCAGGCAGCCAGGAGCAGACATGCACGATTTGCGCAGACTCCTGGCTGCCTGAGCTGAACTTTGCTGGGCTAAGGAGATCACAGCTCCTATGGGCATGACCTCCTAAGCCCAGCAAAGGTGCCTCGAGGCCCTCCCCTGGGTGACGAGGAAAGCGTCACCAATTGACATTCTCCCTGGGTGCTTCAGTTCAAGCCCTGAAGTGCCCATGGCGAGTGTCAATCAGTGACACTTCGTCACAGAGTGGGGTGGGGTCAGCAGTCTCACTGACCCCATCCCACTCTGTGACGAGGCTGGGACTGCTGCCTTCCATCATTGGCTGACCTAAGGCTAGCCAATGAGGGAAGGCAGCAGTCCCAACCCTCCTGGGACCTGGAGGCCAAAGGTAAGTGTGTGTGTGTATGTGTGTGATGTTTCAAATTTGAATGTTTGGTGCGTGTGTGCATGTTTAAATAGTATGAATGTTGTTAATGGATGTGCGTGCTTGCGTGCATGTGTGAAAGTATGTGTGTGATGTTTTAAAATGAGTGTTTGGTGCGTGCGTGCACGTTTGAATAGTATGAGTGTTGTTAATGGATGTGCGTGTGTGCGTGCGTGTCTGTGTGTGAAAGAATGTGTGTGTGTGTGTGTGTGCCCCGCCCGCCCCCTCCCTCCTAAAGCTGCCGGCCACCACTGTCAGGTGTAGCAGTCCGGAAATATCACCCATCTTTGTGAAGAGTATCACAATGGTGCAGGAAGGGAAACATCCTTTTTTACTACTTTTTTTTTCCGAAAGTCGTGGTTAACGAAAGCGCAACAACGCTTTTTTTAACCACGACTACGGTTTTTTGTGCCTTAACTATGTATGTTCTGAACAACGAACATGCAAGGTTAAGGTACAAAGAAGGGAGTTGGCGAAGGTAAGTGGTGGGTTTAGGTTTTGGGGAGGGGGTGGGGGATCAGGGGGTTTTAGGTTTTAGGGTGGGGTTGGGGGGTTGGGGCGTTTTTGGTTTTGGGGAGTGGGTGGGAGGTCAGGGGGTTTTAGGTTTTGGGGTGGGGTTGGGGGGGTGGGGCGTTTTTGGTTTTGGGGAGGGGGTGGGGGGTCAGGGGGTTTTAGGTTTTGGGGTGGGGTTGGGGGGGTGGGGCGTTTTTGGTTTTGGGGAGTGGGTGGGGGGTCAGGCGGTTTTAAGTTTTAGGGTGGGGTTGGGGGGTGGGGCGTTTTTGGTTTTGGGGAGTGGGTGGGGGTCAGGGGGTTTTAGGTTTTGGGGTGGGGTTGGGGGGTGGGCGTTTTTGGTTTTGGGGAGTGGGTGGGGGGTCAGGGGGTTTTGGGTTTTAGGTTTTAGGGTGGGGTTGGGGGGTGGGGCGTTTTTGGTTTTGGTGAGTGGGTGGGGGTCAGGGGGTTTTAGGTTTTGGGGTGGGGTGGGGCGTTTTTGGTTTTGGGGAGTGGGTGGGGGGTCAGAGGGTTTTAGGTTTTGGGGTGGGGTTGGGGGGGTGGGGTGAGGGATGTAGGGTGAATGGTGCCTATTGCTAATGATTTTATCAGGAATGCCTTTACAACGAAATATCGTTGTTAAGGCATTCGTGGTAAAATCATTAGTAGTAGAAACGAGGTCGGTGTTCCGACCTCGTTGTTAAGGCAGTAGTTGTTTTTTAATTCGTTGTTTCGTCGTACAATCGTGCAGGAACACATAGAGCCTCACTTAGGGAATAATTGATGATCTGTAGGCCTGCACGGTCAGCGGACTGAAAACTAGAGCATGTAATGAAATAAGCCCTGCATGGCAGTGCTGTGAGTTATAGTTAAACTTTATGTAATCATATTTAGCAATGTAAGTGTTTTTAAAGTTTTGTTTTCTAACCATGACTGCACTTTAACTGTGATTTTTCAGTGGATTTCTGAGTTTGTTTTTAAACGTATGTTAAGGTCTTATAATCAAAGTGAATCATAACTTCTCTTTAATCTTTGACTTTTTCATTAAAATATATACACACACATAGGTTACATTAATAAAATGTAGACATTCACAGAGAAAAGCAAAGTTTAAAGGCACAATACATTTAGGTCAACTGTTCATTTGAAACATAGGGGTTCATTACGACCCCGGAAGTCGGTGTAATATTGGCGGTAGTACTGCCAACAGACCGGCAGTACATACTATTATGACATTGGCAGTTTGGCCAAAGCCAAACCGCCAATTTAACACACCGGCCGCCAAGGCGGTAACAACCGCCGGGCTGGAGACTACAGTTTCCAGTCCGGCGGCCATCACTAGTCCGTCAATGGCATTATGACCCCACCCACCTCCATGTTTTCCGTGGCTTCTGTACCGCCACGAAAACCATGGTGGTAGACACTATCAGTGACAGGGAATTCCTTCCCTGGCACTGACAGGGGTCTCCCCCTCGTCATCCCCATAGTCTTCCCTCTCCCTCCCCTCTCCCTCCTGACCCCCCGACATACACACAGTACACCCACATACATACACTCTCACATACCCACATTCACCTACCATGCATGCATTCATACACACACACAGCAACACTCACAAACATACATACTGGCACACACGCTATCACACGACACAACATAAATGTACACTCAAACCCATTCATGCACATACGCATTACACATGCCTCACACCCGCATGCACGCACACAAGCACAGTCACACACACCCCCACACACACACACAACACCCCCCAACCCTCTCCCCTGTTGGAGAACCCGACTTACCTGCTTGCAGGGGGTCCTCAGAAAGGAGACGGGAAGCGGCGCTGCTGCCAGCTGCAGCGTCCACCAGCAGAACACCGCCAGGCCGTATCATGAGACATGATACGGTCGGCGGCGTTCTACTGGCGTGGCACTGCTGCTAGCAGCAGCGCCACCTTACCGCCATCTGCCGCCATGACCGTAGCTGGAATTCCGCCAGCCTTCTGGTGGAATTCCGGCTACAGTCATATTTTGGTGGACGGTTGGTAGCCACGGCGACAGTATGTTGGCGGCCGTTGCCGTGGCAGTAGGCGGCATTTGCCACCAATGTTATATTGAGGGCAATAATGTTTTAAACTAAACAAAAAGTATTGAGATTCATCAGTTTTAATGATCTCAAGTAACTATAACTCACGCCCTAAAATAAGTATAACTCGTGCCCCCGAAATGCACAAATGCACAATTTTGTTACCAATGATCTCATTTCAAATGTCATTAGGGGTGTTATCAATACAATCATTGAGCATGTAATGTATGAGGATATAAGGTGTGCGTGGCAAGGGAGCATGTATTTAGATACAGTTATGGTTAGTGTGTAACTCTAATTAGATCTGTGTACCATAACTTGCACAACAAATGCAGGCAAGTTTAATTGATGGTTGCTGTGCTGACCATTCCTGTATATCTGGAGGAGGTTACATGCGCACGACAGGGAATTTTTGCTTTATTTGCCAGTTCATGCATGGTACACCAGGCTCGACCTGTTCCTGGGGGACTGTTTATCAGGAGTGCAAAATACCTGAATAAGGTTGTCTCTGATAGCAATTTGCTCCTTCTTTCATTTGGTTGGACCAGATTCCTTCATGGGATCCCTACCTCAATGCTACCAATGTCAGCACTCTTAGAAACACCATATCAAAAATCTATTGGGAAGGACATAGACAATTATTTCATTGTGAATCTGGGCTCCATGGTTGACTAGGTGATTGAGTGGGACACCTTTAAATTTGTGATTTGAGGCCAATATATTATGGTCTCATTAATAAGAAATTATTGAAGGTGAGGGTCCTTGCATTAGTAATGGAATTGGAGGAGTGTGAGAGGGGTGCAGTTGCTGATCCAACTCCTAACTATGGATGAGATGAAAAACAGATATGATGTGCAGCTGGTCAGGCTGAGACTTGAAGACTACCAGAAATATGTTGTGAAGCAACATTGTTAGACCTGACAGCCTGAGGGTGGTCACCCCTAACGTTTTGCCTGCCTGCCTCCCTCCACTTTTTGGACACTGTTTTTGCTGGTTTTTAGACTCTGCGCACTTTACCACTGCTAACCAGTGCTAAAGTGCATATGCTCTCTCCCTTTAAACAGTGTTACATTGGATCATACCCACTGGACTAATTAATTTACTTATAAGTCCCTAATAGAGTGTACTATATGTGACCAGGGTCTGTAGATTAAATGCTACTAGTGGGCCTGCAGCACTGATTGTGACACCCACTTAAGTAGCCCCTTAACCTTGTCTCAGGCCTGTCATTTCAAGGCCAGTGTGTGCAGTTTCACTGACAATTCGACTTGGCATTTAAAAGTACTTGCCAAACCTAAAACAAAAACATTTTCTACATATCAGACACCCCTAAGGTATACCCTAGGTAACCCATAGGGCAGGGTGCTGTGTATGCAAAAGGCAGGACATGTACCAATGTAGTTTACATGTCCTGGTAGTGTAAAACTTCTAAATTATTTTTTACACTGTTGTGAGGCTTGCTCCCTTCATAGGCTAACATTGGGGCTGCCCTCATACATTGTTTGAGTGGTAGCTGCTGATCTGAAAGGAGTAGGAAGGTCAAATTTAGTATGGCCAGAATGGTGATATAAAATCCTGCTGACTGGTGAAGTTGGATTTAATATTACTATTTTAGAAATGCCACTTTTAGAAAGTGTGCTAGTAAACCACAGAGGGTAACCCAAAAACCGATCGGGCTGGGTAGAATATAATCATTACATACGACAATGCCCTAACGGGGAAAAACAAATTGTTTATATATCATAAAACAACATAGGTGAAAACAAACAAACTATTTATTCATACAAATATAATATTCATTTATTTACTTATACATAAATATAAATTTAATATATTCATCCTATATGGACAGCCCATCTGATAAAACAACACAACAAAGGACAGGTAGTGTGAGAAAAAGTGCTCGTGATAGATAGAAAGAAGAATAATACATATTGCAATGGATCAAAAACCTATACAAGAAACATTAAAAACAGTCGGTTGGTTCTTTTCTGTTTGCTGCATTAAATCCATTCCAAGTCCTCAGTGTCAGCGTAGCGACTGGAAATTCGAGGCATGGCCCACTAGATCGACGCATAGCCGAGCCAGAACGACGCAGCCTGACTTCCAAAGAGGAATCGAGGCAGCGCCTGCCGTGCGGTAGAAAATTTGATGCAATGCCCACCGGATCAACGCAGCTCCTGTGATTTCATACTGCCAGCGCAAGAAATCCACGCACTGTCCCTGGGACATCTAAAAACCCTGTAACCCGAAGAGGATCCACAACTGAGCGCCGGAAATCGACGCACAGCCGTCCCTGCGTGGAAACTAAACTACGCATCGCCGTGTGCGGCCTAAGAAATCGATGCACACCCCTTTGTTGCCACACTTCTCTTCCTCTGCAACCCTTTGCAGAAATTTTTCACGTGAACCAGGTACTTTGCGCTTGAAAGAGGCTTTGTTTGCTTTAAAAAGACTTAAGACACTTTTCAGTGATATCTCTACATTTACTTAATGCATCTTTGATCATTTTGACCTGTATTCAAGCAGATAAATATTTTGGGCCGTATTTATACTTTTTGGCGCACAAGTGCGCCAATGCAGTTGTGCGTCAAAAAAGTTAACGTCGGCTAACGCCATTCCAAAGCGCCATGCGGGCGCCTTATTTATGGAATGACGTTAGCCGGCGGAGCTGCCTGGTGTGCGTAAAGAAAAATGACTTACACCAGGCAGCGCCGGCGTAGGGGAAAATGGAGCTTGGGCGCCAAAAAATGGGGCAAGTCAGGCTGAGGCAAAATTTTCGCCTCAACCCGATTAGCGCCATTTTTTTAGACTCCCAACCCCCATTGAAATGACTCCTGTCTTAGCAAAGACAGGAGTCATGCCCCCTTGCCCAATGGCCATGCCCAGGGGACTTCTGTCCCCTGGGCATGGTCATTGGGCATAGTGGCATGTAGGGGGGCACAAATCAGGCCCCCCTATGCCACAATTTTTTTTAAAAAAAAATACTTACCTGAACTTACCTTAAGTTCCCTGGGATGGGTCCCTCCATCCTTGGGTGTCCTCCTGGGGTGGGCAAGGGTGGCAGGGGGTGTCCCTGGGGGCATGGGAGGGCACCTCTGGGCTCCTTCCGAGCCCACAGGTCCCTTAACGCCTGCCCTGACCAGGCGTTAAAAAATTACGCTAAAACGGCTGGACGTCATTTGTTTTTGACCCGCCCACTCCTGGGCGTCATTTTTGCCCGGGAGTGTAAATACGGCGCACATGCATATCATTAACGCAAGGTAGGTGTCCACGCTAAAAAATGACGCAAACTCCAAGATCTTTGGCGCTAGACGGGTCTAACGCCAAAGTATAAATATGGAGTTAGTTTTGCGTCGGATTTGTGTAAAAAAAAACGCTGCAATTCCGGCGCAAACAGAGTATAAATATGCCCCTTTATATTTTCCTTAAAACAGTGTGGTGTATTTTTGTTGTGCTACATGGTGGTATTGTATGATTTATTGCACAAATACTTTACACATTGCCTTCTAAGTTAAGCCTGACTGCTCAGCGCCAAGCTACCAGAGGGTGAGCACAGGATAATTTGGATTGTGTGTGACTTACCCTGACTAGAGTAAGGGTCCTTGATTGGACAGGGGGGTAACCTGACTGCCAACCTGTTGGAAAATGGGTTATTGGTAAGGGCAGGTAGGTACCTACACTTAGCAATAGGCCACTAACCTCCACTAAGGTCCAGTTAGGTCTCAGTAAATTAACCCCAGCTCAACCCTTGGTAGCTTGGCAACGAGCGTCAAGGCTTAACTTAGGAGACAGAGTGTAAAGCATTCAAATATCACAAAACAGTAATTAAATAAAACACAGGAAACAGTTTAAAAATCCAAAACCAATTCATAAAAATAGATTATATTTTATCTTTAAAATTACACCAAAACGAATAAAATCGGATAAGGGGAACCGGAGATATGAATTTTTAAAGAATTATTATTTTTTTAGCGCCTAGAAACAAAAAGCGCCAATCGGGTCATCTGGTTTCACCTCGACCGGGGCAAAGTCAAAGTTTAAGGCCGACCGCTATGGATCCCTGCTCGGCTACAGGCCGCGGGGGGCCTCGGTTAAAAGTTTACCTTCACACTTAGGGGGTCATTCCGACCCCGGCGGTCAAGGACCGCCGGGGCCGGGGATGCGGGAGCACCGCCAACAGGCTGGCGGTGCCCCACAGGGCATTCTGACCGCGGCGGTTTGGCCGCGGTCAGAAGAGGAAAACCGGCGGTCTCCCGCCGGTTTTCCGCTGCCCTGGGAATCACCCATGGCGGCGCAGCTTGCTGCGCCGCCATGGGGGATTCCGACCCCCTCACCGCCATCCTGTTCCTGGCGGCTCCGGCCGCCAGGAACAGGATGGCGGTGAGGAGTGTCGTGGGGCCCCTGGGGGCCCCTGCAGTGCCCATGCCAATGGCATGGGCACTGCCGGGGCCCCCGTAAGAGGGCCCCACTTCGTATTTCAGTGTCTGCTTTGCAGACACTGAAATACGCGACGGGTGCCACTGCACCCGTCGCACATACCCACTCCGCCGGCTCCATTCGGAGCCGGCTTCCTCGTGGGGAGGGGTTTCCCGCTGGGCTGGCGGGCGGCCTTCTGGCGGTCGCCCGCCAGCCCAGCGGGACAGCCAGAATGGCCTCCGCGGTCTTTCGACCGCGGAGCGGCCATATGGCGGCTCCCTCCAGGTGGGCGGCGACCGCCGCCCGCGGGGGTCAGAATGACCCCCTTAGTCTTTTTTTCGAAATTTTCTTCAGCGGGACGAACCTGCCAGTCCAATCCGACCTCCTGGAGCCCTTCTCCGGATACGCGATGCTGGAATCCTCAGTGGAGATTTTTACCTTCGGACTTAGTCATTTTTCGAGGTGAAATTCCTTCGACCGGGGTCAAACCTGGATCTCGATCCGACGTCCATGGAGCCCTCCTCTGATACTCTGGCTGGAAGGTCCCGGTCAACTTTTTACCTTCGGACTTAGTCTCTTTTTCGGAGATTTTCTTTACCGGGACCAGCAAATCAGGCCGGGTCGCGTTGAGGCAAGCCGGCTAGAGATGCAGGGCTGAAATTGGCAACTTTTTCAGGTAAAGTTTAAAACTCTTTACCTGAACAAGTTATATTAAATCCCACAACTGGAAGTTGTGGGATTTATTACAACAATTAATTTGATACCAAATTCTTGGTATGCATCATTTAAGGAGACTTTAAAAATTAAAATAAAGTCTCCCCATTTTAGCCTATGAAGGCCATTTACTACAATGAGGGAAAAACGAATTTGGCTGTTTTTACCTCACCAGGGCTTATAAAACTATTTTTATAAAGTCCCTGCTTATAGTTACATGGCACCCAGCCCTAGGGGCACATAGGGCACACCTTAGGGGTGACTTATATGTAAAAATAAGGTAGTTTAAGACTTTGGAACTACTTTTAATTCCAAAGTCGAATTTGCATATAACTTTAATTTAAAAGCAGCCAGCAAGGCAGGCCTGCCTTTAAAATGACACTGGGCACCTCAGCAGTGCACTATGCTGTGGTCCCTAAACCTACATGCCCTACCATATACTAGGGACTTATAGGTAGGTTAACTTAGCCAATTATAATTAGCCTAATTTGCATATCCATTTTACACAGAGCACTGGCCCTGGGACTGGTAAGCAGTACCCAGGGCACAGCCAAGAGTCAGTAACCACCAGTACCTGTCCAAAAAGTGTGGGGGTGACCAGGGCAAAAAGGAGGACTTTCCTACACAACCAAAGACCCCATTTCTAACAAGCATGATAAGGGTGACAAAGCGTGTTAGCTGCTTGCCTTGTTGATATGCTCAGAGGTGCCTCATACTCCTATCTATGGAATTTGGAATTACATTAGTTTGCTCCTAAATACACAGGCAAATTGTACACATCCCCCACGACAAAGGGCCAGTGGGACTACAAAAATACTTGGATGTGCTACCCTTCCCACATGTCATAACAGACAAGGCACTGACCGTTGAAGCTCCTACACCAGAAATAGCTGCAGTGATTGAACTGTTCTCTATGGGTAAGACACCAGGGCCCGATGGCCCACCAGCAGAATATTTCAAAGCTTATAAAACACAACTGTCACCACAACTACTTACTGTATAAACAGAAGCACACCATAAAGTGATATTTCCTATGACACTGAGAGAAGTGGTGATACTAATGTTGAATAAACAGAGAAGGGATCACATTGACGTTCCCCATGTTAACTCAGATGTAAAAATATTTGGTAACATTTGGCCATTAGGATACAGGGCATATTGACAGTTCTGGTTCACCCAGATCAGTGCATGTTCATATTGGCCACAACAAATTTCATAATCTATTTGCAGCTTTTTCATGTTATGGATCAAGTGCTGCATGATGGCACTTCATCAGGTGTTCTTTTAATTGATATTGAAAAGGTCATTGATGTTGTCTTATACCCTAATCAGTTTGTGGTTAAAAAAAGAAAGGGGTTTCACCCTAATATACTAAAATGAATAAAGCTGTTATACACACAACCACTAGCAAGAGTATGTACAGGTCACACAATGTCCATACAATGCACTACTAAAAAAGGGCACTAGACAATGTTGCCCACTCACAACCTCGCTGTTTAGCCCAGCAATGGTACCACTAATCTGCCTGCTCATACAGTGGAATGGGATTGGGGTATCACACTATCACATAAACACCATACAGTGTCAAAGTAAACAGATGGCATGCTAGTGTATCTTTGAGATCTAGTGAACACTTTACCAGAGGTAATGGAGGTGTTGAGTGCATTTGGGTGGATATTGGGACTTCGAGAGAATTGGAGCAAGTTTTGCCTTTCCAAGCTCAGCTCTCCAGAGCATCCCAAATGTTTGGTGGCATAACAGTCTCCTATATTGTAGGAAACAGATACATTCTGATATTTGGGTGTCCCAAAATATAAAACTCAACACGCCTCATATTGAGCAATATCGGTTGGGTTCTCTCTTACACTTCACACTCACTTAACCTTACTTCACACTCACTTAACTTTTGGTATGGAATCCCATTGTCACCTTTGAGATGTATTGCAATAGCAAAAGTGCTGCTCCTTCCCAGGGTTTTTATATTTTGTGAGAATGTCTGTGTTATTACCACAACATTTTAAGGATCTCAATACTCTTCTTACACAACTTTTCTGGGCTCAAGATAGACAGAGAATAGCACTCAATAATCTCATGAGGCTTTTTGGATAGTGAAGGCCTGGGGGCCTGACTAACGAAGCCTAAGTTTTGGCCATCAATTGCAAAAGCAATTGAGAAGGTTATTGCCTGGCTTCAATGCTGAAAACTCAGAACCTTTACCCACTGTGTAGCTTGTATTGGTGTATGAGATGGTCTTTGATAATGTTCCTGTCCCTCCTCACTGTCCCAGGGCAGTTTAGGTAGCCTGACAGTAATGGCAAGCACTATGGAAGTGACTGTGATCCTGTGAGTGGTACACAGAAGAGAGGTTCTGCCTGGAATTTAAGGACCTGGTCAGAATACACAAACATCAAGCATGGATTGCATTTTGGGTGGTTGGATACTTAGACTTCAATGGCACACTGCATAGATATAATGCACTTGTTGATCACTGGGAAATGAGCATGGGCCATTTTCTCACACACAGCGCCTTAACAGCAGCAGCTAAGAACACCTGGTGACAGGGACATGTAAAGACGCCTACAATCAATGTCCTTCAGGTTATGTTGCCACATGGGACATGCAGACAAGACATACATCACCTCTATAATGCTGTTTCCATATCTATGTGCGTGGAGTTGACAAATATAAGGACATAATGGGTGGTGATACTAAGTAAGAAACATTTGAATAAAGAGTGGACAAAATACTGCTATACAGCAAGACAGTTACTGTGAATCCCTGATTTACATATACTGAACTGAACTACTTACCTCAGACATACTTGACACCAATAAGAATTGCACATGTATGTCCAGGTGCTATAGATAGTTGCCTTTGGTATCAGGCAGTGAGCACTGACATATCTCTATGGTGTGGGCTCCTACACCCCCAGGGTCCTGAGTAGAGCCTCCTGCACAGGCACCATCTCCTCTTCCTAGTGCCTACCCAGAACAACACTAGCACTCGAGGGACGCTTTATCCCCCAACAACTCATGGCCTTCTAGTGCGGCCCATTGCATGGGCTCTGCACAGCCCCAAGATTTATGTGGCCTCCTAGGGAGTCTTATGTTGTGGCTGCCTTTCAACCCATCCCAATTCCTGTTGTGCCATCACTCAGTTCATCTGTCATCCATTTCCCCTGCTAGCCCATGTTACCTTCTTCCCATGGGGTATCTTGTCTTGCCAGGGCCAAAAATGTCACGTCTGCGACGGAGAATGACCGTAACATCGTTGTGATGTAGAATGAGAAAAAGAATGATCAGGAGCTTTTGTTCTGAAGCTCGTTACTCATAACCCCCCACCCCCCGGCTAAGAGGATTGACTTTGTTATAGTTTAGGACAATGGAACCTTTTTGGTTGTTTTTTCAGTTGAATCCCTTTCCATAGCGACTGCTTCCCTTTAGATTTCTTATGTGTTTTTATAATTTGCCTACTCCCTCCAGGTTTACATTTCTCATCAAGACTATATTTTGTTTATTTTGCCCGTTCGCAAGAAGTGTTTATAGTTTTTACTAAATTTCAATTTTGTGAAAAATATCTATTTTTAGTTATATATAAAACAAGAAAAAATGTAATGATTAATATTGTTCTTGATTTTTACACTATTTTGAGACAAATGCATTCCATGTCAAGCCAAATAAATATTTAGTTATTTTGACAATGTATTGAAACTCATAATGGCATTTTTACATCCAATACACTTTGAAAGTAAACAAAGACTAGAACATAAATAAGACTATCCTATTCCATAACTTCCAAATCAAAAATTCAACATAGATGAAAGATTGACACATTTTATATAAAAAAGGTATAACTTACTGTACAAACTAGTTTTCATTGAGTATGTTAGGGAGAGACATGCCAACTTGTATAAACCAATCATTATTTTGAGGGTTTTTAGGGTCTTGTGGGTGATTGAGGTAGTGGTGGGTGAGTTAGTGGCCATAGAGGTAGAGGTGATGGAGGTAGGGATGGTGAGGGTGGTTGTGGCAGTATGTGAGGTACACAGGTGGTGTGTCCCTCCTATGTTGAGGTGCCTTTGAAGAATGTTGTGCACGCTCTGGCCTTGAAGAGTAACATTAACATGTTTTGCTTATGCCTCTATCATCTTCATGTCCAAGGCATGTGGCTCTGTACTCTCTCCCAAAAGCTTTGGAGAATTTCTCAGTGCAGTTTTGTCTTGTCTTGATATAACGTTGCAATATTATATGATGCACAGTCCTTCCTTTCAATCATCTGAGAGAGCCTTTGAAGGAGACATCTAACCATGGAGGGTAGCCCTCATTGCTCAAATATCGTCCCGTGCATTTGACTGCTGTGGGAGAAAATTATCTTCCTAAGGAGCAGCATTCGACCATGACAACTTCCTATGCACTCACGTGCGTTGCCATTTGACAAAGTGGGGTGCTACCTGAAAGGTTGCACAAGGAGAATGATCATCAGGGGACACCTGTTCCTTACCAGGAGTGTTCTTCCCCTCAGATGAATGAAAGAAGTCTTGAGATGCTCCTTCATGAGAGAGGGTGTAGGATATTGTGCAGAAGTACCTGTTAGTTGAGGACTGTGTGAAGGAGGGAATTTAATGGAGGGAACAAGCATATGTGTCTGCTTAGCTAGTGGCTAGGGACTGGCAATTCTCAGAAGTGATTCTGGAAGAAGACTGCTGCTCGCACATGAAGTGGTCTTTTTGGAGAAGTTACGTGTGAAGGCAACAATTCCCTCCTCTCAGTCGAGGCCCTCCTCCTCCTCAACCAGCTCCTGCTCCTTCTCCTCTTCTTCCGCAGAAGTGTTGGCTGCTACGATTGTAGTTTGGAGGAGGATTGCATTGTTTCCTTGAATTGTTTCCTTTCTACTGCTTGTAGATGGCTAACCATCATTATCCAGTGCATTGTCACCAATTTCTGGAAGAAGAAGATGTAAACAATTGAAGTAAATAAAATACAGTTGCATATCTAAAATTCAATACAGTACTATATATGACATTGTTCTGTGAAAAAATAATATCATTACTACTATGTGGCATAAATAAACATGTGAACTTAGGGGTTGTTCAATGCATGTAATTATTATACCTTAACAATATCGCCTTTCTAGCTCAAGCCACACATATTTGATTTTTGGATACCCCAGTTATGTCAGTCGCTGAACTTGTGTCCTTGGCGGCATTGCCAAGGAATCCCATGATCCAGCAGGCGTAAACAATTATGTTTGATGTATATTGCCAGTTATTGGGGCTGATAGTAGATAGGACAACAACACAGGGCCCTAAATGTAAAAACATTTATTAAAATATGAAAGCCAGGGTCAGATTTGGCCACACTTAGAAGCCATTAAAACACATTGTTAGGGTTTAGCAAACCAACTAAAAGAAATCCTCCCCTAGTGTGTTGGGGGCAATGTTAGCATTAGAATATACCTGTGAGTATATTTAACTTGTATTATGGGACTTGCCCTGTGAGTTGCCCTGCTGCACTTGCAATGATTCCTGACTCAGCCACAGCAATCAATGTACTTGAAAGACTGGCTGTATGAAAAGAGTAGAAATAAAAGGACTATACTCTAAACAGCTATGTATTTCTGAAGTGTGGGTGAGAGGGTGTTTTTAAGGGTTAGCTATGTGATGTGTGACTAACAATATAGGTAAGGCTGATGGACAGATATGGGTGAATGACTCAAGTTTTTGTTTTAGTGTGTGGGAGAGGGAGAGGGAGGTATTTAGAACCTTGCCTAGCACCACAATGGTGTTGTCAAAAGGAGGCAGCCCGTATACCAGGTGGGATGATTTGCTGGGAGAACAGCCTCCTTCAGAGGGATGAGCCAGAGACAGGTTCCACATGGATCTCCTGAGAGACCCTGCACTAGCTGATCCTGGAGAACTTCTAATTCACACTCCCTTTCTCATCCTGCGATTTTCTTATATATCCCACAATGCATGCCTCCTCCCTCAATGCATTGAGACTGTCTCCTTCTGCCATAAGGCTGCATTCTGTGTTCTACTGGGGGTAAATGGAGGCAGACCATGTTATGTTTTGTAATGTTTTCCTAAAAATCTAACTACAAGGGCTGTATCTTCATCAATGAAATACCCTTTCCTCTTGAAAGTGGAATTTACATCATTGAGGCAGAATGTGGTGGCTGCAGGTGGCAAAAGACGAGGTGGAAACAAGCAGCTCCTGTAGTGTGGACAGTATTTATGTTGTTGAAAGGGAACAGGCATCAGGTGTGTATGATCTAGTTCAGGCGTATATAATTTTCCTCTTCCCTTTCATTGGTGTCTCCCTCTCTATGGGGAGGTCTACTCTCCAGTTGTAGAGTTCTCCACCAAGGATGCAAAATATAAGTCATAAAGTTACTAGTTGTAACTTTACAATTTTCTTCTACATTCATGCCAATTCTAACCCTAAAGTGATCGTGGGGAGACATTTAATCAACATTTAGTAGTAACTTTGCAGTCAGAAATGGTGAATAGCCAAAAGAAGTAGTTATTACAAAGATTAAGAGTAAATGTGCAGATTTACTCCCATGTAAATTTACATTTGTGAACAGGCCCCCATGTGATGGCCTGGATACCAGGGAGGTTCTGGGTGGCTATCACATGGCCACACCAGATGCTGTAGCCAAACTCTGCTGCACACTGCTGAAGGCCATGCTTAACACTGAGTCCCATATTTATACTTTTTGACGCAAACCAGCGCCAGCGCTGATTTGCGTCAAAAAATTTACTGTTGGATAACGCCATTCCAATGCGCCAGGCAGGAGCCTTATTTATGGATTGACGCTAACCGAGCAAAGCAGGCGTAGGGTAGAATGGGGGTTGTGCGTCAAAAAATGGTGCAAGTCGGGTTAGAGTAAAAAAGCATGGCTCTAACCGGACTTGCGCCATTTTTTGGCACACAACCCCCATTGAAATGACTCTTGTCCCCTGGGCATGGTCATTGGGCACAGTGGCATGTAGGGGGGCCCAAGTTAGGCCCCCTTATGCCTCTTAAAAAATAAAAATTAAATACTTACCTCTACTTACCTGGGATGGGTTCCCCATCCATGGGTGTCCTCCAGGGGTGGGCGAGGGTGACAGGGGGTGTCCCTGGGGGCAGGGCAGGGCACCTGTGGACTGCTTCCATGGTCAGAGACCATGGAAATGAGGCCACAGGTCCCTTAACGCCTGCCCTCACCCAGGCGTTAAAAAACTGCGCAAATCAGGCTGGGCACCATTTTTTAAGGCCCGCCCCCTCCTGTGCATCAAAATGACGTGGGATTATAAATAAGGCGCACATGCCTTAAAGTCATTCTTTGGACGGAAACGCCTACCTTGCATGTTATTAACGCAAGGCGGTTTCACGCATCCAGAAAATGACGCACACTGCTGAATTTTGACGTTCGCTGGGTCTGGCGTCAAAGTATAAATATGGTGTTAGGTTTACGCCAAATTTGCGTCAAAAATGTTGATGCAAATTTGGCGCAAACAGAGTATAAATATGCCCCTGAGTACCTCTTATTTGCACACTTCCTTATCAGAGCAAGACATTTGGTCCCCAACTTACAAAGAGTTCACAAAACGCAAGGTAGCAAGTAAAATCACTGCACTGCTTTGCATGAACTGAAAGGAGCAGAACTGTGCCAAATCTACAAAGAAATTGCATTCAGGTCTCCTCATGTGCTGCCACACTTTGTGCAGCCATGCGCCAACGCAGGCATCCTTTCCCCAGAGTACAAAGGTGTCTGCCTTGTGGTCTGCATAGTTTTTGTGTAGGAGGAGGTCCTTTCCTGCACCAAAAAAAAATATTTAAGCTCATTTCCTCAATGTATGTGTGCTGCAGAATGTCGCACACATACAAAGAAGAAAAAGCCTTGTGCTGCATTTTGGTTACAAACCAACACGAATCACCATTTTGTTTTGGTTTCTTAATCCCTAACATGATTTTACATCATGTTTGAATCAAAAAAGTAATGCAAACCCGGTGCAAAATCTTTGTAAATCTAGGCCTTCATGCACTGCTTGCGTAGAACAAATGGGTACTCTGCAACAGGATAAAATTAATTATCTCCACCGTGACATTACCCCGTTGTGCACGCTTGACTGTATTTTTTAATGTTTTTTTATGTAGATCAACTACTTACCAATTAAAGTTGTTGGGCGCATCATCCTTAAGAATGCAAAGGGTTCTTAGTGAACTGTAAAGGATGCTGAAACATGTTCATCTGATAACAGAGCCCAATCTTATGCCCTATAACCTCTAAGCCTGTAACAGCTGTGGTAATGTTACATTAAACAGCATCTGCCGTTTGCCACCTGCATTTAATTTTTGAAACATGCCACTGCCTACCAGACTTTTCAACCTTTACAACATCACCGATTCAGGCGTATATTTCATTGTGATCTACAAATGCGCCTGTCACCGTCGAGATTAAACCGATGCAACACCAGTCTAAAATATAGGTTTCATGAAAACGTGGTGGGTGCAAATGTAATACAATAAAGTCTTGGTGAAATCACAGATAAAATCAGCCTGTTACAGTGGCAACCCTGCTAAGCACCACTGCCAAATCTCTGACTGAGAATGGGCGTGGTGCAAACCACAAGTCAGAGTTTCATCTGAACTGAGAAGAGCATCTAATCATGGTGGATTTCATCTTGTATGTCGTTATATCCCAAAACACACTCCTTAAGCAATCCTCCTTACTGTCATTCACAAAAGTCGCGCAGAACACCTGTTTAATCAAAAGGTTCTTAGTCTTATTTCCACTAGTTCCACAACTCCTGTGCAACCACGTTTCAGTGAAGCAAACAGGAACCTCGAGTAAACTTTGCTCTTTACAAATACCTTAGACATAAACAAAACATTAATATCAAGGTGTCCACCGGATTATTTGTCCTTGTTCTTCTCTGTGCCAGCCATTGCCTAAGCTTCCACATTTTACACATAACAGTCTCGCTATCTGTATATGCATGCGTGGGGGGTGGGTGGTTCATACTCTCAAAGAAAGAAGAAAAAGCGAAAAAATGAAATAAAGATATTTTTTTAAAGACGACCTTTCCAGTTTTCTGGTTTCGCTCACAGAAGCAAGTGTTTTTGCTTTTTCCGGACTGGGGACTGACGTTATCTTATGCAGATTTGTAGAGAGGTGTATCCTTGTCAGAGCAGGGTTGAGTCTAGCCACACCTAATGGCATATTTACAAGAAAGTGGTGCATCAGCTATGATGCGCCACATTTTTTTGCCCCCCTGCGCCTCCCTAATGTCACCATGGTAGTGCCATATTTACTATACAGCGCGTCGTGGCACACATAAGCACAATAGCATCACATTTTTTAGCTATTGTGGCACATTGGTCAACTAGTGCCAAAAATGATGGCGCTAGTCCAGCTATGCGTGGGGAGGCCTATTGGAAACAATGGGAGTGTAACTTTAATGCCTGCCTTGGGCAGGTGTTAAAAATGACAGGAAAAATGGTGCAGGGAAATCTTGTAAATTTCACTACACCATTTTTCTGGGCCTCCTAACGGGGGAAGGCCCCCCCTTGCATACCTTATGTCCGGGTAGGCATAATGTGGAGCAAGGGGTTACAAAGTGGTGCAACACTTGCATTGCTCCACTTTGTAAATCTGGAGTGGGGAAAAGCCTTGATGCCGCCTTTGTGTAAAAAAAAAAATAAGGCTAGGGTGGCGCAAGGAGGTGCTTGGGGCTTGTAAATATGCCCCCTAGTGCCCAGTGGGACTACTCGAAAAGTCAGGTATTCAGCTTCATAAACAATTCAAGATTTGAGGAGGCTCTTATGTGTAGCAGGAGGTTGTTTCATGCTTTAGGAGAGATGTACGAGAAGGCTTTACTGCTGGATTTGGTTTTATGCTTTGGAATTGTGCTTGTAGGAGACCGGACAAGTCGAGGTGTCTGAAAGGTTTGTGAAAGCAGATGCAATTATTGAGGTATGGTGGGTCAGTGTTTTGTAGTGCCTTAAAATAGTGGGTAAGGAGTCTTAATTGTGTTTTTGTGAATGGGAGACCATGGAACTCCTTCAATTGTGATTGTTAGTGGATCACGGGAGGTTGAGTTTGTTTCTGGCCACTGAGTTCTGAATGGACTGCTGCCTTCTGATTCGTTTTTTATTGATCCTCAAATAGAGGGTGTTCTCTTAGCCTAGCTTTCTTGTGACCAGGGCAAACGTGATGGTTTCCCCAGTGCTGACTGATAGCCATTTGAAAATCTTCCTCAGAATCTTCAGAGAAGGGGAGCAAGAGAAGGTGACAGCATTGACTTGGACAGTCATGTTGAGTTTGCTGTCAATGATGAATCCAAGGTTCTTACAGTGAGTGGTGAGGGTGGGTGTCAGTCCTAGCTCCGTTGGCCATTATAGGTAGACCTACAATGATGTGCCCTTCGTGAAGATCATAATTTCAGTCTCTTCAGTGTTCAGCTTTAGACAATTAGGGGGTCATTCTGACCCCGGCGGGCGGCGGGAGCGGCCCGCCTGGAGGGAGCCGCCATATGGCCGCTCCGCGGTCGAAAGACCGCGGAGGCCATTCTGGCTTTCCCGCTGGGCTGGCGGGCGACCGCCAGAAGGCCGCCCGCCAGCCCAGCGGGAAACCCCTCCCCACGAGGAAGCCGGCTCCGAATGGAGCCGGCGGAGTGGAGGATGTGCGACGGGTGCAGTGGCACCCGTCGCGAATTCCAGTGTCTGCAAAGCAGACACTGGAATTCAAAGTGGGGCCCTCTTACGGGGGCCCCTGCAGTGCCCATGCCATTGGCATGGGCACTGCAGGGGCCCCCAGGGGCCCCACGACACCCCTCACCGCCATCCTGTTCCCGGCGGTCGGAACCACCAGGAACAGGATGGCGGTGAGGGGGTCGGAATCCCCCATGGCAGCGCAGCAAGCTGCGCCGCCATGGGGGATTCCCAGGGCAGCGGAAAACCGGCGGGAGACCGCCGGTTTTCCTGGTCTGACCGCGGCCAAACCGCCGCAGTCAGAATGCCCGCGGTCAGAATGCCCTGCGGGGCACCGCCAGCCTGTTGGCGGTGCTCCCGCATCCCCGGCGGTCCTTGACCCCCTTAGTCTTCATCCAGTGGGCAATTTGAGTCAGGCAGGCACTGAACTTGTTCTGGGTACTAGGCATCTTGTCCATGAGGGAGAGTATCTGTTGAGTGTTGTCAGCTTAGGAAAGGACGTTAATGTCATGAGAGTGGATGATGCTGGGTAGAGGGATTACGTGTGCATTAAGGAGGGTTGTACTCAGGGAGGATCTTTGTGGAACTGCGCAGATAAGGTTGCCAGGGTCAAAGGTGTACGGTGCCAAGCTGGCTGATTGGGTCCTTCCAGAAATGAAGGAACAGATCCATTGGAGTGCATGCCCATGGATCCTGATGCTGCGTAAATGTTGAATGTGGATGGGGTGGCAGATTGTGTCAAATGCTGAGGAGAGCTCCATGAGGATGAGGACCACACTGTTTCCTCGGTCCAGAGTGAGGTAGGTGTCATCCGTGGCAGCGATGAGTAAAGTTTCCATGCTGTGATTGGGTCTGAAACCAGACTGAGTAGTATCGCAGAGTTATTGGTCACTGAGGTATTCAGTGAGGTGTCTGTGTTGTAAGGACTACGATGACATTCATGCCCATGGACAGAATTCAGGCAGGGCACTCTCGAATTTTCAGCAAAAAATGCCTCTGCCTAAAATTGCCTCTGCTTCCAATGGGGAATATTAATTCCCCGATTTAATTTCTCAAAATATCCCACTTTTCAGTTTGAAAATGCTGGCATGTATGTGACGAAGTAATTAATGTGACATTTTATGTAGTTAGACTCACTGAAGACAGTTCAGAAGTATTCTCTCAATACAGATATCCACTTTGGAATTTAGAAGCAATCCGAAAAAATCAGTTAAAATCATGACTACAACTATTGAGCTGAGAGTGCATCTCTCTTTCCTAACACAGCATTACTTCTCAGTTATTATAGTAATATTTGTAGAGGGAGTCTCGGTAGGAAAAAATATAATTTCAAACACGATGTGTTTTGTATGCATCCTTAGTCTAAAAAAATTATTTTACTCTAGAGATGACAGCAAAGACCTTCCATAATTTGCAAGAGTTGCATTTGTGCTTTGTTTTTTCTACACCTTGGCTCCAGCAGATACAAATACGCTTTGTGCAGCTTGGAGAGTAAAAGTCCCAGTTGGTAGAACAAACCCCTTTTGTTGTAAAACACACTTTTTAATGAAAAAGAGAATGGATGAGCACACACTATGTGGCTTGTGGCTGATATAAAATGTACACCTTCGCAGCTGGGAGGGGACCGACAGAAACATTGCCTTCAAGCGCGGCACCAAGAGGAGCGGGTGCTAGGGTTCAGTCAGCCTGAAAATTATATTTTCATTCTGAGCAGCACTGCGCTGCTAATTCTCTTGATATTTCCGTTTTCTTTTTTACACTTCCCAGATGAGAGGAACCCAGATGAGGTTGATTTTGCGGAGGATGCTGGGTTTATTCGAGTTTAATATTGAGCGAAATTGGGTGTTTCCTACCCCAGACTGCGTTTTAAACAAATAGACCAGTTATGGAAATTGCTTTATTTTTCAGATCATTTCACAATGTTTCTCGGAGGAAAAAGTATTGAAGTAGAAAGCATGTCCTATTTTCTTATACCTAGAAATTACTTTAAAATGAATATGTGATCTGTTTGCTTGCAGTGCAAATAACGAGTTGAGCCCATTATAAACCAAAAGGGGGCACCATTATCCTGCATGCATTGTGAAGAGGGGTCACTAACTTACTTTCCCGACAGGAAAACAAGCAACACATTTTCTGCCAGTGAATGTTAAGTAAGGCTATTGGGTTAACCCCTTCACTGATAAATCCTTTTCCCCTTAGAGTGCAAAGCTCCTTTTATTTTAGTATTTGGGGTACTCCACGCTTATGCCTTTATAACTTAATAAAACTGCACACAGGATTTGTTGATTTCCCTGGAGAGGACCAAGAAAATAGACAAAATATAGCTACATTTTGGTTTTGTGGAAAAAATGAAAAATGTGCTGTGCAAGAAAGCATTTTTTGTAGAAATGAACAAGTTTGCTGTGCTTGCATCACTGTCTTCCCAGCTTTCAGCAACAAACAGACTTGCACCCAAAAAATATTTTTTTTAACCACAGGTTTTGCGTTTTTCTAAGAAGTAGTCCATGTTTACTGATTTTTTTGGTTTCAACCTGCTTGTAGTTTGTGATGAAAATAGGTGCAAAACACATGGGTGATCCCAGAAATATATACACAGGGCTTTAAGTGAGATGAAAAATGGGGGGATCCCTCAAAGGGGCATGGCCTGATGTAATTAAGAGCTTGGCTTAAACAAATACGCTAAAATCAGTGCTTAACATTGTGTGCCGCCACACTATTTTGCTGCTTCTTTCTGTTATTGAATCCAGATATCTAATTCAACAACTGAAATTACATCTAAAACAATCAAGGAAGTATGGCTTTGTCAATGATTGTTAGATACATAAAATAAATGAGTAGCAGCAATGACTTTGTTGGATATTATATTGGAAAAGCTTCAATTCTGAAATGATGAAACTGAAATAATAAAACACTCCATTGTAATGCAACATTTATATAGCACTCACTACCCCTATGAAGCACTTACCTACATGGGGAGCATGAAACACAGTTTAGGGTGTGAGGGTGGAAGGACATTGTCTTTATTTTGATCTTATGCAGGAAGCATTTCCATGTCATGCATGATGACCACCAATGTGTGGTTATCTGTAATTGGATGCAACGCTTAGAAGGGTGATGGATGAAGAAGTTTTAGAGACAGGCATGCAGTTTACAGTTTTCAGTGAGCTAGCTGCTTTGAGCAGCTGTGCAGGTCGCTTATGGCATTTCATATTTCTTGCATTTCCACTGGGCTGGTTACTGCACTGGGTTGTCAGTTCTGAAAGTATAAAGTTTATGGTCCTGAGCAGGCATCAGTTGGAGGAAGACATGGTT
Source organism: Pleurodeles waltl (assembly GCF_031143425.1). Classification (NCBI taxonomy): domain Eukaryota; kingdom Metazoa; phylum Chordata; class Amphibia; order Caudata; family Salamandridae; genus Pleurodeles; species Pleurodeles waltl. Next base: position 613,411,177 of record NC_090439.1, read on the forward strand.
CAATCAATCAATCAATCAATCAAAGAAATTTGTAGAGCGCGCTACTCACCCGTGAGGGTCTCAAGGTGTGGGGGGAGGTGGGGAGGGCCGGGGAGGGTCACTGGTCGAACATCCAAGTCTTGAGGTTCTTTCTGAAGATCAGTAGGTCTTTGGTTTTGCGAAGGTCGGTGGGGAGGGAATTCCAGGTTTTGGGGGCGAGGTAGGAGAAAGACCTGCCTCCTGTGGTGGTGTGCTGGATGCGGGGGACTGTGGCTAGGGCGAGTTCGGCTGATCTGAGGTTGCGTGTGGGAGTGTGGAAGTTTCAAAGAGCTGCTAGGTTGGACTTTGTTACTAACATCCCATATCTGATTTCCATTGTGAGATGTCAAAAGGGGGCTTTGTTTGTTGCTAGTGGGACCCACAGTGGTGACCTAACTCAGTTGGTGATGGGTGATTTAATGCCCTGGACTGGTACAGTATGAGGCGAGGGACATGACCCACAGCAGGTTTGTCTAAAGTGAGTGTGGGAGAGTTAAGCAGTGGAAGAAACTTATTAGCAGTCTGTGTGAACTACAATCAACTATCCACCTGCTGAGTGTTATGGAATTAGAATTAGAATTAGTATGAGGAAGAAGGGTTATATATTGTATTGTATTATACTGTAATTGAATTTATGTAGCCCTTACTACCCCTGAGGCAGAATTGTAGCACTTTACGTTGGCCACCATTCTTAACTCCATAAATCCTTTCAGTATCAGAAGCAAGGCATGTGACGGGCTCTGCCCAAGCTCATTAAGTCCCAAAGAGGCACCAATTGGACAAGTGGCTGGACCTGTTTCAGCCAATTAAGCCCCATTGAGACACCAACCTGATGCATGCCTAACTGTGCTCCAGCCGAATGGAGAGGTCAGTCATGTGACTACTTCACCACAGTCCATGAAGCCCCAAGGGCACAGTAGCTCGACACATAATTGACTGCCCCACTCCTTCAAGCACGCTGCAAACATTATCCTGACACATGACTATCTTTTCCCTGGTCCATGTAGCCCCATGGAGACAGCAGTCTGACACGTAACTGATTCTGCCTCAGCCCTTAATGCCTCATGGAGACAGCAGCTTGACACATGACTGATTTTTTCCCAGCCCATGAAGCCCCATGGGGATAGAAGCCTGATATGAGACTGACTTAGCCCAGGAAGCCCCATGAAGACAGTAGCCAGACATCTGAAGGACGCTGCCCTAACGCATAAAGTCCTATGGAGACAGCAGCCTGACACATGAGTTACTTCACTCAAGTCCTAATGCTCTTCCAAAGCACTGGCATGTCTTAAGGCATTCCCATTTGCCTGAGTTCCCCACTATACTGCAGCCTGCATGCACAGCAGACAGAAGGACCACTCCTGCACAAAGAAGCAAAACTTCACAACAAGCCTGTGTGAAATCTCTGTGGCACTTACAAGGTTTTGGGCCAGCTTTATCTTTCTGTAAAACATGCTCACTTCCAGCTCAACATATATTGTACAATTGTTTATTTTTAATGGACTCCTTTACTCTTTCCTCTTCGTGTTTGTTACAATAAACGTTATGCACAGGTCTCTGTTGTTAGCAATAATCAACAGAAAATGCATGCAGGGCATAAGCTTGTGCTTAGGGCAATGGATGGTTTGTTTCATGGATGGTGTGTCTCTGGGCACACAGAGAGTGAGCAGGCTGATCATTTACTTCAGTGGCCATACAAGAGTACCCCAATAAAATGAATAAATAAATAAGCATCAGAAAAAAGTAAACTAATTGCACAACACAATAAAGCTCAGTAGATGAAGAGTGATAAGTGTGGGGGCAGGCTTGTCCACAAAACAGCATTAAAAACCCTTTTGTGAGACAGTAACAAAAGACTGGGGTCCTCATTTACAAGGCCTGGGGCACAGGGTGGTCCAGTAAGTCACCCTGTACTACGCCACCCTGTGCCACCAAGAAAGGGGATAAATGCACCGTAGTTACAAGATTCTGCACATTTCTGTCCTCTCCCCATGCGCTTGTGCACAAATTGCTGCAAGGATGCCTGCATTACAGGGATGATTGTTTTGTGCTGGGAATGTGTCAGATTCCTTCGGGTTCCATGGGAGTTGCATGGGAACACCCCAAGTAACACCCATGGAATGCCCATTTCATGCAGTGTTATGTGTGAAAGGGTCCATATTTACAAGGCCAGGGAAAGCCACACAAGGTGGTTTTGTGTGGCCTTGTAAATATGGGCTGGCACACTGTGACACTGGAGCATCAAACAAATGACACTCTTGTGGTGCAGTCTGCCATTGAGACTTGTAAATGAGATCCTAGGAGCTTGGCAGTGCACGAGGTTCAGAGTGTGGGTTGCTGGTGTGTTACTTACTACCTGGGACAGATATAATTTGCCAGCACTGACTAAGTCTGGGGCACACCACATGTAGCACAGAGCATCTACATTTTCCCTCACCTCTACTTCTGCATTTATATTAGGCAGTGAAGCAAAATCATCTTATACTTACTCAGCAGCCTATACTGCAGAGTATAATGACATACATTTACAATGTCCTGCATTTGAGCACTGCATCATCTCCAGTTGTATCCACCTTGAAAGGATGAAAGGCTGATTCTGCCCAAGTAGGCGTTCAAATCTATGATCTATCTGTTAAACTGGGCCTCAACCCATGGAGTTACTCTTTCCATCGAATGCAGGATCGCACATTGTGGTGAGTTATCAGCACACCCATCTGCCTCCCAGCACCACAATGCTCTCGCACATCTCTCCACTCACTGGAGACCATGGACCGTGGACTGGTAACCATTGGTCATCATGGCTGAGGACCAAATAACAGGTGGTGAATTCAGTTCCTATTGCAGCCTCTTCTCTGTTCACTAGGAACGTTAACTCAAACTCTCTGTAAAATATTTACTTTGATTTATTGTAGGCTTGAAAATACCTGGAAGCTGCTAATGCTGGGTAGCAGTAGCCAGTGCAGCAATTTTATCACTCTCCAGCAGGTAAATACTGTATATGTTTACATTTAGAACATAAGCTCTTCCCACCACCCCTCCTGCACCTTGTGGATTTCAGATCACTATCAAACAGCAAACATAGGAGTCTCTTGGAAGGCCGGTGATGGCTGGTACTGCCTGAAAGTTATGATTTTGTTTTCACAGTGAGGGCAAAAATGAGAAGCCCATAGGGACCTGTCTCAGGTGTTTCTAGAACTGCTGGTACTGGAAAGGACCTGGCCCACTTAAAGCCCTCGCCATACATTTCTGACAACCACACAAGGTTCTGAATTCAGCCAGGTGTCATTAGTGTAGATACTCTAAGTTTTTCCAAAAGAAACTCATTGTTCAAAAAATAAAAGGATGAAAATTAGTGGGAAAAGCCAGAAATGTCTGACTACGTTTTCATCTGTAACATTTTGCCACAATAGTTGATATACAAAAACAATACACCATTGCTATACACTGTTACTTCTGACAGATTCTTCTAGCTGCAGCAATATGTAGGGCTTGTAGATTTTCCAGGAAGACCGGATACCCAACACAAACTGAGCTGCACCTTACAATGATTTTTCATTGTGGACCAACTATACAGCAATTCAAATGGTAAAACATAAAGGACGAAAAATTGGCAAGAAGGAAACCTGCATATTTCTTGAATGTACGCAAGATACTGAGTTTAGAAACAGTGATTATTTTTAGAACTCTGAATTTGAGGTTAGTCATACTTTCATGTCGTTCAGAAGGCCTTTTGCTAAATGTCTTCTTTCTTGCACACTGGTATACATTTAGAAGCCAAAAATTCAGAGAAATGCAGATGGTAATAACAAATGCTTCACTTATCTTTGTCCCCATACATCTCCCAAAAATAATAGCCTAGCAACTGAAAAACACAAAAATGCCCAAAAAAACAACAAGGAGAAAACAGAAATCATCAAGTAGAATACAAACTTTTTTTCAATGTTGGTATCTGCAGATTGTGGGCCATAGCTCAGCTGCCACCAGGGCTTGGATAGAGCTTGCCTCCTGTTCTGAAGTCTCAGGGCCACAAAGACTTCACCACAAAGAAGAAAATCCCTGTGCGCCAAAAAATAGAAGCAAAGCCTGCAAAAATTTACGCAGTGCCTGTCTCACGGCTGATAAATTGATGAATTGCCTACTGAATCGATGCAGCTCTCACTTCTTCTTTCCAGTGCGTCAAGGGTTTTCGCACATCATTCCTGGGTGTCAAAATATCCCTGCATTGCAGTGAGGAACCAAGGCTGTGCTGTGGAATTCGATGCATCACCTTGTTGTGTAGAAAGAAACAATGTATCGTTTGTGCAGGAAAATCTAACGCAGCACCTTAATAACCGACCTCCTCCTCTGCGATTCTGTGAGTAGTTATATTTAATGCATCCCAGGTACTGTGTGCTACAAGGAGGCAACCACTAAATCTTATGGACTGAGACTTACTTAACACCCTTAGAAAGTAATATCTTGACTTGTGCATTTTGGATTTTTGTCGTTTAGGTCTTATTTTATTCAGATAATTATTATCTATTTTCCTACACTGGTGTAGAGTACTTTTTGGGGTGTTTTCGCTGTGTTGCTGTATTGCACAAATATTTTACACATTGCCTTCTAAGTTAAGCTTGCCTGCTCTGTGCCAAGCTACCAGAGAGTGAGCATATGACAATTTGGATTGTGTTGTGATTGTGGTCCCGACTTGGACAAGGGTGTATACCTCTGCGAACAAGAGATGCAATTTCTAACATTGGTGTACAGTGATGAGGATAGGACTTGTGTTTGTGCAGTGCCTCACAGTGACTTGTGTACACTATCATCTACATCTAAAGACCATCATGAGTTCTTTTCTCCTTTTTTTTGTACCATTGGTCATTTTTCCAAATCTGAATCCTACCTGTCTTTCACAAACTTGGGACTTTGTATTGCACATGTGATACCTTAACAGATTGGAATGGATTCCAACTTCCCAGCAGACTACAATGAGATGGACCTTGTCCCCATTAAAGCGCTGAGTAAGGCTAAGCTGAGGAAGCTCTGCAAGGAAAGAGGGCTGACTGTGAAAAGGAGGAGGCCCAAGAAGGACCTGCAGGATGCCCTGGTTGCTTTTAAGGAAGCATGTTGGCTTAAGGAGGCAGAAGATGACCAAAAGGGTGATGACGTTGAGAAGGAAAATGATGATGAGGAGGAAAATTACTTGGCAGTGGCTCCAATGGAGAGATTGGAGCTCACAGAGAGGGGAGGGGAGTCCCTGCTGGATCATATGCAGTAAGCAGTGTCTCCTCCCACACCCTGTTCCCTGAGGAAATGGGGGACACACAGGCTGAGGGAGACCTGAAGCTGCAGCTAGCCCAACTGGCCCTAGATGGGAGAGACAAGTTGAGGTACCCCACCATGAAGCAAACCCTTGTCAAGAGATATGGCTTCACCCCAGAAGAGTGCAGGTTAAGATTCAGAGGCAGTAGGAAACTACCTCACCAGTCCTGGGGGGGCTTTTGTGGGACACCTTTGAAGAGCACTGGATAGTTGGGTGAAGGATAGTATGGTAAACACTTTTGAAGGGCTGTAAAATTTGATTGCCAGAGAGCACATGTTCAGTCACTATTTTCCAGGGCTTCCCAACACCTGGGTGATTGTAAGTTCTCTGACCTCAGGGAACTTGCAAAGGAGGCAGACCTCTAGGTGAGTACCAGAGTGTCTGAAGAGGCATTATGGCGTGATCCTAAGGACAGTAGTTCAGGCTACCTCTCAACAGAGTGAGAGGGAGATACACAGTGACCCAGACAGGTCCCAGTATGGAAAGGGGGGAAAAGGGTCCCATGTGCCTTCTAAAGGTAGGAGGAGAGGTAAGGGTGGGCAGAAGCCAAGGATGCCCTATTTTCAGCCCCAGAGCTTGGACTGTTCCCACAGGGGACCCAAGCAGGGTAACCTAGCCTACACCAAGAGACCATCCACTGATGAGAGCTGTACAGTGTCAGGAGAGTTAGGAGAGCAGCTGTAGGAAAGTACCCCCTTTCTCGGCATGGTTACCTGATTTTTCTGCCTGATGTCAGTGTGTTTGACTGTGTTCACTGAGATCCTGCTAACCAGGACCCCAGTGATTATGCTCTCTCTGCCCCAAACTCTGTATTTCATACCATAATTGGCACACTGGTGGCCCATTGTAAGTCCCTAGTATATGGTACCCAGGGCATTGGGGATCCAGGGGATATATTTTGCCACCCATAGGGAGTCCAAGCAAAGGGTTCTGCATGACTCCCACTGTAGCCTATGTAAAAAGGTGCACGCACCCTCTCACTGCCTTCTAGTCCAGAGGGCAGGGTGCAAAGTACTTGTGTGTGAGGGCACCCCTACGCTAGCAGAAGTGCCACCATGAACTCCAGGCCCATTTTCCTGGACTTTGTGAGTGCAGGGATGCCATTTGCACGTGTACTGGACATAGGTCACTGCCTATTGCCAGCTACATAATGGTAACTCCGAACATAGATATGTTGGTATCAAACATGTTGGAATCATATCCCAAGGCTTTTGCAAGCATTGGTTGTATTATTCCACACACTCTGGGGGCTCCTTAGGGGACCCCTAGTATTGCCATTTCAGTTTTCTGAGGGTTTCCAGGCAGCCCAATTTGCTGCCACCTCACAGACAGGTTTCTGCCCTCCTCCTCCTGTTGATTGAGAAGCTCAAGCCCAGGAAGGCAGATTAAAGGTTTTCATTTGGGAGAGGGGTGTTACACCCTCCCCCTTTGGAAATAGGTGTTACAGGCTTGGGAGGGGTAGCCTCCCCAAGCCACTGGAAATGCTTTCAAAGGCACTTTTGGTGCTCTCCTTGCATAAACCAGTCTACACCGGTTCAGGGACCCCCAGTCCTTGCTCTGGCATGAATCTGGACAAAGGAAAGGGGAGTGACCACTCCCCTATCCATCACCACCCCAGGGGTGGTGCTCAGAGCTCCTCCAGGGGGTCTCTGGGTTTTGCAACCTTGGATTCAAGGTTGGCAGGGAACTCTGGAGCATCTGAGTGGCCAATGCCAGCAGGTGGCGTCAGAGCTAGGTGACCAATAACCCCTTCAGGGCTATTTAGGGTCTCTCTCTTGGGTGGTTCCTCAGATTCAGATTGCAAGACTCCAGCAGGATTCCTCTGCAACTTCATCTTTGACTTCTGACCGAAGAAACTGCATCTGGATTCTCCAGGACCCAACAAGTTGCAACACAGAAGCCCCCTGCAACATTATATCCACGGCTCCTTCGAGCAAATGCAACATTTCCCCGGTCATGCATCCTCTGAAGACAGCCCGTTTTCATCCTGCATCAGCAGGAAGAATGAATCTCCCTTGGAGTGAAGGAGTCACTCCCCTGCTTCTGCAGGCACCAACTATAACGACAACTGGCTGCGTGGATTCCTTCTCCTGCTGAGCTGTGTGGATCCTGCATGAAGGGTGGTGGACTGAAGTGGTCCTGACAGTCCTCTCTTCCAGCTTCCAACTTGGGTTGAAATAGACCGGAGCCTGCCGACACAGGGCAGTACCCCGTGCACGGCATCCTTTGCAGCTGTCAAGGCTTGTTGGCATTTTTTCTAAGAGATCTTCAGGTATCTTGAAGCTCCATCCCCCAGCACTCCATCCTGTGATGCACAGCTCCCTGACTGATTCTGTCGCGGCATGTCAGCTTTTTCAATAGTGCTGCATGGACCTCTTCCTTGACTTTTGTGCCCCCAACCTGTGGGACTCCTGTGGGTGTTGCCTGGGCTTCTGTGGGCTCTCTGTGTTGCTGAGGGCTCCCTCTGACTCCCCTTCCTGGGTTGAGTCCACCTGGTCCTTCCTGGTCCCTGACAGCTCCACTTTCCGCTACTCGCAAGTTTTGGGTGTGCCAAGGCTTGTTGGCGAAATCCGAAGACGCAAACCCAGCTGCAGTCCTCTTGCTGGCGTGGGGCATAACCTGCATCCTCCAGGAACTCGATTTCGTCTTCTTGGGTGCAGTGTTGACTCTCCTTCTTCTTCATCGACTCACCTCTTGCACCTTCAGCCTGGTGGGTAGGGGCTTCTACCTTTCCTGGACTCTGCTGTGCTTCTTGGACTTGGTCCCCTTCTTCCACAGGTCCTCTTGTCCAGAAATCCACTGTTGGTGTCTTGCAGTCTCTTTTGGGCTTTGCATTATACTTCTTTTCTTCTGAGTGTTCTGTGGAATTTACATTGAGTTACTCCTGCTTTCCTGGTTGCTGGGGTGGGTTGTTATACTTACCTTTGGGCTTTCCTTGTACTCCCAGATCCCCTCTACACACTCCACTTACCTAGGTGGGGGACCGACTCTCACATTCACCTTTTTTAGTATATGCTTTGTGTTCTACTTCTCTCTATTGTGATTTTCACTAATTGTACTGTTTTCTAGCTGTTTTTATGCCTTTTCCTGCATACTAATGTATATATAATACTCCTAAGGGAGTATAGCCTCTATGGTATTTTTGGTATTTGTGTCACCAAAATAAAGTACCTTTATTGTTGTAACAATTAGTGTTTTCTTTCATGTGTGTAAGTACTGTGTGACTACAGTAGTATTGCATGAGCTTTGCATGTCTCCTAGATAAGTATTGGCTGCTCATCCACATATTCCTCTAGAGAGCCTGGCCTCTAGACACTGACTACACTACACTAATAAGGGATACCTGGACATTGTATAAGGTGCTAGTGTCATAGGTATCCACCACACACCAGGCCAGCTTCCTAGAGCAGCCTACACAGGCACGCTACCAGTTCAGGTTTTTGGGGGTACCACTCTCAAACAGGGGGTACAGGGTCCCAGGTGGAGGGGCAGGGTGAGGAAGAACTCACCTCTGTCCCATGTTCAGCCTCAGGGTACAGACCCTGGGTTGATTGGTACCAGTGTCAGGACACCACTCCTGAACTGGAAGGAGGTACAGTGGAGAAAGGGCGATGTTAGACTTTTCATGCTTGGAGTGATCTCCCTTAACTTGCTAACCAGTGCTAATCTGCAAGTGCTTCCCTTTTCTTACATGTAAGGCACCCCTAAGGTAGGCCCTAGGTAGCCTCAAGGGCAGGGTGCAGTGTATGGTTAAGGTAGGACATACAATAATGTGTTTTATTTGTCCTGACAGTGCACTATTTCTAAATTCGTTTTTCACTGTTGCAAGGCCTGTCCCTCTCATAGGTTAACATGGGGGCTACCTTTAAATCTGATTAAAGTGTAGATTCCCTTTGGGAGCGGATGGACATGTGGAGTTTGGGGTCTCTGAGCGCACGATTTAAAAATACATCTTTTAGTAAAGTCGATTTTAAGATTGTGTGTTTGAAAATGCCACTTTTAGAAAGTGAGCATTTTCTTGCTTATACCATTTCTGTGACTATGCCTGTTTGTGGTTCCCTGTCTGGGTCAGTTTGACAGTTGGGCTGGTTGCACCTCACACTAGACTGTGACACAAAGGGAGCTGGGATGTAGACTGCATATCCTGATGAGCCATCTGTGATAGGTGGGAGGGGAGGAGTGGTCACTCACACCTGAAAGGGCTGTGCCTGCCCTCACACAATGCAGTCTCCAACCTCCTGGTGAGTGTCTGGGGCCAGGCCTGGGCAAGGCAGGATTTCACATTCCAAAGAGACTTTACTTTGAAGTAGGCCTACTTCAGAGGAGAAATTGGGTATGAGAAGGGCACCCAAAACCACAGACTTTAGAACACTTCTGGAAACAAGAGGAACCTCTGCCTGGAGAAGAGCTGAAGAGCTGAGGAGAAGTGCTGCCCTGCCTGTGACTGTGCTTTGCAGTTGCAGCTTCTACCAGAGTAAGAGGGCAAAGACTGGACTTTGTGTGCCTTCCATCTTGTGAAGAAATCTCCAAGGGCTTGATTTAGAGCTTGCCTCCTGTTGTTTGAAGTCTCAGGGACAGCAAAGACTTCTCTCTGCCAGCACCTGGAGTCTCTGGAGAGACTCCTGCTCTGACAAGTGGTGCCCTATCCAGTCCCTGGGCCCTTGAAAGGAAAGCTGGTGGAAATCCAAGGAAATCGACTTTGGACGAATTCGGACCGACGCCGCTGCCGACTCCGGTGATGCGGCCTGCAACCGACTCCGTGATCTTTGCTGGAACGTGACGATCTTCACAGGCCTGACGCTGCTGCCGCCCTGCTGAAGTCCGCGACTCCGTGGAAGTCGCCGCACCACGTCGTGACCAACGCCGCTCGACATGCATGGATTCAACGTTTTGCACTGATGCTGCGATCTACGACTTTGCGCATCGACTCGTTTTTACTCTTCACCAAAGGTACTGTACTTGGGGGTCTACGCAACTCTGTGTCCGGTGCTACTGGTGTCGGCTTGTTGGGAATGACTCCGTCACAACGCCGTGTTAACACCTCATCAAAACATTTATGTTTCTAAGCACTATTTTTGAGTTTAATCTTTAAAATTTCATAACTTTACTTGTGTATGTCGGATTTTTGTCGTTTTGGTCTTGTTTTGTTTAGATAAATATTTCATATTTTTCTAAACCTGTGTTGTGTCATTTTGTAGTGTTGTCATTAAGTTACTGTGTGTGTTGGTACAAATACTTTACACCTAGCACTCGGAAGTTAAGCCTACTGCTCTGCCAAGCTACCAAGGGAGTAAGCAGGGGTTAGCTGAGGGTGATTCTCTTTTACCCTGACTAGAGCGAGGGTCCTTGCTTGAACAGGGGGTAACCTGACTGTCAACCAAAGACCCCATTTCTAACAGGTGCCATACCCCAGGGGCTACCCACCCCCACTCTGAGATGCCTCAGAGATCAGAGAAACCACAAGAGCCCTTAGGGAACTCCCTGTCAGTCCCACGTCTGGAGGAGAAGCCTACCCAATGGTCACACTTAGGGCCTCCACTTAGCAGTGGATGGCCTGGGGTCTGGCTATTGACACTGACAGCTGTCATTGGCCTTTGTTGGTTACTGTCCTTATGGACAGAGTTTTTCCTGGGTTGGGGACAGAAGTCAGACCCAAGGAGTGGAATAGGCCGCATCAGTTTGTTGACCATGGTGGTACTGTCTGCCTACTGGAATGCATCTGTGAGCGAATTAATATTAGGTGCTTCACAGATGGGGTCTACAGATGAGGAGAAGGGTTCCCCATGGGCCTAACTAGGGAAGTGATTGATTCATCTACACTAGCTTTAGGCTGGTGGGGGGCTGTGTTGGAAAATGGCCCTCTCTGAAAGGCCATCCCAAACGTTTTGCCTTCCTCCTCTTCTTTTTCTGACCTCATTGTTTTTGGTTTTAGGATCCGGGCCCTTTTCCACTGCTAACCAGTGCTAAAGTGCATGTGCTCTCGCCCTAAAACAATCTAACATTGGCTCATACCCAATTGGTATATTTAATTTACCTGTAAGTCCCTAGTAAAGTGCACTAGATGTGTCCAGGGCCTATAAGTTAAAAGTTACCTGTGGGCCTGCAGCTCATATTGTGTCACCCACATAAGTGGATCCTTAACCATGTCTCAGGCCTACCACTGTCATTTCTGACAATTGTGCTACACATACACCCAGCGTTCATCGGCAAGGGAAATTAACATCGAACATGAATTTAACCACTACCCCTAACCTACTATTTCAGCAAATGCATATCTGGTGGTTCTAAATAGTGATTAATTGAATACATTTGGAATGTGCTAGCTCTGTCAGCCTTAGTTCTTCCCAGTAGAAAGGTCCCCTGCGATCTTTTCTTCAGCACATACTTTGCAAATCAGGCCTACTTCTGGATTGTATAGAAATAGCTCTCCCAGTTGTATGCAAACCTTGCTCCTAGATTTCTGTGTCTCAGTCTCCACAATTTTGTTTAGCCACTCTTCTTTGAACACAAGACCGCATTTCTTCCTTTGTGGTGAAGCACTGCTCTCTGCAGAAGTCACAGCTTTGCGTTTGAACATTTTGGTGGCAATCAGTTTGAGCCTACTGTGCCGCAAAGCCTGCAAAAAAAAACGGCATTATTTAAAGTGAGGAACATTATTTAAAGTTGTTTTTTATGCTATTGAATGCAATCTACCAGAAAAGACTGAGCTATCTCTTTGAAAATGTAGCAAGTACTTACCTGGGCTTTTCTAGTGGATCTCACACCTGCCTGTAGATGTAACACTGTCTAAGATGTCTGCAATAGAAGAAAAAAATGTTTGCAGCACATGCTTGTGTTCAAGATGTACTACAAGGAAAAACTACTAAATAATTACCTGGTATTTCTGCCTGTAGTCACGTCTGCCTTTTCTAACCAATGTTAGCACTGTCAAAGAAGCCTGAAAAAGAACAAAAAAAGGGTTGAAGAATGTTTTCATTTTATAATGTACTAGGTGCATCACGTGTGCCTGTTCAAATTTGTGCAGCAGGGTCTAAGATGCCTGTACAAGAGGAAATAATGATTAAAGCACCTGAACGTTTCAGTGTCTCAGTGGCAGGAAAAAGTAGCAAATAATAACGTGCTCTTTCTGCTGCTACTCCGGTCTGCCCGTCCTCATCTACGACCAGTACTTTTCTGAGATGCCTGCAGCAAAAGAAAAGATGGTTAACCGTTGGTTACAGCATGTTGTCATAATATAATGTGCCAGGTGACCCAGATGGGGTACCTACCAAATAATTACCTGGGCCTTATGCTTCTACACATGTCGGTCCATTCAAATCTATAACTTGCTCGGTTCGACAAACCTGTAATGGAAGCAAAGGTGTGGATCATGAACGTGATTTATGTAGAGACCTTTAATCCCACCTGGAACGTCTACAGAATTATCTGGTCTTTCTTGGTACTCACGCCTGGCCGTTCAAATCCAAATGGTGACCAGTTGTAATTGGAAAGAAGATATTTAGCATAGGTTATAGGAGTTACAAAAACATTGTGCATGACAGTTCCAGAGCAATTGAGTAGTTATCTGGGCTTTCAGTTTAGATGAACTCTGGTTCTCTATTATCATCCGTTTGGAAACCTACATCATGCGTTAGACCTTTACATGCCTCAAGTTATCTGCTCAGCCACTCGCTATGACTAATCAGATTTATAAGGCCATTTTTAGGCCTACTGGCTGGTTCTGGTAAGCTGACAAAAAAAAGTGTTTTGTTCATTCAGACAGTGAATGAGCAATGAAGGTGTCTTTAAGTCTTGTTGTTGTCTTGTCACATTTGTTGTGGGTCACCAGAGCCAGCTTATGTCTTCTTACAATTTGCTGCTTATTTTATCCTGGAGATTAATGGTTACTTTTCTGCTCTGACTGCAACGTTAGAGGATTTAATAAAGTGTGCTGTGGAATTAAGTTTGCAAAGAATTTGCGTTTTAATTTACCGGCCCTGGGCACATGTTGTGCACTTCACTAGGGACTTATAGGTAAATAAAATATGCCAACTGGGAATTAACCAAATATACCATGATTAAGGGAGAGAGCATATGAACTTTAGCACTGGTTAGCAGTGGTACTGTGCGCAGAGTCCTAAAACCAGCAAAAACAGTGTCAAAAAAGTGGAGGGTGACAGGCAAAAAGTTGTGGGATGACCACCCGAACGGTGTCAGGTCTAACATGTGTCCCCCCCAGCTGAAAGTGGGGAGAGCTACCCAGCCCCCTGAGAGCTCTCATCACTAAGCCAGATGAATCTTGTGGACCATGAGCATTCACATTCTACATCCGTAAATCTCTGACATGAGTGACACTGCCTTCAGTTACATACCTGCAATAACTCACCACCTTCTATTTTTTTCTTTGTAGAGACACACAACAATGTGATATAACCCTTTCTGTGCCCAGGACGTAATGGTTACATCCTGAGGCACAGCGCTCATGTGCCCAGGACGTAACCATTATGTCCTGGGCACAGAGCCCAGAGGGAGCGCTAGCGCTCCCTCTGTGGGGTTCCCACCACTCCCCCCCAAGGCAGGGATGGAAGGGGAAGCCCTTCCCCTTCCACCCACGACCCCCACCCCCCTGTGACGTCAGCGTGCGATTGCACGCTGACTATCACAGAGGCCTCCTCCTATCGCGCTGGAATTTATTTTAGGCCACTTCTGCCCCCCTGGGGGGCAGATCAGCCTATTTTAATTACGCTGATCTGCACCCAAGGGGGGCAGAAACCACTAGGCACCGGGGATTTTTGTTGTTGTTGTTTTACAGATGGGAAGCGACCCCTTAGGCAAGGGCCGCTCCCCTGGAGGGGCAAATTGTATTGAGGCCATTTCTGCCCCCTTTGGGGGCAGATCGTCCGATTTTAGTTCAATCTGCCCTCAAGGGCAGGGATCTTTTTTTTTTTTTTTTTTTTTGCCCCAATGTCACGCAAGGGGAGAAACCCCATATGCAAGGGTCGCCCCCTAGGGGGGTTGGGGGGGCAGGGGTCAATTTTATTTTAGGCTATTTCTGCCCCCCATGGGGGCACATCGGCCTATTGTTATTAGGCCGATCTGCCCCCAGGGGGGGCAGAAACCTCTAGGCGCCAGGGATAATGTTTTGGGTGTGGTTTTTTTTTTCTTTGTTTTTTTTAGAGATGGGGAGCGACCCATTAGGAAAGGGTCGCTCCCCTGGGGGGCAAATTGTAGTTAGACCATTTCTGCCCCCCTTGGGGGCAGATTGGCTGATTTTAGTTCATTCTGCCCCCAAGGGGGACAGAAACAACTAGGCACTGGGGATTTTTTTTTTGCGCCAATGTCACGCAAGGGGAGCGACCCTGTAGGCAAGGGTCCCTCCTCGAGGGGGGTTGGGGTAGTGGGGGGGCAAATTTATTTTAGGCCATTTCTGCCACCTCTGGGGGCAGATCGGCCTATTGTTATTAGGCCGATCTGGCCCCGGGGGGGCAGAAACCTCTAGGCACCAGGGCAAAAAAATAAATGTGTGTTTTATTTTTGTTTGTTTTTTTAGAGATGGGGAGCGACCCATTAGGCAAGGGTCGCTCCCCTGGGGGGCAAATTGTATTTAGACCATTTCTGCCCCCCTTGGGGGCAGATCAGCCAGTTTTTGTTAGGCCAATCTGCCCCCATGGAGGCAGAAACCACTTAGGCACCAGGGATTGGTGTGTGTGTATGCGTGTGTTTTCTTTAGGGGGGCAGCCCCTTGGGTAAGGGTCGGTCCCCATAGGGGCACATTAATGTTGACCATATCTGCCCCAATTGGGGGCAGATAGGCCTATTTTTGGAAGGCCCATCTGCCCCCAAGTGGGGGCAGAAAGCCCACCTGAGGCCAGGGAAGTTTTTTTTTTCAAAAATAGGAGGGTGGTGGTATGGCCATACCCCCACCCCAAATAAATGGGGCCAAAGTTGTTCTGCCACCAGTGGGCAGATGGGTCAATTACCCCTGATCCACCCCCTCAATATCGGCATGTTTTTGTCTCTTCCCTCTCACAAGCACTTGGCCCACCTACACAAATGAGGTATAATTTTTACCGGGAGACTGAGGGGAACATTGGGTGGTATGAAATGTGTCCCAGTGTGGTGATCCTACACAGAAATGTGGGAAAAATGTGATTTTTTTGCTAAATTTTAGGTTTGCTGAGGATTCTGGGTCAGACAACAGTGGGGGATCCACGCAAGTCACTCGGGTGTCTAGTTTTCAGAAATGTCTGGGTTTGGTAGATTTCCCTAGAAGGCTGCTGAGCCCAGGACCAAAAACGCAGGTGCCACCCTGCAAAAACAGGTAGTTTTGTATTTGATAATTTTGATGTGTCCAGATAGTGTTTTGGGCCATTTCCTTTTGTGGGCGCTAGGCCTACCCACACAAGTGAGGTACCATTTTTATCTGGAGACTTGGGGAAATGCTGGGTGGAAGGAAATTTGTGGCTCCTCTCAGATTCCAGAACTTTCTGTCACCGAAATGAGAGGAAAAGGTTTTTTTTGGTCAAATTTTGAGGTTTGCAAAGGATTCTGGGTAACAGAAACTGGTCATAGCCCCACAAGTCACCCCCTCTTGGATTCCCCTAGGTGTCTAGTTTTCAAAAATGCGCTGGTTTGCTAGGTTTCCCCAGGTGCCGACTGAGCTAGAGGCCAAAATCCACAGGTAGGCACTTTGCAAAAAACACCTCTGTTTTCTGTGAAAAAATGTGATGTGTCCACGTTGTGTTTTGAGCCATTTCCTTTCGTGGGCGCTAGGCCTACCCACACAAGTGAGGTACCATTTTTATCGGGTGACCTGGGGGAACACAGAATAGCAAAACAAGTGTTATGCCCTTTGTCCTTCTCTACATTTTTTCCTTCCAAATGTAAGGCAGTGTGTAAAAAAGACGTCTATTTGAGAAATGCCCTGTAATTCACATGCTAGAATGGGCACCCCGGACTTCAGAGATGTGCAAATAACCACTGATTATCAACACCTTATCTTGTGGCCATTTTGGAAATATAAAGGTTTTCTTGATACCTATTTTTCACTTTTTATATTTCAGCAAAAGAATTGCTGTATACCCGGTATAGAATAAAAACCCATTGCAAGGTGCAGCTCATTTATTGGCTCTGGGTACCTAGAGTTCTTGATGAACCTACAAGCCCTATATATCCTTGCAACCAGAAGAGTCCAGCTGACGTAAAGGTATATTGCTTTCAAAAATATGACATTGCAGGAAAAAGTTACAGAGTAAAATGTGGAGAAAAATTGATGTTTTTTTACCTCAATTTCAATATTTTTTTATTTCAGTTGTTATTTTCTGTAAGAAACACTTGTAGGATCTACACAAATTACCCCTTGCTAAATTCTGAATTTTGTCTACTTTTCAGAAATGTTTAGCTTTCTGGGATCCAGCATTGGTTTCTCACCCGTTTTGGTCACTAACTGGAAGGAGGCTGAAAGCACAAAAATAGCAAAAATGGGGTATGTCCTAGTAAAATGTCAAAATTGTATTGAAAAATTGGGTTTCCCAATTCAAGTCTGCCTGTTCCTGAAATCTGGGAAGATGGTGATCTTGCCACTGCAAACCTTTTGTTGATGCCATTTTCAGGTAAAAAACAGGAGCTGCCTTCTGCAGCCCTTTTTCCGAATTGTTTTGAAAAAAACAAGATTTTCACTGTATTTTGGCTAATTTCTTGGTCTCCTTCAGGGAAACCCACAAAGTCTGGGTACCTTTAGAATCCCTAGGGTGTTGGGGAAAAAGGACGCAAATTTGACGTGGGTAGCTTATGTGAACAAAAAGATATGAGGGCCTAAGCGCGAACTGCCCCAAATAGCAAAAAAAAGGCTTGGCACAGGAGGGGGAAAAGGCCTGGCAGCGAAGGGGATAAAACACTGCAGTAATTAATGCTATTTCACTATACTTAGAAATGGGGTCTTTGGTTGGCAGTCAGTTTACCCCCTGTCTAAGCAAGGACCCCCACTCTAGTCAGGGTAAGTCACACACAATCCAAAGTATCCTGTGCCCACCCTCTGGTAGCTTGGCACTGAGCAGTCAGGCTTAACTTAGAAGCCAATGTGTAAAGTATTTGTGCAATAAAACATACAAAAACACAATATAGCACCACAAAAATACACCACACAGTGTTTAGAAAAATATATAATATTTATCTGGATATTTGCAGGTCAAAACGATCAAAGATGCAATAAGTAAATGTAGAGATATCACTGAAAAGTGATATAAAGTGTCTTAAGTCTTTTAAAAACAAAGGGGGTGATTCTAACCCTGGCGGTCGGTGATAAAGCAGCGGCCAAACCGCCAACAGGCCGGCGGTCCAAAAAATGGAATTCTGACCCTGGCGGGAACCGCCAACACAGCCCGCCACATTAACACTCCGACCGCCACGGCGGGACCGACAAACAGCGCGGCGGTCACCGCCAACAGCCAGGCGGCAGACAATGTACCGCCCACACTATCATGACCCACCAATCCGCCACCTTTTCCGGGGTGGGAGCCCCGCCGATAAAAACACGGCGGAAACAGAGTACGAATGTGAAAACGCTCACCTCTACGCACTCCACGAGTACGGAGGACAGCATGGAACCCGAATTGAACATCATACCTGTTCTCGTCTACCTGCTCATCTACCACGAGTACGAACTCCGGCGCAGACGTCAACGGTGAGTACAGCACCTACGACACACTGGAGGGGGGAGGACCAAAGGTTACGGGCCCCAACCCCCAATACGTACACACCAATGCAGAGCAACAAGTCACAGTGACACCAACCAAACCCCCGTAAAAAATGCAATGACATGTCAAAATTGTCAATAAATATTTATGTCCAAAATAGCCTCCGATAAGTATTGGTCAACTAGCCAGAATATTTACATTTATAAAGTCAATATACACAGCAGTGGACAACTGCAGAAATCAGTCCTGCACATATTACGTAGTAACGATTTGTCCGTGGGCCAAAGTGTAGCAACACAAGGGCAAAGCCCACACATGAGACCTGAGTCCTTTGGAGAGAACACTGCAGGGGCATCTGATGACAAAAC
Organism: Pleurodeles waltl; assembly: GCF_031143425.1. Lineage (NCBI taxonomy): Eukaryota > Metazoa > Chordata > Amphibia > Caudata > Salamandridae > Pleurodeles > Pleurodeles waltl. Next base: position 613,429,539 of record NC_090439.1, read on the forward strand.
TACAGGCACCTCAGGGGGAAGGGAAGGGGGGGCACCTCAGCCACATGAGTCCACGACGCAAGACCCACGAAGGGGCCACCATGCCCACTGCCATATCCTGGGGAGTGCTTGACAGGAGGGGCCCAGCGGAGCGGTGCTTGACAGGAGGGGCCCAGCGGAGCGGTGCTTGAGACGGCGGGGCCCAGCGGAGCGGTGCTTGAGATGGCAGGGCCCAGCGGAGCGGTGCTTGAGATGGCGGGGCCCAGCGGAGCGGTGCTTGACAGGAGGGGCCCAGCGGAGCGGTGCTTGACAGGAGGGGCCCAGCGGAGCGGTGCTTGAGACGGCGGGGCCCAGCGGAGCGGTGCTTGAGACGGCGGGGCCCAGCGGAGCGGTGCTTGACAGGAGGGGCCCAGCGGAGCGGTGCTTGAGACGGCGGGGCCCAGCGGAGCGGTGCTTGACAGGAAGGGCCCAGCGGAGCGGTGCTTGACAGGAGGGGCCCAGTGGAGCGGTGCTTGAGACGGCGGGGCCCAGCGGAGCGGTGCTTGAGACGGCGGGGCCCAGCGGAGCGGTGCTTGACAGGAGGGGCCCAGCGGAGCGGTGCTTGAGACGGCGGGGCCCAGCGGAGCGGTGCTTGACAGGAAGGGCCCAGCGGAGCGGTGCTTGACAGGAGGGGCCCAGCGGAGCGGTGCTTGAGATGGCGGGGCCCAGCGGAGCGGTGCTTGAGACGGCGGGGCCCAGCGGAGCGGTGCTTGACAGGAGGGGCCCAGCGGAGCGGTGCTTGAGACGGCGGGGCCCAGCGGAGAGGTGCTTGACAGGAAGGGCCCAGCGGAGCGGTGCTTGACAGGAGGGGCCCAGCGGAGTGGTGCTTGACAGGAGGGGCCCAGCGGAGCGGTGCTTGAGACGGCGGGGCCCAGCGGAGCGGTGCTTGAGACGGCGGGGCCCTGTTCAGCGGTGCCTGTCTTCACGGCGGGGCCCTGTTCAGCGGTGCCTGTCTTCACGGTGGGGCCCTGTTCAGCATGCCTGTCTTCACGGCGGGGCCCTGTTCAGCGGTGCCTGTCTTCACGGCGGGGCCCTCTTCAGCGGTGCTCTTCTGCACGGCGGGGCCCTCTTCAGCGGTGCCTGTCTTCACGGCGGGGCCCTGTTCAGCGTTGCCTGTCTTCACGGCGGGGCCCTGTTCAGTGGTGCCTGTCTTCACGGCGGGGCCCTGTTCAGCGGTGCTCTTCTGCACGGCGGGGCCCTGTTCAGCGGTGCCTGTCTTCACGGCGGGGCCCTGTTCAGCGGTGCTCTTCTGCACGGCGGGGCCCTCTTCAGCGGTGCTCTTCTGCACGGCGGGGCCCTCTTCAGCGGTGCCTGTCTTCACGGCGGGGCCCTGTTCAGCGGTGCCTGTCTTCACGGCGGGGCCCTGTTCAGCGGTGCCTGTCTTCACGGCGGGGCCCTGTTCAGTGGTGCTCTTCTGCACGGCGGTGCCCTCTTCAGCGGTCCTCTTCCAGGAAGTCTAGGGAGCCAGACCAGGGCTGGACACCCTGATCACTCGCCCTCCGAATGTGCAGTGGCAGGCCCCTTCGGGGACGGAGTCCTGGGCCCTTTGCTGTCGTCCCTTGCAGGCGGGATGGGGCTTGCGGGGCCCTCCAGCTCCGCGCTCCTGATGGATGACCTCTCCGCCCTGCTGCCCTTTCGCTCCTTAGATGGGGCTCTCGAGCCCTTGCCTCCCCTGGCTGTTGTGGCAGGTGAAGTGGCCGTTGTTGGCTCCTTGGGGGCAGCCGTCTCAGTCCTCTCACGGCGGCCCTTCACTTTACGTGTCCTCTTGCCTGGGGGTGGGCTGGATGTCCCCTTGCTGCTCAGTGAAGTGTCACTGCCGCCAAAGGGTGGACTCCAGAAGCCATGCACCACTTGGACCCTCAATGCTGGGCTGGTGGTGGCTGAGGTGCTCTTGGGACTCTTAACCGATGGAGGGGGTGGGTCAGGGGAGGGAAAGAGGTTAAGATTAGAGAGGTAACATTTCTTAGGACCAAGGTAAAGGGTAGGAGTAGTGGTGATGGAAGTGGAGGAAGAGGATGTGGTTGTAGGAGAGTCAGGTGTGCTGTCTTTGGGTGCAGGTGACTGAGGCGTAGGCTGTCGCGAGGTGGTTGGCTGTTGTTTGGGTGTCTGCCTGCGTTTATGTGTCTTGGAAGAGGGGGTGACAGACACAGTGGGAGAGGACACAGGGGACGTGTAGATGGCAGTGGGGGTGGTGACTGCACGTGTGAGGACTGTAGTGGAGGGTGTGCTGGTGATGGAAGCACTGGCTGATGGTGGTGTGCATGCAGGTGTGAGTGTAGACGTCACAGGGAGGGAGGAGGGAGACGAGGAGGAGGGGGACACAGAGGTGGTAGTGACTGTTGGAATGTCTGCATCTGGGTGTTGCTGGGGTGAATGCTTGTGTGTCCTGTGGTGCTTGTGTCTGGATGATCTGGCCTTGGGTGTTGAGGTGTGTGCAGGCTGGTCTGATGGTGTGGATGGGATAGGCTGAGGGACAGGAGACAGAGAAAGGGTGGAGGCAGTTAGAAGAGGGAGGCTGGAGACAGGGACAATGGCTGCCGTCAGTGCTGAGGCCAGAGCAGTGAACGATCGTTGATGGGCAGCCTGACCCGAATGAATGCCCTCCAGGTAGGCATTGCTCCGATGCACCTCCCTTTCCACCCCCTGGATGGCATTCAAAAGGGTAGTCTGCCCAACAATGAGCGTCCTCACGAGGTCAATGAGCTCCGCACTGAGGGCAGCAGGGGTAACTGGGGCAGGGGCTGAGGTGCCTGGGGCGAAGGAGACGCCCGCCTTCCTGGGCGAGCGGGCACGGAGCGAAGGCTGAGGGGCTGCTGGGAGGGCGGAGCTGGAGCGCTGGGTGGCGGCTGTACCTGTGGAGGCGGGGGGCCCGGATGTTGCCGCCCACGCTAGGGAGCCCCCAAACGAGGACGTGTCCGTGTCGCTGGTGTCTTCACCGGTCCCCGTTGTGGTGCTCCCCTCGCCCTCCGGATCACTGGTGCCCTCGGTGTCTGTTCCAGTGCCCACCGGGGCAATGTGACTTGCAGCTCCCTCGTGCTCCGACGCCAATTCTCCTCCGCCTGATGATGCTGATGCACAAGAAGACAAAGAATAAGGGTGGGGGGATAAATAATACAAAGTTGAGTGTATGCCTTGTCAATACCGTTGGCGGAGAGGACAGACACAGGTGCCTCATGCACTAAGCCACGAAATTGGGGTACATTACTCAGTACTTCTGACTAGGCCAACAGGTCTAGGGACAACAGACGCGCACATGGGTGATGCAGGACCATGGATAGCTGTACTTGGCACCCAACAGAGGTGGGGGGCGGGGGCACAGGGCCATGTCTAAGGGAGGGGACTACACTACAGAAAGCGCCCTGGCCTAGTGTCACCCACGGCCCTCCTCCCCCACCCAGACGCCTCAACTGCCCTTATGGATAGCAGAATGTGCAGGTACTCACCCCCTTGTGTCTGCTGTGATGTCCTCAAGCGCCCATCCAAATCAGGGTAGGCCACCGCCAGGATCCGGGACATCAGGGGGGTCAGGGTACGACTGGCACCCCTCCTAGGTCGGGAGGCCATCCCCAGCAGTGACTCGGCGGTCTTTCGGGTTCCGCGGCGGATGTCCTCCCACCTCTTGCGGCTTTGGGTGCCCCGTCTGGTGTAGACCCCCAGGGCCCGGACTTCCTTGGCGATGGCACGCCAAATGTCGATTTTCTGATGGGCGCTCACCTGTTAGACATGTACAGGGTGGGAAAGAGAAAACGTGAATTTTCGGCATGTTTGGAGTACATGCCCCCCCCTCCCCAACCTTGCCATGTGGCCCATTCTCTCATCTGTCGTGCGTTGCAGTCCTCATTTTCTCCCCACCCCAACAACTTACATCCACCCAACTCCACACAGCCATAACCCATTCAATGTGCACTCAGTGTACTCACCTTTTGGTCTGGAGGACCGTAGAGTAGCGCATACTGGGGGAGGACCCCATCCACTAGTTTCTCCAACTCTTCAGACGTGAAGGCAGGGGCCCTTTCCCCAGTCGCAGCAGCCATTGTCACTTCCAGACCGAGGTCACAGCAGCACTTGCAGTATAGGTCCTCTCCTGTGGATGATCAGGTATCGAGTGATTAGGCAGATAGAAAATGGCGGTCACGGCCGCGGCGGTGCGTACCGCGGCGGTGCGTACCGCGACCGCCGGCGCACATCGTCATTGGCTCATGAATCCCATAGGGTTCAATGTTAACCAATGCGGGTTCGTATAGCGGTCTTCGACCGCCTACCGCCACGGTGTGCCACGCCAGCGCATTGACCTCACATCCCATTGTCCCAATTCACCGGTCAGGCAGCCGCCATTTCAAGGGCCCACATGGCTTAATTTCAACTGCGTCACACAAGCCTAGGCCTTGCATTGCCACACATCCAAACATAGCCATCCATACCTTTTCGTGTACTGTGCATGCAGTGGTGAACGTACCTGTGACTTGCTTGACTCTGTGCTCCATGTTGTCCTTCCTAGGCACCGTCCGCTGGGACTTGCGAGGAGAAGGATGAATCCTCGCGTGTACCGCCCGCTGGTGGACCTGTCGACAATGGAAGAACGCCACATCATACTACGATACCGGCTTAACCGAGCCACTATACATGAACTGTGTGCCCAGCTGGAGCCAGACCTGATGTCCCCCATCCGCCAACCCACAAGAATTCCCCCTCTAGTGCAGGTTCTGTCAGTCCTCCATTTTTTGGCAAGTGGCTCATTCCAGACAACAGTGGCCATGTCATCTGGAATGTCTCAGCCTATGTTTTCAAAGATCTTGTCTAGAGTGTTGTCTGCCCTGACGAAACACATGCGGCGCTACATTGTATTCCCTGAGGAGGTTGATTTGGCCACTGTGAAGGGTGATTTTTATGCCCTTGGACATATCCCCAACATAATTGGTGCCATTGATGGGACCCATGTGGCTTTAGTACCCCCAAAAGACGATGAGCAGGTGTACAGAAACAGGAAAAGTTACCATTCGATGAACGTCCAGGTGGTCTGTTTGGCTGACCAGTACATCTCCCATGTGAATGCCATGTTCCCTGGGTCAGTGCATGACGCGTATGTGATGCGAAATAGCAGCATCCCTTATGTGATGGAACAGCTACAGAGACAACGTGTGTGGCTAATTGGTGACTCTGGTTACCCCAACCTGCCTTGGCTATTGACCCCAGTGAGGAATCCCCGGACCAGGGCAGAGGAACGGTACAATGAGGCCCATGGGCAAACTAGGAGGGTCATTGAAAGAACCTTTGGCCTCCTGAAGGCCAGGGATAGGTGCCTGCATATGACAGGGGGATCCCTGATGTACTCACCAAAGAAGGTGTGCCAGATCATCGTGGCCTGCTGTATGCTTCACAATCTGGCATTGCGACGTCAGGTGCCCTTCCTGCAGGAGGATGGTCCAGATGGTGGTGTTGAAGCAGCTGTGGAGCCTGCGGAGAGTGAAGAGGAGGAAGACGAAGAGGACGACCCAGACAACAGGGACAGAGATATCCTACAGTATTTTCAGTAGCACACAGGTAGGAATCTCCCACGCCATTTACCATTTAGTGAATGCCCCCTGAATCTTTACTTTGTGTATTGCCCCCCAGTTCTTTTAACCTGAAGTTTACTTTTCCCTTCCCTTTTCAGTGCTGTATGACCCACTGCGTGACTTCTGCCTGGTTAGCCCATGGACTAATGCTTATTGACATCGGTATGTTGTCCACACATATTTAACAGAACATTATTGATAAGTAATGTGTTATACATTTGTAAATAATACAGGCTGACTCCAGAATGATTTATGTGCAATGAGTGATTTATTTTTAGTGCTATATTTTGGTACATGATATTAAACGGTGAAGGGTGAGGGTGGAGTTATGTCCATGGCAGAGTCCATTTCTCGGTCGCACAGGTGCATTGTTCATATGGCAGTGGAAGGATGGAGCAGGGGCAGTTCAAGGTTGGACAGGGTGACACTGTGGGACAGTGGAATGACATCCGGGGGGATATTAGACTGGCGGGGGTCCTGGCATCCTACTCTGTCTTCCTTTGAGATCTCAGGTTCCTCTTGCGGGGTGGTTGTTCTTCAGCAGGAGGTGGGGTTCTGGTGGCCCGTCGTTCTGTGGGGGCCTCCTGACCACTAGCGCCGGCGGAGGTGGTAGGCTGTTCCTGGCTAGTGACAGGGGCCCTTTGCGGTGCCACATGGTCCCGCAATGTGGTTTCAATGCGGTTTAGGGCCTGGACTATGGTCCCCATTGCGGTAGCGATGGCCCGGAGTTCATTGCTGAACCCCATGTTCTGTTCCTCCCGCTGTGCCTGGATCTCGGTGAACCTGGCCAGTACCGTCGCCATCGTCTCCTGGGAGTGATGATACGCTCCCATGATGGTGGTGAGGGCCTCTTGGAGAGTCGGTTCCCTGGGCCTGTCCTCCCCCCCCTGTCGCACAGCAGCCCTCCCAGTTGCCCTGTTTCCCCGGGCCTCTGTCCCCTGGACGGTGTGCCCACTACCACTGCCCCCAGGTCCCTGTTGTTGTTGGGGTGTTGGGTCAGCCTGGGTGCCCTGTAGTGGCGGACACACCGCTGATTGACGCGTCCGCGGGACAGAGGCATGGGCCCGCTGGGTGGGAGCTGTGCTGGTGTTCCCAGGGGGGTTTGGTTCTGCTGTGGCCTGTGTGTGGGGAACCGACTGTCCAGAGGTCCCCGATGGTCCGGGCTGGTCGTCAGGTTCTAGGTCGACAGAGCTGCTGTCCTCGCTGGGGGCCTGTTCTGGGGGTGGGATGGACATCTCTGGACCCTCCGTGGCGGTGTGTTGTCGTTCGGGCCCTGCAGGGGTAAAGGAGTATGGTTATTGTTTCTGTGTGTGCCATGGCGTGCATTTTGGGTGCCCTTGTCCCCCAGTGCTGGCATTCCCTTGTGGGAGGTGTTGTGAGGGTTTGGGGGGGGGGTGTATGGGTATGTGCAATGGTGGTGGCTGTCTATGGTTTGTGTTGGCATTCAGGGGTTGGTGTTGTTTGGGGTGGGTTGTGCTGGTGAGACATTGGCAGGGAGGTTATGTGCTGGGGGGTGCGATTGGGGGTGAGGGGGGGGTTGGCATGCTGGTGTTTGGGGGGGGGTGAAGTGGTTGAGATTCTACTTACCAGAGTCCATTCCTCCTTGTACTCCAGCGAGGCCATCAGGATGCAGGATGTTTACCACCTCTTGCTCCCATGCTGTGAATTGGGGTGGGGTGGGTGGGGGTCCGCCGCCAGTCTTCTGCACAGCGATGTTGTGCCTGCAGATCATCGAGTGCACCTTCCCCCGTAGGTCGTTCCATCGCTTTCTTATATCTTCCCGATTTCTGGGATGCTGTCCCACAGCGTTGACCCTGTCTACGATCCTTTGCCATAGTTCAGCCTTCCTTGCTATGGTGGTGTGCTGCACCTGTGTGCCGAAGAGCTGGGGCTCAACCCTCATGATTTCCTCAACCATGACCCGGAGTTCTTGGTCCGAAAACCTTGGGTGTCTTTGGGGTGCCATGGGGTGGTGTGGATGAGGTATGGGGTGGTGTTTGTGGTGATGTGCGTGGTGATATGTGGTGATGTATGCGTAGATGTGGTGTGGGTGATGAAGTTGTGTTCCTGTGTGTGTTGGGGTTTTCTGATGCTGTGCTCGCTATCGCTATCTCTCGCTCTCGCCTTCGCTCCGATTTCCAACTAGTGGGGGTTTGTGGGTGATGTGGGTGTGTGTTTTATAGTTGATTGGATGTGTGGGAGCGTTGTTTGTATGTGTGTCAGGTGTGCGTATTTCAAATTGTCCAATGTGGCAGTGTTTAGGAGCTGTGTGTGTATTTTGAGCGCGGCGGTGTGTACCGCCAATGGAATACCGCGGTTGAAAGACCGCCGCGTGGATTCGTGGGTCAGAATGGCATGGGCGTGTTTGTGTTGGCGTGACGGTGGAGGTTTGGTCATCTCCAGTTTTCCGCGGCCCGCTGATGTGGCGGCCTTCCTTGGATGTCGGATTTTTGGCGGTTTCACAGTTGGTGGTCAGAATGACCGTGGCGGTCTACCGCGGCGGTAGTATGGCGGACTTCTGACCGGCGGTAAGGGCCTTTTACCGCCGAGGTCAGAATGACCCCCAAAGTCTCTTTTTAGCACAAAGTACCTGGATCACGTGAAAAATCTCCACAATTGGCCGCAGAGCAGGTGAAGCGTGGAAACAAAGGGGGTGTGCGTCGATTTCTCGGGCCGCACACAGTGATGCATCATTTCGTTTCTACGCAGGGACGGCTGTGCGGTGATTTCCGGCGCTCGGTCGTGGATCCTCTTCGGGTTGTGAGGTTTTCAGACGCCCCAGGGTCTGTGCGTGGAATCCTGGGCTTGTGGAGCGGAGTCAGAAGCGCTGCGTCGTTCCAGTGGGCGTTGCCTGGAAATTTCTCCCGCACGGCAGGCGCTGCGTCGATTTCCCCTCTGGATGTCGGGACGCGTCGTCCCAGGTCGGCTGTGGGCGATCCGGTGGGCCGTGCGGCAAAGTTCCGGTCGCAACGCAGGTGCCTCGTCGATCTTCTCCTTGCGAAGTCGGGCTGCGTCGTTCCGGCTTGCGGTGAATTTTCCAGCGCGGGGCAGGCTGTGCGTCGGTTTTAGCAAGCTGTGCATTGAATTTTTCCCGCACAAGGAGTCCAGTTGCAAGAGAGAAGTATTTTTGTTCCTGAGACTTCAGGGAACAGGAGGAAAGCTCTATCGAAGCCCTTGGAGAGCACTTCTTCACCACAGCCAGGGAGCAGCAAGGCAGCAGAGCAACAGCAAGGCAGCTGTCCTTCACAGAAAGCAGTCAGGTGAGTCCTTTGGGCAGCCAGTTAGTTCTTCTTGGCAGGATGCAGGTTCTGGGTACAAGTTTCTTCTCCAGGAAGTGTCTGAGTTGGAAGGGGCAGAGGCCCTGTTTATATACCCAAATGTGTCTTTGAAGTGGGGGAGACTTCAAAGAGTGGCTTAGAAGTGCACCAGGTCCCCCTTCAGTTCAATCCTGTCTGCCAGGGTCCCAGTAGGGGGTTTGGCAGTTCTTTGTGTGAGAGCAGGCCCTCCACCCTCCCAGCCCAGGAAGACCCATTCAAAATACAGATGTATGCAAGTGAGGCTGAGTATCCTGTGTTTGGGGTGTGTCTGAGTGAATGCACAAGGAGCTGTCAACTAAACCTAGCCAGACGTGGATTGTAAGGCACAGAAAGATTTAAGTGCAGAGAAATGCTCATTTTCTAAAAGTAACTTTTCTAAAATAGTAATATTAAATCCAACTTCACCAGTCAGAAGGATTTTATATCACCATTCTGGCCATACTAAATATGACCTTCCTACTCCGTTCAGATCAGCAGCTACCACTCAAGCAATATACGAGGGCAGCCCCAATGTGAACCTATGAAGGGAGCAGGCCTCACAGCAATGTAAAAACTAATTTGGGAGATTTACACTACCAGGACATGTACACTACATAGGTGCATGTCCTGCCTTTTGCCTACACAGCACATTGCCCTATGGGTTACCTAGGGCATATCTTAGGGGTGTCTTATATGTAGAAAAAGGGGAGTTAGGCTTGGCAAGTACTTTTAAATGCCAAGTCGAAGTGGCAGTGAAACTGCACACACAGGCCTTGCAATGGCAGGCCTGAGACAAGGTTAAGGGGCTACTTAAGTGGGTGAGGAAACCAGTGCTGCAGGCCCACTAGTAGCATTTAATCTACAGGCCCTGGGCACATATAGTGCACAGTACTAGGGACTTATAAGTAAATTAAATAGTCCAATGGGGTGTGATCCAATGTTACCATGTTTAAAGGGAAAGAGCATATGCACTTTAGCACTGGTTAGCAGTGGTAAAGTGTGCAGAGTCTAAAAACCAGCAAAAACAGTGTCCCAAAAAGTGGAGGGAGGCAGGCAAAAGGTTAGGGGTGACCACCCTAAGGCTGTCAGGTCTAACAGTGGGCGGTAGAAGGTTAAAAACACAAATCTGGTTTCATTCTGAACAAATTGTCCCCCATGGAACCAGTGTAAAAAAGGTTAAGTTCACATTACTCTACTTCTGCAGTGCATCCTCCACAGAACAATTATGAAGCAGTGGTACTAATTAAATTGAGCAAGGGGGCGTGGCTACTGGGTGGAGTTAGAGACATGATGATACAACGACATTTCTATAGAGTATTTATTTTGCCCTTTCATTGCCCTTGGCCTGTGGGTGTAGTTTTTGCTATATCTTAAAGCTTAGTTTGCTAAAATCTGACAGGCATCAAAGTATGAGAGCATGTTTGTCACTTAAATATATATGGCAATATACTATTTTATGACTCCATTTATTCTCAAAACACAAAATAAATATGGATACATACCAATCAGATGGCCAGAAACAAATATGTGAGTGTACCTATCTGAGTGTCATATGCCTTCACAGTTAGAAAGCAGTGGTTAATTTGTGCTTGTTGTTTCCGGTGCTGAGCACCGGCACTTAATTTTGAGGGCCGGGGCTTATTCTTCTGCCTCAAGCATTTGAGGCGAGCAAAAGACACATATGGGACAGACGGAGGAAGGGAAAAAACAATAAAGCATCACAAAGGGAGAAAGTAGAAAGCTGCTAGAGTGAGCTGAAGGGGCAGGGAGGGGCTTTCTATGTATTGAAGAGGCCCGAGATGGCTTGAGGATTATGCCACGTCAGGATTCCGTGTTCACACATTTAATTGAAGCAGCCACGTGTTTAAGAGGAGGGCTTTGCGCACCGGCACCTTTTTATCAACAATTTAAGCACTGTTAGAAAGCAATTTCTGCACAAGATGAGAACCTCTTCTGATGTACAGCTCCCAGTTCACAGCGGCTTCTGGTCTTTTTTAACTGTTGTTTTTCATCCTGCTCGGCCGCAAAGAGTGACCCTGTTTTCGTGCTGTTTTTATTTTTTAAATGCAGCGCTGACGTCCTCTCTCCCACATGATGCAGGCAGCAACGTGATGTAGCAAAAACGTGCGCGCTTGACAAAGGGGCCTGCGTGCACCTTACAGGGAACATTGGTCTTTACCCTTCCACCTCCTATTCCAGGTGATAAGAGCATAGTAGCAAAGACTTATTGGTTTGATTTGGGTTGTGGGTGTTTCATTGAGGTCCCTGTGTGGTAACTGAGCCATGGTGATTCTAGCTTGGTGTACAGTTTAACGTTCTCAAAAAACTGTATTATATGTTTTTATAATTGTGTGAATAGGTAGACTCAGGTGTGTTTTTCCTTCTGACACATGACCTTTGAACATAAATATAAACATAAACGAGCACATCACAACTAACTTTGGGCTTTGTCAGTAGACCAATTCTTTACAGTAGTGGCAGGCATGATTGACATTGACATTGAGGAGTTTGAGTCACGTCTTCTATTACTAAGTAAAATGTGTATGTTTTTTCAGAGAAACGGTGGTATCACTATGTTTGTTCGCGCTTCATAATGTGTATTATCCCTCTGTGGTCTCTCCGTGTTGTGTAAATTACTCCAAAGTTGTAGAGATGTATTTGATAATTTCGTTGACTTGAGGTTTGTGTTTCAGGTTTTGCGAATGAGCAGGTCTGCTATTTACTGCATTTGTGGCAGAGTTTCTGCATATATGGTTCTGGATTTCATTGTGCATGTGCATATGTCCTTTTCTGTGTGGCCTTGCTGTTTATGACTATGTGCCTTGATGATGTGAAAATACCACGTGTGATTTCTACAGTAGAGTGTTAAATAGGGTTCGACAGGGGGTTTGTTTGGAGTCAAGACATGGCACTGCAAGCATCCGGCAGTCATTGACCTGGTGGGGTTTACTGTACCTTAATATTCAAGCTGACAGCAGCAGGAAAAAACTTATTATCCTGTGTCCTCTAAATATTTGCAGAATTTTTGGTAAATACATGTATTAGCTATACAAGACCTAGCTGGCTACCGGTAAGGTGTGAAAATTTCACACAAGGTGTGACTTTGTACAATTTTCACATCCGATACTGGAATTACACTTGCTCGAGCAGAAAATGTCTTTCAACATTTTTCCCATTTCCAACTTTTTTGCAATTTAGCTTAAATCAAAATACACAAATTTGGCTAGACATTGGAGCCCCAACCGATTCTTCCACATACATTTGTCAGCAATTCTTCTAGCCATATGTGCAGAGTGTGTACTATCTTAACAGATTGTGTGCTATCTGTGCATGTGCAATTTATAAATGTCAAACTTGCGGCATATGCCGTTTTTAACACTCTATCAGCCACTTTCCTTGTACTTCCATCTCGCGCTCACCCCTGCCTCAGTGCCACCACAGACCACCAACCTCCCTACCAACAAATACCTTGGCACCAGCTTTATAGAGATAAGCTGTGAGAGAGGAGTGATTTGAGGGAGTTTGTGCAGATGTTTGTGCTCAGAGGCCAGTCACTGCTCTGAAGTAATCAGCCAGGGCCTTACTGCTTTATTTTATTCACAAGCAGCAGGCACGGATGCCATATTAGTTCCTGTTGAGGCGCTATCTGAGCAAGAGCCGACTCTGTCTCCAGTACCAATAACCTGCACAGGATCACACTCTGACCAACCCAGCATAAAAACAACACCTCCTTCAGTCTACCTTACCTTTGCTATGAAGAAAGATACCAGAGGCCGGAGTGTGAAAAGTTGAGAAACGGCCTCATTATACTGGAAACCAGCACAAGATGGCAAACAGGAAATAAAAAAAAAAAGAGAGAGGCCAGACTGTGCAAGCCTTAAAATGAAAAATGGAATCCCAGAGGCCCTTCCTCCTCTCCTGAATCAAATTACATACATTTGCTTTAAATGTATATCTCCACATTCTCTGTGGAAGCTGAATACTTGGCTTGCGTATGAGAGATGCAATGGGGTCAGTTATGGTGTAAAATTCGAGAAACTGCCGAAGGACTTGAAGATGATGTCACTCGCCTCCAGAGAGTTAGAGTTGGACATGACAGGGCCCTACAATGAAGGCTCATACACCTAAATCATCCTGGAACACTACAATGAAACGCTGCTGTGCCTCACGTGTTCTCAGCACCTTTTCCTTTCACAGATTGAGCGGATGCCTTCTGTGTCTGATAGAGCGTTCCGTACTAATAATTTACCTGTATTTGGACGCTCTTTAGGCCGATGAATCTTTTGGCTAAGTGGGACTCTCCTTACTCTATATCGGTCATTTTAATCAAATCAATAATCAATAACGAACATAAGCAATGCCCTGCTCAACATAACACTTAACAATTAGTCCAGAATACATTTCGGCGAACCCTGACCTTTCAGTCAGGAATAACCACACCAGTTTATTCAAAGTTAGTGAATTTATTTCCCTATATTAACAAAGCTAGCACAATATAGATGTGTCTCAACACCAAATGATAAACATAAATGAACATTAATAGCTGTCCATAACGGCAAAACAGGTGCAATCTATGCAGCATTTGAATAACAAGACATTCGATGATAGCAATGCAAATCACTAATAGTATAATCTGTAATGAGCTAATTGTATACATTAGTCAGCATAACAAGGTCTCAAATTGCATCGTGCAACAAAAGGAATCCTCATCTAACCTCAAATTAGCATTGGCATGTGGGACTTCATGCAAAAACAATTTAGCAACATTAATTTTGAAAAAACTCCTAACTAGGGATCTTATCAAAAATCAGCAGTTGGTCACCTAAAAGAAACACAATGCAATTGTACAATTTCCTTTCATATTTACCAATTACAATCAGCATTCAAGGAAGTCTTCGTCTCACAGGTACCGTTTCTCGATCAGCATGGGACGGGGCAAAGGGGCAGGGGTGGACGGGGCAATTGCCTCACGGCGGCAAAATAAAACTACTACTTCATGCAAAGGGATCAAAGTTAAAGTCTCTAGGGCAAGAATCATTTAAAGTCTCTTTCTCTCGATTAGAGAAAGCATCAGAGTCTCTTTCAAAATGGCGTCGCAGCAAGGTGGGCCATAATAGCTACGGAATGGCGCAATGTCGGGCAATAGCTGGTAAAGGCTGGTAATGGCTGCAATGGCTGGTAATGGCTGCAATGGCTGGTAATGGCTCCTTTCCTCTCGTGCACCTGGTTTAAATAGACAACAGTTCAAATCCAGTAGGGTCTTCCATTGGAGGGTTCATAGGTTAGCTTCAAATTGTCCAATCAAAAACAACAGTTCTCAAGCTTTTACTTAAGCATACATTATCCTTGGAGACGGGTACGCAAGTTGCAACATTTTATACCAATTAACTCACTTTCAGAGCTTCCATTGTCCGCACCTGCAGATTGACCTTGGAGCAAAGAGAAAAATGCCAAGCTGGCACGAAACCTTAAGATAAGCATGTGAACGATCTCAGTGGAAAAGTACAGCTTCAAGCAAAAATACACGTTTATTAGCACATTGGAAAAATACGAGCATCTAAATCGTGAGACCAGGCAACTAGGCCGAAGCCTCCACTAAAGTAATGCTAAGCTAAAGCATTTCAAACAAGCAAATCATAGCACACGTTTACGATTATGGCAAATTCGTGCAATTCTAATACATCACGTTATATAAAGCACGCTTATAAATGTTGGCAAACTACTCTGAGGGCATATTTTGTCCCCGTACAATCTTTATTAGTTCGCTTAAAATCACACTTGATTATTGCAGTACTACGTTTATGCGCTAATAAATGAAAACCTTCATTTTCTGCTTCATCAATCCCTCCTCTGATGACTACTTGTCATCACACAAAACTATTCCCACAAATTTTATTCCATTAAAATTCTGTCAGTTCTCTTTTCCTTTTAGTTCCCCTAGTTCTTTCCTTATATTCTTCTGCCATTCTTTTCATCATTTTCTCTTCCTTCCTTCTTTTAATTCTTTCCATAATCATTATTATTCCCCTTTTTATTCCCCAAATTCCAAATATGCAAATCAGTACAATTAATATTCCCTGTATTATTTTTAGTAATATTCCATTCCAAATTCCCCCAATCCAATTTCCCACTGAAGCAAGTCCTTTTCCAACCTTCTCCCACACTCCCGGTTCTTTCAATTCCTTCAAATCTGCACTCTCTTTTGTTAAATTAGCAAGCATAGTTTTAATTTTCACACTGTTGTCGGGAATATACGTGCAACAGTGGCGCGCACCAAGCATTTTGCAAACGCCGCCATCCTTTGCTAAAAGAATGTCTAAGGCAAGCCTATTTTGAAGAGTCATAGCTCTTTCCGCTGCAAGCTCAGCATCTATCAGGATTATAGCACCTGAAAACTTTGTCAACATGTTATCCACTATAGTAGACAACTTTCTTATTTTGATGGAATTCAGCACAACTCCCAATGAAGGAATCATGGCTCCAAATATATCTCCTACCACAGCAGCTGCGGTCTCTCTTTTCTGGATACGATGGGATCCAGATGTCTTTTGAATCATCGATAGGTCATCCAGCTGATAAACCTTTGGGAAAACTATACCCAAATAACATCTCCCCCACCATCCTTTCGGAAGACAATAATAGGCATTATACCCAGAAATGTAATATACACCTGGAATGACAGGGTCAAGTCCGTTCATCATGAATGTCCATTTGGCCTTAAAGATAAACGTATGTTTACACTCACTCGCTCCTACAAAAATGTTGTCATAATAAGATTCACCTCGATATATACAAAATTTCCCTACATGCCAAGCATCTAAAGCAATTCTCCCTTGTGTCTTTATTGCGGCAAAATCATAATTATCTACTGAAGTCCTCTTATGTAGTTCTTTTTCTAATTTCGCATTCATTTGTGCCCTTCTATCATCTGTGCGATCTAAAAAGCTTATTTCTACTGCAGAGAGCGAGCAGGTAAGGTTTTCCCTATGAGCGTGAGCCGTTTCAAAAGGTAGCATTGGCTCGAAAAATTCCCTCATTATCTTAGCATCCCAATCTTTAGCAATCTGGCTTAGCTGCGCTATTATAGGAACATATGCAAAGGTAACATCATAATTCGAGTAAAAATACTGTATGTTAGTTTGACCATAAAATCTAGACATTACTATACTACATGTAATCCCGTATGTAAGAGGCATATGGTGATAAGTCACCCCTTCCTTTACTGATGTTGGTATCTGTGTACATACATAACAATCTTTCGCATCCATAGTCTCAACATATTCTGTTAGCAAGCGATAGAAAACATTATATGAAAGCTCCTTCTTATCATGCAAGTGTCTCTCATCTAATTCTAGTCTTTTCAATGCGGTTAGTTCAGTGACAGTAACAGGAGCAAAAGTAGAAGCATCAATTTTCTCATTCTCACCCTTTCCATGCATTGCAAGCACTATTGCCATTATTATTAGTACGCATGCAATTATCAAGCCTATACACACATATTTACAATATTTCTTTCTGCTGTTTTGCGTCATGATCTGTATAGAATCAGAGAGCTAGAAGCACCTATAAAGAAACTATTTAGTAATTCAGTTACGAAGCTGAACGAGCGCAATGTTCACACAGTTTTCTTCAAGAGGCCATTCACTTATCGGTTAGCAGCATTTGTCTCAATTCGGCAATAACTCAGTCTTTTATCAGTTCAGCAAGTGTCTCATCCGGTTTAACAATGTCTCAGCTGGTTGTTTGTATCACGTTAGATTGTAGCAAGCAATGTCATTTATCACCCTTTCAATCAACAGTGTCCATAAAACTTTTCTTTTCTATTGGTATCTCTTCTTCTTCGTTCTCGAGGCTAAGAGATACAAATTCGTCAGTCCAATCGTCATTGACTGCATATGCCCATTCTGGACCGGAGTATCTCCTGTTTGGTATCCTTTTCCTTTTCAATTTTGCTTCTCTTTTCGATTCTGCCTCACTGGTACTTTCCTCTTTGGCCAAGTCTTTTCCTTCACTTGAGGATGGTACCACGACAGACACTTCCTTTCTTTTCTCTTTCACTTTTGGCCTTTCTCCGTCGTTCAAACTTTCTCTACTCCTTTGTTTTACTGGTGATATACTTAGTCTCCTCTTTGCACCGTGTCCATTTGATGGACCTGCGACCTTTTCTGTGGAAGCTTGAACTGTTTCGTTCTGTTCTGCCTTGTCCCCTCCTTCTGGGGAATCAATCACGTTCTCTTTTTCTTTTTCTGTATCGTCTGCTTCTGGGAAAGCCCTCCTCTGATCAGGCTCTCCTGCTTTTTCACCTTTTTCGAGCCCTTCGCCACCGTTACTTTCGTCAGGCTCTGTATCACTTTCAGCTGCTTCAGGTTCTTTGTCACCTTCAGCTGCTTCAGGCTCTTTGCTACCCTCAGCTGCTTCAGGTTCTTTGTCACCCTCAGCTGCTTCGTCGCTGTCTGAGGTTTCTCCTTGGTCTTCCCCAAGTGATTCTGTTGCTTCGTCCTCAGAGAATATTTCTCTCTCTCCTGTTTCTGCCTGTTCGCATTCAGTTCGGTTTTGCTCTGTCTCAGCGCTCAGCACTGTTTTATCAGGCACTGGCAGTTTCAGCGCTTCAACTTCCTCATCTGTGGGACACAACACTTTCTTTGTGTGACTGGCGTGAATCCAGTTGGGAACTCCCGCACACTTCACAGCGGTAGTTGTCGTCAGGATCACTTGGAAAGGGCCTTTCCAACGGGGTTCCAGACACGACTTCCTCACGTGCTTCTTTACCACGACCCAGTCACCTGCTTTCAGTGTGTGTCCTGGACCTTGGATCGGTGGCAAGGTGGTTGCTTCCACCTGGTGAGAGAAAGAGCGAACCACGTCAGCCAGACCTTTGCAGTAGTCTAACACCATATCATCTGTAATATTCAAAAGCGCGTTTGCGGGAACTGCAGGAAGTCTCATGGCCCTGCCCATGAGAATTTCGTGCGGGGACAATCCAGTCTTTCTGTCAGGGGTGATTCTCATTGACATTAACACCAAGGGCAATGCGTCAGGCCATTTCAAATTTGTCGATGCACATATTTTCGCCATTCTTGATTTCAGTGTACCATTCATCTGCTCCACCAGTCCTGATGCTTCAGGGCGATAGCTACAATGCAGTTTTTGCTCAATGTTCAGCGCTTCGCAAAGTAACTTTATCACCTCGTTATTGAAGTGACTTCCCCTATCTGATTCTAAAGAGATCGGGAATCCGAAGCGTGGTATCAACTCTCTCACCAATAGCTTTGCAACTGTAAGGCTGTCATTTCTACGTGTGGGGTATGCCTCAATCCAGTGACTAAAAATGCACACAATCACCAACACATACTTTAGACCTCCATGCACAGGCATCTCAATGAAGTCCATCTGCATCCTACTAAATGGGCCACTGGCTCTGCCAATGTGGCTGGCGTTCACAACTGTTCCCTTTCCTGGGTTCATCTGCTGGCAAGTGACACATCGATGGCAAACTGCTTCTGCAGCTTGACGAAATCTGGGGTTAAACCAATCAGTTTTGAACAATCTCATCATGGCATCTCTCCCTAGGTGAGCCTGCCCATGATAGAACCGCGCAAGCTGCGATAAGAGACTATTTGGCAAAACACATTTTCCCTCATTTGAAACCCATAACTCATCTGGTCTCTTTGTGCATTGTGACTTAATCCAGGAATCTCTTTCATCCTCCCTGACGCCATTCTGTAATGCTTTTAATTCATCCATTGTATCTACGACCTTCAAGGCGAATGCTTCGGCTGGTTCTAGTTCTGGTTCACTTATCAAATTCCATTCATCTCTGAGTAATATACAGTTCAAGGCACAAAATCTTGCGACTTGATCCGCATATGCATTTCCCAGAGAAACATAGTCCTGTCCTTTTGTATGAGCACTACACTTTACCACTGCAACTTCGGCTGGCATTTGAATGGCGTGTAACAATTCCCTTATTCTCTCCCCGTTTTTCACTGGGGATCCTGAAGAAGTCAGGAAACCTCTCTGTGACCATAGTTGGCCAAAGTCATGCACAATTCCGAACCCGTACTGACTATCAGTGTAAATGGTGACTTTCATCAATGCAGACAGTTGACATGCTCTTGTAAGGGCTACAAGTTCTGCTACTTGTGCAGAATAGACTCCTTGAAGCCAGGACGCTTCCAAGACACCTGTTACAGTACATACAGCATATCCTGCTTTCAAAATTCCCATCCCATCTCTTAGACATGAACCATCAACAAAAACAATTTGGTCATTTTCATCAAGCTTAGTATCCTTAATGTCAGGTCGAGGTTTTGTGCAAAATTCAGTCACCTGAAGGCAGTCATGCTCGACGTCTTCAGCGTTCTCAATTTCAGCATTTTCACCAGGAAGCAAGGTTGCTGGATTCAACGTAGTGCACCTTTTCAGCTGCACATTCGGTGAGCCCAGAATTTTCGTTTCATACCTTGTGAGTCTTGCTCCGGTCATGTGTTGCGTTCGGGAGCGGGTCAAAAGTATCTCAACTGAGTGAGGGACCATGACTGTTACTGGGTGTCCCATCACTATTCCTTCACTCTGAGTGAGGCTGATACCAACTGCTGCTACGGCGCGCAAACACCCTGGAAGTGCTGCTGCGACCGGATCCAAAGTAGCTGAAAAATACGCTACTGGTCTGTTTATGCCACCATGGACTTGAGTCAAGACAGACAGAGAACATGCATCACGTTCATGACAAAACAATGTGAAAGGCTTTGTGTAGTCAGGCATACCTAAAGCTGGAGCCCTGCACATGCATTCTTTCAATTCGATAAAAGCATCCATCTCATCTCCTTTCAGCTCAATTTGGTCCAAGGCATCCTTCTGGGTCAGCTTCAGTAAAGGCTTTGCTAGAGTTGAGAAGTTGGGAATCCACTGGCGACAGTAGCCCACCATTCCCAAAAACTTCCTCACCTCCCTCCTTGTCTTTGGTGGACTCATTTGAAGTACACTTGTAATTCTTTCCTTCATTATTCTCCGTGACCCTTTCTCTATTTGGTGACCCAAGTATTTCACTTTCTTCTGACAGAACTGCAACTTTGAAGGAGACACCTTGTGTCCATTCCTTCCCAAATGGTTCAGTAGGGCAATGGTATCGGCTGTGCAGCCACTTTCTGTCTTTGATGCAATCAGTAAGTCATCGATGTACTGTACTAGGGTTGACTTGAATGGCAATTCTAATGCTTCCAAATCTTTCTTTAGAATCTGATTGAAGATGGACGGTGACTCAGAGAACCCTTGAGGAATTCGACACCAACTGTAAACTCTGTCTAAGAATTTGAAACAAAAGAGGAATTGGCTGTCCTCATGAAGAGGCACAGAAAAGAATGCTTGTGACAAGTCGATGACTGAGAACCACTCGGCATCGCAAGGGACTTGAAACATTATCACAGCTGGATTTGGTACGACAGGGCAACACTTGACTATGATGTCATTTATTTTCCTCAAGTCCTGCACAATTCGGACCTTTCCACTTGGCTTTATTAGTCCCATGATTGGTGAATTACATGGACTGCTTAACACTTCTTTCAGTACTCCCTGTTTTACAAATTCGTCAATGAGTTGGGCAACTTTCATGAGGGTGTCTTGTGCCATGTGGTATTGTGGGGTCTGGGGAAAGGTTGCATTGGGCTTTACAGTCACTTTCACTAGTTCCACTCCTTTCATCAATCCCACCTCTTTCCCTGTCATATCCCACACTTCCTTTCCGACTGTTTCCCGTAATTCAGCTGGAATATCTTCTTCAGTTATCATCGGGAAAAGGCAAATCAGAGGATACTCTTCATCGACAGTTTCCATCTCGTCCCCTTCTACACTGTCCTCTTCTTCCCCCTCACTGCTCGTCTGAATTTTTATTCCCTCGTTCGAGCACATAATCGAACATCCCAATTTGCACAATAGGTCTCTCCCTAACAGTGCTATCGGGCTTGAGTCACATACCACAAATTTATGTAACCCTTGATAGTTACCAATGCTGACTGGTACCGGATCTGTTATTGGGTTCGTCAGGTGCCTGTTTGCTACTCCCACCACTTGAACTGTTCTCCCTGAGAGTGGCAAATTTGGTACTTCAATGCTCTTAACAGTTGAACGTGTGGCTCCTGTGTCAACCAAGAATGAAACACGATGACCCATTACTCTTCCCTCCACGTACGGACCCTTCTGATCAACTTCCAAGGATGCTGCAAGCACACAATCTCCTTCCTCTCCTGAACTTTCACTCTCCCATACATTGTTTATTCCACCCTCACTGTGTAATGGGAACTGTTGTACTGTGCCATTTGTACTCATTACCTGACCCGAGACCTGTGGAGGAACCATCACTTGCTGCTGACTCATTGGTGCCAAAGGTATTTGCATTTGCTGATTAGGTACCATGGGAAACTGCTGTTGCATTGGCTGCATTTGCGTCATCTGCATACAGGGCATCTGCATCTGCTGCGGCTGCATAGGTTATAGTCCCTGCAACTGATTTATGGTCTGAAAATTTGGGTTTGGACCTCTCATTTACGGTCCCCTCATTGTCTGAAATGCATTGACATCATTGTTTTGCTGACCAACACCTACACCTGCACCTTCCTGCACCACCATCGGGCACTCGCGTTTCCAATGTCCGACAATTCCGCACACGTGACACGGCATCACCTTTTTCAATGTCTGCACACCATTCGGAGTCACCACAGTGTTCAAATCCGGACCATTATTTCCAAAACCTCCTCTGCCTCTGCCTCTCGCCTGTGGCTGAAACATCATATTTCCCTGCAACTGCGACTGCGGTTGTGGTACCTGCTGTTGGAACCCTTGCATCCCTTGCAAACCTTGCAGACCTGTCTGAGCTGCTTTAAGTTGCATCATCATCACCTTCTCTTTCAACCTTTTCTGTTTCACTTCAATTTCGTCGCTACAGTATTTCGCATAATTCAACACCTCATCAATCGGTTTCGACTGCCAACAAATCAAATGCGACTTTATCATCTGACTTACCTCTGGTCTCAGCCCTTCCACAAATCTAAACACAAAATGAAGCATGTCCTTCGCCTCTATTGTCTCCGTGCCACTGTAGTTCTTGAACGCCTTCAACAATCTCTCATAGTAACTATGAATCGACTCTTTAGCCTCTTGGGCTAAGAGAGTGTTCAGGTCTTCCCAAATACATTTTGCAAGCTTCACAAACCTATCAGTCTGTTGATACCATTCAATCGGTTTCTCTCTCAGTTTGGGAAAATCTTCCGTAAAAGACTGAATGTCGCTTCTGTGCCATGGTACATGTATTAATTTTCCCCCTGCTGTCTCCCTCATTGGTAACATGGTTACTGCCTCACTACTCTGTGGTCTTTTCTCGTTGAGTTCTGTAGCACTGTCCCTCCTCTTTTCCTTTCTCTTTACCCACCTGCTTTCCCACTTGTCTAAGCACCTCCACACTTGTGCACTCTGCAGCAATTCTCTAAGGTGCGCCTTCATGCCTGCTGACCTCATATGTTCAAAGTCTGTAGTCCCAAAATCCAATCTGTAGCTCCTGCTCAAGTGTTTTGTCTTGTCTATGTCAACCCCGTTTTTGTCAGCTATTTCCTGCAAGCTTCTATGTACCTTGTTCACTTCTTTCGTAATCCTGGGACATAGATATCTCAGCTCTTCTTCCGAGTAGGACTCCAACCTATTCACACCCATAGTCCCTTCCACCAATTCTTGTGCTTCCATGTTCAACCTGACCCTATTCAGATAGTCTTCTCCCTTCCCACTGGCTGAACCTTGTGTGGAATTCAGACTGTTGAACCACTGTGTCAGCTGTTGCGCATTCAACCCCATAAGTGTAGCATTCAAATCGACTGCCATTGATGGTTGCGGCAACTTTACAGTATTCGATGACAGCGGTATCATCAGTGGGGGACTTGATCTCACCACTGTTGACTGAGCACATATGGGACTAAACTCCATCAAGGACCCAGATCCAGTTGGCAGGGCCGCTATCGGAGTTGTCTCTGGAGTGTTTTGAATGCACCTCCTTTCCATCCCACTCTGCACCATTGATCCTTGACTGCTCATACCTGAATTAGGCTGAATATACAAAGGTACCGGTGGACCTACAGTAATGGGTAGGGATATCACATCTGCGTTCTGTCCATTCCCCATGTTCTGAGACATGTTCATTCCCACACTATGGGTCATCATTGCCGGCATGCCCATCTGACTCCCCGTCATCTGAGCATGTGCGTTTCCCCCCTGCGTCTGCTTTTGAGGCATCAGAAACTGAGTTGATTCAACTTGTGCCAGTGTTGGGTTGTGACCATTCTGTCCTCCCATTACGGTTGGATCTAGAACCATTCCCGTACTGTTGTCACTGCTGTAGTACCTTGGGACCTGCGGCTGATAATTTTCTGCTGGTTTCAACATGGGCACATCTGGATATATTCTCCTAACCTGCGGTATCTGCGGGGTGAACAGTAAACTCGGGTCCTTAGATCCCGATGATGCTCCTGAACTCTGAGTTTCACCGTTCTGTACCGATGCCGGAGGGGCAGAACTGGTACTTGGACCTTGTCCACTCTCTGCATAAGGTGGTGGACGGTCGTTCAGCAACTGCATGATTAACTCCTCATCCTCTAACTCCTCTTCTCTTCTCAACTTTTCCTCGTCCTCTCTATCCTTGGAACACCTCCTGTTTGTCTTACAGGTAGCCTTCTTACCTGTCGTCTCTTCTTTCTTAGTGATTGCGGGAAACAATTTTATCCCCTGCAATACATCTGACCTCCACACCTTCTGTGCATTATCCCACCTAGCGTCCGCTAGTGTCTTTTCTACCTTTCTCATCCTGGACTCGAACTTATTTTGCTGTTGCTGTCTAGCCATTAGTTCCCAAATCGCTAGAGCTTCAAACTGTGCTGGCCTTGGAGGTACCTTCATGTCGTACATCGCGAATCTCAAATTCTCTAGGATCCTTATATTGAATGTCCCATGGATCGGGAACGCTACGCTCCCATGTTTCTCTGTCAGCTTGTGCCATTGCTTTAGCCAAAGGCACGGAGCTACCCCCTTTTCCTCCATTACAATGTAAGCTGGTGTGCCTTCGGGTGGCGTTTCCTCTCCTACGCTCGCTTTAATGTAAGACTCCCCCTTCATCGCACTCCTTAATGCTTTAAACAATTTCATTTTCTCGTCTTTTATTTCACAAAGTTTGTAATCAATAGGTGACTTTAATTCCTGGAATACTCTTCGCTTGCCTTTCCCCTTCCAATCGAGCCCCACGGACTGCGTCCAATCCGTGCGCGACCCTTCTCTGCAACCAACCTATCCCAGCGCGGCTCCTAGTGACGTCACACTCACACACACTGCGGCTGACAAAGCCTCGCGGTTTGTCCTCCTTCACTCAGCTCCTCTCGTAACAGCTTCTGGCATGTATCGCGAGCTACCAAAATAAAACAGATCTGTCGGTTTACTACAGGAAGGGTAACACAATCGCTTCAGGACCTTAGGGATTTTTCGCTAGCCTCTGCAGTTATTCCATCTTTCTCGGTCACCACTTTCACAAGCAAATCTGACCCGCAGATTGCTCTCAACTTGTCAATGGTCTATTCTAGTGCACTTAGAATTTTGTCAGAGCCCGAAGTCGAAGTTTCTTTCATTCCCTTAACACACGTACCGACTCGTTGACCACGCCCGATCAACCTACTAAACCGCCCAGACCACAACATAAAACAACATACTCCGGAGTCTCTTGACCTCGCAGGGCCCGTCTCAACAACAACAACCACGTGGACCTTTTTATGCACGAAGCGCCACATACACATGAAGTTCGACGACTTCCCTACTCTCACACTCGGAGTCGCACCTCCGCTATTTCTATGAAGTTCGACGACTTCCCTACTTCTACACTCAGAGTCGCACCTCCGCTATCCTCTAAAAAGAAAAAAATTCCTCGCAACCTTTTCACACAATCTGCGGCAATAAGCTATGCAAGCGCAAAACCCTAACTTCACTCATACCATCACTAGTTCCGCCAACGCTGATCTCACACCTCCATTCTCTCCATTCGCAAGCTCCGAGATCCCGGGAAAGTCGCGGTGGACCTAGCCCATCATCATTTTCTCAATCAGTTTTACCCAAGAAAAATCTAATTCAACTTCTCGAGTGGAGTGTCAAAAGTCGAAACCGTTAATTCAACACCATGTACTTTAAGAGTACGGGGTCCCAAAAGGCGTAACCGTCCTCTGCTACCATCTACTGATAGAGCGTTCCGTACTAATAATTTACCTGTATTTGGACGCTCTTTAGGCCGATGAATCTTTTGGCTAAGTGGGACTCTCCTTACTCTATATCGGTCAATTTAATCAAATCAATAATCAATAACAAACATAAGCAATGCCCTGCTCAACATAACACTTAACAATTAGTCCAGAATACATTTCGGCGAACCCTGACCTTTCAGTCAGGAATAACCACACCAGTTTATTCAAAGTTAGTGAATTTATTTCCCTATATTAACAAAGCTAGCACAATATAGATGTGTCTCAACACCAAATGATAAACATAAATGAACATTAATAGCTGTCCATAACGGCGAAACAGGTGCAATCTATGCAGCATTTGAATAACAAGACATTCGATGATAGCAATGCAAATCACTAATAGTATAATCTGTAATGAGCTAATTGTATACATTAGTCAGCATAACAAGGTCTCAAATTGCATCGTGCAACAAAAGGAATCCTCATCTAACCTCAAATTAGCATCGGCATGTGGGACTTCATGCAAAAACAATTTATCAACATTAATTTGGAAAAAACTCCTAACTAGGGATCTTATAAAAAATCAGCAGTTGGTCACCTAAAAGAAACACAATGCAATTGTACAATTTCCTTTCATATTTACCAATTACAATCAGCATTCAAGGAAGTCTTCGTCTCACAGGTACCGTTTCTCGATCAGCATGGGACGGGGCAAAGGGGCAGGGGTGGACGGGGCAATTGCCTCACGGCGGCAAAATAAAACTACTACTTCATGCAAAGGGATCAAAGTTAAAGTCTCTAGGGCAAGAATCATTTAAAGTCTCTTTCTCTCGATTAGAGAAAGCATCAGAGTCTCTTTCAAAATGGCGTCGCAGCAAGGTGGGCCATAATAGCTACGGAATGGCGCAATGTCGGGCAATAGCTGGTAAAGGCTGGTAATGGCTGCAATGGCTGGTAATGGCTGCAATGGCTGGTAATGGCTCCTTTCCTCTCGTGCACCTGGTTTAAATAGACAACAGTTCAAATCCAGTAGGGTCTTCCATTGGAGGGTTCATAGGTTAGCTTCAAATTGTCCAATCAAAAACAACAGTTCTCAAGCTTTTACTTAAGCATACATTATCCTTGGAGACGGGTACGCAAGTTGCAACATTTTATACCAATTAACTCACTTTCAGAGCTTCCATTGTCCGCACCTGCAGATTGACCTTGGAGCAAAGAGAAAAATGCCAAGCTGGCACGAAACCTTAAGATAAGCATGTGAACGATCTCAGTGGAAAAGTACAGCTTCAAGCAAAAATACACGTTTATTAGCACATTGGAAAAATACGAGCATCTAAATCGTGAGACCAGGCAACTAGGCCGAAGCCTCCACTAAAGTAATGCTAAGCTAAAGCATTTCAAACAAGCAAATCATAGCACACGTTTACGATTATGGCAAATTCGTGCAATTCTAATACATCACGTTATATAAAGCACGCTTATAAATGTTGGCAAACTACTCTGAGGGCATATTTTGTCCCCGTACAATCTTTATTAGTTCGCTTAAAATCACACTTGATTATTGCAGTACTACGTTTATGCGCTAATAAATGAAAACCTTCATTTTCTGCTTCATCATGTCCCCGAGGCCCTCTAAATACATGTACCTGCTTGAATGCGGTGATCTGTCCTCGGGTGGCTTCACTTACGTTTTTTGTCCTGCTCAACAGAAGTCTTTGAAGATGTCCTTCCTGCTCGGCCGCGAAGAGTGACCCTGTTTTCGCGATGTTTCTATTTTGTAAACGCAGTGCTGACGTCCTCTCTCCCGCATAATGCAGGAAGCGACGTGACATTGCAAAAACGTGCGCGCTTGACAAATGGGCCTGCACGATGGGGGAAGGAACAGGGAACATTGGTGGCCTTCCCCCAAATATTTTGCCTACTTCCCTTTTGTTTTTGCTGATTCTTTTTGTTGGCCTTAGGACTCTTGTCACTTTACCAACAAACTCTAAATCAGTCCCCCTCTTCAGTGCAAACACCTTTTATCACCAAAATATGAAAGAAGAAGTGTGGAGGTGGTGGTGTGTTAAGAATATTTTTGCATATTTTTTATGTTGCACTTTGTTGTGGTGATATGGTTTCCGTGCTGTTGTGTATTAGTGCTGGATTGCTGCATAGTATTGAGTTCTATTAAGGGTATTTTATATAGTTCGGTTTTGAATGTTTTGCTGTGTTTGTGTTTTTGATGTGTTTTTATTTTGGTAAGTGTTAGACCTGGCATCCTTGGTGTGTTTTTCCTCCTAACATTTTGCCTTCAACCCTTCTGTTTGCTGACTTTGTTTTTGGTGGCTTTAGGACTGTGGGCATTTTACCACTGCTATCCAGTAATAATGTCCTTGTACTCTCTCCTTAAAACATGGGAGAATTTGCCTATACCCAACTTGCTTAATTCATTTACTTGTAAATCCCTAGTAAAGTGGCAGTACCAGTGACCAGGCCCTATAAACTAAATGCTGATTGTCAGTCTGCAGTATTGATTATGCCACCCACTTAAGTAGCCCTTTAAACATGTCACAGGTCTGGCATTGCAGCATGTGTCTGCAGTTTTAAACTGCCATGTCACCCTGGCAAAATAAAATTTTTGCTATACCTCCTTTTTTGCTGGATCTTCCTTTTTTATTTATGTAAGTTACCCCTAAGGTAGATACGGAACAGCCTAGACAGCATGGTGCAGTGTATTTAAAAAGTGGGACACACTTTTTCATTTTACATGTCCTGGAAATGAAAAACTCTTAAATGTATTTTTGCCTCTGTTATAGGATAACAATGGAGTTACTTTATTACATCTAACAAGTGATAATTTCCAAATGGGAGCAGGTAACCAATTCATGTTTGGTGTCCTTGAAATTGTAATGTCAAATCCTCTCTAATGAAGTGAGATTTTAAATTATAATTGTGAAAATTCCACTGTTACAAAATTGGCATTTTCCTGCATTATCCATTTAGTGCTTGCTGCCTGTCTCTAGTTCACATGACTGGTGCAGTTGGCAATTGGTATGTATGTATTTGTCCTAGACAGCCACACACAATAGAGAGATTAGGTGTGCCTGGATGGGCCAACACTGGCAGGACAGCAGGGCGAAACTGGGCACAGCCCTACTTACACTTGAATAGGCTGTGTTCTGCCTCCACACAAAGGGCTGCACACCCCAGACACCAACTCTTTAGTACACTTTCTGACCTGTGGATTCCCTGCCAGGAAGAAAGACTGCTGTGCTGCTGAAAGTTCAGCCATTCTAATGTACTGCTGTTCTGATGTAATCACCCCCCTGCTGTGCTGACCTGCTGCCTTCTTGCCTGGGTAAGATGGACTAGACATACACCTGTTGAACCGAGGAACACAGTATGACTCTAGGGGCTAGTTGGCTGCCCTCCTGACTACAGCCTCGGGAACTGAAGGTGCCAACAATCTTGAACACAGCATCTGGATTCTGACATCTGTGAGT
Organism: Pleurodeles waltl; assembly: GCF_031143425.1. Classification (NCBI taxonomy): domain Eukaryota; kingdom Metazoa; phylum Chordata; class Amphibia; order Caudata; family Salamandridae; genus Pleurodeles; species Pleurodeles waltl. The sequence goes on from NC_090439.1 coordinate 613,458,149, forward strand.
CCTAGCCTGCCAGGTGGTGCCACCCCTCTTCCTCACCCTTAGAGGTGGGCCTAAGGGTTCTTTACCAACCCATCTGTGGACCCAGGAGAACAAACACATCTTCTTCTGAGGAACATACTCCAGAGCAGAACCAGTGCATTGCCTCTGCTGAGAGGGGTCTCCCAACAAAAGGACTTTGCATCGACTTCTCAGCCTGCATTGGAAGCACTACTTGTGCAAAGCTTTTCAGACACAGGCCTTCGCATCACAAATTTCTCATTGATGACAGCCTCCATGACGATGCAGGTTCTTGCATCATAGCCCTACAGCCCTTCAGAACCAACGCATCAGCTCGACTGTGCGAAGCATCCTCAACACCAGACTTCACATCGCAAGCCCTCATTCACGGGATCCTCGACAATGACGCAGGACCTCATATTGTAGCTTCACAGCTCTTTGGAACTGGCGCATTACCTCAGCTGTGTGATGCAGCCTCAGCGCAGGTCCTTGCAACGCTCCTCAAACCAGGAATTAAAGTACTTTTGTTCAGCTGGTCTAACTTGGTCCCTGTAGTAACCTGTGCTTCATTACGGTCAGCCTGAAATTGTGACTTTGTCTCTGTCCAGCACGACCAGCTTTCTACATTCGGCACTTCGTGCATTTTGGTGCAATTTCAGTGAGCTCTTTAAACTTACATATGTCTGGTTCTACTGATTGGAATTTTGTAGTTTTGATCTTGTTCTGTTTAGTAAAATGTATTCTATTGTTCTAAGTTAGTGTGAGATTTTCCTTGTGTTGCGTGTTTACTGTATCACTGTCTGAAGTGCTGCATAAATACTTTACACATTGCTTCTAATTTAAGCCTGACTGCTCTTCGCCAAGTTAACAGAGGGTTGAGCGCAGGTTAATTTGGGTTTTGCATGTGCTTCACCTTGACAAGGATTGTGGATGCTACTTGGGTAGGGTCTCGCCCCCCCCCAACTAGGAACCCGATTACGTATAATAGCATTATGTTATTGTGTTGTGATCTGTACTTACTTGAGAAATACTGCTTTATTTCCATCTGAAATCAGTTCCTTCCTTTAAAATTACAGTGACAAGCAACCCTTTATTGTCCATCAAAAGGGTTAACATACTGCAGTTCCAGCTCTCCAACCATTTAAGACACCAGTCAGTCACAAATGTGGCCACATCACATAAAATGAAACCTGGAAGTGGCAGGAGTAATAGTTATTGAATTATGAGAAGGACAATGGTAGGGTCATATGCAGTATAACATAGATGAGGTAGAGGTACTATGGTGTTGGAAGGACAGAAGTGTTATGGAATAGGAAATTGTAGAGGGTTAGATCTAACTGTCCATAGGGTGGTCTTCCCCCAAACATTTTGCCTGCTCGCCTCCTGTTATAGAAATGTGTATTTGTTAGCTTTAATACCCTGGGCACTTTACCGCTGCTGACCACTGCTAATGTGCTTGTACTCACTCCTTCAAAAGTAGTAAAATTGTCCAATACCTGATTGCCACATTTAATTTACTTATACGCCTCTATTAAAGGTGTACAGCATGAACCCAGGGCCTGTACATTTAATGCTACTAGTAGGCCTGAAGCACTTATTGTGCCACCCACTTAAGTAGCCCTTTAAAACATGTCTCAGGCCTGCCATTGCAGTCTGCGTGCAGTTTTAAACTGAAGATTTGACCTAGCAAAACAAAAGTTTTGACCGAAACCTTCCCTAATAATAAATATGTCACCCCTAAGAGCTAGACCCTAGACAGCCCATAAAGAAGTGAACAGTGTATCTAAATAGTTGGACATGTATATTTAAATTGTATATGTCCTGGTAGTAGAAAACTCTTACATTTGATTTTCACTACTGCACGGCCTAGTCTTCCCATACAATAGCATCAGGCTACTCTATTACATTCAATAAGTGACAACCTTTTTTCGGAGCAGGTAGGAATGTCATGTTTATATTCAAATTAGTTGTAATGTAAATCCCTCTTTAATTGTAAAGAAAGATTTCACAATTTAGAAAATATCACTTTTAGAAAGTTGGCATTTTACTTGTCCTAATGTTTCAGTACCTGCAGCGTTTGTCCTTGGTTACATGACTGGGTGTAGTTGGCAGTTGGCCGTAGTGTATTCCTCCTGGACAGGGAGACAAACGGAGACTAGTTGTTGGCAGGGTGGACCAACCTGCCAGGATGAGAGAGGCGGAGCTGTTCCTTGCCCTACTTATATTTCAAAGTGGCTGCTTCAGAAAACTCACAAAGAACTTTACACCAGTCTTTTGTCACCCTCTAACCCTTTGGAGGATGTCCCTTCCTGCACAAAAAGCACCCTGTCTGCAAAACAGGCACCCCTGCTCCATAGTGCAAGGGTGCCTGCACTGCCTCTAAGCCACACATAGTGCACCACTGCAGGGAGAGAGCAGGTAGATATGGCACACTCCTGCCCTCTTCTTTTGACGCAGTGCAATAAACTGTCTTGCTGAGTTGTGTTGCATCAAATAATGATAAATCTGACCCACAGTCTTACATTTAGCTGCTTCTTTGAAATGTATACCTGTTTTTTTTTATCTCTTTAAGGGTTTACAGGGTTATGCATTAACTAATGTTTCCGTTCTTGGGCTGTAATTGTTTTCTAATGGCTATTAGGATGTGCAGACACTGATCGGAGAACCCCAGAGAGCCCATGATTGTTTAGAAAGAGATAAGGTAACTGTAGCCTGAATAGCATAGTGATAGTTGAACCTTTGACGGAACCAATTATGGAAACCGCTTTTGAAGGACAGTAAGGTGTTAAGTGTGAGACGGGCTGACTGTGGAGTTTTATAGTGACTGTAGCATTGGTGACATGCCTACTTGAACCATTTGAAGACTTCCTACGAAAAGGTGAGCTACGAACCTCCACAAAAGAAGCCCTTATCACAAGCATATTAACACCAGGCAAGGCTGACAAGCAGTGTTGACTATGCACACCACTATCTTTACTAAATATGACCACTAATATCATCCTGGCACATATAGACAAAAACAATTTAAAATAATTAATGAAAAAAATATGAATCCCAAACCAATGAGGATTTATTCCTGGAAGAGCTACCTCATATAAACTCCAGAAGTTATTTGCCCTGTTACTTCAAATACTCCAGTCTCTCAGTGTTCTTAGATGCCAAGAAGAGTTTTGAATCACTGGAATGACCTTTCCTAATGGCAGTGGAGATGAGAGCATATGTGATTAAATTGCTATGAGCAAAATATAGTTTAAGGGTGTGCTTCAACAGATATAGGCCCAACTAATTTGCTGCAAGCCAGAGAACTAGGCAGGGGTACTAACTGTCACTGGCTTAGGGAGTCCCATCTTGAGAGAGGCATTTCATGGCCAATGAGGAGACTGATGTTGTCATGCTATATTGATGACAATATAATCTTTGTCAAAAATCCAGAAACAAAACTGGGGCATATTGTAAGAGTTATAGTAAAATTTGGTAACTTCTCTATAGTTCAGGTCCCCAGGGGGATGTCACAGCTATTCCAATTCACTGATTGTTCAGCAAAGCCAATACCTGTAAAACACTAGGATAGCGAAATGAAATACCTTGGCATCCTTTTACACTGTAAAAGGGAACTAATGTTCATGGATTATTAATTATGGCCCTACAATTGATAAATCAGCAAATCAAAATGATAGCTGGATACAATTACCCATCTGAGTAGCAGGTATCATTTTAGTACTAAAATGATAGTGATCCCCAAAGTTCTGTATTTATTTGTAGATATACTTAACCCTCTAAAAAAACAATCCTTTCCTCGGCTGCATACACTACTGATCATACTAGTTTGGGATGGTTTTAATGGAATACTCTGATATTACCGAATGTTAGGGGACACTTTACTGTCTCTGATTATGAAAGATATTACTGTGCAGCACAGTCCTATCTTGTAAAAAACTGGAGAGTCCCTGTAATACTGCACCTCATCTGCCATTAGAGAGAGATGAGGTACAAAAGGGGTCTTTAAAGGTTTTGTGGCTTGTAGATTACCAAAAACCTAACAAGCTTATTTTATGCAAATGGTCAGATTTACATATTGGGATATCTGGATGCTGGCCAAGGTAGTCAGGCTTACTGTTTACTCCCCAGTGAGAAAATGTATAATCTGGTTTTTATGCCAACACTTGATAAAATTGTAATAGCTATCTCTAGATAATTACTATCAGTTGTTAACTGTCCCTCCCAATTCTTGCACTGTTTTCCAGCATTAAAACTGCACATGTTAACCCCACTAAACAGGAGTCACAATTGGATAAAATCTGATTGGTGCAATAAAATTTCCTCTAGAGCCATAGTGTATGATGCAGAAATACACACCAAGCATGCAAACTTAAATGCCACCTGCAAACTACAACGCCTGCTGCTCCATCCACTACATGGCAATGAAAGCATGGCTTCAGGCCTACTTTGTGCAGCCCAACAACAGCATCTTGAATCCTGCTGCACAAAACAGTCAAAATCACAGTTTTTACAATTAAGAACATCTGATTTAAATGTTAAACAAGTCACCCCGAAGTGCACTTTGATGTAGGATGAATAGTATTTGATAGTGGCACAGGTGACATTAGAAATGGCATGTTCCCCCAGTGATTGGGTCCATAACAACATTGTCACTGGTCAGGCTGTAACTTGCATATAGGAAGTATAGATTACATATGGGTGTGGCTCAGTGGGCAAAACGGTGGCCTTCCAACTCAAGACCTATGACCCAAACCCAGTAACATCCTACACAATCCTACCTTTGCTGTCCTAATATCAAGTCTGAGGATTGATCCTGGTGATCAGCGGTGCGGGAGGCTTCCGGTGGTATGGCCCACTGGCCCTGGGTACTTGGCAGCTACTGATATCCTTTCAGGCCTGCCTGAAGCTCTCCCAGGCAATACCTGTCTGGGAGGCTGTTGAGCATTACTGGCTCCGCAATATCAAACAAGGAGAAATCCCGAGCCTGAGATGGTTTATCTGGAAGCATGGCCTGAGAGAGGTGACCTGTGGTGCAATCCAGTGTGGATGACAACGGGCCTTGGTGCAAGGTGGGATGACTTCTGCCTCTGTCCGGTAGCTGGTGGTGAGAAAAAGCAACAATGTCATAATGACCTACTGCATTATATGTCTCTAAGTGCAGCAGCTCCAGTGGTGAACGACCTTGTAGTGTCCCTGAGGGGCTCGTGGCTTGGAGCTGTGCTTTGCTGTGGGTGAAGGAGGGGAACTGCATGTTATTGAGCAGGATGGAAGATGTCAAGAGTAGGTCTTGCTACAATAATATTTGTCAAGTGGGATTTCCAGAAGGGGTTGAGGGCGCTCACCCTGAACAATTAATTAATCCTTGGTTGCACTCCTGGGTCCTGGTTGATGACCTAGCATCATATTATATTGTAGAAAGAGTGCATTGGACTCTGGCTGCATGGCTGCCACCAGGAGCCACTCCCAGGCCCGTTATCACTATGATCCTTAATTTTAGTGACTGTGATAGTATCCTCAGGGAGGCTGGAAAGAAGAGGCATAACTTCAGCAAGATAATGATCTTCCCTGATTATAAAGGGTGGTCATGACACAACATCAATCCTTCCAGGGTGTTAAACATTTTTTTAAACGCCAAAGGTGGTCTTAGATTGGGAGACTAAACAAAATACAATCATATTTGCAGCTTGTTGAACCCCCAGGTAGCTGTTGCCAACAACCCATCACAGTCAGGATCCATGGAGGTGTCACCAGAACCTGAGGACTAGGAAAGCTGGCAAATTCTGGATCTGATGCAGGGACTGGCCTTGTTGTGGACATATTGGTAGCCTGAACTACCAGGACTCTTTGGTCCTTATGATATTAGCAGCCTGCCCCTGGCTCAGACCCCTTTAACCTGGGGCACTTTATGATCTTCACTATTTATGACTCAGTCCATGCACGCCATTTAGGAACAGGTGAGATTGAGGTGCCTTGGGCAATTAGGGGGGAGGCCTATGTTCACCTCCCTCATGAGACAGCAGTGAATACCCTTTGCTTTATTATACTGGGGGTTAGTGCCATAGTGCCACACTCTTTCGTTCCTTACACGCGATCACGCCTATACCCTTTATTCTGAATCCAATGGCTCCAACTCTAGGCTGTGCTATGTCAGTCAGTAGAAAACTAGACTCCTGCTAGATATGCAAACATTGGCTTGGGGATCTCTGAGAACACTAATCTGTTAAATTGATGATGACAGTGCGGGCTACAGAGTGATGGATGGTTTGTGGCAATTGGCCTAGAGATAAACTAACCCTAACCCATCACGGAAGAATGGATATTTTGAGCAAAATGCTGTATCAGTACTGCCCATAGCTGCTCTTTGGGAGGTCTATAAGGCACAAATGTTAGGTCACAGTATCAGCTACTGGGCAGGTAGACATAAACGGGAAATTCTGAGCTGGAGACAACATTATTGATGATGGAGAGACGATGCCAGTCCATGTTAGATGAATCCCTTCAATGCAAATTTGGTTATAACAAACTAGTATCTAGTAATTCCTGATGGGAGAGGCGAGGACCCCGTGGATCTCTATCCAGAGATGGCTTTATCAATAGAGCATAAAAGCATAGAAAATATTACACTGGTTCTGTGAACATAAAGGCCCATATTTATGCTTTTTGATGCAAACCAGCGCCGGCGCTGGTTTGCGTCAAAATTTTTACCGCCGGCTAACGCCATTCCTGCGCACCATGCGGGTGCCTTATTTAAGGAGTGATGTTAGCCAGTGCAAGTCAGGTTTGAGGCAAAAATCATGCCTCAAACCAGACTTAGGTCATTTTTTGATGCACAACCCCCATTGAAATGACTCCTGTCTTGGAAAAGATAGGAGTCATGCCCCCTAGCCCAATGGCCATGCACAGGGGACATCTGTCCCTTGGGCATGGTCGCTGGGCACAGTGGCATGTAGGGGGGCCCAAATTAGGCCCCCATGCCACTTTAAAAAAAAAAAAAAAAATACTTACCTCAACTTACCTGTACTTACCTGGGATCGGTCCCCCCATCCATGGGTGTCCTCCAGGGGTGGGCGAGGGTGGCAGGGTGTGTCCCTAGGGGCAGGGAAGGTCACCTCTGGACTCCTTCCATGGTCAGAGACCATGGAAGTGAGCCCACAGGTCCCTTAACGCCTGCCCTGACCCAGGCGTTAAAAGACGGCGCACATCAGGCAGTGCGCCGTTTTTTAAGGCCCACCCCCTCCTGTGCGTCAAAATGACGCTGGAGTATAAATAAGGCGCACAGGCCTTAAAGTCATTTTTTGGGCGGGAATGCCTATCTTGCATGTCATTAACGCAAGGCTGTTTCCCGCATCCCAAAAATTACGCACAGGGAGGAATTTTGGAATACGCGGGCGTCAAAGTTTAAATATGGTGCACGGTTTGCGCTGAATGTGCGTCAAAAAATTTTATGCACATTCGGCGCAAACAGAGTATAAATATGCCCCAAAGTGTTTCCCTCACATACTGTCATGATTTGTTGTGTTGGTGGTCAGATGGCAAGGGACTAGCAGGCACTAGCAAAATTTGCTTCACACTACTCCTCCCTCTGCGTTAGACAGGAGCTCCATTACTCGACTGCACTAATTTATACAAAATTTGCCAATCTCTGCCCTCTCACTTGACCATAGAGACCAGCTAAATGAGAATATAAGTGAGGAGAAGCTCTTGAAAGCTTTGAGGTGGGAGGTCCCCAGGTCCAAATGGCTATCCTGTTGAATTCTTCTGGCTCATTGCCTTACATTCCATGTCTACGATCAAGGCAATGCTTGATGAGTCAATGGCAAGTGAAGCCCTACCACACGATCTCTGAATGGCAGAAAGTATGATGATCCCTAAATCTGGGCTCCCCAAGATCTATGTGCATTCTATCACCCTTAGAGGAGAAGATGATTGCCAAGGACCTGACAAATTGCCTACTAACATAATTTGTTTGCTGATTCGTAGAGCCCAGTGTGCTTATGCCAGGGACAATCTACTCAGCATAACATCCGTAGGATTTGTAATGCACTGGTTTTAGCTAACAGACAGCAAGGTCCCTTGTCTCTCCTAACAGTAGACTTTGAGAGACCACTGATTCACAATTTTCTAGAGGGCCAGTTTCAGAGTCTCTTTCATAAGTTATTTTCACCTTTTATACAGGGATGAGACAGCCAGAGTTCACATTGTTTCACAGCTGTCCATGAAGTTTCTAATGGGATGGGAGACGAGACAGGGATACGCCTGTCACAACTACTCTTTGTGTTCTCCATTGAGCCCCTTGCAGTGTGGCTCCCCATAGATGCCTTGGCAAAAGGGTTTGACTGAATGAAAGAAATATCAAACAGAGTCTCGTTATATACAAATGGCCTCTTAATATTCTTAAGCGAAACATTTAAATCAGCGACATGGGTCCTTCAAATTCTGCAAGTATTTGATGAGCTTACCAGGCTCACTGTCAATTCACGCTCAACAGACCCCTGTAGAGATTTCTTGCCAGAGATCTTTTTTATTCTGTCCTGAACAGACAGCAGATATCTGGGTATCCTTCTATATGTGTGTAAAAATGATTTTAGCTGAGAATGGTAGACTGGCATGTTGAAAAATTACTTTATGGGCCACACTCCAAATAAGTTATTCAAGGAACCGCTGTTAAAAGTTAAAATTGTGGGGGGATATTGAGGAATAAATGCTTTCTGTTATTCCAACAAGAGGTTGCTATGTTTCTTACCTGTTATCATCCAATAGAACCAGTGGCAATTAATTTTTACCATTAAAAAAACAGAATCAAAAAGATATTTAGCAAGAAGCTCCTTCAAGGGGCCTGTGAGGCATTGCAGTGCCAACCCAGCGAGGAGCCCATGATGAAGCATGCCACCTTTGGTGGGAGAGGGCTCTTGCTCCTAAAAGAGGACACTCCACAAAACCACTACTGTTTTGGGCACTGAGTTGAGGAACCTTGACAGTTATAAGTAACTACACACTTGGTTAGATTGTTGTCAAATTGGGGGGGGGTGTTTGCTGCACCTTAATTACTCTCCACCTCTCTTGTGATAATAATAATAAAAAGTCACTATCAGTTTAGCCAAGTTACCAGTTTATCTGATTAAATTGGCATCAGAGGACCTGAGCTGGGCCTTATCGGTGGTGTTGTCATGGGGCAGCTTTAAATACCTTGGAGTGTACCTAACTGATAATGAAATTAGAGCCTGGCAACACAACATCCTTGATCAGGTCTTCAAAATGCAGATGGATATGTCTTTCTGATCTCCTCATCACCTTTCACACATGCAATTGTATACCATCTTTAAGCTCCTTCACCAACTTCAATATTAACCATTTTAAATTCCTCAGATTTTCTTTAAACAAGCACTGTCAAGGATTAGTTGTTTCCTGTAGGGTGGCAATGTGTAGATGTTAGAAATGGGGTCTTTGGTTGGCAGTCAGGTTACCCCCTGCCCAAGCAAGGACCCTCACTCTAGTCAGGGTAAGTCACACACAATCCAAATTATCATGTGCCCACCCTCTGGTAGCTTGGCAGTGAGCAGTCAGGCTTAAGTTAGAAGGCAATGTGTAAAGTATTTGTGCAATAAATTATACAATAACACAATATAGCACCACAAAAATACACCACACAGTGTTTAGGAAAATGTATAATATTTATCTGGATATTTGCAGGTCAAAACGATTAAAGATGCAATAAGAAAATGTAGAGATTTCACTGAAAAGTGATATAAAGGGGGTTATTCTAACTTTGGAGGAGGTGTTAATCTGTCCCAAAAGTGACGGAAAAGGGACGGATTTACCACCAGCCGTATTACAAGTCCATTATATCCTATGGAACTCGTAATACGGCTGGTGGTATATCCGTCACTTTACCGTCAGTTTTGGGACGGATTAACACTCCTCCAAAGTTAGAATAACCCCCAAAGTGTCTTAAGTCATTTAAAAGCAAACAAAGTCTCTTTTTAGCGCAAAGTTCCTGGTTCGCGTGAAAAATCTCCGCAATGGGCCACAGAGGAGGAGAAGCGTGGAAACAAAGGGGGTGTGCGTCGATTTCTTGGGCCGCACACAGTGATGCATCATTTAGTTTCCACACAGGGATGGCTGTGCGTTGATTTATGGCGCTCGGTCGTGTATCCTCTTCGGGTTGTGGGGTTTTCAGAAGCCCCGGGGTCTGTGCGTGGAATTCTGGGCTTGTGGAATAGAGCCACAAGCACTGCGTCATTCCGGTGGGCGTTGCATGGAAATTTCTTCCACACTGCAGGCGCCGTTGATTTCCCCTCTGGAAGTCAGGCTGCGTCGTCCCAGGTTGGCTGTGCATCGATCCGGTGGGCCATGCATCCAAGTTCCGGTCGTAACACAGGCACCGCGTCGATCTTCTCCTTGCGAAGTCAGGCTGCGTCATTCCGGTTCGTCGTGTGATGAATTTCTCACCTCGGGGCAGGCTGTGTGTCGTTTTTAGCAAGCTGTGCGTTGAATTTTTACCGCACAAGGAGTCCAGTTGCAAGAGAGGTCTTTTTGGTCCTGAGACTTCAGAGAACAGGAGGCAAGCTCTATCCAAGCCCTTGGAGAGCACTTCTTCACCACAGCCAGGGAGCAGCAAGGCAACAGCAAGGCAGCAGTCCTCCACAGAGAGCAGTCAGGTGATTCCTTTGGGCAGCCAGGCAGTTCTTCTTGGCAGGACGCAGGTTCTGGTTACAAGTTTCTTCACCAGGAAGTGTCTGAGCTGGAAGGGGCAAAGGCCCTGTTTATATACCCAAATTTACTTTTGAAGTGAGGTAGACTTCAAAAAGTGGCTTATAAGTGCACCAGGGCCCCTTTCAGTTCAATCCTGTCTGCCAGGGTCCTAGTAGGGGGTGTGGCAGTCCTTTGTGTGAGAGCAGGACCTCCACCCTCCCAACCCAGGAAGACCCATTCAAAATGCAGATGTATGCAAGATAGGCTGAGTATCATGTGTTTGGGGTGTGTCTGAGTGAATGCACAAGGAGCTGTCAACTATACCCAGCCAGACGTGGATTGTAAGGCACAGGAAGATTTAAGTGCTGAGAAATGCTCACTTTCTAAAAGTGACATTTCTAAAATAGTAATATTAAATCCAACTTCACCAGTCAGCAGGATTTTATATCACCATTCTGGCCATACTAAATATGACCTTCCGACTCCTCTCAGATCAGCAGCTACCACTCAAACAATATATGAGGACAGCACCAATGTTAGCCTATGAAGGGAGCAGGCCTCACAGCAGTGTAAAATCCACAGGCCCTTGGCACATATAGTGCCCTGTAGTAGGGACTTATAAGTAAATTAAATAGTCAAATTGGGTGTGCTTCAATGTTACCATGTTTAAAGAGAGAGAGCATATGCACTTTAGCACTGGTTAGCAGTGGTAAAGTGCTCAGAGTCTAAAAACCAGCTAAAACAGTGTCCAAAAAGTAGAGGGAGGCAGGCAAAATGTTAGGGGTGACAACCCAAGGCTATCAGGTCTAACAGTAGAGAATCATCATCAGGGGCCCTCGTATGGTTTTCTTGCAGGAGCTGAGCTCCCAGTTGATCCACACATACAGCATTTTTTTTACTGTCTCCAGCTTTGACATGCCATATATTCAAATATGAGAGATCTAACCAAACTTCCTGAGCACAATCCCTTAAAAGCTTGATTGTTGACAGGTGAGATAAGATTTAAGCAGATATTGTAAATGTATTGGACCCAGGTAAATAGCTCCCCTGATGCAGGGGTTTTCTGCAGCTGGAGACACTGATAAAACCCAGGGTCATCATAATTTTAACATTTGGAGGAGAAAGGAAATTTCCACAAATGAAACAGATGTAAATTGTGCATATTCTCATATCAGCTCAATGATTTATATTTCTGGTGTAGGAGGTTTGCCATCTATGTAGTGACCCCTAATGGTCTAATTTTTATGGTAGCTTGTCGAGCAGTTAGGCTAATATTGGAGAAGCGCAAAGCATTTGTTGTACTCACAGTATCAATCATGAACTCACACGTGAAGGAAATACAATTTATAAAAATACTTCAGATTTTCATATAAATTTGAAGACCAAGATTATCAAAATTGTTTAGCTAATTATGAAGTTATGGATTTTTGAAATTTTTATAAATGCAGTCTTTCTGTGTGTAATTACGCACCATAGGAATCAATAGGTAGGCACCTTTAAAAATTAATATAAAATCACACAGTTGCTTAATCAAGTTCTGTTTTTGCAGGTTGGTCGAGGTCGTCTGTGGGCACACTTTGCTAGCTGAAAAAGTTTGGGCGGCTCCCGGTTCCAGCTGGAGCTGCAGTGGAAAGTATCTTGGAGCTGGTGCAGGGCCACTGAGGGGGACTACTGGGAAAAGATCTACTCTAGTTAGGTTAAAGTTGGGTCCTTGGGGTCCCCTTGGATTGTGAAGATCGCAAGGGGTGAGGGACCCTTAAGGCACAGCAGGTTCTTCGCAGGAGGGCACAGGGCGGCCATGTGCAGAGCAAATTGGTGATCCAGGAGCTGTGTGCAAAGATGCCCTTTAGATCTGGAGGTAAGTCTCTTTCAGGGTCGCTTGCAGGACAACTGGGGCACTCTTGTGGGCAGTCTGGGGTGCTCCTGAAGTCCCTTGACTAGGGCTTCCTCCTGGGTGAGCTGGTTTTCCTGGTGTTTGATGTCAGCTGACCAGTACCCAGGGTATAAGTACGGTCTGGCCACTGGAAGGCACAGTGCCACCAAAATTAGCACACTTGCAGGGCTTGTCCTTGGGGTTATCAGTGTGTTGTTGGGTCTGGCTGAAATTTCTGGTTCCAGAGTTAGCGGGCAGTCAGTGAAGTGACCCTCAATGGGTTGCTGGTTCCTTGGTTGTTGCAGAATGGTACCTCCACTCTTGGGGGACTTCTTGGGTGATTGGTGAAACCTGGAGGTCCTCTGGGTTTTTTGAGGTCAGTCCAGTTGTCCAGCATTTCCTCAGCGGCAATTGTTGGGTCCTGAGTGCAGCAGGCAGGGTTTGGCACCTTTTCTTTGTGCAACAGGTCCACAGTTTTCGTGTCTTGGATCTTCTTTCTGCTGGTCTTCTTTGTGTCCTTTGAATCCCTCTTCTTGGTCTAGGGATGCCCACTAAATACTGAATTTAGAAGGTGTTTTAGGGATTCCTGGTAGTGTCCAATGGGACACCTACCCTTGGGTGGCTACAACCACTATATTGACCACTCCCTGTAGGTAGGGTCACTTCCCTTACCCCGATAGGCTATTTTCCTTCCAGCTAAGATGGAGGAAATTAAATGGAGTGTCCACCTCACAGGCAACATCATAGGGGAGGCGCATGCCAGGTGGGGCCTTCTACCCTTTGTGTGGCTTCTCACATTTGCTCCCACCTAAAGTGGGGGTTTGCAGAGGGGGGAGGCTGTTAGACTTTTTTGCTTATGCAGGGTCATCCCCAATCTTTTTGCCTCCTGCCTCCTATTTTTTATGACCTGTTACTGTTGGCTTTTGAACCTCGAGCACTGCTAAACAGTGTTAAAGTGCATATGCTCTCTGTGTAAATTGTATGGTTAATTGGTTTATCCATGATTGGCATATTTGATTTACTTGTAAGTCTCTACGTAACTGCACTAGAGGTGCCCAGGACCTGTAAACCAAATGCTACTAGTGGGCCTGCAGCACTGGCTGTGCCACCCACATAAGTGGCTCTGGAATCATGTCTCAGACCTGCCACTGCAGTGTCTCCGTGTACAGTCTTTAACTATAAATTCGACTAGGCAAGTGTACCCACTTGCCAGGCCTAAACCTTCCCTTTTCTTACATGTGAGGCACCCCTAAGGTAGGCCATAGGTAGCCCCAAGGGCAGGGAGCAGTGTATGGTTAAGGTAGGACATATAGTAATGTGTTTTATATCTCCTGACAGTGAAATACTGCTAAATTTGTTTTTCAATGTTGCAAGGCCTGTCCCTCTCATAGGTTAACAGGGGGGCTACCTTTAAGTATGATTAAAGTGTAGATTCCCTTTGGGAGCGGATGGACATGTGGAGTGTGGGGTCTCTGAGCTCACAATTTAAAAATACATATCTAGTAAAGTTGATTTTAAGATTGTGGTGGTCATTACAACCCTGGCGGTCAGTGTTAAAGCGGCGGTAAAACCGCAAACAGGCCGGCGAAAAAAAAAATGGAATCACGACCGTGGCAGAAACCGCCAACAAAGACAGCCACTTTAACACTCCGACCGCCATGGTGGTACAAACAAACAGCATGGCGGTCACCGCCAAAAGACAGGCGGAGGACAAAGTACCGCCCACAGTATCACAACCTACCAATCCGCCACCTTTTCCGGGGCGGATTCACTGCGAACAAAAACACGGCGGAAACAGGACTTCGAAGGGAAAACGCTCACCTCTACACACCCCACGAGGAATCAGGACACCGTGGAACCCGAGCTCCAGATCCTGCCAGCCCTTATCTTCTTGCTCCTCTATCAGGAGCACGAACGCCAGCGGCGAAGACCACGGTAAGTACTGCACCTACGACACAGGGGAGAGGGGAGGGAAAAAACAGGGACACACACACGCAATACGCAACACCCCCACCCTCACCCACGATAACACACACACTAATACATATTGATACATTAGAGTTACACCCTCCACCCCCCCTGGAAGAATGCAAAGACAAAAATAAATTAGTGTAACCATTGTAATATATTAAAATCCATGACGCAAAAATATATATATACACTATAAACAAAATATACACCAAGAATAGTAGTCCAGGTAGTGCTCCATTGAAGTCTGTGGAACACTGGGCCCACACGGTATGGGCGAGGCACACACTCAATCCCCGAACATGATGGGGAGAAGACTGCAGGGGCATCAGATAGCAATAAAACAGGCACCTCAGGGGGAAGGGAAAGCGGGGGCACCTCAGCCGGTTGAGTGCACGACGCCAAATCCACGAGGGGGCCACATGCCTACTGTTCCATCCTGGGGAGTGCAAAGCCACAGTCTCTCAAGTCTTACAAGTGGGTGGGTTGCCCACTGCTTTATCCTGGGGAGTGCAAAGCCACAGTCTCTCAAGTCTCTACAGTGGGTGGTTTGCCCACTGTTCCATCCTGGGGAGTGCAAAGCCACAGTCTCTCAAGTCTCTACAGTGGGTGGGTTGCCTACTGTTCCATCCTGGGGAGTGCAAAGCCACAGTCACTCAAGTATCACAAGTGGGTGGTTTGCCCACTGTTCCATCCTGGGGAGTGCAAAGCCACAGTCTCTCAAGTCTCACAAGTGGGTGGTTTGCCCACTGTTCCATCCTGGGGAGTGCAAAGCCACAGTCTCTCAAGTCTCACAAGTGGGTGGTTTGCCCACTGTTCCATCCTGGAGAGTGCAAAGCCACAGTCTCTCAAGTGGATGCCTTTCTCCACTGGTTCTGGAGGGGGCTTTGTGCCCAGAGTGCTTCATCCTGCCAAGGACAGAGGTAGTGGATGTGATACTCCACTGGTTCTGGAGGGGACTTTGTGGCCAGAGTGCTTCATCCTGCCAAGGACAGAGGTAGTGGATGTGAATCTCCACTGGTTCTGGAGGGGGCTTGGTGCCCAGAGTGCTTCATCCTGCTCGTGACGGACTCAGTAGCGTCAGTGCCCTTGGCACTCATGGGCCGGCGGTGCTAGTGGGGGCGGTGTCCTGTTTAGCAGTGCTAGTGGCGGCGGTGCCCTGTTCAGCGATGCATGTGGTGGCGGTGCCCTGTTCATCGGTGCTTGTGGCGGCGGTGCACTGTTCAGCGGTGCCTGTGGCAGCGGTGCCCTGTTCAGCGGTGCTTGTTGTGGCGGGGTCCTTTGCAGTGACTCAGCTGCTGCCGGTCCTGTCTGGCCCAGCAGGGCTGGTGCTGGTGGTCCTGTCCAGCCCAGCGGGGCTGGTGCTGGCGGAGGCCTCCTGGGCAGCTGTGGGTGGCGTTGGCCTCCTGGGTAGCAGGGCTGGTGGCGGTGGCCTCCTGGGCAGCAGGGCTGGTGGCGGTGGCCTCCTGGGCAGCAGGGCTGGTGCTGGCGGTGGCCTCCTGGGCAGCTGTGCTGGTGGTGGTAGCCTCCTGGGCAGCAGGGCTGGTGGTGGTCGCCTCCTGGACAGCAGGGCTGGTGCTGGCGGTGGCCTGCTGGGCAGCGGGGATGATGGCAGTGGCCTCCTGGGCAGCAGGGCTGGTGACGGTGGCCTCCTGGGCAGCGGGAATGATGGCGGTCTTCTCAGCCGTGCTGCTCTTCCCAGCCTTGCTGACTTTCTTGTGGCCCTTCCCCACCTTGGAAGGTGTCACAGCTGAATCCACACTCCCACCTGTACCCCTGGGAGCAGCTTTGGTGGCTGGAGTCTTCCCCCTCTCCCGCCGGGCACTGGCCAACTTTTGATGCTTGACAGGTGGGGGACTGTCCGTGTTGTGGCTCAGTGCCACACTGGCTGCCCTGGTGGCCGGTGCACTCCAGATTCCGGTGACTACAGGCACCACTGGTCCCAGAGATGTTGTGGCTGAGGTGGTAGGTTGGGACCTGGAGAGTCGGGCCCTAGGAGACGGACGGGGTGGGGGAGGTGTGGGAAAGAGGTCAAGGTTGGACAGGAAAGGTTTTTTGAGACTGGGACGGGTAGCTGGAGGGGGTTTGGGAGTGGAGGAAGAGGTTGTGGTTGTAGGAGGTGTTCATGGGTGACTTTGGGTGAAGGTGCATGCCCTGGAGGCTGTCGTGAGGTGGATGGCTGTTGGGTGGGTGTGTGCCTGCGTTTGTGTATCTTGGGAGGGGGCGTCACAGACACACTGGGAGAGGACACAGGACATGTGAATGGCAGTGGAGGTGGTGACTGCACGTGAGCGGGGTGTGGTGGTGGGTGTGCTGGTGATGGAAGTAGTGGCTGTAGATGTAGCACATGCAGGTGTGGTTGTAGACGAGAAAGGGAGGGAAGAGGGAGACGAGGAGGAGGGGGACACAGTGGAGGCAGGGGATGCTGGTGTGTCTGCATGTGTGTGATGCTTGCATGAGTGCCTGTGGGATGTGTGGTGCTTATGTGTGACAGAGCGTCCCTTTTGTGTTGACGTGTGTGCATGCTGGTCTGAAGGTGTGCTTGGGATAGGCTGAGGGAGAGGGGATTGGGTCTGGGTGGAGGAAGTTGGAGGGGGGAGGCTAGAGACAGGGACAATGGCTGCCATCAGTGCTGAGGCCAGAGTCTGAAAAGCTCGCTGAAGGGCTGTCTGACCAGAATGAATGCCCTCCAGGAATGCATTTGTTTGTTGCAACTGCCTTTCTACTCCCTGGATGGCATTCAAAATGGTAGACTGCCCAACAGTGAGGAACCTGAGGAGGTCAATGGCCTCCTCACTGAGGGCAGAAGGGGCGACTGGGGCAGGGGCTGAGGTGCCTGGGGCGAAGGTGATGCCCACCCTCCTGGGTGAGCGGGCACGGGGCAAAGGCTGAGGGGCTGCTGGGAGGGCGGTGCTGGTAGGGGGGTGGCGGCTGTACCTGTAGATGCGGGTGCACAGATGTTGCCACCACCACAAGGGAGCTCCCATCAAAGGACGAGTCCGTGTCACTGGTGTCAGCTCCTGTCCGGCTGTGGAGCTCCCCTCACCCTCCTTCCCACTGGTGAACTCCGAGTCTGTAGTGTCGCCCTCTAGGGCCATGTGGGATGCAGCTCCCTCCTGCTCCGGTGCCACTGCTCCTCCGCCTGATGATGCTAATGCACACAAGAACAGTAAGACCACAAAAAGGGGGGGACGACAGAAGAAAAACATGTTGAGTGCATGCATTACCGCTACCGTTGGCGGACACGACAGACACAGAAGCCCCCTGCACTACGCCGCAAACTTAGCCTCCACTGTTCAATCCCTGGGACATGGCCTACAAGGCTATGGACAACATCTGCACACATGGATGACACAGGAGCCTGACGAGGTGTACTTGGCACTGTACACAGGTGGGTTTGGGGTGCCACAGGGTCTGCCAGAACAAGGGGACCTAACTAGCAAACTCGCCCTGGCCTAGGGAAATCCACAGCCCACCTCCCCCACCCAGACACCTCCACTGCGCGGAAAATCAGCAGAATGAGAATGTACTCACCCCCTTGTGGCTGCTGTTGTGCCCTCAAGCGCCCATCGAACTCCGAGTACGCCACTGCCAGGATCCTGAACATCAGGGGGGTCATAGTGCGACGGGCACCCCTCCCACGGTGGGAGGCCATCCCCAGCTGGGCCTCCGCCGTCTTCTTGCTCCAGCGGCGAATGTCCTCCCATCTCTTACGGTGTGGTAGACCCCCAGGGTCCGGACGTCCTTGGCAATGGCACGCCAAATATCTTTTTTCTGGTGGGCGCTGACCTACATGAATTGTACAGGGGGAAAATAAAAGTTATTACCAAATGCACTGTCACAGTCATTGGCCCCCATCCCTACGCTTGCCATGATGCACATGCACTCAGCGTCGTTTCATGCACGCCTCAATCTGCCCCCCATCTTTCATCCACCCCACTCCACACAGGCATAGCCCATACAGCATGCTCCCAGTGTATTTACCTGTTTGTCTGGAGGACCATAGAGTAGCACCACGAGTTTCTCCAACTCCTCCGATGTGAAGGCAGGGGCCCTTTTCCCAGACGCACAAGACATTGGGGGTCATTACAACCCTGGCGGTCAGTGTTAAACTGGCGGTAAGACCGCCAACAGGCTGGCGGTCTTATTTTGGGGAATTATGACCATGGCGGTTACCGCCATGGTCATCCGCCGGTTCTCCGTTCCACCCGCCAGGGCGGAGACGACCCCTGGGCTGGAGACCTGGGTCTCCAGCCCGGTGGCCATCACTAGACCGCCTGCGGTATTTGGACCCGGCTTACCGCCGTGGATTTCCAGCGGTTTGAACCGCCATGAAATCCATGGCGGTAAGCACTATCAGTGCCAGGGAATTCCTTCCCTGGCACTGATAGGGGTCTCCCCCACCCCCCACCCCCACCTGACTCCCTCCCCTACACCCCCCACGACCCCTGCCACCCCTCAAAGGTGGCAGGGCCCCCCTACCCACCCCGACCCCCAACATCACATCACCCATACCCACACGACACGCACGCAGGCACCACCTACACACTTACACGCACACACACCAACATACATGCCTACATCCACACACACAGTCAGACACGCACACCCACATTCAAACATACACGCACACATCCACACAGACATACCCACAGACATACACGCAATCATTCCCATACACACAACACCCCCGCAAGCATACACGCACTCACACACCCCCTCTACATAAACACACGCACACCCCCATACACCCACACAACACACAACTCCCCCCCTCCCCTCACGGACGATCAACTTAACTGGTCTGACGATGCTCTGGGAGGGGACGGGAGCCATGGGGGTAGCTCCGCCGACACCACACCGCCAACAGAACACCGCCACGGCAAATCACAGGACGTGATTCGCTGGGCGGTGTTCTGTTGGCATGGCGGTGGAGGTGGAGGTGGAGCAACCTCCACTTCCCCGCCTCCCGCCAGTATGGCTGTTGGCGGCTCTCCGTCGGTAAAAGGACGGAGAGCTGCCAACGGTCATAATAGGCCGAGAGGAAAACCGCCACCACTGGCGGTCTTCCGCACGGCGGTCCCTCAGTGGTCTTCAAAAAAGACCGCCGAGGTTGTAATGACCCCCATTGTCTCTTCCAGACCGAGGTCACAGCAGCACTTGCAGTGTAGGTCCTCTCCTGTCGAAGATCAGGTATCGAGTGATTGAACAGATAGAAAATGGCGGTCACGTCCGCGGCGGTGCGTACCGTCACCGCCGGCATACATCGTCATTGGCTCCTGGGACCCATAGGGTCCAATGTTAACCAATGCAGCATTGCGCCGCAGTCTTCGACCGCCTACCCAACGGTGTACAACGCCAGCGCAGTTACCTCACATCCCATTGTCCCACTATACAGGTTAGGCAGCCGCCATTTCAGGGGCCCACATGGCTTAATTTTTAACTGCGTCACACATACCTAGGCCTTGCCTCAACACTCATACAGGCCAAATATCGGATTATGATTCGTGTTCTGTGTAAGCTGTGGGTACGTACCTCTGAGTTGGTTGACTCTGTGCTCGCTGTTGTCCTTCATAGGCACCGTCTGCTGGGACATGTGAGGAGATTGCGGCATCCTCCGGTGTACAGACCGCTGTTGGACCTGTCGACAATGGAGGAAAGACATGTGATCATCACCTACAGGCTTGACCGTGCCACAATCCTGGAACTGTGTGCCCAGCTGGAGCCAGACCTGATGTCAGCTATCCGCCATCCCACAGGAATCCCCCCTCAAGTGCAGGTGCTGTCAGTACTCTATTTCCTTGCAAGTGGGTCATTTCAAACAACAGTGGCCATAGCATCAGGGATGTCCCAGCCTCTGTTTTCCAACGTGTTGTCCAGAGTGTTGTCTGCCATGCTGAAACACATGTGGAGCTACATCGTTTTCCCTCAGGTGGAGGATTTGCCTACAGTGAAAGGAGACTTCTATGCCCTGGGACATATCCCCAACATCATAGGTGCCATTGATGGGACACATGTGGCTTTGGTACCCCCCGCAGGAGTGAACAGGTGTACAGAAACCGGTAGAGTTATCATTCCATGAATGTGCAGATGGTGTGTTTGGCAGACCAGTACATCTCCCATGTTAATGCCAAGTTCCCTGGCTCAGTGCATGACGCTTACATCCGGCGGAATAGCAGCATCCTTTATGTGATGGGTCAACTCCAGAGGCAACGTGTGTGGCTATTAGGTGAGCACCTGGAAGCAAGTCTGTGGGAATGGTGGTCTGGGTCTGGGGATATCCCTGCAGGTTAGTGCGTGTCTAACAGTTGTCCCTCGCCATTTGCAGGTGACTCTGGTTACCCCAACCTGTCATGGCTACTGACCCCAGTGAGGAATCCCAGGACAAGGGCAGAGGAACGATACAATGAGGCTCATTGGTGAACTCGGCAGATAATAGAGCGGACCTTCGGCGTTCTGAAGGCCAGGTTCAGGTGCCTCCATATGACAGGTGGATCCCTATTCTACTCACCAAAGAAGGTGTGCCAGATCATCGTGGCCTGCTGTATGCTTCACAACTTAGCTTTGCGACGACAGGTACCTTTTCTGCAGGAGGATGGTCCAGATGGTGGTGTTGTTGCAGCTGTGGAGCCTGTGGACAGTGAAGACGAGGAAGCAGAAGAAGAGGGCATCAACAACAGGAACTCGGTGATCCTGCAATATTTCCAGTGAGACACAGGTAAGAATACAAACCTGCCTACTATATGTACTTTAACACTACTACCTCTCTACTGTCTGTCGTTTTCACCCAGTGTATGGTCACTGAGTTGTTACTTTCCCTTACGATTTCACAGATGTGGGTCCCACTGTGTGAAATCTGCTTTGTTTCCTCATGGACTAGAGCTGTGTGACATAGGTATGTTGACATTACATATGAAAGAGCATTTTGCCACTGTAGTTGCTAAAACACTATTTTGAAATCACAGACTGACTCCAGATTGTTTTGTGCTTCAAGAATGTTTATTTAAGTGCTCAATATTGAAGGGGGTTGTAAAATGGTGAGGGGTGATGGTGGAGGAATGTCCATGGCAGAGTCCAGTCTATTAGTCTCACAGGTGCATTACCCAAATGGGCATAGGAAGTGGAGCTGGGGCAGTTTGAGGATGGACAGGGTGACAAAGTGGGACAGACAGATGACATTCAGGGTGGTCTCATTTCTTGGCGGGGGTCTTGGCATCGTTCTCTGTCTTTGTCCTAGATCTCAGGGACCGCTTGCGGGGTGGTTCTCCCTCGGCAGGGGGTGGGGTGCTGGTGTGGTGGTCCTGTGGCGGTGCCTCCTGTCCACTAGCGCCGGCAGAGGTGGTGGGCAGTTCATCGTCCAGGCTAGTATCAGGGGCCCCTTGTTGTGCCACAGTGTCCCTCCTGGTGTTGAGTACTTCCTTCAGCACCCCTACGATGGTGCCCAGGGTGGAACTGATGGCTCTGAGTTCCTCCCTGAAGCCCAAATACTGTTCCTCCTGCAGGCGCTGGGTCTCCTGAAACTTGGCCAGTACCGTGCCATTGTCCCTTGGGAGTGGTGGTCGGCTCCATGATGTTGAAGAGGGCCTCATGGAGAGTGGGTTCCCTTGGCCTGTCCGCCCCCTGTCGCACAGCAGCCCTCCCAGTTCCCCTGTGTTCCTGGGCCTCTGTCCCCTGGACCGTGTGCCCACTACCACTGCCCCCAGGTCCCTGGTGTTGTTGGGGTGGTGGGTTAGCCAGGGTTCCCTGTAGTGGTGGACACACTGCTGATTGACATGTCCTGAGGACAGAGGTATGGGCCCACTGGGTGGGTGCTGTGCTGGTGTTTCCAGAGGGGGGAAGCTCAGTAGTGGCCTGTGACTGTGTGAGGAAAACCGACTGTCCTGAGGTCCCCGATGGGCCGGGATGGTCATCTAGATCCAGTTGGACAGAGCTGCTGTCATCACTGTGGGCCTTTTCTGTTGGTGGTGTGGACATGTGTGGACCCTCCTGTCCGGTGACATTGGGTAGGGGTCCAGCAGGGGTATAAAAGGATGTTTATTGCATTTGTTTGTGCCATGGTGTGCAATAGGTGGGTGACCGTGTACCCCAGTTCTTGCATTCCTGTGTGGGACCTTGTATGATTGTGGTTTAGGGGGGTGTATGGGTATGTGCAGTATCCATGCTTTGGTGATGGGTGTCCATGCTTTGTAGTTGCATGCAGGGCTTGGTGTTGGGATGGTTGGTTTGTGATGTTGGGACATTTGTGAGGAGTTGGAGTGATGGGGGTGAGGGTGGGGGTATGTGATGGCATGCAGGTAGGGTGGGGATGTAATAGTTAAGATTTGACTTACCAGAGTCCATTCCTCCATCTACTCCTGCGAGGCCCTCAGGATGCAGAATCGCCAAGACCTGCTCCTCCCATGTTGTTAGTTGTGGGGGAGGAGGTGGGGGTCCGCCACCAGTCCGCTGAACCGCAAGGTGGTGTCTTGAGACCACGGAACGCACCTTCCCCCGTAGGTCGTTCCACCTCTTCCTGATGTCATCCCGATTTCTTGGGTGCTGTCCCATTGCGTTAACCCTGTCCACTATTCTGTACCATAGCTCCATCTTCCTAGCTATGGAGGTATGCTGCACCTGTTATCCGAATAGCTGTGGCTCTACCCGGACGATTTCCTCCTCCATGACCCTGAGATCCTCCTCAGAGAACCTGGGGTGTCTTTGCCGTGCCATTGGGTGGTGTGGGTGATATGTGGGGTGGTGTGTGTAGTTATAAGTGGGGTGATATTTAGTGGTGTGTTGTGTGAGGTGCGTGGAAGTTCTGTGGGTGATGATATTGTGTGCCTGTGGATGCTTGGTAGTTGTTTGTGGTGTCTCTCTCTGGCCTTCTCTCGGTAATTGTGGTCGTAGTGGTTTGTGGGTGATGTGGGTGTGTGTTTTATTTTGTAATGGGTGTGTGGGAGTGGTGTGTGTATGTGTATCAGGTGTGTGTGTTTTGAATTGTCCAATGTGGCTGTGTTTTGTAAATGTGTGTGTATTTTGAGCGCGGCGGTGTGTACCGCCAATGGAATACCGCAGTTGAAAGACCGCCACGTGGATTCGTGTGTCGTGATAGTGTGGGCGTATTTCTGTTAGCGTGACGGTGGAGGTTTTGTTTTCGCCAGTTTATCACTGACCATTGTTGTGGCAGATTTGTGTGGGTGTCTGAATTTTGGCAGATTCCGAGCTGTGGGTCATAATAGCTGTGGCGGATGTCCGCAGCCACGGCGGTGTGTGGCGGTCTTCTGCACGGCGGTAAGCGGCTTTTACCGCCAATGTTGTAATGAGGGCCTGTGTGTTTGAAAATGCCACTTTTAGAAAGTGAGTATTTTCTTGCTTATACCATTTATGTGACTCTGCCTGTTTGTGGATTCCCTGTCTGGGTCAGTTTGACAGCTGGGCTGGTTGCACCTCATACTAGACAGTAACACAAAGGGAGCTGGGGTGTAGTCTACATTTCCTGATGAGCCATCTGTGCTAGGAGGGAGGGGAGGAGTGGTCACTCACACCTGAAAGGGCTGTGTATGCCCTCACACAATGCTGTCTCCAACCCCTTTGTGAATGTCTGGGCCTGGCCTGGGTAAGGCAGGATTTCACATTCAAGAGAGACTTTGCTTTGAGGTAGGCCCACTTCAAAGGAGAAATTGGGTATAAGAAGGGCACCCAAAACCACAGACTTTAGAATACTTTGGAAACCAAGAGAAACCTCTGCCTGGAGAAGAGCTGAATAGCTGAGGAAGAAGAGCTGCCCTGCCTGTGACTGTGCTTTGTGGAGCTATCCTACAGTCGCTGCTTCTGCCGCCAGAGTAAGAGGGCAAAGACTGGACTTTGTGTGTCTTCCATCTTGTGAAGATCTTCAAGGGCTTGGTTTAGAGCTTGCCTCCTGTTGTTTGAAGTCTCAGGGACAGCAAAGACTTCTCTCTGCCAGCACCTGGAGTCTCTGGAGAGACTCCTATTCTGCCAAATTCTGCCCATCCAGTTCCTGGGGCCCTGAAAAGGAGAAGCTGGTGGACTAAGAGGGCAAAATCCATGCACAGAACGGTGGTCGTGACTCCGATCTGTGGCTGAAAAATCAACGCGCCACTGGCTTCGCAGCTGAAAATTGACACTCGCCTGCAACACGACCCAAAGATCGACACCCGGGGCTGGAGAAACGATGCACAGCATCGCTGACGGAGGCTGGTCAGATCGCAACCCGCACTGTGTGGTTTTCGGATAATCGTGCAACTGAATTTCCAACGCAAACACCGCTGGGTGTGTTAAAACAACGCAAGGCCTGCCCGCACCCGAGAATGCTGACTGGTTCAACACATCGCTCTCCTGCGGGGAAAAGAAATGACGGCCCGCCCCGACGAAAGGAGAAACAAAGCAAGGTCCCACTTGTGAGTGGAATCGACACATCGCTAGCCAGTTTTGAAGTACGCTTGCCCGAGCGGGGTTATTTTTGACACGCCCAAAGTACATTTTCATGCTGACAGTGTTAGTATGTGTTTAAAACTACATGAAGACTATTTTTGCTTTTCAAATGATAACTTGACTCGTGTATTGTGGATTTTTGTCGTTTTGGACTTGTTTTGTTTAGATAAATATTTTCTATATTTCTGTGCTGTGTCATTTTGTAGTGTTTTCATGAAGTTACGGTGTGTCTGGTACAAATACTTTACACCTAGAACTCTGAAGTTAAGCCTACTGCTTGTGCCAAACTAACAAGGGGGTAAGCAGGGGTTAGCTGAGGGTGATTCTCTTTTACCCTGACTAGTGTGAGGGTCCTTGCTTGGGCAGGGGGTAACCTGACTGCCAACCAAAGACCCCATTTCTAACACTGGTGATCAGCGGTTGGGACTGGACTTGTATTTGTACTTGACATACAGTGCTGAAGTGTACACTACTGTTTTGATTTCAGACCACTACGTGACCACACACTACTTGTCTTGTGATTTAGCTATTTCTCTTTGGGACTCCCTTTTGTTCTACTTCCATGATTTTGCTGATCCCTTGACTGATTATTTTTACTTCATTGGGAACTTGTTTTCTGCCTTTGTAACTTTGCACTTGTTGCCATCATGTCTCAATCTGGAGATGAAACAGCTGGAGCTGTTTCTGAATTAAGGAACCTGGAAAGGTACTCAGTTGCTCAATTGAAACAGTTCTGTAAAGATCTTGCCTGTCCTGTTAAGAGCTCCACCAGGAACGGGGAGCTGCAGAAGGCACTTAGGGCCTGGGTGACAGCCAAGGAAGCTGGGGGGCACACAGAGGACATGGATGGAAAAGTTCAGGGTCTACAGAGTGGTGTAGTGGAGGTAACTGTTACGCCTGGGGGAGGGTCTCCAGGACACGTAGCAGTAGGTCCTCTAATGGTCTGACTCCTGAAGAGTTGCAGGACAGACAGGCAGAAAGGGCTCACCGTTTGAAGTCAGAAAACTTGAGGATGCAAAGTGAGTTCGACGAGTGGAAAAGGGGCTCAGAGATAAAAGAGATAATTTTGGCTTATGAGCTAAAACTGAAAGAGCTGGAAGTCATGAGTGCTGAGTCCAGCTGGAATGATGGCAGCAACAATTCTATATCCAGTGCTGCTGAAGAAGTGCACATGCCCAGAGATGTGATTCCCCACTTGAAGGAGGGAGTTAACACACACCAGGAGGTTCAGGTGTATGAGGTAGTTCCAGTGATGCACAGGGTCCCTGAGGTGGATTTGGGAACTGGCATGGGGAGTCATATTCCTACTGGGGGGAGAGACACTCTACTGAGTCTAGGTGAGAGTGACAGGGAGAGGGGTTCCCCCCAGGTAGAAGTCATGGTAATGGAGTGTGAAGACATCCCAGAAGAGTGTGGGTTGAGTGGCAGGAACAGTCAGGTACTGTCTCACCAGTCTCAGGAGGGTGATGTGGGGTGCTTTTTCAAGGCTGAGTCGCTGGATTGTTGGGTGAAGGGTACTTTGGTTAATTAATGTGAGGGGCTGAGTGATGTAATTGCTGGAGAGCATATGTCTAGTCCTTATTTTCCAGAGCTATGCCAACACCAGCTGGATTGTGAGTTCTCTGACCCCAGGGAACTTACACTGGAGGCAGACCTCTGGGTGAGTACCACAGAGTCTGAAGAGGCATTGGGGGTGCTCCTGCGGGGAGTGGTCTCAGTATTTCCCAACCAGATGAGGTAGGGAAGGATTGCAGTGTCCCAGGAAGGTCCCAGTGTAGTGGGATGGGTGAGAAACCTCATGTCCAGTGTCAGAGGAGAGGGAATGGGAATTGGCTGAGTCCCATGGTGCCCGAGATCCAGTCCCAGGCCCTGGAGGGTTCCAAGAGGGAAAACCAGGAGGGGAGTCTAGCCTGTACCTTAGGGCCATCTGCTGAGGGAATCCCACAGTGTCAGGAGAACTTTGGGGGGGGGGTGGCTGTAGCCAGTGCCTCACCAGTTCTGATGTCTGGCAGTACCACTCCTAGTGACGGGGTGCAGAAGTCCAGACAGAGGGTTGAGAGGGGGTTGTGGACCCCAGAGGAGAACCTGGAGGGTCAGGGATCAGCTCTGAATCCAGAGCCCCCCAAGAATGACCTTCGTGAGACCATTTCTGGGTTGGGGGGAATCAAGACTCTGCCAGATGGGCAGGGGTCAGGAGACCTGCACCAGCCAGACTCTTGTGTGGCCCTTGGGGACGGTGTGTCCCTTGTGGGGGCTAAGTGTGCCCCCCAGGATGTCATGGTGTGCCACGCAAAGGTTCAACCGCAGGGTGGTGACTCTGGGTTGAATGATCAGGTTCAGGGTTGTAAACTTTGACCTGATGGGGAGTAGGTGTGCTCCCAAGGAAGTCCTCATGTGCCAGGCAGTGGTTCAACCACAGAAGGGTGACGCTGGGTTGGATGACCAGGTTCAGAGGGCAAACTCTGACCTGGTGGGGGGTAGTTATGCCCCTCAGGAAGTCCTGGGTTGCCAGGCAGTGGTCCAGTCTGAGGTTACAGACCCTGGACTTGAGGATCAGGTGCTGTCACGACTCACGTGCTGCTTGCGCCTGGAATTTGCAGATCTGGTGGCGTGGATCTTCAATGTTCGACTTTGGCCCAAAAAGGGGCGACTCTTTCTTGTAGCCACGGTGCTGTAGGCAATGGAGACGCCAAGAACAGACCGTGCCCTTCAGAAAATAGTGCCAGAGGGAAAAAAACCCTTAGAAAAAGGGGAAAAACCTCCAAACAGGAAGATTCCTGGAAAAAACAAGAACAAACAAACAGGAATCCAAAAGGAGCAAAAGTCAGGAAACACAGAATGCTGAAATCCAGAACCAAAAGGTGAGGAAATCAGGAGCGAAGACACTAACTGAGCAGAAAGTGTTGCAGCGCAAAGAAAGAAGAAAACACAGCCCTTATATACTAAAAAACAGGAAGTGACCCACAGGAAGTAAAAGGACACCATCTTAGACAGGGAAACAACACATAGAACAGAATAGAACAGGAACCATAGAGAATAGGGAACAAGGAATGCTGGGAAAGAACAGGAATCTGGGAAGGGGGAAAAGACATAAAGAAAGGCACAACAAAAGACTGCAGAAAAGAAGAAAAAGAAGAAAAAAGGGAAAGAAACGAAAAAAAACAGGTAAGAGGGGTCATAGACCCCTAGTATAGTGGAAAGCAGAAGGTAGAACGAGGCCCCATGCAAGTCTGGGGCCTCGAAATGCGCAGGAGAGGCTGGGGGCGCGCCGCGTCCTAGCAACGCGGTGCGCGGCCCGAGCCAAACGCCCGGCTTGAGTCGAGCTCTCGGCTCGCGCCGCACCGCGCGGCGCGACAGTAGGTCCCCCTCCCGAAGGTCCAGGTTTGAGAGGAAATAAACCGTGAAAGCGTTGAATCAGGAGAGGTGCGTGAACGGAAGATGCATCTTCCCAAGAGCATTCACTGAGAGGATAACCCTTCCAATGAATCAGATACTGAAGGCGTTTGTGAAGAAGACGAGAGTCACAAATTTCCTGTACTTCATATTCAGGAACATCATCCACGAGTACAGGAGATGGACAAGGAAACTGACGTGAGTAAGGGTCAGGCACATAAGGTTTAAGCTGAGAAACATGAAAGACCGGATGAATCTTCCATGTATGAGGTAAGTGAAGACGGACAGTGACAGGATTGACCAACTGAAGGATACGGAAAGGCCCATAGTAACGAGGTGTGAACTTATTTTGAGAAAGACGTGAGGGTAAGAATTTGGAGGAGAGCCAGACTTTATCTTGCGGATGATAGTCTGGATTGGTTGCACGTCTCTTGTCTGCAGCCTTCTTCATATATCTCTTGGTATGTAACAAATTAGATCGAATTAGTCTATGGATTTGGAGAAGGCGTTTGGAGAAATAGGTAATAGCGGGTAGAGGAGAGTTGGATTGTGGAGAAGTAGGAAAAGAGGTAGGATGAAAACCATAAGAACAGAAAAAGGGAGTGACCTTGGAGGCACTATGGACTGAGTTATTGTAGGAAAATTCAGCTATAGAGAGGTAAGTGTTCCAGTTACTTTGGGTAGAATTGCAAAAGCATCGAAGATATTGCTCTAGTCCTTGGTTCAGACGCTCGGTCTGGCCGTTGGTCTGAGGATGGAACCCTGAAGACAGGGCTCTATTAATATTTAGTGTTTTACAAAAATGCCTCCAAAATCGGGAAATGTACTGAGGTCCTCTATCAGATATTATGGTATGTGGAAGTCCATGGAGACGGAAGATATGATCAATGAATATTTGACTTAGTTCTTGAGAAGTAGGTAGCCTTTTCAGGGCAGTGAAATGAGCCATCTTTGTGAAAGAATCCACAGTGACCATGATGACCTGGTTTCCTGCTGATGGTGGGAGTGAACACATAAAATCAGTAGAGATGGTATGCCATGGGGCCGGTGGAACAGGCAAAGGCTGTAGTAATCCTGCCGGTCTGGTATGGGGTATCTTGATTTGGGCACATATGGGACAGGCCTGAACGTATCTTTCCACATCCAGCTTCCAGGTAGGCCACCAGAAAAATCGTGAAAGAAGTTCTTGAGTGGCCTTGATGCCTCTATGACCAGCTACAGGTGAATCATGGCACATTTGTAATGCCTTTTCTTGCACCTTATTAGTAGGGAGGAATATCAGGTTTTGATAATAAAAATATCCTTGTTTCTTATGTAATAATGGTCTTAGTTCTTCTATGTCGTGGTCCGATAGGTTGGCGTATTCCAGTTGTACTTCTTCCAGGAAAGACTGAGCCACTCCAATGTTCTTACTGGGTTCCAGAAGATATTGAGATGAGGAAGGAGTACACTCTGGATATCGGCGAGACAGAGCATCAGCCAGAATGTTTTGAGATCCAGGAATATATGTGATGAAAAAATCGTACTGACTGAAGAAAAAGGCCCAGCGGGCCTGACGACTATTCTGGCATACAAAATTTCGTAAACATTGTAGGTTACGGTGGTCTGTCCTCACCTCAAATGGTTCCTTGGAACCCATCAGAAACTGTCTCCACTCAAGGCAGGCTGTTTTCAGAGCCAATAATTCCCTTTCCAGTACAGAATAGTGTTGTTCAGCTGTGGAAAGGATATGAGACAAGTAGAAAACAGGATGTTCAAGACCATCATCCTCTTGTCGTTGGAGTAAGACAGCTCCGATGGCTCTCTCAGAAGCATCAGTTACGACTAGAAATTGTTTGGTGGTATCTGGATGTCTCAAGATGGGGGCTTGGGTGAAGGCTCTCTTTAATTCTTGAAAGGCTGCTTCAGCCGCCTCAGTCCAGACAAACCCTTTCTTTAAATTTTCCTTTTTTAAGGTGTGAGTTATGTGGCTAGTCAGTCTGGCAAAGTCTAGAATGAATTGTCGATAGAAGTTTTCTAACCCTAGGAAACATTGTGTTTCTTTTATGGAAGAAGGAGAAGGCCACTCTAGGATAGCTTGTACCTTTTCCTGATCCATAGCTATGCCGGTGGGACTTAAATGATAGCCCAGATATTTGACTTCCGTCATGTCGAACTCACATTTTTCTGGTTTGCAAAATAGTTGATGAGCACGAAGTCTTTGAAGAACTTGTTTCACATGGGAAGAATGGAGTTCAGGATTTCTAGAATAAATAAGAATATCATCTAGGTAGATCACGACTGTCTGATTCAGAAGGTCTGAAAACACTGAGTCCATAAATCTCTGGAAGATTGCGGGGGCGTTAGTGAGACCAAACGGCATAACCCTATATTCAAAATGGCCAAATGGAGTCCTGAAGCTGTCTTCCATTCGTCGCCTTCTTTTATGCGTAAAAGGTGGTAAGCTCCTCGTAAATCTAATTTAGTAAAACGTTGAGCCCCTCTGATAGCTTCTAGTATGTCCCTGATGAGAGGCAAAGGATAACGATCTTTAATTGTTATTTTATTCAGACCTTGAAAATCCAGGCAAGGACGAAGATCCTTTGTCTTCTTGGGCACAAAAAACAGAGGAGCCCCAGCCGGAGACGACGATGGGACAATAAGACCACTCTGTATATTTTCGTCCAGATACTCTTTTAGAACTTCCTTTTCGGGTTCCGTGAGGGAGTACATCCTCCCAAAAGGAACAATTGTGCCGGGTTCCAATGGAATAGCACAATCATATTCTCGATGTGGAGGTAGCACAGGTTTCGACGGTTTTTGGAAAACATCCTGAAACTCCAAATAGTGGTCTGGGACCCCTTGGACCGTATTAATGGACATACCAGTGGCACCTTCAGTATCTAAGGATCTTTTCGGAGACCAATACTTGTCGGAAGTAAAACAGTTCTCATGACAAAATTGCGAAGACAAAGACACTGTCCGGGTTACCCAATTTATATACGGGTTATGTCTGATGAACCACGGAATAGTATGGTTGGGGGACGTGATAAGATCGAAGGAAATGTGTTCTTGATGGTTTCCCACCTGTAGACTTAACATCAGGGTAGTGGTGTCTACAGGACCCGAGGATATCAAGGATCCATCCACGGTGTGTACCTGTTCGGGTACTTCTTTAGCTTGTGTAGGAACTTGGTGAGCAGCAGCCCACGTCTTGTCCATGTATATACCACTAGCACCACAATCTAGTAATGCCATAGTCTTTTCTTGACGACCGTCAGGAAGTTGTAACAGGACAGGAAAAATGAACAAGGCGGTTGTATTGTCATTAAAGGAGCTGATGGAAGGTATAGCTGTAGATCCCGTCCCCTCCCTTCTTACAGAGGACGGGAGGTGGCGTTTCCCGAAGGCCTGGGTGGACGTACAGGACAGGTACGAAGCATGTGACCAGCAGAACCACAGTACAGGCCCAACCCTCTCTTGCGTCTGTCTTCTCGTTCACTAGCAGAGAGCGGACCTCGGGTAGTATCCACCTGCATGGGTTCCCCTTCGATGTCTCTAGCAGGAGTGCGAGGTTCCTCGGAACGCTGCAGGCAAGCTCGTGAGCTACTTGGCTGGGAAAACCCTCTACTCCTTTTCTTTTCCGATCTCCGTTCCTGAAGACGATATTCGATGGACAGTGCTTGATCCATCAGGCCACGAAGATCTTCCGCTCTGGTAGAATGTACTAGTTCATCCTTTATTTCTTCTTTGAGTCCTCTACGAAATAAAGTTACCAGAGTACGTTCCACCCAAGTGGTCTCTGCCGCCAGCTGACGAAAACGGGTTATATATTGCAGGACGTCTTGCGAGCCTTGTTGGATGTCACATAGGGCTTCTTCAGCAGAGGCTTCCAATCCAGGACGGCTAAACATCTGTTTGAAGCGACTCACAAAGGTGGAATAGTCCGACAATACAGGGTCGTTGGAGGACACCATCGGGGTTGCCCAGGCCAAGGCTGGACCAGATAAGGCACTGATAAGATAACCCACCTTGGTCCTGTCGTGGGAGAATTGGGTAGGTCGGAAGGCGAAGTACACTGTTAATGCATCCAGGAACTCGCGAAGCTTGGTTGGTTCACCAGAGAAACAAGGGGTAGAAGCGGAGATAGTTGGAACATCACTGGTGCGGAGAGCCAAAGCCTGTCGTAACGCAGCATTTTCATTGCGTAGTTGTTGCAATTCCTGAGCTTGTTGCTGAATCGTGGTCAAAAGAGATTGTTCCGGATCTGCAGCAGCCGCCACTGTGTCATCCATGGTGTTTGAGGACGTCGGAATGGTTTCGCGCTGCAATCTGTCACGACTCACGTGCTGCTTGCGCCTGGAATTTGCAGATCTGGTGGCGTGGATCTTCAATGTTCGACTTTGGCCCAAAAAGGGGCGACTCTTTCTGGTAGCCACGGTGCTGTAGGCAATGGAGACGCCAAGAACAGACCGTGCCCTTCAGAAAATAGCGCCAGAGGGAAAAAACCCCTTAGAAAAAGGGGAAAAACCTCCAAACAGGAAGATTCCTGGAAAAAACAAGAACAAACAAACAGGAATCCAAAAGGAGCAAAAGTCAGGAAACACAGAATGCTGAAATCCAGAAACAAAAGGTGAGGAAATCAGGAGCGAAGACACTAACTGAGCAGAAAGTGTTGCAGCGCAAAGAAAGAAGAAAACACAGCCCTTATATACTAAAAAACAGGAAGTGACCCACAGGAAGTAAAAGGACACCATCTTAGACAGGGAAACAACACATAGAACAGAATAGAACAGGAACCATAGAGAATAGGGAAGAAGGAATGCTGGGAAAGAACAGGAATCTGGGAAGGGGGAAAAGACATAAAGAAAGGCACAACAAAAGACTGCAGAAAAGAAGAAAAAGAAGAAAAAAGGGAAAGAAACGAAAAAAAACAGGTAAGAGGGGTCATAGACCCCTAGTATAGTGGAAAGCAGAAGGTAGAACGAGGCCCCATGCAAGTCTGGGGCCTCGAAATGCGCAGGAGAGGCTGGGGGCGCGCTGCGTCCTAGCAACGCGGTGCGCGGCCCGAGCCGAACGCCCGGCTTGAGTCGAGCTCTCGGCTCGCGCTGCACCGCGCGGCGCGACAGGTGCAGGGTGTAAACCCTGAACTGAAAGGGGGGCGATTTGCCCCATCACCCCGTGTGATTCCAAGGGGTACTCTCCCTGAGGGGGGGTGCAGAACCCTGAGGGTAGGGGCAGGGGAGAGAGAGAGACTCACCCCTGACCCCAGTGCAATCTAAGTGTACAGACCCTGGATTTGAAGGCCAGGTTCAGGGTGTCTCCCCTGACCTGGAGGAAGGGGCTACTGCTAACAGTGCCCCCGCCATGTTGTCTTCCGGGGGGGGGAACTCCTAGTTGTGGGGAGGTGCAGGAGCCCAGAAGGGAGGGCAGGGGGAGGGAAGCCTCACCCCTGGCCCTAGTCCAATCTGAAGGTACAGACCCCAGGTTGGAGGACTAGTTGCAGGTTGACATCCCTGTATTGGTGGAAGAATTGTGCAGGACTGCTTCTACAAGCACCCTGACAATTTTTGACTCTCTGGGTGCCACTCCTAGAAGGAGGGTACGGAGCGCCAGAGGGGAGGACCAGGGTCAGGTTGTCCTCCCTGACCTGGGGGAAGGGAGAGTGGTCAAAGGGTGCCAAGCACCTGGGGCTACCACCCCCCACTCTCCACAGTCACAGTGGTTGGAGAGGCCTGAGGTCGGGCTGTCATCCCTGACAGTTGTCAAGGGTCACTGTGGCTTACTGTCCTGGTGGACAGAGTTGCCCCTGGGGGGGATGAGAGTCACACACCGGGGGTGTAGTAGGCAACACCACTGTGTTGGCCCTGGTGGTACTATCTGCCCCTGGGATACATCTGTGAGCAAAATTAAGTTAGGTGCTGCACAGATGGTACATACAGATGTGGAGAAGGGTTCCCCTTGGGTTAGCTTAGTGGGCCCTGAGATTATGGACAGAGGGATCCAACTGAAGTCAGGAAGGCATAGAACTAGAACATGCTCTGCTGTTGTGGGCCTGGGTCCCTGTTCTATTGCCCCAATCAGGGAAGTACATCAAGGTATTGATTGTTTTCCCCTGGCTTTAGGATGTTAGGGGGGGTGTTGGACTTTTTTGCTTATGCAGGGTCATCCCCAATTTTTTTTTGTGCCTCCTACCTCCTATTTTTTCTGACCTGTTGCTGTTGGCTTTTGAACTATGAGCACTTTACCACTGCTAACCAGTGCTAAAGTGCACATGCTCTCTGTGTAAATTGTATGGTTAATTGGTTTATCCATGATTGGCATATATGATTTACTAGTAAGTCACCAGTAAGGTGCACTAGAGGTGCCCAGGGCCTGTAAACCAAATGCTATTAGTGGGCCTGCAGCACTGGTTGTGCCACCCACATACGTAGCTCTGTAATCATGTCTCAGACCTGCCCCTGCAGTGTCTGCGTGTACAGTTTTTAACTGTAAATTCGACTTTGCAAGTGTACCCACTTGCCAGGCCTAAAACTTCCCTTTTCTTACATGTAAGGCACCCCTAAGGTAGGCCCTAGGTAGCCCCAAGGGCAGATTGCAGTGTATGATTAAGGTAGGACATATAGGCCCTCATTCTGACCTTGGCGGGCGGCGGAGGCCGCCCGCCAAAGTCCCGCCGTCAGGTTACCGTTCCGCGGTCGAAAGACCGCGGCGGTAATTCTGACTTTCCCGCTGGGCTGGCGGGCGGTCGCCTTCAGACCGCCAGCCAGCCCAGCGGGAAAGAGGCTTCCACGATGAAGCCGGCTCGGAATCGAGCCGGCGGAGTGGAAGCTGTGCGACGGGTGCAGTTGCACCCGTCGCGTATTTCACTGTCTGCGCAGCAGACAGTGAAATACATGTAGGGGCCCTCTTACGGGGGCCCCTGCAATGCCCATGCCAGTGGCATGGGCACTGCAGGGGCCCCCAGGGGCCCCGCGACCCCCCCTACCGCCATCCGGATCTCGGCGGTCCGACCGCCGGGATCTGGATGGCGGTAGGGGGGGTCGGAATCCCCGCGGCGGTGCAGCAAGCTGCGCCGCCGCGGAGGATTCAATGGGGCCGCGGTACACTGGCGGGACCCCGCCAGTGGTGCCGGTCCGACCGCGGCTTTACCGCCGCGGTCGGAATCCCCATTGGAGCACCGCCGGCCTGTCGGCGGTGCTCCCGCGGTCATCCGCCCTGGCGGTCAAAGACCGCCAGGGTCAGAATGACCACCATAGTAATGTGTTTTACATGGCCTGACAGTGAAATACTGCTAAATTCATTTTTTACTGTTGTAAGGCCTGTCCCTCTCATAGGTTAACTTGGGGGCTACCTTTTAATATGATTAAAGTGTAGATTCACTTTGGGAGCAGATGGACATGTGAATTTTAGGGGTCTCTGAGCTCACAATTAAAAAATACATCTTTTAGTAAAGTTGATTTTAAGATTGTGTGTTGGAAAATACCACTTTTAGAAAGTGAGCATTTTCTTGCTTATACCATTTCTGTGACTCTGCTTGTTTGTGGATTCCCTGTCTGGGTCAGTTTGACAGTGGGCTGGTTGCACCTCACACTAGACAGTGACACAAAGGGAGCTGGGGTGTAGTCTACATTTCCTGATGAGCCATCTGTGCTAGGAGGGTGGGGAGGAGTGGTCACTCACACCGGAAAGGGCTGTGCCTGCCCTCACACAATGCAGTCTCCAACCCCCTGGTGAGTGTCTAAGGCCTAGCCTGGGCAAAGCAGGATTTCACATTCAAGAGAGACTTTGCTTTGAAATAGGCCTATTTCAAAGGAGAAATTGGGTATAAGAAGGGCACCCAAAACCACAGACTTTAGAACACTTAGGAAACCAAGAGGAAACTCTGCCTGTGACTGTGCTTTGTGGAGCTATCCTGCAGTTGCTGCTTCTGCCAGAGTAAGAGGGCAAAGACTAGACTTTGTGTTCCTTCCATCTTGTGAAGATCTCCAAGGGCTTGATTTAGACCTTGCCTTCTGTTGTTTGAAGTCTCAAGGACAGCAAAGACTTCTCTCTGCCAGCACCTGGAGTCTCTGGAGAGAATCTTACTCTGCCAAGTGGTGCCCATCCAGTTCCTGGGACCCTGAAAAGGAGAAGCTGGCAGCCTAAGAGGAAGAATTCCACGCACAGAACGCTGTGCGGGGAAAAGATCGATGTGACTTGATCTGCAGCTGAAAAATTGATGAGCCGCCGGCTTCACGGCTGAAAATTGACACTCACCTGCAATGCCACCCGACGATCGATGCCCAGGGCTGGAGAAACGGCGCACAGCATCACTGACGGAGGATGGTGAGACCGCAACCCGCGCAGTGTGGTTTTCGGGTCATTGATCGGCTGGACTTCTGATGCAAACACCGCTGGGTGTGTAAAAACAACACAAGGCCTGCCCGGGCCCGAGAGTGCTGACCAGATCGACGCTTGGCTCTCCTGAGGAGAGAAGAAATGACACGCCCTAACCCGACGAAAGGAGAAACGAAGCAAGGTCCCGCTCATGAGTGGAATCGACGCATCACAAGCCCTTTTTGATGCACGCTCACCCGAGCTGGGTTATTTTTGACACACCCAAGGTACATTTTTCACGCTAACAGTGTTAGTGTTTGTTTAAAACTACATGAAGACTCTTTTTGCTTTTTAATTGATAATTTGACTTGTGTATTGTGGATCTTTGTCGTTTTGGTCTTGTTTTGTTTAGAGAAATATTTTCTATTTTTCTAAACCTGTTTTGTGTCATTTTCTAGTGTTTTGATTAAGTTACTATGTGTGTTGGTACAAATACTTTACACCTAGCACTCTGAAGATAAGCCTACTGCTCGTACAAAGCTACCAAGGGGGTAAGCAGGGGTTAGCTAAGGGTGATTCTCTTGTACCCTGACTAGATTGAGGGTCCCTTCTTGGATAGGGGGTAACCTGACTGCCAACCAAAGACGCAATTTCTAACTTCCCATCTTCTGCTAGCAGCACACCTGAGTGTTGAGTTTCAAGGGTGGTAACCCCTTTGAAGCTCACCGCCAAGACAGGGCGCATTCCTGAGGGAGGGGATGTTAGCTCCTCCACCCAGGAAGGGCATTGTTTTACAAACCAGAGAGACAGGCCTCTCCCACAATATTTGTATACTGACTGTCTGGAGGAGGCAGGTTGGATAGAACCAGTCAGCAACCATGCCAGGGTACTTAGCTTTTGCATGGGGCACCTCTTAGATGACCACTGGGTACATTTAGGAATAAATCCAATGCTGGTACCAGTTTAGGTTTATCATTATGAGTTGTTTGATACCAAACAACCCAAGGTTCAGAGTGGCCGTCATGTAGCTGGGAAACTCATGTCGATCGGTGTTGAGCACATGTATTAAAATGGCTGCTGTGTTCACTCACTATGTCCCAGGTTTGGAAAGGACACATTGTGGGCATATTGCTCATGCAGCTATGCCCTCACATATAATATGGAGCACCCTGCCTTGGGCCTGTAAGGTCTGCCACAGGTGTGTCTTACCTATAGTAAATGCAGTGTATGGTGGACTGGGAATACAGGCGGTGTGCCATGTCTAGTTTGTGTTTTAGGTTTGCAACAGGACACTGAGCATGCAATGCTCAGTGCTGGGTGCATTTGGATGCATAGCCCTAGAGGGTGGCATAATCAGTGCTGCTGTCCTCAGGAGCCTATCCATAATACCCCAAGTCCTGGGTACCTTCTTACCCATTTACTAGGGACTTATAGTGATAGTTATTGGTGTATCCATATCCAATTGTGCTAATGCATCATAACCGTTTTAGGGAAAGAGCTGTGGCCCAGGGAACATGGTTAGCAGGGGCCCTGGGCACTACAACTTCTAAGCTACATCAAACATCAGGCAAACCCTTGTCAAAAATAGGCCTTTTCTCACTTCTGGCAATCATGGACGTGGAAAATTATAATTGGCAGAGAAAGAATTATTTGTATCAGCCATGTGATGGATGGATTTTCACTAGAAGAAAATGTTATTCCCTCCATTTGCTCAATGCCTAACAAAGCTTAGGTGGTTTCCTTTCAAGTCATTGTTTTCTATGTTAACATTAAGTTGTAGCACTCAAAAAATGGCTATTTCATTTAGAAGTTGCTAGGCCACGTGTATTGATCTGAAAGTTAGATAAGCCCAGTGTAATTGTATCAAAGCTCTTAACTGTACCTGGCCATGCTGTGAAAGACCTAAGTCTCTTTTAAGGAGATCTAATGCTGAAAACATGATGTTATTTAATGAATACACTCCTTTGGAGAGTGAGTGCATGCCACTGTCAATAATCCTAAAAACTGCTGGCATGTTTTCTTTATTTATCTGTTGAATTATTTCTGCAGTTTCGGTCTCTGAGTATTTATTTAATTCATTATAAATGGCATAGGCACCTGCTATATATTACTTAGTTCTTGGGGGCCTGGTCTCAAAACGAAATCAGACAAATCCATATTTCCTTTAATTAGGGACAAATGATCCTGTACAGCTGGAAGACTGGAATGTGGTAACCAACACTGGCACTGCATACCCACACTATATGTAGTAATGACTAGAGGTTTCTGTGATACCAGTATTCCAGGCAATTAGCTTTTGAACTGTGGAAAGGAAAGCCTTCAGGAGGAAATTGTGAGGAATTATAATTTCCATTCTGGATGATAGCATGTATTGCAGATTCTGAAATGTTTATTTGAGTTTGCCGATTTGTGAGCAGTGTTCTTCAGTATAGAGATTTATTTAAGGTCTTTCATCGTTCCACAACCCAGACATGTAGGCTGCTGGCTAGTTGCATTCAGAAAAATAATTTCTTTGGGTAGACTACATTCTCAGAAAAAGGGTCTCTTTAGCTTTAACTTGCCAATATTTGGTTCCTAAATCCTTTTTTTTCATCAATATTTTCTTTCCAATACTCATATCCATTTGTGGCCAAATTCTGATTGAACTCCTCTGAATACATCAGCTTGTTAGTTTGAATGAAATTATTCAGGAGTTGTTGTGATCATTACGAAAACTCAGGAACTAGAGCTGTCCTAATTCTGGAAAGAGAAGAATTTCTTTAGAAAGTTTGGATGACTATTAAAGGACGGAGCTGCTCCAACTGTGCATAAGTATATATATCTCTAGGATAGCTTGTTTGATGTATGTGCAATGTAAACAATAAATTTCATTGTACTTACACCTGCAAATCAGACATCATATATTTTACAATCTTGGTGTCCCAGTCATCTAAAAGTGACCAGAAATAATCACATAATTCAATCAGCACATATGGCAATTGCAATGTCTCAGTGGATCCCATAAACTGTTAGGGAACCCTTTCCCAAACTACACTTTGAGCACAGTGTAACCTGTAATGTTTGCTGCAAGGAAATCTCCTAGAGCTCTGCACAAACAAAGATGTGAGTGTTGCTCCAGAATCAAAGGTCATGAAACAGTCCTTCTAGAAGAAGAACAACAGTCAGCATTATCAAACACAAGCTGAAACAAAATACTCCTGTTGTGATCCAAACATAGAACCAGGGTAGTATCAAGGGTATCAAGGGTAGTATCAAGAACCTGTCATAAAACCAATGATAAGCAATAAGAAATCGATGGAGTAGAGTGACGAAAAGTCTTCTGTGCAGAACTCAGATTCATTCTCATAAATTGCTCTTTCTTGAAAAGACATAGGCCCTCATTACAACCCTGGCGGTCGGTGATAAAGCAGCGGTAACACCGCCAACAGGCCGGCGGTAAATAAAATGGAATCATGATCACGGCGGAAACCACCAACACAAACAGCCACTTTAATGCACTGACCACCACGGCTGTAGCAACAAACACTGTGGTGGTAACCGCCAACAGCCAGGCAGAAGACAATGTACCGCCCACAGCATTACAATACGCCTATCTGCCAGCTTTTTCGGTGCGGTACCAACGCCATCAAAAGCACGGCGGAAATAGAACACTTAAGGGAAACGACTCACCTCTCGACACTCAAGGAAGAACCAGGACGCCATGGAGCCCAAGCTGCACTTTTTCCATATGCTGGTGTACCTTCTCATACACCAGGAACACGAACGCCGGTGAACATGACCATGGTGAGTACTGCACCTAGCACACAAGGGAGGGGGGAAGGAAAAAGAGAGAGAGACACACACGCAACGCCCCCACCCCCAACACCATTCACACAAACAGATATACACCCCGTAACCCTCAGGAATAGCGCAAGGACAAAAGGAATGGATTAAAATGAGTTTAATAGTACAGTTCTGGATAAATACGTCTTTAAACAATAAACAGTATGTGCAATATATTCAAAAGGAGGGACAATGCCCACAAAATGTCTGTGGCCCACTGGACCATAACACATAGGCCAAGGCCACACTTGACTCCTGCCTCAATACGAAGACAACACTGCAAGGGCATCAGGTCGAAAACACACAGGCACCTCAGGGGGACGGGGAATGGGGGGCACCTCAGCCGGAAGATGTTACAACGCCACTGGCCTGGAGGGTGCTCCGTGCCCACTGCTTGGTCCTGGGGAGTGCAAAGGCACAGTCTCTCTAGTGGGTGGTTTGCTGACTGCTTGGTCCTGGGGAGTGCAGAGCCACAGTCTCTCAAGTGGGTGGTTTGCCCACTGCTTGGTCCTGGGGAGTGCAAATCCACAGTCTCTCTAGTGGGTGGTTTGCCCACTGCTTGGTCCAGGGGAGTGCAAAGCCACAGTCTCTAAAGTGGGTGGTTTGCCCACTGCTTGGTCCTGTGGAGTGCAAAGCCACAGTCTCTCAAGTGGTTGGTTTGCCCACTGCCTGGTCCTGGGGAGTGCAAAGCCACAGTCTCTCAAGTGGATGCCTTCTTCACCTGGTTCTGGAGGGGGCCTTGTGCCCAGTGTGCTCAATCCTGGCAAGGAGGGGCTGAGTGGATGCCTCCTTCCACTGATTCTGGAGGGGGCCTTGTGCCCAGTGTGCTTCATCCTGGCAAGGAGGGGCTGATAGGATACCTTCTTCCACTGGTTCTGGAGGGGGCCTTGTGCCCAGTATGCTCCATCCTGGCAAGGAGGGGACTGAGTGGATGCCTTCTTCCCGTGGTTCTGGAGGGGGCCTTGCGCCCAGTGTGCTTCATCCTGGCAAGGAGGGGCTGAGTGGATGCCTCCTTCCACTGGTTCTGGAGGGGGCCTTGTGCCCAGTGTGCTTCATCCTGGCAAGGAGGAGCTGAGTGGATGTCTTCTTCCACTGGTTCTGGAGCGGGCCTTGTGCCCAGTGTGCTTCATCCTGGATGGGGCAAGGTCACAGTCTCTCACCTGTGTGTAACACCGACAGGTGATGCAGGGGCCAGGACGCACTGCAGCCTTGTAGTCACCGCTACACACTGCTCGCCGGCAGTGACAGCTGCTCAGTGGATGACAGTTGCGCTGCTTGTGGCTGTGCTGTCAGTGGTGGTGGTAGCCTCCATGCCTTCACCTGCAGCCTCTGATGGCTGCCCACTGGGGATGCTGCTGCTGGCAGTGGTGCTGCTAGTGGCGGTGCATGTGGCAGTGCTGGCCACGGTGCCGGTGGCGGTGCTGGCCGCGGTGCAGGTGGCGGTGCTGGCAGTGGGGGTGGTAGCATCCAGGCCTTCACCTGCAGCCTTGGACAGCTGTCCACTGGGGCTGCTGGCAGTGGTGCTGCTGGCAGCGGTGCATGTGGCGGTGCTGGCTGCGGTGCAGGTGGTTCTGCTGGCAGTGGTGGTGGTAGCCTCCAGGCCTTCACCAGCAGCCTCGGACGGCTGCCCACTGGGGCTGCTGCTGCTGGAAGTGGTGTATGTGGCAGTGCTGGCCGTGGCACAGGTGGCGGTGCTGGCCGCAGTGCAGGTGGCCATGCTGGCAGTGGTGGTGGTAGCCTCCAGGCCTTCACCTACATCCTCGGATGGCTGAAGTGCCATGGCTGGTGTTGTGTGCCCCTTCCTTCCCTTGGCAGATAGTGGTGCCTCCTTGCTTCTGCCAGCTTGTGTCTTCTTCTTGCCCTTGCTGTCTGGTGGTGCCTCCTTCCCCTTGCTGGCTGAGTCCCCTTCTTGCCCTTGCTTGGTGGCAGACACTTCTTGGCCTTGGCAGGTGGTGCTGGCAAACTGGCTGGGGTGACAGGTGATTCTTTGGAGCCTCTCACACCGGTAGTTGCTGCAGAAACCACAGTGGGTGTGGACTGGGTGGCTGAGGTGCTGGGCTGGGTTCTGGCCACCCTGACCCGAGGTGAAGGACAGGGGAGAGGGGTAAGGAATAGGTCAATGATGGTGAGGAAAAGCTTCTTAGGAACAATGGGGCAGGAAGAGGGTCAAGGTTTGGGTGTGGAGGAAGAGGGAGTGGTTGTAGGAGGTGTCAGTCTGCTGTGTTTGGGTGCAGGTGCATGGGCTGGATGCTGTTGTGAGGTGGATGGCTGTTGGGTGTCTGAGTGCTTGTGTTTGTGTACTTTTGGAGGAGGGGTCACAGACAGTGGGAGAGGACACAGGGGACGTGTACATGGATGTGAGGGTGGTGACTGCCAGTGAGGGGCGTGTAGTGATAGGCGTGCTGGTGGTGGAGGTAGTGGATGAGGATGTAGTGCATGCAGGTGTGAGTGGAGACGCTACTGGGAGGGAGGTGGAGGAGGAGGGGGACACAGTTGAGGCAGTGGATGTTAGTGTGTCTGCATGTGGATGGTGCTTGTGTGAGTGCCTGTGAGATGAAGTGTGGTGCTTGTGTTTGCCTGAGCCACTTCTGTGTGTTGATTTGGGTGATTGCTGGTCTGAAGTTGTGCTTGGGATAGGCTGGGGTTGAGGGGACTGGGACTGGGTAAAGGACGCTGGAGGGGAAGGCTGGAGACAGGGACAATGACTGCCTTCAGTGCGGAGGCCAGAGCCTGAAATGCTCTGTTGGGCCGCCACACCAGAGTGAATGCCCTACAGGTATGCATTTGTTTGTTGCAAATGCCTCTCAACACCCTGGATGGCATTCAGAATGGTTGAGTGCCCAACAGTGAGGGATGTCAGGGCGTCAATAGCCTCCTCACTGAGGGCAGCAGGGCCTGAGGTGCCTGGGGCAAAGGAGGTACCCACC
This sequence comes from Pleurodeles waltl, assembly GCF_031143425.1. Classification (NCBI taxonomy): domain Eukaryota; kingdom Metazoa; phylum Chordata; class Amphibia; order Caudata; family Salamandridae; genus Pleurodeles; species Pleurodeles waltl. Next base: position 613,501,550 of record NC_090439.1, read on the forward strand.
CTTCTGGGTGAGCGGGCACGGGAAACACGCTGAGGGGCTGCTAGGAGGGCGGTGCTGGTACGGGGGTGGCGGCTGTACCTGTTGTTGAGGTGGCCACAGAGGTGTCCAACACCGCCAGGGAGCTGCCATTGGAGGAGGTGTTGCTGTAGGTACTGTCCCCTCCTGTCTCCGTTGTGGTGCTCCCCTCGCCCTCCATCCTGCTGGTGCCCTCACCGTCAGTGGATTCGGTCTCCAGGCCCATGTGGGATGCAGCTCCCTCCATCGCCGTATCCTCTGCTCCTCCGCCAGATTATGCTAATGCACACAAGGACAGGGTGACAAAACAAAAAGGGGGGGAGAGACACAGGATACACTTGGTCAATGCCCGCAACAACACTACTGTTAGTGTACGCAACTCACAGGGAACAGCCCTATGCACTAGGCCATGCACTACCAGTTACAATGCTAGTCAGCAGCCCATGGGGTACAATGCCTAACGCCATTAGCTGCACACCTGAAACCCACAGGACCCTCCCCATAGTAGATGCCCACTAAAATTATTGGGGTTGGAGTTCATCTGAGCTTGCCCATCATTGAACATACCCTGCCATGTTCGCCGTGGCCTAGGGTCACCCACAGCCCCCACCCAGGTAATACTTTAACGCGTGCAAAGTTATGATTCTGAATCTGTACTCACCCCCTTGTGGCTGCTGTGATGCCTTCAAGCGCCCATCTAACTCCGGATAGGCCACCACCAGAATGGGGAACATCAGGGAAGTCAGAGTATGACGGGCACCCCTTCCTCATTGGGAGGCCAGCCCCAGCTGGGTCTCCGCCGTCTTCCTTGCCCAGCAGCACAGGTTCTCCCACCGTTTGCGGCGGTGGGTGCTCCGCCTGTCAAAGACCCCCAGGGTCTGCACCTCCGTGGCAATGGCACGCAAAATACCCTTTTTCTGATGGGCGCTGACCTGCAGAAAAAAACAGCAGAAAAGGTATTAGTCATACCGTCTGGACTGTTATGCTCATGGCCCACCATATCCCTCCCATTCCCTTATGCACATACTCTGGCCACCATACATGCAGCACTCTGCCAAGGACCCCTCAGACCCCCCCCCACTCAAGGCTTACACACACAGCAATCCATACATTCATGCCCCACGCATCATGCTCACAGTGTACTGACCTGTTTGTCTGGAGGGCCATAGAGTAAAGGGTACCAGGGTAGGACCCCATCCACCAGTCTCTCCAACTCCTCCGAAGTGTAGGCAGGGACCCTTTCCCCAGACACTCGAGCCATTGTCGCTTCCAGACACAGGTCACAGCAGCACTTGCAGTGTAGGTCCTCTCCTGTTGAAGGTAAGGTAGCAAGTTAGTACACAGATAGAAAATGGCTGTCACGTCCGCGGCGGTGCATACCTTCACCGCTGGCGTACATCGCCATTGGCTCCTGGAACCCATAGGCCCCAATGATAACCAATGTGGTGTTGCGTGGTGGTCGTCGACCGCCGACCCCAATGGCGCACAACGCCAGGGGAATTAGCTCATTTCCACTTTTCCCTCCTCACAGGTCAAGCAGCCGCCATTTCAGGTGGGCACAGGCCATGGCACCTAACTGCGTCACAGCAAACACTGGCACATCAACTGACTTACGAGTTCACATACTGTTTCTGTAAAGCAAAAATTGCATATTAATGTTGAATTATGTGTGAATATGACCTTCTGCTCACCGTTTTTCACCCTAGAGTTCAACCACTGAGGATGAATAGGAGATGGGGACATCCCCCTTGTACAGACCCCTGGGGGACCTGGCGACAATGGAATACATGCACATTATCTTGACCTACAGACTTGACAATCCAAGAACTGTGTGCCCAATTGGAGCCAGACCTGATCTCACCTATCTGCCATCCCACAGGTATCCCCCCTCTAGTGCAGGTCTTGTCAGTGCTCCATTTCCTGGCAAGTGGTTCCTTCCAAGCGACAGTGGCCATGGCATCAGGGATTTCACAGCCTATGGTGGTCATTACGATCTTGGCGGTGTGGCCCGCAATGCCGGCAGTGGTGGGTAAACCTGCCGGTCGGCATGGCGGGCCACACCGCCACATAAACAACACCATGAGGGCCGCTATCAGCAGCCCTCACCACCAGGCTGCCTCTGTCAGGCAGCCTGGCGGTGGTCGGAATCATTATCCGACAGGGCAGCGGTGTTGCCCCTCGGATAATGATCCCTAATCCTCCAGCCTTTCCCTGGCGGGGAAACCCACCAGGGAAAGGCTGGCACTTGGCATGGGCAGTGCAAGGGCCCCTGTGAAGTGTCCCATCGCGCAGGTCACTGCCTGATTTTCAGGCAGTGATCTGCGCGACGTGTGCAGCTGCACCTGCCGCACAGAGGCATTGGCGGCGGCTCCATGTGGAGCCGCGGTCAATGTCCCGGCCAGGCATTCCTCTGGGCCGGTGGGCAGAAACAATATATCCACCCACTGGCCCAGAGGACTGTTCCTAATATGGCCGGCGGGGATCCGGGGGCGCTGGCGGTCAGTAGTTTGACCGCCAGCATGGACACGGCGGTTTCAACCGCCGTATTCATTTTGAGGGCCTATGTTCTCAAACATGCTGACCAGAGTGTTGTCTGCCCTGCTGAAACACATGCACAACTACATCGTATTCTCCCAGGTGGAGGATTTGGCCACCGTGAAGGCTGACTTCTATGCACTGGGGTATATCCCCAACATCATTGGTGCCATTGATGGTACACATATTGCATTTGTCCCCCCCCCGGAGAAATGAACAAGTGTTCAGAAATAAAAAAAGCTTTCACTCTCTGAATGTGCAGATGGTGTGTTTGGCGGACCAGCACATCTCCCATGTCAATGAAAAGTATCCAGGCTCTGTGCATGATGCCTTTATTTTGAGGAATAGCAGTATCCCATATGCGATGTCTCATCTCCAGAGGCACAGGGTGTGGCTCATAGAGGAGCCCATGGTCCCCACTCACTTGATGTAGGTATATGGGTGTGGGTTTGGCCTTAAGGGTGTGTGGCTAACAGGTATGCCTCTATATTTGCAGGTGACTCTGGATACCAAACCTCTCATGGCTACTGACCCCAGTGAGGAATGCCAGGACAAGGGCAAAGGAACATTACAATGAGGTACAGGGGCGAACAAGGAGGATCATTGAGCGAACCTTTGGCCTCTTGAAGGGCAGATTCCGGTGCCTCCATCTGACAGGTGGATCCCTGTACTACTCACCCAAGAAGGTGTGCCAGATCCTCGTTGCATGTTGCATATTGCACAACCTGGCCTTGAGACGCCAGGTGCCTTTTCTGCAGGAGGATGAGCCTGGGGATGGTCATGTGGCAGCGGTGGAGCCTGTGGACAGTAACGAAGAGGAGGCAGAGGAAGAAGATGTGGACCACAGAACTACACTAATTCAACAGTACTTCCAGTGACTCACAGATAAGACACTGTAACTTCACCTTCCATTGTAGTTTTGTGTTTGACATTGAAAAGGGCAGCCTGATTTCCCTATTTCTATGGCCACTTACTTTACCCTTTGGCATCTCTATTTTCAGATCTCTGTGCCCCACTCTGGCTCCTGGTGTGTTTACTGCTGCCCACTACAGGTCATACCTATGGACATATAACAGTACATTTGAATTGCAATGTTTACAGTTTGTGAAACTAATACATATGTCAAACAATTGAAAGACTCCATATTTGATTTTGTTCGAAGGGTGTTTATCTAGGTGCTAATAAGTGGAGGGGGTATTGCCATGGGCTGGGATACTGATGGAGGAAAGTCCAGGGTAGAGTCCAGTCTATTTGTACCACAGGTGTATTGTCCAAGGGGGCATAGGAAGGGGAGCAATGGCAGTTGGTGGACAGGGTGACAGAGTATGACACAAGGGTGACAATCAGGAGAGTCTTATTTCATGGCGGGGGTTTTGGCAATGTTCTTTGGCTTCTGCCTGGATCGAAAGGACCATTTCCGGGGTGGTTCTCCTTCTGCAGGGGGTAGGGTGCTGGTGGCCTGTTGTTCCTGTGGCAGGCCTCCTGTCCACTAGCATCGGCAGAGGTAGAGGACTATTCTTCGGTGTGACTAGTGTCAGGGGCCCGTTGGTGTGCCACTGCCTCCCTCATGGTGTTGGCCATGTCTGCCAGCACCCCTGCAATGGTGACCAGGGTGGTGTGGATGTCCCTCAGGTCCTCCCTGATCCTCAGGTACTGTCCCTCCTGCAGCCGCTGGGTCTCCTTCAACATTGCCAGTATTTGGCTCATAGGGCCTGATTCTAACTTTGGAGGACGGTGTTAAACCGTCCCAAAAGTGGCGGATATACCACCTACCGTATTACGAGTCCATTATATCCTATGGAACTCGTAATACGGTAGGTGGTATATCCGCCACTTTTGGGACGGTTTAACACCGTCCTCCAAAGTTAGAATCAGGCCCATAGTCTCCTGGAAATGGTGGTATGCTCCCAGGATGTTGGTGAGTGCTTCGTGGAGAGTCTGTTCCCTGGGCCTGTCCTCCCCCTGTCGCACATCATTCCTCCCAGCTTCCCTGTTGTCCTGTGCCTCTGTCCCCTGAACCGTGTGCCCACTGCCACTGAACCCAGGTCCCTGATCGTCCTGTGTTTGTGGGGTTGCCTGGGGTCCCTGTAGTGCTGGACACACTCCTGACTGACGTGTCCTGGGGACAGAAGGATGGGCCGGGTGGGTGCTGTGGTGGTGTTTCCTGAGGGGGGAGGCTCTGTGGTGGGCTGGGACTGTGCCTGGGTAACCGACTGTCCAGAGGTCCCTGATGGGTCAGGTTGGTCATCGTGATCCAGGCGTGCAGAGTTGCTGTCATCACTGTGGGCCTCTTCTGGAGGGGGACTGGATGTGGCTGGCACCTCCTCTCCGGTGACGTTGAGTGGGGGTCCTGTAGGGATGGAAATGCAGTGTTATTGTTTCTGCATGTGCCATCTTGTGCATGGGTATGTTTCCCTCTATGGTTGTTATTACAAAGGCAGCTTTGGCTTGTGTGAGTTGTGATTGGTTTGGGTAAGTGATTGTCACTAGTGTGCATGCTGTGGTGATGGGTGTCCATGGAGGTCTGTGAGTGGTGTCCATGCATTGGTGTTGCATGCAGGGCTTGGTATTGGGATGGGTGGGTTGTGAAGGTAGGGTATACGTGAGGAGGTGGGGTGATGGGGGTGAGGGTAGGGGTTGTTGTTTGTGATGGCATGCAGGTAGGGTGGGGAATAAAGTAGTAAAGAGTTGACTACCAGAGTCCAGTCCTCCTGCTACTCCTGACAGGCCCTCAGGATGCATGATCGCCAACACTTGCTCCTCCCATGTTGTTAGTTGTGGGGCAGGAGGTGGGGGTCCACTGCCAGTCCTCTGTACAGCTATCTGGTGTCTTGCTACCACGGAGTGCACCTTCCCCCGTAGGTCATTCCACCTCTTCCTGATGTCATCCCTTGTTCTTGGGTGTTGTCCCACGGCATTGACTCTGTCCACGACTCTCCGCCATAGCTCCATCTTCCTTGCAATAGATGTCTGCTGCACCTGTGATCCGAATAGCTGTGGCTCTACCAGGATGATTTCCTCCACCTCCTCTGAGAACCTGAGGTGTCTTTGTGGTACCATGGGTGTAATGTGAGTGGTATGTGTGAGGGTGTGTGGGGTGATGTGTTGCGGTGTGTGCTGTGAGGTGCGTGGATGATGTATGGGTGATGGTGTTTTGTGGTTCAGATTCAGTGGGTGCTCCTGGCTTGTCTCTCTCTCACTTGCAAAAATCTTTGGGTCGTAAAGGGTTGTGGGTAGTGTGGGTGTGTGTTTTATATTGGTGTGGGTGTGTGGGTGTGGTGTGTGTATGTGTGTCAGGAGTGTGTAGTTTGAATTGTCCAATGTGGTGTAGTTTTGCATGTGTGTGTGTATCTTGAGCGCGGCGGTGTGTACCACCAATGGTTTACCGCAGTTGAATGACCGCCACAGTGGTTGGTGGGTCATAATGCTGTGGGCATATTTCTGTTGGTGTTACGGTGTGGGTTTTGGTACCGCCAGTTTATTACTGACACTTGGGCTGGCGGACTTGTGTGTGTGTCTGTATAGTGGTGGATTTCTATGTGTGGGTCATAATATGGGTAGCAGTATACCACCGCGATCACGGTATGTTGGCAGCAGTCAGCATGGCGGTAAGCGGCACTTACCACCAATGTTGTAATGAGGGCCATAATCTCTGCTGATTGCGCTTCTTACAGAGGTTTATAATAAACCACAGCAATACTTGGAATATTTGGAACATTAGTGATTGCAGCATGAGATTCTTCCTTGAAATCCACTTAGTGTAAACCTGGAAACACAGTAGACACACTTATCTCTGGCTGAGCTCTCAAGCCAGAGATGTTACTGGGCTATTCTACAGGTATTTCATTCAGAGTAGGGAGAGGCTGCAAGGTTCTACTCTGAATCCTTCTTGGTATCCTGGGTGGTCTGCTGTTCAAAATTAGCCATGTAGTTCTTTTTGATGTGTTCAATGGTTGGAATCATGGACACTGTAGTGGCATTTCCCACTTGCCAGCTAACACAGACAAGCTGATGCATGATATAAAATACGTTCTCCTCGACAAGAGTCGGGCCTACACTAACCCGTTGCCGTTGTTCAGCTTCTGTCTTCCATGTCACACAGCCTCTAATCGGTTGTTGTTTACATTTGTTCATTAACCTCTTTACACAACTTCAAATTTGAATGCACATCTACGGCTGTAACACAAAATAAGCACTGGAAGTGCTAATATAAGACAGTCTCAGCCACAGTTTTGGGCTGCAATACAATATTATTCTCCGAGTGGCAAATCTACTCGTCACTGGAACTTTAAAAAATCATAGCATACACAAAACAACATAACAGAGTACAACAAAAGTGCAAAAATGTATACAGAGCACAACAGCCACAGAAGAACACAACTTCACATCACAGTAGTAAAGCGCGGAAGTACAGTAGCCCAGAAAATAGCACAGCACATCATCACCACAACAAAATGCCAAACATCAGACATGCACAAACCTTCTTGTCACGCATTACACCTCAAAGAATCTGTTTTAAAGTGCGATTGTGAACGGTTGTTTTCAACAACTACTGCCTTCATTTACCACCAAGGACTTGAAAGTCCCTCAGTCAAAAATGTCTCGTGACTTGGTCGTTTACCTGCAACTGGATGAACTTAGTAAATCTTTAACTTATTGAGAATTTCTTCTACATGCAATGCAACTACATGTCAGTCTATTGATCACATCTTTCATATAAAACACAAGTAACAAAAAAGGATAGCCTGTCTTAACCCGCCAATGGCCCTGGTGGTGGCAGTACTGAATTCTTTAACTCTTTAGCAACGTAACGGATGCTACGGTCAAGAGAAAATGTGGATAGAGGCATGTTGGCAGGTAGAAAACATATTATCACCATGCTCCAAGCAGTCTCTTTTGAACTGGAAAAACACTCACCCTACTTTTGACGTCTGCACGTTTCGCTTGGTGGTGTAAAAACAGCAATATATCACTCAGAAACTGCATGTCTAACTTTGAAATGAAATTCACACTTTCCACTCAAATTAACAGATAATTTCCCCACCCCACCGTCACACCAGTTGCAGGGTGTTGGATTTTTTTGCTTATGCAGGGCCATCCCCAATCTTTTTGCCTCCTGCCTCCTATTTTTTCTGACCTGTTGCTGTTGTTTTTTTTAACTCTGAGCACTTTACCACTGCTAACCAGTGCTAAAGTGCATATGCTCTCTGTGTAAATTGTATTGTTGATTGGTTTATCCATGATTGGCATATTTGAAATACTAGGAAGTCCCTAGTAAAGTGCACTAGAGGTGCCAGGGCCTGTAAATCAAATGCTACTAGTGGGCCTGCAGCACTGGTTGTGCCACCCACATAAGTAGCTCTGTAATCATGTTTCAGACCTGCCATTGCAGTGTCTGTGTGTGCAGTTTTTACTGTAAATTCGACTTGGCAAGTGTACCCACTTGACAGGCCTAAACCTTCCCTTTTCTTACATGTAAGGCACTCCTAAGGTAGGCCCTAGGTAGCCCCGAGGGCAGGATGCAGTGTATGGTTAAGGTAGGACATATAGGTGGTCATTCTAACCCTGGCGGTAAAACCCGCCAGGGCGAATTACCGCGGTAGCACCGCCAACAGGCTGGCGGTGCACCGCTGGGCATTCTGACCGCGGCGGTGCAGCCGCGGCCAGAAACGGAAAGTCGGCGGTGTACCGCGACTTTCCGCTGCCCTTGAGAATCCTCCATGGCGGCGGAGCGCGCTCCGCCGCCATGGGGATTCTGACACCCCCTACCGCCATACGCCAGGAACAGGATGGCGGTAGGGGGTGCCGCGGGGCCCCTGGGGGCCCCTGCAGTGCCCATGCCAATGGCATGGGCACTGCAGGGGCCCCCGTAAGGGGGCCCCAAAAAGAATTTCAGTGTCTGCCTAGCAGACACTGAAATTCGCGACGGGTGCTACTGCACCAGTCGCACTCCAGAAACTCCGCCGGCTCCATTCGGAGCCGGCTTCATCGTTGCTGGGTCTTTCCCGCTGTGCTGGCGGGCGGCCTTTTGGCGGTCGCCCGCCAGCACAGCGGGAAAGCCAAAGTGGCCGCCGCGGTCTTGTGACCGCGGTGCGGTCATTTGGCGGTAACCGCATGGCGGGCGGCGACCGCCGCCCGCCGCGGTTAGAATCACCGCCATAGTAATGTGTTTTATATGTCCTGACAGTGAAATATTGCTAAATTCGTTTTTCACTGTTGCAAGGCCTGTCCCTCTCATAGGTTAACATGGGGGCTACCTTTAAATCTGATTAAAGTGTAGATTCCCTTTGGGAGTTGATGGACATGTGGAGTTTGGGGTCTCTGAGCTCACAATTTAAAAATACATCTTTTAGTAAAGTTGATTTTAAGATTGTGTGTTTGAAAATGCCACTTTTAGAAAGTGAGCATTTTCTTGCTTATACCATTTCTGTGACTCTGCCTGTGGATTCCCTGTCTGGGTCAGTTTGACAGTTGGGCTGGTTGCACCTCACACTAGACAGTGACACAAAGGGAGCTGGGGTGTAGCCTGCATATCCCGATGAGCCATCTGTGCTAGGAGGGAGGGGAGGAGTGGTCACTCACACCTAAAAGGGCTGTGCCTGCCCTCACACAATGGAGTATCCAACCCCCTGGTGAGTGTCTGGGGCCTGGCCTGGGCAAGCCAGGATTTCACATTCCAAAGAGACTTTACTTTGAAGTAGGCCTACTTCAAAGGAGAAATTGGGTATAAAAAGGGCACCCAAACACACAGACGTTAGAAACACTTCTGGAACCAAGAGGAACCTCTGCCTTGAGAAGAGCTGAATAGCTGAGGAAGAAGAGCTGCCCTGCCTGTGACTGTGCTTTGTGGAGCTATCCTGCAGTTGCTGCTTCTGCCAGAGTAAGAGGGCAAAGACTGGGCTTTGTGTGCCTTCCATCTTGAGAAGAAATCTCCAAGGGCTTGATCTAGAGCTTGCCTCCTGTTGTTTGAAGTCTCAGGGACAGAAAAGACTTTTCTCTGCCAGCACCTGGAGTCTCTGGAGAGACTCTTACTCTGCCCTGTGGTGCCCATCCAGTTCCTGGGACCCTGAAAGGAGAAGCTGGCAGCCTAAAGACAAGAAAATCCACGCACAGAGCGCCGTGCGGGGATAAGATTGACGCAAATCCGATCTGCGGCTGAGAAAAATGACTCGCCGCCGGCTCCGCAGCTGAGAAATGACACTTGCAGGAAACGCAACCGAAGAATCGACGCACGGAGCAGGAGAAACGACGTGCAGAGTCGCTGACGGAGGCTGGGAGATCACAACCTGCGCTGTGGGATTTTCGGATCACTGTGCGGCTGGATTTTCGACTCGCGTACTGCCGTGCAGAGTTATTTTTGACGCACACTCGCCCGTGCGGGGTTATTTTTGACACGCACCAGGTACATTTTCACTCTAGCAGCGCTAGTGTTTTTTTAAAACTACTTAAAGACTCTTTTTGCATTTTTATTGAGAACTTGACTTGTGTATGGTAGATTTTTGTTGTTTAGCTCTTGTTTTGTTTAGAGAAATATTTCCTATTTTTCTAAACCTGTGTTGTGTCATTTTGTAGTGTTGTCATTAAGTTACTTTGTGTGTTGGTACAAATACTTTACACCTAGCACTATGAAGTTAAGCTTACTGCTCTGCCAATCTACCAAGGGGGCAAGCAGGGGTTAGCTGAGGGTGATTCTCTTTTACCCTGACTCGAGTGAGGGTCCTTGCTTGAACAGGGGGTAACCTGACTGTCAACCAAAGATCCCATTTCTAACACAGGGTTTTAGATTCCTAGCTCATATTTTGCTTTATTTAGCCCTGAATGCACAGGCAAATTTATACTGCAGGTTGTACATTTTTTAATTATGACTTTTCAACGTACTCAGGGTTCATTCTAAATATGAGTCATCACATTAGGGACACATTCCTCTGAGGCAGAAGAAACTGCATTTTTTTTCTAGTTAGAAAACTGTTCTGCTGGTGCTAGGAAGAGGTCTATTTCCAAGGCAGGTATACAACAAATGAATACTAACATTACTGTAATACATCACCACCACCAGTTAATCAGCTTTCACTGTATGGTGTTGAACAGCGTTTGCACAATCACGGCCTTTCCTCACCAGAAAAAACACGAAATGGCGAAAGTGAAAATGTTATGTGATCTAGCAGCACTTGATGACATCTCCCAAGTAAACAAAAGAACATAGCCCAATAGCAGAACACTAAGTAACAAAATCCCAACTAGAAGGACACAATACAATGAAACTGTTACAACAGAACACAACTCAACGACCAGAGTACAACACAAAAACACAATGCAATAATAAAAAATGCAACACAACAAACATGTACAAACACTCATGTGACACATTGCCTCTCCTAGAAAAAGTTTTGATAAAAGGTGTTTGTACCGAGCACTGCACCATGGACCCGTTATTGCACCGAACAAAACCAGCGAAGCAACGAACCCTGAAACCAATGGGTTGTCTTTGCAAACCTCAAAGGTTTCAGCAATACCTCTGCATGACCTGCTTGGAAGTGTATGCAGATGAATGTCAAGGCCATGCACGTCTCTCACAATCTGCTGTGGTACCTCTAATACACATTCAGTTGTGTGATTTACACATGCACACAAGTAATTTACAGGCCCAAGGCTGGGAAGCAGAAGGGTCTCAATAACCCTGTTCATTACATTACACGCAATCCCATATGGCTCTGCAGGATCTGGGCAAAAAATCGAGAAAGGGGAAATATTGGGATTTTTAGTGCCTAAGCACAGGGTGTATCTGACATATCATGAAAAACATTCCAGAATATGGGATGGCCATATTTAGAACAGAAGTAGATGGGCACTTTATGTGGTATTTACCTGGCAAACTATGCCGTGTTTTGGCATGAGAGTACTTGGGCACTGTAGGAGGCTGGCCTGGCTTACAGTGGGTACCTTGTGGTATTTACACCCTGTGCCAGGTCCAGTTATCCCTTATTAGTAGAATCGAGGAGTTTCTAGCAGCTTAGGCTGATAGAAGGTAGCTATGGCAAGGCAGCTTAGGCTGAACTAGGAGACATGCAAAGCTCCTATTACACCACTTATATCATATAGCACAATATCATAAGAAAACACAATAGACAGAGTTACTCAAAATAAAGGTACTTTATTTTTATGATAATATGCCACATGTATCTCAGTGAGTACCCTCAGTAAGAAGGTAAGTAATATACACACGTTATATGTACACAAACCCAAAACAGGTAAGTAAGAGTAAGAAAAGTAATGCAAAGAGTGTAGAATTACAATAGGATGCAATAGGTGAACATAGGTCGAGGGGAAACACAAACCATATACTCCAAAAGTGGAATGTGAATCACGAATGGACCCCAGACCTATGGGAGCTTGTAGAGGGTCGCTGGGACTGTAAGAAAACAGTCAGGGTGTCCAAGATACCCCACCCCAAGATCCTGAAAAGTAGGAGTAAAGTACACCTACTACCCCAAAAGGACACAATAGTTGTGATAGGGGGATTCTGCAAGAACCACAAACAACAGCAAAGCACTGAATATGGATTCCTGGACCTGAGGACCTGCAAGGCAAGGGGACCAAATCCAAGAGTCGCGATAGTGTCTGGGGGGGCAGGAGCCCAGGAAACCCCAGATGAAGGTGCAAGGAAGCTGCCTCCGGATGGAAGAAGCTTAGGATTCTGGAACAACGAAGAGAGCTAGGAACTTCTCCTTTGGAAGGAAGATGTCCAAGGGCGTGCTAAAGGTTTCAGATGTGTTCACACGCAGAAATTCTGCAAACAAGCCTTGCTAGCTGCAAGGGTTATAGTAGAGGTTTTTGGGTGCTGCTGGGGAACAGGAAGGACCAGGATGTCGCCCCTTGGAGGAGGAGACAGAAGGGGCGCTCAGCAACTTAGAGAGCCCCCACAGAAGCAGGCAGCACCCACAGAAGTACCCAAACAGGCACTTAGAAGATTTGAGAACCGGAGCTGGCTCAGAGTCACAAAGGAGGGTCCCACAATATTGGAGGCCATTTCAGAGGATTAAGCACTGCAGGACAGAGTGCTGGGGACCCAGGCTAGGATGTGCACAAAGGAAATCCTGGAGGAGTGCACAGGAGCCGGAGCAGCTGCAAATCACACAGTACACAGGTTTGCAGCCTAGCGTGGGGAGGCAAGGACTTACCTCCACCAAACGTGGACTGAAGGATCACTGGACTGTGGGAGTCACTTGGATAGAGTTCCTGTGTTCCAGGGACCATGCTCGTCAGGATGAGAGGGGACCCAGAGGACCGGTGATGCAGTATTTTGGTGCCTGCGTTAGCAGGGGGAAGATTCCATCGACCCACAGGAGATTTCTTCTTGGCTTCCAGTGCAGGGTGAAGGCAGGTGACCCCCAGAGCATGCACCACCAGGAAACAGTCGAGGAAGCCGTCAGGATGAGGCGCTACAATGTTGCTGGTAGTCGTCTTGCTACTTTGTTGTGATTTTGAAGGCATCCTGGAGCAGTCAGCGGTCGATCCTTGGCAGAAGTCGAAGAGAGAAGTGCAGAGGAGCTCTGGTGAGCTCTTGCATTCGTTATCTGAGGAATTCCCCAGAGGAGAGACCCTAAATAGCCAGAAAAGGAGGTTTGGCTACCAAGAAAGGAGGATTGGCTACCAAGAAAGGTAAGAGCCTATCAGAGGGGGTCTCTGACATCACCTGCTGGCACTGGCCACTCAGAGCAGTCCAGTGTGCCCCCAACACCTCTGAATCCAAGATGGCAGAGGTCTGGGACACACTGGAGGAGCTCTGGGCACCTCCCCTGGGAGGTACTGGTCAGGGGAGCGGTCACTCCCCTTTCCTTTGTCCAGTTTCGCGCCAGAGCAGGGCTGGGGGATCCCTGAACCGGTGTAGACTGGCTTATGCGGAGATGGGCACCATCTGTGCCCATCAAATTTCCAGAGGCTGGGGGAGGCCACTCCTCCCCAGCCCTTCACACCTATTTCCAAAGGGAGAGGATGTAATCAGAGGAAATCCTTTGTTCTGCCCTCCTGGGCCAGGGCTGCCTGGACCCCAGGAGGGCAGAATCCTGTCTGAGGGGTTAGCAGCAGCAGAAGCTGCAGTGGAAACCCCGGAAAGGCAGTTTGGCAGCACCCGGGTTCTGTGCTAGAGACCCGGGGGCTCATGGAATTGTCACCCCAATACCAGAATGGTATTCCATGATCTTAGACATGTTACATGGCCATGTTCGGAGTTACCATTGTGACGCTATACATAGGTAGTGACCTATGTATAGTGCACGCGTGTAATGGTGTCCACGCACTCACAAAGTCTGGGGAATTTGCCCTGAACGATGAGGGGGCACCTTGGCTAGTGCCAGGGTGCCCACACACTAAGTAACTTGCCACCCAACCTTCACCAGGTGAAGGTTAGATATATAGATGACTTATAAGTTACTTATGTGCAGTGAAAAATGGCTGTGAAATAACGTGGACGTTATTTCACTCAGGCTGCAGTGGCAAGCCTGTGTAAGAATTGTCTGAACTCCCTATGGGTGGCAAAAGAAATGCTGCAGCCCATAGGGATCTCCTGGAACCCCAATACCCTGGGTACCTAAGTACCATATACAAGGGAATTATATGGGTGTACCAGTGTGCCAATGAGAATTGGTAAATGTAGTCACTAGTCTGCAGTGACAAATTTAGAAAGCAGAGAGAGCATAAACACTGAGGTTCTGGTTAGCAGAGTGATACAGTTAGGCACCACACAGGGAACACATATAGGCCCCAAACTTATGAGCACTGGGGTCCTGGCTAGCAGGATCCCAGTGAGACAGCGAAAACACCCTGACATATACTCACAAACAGGCCAAAAGTGGGGGTAACAAGGCTAGAAAGAGGCTACCTTCCTACAGGCACAGGGGACATTGACTTGCAAATGGTAGCAGTACCTACCTGAGAATATGAAGGACACCCATGCTTTGTGGAACCCGAGTAAATATGGTGGGTGTACCTATCGTAACCTATGTTGTCTGTGTCAGGCATCTGGGAATGAGTGATTTAAAACTGGATTCACGAGGAAGTTCCTGGAAAGTACCTACCCAGGATATATAAAAAAAAAAGGCATTGCAATGTGTTTCAACAAGTGGCACTGTCGAAACTGACAATGCAAGATGCACTCAACTATGACCAGTGTAGGGCCGTAGCTTGCCAAACGTGAAGGAGGAGGCTTCCTTTTGAGATCCCATTGCTAGCTTGGTCTGAAACCCCACATATATCCTCATGGAGGCTGTAATGTAACCCTGAGTCACAAGGAACTTCCTTAGAGGGTTGCAACAATGCCAGGAGCCACTGTTTATTGCCCCAATAGCTTTCAGAGTCCACAGTAGAGCAGAAGCACGAGTCGAGGAGGGGTGGGAAAGATGGCGGCTAAAGGCAGTGGAAAGAAGTGAAAATTGCTCCCAGCCCACGATACAACTTCCAGATGGAAGAAGGATCAGCACTGGTCCCAGTGAGGACCATACCCAAAACCCTGAACTTTGTGTTGGAGTGAGGCACGACTGTGGGCGGAGAAGCAGGGAGCTCCACATCACAATGGTCTAAAGCGGGTGCTCCCCCCACTAGGAAGCAATACAAAGATTAACTAGTGGACACAGAGCAATAACCCAGATGTAAAAACACATCAGGGCACCGAATAAAGGGACTGCCCTGGGCAGAAATAGAGAGGGAAAATCCACAGAGAAGTGGTGACCGCACATGAAAATGCCACAAGTCAGTCACTCGGCTTTGAAAGAAAGAGGTAGCTAGGGAGGTAGAACACCAAAACAGGAGTCACGTAACTCTCAATAACTGCTGCTCCTAGACCTTGATTGTGGAGTGACAACAGATGGAGAAGACACACACTAAAGCACATTGGATGAGCTGTGCAGATGAGACCAGTACACTAGACCTAATCGGGGATTGCACTGCAAAACATATAAAGGTGGAGGTTCTGGGAGCAACGAGAGACAGATTATGCTGGCCAAAGGATGGAGGAGAGTATTATCCAGGGCCTCAAGAGGATAGGAGAGGCACTATTGATGGAGAACCAAGGCTGATGAAATCTAACACCAGCACCAGACAAGTACATGGGCACTGGGAGTACTAAAATGGGAAGAGGAACTCCCACCCAAACACAACAAAACAAGGGATCCCTCAAAAATGCAAATGAGCAATGCACAGTTTGTCGCGCCGCGCCACGCGGCGCAAGCCGAGCATTCGGCTCGCGCCGCACAGCGTGTTCTCAGGACGCGGCGCGCCCCGAGCCTTCTCTGCACAGCGCGAGGCCCCAGATTTTACTTGCGGCCTCGCTCTGCCTTTTGTTGCGTCCCCGTTTTTCCTTGACCTCTCCTTACCTGTTTCTTTTTCTTCTTCTTTTCTTCTTTCCTTCCTGAGGCATTTTCTGTCCTTTCTTTATGTCTTTCCCCCTTCCCATGTTACCTTTTTTCTTCCCAGCATTCCTTGTTCCCTATTTTCTATGGTTCCTGTTCTATTCTATCCTATGTACTTTTTCCCTATCTAAGATGGTGTCTTTTTACTTCCTGTTGGTCACTTCCTGTTTCTTGGTATATAAGGGCTCTGTTTTCTCTCCTTCCTTGCGCTGCAACACTATCTGCTCTGATTGTGTCTTCGCTCCTGATTCTAGCCTTCGGTTCTGGATCTTGTCCATTTGTTTCTACCAGCATTTTTGTATCTTTTTGATTCCTGTTTTTGTTCTTGTTTCAGGAATCCACTGTTTGGAGGTTTTTTCCCCTTTTGGTTTTTTTTCCCTCTGGCACTATTTCTAAAGGGCACGGTCTGTTCTTGGCGGTTCCATTGCCGACAGCACCGTGGCTACTAGAAAGAGTCGCCCCTTTCTGGGCCAAAGCTGAACCTTCAAGACCCACGCCACTAGATCTGCGGTTTCCTGGCGCAAGCAACACGTAAGTCGTGACAGATTGCAGCGCCCAACCATTCCGACGTCCTCTGACACTATGGATGATACAGTGGCGGCGGCTGCAGATCCTGATCCATCTCTTTTGACTACCATTCAACAACAAGCTCAGGAATTGCAACAATTGCGCAACGAGAATGCGGTGTTGCGACAGGCTTTGGCCCTCCGCAGTGGCGATGTTCCGACTATCTCTGCCTCTACTCCTCGCTTCTCTGGTGAACCAACTAAATTGCGTGAATTCCTGGATGCACTAACGGTGTACTTCGCCTTCAGACCTACCCAATTCTCTCATTACAGAACAAAGGTGGGATATCTTATTAGTGCATTATCCGGTCCTGCCTTGGCCTGGGCAACCCCGATGGTGTCGTCCAACGATCCGGTATTGTCGGACTATTCTGCCTTCGTGACCCGCTTCAAACAAATGTTTAGTCGTCCAGGATTGGAAGCCTCGGCAGAGGAAGCCTTATGTGATATCCAGCAGGGTTCCCAAGATGTCCTTCAATATATCACACGTTTCCGTCAGTTAGCGGCAGAGACCACTTGGGTGGAGCGTACCCTGGTAACTTTGTTCCGCAGAGGGCTTAAGGAAGAAATAAAGGATGAATTAGTACATTCCACTAGAGTTGAAGATCTTCGTGGCTTGATGGATAAAGCACTTTCCATCGAGTATCGTCTTCAAGAACGACGAATGGAAAAGAGAAGGAGTAGAGGATCTTCTCAGCCAAACTCTTCACGGATGTATCTACCTCGTCCTGAGGAATCTCGTCCTCCTGTTAGAGACACAGAAGGGGAACCCATGCAAGTCGATACTACTCGAGGGCCGCTCTCCGCTAGTGAGAAGGAAGACAGACGGAAGAAAGGATTATGCCTATACTGTGGTTCTGCTGGTCACATGCTTCGTACCTGTCCTGTACGTCCATCTAGACCCTCGGGAAACGCCACTTCCCGTCCTCTGTAAGAAGGGAGGGGACGGGATCATCGGCTATACCTTCCATCAGTTCATTCAATGACAATACTACATACTTGTTCGTGTTATCTGTCATATTACAGCTACCTGATGGCCGCCAAGAAAGAACTCTGGCATTGTTGGATTGTGGCGCTAGTGGTATATACATGGATAAGACCTGGGCCACTAAGCAACAGATTCCCACACAACCCAAAGACATTCCTGAACAAGTACACACCGTGGATGGATCCTTGATATCCTCAGGTCCAGTCGACACTCCGACCTTGATGTTAAATTTACAGTTTGGTAATCATCAAGAACACCTCTCCTTTGATCTCATTTCGTCTCCCAACCATACCATTATTCTCGGAATTCCGTGGTTTACAAGACATAATCCATATGTGAACTGGGTAACCCGGACAATATCCTTATCCTCACAGTTTTGTCTAGAAAACTGCTTTGCTTCCGATAAGTATTGGTCACCAAACAGACTAACACCTATTAAGAGTACTACGGAGTATTCCATCAATACTATCCAAGGTGTTCCTGAACATTATTTAGAGTTCCAAGACGTGTTTTTAAAACCATCCAGACCTGTATTACCTCCACATCGAGAGTACGATTGTGCTATTCCTTTGGAACCTGGAACAGTTGTCCCCTTTGGGAGGATGTATTCACTCACGGAACCTGAAAAGGAAGTTCTTAAGGAGTATCTGGAGGAAAATGTACAGAGTGGTCTCATTGTTCCATCGTCTTCTCCGGCAGGGGCTCCTCTCTTTTTTGTACCAAAGAAGACCAAAGATCTTCGCCCCTGCCTAGATTTTCGAGGCCTAAACAAAATAACTATCAAGGATCGTTATCCTTTGCCCCTCATCAAGGATATTCTAGAAGCGGTCAGAGGGGCTCAACGTTTTACCAAGTTGGATCTTCGGGGAGCTTACCACCTTTTACGTATAAGAGAAGGAGACGAATGGAAAACAGCATTCAGGACACCGTTTGGTCATTTTGAGTATAAAGTCATGCCCTTTAGTCTTACGAACGCCCCTGCAATATTTCAAAGATTTATGGACTCCATATTTTCCGATCTCTTGAACCAGACAGTCGTAATTTACTTAGACGACATCCTTATTTTCTCCAGACATCCCGCACTCCATTCTGCTCATGTGAAACAAGTCCTTCAAAGACTCCGAGCACATCAACTATCCTGTAAGCCCGAAAAATGTGAGTTCGATAAGACGGACGTCAAGTATCTGGGTTATCTTTTAAGTCCCACCGGCATAGCTATGGACCAAGAAAAGGTACAAGCAATTCTCGATTGGCCTTCTCCTTCTTCTATTAAAGAAACACAATGTTTCCTAGGATTAGCAAATTTTTACCGGCAGTTCATTCAAGACTTTGCTAAACAGACCAGCCATATAACCCATACTTTAAAGAAGGAAAATCTTAAACAAGGGTTTGTCTGGACTAAGGCGGCTGAAACAGCTTTTCAAGATTTAAAAAAGGCATTCACTCAAGCTCCCATCTTAAGACACCCAGATACCAACAAACAGTTTATTGGAGTTACCGATGCCTCCGAAAGAGCTATTGGGGCTGTCTTACTCCAACTACAAGAGGATGATGGTCTTGAACATCCTGTTTTCTATTTGTCCCATATTCTCTCTTCAGCAGAACAACACTACTCAGTGCTAGAAAGAGAGTTGTTAGCCCTGAAGACAGCCTGCATCGAATGGAGACAGTTTCTGATGGGTTCCAAGGAGCCTTTCGAGGTGAGAACAGATCATCGTAATCTGCAATGTCTACGTAATTTTGTATGCCAAAATAGTCGCCAGGCCCGTTGGGCCTTTTTCTTCAGTCAGTATGACTTTTACATCACCTATATTCCTGGATCTCAAAACATTCTGGCTGATGCTCTGTCTCGCCGTTATCCAGATTGTACTCCTTCCCCGTCTCAGTTTCTACTGGAGCCTAGTAAGATCATTGGAGTTGCTCAATCTTTTCTGGAGGAGGTACAACTGGAGTACTCCAGCCTGTCTAATAGTGAAATAGAGAAATTAAGAACCTTTTTACGCAAGAAGGAAGGATACTATTATCATCAAAATCTGTTATTCCTCCCTACTAACAAAGTTCGAGACAAGGCATTACAGATGTGCCATGATTCACCGATTGCAGGTCATAGAGGTATCAAGGCCACACAAGAACTTCTTTCGCGATCTTTCTGGTGGCCTACCTGGAAATCAGATGTTGAAAGATACGTTCAGGCTTGTCCCATATGTGCGCAAGTCAAGATTCCCCGTAGTAGACCTGCAGGATTACTGCAGCCTTTGCCAGTTCCACCAACTCCATGGCATACTATTTCCACTGACTTCATGTGTTCGCTTCCATCATCAGCTGGAAACCAGGTTATCATGGTCACTGTTGATTCTTTCACTAAAATGGCTCACTTCACTGCCCTAAAGAAGTTGCCTACATCCCAAGAATTGAGCCAGATATTTATCGACCATATTTTCCGTCTCCATGGACTTCCACATACCATTGTGTCTGACAGGGGGCCTCAGTATATTTCTCGGTTTTGGAGACATTTTTGCAAGACACTAAACATCAATATAGCACTATCATCCGGGTTCCATCCTCAGACCAATGGGCAAACCGAGCGTTTAAACCAAGGATTAGAACAATACCTTCGCTGCTTTTGTAATTCCACCCAAAGCAATTGGAACACTTATCTTTCTATTGCTGAATATTCCTACAACAATACTGTCCATAGTGCCTCTAAGGTCACTCCTTTTTTCTGTTCCCATGGCTATCATCCTACCTCTTTTCCTACTTCTCCTCAATCTACCTCTCCTCTGCCTGCGATTACTTCTTTTTCCAAACGTCTCCTGCAACTCCATAAACTCATTAGATCTAATTTATTGAACACCAAGAGATATATGAAGAAGATCGCTGACAAAAAACGTGGACCCACTCCAGATTATCACCCTCAAGATAAAGTCTGGCTTTCTTCCAAATTCTTGCCCTCTCGCCTTTCTCTGAATAAGTTCACGCCTCGCTATTATGGGCCTTTCCGTATTCTTCAGTTGATCAATCCTGTCACTGTTCGTCTTCGCTTGCCTCATACTTGGAAGATTCATCCGGTCTTTCATGTATCCCAACTCAAACCTTTTGTCCCTGATTCTTTCTCTCGTCAGTTTCCTTGTCCTCCTCCTGTGTTGGTGAATGATGCCCCTGAATATGAGGTTCAGGAGATTTGTGACTCTCGCCTTTTTCACCGACGTCTTCAGTATTTGATTCACTGGAAGGGTTATCCTCTTAGTGAATGCTCTTGGGAGGATGCATCTTCTCTTCACGCCCCTCTTCTGATTTCTCGTTTTCATCGTTTGTTTCCCTTCAAACCTGGACCTTCGGGGGGGGGACCTACTGTCGCGCCGCGCCACGCGGCGCAAGCCGAGCATTCGCCTCGCGCCGCACAGCGCGTTCTCAGGACGCGGCGCGCCCCGAGCCTTCTCTGCACAGCGCGAGGCCCCAGATTTTACTTGGGGCCTCGCTCTGCCTTTTGTTGCGTCCCCGTTTTTCCTTGACCTCTCCTTACCTGTTTCTTTTTCTTCTTCTTTTCTTCTTTCCTTCCTGAGGCATTTTCTGTCCTTCTTTATGTCTTTCCCCCTTCCCATGTTACCTTTTTTCTTCCCAGCATTCCTTGTTCCCTATTTTCTATGGTTCCTGTTCTATTCTATCCTATGTACTTTTTCCCTATCTAAGATGGTGTCTTTTTACTTCCTGTTGGTCACTTCCTGTTTCTTGGTATATAAGGGCTCTGTTTTCTCTCCTTCCTTGCGCTGCAACACTATCTGCTCTGATTGTGTCTTCGCTCCTGATTCTAGCCTTCGGTTCTGGATCTTGTCAATTTGTTTCTACCAGCATTTTTGTATCTTTTTGATTCCTGTTTTTGTTCTTGTTTCAGGAATCCACTGTTTGGAGGTTTTTTCCCCTTTTGGGGTTTTTTCCCTCTGGCACTATTTCTAAAGGGCACGGTCTGTTCTTGGCGGTTCCATTGCCGACAGCACCGTGGCTACTAGAAAGAGTCGCCCCTTTCTGGGCCAAAGCCGAACCTTCAAGACCCACGCCACTAGATCTGCGGTTTCCTGGCGCAAGCAACACGTAAGTCGTGACACAGTTTGCAGCAGAACATGAGGATTGGCAAGCACAAAGTCATAACATTTCGGCCCAGAAAAAAGTGAAACTTTGACAGACTAGAGATATAGATAGACCCAGTGGATCAACAAGAGGATAAATAGATGTCACACACTGAAAAACCAATGTCTGACATTTTGCGGATAGTCCTCCCTGAACTGTTACATGAACACTTAGAAAGGTATTGGCAGCCATCATTGTCTCTAAGGAGGCTCCCAAGCCGAAAATAGACACAGTAGCGGTGGATGTGGGCATTCTCAGAGAGGGCCAGAAGAAATTTGCAGACAGGGTATATACAGTTTAAATTTAAACTACCATTTCAGAATTACAGGCACAAGCTAAGGAAATGTAACCATAACTTCAAGGGGTCATGGAAAGGTTCAACACTTTGGAATGCGGAATGGAGGATTTAGAAGGGAGGAATTGAAAAACAATGTCCTCGTGCTGGGACTCCCAGAAAGGGTAGAAGGACCCAATATGAATCTGTTTCTAAAAAAATTGAAGCAGATAAAGGTGCCACTGAATGAGCTGACCAGGTTCTTTGCTCTGGAACACGTTCACAGAGTCCCCACAAGAAGGCCTCCACTGGGGAACTCTACAAGAATGGTTGTCACTAAGCTCCTACATTATAAGGGCCTTGATATCCTGTTGTAGAAAGCACACAAGAGGGGGCTATTACAGATGGAAAATGGGTCAGTAACTACCTTCCCAGACTACACCACTGTGGTCCAAAAACAACAACCTTCTTTTATGCAGAGAAAAGATCAATGAGGGAAGCACGGCTTCAGTATTCCTTTAGGTTCCCAGCAAGAATGAAAGTGTTAACAGAGGCAAACACACAATTTTTCACTATACAACAGGAGACCTGGGATTGGCTAGAACTGTATTGGAATGGCTGTGATGGGATGGAAAGGAACTCAGAAACCTTTGAAAAAACAAAGAAACAAAGGCATGGGTGAACTTGGAGGTCACGGAGAACAGCACTCCCAATGAGGCAACAGGCTTCATTGGGAGGGACAGAGTAGCAGTGGTGATAGTGGAGACCAAAATTAGAAGGAGAGAGAATCTCACTTGAGGATAGGAGGGCACTCTATGTGGCCACAACCACAAATTCTGACATCCCATCGAACCGGGAGGACTTGCTTCCGCAGAAAACCCCAAAGACGTCAAATGACTTGTAAAAAAAAAACTGGGTGTTGGAAGCAGAAAGCAGATGAACACTCACCCTTGGATTTTGAACATACACATAACTTATAGCTGTCCTGCAATAGAGGAACTAGGGTGATCTATAGAATAATCTGAGGGGGGGCATTACTTGGACACAAAGGAAACTGTTAAATTCAGCCATGATTTCTGTGAAAGTAAATGGCTTGGGCTCAAGGAGGGGGATAACTCTAAAGAATGTTATTGAAAAACCCCAGAATACCTTGGGAAGATATTGAGTGCAATGTACAAAATGTGGTTGATTATGGTTATACACTTTGGGCAGGGGACTTCTGCCCTCCCACTCTGAGGTTGGGGAGTTGGGTTGTTAAGTTATGGCAAACAGATGCAAAACAGGTACATGCAGGAAAACCTAGAGAACCATAAGAACTCTAACAGAGTACCTTATGATGGGGCCAGGTGGGATACTTGCATCTGGCACAGGGAGGAATGGTTTACCAGCCAGAGACAAATGTCACAGATTCAAAATAAATAAATATGGCAGGACAAAGGAACAGCTTCTCGTTAATTACTTGGAATGTGTGGGTGTGGGGACAGCACACAAAAGACACCAAGGGCATAATTTATGGACTTTATGGTGCAGGACAGTGCAGCAAGTCATCCTGATTCCTTGCGCTGCATCACAGGGTAAAGTCACGAATGAGCCATATTTATCCAATTTTGCACATTCCTTTCCTTACCTCTTCTCTGGCATCCTTTTGGCAGCCTAGAGCCAACGAGGGTACCCTTGCATCCTATTGCAAGGGTGCTGCATTGCATGCAGAATAGCTTTTCTGTAGAAAGGGAGACCTTCCTGCACAAAAACAATCCTGAGAGGCATTTGTCTCTTTCTATGTGTGCTGCATAATGCAGCACACATGGAAAGAGGAAAGGATGAGGAGAAATAAACATATATCTCCTTGTCCCACCTCTCAAGGGACGGCATACTTTTTTTTGCGCATTCCCATGTTTACAAGTTCTTGTAATTCTGGGAATGTGTCAAAATCCATGGCTGTTGCGCGGAAACATCCATGTAATAGCCATGGAAACGCCACCCTTGTGCAGAGTAATGTAGTGCAGAGATTTGCACTGTGTTACATTACTCAAGATTTATGAAGCCATACTGGGCCAAATTAGGTGGCCTTGCGTGGCTTCATAAATCTCACTTAAGGTTTGCATCACTCTTGCACCATGTTGCGTGGTGCACGAGTGACAGAAACCAGGCCATACATATAGCCCCAAGTGTATGCATATGTTGGAAATGGCCTTTCTACAGGGTCACCACCCAAAACTTTTTGCCTTCCTCCTCTTTTTCCGACCTAATGTTTGCTTGCTTTTGGACTCTACACACGGTATCACTGCTAATCAGTGCTAAAGTGCATATGCTCTCACCCTAAAACATGGTGACATTGGCTCATACCCAATTGGCATATTTAATTTATTTGTAAGTCCCTAGCAAAGTGCACTACATGTGCCCAGGGCCTGTAAATTAAATACTACTAGTGGGCCTGCAGCAATGGTTGTGCCACCAACATAAGTAGCCCTTAACCATGTCTCAGGCCTGCCAATTCAAGGCCTGTGTGTGCAGCTTCACTGCCACTTCGACTTGGCATTTAAAAGTAATTGCCAAGCCTTAAACTCCCCTTTTTCTACATATAAGTCACCCTTAACATAGGCCCTATGTAGCCCATAGGGCAGGGTGCTATGTAGGTCAAAGGCAGGACATGAACATGTGTATTCTCTATGCCCTAGTAGTGTAAAACTCATAAATTTGTTTTCCACTGATGTGAGGCCTGCTCCTTTCATAGGATAGCATTAGGGCTACCCTTGTATACGGTTTAAGTGGCAGATTCTGATCTGAAAGGAGTAATCAGGTCATATTTAGTATGGCCAGAATGGTAATAGAAAATCCAGTGTATTGGATTTAATATTACTATTCTAGAAATGCCACTTTTTGAAATCGATTGTCATAACAAATGAGGCAAACCCATATAACCCTTAGACCTGGGTAATTGAATATTGATAAACAAATTAGGTCAACTTGGGGGAAGTATATGCCTAAACTCCCTCGGCATTAAAAAAATATATATAATCAACCATAATCTTCTAAAATAAATGTATAATACTCCAAGTTAATTTATACCACCATTAAATGATTAGTCTAATGAAAAAATGTCTCATTCAATCATAAAAACTTCATTATAAAGTAGGTGCTCTCAATATACGACGCAGTGAAAGTGCAAAATTGATATACGTGCAGAAGTGTCATATGCAATATGTACAGATGTGGTTAAAAAACAAATAGAAAAAAAGAGAAAACTTCAAAGGGACCCCTTCAGTCCAGGTGTCTTGAAGTTACTCATATATAATCCACATATAAAATAGTCAATGTTTCTACCCTATATGAAGACATCAATCATTAGTAGGTCATCTTCAGGACTGAGTAACTCTTTTAACTGGGAACACCTAAATGAAAATAAAATAAAATCTCTTTTTAATACTCTTATTGATGAGCTCATATATTATCAAGGTCAAAAGATCCAATTCAGACTCACCTAATATTCTAAGTATCTAATTTGAGGAATTCCTATTAATTCATAGAACGAGTCTCCTCTTTTTTCTGTAATAAATAAAAAACAATTAAAGAAAGAAAAATAAATAATACTTATTTCAAAAGGTCTTCTAACCTTATTAAGATTATCTAATTTGTTATTATTTTTATCCTCTCCAAAAGAGTGTCTTCTTTTATGTTATTAGCTCAATCTTTAGTAGAGAATGTCTTTTCTCTTCCTCACATATTTCCTGGTGTCAATAATTTACAGCCTCTTCCATTGGGCAAGACTCTTCCAGTATTTTATTATAATTACAGACATTCCTTTATTTTGCCCTGCAAAAAATTATAAATAGTTCTTCTTTTATACTTCTTGTATGAAGAGGCTTAGATAAATTACAATTCTGCTATTTTACATTTAGTCATCTCACAAAAATGCAGACAAACCACATTCAGTGGTTATTCTCCTGCCATATATTAATAAAGGCATTTTGTCTATCCGCCTAATCCGTCGTATAAGAGAGCATTTTTTATTTTACCAAAGTTAGTCACCTAGGGATGCCAGCCAGCAACCCCCACATATATAAACAAATGTCTTTATCGCATTTATTACAAGGAAAGACATCCCACAGTCAACACTGTATTACACAGACTTACTTTCAAAAGTCTTCTCCAGTTCATATCTACAGGAAAAAGGAAAAACGCCATCCGTGTTGTAGCCGCGAGTGGCACATCACACAGAGTTTAAGTAGATTAGCACTCCACGGCGCTTGCGCTACTGATTTCGAGTGCCGGGGAAACAATGTCTCCTTTTTTCAATTGAGTCATTAACGGATTCAAATCCAACTCGCCAATACGGAACAAACATGCCCCAAGGAAAAAGTTGTATCCTATCAGAATTCATCTGTGTTTTACAGTCAACTGACGGGTTGAAAAGAGACGCCTCTGCGTGATGTTAACATCGTGCCCAAAGACTCTGTATTAGTTATTCACACCGAAACGCTACCAAACATTGACCAGTCCGTCATGGAAAAGGGCAAGTTGCTGGCATCTGCACAGGAGGTTGTGGTGGGCCCCCTGCCTAAACAGGGATAAAAAGGATCCACACCTCAATTCTGTCAACCCCTTTCTATGTTAACACAAGATTTGATCATACTAAGGGTCTGATTTAGGTCTTGGTGGAAGGAAATACTCTGTTACAAACATGTCGGATATGCCATCCGCTGTATTATAAACCCATTATCTCTTATGGGGATTGTAATACGATGGACAGGATATCTGTTATGTTTGTGACGGAGTATTTCCCTCCACCAAGACCTAAATCAGGCCCTGGGTAAGGTGTTGGCCAATAGATTAAGTCAGTGTATGCAAAAGTGTGTGCACCTGGGCCAGAAGGGATTCATACCTGCCAGAAATACTTCCTTTCATATACACAGGCTGCATAGAGTCCTGGAGGAAACAGATAAACAAAGGTTCCTGGAAGATGTTAAGGTTTCAGTAGGCTTGGAAAAAGCATTTGATACAGTGAGCTGGGACTTTCTGACACAGGTCATGGCTCGGATGAGATTAGGGGAGAAATGGATTTGATGTGTCACTATATTATATACCAACCCAAGGACTTGGGTACGGACAGGCTGATATATCTCCCAGATACCCTGTATTTCATGGCACCCGGCAGGGATGCCCTCTGTCCCCACTTCCTTCCGCATTGGCAATTGAAAGTTTGGCAGTGGTAGCGAGGATAGAGGGGATGGACGGGTTTATTACACTTTGGGACACCATGCACGTAAAATCCCTTTAGGCAGATGACCTTTATTTTATATTAAGCAGCAGTCATTCAGAAAAACCTTCAAACTGTTGATAGACTTTGGGGCGATATCTGACATCGGGTAATAAGATAAGACAGTTCAGGGTGGGATGTCTAGGCCTGACCTGCGACAGTTAGGTATCACTTGGGCCCATGCTGTGGTTAAATATCTGTGAGTGGATGTTAATACAACACGGGAGACCTGAAAGCCCGCAATCTAGGCAAGACAATGAGAAACTTGAAGGGCTCGGTTTCATTACACTTATCTTTCATGGACAGAATATCATTGATCAAGAGGACCATTTTTCCCAGGATGTTAAACTACTTTGTTAACATGCCAGTATGGCTTCCATCAGCTTGGTTCCATGAAATTAATAAACTGGTGAGGGAATTAGTGTAGGACAGAGGAAGACAGAGTGTGGCACAGAAAAAACTACAGAATCGCCCAACAAAGGGTGGTCTAGGTCTAGGAATCCTAGGCAACAAACTGTATTACTACGTAGCAGAGGTACAACTGTTGGCCGCATAGTTAAATGGAGTACACTGTTAAGAAATGGGGGAGGAATGGGAGGAACCTAACTATGGATCTTTTATTGCAGAACCGCCTAGACCAGATCAAAGGTGGAATACACCATAGTTATTACTCACTGCATGAAAGTACTGAGCAAATGTGAATAAAATAACAAAACATACACTACTTTATGACCAAGCTTTGCCACTGGCTGCCCTGCCTGGGGGAAGGCTGGTTCATTCTTCACAGCGCAAAGAACGGAATTATGAATGGAAGCAGAGCTAGTAACCATAGGGGACTGTTTTATGGGAGGAGAAATGCTGCTGTTCGAGCAAATGGTGGAGGCCTGTGGACTGGCAAAGGGTCAGTTTCTTACATACGGTTCCATTGCTCGCCTATATAAGACACTCTGGCATGAGCTATCACAAAAGCCAAAACAACATGTAGTTTTTCAGCTGATTATGTGCATAGGAAACCGTACCCGGCTTTATAGGGCACTTAATGTGATTGTTCGCAAAGGCCCGACGGCAGTGAAAACCACATGGGAGGAAGACTTGGGGCATGCTCTGACAGAAAAAGAATGAGGGGGTGGGTAGAATGCACACAAATGGTCTCTAGAAATGGAAGACTTTGATTTACACAGTTCAACACCGAGCACCAAACACATTTGGCACCTAAGTAGATTGTTCCAGCCAAGAAGCTGATTGACAAAATCTGGAAAAAAAAGACCAACATATATAGTATGGAGGAATTAAGTCAAGTACTAGGGCAGAAGCACTAATAATAGAGAAAGTGATGACGCAGAAAAGAAGGACTAACAAATATTCATATATCACGTAACCAAAATCGTATAAGGTAGTGTGATTTTAGCAAAGAAAAATAATGTCCGTGGGAAATTGTGCCCACTGGGTAGTTCACCATTATTATAAACGGGCTTAATTCATCATGAAGAATTGACAAATGTAGTAATCCGTCATAATTGCAAATGTATTCCATGATTTTCTTGTTGAAACTGTTATATGCTTAGCTTAAATTTAGCAGAGGCTTTGGCCTAGTTGCCTGGTCTCAAATTTTTACTGCGTGGTTTTCACTTGTACTAACAAGACATATTATTTTACTTTAAGGTTGTATTTTTCCAGTAGAAATGAGTAATACACTTATCTCAAGGTTTCGTGCTAGGCTGGTTTCATCCCTTTTAGGCAAGGTCAGTTTCTGCAGGTGCGGACAATAAAAGCACTGATACCGAAATAATTGGCAAACTTTGTTGCAACTTGTGTTCCAAGGCTCCAAGGACACCTTATGCATAAATGAGTACTAGGAGAAAGACACTATTCATTGGTCAAATTGAAGCCACCCTCTGAACCCTCCAATGGAAGACCCTGAAGAATTTGGAATGTTTCTTACTTAAACCCACCGGACAAAGAGAAGTCAGCCATTTTCTTTGATGACATTTTGAAGCCTGATTCAAGAAGCCACCTTAGATGACATCGTGATGCCCTTTTCTCTATTCCAGAGAAAGAGACTTTGAGAATTCTCACCCTAGAGACTTTAACTTTAATTTTGCCCCGTCCTGCCCATGCAGTAACTTTTGCCCCATTCTCCTTGTTGCTGCAAGGAAACTTGCCCTTAACTTTGCTCCCCCTTGAAATCTGCCCCTTGTTGGTCAAACCGGTACCTGAAGGACGAAGACTTTTCTTGAATGCTGATTGTATTTGGTAAATATGAAAGGATGATTGTATTATGCATTGTGTTTTCCTTCATAGGTACCAACTGCTATTTTGATAGGGCCCAAGCTAGACGTTTTCTAAATTTGTGTTGACTAAATTCATTTTGCATGAAGCCCCACATGCCAATGCTAATTAGAGGTTAGTTGAGATATTCACTTGATGCACCATGCTAAATTGAAATCTTGTTATGCTGACCGATGTATGAAATTAGTCAAATTCAATTGCTTATATTAGTGATTTGCATTGCCATAACCGAGTGCATTATAATCCAGATGTTGCGTAGATTGCGTTTCTTCCGCCGCTATGGACAGCTAGTAATGTTCATATACATATATCATTTGATTTTGAGACTCACTTATATCATGCTAGCTTTGTTAATATAGGGAAATAAACTCATTAACTTTTAATAAACTGGTGTGGTTATTCATGACTGAAAGGCCATGGTGGTTCAAAATACTGATTGTTATTGATTTCTAATGTGTCGCTTGATCTATTGATTAAGTATTGGGTATTGATTACAATGGTTATTGATTATTGATTTGAGTGATCCGACTATTCTTGGATGAGGAGAGCCCAACTCGGCTAAAAGGTTCACCGACCTCCAGCGTGTCCAAGTACAAGTAATTTATAAAGACTGGATGCGCTATCAGTAGATGGTAGCAGAGATTGATGGTTTCGCCCTTTGGGACCCCATCCGAACAATAGGCGGATTCAAGTTAGAATTTTCTTGGATAAAACAAGTTGGAGAGATGATGATGCCCTAAATCCCCAATGACTTTCCCGGAATCTCGGAGCTTGCGAAAGGAGGAAATGGAGGTGTGAGAATGTTTGCGGCGTTTCTAGTGACGGTATGAATGAAGTTAGGGTATTGCGCTTGCATAGCTTATGCCGCAGATGAATTGTGAAGTTTGTGAGGATTTTAGGGGGTTACGAACCCCAATCAAAATTTTTGAGGAGTGTTACTCCAAAGTGTGAGAGTAGGGAAGTCGTCGAACTTCATATGTGTGTAGCCCTTTGTGCAGGAAAAAATTGTCCAGGTGGTTGTTGATGTTGAGACGGGCCCTGCGAGGTCAAGAGACTCCGGAGTATGTTGAAAAGTGTATGACACACTTGATTGATGTTGTAATCTGTTCGGTTTAATAGGTTGATCGGGCGTGGTCAACGAATCAGTATGAATATTGAGGAATGAAAGAAAATTTTCGACTTTGAGATTTGACGAATTCTAAGGTGCACTAGAATAGTTCATTGATCAGTTGAGAGTAAAACTTGCGGGTCAAATTTTGCTTGCGAAAGTGGGAAACCGAGAAAGATGGAATAACTGCTGAGGCTAGTGAAAAATCCCTAAGGTTTCTGAAGCGATCGTATTACCCTTCCTGTAGTAAACCAACAGATTTGTTTTCTTCTTTTGGTTAGTGCTCGCGATATATTGCGGAAATTAGTTTTGAGTGAAGTTGAATGAAAGAGAACAAGCCGCTGGACTTTAAATTGTTTCCAGCAATTACTGACGAAGCAGAGACGAAAGGAAGGAAAGCTACATATAAAACAAACAGGAGTCAGTCCAGAGATAGAGAAAACAACAGAAATTTGAAAAGGTCAGACGAGTCAGACGATGAGGAGTTCATTATGCAATTGCTAAATGACCGCCCGCCACCATATGTGGAAAGTGAAAATGGCCCAAGCACCAGTACTGCCCCTCCAGAACCAATACAGGGTAATGTAACACAGAATTTGAGAATATCACAGAGGCAAAGCAGTTCTGATATGCCTTTTACACCACAAATACCACAAGTTAAGAGAATATATCCTGACGTGCCTAAACTGAAACTTGTCAATGATTACCAGCCACAGGTTCAAAGGCGCTATTATGATGAGCATAATTTGAAAATGACTTCTAATTTAATGGCGCAGGGAGGACAGAATTACCAAACACCGACATTGATTCAAGCCGAATCAACACAAATTTTTATGCCTCAAAAACAGATACAGGAAGTGCCAAGGTACACTCATATAGCTGAAAACCAGTTAGACATGCCAGCAATGATGAACCATAATGTGGGAATTAACATGCCACAGAATTCAGGGAGCAGACAGAATCCAGATGCAATATTTTTGCCTATCACTTTAGGTCCGCCAGTGCCATTGTATATACCGGCAAAGCCGAATGTATGCGACCAAGGGGTAATGACACAAAATGAGACAGGAAGGAGATGCATAGAAAATACTCCAGAAACAACTCCGGTAGGAACACTGCTAAATAGATCTGGGTCCTTGTTGGAATTCAGCCCAATTCCAGCGTGTGCTCCGTCAACTGTGGTAAGGTCAGGTCCACCACTAGTAGTGCCGCTAACCTCAAAAACAGAAATGTTACAGAAACCATCAGTAGCAGTCGATGTAAGTGCTACATTGATGGGACTGAACGTGCAACAGCTAACACAATGGTTGAACAGCCTGAACTCTACACAGAGTACACCCAGCGGGAAAGGAGAAGAATATTTGAATAAGATAAGATTGGGCATGGAAGCAGACAAACTAGTAGAGGGAACGATGGGTTTGAATAGGTTAGAATCATACACAGAAGAAGAGCTGAGATACATGTGCCCTAGAATTACAAGAGAAGTAAGCAGCATACATAAGAAGTTACAAGAAATTGCAGACAGAAACAAGATCGATATAGGTAAGACCAAACACTTGAGCAGAAGTTACAAGTTAGACTTTGAGACAAAAGATTTTGAACACATGAGATCTGCAGGGATGAAAACACACCTTAAAGAGATACTGCAAAGCGCGCAGGTCTGGAGATGTTTAGACAAATGGGAGAGCAGGTGGGTTAAGAAAAAGGACAAAAAGAAAGAAAGTACCCCAGATCGGAATGAGAAAGCACAACAGAATGATGATCTGATAACCATGTTGCCAATGAGAGAAACGGCAGGGGGAAAACTTGTACATGTACCGTGGCACAGGTCCGATATTCAATCCTTTACGGATGACTTCCCTAATTTAAGAGAGAAACCGATCGAATGGTATCAACAAACAGATAGATTTGTGAAACTCGCAAAATGTCTTTGGGAAGACCTGAATCCCTTATTCGAGATCGTGGTTCCGGCAGATCTGTGGGAAGATTGTAAAAGGGCTGTAGGATGGCCAACAAGTGAACCAGAAAGAGATAGGGAGACAGGTGCACCATCACCTACGGTAATGAGAATTGACAGAATGGCGCAAGAAGTTAAAGAGTCAATACATGCGTACTATGAGAGATTGTTGAAAGCATTTAAAAATTACAGTGGCACGGAAACGATTGAGCCAAAGGACATGCTCAATTTTGTGTTCAGATTTGTGGAAGGGTTGAGACCCGAGGTTAGCCAGATGATTAAAATGCATTTGATTTGTTGGCAGTCAAAGTCGATCGATGAGGTGTTGAATTATGCAAAATACTGCAGTGATGAGATTGAGACGAAGCAGAAAAAGTTGAAGGAAAAGGTGATGGTGATGCAGCTTAGAGCAGCTCAGACAGGTTTGCAAGGTTTGCAAGGTTTTCAACAACAGTTGCCGCAGCAGCAACCGCAGGGAAATGCTATGTTTCAGCCACAGATGAGAGGCAGAGGTTTTGTGAATAATAGTCCTGATTTAAATACGGTTGTGATTCCAAATGGTATACAGGCAATGAAGAAGGTGATGCCATGTCACACGTGCAGAATGGTCGGGCATTGGAAACGGGAGTGCCCAATGACGGTGCAGGAAGGTGTAGGTCAGCAAAACAATTATGTCAATTCATTTCAGAATATGAGAGGACCGAAAATGAGAGGTCCAAATCCAAATTTTCAATATAATGTGAATCAGATGCAGGGTTTACAACCCGTACAACCACAGCAGGTGCAAATGCCCCATGTACAGATGGCACAGTTGCAGCCAATGCAACAGCAGTTTCCTATGGTACCTAATCAGCAAATGCAAATACCCTTAGCACCAATGAATCAGCAACAAGTAATGCTTCCTCAACAGGTCACGGGTCAAGGAATGAATCAAAACGACACAGTACACCAATTCCCGTTACACAGTGAGAATGGAATAAACGATGTGTGGGAGAGTGAAAGTTCAGATGAGGAGGGAAATTGTATGATTGCAGCATCTTTGGAAGTTGACCAAAAGGGTCCGTATGTGGAAGGAAGAGTTATGGGTCACAGCGTTTCGTTCTTGGTTGACACCGGAGCTACACGCTCTACAGTCAGAAACATCGAAGTACCAAATTTGCCACTTTCAGGGAGAACAGTTCAAGTAGTGGGAGTAGCAAATAGGTATCTGACAAACCCAATCACAGATCCAGTGCAAGTCAGAATTGGTAACTTTCAAGGGTCACATAAATTTGTGGTGTGTGACTCAAGTCCGATATCCCTATTAGGGAGAGATTTATTGTGTAAATTGGGATGCTCGATTATGTGCTCAAATGAGGGAATTAAAATTCAGACAAACAGTGATGAGGAAGAAGGGGACAGTTTAGGAGGGGATGAAGTGGAAACTGTTGATGAAGAGTAGCCCTTGATTACTCTTTATCCAATGCTCACTGAAGCAGATATTCCTGCTGAGTTACAGGAAACAGTTGAAAAGGAAGTGTGGGATATGACAGGGAAAGAGGTAGGATTGGTCAAAGGAGTAGAACCAGTGAAAGTGACCGTAAAACCCAATGTAAATTTTCCCCAGACACCACAATACCACATGTCGCGAGACACCCTCATGAAAGTCGCCCAACTCATTGATGAGTTTGTGAAACAGGTAGTACTGAAAGCAGTGCTAAGTAGTCCATGTAATTCACCAATCATGAGATTAATAAAACCGAGTGGAAAAGTCCGAATTGTTCAGGATTTGAGAAAAATAAATGACATAATAGTCAAATGCTGTCCAGTGGTGCCAAATCCAGCTGTGATAATGTTTCAAATTCCATGTGATGCAGAGTGGTTCTCAGTCATCGACTTGTCACAAGCGTTCTTTTCTGTGCCTCTTCATGAGGACAGCCAATTTCTCTTTTGTCTCAAATTCCTGGACAGAGTCTACAGTTGGTGTCGAATTCCTCAAGGGTTTTCGGAGTCACCAT
The DNA here is from genome assembly GCF_031143425.1 of Pleurodeles waltl. Taxonomy (NCBI): domain Eukaryota; kingdom Metazoa; phylum Chordata; class Amphibia; order Caudata; family Salamandridae; genus Pleurodeles; species Pleurodeles waltl. The sequence continues at coordinate 613,536,064 of NC_090439.1, forward strand.
CAATTTTCAATCAGATTCTGAAGAAAGATTTGGAATCGTTGGAATTACCCTTTGAATCAACCTTGGTACAGTATATTGACGATTTACTGATCGCATCCAAGACAGAAAATGACTGTATGGTTGACACTATTGCTCTGTTGAACCATTTGGGAAGAAATGGACACAAAGGGGGTCATTCAGACCCCGGCGGGTGGCGGGAGCCGCCCGCCTGGAGGGAACCGCCAAATGGCCGCTCCGCGGTCGAAAGACCGCGGAGGCCATTGTGGCTTTCCCGCTGGGCTGGCGGGCGACCGCCAGAAGGCCGCCCGCCAGCCCAGCGGGAAACCCCTTCCCACGAGGAAGCCGGCTCCGAATGGAGCCGGCGGAGTGGGAAGGTGCGACGGGTGCAGTTGCACCCGTCGCGAATTCCAGTGTCTGCTGAGCAGACACTGGAATTCAAAGTGGGGCCCTCTTACAGGGGCCCCTGCAGTGCCCATGCCATTGGCATGGGCACTGCAGGGGCCCCCAGGGGCCCCACGACACCCCTCACCGCCATCCTGTTCCTGGCGGTCGGAACCGCCAGGAACAGGATGGCGGTGAGGGGGTCGGAATCCCCCATGGCGGCGCAGCAAGCTGCGCCGCCATGGGGGATTCCCAGGGCAGCGGAAAACCGGCGGGAGACCGCCGGTTTTCCTGGTCTGACCACGGCCAAACCGCCGCGGTCAGAATGCCCTGCGGGGCACCGCCAGCCTGTTGGCGGTGCTCCCGCATCCCCGGCCCCGGCGGTCCATGACCGCCGGGAAGTGTCCCCTTCGAAATTACAATTCTGCCAGAAGAAAGTGAAATATTTGGGTCACCAAATAGAAAAAGGTTTGAGAAGAATCATGAAAGAAAGAATAACAAGTGTACTTCAAATGAGTCCACCCAAAACGAGAAAAGAGGTGAGAAAGTTTTTGGGAATGGCGAGCTACTGTCGCCAATGGATTCCCAATTTCTCAACTCTAGCAAAACCTTTATTGAAACTGACCCAGAAAGATGCGCTGGATGAAATAGTGCTGAAAAGAGATGAGATGGATGCTTTTATTGAATTAAAAGAATGCATGTGCAGAGCTCCAGCTTTAGGTATGCCTGATTACACAAAGCCTTTCATATTGTTTTGTCATGAACGTGATGCATGTTCCTTGTCTGTCCTGACTCAAGCCCATGGTGGCGTAAACAGACCAGTAGCATATTTTTCAGCTACTTTGGATCCGGTCGCAGCAGCACTGCCAGGGTGCTTGCTTGCCGTAGCAGCAGGTGGTATCAGCCTAAATCAGAGTGAAGGAATAGTGATGGGACATCCTTTAACAGTCATGGTCCCTCACTCAGTCGAGATACTTTTGACACGTTCCCGAACACAGCACATGACCAGTGCTAGGCTTACAAGGTACGAGACAATGATTTTGGGATCACCCAATGTGCAGCTGAAAAGGTGCACTACGTTGAATCCAGCAACCTTGTTCCCCAGTGAAAATGTCGAAATTGAGAACGCTGAAGACATCGAGCACGACTGTCTTCAGGTGACTGAATTTTGTACAAAACCAAGACCTGATATCAAAGACACCCGATTGGAAGAAAACGATCAAGTTATTTTTGTTGATGGTTCATGTTTAAGAGATGCACTAGGAATATTGAAAGCAGGATATGTCATATGTACAATAACAGATGTTCTGGAAGCATCTTGGCTTCAGGGAGTTTACTCTGCACAGGTAGCGGAACTAGTAGCCCTTACTAGATCCTGCGAACTTTCCGCATTAATGAAAGTCACCATTTACACTGATAGCTAGTACAGATTTGGAATAGTGCATGATTTTGGACAATTGTGGTCAGAGAGAGGTTTCATGACCTCTTCAGGATCACCAGTGAAGAAGGGTGAAAGAATAAGAGAATTGTTACACGCCATGCAGTTACCAGGGGAAGTAGCAGTGGTAAAATGCAGTGCACACTCGAAATCACAAGACTTTGTTTCTTTGGGAAATTAATATGCAGATCATGTCGCAAGGTTTTGCGCAATGAACTGTATATTGCTCAGAGACGAATGGAACTTAATAAATGAGCCAGAACTTGAACCAAGTGAAGCCTTTGCCCTAAAGGTTGTAGATACAATTGAAGAATTGAAATTCCTACAAAATAATGTCAGTAAGGATGAGAAACTGTCCTGGAGCAAACTACAATCCATAAAGAAACCAGATGATATGTTTCAAGTAAAAGGAGATTGGTTATACCAGACAGTCTTTTAACACAATTGGCCAGGTTGTATAATGGACAAGCCCACCCTGTTAGGGATGCCATGATTAGACTATTCAAAATTGATTGGTTTAATCCCAAATTCCGTCAAGTTGCTGAAGCAGTTTGCCATTGTTGCGTCATTTGCCAACAAATGAACGCAGGGAAGGGAACAGTAGTAAATTTGAGCCACATTGGAAGAGCAGGTGGGCCATTCAGCAGGATGCAAATGGATTTCATTGAGATGCCTACGCATGCAGGCTTGAAGTATGTGTTGGTGATTGTGTGTATTTTTAATCATTGGATCAAAGCATACCCTACACGCAGAAATGGCAGTCTTACAGTTGCAAAACTACTCCTGAGAACTAATACCACGTTTCGGATTCCCGATCTCTTTAGAATCAGATAGGGGAAGTCACTTCAATAACGAAGTAATCAAATTACTGTGTGCAGCATTGAACATTGAACATAAAATTGCATTGTAGCTACCGCCCTGAAGCATCAGGACTAGTGGAGCAAATGAATGGTACATTGAAATCGAGGATGGTGAAAATATGTGCATCAACAAACTTGAAATGGCCTGACGCATTGCCCTTGGTGTTAATGTCAATGAGAAACACACCTGATAGAAAAACTGGCCTGTCACCGCATGAAATCCTCATGGGCAGAGCCATGAGACTCCCAGCAGTCCCTGCAAATTGCTTGTAAATATTACCGATGATATGGTATTGGACTACTGCAAAGGTCTAGCTGATGTGGTCCGCTCTTTTTCTCACCAGGTGGAGGCAACCACCTTGCCACCGATCCAAGATCCAGGACATGCCCTGAAAGCAGGTGACTGGGTCGTGGTAAAGAAACACGTGCGGAAGTCGTGTCTGGAACCCCGTTGGAAAGGAACTTTCCAAGTGATTCTGACAACTACCACCGCTGTGAAATGTGCGGGAGTTCCCAACTGGATTCACGCCAGTCACACGAAAAGGGTGACGTGCCCCACAGAAGAGGAAGTTGAAGCGCTGAAATCACCTGTGACTGACAAGAGAGTATCAGGCACAGAGACAGGACAAAGAGAACCTGGAGGCGAACAAGCAGAAATAGAGGAAGGGGAAATATTTTCTGAGGAAGAAACAGCTGATCCATTTGAGGAGGACCGAGGAGAAGCCTCAGGAAGTGACGAAGATCCCGAAGGTGACAAAGAGCCTGCGACAGGTGAAGGAGCAAGAGAGCCTGATCAGAGGAGGGCTTTCCTAGAAGAAGAAGACGATACAGGAAAAGAAAAAGAAAACCTGATTGACCTCCTAGGGGGAGAAGACAAAACAGGACAGAGTGAAATTGTTCAGACTCTTCCAGAACCGGTTGCAGGTCCATCAGATGAAATCAGTGCGAAACGGAGACAAAGCATATCGCCAGTGAAATTAAGGACTAAAAAAATATTAAACGAAAGTGAAGGGCCAAAGTTGAAAGAGAAAAGAAAAGAAGTGTCTGTCGCAATAACAGCACCAAGTGAAGAGAAAGACCCAGCCAAGGAACAAGGCACCAGGGAGAGAGAATCAAAAGGAGATGCAAAATTGAAAAGGAAAAGAATACAGAGCAGAAGATATTCTGGTCTGGAGTGGGCATACATAGCTACTAACGATTGGTCAGACGAATTCCTATCATTTTGTCTTGAGAACGAGGAAGCAGAATAACACTTTGGTACCTGAAAAGTAAAAATTCCATGAACATTACTGAATAAGACATTGACAACCTGATTGACTTTGAAACCGATCTTGAGACAAAAGCTGCTAAACCGCATAAAGACTAAGCTGCTAAAAGAAAACAGTGTGAACATTAACTCAGCTTTATATATATCTGCAAACCTGATTTGATAAAGTGTCTTCAACTTTCTGATTCTATATAGATCATGACAGGCTACACTACAAAAGGACACAAAATGAAATGTTGTAAATACGTGTGTATAGGTCTAATAACTGCATGTGTACTAATAATTATAGCAATAGTTCTTGGAATGCATGTAAAGAATGAAGGAGACTCGAATGATGCTTCTACTTCTAAACCTACTACCGAATTAACTCCTTTACAGAAACTCGGACAAGATGAGAAGTATTTACACGACAAGAAAGAATTATCCTCTAACGTTTTCTATCGCTTGCTGAATGAGTATGTTGAGACAATGGATGCGAAAGATTGTTATGTGTGCACACAAATACCTACCTCAGTAAAAGAAGGAGTGACATATCATAGCATGCCTCTTACGTATGGAATTTCATGTAGTTTATTAATGACCAAATTTTATGGCCAGGAGTATATTCACTACTTTTATTCCAATCATGATGTTGTATTTGCATACATCCCCATAATTGAGTACCTGAATAAAGTAGCAAGAGATTATTATATAAAGTTAATTAGGGGTTTCTTTGAGCCGTTGTCACCTTTTCACACAGCTTACGCTCACAGAGAAAACCTTACATGGTTGCTTTCACCGCTAGAGAATAGTTTTTTAGATCACACTGACGATAGGAGGAAGGTGGGGAAGGAGAAATTAGAGAGGGAATTACACAAAAGGACATCTATAGATAACTATGCTTTTGCCATGATAAAGACACAAGGGAAACAAGCTTTAGATGCAATACACGTAGGGAGGCTGTGTGTATATAGACCAAAATCATATTATGGCACAATCTTTGTGGGAACGAGTGAATGTAAACATACGATTTTGTTTTAAGCTAAATGGACGTTCATGTTAAATGGCCTAGACCCAGTTATTCCAGGGCTATATTATATTTGTGGACTTAACGCCTATTATCGTCTTCCAAAGGGATGGTATGGGAGATGTTATTTGAGAATAGTATTTCCAAAGATTTATCAATTGGACGACTTAAAGAATTTTCCAAAGCTGTCTGAATCACATCATGTTCAGAAAAGGGAGACAGCTTCTGGTGTGGTAGGAGACATATTTGGAGCAATGGTTCCTTCAGTAGGAGTCATATTGAATTCAATTAAAATACGAAAGTTGTCTACTATTGTGGATAACATGTTGACAAAGTTCTCAGGAGCTATAAACCTGATGGATGCCGAACTTGCTGCAAAAAGAGCTATGACTCTTCAAAATCAGCTTTCTTTAGACATTCTTTTAGCAAAGGATGGCGGCGTTTGCAAAATGCTTAGCGCACGTCACTGTTGTTCTTATATTCCAGACAACAGTGGGCAAATTAGAAAAATGCTTATAAATTTAACTAACGAGAGTACAGATTTGAAAGAATTGAAAGAACCAGGAGTATGGGAGAAGGTTGGAAAAGGATTTGCTTCTGTGGGAAATTGGCTCAGCAACATTTGGAACGGACTATTACTGAAAATAGTAAAAGGAATATTAATAACATTAATTTGTTTATTAGGTATTTGGGGAATATGGAAAGCTATTAAAATATTGAAAACAAGAAACAAATGGAGAACAGAAGAGAAAGAACAAAATAAAATGGTAGAAATTTACAGAGAAAAATCAAAGGGAACCAAAAGGAATAGGGAATTGACTGAAGTGCCAAATTACTAAAACAGAATTTTAATGGAATAAAATTTGTGGGAAGATTTGATGTGATGACATAATTAATCATCAGAGGAGGGATTGATGACGCAGAAAAGAAGGACTAACAAATATTCATATATCATGTAACCAAAATCGTATAAGGTAGTGTGATTTTAGCAAAGAAAAATAATGTACGTGGGAAATTGTGCCCACGGGGTAGTTCGCCATTATTATAAACGGGCTTAATTCATCATGAAGAATTGACAAATGTAGTAATCCGTCATAATTGCAAATGTATTCCATGATTTTCTTGTTCAAACTGTTATATGCTTAGCTTAAATTTAGCAGAGGCTTTGGCCTAGTTGCCTGGTCTCAAATTTTAACTGTGTGGTTTTCACTTGTACTAAAAATACATATTATTTTACTTTAAGGTTGTATTTTTCCAGTAGAAATGACTAATACACTTATCTCAAGGTTTCGTGCTAGGCTGGTTTCATCCCTTTTAAGCAAGGTCAGTTTCTGCAGGTGCGGAAAATAAAAGCACTGATACCGAAATAATTGGCAAACTTTGTTGCAACTTGTGTTCCAAGGCTCCAAAGACACCTTATGCATAAATGAGTACTAGGAGAAAGACACTATTCATTGGTCAAATTGAAGCCACCCTATGAACCCTCCAATGGAAGACCCTGAAGAATTTGGAATGTTTCTTACTTAAACCCACCGGACAAAGAGAAGTTAGCCATTTTCTTTGATGCCATTTTGAAGCCTGATTCAAGAAGCCACCTTAGACGACATCTTGATGCCCTTTTCTCTATTCCAGAGAAAGAGACTTTGAGAATTCTCACGCTAGAGACTTTTACTTTAATTTTGCCCCGTCCCGCCCATGCAGTAACTTTTGCCCCATTCTCCTTGTTGCTGCAAGGAAACTTGCCCTTAACTTTGCCCCCCCTTGAAATCTGCCCCATGCTGGTTGAACCGGTACCTGAAGGACGAAGACTTTTCTTGAATGCTGATTGTATTTGGTAAATATGAAAGGATAATTGTATTATGCATTGTGTTTTCCTTCATAGGTACCAACTGCTATTTTGATAGGGCCCAAGCTAGACGTTTTCTAAATTTGTGTTGACTAAATTCATTTTGCATGAAGCCCCAGATGCCAATGCTAATTAGAGGTTAGTTGAGATATTCACTTGATGCACCATGCTAAATTGAAATCTTGTTATGCTGACTGATGTATGAAATTAGTCAAATTCAATTGCGTATATTAGTGATTTGCATTGCCATAACCGAGTGCATTAAAATCCAGATTTTGCATAGAATGCGTTTCTTCCGCCGCTATGGTCAGCTAGTAATGTTCGTATACATATATCATTTGATTTTGAGACTCACTTATATCATGCTAGCTTTGATAATATAGGGAAATAAACTCATTAACGTTTAATAAACTGGTGTGGTTATTCATGACTGAAAGGTCATGGTGTGTCAAAATACTGATTGTTATTGATTTCTAATGTGTCGCTTGATCTATTGATTAAGTATTGGGTATTGATTACAATGGTTATTGATTATTGATTTGAGTGATCCGACTACTCTTGGGTGAGGAGAGCCCAACTCGGCTAAAAGGTTCACCGACCTCCAACGTGTCCAAGTACAAGTAATTTATAAAGACTCTACGCGCTATCAGAGGCTAGTCATATATGGAAACGCCCATTATCAGATCTATGTGAGAAGTGTTACAACGTTTCTTGGCACTCCGGGAACATGGAATGGAAGATAGTGGAGATGAGGATACTCCCTCAGGGTACAACGAAGCTGGGACATGCTGGGAAACCCCAACTATCCCCTATTCATGAGAAGATGACTCAATGTACTGATATTGATCTTAGCCAACTCCAGACTCTTGATGAAAATAGGAATGGTTCAAGAACTTTATTGATAACAACGTATAATCAGCGCCAATTACCTAGTTTCTATGATTACATGTTTATACATGTACAAACCTTACTCTTACGATCCAAGTGTACACAGAGAGCAAATCAAAGGAAAAGAAATGCATACATGTATAATGCTGGTATTATTATATAGAAGTTGGGCCTGTTAAAAGACGGTTAATAAAAGGAGTTTAAAAACACTATGACCAGAGTTTTAAATGGAAATGTGGAAGTGCTGGTACTCAGTACTTAGAGTACCAGTTTGTTCCTCAGGAGTGCTGGTACTCTTCAATTAAATCTACAGCATCATTGATGAGAAGTGTGTGTATTCTCCCTTTCAAATTAAAGATGTGCAGATAATGAGTACTGGACAGTACCTGCCCATTTAAAGCACTGACAACAACAGGGATGGCAATGTGTTCGGAATTTGAGAAACATGAAATCTAAACTGGCATCATGGGCGTGTATATGCTGAGGGAGAACCAGCTGACTAGGGTTATACAACATTAAGTGTAAGCGCATAGTTTAGTTACTGTTCATCCAGTATATATGCTCGACCAGGACTGCCAGACTTGATTATCTTTGAAAAAGCACATAAAATTGCAAGTGGAGACGTTCAACACATCTAAGGCTTTCTGATTTCCAGAGCCCCCCACTCCTTCTACTTCCTTGCTAGGAAAAGCAATTGCTCAATGTTAGAAATGGGGTCTTTGGTTGGCAGTCAGGTTACCCCCTGTCCAAGCAAGGACCCTCACTCTAGTCAGGGTAAGTCACACACAATCCAAATTATCTTGTGCCCACACTCTGGTAGCTTGGCACTGAGCAGTCAGGCTTAACTTAGAAGGCAATGTGTAAAGTATTTGTGCAATAAATCATACAATAACACAATATAGCACCACCAAAATACACCACACAGTGTTTGGAAACGTCAAAACGATAAAAGATGGAATAAGAAATTGTAGAGATATCACTGAAAAGTGATATGAAGTGTCTTAAGCCCTTAAAAAGCAGAATAGAATAGAAGCTTTATTCGGCATGAGAAAATTCATCCATTACAACACTTTGGGGGTTATTCTAACTTTGGAGGAGGTGTTAATCCGTCCAAAAAGTGACGGAAAAGTGACGGATTTACCACCAGCCGTATTACGAGTCCATTATATCCTATGGAACTCGTAATACGGCTGGTGGTATATCCGTCACTTTACCGTCACTTTTGGGACGGATTAACACTCCTCCAAAATTACAATAACCCCCATAATCACCAAAACATTGTAAAAATACCAATAAAAACCATGTATAATAAAAGCACCCATCATAAAAACAAGTACATATAATTATATATATATATTATATATATATATATATATATATATATACATATATATATATATATATGAATAAAAAACAGAAGATAAAAACCTCATTCATAAAAACTGGAGAAGAAATAAGTAAAATCATTCTAAAAATTCAACATTTTTGTGCCAAGTAGTAGCTCCCTTCAGGAATGATCCCAAGCCCTTCTATACCAGTACATCTGAGGCCATTTGCAGCCACATGAAAGCAGGACGGTATTGTACAAAACCCTTGGGCCTAAGGAGCGGTAGTAGAAATCGGGTTCTGAATGGTGTATAAAAGACACAGAACAGTGTAAAATGGATCAAGGTCTGATGGGACACCCCATCACAGGGGCAGGGTCTAATACAATTCTCCCCATATTGACCTAGGGGGAAGCACAAATTACTTCTAATGATCCCCAAACGGAATCGAGTTATGAGTGACCTTTCCCTCACATCCTTGATTTCTGAGAGATATCGCTCCGGACCCACCCACATCTTTAGCATAGTAAATTCCCTGATCGATTTTTTCCTTAGAGCCTCCCCCTCCCTCTTGGTCTCCTGTATTCTCTGAAAGTTATCCTTGACCCATTTCTTATCATAGCTAGTCAGGTCCTCGGGATGATCAAACAATTCAGGCCGCACCAGATCATGTGCCATCTTCCTTATGTGCGACAACCAGGAAATATGCTTTACATTGTCGCAGGCCAAACAATCCCTTAGGATATCCCTATTAAGAGAGGCATGTTCGTTACTCCAAATTGAAATCCATAACAAAAGGGGAGCCAGCTGGGTAGTGTCCTGTACATACTCAAGGTCCAGTTCCAGGTGAAGGCAAAATCCAGGAATATTTTGCCCAACACCCAGAAGCCTTCTACAGAAACGATTTTCTTCCACCATAAGGGTTCGGGTATCCCTAAACCCCCACAGTGCTGAACCATACAGAAGGACAGGTAGGCATTTCCGCCTATAGATTTCAAGCAGGGGTTTGATAGGTTTACTACCTACCCTAGCCGCAAAGTCAAAGGATGCACCAACTGTTGCATGAAAAAGCACAATCCTTCTAGCAATACAGGGTTTCCAAGATCCTTTCTCATCAAAAATGACCCCTAAGTATGGGAACTCATGGACTCTGCTAATAATTTGATCTTCCACCCTTAGCTTCCCCACCCTACTCATAGGTTTACCACAAACCATAAAGTGCGACTTCTTAAAATTGACCTCCAGTCCCAAAGCTGACATAAAAACGACATAAGCTCTAACTAATACACGGAGACCATTCATCGTGCGGGCCATAAGGACCGTGTCATCCGCATGCATCAGCACAGGGATATCAATACCCTTCACCTTCGGGACATCCCTGCACTGTTCAATCAGAAAATCTGACAGTCCATTTGTGTATAGAAGGAAAAAGGTAGGGGTCAAGACTCACCCCTGGCGCACACCCCTTGAAAGCTTGAAAGCCTCCGAGCATTCCCCATTTGGGCCCACCCTCACGTTTGCAACTGTCCCTGTATGGAGATATCGGAGAAGCTCTACAATATTATGGTCCAAACCTGACTGAATTAGCCTCTCCCACAATAAAGACCGGTTCACTTTATCAAAAGCACAGCTAAGGTCCATTAAAGAAAGATAAAGGGTACCTTTCCTGGCCTGCGTGTATTTGTTGATTATCATCAGTAAATTAAGACACTGTTCTTGCGTGCCGAGGCCTTCTCTGAAGCCATACTGTTCCCGACTTAAAATATCATTTCCTGTCATCCAGGCCTCCAGACTGCCTAAGATAATCCGTCGCAGAATCTTCACAGAGGAATCCAACAGTGAGATAGGGCGATAAGACTTAGGATCATTTCGATCACCCTTTTTAAAAACTGGGACTATGCATGCCAATCTCCAAGAGGCAGGAATGCCCACAGTAACGGCTGCATTGAGAACATTTAGGAGAATGGGTGCCCATAACTGAGGGTTAGCTTTATATAGGTCCATCGGGATTGAGTCCGGGCCCGGTGCTTTATTATATGCACAACTCTGTATTGCATCAAATACCTCCTGTAGTGAGAATCTGATTGCTAGGTTAGGAGCCACATCATACACATTTTCCCGCCTATTTCTTAGGGGGGTTCCCTCAAATATATTACAGAAATGTGTTACCCAGGCCTCCGGGGCAATATTACATCCAAGGCCCTCAGAGGTTTCTGTTTCAAACAAACCTCTATTCACCACCTTCCAAAACAGGCCGGGGTCTTTCAAAGCTGTAGCACGCTCTAACTCTTCCCAGGCTTTATCTTTATATTTTAGCTTGCTATCCCTCAGGGTCCTTTTATACCTTAATCTGGCTTCTTTTACGAGAACCCAATCTCTAGGGTGAGTCTTGGTAGCCATCTTTAAATTTGCCCTTGCATCATAGCATGCTTTGTTGTACCAGCCACATTTACGTTTATTAGGGTGGTTGCCTACTAAAAAGAGACAGTCTCTGACAGCTGCAAAAACTACTGTTATCACATCTATAACAGTCGTGGGATTTGGCGCTTCAGTCAGGAGTATTTCCATAAATAGATGTAGGTTAGCCCCCACAACCCTTCCCACAACTTTTTGGGGGTCTACTTGCTTCCACCCAAGCCGCCTACCCTGGTCCTTTTCACCACCGTTACAGGCCTGCCTCGTCCTAGTGAGCGTAGGGCCCCAGGGAGTTTAAAGGACAATATAAGGGGATTATGATCGCTAAAACACTCCCCTAACACTTTACCCCCAATCACCAAGTCTCTCATAGGAGGGGACACAAAAATATAGTCGAGGGGGGTTCCAGACCCTCTTCCGACATAGGTTGGAAGTTGGTGAGTGCCTACTGCTTCGATATCATAGAAATTCAAGAGGCCCATCTCCCCGAGTTCCTTTAGTAGATCTCTGCCTCTCGAGTCCAGCGGACCCTGCGCTGAATAGACCTCACAGTCACGGATGAAGGGATTAACCCCAGTACTGGACCAGCCCAACTTGGCATTAAAGTCCCCGGAGATGATGGCACGAAATTCCAATCCCACCTTCTCCATTCTATATTTCATAATCTTAAGAATGGAGAACAGGGCCCCAATTTGGCACCCCATACCCCACACAGCATTGTAAAAGTTGACCAATAATACATTAAAATGATTGGAGAAGAGTACCCATACAGCAATATACCTTGATGGTTACAGTTAATTTGGAAAGCACCCACTATCTTAGAGAGGCGAATTAGAGTGACCAGGCCACCTTTCGAGCGACCACCAAGAGACTGTACAGCCTTAAAAAGCAAACAAAGTCTCTTTCAAGCACAAAGTACCTGATTTGGAGTGAAAAATCTCCGCAGAGGGCCGCAGAGGAGGAGATGCGTGGAAAATGGTGTGTGCGTCGGTTTCCCCCCTTCACACACGGACTTGCGTCGTTATTTTTCACACGGGGAAGACGTTGTGTCGATTTCCGGCACGCGAACAGTCTCCTCTGTGGGTCGCGGGGTTTTCAGACGCCCCGGGGTCTGTGCGTGGAATCCTGGGCTTGTTGTCCGGCTGCGCGTCGTTCCGGTGGGCTGTGCGTGGAATTTTCTCCCTCACAGCAGGCGCTGCGTCGATTTCCTCTCTGGAAGTCGGGCGGCGTTGTCCAGGCGGGCCGTGCGTCAAAGTTCCGGTCGCACCGCGTTGATCTTTTCCTTGAGAGGTCGAGCGGCGGCGTCCCAGTTCGGCATGCAGTGAATTTTTCAGCGCGGAGCAAGCTGTGCGTCAAATTTTTCGCCACACAAGGAGTCCAGTTGAAAGAAATAAGTCTTTTTGGTACTGAGACTTCAGGGAACAGTAGGCAAGCTCTATCCAAGCCCTTGGAGAGCACTTCTGCAGCAAGGCAAGAGTTCAGCAAGGCAGCAGGGCAACAGCAAGGCAGCAGTCCTCTGTAGAAAGCAGTCAGGTGAGTCCTTTGAGCAGCCAGGCAGTTCTTCTTGGCAGGATGCAGGTTCTGGTTCAGGTTTCTTCTCCAGCAAGTGTCTGAGGTGGTAGGGCAGAGGCCCTATTTTATACCCAAATGTGCCTTTGAAGTGGGTGAGACTTCAAAGAGTGGCTTAGAAGTGCACCAGGTCCCCTTTCAGTTCAATCCTGTCTGCCAGGGTCCCAGTAGGGGGTATGGCAGTCCTTTGTGTGAGGGCAGGCCCTCCACCCTCCCAGCCCAGGAAGACCCATTCAAAATGCAGATGTATGCAAGTGAGGCTGAGTGCCCTGTGTTTTGGGTGTGTCTGAGTGAATGCACAAGGAGCTGTCAACTAAACCCAGCCAGACGTGGATTGTAAGGCACAGAAAGATGTAAGAGCAAAGAAATGCTCACTTTCTAAAAGTGGCATTTCTAGAATAGTAATATTAAATCCAACTTCACCAGTCAGCAGGATTTTGTATTACCATTCTGGCCATACTAAATATGACCTTCCTACTCCTTTCAGATCAGCAGCTACCACTTCAGTAATATATGAGGGCAGCCCCAATGTTAGCCTATAAAGGGAGCAGGCCTCACAGTAGTGTAAAAACAAATTTAGGAGTTTTACACTACCAGGACATGTACACTACACAGGTACATGTCCTTCCTTTTACCCACAGAGCACCCTGCTCTAGGGGTTACCTAGGGCACACATTAAAGGTGACTTATATGTAGAGAAAGGGGAGGTTTAGGCTTGGCAAGTGCTTTTAAATGCTAACTCGAAGTGGCAGTGAAACTGCACACACAGGCCTTGCAATGGCAGGCCTGAGACAAGGTAAAGGGGCTACTTGAGTGGGTGGCACAACCAGTGCTGCAGGCCCACTAGTAGCATTCAATCTACAGGCCCTAGGCACATACAGTGCACAATTGTAGGGACTTATAATTAAATTAAATTGTCCAATTGGGTATGACTCAAAGTTACCATGTTTAAAGGGAGAGAGTATATGCACTTTAGCACTGGTTAGCAGTGGTAAAGTGTGCAGAGTCTAAAAGCCAGCAAAAACAGTGTCCAAAGAGTGGAGGGAGGCAGGCAAAAAGTTAGGGGTGACCACCCTAAGGCTGTCAGGTCTAACATGTGTGTCCCCCCCCAGCTGAAAGTGGGGAGAGCTACCTGACCTCCTAGGAGCTCTCATCGCTAAGGCGGAAGTATCTGGAGAGACCATCAGCATTGGCGTGGTCAACCCCTGGGCGATGCTCCACCGTAAAGTCCATCCCCTGTAGGGAAATGGACCACCTCAAGAGTTTTGGATTCTCACCCCTCATCTGCATGAGCCATCTGAGGGGCCTGTGGTCTATCTGAACCCGGAACTGAGTCCCAAACAGGTATGGTCTCAGCTTCTTCAGTGCCCAGACCACAACAGAAGCTTGTCTCTCAATAGCACTCCACCTCTGTTCCCGTGGTAATAGCCTTCTGCTAATAAAGGCTACTGGTTGGTCCAAGCCCTCCTCATTTAGCTGTGCTAGAACAGCCCCTATGCCATGCTCTGAAGCGTCTGTCTGCACAATAAATTCCTGGGAGTAGTCAGGGGCCTCGAGAACGGGGCCGTGCACATGGCTTCCTTCAGAGAATCAAAGGCTTTCTAACAAGCCTCTGTCCAATTCACCAACCTAGGTTGTTTCTTGGAAGTGAGTTCTGTCAAGGGTGACACAATGGTCCCATAGCCCTTGATGAATCTGTGGTAGTATCCAGTGAGGCCTAAAAAGGCTCTCACCTCAGTCTGTGTTCTAGGTGGTTGCCAGGCCTTGATAGTTTCAATCTTGGCCTGGAGTGGCTGCACCTTGCCACCACCTACTTGTTGTCCCAAGTACACCACGGAACCCTGCCCAATCTGGCACTTACTAGCTTTGATGGTCAGGCCTGCCTGTCGCAGAGCTTGAAGCACCTCCTTGAGGTGGAGCAGGTGTTCCTCCCAGCTGGAACTGTAGACAGCTATGTCGTCCAGGTAGGCTGCACAGTAGGCATCATTGCCAGCCAGGACCCCGTTAACCAACCGTTGGAAGGTAGCAGGGCATTTTTCAACCCAAATGGCATCACCCAGAACTGGTAATGGCCATCAGGTGTGGAAAATGCTGATCTCTCTTTAGCCCCCTCAGTCAGGGTGATCTGCCAGTACCCTGAAGTAAGATCAAACGTACTCAGGAACTTGGCAGCGCCTAGCCTGTCAACAAGCTCATCAGCTCGTGGGATGGGGTGAGCATCAGTCCGTGTGACTGAGTTGAGACCCCGGTAATCCACACAGAACCTGAGTTCTGGCTTCGCACCTGGGGCAGTAGCCTTAGGAACCAACACCACAGGGCTGGCCCAGGGACTACTGGATTTCTTAATAACCCCTAAAGTCAACTTCTTGGAGACCTCCTCCTTGATGCTGGCCTTCACCTTATCCGATAACCTGTAAATTTTGTTCTTCACAGGGGGACTGTCACCGGTGTCAATGTCATGAACACAGAGGTGGGTCAGTCCAGGGGTAAGGGAGAACAGGGGGAAGAACTGCTCTAACAGTTCATAGCAGTCTCCTCTCTTGTTTAGAGTCAGGGAGTCAGAGAGAATGACACCCTCCACTGACCCATCACCTTCTTTGGCAGAGAGGAGGTCGGGGAGAGGTTCACTCTCCTCTTCCATGCCCTCATCTGTGACCAGGAGCATACTGACCTCAGACCTTTCAAAGTGAGGATTGAGCCGGTTGTGATGGAGGACCCTTAGGGGGTGCCTAGGGGTCTTGAGGTCCACTAGGTAAGTGACCTCCCCTTTACGCTCCTTGATCTCAAAGGGGCCAGTCCAGCAGTCCTGGA
The DNA here is from genome assembly GCF_031143425.1 of Pleurodeles waltl. NCBI lineage: Eukaryota > Metazoa > Chordata > Amphibia > Caudata > Salamandridae > Pleurodeles > Pleurodeles waltl. Next base: position 613,551,870 of record NC_090439.1, read on the forward strand.
GAGCCCTGGGCTCTACTGGCTCCATTACCCAAACATTGTCTCCATGTGAGAACTCAACCAGAGTGGTCTTCCGGTCGTACCACTCCTTCATCACCTCTTGACTGGCCTTGAGGTTACTCTTGGCCTGCTTCCAGAAGCGTTGGGTTTGGTTGCGGAGGGCCAGCATGTAGCTGACCACATCCTGGGGAGGTGTCTTGGGAGCTTTCTCCCAGCCCTCTTTAACAATGCTTAGAGGTCCCCTGACAGGGTGATCATAGAGAAACTCAAAGGGGCTAAACCCCACCCCTTTCTGGGGCACCTCTCTGTAAGCAAACAACAGGCATGGTAACAGGACGACCCCACTTACACCTCATGGCTTTAGTCAGGCCACTAATCATGCCCTTCAGGGTATTGTTGAATCTCTCAACAAGCCCATTGGATTGAGGATGATAAGGGGTGGTAAATCGGTAGGTCACACTCATCCCACACGGACTTCATGTATGCAGACATGAAGTTTGTGCCCCTGTCAGACACAACTTCCTTAGGGAATCCCACACGGGTAAATATTCCCAACAGGGCTCTGGTCACCACCGGTGCAGTCACTGTTCTCAGAGGCATTGCCTCTGGATAGAGGGCGGCATGGTCCACCAAAACCAGGATAAACATGTTGCCCAAGGCAGTTTTGGGGCCCAAGGGACCAACAATGTCGATGCCCACCCTTTCAAAGGGGGTGCCAACAACCGGGAGTGGGAGCAGGGGAGCCTTAAGCTGTTTCCCTGTCTTCCCACTAACTGGCAGGTGGGGCAAGCTCTGCAGAAGATATCTGAGGCGATCCTCATTCTGGGCCAATGGAAGTGGGTGACAAGCCTGTAAAAGGTCTTGTCTTGGCCCAGGTGTCCTGCTAGGGGGATGTCGTGAGCCAGACCCAGTAGGAAGGTTCGGTAACACGGGGGACCACCAGCACACGGGCTGCCTCAGAACCTGGAACCTTAGGCTCACTGTAAAGGAGATCATTCTCCCAGTAAATATGGTGAGTGCCAGAGGCGTAACCTGCTGCTTGGGCTGTGGCCTGTTGCCTCAGACCCTCAAGTGTGGGGCAGTCCTTGTCCGCCTTGCAGAATTCTGCCCTGGTTGGCCCACCCTCTACTTGCCAGCCAGCAAGTTCAGGTAGGTTACCCAGGTCAGCTATGTCCTCCCCAGTTGGCTCAGGGGCCTCCTCCTCCTCCTCAGGGGCCGTGTCCACCACCGTGGGAACATTTGAGTCGGGTTTCCCACGCGTCTTGCCCTTCTTTTTTGCAGCTGTCTGGGCCATTGTTCCAGGCTCCAGAGGCCCTTGACTCCCTTCCCGGGCAGCCATGGACCATGTGGTCATGCAGACCCACTCAGGCAAACCTAACATATCCAGGTGGGATCTGACCTCTACCTCTTTCAAAGCAGTATGCTCAAGATCATTGCCTAACAGACCATCTACAGGCATGGCAGGATTCACAGCTACTTTTAGAGTACCAGAGACCCCCCCCACACTCAAAGGGAATCAGAGCCACTGGTACATGACTCTCACTATTGTCAACGACTGTGACCTGGTGGAATGTATTAGGGACTATCTGCTCTGTTGATACCAGCTGACTCTTGACAGTAGTCATACTGGCTCCTGTGTCACGCAGAGCCTCCACCTTTTGCCCATCAATGGTGACCCACTGTCAATACTTTGAAGTATTTTGGGGCATGTGGGCTTTGGGCACCATTTCTCTTTCTCCCAGGGATACTGGAGAAACCTCTGCCTGCTCCCCAAAGCGATCTGGGTCTGTCTCCCCCCCGAGTGCTACACTAGTCAACCCAGGTGTCTGTCCGGTAGTGGACGGTGCTCTCTTGGAACACTAGGAGTCGCCCTTAGAGTGACCATACTGGTAGCACTCTAAGCATTTGAGGGTGAATTTCCCTGATGATTTATCAAAATTCCCTGGCCTTTTCCCAGATCTGGAAGAGGAATAGTTGCCACCCCCTCTCTGGGAATTCTTTTGGGGACCGTTTGAGAGTTCCTTATCTGTAAGTTTATCTCCCCCCTCTTTCTTCTGTTGGGAACCCTGACCACCTTTGTGGGTGTCCCCACCAGATACCTTTCGGGACACTCTGGTGCTAACCCAGAGGTCCGCCTCCTCAGCAAGCTTCCTGGGATCAGTCAGCTTACTATCTACCAAGTGCTGACGCAACTCTGTAAAAGAAATACTGAGTATATACTCTCTCAGAATCGAGTCATATAACCCTTTGTAATCATCTACTTTGCTGCCCCGCACACATCCATTCAGTGTCTTACTGGAAAAGTCAAAGAAATCTACCCATGTTTGTGTGGATTGTTTGGTGCTGTCCCTGAACCTCTGACGGTATCCCTCAGGGGTCAGCCCGAACTTGGCAAGTAAAATGGCTTTCTGAAGTGGGTATGTGTTTTGATTCTTTATGTCCAATGTGAGAAGTGTGTCCCTCCCCAATGGTGGCACATAACGCCACATAGCAGTACCCCATTGCCCTTCAGGAACCTCATGAGCCCTTAGTGCAACTTCATAAGCAGCTAACCATTTATCTATGTCATCTCCCACCACAAAACCGGGCACCACATTTTTGGGTATACAAACCTTCTTTCCTCCAGCAGGTCCTGTTTGTATGCTTCCACCATTACTGCTGGACTCAGACTGTCTTGCCTTGATCTCCAGCTCCTTGAGACTCAGTTCATGAGCCAACAAAAGTTTATTTTCAGCCAAGACTCTCTCAGCTGTAGCTTCAGCTCTTTCAGCTTGCTTGGCTTCTCTCCCTGCCCTCCTTTCCTCCTGTGTTGCCTCAATTTTTAGCCATGCCATTTACAACTGAAACTCTTTCTCCTCTCTCCTTTCCTCTGTGGTCAGGCTGTGATCAGAGACACTACTCCCTGGTTTTGCAGGGGGCACAGTTGCAGTGGTAACATCCACTGATGGCAAAAACTCCTCTGGGGGCCATCTTCTGGCTCCCCTTCCTCCTCAGCAACCTCCTCTGAATGGGCTTCTGCCCAGGCCCTCTGCGCCTTTTGAAATTCCTCCTTTCTGGAGGCACCTTGGGTGGGTACTCCCATCTCCCTGCAGAACCTTTTCAGCTGTTTGACAGTGTATGTCTCCAACAGGGCTAGGTCAAAAGCTCCTGCTTCAGACCTAGCCAGAGACATGTTGAGTGAGGATTTTGGTCAATAAATTGTCAGGAAAAATGAAATTTCAGAAAGAATATAAAAATCAAGTTGACCTTCAACTGTGGGTAGGTAGTGAAATACTTAGCTACTGTATGTCACTGCACAAATACAAGTCCTATCCTCACCGCTGATCACCAATGTTAGAAATGGGGTCTTTGGTTGGCAGTCAGGTTACCCCCTGTCCAAGCAAGGACCCTAACTCTAGTCAGGGTAAGTCACACACAATCCAAATTATCCTGTGCTCACCCTCTGGTAGCTTGGCACTGAGCAGTCAGGCTTAACTTCGAAGGCAATGTGTAAAGTATTTGTGCAATAAATCATACAATAACACAATGTAGCACCACAAAAATACACCACAGAGTGTTTGGAAAAATATATAATTTTATCTGGATATTTGCAGGTCAAAACGATAAAAGATGCAATAAGAAAATGTAGAGATATCACTGAAAAGTGATATGAAGTGTCTTAAGCCTTTAAAAAGCAAACAAAGGTGGTCATTACAACCCTGGCGGACGGTGTTAAAGCGGCAGTAAGACCGCCAACAGGCCGGCGGTAAAAAAAATTCAATTACGACGGTAGCAGAAACCGCCAACAAAGACAGCCACTTTAACACTCCGACCGCCACGTCGGTACAAACAAACAGCGCGGCGGTCACCGCCAACAGACAGGCGTGAGACAATGTACTGCCCACACTATTATGACAGTCCAATCCGCCACCTTTTCCGGGGCAGATTCACCGTGGATAAAAACACAGCGGAAACAGGAATTTCGATGGGAAAACGCTCACCTCTACACACTCCACGAGGAACGAGGACACCATGGAACCAGAACTCCAAATTCTTCCTGCAATAGTCTTCCTGCTTCTCTACCAGGAGTACGAATGCCGGCGGCGAAGACCATGGTTAGTACAGCACCTACGACACAGGGTAGGGAGGAAGCAAAAAACAGGGACACACACACGCAACACCCCCACCCTCACCCACCACAACACACACACTAATGCATAGCAATACATCACAGTTACACCCCCCAAATCCCCCGGAAGAAAGCAAAGACCAAAGAAAATGAGTGTAACCATCGGAAAATATATTAAAAACAAGTAGGCAGAAATATATATATACACAATGTACAAAATAAATACCAGGCATAGTAGTCCAGGCACTGCACAAAGAAAGTCAGTGGAACACTGGGAGCACACGGTATGGGCGAGGCCCACACAAGATCCCCGACCATGACGGAGAGAACACTGCAGGGGCATCAGACAGCAAGAAAACAGGCACCTCAGGGGGAGGGAAAGGGGGGGCACCTCAGCCGCTTGAGTGCATGACGCCAAATCCACGAGGGGGCCACATGCCCACTGTCACATCCTGGGGAGTGCAAAGCCACAGTCTCTCAAGTCTCTACAGTGGGTGGGTTGCCCACTGTTCCATCCTGGGGAGTGCAAAGCCACAGTCTCTCAAGTCTCTACAGTGGGTGGCTTGCCCACTGTACAATCCTGGGGAGTGCACAACCATAGTCTCTCAAGTCTCTACAGTGGGTGGCTTGCCCACTGTTCAGTCCTGGGGAGTGCAAAGCCACAGTCTCTCAAGTCTCTACAATGGGTGGCTTGCCCACTGTACAATCCTGGGGAATGCACAGCCGCAGTCTCTCAAGTCTCTACAGTGGGTGGCTTGCCCAATGTACAGTCCTGGGGAGTGCAAAGCCACAGTCTCTCAAGTCTCTACAGTGGGTGGCTTGCCCACTGTACAATCCTGGGGAGTGCAAAGCCACAGTCTCTCAAGTCTCTACAGTGGGTGGCTTGCCCACTGTTCATTCCTGGGGAGTGCAAAGCCACAGTCTCTCAAGTGGATAACAGTCTCCACTGGTTCTGGAGGGGGACTGGTGCCTAGAGTGTTTCATCCTGTGAAGGACAGAGGTAGTGGATGGATCCCTCCACTGGTTCTGGAGGGGGACTGGTGCCCAGAGTGTTTCATCCTGTGAAGGACAGAAGTAGTGGATGACAGTCACCACTGGTTCTGGAGGGGGACTGGTGCCCAGAGTGCATCACTCACCCTGTGACGGACCCAGTTGTGTCAGTGCCCCTGCTGCTCATGGGCTAGCGGTGCTTGAGATGGCGGTGCCCTGTTCAGCGGTGCTTCAGATGGCGGTGCCCTGTTCAGCGGTGCTTGAGATGGCGGTGCCCTGTTCAGCGGTGCTTGTGCTGGCGGTGCCCTGCTCAGCGGTGCTTGAGATGGCGGTGCCCTGCTCAGCGGTGCTTGAGATGGCGGTGCCCTGCTCAGCGGTGCTTGAGATGGCGGTGCCCTGTTCAGTGGTGCTTGAGATGGCAGTGCCCTGTTCAGCGGTGCTTGTGCTGGTGGTCCTTCATGGCCCAGCAGGGCTGGTGCTGGCGGTCCTTCATGGCCCAGCGGGGCTGGTGCTGGTGGTGGCCTCCTGGGCAGCTGGGCTGGGGCTGGCGTTGGCCTCCTGGGCAGCTGGGCTGGGGCTGGCGGTGGCCTCCTGAGCAGCTGGGCTGGGGCTGGCGGTGGCCTCCTGGGCAGCGGGGATGATGGCGGTCTTCTCCGCCGTGCTGCTCTTCCCAGACTTGCCGGGTTTCTTGTGGCCCTTCCCCACCTTGGAAGGTGTCACAGCTGACTCCACACTCCCAACGGGATCACTGGGAGCGGCTTTGGTGGCTGAAGTCTTCCCCCTCTCCCGCCGGGCACTGTCCAACTTCTGATGCTTCACAGGTGGAGGACTGTCTGTGCTGTGGCTCCGTGCCACACTGGCTGTCCTGGTGGCCGGTGCATTCCACATACCGGTGACTACAGGCACCACTGGTCCCGGAGATGTTGTGGTTGAGGTGCAACTTCGGGACCTATGAGATGGACGGGGTGGGGGAGGTGTGGGAAAAAGGTCAAGGGTGGACAGGAAAAGTTTTTGGGACACACTGGGATGGGTAGCTGGAGGGGGTTTGGGAGTGGAGGAAGAGGTGGTGGTAGTAGGAGGTATTCGTTTGGTGACTTTGGGTGAAGGTGCATGCGCTGGAGGCTGTTGTGAGGTGGATGGCTGTTGGGTGGGTGTGTGCCTGCGTTTGTGTATCTTGGGAGCGGGCGTCACAGACACACTGGGAGAGGACACAGGGGACGTGTGAATGGTAGTGGGGGTGGTGACTGCACGTGAGCAGTGTGTGCTGGTGGGTGTGCTGGTGAGGGACGTAGTGGCTGTAGAGGTAGTGCATGCAGGTGTGAGTGTAGACGAGACTGGGAGGGAGGAGGGAGACGACGACGAGAGGGACACAGTGGAGGCAGTGAATGTTGGTGTGTCTACATGTGTGTGATGCTTGCGTGAGTGCCTATGGGATGTGTGGTGCTTATGTTTGCCTGAACTTCCCTTGTGTGTTGAGATGTGTGCAGGCTGGTCTGATGGTGTGCTTGGGATAGGCAGAGGTACAGGGGATTGGGTCTGGGTGGAGGAAGATGGAGGGGGGAGGCTAGAGACAGGGACAATGGCTGCCATCAGTGCTGAGGCCAGAGTCTGAAAAGCTCGGTGAAGGGCCGCCTGACCAGAATGAATGCCCTCCAGGAATGCATTGGTTTGTTACAACTACCTTTCTACACCCTGGATGGCATTCAAAATGGTAGACTGCCCAACAGTGAGGGACCTGAGGAGGTCAATGGCCTCCTCACTGAGTGCAGCAGGGGTGACTGGGGCAGGGCCTGAGGTGCCTGGGGCGAAGGTGATGTACACCCTCCTGGGTGAGCGGGCACGGGGTGAAGGCTGAGGGGCTGCTGGGAGGGCGTTGCTGGTAGGGGGTTGGCAGCTGTACCTGTAGATGCGGGGGGACAGAAGTTGCCGCCACCACAAGAGAGCTCCCATCAGAGGACGAGTCCGGGTCGCTGGTGTCAGCTCCTGTCCCCGCCGTGGAGCTCCCCTCACCCTCCGTCCCACTGGTGAATTCCGAGTCCGTTTTCTCTCCCTCCAGGGCCATGTGGGATGCAGCTCCCTCGTGCTCCGGTGCCACTGCTCCTCCGCCTGATGATACTAATGCACATAAGAACAGGGAGACCACAAAAAGGGGGGGGAATGACAGAAGAAAGACATGTTGAGTGCATGGATTAACGCTACCGTTGCCGGACACGACAGACACAGAAGCCCCCTGCACTACTCCGCGCTCTTGGACTCCACTGTTCAATTCCTGGGAAATGGCCTACAAGGCTATGGACGACAACTGCACACATAGATGACACAAGGGCATGAATAGCTGTACTTGGCACTCTACAGAGGTGGGGTTTGTTGCCACATGGCCTTCCTGACGGAGGGGCCTTGCCTACGGAACTCGCCCTGGCCTAGGGAAACCCACAGCCCTCCTCCCCACCCAGACACCTCCACTGCGCGCAAAGTCAGCAGAATGAGAGTGTACTCACCCCCTTGTGTCTGCTCTGATGCCCTCAAGCGCCCATCCAACTCCGGGTAGGCCACCGCCAGGATCCTGAACATCAGGGGGGTCATGGTGCGACGGGCACCCCTCACACGTTGGGAGGCCATCCCCAGCTGAGCCTCCGCCATCTTCTTGCTCCAGCGGTGAATGTCCTCCCATCTTTACCGGCAGTGGTTGCTCCATCTGTGGTAGACCCCCAGGGTCTGGACGTCCTTGGCGAAGGCATGCCAAATATCTTTCTTCTGGTGGGCGCTGACCTACATGAAATGTACAGGGGAAAAAGAGAAGTCATTACCAACTGCACCGTCACAGTGATTGGCACCCATCCCTACCCTTGACATGTGGCACATGCATTCACCGTCTTTCATGCACGCAGCACTCTGCACCCTTCCTTCTTGCATCCAACCCTCTCCACACAGGCATAGCCCATACAACATGCTCCCTGTGTACTTGCCTGTTTGTCTGGAGGACCGTTGAGTAGCGTGTACTGGGAGAGGACCCCGTCCACGAGTTTCTCCAACTCCTCCGATGTGAAGGCAGGGGCCCTTTCCCCAGACGCACGAGCCATTGTCTCTTCCAGACCGAGGTCACAGCAGCACTTGCAGTGTAGGTCCTCTCCTGTCGAAGATCAGGTATCGAGTGATTGAACAGATAGAAAATGGCGGTCACGTCCACGGCGGTGCGTACCGTCACCGCCGGCATACATCGTCATTGGCTACTAGGACCCATAGGGTCCAATGTTAACCAATGCAGCATTGCGCCGCGGTCTTCGACCGCCTACCGAGACGGTGTACAACGCTAGTGCAGTTACCTCACATCCCATGTCCCACTTCAGAGGTCAGGCAGCCGCCATTTCAGGGGCCCACATGGCTTCATTTTCAAGAGTGTCACACATACCTAGGCCTAGACTCAACACACATACAGGCCACCTTTTGTGTATGGATGGTGTTCTGTGTGAACTGTGGGTATGTACCTCTGAGTTGGTTGACTCTGTGCTCGCTCTTGTCCTTCATAGGCACCATCCGCTGGGACATGTGAGGAGATGGCAGCATCCTCCGGTGTACCGACCGTTGGTGGACCTGTTGACAATGGAGGAGCGACATTTGATAATCACCTACAGGCTTGACCGTGCCACAATCTGGGAATTGCGTACCCAGTTGGAGCCAGACCTGATGTCAGCATTCCGCCATCCCAGAGGAATCCCCCCTCAAGTGCACGTGCTGTCAGTGCTCCATTTCCTTGCAAGTGGGTCATTTCAAACAACTGTGGCCATGGCATCTGGGATGTCCCAGCCTATGTTTTCCAACGTATTGTCCAGAGTGTTGTCTGCCCTTCTGAAACACATGCGGAGCTACATCGTTTTCCCTCAGGTGGAGGATTTGCCTACAGTGAAAGGTGATTTCTATGCCCAGGGAAATATCCCCAACATCATAGGTGCCATTGATGGGACCCATGTGGCTTTGGTTCCCCCCCCACAGGAGTGAACAGGTGTACAGAAACCGGAAGAGTTATCATTCTATGAATGTACAAATGGTATGTTTTGCAAAGCAGTACATCTCCCATGTGAATGCCATGTTCCCTGGCTCAGTGCATGATGCCTACATCCTGCGGAATAGCAGCATCCCTTATGTGATGGGGCAACTCCAGAGGCACTGTGTGTGGCTATTAGGTGAGCACCTGGAAGCAAGTCATTGGGAATGGTTGTCTGGGGTTATCCCTACAGGTTAGTGTGTGTCTAACAGTTGTCCCTCGCCATTTGCAGGTGACTCTGGTTACCCCAACCTGTCATGGCTACTGACCCCAGTGAGGAATCCCAGGACAAGGGCAGAGGAACGCTACAATGAGGCCCATGGGCGAACTAGGAGGGTGATCAAGCACCTTCGGACTCCTGAAGGCGAGGTTCAGGTGCCTCCATATGACAGGTGGATCCCTATTCTACTCACCAAAGAAGGTGTGCCAGATCATCGTGCCTGCTGTATGCTTCACAACTTGGCTTTGCGACGACAGGTGCCTTTTCTGCAGGTGGATAGTCCAGATGGCGGTGCTGTGACAGCTGTGGAGCCTGTGGACAGTGATGAGGAGGAAGCAGAGGAAGAAGACATGCACAACAGGAACTCAGAGATCCTGCAATATTTCCAGTGAGACACAGGTAGGAATCCAAACCTGCCTACTACATGTACTTTGACACTACTACCTTTCTCCTGTCTGTCGTTTTCACCCAGTGTATGGTCACTGAGTTGTCACTTTCCCTTACGATTTCACAGATGTGGGTCCCACTGTGTGACATCTGCTTAGATTCCTCATGGACTAGAGCTGTGTGACATAGGTATGTTGACATTACTATTTAAAAAACATTTTAGCACTACAATTGCTAATACACTATTTCGAAATCACAGACAGACTCCAGATCGTTTTGTGCTTTAGGTGTGTTTATTTAAATGATCAACATTGGAGGGGGTAGTGAAATGGTGAGTGGTGATGGCAGAGGAATGTCCATGGCAGAGTCCAGTCTATTAGTCTCACAGGTGCATTGCCCAAATGGGCATAGGAAGTGGAGCTGGGGCAGTTTAAGTATGGACAGGGTGACAAAGTGGGACAGTAGGATGACAATCAGGGTGGTCTCATTTCTTGGTGGGGGTCTTGGCATCGTGCTCTGTCTTTGTCCTGGATCTCAGGGACCGTTTGCGGGGTGGTTCTCCGTCTGCAGGGGGTGGGGTGCTGGTGCGGTGGGGCGTCCTGTCCACTAGCGCCGGCGGAGGTAGTGGGCAGTTCATCGTCCATGCCAGTGTCAGGAGCCCCTTGTAGTGCCACAGTGTCCCTCCTGGTGTTGAGTAGTTCCTTCAGCACTCTTACGATGGTGCCCAGGGTGGAGCTGATGGTTCTGAGTTCCTCCCTGAAGCCCATATACTGTTCCTCCTGCATGCGCTGGGTCTCCTGAAACTTGGCCAGTACTGTTGCCATCATCTCCTGGGAGTGGTGGTAGGCTCCCATGATGGAGGAGAGGGCCTCGTGGAGAGTGGGTTCCCTTGGCCTGTCCGCCCCCTGTCGCACAGCAGCCCTCCAAGTTCTCCTGTGTTCCTGGGCCTCTGTCCCATGGTCCGTGTGCCCACTACCACTGCCCCCAGGTCCCTGTTGTTGTTGGGGTGGTGGGTTATCCTGGGTTCCCTGTAGTGGTGGACACACTGCTGATTGACGTGTCCTGGGGACGGAGGTATGGGCCCGCTGGGTGGGTGCTGTGCTGGTGTTTCCAGAGGGGGGTAGGTCTGTGGTGGCCTGTGCCTGTGTGAGGGGAACCGACTGTCCCGAGGTCCCCGATGGTCCGGGCTGGTCATCCAGATCCAGTTGGACAGAGGTGCTGTCATCACTGTGGGCCTCTTCTGTTGGTGGTGTGGACCCTCCTGTCCGGTGACGTTGGGTAGGGGTCCTGCAGGGGTATAAAAGGATGTTTATTAAATCTGTGTGTGTAATGGTGTGCAATGGGTGGGTGACCGTGTACCCCAGTGCTAGCATTCCTTTGTGGGACCTTGTGTGATGATGGTTTAGGGGGGTGTATGGGTATGTGCAGTGGGCATGCATTAGTGATGGGTGTCCATGCTTTGTTGTTGCATGCAGGGATTGTGTTGGGATGGGTGGTTTGTGATGTTGGGACATATGGGATGAGTTGGGGTGCTGGGGTGAGGGTGGGGGTATGTGATAGCATGCAGATAGGGTGGGGGATGTAATAGTAAAGGTTTGACTTACCAGAGTCCATTCCTCCAGCTACTCCTGCGAGGCCCTCAGGATGCAGAATCGCCAAGACCTGCTCCTTCCATGTTGTTAGTTGTGGGGGAGGAGGTGGGGGTCCGCCGCAAGTCCGCTGAACCGCCAGGTGGTGTCTTGAGACCACGGAACGCACCTTCCCCCGTAGGTCGTTCCACCTCTTCCTGATGTCCTCCCGATTTCTTGGGTGCTGTTCCACTGCATTGACCCTGTCCACTATTCTTCGACATAGCTCCATCTTCCTTGCAATTGAGGTGTGTTGCACCTGTGCTCCGAATAGCTGTGGCTCTACCCGGACGATTTCCTACACCATGACCCTGAGCTCCTCCTCCGAGAACCTGGGGTGTCTTTGCTGTGCTATGGGGTGGTGTAGGTGATGTGTGGGGTGGAGTGTGTGGTCATATCTAGTGGTGTGTTGTGTGAGGTTGTGGAAGTTGTGTTGGTGATGGTGTTGTGTGCCTGTGGATGCTAGTTTGTTGATGGCGGTGTCTCTCTCTGGTCTTCTCTCAGTGATTCTGGTTGTGGGGGTTTGTGGGTGATGTGGGTGTGTGTTTTATATTGTAATGGGTGTGTGGGAGTGGTGTGTGTATGTGTATCAGGTGTGTGTATTTGGAATTGTCCAATGTGGCTGTGTTTTGTAAATGTGTGTGTATTTTGAGTGCGGCGGTGTGTACCGCCAATGGAATACCACTGTTGAAAGACCGCCGCGTGGATTCATGTTTCGTGATAGTGTGGGCATATTTCTGTTGGCGTGACTGTGTCGGTTTTGTTTTCGCCAGTTTATCACTGACATTTGGTGTGGTGGACTTGTGAGGGTGTCTTATTTTTGGCAGATTCCGAAATGTGGGTCATAACAGCTGTGGCGGAATTCCACGGCCGCAGCAGTGTGTTGGTGGTCTTCTGCACGGCGGTAAGTGGCTTTTACCGCCAATGTTGTAATGACCCACAAAGTCTCTTTCAAGGACATAGTACCTGGTTTGGAGGGAAAAAGCTCCGCAGAGAGCGGCAGAGGAGGAGATGCGTGGAAAATGGTGTGTGGGTCTGTTTCGCCCCTTCACACACAGACTTGCGTAGTTATTTTTCACGCGGGGAAGACTTTGTGTTGATTTTCTGGCGCGCGGACAGTCTCCTCTGTGGGTCATGGGGTTTTCAGACGCCCCGGCGTCTGTACGTGGAATCCTGGGCTTGTTGTCCGGCTGCGCATCGTTCGGGTGGGCTGTGCGTGGAATTTTCTCCCTCGTGGCAGGCGCTGCGTCGATTTCCTCTCTGGAAGTCGGGCGGCGTTGTCCAGGCAGGCCGTGCGTCGAAGTTCCAGTCGCACCGCAGGCGCCGCGTCGATCTTTTCCTTACGAAGTCGTCGCGGGTCGGCGTGCGGTGAATTTTTCATCACGGAGCAAGCTGTCCGTCAAATTTTTCACCGCACAAGGAGTCCAGTTGAAAGAAAGAAGTCTTTTTGGTCCTGAGACTTCAGGGAACAGGAGGCAAGCTCTATCCAAGCCCTTGGAGAGCACTTCTGCAGCAAGGCAAGAGTTCAGCAAGGCAGCAGGGCAACAGCAAGGCAGCAGTCCTCTATAGAAAGCAGTCAGGTGAGTCCTTTGAGCAGCCAGGCAGTTCTTCTTGGCAGGATGCAGGATGCAGGTTCTGGTTTCTTCTCCAGCACGTGTCTGAGGTGGTAGTGCAGAGGCCCTATTTTATAACCAAATGTGCCTTTGAAGTGGGGGAGACTTCAAAGAGTGGCTTAGAAGTGCACCAGGTCCCCCTTCAGTTCAATCCTGTCTGCCAGGGTCCCAGTAGGGGGTGTGGCAGTCCTTTGTGTGAGGGCAGGCCCTCCACCCTCCCAGCCCAGGAAGACCCATTCAAAATGCAGATGTATGCAAGTGAGGCGGAGTGCCCTGTGTTTGGGGTGTGTCTGAGTGAATGCACAAGGAGCTGTCAACTAAACCCATCCAGACGTGGCTTGTAAGGCACAGAAAGATTCAAGTGCAAAGAAAACCTCACTTTCTAAAAGTGGCATTTCTAGAATAGTAATATTAAATCCAACTTCACCAGTCAGCATGATTTTGTATTACCATTCTGGCCATACTAAATATGACCTTCCTACTCCTTTCAGATCAGTAGCTACCCCTTCAGTAATGTATGAGGGCAGCCCCAATGTTAGCCTAAGAAGGGAGCAGGCCTCACAGTAGTGTAAAAATGAATTTAGGAGTTTTACACTACCAGGACATGTAAACTACACAGGTACATGTTCTTCCTTTTACCCACACAGCACCCTGCTCTAGGGGTTACCTAGGGCACACATTAGAGGTGACTTATATGTAGAGAAAGGGGAGGTTTAGGCTTGGCAAGTGCTTTTAAATGCCAAGTTGAAGTGGCAGTGAAACTGCACACACAGGCCTTGCAATGGCATGCCTTAGACAAGGTAAAGGGGCTACTTGCGTGGGTGGCACAACCAGGGCTGCAGGCCCACTAGTAGCATTTAATCTACAGGCCCTAGGCACATGCAGTGCACATTACTAGGGACTTATAAGTAAATTATATAGTCCAATTGGGTATGATCCAAAGTTACCATGTTTAAAGGGAGAGAGCATATGCACTTTAGTACTGTTTAGCAGTGGCAAAGTGTGCAGAGTCTAGAAGCCAGCAAAAGCAGTGTCCAAAAAGTGGAGGAAGGCAGGCAAAAAGTTAGGGGTGACCACCCTAAGGCTGTCAGGTCTAACACTCAAGCAATCAAATGTATGAGAGAGTACATGATGGAGTCAGTCAGTCAGATGCACAGAGTCGGTCAGGTATTGCTACCTACTGAACAATAGGTAGCAGTTGTTCTCATAGATTAGTAGTTTCAGTCCTTTTAATCAAAGAAGCAACAAAGGATCCGGCTGCCGGTCACTTTTATAAGCTGCAGTAGCTTGACCTATGAGGGTTCCACATGGTTCTTATTCCTCTCTGATAAACGTTGAATTCCATTTGATCACATTGTTCACCCAACCCAAAGGATTTTTCTTTGCAAATTCATTTGCAGAACTTCCACAGCTACATCTGACTGCAGCCAAAAATAATATTATATTCTCAGAATAAAAAGCAGGACAAAATCCCTTATGCCATACCTCAATTTACCCCACATCATTTCAGATATTTACCCATATATTTTGCTCATCTGTCCCCATACTTGCATCAATGTAAGTATTAGACCTGGGGTTTCTGGTTTTCAGTTTGCACCCTGTAAAAGCAGGAACCCCCACTCTAGTTAGGGTAAGTTGGATACAAACTTAGAGATAACCTGTGCTCACCCTCTGGTAGCTTGGCACAGAGAACTCAAGGCTTATTTAAAGAGGCAATGTGTAAAGTATTTGTGCAACACACACACACACACACACATGCACACACACACATGCACACACACACACACACACACACAGAGTACCACCTCAAAAAGACTCCACACAGAGTTAGAAAAATAGATTGCAGTTTTACAAGTAAAACAAGACCAAAATGACAAAAATACAGTGGAAGTCAATAGCGCTTAGAGGTTACTTGAATGTTAGCCTATGAAGGGAGCAGGCCTCACAGTAGTGTAAAAACGTATTTAGGAGTTTTACACTCCCAGGACATGTACACTACACAGGTACATGTCCTTCCTTTTACCCACACAGCACCCTGCTCTAGGGGTTATCTAGGGCACACATTAGAGGTGACTTATATGTAGAGAAAGTGGAGATTTAGGCTTGGCAAGTGATTTTAAATGGCAAGTCGAAGTGGCAGTGAAACTGCACACACAGGCCTAGCAATGGCAGGCCTGAGACAAGGTAAAGGGGCTACTTGAGTGGGTGGCACAACCAGTGCTGCAGGCCCACTAGTAGCATTTAATCTACAGGCCCTAGGCACATACAGTGCACATTACTAGGGACTTATAAGTACATTAAATAGTCCAATTGGGTATGATCCAAGGTTACCATGTTTAAAGGGAGAGAGCATATGCACTTTAGCACTGGTTAGCAGTGGTAAAGTATGCAGAGTCTAAAAGCCAGCAAAAACAGTGTCCAAAAAGTGGAGGGAGGCACGCAAAACGTTAGTGGTGACCACCCTAAGGCTGTCAGGTCTAACATGTGTCCCCCCCCAGCTGAAAGTGGGGAGAGCTACCCGACCTCCTGGGATCTCTCATTGCTAAGGCGGAAGTATCTGGAGAGACCATCAGCATTGGCATGGTCAACCCCTGGGCGATGCTCCACCGTAAAGTCCATCCCCTGTAGGGAAATGGACCACCTCAAGAGTTTTGGATTCTCACCCCTCATCTGCATGAGCCATCTGAGGGGCCTGTGGTCTATCTGAACCCGGAAGTGAGTCCCAAACAGGTATGGTCTCAGCTTCTTCAGTGCCCAGACCACAACAGAAGCTTCTCTCTCAATAGCACTCCACCTCTGTTCCCTTGGTAATAGCCTTCTGCTAATAAAGACTACTGGTTGGTCTGAGCCCTCCTCATTTAGCTGTGCTACAACAGCCCCTATGCCATGCTCTGAAGCGTCTGTCTGCACAATAAATTCCTGGGAGTAGTCAGGGGCCTCGAGCACGGGGGCCGTGCACATGGCTTCCTTCAGAGAATCAAAAGCTTTCTGACAAACCTTTGTCCAATTCACCAACCTAGGTTGTTTCTTGGAAGTGAGTTCTGTCAAGGGTGACACAATGGTCCCATAGCCCTTGACAAATCTGTGGTAGTATCCAGTGAGGCCTAGAAAGGCTCTCACCTCAGTCTGTGTTCTAGGTGGTTGCCAGGCCTTGATAGTTTCAATCTTGGCCTGGAGTGGCTGCACCTTGCCCCCACCTACTAGGTGTCCCAAGTACACCACGGACCCCTGCCCAATCTGGCACTTACTAGCCTTGATGGTCAGGCCTGCCTGTCAGAGAGCCGGAAGCACCTCCTTGAGGTGGAGCAGGTGTTCCTCCCAACTGGAACTGTAGACAGCTATGTCGTCCAGGTAGGCTGCACAGTAGGCATCTTTGCCAGCCAGGACCCCGTTAACCAACCGTTGGAAGGTAGCGGGGGAATTTTTCAACCCAAATGGCATCACCCGGAACTGGTAATGGCCATCAGGTGTGGAAATTGCTGATCTCTCTTTAGCCCCCTCAGTCAGGGCGATCTGCCAGTACCCTGAAGTAAGATCAAACGTACTCAGGAACTTGGCAGCGCCTAGCCTGTCAACAAGCTCATCAGCTCGGGGGATGGGGTGAGCATCAGTCCGTGTGACTGAGTTGAGACCCCGGTAATCCACACAGAACCTGAGTTCTGGCTTCACACATGGGGCAGTAGCCTTAGGAACCAACACCACAGGGCTGGCCCAGGGACTATTGGATTTCTCAATAACCCCTAAAGTCAACATCTTGGAGACCTCCTCCTTGATGCTGGCCTTCACCTTATCCGATAACCTGCAAATTTTGTTCTTCACAGGGGGACTGTAACCGGTGTCAATGTCATGAACGCAGAGGTGGGTCAGTCCAGGGGTAAGGGAGAACAGGGGGGAGAACTGCTCTAACAGCTCATAGCAGTCTCCTCTCTGGTTTAGAGCCAGGGAGTCAGAGAGAATGACCCCCCCACTGACCCATCACCTTCTTTGGCAGAGAGGAGGTCGGGGAGAGGTTCACTCTCCTCTTCCATGCCCTCATCTGTGACCAGGAGCATACTGACCTCAGACCTTTCAAAGTGAGGTTTGAGCCGGTTGTGATGGAGGACCCTTAGGGGGTGCCTAGGGGTCTTGAGGTCCACTAGGTAAGTGGCCTCCCCTTTACGCTCCTTGATCTCAAAGGGGCCAGTCCAGCAGTCCTGGAGAGCCCTGGGCTCTACTGGCTCCATTACCCAAACTTTGTCTCCAGGTGAGAACTCAACCAGAGTGGTCTTCCGGTCGTACCACTCCTTCATCACCTCTTGACTGGCCTCGAGGTTACTCTTGGCGTGCTTCCAGAAGCGTTGGGTTTGGTTGCAGAGGGCCAGCATGTAGCTGACCACACCCTGGGGAGGTGTCTTGGGAGCTTTCTCCCAGCCCTCTTTAACAATGCTTAGAGGTCCCCTGACAGGGTGACCATAGAGAAGCTCAAAGGGGCTGAACCCCACCCCTTTCTGGGGCACCTCTCTGTAAGCAAACAACAGGCATGGTAAGAAGACGTCCCACTTACGCCTCATGGCTTCAGTCAGGCCACTAATCATGCCCTTCAGGGTATTGTTGAATCTCTCAACAAGCCCATTGGATTGAGGATGATAAGGGGTGGTAAACCGGTGGGTCACCCCACACTCATCCAACACGGACTCACGTATGCAGACATGAAGTTTGTGCCCCTGTCAGACACAACCTCCTTAGGGAATCCCACACGGGTAAATATTCCCAACAGGGCTCTGGTCACCACCGGTGCAGTCACTGTTCTCAGAGGCATTGCCTCTGGATAGTGGGTGGCATGGTCCACCAAAACCAGGATAAACCTGTTGCCCAAGGCAGTTTTGGGGTCCAAGGGACCAACAATGACAATGCCCACCCTTTCAAAGGGGGTGCCAACAACCGGGAGTGGGAGCAGGGGAGCCTTAAGCTGTTTCTCTGTCTTCCCACTAGCCTGGCAGGTGGGGCAAGCTCTGCAGAAGTTATCTGAGGCTATCCTCATTCTGGGGCAATGGAAATGGGTGACAAGCCTGTTAAAGGTCTTGTCTTGGCCCAGGTGTCCTGCCAGGGGGATGTCGTGAGCCAGACCCAGTAGGAAGGTTCGGTAACATGGGGGGACCTCCAGCACACGGGCTGCCCCAGGACCTGGAACCTTAGGCTCACTGTAAAGGAGATCATTCTCCCAGTAAATATGGTGAGTGCCAGGGGTGTCACCTGCTGCTTGGGCTGTGTCCTGTTGCCTCAGACCCTCAAGGGTGGGGCAGTCCTTCTGCGCCTTGCAGAATTCTGCCCTGGTTGGCCCACCCTCTACTTGCCAGCCAGCAAGTTCAGGTAGGTTACCCAGGTCAGCTATGTCCTCCCCAGTTGGCTCAGGGGCCTCCTCCTCCTCAGGGGCCCCGTCCACCACCGTGGGAACATTTGAGGCGGTTTCCCGTGCCTCTTGCCCTTCCTTTTTGCAGCTGTCTGGGCCATTGTTCCAGGCTCCAGAGGCCCTTGACTCCCTTTCCGGGCAGCCATGGACCGTCTGGTCATGCAGACCCACTCAGGCAAACCTAACATATCCAGGTGGGATCTGAGCTCTACCTCTTTCGAATCAGTATGCTCAAGATCATTGCCTAACAGACAATCTGCAGGCATGGCAGGACTCACAGCTACTTTTACAGTACCAGAGACCACCCCCTACTCAAAGGGAACCAGAGCCACCGGTAGGTGACTCTCACGATTGTCAACGACTATGACCTGGTGGAATGTATTAGGGACTATCTGCTCTGTTGACACCAGCTGACTCTTGACAGTAGTCATACTGGATCCTGTGTCACACAGAGCCTCCACCTTTTGCCCATCAATGGTGACCCACTGTCTATACTTTGAATATTTTGGGGCATGTGGGCTTTGGACACCATTTCTCTTTCTCCCAGGGATACTAGGGAAACCTCTGCCTGCTCCCCAAAGCTATCTGGGTCTGTCTCCCCCCGAGAGCTACACTAGTCAACCCAGGTGTCTGTCCGGTAGTGGACGGTGCTCTCTTGAAACACTGGGAGTCGCCCTTAGAGTGACCATACTGGTAGCACTCAAATCATCAGGGAAATTCACCCTCAAATGCTTAATCAAAATTCCCTGGCCTTTTCCCAAATCTGGAAGAGGAATAGTTGCCACCCCCTCCCTGGGAATTCTTTTGGGGACCTTTTGAGAGTTCCTTATCTGTAAGTTTATCTCCCCCCTCTTTCTTCTGTTGGAAACCCTGACCACCTTTGTGGGTGTCCCCACCAGATACCTTTCGGGACACTCTGGTGCTAACCCAGAGGTCCGCCTCCTCAGCAAGCTTCCTGGGATCAGTCAGCTTACTATCTACCAAGTGCTGGCGCAACTCTGTAAAAGAAATACTGAGTATATGCTCTCTCAGAATCAAGTCATATAACCCTTTATAATCATCTACTTTGCTGCCCCACACCCATCCATTCAGTGTCTTACTGGAAAAGTCAAAGAAATCTACCCATGTTTGTGTGGATTGTTTGGTGCTGTCCCTGAACCTCTGACGGTATCCCTCAGGGGTCAGCCCGAACTTGGCAAGTAAAATGGCTTTCTGAAGGGGGTATGTGTTTTGATCCTTTATGTCCAATGTGAGAAGTGTGTCCCTCCCCAATGGTGGCACATAACTCCACATAGCAGTACCCCATTGCCCTTCAGGAACCACATGAGCCCTTAGTGCAACTTCATAAGCAGCTAACCATTTATCTATGTCATCTCCCACCACAAAACTGGGCACCACATTTTTGGGTATACAAACCTTCTTTTCTACAGCAGGTCCTGTTTGTATGCTGCCACCATTACTGCTGGATTCAGACTGTTTTGCCTTGATCTCCAGCTCCTTGAGACTCAGTTCATGAGCCAACAAAAGTTTATTTTCAGCCCAGGCTCTCCCAGCTGCAGCTTCAGCTCTTTCAGCTTGCTTGGCTTCTCTCTCTGCCCTCCTTTCCTCCTGTGTTGCCTCAATTTTTAGCCTTGCCATTTATAACTGAAACTCTTTCACCTCTCTCCTTTCTTCTGCAGTCAGGCTGTGATCAGAGACACTGCTCCCTGGTATCAGTCAGCTTACTATCTACCAAGTGCTGGCGCAACTCTGTAAAAGAAATACTGAGTGTATGCTCTCTCAGAATCAAGTCATATAACCCTTTGTAATCATCTACTTTGCTGCCCCGCACCCATCCATTAAGTGTCTTACTGGAAAAGTCAAAAAAATCTACCCATGTTTGTGTGGATTGTTTGGTGCTGTCCCTGAACCTCTGACGGTATCCCTCAGGGGTCAGCCCAAACTTGGCAAGTAAAATGGCTTTCTGAAGTGGGTATGTGTTTTGATCCTTTAAGTCCAATGTGAGAAGTGTGTCCCTCCCCAATGGTGGCACATAACTCCACATAGCAGTACCCCATTGCACTTCAGGAACCTCATGAGCCCTTAGTGCAACTTCATAAGCAGCTAACCATTTATCTATGTCATCTCCCACCACAAAACTGGGCACCACTTTTTTGGGTATTCAAACCTTCTTTTCTACAGCAGGTCCTGTTTGTATGCTGCCACCATTACTGCTGGACTCAGACTGTCTTGCCTTGATCTCCAGCTCCTTGAGACTCAGTTCATGAGCCAACAAAAGTTTCTTTTCAGCCCAGGCTCTCCCAGCTGCAGCTTCAGCTCTTTGAGCTTGCTTGGCTTCTCTCTCTGCCCTCCTTTCCTCCTGTGTTGCCTCAATTTTTAGCCTTGCCATTTACAACTGAAACTCTTTCTCCTCTCTCCTTTCCTCTGTGGTCAGGCTGTGATCAGAGACACTGCTCCCTGGTTTTGCAGGGGGCACAGTTGCAGTGGTAACATCCACTGATGGCAAAAACTCCTATTGGGGGCCATCTTCTGGCTCCCCTTCCTCCTCAGTACCCTCCTCTGAATGGGCTTCTGCCCAGGCCCTCAGCGCCATTTGAAATTCCTCCTTTCTGGAGGCACCTTGGGTGGGTACTCCCATCTCCCTGCAGAACCTTTTCAGCTGTTTGACAGTGTATGTCTCCAACAGGGCTAGGTCAAAAGCTCCTGCTTGAGACCCAGCCAGAGACATGTTGAGTGAGGAGTTTGGTCAAAAAATTGTCAGGAAAAATTAAATTGCAGAAAGAATATAAAAATCAAGTTGATCTTCAACTGTGGGTAGGTAGTGAAATACTTAGCTACTGTATGTCACTGCACAAATACAAGTCCTATCCTCACCGCTGATCACCAATGTTAGAAATGGGGTCTTTGGTTGGCAGTCTTCTGACCCTGTCCAAGCAAGGACCCTAACTCTAGTCAGGGTAAGTCACACACAATCCAAATTATCCTGTGCTCACCCTCTGGTAGCTTGGCACTGAGCAGTCAGGCTTAACTTCGAAGGCAATGTGTAAAGTATTTGTGCAATAAATCATACAATAACACAATGTAGCACCACAAAAATACACCACAGAGTGTTTGGAAAAATATATAATATGTATCTGGATATTTGCAGGTCAAAACGATAAAAGATGCAATAAGAAATTGTAGAGATATCACTGAAAAGTGATATGAAGTGTCTTAAGTCTTTAAAAAGCAAACAAAGTCTCTTTCAAGCACAAAGTACCTGGTTTGGAGTGAAAAATCTCCGCAGAGGAGGAGATGCGTGGAAAATGGTGTGTGCGTCGGTTTCGCCCCTTCACACACGGACTTGCGTCGTTATTTTTCACACGGGGAAGACGTGTCGATTTTCTGGCGCGCGGACAGTCTCCTCCGTGGGTCGCAGGATTTTCAGACCCCCCCCGGGGTCTGTGCGTGGATTCCTGTGCTTGTTGTCCGGCTGCGCATCGTTCCGGTGGGTTGTGCGTGGAATTTTCTCCCTCACGGCAGGCGCCGCATCGATTTCCTCTCTGGAAGTCGGGCGGCGTTGTCCAGGCGGGCCGTGCGTCGAAGTTCCAGTCGCACCGCAGGCGCCACATCAATCTTTTCCTTGCGAAGTCGAGCAGCGGCGTCCCGGGTCGCGTGCAGTGAATTTTTCACCTTGGAGCAAGCTGTGCGTCAAACGTTTTGCCGCACAAGGAATCCAGTTGAAAGAAAGAAGTCTTTTTGGTCCTGAGACTTCAGGGAACAGGAGGCAAGCTCTATCCATGCCCTTGGAGAGCACTTCTGCAGCAAGGCAAGAGTTCAGCAAGGCAGCAGGGCAACAGCAAGGCAGCAGTCCTCTGTAGAAAGCAGTCAGGTGAGTCCTTTGAGCAGCCAGGCAGTTCTTCTTGGCAGGATGCAGGTTCTGGTTCAGGTTTCTTCTCCAGCAAGTGTCTGAGGTGGTAGTGCAGAGGCCCTATTTTATAACCAAATGTGCCTTTAAAGTGGGGGAGACTTCAAAGAGTGGCTTAGAAGTGCACCAGGTCCCCCTTCAGTTCAATCCTGTCTGCCAGGGTCCCAGTAGGGGGTGTGGCAGTCCTTTGTGTGAGGGCAGGCCCTCCACCCTCCCAGCCCAGGAAGACCCATTCAAAATGCAGATGTATGCAAGTGAGACTGAGTGCCCTGTGTTTGGGGTGTGTCTGAGTGAATGCACAAGGAGCTGTCAACTAAACCCAGCCAGACGTGGCTTGTAAGGCACAGAAAGATTCAAGTGCGAAAAAAATGCTCACTTTCTAAAAGTGGCATTTCTAGAATAGTAATATTAAATCCAACTTCACCAGTCAGCAGGATTTTGTATTACCATTCTGACCATACTAAATATGACCTTCCTACTCCTTTCAGATCAGTAGCTACCACTTCAGTAAAGTATGAGGGCAGCCCCAATGTTAGCCTATGAAGGGATCAGGCCTCACAGTAGTGTAAAAACGAATTTAGGTGTTTTACACTACCAGGACATGTAAACTACACAGGTACATGTCCTTCCTTTTACCCACACTGCACCCTGCTCTAGGGGTTACCTAGGGCACACATTAGAGGTGA
This sequence comes from Pleurodeles waltl, assembly GCF_031143425.1. Lineage (NCBI taxonomy): Eukaryota > Metazoa > Chordata > Amphibia > Caudata > Salamandridae > Pleurodeles > Pleurodeles waltl. Next base: position 613,574,837 of record NC_090439.1, read on the forward strand.
CTTATATGTAGAGAAAGGGGAGGTTTAGGCTTGGCAAGTGCTTTTAAATGCCAAGCCGAAGTGGCAGTGAAACTGCACACACAGGCCTTGAAATGGCAGGCCTGAGACAAGGTAAAGGGGTTACTTGAGTGGGTGGCACAACCAGTGCTGCAGGCCCACTAGTAGCATTTAATCCACAGGCCCTAGGCACGTACAGTGCACATTACTAGGGACTTATAAGTACATTAAATAGTCCAATTGGGTATGATCCAAAGTTAGCATGTTTAAAGGGAGACAGTATATGCACTTTAGTACTGGTTAGCATTGGTAAAGTGTGCAGAGTCTAGAAGCCAGCAAAAACAGTGTCCAAAAAGTGGAGGGAGGCAGGCAAAAAGTTAGGGGTGACCACCCTAAGGCTGTCAGGTCTAACACTCAAGCAATCTAATGTATGAGAGAGTACATGATGGAGTCAGTCAGTCAGACGCACAGAGTCGGTCAAGTTAAAAGGTTTACTGACTAGTAGTCAGTCAGTAATTTAGTCCTTCTTGAACAATAGGTAGCAGTTGTTATCATAGATTAGTAGTTTCAGTCCTTTTAATCAAAGAAGCAACAAAGGATCCGGCTGCCCGTCACTTTTATAAGCTGAGGTAGCTTGGCCTATGAGGGTTCCACATGGTTCTTATTCCTCTCTGATAAACGTTGAATTCCATTTGATCACATTGTTCACCCAACCCAAAGGATTTTTCTTTGCAAATTTGCAGAACTTCCACAGCTATATCTGACTGCAGCCAAAAATAATATTATATTCTCAGAATAAAAAGCAGGACAAAATCCCTTATGCCATACCTCAATTTACCCTACATCATTTCAGATATTGACCCATATATTTTGCTCATCTGTCCCCATACTTGCATCAAGGTAAGTATTAGACCTGGGGTTTCTGGTTTTCAGTTTGCACCCTGCAAAAGCAGGAACCCCCACTCTAGTCAGGGTAAGTTGGATACAAACTTAAAGATAACCTGTGCTCACCCTCCGGTAGCTTGGCACAGAGCACTCAAGGCTTATTTAAAGAGGCAATGTGTAAAGTATTTGTGCAACACACACACACACACACATGCACACACACACACACACAGAGTACCACCTCAAATAGACTCCACACAGAGTTAGAAAAATAGATTACATTTTTTACAAGTAAAACACAACCAAAATGACAAAAATGCAGTGGAAGTCAATAGCGCTTAGAGGTTACTTGAATGTTAGCCTATGAAGGGAGCATGCCTCACAGTAGTGTAAAAACGAATTTAGGAGTTTTACACTACCAGGACATGTACACTACACAGGTACATGTCCTTCCTTTTACCCACACAGCACCCTGCTCTAGGGGTTACCTAGGGTACACATTAGAGGTGACTTATATGTAGAGAAAGGGGAGGTTTAGGCTTGGCAAGTGCTTTTAAATGCCAAGTCGAAGTGGCAGTGAAACTGCACACACAGGCCTAGCAATGGCAGGCCTGAGACAAGGTAAAGGGGCTACTTGAGTGGGTGGCACAACCAGTGCTGCAGGCCCACTAGTAGCATTTAATCTACAGGCCCTAGGCACATACAGTGCACATTACTAGGGACTTATAAGTACATTAAATAGTCCAATTGGGTATGATCCAAAGTTACCATGTTTAAAGGGAGAGAGCATATGCACTTTAGTACTGGTTAGCAGTGGTAAAGTGTAAAGAGTCTAGAAGAAAGCAAAAACAGTGTCCAAAGAGTGGAGGGAGGCAGGCAAAAAGTTAGGGGAGACCACCCTAAGGCTGTCAGGTCTAACACTCAAGCAATCAAATGTATGAGAGAGTACATGATGGAGTCAGTCAGTCAGACGCACAGAGTTGGTCAGGTATTGCTACCTACTGAACAATAGGTAGCAGTTGTTATCATAGATTAGTAGTTTCAGTCCTTTTAATCAAAGAAGCAACAAAGGATCCGGCTGCCGGTCACTTTTATAAGCTGCAGTAGCTTGACCTATGAGGGTTCCACATGGTTCTTATTCCTCTCTGATAAACGTTGAATTCCATTTGATCACATTGTTCACCCAACCCAAAGGATTTTTCTTTGCAAATTCATTTGCAGAACTTTCACAGCTACATCTGACTGCAGCCAAAAATAATGTTATATTCTCAGAATAAAAAGCAGGACAAAATCCCTTATGCCATACCTCAATTTACCCCACATCATTTCAGATATTGACCCATATATTTTGCTCATCTGTCCCCATACTTACATCAAGGTAAGTATTAGACCTGGGGTTTCTGGTTTTCAGTTTGCACCCAGTAAAAGCAGAAACCCCCACTCTAGTCAGGGTAAATTGGATACAAACTTAGAGATAACCTGTGGTCACCCTCTGGTAGCTTGGCACGGAGCACTCAAGCCTTATTTAAAGAGGCAATGTGTAAAGTATTTGTGCAGCACACACACACACACATGCACACACACACACAAACACACACAGAGTACCACCTCAAAAAGACTCCACACAGAGTTAGAAAAATAGATTACATTTTTACAAGTAAAACCAGACCAAAATGACAAAAATGCAGTGGAAGTCGATAGCGCTTAGAGGTTACTTGAAGTCGTGCTCGTCCAGAGTAAATCCAAAGTTCAGACCTACCGCAATGGAGAGCAGGCCAGGTACAGGGCCCATGAGAGACCTGCTGAGAAAGTACCTCGAATGGAGGGAAGAGTTGATGTTGAAGAGCAATGTAGATGTGATGCGTCAGTTCAGATCCATGCAGGCAGGGGATGTGTCACCATGAGTTGCACAGTTGTGGATGTCATATCCTCAGGGTGCGTCGTCAAACCATTTGTGGTGAAGTCAATGTGTCATTGTGGAGCTGCGCAGCCGACTTTGCAATGGCAAAGTGCTGGACTGGCAGTGATGCATCGATCCTCCGCTGCACAGTCAGCGATGCAAAGTTTTTGTCCTCAGCAGCAGCAGTGATGCGTTGGAATCTAGGAGGGATGCAGAAGTTCAGATCAGATCAGCACAACAACAGCAATGCAATGGTTACCGGAGGCTGCTGCACAGATACTCACTTCCAAGGGCCCAGGACTGAATTGGTACCACTTGGCAGATAGATTCCAAGTGCTGCTGTCATGTTGCAGGCAGTCTTTGATGTCCCCGAGTCTGCAGAAGGACAGGGGGCAAGCCCTTGGAGTCACTCTGGGTTCAGGTGAGATGGGTCCACTCCTTGACCTCAGTGGGCAGAGATCAGAAGGCAGCAGGGCAGCTCAGCAAAGCAGAATGCAGTCCTTCCAGGGTAGCAATCTAGCAGAGTAGCAATCCTTGTAGCCCAGAAGTCCTTACTCCTGTCCGAATTATTCACAGGCTCAGTAGCATACAGTCACAGTAAGGTGAGAGGTCAAGTAGTTATACCCAGTTGTGCCTTTGAAGTGGGGATGACTTCAGACTATCAGCAGAGGGTAATCAGCCTTTTGTGTGGGGACAGGCACTACCTCTTCAGGTGTAAGTGTCAACTCCCCCTCCCTCCTTCCCAGGAATATATCAGGATGCCGATGAATGCAGATGAGTTCTCTGTCACGTCCAGCCATCCAGTGTTTGTGGCTGTCTAGAGGGGATGCACCAAGTGTAGCTGTCACCCACCCCAAATGTGTATTGGAGACAGGCTGCAAGGCACTCAGAGCGGTATGAGCTGAGGAGTGCCCATTTTCTTAAAGTGGCATTTCTAACATAGCAATGTTAAACCCAACTTTACTATGAAAAAGTCTTTATCATTGCCATTCCAAAGAAATGAAACATGATGCAGCTACTCCTTTGTAATCAAGAACTACAGATTAAAGTGTATTAAGGAATTCCTAAGGATAGCTTATTAGAGGAGTAGGCCTCACAGTGGTGAAAAAGGGATTTGGCTGTTTGTCAATACCAGGACATGTAAAACTTAAAAGTACATGTCCTACCTTTCACTTACACAGCACCCCACCCTTAGGGCTACCTAGGACCCACATTAGGGGTGGCTTTTGTGTAATAAAAAGGGACTTTATGGCTTGACAAGTAGAAACACAACACCAAGTTATATGAAAATATACAGTACTGTATTGTGCACAACGCAATTATTAGACCAAACACAACTTGCCAGTAATATCCTGCTACCTTAGCAATTGTCAGAACGTTACACATTAGTTACTCTGCAGAACCAGCAGTAGTCACATATAACACATAGGCTACTTAGTATTCTGCAAAATAAGCAGTAGTCAGGAATCACATTACTTACACAAATACACTTGTCATAGAGATATTATAAATGCCCATATCATGAACATTATAAAACATATCGCAATCCAGAAAAGCATATTAGCATGTTATGTCGATAAAAGGAACATTCTCACACATATATGAAACATTATAAAAATAGGCAAATACACATATAAACCAGTAATGTCAGTATAAGGAACACATGACTTATGTAGGTCCAAAGAAAGTACCTGTTTTTATGATGACGGCACCTCCAGTGCCTAGAAGCAAACAAGTGGGGCCCCCGGAGCTCCACTGCACAAAACGAGGGCCCTCTGGAAATTGGGGAAGGAGGAGGGTGACACGCACCCCCTCTGGGTTTATAACAGGCCCCTCCTGGGGCCCACAATCTCTGCCCCCGGGCTTCCACTGGCTCTCCAACAAAAGGGGGGGGCCCAAAAGCCAACCGATAACCAGGGCCACCGTGGGGGCTGTAAAAGGGGTGACCTGCGGTGCGGGGGCCTGGGGGCTCCACGAGCAAGATCAGGGCTTCGTTGTGGCACAGGGACCCTCCGATGAGGCTTCCTTTCCCCCCTGCCTGTCCACAACACTACAGGGACTCCAGTGGGGAGGGGGGCCTCGGATGAGGCTTCCTTCGCCACCAAATCCTCTCCAGTTGAAAAAAGGCTCGCCGGAGCCACGGCGGTGATTGGCCCTAAGTTTGGGCCTTCTGGTGCCCCGGGGTTTCCTCTGAGCGAACCTCGCCCCGGGGTTTCCTCTCCTTCAGGTTCTCCTCATGCGTGGGGGCACAGAAGCAGTGCTTCACTCGCGATTTGAAGAAACTACCCGCCAGGGCTGTGACAGTGATTAAAAACATGCGCTTTACAAAGCACAACGCCCGGGTCGCGGCGGTAAATCCTGGGGACAGAGCACTTTATAGATCAAAAGATGGGCGCTCCTCCAGGCGTTAGATTTATTTCTGTTGCAGGGGTCCAGGGCCACGGCACCCAGCCCCTGGGGGACAACAGTAAAACAGAAAGGAGCACAGGTGGTAGGGCCCAGGAGCAGGCCAGCACAAGGTGGATGCAGGCAAGTGGCAGTTCCTCCAGGTGACTAAGCAGGTCACAGGTCAGCACAGCAGCAGCAGTCCATGGTGGTTCCTGGTGAGTCCCTCTAGCATTATGTGTCCAGTTCCAAAATGTCACAGAGTTCCCAAAATGTGGAGAAAACTCACCTGTACTTAAACTCATTTTTACAGTGTGTCCACAAAGGAAGGGGAGAGGAGGTTCCAACCAGCTACAACTGGTTCTGGGAGTATGCCCTCTCTCCTCCAGCACAGGCTCCAAACATCAGTTGGGGTAAACAACCCTATTGTGTGAGACCAGGGCACAGCCTTTAGAAATGCAGGTGTGCCTCGCCTCTCCCTTCTCTCAGCCCAGGAAGACTATCCAGCATGCAGATGCACCTCTGTGACACCTCCACTCTCCCTGTGTACAGGCTGTCTGAAAAGTATGAACAAAGCCCAACTGTCACTCTGCCCAGACGTGGATTGGAGTCAAGCTGCAAAACACCAGAGTCATAAGCACAGAGAAATGCTCATGTTCTAGAAGTGGCACTGCTGTAATAGTAATTAAAAAAACACTTACACCAGTAAGCAGCATTTCTCATCACCATTTCAACCATACCAAGCATGCCTATGCTACACCTCATAAATCAGACAATACTCCCTACACATAAGGCAGGGCATTTCCAATGCAATCCTATGAGAAGGCAGCACTGACAGCAGTGAGACACCAAGTTAGGCTGTTTGTTACTACCAGGACAGGCCACACAACATGGCACATGTCCTGCCTTCTCCATACATAGCACCTTGCCCATAGGGCTGGCTAGAGCCTACCTTAGGGGTGACTGACATGAAGTAAAAGGGGAGTTCTGGGCCTGGCAAGTAAATTTAGATGCCAGGTCCCTGTGGCAGAAAACTGTGCACGCAGGCCCTGCGCTAGCAGGCCTGAGACAGGTTTGAAAGGCTACTTCAGTGGGGGGGTGCAAGCAGCGCTGCAGGCCCACTAGTAGCATTTCATTTACAGACCCTGGGCTTGGAGATACCACTGTACAATGGACTTACAGGTAAATTAAGTATGCCAAATATATCATACCAACTTTTGAAGGGAGAGCACCTGCATTTTAGCACTGATCAGCAGTGTTAAGTGTTCAGAGTCCTAGAGCCAACAGTGAGAGGTCAGAAAAAATAGGGGGAAGGAGGCAAAAAGTCAGGGGGTGAACCTGTCCCAAGGACCAGGTCCAACAATACATATGTACAACAAATGTCATAAGCAAACAAGGAAAGTAAGATGTGGAAGGTGCAGAAGTGTCAGGAGGCAGGAGAGGACGTCGTTTGGCAGGGCGAGCATTATAAGCTCCCCCATACGTTTAAGGCTTGCAGACCAAGCCTAAATCTATTTTACCAGCTGGATTTTCTAGTCGTTAATCTTGGGTCTCGTGTTTAAACATCTAGGAAATCCAGGGACAGGAACACTAGGATAGTTATAATTGGGCACATCAAGGGACTCTTCTCCACCTCATTTATAATCAGGGCCTCAGTGTTTTTGGAGAAAGGGTGATTGGAGATCTAACTGTGTAAATTTCTCTCGAGCCCTTATTGTCCTAGGAGAAACATGCTTCTAGTTTCTAGGGTAACTTGGCCACAACACAGTTTCCGCCTTCTTTCACCAACCTCCTGAATATCCTATTTCCTTCTCATGCTGTGGGATGAAAGTAATACTGACGCACAAATAACTTCAGCCAGGAACAATTCACTATCAGTTCCTTATTAGAATATAAGCACTAGGACAGGCAGTTTTACCACAATACATATGTATCCAGGCAATTATTGTGGACTGTTCTTTAAATGGGTTCTCCAAGTTGAGTATAGGTCTTAAATCCTATGTTTTCTGCCCTACCTAATTGCAATGGGTCTACGTTCACACAAGGGCCTAGTCTCTTCAGGGGCTCTTTTGAATTTTGCCACACAGTTTTGTTCACAATAATGATGATGACGTTTCTCTTCTCATCTCTGAACTCTCTAAACTCTTGCAGTTTCTTAATTCAGGAAACGTGTTATTTGTTAGAGATAAAAGCACCCAGTTCGGTTATCAAACGGTCTTGAGCTCGTGGTCCATGAATAATTGACAAGATGCTTGTATAGTTCACCAGGAACTTTCTCAGGACAGTCATACACAGTAGTACAGAGTTTCAGTTGGTTGCTAACTACATAAACTGACTGTGACTTCGTATTAAACCTAAAGTGAATAAGTTATGAAGCTCTTCCTTCCTGTACTTGACATCTGAAATAATATTTGGCCTAACTGTATTGAGGATGCTTGTGGTGGCACATGCCCAAGTGTATTATAGTCTGTTTTTTTCCAAGATTTGTCAGAGAAGGCTATCAATTTGCACCAGTCTGTGGTCACATCTCACTTTCACCTATGGATTACTATGTTCACCAAAAAGGATAATACAGGGTATTATGGTATGAAGGGGATCTCAGCCTATCCTTTATTTTCTAAGCCTCCACTTGACATGTTTCCATCTTCCTATGTTTCCTTTGCAAGGAGTCTCCTAATAGACCTTCCATAAAGGGTCTAGGTTAATATGCTGTATCTCTTGTTGAAGAGTTTTCATTGTGAAGGTTCCCTAAAATGTATGAATTTTTGTCTTACAATAACATGGATTTCCCAAGGTTTGCACAAGGATAAGATTTTATTAACAACAAGGGGGGGGAGGGGTCATATTCCTCAGCCCTCAGGGATACCTGGATGCACCATGTTAGACTTTCTCTGATATCTTTCATCGTCAATTTATTTGATCTGATTCTCTCCTTTTTGCATTAGGAGTAGAAACAGGGAGTTAGATTCTTGATCCTGAAGAAAGCCACAGGGAACATGTTGACCAAACAGGAACTTGGGTCATTATAATCACTAGTTTTCTGTGCATCTTCCTTTTTAAACCAAACCGCTTGAAGGTGGTAATAAGGGGAGGACCACAAAAGGACTTTACACAGGGTTATATAAAAATATATTCTTATATCATTCATAAAACATAGGCCAAAATGACATTATTCAGGAATACTGGACGCAATATGCCAATCCTGAATTAGTACTAATCACCTTGTTTATACAAGAATGTTATATATCAGGGCAGAAGCACAGCAGGTAGGCTATAATCGAAAACAGAGGCATCCCCAGACACCATAAGAATTGTTTCTGTTATGCAAATCCTGAGATGATAGGCCTTATCTGGACCATGGTAGGCAAACACGATCTGCACAACTGGCCACAAATCCACATTGCAGCCCCAACCCCACCAGGCTGTTTTCAATATCTAGGTGCCAGTAAGTTGCGATGGCCCAGCCGCAGTGCGTGGCTCTCAGAAGCTATGAGGCCCCCTCTGGGGCAGTGGCAATGGCATCATACTCATTCCTTTGCCCAGTCCATCACTTCTCCCTTGGTGGGCGGAGGGGCACTGCATCTGAGAAGGGATTCTCTGCTGCCTGGGCAATAGTGCAGCTCCACACCACCTTCTTCTCTCCCACTGCTTGGCACACACTCGGGGAGCTGGAATGAAGAAGGGAAAAAAGAGTGAAGCCTCCCACATGCCCCAAAGGCAAGCCAATTGTTCTTCATGCGCTAAGAGGCCTGAGCCAGTAACAACAAAGTGGAGATTGAAGACAGTCCTCAGAGGCTAGTTTCAGGCACAAATCAGTCAGCAGCACACAGCGCTCACCAATTGCAAGGTGGCAATGAACCCCCACATGGTGCCTTCCATGTGCTGGGACTCTTCAGAGAGCGCTGAAGGGGGGAGGGGACAGGCAGGCCAGGATAAAGTCTTAGTTGCAGGGTGGTGTTTTTTTCAGCAGCCTAACAGGCGAGCAGACCAGCACACGACCAGCAAGTAGTGTCCAAGGCAGTTCCACCTAACATCACCCTAAGTGCCTATCAAAACTAGAGCCAGGGAGTAGCTGGCAATAGGGTGACAAACAGAAAAGCAGTCCACATGAGTCAGTTGTGCAGTCCAACAATCCTTATGGCAGAGTTCCAGTCCCAGCTCCTAAAATGCTCTAAAAATCATGGGACAAGAGCCCATGTACTTATGCTTCAGGTGCCCAGGTTCTAGAAGGTGGGAGAACATTCCACTCAGATCTGACCAGTTCTAAAAAATTCCCATCTCCCCTACTGTTGCTCCAGACATCAGTAGGGGGTAAACAAGCCTTTTGTGTGAATGCAGGACACAGCCTATTCAAGTGTAAAGTGTGCAACACCTTCCCCTGTCCCAGCCCAGGAAGATCATCAGTATGAAGATGAATGCAGATGTAATCCTGTCACATCTAACCCTCCCTGAAGGATGGCTGTCTAAAGAGTACACACAAAGTGGAGCTGTCACCCTGCTCCAGGCGTGGATTGAAATCAGGTTGTAAAGCACCAGAGTTATTGGTACAGAGAAATGCCCACTATCTAAAAGTGGCATTTCTAAAATAGTCATGCAAAATCTCCCTGAATCAATAAGCAAGATTTCTCACTACTATTCCAAACATACCAAATATGTCCACGTTACTCTTCACAGATTAGAAATTACACGTAGACATATATAAGGGAAATCCCAATGCAAACCAATTAGAGGAGCAGCACTCACAGCTGTGAAAAATGAAATAGGCTGCTTGTCACTACTAGGCCATGTAAACATAAAAATTATGGGCCTGATTCCGAGGCCGGCGGGCGGCGGTCACCGCCCGCCTGGCGGGAACCGCCATATGGCCGCTCCGCGGTCGAAAGACCGCGGAGGCCATTCAGGCTTTCCCGCTGAGCTGGCGGGCGACCGCCAGGAGGCCGCCTACCAGCACAGCGGGAAACCCCTCCCCACGAGGAAGCCGGCTCCGAATGGAGCCGGCGGAGTGGGTATGTGCGACGGGTGCAGTTTGCACCCGTCGCGTATTTCAGTGTCTGCATTGCAGACACTGAAATACACAGTGGGGCCCTCTTACGGGGGCCCCTGCAGTGCCCATGCCATGGGCATGGGCACTGCAGGGGCCCCCAGGGTCCCCGTGGAACCCCCTACCGCCATCCTGTTCCTGGCGGGAGACCCACCAGGAACAGGATGGCGGTAGAGGGTGTCAGAATCCCCATGGCGGCGGAGCGCGCTCCGCCGCCATGGAGGATTCTCCCGAGCAGCGGAAAGTCGGCGGGAGACCGCCGACTTTCAGTTTCTGACCGCGGCTGAACCGCCGCGGTCAGAATGCTCGACGGAGCACCGCCAGCCTGTTGGCGGTGCTCCCGTGGTCGGTGACCCTGGCGGTCACCGACCGCCAGGGTCAGAATGACCCCCTATATGTCCTACCTATTACATACACAGCACCTTGCCTAAAGGGCTAGCTAGAGCCTACCTTACAGGTGATGTAATAAAAGGGGAGTTTAGGCCTTGGAAAGTAGTTGACTTGCCAAGTCAGTGTGGCAGTATAGTGTGCCTGCAGGCACTCTAGTAGCAAGCACAAGACATGTTTGAAAGGCTACTTCTATGGGTGGAGCAATCTGCGCTGCAGACCTACTGGTAGCATGTAATTGACAGGCCCTGGGTATATGGTTTACCATTTTACAAGGGACGTACAGGTAAATTAAATAAGTCAAACAGTAAACCAATGATACCAAGTTTTAGGGGTGAGAGCACATGCACTTTAGCACTGAATAGCAGTGGTAAAGTGCCCAGAGTCAAAATACCAAAAAAAACGAGGTTCAGAAAAGCAGATCATCAACGGCAAAACGTTTGGGGACAACCCTGCAGAAAGGGCCATTTCCAACATAGGGCTAAGAACTTCTAAGCATTGTGGATGGCAGCCTCTCTCCCTGCTGCCTCTGCACTACAGTCTGCATGTACAGCTGTAAGGTTGAACTTGGATTTTTTACTTCAGCTGTGGTTGTGGAAGTTGGACTTTCACAGATGAATTGATGACTTCTCATGGGGGTGTGACATTAAAAGTCATCAATGTGAGGTACCTGCACTGTGTTTATTAGATGAGACAGGTATTAGACTTTGAATTTATTGAAATGATTGACATTTACATAATTTATTAAAGTATAAGCTAGCTTCACTAGTAATGTGCCCCTTACTTGTTGTCTTGCTTTCCTTCTCTTCTCTTATGACCGAGCTGACAAACCTTCTCTGGAATGCACTTCTTAGTTTAAAGAAGACATTTATTATTATTATTACTTCACCACGAGGTTCCTGAAAGACGCGATTAGTAGGTTGGAAGCACACATTCAAAAGTAGTCGCAGCAATTAAAGCAAAATATATCAAAGTACTTCTCAATTGCAATGTACAAAGCAAATACATGTGATTATATTATAGCATAACTTCAAAGCAAAGCATAAAAGTCAAAATTGCATCACTGTAGGGCCTATCACTCCTTGTCATCTTTCTCCTATCTTCAAGTTGATGACTCCGGTTCAACTGCGAGAAAGAGACTTTCCACCCAAACGGGAGCCAGGCAGCTGACGTCTGCTCCTGACTGAAGTCCTGGAAGATCTCTCCCTGCTGCTGCCCAGGGCCACCGTTACCCCTTCCTCTCAAACTCGGGAAATAAAACAAGCCATTGGAGATTGGACAGATTTCCTAGACCTCTCCTATTTCCAAGGCTGAGCAGAAAGGAAAACACCAAATATACGCACTCTTATCAAGTTAGGGTTCGTGTGAATTCAATTTAAAAAACACAGCTTGGAAAAACACAGCTCATCTGCAATGTCTCAACTGCAATGTCTAACTCCACGTTAACTCCACAAGATATATGTACACAATACCAAAAATATGCAGTATAGTCTTAGAAAACAGTGCAAACAATGTAAAGTTACAATAGGATGCAATGGGGACACATAAGGATAGGTGCAACACAAACCATATACTCCAAAAGTGGAATGCGAACCACGAATGGACCCCAAACCTATGTGACCTTGTAGAGGGTCGCTGGGACTGTAAGAAAACAGTGAGGGTTAGAAAAATAGCCCACCCCAAGACCCTGAAAAGTGAGTGCAAAGTGCACTAAAGTTCCCCAAAGAGCACAGAAGTCGTGATAGGGGAATTCTGCAGGAAAGACCAAAACCAGCAATGCAACAACGATGGATTTCCAGACGAGGGTACCTGTGGAACAAGGGGACCAAGTCCAAAAGTCACGATCAAGTCGAGAGTGGGCAGATGCCCAGGAAATGCCAGCTGTGGGTGCAAAGAAGCTGCTACTGGACAGTAGAAGCAGAGGATTCTGCAAGAACGACAAGGGCTAGAAACTTCCCCTTTGGAGGATGGATGTCCCACGCCGTGGTGAGTCGTGCAGAAGTGTTTTCCTGTGGAAAGACTGTAAACAAGCCTTGCTAGCTGCAAAGCTCACGGTTGGGGTTTTTGGGTGCTGCTGTAGCCCAAGAGGGACCAGGATGTCACCAATTGCGTCAGGGGACAGAGGGGGTGCCCAGCAAGACAAGGAGTCCTTCTCAGAAGCAGGCAGCACCCGCAGAAGTGCCGGAACAGGCACTACGAAGTGGAGTGAAACGGTGCTCACCCGAAGTTGCACAAATGAGTCCCACGCCGCCGGAGGACAACTCAGGAGGTCGTGCAATGCAGGTTAGAGTGCCGTGGACCCAGGCTTGGCTGTGCACAAAGGATTCCCTTGGAAAGTGCACAGGAGCCGGAGTAGCTGCAAAACACGCGGTTCCCAGCAATGCAGTCTGGCGTGGGGAGGCAAGGACTTAACTCCACCAAACTTGGACTGAAGAGTCACTTGGACAGAGTTGCTGGATTCAAGGGACCTCGCTCGTCGTGTTGAGAGGAGACCCAGAGGACCGGTGATGCAGTTCTTTGGTGCCTGCGGTTGCAGGGGGAAGATTCCGTCGACCCACAGGAGATTTCTTCGCAGCTTCTAGTGCAGAGAGGAGGCAGACTACCCCCACAGCATGCACCAGCAGGAAAACAGTCGAGAAGGCGGCAGGATCAGCGTTACAGAGTTGCAGTAGTCGTCTTTGCTACTTTGTTGCAGTTTTGCAGGCTTCCAGCGCGGTCAGCAGTCGATTCCTTGGCAGAAGGTGAAGAGAGAGATGCAGAGGAACTCGGATGAGCTCTTGCATTCGTTATCTAAGGAAATCCCCAAAGCAGAGACCCTAAATAGCCAGAAAAGAGGGTTTGGCTACTTAGGAGAGAAGATAGGCTAGCAACACCTGAAGGAGCCTATCAGAAGGAGTCTCTGACGTCACCTGCTGGCCCTGGCCACTCAGAGCAGTCCAGTGTGCCAGCAGCACCTCTGTTTCCAAGATGGCAGAGGTCTGGAGCACACTGGAGGAGCTCTGGGCGCCTCTCAGGGGAGGTGCAGGTCAGGGGAGTGGTCACTCCCAATCCTTTGTCCAGTTTCGCGCCAGAGCAGGGCTGAGGGGTCCCTGAACCGGTGTAGACTGGCTTATGCAGAAATGGGCCATCTGTGCCCATGAAAGCATTTCCAGAGGCTGGGGGAGGCTACTCCTCCCCTGCCTTAACACCTTATTCCAAAGGGAGAGGGTGTAACACCCTCTCTCTGAGGAAGTCCTTTGTTCTGCCTTCCTGGGCCAAGCCTGGCTGGACCCCAGGAGGGCAGAAACCTGTCTGAGGGGTTGGCAGCAGCAGCAGCTGCAGTGAAACCCCTGAAAAGGCAGTTTGGCAGTACCCGGGTCTGTGCTAGAGACCCGTGGGATCATGGGATTGTGCCAACAATGCCAGGATGGCATAGAGGGGGCAATTCCATGATCTTAGACATGTTACATGGCCATATTCGGAGTTACCATTGTGAAGCTACACATAGGTAGTGACCTATATGTAGTGCATGCGTGTAATGGTGTCCCCGCACTCACAAAGTCTGGGGAATTGGCCCTGAACAATGTGGGGGCACCTTGGCTAGTGCCAGGGTGCCCACACACTAAGTAACTTAGCACCTAACCTTTACCAGGTAAAGGTTAGACATATAGGTGACTTATAAGTTACTTAAGTGCAGTGGTAAATGGCTGTGAAATAACGTGGACGTTATTTCACTCAGGCTGCAGTGGCAGGCCTGTGTAAGAATTGTCAGAGCTCCCTCTGGGTGGCAAAAGAAATGCTGCAGCCCATAGGGATCTCCTGGAACCCCAATACCCTGGGTACCTCAGTACCATCTACTAGGGAATTATAAGGGTGTTCCAGTATGCCAATGTAAATTGGTGAAATTGGTCACTAGCCTGTTAGTGACAATTTGGAAAGAAATGAGAGAGCATAACCACTGAGGTTCTGGATAGCAGAGCCTCAGTGAGACAGTTAGTCATAACACAGGTAACACATTCAGGGCACACTTATGAGCACTGGGGCCCTGGCTGGCAGGGTCCCAGTGACACATACAACTAAAACAACATATATACAGTGAAAAATGGGGGTAACATGCCAGGCAAGATGGTACTTTCCTACACATTGGTAAAAGGATTTGAGCGTGGCTGGACACCTGGAAGCTTAAATGGCCAAACCTCCTCCTTGAGATAGTATTTGTTACTGGACCGTTCCACTCATATTCCAGGGAATCGTACCAAACTGTGATCTGATAAACACATCTTGTTCTAAATTCGATTTACAAAAATATTGCTCTATTGTTATTAATCAAATTACTTTTAGCAATTTCTTAAGTCCCAGCAGCCAGAGCGCTGGAATTCAGTCCACTCAAAGCAATCTCAAGGAAGAGTCTGGTCTGAACCTTGATGTCCTTTATTACCTCAGAAAAAGACAGAGAGGCATAAGCTGCCTAGCCCCTGCACAGTGCAGTAGATTTCAAACAACATAAGGGAGATGGAGGAAAGCCTCTACCTGCTGGCCTACCTCGATGGCAGGAGAAGCATTCTCATGGGTCCTGGCTGTACAGCCCATCAAGTTGAATCAGAATGGAATCTAACTTCACTGCCCCCTGTTAGATAGAGACAAGACATGAATTTGGGGATAGTCACGTGGTCCAACACATGCCATCCATGTAACGTTGGGCTGTTTCAGACATTTTTGAAGGAAAATAAGTGTCTACCTGACAAAACAGCCCCTATCCCCACCAGGAAGATCCAGGTTTTCTATATTGTAGGCCAAGTGCACAAGTTAAACTTTATGCCAAACATATTTTCATTAAGGTCAGGGCCTAGAAAAATATCCTTCTCCTCTGAAATGGTATCATTATCTGGAAAGGGTCAGAAAGAAAAACTGAATTAGACGAAATCGGAAGCAGAAGGAAGGGAAACTAAACGTGTCTCTGCATACTTAATTGCTTGGCAGAAGAATGTTCTGAAAAAAATCCATCTTAACATCCTTGGAAATAAGCTGAGTAGGAAGGAGCAGGTGCTTAGCCATGTGGTGACAATGAGAGAAACTGTGAAGAAGAAACAAATAAGCAGATAAAGGACAATGGATTGTTCACCCTGAATATCAAACCTACAATGCTGTTGGGACAGAATACTGAAAAATAAATATAGGCAGGTAACTCAGTCTACAATAGATTTTCTGTACTTTACTCCTCATTTAAGTACCTATCTGGGACACATATCTCCAAGGCACTTAGAAATAGAGTTAGGAATAGTACATTTACAACTCCCTATATGCACGTACTGTTCGATATTTTGTCCCTCGATAGTCTGTCCTCGAAATTATTGTATCTCAATATTATTGATGTTGCAGTAGAATGCTTAAAATTTTACAGGGAAACAATGAAGTAAAAGCAACTGAAAATGTCGCTACCATCATGTTTTGTATTAATAAATCAAAGGTTAGAAAAGATGGAACCAGTACACCGAAGCACACGGAATACATGCAAGAATTTGGCAGGCTCGGTCAATTTAAACCACCCCAATGCTCATCATGCGACAGAGACCATAAAGTGTGGAGCAGAAACAGGGAGATATAAGTGATACTTTGTAACACAGCTGAAAGTGGAAGTAACTAAAGAGAACTCACGGTTGTAGGCAACAATTGCAGTCATGCAGCGCCTGCTGAACTCCACATGCGCGCTAGTTGATTCAGCCAAAACAGCAGGTCGCGCCAGTAAGCTCGTGCCAGGCACCAAACTTACAATACAGTTTCCATTAACTAACAAAAGGATTGTCTGTCAAAGACAGAAACAGGACTTATGGAAGGGATGATCTACAAGTTATAACGCCTAATAGAACTTGAGGAAGGAGGAAACTGAGTCTGGCCGTTGAGGATTTTTTCATGGGTGGCAGCGCAAAGCACATAACTTGAATACGCGATGACTGGTGCGAGGTAGGGGATGAGGAAGTAATGTTGCTCGAAGGCAAACAGCTGAGCTTGTCTTCATTTGATTAATCTTATAGACTTGTCTAAACTTGAGTCTTTCACGTTTACTGCTTTTGGTTATCTTCCCCTATTATCAGTTGTCTTACTGTGCAGTTTTTTCCCCGATTTTTTTATGTAAGCCAATTCCCAATGCTCTAGAGCAGAAAGTTGGAAATCTGCCACGCTTGGGGGGCATATTAATAGGCCCCTAGCGCCACCTTGTGCCACATTAACGTAATTTATTCTGACGTTAATGTGGCCCAACGCGGCCAAAGTCCCTGTGACGTATTTACAGGGTGGAGCAATGCATGCATTGCGCCACCATGTAACCCTTTGCACTACATTATGCCTGTGCCAGGCATAATGTATGCAAAGGGGGCGTTTCACCCCTTAGAGGAGCCTGAAAAATGGCTTAAGAAAACCCTATGAGATTTCCTTACGCCATTTTTAACGGCACTTTTTTTTTTTTAACGGCTGCTCAAGAGCAGGTGTTAAAACGGGCCTTCCATTTTTAGAATGGGGCCCTAGGTACTCTGCAGGAGTAGCCCCAATATTTTGGCACTACTCCGGCAGAGTACATCAATAGCATCATAAAAGATGACGCTATTGCCCCCTACCCTGCAGCAAGGTGCGACGTGTTTTAAATACGGCACACACATGATGGCAGTTTGGGGGTGCTAAGGGGCAAAGGGAAAGTGGCACTGCACTCGGTGCAGTGTCACTTTCCACAAATCTTCCCCTAGGATTCTTCTTATGTTCAAAGAACTTTTCTGGAAATAACAGTGAGGGCCAGATTTAAAGAAAAGAGGCGCAGGGCAGTGCTGCGCCAAAATTGGTAGCCCGTGCTGCCTCACTTTAGAAACGCAGGGATGCACTGTGTTTAAGGGAATATGGCGCACCCCTGTGTTTCTCCCTGCGCTGGTGCTAAATCTAGCTGCCAGCACCAAAGAGGCATCCTTGCACCATCGTGCAAGGATGTCTGTGTTGAAGGATGCGATTCTTTATATACAGGAAGGTGTCCCTTCCTGCACATAAACAATCACTAATGGCGCTTTGGCACTTCTGTGTGCACAATGCAGCACACACAGAAGTGCCAAAGTGTTTTTTTTTAATGGGTTGTTTACGTGCAGGAAGGGACACCTTCCCGCACATAAACAATCATTTCTGGCATTTTGCTTTTTCTATGTATGCGGCACAATGCAGCACGCATAGAAAAATCGAAAAACGAGGATGAATAAAAGTATTCCTCCTTGTTCCACCCTTCTATTGCCACCCCTGGCATGGGGTTAGTATTGGCGCTACCTCTGGTTTATGTGATTTCATAAATCTGAGGCAGTGTAAACATGCAATAGGTGTTGCTGTGGCATGCCCACAGCAACACCCATTGCATGCCCCTTCCACGCACAATGCTGCATGGGAAGGGTCCATATTTACAAGGTGGCGTTAAGCCACAAAAAGTGACCTAACACCACCTTGGAAATATGGCGTTGTGCTTAGCACCACACGAGCGTCACAAAAAGTGCCGCTCCTGTGGCATTAGGGCCCTATAAATACAGCCCTCAGGTGAGTTGTGGACTGAAGAGTTGACCTCTTTAAATGTTTTTTAGATTGATGTTGAATTGAAATAAAGTGGTTCAAGATTTATTTGTGCAGAATTTCACAACTATTTTCCTTCTACACTGGTCATGACAAATTGGCAAATCACCTATTGCACAGTCGGTGAATTTATACGATTCAGTAACACAAATAAGTAGACGCTTTAATTGCATCTGTGAGCGAAATAGTATTCCCGTAATGTGTGGATATTAACGCAGTGTGAATGCTAAAAGGCATATTAACGTGATTGGCGTATGCAAGAATGAAGTACATCAGACAATATAACTGGAAATATGGTTAGAACATACAAAGCGTGATAACAGGACATGATTTTCCTTTACAAATATTTATCTGAAAGGACATGGCGCCATCTGGTGGAAGTTGGTGGCGTAGGTTTTGGTTACGTTCACATTTACTGCTAACTCAATGTTAGTGAAGACTAAAATAATGATGTATTCTGCTAACAGAAATGTAGCTGCCTTTCATGAAGCATTGTTTATAATCAATACAACAATTAAACTGCCATATGGAAGCATTTTTGTGCTTCTGGCAGGGCAAAAGTGGTTTTCATGCAAACATTTAATGCTTTAAAATTAACTCTCATACACCACTTCCAACTGCACATCAGGCCATAATTGGAATAATACTGCAGTTCATTCACCAAGCTAATTGCACAGTTTAAGAATGTTATACCAGGAACATGCCTGGCACTTGGGCGAAGCTGGCGCACAAATTGCTGCCTAGCGCAAAAGCAGGCACACCTGCGTTATGGTGCAAATGTACCTGCATTGTGGGAATGATTGCTTTTACAGAAAGGGACATCCTTCCGCCAAAAATAATCACAAGAGGTGTTTTCCTCTTTCTATGTGTGCTGCAGAATGCAGCATATATAGAAAGAGTTAAAAAAGGGGAGAAATAAAGACATTTATATCTGTTGCTTCACTCTTACGCCACCCCTGAGGTGGTATAGGAATCTGAAGCATTTCCAGACTTGTAAATCTGGGAATGCGTCAGATTCCATCAGATTCCATGGGTGTGGCATGGTAACACTCACAGCAACACCCATTGAATGTCCCTTTCACGCAGTGCTATGCATGAGACGAGTCCATATTTACAAGCCCATGAAAAGCCACGCAATGTGGCTTCGCCTGACCTTGTATATACAGGCTGGCACACTGCACCACCTGAGCGTCAAAACAAATAACGCTCCCGTGGCGCAGTGTGCTGCTAGGACCTCGTAAATGAGGCCCTTTGTTTCTTAACTCTTTTATTGGCTTGCTATTGTTACACATGTAACCATATCCATGTCTTTGAGGAAAGCCTTGCTTTTTCTGCAACATCCAGTGGTGACCCAGGTATTCCAGGCAGAAACTAGGTCACCATTTAGTATTAAAATTATTTATTCTTTGAGTGTGCTCATTCCCAACTTACATAAAGACTATATGCCTGTAAGTCTCCTCCCAGTGGGCATATGCAGGAAAATTATTATGCACCTAATAATAGCATCTTTTGTGATCTACCAAACTTACTTTTTATGCCATTTAACTTATTGCCCAGAACCCTAGAGAAGGAGACTGTACCCTGTGTATGAGAAAGAGGGAGTCTTATCTAATCATTGACTTAGAAACAATAACCCCCAATGATTTGAACCATGATGAAGAATTAAGTGTACAGTTACAGAAATATTGAATTATGCTTCTTTATTGGTGTTCATGACTGTCTTCAGTGTTTCTTGAGGATTTTATATAAATATATATATACTTGTGCCCCCCTCCCCATTTTTGCAATTTTTTGCATTTTCTGACTGTATGGGTCTGATAATGAGTTTGGCGGTCACTAGACCGCCAGGCCCGCGGTGGTGGTCAGGACCATCGCTGCTGTAGCAGTCTGACCACCACATTAAAACACTGGCAGTCAGACTGCCACGGTACCGCCGTCTCTGCCAGCATCGGCCACACCCGGTTTCAGCACCACCCTGCTGATTACGGCCTGGTTCTCCATCAGACTTTTCTGGGGGAGAACAGGTGCAGGGAGCCACAGGGGGGCTCCTGCACTGCCCATACACTTTTCATCGGCAGTGTAGGGGTCCCCCTGTCCAGCACCCTCACAATGCTTACTGTCTGCTGTGCAGACTGTGAGCATTGCGAGGGTGCTAGTGCCCCTCACGGGCGGCAGCCGCTGGCTTGATTGTGAGCCGGCGACAATGCTTCTACCACATTCTCACTGGGCTGACAGGCGGAAACCTTGGTTTCCGCCTGTCATAATGGGCCCAGCAGGAAGGTAGCCAGTAAGGCGGCAAACTCCCTATCGGAAGTTCGGTGGACAGGTCATCCCGTCCGCCGAACTCATAATCAGCCCCTACGTCCTGGATTATTTTGTTCATGCCTCCTACCTCTGACTGTCTTGACCCTGTCATGGTGTATTTTTTTACAGGAAGAAAGGAAGTGCTGCCCGGTCGGCTCTTTTGCGAGTGTTTGGGCGATGAGCACCACTACCCCTGTCTTCGACTTCACAACGGTGGTGTTTTGCACATCAAGAAAAGATTTGCATTATTTTTTTAAGCTATGCTTTGATGTTTATGTTGTCATTTTTTGCACATGTTCATGGGCCAAGCTACCAAGGGTTGAGCAAGGAATAATTTATTGAGACCTTGTCTGGACCTAATGTGGGATTGTGGCCTGTTACTAAGTGTAGGTACCTACCTGTCCAAATAACCCATCTTCCAACATTTTTGTGTGCAGTGGCAGGTTCCAGTACTTGTGTTTAATATCACCATACAGCATTTAAGTGAAGCAAAGTAAAAATCCTCCAAATTAACTTAGAGCAAAAATGTTTTTGGATTTTTCAAATTTGGACTCATTACTTTTTAATTACATCATTTTTGATTTTATTAAATTGTTCTGATCAATTGGTACCAACGATTTTTGTGACCCAAGAGGGGCAGGAAGGGGTGTGTTAGAGAGAATTAGTCACACCAGTGAGTGGGCTCAGTCAGATGTAAGCTCAAGCAGAGATTTTCTCCACGTTGGATTTTTAAAGAATGTTGCTTTCTGATATTGATTTCTGCAGGGAGTGGTCACTCCAGAGGGTGGCACCCTGCACCCCATTGGTCAGGGGGGTCCTCCTGCCTGCCAACCCAGGAGCAAGGATACATATGGCAGAGCTGCCCAGCAACTCAGATCCCTGTTGGAAGAAAATAATGGAAAAGAAGGACTGCCCTGCTGAATCCCCGCTCTGCACCTGAAGGACTGAACCAGCTGAAAACTCTGGGCTTCACCACAAGAAGGACTTTGTCTTGCTTCTGCAACTCCAGGAGCATTCAAACATTTACATTGCACTATGTAGCCTAGGTAAATGTGGTAAATGTATCACCTTCCATGTCACTCTGTTTCTAATCCAAGGTATTGTTAGTGAAATGTAGGTACTCACCAAGTAATGTGCCACACAGTAGGGCCTGGATTCCTTTATTTTGTTTAATTAAGCTACTTGTCTTATGAGCATTACATTTTATATCAGGTGTTACTTATACATTGTCTATATATGAGAATGCTTTGTTTGTTGCATTATTTTCTCAACAATATTCTTGAGTTTATGTTTTGGATTGGTATGTGACTCCACTCTAAGATGGCAGCCATGTTTTCTATGGATGCACTGTCATCTTTTGGGGTTGGGGTCGAGGTTGGGTATGTTGTTTATGTTGATGACAGCTGTGGTAAATACACTGGGGTGTTTGCATTATGGTTGCATGAGCAAGGCCGCTTTGACAGCTAAACACGTTATGCAAGAATAAACCCTTGTGTTTTGTCACTGGCATCCTGAGTGAGGGTTTACTTGGATTGGATTACAACTTTGCATATGAAGCCCAGTGTGCTCGACCAGCTTTGTGCCCAACCCCCAGGGGTACATGGTCCCGTTTTTCTTCAAGCATGTTTGGTTTCTAAAGTACAAGGACCAACTACCAGCCACCAGGAACCTGAAATACACTCTGGACTTTCTGAATATGCCAGGTGGGGCTATTGATTTGGATAGAGGTGAGCGCAAATGTGGGGGCCATTTGGGGAAAGGTTTCAGGCAGGTTGGAGCAAGCACTGGGAACATTCAATCTGGAGCCCCCACACAAGCGTTTGTGACATCTCTATGCTTAGTTGCATTTTTGTGGTGCACATTTGTTTTCCCAACATCAAGTGAACTGCAGTGCATTAAGTGACCTGTGAAATAATTGTAGTGAGCAGCAGCAGGGGGAACCTGTCAACTACATGACAAGGGCATCAGTCAAGTCGTTCTGAACCATGAGAGGGTTTTTACTCCTGCTACCACACCATGACTGAGATGGTGAGGATCAGAGGAAAGTGGCAGGTCGAGCACTATTTGCTAGTGTTTATGCGAAAGGTGGGGCTTCTTCCAAGAACATTGAATCAGTAGTTGAACTTAAACAAAAATGAAGGAACTTGAAAAAATGTGCAGATCCAAGATCTCAAAATGGTGGGAGTTGACATCCATACAAAATTATGTAGCCAAGGGGATGGTCTTTAGAGGCTTGTATATATACATTGTTTTCTCCTATGCATCACCTAACCTTAAAATGATGAAGGAATGGGCAGACAGTGCAGCAGCCAGTTCCAGAAGGATGTTGGACATTCGGATAAAATATTTCAAGCTGGATAGGGAGACCTTATAAAGTAGATCGATGTCATCAAGAGAGAGCTGGTCTCCAGGCTGGAGAAATACTATGGAAAAATTCAAGGCTGGTATGACTGCTCGCCTCAAGAAACACAAGGAAGAAAACACTCCAAATTCCACGGTGATTACGATGACTATGTGGATTCTGACTTTCAGCCAAAGGTTTGATAAGGTGTTTGACAAAAGTATGGTAGTATCTTCAGATCCTACACAAGGCAACACCTCCATATCTCACAAAGGAGCTATTATAGGGATGGGCACTTTGGCATCTATTGAAAGCGATGCTTCAAGAAGTCGACATAGTTTCAAATCTGCAACTTTTTTTTGGACAAATTTCAGCTCTTGCGGAGGGACAGACAGATTGCAAGAAAAACAACATCTGAGAAAAACAAGGCCAAAGGTATATCAATTAAGAACAGAGGAAGACAAAGTGGTTGGGGAGGTGTCAGTAGAGGAGACAAAGGATCCAGCAGAGGAGGAAAAAGAAGTGAAACAAGGCTGAAGGGGCTCCTGGAATTATACTACAAACTCAACAGTAGTGCCATAATGGATATAGAACTGGTAAGAAATACCATCATTAATCTGTAGGACAGGATTCTGAAGAATATGGAGAAACAATTGTTAAGATTTGGTCTGTCTTTTGGTCCTTACTTGGTGTTGATTATGTTAATGCTAGGACTGATCTATTTAAATTTGTGAGGAAAATTAAGCTTTGCACATGCACCAGCTGAGAGCTGGCCCCTCAACATAGGTGACCGGTTAAATATCGATACTATATAGACAATGTAACCATTAGTCATATGGATTTGTTGGTCACTTTACATGAACTGGAATTGGAAAAGACAGCCTCTGGGGGTCCCCATGTTTATTTAAACAGTTTTGGAATCCTGTATGATGAATTGTTTCTCCACCTTCCTCCCTAACACGCCCCATGATAACATTGATACTTTTCATGACATGGTTATCCAAGATCTCAAAAGGCTGAGGAAGGGCAAGTATGGGGGCATGAAACACAATATTTTTCTCAACTCAAACAAATGCAGGCCCTTGAATCTCTTGCAAATGATGAAAGCATAGTGCTTTTCCCTCCTGATATGGATGGGAATGTGGTTGTGCTTGACAGAGGTAGATATAGCGAGGAAGCCACAAGGCAATTAAGCAACGGTACCTCATATGAAATAGTCAACATGGCCACATACACTAACAGCATCACCATATTGTGGGACAAGTTGAAGGTTTGGAGGTCCAAGGGTCTTTTAGAGTGAGATGAATAGACATTTTTAAGGATTTAATTCCTGAGATTACCCATTCTCTATCTTCTCCTGAAAGCCCACAAGGACAAAGGGAATCTCCTGGGCAGACCTATTGTTTCCTTCAGGGACAGTGCACTTGAGAACATGTCCATGTATGTAGATTTGATACTGAGGGAGTTTGTTACCAGTCTTCCATCACATGTGAGGTATACCAAGGCTTTCCTGGGTAAGATTTCAGGTATCACATGGTATTGGACCTGGCCCTTTTTGCAAGGTTATCTCCAATGTTTTGTCTTCTTCCTCCTATTATTTTCTGAAATGTTTTTGTTGGATTTAGGACTCTGAGCAGTTTACCACTGCCAACCAGTGTTAAAGTGAATATGCTCTCTGTCTAAATTGTATTGGTGATTGGTTTCTCCATGATTGGCATATCTGATTTACTAGTAGGTCCCTTGTACACTGAATGGTGTGTGCCAAGGGGCTGTAAATCAAATGATACTACTGGGCCTGTAGGACTGATTGTTCCAACCATATGAGAAGCTATGTAAGTACGACTCAGGCCTGCCATTCAGTGTCTCTGACTGCGGTTTTTAACTGCCATTTCGATCTGGCAAGGACACCCACTTGCCAGGTCTGAACCTTCCCTTTTATTACCTGTAGATCACCCCTTAGGTAGGCCCAGGACAGACTGTGGGCCAGGTGCAGTGTATTTAAATAGTAGGACATGCACTGGTGTGTTTTACATAGTTTGCATGTATTTTACAAAATACTGCTAATTTTGTTTTTCCATATTGCAAGACCGATCTCTCCCATAGGGTAACATGAGGATTGAATTGAAATATATTTTAAGTGTAATTTCCCATTGGGAGTGGATGGAAATATGGAGTTTGCAGTCTCTGAACTCACAACTTAAAAATACATCTTTTGGTAAAGTTGTTTTTGAACTGTAAGTCACTTGGTGGATGGCGAATCATTCACTTAAACTAAACAGAGATAAAACTGAGGTAATGGTTTTAGATAACAAAAATATTCTTCCAGTGAACATAGAATGGCCAGAGTGTCTAGGACCCTCCTGTACCCCTTGCTTCCCTATAAAGAGCCTAAGAGTGTGACTTGAAAGTTCCTAAACTATGGAAGCTTCAACATAATTGAAACCCTACAAAAAATTATTGACCTCCTACCCACTCTCTCTAGGAGAATAGTAGTGGAAGCACTGATCCTGTCTCGGTTAGACTATGGGAACTCCCTGTGTCTATGTGCCCCTACAATACATTATCAAGAGATTGCAATTGATCCAGAATGTGACTGCTAAACTAATTTTTTTAAGCTGCCCAAACATGCATCAGCAAAAAGTTCATTAGCTACACTGCACTGACTCCCAGTAAAAGAGAGAATCAACTTCATGGTTCTCTGCCTTGCCAACAGAGGAATAAATCAGAAGCCCCTCACCGATCATGAATGTTCTGGTACCTTATATCCCTCCAAAGACGCTAAGTTTTTCCAGGGCACAGCTTTAAAGGTGCCCTGAATTCATAGGGGAACAGATTGGGCGGGGGGCTGATCTTTTAATTATCTGACCACCAAACTGCGGAACTTCATATCGGACAAGCTGAGAAACCAAACCAATGAGACTTGCTTCAGGAAAATACTCAAGACATGGTTTTACCCCCACTAACTTTCAGTTCAGCACTACTCACTTGGGAGGGGGTTCATTCAGTCTTCAGGTAGCTATGAACTCTATAAATTAGCACAGAATAAAATAGAAGGGCAGTTTGAAAATGGCACTTTTAGAAAGTGGGCTTGTGTTGCTTAACCATTCTGTGCCTCTGCTTATCTGCTCCATACACGTCTGGGTCAGGATAACAGTTGGCCTGTTTGTGCATTCACTCTAAACAGTCACACAAAGGGAGATGAGGTGTGCCCTGTATATCCTGATGGTCCATCACCAGGCTGATGGGTCTTCCTGAGCAAGAGTGGTGTGAGGACCTGAAACTTACACCTAACTAGGGTGTGGCTGTCCTCACACAAAGCGGCCTCCAATCCCCTGGAGTGTGTCTGGGGCTAGGGCAGGGAAAGGCAGGGTCTTATGTACTACAAAGTGTTCTCTTTGAAGTTTCCCTAGTTCAAGGACAGAAATGGTATAAGTACTGGACCTCTGACACCACATAGTTAAAACACGTCTTGACTGAGGACAATCTACCAAGAAGAGCTGGATGCTGTAGTAGGGACTGACACTCTGCCTGTTGCTTTGTAGTGCTGGCATGCTGCTTGCTGCTTCTGTCCTGAGAGTGAAAGAACTGGACTTTGCTTTCTTTATTCTGCTTCCAAGGTACTCCAAAGATTTGGGTTGAGCTTGCCCCCAGTTCAGAAGTCTCAGAACCAACATAAACTTCACCTGCCAGTAGCTGAGCTCTTTTGCTGAGACTCCTGACCCACCTAGTGGTGCTAAATGCAGTTCCTGGGCCCTTGGAAGTGACTTCTGATGATCTTATGGAGAAAATCTATGCATCAACTCCCAGCGCTGCTGTAAACTGACGCATCGTTGGAAAGGTCCGATGCAGTGCCTGCACCAAAGCTGCAGTGGTGTAGGATCAACACAGTGCCTGCAGTGCTTCTGAAGAATCAACGCAACACCTGTTTTGCCACTGTAGAGTTTTTCCCACTCCGCGCTCAGTTCCCTATAACACTGCGGAGTTGCGGGGAGCAGAGTTTTCCCTCTCACTCACGCTCACCAACTGTAGGTTAGCCAGAAAGAAAAATCAAATAATACACCACCTCCCAGCGAGATTTCTCAATGCGAGCAGTTGCAGCAGGTCGCAACCCTGCCCGTTGAGAAACGTGCCGGTCACGTTGAGGAAGCTGTCGTTCAAGTAGAATATCCACTCAAGCAGCAAAAACAAGCAGCACCCTCTTGACTGCTCTTCTCTGATTTCACAGCACGGTACAAACTCTTGGCGTTAAAAGTCAGCACAAGCAGCGCAACTTACCGCACTCCACTGCTCACTGAACTCCGTGTAGCACAGCAGAGATTTTCCTGCACTTCACAGAGTTCCACACAGCAGAACTCCACAATTTTAACATGTTCTAGGGAGACAGCATAAACACTTCAGCACTAGTTAGCAGTGCACAGAGTCCTAATGCCAACCAAACAAATTCAGAAAACAGTAGTGAAGGCAAAGAATTTGGGGACGGCCCTGTATAGAGAGAGCCAAGACTAACAACTCTCTTCAGTGGGAATGTGCCTTCAGAGATTGGCTCCCGAAACCGTCTTCAGGGACCCTGTGCATCTCCAAAGCAGCTGCAAAGCCCTTACCATTATCATCCCCTACAATAGTGTTAAGCACCAGATCTTTGGAGATATAGACACCCTCTCTCCACTGAGCTCTGGGGTCCCACTGCCACCATTACTGCTGGACTTTGATATTTGTCTTCCTTTAAGGTCCAGCTCCTTAAGACTCAACCTGTGAGCCAATACTAGTTTCCATTCAGTTAAGGCTCTTTCAGTCTCAGCCATGCCCTCCTCTAGGGACAGCGTTTGTCCTCCTAGATCCTCTGGGAAACAGCCTCCTCTGTAGCCCTCATTGCTGATGCCTCTTTCATGACTGCCTTCAATCTCATTTTGTCCAGCTTCAGTCTGAACTCCCTTTCAGTGTCCTGTCACCCAGCTCCACAGAAGACAGTTTTTTTGTGACACATTGCTCCCTGCCCTGGCAGTGAACTCCACTCCTGTGAGCAAGTTGTTCTGCCCCTCATAGTGCTGCAGATCAAAGCCTGGGGCCAGGACCACCTCCTCAGGACCATCCTCTTCCTGCTCGTCTGGGGTGGAATGCATCCTTTTGACTTCCTCAAAGGTTCGGGTCTATCTGGAGGTCCACATTTGATGCCTTTCTTCCCACAATCAGTCTGACTCCTTGCAAAGGCTTCACAACTCTGCATTGCGGAGGTAATCCAAATTGATCCGATGGATCTCCATTGTAAGTAAAAGGAGGTGAGGTGACTTAAATTTGGCAAGAGGAAATCAAAACCTAAGGAGAATTTGTAAAAAATGTAATTTGATGTTGTATTATTTTCAGAAATTTTTGTGTTGAACAAATTTACGGAGTGGCACTGTACAAACATAAATGCTGTGTCCCATGTCTGAGCACCAATATAGGAAATTGGATTTTGGATTGAAGGAGGTGAGGACTCTTCTCAAGCAACAACCCCTTTCCCTGTCAGGGTGAATCACAAAAGTCACAAAATTAACCTGTGCCTAACCCTTTGGTAGTTTAGCACAAAAGCAGTCAGGCTCAACATAGAGGGTCTGTGTTGAGGATTTATGTTTTACCCAGCCAGATATGAAGTGAAACCATAACATAAATAAACCTGACACCAATTTAGAAAAATAGAGACATTTTAAATAAATAAAATGGCACCAGAACAAATTAAATCCAATCAGTACAACAGGAGTTATGAAGTTTTCAAGTTTTCAATGACAAATAGTGCCTAAAAGCTGAGAGTGCCACCTGCGGATATCTGGTTGTGCAACACCGGGACAAAATCAAAAGTTAAGTCTAGCCATGATGGAGGGCTATTTGGCTAGACAAGGTGGATTGGAGCTGGTCTAGGCTTCCCTTTGGACTTAGAAGAAATTTTGGGGAAATATTCCTGAGAACGTAAAGTTCAGTGGAGAGAAGCAACCAGCGGTGTCAGAGGAGAAGGTGGTGTCATCGGGGAGCTACGGGACAAAGTTGCACGCTACAGCCAACAAGAGTTCTGTGAGGTGGACCACTGAACAGGTTTTGTTGCTGCTGTGAAGAACATAGTAGGAGCTATTTTGAAGTTGAGCCAACTGGCAATGCACCTTAGGCAGATCGGTGAACAGGTTTCAGGTTTTGACTGGAGGAGTACCTTTAGCATTTCCAAGGGTCCATTGTCCAGGAGCACCTTTAGCATTTCCAAGGGTTCTGGACTGGTTTGGCATCACTTGTGGGGCCAGCACTCTCTCCTCGCAGAGGTCAGGTGCAAGGTTCAATATTTCTCGAGCTTGTTATGTCCCTGTAGCTCATACAGAAGGCCAGTCAACTAGCCATTGCAGTCACTCTGGTAGTCCTGGCATCAAGCAGCAAGGCAGGCCTCAAGCAGCAGGGCAATCCTCTGAGGATACAAAGCAGGCTCAAGCAGCAGGACAATCCTTTGAGAACAAGACAGGCTTTCTGGAGGGTCCTGTGCATGTCCAGGAGTGTACTGAGGAGTTTGTCCGAGGGTCCAAAATGTATCCCTGGTGCCAGCCTTTGAAATGGGAGAAGTGTCTAGGCTGTCCCCCATCTGGTTCTGGAAATTTCCTTCCTCCTTCTTTCCCCTGACCAAGCTGCAAGTGGTCTAGGGTGGCAAAAGGCTGGTGTCAGATTCATTTATGAATGTGCTGTAGGCATCCCACTGCCAACTATTCACAGTCATGTGACCCAGGGCAGAGGCTGCAGGCACCAAATAGGTAGAACAAGAAAATGCCAACTTTCTAAAAGTGTCATTTTCAGAATTGTGACTTAAAATCCAATTTTACCAACTCTTTAGGGATTAAACATGGCATTTCTACCTGTTTCAAATCCAGCTAACTTAGCGCTTATGAAATGTAATAAGGTAACCCATTGGTATTCTATGGAAGCAGCAGGCCTCCCAGTAGTAAAAAAAAAAACTAATTTGGGAGGTTTTCACTTCAAAGACATGTAAAGATTTAAAACACATGCACTCCCTTTAAAATGGGCTGTTCAAGGTCTATCATAGGAATGACATACATGTACATGTATAAAAGGAAGAGATGGGCCTGATAAAAGGTCTATTTTGCTAAATTGACTTGGCAGTTTAAAACTGCACACACAAGCTACAGTGACGTTCCTAAGATATGTTTTAAAAGGCTACTGACGTGGGTGTTACAATAAGTGCTGCAGGTCTACTAGTAGAATTTAATTTAAAGGCCCTTGGTACATGTGGTATCAATTTACTAGGGACTTTAAGGATATCATATGTGTCATTAGGGGGTAAGCCCATTTCACCATCTTTAAAGGAGAAATCACAAAGACTTTAGCACTGGTTAACAGGAGGAGAGAAGATAAAAATGTTTGGGGAGAGACCACACTGAAGGCCGTTAGATCTCACTGTTGGTTTTGCACTAAAGTTATAAATGTTTACTTTTAGAGTTGAATTAGACTTTTAAAAGTAAGTGAAAAGTAGCTTTAAATAAGTTTTCTAGTATTTTCACGGGCCAAAAAAGTAAATAATGATTTCTATCAATGGCTACACCTTTTCCTGGAAAATGCATCTTTTGTACTTAGTGAAAAAATGTTTCAGTGTGAGATCCTACTATTTCCAATGTGTACAATGGCCCATTTGTTAAATATTAAACGATAAGCCAAGTAGTTTTACAAAACGTGCATGAAGGTCGATTGATCTAATATATAAAGCAGGTGTTTTCTACATGGCAAAGGCACTTTATGCAGCCATGTATCATTATAATGCTTTTGAACTGCAGCCGAGCCAGAGAACATTGGTGCTACCTGAAGCTACACATTTTTCACTTATGTGGATTGTGTAAATAAATATTGGAGCACACATATGTAATTTGTATTCTACTCTGTTGGTTTTCAAGGACCGGACAAAACAATGGTCTTTCCATTTTCCTTACCAATTGCTCAAAGAAAGGGAGATTCCTCTAAGTAGCCATGGTGCTACCCTGCATTATAATACACTTGCAGGAGGTGTCTGAAGAGGTTCTCAATCAGAAGGAATAAGTCAGCAGGGCAAACATCTCGCCTTGCCAATATTGTTGTTTATTGATTGTAGTTACTGGGCAGAGCTATATTTGACAAATAGGGCACCATGCTCACTATGAATCACAGTTGAGAAAGAGACCAGGATTAGTCTTCCTGGAGACTAAATCTACAAGACAAATCTGATGTAAAAATCATGAATCTAGCACAAAAGGAATAGCAAAGGGCAAGGGACATGATAAGAACCAGAGAACAAATGTGGTATGATGCATCCTTCCGAACACTAAGGCCTACCTCCTTCAGCCTATTACAGGAAATCACATCCCAAGAAAAGAGGTAAAGGCTAACTTGGTTTGGAATCTTCAGAGAGCAGACATAGGGTTAGATACACCTACTCTTCCAGAATAATGGTGTTTACGACTAATGGCTTGTGAAGGAAGACAAACCCATGTTCAACATTCCTCATGCTTCCACACATTACCATCTGTCTCTTGCACTCATTGCTCAGCATGGCCCCTGAAGCAACTGCAACTAAGGAGAAACTGAAGCTAACAATGCAAAATTAGGAGAAACCTCCCACCACCTATATCATGAGTACCAGAGATATGACGTCTATGCGTCACACAATGACTATGAATACTACTCTGAAATATAACAATATTCCCCCATCCTGAAGCTCTATGGGAATCCAGATGTGGCTAGAAAAAAGATAAAATTTGCAAGTAAAAAACTAATTGATAGAAGAAACATCTTCACACAAGTATCTACTGGCTCAATCATCTTTCTAATGTACAAAAATGGAAGACATCTTTGACAAAGTCAAGAATCACCTACTTTTTAAGGTTTTGTCTTGCACCAGAAGATATGTTGTTTCTCAAGGTACACTTTGACATGGCTCAGCAATACATTACTTTTGTTGCAAGTTGCAAAGCATGAAAAACTGGATCAGCTCTCCGTCTAAAAGAAGTTTCAATTGAAAAGCTGTAGGATTCACCTGATGACGTCTGACAAAACGATCAAAGTATTGTGGTTGAAACTTAACTGTCAGAAAGAAGAAGTTTGCTTTAAATTAGTGGCATTTTCCTTCTTCTAAACCATAGAATGAAACAGATGTTCCAAGACTAGTTGTATTTCTTTCTGTAAATGATCGGTGTAATCAGTAGGTGGTGGAACAAAAGAATCTACCTGAGGAGAAAACAGAAATATCCTTGGGTGTAAGCCTTGTGAACAGAAAAATGGTGACATCTAGCTAGCCGTATGAGTTGCATTATTATACGAAAAGTCAGCAGATATAGCATCCAGTCATCATGAATAGTATTACTGTAACCTCATGGATTTATTTTTTTATTTTATTTATTTTGAAAGTTTTATATAGCGCGAACATGACCACTGAGGATATCAGAGCGCTTTGCAAGTAAACAAAAAGGGACATACAACACCAACAAAAACATCATCAAGATCAATATCAGATGTAACAACTTCCCAGTTGAGGGAGAGATCACCTCAAAGTCAAGTCAACAACATCATCATAACAGGCGAGAGATAGACATGGGTGTAACTAACTTGCCATGACAGGCACAGAGAGATGAATTCAGAGGTTCTAGGGAAGAAATGTGTTCATTAGTAGTACTTTAACTTCCTTCTTTAAAGATGCAGTTGCGGGATTCAACCTGAATACAGCGGGCAAGGAGTTCCAAATTCTCGAGGAGATGCCAGAGAAGGCTTCGTTGTAAGTTTTCTTTTTATAGAATTTCTGTGGTTTCAGCAGTAAGGTATAAGAACTCAAAGAATTAGAACTCAAAGACTCTAAGAGGTTACAGTAAATTCTTGTTAGGAGCAGGATCCTAGTGGGTTTACGGGCAAAGGGAGGAGGGTAATTTTAAATATAAATATTGGCTGGAGGAGTACCTTACACATTGTAGATGATATACTTTTCCCTAAAAAATTTATATGACCCCTGCCTTCTGATATTGCCGGTCTTCTCAGGTGCCTTGAACACAGTTGGCTATCCCATCCTTATACAAACCCTCTGGATAGGCTTCACCAGCAATGTCCTTTACCGGTTCCCCTCCTACTTTTTCAAATGAGACTGGTGTGCTCACATGGACACCTCGTGGTCACAAAAGATCCATTTCACATGTGGAGCCTCCCAGGGTTCCATATTATCCTCTGTAATCTTCAACCTTTACATAGGGACTCTTGGTGCTCTAATCACAAATAACAGTAGCAAGGATCACTAATATGCCAATGATACACAACTTTACTTGAAAGTCTCTTCTTCTGCAGACATCCTATGCCTCAAAGACTGCTTGCTCATCATCCAGACCTCAATGTCCAGCGCCTACCTGAAGCTGAGCTCAGCCAAGGCAGAATTTCTGATATTTACCAAGAACAACAAACAAGTACAGAACAGACCTGGCTAAATGAAAAAACCTTGATGGTTTCAAACCCCAACTTTCAGCAAATACCAAATCACTTGGTTTCATCCTGGACACCAATCTCTCTCTCAAGGAACACAATGTCAAAAAAACAAAGACAGCCTGGTACATAGGCCTATATCTGTTATGATTTTCCTTCATTTTGTCATATTGTTTCTTCCAGAAAGCAACTACAAAACTGCTGTTCAAACCCTTGTTCTCTCCCATCTTGATATAATAATGCCCTGCTGTCTAGCCTCCCAGACTCCACGCTGGCACCCCTTTGGATAACTCTATACTTCGCAGCATATCTCATTCAAGGGCTCAAAAAATTATATCACATCACCCCCAGCTTGATGGAAATGCTTTGGCTTCCCTTGCCCACCCACACCATCTCCACAACTAACTGCATCATTTACAAAGCCATCACAACCATCAACCCACTTATCAAGCTGAGCATCTCTGATTGCTCTCCACACACCTGCAGCCAGCACATCATTAGACTTCAGACTAAGAAGTGGAAAAAACAGAAAAAAAACAAGGCAGCTGATCTTTTTCATCTATGCACCCATTAGGATCGCCCCGAGGCTGCTCCAATACAGGAAATAGTTGAAGACTCACCTCTTTAAGAAACAATACATAACAATGGAATAACCATCCACAACTCCGCTTCCTCTACTATTAATCACCAACTTTAAACTTGCCTTTGATCATGTATTGCACTCCACTTCCTTTTATCTAGCTACATAAATACATTTAGAAGAGTGTTGTTACTTTAGGGTAACTTTAATGGAAGTTGCTTAAGTTAAATAATGTCAAGTTTTGAATGTTTTCTCTGTTTTTTATAATTTTCAGGTTTGCCGGATATATGGATTTTTGGGGATTTTCTTTTTTGGTTTTACATTTTTTCACCTTTTTCCACAAAAGCAATATAAATACTGTAGGGTGTAATTTTATTTTAACCCTTCTACAATTTTGGGTTTTAATTTTAATCATTTTTATTCGGGTTATATTCTACTTTATTATGAGCTATATAGTTTTGGGATGTTGCCAATTTGATTTTAAATTCACTCCCTACATTTACTTTCTTCTTTTACTAGGAGAACATTTTGTTAATCTATTTTCCTCAGCGGCCTTCTAAGAGCTGACCATTGTATGATGGATTGTTGATTTCCAGGAGCATCTTTGTCTTTCATTTTATAAAAACATGTTAGTGTATTTATGGTTATCTTTATGGATTGCTATAATATGGATTTCTACAAAGTGATTGTACCAGGATCTAAAACAAAGTTATTTGAAAAAACAGACGACCACTCCAAGTAAGATTATCCTGCATTTAAAAGTGTCCAGTTGTAATTATGTGATTGTTTAAGACAGGAAAGTAAAGTTATATTAGTGTTTTTACATTACTTATGTTAGTAGTAAGTATGTAGGAATGTTTTCCAAGTAGCCTGTAACACAAACCTTCCAGATTGTTGAATTTTTGAAAAGCACCTTTCAGTCATTTCTTTTGTTTATTTATAATTCCTGGTTGCAAACTACTTGTAAAAGATTGTCCTTCTCTCATTCCATGGAACAATTGCTTGATTTTCAAAACTTACAGAAAATGATAGAAGTTAGAATGGGCTTTTCCAACTGAGCTATTGGGAGTTATAGCAACCCTCTAAAGCATTATTAGTTTTTTAAACTTGTCTCCAAGCATGTCAGATATGCAAATTTACTATTCAATATGGAATTTGCAATCCTACTGCAATAAGAGCCGTTTCGAGGGCCAAATCAAATTTCCTTGAAGTAATTTTAATTAATGGTGCCAAACGTAGGTTATTTTGTGAAAAATATTCAGATTGAATTATCGTCAGGATCTCAGACATAAAGCAAATTTCTTTTACATAAATGGGTTGAATAACCTGGCAAAAAAAGCAATAGACTCTTAGAATCCACTGCATGAGCCCAATGTTATCCTATTACAGGAAACGTACCTACCAACTTTTCACATTAAAGAGTTGGTAATATTTAAACCTGAGCTCAACATAGCCTCTTCAGCTCTGCCACAGTTGCTCATAGAGAGCGATTTCCATTTTATTCAGAACCTATAAACTAGATACATCTAAACCAAATCGTAAACAAAATAAAATGTGCACAGCACAAATTTTTACAAAATTTGCAAGGGACCTAGACTTAAATGACCCCTGGGATGTTAAAAAAGAATAAACTTGTTTTTCCTCAAAATATATAAACTGAATGGTTAAATTATTCTTTGCTCTCCAAAACCTCACAAAATAAAAAAAAATAACAATTGTCCGAAGGCATTTTCAGTGCGCGTTGTATGGTACATTTTAAAGAAGCTGAGAACATATTTTCTAGATTCATTTGGGGCAATAAGACCCCTAGGTTACAGAAGGGTCATAGTTTATGTCACCGGAAGGATTCAGGCAGCACCTGATTACGTGAAAGGGAGAGAGCAGAAATACTCCATATTTACAGAGACAAATGCAGCGTTTCTCCTCTTTCCTTGCATTGGTTCACTGTGTGCTGCGTAGCACCAACTCAGGAACCCTTGCACCATAGTGCAAGGGTAGATGCGTTATCAATAGGATTGTTTTTGTGCAGGAAGGATTGTTTTTGTGCAGTATTGATACCTCCGGCACAAAAAACAATCCTTAGAGGCATATTCCTTTTTCCATGTGTTCTGCAAAATGCAGCACACAAGTAAAACAGAATTGAAGATGATAAATAAAGAAATGTCACCTCATTACACCTCTGTTAGGTAAGTGCACCATTTTTCAAGTATTTGTAAATCCAGTTTGTGTTCAAATCTAGAGGTGGACGCATGGAAACACCCATGCTCCACCAATGTAATGCGTCAGTGCTGTGCCACAAATGGAGCAAAATCATAGCAAATTTAGGCATATATCTCTAAAAGGAGAAAGCCTAACTACCGTCACAGAGGCCATTAATTGGTAAGACCAAAGGGTTATCAGATTACATGAACTAGCAACAGATAAGAGATGTAGAAGTGGGCCTGAAATGTCAATTTTGATGGAAAAAACTATAATAGTGTTATGCTAAAATAGTATTTTTTTGTTGTTGCAGAAAATGGACTTCCAGGCTTTATGGACAAACAGTATTAGACAACATACTCGTCCAAAGTAAGAAAGACATATTTTTTGAAAAGCTACTAAAGGCGAGACAATTAAACTCTATTAGCTCTATCATCTGAAATATGCGGAAAATACAATCAGTTAAATTTCTAAGCTGTCAGAGAGGCAAACTCTGGCCGAATGTGGCCGCATTCCTTCAGGTAATTTGAGTTAAGATGGTTTCATGCAACCTGGCAATGTGCTAAAATAAGTACATTCGAGGAGACATTTACCCATATACTTCAGTAAAATTACGTCTGGATCCTATTTTGGCACTATTGGGTTACTCAAGTAATATAGATAAAAAAGCCTTATATGTCATTAGAACAATTTTTGTATGCATGTTAGTGGCCATATATATTATAATTTTTTTATTGGAAATCAAATCAAATCATACGCCTAAGGTAGTGAAATGGATTGTAAAGATTTGAAAAGTGCACAAGCAAGAGAAAATGTATGAGGTATGGAGAGCAACAAGCAAAGGTCTGATTTACATTTCGGCGGATGGATTACTCAATTCAAAACGGTGACAGATATCCCATCTGCCAAAATATAAATCCCATTATTTCCTATAGGATTTATATTTCGGCAGGCGGGATAACCGTCACCATTGTGACAAATTAGCCTGTGTGCCAAAATCTAAATCAGTGCCTAAATTTGCTATTTATGGATTTTTCTCCAAGAAAAATGAATATAAAAATAGATTCATAATTGCAGTGTAAAGATAATTTATTTGTGTAGGAGGGACAAAAGCTAATGCACTTAGGGGGCAGATTTACTATGATTTTGTGTTGGAGTTGCATCACTTTTGTGCACAGCTCAATGTAAAATCATTTTTGGTATTTACTAAGCCATGCAAGGCCATTTTGTGTGGTTCAGTAAATACAGAGTAATGCAATGCCCTGTGTTACGTGTTTTCAGAAGATCTTCCATGGGTGGTGGATGGGTGTTCCCATGCATCCACCCATGGATTTTGATACATTCTTAGATTTACTAAACCTAATAAACCTGGGGATGCATGAAAATGCTTCCTTTCCTCAGTGAGGATGAACATATGTATTTCCCCTGGTTACTTTCTCTTTCTATGTGTGCTGCATTCTGCAGCACACATAGACAGCGGAATATCCCTCTAAGGATAGTTTTTCCTGCAAAAAAACAATCCTGCTTATAATAGAGAAGGGACTCTTGAACCATGGTGCAAGGGTGCCTGCGTTTGTGCTAAGCAGCCTCAAGTGAACCAGGGCAAGAAGAGAGCCGAAAAACTGCATGTGACACAGCATTTCAACGTGCCTTGCTACACTATGTTGGGTGAATTCCAATTAAATCTGTCCCTTAATTATTTTTTTACCTCAGATTGTGATTTACTATTGGTCATGTGTTAGCTGCATGGACTCTTTTGGGTATTTTTCTCCAAACAGCCTCAGAAAGTGGAAAACAACAATCATGAACTTGTTTTTCTACTTATTTTTTTTACCACTGCCAGTTCAAATTCAATTATAAGTTTCCCAAGACTTATTTCCGTTTTTTTGTTTCACAATTCAGAAAAATTCATTGAAAGTAGCTGATTGCTTATCTGATAGAAAAACATTTAAAATATAGTCAAATGATTAGTTGATTATTTAAAAACAATCATAAAAGAGGAATAAAAAGCATACACAGTTAATCTACCCATTTCTGCCTATAACACAAAGAAGCATAAAACAAATGCACAATATAAACTCATGCAAGAGGCAGATATAAACTTTAAAAAGCTAAAATTCCTCCCACTGGACATACATGCGTAATATGGGCATATAGAGACATGGTGACAAAAACGTTCATTTAGCTAAGGCTCAAAACGTTAAACTATTATGGTACCTCATAGCAGATTTTTAGAGAAAAACAACTCTTGAACAGACCTCGGGGCAGTTTAATGATTGTAGCTAAATCATCACCGGTCTACACCTCTTAAAATGTTGTTGTCTAAGAATAGGCACCAAACCTTTCTGGCACATCGACTGATAAAAGTCACAAAAGAAGCAGAAGTGTAGATGAGTATTGGCAGAGACTTCATCACATGGGCAGCAACCAATACTAGAACTATCAATTGTCAAAGAGCAGAACATAGGGCCTGATTACGACTTTGGCAGTCCCCCCACAGGATCGCCAAAGCCGTGGGGAGGATGCCACAGCCATGGTGGTGGCGTCCCCCTGTATGAAAATGTTCACGCCGGGCTGACCGGTGGGAACATTGCAATAAGCGTTCCTGCCGCTGCCCGGTGGGAACAGCACTAGGCTATTGGCTTTGGCTCCCTTAATGAAGCTGAGGCCAATATTGTAGGACTCCAGCACCGTCGGAATTCTGATGGTGCTGGGCAGGGGGGCCCTTGACTGCCCATGCTATGGCCCCACGTGGCCCCCAGCACTGGATTTCTGCCAGCCTTTTCATGGAGGATTCCCTGCCATGAAAAGGCTGGCGGAAAGTGGGGTTGTAATCAGCCAAGGGGCGCTGAGTTCAGTGCCGCCATGGCTGATTACACGCCAGACTGCCATCACCCCATCGGGATCTGTGATCCTGGTGGGGACGGCGATCTTTAGACAGGTCCACCTGCCTATAAAATAATTGGGGGAACAGGTTTATTCTGAACTACTGGTATATTTTGCCCTCTTCCAGCAATAGGGGCCTCAAGACAATAAATGTAAAGCAGGAACAGAATAGGGGCAAGGGCAGAACCCTGATGTACTCCAAAGATAAGTGGGAAAAGATCTGTGCGCTCCGCTCCATTGCAAACTGAACTGAAGTGGGGAGATCAAAGTGAAGAGTGTACAAATGCTCCACCGGCCCATCCTCCACACCCAATACAAGCAAAACTATCAGAGGTGCAGGAAAGCTCCATCAAGGCTAAGTATAGTGGACTTTGCCTAGCAACATTATATTTACTGATTAGCAAGTGCAAATTCAGATACTGCTCGAGGGCACCCAGGTCTTTCCTGAAGCCATACTGAACCTCATACTGTATATTAAACTTTGAAGCCCAGAGCAGGAGCCCATCAAGTACGACTTTACAGTTTATTTTTACTGTAGTTTATAGTAAGGAGATGGGATGATAGCATTTAGGGTCACGTTGGTTCCCCTTTTTTAACACTGGCACAATGATGGCAAACACCTAGTCTGGAGCAGTCTGAACTTGCAGATTGCATTGACAGTATTGATTAAAAGGATACCCAGAACTCAAGGTTGTCCTTGTAGAGGTCCATAGGTACCATGTTAGGGCTAGGAGCTTTTTGAGGGGCTTGTAGTGGTTTATTATGTTGGTGTAATTCATAAAATGTATGATTGCCTCCGGCTCTTCCCAGAGCTGGGATAACAACTGAGGCAAACAGAATAGCTTAAAATAGTCTTGTTTTCAACAGCTTTGGAACCTCACAAAGGAGATGCATAACCACAACATAGAATGAAGAGAATAACACAGTTTGGGTCCCAGAAAAGCAAATATGTGCCCTCCTTATCTAACCAATTTGACTCTGGAAAATCACTGCCTAATTCTGAACGCCCGAGTGTAGAGGGTGGATGGGACAATAAGAATGGACAAGCATCCTTAGGGACTTAAGCTCTGAATAAGTCATTGTTGTGTGCATATAGCATAGAACTTTGAACTTAATATGCTTGTCTCCAGTGAGCCAGTGAAGATTTCAAAGGTGAAAGAAACAGAAACATGATTTGAATAGGGCACAAAAGGTCAAGCTGAAGCATTCTAAATGCTCTGGAAACTTTTCAAAGAATATTTAGCGTCCCTCAAATATAGAACATTCCCATACTCTAGTGGAGACTTGATCAAGGCCAGAATGATAGTCTTTTAAGTAGAAGTGGTCAGTAGCCATAAGAGTTTCCTAAGGCATATAAATAGACCAAAGCAGCTATCAGCCACCT
This sequence comes from Pleurodeles waltl, assembly GCF_031143425.1. Classification (NCBI taxonomy): domain Eukaryota; kingdom Metazoa; phylum Chordata; class Amphibia; order Caudata; family Salamandridae; genus Pleurodeles; species Pleurodeles waltl. The sequence goes on from NC_090439.1 coordinate 613,615,147, forward strand.
TTTTAGGATTTGGAAGAGGCCCAAGATCATCTAACCACCATGTAGGCCCCAGAAGTGAGGCTGGTTTTTGCACAATTAGAACGTCAGTCTTGTTTGCCATTGAGTTTTATACAGTTATTCTTATTCCACGGTGCAACCCCAGTAAGGTATAAACTGATAGTAGATGACCTGTTATCATCTTTCTACCACAGAGACATGATAATCTGCGTATCACCTACATATTAGAAGATTATAAGACCAAAATCCTCCACTATGTCACCCAAAGGGCAACATAGACATTGAACAATATAGAGCTTAGAGAATGGCTTTGTAGCACCTCATGTGGCAGCTGTTGCACTGTAGACTTATAAGGTTTCAAGACAACTTTAAATCTTGAAAGGAGAGGTCCTGCAAAAAAAGAGCAAAACCATGATGAGACCATGTCTTGGATGCCACTTTCTGATAAATCTCCTTAAAAGCACTGGACGAGAGACAGTGCTGCACATACGTCCAAACGGGTAAGGGCTGGAGTTCTCCACCTGGCTAGAATCAATCTAAGTTTCTCTGTCACCCTTAAAAGCATGACATCTGGACTGTATCCAGGATGAAAAGCTGATTGAGCTCTATGATGAAGATTTAGGATTCTAAATGTTCTGACAATTGGTGATTAATATGTGTTTCAAGAAACCTTGCACAAATAGGCAGGAGAGAAATCAGGGAAAGATTAGCTAACTTAGATCCGTCCAGAGGAGGCTGTTTTTTTTTAACAAATGGACTACCATAGCATGTTTCCAAGCTAAGGGGACCACACCATTTTAAAGAGAAGTACTCAGCAGGTTAATCAAAACTGGGATTAAAATGGAACTGGCCATTTTCAGAATGCTAGGAGGCAATAGATCTAATGGAGACCCAGATTTGCTGACACCCAGAAGAGCCAAAAAAGTAACTCCTTCAACAAGCACTCGGGATGATGGGGACAATAGACAGATACTCCTTTGTCAAAACGTTAGAGGCATGAATATCAGAAACCTTCCTAAAGAAGAAATTATCAACAACATCCCATCTTGTCAGTGAGAGAAGAGCATTAGGCAAAACATTAATGGGGTTCACAAGTGACTTCACTATATGGAAAACTTATTTGGTGGAGTTTGGGGATTATCAATTTTTTCAGCATAAATGGCTGTGTGGGCTGCCCGACAGGCCCTATCAAATTCCTTAGTGGCAGTTTTAAAATTGGCTTTATCATCATGAGTGTAATGCCTTCACTAAACATGCTCCAGGTGTTTACAATTTTTCTTCAGAACTAGAAGAGAGTCACTAAAGCTAAGGGCAAATAAAGAAGCTTTATACTTGGTGTCTGGTGTCAGCAGGAGCATACTATCGAATGTAGAAGGAGTCCACCTGTCAGCTACTCTAACGCAGATATACACTGACCCCACTAAAACAGAGACATTATCCATGTCGATGATAGCAGAATTCCATGGATTTAAGTTTCAACCAATGTCAGGGATAAGTGGTGGGCCTCGAAGTAGGCCCTCCAGTCCCGGGAACCAGAATAGAAATGGGGATGGCAAAATGCTAATTTGAGAAAATAGGATCAAGTATGTGATCTGTAATGTCAGTGGACACACTTTGAAACCTCCAATAAGGGAAGATGCCTTAGTACAGTTAGGGTCGTCAAGGTGGATGTTGAAGTAACCTAGGGCCAGATGTAGCAAATGTTTGCGAGTCGCAAACGGCTTGCAGCGCTATTTGTGACCCCACAAAATGCGAAATGGGATGTTCAAATCCCATTTCGGAGTACCAAATAGTGATACGACCCATTACTGACTCGCAGAAATTGTGACCTGATTTTGCGACCCGCAATTAGGAAGTCGCAAATTGCGAGTCACAAACCGTATTCAAAAAGCCCATTTTGCACACCCAGATTACCACTGATTCAGAGCAGGTGGTAACCAGAACCAAAGTATAAAAGGAGACCCAGAAGGCATCTGGGCTACTCAAAATGGCTGCACTATACGTGATTGCATGGAGGAGGAGAGTCCAGGCTGCCCAGTAGAGGAGGAGGAGGAGGAGGCAGAGACAGGAGAGGATATACCGAACCAGGCAGACACTATTTCAACAAACTGAGGAGATATATGATAAATACAGACTGAGCAGTGCTGTTATCTTAGAGATAATTGAAGTGCTGAAACCTCAACTAGAACGCCAGACAATGCGCGGCTGCACCATCCCCACACATGTGCAAATGCTATGCTCACTGCACCTTTTGGCCTCGGGTAGCTATCAGGGGGTGATTGCTGTGGCAGGTGGGGTATCCCAAAGTGCACTCTCAAGATTCTTCAGACGTTTCCTAGATGCCATACTCGCACACATGTCCACATATAAATACCTTCCCAGAAATGAGGCAGAAATGAACAGCACCAAGTTGGACTTCTACAGAATTGCCAACTTCCCCCATGTAATAGGGTGTGTGGACGGGACACATATACCCATTTGCCCACCTGCAAATCTGGAATATGTGTTCCGCAATAGGAAATGTACCCACTCACTGGACATCCAGGTGGTATGTGAAGCCCATAATGTCATTACTGACATTGTGGCTAAATATCAAGGGAGTACACATGATGCATACATATTCAGGTACAGTGGGATACACCAACGCCTAGAACGTGTGGAGTTTGGAGAAGGATATTTATTAGGTACTGGCGAGTACACTCTGAAGCCTTACATACCTGTCACTGCGTAACCCTGTGATGCCCTGCTAATTTTGCCTCTTTTGTCAAACAGGTGACAGTGCATATGCCCTGAGACCATGGATACTCACCCCATACCTAACACCTGGCAATCAGAATGAGAGGCGATACAGCATTGCACATCGGCAGACCAGAACTGTAGTTGAGAGGACATTTGGCTTATTGAAGTCACGATTCCGATGCCTGCACAAAAGTGGAGGAGCACTTCAGTATGCCCCAGAAACAGCATGCAAGATAGTTGCCAACTGTGCCATCCTACACAACATTGCCACCAGACTTGGGCCATATCTCACCCCTGAAGACACAGATTCAGAGGATGAGGAGCAAGAGCTACCACACCGACAGCCTGGGGATAGAAGCATCGCAATGGAGGGCAGACAGAGACTGAACCACATTGCAACCCACTACTTTGGCAGGTACGTAGCAATTGTGACAATACTCACTATTGTAAGACACGCATAGCCTAGTTGTGTAGTCAAACAAATTAACCCTTTTATTGCAGGACTATAATGGTGAAATATTTGTAAACTATACTACAGTATGCAAAATAACAAGTGTAATCTGACACATTATGTCCATGTGCCTCTGTAACACTTCCAGTCAGTAGCTCACATTCTCCTGCGACTGCGGCTATCATGGCTCACTCCAGCTTGGTCCCCTGAGCCCTGCCGTGCACTGCTATTCCGCAAAACACGTGCATCAGTGGCAGACACACTACTCACGCTGGAGACCTCTTCACTGTCCTGTGGGGTATCCCCAATGCCCCTTGCAGCCTGTCTGGTGTCCAGCAGATCCACCACATGGCTGATGCAGCCAAGTCCTCGTGCCACATCTCCTGCAAAATGCCCCAGTTCCACTTGCAGGCTGACAGTGCGCCTTGACAGGCAGGTTGTATTGGTTGCCAGGTGCCATATGGACACACCTAGCCTGTCTAAACGGGCAGCAGTGTTGTGCTCCCTGCTGCCGTGCCTGTGCCCTGTCAGCCACCAGTTCCCTGACCAAATTGTCTATGGAGGTAGTCAGGTTACCCAAGTGAGTGTTCATTGTTGTGAACTGGTTGTCCACATTTGCCAGCCCATGCGTGATAGTGGCCTGCAGTCTTGAGAGGTTACGGTTCATTAACCTCATTTGTCTATTTTGCAGGCGCTGACTCTGCAATAAGGATGCCTCAATTCCCACAAAATCCTCATCTGAAACATCCACCATACGCACAGACTGCACTGTGCGGCGGCATCTACGTACCGCCCCTGATGATCCTTGTGTTTGGCTATCCCTAGGCATTGGCCCTGGTGTCCCAATGGCTGCCACCATACCCAGAGCAGGATCGTCCATGGTCGCCTGTGCCGATTGGACGGGTGGTGTTGTCCTGCACTCCCCTGCGGTGTCTGTGGCAGCCTCCTCCTGTGTGTCTGTGCCATGATCCTCTCCCTGCTCAGTGGCGCTGATGGGGGGGCCTTGTGGGAGACCTGTGGGACATAGGGGATACCATGTCAGTAATGCACATATGTTTGATGCCTCAAAATAAACATTTGCCTACATTTGTACTACTATACTACATTGCCCATAATGCACTGTTCTATAGGTTGCAAAACTGTGAATGGAGCTACTCTGGCGGTGCCTGCTGAATGCGTACTGTGATTGTGTGCATAGTGCATAGGCTGGTGTACATACATTTAGTTGGGTACCTACTTTTTGATGTTCCTGGTGCAGAACTGTCTACATCTCCAATGCCCAGAACAGCCTCCGGCTCCAGGGTTGTCTCCACCATGATTTCGATTGCTGTAGGGGGTGGAACAGTAGATGGCACTCCTCCAATGCCATGCATCTCCCTCATGCGCTCCGCCCACCCTCTCCTTGGTCCTGGAGCGAAGGTCATACCACCTTTTGCGGATTTCATCCAGGGTGCGGTGGCTGACACCAATGGCATTGATTTTGTTCTGGATGTCCTGCCAAATCTTCTTTTTTTGGCTGTCAGGGACACTCATTGCTGCCTTGCCAAATAATTCCTCATGCTGCAAGCAGCACTCCTCGGTCAGCACCTCGAATTCCTTGTCAGAAAACTTGATTTTGCGGTTTTCTGCCTCCACTGGGTGTCTCCTTGTCCTGTGTAGCCATTGTTGCTGCAGCTCCGTCACACCTGGGTGAGGCTCTGGAGTTTGGGCTGGGTGGGCTCCTCCCTGTTCCATGTGGTTACTTCCTGGTTCTGATGTCATCACTCAGAACCAGGAAGTGGGTATTTCAAAAGTTGAATTCCACCTGCACGCAATTTGCGACTCAGTCACAATTTGGGACCCCGGACCACACCCTTCGTGCAATTTGGGACCTCGCTTTTTGCAAAGTCACAAATAGCGACCTTGCTAAAAGCGAGGTCGCAAAATGCGGTGCGACTCCGCTGCGATTCGCTATTTGGAATAGCGATTTTTACTGGAATATCGTTTTGCAAGTCGGAAATATCGATTCGCATGGAGTCGCTATTTCCGACTCGCAATTTTTTGTGTTCATACATCTGGCCCTTAGTATTTAAAAATTACCACATTTAAAATTAAAAGGGGATAAGGTCCCAGCTAACAGAAAGCTCCACTTACATGCTGGACCTGGTGGATGGTAAATCAAAGACCACGGAAAAGTAAAATTCTTAGAAAGGCATAGTCTGGAAACCAGACTTTCAAAATCTGGTACAGAATGATTCTCTACCAAGCAGGTAAACTTGGACTCAAAAATAATCACAACCCACCACCTTTTTCGTCAGGAAGGGCCATCACAACATCATGAGTGGAATACTCACTTAACCAAATTTCTGTGAGGAAAAGAGCGCCAGGTGTAAAAATCTAATAAAAAGTTAAAAACCTCCAAATGATGCTTCACAAGGGAGGGGCAATTCAGACTAATCAAACTCCATTTTACTTGCCTAGGTGTAGCAGGAAAGTGGGTGGTAAAGAGACACTCAGTCTCAGCTTCCAGCATAAGCTGAAAGCCTTTATGATAATAACAGCGCAGGCTGTTTAGAGGAACAAAACTATGCGTATAAGGCAGAGAAGCCGAGGGACAAACAGCCTGCAGCTGTTAAGTGGAAAACATATATATACGTCTGCTTGAAGTAAAAGAGCCAGAGTTCATGGCCATGGGCCCCTTCATGCATTAACAGGCACAGACAGGCTTGATGTGCCAGTGCAGCATTCATGCACAACCTCTGTTTTATAGAAGGCAGACCGTGAGTTTGCCAAAATAGAGCAGAACACTAGACTGTACAAGATAGTTCCATAAAAATGCGACTAACAAAAAGGCTGACTCGTCCACCCAACGCTGCCAAAAAAAGGCAGTTAACAGAGGCAGGACAGCACCTTGGTGCAAAGTGCAGTAAGAGCAGAAAGCAATCAATTTTAAAACCCCTTGAGTGCCCATCACCTCTTCTTGCGTAAATGAAATATTGACAGTAAAGTTAGGCATACCAGAACCACTGAAATCATTAACGTTATTGGGAGGGTAGTGGATACTAGTGAAGTGGGAAACCCAGTTGGTAGTCAAGTCCCGAGCCTTCTTAGGCATTTTGGAGAATCTATTACCACCTGCTAGAATGCCATAGTATACCCAAGTTTACAAGAACTCACCAGATTGTACCAGATTTTAGGCTGCAAGTCGGACATCCTCCTTTTCAGAGCCAGTTTTTCTACAAAATACTATTTTTCCCTAATCCTTAGGAAGGACTTCAATGCTCTAAGCAACCTGGCATTTGCTTTTCTACACATTCCATCAAACTAGACTCCCTGTCTCCCTCAAGGGTCAACAACAGCTTCAAAAACAGGGACCTCATCTTTGCCATCATGGTTATGAAGGACTCAACCATGAAGAAGAGACCTAGAATTAAGGAAAAGAAGTTCATTCAACACCTCTGGATTGTCAATAAGTGACTGGTGGAGTATATTACCCAGGTTTGCATGTTCCCAAACTAACCTGCATCTGTTATCTTTTGTCTGGAGTTAACCTGATTCACCGTTAGCTCTTTACACCCCATTATGGGGCAGGCGAGCAAGAATGTGAATGGACTGTGGTTGCTAAAAACAGGCGCTTGAACTCCTCCACCCTCTCCCCCCAGGATATTACTGGCCACATTTCTCAAGGTGAAGAGGTAATCAATGGCCGAACACATCCCCTAACTCTATAGGTCACCATATTTAGCAAAGATAAGTGATTAGCCTCATGTGAATTTCAAAGGTCACTAGACATCAGGTAGCTACAGAACATGGTGCCCCGCTGATGCTGAACGATATCTCTCCCAACATGGACATCAAAAGCTTTATAAGCTTTTAAAGCCAAGTATCTCCCAACTTTGCAATGAAGTTTCCACCTATTAACAACTTCACACCTATCCCCAGCCTATTATGACTAATCAAATCTAATCATAAATTCAAATAACTTATGATAATTAGAGTTGTCTTTAACAGAAAAAACATTGTTATAAAAAATAATTAAAATCTACCAAAAATTATTAGACCAGGCAAGATGGGAGGCCTGAAAATTCCTACTGTCAACCAGTATCGGTTTAATACGGCACTGCAGCGGTACCTGAAACCAGGTTGTTTGTCCCACCCTCACCTGTTCAGAAGCAGAAGGTAACACAGGCAAAGTATGACACATTACCAACTGCAATATACATCTCTAGTGGCCTAGGTTCCCTGAAAAAAGCCAATGGCAAAAAAGGCTGATATAGTTAGCCCATTTATCTAAACTTAGTTTAGCCATTACACTTGCAAATGCTCCATTTAATTAGCTTACTACCCATGCCCCCAAAAATGATGGATGAGACAGCCAGGTCACTGGGTACTACAAAAGACTCTAAAGGGCTGACAGGAGAGAATAAATCACCTGAGGAAGAGAGTATGGTTGTTGTGTTAGTACCAGCTGAAAGTACTAGTGCTGTGAGGCAAGAGGTAGCAAAATTACATACCTGCTCCCTTTTTCAAATGTTGACCACCAAATTTGAAAGTGCAGAAAAATGATTAGAAGTCACTACGTTGAAAACATGAAACAGAGGAGGGGATCATTGTAGGAGGCTGGCCTGGTTTGTAGTGGGTACCTAAGGTACATACACCTTATGCCAGGTCCAGTTATCCCTCATTAGTGAAATGTAGACAGTGGTCTAGCAGCTTAGGTTGACTAGGGGTAGCTGTAGCAGAGCAGCCAAGGCTGAACTAGGAGACATGCAAAGCTCCTGCAATACCACTATAGTTACACAGTACTTATACACAATAAAAGACAATACGCAGTGTAACCAAAAATAAAGGTACTTATTTTAGTGACACAAGGCCAAAAATATCTTAGAGGCAATACTCCTTCTGGAGGTAAGTATTATACACAATATATACACTAATAACCAAAATCAGGTAAGTAAACAGTCATAGAAAAGTGCAAACAGTAGAAAATACAATGGATTGCAATGGGCCTAGGGGCAACACAAACCATACACTAAAATAGTGGAATGCGATGTCGAATTCCCCCCAGGCAAGTGTAATGTGTAAAGGGGTGCTGGGAGGTTAGGAAAACACCAAAGGTAAGTAAAATACCCCACCCCAGAGCCCAGGAAAGCAGGAGTAAAGTACAGCAAGTTTCCTCTGAACACACTACAAGTCGTGATGAAGAATTATGAAAGAACCAAGCAAGACTGCAAGCAACAAACAATGGATTCCTGGATATGAAGACCTGTGAAGAGAGGAGATCAAGCCCAGAAGTCATAGAAGAGTCCAGGAAGAACAGGATCCCCTGTCAACCTGGAAGAAGGTGCAAAAGTGGATTCTCCTGTTAGAATAAAAGTACAGGAATGCAGTAAAGAAGATAGCTGCGGGTTCCTGCTTGGTGGAAGAGATGTCCCACATCGAGTTGTTGAATGCAGGCTGTCTGCGTTGCTGGATTCGGCCAACATGCCTTGGTTCAAGCAAATATACGGTTTGCGTCAAAGAGGAGCTCCCTGGGCCCAGGAGGGACCTGGGGGGTCTCAATTTGGACTGAGGAGACAGAGGGGGCTCTCAGCGCTTCAGAGAGCCCTCTGAAGACCAGGCAGCACCCACAGGAGTCCCAGAACATGGGAACAAAGAAGATGCAAAGTGCAGTCATCATAGCACTACACTGGAGGATCTCACAACAGCTAGAGAACAATTCAGGGAGCTGTGCATCGCAGGATGGAGTGCTGGGGACCTGGGCTACGCTGTGCATGAATAACTGTTGGAAGAAGTGCACAGAAACCCAAGGAGCTGCAGAGGATGTGGTGCACAGAGGTACTGTTGCAGCACCAGGAGGCAAGCTCTTACCTCCACCAAATTTGGACAGCTAGACCTTCGGACAGTCTGAGTCACTTCGGTCCACCACCTGCATTCCAGGGATCACGTTCGTCGCCTGGAGAGGAGTCCCAGAGTACCAGTTGTCATTGCAGAAGGGTGCCTGCTGAAGCAGGGAAGTGACTCCTGGGTTCTTCTGGTGCAGGGTGAAGATAGGCAGTCCACAGAGCGTGCACACCTTGGAAACTGTTGCAAATGCTGGCTGGAGCTGAAGTTGCAGGTCACAGGAGTCGTCCTGGACACTTTGTTGCAGTTACAGCAGTTCCTGGAGCTGTCTGTGGTTGATCTGATGGTCAGAAGCTGAAGCAGAGGATGCAGAGGAGTCCTGGAGGAATCTTTCAAACCGAATCTGAGGAAACACCCAGAGGAGAGACCCTAAGTAGCCCTGAGAGGGGGATTAGCTACCTACCCAGGTATGCACCTATCAGGAGGGGTCTCTCACGTCACCTGCTGACACTAGTCACTCAGAGGTCTCCAGAGGGTTCCCACACCTTGGAATCGAAGATGGCTAACACCAGGGACACTCTGGTGGAGCTCTGGGCACCACCCCTGGGGTGGTGATGGACAGGGAAGTGGCCAGTGTAGACTGGATTATGCAAGGAGGGCACCATTTGTGCTCTTCAAAGCATTTCCAGAGGCTCTGGGAGGATACCCCTTCCATGCCTGTAACACCTATTTCCAATGGGAGAGGGTGTAACATCCCTCTCCAAAAGGAAATGCATTGTTCTGCCTTCCTGGGATTGAGCTGCTTAATCCCAAGGAGGGCAGAAACCTGTCTGTGAGGTGGCAGCAGCTGGGGTTGCAGTGGAAACCTCTGAGAGCTGTTTTGGCAGTACTGGGGGTCCATGGTGGAGCCCCCAAGGTGCACAGAATTGGCCCCCCAATACCAGATTTGGATTGGGGGTTCAATTCCACAATCCTAGACACCTCACATGGCCATATTCTGAGTTACCATTGTGAAGCTACATATATGTATTGACATCTATGTAGTGTGCGCTTATAAAGGTGTCCCCCCACTCACCCGTCCAGGTAATTGGCCCTAGACAACGTGGGGACACCTTTGCTAGTGCAAGGGTGCCCTCACACACAGTAACTTTGCACCTAGCCTTCAGTAAATGAATGTTAGACATATAGGTGACTTATAACTTACCTGGTGCAGTGAAAAATGGCTGTCAAATAGTGTGTGCACTATTTCACTCAGGCTGCAGTGGCAGTCCTGATGAAAGGTTTGTATGAGCTCCTTATGGGTGGCAAAATAAATGATTCAGCCCATAAGGATCTCCTGGAACCCCAATGCCCTGGGTACCTAGGTACCATATACTAGGGACTTACAAGGGGGTTCCAGTGTGCCAATCAGAATTGGAATATGGAGTCACTAAACCATAGTGATGCCTTTGGTAAGTAGAAAGAGCATAACCACTGGAGTTCTGGTTGGCAGAACTTCAGTGACACAGTCAAGCATACTGACAACACATATAGGCCACAAACTATGAGCACTGGGGTCCTGGCTAGCAGGATCCCAGTGAGACAGGCAAAACACACTGACAAACAGGCAGAAAGTGGGGGTAACATGCCAAGAAAGATGGTACTTTCCTACAATCATTTAGTGTCCAGAACAGGGTCGTAAAAAGCTGGTGCAATATGTCTGTAAAAAAATCCAGTTGGGATGGGATGCTTGTATTATCTCAGCCACTGGTAATTACTGGGGTTTGTATCATAATCCATTGCTATTTTGCACACCATGCCACCTCAGTTTGTACCCAGATATGTGCAAATCAGAGTTGATTGTTACCTGAAAACAAGCGACCAAGGACCAGTTTCACTCTAGTTAGGTATCATCAGCTAGGTATGGATTGATTCCAGTGACACACTGTGCACAGGTCCCACACCTGGGTATACCCATTCCACTTAGGTTGTCACAGTAAAGTATACACAAAGGGGGTCATTCTGACCCTGGCGGTAAATACCGCCAGGGCCGGGGTCGGCGGTAGCACCGCCAACAGGCTGGCGGTGCTCCGCCGGGCATTCTGACCGCGGCGGTACAGCCGCGGCCAGAAGCGGAAAGCCGGCGGTGTACCGCCGACTTTCCGCTGCCCATGGGAATCCGCCATGCGAGCTGCAAGCTGCGCCGCCATGGGGATTCTGACAGCCCATACCGCCATCCTGTTCCTGGCGGTTCACCCGCCAGGAACAGGATGGCGGTATGGGGTGTCGTGGGGCCCCTGGGGGCCCCTGCAGTGCCCATGGGCATGGGCACTGCAGGGGCCCCCATAAGAGGGCCCCACAAAGAATTTCAGTGTCTGCTTTGCAGACACTGAAATTCGCAACGGGTGCAACTGCACCCGTCGCACCTTCCCACTCCGCCGGCTCCATTCTGAGCCAGCTTCCTCGTGGGAAGGGTGTTTCCCGCTGGGCTGGCGGGCGGCCTTTTGGCGGTCGCCCGCCAGCCCAGTGGGAAACCCAGAATGACCGCCACGGTCTTTTGACCGCGGTACGGTCTTCTGGCGGTTCCCGCTTGGCGGGCGGCTCCTGCCGCCCGCCAAGCTTAGAATCAGGGCCAAAGTGATGAATGGAATGCTTGAATTAATATCAGCCACTGGTAATTACCTGGGTTTGCATCGCAGTCCATCATTATTTTGCACACCATGCCACCTCAGTTTGGACCCAGGCGTATGCAAATTAGTCTTGGCCCTGCCCCAAAGAAAACAGTCCAGCCTGAACAGCTAGGCCAGGTTCTCCCTGAACTGGAACACAAGCAACCTAGGACCAATTTTGCCCTATTTAGGGCTCATCTGATAGATATAGCTTGGTTTCAGTGATGCAGTGTGCATAGGCCCAACATCTGGACATACCTGCCCCACTTACGTCACCACAATTAACTATACACAGAGTGATGGAATGGTTTAATTAATCTCAGAAACTGGTAATTCCTCAGGGCCACATCCCTAACCAACTTAATTATGCACACCATGTCACCTCAGTTTGGACACAGAAATATACAAATCAGTCTTGACTCTGCTCCAATGAAATGCATGGTCCTTCCAGATTTATAACCTTTTTCTGGACCCTATGTTTGCTGATATAAAGACTCTGTGAACTATGACACTGATGATCAATGCCACCATGTGTGTGTTCTGTCCCTAAAATTGGACTGTGAAAATGATTTCATCCAGCGGGTGTATTTAAAGTTCCAATACAGCCATTGTCAGTTGGCATAGAAACCACACCACTGCACTGAAGTTAATAGTCATATGTGGGATGCAGTGTTTACATACACCCCTACATAAATGACAAAAACATATAGCTGCAGGTAGCATCCGTATGCTCTGTCTGGCAACGTTTCTACAAATAGGATTTAGTGCCACTACTTGATTCATTAGGTTCGCCAAGGAGAACTGCAATAGAAAGCGAAATGTGTAAAGACAAATTTGCATCTGAGTTATGCAGGTGAATGTTTCCACCAGGTTGAAAATATGCATTGTAAATTATACAAATTGGAGTATCAAAGCCGCTAATCATTCTAAGTTATTTTTGCTGAAAACTAACCTCTAGATAGAACAGCTTGTACTGTTTTTTTCCAATCCTTAAATTATACTTTGCAAATTCAGTGCAGGCAAAACTTTGAGGAACATGCTAAGGACATTTTTCAGCCTGTGCCAAAAACACTGCTTCATCTCAAAAGCGAATGAGTAGCCTGGACACTTCAATCTGAATTGAGTCACTGTAATATATATGAGAAAAAAGCAAAGGTATTGAATTAATCTTCTGTATCTTAACATCTTTTCGGTCAAACATTATATTGGCAGATCTGCCTTCATGAAGCACTAGAATGCTCCATAACAGGTTCAACTCCACTCCAATGTTAAACTATGTAAACTTTAATGGTTTCATATTTAACTCATTGAAAGCACTCTAACTCTATCAGGAGCAGATAGAATTTAGCTTACATGCAAGTACTCATTTCAATACAATAACAAATGAATTGCCTGGTCTATAGCAAGTCATTCTATCAAGTGTTATTATATCAACCTACAGTATTATGATACCCACTTCATTGACTATACTAACCTTCACAGGTAAATATTTAATTACTATTTTAACCTCCACCTAGATTTACTTTGTGATGCAGTGGTTACTTCATTGTAGTCGATTCAATAATATTGTTATGCTACATAACACATGCAGTACTGTGGGAGTGTACTATAGTTGGGTGATACTGAGAGCCAAGTTTATTTTTGTTGATTATACTATTATCATCTGCCCAGACTAAAACTCCCACATGGATCATTTTAAGAAACAATTGTGTATGAATCATCATCTACAGTATTATATTATAGAATGCAGGATATTTGTGGGCCCCTTTTTAAAAGATCATTACAATCTCAACGTTCTTTACAGAATATGGAATATTGAGTATAGGGACTTTTGCAATAGATGCTCTAGTAGAGATCAATGGCCTTATTTCAAATATGTTTTTGAAGATCACTTTAACAGTAAGGTTTGGCCCAGTACTTTTCCTGGGCTTTGAAGTTTCACTGCATCTTTAGATTCACTAACATGTAAAGGCATCATCTCAGGGTTGTCTTCAAATACAGTAGACACTGACTCTAAGTCAGTCCTAATGCATCCCAGTATCTGCTTTAATGACAGAGGGGCTGATTACGAGTTTGGTAAACGGAAACATCCGTCCGCCAAAATTCCTGACAAGAAGGTCACCACGGTGTTGGTGACTTCCCCGCTGGCCCCATTGCAACTTCCCACTGGCTGATCATCGAAAACCAAGGTTTCCGCCAGTCAGCCCAGTGGAAAAGGTGTGGCAGCATTGCTGCCGGCTCATAATAGAGCCAGCGGCAATGCTGCTGCACTCAAGAGGCTGTATGTAACTGTCTGCACTTGTTCTCTACCAGCCTTTTCATAACGGTGGAACCGCCACTAAAAGGCTGGCGGAGAACTAGGTTGTAATCATCAGGGTGGTGCTGAGTTCAGTGCTACCATGGCTGATTACAACCAGCACTGCCATCAGCGCATCAGTATCTAGGATCCTGGTGGGGACAGCAGTAGGTACATAATGTGGAGGTCGGACCCTCACAGCCACAGCGGTCCAATAGCCCCCATGAGTCTGGCGGTCCTAGGACTGCCAGACTCATAATCGGGCCCAGAGTCCTTCAGGGGATCTTGTCTGGGCCTACAGTTTGCTAAGATTTGTCAAAAGGGGTGTAGAGAATCTATATTAAATCTGTTTTCCTTCTGTCTACTCAGTTGAGATCTTGTCAATTTATCAAACGAACATAATTTTCTAGCCCACACACATCAAAACGGAATACCCTACAGAAATACATACATGTAATGAATGATAAAACAATCACATTCCTTATAAATAAATAGACTTCTGTTGGGAATTCCTATTACATCCCTGTAGTTACCCTTGTAGATTTACAATGCACCATGACATTCCTGAGAGCAAAGTGCATGTAGTATATCAACGGCAGCACCAAAACAACCTTACACTGAATAAACAAGTTACCATTTCTTAAACAATATATTTAAGATGAACAACATGTAATTTAATAAACATCACAAAATGAAATAAGCTTGGTTCTGAGATCAGAATATATAAAAACTAATTTGTTTGCATTTGAATCTAAATCAATCTTTGGGGTAAGTAGGCAAACATTCCAACTCACTGACTGTGGTTTTCAAAACAGCCCCAAGAGGGGAGCAGTGCAAGCCTTTTTTGTACTAAAACAAAGAAGTGTCCAGTTAAAAAAGGATAGCTGTTGGACGAAGAAGGCATTTGAAACTCACATGTAGCAGCCAATGCTCTTGCTTAAAAGTAATTGATGATTAAACAGACAGATCGTGAGAACTGTGTCTACTTCTTCACTGGTGTTCCGAAAGCCCACTACCATTCTTAGAAGGCTTTTTAGAATCAAACAATGGGCACAATAGTAAAAACGTTTTCCAACACATCCAGACAGGATCCTATTGAAAAGGTAATTCCCATCTTCTTACACTGCATTTCTTTCTGGATTTTCCGCTATTTAGCAAAGGAGTTCCACAACAAGTAAGCTTCTCAGAGTCAGGAATTAGACCTCTAATAAGGAATTAGACACTAACCATCAGAGCAATCTCTCTAGTTCGAGAAAACCACAGCAAAGGAAGATGTAGTCTCTTTTGTTCTGTTCTAGTCAGCTCTCTAACTATACAGTGGCTCATATGGATTTTAAAAGGGTCCCTCAACTATGATGACTCCTAAACAATGACCCCTAAAGTTCTTGAAATACCCGCACCCTGATTTTTTGTCACAGTTCACACACAACAATGCAATTTAGGGTAAAAAAGTATCCCAGAATTTTAAGTATTACAGAAGTCCAAAATAGTAGATTTTTTAAGCCTCACTGGGAATTCTCTTGCTTTTGTCTAATCTCCTTTAATGCCAGTCCACTTTGCTCCCCAGAAAAACACCTCTTTTGGGCATAAAGAATCTGACCACACATGGTGGTAGATTGCTCTTATATGAGACCACATTCCTTCAAAGAGAGTAAGGCCCTGATCTAAGAGGGCCTAGCACCACTTTAGCGCCTCCTTAGCATCATTTGTTTGGCCCTAAGGTGGCATTTTCCCCATGCCAAATTTACAAAGTGGCACAATGCATGCATTGAACCACTTTGTAACCCTTGGTGCTCCATTATGCCTGTGCCACGCATAATATATACAAAGGGGTGTTCCCCAGTTATGAGGGTGAAAAAATGGTGCAAATAAAGAGATTTCATTGCTTCATTTTTTTGGCACTTTTAACACCTGGCATTAAAAGGATCCTCCAATTGGTTTCAATGGGCCTCTGGGTGCTTTGCAGGATTAGTGTCAGAATTTTGTACGCTAATCCTGCAAAGCGCTGAACTAGCGTAACACAAATTCTGACGCTAGTACCCTTACTATCACCATGGTGCGCGACATATTAAATACGGCGCACACATGGTGGCATTAGGGGGGTGCTAATGGGTGCAAGAAATGTGGCGCTGCACTTGGTGCAGCACCACTTTTCATAAATCTGCCCCTAAGTGTTAAATGTCAGTAAGGCCCCAGTGTTTAAATACCTTCCAGGAGAATAGATGTGAATGACCATAATTACGTTTGTGCACCAGGGTACCCTTCCTCAGCAATCCGATTAAGTTTGCAAGACAAAGTGGTCACTTTAAAGATAGAAGTGTGAGTAGTTTTAAAACGTTAGCAGCATACCTCATTAACAAAATAGACAGTGATAGTATTTTTTGCTTATATTTATTCACTTTATGCTGCAATAATGGTAATTCTATCTGAGTTTTAGAAATGTTGTGCACTTTAAAAGGTTTTCAGCTGGTTGCAGCAGCTTACCTGTAACTGAGTACCTATAATTAAGTTAATAAAACAGCGGGATCAAACTTTGTAAGGCACATTCGCAACTATCTTATACAGTGGTCGATGTTCCTTTTTGTAGATGCAAAAACAGATATTGGTTTCCCTCTGCTATCTAGAGCTAAAATGAGGTACCACATGGCTATGTCCAAGTTCTTGTTGCAGAACTTTCTCTCCAAATGAAAAGGAAAACATCCTCTGCCTTCTGGAATTTGAAATTTGACCTCCAGGAAGTCTGCAATATTTGTGCACACTGTAAGAAAGTCATCCCTTTAGTCTGTTCATCCTAATTCTTCTGACTGATACTGGTGGTGAATTACCCTGACTGTGCCCTGGTCTCTGCTAACCTGGCCCAGGCCTGTCCTCTAAATAGAAGGTACTTGGAAATAGTGGTACAATTACAATTGGGAATGACAGACTCCTGTAAGTCGCTAGTGGAGAACAGGGAACAGGGCATTCAAACTACCTATGAGTTCCTAGTATATAATAGGGCAGGAACATTTAGAGGCCCAGTAGATTTATTGCACTGGAGTGTGCACTACTGTGTTCCATACTGTCACTTTTAAAGGCAGCTCTGCTTTGCAGGCTGTCTTTACAAGTAAAATATATGCAAATTAGACTTTGGATTTAACGGTACTTCCTAAGTGATAATCAACCTTATTTTTACATATGTCACCCCTACGGTCTCCTGTAGGTGCCCTAGGGGTGGGGTACCATGTAACTATAAGCAGAGACATTATAGAATATGTTTTATATGCCCCAGAGAAGGAAAAACTACACATTTCATTTTTACTCATTGTGGATACTTATTTCGTAGTTTAACATGGGAATATTTTCCATAAGCATAAATATTGCTAGGAAGGAGCTCAATGTGTCATGAAAGGACTCAAAAGATTGGTAATGATAAATTTAACCCTAACTAGCTAGGCTGCTTTGATGCAGTGATAAGTTGCCTGCACTGGGCAGAGGTTATTTGTTGGGGGGAGGTCTGCAGCTGCAGAGGCCAGGTCAGAAAAGAGGGTGCGTAAATCAAACTGGGCTTCAAAAGAAGCAGGACAGAAAGGAATGCCAGCCAGGCCTACCCTCCCACCCTGTACCCAATAGGTAGATTGCAGTACCAGAAAAGGAATTTGCAGATGCCCAGAGGGGTACTGTTAATGTAAATGAGCCACACAAGTAGGTTGGTTTAACTAGGGTTTGCTCAGATGGAGGAAAATCATCCATTTTGGATTTTAAAGTGTGCTGCTTTATGGAACAAGAAAATGCCACACTTTGGAGGAAGCTGGTATGCTTTTAGGTGGCACCCTGAAACTCATTGGATAGGGGTGCCTCCCCCCCCACTTCTCCCCCAAGATGATTAAATAATTGTGGCTGAGCTGCATTGCAGCTCAGATCTGCTGCCTGAAGTTACAAGAAGAAGGACTGCCCTGCTGGAACCCTGGTTGACAACCCCAGGGACTACACACTGAAGTACTGCTCCTGCTGTACACTGGAACAACAGCCCTAAGGACTTGGTCTTGCTTCAAAAAAGACTTGGAAGTGGACTCCCTAAAAGCAACAGGTTAACAGAGCATTGATGCACCAACAATCACAAAAGCCCCTGCCTGAAATGTGTCCAGTGGACTTTTAAGGATTTGGCCAGGTGCACTGTGGGAGTTGTGGTCCTAAACTTCAAAGGACCATCTCAGAGCTTCTAGACCCTTGGATGTGTGTTTAGGGCACTTTGAACCCTTAGGAGGAACTTGAAGAAGTTCCATAAGTTTGGAGAAGTTTGGAGCAACTTTTGAAAAAAACCTTCGTAAGTGAACCAACTCGCTGTTGTGAGTCAAGCTGACTACCCTCAACCGCGACCCAGACAAGATTTCAGGTTTGTCCCGCTGAAAGCTCCTGAGTTCCAAACTTCCAGAATTTGACAGGGGACTCATGGAAAAGCAGTCCAATGAAGTTGCATCGGAATCAGCTTGCTAGGAAGGACCACATGATGTCAAGAGAGAAAAGCTCCAGAAAAGTGTCTAAGTGCGAAAGCAAAATCTTTACTGAGGTCTCCCGCTCAGTGTATCCGAGCAGGCTTCCATCACGGTCAGCCTCAAAGTTTGGCGATGCACTGGTCAAGAGCAACCAGATGTCCCCGGTTGTTGCTATTGATTTCTAAGCAACAGGAAAGGACATTTCTGATTTAATCTTTAAAAATTCATAACTCCGGTCTTCTATATTGGATTTTTGTCATTTTGGTGTCACATTGAACATGAAAATAGCTACCAGTTTTATAAATTGGGTTGGGTTTTTATTGTGTGTTGTGTCTTACTAATTTACTGTATTAGTGTATTTGAATGCTTTACAAACCTGTCTACTAAGTTAAGCCTGCCTGTCATTGTCAAGCCACCAGGGATTGAGCCAGGGGCTGATGTTTTGAGAACTTGACTGGATTTAACATTGTATTGGGGGCATTATTGCTAGTGTAGTACTTCAGCTTCCAACATGCAATTACAATTGATTTATTAAATAAATAAAATATGCCAATGTAATAGTAAAAACATATTTTCCCTTTCACTGGAAGGCCACATACATTTAGGAGCTGTCTAACAGGACCCAAATACTGGGGAAACAGCTGAAACTGTGTACTTCCTGCAATTGCCTGTTATAAAAGTAATCTTAACGTGTGTAGCTTCATTATGTATGCTGTGATTAGTTTGTAAGTAAGTCAGTCACTTGAGTTGAAGCAAGTCTTTACCCGGTTAGTATGCGTAAGTAAAATTATAACATTTTGATTCACCGGTTGAGAGAGACAGAGAGTGAGAGAGAGAGAGAGAGAGAGAGAGAGAGGGAGGAGGAAGAAGGTAGACAGAAAGTGATCATTGAAAGAAAGACAACGAAAGAAGGAGAGTGAGGCAAAGGATGGATTGAAGAGATCATGTGCAAGGAGATGGAGGCAGTAGGTCTGGTTTGAGCATTTTAGCCGGGGTTGTTTTTTCTTCCCCAGTTTGGCCCTGCATGGCACACAGATCTGCAAACATTTTATGCTCAAAACTGCATAATGCATAAAACAAGAAAAATGCAATATTGTACTTTTGTAATTAAGATTTCACCTTCCTACTGGGTAGCAGATCAGACCTGCAATTGTCTCCACAAGATCACTCTTGAGATCAAAGTAAAAAAAAAAAAAAAACTTTTCGAGTTGGGTTGCAGTTGGGTTGAATTGCCCTGTTTATTGTCAACACCATTCAAAAGATTAGTGAGGAAAATCAATTGAATTTGTAGGGAAACCTGATATTGTTAATCTTAATGTGATAGATATCCACAAGACCTGGAGCCTCATTATGAAGAAGGTTGTATTGATGATCCTTCAAGTACTATAGAATGAGGTGGGCTGACCACCTTTTGGGTTCCCAATTAAAAGGAGGAAGAAATATACTTTCAGTGGTGACGACTGAGACACAATTGCGTGAAAAAGCTCAATGCCATTAGAAGATCCATCATAGTTAGGGCAGGACTTTCAATAGTTTTTTCTACAATATACTGCAATGTGGTCAAGGACAGAAAAAAAGTGAAGCAGTCAGGGAAAACTCCTTCTTTGTCTGGGGCATTAATTTCTTCCTTCTGTCTATATGAAAACAGACTTCATCTTTGAGCGTTTGCCTTAAAAACATCATAAAAGAAATGCATGTCATTTTTGATGCAGCCATGACATGGTGGGCTGAACATTTTGCTTGATTTGAACTGGTGGTTGGTGATGGGGCCCCCCGGCGCTCATTTTCGGGGACTGGCGCTTATTTGTTTGAACTCGTTTTAACATTATAAATGCGGCATTTAGCAGACCACACTTGAAGCTTCAGAAAATACGGACAGAAAAGTAGAATAGACAGCGCGAATTCTTCTAAAAAACATTACACTTTGCTATTTGCTTACTCATTTAATACCCCACCCCTACTGCCTAAGAAGAAAGAACTAAAGAAGCAGCAGCCTTGCACTTTGGATGAAACTCGCCAAATGACTACCCAGTCTATCTTATCAAAGTGTCTCCTTTAACAAAGGCTAAGGCTGTCGGAATCAGAGGCATTGTGAACTGGCAGCAGTGGAAAGGTTGGATCAAGAATAGGGGAAGCTTCACCCAGAAAGAAACTTGGCAGTGTGTCACTTAGGGGATATTAAGGAATATAAGAGAAAAACATTAATCTATTTCTGCAGGGTGCAGGTAAGGAGCCACTCAACCATATCTTACTTGTATCTCCTAAATACAGTGAGATAAGAAAGTATTTAAAATAAGTGGTGAGAAAAGCTGATGTCAGAAGAGCGGATGAAGTGGTAGCCATCATGTTGGAAGCCCCGCTTTTAGACATTACATTACATGATGAAGCTTCAATACTTAAGGGCACGAGATGTCCCAACAAAACAAAACATTTCAGATCTGGCACATGGATAGAAATGAGATGTTACCATCTTTAGCTGACAACGGATGAAAGGATTTAACAGATGGGAATAAGGGCATGAAAAAAACAGAACTAGTCTTGCAGACTATTCGATCCAAAAGGGAATACGAGTGAGAACATGTATATTGTGCTTATTTAGGGATTAATATCAGTTCAGGCTCAAAAAGCACATTATAATCAGGATAATTAGGCCCCTGTCAACTGAGCACTGCTTTGTTTAACGCCCTATACTGTCAAAACAAGCTAACGCAGAATGATTCGCAAAATTAAATTGTCTAGATCATAACCCTTTCAAACACATAGGTACATTAGTTTGACATGCAGCAAATCCATTAATTTTAGGCTCAGCATAATATGTTCAGCACCACCAAAAAACAGAATGTATTAATTCTAAATAGACTTTTTTATGGACCAATCAAGATAACTAAGAATGTACCAAAGTGGTGGATGGGGAATGCCCACTGAGAAAGAGTAGAGTCCCACACAAGCAGTCTAGATAATATCTTCTTTAATTGGTATAAGGTTATCCTGATACAGAGGCCCCATCCATCATAGGTCTAGCCACTCCACCTGTCTACTCCAACTCCCATTTCTCTTGAATATCAACATTCTCTATTTTGGAATGATCATCTGAGGACATTCCATGGTATGTCTTTCACCATACAACACCAACTATAAGAGAACCAGATAATGTTCTGTAGGACCATCCTTATGCAATTTTGGGGGTGAATTTGAAAGTATGTATGCTATCCAAGTGTCAGCATAGAAAAAGTGAAGAAAACTCTACTCACACTTAGTAAGAATGTTGAGGCTGCTCAACTTATCTTGCAATGAAGAATAACTAATACTTTGTTCTGTCCTGATGGCTCACTGTAAAATAACGAGATACACAGTCTTTCAAGGTATCATTGGCTTCACAGTGGGTAGAAGATACCAAAATAAGTATACCTTTTCACTAGGCCTGAGGAAAATATAGTACCCACATGTCATAGAAGGGGAAGTTCTGGGTTTGCTGTACCTTATTATTTCACAATGGGTGATCTAATGAGGTTGATGCACAACGAGGTCTGCAGAATCTTATCAAAAAAAGTATGAAGAGAAATCACTGAACAGAAAGAGCACTTGAAAGGTAGCCTGCCACCAACAAATTATGAAGCAAAGCTGTACTATATTTAGATAAGGCTATCTGGGACTGGTAGGGACCCCAGTCCCTATGTTTATGATGTTTAGCATGCACCCAATGACTTCCAAATAATTGTTTCCCATGTACAACACTTTATTATGAAAACAAATAAACTCAGTTAAAAGACAGCTTTGTAAATGTGGAAAGATCAATTAAACCTGTTTTGCAGGCACCGCTGCATGGAATTAGTTTTTGTGGTCGGCAGGTATATTGTATACAACCTGCCAGGGAAAGTCTATTCCTGTAACAGCGTGAGCATACCTAGCCTTTGTCCACTGGATAACCAACTGACGTACTGTAAAATCAGTACCTCAAAATCTTACACGCTCTTCTTAAGATGTTGTCAGCAGTTCTTTTGATGGATACCAGTGGAGCTCACCAGGCTCCCATGGTAGCAATATTTACTATCAGTCACCCAAAAATACTTTTCTTTGATGATTGTAAACTTGGCTTAGCTCTTCAGTGTCTATAAGGAGCCTTCTGCTTTGTACTTGTGTCTATGAATGATGGTTCAGAAGGAGGGCTTTATAATTTAGAAAAAATATGAATTACAATTCAAGCAGTGACTTTAACGTTATTTTACACTGCTACAACATCACGGCTGTTTCCCAATTTGTGTGTGGGTAGCTTCCAAAGCAATGGAAAATGGAGAGCAGAAGATCACAAGACTGCACCAGATAATTTAGGAATAGTCAGAAAGATTGCACAGAACTTACTAGTCAAATTCAGTATTTCTCAAATAGAAAGCCTCAGCAGCAACATGTCAGTAGACCTTGAAGTAATTCAAGTAGTCACATGGCATATGACAGTGACAGGTACATTCTTGCAAAATACCACCCACACCAGCATAGCCCTCCTGAAGTGTACAAAGAAGTAAGCACCCTATGCATAGTATGACCATAAGTGATACAAGACTTAATCCATCTGACAATGGTGGTCTTAGTAGCTGCTCTGCAGGCATCTTTGCCATCATTAGTTGTAAGAAGGTCCCTGTATCTAATGGATAGAAGCACAAAATGTACCAGATGTCCAAGTTGTATTCCAACTCCTTACCTGAAGAGACACTGGGGAGGGGACAAAATACATTGCAATGATCTTTTCAATTAGCGAGGATTCTTAAAGAACCTTTGAAACATTGATGACTTGTAGGAAAATACCACTTTTTGCATGCTCCCCCCTTTTTTTGATGTTGCTCTGGACATCTTGTCTTATGACTTTTTCCATTGGCTGTTGCTTGCAGAACAACTCTACCACATTTGCTCTGTTGAAAAGAAATTACTTTAATTACCTAATCACCATAACTGTCATTCTGATGAAACAGGTGGCTGAGAGCACCTACATATTTCTGCATTGAAGATATGGAGAGTGAGAATGAGGGGTATATTTTCCCACATACTCTAAGGGACATAAGTACAAAATTTAATATTCACTATTAGGGAATCGCAAAACAATATGTATGTAACAGCCGTTTCCACTAATAGCAATTCCTCCTGATTCACATTCGCAATTAGGAAATCTCAAATTTGGAAATCGCAAAATTGTGATTTCCTACTAGGAATTTCACAAATTAGGAAAAGTTGTATTCTGTATGCAGAATGATGATGTCAAACCAGGAAGTTTACAAATATATGGTATGGCCACAACCCAGAGGCTTAGGAAGGTGCTGGAAGGGAGGAGTGCACCTGTTTGACTACCGACAAGGGAATATCCGTGACTGCACTGCACCATGTCCAAAGAAGCAGAAGGTAAAATTCTTTGAAAAGCAGCTGGAGCTCCTAGCAGAGAAATGCGTGGTCCATATGGATCAGCTACTCAAAAAGGACTCTCTCTCTGTTCCCAAGAGCCAGAAGACCAAGGTATGGAACAGTATGTCAGAGAAGGAGAACTCCCTTGGTGTAACATAGAGGACCATCTGAGAGATCTGTAAAAAGTGGTATAACCTGAGATCCTGCACAAAGGAGAATGTGGCCAGCATGATGGCTGAGGGTCATGACACAAGTGGTGGACCTGCAAAACACCCCCTTTCCACTCCCATGGAGGCACTCATCGAAGGGACACTGGGGCCAGAAAGTGGTGGTGGGAGTGTCTGACATTGACACATGTAACACTGCAGGTACTGACCAGAGTAAGTCCTTTTACTTACTCCATATAACGTAATGTTTGTAATTCCTTAAACAAAACATCAGAGCAAATCTGACTCCATTGAGATGCTTGCACTGCCTTGGCAATACATCATGGGCACTGTAGTACACCATAGTTACATGCTGTACTGTGGGCTGAACACTACACAGACCTGTCCATCATCATCATGTCACACACATGAAGCGCTGTTACAACAATATTGTGAACAGACTTTAACTAATTATTTATACTACATTTATGCATGCATTCCCATAGATAACGCACAGGACGTGTACAATTGAGGCTGAAGAAGCTACTAACACACATGTCAAAATGGAGGCCAGCACATCAGTAACCCCTATGCCCAACAGTCAAACTCCAACTGCTTGGAGGGCAACCGTTCCACTACTTCCAGGCCCTATGTGGTCGATTGAGGCCCTACCTGGCCTCAATCGGCCACATACACACCACATCCTGTTTCAGGCACCTTGGCGGTAGCTGAGGTTCAACATTTATACATTGAGCTTGTAGCAATATATAGACTCTTAGTACAATTTGCAATGCAAACATTAAATACTAACCCAGGATGGGCTGCTCCAGCACAACCGCATTTAGTGACACCAGGTATTAACGCTGAAACTGTGCATTTGATTATGGGTAAAGTGGCCACAAAACTGAAAGAAATACCATTTTGGTTAGCTTTCCCCTTACAGGACAATAAGATAAACACAGAATTCTCACTACATTCTTGCCATTTAGGATGGTTCCTGTGGTGGACAACTGCACCACCTGGGGCATGGTATTTGCAGTGCTCTACACTACTGCACACGGTACACCAACACTTGCCAATCTTCTGGAAGTGTTAAAACAAATTCTAGATAAATACGGGCATGCCGCTTCCTTGGTTTTGGGGATGCAATTAATGTACAATTTTGATATAGTGTCCTCAATAATATTAAGTAACCCTAATGGGGATGTAGTAGCACTAGCAGTGCGCATGTGGATCTGCGATGTTCCTGCACAGGATCAAGAATGCCAGCTGCCTAAAATTATTTCCAAAACCTATTCAAGTATTGGTTGGAATACTTTGGGAACCAAACATAGTAAAGCACATTTACAAGGTACATCAAGTAAGGATTTTACCAAGCAAGCAGCTAAGGGTTCTAAAAAATGCTGGGATAAACAAGAACAAACATATAAAAAAGAAAAGGGTGGATCTCCGCATTCGGAGACCCTTGAGAAACGTGATAACTTAAGAATAGGGATAATATAACAACTCCTGATAGATAATATGCTGATACATGCCAGTCTCTTTCCTTCCAGGACTTAATGGATAAACCTAGTGACTACAGGAAACCAAAAAAAGATTCACAACATTCATTAGAAGTTTCAATTAAAAAAAGAAGAGAAACTTCCCAACAAAAAACACAATTTAAAAAAAAGAAGGTGGCAGCTATTCCTGCAAGAAATGCCATACAAGATGGGAGTTTTACTGAAGAACTGGAGCTGGGCACTGGCTCTGTTAGACAGCGCAGTAGAGGTCACATAGTTCCACAGCATCTGGAGGTGAAAGCAACTGTCAACTTCTTAGAAGTCGAGACTGTAGATTTGCATGTCTTCCCTCCCAATATTGTATTTAAAATGAAAATACACTTAGAAGGAGACATTGAGTGCACTATTGATATTATATTCTGGAAATGATTAACTGCCATTTATGACATTTTACTGTCCGAAAAAGATTGGCTGCCAAAATTTGTCCATGAAGTTCAGGGGGGGAGATCATTAGGCCCTCTTTCTTGCCCCTGGTTGCTGTAGAGATAAGAGAAGAATACACATTTGATTGGGCATTGGCACAAGCCCCACACTGTATCGCAATCATGCTGGGTGGGATAAAGGTTCTCCCTACCACATAATACCAGTTAGGTCCCAACCACAGCCTCAACCTCAATATCATATTAAGCATGAGGCTAAAACACAAAGTGAGAGAGATTCTGGCACAGCTAGAGTACCAGGGTGTAATTTGCCCTGCATCTCACCAATGAAAAATCCCCTATTTCCTGTTGCTAAACCGGACCATTCATATAGAATAGCCCTAGATTACAGACATTTAAATAGTCAAACACACACATTTGCTAGCTATCAAAAATGCACATAGCATGGTACTCATTAACAATATAGTGCTAAAAAAAATACAAAACAACTTCTTCTGCCAAAATATAGCACCTGAAATCAGGGATTTAACAGCATTTAGTGCTTTAGGCTTGCAGAATACATTTTATAGAATCCCACAGGGGTATAGAACAGTCCTGGGCTGTTCTCAGCAAATTTAACATCCAATGTACACAACATTGACCCTGAGGTGTTCTCCTCTGTAGATGACATCCATCTAACGGATGATGATCTAGTTCACCACCTAAAATGGGTGGCTCACATTGTTGTGGGATTTGATGAATTTGGATACAAATTCAATTTCAACAACACAAAAATTGCCTTTCTCAATGTCCTATTTTTGGGATATGAGTTATCAGATGAAGGCAAGAGCCTAGCGCCCCACTTTCTAGAAAGGTACGCATAACTGCAACCATCAAATACTCTAAAAAAGATACAGGGGGTCATTCCGACCCTGGCGGTCCATGACCGCCAGGGCCGGGGACCGCGGAAGCACCGCCATCAGGCTGGCGGTGCTTCCATGGGCATTCTGACCGCGGTTTCCCGCTACCCAGGGAATCCTCCACGGCGGCGCCACAGGGATTCCGACCCCCTTACCGCCATCCTGTTCCTGGCGGTTTTCACCACCAGGAACAGGATGGCGGTAACGGGTGTCGTGGGGCCCCTGGGGGCCCCTGCAGTGCCCATGCCAATGGCATGGGCACTGCAGGGGCCCCCTAACAGGGCCCCACATTGATTTTCAGTGTCTGCCAAGCAGACACTGAAAATCGCGACGGGTGCCACTGCACCCGTCGCACGCCTTCAACTCCGCCGGCTCCATTTGGAGCCGGCTTCCTCGTTGAAGGCGCTTTCCCGCTGGGCTGGCGGGCGGCCTTCTGGCGGTCGCCCGCCAGCCCAGCGGGAAAGCCAGAATGGCCGCCGTGGTCATTTGACCGCGGTGCGGTCATTCGGCGGCTCCCGCCGGGCGGGCAGTTACCACCGCCGGCGGGAGTCGGAATGACCCCCACAGTCTTTATTGGGCTTTTTAAACTTTGACAGAACCTACATTCCAGGTTATGCACAATGCATTAAACTATTATATGATTTAATATGCCCCAACTTTTCAAGCAAATTCTGGACAGCTCAGAACACACACATTCTCAGAGCACTGAAAAAAAGACATGCTTGCAGCAAAACACTTGCCCACACAGGGCAACAAAACACATTTGGCCATCAGAGTAATTACTGGTGCCATTGGCTTCACCTATGTAACATTTAATGAGGGTGATACCATCCCTAAAGCATACAAATCACACCTATACTCCACAGCAGAACAACACTTTGCCCCCACAGAAAAAAATCTGCCTGCTATTCAGATGGCTGTCATTAAAAAGAGACCTCTGGCTCAGGGGACAGAAATTATTGTTATCTCTCCAATCCCAGCCTTTGAGGCTGTCACAAAGGCTAGCGTTCCCACCGCAAAAGCATTACATCCACGCTGGATCCAACGGGCAACGTCTAACAGCCACTGATGTTGATTACATTTTCAACCCAAAATTACAAACTCAAGAATTCCTTCAATACGAAATAGAATATACAATACCAGCAAACACTTTGCCTATTGCTCAATATCAAACAACTGTTAATATTGATGGTTCAGCCCAACCAGCTATAGGCCATAGGCACTAAACACCAATACTCCACCGCTTGCACGGCTGTGAGTGGCTACCTGAAAGATGGTGAATAACAACCACAAAACACATACACACAGACCTTGGGGGACTGTACTGCACAATTAGAAGAGCTTAAGGCTCTGGTGATGGCAATGGAACACACAGATCATTGATAGCCTGTGATTCGTACTACTGTGTCCAGTCCTTTAATGAATATCTGCATTACTGGCATCAGAATGGGTTCATAGATTCAAAAGGCAACACCATCAAACACAAGTTACTGGTGGGGAAAGTAGCAGATCCAAAAGAAATGCTACCCAATGCCCATGTAGTTCATACATTGGGACATCAACGTGTAGGAGTACACGTTGCAGGCAATACCTTGGTTGATAAAGCAGCCAAGTCAGCAGTAACTACTGCTTCTGTTGCTGCAATAAATGAAACACTGACTGTTGTGAAAACTTTGTCTGATAGCAAGCCATTAGCAAAGGCATATCCTGCCAAATATTCGTTCCACATAACTAGCCTGAATAATGCCTTAGTAACAAAACCAGAGTGGGTAATCAGGTGATCCCCAACCAAGACCAAAGATATGAGTTGATAAATTTGGCACTTTAGGGAGTTGCTTCTGCCCATGCAGATGTGGCGGCTACTATTTCTTTACTTCAAAAAACGCTATTGGTGGCCAGGTCTATACAAACGGGCAAAACAGTGTGTCCTTTGCTGTGACATCTGTGTGTAAATAAAAGGGTCCACCATCAAACACCCACCTCAGACACCCGTTCTTATTCTAAACAAACCACTACAATGAGTGTACCTGAACCATTGTGGTCCTCTGACACCTGACGGTTCATACAAATACATTTTAGTTGCTGTCGACTCATGCTCCAGATTTCTATGTATATGGATCAGCTGACATTTGAACTGTTATTAAAGATTTGCACGTCTTTAGCGGTACATTTGCAGTTGCGACTTTCCACTCTGACCAGGGCCCTGCCTTTGCCTCAGGAACCTTCAGGGACAACTGAGGTTGGTCCTTCATATCATGCATCAGTTCCAGTCCTGGGAATGCACAGTACCACAACTGTTATCCTACCACCCCTGCCTGGTTCAAAAGAAAACTGTTTTGTCTGCATTGATAATGTCGAGTTACACCATGTGGCCGATCCTACACAGCAGACCTAATGGACTCCTGGGTAGTTCCCAAATCCCTCTCACTACAGATCAGGAAAGTCCTCTGCAGGTTTTGAGCAGCGATGGTGACACTTCCCCAAGCTTGGGGAGGGTGGAAAATGATCTTTCATTAGTACTACTATATTCATCTGTGACAAGAAACAACCAAAATAATAAGCAATACTACTCAAATGCAACTTAAACTGATGGAATCATCAACTACAAAAGACCAAAGGGAGACTTATGCTAGTTGTCCACTTCCTCATATGGCTCAAGCTTTTACATTAACAGTTTCTAGATATTTCACTGATCCTGATGACTCCTTCACAGACTCATCCACTTCTTCTGCGACGTCATTGTCAAGATCATGTAAGTTGATAAATTGGCTCAAAATTAACTATTTTATTTGTCCATAGAACTATCTGTGGTACTTACTAACTTGACTTGCCTGCCTCCTTTGGATTGGGTTTGTCATTGTCTTTTTCTTATTTATACATGGTGATTATCTTCCTGAACGCTCTTCAGCTGAACTGGTAAGTGAGGTCTGAATACTACATTTTTCCTCTCATGCGGTCCATCGATACTTGTGCCTAGTGAATATTTCAGCCATAGCAGTTACTGATGGGATTGTTTGGGATAAAGTAACTTTTGATCTATTTTGTCTGACAGAGGGTTCTTCAAATTCCATAAATTTTCAAACTTTCCTTAAATGATGTGATGACGCCTGGGGTTGCTTCTGATATCTGGAATGTAAAAACAGTTGATTCTATGCTTTCTTAGCTAAAGTACTTTTCTATATTTGAAATTGAAGATATTTACCAAACAAAAGAAAATTATGGTGATATGTTCCGTTACAATTATTATGAACATCATTTCATTCAAAGAGCAAGCACTCGAAAGACTGATTTGAAATATAGACAACGGGATCATTGGCCTACCCTACCAGTGGGGAGCTCTAAAACATATATGGAAAAGTTTACATATTTTTCTGGGCATAATGTTAAAAATGCTGCATCCCATTATTTTAAATTGCCTCTAATGGAAATGCACAATGTACTGGTAATGGGCACAAAAAGTATTTATTCTGATTCCTTTGTTTTCCGGTTGACTATAGTAGACTATGAATATTGGATGAAGTCAATTGACCTAAAGAGTATTTGGGGAACTAAATATTGGCAAATACAAGGAAGGGAAGCTTTATTTAGAGCATGCCTGATATCTTTACAAATTATATTTTTAAATTACACAGTGGAGCAGACAAGTTGTTTAGGCTTGGCAAAAATTCAAGAGCGGGTGGTTATTGTGTCCAGTGGACTCAAATGGTTGTCATGCACGTTTTGTAAACTCCACAGGGGTTTTAGGGCAAACAGACCGGACTCTCAACATGTGTCATCAGAACATTTGGTTATTGTGACAACATAGGGTGTAGGAAAAGTATGCCAGCAATGAATAAAAAATTCCTCACTAGATGCTGTAAAAGAAAACCTCAGTGTCTTGTCAAAGAATACAGATTTTCAAAATTTCCTGTTAGACCCTAGAAGACAATGAAAAAAGGGCTTCTTTTGTGCAATTTACAACGTAATTTGGAAACTTTCACAACAAGATGCTGCTGCCCAATTAAGGCAAATAGATCAGGAAAACTTACAGAAAGCATTATCCATTGTAGATAATGGGATTAACACCTTGTCTTACCGCATATAATTTATTGAGAACATAATTTCTTCTGCAATTGGCATTATGCAAACGGACATGTCATCTTCACAACATGGACAAAGTCAACTCAGGTCCATTATGCAGTTAAGTTGGACACTACAGACATTGAAAAGTGTTGAGTTCCATGGCATTATGTCAGAGCAAAAGACCTGTTTGCTGCATTTAATTTGACACAACTGCAACAAATCATGGCAAACAATAAAGCAACTTATGTTATATATCACCTGCAGTCTGATTAACTCAGGGGGTTATCAATCGGCCTATTTCAACACTCCAATAAACATCTTGCTTGAAACACATTACTTTAGCCAGATATGAAAGGCTAGGAGATAGTTACATTCATAAGGTGAGGGAGCTACCCTTCTCGTACAAGTGTTTCAATGGCATAAAAGGGGTCTTTCTTAGCAGCAGCAAATGTGAAACCTCAGTGAGCCATTCAATGGTTTGCAAACAGCTATCCTTGCATGGAGCATGCAATGCTTCTGCAGCGAATTTGGCTTGTTATCTGAAGGGAGTTCCTGTCACCTTGATTCAACCAGCAGTCCAAGTGCTTTCAAATAGAAGCTTTGGGCTTCTAAACAGTGAGAGGTCTTGTAGAATGTGAGCTGCAATTGCCTACGTAGTTTTACTTGCCCAAATTGTAACTTGTTGCGGTAACGTCCTATTCCCCCACGCAACAGATGCAAGTAGCAGACACTTAGCCTCATATTGCTACTTCTAATGTAAATTTTGACAAGCGAAGCAGACTAAAAGCTCTATTGTTTCAGGAATATGTAGCAATGACATCTGCCCACAAGACCTAAACACTCGAAGTAGCAAGGTAAACTGCGGAAATACAGTTCCTTTTAAATACAAACTTTCTGAGACACTTTGGTGAACTCATGGGAGGAATTTTTAACATGTCCAATACTGCTGGTATTGTAAACCTTTTAAGGCTGTTGGTTCTCGGTTTGTCAGCACCTTTTCTTCTATATTTGGCATAATACCTTCAGCCATACATTTAATATTTTTGTGTATATTCGGGAGGTTCTCAATTACTTTGGTCTTAGTTGGTAGCATCTTGCTGTGGCTATTTTTTATTCGCAATGGCTGCTCCATCTCAACAAGGAGGACTGATGGTGCCTTCATCAGGGCAACTGTGTTGTGAAAGCATTATGCAGTATTTCGGAGCACCACTCCTTGAGGAACTGAAGCGCAACTGGGCTCTATTGTTTAGACGGGTACTTGACTATATGCAGCCCGAGTTTTGTTGCCTATGGTGCCTTTTCAAATGTGTACTACAACTGTGTCTTTCTCTGCAACACTCACTTTCACTGGAAGCTAATCTGTTGATGTTTTTGCGGAGGGCTCATTACCCGATATGTACTTTGAGGGTGCATTTGCTACAGGAAGCTGCCCTTTGTGGATCGAGTGGCTCTGGGGACTTCAACATCTGGCACTGCACGGAATACTGCAGCCTTGGCTGGTGATGAGGCTCAGGAACACGAGTGCTCTTTGATTTTTCTTGGCACCGATTTAGCTGCATTAACACCTGCCCAAGTGGGATCTTTACTTGATTCCATTGTCCTGGATGTAATTGGCAATTTTTAAAATGACAATGGCTTTTAAATATGATATTCAGCTTTTAAAATTCACATTGTTATATTTTAAATTGACCGTTTTAATTTAGCCTGCTTCAGTGTGCTTTGCTTGTCAACTTGGACATTTATATTTAATATAGTATTAAATGGGTTAACCTCTACACTTTGAACTGACAAGGGGAGGGTGGCGTCAGGATATTTTAGCAGCTTTTTATGGGCTCATTATTTTAGCCATAGGTCTGCAGCTTGTGCCATTTAGTCTAGTAATAATTCATTTGAATTCATTTTTTTTTAAATTCATTTGTTTCACTGCTTCATTCTGTGGTGATGATTTTTTTTTTTTTTATCTAATACACTTTTAGACCAGAAACTGGTTTCATTCTTTTTAGCCTGACATTTTCATTCTGTGCTTTGCACAAGGCTGTACACAAAAGTACAAAAGTGGAATACCACAGTCTCTGCCACTTCATAGAAATATATGTGTACTTACATTAGGGCAGTTTTTTTTTAGAACACCAGCTGTTTTGATATAAAACATCTCTCTGCCCCCCTATAAGTTAGAGAGAAGTTTCAGCCAGAAATTGCCACGGCATGCTGTTGCTTCATTGCAGCTGTCTGCTGAAGCTTGTTGTCTTTTTTGTTTACATGGGAGAGGACTCTTGTTAGGCCAACAGCCCTTTTCATACTACCATATTTAGGTATGGGAGATGGTGTCTTCCCAGGGGTCCTGAAGGGCGGATCAGGGCTAACACTACTGTGCTCTAGTATAGAACCTTAGTGGTGTAGGTAGGAATTGTAATGCTTACCATTGTGACACTATAATGAGACTTTTCTTATGTTTCTCTTTCTTTGTCACCGCTCTGCTATTATTATGTTTCATTATCTTAATCAATGCAGTACATGCCATTTGACCTAGAAGGCAGTTGCTTCAATAAAATACATTGGACCAGTTCCTGCTCCTGTTTGTCTTTGTATGTGTGAGAGGAATGCAACTGAGAGAAAAGGTTAAGATCTGTTCCACTATGATTTCCATGAGAAATCAGAATGTCATGCGCACTGCTGCCACAGATCACCTCTACTCTTGGGTACTGGTGAGGTACTGCTAGTTGGCCAGGAGGGCTAGGCTGACAGGTGTCACACAGTGTGGAATTGAACTTAATTCCCCACAATCCTGTAGTGCTGCTACCCGAATCCAGCAGTCTCATTGGTACAATGAGAGCCAACACAACAAATTTAGAAGCCTATCGCTCATTTCAGTTCTGAAATATAAAGTATATTCTGCCTGCTGTCTGTGTTCAGCTGAATGGCACTAAAAAGGTATAGAAACTTTGCAGTATCATTACATCACCTTCAACCCACTGTGAACTTAGCCTGCCAACTACTAATCCAAAGATAATGGCCACATAATTCAATGGATGGGAGAGAGCAAGTCTTTGGGGTCTGCCAAGTGTGACATCTATGTTTCAAATTGCCTCTGTAGCACCTTGATGTAGCAGAAACTTTAGTGTTGTCCCTCATGTCACAGTGATCATATATATTAACAGTCTATGCATTATGTTAAGCAAAGTAATAATAGTTGGACAGTACAGAGATGCACTGAGAACCCATTTTTAGTGTACATTTGTTTAGATTAGAGACTTCGACATATGTCGTATTGAAGTTTCATTGAATGGTTGAAGCTTTAAATTGATATTATGTTATCGTTTAGACTCTAAACTAATAGCTTGCATTGAAACTATATTGAATTTCTAATAATTAGTGTTTTAAATACATGTGCAAAACTAGAGAAATGTAGTTCTATGTTATACTGACTAAAATGTATTAGTAGGGTCATTTTGTTTAAAGTTACTGTAACATGAATGCTAATGAAGACTTATTAATGGAGAAGTTATAGTTTGTGTATTAAAATGTGTTTTATTTAATGTATTACCATGCTGTTTTAAATCACTTGCATTAGCCTAAATGAGGCCTGAAAGGGCCTGTATTTCGTGCCTGTGCAGAAAATGTCAATTCATCTTGCTAACATGAACTTTTCTTTCACACTTCATTCTCATGAGAAGACTAGTTTTGTTATAGACGCCCACTGTTTTACACATAAAGGCCCTCATTCCGACCCTGGCGGTTTGAAACCGCCAGGGTGGAGGGCAACGGAAGCACTGCCAACAGGCTGGCGGTGCTTCCAGGGCTATTCTGACCGCGGCGGTAAAGCCGCGGTCAGAAAAGGGGAACCGCCGGTTTCCCGCCGGTTTTCCCCTGGCCCAGGGAATCCTCCGCCGCCATGGGGATTCCGACCCCCTTCCCGCCAGCCTGTTCCTGGCGGTAAAACCCGCCAGGAACAGGATGGCGGGAACGGATGTCGTGTGGCCCCCTAACAGGGCCCCACCATGATTTTCACTGTCTGCTATGCAGACAGTGAAAATCGCGACGGGTGCTACTGCACCCGTCGCATCCCTGCAACTACGCCGGCTCCATTCGGAGCCGGCTTCCTCGTTGCAGGGGCTTTCCCGCTGGGCCGGCGGGCGATCTTCTGGAGATCGCCCGCCGGCCCAGCGGGAAAGTCAAAATGACCCCCGCGGTCATTTGACTACTGTGCGGTCTTTGGGCGGTTTCCGCCCGGCGGGCAGCGCCCGCCGGACTCGGAATGAGCCCCAAAGAGTTGTAAGAATTTGACCTTGGATGTGGATCGTCCTGGAATGTGGACTAGCAATATAAACATTTGTTTTAATCCCGTTTGGAGCTACATGGATGAACTCTGTTCTCATGGCATACTTGGGAAAGTATGGAGTTGTTCCAAGTTGGAGTCGTATGATCGATTTCTATTGGATGATGCCCCTTCAAAGTCAAATGAACTGTTGCCCTGATGAGTCAGATTGCTGTATGAACTTTGAGATGTCAGTGCCCAGCAGGACTTTGGTCAGAGATCAGAAAAATTCTTGAAGACGAGAAGCTAAACCCCTTTTGCGCTGTATCAGGAATGCGGAGTCCCTTGGAGAGGTATCTTCATCTCTACTTTGTTCTTTTGAAATGCCTTGTTGAGATTTAGTGATTTTCTGCCTAACCCTTGCAAAAGACTCTTGACCGAGCTTCTGCCATGCTGGCACTTTCCCTTTTTACCTACCTCTTGCCTTAGTAGTGTGTGGCCTCAGACTACTTCTTTCAAATAATTTTTGTATTTTTTGTTCCTTTTATCTTTTAGTCCGCATGTGCTCTGATCCCCAAACATGTTTTTCCCTGATTGGCTAAACTATAGGGTTCCCTTTGCCTAGCTAAATTGCATTTTGATGATTGAACTGCGTTCATGCTTATTAAAACTGAGCAATGTTTGTTTTCTGTACAACCAATGACCTTATTGATGTTTTGTATCATCTTTGTAGAATTTCTACAGTAGTTCTCCTAATGTTAATCCTCCTGAACTTATTTTCGTCGCGTTGGTCAAGCCTTGTTCATCTTGTATCTTTATAATTTTGTCTTGCGAATTATCAACATGGCTCTGAGTTTTAGTTAGTAATTAATCCCTTACTTTTATTCCTGACTGGAGTTTTCCTTGTGTGGCCACATTGGTCATACTGTGCAACTTCATCGGTTTGTATTGAAATTTTGTTGTATGGTTCAACCACATCCTATGCAATGTCCAAAGATCCATTGACCTCGATGAGCATTGATTCCTGCTAAGGATGAAAATGCTCCAGCAGATCTGGTAGCAGAGGACTGGTTTGTCTCACAATGAGAGCGAACCACTTAAGTATAGTGTTAGGGCGATAGGATCCAGATGCATTAACAGTTCCTGTAACTATAGGTCCCATTGTTTCTTTGTATGCCCCAGGTACATCTGGAAGCAATGCACACTCAATAAATGTCCGACAGTTCCTGATACACCACTTACATCCTGGGATATCACCAACTGGTAAGCAGAGGTCATTATAGTCTAACAACTTCAAGATGTAGAGAACAGCTTCTCTTGTGAGACCATTAACCACTACTCAAATTGAAGATCCAAGCCCAATGACAAGACAGACAGGATTTGCTTATGATGCGAGGTTTCCTCAGGAAACCCCACCTTATATTATGCGAAGACCAGAGAAGATCCAGGATGGTAATTGCTGCAGTCCTCAAGGAGGAGTACACTGTAACATGCCAAATTTTAATACCTTGCATCAGCAGACTATGGCCCTCATTCCGACCCTGGCGGTTTCAAACCGCCAGGGTGGAGGGCAGAGGAAGCACCGCCAACAGGCTGGCGGTGCTTCCCGGGCCATTCTGACTGCGGCGGTAAAGCCGCGGTCAGAAAAGGGCCAGGTTTTCCCCTGGCCCAGGGAATCCTCCATGGCGGCGCTGCTTGCAGCGCCGCCATGGGGATTCCGACCCTCTTCCTGTTTACACCGCCAGGAAGAGGCTGGCGGGAACGGGTGTCGTGGGGCCCCTGGGGGCCCCTGCACTGCCCATGCCACTGGCATGGGCAGTGCAGGGGCCCCCTAACAGGGCCCCACAAAGATTTTCACTGTCTGCTTAGCAGACAGTGAAAATCGCGACGGGTGCCACTGCACCCGGCGCACCCCTGCAAATCCGCCAGCTCCATTCGGAGCCGGCTTCTTCTTTGCAGGGGCTTTCCCGCTGGGCCGGCAGGCGATCTTTTGAGATCGCCCGCCGGCACAGCGGGAAAGTTGAAATGACCCCCGCAGTCATTTGACCGCGGTGCGGTCTTTGGGCGGTTTCCGCCCGCCGGGGTCGGAATGACCCCATATAGGTCCTTTAAGAGGAGAAGTATTGCAGAATAATAATGTGAGTTTATGAGGTTTCACTGCACAGAAGCTGAATAAATGGCAAACAAATTTGGGTCCTGATAGTGTGACAGGTACACCAAACTACAATATTAGAACAGAGAAACACCAGTGAATATTTACAAATTGAAAATGGAATTACAGAACGGGGTGTGGCTTGATGCTAACCAAGATGACCGCACACTAATGTGGCTCCGTCTCCTCTGAGGTGTAATCCCTAATGTCCGTACAGGTATCTGCCAATAATAGCACATCTTAAAACAGCGTTAACCCCACCCCAGGAACCCTAAGGCAATCATTCAGTAGTGCTGCAGCTGATTTGGGGCCCTTCACCCCACAGAGAGAGCCTGGACAGGACTGCAGAAGACGGTGGACAGCTGAGCTGTCTCCCCAAAGTAGTCCAGGCAGAATCCTGGGTCCAGCCCAACACTCCCTCCGCCTCTTGGTCTTCATGGCGGGGTGCTTTGGGAGGCACACCTGGGAGGAGTGGGCCCGGGCGTCTATGTGATGAGAGAAAGAAGGTGCAGCCGGGGGACCCAAGCCTCATGCAGGTGAGTGCCTGCAGCATTGGTAGCCGATGGACCAGAGTGGAGAAGGACTGGGGGTCCACGCGAGTGCTTGCATAGCATCGGTGCTGCAGCCAGCACACTACCCCCCCTTTGAGACTGACTTGCTGCGGCTGGGGGTATGATCTGGGAGATCACAGCTGTGAGACCCAGGCCTTCTGGCAGGAGAGTGCTGCCGACATTGGCTGCATGAGAGACCCTGCAAGTGCTCGTGGAGAGTCAGCGCTGCGGCCAGCAGCACTAACTTCTCCCCAAAACTGACATGCGGCAGCTTGAGATAAGATCTGGGGTATCGACCCACGGAAGCTATGGCAGAGGATTGTGAAACTGGGCTGGGGCATTGGAAATTGGCAGTGTGAAGCCCATATATAATCCTGAGCTGCGCATACGCGTTTGGAGCCCTGTAACTGAAGGTGCTGGCAGAGTCTGCATTGGGCCCATCTTAGCCTAGAGTGAGAACTTGGCTGTAAGTGGTTTCACCCACCACAATCTAATGGGACCTCTGCAGGAGAGGTCCTGAGACCCCACAAAGTCCCTGGTGCCTGCAGATATGACTCAAATGACATGGTCAGACATTGTGGAACCATACTCAATGTGGGGCCTGAGGATGGAGGCTGTGTGGACAGACTGTGGACTCAGCTTCCTGAGCCCCAGATTGACTCCCTGTACCCTTGCATGGCTAAGAGCTTGGCAGGGGGAAAATGCAATAGCGGCACACCCTGGACCACATGAGACAACCCGTTATTGGATCACAGGACCATGGTGAGAATTCACAGGCCTAAATCTGTATAATCAAACCTTGATATGTACTCCATAGTCATGGTGGCAGATGGTGGGGTGGTGGATGGAGCCGCAATGGTGGTGATGCCCCTGGAGGACCCGCACATAAAAGATCCTTCTCTGGGCTAAATTATGGTCACAATGCAGGAGCTCCGTGGCACCTTCGAGCCTAAGCTAGATGCAGTTACAACAGACATCAACCTTTTTCAAGCAGACATTCAGAAAATGACAGACAAGGACAACACTGTGGAAACCCACAGTACTGGGCTGCAAGACACTAACAAATGACTTGAAGAGCAGGCCCAAGTCCTAACAAAGCAAAATAGCACTATAGCTTCCAAACTAGAGGGCCAAGAAGGAAGAGCCAGATGTAACATTAGAGTGATTTGGGGTCCTTGATGGGAGTGGAGGGCTGAAGTGCTGAACTGGTTATGAAGGACCTTATACTGAACACCCTTCACCCCTAAAGACTTTCTAAATATTTCTCAGAGAAAGAGCACACAGGGTGCCGGCCACCCTCCTGAGACCAGGCTCACCATCGCTGATGATAGTGGGTAGAATATTCAACTTTAGAGATAGAGATGCGATTCTCCAGTTGGCCCGCTCTTCCATAGACATGCAATATGAAAACAATGGCTCTCTTCCCAGATTTTATTCCACAGATTCAACAACAGCAATGTGCTCAGGGCCAAAGAACTGAAATATATGATTCTCTACTCGACCAGGTCAAAGGTACTGGCGTATGGAAAATCGTGGCATTTTGACACCCTGGAAGTAGCATGGGACTTGCTTGAAGGATGGCAGGTGGTGGGCCTCGGGGAGACTGGGAGCAGAGGCCGCACAAAACGAACACATGCCTGCAGCAGGTTGCCCAGCATCCCAGATCAACAGGTTACCCCATCAGGCATGCGATGTGCCTAGAGACTCCGGAAGACTATCTGCACTACATTGTGAGAAGAAACAGATTGCGACCCAGAGGTGGTGGGGGCTGGGGCTGGCATGAGGCACAGTTTCCTCCTGGTAGGAACAGAGGACCGGAGGTGTGCAGATAAAAGATACCCGATGGTCATTTGATTAAGGGGTACAATGATCCCACCACCTACCATACTATTCTTGGAGGCACCTACAGTACAATGACACAGGGAGGAGGGAGTTCATCTGTCGGGGAATCAGCTGTTGTATTGTATTGTATTTTGTTATCACCATGTTTGTTCAGTGGTAGAGTCATCAAAAGGATCAGTTGCGGAGCACAGCACACATACCTTCCCGATTCATCTATGGTACCGCATAATCAACGGCCCCTGAATATTTTAACCTGGAATGTTAATGGGCTGGGCAGGAAAATTAAATGCACTGTGGTCCTTTAGTACTTATGAAATCAGATCCAAGACCTGGTCCTATTACAGGAAACACACCTCAGGGGTAACCAGTGTTCTGCCCTGACAGATTTGGCCTCACCTTATTAGCACATGCTGGATTCACAACAGACTCCAGGGAACAGGTATACTCATTAAGAAATCAATACCTTTTATCCTGAAATGTACTTGGGCAGACCCACTAGGTCACTTTGGTGCAGTAACAGGCTACTGGGAGGGTATCATCGTAAATGTCTGCTCAGTATACGTACCTCCACAAATCCACACAGATACCTTCCCAGATTTAAGTGCCTTGCTCCTGGATATGCCAACGGGTGTCCTCATATTGGGGGGGTGGCATGAACGGGGTGGGGGACCCTCGGGTGGACAGAGAGAGCAAGTCTGTCTGGCAACCAGGCACAGAACCCCTACAGTCCTTTATGGACACTCTCGGGCTATGTGACATATCAGTGTCCACAATCCCTCTTAGATACAATCCACATTTTACTCTGCCCCCCTACAAAAGCTTCTCATGCATCAACTACTTTCTTACCCAAAATACACATGTTAGCAAGTTGCAGGATGGATGTGTAAGGGCCAGGGCATATCAGACCATTCACCACTGGCAGTAAGACTGAGCAGTCTGATTACCCCACACAACCTACTTGTGAGCGACCCCTGGCCCTTGCAGGCCAGGGAAATCCTACAGGAGGCAGAACAATACTTTATAGATAACAAGGGAACAGTAGACTCTGACTGCACTCACTGGGAGGCCTTTAAATTGGTCATTCAGGGACAGACACAGGCCCTAATTGGGTGGAGGAGGAAACAGACTAAACTACAATTTATCAACTTAGAGTGGGAGACAGTGTCCCTCGAACGACAGGTTCTCATGTAGAAGGGATCTGAGCTTGGCCACCAATTCTGAGTAAAGCAACAAGCAGCAAGAATTCCGTAACATTGCTGAAAATCGATCCCGTAAACATGCAATGGCAACACATCGCTGATTGTATGACATCAGGGACGAAGCTAACAAACTGTCAGTTTGGCTGGAGGGACCACAAACAAAACTGGGTCTTTGAAATACTTTATGGAGAAGGACTACCCCAGCGCTCTAGCACAGAAATAGCTGAGGCTTTTGCTTCATATTATAAACAGTTTTACGCTTCTCAGATCCAAATGTTTGCAATGGACTGTGGTGATTTCTTGAAGGACATAGACCTCTTGACACTAGGGGGCAAGGATCCAAACACACTGGAGGGTGACTTAACTCCAGCCAAACTATTGGCAGCCATTTGCAGCCTCCAATCTGGGAAGGCAGCGGGTCCTAGTGGCCTACCGATAGACATGTACAAGGGCGTGGTGGACAAAGTAGCAGAACACATGCTGACAATGTTCCAAGTGGTGCTGACGGAGGGAGAACTCCTGCCAGACCAGTGGACAGCTACAAACTTGGTCATACCAAAACAAGGCACACCTCTAAACAAGTGTGGATCCTACAGACCCATATCCCTATTAAATGTTGAAGCAAAAGTCTTAGCGAAGGCCCTCGCAACAAGACTATGCAGTTCAGAACCTCAATGGTCCATCCAAACCAGGTGGGATTCATGCCACACAGGAGCACGAGACTCAACTTGCGCTGCCTGTATGGGGTACTCCATATGACTGAGCCTAGACAGGCTGCTCAAGTAGCACTTATGGCCCTCGACACCAGGGTGGCATTTGACAGCAACGAATGGAATTACATGTTTGTGACCCTAATGAGGATGGGTTTTGGCCCCAAACTCTATGGGTGTGTAAGACTTCTCTATCAAGAACCTCTGGTGAGGGTGAAAGTCAATGGA
The DNA here is from genome assembly GCF_031143425.1 of Pleurodeles waltl. Taxonomy (NCBI): domain Eukaryota; kingdom Metazoa; phylum Chordata; class Amphibia; order Caudata; family Salamandridae; genus Pleurodeles; species Pleurodeles waltl. Next base: position 613,656,947 of record NC_090439.1, read on the forward strand.
GCCCTGCCCCAAATATTTCCCCTGAAGAGGGGGACTGGACACAGCTGCCAACTGTCCCCGGTGATTTTTGAGCTGGCGCTGCCACTGGAGCCACTTGCAGCTTGGGTCAGACAGGACCCACTCATATAGGGCATACAAGGCATAGGGGACTGGGAGAAACGTATCTCCCTATATGCAGATGATGTTCTGCACTATGTCACACAGCCTACCCTGTCCATAGGCAGAATCCTCCAAATCTTTAAAATATTTTGGAACCACTCAGGTTACCGTACAAACTGGACGAAGTCCCTGATCTTCCCCCTGTGTGGGAATGTCTTCACTCTACCCTCTAGATGTGCAGCACAGATAGTCCTGGATGGATCCCAGTACCTCAGGGTAGACATCACTCAATACCCAAATGCCTTTCTGCACAGAAGGCTATTTCCCCAACTGGACCGACTCAGGGCCGATGTGTCTATTGCCGACACCTACCATTGACACTGATGGGAAGGACGGCATTATTTAAAATGATGACACTTAACATCCCATATATATTCTACAGAATATGCCCTTCAAAATCCCTCCTGATTTTTTTTTTGCAAAATTGACCATGAGATTGGAGAGTTAATATGGAATGGTGACGGTTCTTGTGTATCTCTACATAAACTTCAGTGAGGAGTGCACAACGGGGGCCTTGCAGTTCCGGACACACATTAATTTTACTTGGCCACGCATCTGGTGTTAGTTAATGACTGGATGTCTGCTGACCTACACAAACTGGCCTAATGTGTGGATAAGGAAGCAATGGGATAGAAGGGACCACGTGGGGCCCTTTCGAGACAGGAGATGGAGCAGATGCTTCTAATAAACACTCAAGTTGTAGTTAGGGCCTGGAGAGAAGCTACTGCATTTTTGGGTTGGGGTAAAATAACAGAGCGTACCCCATTGTGGGATAGCAACCTCCCCTGAAGGTGGGTACTCTGGAGGGATTCTGAAAATGGGTCCTAGTAGGAATTAAACACTTGGGTGACGTATGGAGAGAGCACACAATTATTGCATTTGAAGACTTACATTAGGAATATGACATGGCGGAGTCTGAAAGATATAGATACATTTGTCTCGGTCCTGCCCTCAGGGCACACATAGTGATGTAAAGCAGCTGCCATAGGCGTCACCGCTCGAGGACCGACTATTGCTAGATCCTATAACGGAAAAAGCAATCGCCACTGTCTGTAGAAAGATCATGAATAACTCCCCAGATCCCACTAAGAATTTAAAAATAGCATGGGAGGGAGATTTGGCATCCCTTGAAGAGGAGGACTGGGCTGAGGCCCAGCAAAATCCCTGGGAGATACCAATCTGAGCCTGCTTTTAACTGATCCAACTAAGCATACTGCACAGGTCTTAATACACCAGAGTGTTACTGCATAAAATTTGGAGAGACAACTCCACACTGTGTCTCAGGGGTTGTGATCAGTAGGGTACCTTCTTCCATATACTATGGGAATGCCCCAGGAATCAAAGATAAGGTCAAAGTAAAACTATGCCTTCATAAACATTGTCTTCTGAGCACTGTTTAAAAAAACATCATTTAAATAAAATTAGAATTGCATTAAATTATTTTAAGAATGTTAAATAGAGCCCAATTGGAAACCTACACACAAGATGAACTATGGTTCATCTGCAAAGACATTAATATACGTGCAGGACAGGCTAATGAAAGATTAGCTGAGTAGACAAGAAACATGATGTGGATTTGGAAAAATCAAATCCCTTAAAGAGAAGTTACACATTGGGGTTTGGCACAAAAGATATAGTCAACATGAGATCCCTTGGAATGAAAATGCACATTAAAGAATTTATTACATACATTCAGAAATGGGGAGCTATAGCTAAGTGGGAAGGAAGATGGGCTAAGAAAAGAGATCAGAAGCAAGGAAAGCCAAAGGGGCCTCTGGCAAGAGCAAATCTTGCCAAGGACAATGTAAAAATGATGCCCATGAGAGAGACACCAGGTGGAGGTTGTGTTCATGTACCCTGGAGTAGAAGTGATACTCTGCCATTCAAAAATGATTACCCGAGATTGAGAGAGAAACCAGTGGAATGGTACAAGCTGACAGAGAGATTTGTTAAACTTTCAAAACGTCTGCTGGAAGATTTGAACATTGTTCTGAGTGACTTATGGGCTAATGCACAGAGAATGTCGATTGGCCTGATTGTGAACCCCAAAGAGACCCAGTATCGGGTGCACCATCTGAAGCAGTGATGAAAAAGTTTTACAGTGCGATTGAGTTTTTGAAAAAAAGGTGTCCCCAAAAGATATTGATTGGCAGTGGATTGACAGATCAGCTCAGAAGTCGAAGGCGTTAATTCATGCTTATTACAAAAAGATTGCTGCTGGCTTTCAAACATCAGAGTGATGCAGAGACAATAGAAGCCAAAGACATGGACCATTTTGTGTTCAGATTTGTGCAAGAATTGAAGCCAGACATAAGTGAGAAGATTAAGCAGCACATGATTGTGGCAGAATAGACCAATTGATGAAATCCTGCAATATGCAAAATACTATAGTGACAAATTGAAATTGAAACAGAAAAAGTAGAAAGAGAAGGTGATGGTCATACAATGGAAAGCTGCACAGAAAAGTAATCAGAGTCTGCAGATGATGGCGCACATTGGTGGTATGCAAGGAGAGCCACAGCAGGAAACAAATGTTGTCCTGCCTAGAAGTAGAGGATGTGGTGTTCAAGTAGATCAAAGTGGAGGTGTGGATGATGTCCAGGCATTGAAAAGAACTAATCTGGGTCATGTATTCTGAAAACTTTGGTCATTGGTGAAGGGAGTGTCCCTTTAATAATGTTAATAATCAAGTGCATGAGTTGCTCAAGTACAAGGCAATATTCGAGTTTAAATCATGAGAGTTCAAAGACCCAGAATGCAAAATGTAAATGTGTCCCCCAGGACAGGAGATGTAGGTACTACAATCCCCAATGACTCAACAGAAAAGGGCCCTTCCCCAACCAAATTTAAATCAACTTGCAAATGTGAATCAGGTAGCATCACAGTTTCCTCTATTTGATTTGAGAGACAAGGAATTTTCAGAAATTCTTCAAGCAGATAGCTCAGATGACAAGGAGTGCATGCTAGGTGTGTCCTTAGAAGTAGATCAAAATGTTCCCTTTGCAAATGCCAACATCATGGGTCATGATTAATCATTCCTGGTTCACACTGGAGCTGCATATTCCACTGTTAGAACAGCAGATGTGCCAAATTTGCCACTTTGAGGAAAAATAATCCAGGTTGTAGAAGTTGCATATAAGCAATTGACCAACCCTGTAACAGAGTATGTCCCTGTAAAAATAGGTTATTCTAAAGATGAGCACCAATTTGTGGTCTGTGATTCAAGTCCTGTAAGTTTAGTTGGATGCAACCTACTGTACAAACTAAACTATTCCATTACCTGTATACCCAAGGAATTGCAATTCAAACAAATGAAGATGTGCCCTGTAAAATTGTAAAGCAGTACCTGAGTGTCACATTGTACCCTATGTTGACATGAAATGAATTGCCTGAAGATTTAAAAGACACAGTGACACCTCAAGTTTGGGATTTCTCAGGAAGGAAATAGGACTCCTCAGGAGTTGAGCCTATTAAAATAACAGTGAAGCCAAATGCAGTGTATCTAAAAACACCCCCGTATAACATGACACCTGAGACAATTGCCGGAATCACTCCTGTGATCAATGTTTTAATCAAACAAGGTAACCTGAATGAGATAGTGGGAAGTCCATGTAACTCTCCCATTCTAGGACTTAGGAAGCCAAATGGAAAGTATCTGTGAAAGACAAATGAGATTGTTATTTCATGTTTCCCCATGATACCGAATCCTGTAGTGATTTTATTCCAAATTCTATCTGAAGCAAAATGGGCTATTGCAACTTATCTATATCACACTTTTTTCTCCATGCCACGGCCTGAGGAAAGTCAATACCTCATAGTCCTGTTTCATCATGGCGCCCAGTTCCACAATGGTATACCAAGAGCCCTTCAAATTTTAACCAGATCTTGAAAAAGAATCTGTAATCCCTTAAAATTCCTATCACTTAGTCTTAGTGCAGTACCTATATGACTTACTCTTTGCCTCAAAAACTCGAAAAGCATGCAGGAGAGACATAATTGCTTTTTTAAACCATTAAGGAGAGAATGAACATAAGGTTTCCGCAGCAAAATTACAGTATTGCCAAAAAATATTCCTGTATTTAGGTCACCACATTGGGAAAGGTGTACAGAAAGTGTCACAAGAAAGAATCCCAGCAATCATGAAAATGAATCCCTCTGCCACACAGAAAGAAGTCTGAATGTTCCTGGGAATTGTTGGGTAGTGTCACCGGTGGATTCCAAATGTTTCTGTTTTGGCCACACCTTTACACAGGCTGACATACAAAGATGTGTCTGAAACGATGCCACTGGATGACAACTGCATACGTGACTTCACAAAACTGAGAGAAAGCTTATGCTGAGCCCCAGCTTTGGGAATGCCTGATTATAACAAATGTTTTTCTTTGTTTTGCTGAAAGAGGAATGGATGCACTCTCTCAGTACTGACACAGCTGCATGGAAATGAAAACAAGCCTGTTGCATATTTTTCTGATCCACTTGATCCTGTGGCTTCAGCGCTGCCTGATTGTTTGAAGGCAGTCGCCACTTTGAGAGTCAGCATCGAACAGTGTGAAGGCATAGTTATGGGTCATCCCCTGCATGTGTTAATTCCACACTCTGTGGAGGAACAGTTAACCCGAACCAAGAACCAATACTTGACTGCATGTTTGACCTTCTATGAGCAGGTTATACTCACTTCTCCAAATGTTAATTCCAAGACATGTAGAGTTTTGAATCCTTTAACGTTATTGCCAAATCCTGTTGAAATTATCAATGACTGTGTGGATGTGGTTGAGCATGACTGTCTTGATATGACTGAATTGTGCACCACACCATGACCTGACATTCAAGATGTTCCCTCAACTGAAACTGACTATGTCATGTTCGTTGATGACTCCTGTTTAAGAGAGAAAGATGGTACCCTGAGAGCTGGTTATGCAGTTTGTACAGTCTCAGGTGTGATTGAAGCCCCCTGTCTTCGACAAGTCTTCTCTGCCAAGTAGCCAAATTGGGTGCTTTTACCAGTGCATGCTGTGTTTCTGAACAGCTCAAAGTGACAATATTCACTGATAGTATGGTTTTGGTGATGTTCACGGTTTTGGTTAGTTGTGGTCTGAGAGAGGATCCTTGATCTCCTCTGGATCCCCTATTTGTAATGGTGATAAGATTTACAATCTGTTGAATGCATTAGAGCTGCCAGCCAAAATTGCTGTCGTAAAATTTGCAGCACACAAGACATTTACTGACTGTGTAACATTAGGTAATACACATGCTGTACCTCCTTTAAAGGAGAATGGAATAATGAGGCAAATGATGAGACAAAATAAAATGTCCTGTTAACTCCTGATGATATATCGTAGGAAGTTAAGAGATTGCAGGAAGAGGTGACAGAAGAAGAGAAGCAAAGTTGGGTTACATCAGGATGTACCAAGAGAGATATGGATGATATTTGGGTTTCAAGTGATGCAAAGCAGTGTTGTCAACTAGCTTGTTGTCACAAATTGCTAGATACTATCATGGACAGGCACATATATGTAGGGATGCAATGATTATTACCTTTAGACAGACATGGTTTAACCACAGATTTAGAGTGACTGCAGAAGCCATGTGCCATAGGTGTGTCACATGCCAGCAGAAGAATGTAAGAAAATGCACAGTTTGTAACACTGAGTCACATAGGTAGATCAGGAGGACTGTTCAACAACAGAATGCAGCTGGATTTCATAGAGCTGCCTGTCTGCAACAGACTGAGATATGTTTTAGTCATTTTCATCAAAGTGATGCTGAGGGGTGAGTAAACAGAAGATCAAAGAAAAAGAAAGTACCAAGCCAAAAAATACTCAGCTCCTGAATGGACATATTTTGGTGCAAATGACTGAGAGAAGGAGTTTGCAAGCTTTGCTTTAACAATTTGAATCAAGTTCAATATTTTTTAGTTTTAAATTGTGGTGGAGTTAAACTGAAATTTCACTGCCACTTGATGAACAAAGACATTATATTGTGGAAATGATTATTAGTTATGCTCACACATAAAAAGGACTGAAAAGGGACAGATATACATTGAAGCCGTTTTGCATTTTTGATTTTTAATACAGAAATTCACATTTTTTGTCTGAAATTATAGAACTTACAGAGTCAAATAGAAATAGAATTACTAAATCCAAATACATAAGTATAAGTTTAGTGGTAGTGACAGGTATCATGATTGAAGTGAGATCCCGTAGAAATATTATCTATATTCAGGGACTACCAGAAACTACCAATACCAGGAAAATGGAAATTTATGTTGAATAGCTAATTTGAGATGTATTCGGAGCCAAATACTTCTTTAATATGTTGATAGTTGAGCATGGCCACAGATCATTAGGGGCGGTGCCTCCTCCTGGGGTATGCCTCCACCCATAATAGCAAGGTTGTTTAATTATGGGGACTGGGATGTGGTGCTGCACCTATCCAGGGAGAGGAAGATAGTTCAGCATCAGGGCAATGAAATCACTTTTTTCACAGATTTCACCACAGTGGTCCAGGTGGCCAGACGGGAGTTTGCACCAGTAAAAAAAAAAACTGCAGCAGGCTGGAGTGAAATATGCCATGCTATACCACGCTCGACTTTGAGTGCAATTGCCAGAGGGTCAGAAGATCTTTGCCACCCCACAGGCCACTTTGGAATATCTTAAAAAAGCAGGACTAGGGGTGCAGGCCGGCCTCAGACCAAGCTAACTAGCTGATAATGAGATGCAATACAGTATAATTGATGGAAACCTTGGGTACTGCACCCTGCGCTTAACCCTGGGGTGGCTGCTGTTTCCTTGACATACCTGTACTAGTTACTGTTATTAATGTTTGACTACAATGGATGGTTACTCTTGGGATATGATGGTTGCAATGGTGGCCTGGTCTGGAGGCTTAGCTGCCTACGTGCCCGAGTCTAGAGAGAAATCCCCACATGCCCTTGATGGGACATTGTGTGTGGGAGAGTTATACACAGTGGATTACTGGGTGGTTACCACGGTTGTTGTTGTGTTTGAATGGGTAGGAAAGTGTTTTTAGCAGGTTGGGGATCACTGAAGTGGGTGAATTGTGGGTTGTGTGTGGGGTGACATTTTGCCCATACATACTGTAAATTGCGTGCATTGCCTGGTATTGCTTTGTACCATTATTTTATTCAATTGATGTTGTCCTGGAAGTCTGAGACAGAGACGATTCCAACGTAGCCCCTCTCAGCTTTTTGTCATGAAGTGTATGGGAGTTAAATAACCCCAAAAAATTCAACAAGTGTTGGCATATTTGGGCTGATATAATGCTCATGTGGCGTATTTAAAAGAAACACACCTTTCCAAGCATGCTGCAGACGTGGTGGGTGCGAGGTGGGAGGGTTCTGCATGACCTAATTATACTATACATATGGCCGAAGGGTAATTATATTAATTAGGAAAGGGGTGCAATTTGAGCTAGTGCATTCCGAGACAGATGAGCAGGAAGGCTACGAAGGGCAAGCTCTGTAGTACCATGGCCACTATGAATAATACATATGGTCAAAATGTAAACAACCCTGATTTTTCCTGCATATCTGGAGCCGGTTGAACATTTTGCCACCTACATCCTCGTTGTGGGGGTAGGTGGGGAACAGGGGGAGGAATTCAGCCCATGCCAGGATCCAGAGATAGGCAGATCAGCAATTTCCAGTGGACAGGATAGGCTGGCTGCAAAAGTCATAAGAAAGTATATGGCAGAATTCAGAGCCATAGATGTGTGGAAGCAGCCATACTAGCGCATATTCGGGAACAGGTGACTGAGTATAATGACTCAGCTGAAAGTGAGGTGAGACACTTGTAAAGGAGACATGTTGCTCATGCATATGGTGAGGGAGGAAGACCCAGATGCTCCCTGGTCAACAAAATTAAGACCTTTAGGGCCATAGACCATGTAGGGGGGCAGTTGAACAGGACAGCGAGATATGCTATGACACTCGATCCATTCTAGAACAGTTTGCCATATTCTATACTGTGCTCTATGGGCCCAGGGAGACGGCAACAGTGGCAGATGTAGCACAATATCTGTATGATGTTGCATCAGAATGGCTTTCAATGGGGCAAAGGGAATATTTCAGATAACCATTTACAGTTGATGAAATTAAAGAAGCCATCAATGTCTTACTGAATGGTAAAATCCCTAGACTGGATGGTACACTCGGGAGTTCTACAAGAAATATGCAGCTCTATTTGTCCCATACCTCTTGTGGCTGTTTGAGGAGGCCTACATGGCACAGCACCTCCCTCCCTAAGAGAGGTGCTTATTGTCATACTCCTGAAGCCTGATATGTCGCCAGAGCACAGTGTATCATATAGAGCGAAGTCCCTCATTAATAAGACACTAACGTTTTGGACAAACTGAGAGCTTCCCAGCTGCTTCCTTTGATGCCCAGTATGATCCTGTTGGATCAGGGGGGGGTTCATCCACTCCCAATGTACCACCCAAAATCTATGTACACTATTTGCCCTGCTGCAACATTTAGATCTGTGTATGAAAGCAGCAGGGATCCTCTTGGATGCTGCTAAGGCATTTGACTCTGTTGCCTGGCCATACATGTTCACCATTCCACAGGGGATGGGTATCCCTGCGGGGTTCACTAACTTGATCTGGCTGCTGTACACGGAATCAGTAGCTAGGATATGTAGCAAAGGTATTATCTCTGACCCCTTTGTGGTGTGTTGGAGAACCTGTCATGGATGTCCCCTATCGCCAATCTTATTTGCCCTGGCCATAAAGCCATTAGTCTACATTATTAGGCGACGTCATACTGCATCGTCCCTGAGATTCAGACTCTGCCTTCTGTCAGTATCACTATATGAGGACAATATGGTGCTCTATGTGAGGAATCCAGAAATTCATCTGGCTACTCTCATTCGAGAATGTATGCAGCTTAAGTGGCAGTCGGGTTAGAGTATCAACTTGGAGAAGTCAAATGTGCTACCACTAACAGCTAGTACCGAGATGTTCGTCACAGAGTACCCCTTGCAATGGTGTACTGACCCAGTGAAATATTTCGGGATCTGCATGCACAGAGATCCCAATCCAGGGTAGTTTGGTATGGATACCGCAGGAAGAGCAGGGGCCAGTGCAGGATGCTGTTGCGGCCGGAGGGTCCGGCAGCGTGAAGGCAGCGCCTGGTGCCCACGGCCAGTCGTGGCGGAGAGAGTCGATGCCTGCTTCTGAGGCAGGCAGAAAGGTGGCAAAGTCAACGGGGTGCAATACGGCCCCTGGACGTTGGTCAGAAGCATTAGAGGGGTCCTCGGCGGCCTTCTCTACACCGTGGGAGCGCAAAAAGGACATGACTGGTTTGCACCAGGGGGGCTCCAGAGCGGGGGTGGAATACTGCATGGAGGAGGCGAGTGGCGTAAATGAAGGCATGGGAATGGATGGAGAAGTTGTGCTTGAGCTCAACTACGATGAAGAGCTGGATGATTGGGAGGAAGGCGAGATTCAGGAGAAAGAAGTGAGCGGGGTACAAGGGAAGGGGCAAGGGCGCAAGAGCGGCTCAACCCCCTCTTCTATTTCTGTTTTACAGGTGCCTACGTCGTTGCAAGGACATGTGGTTTTACGCAAGGAGGGTGGCAGACGCAAGCTAGCGACGGATGTTGGAGCGATGGCTCGTGGGCTACAAGGTAAAGGAGAATGGTGGGCACCATGGGAGGCCAAGAAGGGGCCAGGGTGTGCAGCCCAATATAAATCGGTAGGGGTAGGGGGGGATTCTGGGCACCTTCATTTGGAATCAGGAGTAGGTGTTGCAAGTGGAGCAAATAAGGGGACGGATAAACGAGCGTCAGCAAAAGAGGGGGGTGAAGATAAAGGGAAAGAAGGGAATAAAGAAGATGAGGATAAAGGGTTGACAGGGCACAGGAAAAGATTACCTTACATAGGTCTCGCTATGCCGTTAGGGTCCCATGTGGCCGAAAAGACAAAGGCAAGGATTTGGAAGCACGAGTATGTCGATGTTTTCAAACTCCTGCATAGGGATATACAGGCTAAAGAGGGTTCCAAGGAAGAGGAATGGGAGTTAGCGCGCAGGCCCAGAGTTCCGATAACCATGGACAATTGGACTTCGGCTTTCCTCATTTATGCCAGTATCTATTGTGAGAGATACCTTGATCGGGCAATTGCCATGTTCAAATACATGGACATAATTCGGAAAGCTCAGCTACATTTCCGGGAGTTTTGCCTGGCTGAACTACGATGAGGAGTTCCGAGCCAGAGTTAGTATCAACCCGGAGAAGCCATGGGGAGATGTAGACCCTGAGTTATGGATGCAGTGGATGGCCTTGTCACAATCTGCTGCAGCAACACATACAGCTAGTGGTCTCCCAGTGGTGTATAAGCCTTTTCAGCAGCGTCCCGCTCAGGGAGGGGCGGGTGTGCCTCAGAGAGCGCAGGGAGCTACATCAAGAGCCTGTTGGGATTTCAACAAGGGATTCTGTAGGTTTTAAGCACGAGTGTTCCAAATGTGGGGGCAAACATTCGGTCATGCAATGTTTCGCACTCACTAGTCCTGCAGAACAGTGGAGTGCGGCAAGGGGTAGAGGGAGCCAGGGCGCTACTGCACCAAAGGGAACCTACTCCAATTAGACTCAAGACATTAGTGCAGTGGTTGCGCATGTACCCAGACACGGACACAGCGCTCAAATTGGAGTGGGGTTTCAGAGAAGGTTTTCAAGTGGGTTATCAGGGTCCACGGCAGAGATGGGCAGAGAACCTGCAGTCAGAAAAATCTATGCCGGAGGTAGTGTCAGAGAAATTGCAGAAGGAAGTGGCGGAAGGCAGGATTGCGGGCCCCTTTTACGGGTGGCCATTGAAGGACTTGATGATCTCACCATTGGGAGTAGTGCCAAAATAGAGCAGAGGGGAATTTAGACTGATACACCATTTGTCTTGGCCTGAGGGGGCGTTGGTGAATGACTTCATCACACCAGAAGACACCAAGGTGGTATACGCCACTGTGGATGATGCCATACGGATCATCCGGGGGTGCGGGAGGTATGCAGAGATGCCAAAATGTAACACCAAAGCAGCTTTTCAGCTGCTCCCGATCCATCCAGAGGATTTCCCTTTGCTAGGAATGCAGCTGGGGGGGCGATATATGTGGACAGAGTCCTTCCTATGGGGTGCGCGATCCCATGTGCCCTTTTCGAGGCCTTCAGTACATTCCCGCAGTGGGTTTTTGTGCAGCTGAGTAGGCATCGGACGGTGTTGCACTACCTCAATGATTTTCTGTTTGTGGGAACAGTGCAGTCAGGTTCATGTAGCAGGGCGCTTAGGCTTTCTGAACAGATGGCACAGAATTTCGGTGTGCCTCTGGTGCCGGAGAAAACGGAGGGACCCAGTTGTGTTTTAACCTTTTTGGGGATTGAATTGGACACAAGGGTTTTCATTGCTCATTTGCAGGCAGAGAAGGTGGGGGAGATGCTGTCTTTCTTAACGGAGGTCAGGGTGAGGCGAAAAAGTGAACTTTGAGTGGCACAACTGCTGGGTTTCCGAAATTTTTCATGTCAGATGGTCCGAGGGGTCAGGACTTTTTATAGGCGCATGGGCCTAGCAATGTCGGGGGCATCGTTCCCGCACCACAGGATAAGGTTGACGGTAGAATTGCAGGAGGACATTAGGATATGGGAAATGTTCTTGACGCAGTTTAATTGGGTCTCCATGGCTTTTCGAGAGGAGGACACGGTGTGGCAGGTACAGATTTTTTCGGATGCGGCTGGGGCAGCGGGTTTTGGTCTTTTCTGGGATGGGCACTGGTGTGCAGAGACATGGCCTGTGCAATGGCTCAGCCAAGGTAGGAGCATTTCTTTCTTGGAATTTTTCCCTCTGTTGGTGGCGCTGGCGGTATGGGGAAACGAATTGGCAAACAGGATGGTGATTTTTCATGTGGACAATTTGACTGTGGTGGAGTTGGTTAACAATCAGAAAGCAAGGGATGTGAGAGTGCTGAAATTGCTCAGAATTTTTATGTTGCGTTGTTTGACTCTGAACATAATTTTTAAGGTGGCTCACATTCCTGAGGTAAACAACTCCATTGCAGATTCCTTATCTCATTTGCAGTGGCAGCATTTCCGACAGTTGGCACCCGGTGCGGATGAATTCAAGACAACAGTCCCGGCGGACATTTGGGAGTCGGGCGTGATGGTCAGGAGACTGGGGGAGAGGTCGCTGGCAGAATCCACCCTTAGGAGTTACTGCCTGGCTTGGTTGGAATTTCAGGATTTTGAAGCTTACAAGGGGCAATTTTGGAGCCAAGAGGGGGTAGTATTGGAGGCGCAAGTGATGCGTTTTGCTCTGATTTCGATTCACAAAGGTTTATCGCCCACTACTATTGGGGGCAAGTTGGCAGGAGTGTCTTTCTACGGGAAGTTGTTTTTTCGGTTGGGATCCAGCAAAGAATGATATTCTGGGAAAAATGCTGAAGGGTTGGGGGAGGGTTCACTCTAGTTCAGTTTCTGTTCGGGAAGCCATTACTTTTGATTTGTTGTTAGAAATTCTGCATGTTTTGCCAGTGTGTTGTTTTAATGCAAATGCATTATTCAGGCTATGCATGATATGGATGTTTTTTGGGGCATTTTGAGTGTCTGAATTGTTGGGGGTGGGCACAGCATGTGGGGTGAGGAGATGTGAGGTGCAGCGCCAAGGTGGCAGATTGGGGATATGGCTGAGGTGCTCAAAAACTGATCAGTTGGGTAAGGGTAAGTGGATTTGGTTGGAAACAGGGGGAGTGTTGGAAGCATGTCCGATGCGAGAATGGAACAAGTTTGCTGCATTCAGCGAATGTCAGGGTGACTTGGTTTTTCAGCATAAGAATGGCACCAAGTTTACAGCTTTTCAGTTGTTGTGTGTTTTGAGGATGGCATTGAGGCGATTGGGAAGGCAGCCGTGTAACTTTGGTACACACTCTTTTCGAATAGGGGCAGCAACAGAGGCAGCCAGGTTGGGGTGGGACTGGGATAAGATCAGGCTCATTGGACGATGGTGCTCAAAGTGCTGTGAATGATATGTTCGAACCTAGCTTCGTAGAGGGAAAGAGTGAGGTGTTTTTAGGCCAGGGCAATGAACGGGAGGCCTGGGATCATGAGGCAGCAGGGCTACTTTTGTTTCTCGTTTCAGGCTGCGTAAGGGGCCCAGAACATATGAAGTCAATCATGTGGCTGGTTGGACACTCCTTTAAGCACTGGGCGGCCAAGTATGCCGAAAAAAAGATCTACGGACGATCTTTGGGACTGCAGAGTAGCTGCCATGAAGTGCTGAGGTGGAGAAAGAGCGGCATGAGGTGGGGCAATTTGCTTCCTTTTCTCTCTTCACTTTTGCCGACTTGGGGATTTCCAGATGTGCTGGTCATACACCTTGGGGAAAATGATTTGGTACATCTTTCGGGGCTTACCCTACTGCAACACATGCAGCGAGATCTGGTCCTGATGAGTCCCAACATGCATGGGACTTGCTTGGTGTGGACAGAGTTTGTGCCACAAAGGATATGGCGTGGGACACAGAAACATTGGGCAATTGAGAGAGCAAGGATAAAACTAAATAGGGCCATGCAAGTTTTTTGCGGAGCCCATGACATTAAGGTTTTGAGGCACGAAGGATTGAAGGAGGAAGAGCAGGTGCTTTTCAGGGTTGACGGTGCGCATCTCTCCGATATGGGGAATGCACATTATCTGATTGAACTGTGTTTTTGCTCACAAATTTGTGGGGAGAAAGTTTTCGGCGGGGAACATGAATGGTGAAGCATGAGTTGCAGTGGGTTCGTTGGTGGGGGAGCAAAAACGCCAAGTGGGTTTTGCTGAGTGGCAGTGGATGGGGGAGGGTGGAGAGTCAGATGCGGGCTTGTCCACCCTTCCGGGGGGGTGGGGGGGGAGAAAGAAGCAGGTGAAGGATGACAGATGGTGGGGAGGTCAGAGTCAGGCAAGGGGCAAAAGCGAAAAGGGAGATGCATGGAAATAAAAGTGGAGTTGGTGAGATGCAAAGTATAAGTGGAGGTTTGAAATGCGAATGGACGAAAGGAAGTTACAAGGTTAAAATAAAGGTTCTTATAAACTTCTGTTTGTATTTGACATGTTATGATCATTGAGCAAGCCTGTCCTAATAAATGGCCTTTTACACTAAATAAGGGTGTCGGAGTCTATGTCCCGATAGGGCCCCGTGAATAGCTGGACACAGTCCAGTCTATTCACGGGAGCTCTCGGGCCAGATGTAGACGGCCTGGGAGGGGATAGGTGGCTTGCTGCGCGGGGTGGGAAATTAAGGAAACTACAAAAGGGGAGGGTTGGGGGGATCGGCCTATTTTGGCGCCAGCAATGTCACGCTGCGCAGAAGTTGGAACACGTGAGAAAGAGTTGGATGCAAGGAGAGGGAGTGTGAATGAGAGACGAGGACGGGGGGCTGGAGTGGGTCATTTCTTTGCCAGTTTTAGGGCAGGTTGCTCGGTCTGGGCAGTGGATGGGGGAGGGTGGAGAGTCAGATGCGGGCTTGTCCACCCTTCCAGTGGGGGAGAAAGAAGCAGGAGAAGGATGACAGACGGTGGGGAGGTCAGAGTCAGGCAAGGGGTAAAAGGGAAAAGGGAGATGCGTGGAAATAGAAGTGGAGTTGGTGAGATGCGAAGGATAAGTGGAGGTTTGAAATGCGAATGGACGAAAGGAAGTTTCAAGATTAAAATAAAGGTTCTTATAAAGTTCTGTTTGTATCTGACATGTTAGGATCATTGAGCAAGCCTGTCCTAATAAATGGCCTTTTACACTAAATAAGGGTGTCGGAGTATATGTCCTGATAGGGCCCCGTGAATAGCTGGACGCAGACCAGTCTATTCACAGGAGCTCTCAGGCCGGATGTAGACGGCCTGGGAGGGGATAGGTGGCTTGCTGGGCGGGGGTGGGACATTAAGGAAACTACAAAAGGGGTGGGTTGGGGGAATCGGCCTCTTTCGGCGCCAGCAATGTCACGCTGCGTGGAAGTTGGCCACCCACCCGCCCTACAAGTGAGAAAGGGTTGGATGCAATGAGAGGGAGTGTGAATGAGAGACGAGGATGGGGGGGCGGGAGTGGGTCAGTTCTTTGCCAGTTTTAGGGCAGGTTGCTCGGTACGGGCAGTGGATGGGGGAGGGTGGAGAGTCAGATGTGGGCTTGTCTACCCTTCCCGGGGGGAGAAAGAAGCAGGTGAAGGGTGACAGATGGTGTTGAGGTCAGAATCAGGCAAGGGGTAAAGGGGAAAAGGGAGATGCATGGAAATAGAAGTGGAGTCGGTGAGATGCGAAGGATAAGTGGAGGTTTGAAATGCGAATGGACGAAAGGAAGTTACAAGGTTAAAATAAAGGTTCTTATAAAGTTCTGTTTGTATTTGACATGTTATGATCATTGAGCAAGCCTGTCCTAATAAATGGCCTTTTACACTAAATAAGGGTGTCAGAGTCTATGTCCCGATGACCTTGGTCGAACCACAACTGTCAGTGATTGGCAGACCCGACCTGACCTGACCAGGACTGTGACTGTTTCATGGCCACGGTGCTCACACATATGGTGCGACTTCTGAAGAGGGGGTACTTGTACCATGTCTTACTGATGCATGCCAGTATCCACCCCAGCAGTGATTTATTTTCCCCTTCCATATAATCTGTGGAGCTTTGGGATGACTTCTGACCCGCTGTTTAAGGGTTCTACATCGCCCCGAATATTTTAGTATGGGATTGATTACATGATCCTGCATTAACATCTGATGATTCCTCTTTGTTGACAAGTTATGTTAAGTAATGTAATGTTACTTATGTTATGTTACTATACA
This sequence comes from Pleurodeles waltl, assembly GCF_031143425.1. Classification (NCBI taxonomy): domain Eukaryota; kingdom Metazoa; phylum Chordata; class Amphibia; order Caudata; family Salamandridae; genus Pleurodeles; species Pleurodeles waltl. Next base: position 613,672,904 of record NC_090439.1, read on the forward strand.
AGTGGTTATGTATTGGTATTAAAATGTTCAGCCCTTACCTACTGTTTCCCAGTAGAGATTTTTTTTTCCTAGGGAATCTTTACGCTCATGTCGAATACATGTTGTGTATATGTGCGCTTTACACTTCTGCACTTTACACACCCACAACTGTACCACTTTTATTTCACACAGATAGTAATTTGATGATTTAGTCCTGATGAGACCCATGGTCACTATTGTGCCATTCAGCAGGGTCATGTTGTTGACAAGCACTGATAGAACTAGATGACCATTTTAAATTAAATTAAGAGTTATACATTAAGGTATCATGCTTTTGATTTGACACAGTACCAGTCTTAAGTTCATGCTGTTACACATTCATTTAACTTGATATTTATTTCACTGTGCACTGCGCCATCAGCACTGCTTTTGTGATGAAAGGTTCTTGTATTCAAGCACATCAATTCACCAAAATGCCATGGGTAGCAGAAAGTGACATCACAAGCGCTTTGAACTTCCCTTTCACTTACACACACACACACACACACACACACACAATCTTTGCCACAGAAACACTCCCACCTGCAAGCACGCACACAACAAACATTTAAAAGCATTTTTGTTTTACTTACCTCAGCTACTAGGGAATGTCATATTCCAACTAATTATACTTCTTTTTTTATTGCACTAATAGTGAATAATAGTCACTATTAGGGTAATACAAAAGAATTGCCGGAAAACAAGGAGAGAGGAGTCCCTGTGTTTTACTGGCACTGATTCTGCCACCTCTGAGGCCAGAGGTCGCAAAGGCAGTGCCAGGGGTCACAATTGAGGTCCATGCTCGTCTTTAAGGACTACTACGTTTATTATTTCGTTGGTTAATGCAGGAGCATGCTAATCAATATTTTACATTGATACGTCTGTTGAATATAGGTCATGGAAGCATGTGTTTCAGAACAATTAATCGGTTTGCTGAAATGAACCAGCAGGAACATTTGTTTTTTTATCCTGGCCTGTCCAGCAGCAGAGGCAAGGGCATGTTCTAGGATTTTATGTAAGACTTTGCCTACGTCTATGGGCAGCTAGCCCCCAGGGATGATGAATACACATTCAATGTTTTCATCTTTCTCAGATTATAAAATCGCCTGGATCAAATGTGAAATCCTGCCATTGTCCACCACTAAGCAATCCCTAGGAGGGCACCAAACCCAAGGAGGACACCTCTTAGCAAGGGTCCTTAGCAATCGTAAACATCTGGGTATTTTGGTTAGCTGAGGAGTGCATAACGTGGTGGGGGATAGCATACAACATCTATTTGACTCTGTACCTTCAATAGCATAAAACTTCCTATGATGGTCCAAGCATTGCCTGTTTTTAGGGGGCCAACTTCAGGCTGTAAAAATGACAAATGCCCCCAGATTAAACTGTCTTTGCAATGCTATTGGTTACAATGCACAGACACATTACCAGATTAATTAAATGAGGTAGCAAGTCTTTGAAAAAAGTCATCAGATGTTTACGTCATAGTGATTTCAGCAGGCCGTTGTCTTCTGTTGGAGTGCACATTTTATAATAAAAAATAAACATGAACTGCTTGCAAAATAATGTGTAATGAAACTGCATAGAAAACGCATTAATATGTTTCTAATGTACGTATTTGAAATGTGCCCACGGGGTGTGGCCACCAAGGTATACGATGATTAATGAAATTGACTAATAATTAATTATTAATGTACTAGTGTATGATTCCGTTTTCGCATTAAGAGTTATATGTTAAGATTTTGTTGAATTAATCATTAGGCCTTAGTTAGCAAGAGTCTGGGCCTAGCTGCCTGGCTTCATATTAAATGTACTTTCTAAACGGGCACTGTGTTGTCTTCTTGAAGGACATAAAGCTGTACTTTTCCAGAAGCTAGAGATGTGTGTAACTGTAGTAAATTCTTTTTCATGAGACTCGACTTGCTCAAGGAGACATTCTTGTTGAATGCAACAGTGTAATTCGCAACAGGTACAAGGTCGCCTGAACTGGTAAAGACAATGGAGCTACTGACTGAACCCGTGTGTGTAACTTTTCCTACCTGCCATTTCACCCGATGAAGACGTAAATCACAAGAACCAATGAACTGTATGAGAACTGTGTTAGGTGAAAATTCTAGTAAGGTGATCAGTTAACCATTGGATAGAGATAGTGGTGCACCAAATACTGACCAATGGGAAATTAGAGACTTGTCTGGCAAATTCAATTTAACGTTGTGTCACAAGGAAAGATCAGCCATTTTTGAGCCATTAGAGGGACACCGCTATTACTCTGATATCCCGTCTTCACCTTTGTCGCTTTGATTCTCCAAAACCATCCTCACCTGTCTTGCCGGATATCTATTTCTTCTCCTCGTTAAGAGGGAAAAACTTTCTGCCCTAGTTTCTGAGACTTTGCTGTACTACCCTGGTGGATGGCGATCGACTACTGTCCTAAGCACGAAGACTGACTCTGTATGCTGACCCATTACGGAGGGTAATTATATGATAATGAAATTGTAATTGTCTGTTTGCCTTTTCTTTCTAGGTACCAACTGCTCTTTTGACAGAGTCCATAGTTAGATGTTTCCAAATTTGTGTTGCTAAATTGTTTTGGCATGAAGCCCTTCATGCTAATGCTAATGCTAATTTGAGGTTAGTTAAGGAGTTTATTAATGATGTGCAAATAGACAAATGACTGAAATCTATGCTTTGTTGAATAGTATGCTAATGCTACTCTGTTAAATAGATACATGCTGATGCCGTGTTTTGTTCTAATGTTTATAATCTTTACTCTGCTTAAATCTTATTCGAGTTGCCACATTATAACATTGTTGATGTGTTTTCTGGTGTTAAGACTAAAAACCTTGCTAGTAGAGTGTAACCAATAGGGAATAAATATCATAAATCTTACTAAACTCATGTGGTTATTCATGGCTGAACTGTCATGTTGCATTTCAAATTCATATTGATGTGATTAACTAATTTGATTGATCCAGTAAGGTGAATATCTATGAGGTTATTGATCCACTAATTGGCATGCTGATTAGTTATCTCGTCTTAAGGTGTCTCCAATCAGGGTCAAAAGATTAATTGGCCTAAAACAAGTCCCAGAGTAAGTAAATTACCTAGGGCGGGACGCGTTATCACTTCCCACATGGAATACTTCTATTAAGCTCACTAAAACTCCTTTATCTCAAAACTTGCACCTGTGAGACACAGAAAATACCTGTTTGATTAGTATTGGAGGAAAAAGACCGACTGTAACGGTGGGGCTGTAAAACAAGGTGAAGGTCTCAACTTAACTTGGGAATTTCTTTACATTTTATGGCAAATCAAATAAATAATTTCATCAAAAGTAACTTAATTTCTACTTTATTTTTTAGGGGAATGCTTTTGTTTTATTTTTCAAATGATAATTTGTAGTACATAGCTTCACCTCATGCCAGGTCCCGAATATACTAGATCAATCATAGCTCCTATTCTTACAATTACTTAAGTACCCTTACATTGACATGTATTTAAGGGAATCAGTGATTATATTTATGGAAAGATTCATTATGGTGTCACTAAGTCATCTGGACTACGTTGTTAAATCCTGTTGTGTGGTGCATAATGGAGTGCTGACAGATGGGTATGGTTTTGTGGGGTGCTGGGTGTGTCGAAGTATAATAGTTGCTGTTTAAATATAAGATGGCAGACCAGCTGGTATAGGAACATGGCTGTGGTTTTCCGATAGCAAGTGTGTGGCAACTAATGATGGTTTGTTCTTTTAGACAATTGGATGTGTGCATTGGTTGTGGTTTTTGTGGGTATTTTATGTTGGAGGTATGCTGGCGAGCAATGAGCATGGTTATTAAGTGTGGCTGTGAAATTGTCTGGTTGGTGTGTGAGGGTAGTGCTATTAAGTGTGCAATGATATATAACGTTAGATGGTTATATGATGCTGGGAGTGTGCCATATAAACACAGGTAGACCTTCATATGAAGGTGTCTTTGTTAGCATATGATGGTGAGTTTGTTGGTGTATGATGTTGTTTGTATGGAGGTATGAGAGTGGATGTGTAAAATTATGAGGTTGTATTGTTGTAGGATGAAGTATGTCAGATATTGCTTGTGTGCACATATGAAGGTGATGTGTATTGATATATCATGGTGGAGTTTGACTATATCAACGAGAGAGCAAGGACGTTTAATCTCTAATATTTTTTGTCATGCTCACTAATTTCATTATTCACCAAAAATATAGAAATACATATTTTGATTTTTTTCAAATAATAATTTATTTATTTTTTTGCGACCGACATTCACCAACATTTGGGAGTAAAATACATTTGCATTATTTATAACGTTCTTCAGTTACCTATTTTAAGATTGAAACTCTAGGTAACTTATCACCTTATAACATATGTAATGTATGGAATTACTATATATTCTCTTTATTATTCGTTTTTTATTTAAAATGTAATATTTTTTTCTCTGTGTTTTATTGTTCCCTCACATTGCCTTAATAAATTCAAAACATTAAACAAATTATAGGTAATGTGTGCTACTGTTCATAAACGTTTCAGCAATGCCATTAAACATTGAAGTTTGTAGTATGTAATGCAGTACTACAGTAGAACTACTCACAAACTATAAAATCCAATTCACAGGCCTGAGTGCCAGAGATCTGTGTCTCTACTATCTTTTTGGTGGGGAGAGCTCTGCTACAGTGGCAGACAGGCAACACAATACTTTGTAGTAAATACCGGAAGGCACAGGGGAATCGTTGAAATTCCAAATATTTACACAAAAATAGGTGGGATTAAGGAAACATTAAGGAGGGTATGGGAAGGGCATGCTATTACAAAACACACACCCACAAAGGAGTAAGACCAATGTCATTCACTAAAGTTACTACAGCCCTTGAAGTATCACAATAGGTGTAAATGTACTGTAGCTTTGAAGTAAGTTGATCATTTCACATAACATGACCAGACACTGGTATTTGCAAAACACCCCTATGGAAAACAATTGAGGCAAAGAATTAAAATAACACCTCTCGGGAACTCAAGGTAAATTATTAAATTAGTTAGATATTTACATTGTATACATACACACAAACACACACAGATATGACATATAATGATTGATTTTTAAATTTTATAACAAAGTTATAAACCAAGTATTCAAATTAATGAATTACATAGCTTTTAACCAGGTTTAGTAAGGAAAAAATGTTAGGGTGAATGGTTGATTTAACTTTTTTTTTTAACTCAATATTTATAAATGTAAGTTCATGTGTTAATGTGCTATAAATATTTTTAATTATTTTACATTTATTTATATCAACATTAAATATGTTTAAATACCTTTTTCTTTAAAATGTTAAACTATTAACTTCTATCACATTGGTGGATATAGCCACCAACAAGTGAAAAGTTACCAGCAATGACTTTAACCATGTAAATGATGTCGAAGGAGATCCCACCCCCTTGTTTGAAGGGTTAGGGGAGATGTAAGTCTATACCTAGATGTAGGCCACCACTCAGAAATGGTGAGTAGCAAAAGCCTGAAGTTAAACCTATGTGTAAAGGTAGATTTACAGTGAATACACCTTAGTGAACAGGGCCCCTAATTACAACTAACCAACAAAAATCTCATTACTTAGTAAATAAATCATATGTTTAATAATTGGATATCTCTTGTTGGTGACAGACCGGCTTTTAACCCCACTTGATGTTTAATCGCTTATCTATTCACTGTTTTATGTTTGAGATGGTCATATTTTTTGTTATGTTAGGGATATTTATAAAGTGTAACCAATACCCGAGAGTGTCTAGGCGCTAAGCTGAAGGTGAACTGGAAGGTCCCAGAGCCAAGAATAGCAGAAATTCTCTAAGGACGGGAGAGATGTAAATCTGTGATGAATAACCAGGTTTTCTAAGCTTTCCTGAAACCTAAAAGAGTGGGAGCTCATTTGACTGTGATGGGTAGTGGTTCCAAGCCATAACGGCACCCTGAAGAAAACGTCTCCCACCTCAGGCTGGGTGCCTGCGTTTAGGGACCGCTGCAAGAATGCTGGAAGCTGACCAGAGGGACCTTCCTTGTCTGTAATGTTTTATATTGTCCCTGAAGAAGGCAGGGCCTTTGCTGTTAAAAGCTTTATAGGTAATGCAAAGAGTTTTAAATACCACCCTCTTCCTAATAGGGAGCCACTGCAGCTTCCTGATATGTGTGGCAACCCGATTAAAACTTGGGTACCTTCAGGAGAAGGCATGCTGCAGCATTCTGCAGAAGTTGTAATCTATTTAATATGGCTTGATGAGCATACATAAGCAGGTTGTTGCAGTAATCTACTTTAGATATTACCAAGGAAGTGACTACCAGTTTCAGTAGTTTTCCTGGGATAAATGAAAGAATGTTTTTTAAGAATCTAAGAAAAAAAAAGCTGAAGTTACAGCTTTAACATGGTCAGCATAGGATAATCATTTATCTATTAGAATTTTTTATTGATCAGTTCCGGGAGTGGGCAAAACTTATGTGGCCAGCAAGAATCTGTCCAGAAGTTGGGATAAGTGCCGAAAAGTAAAACTTCGTTTTTCGGGAGTTCAGTTTTAGGCAGTTATTAGACATCCATGACCTAATTGCTCACATGCAATCACAGAAGCTAGTCCCAACTTTACTTACACCACTGTAACAGGATACAACAATTTGTGTGTCGTCCACATAAGATGTAATCAAAAAGCAGAATGATCTAATTAGGCTAGCTAACAAAGAGACATATACATTAAAAAGAGTGGGACTAAGGGAGGAGCCCTGAAGGACGCCACACAGAATAGAAAATGATGGGAAACAAGCTCGCCAAGGAGAACCTCCTGAGGGCGATCACAAAGGAAGGATTTCCACAGGGCCCAAGGCTGCCCAGGTAACCCCAATGTCACCCAGGAGTGCCAGCAGCAGCTCATGATTGACCATATCGAATGCAGGTCAAGCAAGACAAGAGCAGCCCACCCTCCCTCAAGAATAGCCTGTCTGATCTCCTGAGTGGCTTTGATAAGAGCTGTTTCTGTGTTGTGCCCTCAGCAAAAGCCAAACTGGGTGTTTGTTGAGAACCTTGTGTGTCAATAAATTCTACAAGTTGCCTATTTAAAATATTTTCCACAATTCTGGATGGGAAAGGTAGGGGAGATAGGATGGTAGCTATGAGGGTATTTAGGATCCAGGTTGGGTTTTCTTTTTAAGAGGGGAAGCATGGAGGCTTTCTTCCGAGTTGCAGGAAAGGATCCCTGGTTGAACATTGCCTGGAATATCTTACCAGAAATGGGGCCATCAACTCTGCTGTGAGTTTAGCCATGTTTGGAGGGTAAGGGCCAAGCAGGGAAACTGATTTAGTGGAAAGGATCAGTTTCCTCACGTCCTCTATAGAAGGGGATGTAAATTGGGAGAGGCTGGGTTCCAATTCAGGTGGATTGGGAGTAACCGAAATGGAATAAGATGTAGGAGTAACCAAAACAAAATCACTCTAGACTGCTGCAACTTTTTGCTGGGAAAATTTAGGCAATAAATTGCAAGAGGACGGACTATAGCAGGAAAAAGAGTTTGAGGGGACTGAAGTGAGTTTTGTGATTGATTGAAATAGCTCTTTGGAAGAGTTAGCCCCAGCTTCTATTTTATTTGTAAGGTAGTCTGTTTTCTCCTTTGCGATTAGTGCTTTTTAATCGGCCAGACACCTCTTATATTTGGATTTCTCTAACTTGATGTAGTCTAATCTCCATTTCCTCTACTGCAGGCTTGTTTAAGGGCCCAAAGCTTTTCTGAGAACCAGGGGGCAGTCGTAAACAGTCTCTTAATTTTAACTGTCTAAGCGGGGGCCACAGAACAAGCTGCCAAGTCAAGCCAAATTGTATAGCACAACACCACTTCATCGGGCCATCTGAGCAGGCCAAGAGGGAATCAGTTAACATCTTGTTGAATTGAGGGGATTACATTTTTCCCCAAACTCGAATAATGGTAGATTTAAAAGTGGCTTTGGGGACTTTTTCTGAGCAATTAAGGCTGAGGTCAAAGAATATTGCGCTATGGTCTGACCACAACATTGGAAGGGTCCTTGTGTTACCGAGACCTGCATTGGTGGAGAAGATTCCATCTAATATGTGTACTGCTGCGTGTGTAGGATCTGTTAGGATTTGAGTTAGAGCTAAGCCAGACATAGGCCCTCATTACGAGTTTGGCGATGAGCGTACCGCTGCAGGCCTGGTGGTGAAGACCGCCATATCACAAGTACTGGGAAGGCACCTGCAGAACAGAGGCAAGTTACCACTTGGCCTGCCACAGTGGAAGGGCTGGCACACCAGGCGGCAGCCATCGTCAGACTGCTGGTCAGGCAGGAAGACACAACTATATTACAAGGTAGCACACCATCAGGATTTCCGGGGCAGAGCCACCGCCACTAAAAGCCTGGCGGAAATGAACAATATAAATGGGAACACCTAACTTCAGGAACACAGGCACGTCTGTAGGCACCATGGCACATGAATTGCAACTCCTCCAAATCCTTCACCTGGTCCTACAACTCCCAGACAAGCGACGGCGACCACAACACCAATTGTAAGTACACCAGCCTAGCACACACTGGAGGAAATAAGGTCACTACACACACACGAAACAGGAAGCCATGCCCATGCAAACACCCGTACCTACACACTCACAGATACACACACGCATACACGCCAATACCCACAGGCACCACACATACATGTGGAAGGAAAGCCAGGACAAGGAAGGTACCATTGACACCACCGATATTGTGGCACAGATAAATTAGAAAAGTCAACATTGTGAATGTACCTATTTAATACTCAGGCCCAAGGGCCAGTCCAATAGGTGCCCCAAACCCACTGGGCACAAGGTGATGCCCCAACTCAACTCCTGACTGCAAAGTGCAGGCCTCCACATGGCAGGGGCATCAAGCGGGAATGTATGCACCACAGGGGTGAGAGGGGGTTTGTGTGGTGGGGTTTGGGCTTGGAGAGGGGGTCCATCCGTCTGGGCCTGGAGGGGGTCCTTAGGGGTGGACTTGGATGGGGCGGTCCTTGGGCTTCCCCTTGAAGGGGGGCTTAGCTGTAGAGGGGCTTTGGGCTTGGTCTTGGAAGGGAAGGGAGTGGGCTCGGGTTTGGCAGCAGGAGCTGTGGATGTGATAGGGGCAGAAGTGGCAGGTGGCAGAGGTGCATGGGAGGGGGCAGTGGCAGATTGGGAAGCAGAAGGCAAGGGTATTAGAAGCGTAGCAGTGAGTTCGGGGGAAAAGAGACAGGGTCAGTGGTGGAGAACAGGGAAAACTCACAAAGGAAACGTTTTTTGGGGACAGATGGGAGGTCAAGAAAAGGACGATTGGGAGTGAAGGGAGTGGGTATGGTTGTGAGGAGTGAATGGGGAGGTGCCTTGGGTGCAGGTGCATGGGTGGATGATATGAGTGTGCTGGGGGACTGTTGCGTGGGTGAGTGCGGGCATTTAGATGTACTGGGAGGAGGTGGGGAGGAGATGCAGAAAGATGGCAGGGCGGATATGTGAGTGTATGTTGGTGTGGTGTCTTCAGGTAGGGGAGATGTGCTGCATGTGGGTTTGTTGACAGTTGTGGTGTCTGCGCCAGTGGTGTATGGGATGCATGATTGTGGGTCAGAGGATGTGGTGACGGTGGTAGTGAGGGCACAGGACAGGGATTGATGTGATGCAGACTGCAGGTGTGAGTGGTGTGCCGACTGTGAGGGGGGAGGTGGTGGGGGTCCGTGCTGGTTATGGATGCTGTCATGTCTGCATGTGTCAGTTGAGTGTGTGCATGGTGGTGGTGGCGTCTGTGGTGCTCATGTCTGTTCTTGCGTACCGTGTCTGTTGATGTGGATGCATGTGTGTCAGTAGATGTACCTTGAATGGGTGAGGGGAGTGGGATGTGTATATGGGAATAGGTAGCTGGAGGGGGGGTGGAAGTAGAAGGGACACTGGCTGCCATCAAGGAGGAGGCCAAAGCCAGAAACTATCTCTGCAGGCCAGACAAGGCACTGTGACTGCCTTCCAGGAACGCATTGCACTGTTGCTTCTGGGATGCCAGTTCCTGGATGGCATTTACAATAGTTGCCCGCCCCACAGAGATGGACTTCAGGAGGTCAATAGCCTCCTCATTGAGGGCAGCAGGGCTGACTGGGGCAGGGGCAGAGGTGCCTGCGCAAAGGAGAGGCCCACCCCCTTGGGTGAGTGGGCACGGGCAACTGGGTGGTGAGCTACAGGGAGGGTGATGCTTTTAAAGGGGGGGAAGCGGACAAGGGTGATGCAGGCATGGGCCCAGATGGGTCTGCCACCTCGAGGAAGCTGCCATCAGCAGGGGAATCTGAAGATGGAGTGGTCAATCCAGCCTCCCCAGTGTCACTCCACTCGCCCTCCGTCCCACTGGTCCCCCCGGTATCAGCCTCCTGTGTCCAGTGGGCTGCATCTTCCCCACTCACCGGTGTCCCTTTCCAGATTATGCTGATGCACACATAGACAGAGGAAGAGAGGGAGGGAGGGTGGATGGCAGAGAGAGAGACAGGCTGCAGTTGGTCAATGACAGTGCAACATTCACACAGAGTAACTAAATCAACTTATGATGCCATGCCAGAACAGACCAAGCATTCACCTACACATTACATAACAATGGAACACCATGGGGGAATGCATAGCCATGCACATGTGTACCGCTGCTACATATGCAATCATGTACATGATAAGAGGCATACCCACCACACCTGCCCAGGACCTGCCCACTTTCCATGCTCGTTGAGACACACAAGTCTTGGATAACCAAACCTATAAAATTCTGCATGGGTATTTGGCATGCCTTCTAGGCCATTGTCTAATTGCACAGTGACATCTTGCCCCACCTTACCTCACAACACACAGTACCTGCCAGCAGATTGAGGACTCTACATTCGCCCCTGGCACATTGAGTGGCAAAAACTGATTACAATGGCCTAACACCCCAGATGAAATGATCCAGTTGGCATGAGCTGCCTAGCCCTTTCGTGGTACAACACAGATACCACATTGGAGGCAACTGCCCCTCTATTCACTGACTGCATGACAACACGTCAATAATACCAATCCTGCTCGGTTGTCTAATACCAATAGTGGACATGAATCCACATACTACCCATGATACAGTTCCCCAATAGTGCTGACCCTGAGCCACCATGTCAACACACGTTGTAAGTGAGAGTGTGTACTCACCCCCTTGTGGCTACTGTTCTTCCATCAAGTGCACATCCACCTCAGGGAAGGCCACAACCAACATGCGGGCCATTACAGACGTCATGGTCTGACGGGCACCCCTCCCACATTGGGAGGACGTCCCCAGGTGGGCCTCCATGGTCTTTCTGCAGTGGGTGCTCTGCCGGGCATGGACCCACAGGGTCCACACTTGCTAGGTGATGGCACGCCATATCCCCTTCTTCTGAGGGGTGCTGACCGTCAGGATGTCTGGTTGGATGTCCTCTCTGGTCTTCCACACCATCAAGCTGAATTGCACTCAGGATACAGGCCACCTCAACAGATGTCAGATCAATGATAGGATTGGCGGACACATCCACAGTGCAGTAGTGCGCAGCAGCTTCATGCGCAGACACATCCACGGGACCAGCAACATCCATAGTGACGAAGAGGGCCCAGACATTCACCAAGAACGGCTCACAAGTGGCCTTGAGAATCTGCCTTAGTAGCAAGGGGCACGACTGTGAATGGAGCCTCAGTAGGGACATCAGCAGCTCTTGGTCCACAGGCTGCACTGGCAGAACAGCAAGGCACACCATAGGTAGATTTTCAAAGTGGCATCATGTGCAGTGAAAGACAGGCTGCACACACCATAGGAGTGGTCAAAATGACAAGGACCAGTTGCGTGCCAGTTTCTCCAGAAACAGAGCTCCAAAGAGCAGTACCATGCAGTCACTGTACAGATGGGCTGAAGGTAGTGGCTCCATTACTCCACTTTGCAGGAAAGCCACAACCACTGCGTATCAGGTACAACAGCAGTAGTATCCCTCCTATTAGTGCCAAAGTCACTGGGTAGCATCAAAACACACTTGATGGGAGTGATGGATGGCTGTAGGAATGAGTCCGAAAACAGTATGGAAGAGGGACACAAATCCAGACCAGTCATACTTACGGCATTGCACAATCCCTGTAGTGCTTGCAGTGTTGGTTATACTGGATAGCAGCTCTCCAGAGTGCTTAGCAGAGTTGGAATGTGATGGGAATTGTGTATCGGCTGATGATCTTGCTATGGTGAGTAGACGACTGTCTAGCCGAGGCCAACGCAAATTGTTACTGGAACAGTAGCACCTTCAGTCTGCTCAGCTTGTCATTGGTTATATTCGTGGTATCAATGTGGGGCTACCTTTCTGCTACTTTGATCTGTTGTGGGGGGGTTGTAACTTGCCATCAATACGTTACAATGTTTGAGACTGTGATCACATATGCAACTCCTGGTCTCATTGTGCAACAGCTGTGGTCATTAAGGACCACATAACTACCATTGTAAGTGTATTGGACACTGAATGTATCAAAGGGTCAGGAGTACCCTTCTGACAACAGGCAAAGTTCGCAACCCTCGCATTGCAAAGGCCATGAAGAAACACCTGTTTGCATATCATGAAATGACTAACAGTATTACAGTCGTTCCCGCTGTGGGAGACCTCCGTTTTGCCATACCACCATTTATGTTGCAAAAGCAACTCCCACTATACTTTCATGTAGCCATCTCCTAGCCACTCCTCTCGTCCCACTGAAAGATATTTAATTAAGCTGGAAACACAAAACGTGGTAATGGGCAGATTGATGATGCCATGCACGAGGCATATTGTCGGTAGACTCTCTGCAACCATGAAAGGCATGTTCACTGACTTTTCTATGTGACACATGGCATAATTCACTTTTCTACTGGGACCATCCCAGCACCATCCTCGCCCCTCCCCCCTTACCAGCAGCACCCTCCCTGTAGCTCTCCACCCATTTGCCGGTACCCGCTCACCCAGTGACAGTGATTACTTACCCCTATGTGTTTGCTGTGCTCCCCTCAAGCGCCCATCCACCTCAGGGTAGGCCACAGCCAACATGCTGGCCATTAGGGGTTAAGGGTCAGTGGGGCGCTCCTCCCTCGGGAGGATGTTCCCAGCTGGGCCTCCTCTGTCTTCCAGGCCCAGCGTCTCAGGTCCTCCCACCTCTTTCTGCAGTGGGTGCCCCACCGGGCATAGACCCCCAGGGTCCCCACTTGCTTGGCGATGGCACATCAAATTCCCTTCTTCTGATGGGGGCTGACCTGCATGGGTGACATAAACAGAGTCATGTAGAGTGGCATCCCTGGGACAGTAGTGGACAGCACACAACACACTTCCACACCCACACGTCGTGAGCCAGCAAAGCCTTGAGCCCCTCACCCATGTCCATGCTCCATATACACTGCCACCTACCAAGGCCCCCATCCACATGCACACAAATCACATACAGGACAATGACATTGGGCTCTCCTGCTGCTCTGGTGCCCTATACATCTGTCCATACAGGGGCAGAACCCCATCCACAAGCCGCTCTAACTCTTCCCGGGAGAAGGCTGGGGCCCTGTCTCATGCAGGACATGGCATCTTGGCTACCAGAGTCAGAACACAGCAGCACACATAGTGGAGGTCTTTAGTGCATGAGGTTCAGGAGTCAAGTGAGCATGAGCACATGAAATGGCGGGCATGGCTGCTGCGGACATCACTGTCACCATCGGCGGCAGTCACCACTGGCTCCTGCCTACCATAGGCAACAGTGTTAAACAATAGGGAGTTGCACGGCGCTTGTGACCACCTACCGCATGAAGTGTTACGCCAGCGGGATGATCTCACTTCCACCTGTCCCATGCATTCAGACAGGCGGCTACCATTTAACATATCCAATGTATAATGTGTGTGAAAGTTTGTGCGTCATGGGTGACATATGCTGGCTTGCGGCCACATCAACATAGTCTATGGTGCACGACATTTAACCAACTCTCTCCTGTTCCCAGGTACGATATAAGGTTGAGGAGGTGGAATGTACTGTGTACAGGCCCCTAGTTGACCTTGCCCCCCTAGAGGAGGGTCACATCATCCAGACCTATCATCTGAACTGTATGACCTTAATGGAACTAGTGGCTCAGTTGGAGCCAGATCTGTTGCCTGCTATTCACAATCCCAATGCCATACGTCCCGCAGTGCAGGTGTTGTCATTCCTCCGCTACCTTGCCTCAGGCTTCTTCTAGGTCACAGTGAGCTTCACAAGTGGGATGTTGCAGCCCATGTTCAGCAACGTCCTGAGGGATGTACTATCTGCCCTCATAAAACATATAGCCAGCTACATCGGGTTCCCCGAATTGCAGATTTGTCCACTGTAGGAGGCTGGCCTGGTTTGTAGTGGGTACCTTGGGTACTTACACCATATACCAGGTCCAGTTATCTCTTATTAGTGAAATGTAGTAGTATTCTAGCAGCTTAGGCTGATAGAGGTAGCTGACCTAGAAGAGGGTGCAAAAGAAGAGTCCCCAGTTGGACAAAGACTACAGAAATGCACTAAAGGAAGATGGCTGCTTGTTCTTGCGTGTTGCAATGGATGTCCCACGATGAGATGTTGGATGCAGGCGAGTTTCGGCACTGGATTCGTCCAATTAGCCTTGGTTCAAGCAAAGTTGCAGATTGCGTTAAAGTGGCGCTGCCTGCACCGAGGAGGGACCTGGGGGCCTGAACTTGGACTGAGGAGGCAGAAGGGGCTCCCAACACTGGAGGGAACCCAGAGATGACCAGGCAGCACCCATGGAAGTCCCAGGACATGGGGAAAAAGAAATGACAAATTGCGGTTGGTGCAGCACTACAAAAGAAGGTCCCACGCCACCGGAGGACAACTCAGCGAGTTGAGAGTCGCAGGATAGAGTACTCGAGACCTGGGCCAGGCTGTGCACGAAGGATTCTTGCAAATAGTGCACAGAGGCCTCAGGAGGTGAAGATGATGCGATGCACAGGGGTACTGTCGCTAACGGGGAAGGCAAGCTCTTACCTTCTCCAAATCTGGACAGCAGGACCTTCAGACAGTCTATGTCGAAGGGGTCCACCTCCTGTGTTCCAAGGAGCACGCTCATCACCAGTGGAGGAGTGCAAGAGAACCGGTCGTCGACTTAGAAGGTGCCTGCAAGAGTGGGGAAGTGACTCCGTCACTCCACGGGAGATTTCTTCGGTTCTTCTGGTGCAGGGTGAAGACAGGGAGTCCCCAGAGCGTGCACACCATGGACACTGTTGCAGTTGCTGGCTGAAGTTGCAGAGAAAAAGTAGCCCTTCTGGATACTTTGTTGCTGTTACAGCAGTTCCAGGAGCAGTCTGCAGTCGTTCCAAGGTTAGAGGATGAAGTAGTAGTTGCAGAGGATTCCTGAAGGAAACATGCAAGCAGAATCTGAAGAGAAACCCACAGGAGGGGCCCTAAATAGCCCTGAGAGGGGGATTGGCTACCTTATCAGGTATGGACCCATCAGGAGGGGTCCCTGATGTCACCTGCTGCCACTGGCCACTCAGAGGCCTCCAGAGTGTCCCCACACCTTGGAAAAGAAGATGGCTGAAGTCTGGGATACACTGGAGGAGCTCTGGGCACTACACAGCGGAGTGGTCACTC
Organism: Pleurodeles waltl; assembly: GCF_031143425.1. NCBI lineage: Eukaryota > Metazoa > Chordata > Amphibia > Caudata > Salamandridae > Pleurodeles > Pleurodeles waltl. The sequence continues at coordinate 613,688,575 of NC_090439.1, forward strand.
CGCTTTCCTTTGTTCAGTTTCGCGCCAGAGCAGGGACTGGGAGTCCCTGAACTGCTCTAAACTTGCTTATGCAAGGAGGGCACCATCTGTGCCCTTCAAAGCATTTCCAGAGGCTGGGGGAGGCTACCCCTCCCCAGCCTGTAACACCTATTTCTAAAGGGAGAGGGTGTAACACCCACCTCCCAAAGGAAATGCTTTGTTCTGCCTACCTGGGACTGAGCTGAACCCCGTCTGTGAGGTGGCAGCAGCTGTAGCCTCATTCCAAGCCTCAGAGAGCTGGTTTGGCAGTACTGGGGGTCCATGGGTTGCATGGAATTGGCTCCCCAATCCCAGATCTGGAATGGGGGGACAATTCCATGATCTTAGGACACCTTACATGGCCATGTCCGGAGTTACCATTGTGAAGTTACATATAGGTATTGACCTACATGTAGTGCACTCATGTAATGACGCCCCCGCACTCACAAAGTACAGGGAATTGGCCCTGGACTGTAAAGAGGCACCTTTGCTAGTGCAAGGGCACCCTCACACTCAGTAACTTTGCACCTAGCCTTCAGTAAATGAAGGTTAGATATCTATGTGACTTATAAGTTACTTAAGTGCAGTGAAAATGGCTGTAAAGTAGTGTGTGCACTATTTCACGCACGCTGCAGTGGCAGGCCTGTGAAAGGGTTTGTCCGAGCTCCTTATGGATGGCAAAAGAAATGCTGCAGCCCTTAAGAATCTCCTGGAACCCTAATGCCCTGGGTACCTAGGTACCATATACTAGGGACTTATAAGGGGGGTCCAGTGTGCCAATTGAAATTGGTAAATTAAGTCACTAGCCTATAGTGACAAAGTTAAAAACAGAGAAAGCATTAGCACTGAGGTTCTGATTAGCAGAGCCTCAGTGACTCAGTTGAGCACTATTCACAACACACACATTAGGCCACAAACTATGCGCATTGGGGTCCTAACCAGCAGGATCCCAGTGAGACAGGCAAAAACATACTGACATACAGGTAAAAATGGGGTAACATGTCAAGAAAGATGGTACTTTCCTACATCTACTGTCAAGGCTGTGTTCTGCGATGTGATACACATCCCACATGTCTTTGGGGCCGTTGATGGCACCCGCATTGCCCTGGTGCCACCTAGGAGGAATGAACAGGTGTACAGAAACTGCAAAAATGTTAATTCAGTCAATGTGCAGGTGGTGTGTCTCGCAGACCAGTACATCTCCCAGGTAAAGGCCAAGTACCCTGGCTCTGTGCATGATTCCTACATCCTGCGGAACAGCAGCATCCCACACATGATGGCACCACTCCAGTGGAACCAGGCCTTGCTCATCGGTAAGTACACCTGCATACGTGTGCTCCTCAGCTCACTGCACCCTTGTGTCCCTGCCCTATTGCCCTCACGGTCTTGACATGGCTCTTCCATCTATGCACACAGGTGACTCTGGCTATCCCAACCTGTCCTGGCTCCTGACACCCGTGAGCTGTAAAACTTCAGCTGCAGAGGACTGTTACATTGAGGCCCACGGTCGTACCAGATGGGTCATTGAGAGATTCTTCAGCCTGCGGAAGGCCAGGATCCGCTGTTTGCATGTCTCAGTGGGTGCCCTGCTCTTCAACCCACAGTAGGTGTGCCAGATCATTGTGACCTGCTCCATGCTGCACAATCTGGCCCTGAGGCATCACATCCCATTGCTGGATGCAGAAGAGGGTGTAGCTGTGCCATGGCTGATGAAGGGGATATGGGGAGTGAGGAAGAGGAGGATGATGAGGATGCAGGCGACTCCATGGAGAAGCTGATTCAACATTACTTCCGCTGAGATGCAGGTATCTGAACACTGTGTGGTATGTGTCCATACAACTGTCTGCCTTGTCCCTGATGCCACCTGTTGTCTGTGACCACTGACGGTATTGGTTGCAGCTCTGTCTCTGAGTGGGTTGGGGGTGTCACATGTGCCCATGACTGAGGTAGTCACAGTGTACAGGTCAGGCCTATGGTCAGGCAGGTGTTGTCCTGGTGCACTAGTGCCATCAATGTGTATGTAGAATGTTCCCTGAGTTGCCAGTACAAGTGCTACGTGTATGCCACACACGGATGTTGCATCTGTGCAGCATCCATCCTCGGAGTCAACATTGGGTGGCAGTGCTACATTGTTGTTGGTGGCAGTGGGTATGGTGCCTGGTCTGGCGCTGGGTGCAGTGAGGGTGGGACCATTAGGTTGGTATGTGTTGTATATGTCTGTTGGTACTGGCCATAAGGTTGTGGACCTGACTAGCAAATCTGCTTTGGATACCTGTTCCTACAGTGCATTTGTGTGGAGTTGGCATCTGTGACTCCTACAATGATTGTTGTTCCTGTCTTGCTTTCCTTTCAGGACAATGTTGTGGTGTTCCGTGGTCCCTGCCTGGGCTGTTGCCTACGTTGACACATATCTCCAGCCACTGCCTGCTCCACATTAGACATCCCGGCATTTTGCTCTTCCTCTGTCACCCTCCCATGAATGTGCTGGGTGATGGGTTGCCACTTGTACACATATTGGCAGTTCCATTCATACACATGGCAAGTAAACATGTAGACATGGACTGTGCTCAATTGTCATTTATTTGGGATGTACAAGTGTGAGGGGTAATGGGTGGGTTCATGGCGGCAGAGATCATCAGAATGCTAAGGCCAGCTGTAGGTAGTCCAGGTCCAGTCTGCTGGCCATGGGTAGACGGAGACATGTGAGTGCACAGTTGACAGGGTGTCACAGTCACAAACAAGGGAAAATGTTCAGGCGGGGGTCAATTCCTGGTCGTGGTCTGGGCATCATGTCCAGCTGAGTGTCTACTTGGACATCCTCACTTGCGTGGGGGATCCTCAGCTACAGAGGTAGGGGTGCTGGTGTCCTGGAAGTCCTGTGGTGGGGCCTCCATGCCACTGACGTGGAGGGCTGTGATGGGATGTGGCCAGTGGTCAGGGCCTGCTTGTGGGCAGTGGACAGTGGTCAGGTCCTTGAACAGCCCTACTATGGAGGCCATGGTGGTATTGTGGGCCTGCCACTTTTGCATTGCCTCCTGATGGTTTTGCCCCGGCAGACACAGGGTCTCCTGCACGGTAGCCAGAATCTGGGCCACTGTGTCCTGGGTGTGCTGGTATACACCCAGGACTTGCTTGAGGCCCTCCTGGGCAGTCAGTTGGTGTGGCTGTCCCGACCCCGGGCCACAGTTTCCCTCACAATACCCCTGCCCCCCTGTGCCCCTGGCACAGTGTGCTCACTCCCAGTAGCAGCAGGGCTGTCATTGTCTGGGGTGGGTGCCCTTGACTGTGGCCGCTGTACTATGGGCACATCTCTGATTAATGGGTTCCTGGGGCACAGGTTTGGGGTTCAGGGTCTGGCTGTGGTGTTGTTGCCACATGGGTAGGGTCTTCCTGTGTGTCCAGGATATGTGTGCCGTTGGTGGACTGTCCAGTGGCCCCAGATGGCCCAGGCAAGTCGTCCTCATCCAGACATCCAGTGGGGCCTTCATCCTGGGAAGGGGTGTCTGAGCCTGGCATCCTCAGGGTGTCAGTCGCAGGGGTACCTGTAGATGGATACGGTAGATGTTAGTTGTGTGACTGTTGTTGTTATGTCCCTGTTGTGATTCATGCAGTGGCACGACTTGCTTTCCAGTGATAGCAATCACAGCTGCTGCACTGTAGACTTTGGTTTGGATTGGATTGTGGGAGCTGTGGTTCTTCACATTGTGGTTGATATCCGTGCATTCGGGGTGTGTGAGTAAGGATGCTGGGAGTGGGGTGGGGTGGCGTGGCATGCAGAGGAAGGGTGTGGGTGTTTGGGATGGGGCAATGGGGTGGGTTGCAGTGGGTTGGAGAATGGTGTGGAGGTAGATTGGCATGGGTGGTTGGTGCTTGGGGGGTATTGCTGACTTACCAGTGTTGAGCCCTCTACTGATGCATGTCAGGCCCTATACATAATGTCAGGACCTTCTCCTCCCAGGTTGGCAACTGAAGGGGAGGAGGTGGGGGGTCATCGGCAGTCTACTTACTGGCTATCCTCTGCTTGGACACCAAGAAACAGACCTTCCGCTGAGGTTGTTCCACCTGTTACTGATGTCCTCCCTTCTGCATGGGTATGTGCCGACTGCATTGACCCTGTTGATGATCCTCTGCCATAACTCTGTTTTCTTGGCTATGGATGCTTGTTGTACCTGAGTTCCCATGAGCTGTGGTTCTACTGTGATAATCTCGTCCACCATAACCTGAACATGAACTCATTGTCGGTGAACCATGGGGGCTTCTGGCATGACATGTTGTGGGGGGGCATATGTTGTGCGTGTCAGGTGCAGTACGGGGTGTGTGATGGTGTGGGGGTGTTTGGCAGTGTGTGCTGGTAGGCTGTGGTGTTGATTTGTGCAATGTGTGCTGTGTGATATTTGTTTGCTGTATTTGGGGTGTGCTTAGTCTCTTGTGTAGCTGTGGCTGCTCGTATTTGTTGCAACAGCTTGTTTGGGTGGGGTTTATATGGTGGCGTGGTCAGGTGTGCATGGTGTGTGTGTATGGTTATCAGGTGTGGGACAACTGAACTGGCCAATGTGGTGTTGGCTACTTTCCGCAGTGCCTTTGAGTTCCACAGCAGGGCGAACCGCTCTCGGTGTCCGCCGTGCATGTTCTGCTGCTGTACTGGATTTTGATTCATAATGTGATGGGAATGGTGTTGGCATGGAGGGGCTGGCAATTGATCAGTCACTCTTTTGGCGTGGGTCGGCCTGGCAGTGTTTGTTTTGTGTCTGTATTTGGGCAGTTTGTGTTTAGTGACTCGTAATCGGGCGATCGCTATACCGCCACTGCTGCCAGTATGGTGGCACCATTTCGCATGGCGGTTGCCCGAAAACTGCCAAAATCTTAATGAGAGCCATAGGGCCTGATTACAACTTTGGAGGAGGTGTTAATCCGTCCCAAAAGTGACGGTAAAGTGATGGGCCTGATTACAACTTTGGAGGAGGTGTTAATCCGTCCCAAAAGTGACAGTAAAGTGACGGATATACCACCAGCCATATTACGAGTCCATTATATCCTATGGAACTCGTAATACGGCTGGTGGTATATCCATCACATTTGGGACGGATTAACACCTCCTCCAAAGTTGTAATCAGGCCCATAATCTGGAGAGGAGCTATAGTATCCTTATCTGATGAGTCTTCAAGGTGAAAATTAAAGTAACTTAAGACCGTAAAATCTGAGACCAGAATATTAGCTTCAACCAGGCTGCTGAGCTCCTGGGCAAAAGCAGCTCAAGGACCAGCTGGACAATAGATGAGCATGCCTTTAGAAGTCTGTATAGAAGAGGGAGTTATACATAAAGCCAAAGCTCCGCAGGTCAATGAAAGAACAGGATTGCATCGGGCCCCTAGTTCCAAGTCATAAGTGACAGCCAGACCGCCACATCACTTCCCATATCTGTTGTGTTGAAAAATGGCAAAGTCTGCTAGAAGGGCCACCTGAAGATCATACCATATAGCGGGGTCAGCCCAGGTTTCGGTAACAAAGGCCAGTGCAGTTTTGTAGGTCTCCATCACCAAGAGAAATTCAATGGAATGTTTTACTAGGGAGCAAGTATTAACAAAAAGGCAGTTTAACGTTTTCTTAAGTTTGCTCAGCTGTACAGGTGACAAAGAAGATTCAGTAACCAAGGTGGTGAGAAGGCACTGAGCAAGAGTGAGGAGCCAATGAAATTGGTGGCCACAGTGCTGACAAATAATAATGTCTGGAACAGTACAGGTTCTAAGCACAAGCTTAGCACAGCCGCTATGTTTGCCTGCATGAAATGACGGAAGGGCCTTGAAGGAGTAAATCATTGTTTGGTCCATATCCAAGTTGAAGGTGGCAGCGGGACTGGCACTTTGCGCAATCCAGGTGCTGATGGGCACAGACAGAACTGCTTTAGATGCGTGTTTGGCACACCATTGGTGCACTCGCTGCGCAGACGTACTCTCCTGCCTTTAATATCATCCGCCATAAGTGGGTGGCGTGGCCGGAGGCATGAAACAAATCGCTCTGTAGCACAACATCAATTAAGACGAGGTGGGTAACTAAAAACCGAGCTGGGGTCCAGAAGCCCCTGAATCCTGTCACAGCGTCCCCTGTGATAAGTTACTACTGGAAAAATAAAGTGAGGATAAAACATAAGTGAGAAAGTGAAAATCATAAACGTAGTAAAATGAGGAAAGTAACCTCATAATATGGCTGCCATGCAGAAGGGAACCAGGCACCTCCCAAAAAGTGGCAGCAAGCTGCCTACAAGGAAAAAAAAGTTGAAACACTCATGGAACCATCAGGTATGCAGACGCGCCCACCTGCCCTAATATTTTCTGCCATAAACGGGGGGGGTTGCTGGGAAACGTGGAACAAATCACTTTGCAGCGTGACATCAATTAAAACAAGGTTGGTAACTAAAAACAGAACCGGGGTCCAGCAGCCCCTGAAACCTCTCAAAGGCTCCCTTGTGATAGGTTACTACTGGAAAAATAAAGTGAGGACAAAACATAAGTGAGAAAGTGAAAATCATAAACTGAGTAAAATGAGGCAAACAACGCCGTAATATGGCAGCCGTGCAGAAGGGAGCCAGGCACCTCCCAAAAAGTGGCAGCAAAGTGCCTACAAGGAAAAGAAAGCTGGAACTCACAGAGCCATCAGGAATGCAGATGTGCTCTTCTGCCCTTAACCCCTTTGCTGCCAGGCCTTTTCCCCCTCCCGTGCCAAGACTTTTTTTGGCTATTTGGGGAAGTTCGCGCTTAGGCCCTCATAACTTTTTGTTCACATAAGCTACCCATGCCAAATTTGCGCCCTTTTTTTCCAACATCCTAGGGATTCTAGAGGTACCCAGACTTTGTGGGTTCCCCAGAAGGAGGCCAAGAAATTAGCCAAAATACAGTGAAAATTTCGTTTTTTTCAAAAAAATGGGAAAAAGGGGCTGCAGAAGAAGGCTTGTGTTTTTTTCCCTGAAAATGGCATGAACAAAGGGTTTGCAGTGCTACAATCACCAGCTTCCCAGCTTTCAGGAACAGGCAGACTTGAATCAGAAAACCCAATTTTTCAACACAATTTTGCCATTTTACTGGGACATACCCCATTTTTACGATTTTTTGTGCTTTCAGCCTCCTTCCAGTCAGTGACAGAAATGGGCATGAAACCGATGCTGGATCCCAGAAACCGAAACATTTCCGAAAAGTAGACAAAATTCTGAATTCCTGAACGCTGTTTTCCCCCGCTGGCCCAGCAGAACACTCCAAATTTGGTTGGCAAAAGACCTCCATTACTGGCGCCCTTTTCCCTTCAGCGGCTTTGGCAGTCCTGTGAAAGGACCGCCTAAGTCGTAATGAGGCCCTAAGTGTATATTAGTATTTGGTACTTTTGTGCATGTGTGAGAGCTCTTTTCAGTCATATTTTCACTATGAGCTTTGTCAAAACCTTGCAAGGCCTAATTAACATGTTTTTTTGTTGTATGAAAGTTTAAAAAGTTCAACTTTAATAACAAGCATTCTTCCTTCAGTGGACATGCAGCCACTCCTTGTGCTTACCGTACTTACAGCTCAGAGGTGGGTACAACCACTTGATACTATTAGCGAGGAGGAAGAATCCATCACCAGCAGAGCTAGTGTGCCCACCAGAAGAGTAACCGGATCGGTCTCCAAGAGATTCTGGGTGAAGGCTGAACCATCACCTGGCCGGGGATGGGGTGGGAAGGAGAGTAGTGGATGTGGGCACCAACAGCCGGAGGGAAGAAGTTATTGGTTCTCCCCCTGGCCTTCAGCAAGATCAAGCTATGGTGTCCCAAGAGCAATCCCCAACATCATCTGGGAGTTACCCCAGCCCTTCCTTAATTCCATTCCTTCAGGGCTTTCAGAGGCAGTGCCTGCATCACCTCCTCCTCCCAGAGTTCACCCACTAGAACTTGAGTCGAGGGACACTTAAGCCCCCGAGCCCCTCTTGTGCTGCCCAATCCATCTCCAAGAATATACATCAGTGGTGCTTTTAAGGAGCTCATGACACAAACTCTAGAGGTTCCTGAAGCACTCTCCTGGTATATATCTGAGACTTAATTAGGAGAGGCTGAAAGCTCCAAGAGACTCTGGGTAGCTACAAACTTTATGTGGCAACATTGACAGGAGCTCTTTTGTCTTATTTACCTTCCCAGCCTGACCCACCTCTTGTAGTTCAATATTCCAGTTCATCTCTCATCCCTGCTTCACCTGCTACCCTTCTGTTTCATTTTTCCTATGGGGTGCATGGTCCTGTCACAACCAGCTAATTTACACCTGTCAGATTAGTATCTCCATATTATGTCTAAAATGGAGAGTGAAGATGGCCAGTGAATTTTGCCCCTAAGAAAGAAACCTGAGTTGAACACATCTTCTTACTTAGGGGGTCTGACTTTATTTTTAATAGTGGACTCTTGAGTTTGGACCGTTTATGGGCTTCTTTTTTTCCCCTTTGCATATAGGCTGATTACCTTGATGCTTCTTGATGTGTGTTTATTAATTGCCCAACTCCTTCCAAGTTAGCATTTCCCCCTCTGAGGTAATTCTATCTATCTATCTATCTATCTATCTATCTATCTATCTATCTATCTATCTATCTATCTTACCTAGTGGTACTTGCCACTAGGTAGTTATAATTAGGAGCTAGTTTCCATAGGAAGAGCCTTTTTTTTGCCTATAACTTTTTTGTCATTTGATGAAGCTTCACCATATTTTCAAAAAACTTATACTTTTGCTTAGTTCATCTTCTGTCTTGAAAGTTTGTGGGTGATCTGTGAAGCGGGGCGAGAAAAAGAGGGGGTCCCAAAACACATTTTCCTCATTCATTTTTCCATAGGACCTTTAGACACACCTACAGCCCAAACTGCTGAACAGAATGACACCAAATTTGGTCACGCTTTTAGTGGTTTGGTGTAAATCCACCTAGTAGTTTCAGAGTAATTTAAGGCCAAAAAATAATGGGCTTCAAATGCCAGAAAATGTTTTTTTATGTTTCCCGAGATCTGCTGATCAACCTGTAAGGCCCAGAGCAGCCCCGGTGTAAAGCCACTGGTGGATCCACGAATCTCATGAAAAGTCAGAAAAAGAACACTCTATATTCTGACCGAGACACTCTCACACACACAGAGACACTCACACCCAGTCTGACATCCATGCAGACACTGCCACACCCACTCTCACTGTTACATCCTCTGACACATCTACAAAGACACTCTTACACTCACTCTCATACTCAGAGAGACACTCTCACACCCACCCTCACATCAAGGTAGACACTGTCACACTCCCTGTCACACCCAGACAGAGACTTCCACACTCAGGGGGTTATTCCAACTTTGGAGGAGGTGGTAATCCGTCCCAAATGTGACGGATTTACCACCAGCCGTATTACGAGTTCCATAGGATATAATGGACTTGTAATACGGCTGGTGGTATATCTGTCACTTTACCGTCACTTTTGGGACGGATTACCACTTCCTCCAAAGTTGGAATAACCCCCTCAGTCTCATACTAACATAGACACTTTCACATGTAGTGTCAAACCCAAAGACACGCTCTGACACGCACCCTCACACCCAGACAGCTACTCCCACACCCAGTCTGACATACAAGACGCTGTGGCACCCACTCTCACACCTACAAAGATGCTGTTACATCTGCTGTCACATCTACACAGACACTCTCACACTCACTCTCAGAGAGACACTGTCACACCCACCCTCACATCCAGGGAGACACTATTACACTCCCTCTCACACACAGAGACGCTTATGCTCTGTTACTTTGGACCTCGTGAATAGATAAGTAATTGGATTCAAGCTGCGGATTTTTGCTTATTTGGCTCTTTACAACAAGGAGAAGATGTATGGACACTCGAGATATGGACACTAATACTTTATTTACACGTAGTGCCTTGGAATATTTGTGTTGTTCTTTGATATTCTCTCAGGAGAAATTTGGAGGAGTTGGGAGGACCCCCCTTCCAGGAGCACCGTGTCAATATTGGTTCAATTATGAATTAAGGGTGTAGTTGCTGTGAGCGCCATCCCTATATTTCTTTTTCTCCCCTCTTTTTAGACCCACTATAAGCCAGGCCAGCCTCCTACAGACAGCTACTCTCACACTCAGAGAGACAGTCTCACACCTAATGTCCACTAAAGATAAGACTTGTACACTCAGTCTTACATTGAGGCAGACACTCAAGAGCAGAGTTTGACATGAAAGGATACTCTTAGACACAGTCTCACAGCCAGATGACATTCTCACACATATTAACGACAGAGAGAAACAGTCAGTGGCAAAGGGTCTGGGGTAATATGTGAACACTAATGTGTATAAAGGAGTGAGGGTAGGAGTTCCCTGGCCACATAGGTTCACATAAATATTGCTTATTGATTAAAATGTGTGTAGAATATTGAACATTTATTTGTTTTCTTTTTGGAGATCAGACATTTGAAAAAAATAAGTATATAGAAACAGATATATATGTATAATATAAATGCATAATGGATTGGCTCTGAAAAGAGACTTTGGCCCTCATTACGACCCTGGTGGTGAGTGATAAGGTGGCGGTAATACCTCCAACAGGCTGGCGGTAACTACCGCCAAATTATGACCATGGCGGTGACAACTCCCATAAACAGCCAATGTACCGCACCAACCGCCAGGATAGAAACAACATTCACCACAGCTGTAGCCGCCAACAGCCAGGCGGGAGACAAAGTACTGCCCACCATATTATGACACTGCAAACCACCACCTTTTCCGGGGCAGTACCAATTCCATCAAAAGCATGGTGGAAACACATCACTGAAGAGAACTGACTCACCATCGGAGACACAGGAAAGAACAAAGCCGCCATGGAACCCAAACTGCAAGTTTTCCTGAGGATCTTCTACGTTATGCTCCACCTGGAACACCAACGCCGAAGAAGACGACAACGGTGAGTACAGCCACCTAGCACACAAAGGAGAGAGGGAGGAAAACAAGAGTGACACACACAAGCAGGACACACACCCAACACACACACACCATACACACAACCAGCAGCACACGAAAAACTATTTGCACCCAATACATGGCAGAATAATCCAAGGACAACAGGAATGCACCAAAATGAATGTATTAATTCCAACAGCTAATAAATATAGAATTGTCAATGAAACAGATATAAACACATGTATACAAAGGGACACTGCCCAGTCCAATGTTCAAAGGTCCCACATGTCCACAGGGCACAGTCTAAGGCCCAATTCAAATCCTGGCTTCGTCCGGATAGAACAGTTTGCAAGTGGGCAGGCACCTCAGGGAGAAGGGGAGGGGGGGCACCTCAGCCAGATTCTGGAACAAGTCCACTGGTTCTGGATGGGGCAACATACCCATTGTTCTGTCCTGGAGAGTGCAAGGCCACAGTCTCTCAGGTGGGTGACCTTCCCACTGGTTCTGGATGGGGCAACATGCCCAATGCTCTGTCCTGGGGAGTGCAAGGCCACAGTCTCTCAGGTGGGTGACTTGCCCACTGGTTCTGGAGGGGGCAACATGCCCATTGCTCTGTCCTGGGGAGTGCAAGGCCACAGTCTCTCAGGTGGGTGACTTGCTTACTGGTTATGGAGGGGTCCCTCGTACAGCAACCCCTGGAGGGTAGCCTACATGGCGTCCGCTGGTGGTGATGGCTGCGGTGTGGTGGCAGATGGAGGTGCCTCCAGGGCAGCCTCTGCAGTTAGTGTTGGCTGCAATGTGGTGACGGATGGAGGTGCCTCCTGGGCTGCTTCTGCAGATGGTGATGATTGCAGTATGGTGGCAGATGGAGGTGCCTCGTGGGCAACCTCTGCAGTTGGTGATGGCTGCACTTCCTCAGCTGGTGGTGGGGGTCCGTGACCACTGGTGGTGGAGGTGTCACCCTGACAGCCTCCACTGGAGTAGAGGGCTTTGTCCCATCCATGACATGGGGCGTAGATTCCTTACCCTTCCTGGCAGGGTGGATGGCTCCTTCCCCTTCTTGCCTGGAGGTGCAGGCTCTTTCCCCTTCTTGCCAGGAGTTGTGGTATCCTTACCACCTCGAGTAGGTGGTGCCACCACTGTCCCCGTGGACTGTTTGGCTGAGGTGCTGGGCTGGGTCTTTGGTATCCTGATCATACGGGCAGGATGGGGAGGGAAGAAGTCAGGTTGGGCAAGGAAAAGCTTTTTTAGGGCTGGTGAGGCGGGGGAGGGAGGAGTGATGGGAGTGGAGGTAGAGGGAGTGGTTATAGGAGGTGTATGTCTGCTGGATTTGGGTGCAGATGCATGGGCTGTATGGTGATGTGAGGTGGATGGCTGTTGGGTGTGTGAGTGCTTGCGTTTGTGTCCTTTAGGAAGGGGGACAGAGTGTGGGAGAGGACACTCGTGCATGGCTGTTGTGGAGGTGTCTGCTACTGAGGTGTGTGTGCTGCTTGGTGTGGTGATGCTGGTGGTAGATGTTGATGTAGTGCATGCAGGTGTGAGTGTGGACATGACTGGGAGGGAGGTGGAGGAGGAGGAGGGGAGACAGTGGAGGCAGTGGATGTTGTTGTGTCTGCAACTGGATGGTGTTTGCATGAGTGCTTGTGGGATGAAGTGTGGTGCTTGTGTTTGCCTTTGCCACTCTTGGGTGTTGTCTTGTGTGCATGCTCATCTGAATGTGTGCCTGGGAAGGGTTGAGGTTGAGGTGAATGGGACTGGAAAGTGGTAGTAGGAGGGGGGACAATGGCTGCTATCAGAGAGGAGGCCAGAGCCTGAATCGATCTCTGTTGGGGTGTCAAACCACTGTGAATGCCCTCCAGAAATGCATTGCATTGCTACATCTGCGATGCCAGCCCCTGGATAGCATTCACACTGGTTGACTGCCCTACAGAGATTAATCTCAGGAGGTCAATAGCCTCATCACTTAGGGTAGCAGGGCTTACTGGGGCAGGGCCTGAGGTGCCTGGGGCGAAGGAGATGCCCACCCTCCTGGGTGAGCGGACACGAGCAACTCACTTAGGGGCTACTTGGAGGGCGGTGCTGGTATGGGTGTGGTGGCTGTACCTGCTGCTGGGGAGGTCACAGAGGTGTCTGCCACCACCATTGAGCTTCCATCGGAGGAGTTATCTGAGTCTGTGTTGTCACCTCCAGTCTATGCCGTGGTGCTCCCCTTGCCCTCTGTCCCATGGGTTCCCTAAGCGTTGGTGGACTCTGCCTCCTGGGTCCTGTGGGATGCAGCTTCTTCTGTCACCGGTGCCCCTGCTCCTCTGCCAGATGATGCTAATGCACACAAGGACAGGATGACAAAACAAGAAAGGGGGGGAGAGACAAAGGATACACTGGGTCACTGACTGCACCAACACCACAGTTGTCATACACAGCACGTCACACACAGGGAACAGGCTTAAGCACTATGCATTGCACTACCAGTGATATGGCTAGTTACTAAGGCAAGATGAGGGCCACACACCGCCAACTGCAGCACTCCTGGGACCCATGATGCCCTGCCTGAAATGGACTGCTAACAAGCTAGGTTACCTGTATTTGCCATACACCCATTACCCTTAAGATGACCCACGCTGCAATGTCTGGCCTGGCCTAGGGGCACCAACTAACAAACATCCACCAGCCGGATAACCCCCCACCTGCCAAAATATGTAATGATACCCACTGTACTCGCCCCCTTGTGGCTTCTGTGATTCCCTCAAGGACCCATCCAGCTCAGGGTAGGCCACCGCCAGTATGCAGGCCATCAGGGGGGTCAGGGTCCGACAGGCACCCCTTCCTCGTTGGGAGGCCATCCCCAGCTGGGCCTCCGCGGTATTCTGTGCCCAGCATCGCAGGTCCCCCCAACGTTTCTGAAAGTGGGTGCTTCGCCTGCCATAGGCCCCCATGGTCCACACGTCCTTGGCGATGACACGCCATATTCCCTTCTTTTGATGGGCGCCGACCTGAAGAGACAATACAGACAGGAGAACCCCATTAAACAAACAGTCCAGCTTGTCACACAAATGGCCCACATACCCGTTTCCATCACCATTGGCTGACATATCACCCAGAGCGCACCATGTACACCGCTACAAGACATTTCCCCTACCCCCCCTACACGATGCTTGCACGCACATCTCCATGCATCCTTCCCACATGCATCGTACCCAAAGTGTACTCACTTGTTGGTCTGGAGGCCCATACAGCAGTCCGTACTGGGGGAGGACCCCATCCACCAGTCGCTCCAACTCCTCCGAAGTGAAGGCAGGGGCCCTTTCCCCGGTTACATGGGCCATGGTAGGTTCCAGACACAGGTCACAGCAGCGCATGCAGTGTAGGTGTTCTCCTGTTAAAGGTCAGGAAACAAGTGAGGAATCAGATTGAAAATGGCGGTCACGTCCACGGCGGTGTACACCGTCACCGCCGGCACAGACCCCCATTGGCCACTGTACTCCACAGAGCCCCATATTATCCAATGAGGAATTGCACGGCGGTCCAAGACTGCCTTCCGCCACAATGCCCAACGTTGGTGGAATTGCCTCACTTTCCCCTGTCCCTACATACAGGACAGGCTGTCGTCATTTCAGGGGGGGAAAGAGTAAACAATAACTTTGTGACAGATTAGATTGGCACATACCTCGCCATTAACACTGTCCCATTTCATAAGTACACCATGTAGACTGCAGTTGCTGTTCCATTGTTCCAATTGTGACAGCCTACTCAGTCTTGTGTCCCTTAGATACCTACCGCTGTGGATGAATAGGAGGTGGGGACATACCCCCTTGTACAGACCCCTGGTGGACTACACCTATAGACTGGACAGGGCCACAATCACAGAGCAGTGTGCCGATTGGGGCCAGACCTGATCTCATTTATCCATCATCCAATTGAGATCCCCCCTCTTGTGTAAGTGCTATCAGTGCTCCATTTCTTGGAAACTGGTTCCTTCCAAGTGACGGTGGGCTTGGCAGCAGGAATGTCACAGCCAATGTTCTCAATCGTGCTGGCAAGAGTGTTGTCTGCCCTGGTAAAACACATGTGCAGCTACATTTCTTTCCCCCAGGTGGAAGAATTGGCCACTGTGAAGGCCGGATTCTATGCAATGGGACATACCCCAAATATTATTGGGGAGATTGACGGTACAAATATTGCGTTTGTTCCCCCCGACAGAATGAACAGGTGTTCAGGAATCGGAAGAGTTTCCACTAAATAAATGTGCAGATGGTGTGCCTGGCGGACCAGTACATCTCCCATGTCAATGCTAAGTATCCTGGGTCAGTGCATGATGCCTTTGTTCTGAGGAATAGCAGCATCCCAAATGTGATGGCCCAACTATAGAGGTACAGGGTGTGGCTAATAGGTGAGCCCACTGTATGTTAGTGTATGCCTCTGGTGTTAACCTCATAGGATTGTATGAGGCTAAATGTGCTCCCTCAATACTTGCAGGTGACTTTCTACCTATTGTAGGTGCTAACCCCTGTGAGGAATGATAGGACAGGGACTGAGGAACGTTGTAATGAGGTACATGGGCGAACCAGACGGATGATTGAGAGAACCTTCGGCCTCCTGAAGGCCAGGTTGAGGTGCCTCCATCTAACAGGTGGATCTCTGTGCTACTCACCCGAGAAGGTCTGCCAGATAGTAGTGGCATGCTGCATGTAGCACAACCTAGCCCTCAGATGCCACGTACCTTTTCTGCAGGAGGAGGAGACTGGAGATGCCCCTGTGTCAGCAGTAGACCCTGAGAATAGTGAGGATGAAGAGGCTGAGGACAACAGAACATCAGTTATCTGTCAGTACTTCCAATGACACACAGGTGAGACAGTGAAACTGCACATTTCTATGACTATTGGTGTATTCTGTGTGGCTGTAGCATGATGGTATGAACTTCTTTTTTATCTCAACTTACTGTCACCTATGATTTGTCATTTTACAGATGTTGGTGATATATCAACTGTGTACTGAAGTGCTGACTTCAGCCAGCTACAGGTCATTATTTCTACGCTCTCACAATGTACAGTCCATTTGCAATGGAAGTGTCTGTTTCCATAAATACACATTTTCAAAACATAAAATACTAGTTGTCAAGTTGTGTTCAAGGGTGTTTATTGTAGTGCTAAAAAATTGAGGGGAAGTGCAATGCAATGGGGTGATGATGGAGGAAATTCCCGGGTGTTGTTCCTGTCTGTTTGTAGCACAGGTGCAGTGTCCAAGGGGCCATTGGAAGAGGAGCAACGGCAGTTCAAAGTGGACAAGGTGACTGAGTGGGACAAGAGGGGGACAATCAGGAGAGTCTCATTTCCTGGCGGGGGTCTTGGCAATCGTCTCTGGCTTCGGTCTGGGTTGCAGGGAAAATTTGTGGGGTGGTTCACCTTTTTCAGGGGGAGGGATGCTGGTGTCCTGTGGCGGGGCTTCCTGCCCTCTAGCTTCAGCGGAAGTGGAGGGCTGGTCAATAGACTGGCTAGTGGCAGGGGCCCGCTGGTGTGCTGTTGCCACCCTCATGATGTTGGCCATGTCTGCCAGCACCCCTGCTATGGAGATCAGGGTGGTGTTAAGGGCCTGCAAGTCCTCCCTGATCCCCTGATACTGTCCCTACGGAAGCCTGTTCTCCTGCATTTTGTCAAGGATCTGCCCCATTGTGTCCTGTGAATGTTGGTAGGTTCCCAGGATCTCGGAGAGTGCCTCTTGGAGAGTCGGTTCCCTGGTCCTGTCCTCCCCTGGGCGCACAGCAGTCCTCCCAGTGCCCCGGATGGCCTGTGCCTCTGTCCCCTTAACGGTGCGCACACTGCCACTGACACCAGGTCCCTGATTGTCTTGGGGGTGAGGTGTGGCCTGGGGTCCCTGTAGAGGTGGGCACACTGATGATTGATGTGTCCTGGGGACAGAGGTGTGGATACGCTGGGTGGGTGCTGTGGTGTTAGATACTGAAGGGGGAGGCTCTGTGGTGGTCTGTGAGTGGGCTTGGGTGACCGGCTTCCAGTAGTCCCTGATGGGCCAGGTAGGTCATCCAGATCCTGAAGTCGAGAGGTACTGTCATCAGTTAGGGCATCTTCTGTTGGGGGACTGGATAGTCGTGGCACCTCCTGTCCACTGGCATTGGCTGGGGTACTGGTGGGGATGTAAGTGATATATTATGCTTCATGTGTGTGACATATTGTACATCCCTGGCTTCCCCTCTATCGTTGGTGTTGCCCTGACACCTTTTGCTTGTGTTTGGTGATGTATTGTGGGATTGTTGGTTTCCCTATGCTGTGCATGCTATGGTGATGGGTGTCCATGCAGGGCTGGGAGGGCAGCCCATGCATTTGTATAGCATGCTGGGCTTGGCATTGGTGTTAGTTTTATGTGTAGGTGCAGTATGTGGGATGGGGAGGAGTGATGGGAGTGAGGGATAGGGTGTGAGATGGCATGCAGGTATAGGGGGTGATAAGTGGTAATTGTTGACTTACCAGTATCCAGCCCTGCGGCTACTCTTGTGAGACCCTCAGGATGCAGTATTGCCAAGACTTGCTCCTCCCATGCTGTGAGCTGTGGGGGAGGAGATGCGGGTCCACCGCCAGTCCTCTGTATGGCGATCCAGTGCCCTGCTGCTATGGAATGTACCTTCTCCCGTAGGTCGTTCCAACTCTTTCTGGTGTGGTCCCTTGTTCTTGGGTGCTGTTCCACAGCATTCACCCTGTCCACCATTCTCCGCCATAGCTACATCTTCCTTGCAATGGATATCTGCTGTACCTGTGCCCCAAACAGCTGTGGCTCTACCCTGACAATTTCCTCCACCATGACCCTTAACTCCTCATCAGTGAAACAGGGGTGACTTTGTGGGGATATGGGTGTTGTGTGGTGTGTGTTGGTGAGAGTGTGTTGAGTAATGCGGTGGGGTGTGTGATGTGGGGTGTGTGAGGGATGCATGGGTGTAAGTGGTGTGTGTGTCTAGTTGTTGCAGTGGCCTTGGTGTCAGTCTGGTGGCAATGATTTGTATTCGTATAGGGTTGAGGGTAATGTGGATGTTTGTGTTATAGTAGTGTGGGTGTGGTGTGTGTACGAGTGTCAGGTGTGTATTTTTAGTATTGGCCAATGTAGAGTTGTTTTGTATTTGGGTGTCCATTCTGAGCATAGTGGAATGTACAGCCAACGGTTTACCGCTGTTGAATGTCCGTCGTGGTATTTGTGGGACCTCCACATTTTCACTGACCTTTGGGGTGGTAGATTTGTGTATGTGGCTGTATACTGTCGGACTGGTGTGTGTGAGTCATAATATGGCGAACGGATATTCGCCACCGCAATGGTATGTTGACGGATGTCACCGTGGCGGCAAGTGGCATTTACTGCCTATGTCATAATAAGGGCCTTTGTGTTTTTGATGTGTAGGTGATTGCTACATATGATAGAGGATGCAGTCTCTGAAGTTATGCAGGAACACCTTGCTGCCTTTCTCCTGTTAGGTGAACTTCATCATTTCTGTATATGCCCTCAATATCAAATCATAAGGTGTTGTGGTATATTGAAAGCATGTTATGACCCCTGAGGAATGCAGAAACAGTTTTATTAACATGTTTCCTAGATTTGTCTATTTGTGGGCAGAATTGAGTTGACCAGTTCCACTTCTACTTTTTGCAAATTTTGAAAAAACCAGGGCAGTGTGCAGGAAGAGTATCATTAATTTTCCAAATGTATCCTTCATTAGGATGTCCAAACCAAACTCCTGTGACTGCACCTAGGTCACTGCCACTGGACAATCATAAGGTCTGGATGTTGGCAATACTTAACGGTTTCAACCAAAGGAAGTAATTGATGCAGTTGAATTTAACTCTCTCTGGCCAATCCAAGTAATATCCACATTAGTCAAACCTAGGTCCCTGCCAATACCACTTCTTTTTGCACTCTTTCTGGCCCAAAACACAAAGCAGTGTCCCACAATCCACACTCTGAGCATATTGGAGGTAATTTGGAGAAGCACACAGAAGATGGCAGCAGCTGAATGAGGTTGGTTTGAAATTCAATTTAGTTAAGGAGGAGGTTAGTGGGTACAGAGTGGAAGAAGAGATTCAATTGGCTGTTGTAGATATGTTTTTTGGTGAAGGTAGGTATTGAGGTTATATAAATTGTGAGTATATGTTGGATTGCCTTTACAAAAATTGGAAAACAGCAAAAGTAGCT
This sequence comes from Pleurodeles waltl, assembly GCF_031143425.1. Lineage (NCBI taxonomy): Eukaryota > Metazoa > Chordata > Amphibia > Caudata > Salamandridae > Pleurodeles > Pleurodeles waltl. The sequence goes on from NC_090439.1 coordinate 613,707,714, forward strand.
GTGATGTGTTCATTGTGAAAGATTCAACCACACCTCTAAAGATGGCTTAACAATAAGCATGCTCTATTCAGAAACTGTTATTAACTTGTGATATGCTGCAGCAGAATATTGTGGACTGTGTAACCATGGTAACAGAGCTACAGGAGCTACATGCATGAGAGTAGCAAAAGAAATACTAGACTGTGCCTTTGTTTTACAATATATAGAGGCAATAATTATTTAAAATGTTCATCCAGTGTCATGATTTGGTTTTGTGTCATAAAAAGTGTTTATATGGATGTGTATTTCTTTATAAGATCAAAAATGATTTCTTAACTTCCCCGTGGACCTCACAGATCTACCAGCAAATTTACACAGGGGTTGTGCTGAACGCCGCGGTCGATCAGCGGATCCGATGAAACTCCTTCCGTATTGGGCAACTTTTGAGGAGTACTGCAAAGGGAGAACTATTGAAACCAGTCACAAGTTGTAGAACAGTATATTAACATGAAAGGGAGATTGTGATTGGTTTAGTGATTGAGTAACCTTAAAAGCAAAGTTGAAGAGGTTGCCATTACTGGTTACCTACTATGAGAGTGGACTTCCATTCTTGTGGTTGGTTTTTTGAACATTTTCCAGTGAGAAGAAATTCTAACTCATACTCAAAGAGAAACATATAGTACAACAAAGACAATCATCAGGTATGTGTAGTGAAATTTACTTTACTATACAAAGTATTAGTAAATTAACAAATTAATATTAGGTGAAAGAAAGTGAGCAGTGCGTTAACAAAATGCTATAAAAGATATAAATACTAGGTTTGTGATTTATGTAAAGAAATTATTCAATATAACACACAGGTATTTTGCTGAACTTGGTTAAGAGTTATAAATGTTTCCAGTTTCGTTCAGTATATTAATCTGATCCCTGATGTATGTTGAAACTATTATGGACAATGCACTGATGATTAATTTAATGATTAAAAATCTTCTATTGAGTTTAAAAAAAAGTTATGCATTTGTCTATGCAGAAATGGGTATGTAAATACAATGCTGAATTAATGCAGAGAGTCAGACATGTATTGAGAGATGATAGAGGTTATTTTACTATCAGTTAGACATGGATATGAGTGAATTATATTACTTGAAAATCTAGAAAAAAGATTTGGTGAGAACACCTTGAACTGTTTTTTTTTTGCTGTAGAAAGTGAAGGAGTCAGATATACTGTATGTAGGCTGAAGACGAGGTTCTCACATCTATAGAAGAGAAAAAAAAATTTAAGCTTTATTGTCGTAAACCTGCACTTTCTATGTTAAGGTATACATACAGTCTCTGATGCATAAGGCTGAGCAGATACAAAATAATACAAATATAAAAGGAGGCTCATAATCACACATAAACAACCACTTGTATATTAATGTGACTTTAAAGTATGTAGACTGCAGTAAGAGATGTATTTGGGATGTAATATAGTGAATGCAATATGTAATTTTCAATATTGATAATATTGATTATTGTTTATATAAATTGTGGTTTAAATATGGTTTAGGCTACTAGTTGTGACCCTAGGCACCCAGTTGTATTTTTAAGTTCACTTGGTATTAAAATATGTGTTTAAGTAGGTTTATACAGTGCTTTGTGAGGAAACTCGCCCTTCACATGAGATGCATGTAGAATATAGAAGAGTGTGTATTTTTATTAAAAGATGAAACATGACTTCCTGAGTTTTACTGAATAAGATGAAAGGTTGCAGAGGGCTATGCCCAGGTATATATAAACTCTACTAAAACATATGGTACGTATATAGCTAATATAAAAAAAATAAACAGTTGTGTCATATCTAGTGAAACAGTGAGAAAGTCACCTTTATATTCACCAATGCATACACTATCATATTGAGCCATACAACAAGGGTCAAATAAATAGGTTCACTAACAGAATGAGGAACAGACTGATGCATACAGTGACATATCTAGGCACGGACTGATCTGTACACTGACACACCTATGCACACTGTGATGTATAGACTAACATACCCCAAATGTATAGTAATCAGTAGAGTGACACATCCGAGCATGCACTGTTGCATGCACTGATACCCAGGTGGACACTGATGCATTGACTGAGACACCCAGGTACACTGTAATGCATACACTGGAATACCCAGGTGACAGTGATCTGTACACTGACACATCCAGAGACACACTGATATATACACTGAGACACTTAGGTATGCAGTAATACATATAGTGACACATCCAGACACACACTCTTACATATACTAAGGCTCCCAGGAATGCAATTATACATGTACTGACAGATCCAGGCACTCATTGGTGCATGCACTGACACACCCAGGTGCACGCTGATTCATTCAAAAGAAACAATCAGGTGTACACTGATGTATATAGTGAGATATCCAGGCACAGAGAGATGCATAGAGTGATACTTAGACACCTAGGAGCACAGTGATGCATACAATACCACACACAGGCACACACCAATGCATACACTGCTACACTCATGCAAATATATGGATATACTGGGACACTTAGGTGCACACTGATATTTAGAGGTATACAGCTAGGCACACACTAAAACATACACTGAGGGACATATTGATGCATACACTGAGACAGATAGGTAGGCACTAATGGATGAGACACCCAGGTATACAGGTATACACAGACTGATACACCCAGCCACATGCTGATGTACATACTGATCCACCCAGACCTAAATACTGTCAAACATCTTGAGAGAAATGTATACATACAGTGAGAGAGAAAGGTAGGGAAATATGCATGAAGTGACACATCAGGCAGGACATCGATCCATATCGTAAAGCTTTGAAGAAGATAGTGATACATATAGTGACATGAACAAGGTAACAATTATAAACACTGTGACACAGTCAAACACACAGTGTTACATTGACTGGTAAATCATGCTGAAAGTCTTGCATTCACTGAATCGATAATACACAAACTAAGATATGGCCCTCATTACAAATCTGGCGGACTTCTGACTGCCAGACTTGTGGTGACGGGCCGGTGAAGACCGTCACATTACGAGTGTGGCGGTTTGGCCTTTGTCAAACCGCCACATCCCTGCTGCTACCGCCAGGCGGGTCGGACCGCCGGACCGGAGATCAGCATCTCCGACCCAACAGTCCACTGAAGACCGCCGGCAGTATTACAAGTAGCACCGCTGCAAAAACCCTGGCGGAAAAGCTGCTGGTGACAGGAAATTACTTTCCTGTCACCGGCAGATGACTCCCCGAAATCCCCCCACAACTACAATACCCTGACCCCACCTTCCATGTCAGAACCCCACTCCCCATCCCCCTACTATGTCAGCACCCCCTTCCCCACCCCCCTTCCATGTCAGCACACCCTCCCCTGACCCTCCCCGCATACACACACACCCACACGCACCCCACATTCAATCATTCACCAACACTTACAAACACGCATTAACACACACGCATATATACACTCATTCACTTTTGCACCAACAGACATGCATTCATACAACCATTCCAGCATGCACTCACTTCAACAATCATACATGCATTCAAACATACATTCAAACTCCCATACACACACACATTCATACACACACGCATGCAAGCTTACATTCACACATGCACACAAAACACCCCGACCCCCTGCTCTCCTTACTCAGCTCCCCACCCCCCAGCAGATACGCACACATTCACAACACTCACATGCACACATTCACAGCACTCCACCTTTCCCCCATCCACACATCCACGCACACAATCACAACACCCTCCCCCACCTTCCCCCCTTCCCCTGTCAGATGATTACCTTACCTGTTGCATTGAGGTGGTCGTTCTGGAGGGAATGGGTCCTAGCACTTCCACCGCCGCCAGGGCCCACAGGACACAGCCACGCCATATTTCATATCGAAATCCAGCGTGCGGAGTCCTGTTGGCGTGGCAGTGACGGCAGTGGAACCGCCATTACGACTGCTGGAGGTTTTCCACCTGACGACTAGCGGAAAGCCGCCAGCAGTCGTAATATGGCAGTATACCCCACTGAAGTCACAATCACCACCATAGTCTCACAGATACAGTTACAAATTGATGTTGTGTACGTTTGTAAATTTACTATCAAATAAACTTTGTATTAGAAAATGCTGTTCTTAACTTTTTTCCATATGGGTAATTGTATACTTTATTTGGTTCCCAGGTTTTGATTTCTCCCTGAGTAAGAAGATTCACAATGCCCAACAAAAGAGAAACAAGGTAAAAAAAAACAACTGTACTACCTACTTAAAACTGACATAAAAAAATAAGGTGTAAAATGTGGAGAAGAAGAGAATATACACTGTATTTGTTCTAAAAACAAATATGCAGTAAAATGCAAAATGATAGAAAGACGTTAGTTAAAAGTGAAATTTGGAATTTAGTAATAAACTGGAATGGATGGATGTTATAAGACTTAGGAAATCCAATAAGAAGCCACAGACTTTCAAAGAGCAACAATGTAAGAAGTTGAGAGTAATTTTTTTTCGAAACTGAGTAATTTTAAATTTGTGGAAGAAGACGAAGAAGCATAAGAGGAGAAGTGCTAGTATAAAACAAAAGCATCATATTGAGAATGTAATTGAGAAAGAATTTGTTGTAAACAGGAAACATTTAATTTTTATATTGAATAGGATGAAAACACTAGATAAAACAGTCATCCCCATGAGGAAAAGAAGTTTAAGAAAGAGAATTATTAACAAAACTAATTTTTGCAAACTTTTTAAAGGTGAATGGATGCACACATTAATACAGAACCATTTTTAATGGAGAGAGTTATTTACAGAAGAATACGTCAGTAAATACAGTTGACACAACTGGTCATTGTTATGAAGTAAAAGATGGTAATCATGTAGAAAAAAGAACAGATAGTTGCTAGGAATGTAGATGAAATGATAGCTGAATAACTACAAGGAAAACATAAACAGACTCCTGTGTACAAGTGAAAGTATTAAGTATTTGTATTGTCTGTTAGGAATCAATCAATACATTGAAAACATTTTTAAGAGAAGTTTCATGGAGAAGTCTGAAACAAAAAATGTAAATGCTTCAAGAAATAGATCCTTGAGAGTTAGAAAATACACTAACTTACAAGAGCACTGATTAGCATGTCTTTCAAAGAAAGTGTGTCAAAGTACTTTTCATCACTTTCGAGTGCTACCTGTGCATCATTCAAGAATGTTAAATTTGGCAAGGAGACTATATTATGTTAAGACTCCAGCTCTAGGTTTAGGAGATATGAATAGGCTCTTTTACATGGTATTATAGCAGAGGTCATGAAAGTTTCTGAAGACATTCAGTTCCGTTTCTTTGGACCTGAAGAAGAGAATAGGGAGAATAACCAGGTACTGACTGCAGCTGTAGAGGAAATAGACACAGAAACTAAAATTGAAAAATTTAATAAAAGAAAAGAAACAGACAAGTTCAATTCAGTGTGTTCTGAGAAACCAGAGTATGTTTGTGGTTCTTGTTGACGTATTCACTTCAAAAAATAAACTCATTATGTAGACGTATTTTCTAAAACTGAAGAAGACGATAATAATAAGTGGCAGGAATTTGGTGCGTATCCATTTGTAGAAGAAAGCTTTGATTTAGGTTAGCTAGTTATGACAAGTTACAAGAGAAGAAACTGCCAGCTAGAGCAATTCATAACAAATTAGGGTTGGTACCCATGCCACATGAACTTAATCAATTAAATTTGTATGAATCAATTGTAATACACTGTACATCCATTTCAAGCTATTGTTTGAATGGAGCCAAAAACAGGGAAACTGCCATCAACAGAACTACAAAAAGGTTTAAAGTAAAGAGTAGTGTATTTACCTCTAGATTTTTTAAAAAAAATAATGATACTGGGGGTGTTGAAAAAGATGTAAATGAACCACTGATTATTCAAGTAAATGGAGTTCCCACGAAAAGTAAAACAATCTGGCAAGAATTAATAGATGTCAATAATGTTAAAAAAGCTACAATTTATTTGACAGAAAATACTAATGTTGATATTACTGGAGATGTAACCTGTGGTGAAGATAAAGTAGCACAATCTAGTGGACAGATTGAAAGAGTAGACAAGCAGAAGTCATAAGAAATATATGAACACTATAGTATTCATCTACTACATTCCAAAGATGTTGTAGGGGATTCTATTGATTTGTTTCAAATGAATCAAGCTAGAAGGAGTGTCTAGGGAAAATGGTTTAGAGGCTCGTTGCTTTCTACACCTATTTCCTACAGGAGTGCGCGGCCGTTATGATGACCGACATGTACAAATACCAGCAGCTGAGCACAGCTCAACAAGGCTAAATTCAGAGTATCCTAGTTTTCGACTACATTTTCCTTTGACATCTGTTATTTGAGAGTGATTTTTGATATGCTGTTAACTATATTCTTAAGACTGGAGTAAATCTCCAAAATCTTTCTGAAGAGAATTTGTAGACAAGATACAAGGAAAAGATGAAAATTTAGAGTACAACTTAATTTGATGGCTTGTCAGCATGACACTATAGAGTACTGGTACCATCATCGTGGAGAAGTCAAATTTATGGTATGCAATCTAGGTCTTCTTACTTCGTTTTTAATACTTAGTTGTGCAGAGTATGCATGGGATGATTTACTAACATTTCAAAGAGTAGCAAACTCTAACATAAAGGATACCCATTTGAAGACAGCAGGAGAACTTTATTCTTTGGATCCTGCTAACTTTTGTAGATATTCAAATTACAAGTTTCAAGCTAGGCTGGCTTTCATTTGCAATAAAACAAATCCTCCTCTTGGAGAAGTTTCAGATTTATCTTGGAGAAAAGAATACCAAGCAAGAGGAGCTCCTCATATACACATGCTGTTATGGATAAAGGGTGCCCAAAATTTTGAAATTTACACTGATGTCTGTGTTCTGTCTTTTATAGAGACATGTGCCATTCCATATGACAATAACAATAAACATTCAAGACAGGAAGTTCTACCTTTCCAAACACATAAGTGTAGCTAATATTGTCACCAAAGATACAGAAGCAAAGGAAAGTTTGATACTAGATGGGGTTTTGGATTTCAGTAAGGCACACCATGACAAGAAAACCACCAAAAAATACATATAATCTGAAAAGAGCAGAGGCTTCCAAATAGATTAATAATTATAATCCTGTCATCCAGGAATGTAAATATTGACAGTTTGTTGCTGACAATTCAATTGTGGTTGCTCGCTATGTCACTTCATACATCATTAAGTCAGAGAAAACAGAGGTGAAGGAAACATAGGAAGACATATCTGAAGAAAAGTCTCTATCAAAGAAATTATACAGTTTCATCTTGAAAAATGCTGTCACACAGAGAGATAAGCTTGTATGAGTGCTGTGATAGATTGAATTCAGCTAGCTTGTTCTCAAAGTCTAGAGAAATTGTTTGGGTTAGCCTAGGCCCTGCCAACAGGCGAAACAGAGTTTTGAAATCTTATCCAGAAACTCAGTACTTAGCAAAATTTGATCCAGAGAGTGCAGATATTCTGTAAACAAATATGTTAGACACACACTATCCAAAAAAGTGGACACCTTGAGAATATGTGTCTTTATGAAACTCTGCAACACTATAGGTACAGAAGTAATGTTTCAGAAAACCTTTATGAAGGCAAGTATAGTGTAGCTGGTTGTGATGGCTATTTAGTTTGGCATGCAAAGGGTAACTTAATTAACCATAGAAAACTTACTTGTCAAACTGCTGAAAAAAGGGAATTGTTCTACTTGGCACTTCTCCAGATATCCAAATCTTGGCGAACTGAAACAGAGCTACTTGGACAATTTGATTGCTATAAAAACTCTTTCAATGCTGTGAAATACACTATTCAGTGTCCAATATTTCCAAGCTATCTGAAAATGTTAAATGAAAAAATTGAATAAGAAGAAACAATTGCTACTGAGATTTCAAAGGAAAGTTCACAAAGCAGCCAAAGTTCTGCACCTCTTAGTCAAGATCCTCTTAGACAGCCAGTAATAGAAAACGAAGCAGCTGCCATAGCAAAGAATAAAGTGGAGACAACAATGAAGCAAGTAAGAGAAGAAAATGTTACGTTGGAAGAGTTAGTAGGCCAACCCAATAATCAGCAGAAAGAAGTATATATGAAGTCAAAGAAAAAATAGACCTGGGTTACTGCATGAATAGAATCAATGAAGCTGTTCAGGTTTTAAACCAATTCTTTTGTATGTCAGTGGGCAGGTGGGCGCTGGAAAAAGCTTTCTAAAACAAGTTCTAACCACATAGCTACAGAAGTCTACAGACTCCATTTTGCCATGTGTAGTAAGGCTCCTACTGGATTAACTGCATGCAATATACAAGAAATTACCTTGCATCATCTACTAATGCTCCCTGTTGAACACAACAATAAACTTGCATACCAAAAGTTATCTGGTGAAACTTGCCACACAGGTTCCAGGCTTTTGAAGGAACTAAAGCTTATAATTATCGATGAGGTGAGCATGGTCTCAAACTTAATGCTTGCCTTTGTGCATTTGAGAATGCAACAGATATGAACGACTGACTATGATGTGCTCTTCGATGGAAAGCATATGATTGTTTTTGGTGATTTACTACAAGTTACTCTGTGAAAGGACAACCTATATTTAAGACTCTATCACATGAAGAAACTCATTTTTCTTTAGGAAGTATTGGAAATGTAATCATTTGGATACATTTAAAATATGAGAAACTGATTACAAACATGCATCAAGCATCAGAAAAGCAATATGGAAGTATTTTGAAGGAAATTAAACTTGGAAAACTGTCAAATCAAATCAGATCAGATCAGGATTTATAGAGCGCTGCTACTCAGCCATAAGGGTCTCAAGGCACTGAGGGGGTTTGTCCTATGTGCTTCAGTTGAAGCGGTAGGATGGTGACTGCCTGAGTTGCAGGGGAGGGTGTTCCAGATCTTTGCCGTGAGGTAGGCGAAGGCTCTTCGTCCAGCCGAGGTCTTCTGTAGATGGAGTACAGTGGCTAGTGCCTGTTGAGTGTAGCAGAGAGGTTTGGTGGGGAGTAGAAGGTGATGTGGTGGTTGAGGTAGATGGGTCCTAGGTTGTGGAGGGCCTTGTATGCGTGGATGAGGTTTTTGAAGTTTGTTCTTCTCTCAATAAGAAGCCAGTGGGGGTCTTTTAGATGATTGGTGATGTGTTTGTGACAGGGAACATCAAGGATGAGTCTGGTAGAGGTGTTTTGCATATGCTGTAGTTTCCTCTGGGTGGTGCTGGTGTAGAGGTCATTGCCATAGTTGAGTCTGCTGGTAACTAGGGCATGGGTTACTGTTCTGCGGCAGTCCTTTGGGATCCATTTGCAGATCTTCCGGAGAAGTCGGAGTGTGTGAAAACAGGAGGATGTGACTGAGTTGACTTGGCAGGTCATGGTAAGTGATGAATCCAGGATGAAACCGAGGTTGCGTGCATGGTTTGTTGGGGTTCAGGGGGTTTCGGGGTTGGCTGGCCACCAGAAGTCGTCCCAAGTTGATGTGGAGGGTCCCAGGATGAGGATCTCCATCTTGTTGGAGTTGAGCTTGAGGCAGCTGTCCTTCATCCAGGTGGCAACAGCTTCCATTCCGTTGTGGAAATTCTTCTTTGCAGTTGTGGGCTTTTCGGTCAGTGAGATGATTAGCTGGGAATCGGAATAGAAGACGATGTTCAGTCTGTGGTTTCTGCCAATGGATGCGAGCAGGGCCATGTAGATGTTGAAGAGTTTGGGGCTCGGGAAGGAATCCTATGGAACTCCACAGCTGATCTCCGTATGTTCTGACGGGTAAGTAAGGAGTCTGACTCTCTTGTGTTCTGCCAGACAGGAAGGAGCGTATATGTTGAAGGTCCTTTCCGCAGATGCCAGCTGCGTGGAGTCTGGAACAAAGGGTAAGGTGTGAAACCGTGTTGAAGGCGGCCGATAGGATGAGGGCTGGTGTATAGCCACGGTCAAGGAGTGAGCGGATGTCATCTGTGGTGGCACGGAGGGCAGTCTCCATGCTGTGGTTGCTCCTGAAACCTGATTGGGAGATGTCCAGGATGTTGTATTCCATGTTAGCTTTGTTGATAATGTGGTGGGGACAGGGCTCAGCAAGGGCTCAGTAGTGGATGCTGCTCATGATGGAGCGGGTCTCGTCCGTGGTGAGGGTGGTCAGGCGGGGAATCTAACGATTTGGAGGGTTGATGCTGGGGGGCTGTCGGAGGGCTAGGAGGGTCTTGGGGCTCAAAGCTGTTATATATGTCTTTGATTTTTCAGTGGCATACGTTGGCTGGTCTGTCACAGAGAGCCTGACATGGGGGATGTTTGCCATTTCTGATTGGGGTTTGGCAAACTCTTTGACTACAGCAAAGAGCTCCTTGATATTGTGAGCAGTGGTGCTGATACGGTCCTGCAGGGCGGCTTTCCTGGTGGCTCTGATGAGGTGGTGGTGGGATTTATTGGCAACTTTGAAGCCCTTGAAGTTTTCCAGGGACTTGCTGTTTCTCCATCTTTTCTCTAGCCATCTGCAAGTCTGCCTGGACTCTTTCAGTGTGGAGGGAGTTGCAGCTGAGGAGCTCCCAGTTGGTGTTTGATGGCTCAGTGGCTGGAGGGTAAAGTACTTGGCGCAGAGTGAGGGTGTGGTTGCAACAGAGGCAGGAGAATGGTTCAGGGGTGTCTCTGGATGATGCAAAATGGCAGGCGTCGGAGCATCCTGTGTTCAGTGTGTGGAGAGTCTCTGCACTGTAGCAATGGAAGGTTGGAGGACCAGGGTTCGTTTGGCTGGGTGCAAACAGGCATAGGTGGGCTTGTCTTGGCATGGCCACCATTAAGAAGGGGAGGGAGGCAGGACGGTCCAGTAAGCTGGGAGGTGGAAGGTGGAAGGGTAGGAAAGCGATTAATGGGAAGGGAGGGGGTGGGGCGGCAGCAGCAGCAGGAAACAGAACGTGGGGAGAGTGAAAGGCTAAAAGGAGAGAGAAAGAGATAAGAAATAAAAAGAAAAGAAAAAATAAAGATAACAGGAAAATAGGCAAAAGTAAAAGTGACAGCAAGATATTTACATACAGATGGCTACTAGGCCACCAGGGATGAGGCACAGATTGGAGCCCGAGGGTGGGGGTGGGCCTCTAACTTAGAGTCAGGCATGCTCTCACTTTGAATGGAGAAGAGGCAACAGCAGCAGCAACAGGTGGAGCTGCGCAGAACAGATCGAGCAGACACTGACTAGGAGGTCAGAGGAGTTACCCTCTCAGTGCGCAACATCCACCATTAAGAAGGGAAGGGATGTGGGCGGGTCATGTCAGCTGGGAGGTGGGAGGGAGGGAAAGAGCTTGGCAGTGAGGAAGGAGGGTGAGCCACAGAAAGGGGCGGAGCCGCAGTGTCAACTGCTAGGCTAATGTCGTTGTTAATGCACTGTTCTGCTTACCTACTCTGGTCCATGAACTTAAAGAGATAAGGGAAAAACAAGTATGCTCTGCCCCGTTGACTTTGTTAGAAGGGTTGTGCAGTGATAGAACAAAAACATACTCTACATCTTGTATTATAGATATTGTAGATATGTGCCCTGGATCTGTACACTTTAGACAAAAAAACTCAAGACTATGCACAATCATTTTTGATGGTCCTATTAGGTATTTTAGAAGAAGAGATGGTACCCATTGATGACCTGTTTGGACTAAGTTACCCATGGCCGCATGACTGTGAAAATTGTTCCTTTTGTTCAACAACAGAAATAGATTCAGAATGATTTATCTACTTAACTCTAACAGATTCTAAAACTGTCAGTTTTGAAAAGTTGTTTAAAGATGCTTTACAAAATAATACATGCATGAAATGCAACTCAGACCTCCTTTCAAGTTTGAACATAAGAAAAACTGGGAATTACATCATCTTAATGCTATAACAATGCCAAGCAGATGGAACTAAATTGGAAACTCAAATCACACATTTTAAAGCAGGACAAATCTCAATGTCTAGCAACATATTGTCTGCAAAGCCCTTATTTTCCATGAGGGAGTAATTGTTACATCTGGCCATTATGTCATTTACATAAAGAATACAAATAGATGGACTGGAGTGTAATGGTAATAAGCTTACATTTAAGCAGAGATTACCATATAAATTGCCAAATTCTTACCTTATGTTTCTTCAGCGAAAGTTCTAAGGAGGATTAATACTGGAGAAATAGAACAGTACATGTATGGGGCTTTCAATAGTAGAACATAAGACATCATACGGCCTCACAAGGGTGTAGGAAGCTGGACTGGTGTATGGTGTGTATCTATGGTACGTAAACCTTACACCAGGTCCAGGGATACCCTCTTAGTGAATTGTAGGCAGTGTCTAGAAGCCAGGCTCTCTAGAGGTATCTGTGGATGAGCAGCCAAGGCTTATATAGGAGACATGCAAAGCTCAGGCAATAGCACAGAAGTCACACAACACCAACACACATGAAAGAAAACACTCAGTTGTACAAAAATAAAGGTACTTTATTTTTGGAACAAATCACCACAAAATACTAGATAGGTGACCTGCCCTTAGGAGGTAATAATACACTCAATATATACATTAGCATTCAGAAACAGTCATAGAAAAGGTTAGAAAACGGTGCAAATAGCAATAACTAAGAGTGACCCTAGGGGACGCACAAAACATATACTAAATAAATGGAATGCAAACAAGTTACCCCCACCTAGGTAAGTGAAATGTGTAGAGGGGAGCTTGGAGTACGAGAAAACCACAGAGGTATGTAACACAGTACCCCCAGAGACCAGGAATGCAGGAGTAAAACACTGGATTTTACCCAAACCACCCAAAAGGAGGAAAAGAAGAAAAAGAAGAAACCCAGAGAAGACTGCAAGAAAACCAGCAGTGGATTCCGGAAGAAAGAATACCTGTGGACAGAGGAAACCAAGCCCAAGAGTCACAGTGGAGTCCAGGAGGAGTAGGAGGTACTACAAATCCAACTGTGGATGCAGGAGTTGGTCGACAGTGATGAAGAACAAGTCAGCACTGCAGCCCTGGAGCCAGAGAAGCACTCTTGATGGATGTAGAAGATGTCCCACGCCAGGAGGAAGATAGTAGATGGGTGTTGGTGCAGGATTTCCACCAACAAGCCTTGGCAAAGGCAAACTCGCAGTCAGTGGAAAAGAGGTGCTGCCGTGGACCAGCAAGGCCCAGGGGGACTTGACAGGAGGGGGAGTCACATAGGACCCTCAGCATTGCAGAGAGTCCACAGGAGCAGAAGCAGCACCTACAGGAGTCCCACGGGACAGGGACACAGGAGTCATGGAAGGAGCCCATGCAGCACTACAAAAGTGGATCCCATGCTGCAGAAGAACCATGCAGGAGGCTGTGCTTTGCAGAATGGAGTGCTCAGAGCTGGAGCTACACGTCGCCTGAAGATCTCTTCAAGGAGATACAAACAAGCCTTTGCAGCTGCAAGAGACATGGTGCACAAGGGTACTGTTCTGCTGGGGAATGCAAAGGCTCACCTCCACCGAAGTTGGACAGCTGGCAGAGAGGACCAAGAGGACTACTCCAAAATGCCACCCGTGATGCAGGATGAAAGCAGCTCAGCAGGAGAGGAGATCCACGCAGCCAGTCATCGCTTGTAGGAGCCTGCAGTTGCAGGGGAGTGATTCCTTCACTCCAAGGGAGATTCCTTCTTCTTCTTGTGCAGGCTGAAGAGTTGCAGTCTTCTGAGTTGCAGTCTACGGGCCAATCTCCCTCCTCCCATTCCCAGCCAAAGTAATCGAGAAAATCATGAACAGCCAACTATCCTGATTCATGGAAGACAGCAAGGCTCTCGACATCTCCCAATCTGGATTCCGCAAACACCACAGCACCGAGACTGCACTCATCGCTGCCACAGACGACATCAGGACCATGCTCGACAAAGGAGAAACAGCAGCACTCATCCTCCTGGACCTCTCCGCAGCCTTCGACACGGTCTGTCACCACACTCTCCGCACACGCCTCCATAATGCCGGAATCCACGACAAAGCACTCAACTGGATCTCATCATTCCTTACAGGCAGAAGCCAGAGAGTCCACCATCCACCATTCATATCAGAAGCCTCCAGTATCATCTGCGGCGTCCCCCAAGGCTCATCTCTCAGCCCCACCCTTTTCAACGTGTACATGGCCCCACTCGTCAACATCGCACGAACACTACACATCAAGATAATTTCCTACGCAGACGACACTCAGCTAATCCTCTCCCTCACAAAAGACCCTACAGCTGCAAAAAACAACCTCCACAACAGACTCCAAGCCATCGCCAGCTGGATGGAAGCAAGCCACCTCAAACTAAACACAGACAAGACAGAGGTCCTCATCTTCGGAGTAAACCCCTCAGCATGGAACAACTCCTGGTGGCCCACCTCCCTAGGATCAGCACCACCCCCCACCACCCACGCACGCAACCTGGGATTCATCCTGGATTCCACACTCAGCATGACTCAGCAGGTCAACGACATCTCCTCTTCTTGCTACAACACCCTGCGGAAAATCTTCAAGTGGATTCCCGTCGAAACCAGGAAAACTGTCACCCACGCCCTGGTCAGCAGCCGACTGGACTACGGAAACGCCCTATATGCAGACACAACAACCAAACTCCAAACAAAGCTGCAAAGAATCCAGAACGCATCTGCCCGACTCATTCTGGACGTCCCTCGCCACCACCACATCACCCCCCACCTCAGAGACTTACACTGACTAAAAATACCAAAGAGGATCACCTTCAAACTCCTCGACAACACACACATGGCTCTCCACAACACAGGCCCAACCTACCTCGATTAAATACTCACTTTCCACACCCCCACCCGCAACCTCCGCTCCGCCAGCCTCACCCTTGCCTCCGTTCCCCACATCCGCCGCACCACTGCCGGAGGAAGAGCCTTTTCCCACCTGGCTGCCAAGACTTGGAACTCCCTACCGCTCCACCTTCTCCAGACCCAAGACCTCCTAACTTTAAGGAAACACCTTAAGACATGGCTATACGACCAGTAGCTTCCCCCCCCAGAGCCTTGAGACCCTAAAGAGTGATTAGTGCGCTTTATAAATCTCATGATTGATTGATTGATTGAGGATGCACGGCGAGGGAAATGTTGCAAAGCTGGCAGGAACCCTGGAAACAATGTTGCTAAAGAGTCCTTTCTTCTTGAAAGCAGCTTGGGTCCCGGGAGGTTTCAGTCACGGTCCCGAAGGCCAGAAGTCATAGCAGAGGTTGCAGAGGAGTCCTGCTAGAATCTTGCAAGCCGAATCTGAGGACCTACCCAAAAGAGAGACCCTGAATAGCCCTGAAAGGGGGATTGGTCACCTAACCAGGTAAGCACCTATCAGAACGGGGTTCTGACGTCACCTGCCTGGACTGGCCAATCGGATGCCCCTAAAGTTCCTTACTAGCCTTGGAAACAAGATGGCAGAACCCAGGGACCCTCTGGAGGAGCTCTGGACACCTACCCTTGGATATGATAGACAGGGGAATGGTCACTTCCCCTTTGCATTGTCCAGTTTTGCGCCAGAGCAGGAACTGGGTGTCTCTGAACCGGTGTGGACTGGTTTATGCACAGAGGGCACAAAATGTGCCCTTCAAAGCAAACCAGTGGTTTGGGGAACCACCCCTCCCAAGTCAGTCACACCTATTTTCAAAGGGAGAGGGCGTTACCTCCCTCTCCCAAAGCAAATCCTTTGTTCTGCCCTCCTGGACTTGATCAGATCCAGCAGCAGGAGGGCAGAAACCTGTAGGTGGGGTGGCAGCAGCTGGACTGACCGCAAAACCCTGTAAGACTGGTTGTAGCAATGCTGGGGGGCCTCTAAGGAGCCCCCAGCGTGCATGGAATCATACTTCCAACACTTGCAACAGTATTGGGGTATGATTCCGACATGTTTGATACCAAACATGACCAAGTTCGGAGTTACCATTATGTAGCTGGACATAGGTAGTGATCTATGTCTAGTACACACGTAAAATGCCTTCCCGGCACTCGCAAAGTTCAGGAAAATGGATCTGGAGTTTGTTCGGGAACCTCTGCTAGAGCACGGATGCCCTCACATACAGGTACCTGCACCATGCCCTCTGGAATGAGAGGGTCTACCATAGGAGTGGCATAGTGACCTGGTGTAGTGATCTATAGTGAAAACGTGTGCATGCACCTGTTTCACACAGGCTCAATGATAGGCCTGCAGAACCCTTTGCATGGCCCCCTCTATGGATGGCAGAATAACTGCTGCAGCCCATAGGGATCCCCTGGAACCCCAATGCCCTAGGTACCATATACTAGGTACTTACATGGGGGGACCAGTATGCCAATTGTGGGAAGAAAACGTTAGTAGCAACCAAATTTAGAGGAGAGAGCATAATCACTGGGGTCCTGGTTAGTAGGATCCCAGTGAACACAGTCAAACATACTGACAACAGGCAGAAAATGGGGGTAACCATGCCAAGAAAGAGGGCACTTTCCTACAAAGGGTGATATATTTCTAAGGAATTCTAAATGTAGAAATGTCTTCATATTGGATGGAAATTAGAGACATAGGCCCTCATTACAACCCTGACGGTCGGTGTTAAAGCAACGGTAATACCGCCAACAGGCCGGCGGAAAAAAAGAATGGAATCACGACAATGGTGGAAACCGCCAACATAGACAGCCACTTTAACACTCCGACAGCCACAGCGGTAGAAACAAACACCGCGGCGGTAACCGACAACAGACAGGCAGAACACAAGGTTCCGCCCACTGTATTACAACATGCCTATCCACCACCTTTTCCGGGTCAGTACCAATGCCATCAAAAGGACAGCGGAAACAGGACTTGGAACGGAAACTACTCACCTTTCGACACTTTACGAACAACCAAGACGCCATGGAGCCCGAGTTACAGGTCCTGCCCATGCTGGTCTACCTCCTCTTGTATCAGGAGCAGAAAAGACGCCGGCGACGACCGTGGTGAGTACTGCACCTAGCACACAGGGGAGGGAAAAGAGAGTGACACAAACACGCAACACCCCCACCCCCACCCTCACCCACAACACCATACACACAAATATATGCAGCAACATTACATATACACCCCATCACCCCCTGGAAGAACGCAAGGACAAAATGAAATGATTGTAACAAGTGTAAACATTGAAATATCAGATAGGCCAAATTCAAATATCTGTATATACAAATATGTACACCAACTACACAAGTCCAGATATTAATGAAATCATTGTCCGTGGATCAGTGTCCCAAAATGCATGGGCAAAGCCCACCCAAGATACCTGACTCGAAACGGAGAGAACACTTCAGGGGCATCAGATGGAAGATAAACAGGCACCTCAGGGGGAGGGGGGCACCTCAGCCGGATGAACGGACGATGCCACTGCTCCACTCGGGGGCTCCATGTGCCCACTGATTGGTCCTGGGGATTGCAAAGCCACAGTCTCTCAATTCTCTCCTGTGGGTGATTTGCCCACTACTTTATCCTGGGGAGTGCAAAGCCACAGTCTCTCAAGTCTCTCCATTGGGTGGGTTGCCCACTGCTTTATCCTGGGGAGTGCAAAGCCACAGTCTCTCAAGTCTCTCCAGTGGGTGGTTTGCCCACTGGTTTTCCTGGGGAGTGCAAAGCCACAGTCTCTCAAGTCTCTCCAGTGGGTGGTTTCCCCACTGCTTTATCCTGGGGAGTGCTAAGCCACAGTCTCACAAGTGGATAACAGTCTCCACTGGTTCTGGAGGGGGCATTGTGCTCACAGTGCTTCATCCTGCGAAGGACTGAGGTAGTGGATGTCTTTCTCCACTTGTTCTGGAGGGGCCTTTGTGCCCAGAGTGCTTCACATGCAGTGTGGCAGGTCCCATTCCCTCACCTGGGTGTGTGTGGCACAAGATTGCCTGGCAACAGGTAACATGATACTCAATGGAGGCAGAGACACACTCCACCCTGCTGCGACTTCGCCTGCCACCTGCAGGTACAAACAGTGCCGGGAGTCATGCCTCATGTACGCTGGGCAGGGTCAAGGACGTCTCCTGCAGCCTCGGACGGCTAGCCACTGGGGATGATTGCCATGTCAGCTGTGTCGGCACTGTCTGAGCACGTCGCGGGGCTGGTGGAGGTAGTTGCAGCGGTGTCTGTGGTGGAGGTGCTAGCGGTGGTGCATGTGTCTGCACCTGTTGAGGGACACAGCAGGACGTCTCCTGCAGCCTCGGACGGCTGCCCACTGGGGATGATGCTGGGGACTTTTGCTGAGGCAGCAGACCTGCAGGTGGCAGTGCAGGTGGCGGTGTCCAGCACCGTACAGGTTGATGTTGTGGTTGACAGAAGAGGTGACTCTGGTCCCTCAGCCGGAGCCTCCGTGTCCTGTCCTGACCTGCTCTTCAGCCTGTGTTCCTTCCCTACCGTTGACGTCGCTGCTGGTGCCCTGCTACTGTCCCCTTTTGGCTCGGAGGAGCCCTTGCTTGCTGGTAGGTGCGGCTTCTCCCTCCAGCATGTGGGCACCTTCTTCACCTTGGCAGGTGGTGTAATGGCCTGCTCCTTGGCCTCGCTATCTGGCACACTGGCAGCACTAATGGGTGCCGCCCGCAATGTGACCGGACTTGCCGAGACCACTGTGCTGGAGGATTTGGTAGCTGAGGTGATGGGCTGGGACCTGGAAAGCCTGGCCCTAGGGGAAGGACGGAGGGGGAGGTGCAGGGAAGAGGTCAAAGTTTGCGAGGAAGAGTTTCTTAGACACACTGAGACGGGAAGATGGAAGGGGTTTGGGAGTGGAGGAAGAGGTAGTGGTTGTAGGAGGTGTACTTCTGCTGAATTTGGGTGAAGTTGCATGGGACGGAGGCTGTTGTGGGGTGGATGGCTGTTGGGTGGGAGTGTGCCTGCGTTTGTGTACTTTGGGAGGAGGGCTCACAGACACACTGGGAGAGGACACAGAGGATGTGTGAATGGTAGTGGGGGTGGTGATTGCACGTGTGCGGTGTGTGGTGATGGGCGTGCTGGTGATGAAGGTAGTGGATGAAGATGTAGTGCATGCAGGTGTGAGTGGAGATGAGACAGGGAGGGAGGAGGAGGACGTGGAGGAGGGGGGAGACAGTGGAGACATTGGATGTTGGTGTGTCTGCATGGGGATGGTGCTTGTGTGAGTGCCTGTGGGATGTGTGGTGCTTATGTTTGCCATGTCCACTCTTGTGTGTTGATGTGTGTGCATGCTGGTCTGATGGTGTGCTTCGGATAGGCTGAGGTACAGGGGATTGGGTCTGGGTAGAGGAAGTTGGAGGAGGAGGCTGGACACAGGGACAATGACTGCCATCAGTGCTGAGGCCAGAGCCTGAAATGCACTCTGTTGGTCCGCCACGCCAGAATGAATGCCCTCCAGGTATGCAATTGTTTGCTGCAAATGCCTCTCAATACCCTGGATGGCATTCAAAATGGTTGATTGCCCAACAGTGAGGGATCTCAGGAGGTCAATAGCCTCCTCACTGAGGGGAGCAGGGCTGGCTGGGGCAGGGGCTGAGGTGCCTGGGGTGAAGGAGATACCCACCCCCCTGGGTGAGCGGGCATGGAAAACCCGATGAGGGGCTGCTGGGAGTTGCAGTGCTGGTAGGGGGTGACAGCTGTACCTGTTGGTGCGGTGGGCACAGAGGTGCCCGCCACCGCAAGGTAGCTCCCATCAGAGGAGGAGTCGCTGTCGCTGGTGTCTGCTCCTGTCCCCGTCGTGGAGCTCCCCTCGCCCTCCGTCCCACTGGTGCCTTCTGACTCCGTTACTTCACCCTCCAGGGCCATGTGGGATGCAGCTCTCTCCTGCTCCGGTGCCACTGCTCCTCCGCCAGATGATGCTAATGCACACAAGGAGAGGGTGACAAAACAAAAAGGGGGGGAAGACAGAAGAGACACATGGTCAATGCCTGCAACACCACTACTGTTGGCGGACACAACACACAGGGAGCAGCCCTATGCACCAAGCTATGCACTGACAGGGCAGGGGAAAAGCCCATGCTCATAGGGGACTCTGTCGAGAACTATTTTATGCACAGCTGGAATCCCTACGAGCCTGACTAGGTGTAGAGGGCAAATACCACCTTTGGGGTTGGACTGGGACTGAGGCTGCAAATTGATGGATCTACCTTTGTGCATCTGCCCTGGCCTAACGGAACCCACAGCCCACCTCACCCACCCAGACACCTCGTAAAGCACACAGAGTCAGCTGAATGAGAGTGTACTCACCCCCTTGTGGCTGCTGTGATGCCCTCAGGTGCCCATCCAACTCCGGATATGCCACCGCCAGGATCCAGTACATCATGGGGGTCATGGTGCGACGGGCACCCCTTCCGCGTTGGGAGGCCATACCCAGCTGGGCCTCCGCCATCTTCTTGGTCCACCGGCGCAGCTCCTCCCATCTTTTCCGGCAGTGGGTGCTCCATCTCTGGTAGACCCCCAGGGTCTGCACTTCCTTGGCGATGGTACGCCAAATACGCTTCTTCTGGTGGGCGCTGACCTAGAGTAAAAGTGAAGTGAAAATGGATGTTATTCCCCCGTACATTTCTTCTCACACATTGGCCAAAAACCTCCCACCCTGGCCCAGAAATACATACACACACCATCCTCACATGCTGGCCTGTCCCCCCGTCTCTTCCATCCACGACACTCCATACAATCATGTGCCATCCACCATGTACACAGTTTACTCACCTGTCTGTCTGGAGGACTGCACAGTTGCGTGTACTGGGGGAGGACCCCATCCATTAGTCTGTCCAACTCCTCTGAAGTGAAGGCAGGGGCCCTTTCCGCAGACACTGTAGCCATTGTCGCTTCCAGACACAGGTCACAGCAGCACTTGCAGTGTAGGTCCTCTCCTGTTGAAGGTCAGGTATCAAGTGATTGAACAGATAGAAAATGGCGGTCACGTCCGCGGCGGTGCGTACCATCACTACCGGCGTACATAGTCATTGGCTCCTGGGACCCATAGGGCCCAATGATAACCAATGCTGAATTGCACCGCAGTCTTCGACCGCCTTCCGCGACGGTGTACAACGCCAGCGCAGTTACCTCATTTCCCCTTGTCCCACCTTACAAATCAGGCAGCCGCCATTTTAAGGGGCCACATGGCAGGCCAAATAACTGCATCACACCTATTTAGGCCAGGAATACGGACAGACAAAGGCACATAGAGAAATGTTAACGTTTGTGCTAAACAGCCTTGTGAAACCTATGTGTTGTATGACCCTCTTCTCACCGTTCTCCTCCATAGGGCATGTCCGCTGGTGCAGGTGATGAGATGGCAGCATCCTCCAGTGTACAGACCCCTGGTGGACCTGTCGACAATGGAAGACAGACACATACTTATCACTTACAGACTTGATCGTGCAACAATCCAGGAACTGTGTGCCCAGTTGGAGCCTGACCTGATGTCAGCTATCTGCCATCCCACAGGAATACCCCCTCTTGTGCAGGTCCTGTCAGTACTCCATTTCCTGGCCAGTGGGTCTTTTCAAACAACAGTAGCCATGGCATCAGGGATGTCCCAGCCAATGTTCTCTAACGTGTTGTCCAGAGTGTTATCTGCCCTGCTGAAACACATGTGCAGCTACATCGTTTTCCCTCAGGTGGAGGATCTGCCGACAGTGAAAGGTGACTTTTATGCCCTGGGACATATCCCCCACATCATTGGTGCCATTTATGGTACACATGTGGCTTTTGTCCCCCTCCCCCGCAGGAATAAACAGGTGTACAGAAACCAGAAAAGCTACAATTCTATGAATGTGCAGATGGTGTGTTTGGCAGACCAGTACATCTCCCATGTGAATGCCAAGTATCCAGGCTCAGTGCACGACGTTTACATTTTGAGGAATAGCAGCATCCCTTATGTGATGGGGCAACTCCAGAGGCACTGTGTGTGGCTAATAGGTGAACCTAAAGTCCACACAGTTTCATTTGCTGTCTGGGTATGGGAGATTCCCTAATGTTTGGAGGATGTCTAACAGTTGTCCCTCAATATTTGCAGGTGACTCTGGTTACCCCAACCTGTCATATCTACTGACCCCAGTGAGGAATCCCAGGACAAGGGCAGAGGAACGCTACAATGAGGCACATGGACGAACTAGGAGGATAATAGAGTGCACCTTCGGCCTCCTGAAGGCCAGATTCCAGTGCCTCCATCTGACAGGTGGTTCCCTATACTACTTACCAAAAAAGGTGTGGCAGATCATCGTGGACTGCTGTATGTTGCACATTCTGGCTTTGCAACACCAGGTGCCTTTTCTGCAGGAAGATGAGCCTGATGGTGGCCTTGTGGCAGCTGTGGAGCCAGTGGACAGTGAAGAAGAGGAGGCAGAAGAAGAAGATGTTGACAACCGAAACAACATCATCATGCAATACTTCCAGTGAGACACAGGTAAGAGGGTGGAACTGCTTCCCACTTCTCATACTATTGTAGAACCTAGCATGAATCTGCCTTTTTACCTATGTCTATGGACCCTGACCTGTCACTTTGGCTTTCCATATCACAAATCTGGGTCCAACTTTGTGCCCTCTGCTATGTTTACTGCTGGCCTACAGCTGTGTAACACTGGTAAGTGAACAAGTACATTGACATTGCTATATTCCAGAGATGTTGCAATTACACATTTGTGAAAGCACAGACTGACTCCAGATTATTTTATGATTCAAGGGTGTTTATTTCTGTGCTAATAAGTGGAGGTGGGTGTGCAATGGATTGGGGTAATGGTGGAGGATTGTCCATGGCAGAGTCCAGTCTCTTGGTCTCACAGGTGCATTGTCCAATGGGGCACAGGAAGGGGAGCAATGGCAGTTTAAGGTGGACAGGGTGACAAACTGGTACAGAAGGGTGACATTCAGGAGGATCTTATTTCTTGGCGGGGGTCTTGGCATCGTTCTCTGTCTTTGTCCTGGATCTCAGGGACCATTTGCTGGTGTGGTGGTCCTGTGTCAGTGCCTCCTGACCATTGACCCCAGGTCCCTGATTTTCTTGGGTCGGTGGGTTTGCCTGGGTTCCCTGTAGTGGTGGACACACTGCTGATTGACGTGTCCTGGGGACAGAGGTATGGGCCCACTGGGCTGGTGTTTACAGAGGGGGGAAGCTCTGTAGTGGCCTGTGACTGTGTCAGTGGAACCGACTGTCCCGAGGTCCCCGATGGGCCGGGCTGGTCATCTAGATCCAGTTGGAGAGAGCTGCTGTCATCACTGTGGGCCTCTTCTGTTGGTGGTGTGGACATGTGTGGACCCTCCTGTCCGGTGACGTTGGGTAGGAGTCCTGCTTGGGTATAAAAGGATGTTTATTACATCTGTGTGTGCCATGGTGTGCAATGGGTGGGTGACCGTGTACCCAAGTGCTTGCATTCCTGTGTGGGACCTTGTGTGATGGTGTTTTAGGGGGGTGTATGGGTATGTGCAGTGGCCATGCTTTGGTGATGGGTGTCCATGCTTTGGTGTTGCATGCAGGGCTTGGTGTTGGGATGGGTGGTTTGTGATAGTGGGACATTTGTGAGGAGCTGGAGTGATGGGGGTGAGGGTGATGGTGGGGGTATGTGATGGCATGCAGGTAGGGTGGGGGATGTAATAGTTAAGATTTGTCTTACCAGAGTCCATTCCTCCATCTACTCCTACGAGGATCCTCAGGATGCAGAATTGCCAAGACCTGCTCCTCGCATGTTGTTAGTTGTGGGGCAGGAGGTGGCGGTCCGCCGCCAGTCCGCTGAACTGCAAGGTGGTGTCTTGAGACCACGAAACGCACCTTCCCCCGTAGGTCGTTCCACCTCTTCCTGATGTCATCCCGATTTCTTGGGTGCTGTCCCACTGCGTTGACCCTGTCCACTATTCTTCGCCGTAGCTTCATCTTCCTAGCTATGGAGGTGTGCTGCATCTGTGATCCGAATAGCTGTGGCTCTACCTGGGTGATTTCCTCCACCATGACCCTGAGCTCATCCTCAGAGAACCTGGGGTGTCTTTGCCGTGCCATGGGGTGGTGTGGGTGAGGGGTGATGTGTGGGGTGGTGTGTGTAGTGATAAGTGGGGGGATATTTAGTGGTGTGTTGTGTGAGGTGCGTGGAAGTTCTGTGGGTGATGGTATTGTGTGCCTGTGGATGCTTGGTAGTTGTTTGTGGTGTCTCTCTCTGGCCTTCCCTCGGTAATTGTGGTCATAGGGGTTTGTGGGTGATGCGGGTGTGTGTTTTATATTGTAATAGGTGTGTGGGAGTGGTGTGTGTATGTGTATCAGGTGTGTGTGTTTCGAATTGTCCAATGTGGCTGTGTTTTGTAAAAGTGTGCGTATTTTGAGCACGCCGGTGTTTACCGCATGGATTCGTGTGTGCGTGATAGTGTAGCCATATTTCTGTTGGCGTGACGGTGTCGGTTTTGTTATCATCAGTTTATCACTGACCTTTGGTGTGGCGGACTTGTGTGGGTGTCTGAATTCCGAGCTGTGGGTCATAATAGCTGTAGCGGATTTCCGCAGCTGCAGCGGTGTGTTGGCGGTCTTCTGTACGGCGGTAATCGGCTTTTACTGCCAATGTTGTAATGACCCCCTAAAGGTGAAAACAGCCATTAGAAGTCTATAGCGGTAAAAAGGTTACTGGAGGTTGTGAAGGACTGGTACAAATCCAAAATCCAGGCCTACCACAGTGGAGGGGAGGACGGTCGCAGAACCCATGTAGGGTCTACTAGACAGTACCTTTGTTTGGGTAATGAGTTGATGGTGAGGACATGATGAGTCCTTATTTCTGCAGCACATCGGGTGACGCATTATCATCGGGCTCTGTAGAAGTAGATATGCTCTTGCGGGCTGTGCACAGTGTTGTTGTTGGATTTTGCAGTACGTGAAGTTGCTGTCATCGGGTAGCTGCTGTGTCGCTGCTGGAGATGTGTCTTTTTTTCTGTCGCACTTGGGGTAATACATTGCTTTTGGATGTTTGTAGCTAGAGAACCCACTTCTGAGGCTCAGAACTATGGAGGGGCACCTCAGGCACGGGTGGGACTCACAGATGTCAGAGTCCAGCAGCACCAGGAGATTTGCAAGCAGTCTTTGATATCCCTGAGAGGCCAGAAGAACAGGGGGCAAGTCAACAAGCCCTTGGGTACTCTTGGATTCAAGGATGTGTTAATATTGGACAAGTCGATGTACACCATGATACAATCACATATACCAACAGAATCACATCACTATTAGCTAGTCCACTGACAAGAACTCTCAATCAATCCAGACTCCAAGATACATAGTCAGGCAGGCTCTGAAACCTAGGCCTGAGGTAACTGACTAACAGGTCACAGGTGGGGCAGCCCGTAGCCAGCAAATAAATGCCCAAACAGAACACTCAAGATTTGTCCCACAGATAGGCGCAGCAACACCACAATGGTCTGAGGAGATTGGCCCCAATAAACGGCACAGGGTCAGAAGGATACACGCATTCCCAAACACCATAAAAGTCAAATGCCACACACTGTTAGGAACATTTAGCCAATCAGACACAACACACACTGTAAACACAGTGATCACATGTTCCTCAGTCCGGACATCTGGACATGTTACTCACTGGCCCTCACTGTGTCCACGTCAGATCAAGTCCGACCTGCATATGTTATCAGGACCTTATTTATGACTCCAAGACAACCGTTCACATTCTTCACCTCAAAAGGAATGTTGTAGTTACTTTATGTAACTCAGAGAAATATTTTTAAAACACACTCAGATGTATTGTACAATGAGAGGCAGTCCTCAGGCCCCGTTTCCGTAAGTGCTCTACCGACCATAATGTTCAATTAAATGAATCGTGCCTGTTTTGCAAAACGTCTCCAGTCTTTCCTTTTTTTCCCAAGGTAAATTCACAATTGAACAATAGATGTGGAGAATAAGTCTAGTCCTTCTCAATGCAGGACAGGAGCAGCAGCAGCAGGCAAACTTAGCAGAGAAAACAGCAAAGAGGCTGTCCTTCCTACAGCACAGCACACAGCAATTGTACGCCAACACAGCAATGCAGTTGCAGAGTGGCAGTTCCTCCTAGCAGCACATAAGTTCTTTTTCCTAGTAGTGTGTCCTTGATTCCAGTAGAAGATCTGATTTAGTGGGGTTTGGGGTCCAATATTTATACTGTGTTGCCATGGAGCTGGATGGGGGATATACTTCCAGGCTTTTTTCTCAGGTCCACAAGATCCCTGTCCTGCCATCACGGGCTCCAGACACTCTACAGAGAGTTATGCAGCACTTTATGTGATGAGAGACACAGCCCTATTCAGTTGTGAGGCAGTGCTAAGCTCTGCCTCTCCCCATCTAGCCAGTTAATGGCACATGAGCCTGGTGTTCACAAGTGTGCATAGGAAGTCTACAGATAGAAATAATTCCTTACTGATCAGTATTTGCCATCCTCCATCATTAAAACAACTTCTTCCACTGTCAGAATTCCTTCGTATTAGGAGGATTACCACAGAAAATGAAGTTTTTAAGAAAAATACTGACTATGTATGCATCCAAGTTTAAGCAACATGGTTATCCTGATCATGCGGTAAGCCAAGCAATGAGAAAAGTGCAAACCATGGACTGTTTCTCGATGTTACAACATAAAACCACTAAGCAATCTTCGAGAGAGGTATTTGTTTCACAATTTTCCACAACATCCGCTATCATAAAATGCATCATTTGTAAATGTTGGGAAATACTCCAAACTGAACCTGATTTCAAGGGTCTGTTTGCTAATAAACAGTTTTTTTGGGTATATACATTTAAAAAATGTGAAGGAGAATTTATCCTCTCCTACTCAAAAGGTTGACATATTGCATAAAGAGATGAACAGTTGTCTCTTTTGCATACACTGTAATAATGTGATTGAAGATAGGTCAACAGGTATGAGTGCCTCATACAACATATTGCAACACATCAAATTTGATTTACACTAATAAATGTCTTTTTGGTCGCCTTTATGTAGGTAAGACAGAGCAGAAAATAAAGATTGGTATGACAGAACATAAAAGCAGGATTAGAAACAAGAATAGAAACTGGTGCTTGGTGTTTCATTGGCTTGACCACAACCACAGTACTGCTCAATTAAGGTTTATAGTGTTGGAAGCAGTAACGTTGAATCTGCACAGCAACAGCTACAGATGTTTATCTCAACAAGAGACCTTTTGGATCAAATATTTAAATGGGCTGAACAATAAATTAGAGACGTCTTACTTCCTTTAGTGGTTTTCCACACAGTCATATATTCTCTTTAACAAAAGTGGCACAGTTGTCCTCTCATTCATTCATTGTTGTCAAGTCTGCATTGGGCAGTCATTCTACCAAACCATCTCTATCATGAGTACTTATCTTATAGACCTGAATATTAAACTTTTTGGGTAAGTCCATTCTTTTTGTTTATACATTGCATGTACACATTACTAATATGTGTTGTACATTTACGCCGGAAAAATGCTTGTTTTTTTATGTTCTTTCGCAGTTTGTTATTTTGTATTACTATATGGCAATTTTTTTTTGTTATTGCTGTTTCTCATCAATCGTTTTGCTTTTTTGCAATGTGTTGTATATGTTACACAGAAAATGTTCACATGTATTTTGTCATTTATTGGTGTACACTGGGTTACATCTACTTGTCATGTATTTTTTGTTGCTACAAACAGTATGTCACATTTATTATGATTTTTCAGACCAATTGCACTCTGGTTATCGCAATTACAAATACACAACAACTTTGGATCTGTTTCTTTCTTCCCCTGTGCACCATGGGAATTCATGTTCTAGTCACAGCGTCACATTCTTTTTTCTGTTTCATTGACAGATAGGCTACAGACATCTGAGTTAAACGCTAAGCATTACTTCAGGTTAGAGTTCACTTGGGGGTCATTAATTTGGCTGTGTTTATAGCAGCAGTCAGCTCTTTTAAGGTACGTCGAGTTATTGTATGTTTCAGCTTGTTGAGTTGAGCATTTGTTGCATGTTAGCGGGCGTTGGCCCCTTACGTTTATGGCACTTATTTTCAGTGTTCCTCTTCGCCTGATCCTCCAGCTGGGACACAAGGGCTTTTATTCTAGAGTACTCCCTGTTATCCTCCAGGGTTGAATTCCCAGAGCATGTATATTGAAGCAAAGAAGTAATTCAGTGAGCGTTGGTGTCTTTTTTAATTTTTAAGATTGGTACATTTTAGCCGGTTTTCTAGCACCATGGGAACTGGCACTTGCTTGCTCAGGTTCAACTGACTGGGTTTTCACTTGGTATGTGCACAGATTTGGTTGTCTTGAAATTTCTTGTTTGTGCTTTCCCACTATTGATATACTCTACAGTCAGCACACATGTTTCAACATGATTTTCATGTGTGATTGGGAGAACAAACCACTTGAGATACTTGTAAATATTGGGGCACAAGAGGGGAGTAAATCAGGTTGGGGACTAGGATGTTTGGATTTTATATTGTATGTGGTCATTTGGACAGACAATGCATGTTGAGGTGAACACTCTTGGTCTTCGTAGTACCTCTAGTTGGTTTGCCTGGACACTAGTCACTATTATTCATTTGAATGCCATTGTTGGACTGGTGTGTACACAAATTCAAGATTCTACAATTCTTTTCGCAACTACGCAGACGAAGGGTTCATCTTGAATTTCTTTGCATTCCATATAACATCACAAGCGATTTTTGCACCAACACAAGCTCAAGTGTGAAATAACATTTGGATTGTACGTTCTTTGAACTATTGTACATGTCAGAATCAAAAGGAGGGTTTAAAAAATATGAGAAATTGGGAACTTTGCTAAACAGGTGGAATCTAATTTCTCAATTCACGAGACCTAGGGGATCATAGCAGTGCTTTCTGGGACTAGTATACCATGTTAGGTGCACCAGCATTATTGTGAAATTCTGCACAGACACAGGCAGTATCTGTTCCAGCAATGCACACAGTATTGTTTTAACTTGTCAATGTTTTCCTCAAAATATAAGTCTGAGTGCACAATATCATAATATTTGTAAAGTGGGTATACTTGTCAGGTTGAAATGCAGTTTAAAACTGCACACACAGGGTCTGCAGTCGCAGGCCTGAGACATGTTTGAAAGGCTACTGTAGTGGGTGGCACAATCCGTGCTGCTGGCTCACTAGTAGTATTTAATTTACAGGCCCAGTTTTTCACTACAAAGACATATAAAACTTAAAGCTTCATGTCCTACCTTTTACTTATATAGCATCCTACCCTATGGGCTACTTATGGCCTATCTTAGGGGTGGCCTATATGTAATAAAATGGGAGTTTAAGGCTTGCCAAGGGGTTTTAAATGCCATGTCTGAAGTGGTAGTAAAACTGCACACACAGACTCTGCAGTTGCAGGCCTGAGACATGTTTGAAAGGCTTCTGTAGTGGGTGGCACAATCAGTGCTGCAGGCCCACTAGTACCAATTAATTTACAGCTCTTGGCTACATATAGTGCACTTTACTAGGGACATATAAGTAAATGAAATAAGCCATTGTGGATAAGCCAAAGGTACCATGTTTTAGAGAACAGAGCACCTGCACTTCAGCACTGCTCAGCTGTCGTAAAGTGTCCAAAATCCTACAAACCAGAAAAATGAGTCAGAAAAACAATAAGAAGGCGGCAAAATGTCGGGGGACGACCCTGCAGAAAGGGCCATTTTCAACAACTCAATGCTATCCTTTGCAGCATTGAAAGATTCTTTGTGGCAGTCAAACTCTGAGTAATTCAGATTGAGAATGCCAAGGTTTCAACAGTTGTGGAAGTGCCAAATAGAAACACTCTCTTATCTCCGGAGTTTGGCAACTAAGTTTTCTGTGGTTAATTAGAGTGCCTTTCATGTGTCGTACCAAACACCCATTGCAACTAACTACCACAAATGTACCTTCATCTACATTTTCTGTTAGATTGTTTCTATATCTGAAGTGAACTTGAAAGATTTCATAAAGACGCATATTTTCAAAATGTGGCGTCCTTTATGGATAGTAAGTGTCCTTCATGTTTGTTTGGACAATGTCTGTACTTTCCGGGTCAAATTCCTCAAGGTACTGAATTTCTAGAAAAAACTTCTACACTCTATTTTACGTATATGCCAGACCTAGACTAACCCAAACAATTCCTCTTAACTTTGAGTATAAACTAGATGAACTTAAAGGATCATAGCACCAAAAAGATCCAATTTCTCTAAGTGAAAGGATCTTCAAAGTGACGCCGCACAATTTCTGGGTTACAGACTTTTCAGCAGAAATCTCCTCCCACATATCTTTCATCTCATTTTCTTAGATTTTGTTATGTATGAAGACACATAACAAGCAACAGCTATGGAGTTGTCTGCCACAAATTGAATATCCATATTGGCTTTCCACATTTTCAGAATGACAGGATTGTAGTCATCAATATATTTGGAAGCCTCTGTTCTTCTCAGATTGTGTGTGTTTTGTGGTGATTTTCGAGTAAGTATATGTCTCACGACAGACAAAAACTGTCCTCTCTTCCTTTGAAAATTACAGGTCTTGGAAATCCAAAACAAGACTTTCTGTAAAATGTTCCTTTTGCTCTAATTCCAATGACCGTATTTTCCACATATATGTGATTGAAAGCACACAACATGCTGTCTTAGGCCTTTTTCATCACTGTCTTTTAGGATAGTACATGTAACATACTATTCTATGAAAAAAGGTACAGCATGATCTGTGTCAGTTACTTTAGCTTGTTTCATCTGATAAAGATCAATGGCATCCCCCATAACGTCTTTTGAATGCAGTGGATGGATACTGTAGTGTTCATATATTTTTTTTACATTTACTTCTATTCACTATTTCAATCTGTCCACTTGAAGGTAACATTTCATTCTCCATACAATTTAAATCTGCAACATCTACATCTTTGTAATAAACATTTTGTTTTAGGTATAATGTAGTTTTTGGACCTTATTTACATCCACTAGTTCTTGTCAGAAATACTTGTTTTTTGTGGGTACACCATTCACTAGAATTATAAGTGGTTCATCTATATCTCTTTCTACACCTACAGTTTCAATATTGCATTTAAAATCTAAAGGTAAGTACACAACTCTACCTTTAAGGCCTTTCTGTAGCTCAGATGGTGGTAATTTCCCAGAGGGTCTCTGGGTTGCTGAGAGCCCCCTCTGGCTCCCCCTCCATACAAACTATTACTTGAAAAGGGTGAATAGATTGTATTGGTATTGTTTCATAAATATCTAAATGTCCTCTGGAAATTGAAACAACTCTAACTGGTTAGGTAATGCTCTGGCAGGCATTTTGTTGTTCTATAATTTATCATAGCAATACTTACATATAATGTCCTGTGTTGACAATCAAAGCTTTCCTCCACAAATAAATACATAGCAAATTCTAGCCACTGATCTCCGTTTTCTTGTTCAGTTTTTGAGAACAAATCAACATTTCGAGTTTGGCTTTTATAGTGGGTGAGTCGACAACAAATACAAACACAGTTTGGTTTCACAGCAGAAACCACATTAAACTTTTGAATTTGTTGTGCAAAGTTATCAGTATTAATATCTGTGTTCTGTTCCTCTACACCTGGACATACCAACTACTCATTCACTCTGCACTCCTCTTCAGGACCAAAGAATAGTAACTGAACATATTCACACACATTTTCTACTCAGAGTGTAACATACAACAGTGCTTCAAAGTAAAGTCTCCTGAATACATCTTGCATTTCAGAATGATTAACAGCCAACATTCGAAAATGATGAAAGGTGCTTGTATACAATTTCTTGGATAGATAAGCCCAGTGAATGCCCTTGCAAATTACTATCATTCCTTTTTCTGTATGGATCTAATTCTTGCAACATTGCGATTTTCTACGTCACACTTCTATCTGCAAATTGCCATAGAAAATGTCTTAATATATCAATTGATTCCTGGGCAACACTACAAATACTGATACAGTCATGTCTACGCCTCGTCAACTATCCCTTCCTCTAAATTTCTAGGAACCATCACCTCTTTTGCAATGGCAGTACCATCTTTTACCTCATAGCATCGACCAGTAGTTTTACCTGCATGCACTAATGTGTTCTTTTGTAAATAACTTTCTTAATTATAGAAAGGCTGTGTGCTAGACTTGTGCTTCCATTCACCTTTAAAAATGTTATAAAAAATATTTTTATTAATAAGCTTTTTGGAGCTTTTTCTCTACATAGACTATACTGTTTTATCCAGTATTCTTATTTTGTTCAGTATCAAGGTAAATAGTTTCAGCTTCACAGCAAATGTTCCATCAACTATACTCTCAATATATTATTTTTTTACAGGGCTGCACTTCTACTACATTTCATGTTTCACATGAAATTCTGACCTACTCAGTTTCAAATCATTCTCCTTCTTATTTCTTTAAATTGTTTGTCTCCTTGTCAAACTACCTGTTTTCTTAACACATTTTTACTTTCAATATCATTTACTCCTAGTCCTTTGAGTTGATTTCAAACCTCACTTTTTATTTGCAACTTTTCCATATTTTGCATTTTTCCACATGTTATTTTAAGAAACTCATTAGTGTAGTGGGTACCTGTTTTGCTTCACTAATGACCGAGCTGAAACACTCATGCACTGACCAAAAACTCTGGAATGTGCTTCTTAGTCTAAAGAAGACATTTATTAATTCACTTCGCAAGGTTCATAAAGGAAATTAACATGCTGAAAACACACATTTAAAAATGGTCACAGCAATTAAATGAAAACATGTACAAATGATTCTCCACTGCAATATACATAGCAAATATATGTATCTATATTATAATGCAAAGCAAATAATTAGTTCAAAAATATGCATCACCATGAGGCACGGGCACATCTGCTTCATCTCCCTCCTATCAGCCTAAGATTGCCAGATCCCAGAATCAATCATGGAGAGAGAGAGATCAATTATCCTCACGGGAAGGATGACACACCTCAGCGTCCTGAGCATGTCTGAGATCTGAATCACGCCCCGGTCCATCTGGTCTCGGCCTCTTATACTTTGAACAAACAAGAGAGGGAAATTCTAGAAACTCCCTCCTCATAAGTTTATTATTAAAAAAAATGCTGATTACTTTAGGCCAGCTTTGAAAAGAACATGTTGGGACTCGGCCAAAATCCCAAGGTGCCCCTAATCAGAACAAAACCATTCCCTGCCTTCCTAGTACGTTCTTATCAGCCTAAGCCCTTGGTGGGAAAAGAACATGCAGCCACGCAAAATAAAAACATCAGCACATTGTAAAAATTGAGCATGGAAAATTACTTGCAGCTTTTAACGTGGCGGTGGCTAATGCTAAAATAAAGTCAATAGGCAAAATGAAACTGGTGGTCACTAATGTGACGGTGTGCTGCTAGGTTAATTGCAACGTGGAGTTAGTGGTCAAAACACAAATATCATAACAGTACCTAAGGTACTTACACTTTATTCCAGGTCCAGTTATCCCTTATTAATGAAATGTAGGCAGTGTCTATAAGCCAGGCTCTCTAGGGGTAGCTGTAGCTGAGCAGTCAACGCTTATCTAGGAGACATGAAAAGCTCATGCAATACCACGGTAGTCACACAGTACTCACACACATGAAAGAAAATAATCAGTGTTACAAAAATAAAGGCACTTTATTTTGGTGAAACAAATGCCAAAAATACCATAGCGAGTATACTCCCTCAGGAGGTATATAATACACAAATTATAGACACTAGTATGCAGAAATAGCTGTAAAAACAGTTAGAAAACAGTGCAAATAGTGAAAATCACAATAGTTAGAAATGGGCCTGGGGGAGACAAACCATATACTAAGAAAGTGGAATGCGAATATCAGTTTCCCACCTAGGGAAGCAAAATGTGTAAAGGGGCACTGAGAATATTAGAAAACACCAAAGGTAAGTAATAGAACCCACCACTGAGCTCAGGAAAGCAGGAGTAAATCACAGTAACTTTCCTAGAACACACAAGAACCCGAGAAAGAAGATATTGCAAGAACCAGAAGAGACACCAACAGTGGATTCTTGGACCTGAAGGCCTGTGGAAAAAGGGGACCAAGTCCAAGAAGCACTAAAGAGTCCAGGGAGAACAGGAGCCCCTGATAACCTGGATGAAGGTGCAAAAGAGGAACCACCAGTGAAGAACAACAGTCAGAACTGCACCCCAGAAGACGGATGCGGGTTCCTGTTTGGTGCAGAAGATGTCCCACGCTGGATGGATGATTGCAGTCTGGTTTGGGTCACTGGATTCCATCAGCAAGCCTTGGCACACGCAAAAAATGGCGCTGCACAGGACCAGAAGGGACCTGGTGGACTTTACCCAAGACCAGGCAGCATGCACAGGAGTCCCACCGCATGGGGACAAAGAAGGTGCAAAAGAGGCCCATGCAGCACTACTGGAGAACCACACAGGAAGCTGTGTGTCACAGGATAGAGTGCTGGGGGCCGGAGCTGCACAGTGCATGAAGGACTTCATGGAAGGATGCCAACAAGCCTTGGTAACTGCAAAACACGCAGTGCACGGGGGTACTGTCTTGCGTGAGGAGGCAAGCTCTTACTTCCACCAAAGATGGACAGTAGGAAGTCAGGACCGTCGGTACCACTTCAGCCCATCACCCGTAAGGCAGGATCCACACAGCTCATCAGGAGAGGGGACTCTCGCCGCCAGTCGTCGTTGCAGAGAGGTGCCTGCTGAAGCAGGGGAGTGACTCCTTCACTCCAAGGGAGATTTCTTTGTTCTTCCAGTGAAGGCTGAAGACAAGCTGTCCTCTGAGGATGCACAACCAGGAAACTGTTGTAGTTGCTGGCAGGACCTGAAGATACAATGTTGCAGAAGTCATCTTTGCTTCTTTGTTGCTGTTTGTAGAGTTCCTGGAGGGTCCAGATACAGGTTCCTCTGTAAGAAGGTGAAGTAAAGGATGCAGAGGATTCCTGCTGGAGTCTTGCAAATAAAATCTAAAGAACCACCCAAGAGAGAGACCCTAAATAGCCCTGAAAGGGGGATTGGTCAGCTAAACAGGTAAACACCTATCAGGGGAGGGCTCTGAAGCATCTGCTGGCACTGGCCTCTCAGATGCTCCCAGAGTTCCCTGCCAACTTGGAACCCAAGATGGCAAAACCCAGGGACCCCCTGGAGGAGCTCTGAGCACCAACCCTGGGGTGGTGATGGACAGAGGAGTGGTCATTCCCCTTTCCGTTGTTCAGTTTTGCACCAGAGCAGGCAATGGGGGTCCCTGAACCAGTGTAGACTGGATTATGCAAGTAGGGCACCAAATGTGCCCTTCAAAGCATTTCCAGTGGCTTGGGGAGGCTACCCCTCCCAAGCCTATAACTCCTATTTCCAAAAGGAGAGGGTGTAACACCCTTCTCCCAAAGGAAATACTTTGTTCTATTTTCCTGGGATTGAGCTGCTCAAGCAAAAGGGGAGCAGAAACCTGTCTGAGAGGTGGCAACAGCTGGGGCTGCCTGGAAAACCTCAGAAGGCTGGAATGGCAATACTGGGAGTCCTCTAAGGAGTCTCCAGAGTACATGGAGTCATACAACCAATGCTTGGAAAAGCCTTGGGGTATGATTCGGACATGTTTGATACCAAACATGCCTATGTTCGGAGTTACCATGATGTAGCTGGACATAATTCACGTGTAACTGGATAAAGGATATGTCCTCTGCCCTTTATCTAGTTACACACGTAAAATGGCATCCCTCCACTCACGAAGTCTGGGAAAATGGTCCTGGAGGTCGCGGGGGCAACTCTGCTAGTGCAGGGGTGCCCTCACACACAGGTATTCTGCACACTACTCTCAGGGCTGGAGGGCCTGCTCTAGGGGTGACGTGTAAGTGACCTGGTGCAATGTAAATGGCAGTGAAAGGGTGCATGCACCTTTTTATACAGGCTGCAATGACAGTCCTGTAGACACCTTTGCATGGACTACCTATGGGTGGCAGTAGATATGCTGCAGCCCATAGGGATCCCCTAGAACTCCAATTCCCTGGGTGCCTACATACCATATACTAGGGACTTATAGGGGGGAACCAGTATGCCAATTGTGGGTGAAATACTGGATTAGCAATATGCAATAACCATAATTTAAGGGCGAGAGCATAACTACTGGGGTCTTGATTAGCAAGATTTCAGTAGACACAGTCAAACACACTGACAAACAGGCCAAAAGTGGGGGTAAGCAAGCTAGAAAGAGGCTACTTTCGTACATCTTACCAGCAATTCTTTTTTCCAAGCGCATTCCCACATCATGTTCCTTTTAATTCTGAGTTTTAAGCAGATAGTAATGTTTCTTGTTTTTTCCTTGTCTCTTTTCTGCCATCATAAATTCATCTCAATAAACACAAGTAGATATCGAGAAAGCAAATAAAGAATAAATGTATGTTTACAGTACATAGTACTACATTATATACTATAAGTGAGTAAGTAGCTACAAAAGTGGTTGTCTCACTGCATAACTGGTTATATAAGTCTCTCAGTATGGATGTATAAATGTGTATATGAGTTACTGTATGGAGGATTGACTAGGTGTGTCAGTACTTGAGTCAGTGTATCAGTGCTTACCTGAGTGTGTGACTGGATGTGTAACATACTATGTTGTTGTGTACCTGGCTATCTTATTACATCTTTGGGTCTCTAAATGGCTATGTAAGTGACCTCGTATATGGTAAGGTTCTTTGTGTTGATTACCATCCTCTCACTGCAAAGTCCTCATGTCTGAGACGTGTTACAGCTGCTGTGGGCACCGTATTTATGGGGCGTATGGCCGTACAGCTCTGCCATGCAACGTAGGTGGAGTTTTTGCTGAACTTTGCACTCCAAGCGGAGCACAGAGTCGCAAAATCTCAGTAAATGTCACCGGCGGAGTGGAGTTTGCCACCCACCCCTAGTTTTGGGCCAGAGAGAGATTGCTATAAAGAGTAGTATTGACAATGACTTGGGTATACCTAATGCAGACATTACTTGGGTTGGCCCGAGAGGGTTAATGTGCAATCATTTGCTGCCTTTGGGTGAAAGCATTATGGATTGCCAACATTCAGACCTCATGATTATGCACTGTGGTGGCAATGACCTAGGCAAGTTACTAGGGCAGGACTGGAAATTAATGAAGGATGCCTTTGGTAAATTAATGGCACTTTTCCAACATACTGCCTTCGTGTTCACCAACATTTGCCAAAGGCAGAAGTGGAAGTGGTCAAACAAATTCTGTCCAGAGATAGACAAATCCAGAAAACATGTCAAAAACAGTTTTGGCATTCCACAGAGACCACAACATGGACTCTTTATACCACAACAATTTACCTTTTGATACAGACAAAATATATAGAAACAATGCAGTTAATTTAAACAGTGAAAGGCAACAGAGTGTTCCTCAACAACTTGAATGACTGCATCCTGTTATGTTTGTAATAATCATCTACACAGCATAAAAACAAAGGCTCTTTTCAGGGACAACTCTATTTCCAAACTCTACTTTAATTTTGGATTTGTGGATCTGTCACAGATACCAAACCAAATCACGCATTCATCACAAAATTAGTAATACATTTCAAATCCACAATGAATCTGCGGATCCCTCCTTAATCCAAACTATTAATGCAAAACACCAACACAACTGTAGATATTTGTATTACCTACTGGTGGTTGCCAGCAGTTAGCTATAGTTAGGACCTAGTTTCCATAGGAAAATAATTTTTTGTTTTGCCAATAACGTTGACTCCCTTTGGCAAATCTTCACAAAGTTTTTTAAACTAGTTTGCCAATCACTTCAGGTGAAGTCTTGAAAGTTTTGGGTTCATCCATCAAGCAGGGGCCGAGTAAAAAAGGGGGGGTTCCAAAACACGTTTTCCCCTATGCAATTTCCCATGCAATTTTGAACAGGACTACAGCCCAAAACGCTCCATGGAATTACACCAAATTTGGCAGAAACCTAGGTCTTGGTTCACAAAATGTCACCTGCACTTGTTATTTTTTCAGCCCCTGATTAGGCCTCGTCCCAGGAGCATGCCTTAATTAAAGATAAGGGAAAGGGGTGCATGCAGCTCCCCTCCCCAAGGGCAGTTTACCCCAGGGACCACCAACCCCTAGGGTAGAGTTGTATAATTTAAAAGGGGGTAGGGGGAGTTACAAGGCTCCCCCACCTCAGGCCCACCTCAGGACCATCATCTCCCCAATGCTGGTCATATAAAAAAGAGGGGGGGCCGTGTGGACTGCTCTCGGAGTTCCAAAACTACCCCAGTGACCACTACCTTCTGGGAGCAACAAAGTACTCAAAAAGAGGCAGAGGTGCAGCGTGGCAACCCTCACGGGCAATATTTGACCCAGGGGGCCAGCACCTCTCGAAGGCATGGCAACTTTCACCCAGAGGACCACCACCTCCTTGGCTGGCCCTGTGCAAACTAAAGAAAGGGGGGCATGCAGTCCCCCCTCCTACAGCCATTAATGGCCCTGAGGACCGCCAACCCCCAGGGTCGGCTCCTTACCTCCCAAAGGGGCCTAATATAGCTCAACAATATGAACTCATCAGCTCCAGCCACACATATGACTAGTTTTCAGAAAGTTAGCTGCTGAGCCCAGGGCCTTGTAGACGGTGTTTCCAAGTTAAGTCCAGAACCAGCAGATATGGAGATAAGATTCAGGTTGGATTGATATTGTCAATCTATGTAAGTTATCATGACCATAAATGTATATACATGGGAGAAACACATCATGAAATACATCTTTAAACATTTTATATACTAACAAAAAAGAGTTAGTGAAAGGACAAATGATTAGATATTAAAGTTAAAAAGATAAACTCCCAGTCTTACCTGATGGCCAGATGGTGTCTAAGATGTCCCTGATGTCCAAGTTGAGGATGTTTTGAAGGTTGACACTAAGAGCTGTTGTATGACTGAAGCTGACAGGAGATAGAGACATACATGGGGTTAAGTCACTGTATATCAAAGAAGATACTAGGTACATGGTTTACTACCCATTTTGAGAGGCACACACACACTGCTATTCTGTTAATTAAAACAAGACAACACTATTGCCAAATTTCAGGGCAAATTTAGATGTGAATGAAAATATGTATAATAGACTGACATTTTGAGAATTTTGCCAGCAGGGAAGTGTGAAAAATACAATTGGTTATCCTGTCAGTAATAAATAAAGATACAAAGTCCTTCAGGTAAAGAAGCAGAGATTGAACTTGCTAGTGTATACCATTCACCTGCTGTGTGGTGAGAGTCCCAATGTTGTAGCACTGTTAGGAGCAGAGGTTAATGTTGTGGCAGGTTTGGATGAGACAAAAACATAGGCACTTCAAACTTAAAAATAAAAGTGTTATTATAGATTAGTATACTAGTATACATAAAAAGCTTAGATGTGATTAGAATTCATTATGGATAAAAAGAAGTGAGAACAATCCACTAATCTAACTGTTATTGGGCCTGTTACCATAAGGTTATATCTGTCTGTAAAGAATTACGCTATTACGCCAGCATATAGCACATTTTTAAAAATAACCTATGCACACAACAACATCAGGTACAATACGTGGCCAAAGATAAGCTAGGAGACATTGCACACAACCATTACTCTACAATAAAGGCAATAAGAATCTCTGTCTAAAAGGAGCATAAAACCAATAAAAAAATAAAAGAGCAAAATGAAATAATATCTGTGGAGAAACCCCATCAAACGGGCAGATCTGAATAGATTTTGGATCATACTGTACGAGCAGGAAGCACACATTACATCTAATTGAACCTAGACAGAAACGAGTAATGAGTACCCTTTCCCAAACATTTTGAACCACTAAAAGATACACCTCAGGGCAGCCTGCATCTTCAACAATAAAAAAATCCTTCATGAAGGCTTCATTAGTTCCCCAACCTCCTATTTCTTCTCATCATTTTACTAAATTTCTCCTTCACCAAACGCTCATCAGCACATTTTAAATGTTGTGGGGCATTAGAGATCTCAGGGCGGCCAAAAAGCATGGCAGACTGTTTAATATAAGCTAATCAAGGGATAGCCAAACCTTGATCACAAGCCTGGCAATCATGGATCACCTCCCTATTCAGGGAGGCACAATCATTTTTCCACAGAGAGATCCATAAAAGGAGAGGCGCAATCTTAGTAGTTTCACCCACAAACTCCAAGTTCAATTCCCCATTCAGACAATACCCAGAAGTATTTGGCCCGACTCCGAGTAGCCTTCTGCAAAAATTATATTGTTCTTTTTGGGGAGCCGAGTAGCCGCAAATTGAGGTCCCATACGAAAGGACCTGGAGGCATTTGCACATACGCCTCAAGCAATGGTAATATAGGCTTGTTTCCCACCCTGGCTGTGAAATCAAAAGTGGCACCTACTGCAGCATTAAACTGTGCACACCGCCTAGCAATACAGGACACCCACAAACCTTTATTGTCAAAAGACACTTCAAGACATAGAAACTCGTACACACAACTAAATTGTTGGTCAGTTAATTGCCACAACCCTATGCTCAGTGGTTTACCACACCATAAAATGGGTTTTACTAATATTGACCTCCAAGTCTGGGTCAGACATTCAGTCCACATAAGCATTGACCGCAACACAGCGGCCATTCATAGTACGGGCCGATAGCATCACATCATCCGCAAGGATGGCACATTCAATCCATTAATTTTGGGGACATCCTTGCATCCATCTACTAAAAAATTGTGCAAGCCATTCGTATACAAAATAAACAGGATTGGAGCAAGAATACAACCCTGTCTCACTCACCTATTTAGATTAAAAGGCTCTGTGAATCTCGTACCTCACAGAAGCATTAGTTCCAGAATGGAGGTATTGCAAAAACTTGCTGATTGGGCTCTCCAGACCCATCGTAGATAACAACCCCCATAGTTTCCTATAATTTACCTTATCAAAGGCACTGCTAAGATCCATAAAAGCAAGCTAAAGGGTACCCCCCTTCGCACATGTGCATTTGCCAATCAACAAGAGTAAATTCAAACACTGTTCCTGAGTCCCCAGCCCTTCCCTAAACGCATACTGCACCCTACTCATTAAATCGTGCACTCTCACCCACTCCTCAATGCACCCTAAGACAATGCGGCCCATGATTTTCACATGAGAGTCTATGAGTGAGATAGGGCGAAAGGAGTTGGGGATCACTGCAATTACCCTTTTTAAACACTGGAACAATGCGGGTGGATTTCCAAGAGGGGGGATTCCTGCACTCATTGCCTCATTCAAAACATTCACAATAATAGGTGTCCACAACTGCAAGTTATAGATCCATAGGAATCACATCTGGCCTGGGCGCTTTGTGCCTCGGACTCTCCTGCAGGGTGACAACCACCTCCTCCAAGGTGAATCTAATGGAAAGGCTTGGGCGAGGGTCCTCAAAATCAGCCACTTCTTCGCCAAGGCTCTCTACTGAATAGACACTATGAAAAGGACTCACACACAAATCAGGTGGAATTTTACAGCCCATCCCCTCAGATGTACCTGTCTCAAGGATGCCTCTATTCATAATCTTCCAGGATAAGCCTGAATTCTTAGTGCGCCACGCAAACTCCAACTCCTCCCATGCCTGATCTTTAAGCTGCTGCTTCCTCACCTTCAATGCAAGATTATACTGTGCCCTCATACTACTCGCACATACCTTATCTCTAGGCTGCATTTTCAAAGCCCTCTGCAGGGTTTGCCTTAGCACACAACAAGTTTTGTCAAACCAAACGTCCTGATACTTAGAAGAGGACACTGCGTTAATATTCAGACTAGATCTAATGGAGACATTTGTTATAGCAGTAGCCACAATCATATCTACTGCTAAGGGGGTTTCTACCAGGAGAGTCCCTACTATCAAATTAAGGTTGCTGCTCACCAAGCTCATGACCATCTTTGGGATGTTAACCTCCCACCAACAGATCCTACGTACCTGCTCTTTTGCTCTGTGGCCAACTGGATCTATAACTGCCAGTAAACGCCTGTTGCAAGGGAAATTCAGAGAAATTGTAAGGGGGTTGTGGTCACTATTATTCTGCTTTAGAACCCCCCTGCTGGACCAGGTTGCGCACTGGGGCAGCCACAAAAACATAATCAATTATAGAACCCACACCCCTACCCACAAAGGTGTTGGCCGGCCAGAAAGGGTCCCCAGGTCAAAGATAGTAGACAGCCCCATCTTTGGCAGCCCCTAAATAGGGGTCCTACCCCTAGCCTCCTGCTGACCCTTACAGATAAAAAACCTGTACTCCCGCTCAAAAGGATTATCAACAGTGATATGACCACCAATCTTAGCATTAAAATCCCTGGCCACAATCACATGAAATTTGTTTAAATAGGCCTCCATCCTCCCTTTTAATATCTGCAACACAGAAAACAAACGGATTCCCACGATGCATTATAAACATTTACAAAGAGAACATTATACCTATTGGGAAAAAAACACAAATGACGGGAATTCCCTGATGACTACATCTAATGTGATAAACTCTGTAGATCTTGGAAATACAGACCAAAGTGACTAGGTCCCCCCTAGAGCAATGGCTTGGCATATGCACAGCAGGAAACTCATCCCATTCCGCGGTCTCCTCTGACCTTGTCTCTTTGAGTAGGATAAAATCAAAACTAGAGATAAACCCTACCCATTGCGTGTCTTGTAGCTTAGCATCATACCCAGCCACATTCCAAGAAATTAAAGAAGACAGAGGCGACACCTCTCTCACATCAGGAACATTAGGAATTAAAGGTATGGATCTCGTTATATCCGTCTGGTGATTCCCCACCTGAACGGAAACGCTCACCCGTCTTACCAGTCAGTCAATGCCCACTAAATCTGAAAGGGCTGGGAGTCTATTGCTCAAGTTAAGCGGAGGCAAGCTGTCCCGCAAACTGGAAACACCATGGGCACAAGACCATGCTGTTCTTCAGCAGCTCACTGCATTCACATGAGTCTGGAGATAGTGGAGGTGCATTTGTGAGGATTTCCACATAGGGAACACAATCTCCAAACGGGGGTAGACGGCACCAAGAGCTGAGCTCAAATTCCATCACCCCTCCACCTGCTCTGGTATATGAATAGTTTCCTGGACATTCCTGCTTGAAAGTCTCTGCACAAGTCTGCCCCCACCCCTTAAGCGTATAGAATTTTCTGGGGTCGCCACCACATGTCAGTGAAAAAGATTTCCCTTATTAGTATGAAGTCCCTGAGAAGGCTGGCAGCACATGCCCTCCTGAGAAGCCAAGGTAATCCCCCAAGGAATTTCCTTCACCGGGATCGGGCAATGACACACAGGCTCCAAAGTATCACACACTTGGGCTGAACAGACCCCTACACTTGAGGAAAACAAAGAAACTGCTGATTCTAACGCCTGCAAATTTTCCTGTAAGGGCATCAAGCAGGATTTAATCAGTTCTTTAAAATTTACCCATTAAGTTGTCAGCCCAAAAAACTTGGTTCTGCTCAGTACAAACACCCTCCTGGGTACAAGTGTGGATCGTTGAGTCAGAGGGTGCAGCTTTAGGATTTTTCCCAGTTTTTTTCAGTGCCTTTTTCCTCTCATTGGGAGAGCTGCTACAGCAGGGGGGGGGGGGGAGAAATCGGAAAGAAGTCCACTATCCAGGAGATGCCCACTCACACTTGTGACTCCATCTGCCAGAGGGGGCCTTGATATATCAGCCTTTGTCACTGCTGGCATACTATCTTTCACGTCAGTGATCACAGAAACCTCTGCATGGGTGGATGCTCGTTGCCAATCACGCAATTC
This sequence comes from Pleurodeles waltl, assembly GCF_031143425.1. Taxonomy (NCBI): domain Eukaryota; kingdom Metazoa; phylum Chordata; class Amphibia; order Caudata; family Salamandridae; genus Pleurodeles; species Pleurodeles waltl. The sequence goes on from NC_090439.1 coordinate 613,751,388, forward strand.
CATTGAAAGACATCTCTCAACCAGGACTATTTCCTTCGATACTACCCCCACTGCATGGTCCAAGAGAGAATCAAGCGTGGAGTTAATCGGCTCCCTGCCCCCTGCTGCTTGGTCTCCACATGTGTCCTCTTCTTGCCATTTCTGAGCCACCTAAACCTCCTGACAGTGAACTAGAAAAAGACTTACACTCGGGTGGCCCTTCAAGCAACCCACCTTCAACTTAACATTTAAAAAACAAGGGGGAGGCACCACTCATCCCATATGGCCAAACCAATGCAAAGGTCCACTGGCAATCAAATCTTCAAGGGAAGGGGCCAGCACAGCCACTGCCGGCTGTGGACGGGCCCGCTCTTGGCCCAGTCTTTGCCCGGGCACTTCCTGTGCCACGGTGTACCCGCCTGCCTTGAGCGTCACCGGCTGCCTGAGCGGAATTCTGGGAAATGCAGTCCTTGCAGTCTGTCCAGCCCAAAACCGCTGACGACAATATTTTCATACATGAACAAAGTTGCATCACCTCTGTTAGATTTCTGCGTCATGAACTTGCCATCAACACCAGCATGTAGTTACATGGTCAGGCAGGCTGTGCAACCCACGATGAAGGTTAATGACCGACAGGTCAGAGATTGGGGGTAACACTTAAGTGTCAGCCAAATGCACATGAAAGGAAAACTTAGATCAGATCCCACAGATAGGCAGCAACACTACAAAAGTCCCCAGAGATTGACCCCAATAAACCGCACATGGCCAGGGGGATCCATGCATTCCCTAAACACCATAAAGTTAGATGTCACATTTAGTTAGATACACTTAGTCAATCAGGACACAAAACATGAGGTGACCATGCACCCCTCGGGCCGGACATCTGGACACTTACTCGCTGGCGCACAGTGTCCACGCCAGTTCGAGACTCACCTGCATTTCCAATCTGGAATGAACTTTTTCCTAGGATTGTGATTCTACTTGTATTTGTTTGTTAAATGTGTATTTTGATGCATCTGTGATTAACTCTGCGCTCTTTAGATATACAAATCCACATTTGTATATTCTCCAACACCAGATTAGATCCGTTAACCCCTTGTGTATGTGCTGCTACTGGAGCAGGTCCAGTAATATCCTTGTACATATTTCCTGTCACCAGAGTGAAATTCAGAAATCTATACAAACAGAAAAGTAGTAACTTAGAAAAAGAAAACCCTATAAAAATCGAAAATTAAAAAACATATAAATTAAAAATTTCCCTACAAAACATAAAGCTATATGAGTAACTATCAACTAAAGTACTACCTAAATTCCACCATGGAATCTCCTTTAGAGCACATGCAGAGTACATTCCCCACTCAGGCTACAAAGCTTAGCAAGTTCTGCCATGAGTTACACACACATACATACCAAGATGCACAGGTTCCAATATCCAAAAGAGAGAGCTTTCAACACCAACATCATTGAACACACGAGAACATGCGTACAAGCAAAATACACAGAGCAAAAGAAAGACAAAAGGGAAGGTAGAACTACTGGCCATCTTTAGGAAGTACAGGCCAATAGCATTGGCCCACCGGTGGCAAGCAAGGGGCACACGCCTCCCCCGCCATATGTGGGATCCTTTGAACCAGAAGACATAGCGACTATGGAAAACTGCATCCAGCAAGGAGTGGGAGATCCTAAGTGGCACTTACCTTATATGCCGAAGTGTCTGGGGAGATGGGAATGCTACGTAGAGGGAAAACCAGTGGAGACGATTAAAAAAGGGGCATATGCCCGCAACTACAAGAGGGCGCATCAGGGACCATCTGTGTGCCATGGGCTCATATGGACAAAGAGAGGCTACTAGCCAAACTGCCACTATTGTTCGATGGAGCCAGATGTTGACCAGCTTGGAGCATGATGGGCCACATTTAAATCATACAGGCACCAGATATAGACTGACATGAGGTAAGTATTCCCTGACTGCCCAGATGTAGGTGAGTTGATGGAACCATGAAACCTGGGTAGATCATAACAGGCTTCCTAGACAGGATGAAGGAACAAAAGGGATAGGAGACCGGACAGTCATGGACAGATACGTGCCCACAAGTTGTTTTCTTTCAAAACATCCTCAAAAAGGAGTTGCCCACCGAGATACAAATTGGTTTGGGTAGCTTAAAAGGGCTACACACTAAAACCTGGCGAGAGATACAGGTGCACATACTGTATTTCCACAAAAGGAAACAGGAAAAGTAGGAGAAACAGGAGCAGCCCCAGAGGGACAACGCTAAGTTGATCCAACAAAAGGTAAGAAAGACTGCCCTTGAGGATGCCTTGTTGGCCACAAGCATGAAAATAGCACCATTTATTAAAGCATTCCACCGCAGGACCCCTGAGGGTTCCAAAATAGCTACAGTGACGGAAACCAGAGTGGTTGGAAGTAGCCAACCCCCATACAGTGCTACTACTGCCAAAGAATGGGCCACATGGCTGACAGGTGCTGACTAAAGGCACACCATACACAGAAGTCAATGAGCCAAGGCCAGGCCCTGCTCCCATCCACAGAATCAGGCCCAAGGAAACATAACCGCACCTTATATTCAGACACATGGAAACCAGTCCACTACCGTGCTACCACAGCAGGGGTCAGTTAGCTGGACCAGCACATGGCAACAGCAGTCACAGCCACGGAACCCAGCCCAGCATGGGCCAGAGCCACAGCCATAGCAGGGAGGGGTAGCTGTTTGGGGAAGCAATGCCTTCATCCAGTGTGCAGTAAGCCTTAGTACCCCAGAACAAAACACACATTCTGCACATACCTGAACAGAATTCACCACAGTAAAACTTAAGAGGAAAACTCAAAGTTGCTGTGTGGCTGTTGACCGGGTGTCCTCCTTATAATCAGCTATCTAGGTCTGCTGTATGGCTGTTGATCGGGAATCCTCACCAAAGTTCACCATTTAGGGTGACTGTGAAAGCCTAGTCCCCACTCTGCTGCTAGTCCTATGGGGCCAGGCTAACTGACCATGCTCCAGGGGAAGGGCAGTCTGACGGGGAGGGGCAGGGTGGCTTCCCAACTGCTGCTCAAAAGGCAGGTACCCAAAGTCCTCGAATCCCTAATCAAATGGGACGGGTTCCTATTACCAAGTTAAAAGGTCCCATTCTTGGGCCCCCAGACCGGACCAAAGTGTCTTTTTGCCCCAACAACAATAGTGCCTCCAATGTCCCCTAGCCAAATGGGGGGCCCCCTTTTTGTTCCAAAACTAAGCTGTCCTCCAGTGTTGGGAGCCAGACTCCCCATTCATTCAGGGTAGCCAAGACCACTTAATGCTCACTGCAAATACATGGGTTTCCAGCGGTGCACCGCAAAGCATCAAATCAGTAGAAATAGAGTTCACCAGGACATTCAGCCACCCCTGTCCATTCCTGTAATGCGGGCAAACTCCGAGTCCCTGGCCTAGCCCCAGACTCTCGACCCTGCGAGGTCTTTTCCCTCCTTCTTACCCACAGCAGCCAGGAACTGTAGGCCCAAAAAGACATGGTCTGAGGGAGGGGGGTTTGCAGGAAGGGAGTCCAAAAACATGCATTGCAGCTCTTAGCAGAGTACAATGTGAGAGTAAACTCAGCCCCAAAACTGGTCTAGCAATAGGATGATATGCATGGCCTCACACTGTTTGAAGAGGGCAACAGTCCCAATATTGCACTCTGCAAATCAGACACACCAGGGACACAGAGCCTCACTCCAACCCCTACTAGTACACAACAATGAAAATCAAAAGGTCTGGGGAAACGCCCAAGAGCCCAAAGGAAGCATAGAGAAAAGGGCTTACTTAGGACACCTAGCGCCACTTGAGAGGGTCACGTAGCATGCCACATGCTGGGACCAGATGGGTGCACAAGGGACCGTTGGGAGCGTTGTGATAGCAGACCAACATTCAGTGTGATACAGCTCCTCTTTTACATCCCCCTCACATGTGTAGGCTAGAAACACAACCCCACACCGATGACACCCCCATGCACACACCAGGGAGCTAGCGGGCTGGCAATGCCAACATAGCACCAACTAAAAGTTAAAAACTACCTGTATACAAGAGCATACTGTTCAAATGTATACTTATAACCTACATTTGCTAAAAAGGGTTTGGGTAGAAATAAATTGTTATTAGTAAAGTCAACCCTAATCACTGTATTAAGTTCTGAATATTGAGCTTATGCTTCCCATGACAAAGCACTCTTACAAAATGCCTACCAATATGGATGATGTGTGAATCCTACACCTTGTACTCCTCTTTGTCAACATTTTGTATACACTGATTTACAAATGCATGATTCATTGTCTGTGGGTGTGTGTGTGTGTGTGAGAGATGTAAAGAGCTCCAACACCCTATGCTGGTAAGAGAGGCACTATAAAGCAAAAAAAAATACACACAAGAGAGGGGCTATGGAGAGATGAGAGGCACTATTAATGGGTGAGGAAATCATTGAAGAACCCCAATAAAGACTGCTGTATTCTGGTGCACTATATGGTCATCATTTATTATGCTTTAAAAACTAATACTATTGAATATATAACGAAAAATGTGTTGTAGAATGCACTGTTGTTGCCAATTTTTTCAAATTTTTCTTGAGGGAGGGACCACTTATAGTGCTCAGGCTTGCTCGCTATTCACCCTGTGGCGGCAGGTTTGACAAAAGTTGCCAGGGCTGCTTTGGGTTCCCAGTCCAACCCTGGTTTCTCTCTTTAATGCAATATTCTTGAACTACAAAAAAGACTGCCATGCATATGTTCCGTTTCTCCACGCCAACTTGGATCAGGTTAGTTTATGCCCCTTATGCTTCTACTACTGTTATTAAACATGCAGAATAGTCCTACGTAGTTTATTATAAGGTAAATTGTGTAGGTCCTATTTAATGTGTTAGACTTGCCATCCTTGGCGTGGTCTCACCTGTCTTTTTTGCCTCTGCTGCCCATGTTTTGAATGTATGCTGGACTCTGTTTTTTCTGTTTTTGGTACTCTGGGCACTTTACCACTGCTGACCAGTGCTAAAGTGCAAGTGTTCTCTGTGTGAATTCAATGTGTAACTGGCTTTTCCATGATTGGCACATTTGATTTACCAGTAAGTCCCTAGTAAAGTGCACTAGAGGTACGCGGGCCTGTAAATCAAATGCTGCTAGTGAGCCTGCGTGCACTGGGTAGCCCTGTAACCATCTCAGACCTGTCACTGTAGTGTCTGTGTGTGCAGTGTTAAACTGTCAATTCGACCTGGCAAGTGTATCCACTTGTCAGGCCCAAACCGTCCCTTTTTATACATGTAAGGCACCCTAGGGTAAGCCCTAGGTAGCCCCATGGGCAGAGGGGGCAGTGAATGTTAAAGGTGGGACATGTAGTGATGTGTTTTATAAGTCCCAACAGTGAAATACTACCAGATTTGTTTTTCACTGTTGCAAGGCCTATCTCTCACATAGGTTAACATGGGGGCTGCCTTTAAATAACTTTTATGTGCAGTCTCCCTTTGGGAGCAGATGGAGCTATGGATATGGGGTCTCTGAACTCACAATTTAAAAATGCGTCTTTTGGTAAAGTTGGTTTTCAAATTGTCTGTTTGAAAATTCCACTTTTTTAAAGTGGGCATGTTCTTGCTTAGACCATTCTGTGACACTGCCTGCTTGTGTATTTCCTGTCTGGGTCAGACTGACAGTTGGGCTGGTTGTGAATCTCCACTAGACAGTGACACAGAGGGAGCTGGTGTGTAGCCTGCATATCCTGATGGGCCATCTGGGCTAGAAGGAAGGAGTGGTCACTTACACCTGAACGGGCTGTGCCTGCCCTCACAATGCAGTCTCCAACCCCCTGGAGTGTGTCTGTGGCCAGGCCTGGGCAAAGCAGGATCTTGTGAACCACAGAGACTTTCCTTTGAAGTCTGCCCACTTTAAAGGCAGAAACGGGTATAAATAGTGGACCCAAAACCCCAGATTTTCAGATTACTTCTGGAACCAATAGGAACTCATGCCAAGGAGAAGAGCTGAAAAAGGAGTACTGCTCCTTTGCTTGTGACTGTGCTTTGCTGGTTCGGCCTTTAGTTGCTGCTTCTGCCTGAAAGAGGACAGAGATTGGACTTTTTGGTATATTCCTGCCTGTGAAGAATCTCCAAGGGCTTGGACTGAGCTTGCCTCATGTTTTGAAGTCTCAGGGCCATCAAAGACTTCCTGTGCCAGCACCTGGACTCCCTGCTGAGACTCCTGCCCTGCCAAGGGGTGCCCTATCCAGTCCCTGGGCCCTTAAGAGGTGAAACTGATCGAAAAAGGACTGAAATCCACACACAGGCAGCTGTTCGCGTAAAATTTCAACGCACCACCTGCAACGCAGCTGTAAATACGATGCGCCACCCGCCTCGCAGCTGAAATCGAAGGGCCACCAGCATCGCAGCTGGCAAGTCACTGCACCACCTGCATATTGGCTTTAGAAATGCCGCAACACCCCCTGGGCCATTAGGTGTTATATATCAATATATAGGCATAAGCAGAAGAACCTCACAATTTGCCTTGCATCTCCTAAACCTCTTAGCAGATTTTCACCAAAACAAGAAACAAGCAAGCACTGTGAGATATGAAACTCATGGCAAAAAAAATAACCACCATCCTTTCAGTGATTACAAACATATGTCAAGAGAAAAATCTCCAATCGAAAATCCCATTATACTAGCGATAAAAAATGATTTCGATCCCACTTAAAAACATTGGAACCATTCTCTAATCTCTGTCAACTTTGGCAATATCTAGGTTACCTTCTGATACATTATTTTTCCAACATTTGGAGCAGATCGGTCAAAGAGGTGCAGATGCACAAACACCCCTATATATATCTATATATAATCTATCTAAATATATATTCACCTATACATCTATATATATTTATTTACTTTTAGGTGACCTTAGGCTCCTATAATAAAGGATGTATGGCTTCCATTCTGGTGAAAGGAGAGGATCTAAGAATCTAAGCCCATCCTCTAAGAAAACTACTTAAATGGTAACAATGAATGAGAGGAGGTGAAGAGAACAGAAAAAAAGAGCAAACAGATCCAAGTAAGTGAAGGCCTGATTCCTGTAATCAAGAAAAATACCAAAAGACATAACATGCCAGAACGTACGTAGTTTGACAAACAAATTTACAAGTCCAAAGTCCTCCTCAAGAGTAAAATAAGAAGCTGCTGACTGTTCCACGACAATCAATACAGTAAACCTGTTTTGGTTAGCTATATTTGAAGGAAAAGTCAAAATGAAACACCATTCTGGCATGATTCAATTATGTGATTTTTAATATGAACATCTATAGTTGTACAGTAAATCCACAACAGATTTGGCTTGTCTCAGTTCTTTGTACAGACAGAAGTGAACACACATGCTGATGGCTGAGTGGATGCATATTTCATAAATGAATTCTGCATAGATTCTTTACAAAAAGGACCAAGAGCAAGTAATCATAAACATTAACACATACATTACTTTGTTTTATTGCAATACTGTCCCAATTCATGGTTAATAAATGCAGGATAAGTATTACATTATAATTTGCTTTAATAATTCTATATTTTCAAGTCAACAATGTAAAATGGAACATGAAAATTCATATTTTGAAAGACAACAGTTTTTGTAAAAAAAAATCTCACTTAGGCATTAGGAAAACAAAACATCTTCCATTTTACCATACATGCAGTAGAATTAATGAAACTTCAAGAAAGTAATTCTTCAAAATTATCTCATACAAAAGATCTCCTAGAAGAAACCATAAAACTCTTTAAGCTACCTGGGAAAGTAACATTGTAAGTCAACATACATGCTGCTTAGGTAGTGAAAATCATGAATCTTTATGAACTTTAGGTATCCTACCCTTTACAATAAAACAGCTGTATCAAAAGTATTTTAAGTAATAATGGCCACAGTTCTTTATATCAAACAGACCTTATTCTGAACAGCATCTTCAAATTTGCTTGCGGAATAACCGCCATAAAAGTAGTCAGCTGTGACTCTTTATTGATTCGGAATTTACCTTTCTCCAAGATCGGGGTGAAGTTGCTGAACAGCATATAAACTGAAGAAATAAAATTCACTCTATAAGTGAAATGAGTCCTGAAAACATGTTTAATTCAAAAGGACATAGATGAAAAACTACCCATGACAGCCATATAATTTAAAGCCATTATGTAGAATCTCCTGACTCTACCTATACTATGATAAAAATGCACTGGGCATTTTTGAAATCTTTAAACACAACATATTCAGAGCTTTGAACTACCAACTATGTGTAAAGGTAAAAAACAGCATTAACTTCACCTGGGGACTAAAGTGTGGTATTAGGCCAATGTACAATTTATGTTTGTTAAATGAGTTACTTACCTGTCATAAACAATCCACAACTTCATTAGCCTTATACTTTTGGTCAAATATCCATTGCAGTGAAGTGAAGAATCATGGTTAATTCTCACAAAAGCTGTACAGATTACTTGACTTCATTCAGGCTACTAATAATCATCTGTGTAAATATAGAAAAGCTAAGAAGTCAAATGTTGCTAAGTTATTATAGCATATGTCAAGTTGTAGATCAGAATGAGGATGACATGAATCTATGGAAGATGCCTAAGATAGAGAAATATTGTAATGCTAAGTAATGCTTTCTACTCCTCCATGGTGAGATCTATTGATTAACATGATTGTTAGAATTAAATGCAAGTTAGTAAATGCAGAACAGGATAATGTCACTATAGGAATAGATCTTCACCTGAACAGGTTTTTGAGAATGTATTTTGCTGTGACCAAGGAAACTGCTTTCAAAAGGGGCAGGAGGATTTAAAAGTATGTTTGTGAATTACAACAAAAAGGATAGAATCCTTATGAACAAATACATTACTGTAATGGTGCCGTCGCTTGTACTTTAAACCCTAGAATGATATGGAATTAGCTGATTGTCTTTCTGGTAATAACGTCTTTAAAACATCTAAACTTTAATCAACCAGTATTTTTAGTTACTTTCCTTGAATTGTTTGGCCACAAAGAAATATATACTTTGTTTGACTTGACAAATTTAAAAATACTTCTCATTTGAAGCAGCAAAAATCAAGAAGGTCAACTTGAAGACAGAATTTTTGATTAACATAAAACCTTGCTGATGACAGAAGTCGATGTAAGTAGTAGTTTAGGAATACAGCAAAGCAACTTTTTCGTGAATAGAAAAAACAACAAAAAATCACCTTTCCAGTAAGTAATGTGACGGTGTATGTGTGCCTGGACTGAAAAATAAGACGTTTTGAAAGCAATGCCCTAATAATGTTCCTTTAGGACATTCAACAAAACATTACACATCAGTACCTTAAAACCAAACTTTTGACTATGCCTAGCTTAACAGACCATTGCAGCTAACATATGGACTGCAGTGTAAATATAATGAACATACAAGTGGGATGAATATCTCACAAACTCGCTGTAATAGATGAAAATCGATAGAACAGTATAAAAGGCTGAATAATTGCCAAATAAAGCTTTAACAGTGTTAAGGAACATACATTTGCATTTTCTGGACACACACACCCACACACACTGATCATTTTGTCTGCAAAGAAAATACCTCTAGTTCCCCTCATTAAGCAAGCACTGTCTATCAAGTACTTTCAAGTGAGGTGTCTAACATAATAGGAGGAAGGTACATTGTGGGTCCCAGTTGCTCTAGTTTGCTCCACAAACATCTGGCACAATACACATTCAAGTATGCATTAACTCATAAGTTCACACAATATATTGGAAGAAAAAGGTGGATAAATATTAACTATTCTTCAAAATAGCATTAAAGTGTGATCCAGTATTTAGTCACAAGAATTTGTAGCTTTAGTATTTTCATGCATCGGTAGACTTGTACAGTTTATAAATGGTACATGAAAAATCTTGGTTTAGATGCTAATTATTGCATTTCAATGTTAGTACTGTAAAGTATTCAGTATATATTTTAGTTTTCTGCTGGGAAGGTCAAATCTGTGGTGCATATTAGTCCAACTTGTGCATGATGTACTTCACTGTTATTGAATATTATCATAATAAGTGCAAGAGTAATAAACATTACCATTCACTAACTTGAAAAAGAGCAGGACAAACACCTGCCTACAGGAAGCTTTGAAAGCATACTCCCTAAATTGAGTAGCTTTCATACCACACACAGTCTTCAATGCAAAGGAGGCAATGTGAAATCAATGTGGCTTGTGCACCTCTTCAGCCAACCTGGTTGATTTTTTTTGTAGAACTTTTTAGGGGCCATGCTGGAGCTAGAAGCATGAACTGTACAATGAACATGCTTAGATTGCAGTGATAGGCAAGCAGTGCATGAGTATGGTCCATGGAGGGATGGGGCCTGGGGAAGATATCACCACTGCTTGAAGTGAGACAAATGTACATCAAGTCAAGAACCTGCATCCCAAGACATGCTTGGTGCTCATCAAACTCAGTGGGACCTGGCTGGCTTCCACCTAATAAATGAACCAAAGGAGACAAACATGCAAAGGTGCAGAAGAGATAAGATGTGTCATCCCTCAGGAATGGGGAGTAATGGCATAGTAATAATTAGATTTTTTTTTGCTCACCTCCCCCTACATCTTACCCCCTATTAGTTAGACATCCTGACAATTCAAATATGTTTTTACGTTTCATGTTTCATTAGGAGTATGGTAACTAATCACAACTGGGAATTGCTTTCTAAGCGTTTGATTCACACATGATGCGTTGATACATTGGACCATGTTTTATAGCATCTTAGTGACACAATCCACTATTCTTGCTAGGAGCTGGAGTATTTGGCATAAATTGGACTACTACAAAACATTTCACCAATCCTAGAAGGGAAATTATGGTTGATCTGTTTACTCCGCCTGACCCCCTAGCTTAATTGACAAACAGAAACAGTGGAATTACTGAGTTTTATAAGACAAATTTGAAGTGTGCTTTTCCAGTGCAGACCACCCTCAATTTCTTTCCCTTGTTGCTTTGGACGTTTGATTCTCATTAGTTTTATGAAATATTTCTATGCCCCTAAGCACTTAGGCCATTTTTACACTGTATTTTTCAGGGGTATCAACTGGCTTCTGGATAGCAAAAGAGATGAAAAGTCACAAAACTATGCGAATGCTGAAATCTCGACACTAGTCAAATGTCAGTGGAGCACTATTCACATGCTAGAAGAGTAAACTAATAAGTGTCTTCAGCTAGGCAGGTGTCAGGTAGATAGTTGAAACGGAGAAAAAACAAGACTGGTACATAGCCTTAAACCAATAACTGTATGAATCATCAAGGGACTTTAATATTATGCCTTTTGAGAACATTTCAGCTTTCTCACTTATTGGTCTGTTTGTATCCATTTTGCACACTTGAAATGTATTTTGTGTGACAATGATAAAAGCTCTTTTGTCTTATTTATGAAACTTCTAGGTTAACAAACCATTTTACTTGTCATCAGTGCTCACGCCTTGGAGCGTAGCTGAATTCTACAGCAGTTGCTCTCCCTTGGCCTTCCTTTGTGCTGCTTGTATAATATCAGTTTTCTTACCAATTCATCCCTATTTTGTTTCTATTGGCTCTACCAATTTCCTATTCTGTTGAGCATCTGGTCGATATAAGTTATACTATTTGTTGTAGTCTTTTGCACAACTGAGGTACTGTAACTGTATTGGCTCCCTTGTGACTATTGTGCCACCTAATTCAAACTTGTCTCCTAATGATTATGGGTGTTTGAAAGTCACATAAGACCTCTCTGAACAAAGTAGAATGAAAGTTTAAGACACTGAAAGACAATCTGTTGAATTCTGTGGTCTGAGGAATGCACTAAAATGTTGGCAAGATGCACTTTTACCTCCACCTGCCCAGTGTGTGCCATCATATCTGTTCCATTCTCCAATCATGCTCCTTCCTGTGCCCACTGTCAAGGAGGCTGGGAATCACAGACCTACAACAGAATAGAACATTTAATATTTTCTTAGCCATTTACGATTATGATGCACGTTTTACATGCCTTGTTTAATTGTTTTCATATTTTTGTCATGGTAAATTGCTAGTGGGTTTCCCCCTGTAAATGTTCAATTATAAGCTAGTTGGTCAAAAAATGTGGATACAAAATGAAAAAAAAGAACAATTGGCTCTCATATGTGCAAACATGTCTTAAGAGAAAAGCATCTATCTCTATTGAGTTACATTTTATGCAATATCTTTAATAGATGCTTAATTTAACTATTCTCATATCCCTGAAAAGCAGCCATCCTGATAGGCTGATGTGTAACTAGAAAGATGTCAAAAAAGTTAAACTTAGTAGTCTTTTTGAAGTTTACCATTTCAATGAAAATACTGAATAATTGATACCATATACTGGATAATTTAATGTAATATAAAAGGAGAAGCTATTTTATTACTAAAAGTTTCCAGTAAGCATCTTTAAAAAAAAAAAAAAAAAAAGAGAATGTACCTATGTTAAGAAGCAAATCAGTTTATCACTGATGTTCCTGTCACCCTCACAGTTTGCAGCAGTTGGTAATCTCAAGAGCCTGAACTAGCCAGTTATATCAGTAACGCAAAACTTCTAAAAGCCCTAGTCTAAAAAGGTGTATTGCTTTAAGGGATAGTAAGAGCAAGAGAAGATATTACTTGTGATTTACTTACTGGAATGTAGAGGGCAGCTTTTGCCAAGAAAGTTTTAGCCTACAATCTGTTTATTTGGCATTCAGCACTCTAATTTCCAATGGATTTATTTGAAACATTTAAAATGGACCTTTGGCTTTTTTTTTATCATAACCAGAGTAGTTCAGTACATCCTTTTAAAAACTACTATTTACAGAACTAATACTAGCATTTTTCTGACTCAGAGGATAACAATTACATCTGAGTAGAGGTTGGTGGTTTGGTCCTCACATATAACGTTGCTTACAGTGGAGGAGTAGATGTAAGTCTTGTATTCCTTTCCGAGGTTGTGTAATGCCTTTAGACTCATTTTACCAAAGTAGGGGCTTGGGAAGGTCAACTCATGTATTTCTTTCTATTCCAGAATGTTTTTTTGGAACCTGACTTTTTCCTTGCCCAGGACACACAGTTATAATGGAAATTTGGACATGCTCATAAACAACTCTTTTTTTGGAGGGACTGCTGCAAGCTTCCAGAGAAACCTTTTTTTCTATTACTTTTTCCAGAGCATTATCAAAAGGATTACGAATTAGTGCGCAACCCTGAAATATCAAATTCGCTCCTTACAAATGTGCCTGGGGTTAATTTTTGGTCATCTGGAAAACATCTGTAACATGTTCTATTTTGCTGAAACTGTCTCTTAGTGTACAAACATGGCATTATGATTTGCAATGCCATACCGTAAAGAAGTCACAGAGGACATTTTATTGACATAGTCCAACTTCCTATTTTCCCTCAGAGGGGTAAGGGTCAGAAGAAAGTGAAGGAGCAGATCTGCAGTTTACAAAAAAAATAATTTGGCACATGTTTTCAATTACATACATAGGTGTCAAGTTTGGGAGCATGCACGCCTGTGACAACATCTGTTGACACAAGGGGGCTCTGTAAAATGCCGGCAGATGATCATTAGAAGAGGGCTTCAGGGAAGCAAAGTAGACTTCAATAAGAGATTGAGTCATACGACCATGGCAAGTTCCTGGAGGTTCCTAGTAAAACTATTGATTAGGTTTTGTTTCATAGTCTGAAAACCTGTTTCTGGAACATTTCTCTGGTGACACGGCAACAATAGACATCAACTTTGTGTTAGCTCCAACATCAAAAGCCTCAAAGGTGAAGACGACTTCAGAGGCACATGTTGTCAGGAGGGCAGCAACTGTGTCAGGATAGTTGCTACCCTGAGTGCTTAATTAAGTTCATGTATCAATGTGTATTTAGACATCAGATGTTCAGGAGTCTGTTTGAACATTAATGGTTTAGAAGGAAAGCTAAAGGGAGAGAGAGACTTTGTGAGTCAGTCAATAAAATGGGTCATTTCTAAATGTCTTATAAATCTGTTTGCTTAAATGGAGTATATGTATAGAAAGATTTGCACAGGAAGTAAGTCCACCAAGGTTGATCAAAAGTTTTTCATCCTTTATTTAACAAACAAAAATCATGGAAAATACTGTATATAAATAGGATCTGAAAAGAAGAATCATTTATGTTTGTAGTGAAGGTCCTTGAGGCACCTATTTGGCATCTAAATGTCTAAGCAGAAAAAAAACCCACATAGATACAATCATCCTTAATCCATTCAAAAGCCAAATGTTTAATTCTTCTAGTCAGACAGTCTTGAACCAACAGTCTTGGTAACATACAAGATTGCATCTTTCTTATGTGGAAATTCTCAATTGACTACCATTTCAGGGAGCAATTGATATAAGTAGGCTTCATGACAACTAAGATTGAATTTTCTGAAATAGAACACAGGAGAAATTGGCAGTAAAAAAGAAAAATTAAAATTGCGGCACTGATTAAAAATACAATAAACAAGAATAGAATATAAAGTGCCATTTGGCCACCAATTGAAATAGTAGTCTTTTTTACTTCTAGTAAAAAGAACTTGAAAGTTCAGACTCACAATAATTGTCAAAGCACGCACTTTGAAAAGAAAAACAAGGTCATGTGATTAACAGCCTACAAATAGTCTTGCAAGAATATTAATGCAATGTGACAAGGAGTGGGAAGGGTACAGACTAGTTCTATTATAGTCTATCCAATATGATAGGAGTCTACTCGAAGCCATCGGCTGTAGAACATTATTTTTCATGATAGAGCTTCAAGATCCTTACAGTGGCACAAAATGAATTCTACGTCTAAGATAAAAGGTGTAAGCCTTTTTCCAGATTATGGCTTGTTATTGCTTTAATCTAAGAATTTGACACTGAATGTGACAGCATTTTACACTTAAATTGTGCTGGTGATTACTGTACCGCAAAAGGAATGTCTTTTGCCACTGTTCCATTTAGAAAGTATTTTCATTTGGAAATCAACAGAATGTCAGGCCAAATGCCAACCATACTTTTATTTCACTAAAGTGTAAAAATACCAGCCAATTAGGCATGACAAAGCACACATAAAAGTATATAAATAAAAAGAAGCGTCACAAAAATTACAGGACCAGTGTGATTGGAAAAAGTGGTTGCCAAAGAACTGATGAGCACTGTGACCGTTCCTCATCAAAATAATGTTATACCCTTTACTTATCTTTCAAGTACAATTGTATATACATAAGATTTAACATCAAACCTTTTCAGTGCTAAGACAGATTGCCCCTAATAAAAGAAAATGGGTCAGTTCAGTTCAGTCTTAACAAAGGAAACATATTTTAATTAAGTACGAAACCCATCCACTAAAGTGCATCTGAAAATACCTTAGTAAGTGCTGCTTCTACAGTTGCCCATGAAAAACAAAACATGGTTATTACCTGAATCAAATTCTATCTTATTGAAGTAGCAAATATATTTATCACTGAATAACTCTCAAATTTAAACAGGTATTCACAAAGTGCAGTGCGTACGACATGGGGGAGGGGAGCTTCAAATTTTGGCGAGAAACACTGAGGTTTAAAGGGGACGGGGAGAGAAAGTTAGAGTTTCTGAAATACCTTTCTTTAGGCTTCTATTTCAAGAATCTCATCCTATTTTCATGGAGAGCTCATTAGACTATACAAATACTTCTTCAGGACTACGGCACAGTCAAATGTTAAAGCATCGCAAACCAAATGTATTGAACTGCTACAAAAAAGTTGAATTGCTTTTATCACCAACTAGATCAGTTGCTGCTGGTATTGTTAATGAATTCATGTAACCAAATAGGGTTGATGCAAGTAGTGCTACCTTATTCTTTTTTAAGGGACTTAATTATTCAGAATAAACAACTTAGTAATGTCAGACTATATCCCCATAGAACTATAGCACTTGGGTATTCCTTACAATACCTCAATACATGACATAGAATTGAGGAGCACAACACAACCATATCAAAAAGAACAGAAAAGCTATGCCCACAATATCAGAATATATATGGTTTGCATGTGTAATGCTTTCCCAGTGTTAAGAAATGCAGACAGTGTTAATTCAAGTTCATTCATCCCTCAACCAGCCTTACGTACAAAACATTTGGAAATTTGACTTGCCTTTTACCAGTACCTATCTACTGTAAATCAAAAAAGATGTTCCATGCGCAAGTTTGGTTAATGTCACATACCAAATCAAGTTGTTTCTGTAAGTTAAAACAATGTTAGTCATTGCTCAAGACCCAAAAGAACACTAGGACTTTTGAGATTTGAGTCTATATGCAACCAAGAAAGGATATATAAGATTGTTTGTAGTTTGAACACCAGTGAAATCTGCTGAGCTAAATTATTTCCTGATAAATGCTACATTTTCATTAAGGAATGAAACATCAAAAGGCATCAGTTTCTAATTCAGGCACGTTATTTGTCTCTGTAGTATGTCAGGTATGCCTTTAAAGATTCTGGTAGAGGCAGACTCATAATTTTTTCTCTGAGTAAATTCAGCGGTGATTCCTCTGGCTTCAAGGTTTCACTGTGTTCTTTTTCCTCTTCCTCTTTGTTATCCTCCTCCATCTTTTCATCATCATCACTGTCCAGCGGTTGGGGAATGAGCTGATTTCCTACAAACACATAGGTGCTAATTCTACGTCTACGACACCTTCTTCGCTTTCGTTTTGGTGGTGCTTTCTGAGGGATACCCTTGGCCTGCATTTCTTCATTAATGAAGTTTCTTAATGTACGCCGGATGTAGATTCGGGCCAAGTCTTGCAGATTTCTGACAGCACATTCAGCTGAAATAAAGAACAGATGTATTATTTTACTAGTCCATACAGATGTTAAATGTAATTTTAGTGCATTCTTAACTTTGCATTTATGTAATGTTGGTGCGCAAAATATATTTGAAAGATATTGGTACACCTTCTGCACCACTCAATTTCACAGAATAGGATAGCTATTAGGCTAAGTTCATTAAGTGTGCCCTACTGTAATCATAATGTGTTACCAAAACAAAACACTAGTTCTCATGACACACCGGCACAAAACATTGTAATCAACCCAATTTGACAATACTACTGTGTAAAAGTATATTTGCCAAAGCTGAAGAAAGGTGACCCTGCCCCTTCAAGCCATGCCACTTTGAGCCTTGATACAGTCATCCAACACTGAGTAATATATATTATTTAAACCCGATATCCCACCAGTTAAAGAAGATGAATATTTCTGTTTTATGACAGATCCACCATCCTGCAACTTTGTGTTAAACTTCCCTCTAAGTTACCATGATCAGGAGACAATGTTTCAGGAATTGACACCAGCATTTGACCCAGAAGTCCCATTTAAACATGAAATTGCTGTTGACACCCCTTTCCCTTCAGAGCTGCATTAGTCTAAGGTACTCCTTAGCGGGAAGACTTGCTTATGGAGGACATTCAAATTTGCCACAGATTTACAACTCAAAAAAACAGTAAATTATGAAATAGTGAATGAGGTATGCTAATAATCCACTAACCACACCCAACTGCCTTTGGGCTAAGTTCCATTTACATGGATGTCAGGAGATGAGAATTCCAAAAGCAAGTAGTACCATTCCGTTGTCTTCATATAGTTTCCCTTTGAATCTGCACACTCATATTTTAGACTTTAGGGAAAAGAAAAATAGAGTTGGAATAAAAAAGTGACAACTCTTTCTCTAAACATTTAACTACTGGTGTGTATTTGAATACCAATAATTATGATTAACACCTCTGCTGGACGCACTGTTAACATCTGGTGTGACTAGCACGTCACAAGTTCGACTCACGGCATGGTAAACAGAATTTCACCCTGCAGATTTTGATAAACTGAATCCTACTCGTTAGAAATGGGTTCTCTGGTTGGTAGTCAGTTGGTACTCTGTCCAAGCAGGGACCTTCACTCTAGTCGGGGCAAGGGAGATACACACTTAGATAACCCCTGCTCATCCCCTTGGTAGCTTGGCACAAGGAGTCAGGCTTATCTCAAAGGCAATGTGCAAAGTATTTGTACCAACATGCACATTAATACATTGAAAGCACTACAAAATGGACACCACACCAGTGTACAAAAATGGGCAATAGTTATCTAAATCAAACAAGATCGAAATGACAAAAATACAACACAAAGAAGTCAAGATATGCATTTTTAAAAGAAAAACAGTATTTTTCACTGGCAGAGGTCCCTCTTGAATTCAGAAGTAATCTGTCTTTTAAGTGGGTAAACTTCAATGGAAAGTCTCTGTTGTTCACAAGATCCTGCCTTGTCCAGGACTGGCTCCAGACTCACACCAGGGTGTTGGAGACTGCATTGTATGAGGGCAGGCACAGCCTATTCAGGTGTATGGGACCACTCCTCCCTCCACCCTAGCTCAGATGGCCCATCAGGATATGCAGGCTACACCCCAGCTCCCCTTGTGTCACTGTCTAGAGGGGATTCACAACCAGCCCAACTTTCAGCCTGACCCAGACAGGGAATACACAAGCAGGCAGAGTCACAGAATGGTTTAAGCAAGAAAATGCCCACTATTTAAAAGTGGCATTTTCAAACTGACAATTTAAAAACAAAAACTTTACTAAAATATGTATTTTTAAATTGTGAGTTCAGAGACACCAAAGTCCATATTTTATCTGCGCCCAAAGGGAAACTGCACTTAAAAAATATTTAAAGGCAGCCCCTATGTTAAACTATGAGAGAGATAGGCCTTTGAACAGTGAAACCCTAATTTGGCATGTTAGGACATGTAAAACACATGAGTACATGTCCCACCTTTAACATGCACTGCACCCTGTGCATGGAGCTACCTAGGGCCTACCTTAGGGGTGCCTTACATGTATAAAAAGGGATGGCTTGGGCCTGGCAAGTGGGTACACTTGCCATGTCAAACTGGCAGGTTAAAACTGCACACACAGACACTGCAGTGGCAGGTCTGAGCTATGTTTACAGGGCTACCCATGTGGGTGGCACAACCAGTGCTGCAGACCCACTAGTAGCATTTGATTTACAGGCCCTAGGCACCTCTAGTGCACTGTACTAGGGGCTTACTATTAAATCAAATGTGTCAATCATAGAAAAGCCAATTACACATACATTTTACCCAGGGAGCATTTGCACTTTAGCACTGGTCAGCAGTGGTAAAGTGCCCAGGGTACCAAAAACAGCAAAAACAGAGTCCAGCACACAGTCAAAACATGGGAAACAGAGGCAAAACGACAGAGGGGACCACACCAAGGATGCCAGGTCTAACACTACTGAATAGCAAAATAGTAACACTGCACTAAGAAACACCTACATTATGATACAAAAGTATGTGTGAGGGTACTGGGTATTTCAATGTATGACAATGTGGGTATTTTGGATTAGCTGTTTCCAAGTCAGCATGTTCTCTACATTCAGCATATAACAGGTAACCTGAGAGTCAACATCCTCAGTGAGAGGTATTTGGTCGAAGTGCTTGCTCTGATGTCATCTAAGAGAGAAAGAGGGACAACCTGTGTGAGCAACATGACAGATCCTTTATTTATAGCTAGATCTGTCATTCCTGATCAAAGAACATTTTGTTTTGCTCATAACTTTAGTGTAATTTGATAAATCTGCATAAAACTAGTTGAAGTTAAATACAGTATTTCACTTCGGCTTAAACATTATTATTATTTTTTTTCAAACAAACGTTCTATTAAAGCACTTTTCAGCAGAAAGCATTATAGATCTTAATCATCTATGGATTATCGCCCATTACACAACAAACCATATTCAAAGAGGAAGACCCAAAAGTACAAACTCAAACTATATAACCCTCAGGCAGGGGTGTGCAGAATGAGTAAAAATGCTAAAACAAAAAACATCAAGAACAAATCAACAGTCCTGTATTCTCCAGGTGTATCAATGAGTTGCAACATCACAAAGCGACATAGGATAATCTCACACGTATTGTAGGTATAGGACCTTCCCAGATTTCTCTGGCCTCTAATCAATCACAAGCTGCTCTTAGATGGATTAAACACAAATCGCTGAGCTCAATTTCAATTTGGCCAGGAACAATAGTGAGACTTCAAATTTATGAGAAATTGTATCTTGTTTAATATTCTACAGTTTCTCTCTCTTTTTTATGAGGCACTTGACTAAACGCAGGAAAAAAAAACAGCTAATTTACTTTGTGTTTCTGGTCCTTCCAGCTACTCTACTCATTGTATCTCTCTGAGCCGGATCCCCCAGCTCAACCATTGGCGTTCCAGCACTAGTTGCCCTTGTCTGTGGGTCTCTAGTTTGAATCCTTACTTCCTTCCACATGTCAAGTTGTACCTTCAGGTCATCTCTAAGATCTGCATCCTAAAAAATGAGTGACATCTCTCATATATACACCCTTCAGCAGAGACAGCATGCACAAGAGTTTCACAGCTCTTGAAAACTTATCTAGACTCTCCACTGCCTTCTCCCACCGCAACACCAATGTGACTGCACAATCTTAAAAGTCTTCACATGACGGCGTGGCCTCCCTCTGGGACCTCACTTTGCATTTTAGACACTGAAGTCTCTAATATATGTCCAGGACCTGTTTCTCCTTCCGAATAGCTTTGCCCTCATCTCGTTCAGCTTCAACTCCAAAGACCTTCCTGTTTATCAATGTAGGTTCATCTTTCATCTCCTGCACTAGATGGCATTGCAGGGATTCCATCTGACACAGAGGTCACACAGTGGTTTCAATCTTCCTCCACATCTTAAGTGTGGCCACCGGTAGAGAAATAGCATGCTTTAAAAACAAATATTTTACCCTTATATGTTGTTCATTTTCCATTGAGGCAATGCTTCCAGAGGTGGTGTTTAGGCCCTGGGCAGGAAGGCAGATGAGCCCCAGAAGCATTACTGTTTTCTCAGGTTCAGAGTAAAACATACCTGAGGTCATCCAGTGGAGGGCAGCCCAATGGTCCCTTTGCCTATTCTGATAATACCTTGCCCAGCAAACACTGGGTAACAGCCCACACCATGAAGGACTGTTGCGGTGCAAACTGCAATTTTACAAAAATAAAAAAAGAGCAGAAAAGGAGGAAACTCAGGGCAGGGGATCACCTCATAAGCTCTCACAGCGCTAGAGAAAGAAGCACCCTAGAAGCCAGAGGGGCCCTCACAAATGTGCACGTCTCTCTTGGTGCCCTAGGAAGGGGCACCATCAAAATCAATCAATGTTTGTGGTGCTGCCAGGAGTGCAGTAATCCCCACAAGTACCCTCACAAAGTTTCCCCGAAGTCTCTCAATGGGCTTACATTTATGTCCGGGAAGACATCTGCTTTACTGTCAAGCACTGCTGGAGCTTGAGCATTTGCCCATAAGCTTTGGAGTTAAGGGAACTCCTGATGGTGAGTACTATTTTGCAGCATTTTAAATGTAAGAGAAAGACATGCACACATTTTGTTGAACGTTGCAATTATTTATTGATAACCTTTTTTGGCAGTCGTAGAAATGCTATACTGACAATGACAAAGTGAACAATAAGACATTACATGCTCTAATGAAGGTCATTGTAAGGCAGTACCATCCTTAGTGATTTTAATGATGTAGCATTGTCTTGTGACATATTTCTGTTCCTAATAATGTGGTGACACCCTCACAAAGCCACAAGATTGTTGTGTAGAGTTTTTCATTTTTTATTTGTGTTGTTGGATCATTAGATAATTCATTTTGCTTGGGTAGACACTGCAGATTCGGGCCCATTTTTGGGGAAAACATTTTTTTAAATGGCAGGTCTGTTGCAGTGATAATGTAATATTTCGGAACCATGGGACATATATACTTTCTTTAGGTGTCACAACATAGTATTATGGAGGTCAACTAGTCCTATAGAGACAGAAAATAACTCCTCAGAGCAACCCTTCTGCCACTTTCCAAAATGGCAGCTATAATAGATGAAGCAGAGACGTATAAAGAAATTAAACAAATAATAATGTTTTTTAATCCTTTTATGTATACACCAAAGAATGTTTATGATCTGAATATGAAAAAAATAATGTTATCACTCCTGTTTTTGATACACTTTCATAGTTCACTATATATATTTTGGCAATCGCTTGTGGTACATTTGCAGGAATGTTGAGCATTTGAACAGAGCATATCAACAGGGAAATCTTTTTGTAGCATAAGTTTTGCAAGTACGTGTACGTGTAAATTCTGTGGGTAGAGGCTTTAGAAATTTTGCAGGATTTATTACCTCATCAATATCTTCCCAACCAAATTCTCACAGTTCTTCGTCCACATGTGCATGATCCAAAACATTTACGCGTCATCTGATCAAGTACAATGTTCTTTTAATGTGTCCTCGCACAGAATATGATGTCGGTGAAACATATGTATGCAGGCACCAACTCCTCACTGACCATCATTTCACTTGCAATAATTGGAAATTCGGTTTTCACTGAAGCATCAGTAATGTTTTGGTGAGTTAAAATCTCCAAGTTCAACTTGTTCGATGTTGATGACCAGAATTTATCAAGTTGCACAGGTATAAGTATCAATTTTTTTGATGCAGGCAAGGTCAATTGTTCTACCTGCAGACATTCATCTGATTTTCTCACATTCTTTGACAGAAAGTCAATGTGCAGTTCCTACAAGGTGTGCTCTGAACGACTTTTCCAAAAATTTGCATGGATGAAATCTTGACCATTCGCAACTGTGACATATAGGCGGTCATTCCAACCGCGGCGGGCGGCGAATGACCGCACCGCGGTCAAAAGACCGCGGCGGTCATTCTGGCTTTCCCGCTGGGCCGGCGGGCGACCGCCAAAAGGCCGCCCGCCGGCCCAGCGGGAAAGACCCAGCAACGATGAAGCCGGCGGAGTTGCTGGGGTGCGACGGGTGCAGTGGCACCCGTCGCGATTTTCAGTGTCTGCAAAGCAGACACTGACAATCATTATGGGGCCCTGTTAGGGGGCCCCTGCACTGCCCATGCCAGTGGCATGGGCAGTGCAGGGGCCCCCAGTCACCCGTTCCCGCCATCCTGTTCCTGGCGGTAAAAACCGCCAGGAACGGGATGGCGGGAAGGGGGTCGGAATCCCCATGGCGGCGCTGCTTGCAGCGCCGCCATGGAGGATTCCCTGGGCCAGGGGAAAACCGGCGGCAAACCGCCGGTTCCCCTTTTCTGACCGCGGCTTTACCACCGCGGTCAGAATGGCCCAGGAAGCACCGCCAGCCTGTTGGCGGTGCTTCCGCGGTCCCCGGCCCTGGCGGTCATGGACCGCCAGGGTCGGAATGACCCCCATAGTCCACAACAACAGCAGTTTTCAATGAGGACTCATTTTTTAATTTAAATTCTTCAGGTAAAAGTTTTTTTTCGAGCTCTTCTATTACATTGTGCTTCACTGGTTTGGTTGCAGCATCTCCATGAAATAAGACATTTGTTGAAAGAAGATTATGCAACAGAGTGCCCTTAATAAATTCACCTTTCTAATGTTACATCCATGGACATAACTCTTAATATGGCAATTAAATCATGGAAATTTAGGTTTAGTGATGTCAAATATATTTTTCTCTTTTAATACATATCTCTCCTGCTTCAGTTCTGCTCATAGTTTTGGTCCATGTTGTAGGACTTCTAGTAGTTTGTATCTTTATATCATTATCCACATATTGGTTTGTCATGAAGTTGTTTAGCCGCACAGGGTCAGTCATTTTAAAGGGGTTTCTTTGCTGCTGCATGAAATGAAGGCTGTCAGCATGCTTATTAAATTGCTCCTCTCTTTCCCACAAGTTCATGGTGAGGAACATTTTCATGATGGTCCATTAATTTTGAACTTGTCCTCTCTCTGAAAACATTGCAAATAAAAAAGGACTTCATGGTAAACTAGATGCCTTTGAGCAACATATTCACTTTTACGTGCCTGACCAACAATTTCCTTGGAACTTTGTCTGTCCCAGTTTCATATCTGGAGCCACAGCATTGAACCTTCCCTCTCTGTCTTTTACCACAAAATGTCTTTGGATGCATTTTCTCTAGAGGTATGGTTTTTCCACCTCTAGCTTCTTCACTCTTTCCCAAACACCAAGACCCATATCTGAGGTAGTTTACACAATCAAAATCACAAAACATAGTAATAAGTGGCTCCACAGTCTTCATGTGCAGCTCCCAATCACCTTCCTGATCATCATGCACCAAGTTTTCACTAGAGCCTTAAATATTTCCCCAATATCTGCATAGTTCAGATTTTTCTTCACATTCTTTGACAAACTATGCAAATTTGGTTTTCAGGTTTTGGTTTTCTCATTTTGAACTGAGTGTACTGAATATTGCCTGGCTTTGCATTGTCTTTTGAATGAAATGCACCCTGTGCCTTGTTCACTTCTGAGATAAAATATACAAAACCTAATGTGTCATTTTTGCTCCAGAAAGCATTCCAACGCAATGTTTCTACAGCCTCAGATATGAAGAGCATACCTTGTAACGAACAAACATAACGAGTTCCGCTCAATAGACTTGACAATTTTGCTTCCAAAGATTTTACCCTCAATAAGTAAATTGTCTATGCCACATCCACTGATATAATTTGCTGCATACCACAACGTAATTTTTGTCATGTGGAAAACGCCCATCACTGGATAAAGATCATCAAATTCTACTAGATTGTTCATAAAAATGTCAGCTACAATAGAGAAAAACCCTTCAAAGTAGAAAATTAACAGGATAGGCTGGTACTCAAGCTGAGCACGCACATTTTACAATTTTGTTTTAAAGCTGTGTATACTGTTGCGTAGTTTGTGACTAGAGATGGTATTACTAGTAAAAACCCAACCTTCTTCAGTGGGACGGTATTCCCAGCCCATGGAGGAACTGGCTTTTCTTCATTCTTCAGTCCGCACCAAATAAGCAATATGATAAATTCAATTGTATCAGCTTTGTGGACCACAGCATCAAGTAGAAGAAGATCCAGGTCCTTAGCCCACTTCGAAACTTTCTGGTAGGCTCAGGTGTATTGATGGCTTATAGTGATTTTGCACAAGTTGGCAAGGCCGTTGGGTTATAGGTTTTGCAGCTTTGTTTGTTTATGTCTACAGCTAACACAGCTTGTTTTCCAGTAGCTACTTCATTGATACAGTCTTGAAAAATCCCCATGGCAGTATTATGTGTGCTGGATGTTCCAGACAAAGAACAACTGTCTTCAAAATCACAATTGTCAAGAGCAGCAATTGTGAAGCCTTTCCTGGTAAAGTGACTTGGAAGTGGTGAGCTTTTGCTTTCACAAGATTTTAAAGAACAAGCTGCTAACGAGTTCCTGCTCCATACTATGTCATTATAACTTGTTGATACACCAATCCCTTATCATTTAAGTGATTAACTCTCTACTTTTGCATTTGTCATAGATTGTGTGGACAGTCATCATGTGTAGCAGAGTTTTCTTTTTGCCGTGATGTAATTCATAAAACATGATTTGGAAGAGACAGTATATTTGCATAGCATAATCCTGTCGGTTCATGGGATTGTCTCAATTTTTTCGCGTATATCTTCAAAGCCATCTTCAATGTTGACAGCTTCTGTTCTGAACTCAAGAAATTTAGTTTGTAACAGTTTTGCTTCGCTGTTATTAAATAATGATGTAAAAAATGTTAAGAGAAGAGGCATTCTTCTTGACTCCAATGATTTGTGAAGCGCTGGCGCATCACAAAATTTGTAATCAAGTCTAAAATCTAAATCTTTCAGGACATTTCCTAAAATGGTTCCTGAGGATTTTACTGCATCCTGTGATTTTATTTTAGCAGGAAGAACTTCAGGAGTAAACTCAGCTGAAAATACCGTAAGTGGCTCATTTGTTTTGTTAGACTGACAGAAATGAATTTTGTCACTGTACATTCTCAGCAGATAAATCTTAATTTCATTATTATGGATCAATACAGTTTCATCAATGTTGACCATTATTTCTCTGATCTCATTGAATGTGAACCTGTAGCCAACACTCAGGAGTGGCTTTAAAACTTAATTAGCTTTTTCAAAGAGTGCAAACTTAACGGAAAGCTAGCAGTTCCAAATCTGCTGGGAGCTCACTGCACATTCATATTTTTTAAAGTATGCATGCATGCAGTTCAGATGGGAATCAAAATATGCTGAAAATACATTCACCTCGCTGTTTAGATCAGCTACTTGACTGAACACTTCAGCTTGGAAGAAACTAGCTCCAGATAAAAACATGCTTGACCTTTGAGACTCACATACTTTATTCCTTTGTCAATCCCTTTGGCCCTTGTTCTGGCAAAGCCACAGGTAACACATTGAAGATCCTCTGCTTTCTGATCAGTTGTTTCAGGTGGATGTGGGGTAGCCATTGATCTTCTAAGTGGATGGGCATTGGGTTCGATTGTTGTCACTTTATTAGAAGACTCGGATTCTTGTTGTGATTCACCTGTTTCTGCTATCTTTTAAGAGTTTTTCCAGGCTTTTTTTCCATTTTATACGACTTGTAGCACTTGTTGTTACAACAATAAAATATTTGATCCTCTTCACCCATCAGTTCCAATCTCTTGAGAACTTCGTTTTGCTGTATTTCTGCAGCATCTCAAACTCTCTTCTGCACAGCACATATTTCTTTGTTGAAGGAGTCCTCAGATTTTGTAGTCAGCAACATTCTGCAAGGAGGTAAAGCTCCTCTGCTACCACCAGCTTTGCTCATGTTTATGAATTTTAATCAATGGAAAGCCCCATACAAAAACAATATTAAAATAAATAACCAATACGATGGCTAAAGCACACCGTTATAGTGCTGCCTTTTTTAAATGGCAAAAAGGTTGCTCTGATGAGTTATCTTCTGTCTCTATAAGACTACTTGACCCCAAAAACGTATGTTTTGACACCAAAATGAAATATATAGGTCTCATGGTTCCTGAAACATTACATCATCATTGCAACACATTAACCATTTTTTTAAATGTCATCCAGAAAAATATTTTCCCGGACTAGCAATGTCTACTCAAGGTAAATTACTTCTCTAATGATACAAGTACACAAATCAAAAATGAAATTCTGTAGACAAACTTTTTTATGGCGGGCCAGGATTAATTTCATTGTGTCTAGTGCATATGGGAGGCATTTTGGTTAAAGGGTTCAGGGCTTTCTAGGGCTTTAAACTGTTAGGAGGATGCCACCAGAGGTGCTTCCACCTGGCATCATGCATATCTTTTAAATAAATATATAGCATTGAGTAATGTGTTTAACAGTATACTTTTACTTTTCATAAGTAAAAGCACTGCACAGAAAATGATTTATTGGGGGCTGCATCCCGAAAGACTAGGGTACTAGACCACACCAACCCCACTAAGGAGTCTTCAAGTGCAACAGAGTGGTACTTGGTTCCCTATAGATGAAAAGTTGGGGACATATCTTTGCAAAAGATACATCTCTCGCAACTAATAACCCACTTTCTTACAATAAAGAGTAATCCACCTGAATATTCTCAGCTTTGACAAGCAAAATCCTTTGTTTGTTTGATCTGTTTTCCTAAACTTTTACCTCTGGTCATTGTAAAATTGTAAATGTCTTAACATCTAGTAAGCTCATTCAGCTGCTATGAATGGTAGCAGGGAAAATGGCTGCAAACTAATTTTGCATGCAGTCAAAACTTTTAGGCTAAACCCTGGATTGGTTGACAAGGGTACCCTGTTTTTGGCTTGAATTTCTCCAAATCTTCATGCTGATATTAAAGCCAGATGTTTTCCTTGATAACATCTGCCAGGACACTATGGGGGTCATTACGACATTACGACCCTGGCTGTCAGTGGTAAAGCGGCGGTAAGACCGCAAACAGGCCAGCGGGAAAAAAAAATGGAATTATGACTGCGGCGGTTACCGCCGTGGTCATCCGCCACTTCACCATTCCGACTAACATGGCAGTGAAGACCGCTGGGCTGGAGATTGCGGTCTCCAGCCCAGCGGTCGTCACTAGACAGCCGACGGTATCAGGACCATGCATACCGCCATGGAATTCTTTCCCTGGCACTGATAGGGATCTCCTCCACCCCCGCTACCCCACAAATCCTCTCCCCACACCACCCACACCCCTGCCACCCCCCAAAGGTGGCACAACCCCCCTCCCCACCCCGAACATGCACATATACACACCCCTACACGCACACACCCCGAACATGCACATATACACACCACTACACGCACACACCGCCAACATGCACATATACACACCCCTAAACGCACACATACACCCCGACAACACATACCCGCACTCATACAAACAGACATGTACACCGTCCGACCTGCACACATTTCCCATACACACAACACCCCCGCACGCATACACTCACTCACTCACCCCCTCTACACTCTCACACACACACCTCCATGCACGCACACAACACACAACACCCCCCCAACCCCCTTCCCTAACGGACGATTAACTTACCTTGTCCGTTGATCCTCCGGGAGGGGACGGGATCCATGGGGGCAGCTCTGCCACCAGAACACCGTCACCAGAACACCGTCACCAGAACACCGCCACACCGAATCATGGGATGTGATTCAGTGGGTGGTGTTCTGTTGACGTGGTGGTGGAGGTTGAGCAACCTCCACTTTCCCGCCGTCCGCCAGTATGGCGGCTTTCCATACGAAAAAGGACGGCGAGCTGCCAGCGGTCATAATACGCGGCGCGGAAGACCGCCACCACTGGCGGTCTTCAGCACGGCGGTACCTCGGCGGTCTTGCGAAAAGACCGCTGAGGTCGTAATGACCACCTCTATGTATTGGTTCAAATGGCTCTCTGACGACCATACTTAATTCCTATGCGGTGTACTTGTGCACAAGTGCGCAAAAGACCTTGCATTCATTCTATTACTACTCAAATGGAAAACCTGAGTTCTTAGGTCTCCTGAAAAAGCTGCCAATTGATCCTTAGCAGATAAACAACACAACTCCTCTTCTGTTAGACCAGTGATTCTCAAACATTTTCGAACTATTACCCACTTTTTAGAATGACAAACTTCCAGGACCCACCTACTTTAATGGACATGGAGAAAGGCAATTTTTTAGTATTACTAACGTTTTGTGTGGTAGAGCATTGTCATTTACAGATAGCACATTTTCTACTGAAATGGGCAAACTTTGCACAGACATACAGCTTTACTGCTAGAACTATAATTGGGAAGAAACTCTGGGTGCTTTAAGGATGTTTCTATAAGAAAGTGGCATTTTAAAGGCCCAAACCTTAGGTCTACAAAAGCTGGGCACACAAGTATTGAGACACTAAGCTTTGACACAAACACTGACTCTGGGCATGATTTAGAGTTTGGCAGACGGGTTACTCCGTCACAAACGTGACAGATATCCCGTTCGCCGTATCACGATCTCCATAAGCTATAACAGGATCGTAATACTGCAGACAGGATATCTGTCAAATTTGTGACAGAGTAACCCCCTTCACCAAACTCAAAATCAGGCGCTCTGTTTCCTGGATAACAAAAAAGGGGTATGAACTGAAAGGTCCCAAAGGTCTTTGAACCAGAACTGTTTCACACATATGATGCTATTATGATTACTCTGCCAGGTTCTCTCTTCATTTTCTGCAGGACCCAGGGGATGAGCAGTATCAGGGGTGAAAGAGTAAATACATTTCCCTAACCAGGGATCCTAAAGTGCTTCCCCGATCAAGCTAGCTGCAAGGTTTCGACATTTAGTGTTGGTCGACATTGCCAATAGATCTAATTAGGGTTTGACCCACTACTGGAATAATATACCATAATTGAGTTGAACTCTCAAATCATGGCAGCCTACATATTTCCTTGCCTAGGGTGTCTGTTGTCTCTTTCTGCAAGTCAGGAGCATGTTCCACAGGCAACTTGATGTTGAGCTGCAAGAAGCAATGTCATCGTTTATGTGATTCCCTCAACAACTATTTGGATTTCCCTCCCTTGTTCTTGGATTTAATATAACATTGTCATGTTGTCCATTCTCATCTTGACATCCATTTGCTTTATGGGGGGTACAAATGAGTTCAATACAAGTCTCATCACTCTCAAAACTAGCACATTTATGTATAGCTTTTGCTTCCTATAGACCATAGTCCTCTTGCCAAAAGGTTCTTCAAGTGTGCCCCCAACATTTCATAGAGGAGTCTATTGTCAAATGGAAGTAAAGTATGACCTTGTTGTAAGAAACTGGGTTACTAGTTGTGCAGGATATGAGGCCTGCACAGGTAATAGGTCCACAATCATTTGCCTACTGGGGACCAAGTATCCAAATGTAGCACTGGACTCTACAGGTAGCGAAGCAGATCAGTCCAAGGACTACTCAGGGGAGCTAGTGTGAGCAGGCAATCTCCATCCACTGGAAAGCAACAAGAACACTCACTAAATGATTGTCCAGTCAGTGCTTTTCACAAAATCACAACCTCCGCCCCCACTTTTAGCAGACCTTGGAGCTGCTCTTTTGTTGTGTTGGTAGGGGCAGAATTCATCACCCTTACTGCCTCAGGGCCCCAGGAGGGGTCCTTGTAACTAGCTGCACCTGTTTGGGAGAAGCGATATAAAGCACAACTGTGTTCAGTGCTGTTTGGGACCTGGGAGATTCTCTTTCATTGTGCTGCAGGGGCAAACTTCATCACCTATTCTGCCTCAGGAGACAGCCCTTGTAACTAGCTGCATCTGTCTGGGAGAAGTGCTATAATGCATGACTGTGCTCACTGCTGCGTTGGACACGCCTAGGAGAATGCCCGGATGAAGACTATGCCAAGAGTCAGCCCATCTGCGACCCTCAGTGGCCCGATGAGACTGGACTGGGCCCACTCTCTTGGTCGTGGTTTTTATTTCAGATCTGCTTTTGTATGTATTTTCTGGGTTCCCCTGAGTTGTACTGACTATACAGCACCTGACTGGGTCTTGCCTTTTGAAGCAAGTTGATATTCACTCACAGGAACACTGTGCTTGGACTTACCCTTCTGTACCCTCAGATTTGCACCTCCTGCTGTCTTGGTCTATAGTTCTCAACAAACTTGTGCATTGTACTCTTAATCTAATTAAACCCGAGAGCATTACTGGATGCAGTGGGTAAAAGGAAAAAAGGAAGGATGGAATCACTTAGCAGGCAACGGATGCAAAACATACAACTATTGAATCTTCCCTTGCCAGAACACTTGGAGTAATTTCAAAAGAAACTGACTTGGCAGAGCGTCGCTTGTCTCTAGGCCTTGCTGGATCGATTGGACCCTTGGGGGTTGCAGATGGGGATACCAACAAGTCAGCAGTGATTCAGCTTGGGGATGTGAATCAGATTAGGGAGCAGGAAGAACTTGAGAGGCTCAGCCTCAGCCTTATTGTGGCCCCAGATGGGCATTCCCCCCCCCCGTCCTCCCCCATGCTAGTCGTAGCACCATCTCTCATGGCCCCCCTTCCTTGGCATGTTCACCTGCTGCAAAAAACACAAATGGAGAAGAGGGTTGGCTGCCAAAGTCAACACAATTATATTAGGCTCGGTTAATGGCATCGTAACTACCACTGCTCCTCCTTATGATGATACTCTCTGGGCTGCAAAAATTGGTGAACTCTAAAAGATTTACTGTCACCACTTTGGGAAAATTGGCAAGTTAAAGGGAGAAATTTGGAAAATTGCTACTCTATGTCAGAACCTAGAAAACCTTATTGTTAGGGGCCTCTTCTTTTGACCTTGGGTGTTAATACTGCCTTAACTTCTGGATCTGTCCGACCTAGCTCCAGGACACTCTCTGAGGGTCTGAGTCCTGCTGTGGCCATATCTGCATCAGCCACAGTGTGAACAGTGGTTAGCTCAGTAGCACCCAGTGAATCTGCCCTTCAAGAGTCTCATGTGTCTCAGGGGCATGGCTTGATGCAAAGGAAAATGGCTGCTTTTGCCAGAGCTCCATCTCCTCACCACCGCATTCCCTCTCAAAGAATGAGCTACACACATCAATGACTTATTGCAATACCGGGGATAGGAACCGGAAAATGAAGAGCTTGTTACTAGATCCTCGAAAGCCTTCCTTAATTCATCTACGGCTCAAGTAGCCTGGCATTTCCCCTGCAAACCAGTTTCCGGTAATGAGACACAGCCCACCATGACTTAGGATCGTTAATTGACTGGCATCATCCCTGCCAACGAGGCAAAGCCCAGCAGAATACAGGACCGTTGCAACCAATGCACCACAACCTCTGACAATATCTCTCAGAAAACACAAGTAGCTTGCAGCATATGCACCATCAACACCATTGACGGCCGCTACAGGCTATAGAGGGTTGAAAGGTTATGAGCTCCAGATTGCGATCAGTATTGAGAGCAAAGAACACTCTAAGTGGCCTAATACCCCCACCACGTTAGGCGGTGAGTACAAACGCGCTTTGACTCGGGCCTCATGGTAAAATACTTTGTACTACCAGTAACTCTACATTGGGTGTTCGCCATTTGCCTGGTTGAACTGTCTATTACCATTTGACATGTGTTCCACCATCTGTTGTTACTTACTGATATTTTTTATTGATGAACTACCTTAAACATTTTTGGTCAATGTTGCCAGACAGCATTGTTGGTTTCCTCACCATGTACGTTCTTCAGGCTAGGTCTTGAAGCTGCGCTCAAATTTTAACGATGGCACCCTTTCTTCTAGCTGAAATCACATTGTCTTTATTATGTAAAATGGCACCAATAGTCTCTTATGCTACAGCACATAAAAGTAGCCCATTTACTCATAAACAAGTATACAGTGCGCGTCCTGGAGATGGTCAGTCTCCTCATTTGGGTCCCAAGTATTTCCTATACCTGGTAGGGAGAGTGAGGAGTAGGGTGGGTGGGAGAGTTTTGGGTTAGGAAGTAGGTGAGTTCCAATTCTTTTGCTCTGTCTGTTTTCCTGTTTCTGTCCTCTTTCCCTCATCAAGATTGCTTCAATACTCTACATAAACTCGGATGGATCCTCTGTCGCAAAGGAGACCATTTAGGGCTCATAGGACTTGTGGGAGAAGGCCAAACCTGCCTCATGATGCACTCCTTAAGAAGAACTACAAAAAACAGTATACAATAACATATCAACCCACGCAACCCCATGTCAAAAAGTTACACTTTACACATCTTATCTCTCAACAAGAAAAGGGTGAACCACCCTGTCAAGAGGAGGGAAATCATTGAAGATATTTACAAATTCAAAAAAGATCTGATCCCCCTACTAAAATCTAAACTCTTCTCCTCAAACACATCCTCCTTTAAAGCTCCTTGATTTTCTGAAGAGTTAGGTTCACCTGCGGTGAAAAACAAAAAATGGGATGCTCACCATCATTCCTAAAAAACCTTGCACCACAGTCCTGGATACACTCTCTGACCAAAACAGGAGATGGATACTCAACAAGTTATCTAAATATGGTAAATAATTCAACTTTCTGAATTTGTATGTCTGAAACAGCAATGTCACCAACTTCTGAAGACAAATGGAAGACTTAGTAGCTGATCTCCCAAATGACCAATGCCTGATAATAGGGGGAGACTTTAACCTCCCCTTTGATTTAATCAATCAATCAATCAATCACAACATTTGTAGAGCGCACTACGTACCCGTTAGGGTTTCAAGGCGCTGAAAGGGGGGGGGGGGGGACTGCTGCTACTGGTCGAACAGCCAGGTCTTAAGTCTCCTGAAGGTGAGAAGGTCCTGGGTCTGCCGCAGGGAGGTCGGGAGGGTGTTCTAGGTCTTGGCGGCAAGGTAGGAGAAGGATCTGCCACTGGAGGTCTTGCGCTGGATGCGGGGAACGATGGCAAGGGCGAGGTTGGCGGAGCGGAGTTGGCGGGAGGGGACGTAGAAGTTGAGTCTGTTGTTCAGGTAGGCTGGTCCGGCGTTGTGGAGTGCTTTGTGAGCGTGGGTGAGGAGCTTGAAGGTGATCCTCTTGTCCACGGGAGCCAGTGGAGGTCTTTCAGGTGGTGGGAGATGTGGCAGCGGCGGGGTACGTCGAGGACCAGTCGGGCGGAGGCGTTTTGGATGCGTTGGAGGCGTCGGATGTCTTTTGCTGGGATGCCTGTGTAGAGTGCGTTGCCGTAGTCTAGTCTGCTGCTGACGAGGGCCTGGGTCACCGTTCTTCTGGTTTCTGTCGGGATCCATTTGTAGATTCTACGGAGCATGCGGAGGGTGTTGTAGCAGGAGGAGGAAACTGCGTTGACCTGCTTGGACATGGTGAGGGCGGAGTCGAGGACGAAACCCAGGTTGCGTGCGTGGTTGGCTGGCGTTGGTGGGGGTCCCAGCGCGGTGGGCCACCAGGAGTCGTCCCAGGCTGAGGGGGTGCATCCGAGGATGAGGACCTCCATCTTGTCGGAGTTCAACTTCAGGCGGCTATTTCTCATCCACTCGGCGATGGACTTCATTCCCTCGTGGAGGTTGGCTTTGGCGGTGTGTGGGTCTTTGGTGAGGGAGAGGATGAGCTGGGTGTCGTCGGCGTAAGAGAGAATGTTGAGGTTGTGCTGACGGGCCAGTTGTGTGAGGGCGGCCATGTAGATGCTGAACAGCGTCGAGCTTAGTGAGGAGCTTTGGGGTACGCCGCAGATGATGATGGTGGCTTCGGAGCGGAAGGGTGGGAGTCGGACTCTCTGGGTTCTGCCGGAGAGGAATGAGGAGATCCAGTTGAGGGCTTTTTCTTGTATTCCGGCTTCGTGGAGGCGTGTTAATAGGGTGCGGTGGCAAACCGTGTCGAAGGCTGCGGATAGGTCCAGGAGGATGAGGGCTGATGTTTCGCCGTTGTCCATTTGCTGTCTGATGTCATCTGTGGCGGCGAGGAGAGCAGTCTCGGTGCTGTAGTTACGTCTAAAACCGGACTGGGAGGGGTCCAGGATGGAGTTGTCCTCGAGGTGGTGGGTAAGCTGAGCGTTGACGATCTTATTGGTGACCTTCGCCAGGAAGGGGAGGAGGGAGATCGGACGGAAGTTTTTGAGGTCGTTGGGGTCTGCCTTGGGTTTCTTGAGGAGGGCGTGGATTTCGGCGTGCTTCCAGGTTTCTGGGAAAGTTGCGGTTTCGAAGGATAGGTTGATGACCTTTCGAAGTTGGGGGGCAATGGTGGAGTCGGCTTTGTTGTAAACGTGGTGGGGGCATGGGTCTGAAGGGGATCCTGAGTGGATGGAGTTCATGATCTTGCAAGTTTCAGTGTCGTCTACGTGGGTCCAGGCGGTCAGGCGGTTGGTGCAGGTGGAGTTGTCGGGGGTGGGGTCTGAAGGAGGCGTGGTGTTGAGGCTGTCGTGGATGTTGGCGATCTTCTGATAGAAGAAGGTGGACAGGGCATCGCAGAGTTCTTGGGATGGTGGGATGTCGTTGACGTTGGCGCTGGGGTTGAAGAGCTCTTTCACGATGCAGAAGAGTTCTTTGCTGTCGTGTGGGTTGTTGTTCAGGCGTTCTGTGAAGTGGGATCGTTTGGCGAGTCTGATTAACTGGTGGTGCTTGCGGGTGGCCTCCTTGTGGGCTGCAAGGCTGTCGGGTGTGTGTTCGAGGAGCCATTTCTTCTTTAGTTTCTGGCAGACGTGTTTGGAGGTGAGGAGTTAGTCAGTGAACCAGGCGGCTTTTTTCTTTTCTTGGTTGTCGGTGGACCTCTTGAGTGGTGCGAGGGTGTTGGCGCAGTCGTTGATCCACTGTCGTAGGTTGAGTGCGGAGGTGTCTGGGTCGGTGGAGTCGGTGGGCGGGTTCTGGGCGAGGGTGCTGGTCAGCTGGTCTTCGGTGACTTTGCTCCAGCGGCGGTGTGGTGGAAGTTGGGTGCGGTGGTGTTCGATGAGCTTCTTGAATGTGAAGTGGATGCAGTGGTGGTCGGTCCAGTGAAGTTAGGTGGTGTGGTTAAAGGTGACGTGGTTGCTTGCGGAGAAGATGGGATCAAGCGTGTGGCCGGCGATGTGGGTGGGTGTGTTGACCAGTTGTCTGAGGCCGAGGTTGGAGAGGTTGTCGATCAGAGATGTGGTGTTGGCGTCGTTGTTGTTCTCCAAGTGGAAATTGAGGTCTCCAAGGAGGATGTAGTCCGTAGAGGTGAGCGCGTGGGTGCTTGTGAGGTCGGCGATGGAGTCGCTGAAGGGTGCTCGTGGTCCTGGGGGTCGGTAGATGAGCGTTCCCCTGAGGGTGGTGTTGGGGTCAGTGTGGATCCGGAAGTGTAGGTGTTCGGCGGTCTTGAGGGTGTCATCCATGTGGGTGTGGATTTTGAGAGTGGATTTGTGGGCAATGGCTATTCCTCCTCCGATTCCGTTGAGGAGATCCCTTCTGGTGATCTTGTAGCCATCCGGGATGGCTATGGCGATGTCAGGTGCTGAGGAGTCGTTCCACCAGGTTTCGGTCAGGAAGGCTACGTCTGGGGCGGTGGTGTCGAGGAGGTCCCAGAGCTCGATGGCGTGCTTGCGTGCGGAGCGTGTGTTGAGGAGTATGCAGTGGAGGTGGTTTGTTGCGGTTGTTGCAGTTTTCCTTGTTCTGTCGCAGGTGAAGTTGCAGGCAAGGCAGGAGAATAGTCCCTTGGTGTTCTTTGGAGATGACTGGAAGCATGTTGTGGAGCGGCCGGGGTTGAGGACGATGAGTTGGTTGGCCGAGTAGTGGCACTGGTGGTGCGGGGTGGCGCTGGGTGCAGTCCAGGCACGGACAGGCGCAGACGGGCTTGCCTCCGGCGCGCCAGCGGCGCTCCCGCTGCGCGGACGCGCAGCACCAGCCATTAAAAAAGGGAGGGGGGAGGGGGAGGGAGGAGCAGCTGGGAGGCGGGAGGGAGCGGCGAATGGGGGCATGAGGGGGGCGGGCCGCAGGGAGGCAGCGGCAGGGAAAAGCGGCAAGGGAGAGCGCACAAGGGGCGAAAAGCGGTTACAACAGTCTAAAAAGGCACAAATGGAAGCAAAAAAGCAAGGCACAGAATACAGAATACAGTCACAAATACGGTGAAAACGGCACAATGCACACGAGTCTAGCGACGCTTACCAGAAGCCCACTAGACACCAGGGATGAGGCGCAGGGGATGCCTGCGGGTGGAGGAGGGCCTCGAACACGCTCGCAGCAGCGTGGGCGGGGGTCAGGGACACGGACACAGCAAAGTGGTGCTGCGGACGTGGGGGTGCGAGCTCTTGACCGAAATCACTGACCGTAGCTCCAGGGCTAACTATAGACTGACTACCTCACACAAAATACTCCATAAAATATGCTCTAACCTTTCCTAGTAGACACATGGCACATTCAACACCCAGGTGCAAGTGATTACATCTTTTTCTCTGCACCCCATCAATCATTTACCAGAACAGACCACATCCTAGTATCAAGCACTATGGGTAGCATGATCACCCACTCTACCACAGAACCTAGAGTGATTTCTGACCACTTGGCCATAACAGCATCCCTGACTGGGTACCATCCACCCCCAAAGGTAAATCGTGGAGACTCAATGAAGACATCTTGCAAGACAGACACCACCTAGATACGATCTGACAAGTCATTACATTTTTTTTCTCCATAAAATACTTCTGGAAAATCCCACCCTAATAATCATTGGCAACAGCGCACACATTAATAAAGAGGCTAATGCTCAGCCACAGAAGCTAGAAAACTAAATATAATTACTTGAAATTAAGCATTACTCAACAAAAGGCAGAACCCTGCTAGATGCTATAAATAGGAAAAAGTATGAGTACAATAAACCCTTAAGTACCTGCGCTGGTCAATAGGTGCCGAAATTCAACTCATTAAAATTATGTACAGGTAATACAGCTGGGAAACCTTTAGCCCAATATCTAAAAAACAAACAAATCACTCAGATTGTGAACTATTTATTACCCATGTCACGTATCCTTTGTTCAGATGACTTCAATGTTAACTTAGACCGCCATCTTAATACATTTCTGTGGGTCTCTAAAAAGCTGCGTATTTCCCTAAAAAAACTATGCCTACGGAAACATTTAGGAGGCAACAATTTGGCTGACTTCAAGAGATACCAAGTGGCTTTCCCGGCAACCCAAGGAGCAAAATGGTTCAGCAACTGGTTTCATACCCCCTTGGCTCTCACTAGAACGATCCCTAACAGATAATCTTCCATCACCATGCCTCTTAACAATCAACAAAGATCATTCCTTTCTCAATAATGTTACCCTAAATCATACAAGATGCACCCTCCTCGATGCTCACCTCTCTGACATAAAAATCAGACACTCACTACAAGCCTTCATTTGGTTCAACAAAGACATCAAATCCGACTCTAACGCCACCTCGGCCCACATATGGAATTCAACAGGAATCTCCATGATAGGTGTTCTTGGTGCTAGCGCTCACCCCCTATCGTTCTGTGATATTTCATTAAAATTTAACATACCTTCCTCCAACTTGTATGACTTCCTTAAAATACAAGTTGCAATATCTAAGCATGGAGCATTACCTTTCCAACCCGCATCACTACCAATACTACTCTCCAAGTACAAGAGAGGTGGCCATGTGGCATCACAGATCTATGCCAAGCTTAACCCTACATCCACCTCCACGAATCCTTAAAACAGAAATCGAGAATGAGTGGTCACAGCACAGGGTGGTGTACAAAAGCTTCTGGAGATCAGGTGGCTGAAACTCCAAAAATAACTCCTAATCTTGCCCAGAGTAAATTTTTCATCTTACACAGGGCATACTTCATATACATCGACTCACTACACTAGGCCTCTTAGACAACAGTAAAAGCTGGAGCTGCAACTCGTCCCATGCCGACCTTTGACAAATGTTATACGACTGCCCCCTCTTAGTGAACTTCTGCACTCAAGTCAATGAAACTATTGATACCATCTTCCAAGCAAAATTCCCAAGGAATTTCTCGTTTTCGATCCGCAGAGTATATCAGCTTCATATTGTATGAATCAATAATAACTCTTCTTGGCTGACCTCCTATATACCACAGCACACAAATCCATCCTCTCATCATGGAAAGACAACGTCTCCTATAATGCTTGGTGGGAATGGCTCAGATACACTAGAGGGGCACATGCAATTTTCTCCACCCAATATCAATGGATTTCAGAGAATAAGACACTATGGAACAATCTTGCCCGATAGCTGGAATTAATTGACTCCCCCCTCTAAATGTATATTACGACTTCTGAAGTGACGTGCTAGTCAATCATCTCCACACTGTCCATCATTAGTCTCGACGTAACCTCTATCCAAGGCGAGGCGATCACCTCTTTATCCCTTCCCCGTCTCTCCCCTCTCCTCCTTCCCACTACTTTTTTCTATCTTCTGTTAATTCTCATACTTGTTGGATTTTTCTTTCCCAACGGTTGTGCATAGTATAATCTACAGCTAACTGCATTACATATACCTATGTAAGAATCCATGATTTTAACATGACTAATGCAAGTCATTCATACTCTACTTGTGGAATGTTATATTACCACTGTTGATGTACCAACATTTGTAAAATCTGTTTCTCTAAAAAGAGTTTAAAAAAAAAGAAGAAAAAAAAAAAAAAGAGTCCCACATGTCTTGTACCACATTGTGGCCAATTATTGACCTTCCTCCCACCTGCTGCACCCTATAATGTAGTTTTGGTCAGTGTCTTCTCCCCCCCACCCCGGTGAAGGACCCCACTCTAGAGACCTTTGATCAGTTTCGCAAAAAAGTGTTTCACTGGTTTCGCAGTCGCTCTGCATTTGATCCTGGGAACCACCAGAACATCTTTATGGTATGTTGTGTGGCATGGATTGGGTCTTCCACCAAATGCAATTCAAAGGGACTGTGTTATCATTAATTTTAGAGAACCTGCTCTAGCTAAAAGAATTCTCACTTCAGGGCTCCAGGGTCGAATTGCGGCAATAATATCAATATTTTACAGTTTTTTTTTGTTTTTTTAAGACCTTCTCACTTGTCCCGTAATCCTCCCTCATCATTGGACTTGGTTGGAAATAGAGCTCTGGAAGATCAACTCTTCCTATCTGAATTAAACGAGCTAGACAGCCTTTGCCTGAACCTTAGGATCCCATTTAGGAATCTCAACCTGGTTATTCTAGTAGGTGTGGGCGTAGCGGTTCTACTGTAGGTTGTAATGTCATTGCCTCACCATAGGTTACTTCTTTTGTTACATCGCAGGCTCCCTCAGAGGCCATGTGTATGGAGCCACCGTATTTGTCTGCAAATGGGCATAGAGAATCTATGCATAGGTGTAACCTGGGGCGAGGGACTGGCCTCTGTGGGAGTACTGCCCTCTAATTTATTATCTGTTATTAGTTGGAATGTGGCAGGTCTTAAATCTTAAAGATAAAGTATTGAATCCCAATTGGGTTTCCTTTATCTGCAAATATGACCTGGAAGACATGCAGGAGACCTGGGCTACTTTGGGATTCTTGTAATATTGTATGCAGGGGCTTCACATGTTACTCAACCTCTGCAGTGGTTTCCTCGCATGAGAGGGCTTGGGGAGGGCTTGCCATATGGGTAAACTTGAACCTCAGGGTGGAGGTTTTAAGGGGTTACATTGCTAGACAATTGTTTTAAGCTCTGCTTATTAAGGGCAAGCTCAGTGCTTTCTGTTTTTATTAGGTTAATTTTTATAGCAAAGATATTTTTAGTCCTTTTTACAGCCTGTTTGATGGTCTTTTGGATTTTATTATGGGTTTAGAACCACTGGGAGGGCAATTTTTTCCAGACGTGGCTCATGTTATATGGGACTTTTAATGCTAAACTGGGGGATGGACCAGAGCAGTTTGTTTGATTTCAGCCACCAGTGCCCATGGAGATGCAAGGGTGCAGGAGCAGAGGAGATTGATCGCCATGTTGGATCTGGAGGATGGTCTACAGTTCTTTCAGGGCACTGGGTCCCGCAAGCCCACATTTAGGGGAGGAGGGCAGGGGTCTGTAATAGACTACATATATGCCTCAATGGCAACTGCCTCAGTGGTGTCTTGCCGGGGAGGTAGTTGAAAACCAATAGGGTGATTACAATGTCCTCTCAACTGTAAATGCCTTCCCTTTGCATAAATATAACCATCGTCCAGAGTAGGATCATATCAATAAGCATTCTAGGGATGGGCTAAGAGTAGTGTGGCTCTTTAAGCAGCCTGAGGCCACATTGGGTGCTTTACTTCAAAGGGATTAGTTGGTCTTTAAGGATTTTCTAAGTAGTGCCTCAGGTGATAATCTCACAGATTGCTTTCAGTTAATTTGCAATTCTATTAGGGGCCACTTGTTGAAACCTGCCATCCCAGTGCCTGAAAATCCCTGTTGCTTCAGGCCCTGACGGGATTCTCATGGACTTATTTAAATGTAATCTTGACCTATGGCCTTCTTTTGTTGATAAACCTCTTTAATAATTCTTTGTGTACCTGGATCCTGGTGTCCTGGACCCATTCCACCATAGTGCCTTTCTTTAATAAGGGGGACAGAGGCCCCGCTATGTGTTATAGACCAATCTCTCTTATTGACACTTCAGTGGAGATCCTGGTGAGGGTCATTTTCATTCGCCTTTAGGAGTGGGCCAATGACAATAATATTCTGTTTCCCTAACAGTACAGCTTTTGCCCAGGGCTAGTTACAGTGCAGCAGTGCTTGAACTTACATCTGATAGTGAGCAAATATACTACAGCGGTACGGCCAAGCTGGAGAACTCTCTGAGGTCTTTTCCTTAGCTAGTGGGGTGCAGCAGGGATGTGTTTTGGCACCACTTGGTATTCATTACTTACATTAATGACCTTTAAACTCAGTTATCTGCCTCAACCAAGATGTTCTTAGGATTGAAAACTCTCCTGTTCTAGCATTATTATACGCTGATGATGAGGTATTAATGGCCAGCACTCCCCATGCTCTGCATTTCCTGGTTGACACATTTGTCAGTTTTATAGGTAATCTTGACATGAAGGCGACCTTTGGAAAATCCCTTACAACGGCCTGAGACCCGGGCTGGAAAGAACCTGTTTTCCCAGGGGATGCAAGAGCAACATTTAGGTTTGGAGCACAATTTGTGTTGCAAACAATTCCTGGCAATTGCAGGTTACCACCTCAGCAATGAAACTGGGAAGAATGGCAGGTTCTCTATCAAATCTTTCGTGAAAGGGTGATAGGGGCACTGACTTCCCATTTTTAAATATCTACAGCCTGCAATGTGTCCCCATAGTCACCTATGAGGCAGGGGTGTGGGGCTATAATAATTCTTCCACCAGACAGGCTGGGGAAAATAGGATTTGTAGGCGATTATTGAATATGCTGCTCTCCAGTTCTAATTTTATTCTGCACTCTGAGCACCATCTGGACTACATTTCTGACCTTGACCTTATTAGGCTGGCCCCTCTACTGCTGTGGGTGAGTGTATTGTCCACTAATAATGCTGCTTTTAATAAAAAGGCTGTACGCGATTGCTTCAGTCAGGACAAGGTCTTGTCTGTTTGGTGGTTATACTAAATACACAAGTTCCTTGTGGGCATAGGTCTGGGAGAGCTGTTAGTTGTGCGAGAGTCCATTTATAAGGCTGACAAGAGGAGGATTAGGCCCTGTTTTGAAGAGATGACTATCCCAAAGAACCGATGATGCTCTACAACAGAATTCTGTACGTAATTTTGTAATCACCCTCTCTATATGGAGAACCTGCCCCAAATTTAACCATGGAGCTCACACGTTGGGAGAGGTTACTTCTTTTCCACTTCAGGTCATGCGCAGTGTGGCTGCCCCTGTGCTTTCCTGAAGGGGATAAGGTGTGGGAACAAGCTGCCCCCTTGTGATGGGATGGCAGCATAGTCATTGTTGCAGGTCACTTTTTTTGTAGGTTTTATAATAATCCTTATGTTAAGCATATTGTGAAACCGATGGCTTTTAACAAGTGTACAGCTTTGCTGTACTTACAGTTGCTAGGTAACCAGCAGATTTGTTTTAGTGTTTCTCCCTCAATCACAGTTGGATGTCCATGGAGGGGTAGTTGCTTTCAGATGCTCAGAGGGTTGTGTTCTTTTAACAGCTGTCAATGATATGGTTGGGCAGCTGCATTATGAATTTATATGCAATGTGATGACTTGTTTTGTCTATTTTGTTTTAAATTATTTTTGTATATTTTTATCTATAATGTTGTTTTGTATTACTTTTATCCTGTTTTTTATCGTCTTTTCAAAGATCGAATAAAGATTTACTGAACTATACAAAATGCAACATCACAACATAAGGAGGTGCCATTTAAGATAAAAACAGATCTATTACCTTTGTCACTGGGGTCTCCACAACACCACAGAAGGCAAGCCTATTGACTGTGTCAAAAGGTCACCAAATTAAAATAAATGGGATAATCACAGATAAGAATTCAACCAGTAAATACAATGGCCTCACTAAACATGCATGTATGCATTCACTCTCAAGCATTGAATTGTTCACCTACATTAGTTGTAAATAAAGTATCTGTATTCAAAACATTAAATGCTTCTTTCTTTTACCAAAACAGCCACATAATGCAGCCATAGGGCCAAGCACTAGCAGCCCTTGTTTTCCTAAGCTAAAGAGAATCAAGCCCCAGCTCTGGGAATGCGTGAAGTATGGTGAAAAGTCGTCTCCCCAGGTTATGTGTTCTAGGACTTGAGAGACATGGGATTAGTTTCCCGAATATATCCTGGGAGGAGGTGGCTGCTGCAGCCCCAGCAGCACATACATTTTACAATGATGATGAATCGTTAGGGGAGTGTAGTGAGCCCACTCCCACGCTGGCCAGCCTGCTCCCTACCCAGCCAACACTCTTCCTTCCTGGTGCAGGAGCCGACGTCAGTTTCCCCACTCGCACTCTCACAGATGGGGATGGGTTGCTGCTGTGTTCTGTCTTCACACTCCCCCCATTCATGGGCACAGAAAGCAGAAGGCAGCATCAGCATTTGGTGTAGTGTCTACATTGCAATGAGCCACAGGGAGTGCTGTCTCCAGGACAGTAAGAGCCTCTGGGGAGGAGACCCCATGCATGCCCCCTTCCCATATGAAATATGTATATAGGTTTTTGCCGACTCCTGGGGGCTAGGCCCTCCATAGGCAGAGGACTACACGCTCATTAGGGCATTAGATACATGTAAATAGGCAAATCTTCTAGGATACATAACTCGGTCCCCACTGCGCAGATTTTGAAGATCTTTGTCCCACTGTACTTCGGGTGGTGACCCCTACCCACCAGGACCATTTGCAAACAGCCCTCCTAGCCTCCAACAGACACACTGTTTGGGGAGCTGGTTCAACTGGCTCCCTGTCCAATCTTCTCTCCTGGTTC
This sequence comes from Pleurodeles waltl, assembly GCF_031143425.1. Taxonomy (NCBI): domain Eukaryota; kingdom Metazoa; phylum Chordata; class Amphibia; order Caudata; family Salamandridae; genus Pleurodeles; species Pleurodeles waltl. The sequence goes on from NC_090439.1 coordinate 613,795,556, forward strand.
CTTTTCTACCTATCCTGCTGGATGGGGCATCTTGCACAGCCTCTTCACTCAGAGACAACAGGCCACCTTCTCATGCCTCAGAGCCACCTGACTGTTTTGCAGGGTACTTGGAGTGGCAGTTGAGACAAGAACATTCTACAACTGACCTCAGGAGGATGAGGGGCCAGCACCACTGGCCCTAAAGAGACCCATCTAGTCCTGGGGGGTCAGCTTCAGACATTCCTTAGTCCATCAGGGGGCTTGTCTTTCCTGCTGTCCATTATTCTAGTGTCTGTGCCATTCAGGTCTGAGATCTTGCTCGCTGTCTCTCCCTTGTGCAGGCGGTTTTAAGTGTGGGTAGTAAACTCTAGACGCCAGACACCCGGTCCAATCGTAGGCAGGGGGTAGCTAGTGAATCCTAAAAGTGGTGGGGTGAAAAGTTCCAATTCAAATTGAACGAGCAAGCATGCAAATCTGAAATGAAGGAGGATTGTGAAGGGGGTTTTCTGTTGACAAACACACAAATACACAGTAGCGGCTGCTGCCAGGAAGGGGTAGAGACGGGACTGCACGAGGGGCATGGGGTGTGGGGGGCACTGTGTGGCGTGGGGGGCGCCTGGGGAAACGGGGGTGCAATAAAAAATAAAAAAAACTTATCTGCTGCCTTTGTGTTTTGCCGCTCCAGCTGCCTCTTGTCTTCTTCCTCCCTCCTTACCCAATACCGTTGCTTCTCTCATGCTGTTAGCAGCATGAGAGAAGTGGTGCGATGGGCCTGAGCAGGCAGAAATGCCACTCATGGAGAGAGAGGGACACTATGCTTGATCTCCACCTGGCTGTGCAACACAGCTGGGTGGAGAGTTTTGAGTGTGCATATCAGTTTGGCCTCGGACGGCCTGCCAAACTGACATGTGCACTTAGAGGCACCTCACCACTCCTCCTCCACTTGTTGATGTGGAGGATGCTGGCTCCAATCCACCCTACGAAAGTGGAAAAATAAAGGGATAATAAAATAATTGTTATTATCCCTTTATTTTTCTGCTTTCAGTAGCGGGGTGACGCTTCTTCACCATAGCGGAGGGGCCGCCCATGCAAATACATCACTAGGAGTTGGCTTCTTTCACAAAGTCAAAGGGTTTAGCTGTGAAGCCCAGGATACAGCCACAGGCCAGCCTTTAAAAGAATTTAAACTAGTTTTAGAAATAATTCATCATTTCACCTAAGAACCACAGGGGAGAAAGTTTGAAAATTGCACAGAGAACACACACTTTAATTTCATACGATTCCTTCCAAAGTACCTGTAATCAAAGAAAGCTAAAACACCGTATAGTATCTGTAGTTATACTGCAAGTTTTTTTTATGACGAGTTGAGTGAGTCGGTTTGGTTCGATTTATAAAAACATGACAGAATAGCAATGCAAATCTGGCAAAATATGTGCATGTAAGTATAGGTTTTTTTAACTCAAAAGGGGCTCGTAAATGTGACAATCTTAATAGTATCTCCATGAAAGGAAATGAGGGTCAAATAAACAGATTTGTTTTACAATTCCCTATTTGTGAAAAACAGTGAATGATTCAGAAACAGGTTGTCACAAATATGTACCTGCTCTAGAAATCATTATTTAGTGATTTCCAAATAGCGTTTCATCATTTGTGAATGGGTATTAGTTGCAAATTGCTGATCAGCAATTTGAAAACCCAAAATTAAAACTGAGGAAGTGGCTCATGATGATGACAATACGGGCAGGAAGAAAGTGACATCTAAAACTAAATAGCCTGGGAGAGGACTGTGCAGAGTTGTTGTGAGCCCACAAAGAGGTAATGGGCTTTCAAAATGGCTATGCAGGAAGAAGAATGGGCCAGCAAAAATGAAAAAAAAATAAGTTTAGTGATGCAGAACTGATGATATTAGTAGAAGAGAGTGGGTCTAATTATTACAAGCTCTTCAGAAAATCATCTTTCACAGTCCCTGAAACAACTAAGGGGTATATGGCAAAAGATGCAAAAAAGAATTAAAGCGGTTGGAGTAACCAGAAGAAGCAGCCGTGGAATCCTGGTACAATATACACAATACCATACTAAGAAGAGGGTTGCGAGCAGGTATCAGTTGGCAGTCCCAACAGTCCATTATCACAGCAATCACCAACCCCAGTGGAGGAAGCAAGAGAGGAAAATATGTTACTTATCTGTAATCGCACTTCTCCAGTATTAGTATCTTTCATAGATTCACATGCTTGAATCATTCCCCATCGAAGTAGGAGTTTCACAGTAGCTTAATAAATCAGTATATATATATGTATATCACTATCATAGGCTACAATGGCGAAGAAAAGGTCAGCTTAATAGCCTATCCATGTCTTTCTTTTAAAAAAAGAACCACATTTGAACTATAACCAATCAGGTGACAGCACCCTCTAGAACACTCCCAACAGAGGCTGAGTCCCTCAGATTTTCAAGCACAAGTGGGAACAGATAATCCCAAACTATAAGGGGAGCCTCTCTGGGGAGGAGGGTGGGTCAGATGCGAATCTATGAAAGATACCAATACTGGAGAACTGAAGTTACAGGTAAGTAACTTATTTTCTTCACCAGTATTGGATCTTTCATAAATTCACATGCTTGAATCAGAATAGCAAGCAGTTACTGTATTTGATAGTATTAGCTCAAATAGTGGATGGTGAGTAGCAAATATATACATTACATCATTTATTTATATATATATATATACACACACACACACACACACACACACACACACACACACACACCATAAATTAAAATCTGCATGAATACATAAACAAATGGAATAAAAAGAGACTACCCTTAATGAAATAAGTGGTATAGTAAAGCTAATGCAAATGATGTATGATTGCACTGTGCCGATTCCAGGTAATAATGCAGCATGAATTATCTGCACACTTTTCCAAGTCGCATCACAACATTTCTTCTCCAGAGGTACTAATGCAAACAAAGTAGTTGAAGTAGAACTGCCACAGTTGAATGCACCCTACTTTTCTCAAGTGAGGGGATTGCTAGTCTTTTAGTGGCAGAACTGGATTGCAACTGAAACTCATTCAGCAATGGTTGCAATTGTCTCTGGAGCACCCTTACGAGTGTGACAAACGGAGTCCAACAGTTGGTCAGTTCACATGAGTTGTTTAATGCGATGTAAGTAGAAATTTTAGATATCACTTGATACCTACAGTATGAATAGACCTCTCAGCTGGTGATGTTGAATTCAGGAGAAAAGTCTGAAATATTATAGGTTCATTGAGGCAAAACCTGAAGGAACTATCGGAATAAATCTGTGAATTGGTTCAGAGAAGTACTAAATTGCCTGTCAGGCACAAGAAGGCTTTTGAGTTGGGAAAGCCTGCATCTCCTCTACCCTACTTTTCTGGGTGAGCGCTAATAACAAGACAACCTTCCATGTGAGATATGAGGTGTGCTCTGTGAATGGGCTCGAATGAACCCTTCATGAGTTGAAATAAAAGTATGTTCAGGTGCCAGCCTGAGATAGCATCACATTCTGTAGGAAAACACTGAATAAATCTTTTATGAACTGTTTGATGATTCTGCAAGATTAGAGGGAGAAAATGTAATGAACAGCTATATCCTGTTATTGCTATAAGTTGTACCTTAATGGACGCATGTACCAACTGTGACTGATCTGGTGAGAGGAGATAGGAAACGTATTTGCCAGATAATGTTAGTAGGGGATGTAGGTTTGATTTTCTAGCGCTACAGACAGAAATGTTTCCATTAATATTTTTATGTCTTTATCCTGGCCTCCTCCTTGAATTGGAGAGAATACACCTGCAGACTTGAGGAATATTGAGATCTTTGAATTGATGGAATTTTAGAGCTGTGAGCCTAAGAGGAGAGAAGTCAGGTCAGGATGAAGTGCCTGGCCTTAGTTTATCGTCAAAGGTTTAAACGAACAAATGCTGTGCTAGCCACCTGGGGCTATCAGGACAAGAGAACACTACTTTGCTTTCCTCTTGGTGGGGATCTTTGTTATTAAACGTACTGGGAAAAAAGGTAGGTATAGATCCTGGACCATCTGTCGAAAGGCCTTACTCCAAGATCCTGGATGTGGTTGGCAACTTACATTGAACTGGCATTTAAAGGTTTTGTTTGTTGCAAAGGGATGTAGAGCCAGTTTGCCTACAAAGAGAAGATCATATTTAGAGCCGAATTATCAAATTCCCCCTCTTGGAGGCTGTTTCTGGTTTTGTTTAGCATGTCTGCTATGAGATTTCTAGTGCAGAGAAAATGTTCAGCCCAAAGAGTTATCCTGTGTGTCATTAGCCGACTCCAGCTTTCCTGGTCTTCCTTGGACAGCGCCAAAGATCTTGTGCTGCTTTGTTTATTCACGTATTGCATGACGGTTTTATTGTCCTTGCGAACTAACATTGAAGATTGCTACATTGGCAGGGAGGTTTGGAGCCCAAACAGATGGCTTTGAGATCTAGGAGAGTGATATGTATGCTCTTCTGGAGCAGAGACCACTTTACTCGAATTAGAGGTTCTGTAGATCACTGCCCCAGCTTTTAAAGCGAAGCATTTGTAGCCTGAGACTACCAGACTAGATCTTCCATCATACCTATGTGAAAATTCACCAGGCACTCAAATAATTGATTTGATTGAACCTATTGTTTTTGTAGCTGCTTCTGTAAGACATTAATTTTCAGGTGTACAGGAGGAATCATATTGATCGCTAAGGACCTGACGGGCAAAAGCTAATTGAACAGACAGTATCTTCTTTGACGGAGGAGTAGATTAACTCTGAAAATTCACAAAGAGACAGTTTTTGAAACACCTTTAGGCAAGCCTCTGTGGCCTTGGACGCTTGAAATGCCATTGGTGCTTTTATCAATGAGTTGTTGAAGCTGAGGAAACCCTTCCTAAAAAAAGCTGATCTGAAGCCAAATGGAAGAACTGTGAGGAGTGGGCGGGAATGCAAAAAATATAAATCCTGTGCTGAAGGACACCATATAAACGGATTGTTTCTGGAAATACTTGTTAATTTCTGGAGGTGTGTGATGGATGGACACTTCTCTGTTTTCTGGTTTATGAAGCAAAACCAACAATAGAAGCCTATTCCTTTCTGAGCATGTGGGCATTCGATATGGAACCTTTGGTTGGCATAGCACTTCCTTCTGAAGGAGATGGCGGATTCTGGGTGAACTTCAACGACGTGAACTATGTGACGAGATCCAGGACTTATTTGTCCAATGCTATTTTCTGCCATAGATTACAACATTTTTGGGACAGTTTTTTCCACTGGATGGTGTAATCAGCGCCAGAATGTTGTCACTGTAGGTAAGCTAGCTTAAGGGCTACTAAGAGGTTTGCTAAGTCAGATACTTATCAATCGATAGGTGTCTTCTTTGGGTCCCTCTAAAGATTGTTTCATTCAAAATTGTAATGCCCCAAAAGATCATGCAGTGTCAAGAGTCAGCCTTGACTGCTTGCATGGAGTTGTCAAAGTGCTTGGCAAATAGAGCGTTGGCATGGTACTATAAAACTCTTAGATATATTTGTACCTCAGATTTTAAATGTTGTGGCCTTGAACTATCGCATCCAAGGACCACTGAACCTGCCAGTTGTGGGAATCCTACTGAAGCTTTATCTATAGCACAATCTATGATAACATCTCACCCCCTACAGCTGCTTTTATTTTTTCCATCTTCCGGCAAATATTTTATTTATGTGCCCATGTCTGACCACATCTGGTGGCTAAACCTGCCCCGAATTGCCAGTGGATTGGTAGCCCATACAGTAGTCTGGACCTAGATGAGAACGTGTCCTTGCTGCTAAGGCAGAATTATGAATGACCGGATTTTCCATGATTGTAATTCCTCCTGGATATACCAGCAATTGGAATAGGTTTTACAGCTTTCCTATTTAAAATCAAAGAAAATAATTTCTTGTTTGCTACAGGAAGCTGTAAGTGTTTGGCTGCTCGCTCCTAAGAGTATGGAAACCACCAAAATTGATCTGGTGGGGGGAATCCACCAGTTGCGGGTGTAGTATGCTTTGAAGTTTTAGTACTAGAGGTACATGGACCTGACTCATGCTATGCAGTTGGAGGCAGAGTGATGTAATTGCTCCGTATGTTGCCCCTCTATATATTGACTGTTGAGGACATGCTCATATTGGTACCTTAAGGCTTCACACTAAATTATCCTGAATTATATGTGTTTTGTTCTTGTTGATAATTACATGTTTTCGTCTTAATTTGTATTGTGATCAAGTTGAATGAGGCGGATGTAAATGACTAGGCTGATGTTTGTTGTTGATGAGGCCTTCACCACACATGAGTCCGTCGCAGAGGATGCAGTCATAGACAAGGCCGTCTTCGACAGAGCATACAGAGACGAGGCTGTCATAGCTGTGGTTCCTCTGGCTAGGTCATTGTAGGCTAGGCCGTTGTAGCAGACAACCATCAGAAGAGGCTGTAGCAGAGGAACATTGTAGATGAGACGGTCATGGGTGACTATCATAGATGAGGCCGTCATATATGGCCGTCGTAAACGACCATCCTAGATGAGGTTGTCATAGACAACCATCGTCGATGAGGCTGCTGTAGACGACCATCATAGATGATGCTGCCATCATATATAAGGCTGTCGTAGACGGCCATCATAGATGAGGCTGCCGTAGACAGCCATCATAGATGAGGCTGCCGTAGACAGCCATCATAGATGGGGCTGTTGTAGACAGCCATCATAGATGAGGCTGTCATATACCACCATCATAGATGAGGCTGTCATATACAACCTTCATAGATGAGGCTGTCATATACAACCTTCATAGATGAGGCTGTCGTGGATGACTGTCATAGATGACCATCGTAGGCAACCATCAAAGATTAAGCTGTTGTAGGCGACCGTCGTAGATGAGGCCAGTGCAGGCGACCGTCGTAGATGAGGCCAGTGCAGACTACCAGCGTAGATGAGGTCATCACAGACTACCATCGCAGATGGGGCCATCGCAGACGACCATCGTAGATGGGGCCATCGCAGACGACCATCGTAGATGGGGCCATCGCAGACGACCATCGTAGATGGGGCCATCGCAGACGACCATCGTAGATGAGGCCTTCGTTGACCACCACCGTAGACAGTCGTCGACGGCCAATGTAGACGGCCGTCATCGATAGCCAATGTAGAAGCCCGTCGTCGACGCCCAATGTAGACGCCCGTCATCGACGCCCAATGTAGATGCCCGTCATCGACGACCACTCAAGATGACTGTCGTAGACGATCACTCTAGACGACTGTCGTAGACGATCACTCTAGACGACTGTCGTAGACGATCACTCTAGACGACTGTCGTAGACGATCACTCTAGACGACTGTCGTAGACGACCACTCTAGACGACTGTCGTAGACGACCACTCTAGACGACTGTCGTAGACGACCACTCTAGACGACTGTCGTAGACGACCACTCTAGACGACTGTCTACTCTAGATGACTGTCGTAAACAATCACTGTAGATGACTGTCGTAGACGACCACTGTAGATGACCGACGTAGATGACGGTCATAGCTGAGGCCGTAGTAGATGACCACCGTAGATGAGGCCCTTTGCAGATGAGGCCATCATAGACCACTGTAGATGATATCGTAGATGAGGCAACAGTAAATGAGGCCCTTCGTAGATAAGGCCATCCTAGACGATGCCCTTCGTAGATGAGGCCATCATTGACAAGATAATACTAGTAGACATGGTCATCAACTACATCATCCTAGTTCCTGTTAATAATGGTTTTACAGGTGGTTTTTAGCAGTCCCATTGTAAGGTTAAAGGATCTCTCTAATGTAAGTTAAAGAGGGAATTGAGGGTCTTTTTCCATTTTTTTTCTCTCTGTGAGAAGTGCCTTATGAAGACTCATGGTAAGTCTTTTTATGGCATTTCTGTACCCCTTCTGGGGAGCCTGGAGCAACGTCCCCCTCTGACCTCTCCTGTGAGGTGAAGGAATCCTCACTGTCCTCATTATTAGTGACAGATTTAAGATTCTGTAATCCCAAAAATTGACTCATCTCTCAGAACATGACAGTTTTTGAGGAAAAGGTTAGACATCTTTATGTAGTCGTTTACCTTGTTTTCTGCTACTCTGACATATTAGTGCCAGAGTCACAGAATTGAAACAGGAAATATAATCTTGGATGATCCAAAAAGAAGTAAAAGCTGAAGAACTGAGCAGAGCTCAAAGAGACTCCCTTCACACGATGTGCGGTAGAAAATCTGAGGGACTCAGCCTCTGTTGGGAGTGTTCTAGAGGGTGCTGTTGCCTGACTGGTTATAGTTCAAGTTTGGTCCTTTTAAAAAAAAAAAAAAAAACATGGATAGGCTATTAAACTAACTTTTTCATTGCCATTGTAGCCTATGATAGTGATATATATATATATCTATATATATATAGTTTGCTTTATTACGTTACTGTGGGACTCCCACTTCGACGACAGGGAATGAATCAAGCATGTAAATCTATGAAAGATCCAATACTGGAGAATTTACATTTGCAACCGAGGCAACTGGAATCAACAATATCTACACCATTATACTGCCACCAGCAGGTAACTATTTGCACTATAGTGTACTTTTTACACCCTGTATGTATTAGAAGCATGAGTTGCAGATTAACCGCTGATTTTTATATTCCATTTCCTATAATTCAGGATATCATTGCAAAATACTAAGGCAAATATAGTTCTGTTTTTGGAGAAAAAAAAATCAAAATCAAGTCCTATGCTCACTATGCCACTAGATTCAAGCTAGCCTGGATAATGAGGGGTGATACTCCAAAACTGGTCCCAAGATGCTTGTTTCTGGTCCAGGGAGGACCTGGCCTGGCAGTCTGGGCTGGACTGCTCTCACGGGGAGCAGGTCAAGACTGATTTGAATATAGCTGGATCCAATCTAGGGTGGAATGGTGAGCAAAAAAAAAAAAAACTATCAATTTAACCCAGATCTATGACTGGGGGTGAATGTATGACAATTTTCCACATTCCATCATCATCTTTTTTGTGTTAAAAGTGACTAGTGCATCAGTACTGATTAATATTCAAATGGCCTCCAGCACTATTAGTACCCATGCAGAGGAAGGTAAGGAGTAAATAGTGTCCGACAGTCAAAGTTTGAAGTGAAAAAGATCTCACAGTTGGGAACTATTTGAGCAAGGTATTTTATATACTGTACTAAGAGGATTCACAAGGAAGAAAGAAACATTAGACAGCCATTACATTATTAATTAACTTTTTGTTTCATTTTAGATGTTTAAAATACTTTGTTTTGTGGGTTTCTGTCAGCAACCATACATTGTTTCATTTTTCTTTTTTCAGCTGTTACACCTGAAAAAAGGGCATTATTTTGTTAAAAGAGAAAATATAATCATATAATATCTGTCAAAATAAAGATGCTGTTTCTTATCTCTGAAGTGGTTTCGTGTGATTTCTTTCTTGTGTTGCCTTTCCTCAGCAGCCATTGCTTCATCCTGATGTGGATGGGGTGGTGAAGTAAAACTATTCTACTTGTGGTATGGAATGCAGACTGCAGAGCCCCTCCATTCTTTTGCAGACATCAAAGTTGTCTTTCAAGAACGTCAATTGTGGGTTCGATAACTGAATGGTTGTATCTGTGTTACGGTGCACACTGTTTCAATGGGAGTATGTGTGCATGAGTGTAAAAAGTATCAACTATGTTAAAGCATATGCACTGTCACCTGAAATGGTAAAGTACCACATATTGTAATTATATGATCAAGAAGTGTCTATATTGTAACCTACCCAATAAGTAGTTGTCTCCAAAATTCCCTTTGGAAAGATAGCTACAGGATCCACAGAGGGAACATGTGTGAATTGTGGGTACTCCCAGAGTATATAGCAACTAGATATGTGATTAAATAACCAGATTAAGATGCAACTGCAATGCTGAGCGAATGTATATTTTCCTAGCTTTTTCAGATAAATAGGTGTGACTGGATATTCTGGAAAATTCTACATCAAGGAAATGATGGAAAACCCTTGAGTGTGCACTATACAACATTATTTCTGCTCTTAGAGCAAAGTCCTGATAGCTTTGAGATACTAGATGGTGCTGTGAACATAATACTGGGCCATGGGGGGGTATAGAGATATTCTTTGAGTGTTCGGGATTATTAGTGGTTACAGCTCACCAATAAAGTCCAGTAGAATCTGGTTAATAAGGCTATACTTATCCTAGGTATCCTGCTCTGTCTCATCAAACGTTGCGATTCTAACACAAAAAAAACTTTCATTGCAACTCCTTCTTCTCGACTGCATTGCCAATAGACTCATCGTTCTGGCCATCACACACAGTGCTGCCGTTATGAATAGAAAAACCATTGGCTTCTCCATTGTAGTTTGTACTTGGTTATCACATGTAAATTAGGAAGTGCAAAATGACTATTTTGTACTTTTCTCAATTTGTACATGGTTGGTACATAACTCTTGCGATCAGGTAAAACCAAATACAAAATTAGTATTAGGAGGAAAAAACAACACATTACTTACTTTTGTTAAAGCCTGGTCTGTCAGACTCTTTCTAGCTGCAGATTCCTTACCTTAAGAATTATTCCTAGGTTTGAGACTGAACTCAGGAATTATTTTGTGAGCAGTACTCTGGCATCGGTAGGTGGCTTCGATCGGCTTCATATGGCATCATTGGCACCAGAAGTGCATGCGCAGTGCCTATATAGGCACTACCCCGGAGTGCTGGTGTCAGTTTCTTTTCACAGCTTTCTAAACCAGGAGCACGCAGTCATTAAGAACACTGGTCAATGGTGTGTGATTTATAAATATAATTATACATATCTAAAAATACGTGCACAGAGCAGGGATGATGGGTGAGTCAGTAATAAATCTCTACAACATAAGGCATTATTGGCGGTAAGTAACTTGTTTATCTGATAGAGACTTCCAGCCGCAGATTTCGTACCTTAGAATAGATACTCAAACAATACTTTCCCAGTGGAGGGTCTGTGAACATGATTTAGACCAGAAAGTCCTGGAGGACATAAGAAGCAAAGTACCCATCTCGACAGACCTGACCGTCCAAGCAGTAGTGCTTGGTGAACGTGTGCAGCGAAGCCCTATTTGCTGCCTGGAAGATGTCCAGGCCTGGAACTCCATGTGATAATGCAATGGTTGAAGCTGTTGCTCTGGTGGAATGAGCACGCAAACCTCCTTGGGGTTGCTTCTTGGCCAATGTGTAGCAGACCTTAATGCAAAATACAATCCAACGGGAGAGGGCTCATTTCTGCATGGCCTTTCCCAGCTTGGCTGTGACATATCCCACAAAGGGTGGGTCATCCAACAGGAACAATATTGTGAGACAACATAGAATCACAACGCTTTCTGGGTCCAGCTAGTGGAGATTCATCTTCCTTAGAGGGATGAGGCGGAAAGTAAAAGTAAGGCAAGTGTTTGTCTGGCCTACATGGAGCAGTGTGAATAACTTCGTTAACAAGGCTGCTTGAGTCTGAACAAAAAGTTTGTCTGGAAAGAAAGACATATGACAGCTAAGATAAAAGCAAATGCAGTTCATTGATCCTCTGGACAGATGTAATGGATACCAGAAAGGCTGTCTTGATGGTGAAGGGCCTAAGAGGGCAGGTTTGAAATGGCTCAAAAGGAGCATGTTAGCGAGATAAGAACCAAGTTAAAGTCCCATTGAAGCATAACAAAGGGAGCCTGAGGAAAAAGTGCCTCAGACCTTTAAGGAACCTATTTACTGGGACTTAAAGGAGGAAGGCAGCCACATAAAAGTGGATATGGCAGATAAATAACCCTTCAACATGTCAAATGCAGGGCCTAGGTAAGGGTAAACAAAAGAACTTAGGAAAGGGATGCCTATAAAGGATCAAGATGTTTGGCTGTGTACCATGCCACAAACCTGTTCAACTAGCCAGCATATATCATAACAGCATAACAGACTTTGGGCAGAAGGTCGAAAGCTGTCAACTGTCACTGCTCAATCTCCATGCATTGAAGGCAGAGCACTGACAGGTTGAGGTTGAGAACCCTCCCCTGTTGCTGTGACAGAAGATCCTCTTAAAAGGGCAGCTTGATCGGAGGACCGATGGATGTGCTCAAATGCTCAGGATACCTGACTCTCCGAGCCCAGACCAGAGCCACAAAGACGACTTGGACCTATGCATTTCTTATCTTCTTGAGAACTCTGGGAAGGAGTGGTATGGGCAGAAAGGAGTACAAGATGCTGAAGCTCCACACGAGACAAAAAGCATCTCAGAGCAAGAGCCCACTTAGGAACTCCAAAACACAGAACTGCCAGCATTGGGTGTTTTCGGCAATGGCAAACAGATTTGGCCAAGGCTCTCCCCACTGCTAAAAGAGACACTGTCCCACCTCTGGTTGGAGATGCCATTTGTGATCCACAAGGTATCTTTGGCTGAGTTTGTCTGCTCCAAAGTTCAGCGAGCATGCCAATTATTGAACCATCAGGGAAATACCCTGATGTTTTAGCCATGTCCATAGGCTCAGGGCCTCTTGAACCAGGATCAATGACACCACTCTGTCTGTTGCAGTACCACATGGCGGTGGTGTTGTCCTTAAACACCTGCACAAGCCTTACCTTGGTGGAGGGTAGAAAGGCTTTCAATGTCAACTGGATCACATAGAGCTTCAACAGGTTAGTATGAAGTCTGGATTCCTCCGGAGACCAGACTCCTTGGATCTCCACTTCTTCCAAAGGGCTGCCTCATCCCATGAGTGATGCATCTGTCACCACCGTCAGATCTGTTTGGGGAAGGAGGAGGAACCTGCCACTGACTCAATTGCAGTCTGTCAGCCAGCACTGCAGATCCTATGCAGTGCCCTACAAGATTTGGAATATGTCAGAGAGATTTGCCTGATGCTGTGCCCACTGGCACTTCAGGTCCCACAGCAGGCTCAGTGTATGCCAATGGGGACGCTTCACTAGCAGGAGGCCATGAGGCCAGCAGCTTCATAGTCAGTCTCACTAAAAACTAGGATAAAGGCTAAGACTGAAATATCGGTATAATAGCCTGAATATCCTGAACTCATTGTTCAGGAGGATAAGCCTGCAATTCCATTGTGTCCAGAACATCTCCTATCAAAGGGAGCATCTGATAAAGGATCAGGTGTGACTTTGGCTCCAGCAAGTGCAGGAGGTACGCAATAGTCTGGAGATGGGAGGCGACGGCCTGAGGACACCAAAGTGTTTGTGGCCTTCCCTGGCCCGAAGTTAACATCTTTGGGGAGGCAGGGCGGGAATGTGGTTTTATGCATCATGCAAGTCCAAAGCTACGATTCAGTCTCCCAGATTCAGGGTAGGTAGGACCTGAGCAAGTGTGAGCACTATGAATTTTACCTTTATCACTGTCACTTCCTGGAAGAGTAAAGAGATGTTGTCCTCCCTCAGCTTGTCGCAAGTAGGTGGCATGAGCGAAGAGGTAGTCACAAAGGGGAGGGGGCAGCTCCTTTGGACAGTCCAGAGAACTCAGTGGTCAGATCCTACCGACTTCCAGTGGTGCAGGGGATGGCATATCCTGCCTCCACTGGAATCCCATGATGGAAAGAGGGCAAACTAAACAAATGTGTAGGCTGTGGCTGCTGGGGGGGGAGGGGGTGGTGGAATGGCCTTAACTTTGGCAACCTGTCACCCGAGGTTTTTGGGTACCGCGTCCTCTGCCACGCAGGGGCTTGGAAGCCTGTGGACTGTAGTGGCTGGGCGAGTAGAGACCCAGCTCGAAGCCCATTCCGTGGCCACAAAAGGAGCAAAAGGTAGTCTGGGTTGGTGAGGGACCACAGAAAGTTCTAAGGACCTACCCGTAGCCCTGCTGCCCTTGAAGTGCTCCATCACTGAGAATGCCTTTTTTCTGAAAAGAGACAGGAGCCATCAAAGCACACGTCTATGAGTGAGGTGTGGACATTTACCAAAAATTCAACTATGTGTGGCACCTAAAGGATGTTGGGTGAGGAAGTTGGGCCCCCTGGCGCGGGCCGATGGCGGCAGGCAATTGATCAATTCACAGAAATCCCTGTGCAAGGCTTGGACTACGCCCAGAATAGGAGGTCCTTGATGGTTTCAGTAAACGGGAAAAGCAGTTTGGGTGGGATCATTCCCAGATGAAGCCCCCGCATCAAGACATTCCCCAGATACTCACACCAGGTCCTCAGTGACATCTGGGGGCTGGTATTTATCAGGGTCCTGTGGCTCCTCCCAATCATCTCCAAGTTGTAGCCCTTATAGGAATAGGAGAGGAAGTAAATCCTCCAGTCTGCACCAAAGTCAGCATCGAATACCCCCATCTGGCTCCATGTTTGAGTTGCAGATTATTATGGGGATGGCGCTGCCGGGGGACGTTGGCGATGGAATCAGTGCTGAGAAAGGTCAAAGTGGCTCAACCAGCATTAGTCTAGATCTGTCCATGGATTCAAGGGACCCGGCTTGTTTCAGGGGCAAACTTGCTGGCATAAATACAGTAGGTGCCCCTTCTCTCTTCTTATGTTTGTGGGACTTACCGGAACGCATCAACAACTTCCAGTGATACGGTGAGTGTTTGGAACGGCTTTGCAACCAATCCTGGGACCTTAATCTTGACCGGGATCGAGATCGTTCATTCATGCATTTAGCAGCAAGAAGCCTGAGGGAGCACTATCTCAAGGTTTTGGGGTGCATGGTGCAACAGTCAATGCAGGTCTCAGCGTCGTGGTTGTGCTCGAGGCACCAAAGGCCGAGAAGGTGTGGATGCATCACCAACATTTGTTGGTGACAGGCGCCACAGGGCTTGAAGCCAGCTGTCCTAGTAGACATCCTTGTCACACCAGGAGAAAATGCCTCAAAATATTTGTAATGGGTTCTTTATCCCGAAACAAATAAAGGGGATATTGGAATAATTGACAGGCGCAGAAGGTGAGGGTTTAGCCAATTTATTCTTGCTTTGGTTGTAAGGATGGAGCTTTTTTTATCCCATGTTTCTTGTTCACAAGGATAACGCACTTGTAGTCCAAAGAAATTAACAAAGTTTCCTTTTTCTTCTCTTTCAGGGTTTTGGTGATAGTCCATAAGTGACCGGTCCAGCTTTGGGAAGGTCTCCGATCTTCCTATACGTCAGTGGGCCAGGCTCTCAAAAAAAATAGAAGAAGGACAACAACACAGGTAAGTGGGATATATATATTGTCAGTATATAGGGTTAGTAGGGTGGTGGGGGAATAGGTATGAGTGACGGAAAGTGAGGGTATAACTGTCCTTTAGTTTGTGGTTTTCCCTATAGGTGTTCTCAGACATTTCCTTCTTTGCAGAAATCCTCTGGCTGTCGGTTTCTTTGTGAGGTTAGATTTACTTTACTTTAGGGCTCTCTGTCATATAGTCTCCCCTTCCCTGCAGGACCTCCCTCTCTTTCCCTTATCCCCCCCTATTCCTAATAACCACCCTCTCGCGAACCCCCAGCTGTGGTACGAACGTACCTGAGGTGGCCACGCCCCTCCAGGGACGCGGCCGGCACTTTGGCAGTCTCCCGGCTTTTCTCTGACGGGGGCGGGAGGGCCCCGGTGCTTCTCTCTCTCCTGCGGATCTCCCGATCCTTCGACGGGCTCCTTCCTCTCCGTCCTCGGTGTCCGGGTTTCCTTTTCTTCGGGTCGCGCTTGCCGAGCGTCTTCCTCCGTCTCTCTCTCTCCTTTTCCTTTTGGTCCGTCTTTTCTTTCGGTCGTCGTCCAGACGCCGAAGGCGTCTGACGTCATAGGCTTGCGTTGCTCTCGAGTGTGTCGGGCCCCATCGATGGCGGCCGTCACAATATTTTGAGGACCGGCGTCCGGAGACGTCCGGTTACACATCCCCTCCCTTGAATGGGGCTGTTCGAGACCCAAAGGTCCTGGGAACCGGGACAAATAGTCAGCCTGTCCCATAAGATCACCAGGGAGATGGCAAACCTGGAAGGAGAAAGGTTGAAGCTCCATAAACCATCTCAATATGCGACTGTTAGTATCTTTATATCTCGAGAGCCAGGTGAGGGGAGCGTGATCCGTATATAATAGAAAGGATCTTCCTAGGAGGTAGTATTGGAGGCTTTCAATCGCCCACTTGATGGCGAGACATTCTCATTCTATAATGGGATATTTTTGCTCCCTGGGAAAAAGTTTACGACTAATAAAGACCACGGGGTGACTAATATCTCTCTCATCTTTCTGAAAAAGTACGGCCCCCAGACCCACGTCTGAGGCATCCGTTTGGAGGTGAAATGGGATAGTGAAGTCAGGACATTTTAAAATTGGTTGGGTAGTGAGATATCTTTGCAGGGTATGGTAACTATGGGATTGTCCTGGGTTTAAATTCGTGATATTTTTGGGTTGGCCTTTCCTCAGGAGATCGGTTAGGGGAGCGGCCACGGTGGAATAATGGGGTATAAATCTTCGATAGTACCCTACCAAGCCTAAGAATGACCGGACCTCCTTTTTCGTTGTGGGTGTATCTATCCGTAGGATGGCTTCAACTTTATTCATTTGTGGTCTAAGTATACCTTTCCCTATATGATATCCTAGATAAGAGATCTCATTGAATGCCAACCGGCTTTTGGAGGCGTTGGCTGTTAATCCAGCCCCTCGTAACGCTGTAAAGATTTTGTTTAAATGTGCCAAGTGGTCTTCCCAAGTCTTGCTGTGAATAACGATATCATCCAGATACGCGGCAGCGTACCTGGTATGAGGTCGTAGAATGGTGTCGATGAGACGCTGGAAGGTGGCGGGTGCCCCATGTAACCCGAAAGGGAGAACATTAAAATGATATAGCCCAGAGGGAGTAGAGAAAGCCGTTTTCTCTTTATCTTCTGGCGTCAAAGGAATCTGCCAGTAACCTTTGGTCAAGTCGAGTGTAGACATGTACTTAGCTTTTCCCAACTTCTCTAAGAGTTCGTCCACCCTTGGAAGGGGATATGTGTCAAACTGGGATATAGAATTGACTCGTCTAAAGTCAATACAGAAACGTATAGACCCATCGGGCTTTGGCACTAATACCACCGGTGAACACCAGGGACTCTGGGAAGGCTCTATAATGCCTAGGTCTAACATCTTTTCTATTTCGGTTTCTACCAGGATCTTTCTCGCTTCAGGGATACGATATGGCCTTAAGCGTATGACCTTGCCAGGTGGGGTTATGATTTGATGATGCACCAACTTGGTCCTGCCTGGTATCGAGGAGAACACATGGGCATGATCATGGAGGAGCTGGGTTAATTGCTCACTCTGTTGGATCGAGATTTCACTATTTATGGGAGGCATCTCCTTTCCGCTAGGCTGCTCAGTGGGACACCACCCTATCTCCAATTCCTTAACGGTGTTAACTAGGCATCCCCTGGTGGGTTCTCCCTGTGGTTCTTCCCACTTTTTTAATAGATTGACATGAAAGATCTGTGACCGGTTGGAACTGTCTGTGAGCTGGATCTTATAGGTCACGGGTGTTACTACCCCTATTACTTTATAGGGTCCCTGCCACTTTGCCAGCAACTTGTTGTCTGAACTGGGGAGAAGCACTAACACCTTATCACCTAAGGTAAAGGTCCTTAATTGAGTATTCCTGTCGTAATATCTTTTCTGCTTTTCTTGAGCCTTCTCCATATGTTCCCTCACGTTTTCCCACACATTTTGGATGTTGGTTTTTAACTCCTGGGTATATTCTAAGAGGGATTTTTCTCCATCCTCCTCCTCCCATAACTCTGCAGCCATATCTAACAAGGTCCTGGGCTGTCGTCCGAACAATAATTCAAATGGACTATGGCCCGTGGATGCTTGCTCATGGGTCCTGATAGCGTATAACACTAATGGGAGTTTTCTATCCCAGTCCTTACCTGTCTCTGAAATAGATTTCTTTAGTAGAGTTTTCAGAGTGCGGTTATACCTTTCCACCAAACCATCCGTTTGAGGATGATAAACCGCTGTTCGCAACTGTTTGATCCCCAGAAGTTGACATATTTGTGACATCAAGTTAGACATGAACTGGGTACCTTGGTCTGTTAAGATTTCTCGGGGAAAACCTATTCGAGAGAAGAACCCTATCATTGCATGGGCTACGCTCTTGGAGTTAATACTGCTGAGTGGGATGGCTTCTGGGTATCTGGTGGCATAATCTACCAATACTAGTATATAACGGTATCCTCTGGAAGAAGGTAGGAGAGGGCCTACAATGTCCATTCCTATTCTTGAAAAAGGGATGTCTATAATGGGAAGCGGTTGCAAGGGAGCTCTTCTTTTGGGACCCGGATCAATCATTTGGCATTTAGGACATTGCTGACAGAATCTCCTAATTTGTGAAAAGACCCCCGGCCAGTAGAACTTCCTCAACAGATATTCTTCCGTTTTCTCTCTTCCATAGTGACCCCCCCCGGCTGGCTATGGGCTAGGTGTAGGACTTGTGGTCTATAAGGTTCGGGGACTAATAGCTGCTTCTTTTCTTCTCGGTTGTTACCAGTGACACGGTATAATAGATTTTTGATTATGGTAAAAGAAGGGCTTTTGTCTTGGGGGTTCCGGGGTCGTGCGCTTTTCCAGGCATGGATCAAACTCGGATCTTCTCTTTGACAACTACGGAATGGGGGAAGGTCAGTAAGGGTAAGGACCTTTGTAATTACCCTAGTTGGACTCATGTTTCCTTGGGCGTAGACTTTTCTGGTTTCTCTTTTTTCTTTTCGGGAGGGTCTGTATCTAACCACCGGTGGTGTTATAGGCGTACTAGAAAAAGGAGCTCTTTTCCACCATGTACTCATGTCTTCAGAGTCTTTTGTACTGTCAAGAAGTTCCGAAAAGTCAGGGAAGTCGGTTCCTATGATAGCTTCTTCGACTAGCCTTTCCACCACCCCCATCCTTATGGGGACTTCTTTTCCATCCCAGGACAGGGTTGTCCAGATTAGGGGGTATTCTTTTGTATCTCCATGAATACAACATATGGATACCGTAAGTCCTGAAGTAAAAGGGGGGCTTTCCAGTAAATCAGCACGAATTACAGACTGACTGCAACCTGAGTCAATGAGTGCCACTGTGGTTCTTCCATTGACAACAAGTCTCTTCTTGTATCGGGTTTCCTTTCCGCCTGTATAGAAGACTCTCCCCCTAGTGACTCCTATTTCCATCGGTTCTGATTTTTCCGTTTTCAGCGTGCAAACCCCGGCGATATGTCCCCACTCTCCACAGCTAAAACACTGTGGTTGTTGCATATAGGATCTTTCTAATCCTCGCAATTTTCCCGGATCCTCGGTTGGTTTCCGCCCCAGGGATGGGGAGGGTCCGGGGTTCTGTCGGATGGGGTTAAGTGTTGGCCGTACGGGAGGGATTTTGAACTCGAGGGAGCGGTGAAAGGCACAAGCTAATTCAATAGTGGTGTTAGTATCTGGACTTGGGTGTTGCTTGATCCAATTACGGGTATTGGTAGGTAAGGCGTCTAGATATTGTTCTAAGAGAACAACCTCAATGATATCCTCCCTATTGGTCCCAATGGGACCTAGCCACTTGAGTCCCAAGTCCTTAATCCGGAAATACAGGGCCCGGGGATTCTCTGAGGGTCCCCATTTGGCTTTCCTGAACCGGACCCGGTAATGTTCGGTATCAAACCCCACTCGCTCTAGGATACTCTATTTAATATCCTGATAGGGTGTCGTTCCGCCTGGGTTTACCGCTTGATACGCCGCTTGGAGAGTTCCTGTTAATAACGGGGCGATATATTGGCCCCACCTATCCTGGGGCCAGGTGGCCGAAGTAGCAACCCGCTCGAAATTGGTGAAAAAGGCATCCGGGTCTTCGCCTTCCTGATATCGCTGCAGGACCGAACTGGGTACGTTCGGATGCACCCGGGTGGCGGCAATAGTGTCCGTGAGGTTTTTGATTGCAGTCTCATGGACCAACTGATTGTTGGCCATGATAGTGGCCTGACTTCTAAGAGCGCTTTGTAGGGCCTCCCTTTCCACTTTAGCCTCCTTCTGTTGCTCTTCCCACACTACTTGTAGATGCCTCTGCCCTGCGGCTAGCTGCTGCATCATCTCTGATAGGGTGGGTGTACCCTCCATCGTTTTAGGTTACCTGTCGTTGTTCCAATATCCCACTTCTGACACCACTGTAATGGGTTCTTTATCCCGAAACAAATAAAGGGGATATTGGAATAATTGACAGGCGCAGAAGGTGAGGGTTTAGCCAATTTATTCTTGCTTTGGTTGTAAGGATGGAGCTTTTTTTATCCCATGTTTCTTGTTCACAAGGATAACGCACTTGTAGTCCAAAGAAATTAACAAAGTTTCCTTTTTCTTCTCTTTCAGGGTTTTGGTGATAGTCCATAAGTGACCGGTCCAGCTTTGGGAAGGTCTCCGATCTTCCTCTACGTCAGTGGGCCAGGCTCTCAAAAAAAATAGAAGAAGGACAACAACACAGGTAAGTGGGATATATATATTGTCAGTATATAGGGTTAGTAGGGTGGTGGGGGAATAGGTATGAGTGACGGAAAGTGAGGGTATAACTGTCCTTTAGTTTGTGGTTTTCCCTATAGGTGTTCTCAGACATTTCCTTCTTTGCAGAAATCCTCTGGCTGTCGGTTTCTTTGTGAGGTTAGATTTACTTTACTTTAGGGCTCTCTGTCATATAGTCTCCCCTTCCCTGCAGGACCTCCCTCTCTTTCCCTTATCCCCCCCTATTCCTAATAACCACCCTCTCGCGAACCCCCAGCTGTGGTACGAACGTACCTGAGGTGGCCACGCCCCTCCAGGGACGCGGCCGGCACTTTGGCAGTCTCCCGGCTTTTCTCTGACGGGGGCGGGAGGGCCCCGGTGCTTCTCTCTCTCCTGCGGATCTCCCGATCCTTCGACGGGCTCCTTCCTCTCCATCCTCGGTGTCCGGGTTTCCTTTTCTTCGGGTCGCGCTTGCCGAGCGTCTTCCTCCATCTCTCTCTCCTTTTCCTTTTGGTCCGTCTTTTCTTTCGGTCGTCGTCCAGACGCCGAAGGCGTCTGACGTCATAGGCTTGCGTCGCTCTCGAGTGTGTCGGGCCCCATCGATGGCGGCCGTCACAATATTTTGAGGACCGGCGTCCGGAGACGTCCGGTTACAATATTGTTGATAAACTCCGCCCAAAAAACTCATTCAAAAAGTGACTGGATGTAGTTCCTTACTAGATTTGCGCTGACTGGCACAGAAAGTAAATAATTGATGTCAGCATGCTGTGCATGTCACTTTCGGTGCAGATGCTACTGCTGCTGCCACCACACAGAGCCTAAAAATGCCACCTACAGGTGCACATGGGTACTGCTCACAAAAACAAAATATGGATCCAGTCTGACACCTGCGAATAACTCTATGGTAAGGACTCTGTGGCTGGATGTCTCTATCAGATATAGCGATTTATTAGTTTTTTCAGTCAGTGTGCAAAAACAAGAACTGAACCTTCATAATTCCATAATATATTCCAATGTGCACAGTTAGGGGTCGCAAATCAGTTTCCAAAAGAAATTATGTTTTAGACCTAGACTGATAAATAGCTCTAGACTAATCTATAAATGATTTCAGAATCCCTTATGTTTCTCTCCTAACTTCTTGATATGTCATTTCTATGTTTCCTTTTGTGGTCTACCTTATAGTATTGTTAATTTTCCATTTATATCCTAACTTATTTCGAAAGCTACGTTGCCTACTGGACATATTCCTCTGACAACTAAAGAATATTCTAATAGACTTGTAGGCAATGTTCTTTTGTGAAGACTATCCTGGAAATGTTTATACTGTATAAAACAAGAGCATCACCTTCAGTGAACTGTTCAAACCTAACAAAGCTATCATCCCTAAACCAGTTTAATCTGGGACTCTTGTGCTAGAGAGTGACCACCAACAGTCCAACTTTTGATATGGAATCTTGGGTGGTCATTGGCTCACAATATCCTCTGGAAATGAAGAGGGTGCTAGCTGTGCTCAAACCACTCCTACAATATGGGGCTGTAACCTGTGTGGTAACAGTCCTCAAGCTCACTAGCAGGGACACACAGGGTAAATGGGCTCGGGGAAAAGCATTTAGGGTTAAAAATGATGGATACATTTGAAAAGCACTAATTCAAATAATAATTATTGTATTTAGGTTCAGTATGACAAATAAGTTACTTCCCTTCGTAGATCGTCTTTCTGGTAGAGATTTTATCTAACCACAGTTTCCTCACCTTTTAAATATTCCTAAGGCATCAAACTGAAACTTTTGAGCAGTATCTCTGCATGCCAGTTAGTGGCACCATGCAGCTCTGCACTGACTTTGTTCTGCTCTGGAAAGGACATGCGGGCCAATAAATGTGCCACTCCCATGCGCTGACATCAGTTGCTTTGGAGGGTGTGTGTGCTCCCAGGAGTCCCAACAGCAAAAGAGAGCAGATTCCTAGACTTGGGATCTTTCTATGGACAGCATCCAGTACACAGAACAGGGAGAGTTGGTGAAGAATCTGTGGTTGCACAACCTTTACCGGAAAGAGCATTACCACAGGTAGGTAATTTGTTTTTCCCACAGAGACTTCTAACAGCAGATACCCCACCTTTTAAGTAGATACCAAAGAAGTACCTTTTTTGATGTCGGTCTGAGCATTTACTCAAATCAAAAAGTCAGAGCAGGTAAGTGGTCTCTCTTGGTGAATCTGGCCATCCAGACAGTAGTGCTCATGAAAGTATGGAGCTGCCTAGCAGATGTCTGGGACAGAAACTCCAGGTGCTAGCGCTCTGGTAGCAGCTTAGTCCACGTAAAATTAAATTGCAAACCTTCCAGAGGTTGGTTTTTGGCCAGTGCATAACAGATCTTAATGCAGAGCATGCTCCAGCTAGAGAGGATCCTTTTCTGCATGGCTTAGCGTTTCTTCACTTCCGTGTACCCCAAAGGGCTGATTATGCACGGAGTGGTCTATGGTACGATGTAAAATCTCAGTGTTCTTTTGGGGGCCAAGCAATGGAGTCTCTTCTCCTTAAAGGGGTGAGGTGCAGAACAGAAATTAATTAATGTGATGGTTGGACTGAGGTGGAACAGCATTTCTCATTTTTGATGAAAGTATGACAGAGTTTGAGAACCAGTTTGCCTGGGAAGAAGGTGAGGTATGGTGGATTGCCTCACAGAGCTTGAAGAATACTTACACGCCATGCCGATATTATGGTAAAGAGGAACACCATCTTTAGGGTGAGAAGCCACAAAGAGCAGCAAATATGTGAGGCCCAAGTTAAGGTTACAATGTGGCATGAGAAAGGAAGAGGAAAAAAACTTACGTTTTAGACTTTTCAAAACATGTATCATGATCCGGAACTGCCGAAAGGTACACTGGGCCCAGAACAAAGCCTTGTCAGGGCAAAACGTTAAATAACTTTGCCTGGAGGTGGTCAATATGCCAAGTGCTGCATAAAGCCACAAATGTATCCCAACAACAGGCTTTTACTATCTTTGTCCAGGGATGCCTGGCAATCAAGATAACATGAACCAACTTCGGAGGAAGGTCGAAGGTGTTCAGCTGTCACTGCTTAATTTGCAAGCATGAAGGTGGAGACTGTGTGGGCTCGGGTGCATGACACTGCTCTATTGCTGTGACAACAGATCCTCAAGGAGAAACAGCCTATTCAAAGGACAGATGCTCATGCCCATGAGCTCTCAATTTACTCTCCATGCCCAAACTGAGACTTGGGGAACGCTGGGTGGAAGGAC
The DNA here is from genome assembly GCF_031143425.1 of Pleurodeles waltl. NCBI lineage: Eukaryota > Metazoa > Chordata > Amphibia > Caudata > Salamandridae > Pleurodeles > Pleurodeles waltl. The sequence goes on from NC_090439.1 coordinate 613,819,227, forward strand.
ATTTGTGGCTCCTCTCAGATTCCAGAACTTTCTGTCACCGAAATGTGAGGAAAATGTGTTTTTTTAGCCAAATTTTGAGGTTTGCAAAGGATTCTGGGTAACAGAACCTGGTCAGAGCCCCACAAGTCACCCCATCTTGGATTCCTCTAGGTCTCTAGTATTCAGAAATGTGCTGGTTTGGAAGGTTTCCCTAGGTGCCGGCTGAGCTAGGGGCCAAAATCTACAGGTAGGTACTTTGCAAAAAACACCTCTGTTTTCTGTCAAAAAATGGGATGTGTCCACGTTGTGTTTTGGGTCATTTCCTGTCACAGGCGCTATTTCTACCCACACAAGTGAGGTATAATTTTTATCGGGAGACATGGGGGAATATAGAATAGCAAAACAAGTTTTATTGCCCCTTGTCTTTCTCTACATTTTTTCCTTCCAAATATAAGAGAGTGTGTAAAAAAGACGTCTATTTGAGAAATGTCCTGTAATTCACATGCTAGTATGGGCATCCCGGAATTCAGAGATGTGCAAGTAACCTCTGCTCCTCAACACCTTATCTTGTGCCCATTTTGGAAATACAAAGGTTTTCTTGCTAGCTATTTTTTACTCTTTATATTTCAGCAAATGAATTGCTGTATACCCGGTATAGAATGAAAACCCAAAGCAGGGTGCAGGTCATTTATTGGCTCTGGGTACCTAGAGTTCTTGATGAACCTACAAGCCCTATATATCCCCGCAACCAGAAGAGCCCAGCAGACGTAACGGTATATTGCTTTAAAAAAACTGACATTGCAGGAAAAAGTTACAGAGTAAAACGTGGAGAAAAATTTCAGATTTTTTCACCTCAATTTCATTTTTTTTTTTTTTCAGTTGTTATTTTCTGTAGGAAACCCTTGTAGGATCTACGCAAATTACCCCTTGCTGAATTCAGAATGTAGTCTACTTTTCAGAAATGTTTCGGTTTCTCGGATCCAGCATTGATTTCATGCCCATTTCTGTCACTGACTGAAAGGAGACTGAAAGCACAAAAAATCGTAAAAATGGGGTATGTCCCAGTAAAATGGCAAAATTGTGTTGAAAAATTGGGTTTTCTGATTCTGGGAAGCTGGTGATTTTAGCACTGCAAACCCTTTTTTGATGCCATTTTCAGGGGAAAAACCACAAGCCTTCTTCTGCAGTCCCTTTTTCCCATATTTTTTTTAAAAAAAACTAAATTTTCACTGTATTTTGGCTAATTTCTTTGCCTTCTTCTGGGGAACCCATAAAGTCTGGGTACCTCTGGAATCCCTAGGATGTTGGAAAAAAAGGACGCAAATTTGGCGTGGGTAGCTTATGTGAAAAAAATGTTATGAGGGCCTAAGCGCGAACTGCCCCAAATAGCCAAAAAAAGGCTCGGCACAGGAGGGGGAAAAGGCCTGGCAGCGAAGGGGTTAAGTAAATTTATAATTGCAAACAACACTATTAAAATGTTAAGAAGTCGCATTTCAGACCCAAAAAGAGAACGGTTACAAAGCAGAACCAAGTCAGAGAGGTAAGGACTGCTTCCGGGGATACAGTTTATAATAGAGGTATTTTTATTGCAGCACTTTCTGCGGCCTTTGGTCTATTTTTAAACATGATCACGTTATCTAAAATATTGTAAAAAGGTTCAAGACATTACATTTCGAGTACAAGGTTACAAGTAGAAAAAAAGCAGACTTGTATAGAATTATTACGATTATTACAATACATTTGATTTATTAGGACTACAATTTATTCTATGAAAACAAAGCAATATATTTTATAAACATTATAGACTTACGTAATCTAACGGAGTCAGTCTTGTTGTTGTCATTCTTATTTGGTTGCACCAAAGGAGCAAATGACACAGCCAGGATATTTTTACTTTCCCAAGTGCTCTGCCCAGTTCTCAAGATCTGAGTCAACTACACAAAAAAAATAGTACAGGAACTTAGAGACGCGGCCACATAACAGTAATGGTTTGTTATTACCCTCTCACGACCGTGACTACTTTTGTTAGCATAAGTGTTACTAAGAGGGCAAAACTGAAAACACTATCTATCGCAGGCGAGTAAAGTATGTTTTACTTCATGTTATTTCATTTGAGATTAGTTTTAGGCATAACTGCTTGAATGAGGGCTGGTGGGGAGCCTGAAGAAAGTGCTCCTTATGGTGGCCTACTTCTCAAATTGGGACTCAGAGCCATATGTAATACTGTACACTTTTCATAAGTGCTAATTCAACTTCAGCAGATAGACTGAAAACACAGGTTCCGCTATTCTGTAAAAAGGTTAAAATAGCCAATACGCTGTACACAGAGATTCAGTAAGCTCGAAACATGAACTAATCAATATATTGTAGAGATTTGTGAGGAACTGTCTTGGAAGCCTCCTAACAAGGGCACTTGGGAATAGATTTTCGTTTGGCAGAGAGGGCCAGAACCTCAGATGGATTAGATGTACTACCACAACTAGCATATTCATACGCAAAATATATCTTAAATGGATCATCATTCTAGTTGTATCAAATGCAGCTACCTGTGCTTTGTCCCTTGAAAAAGATAAATCCTAGCATTCACAATTCAAATATATCCCCAATACAGCTCAGTGGGACTGTACTCCATCCACATCCTTTGTCCTGGTCCACGAAGACGAGATGAATTGTAATTAAGTGAGTTTCAAGAATCAATGTCCAGTTTGTAGATTTGCTTTTGGTTATCACTAAATCGCAACTTAAAGGCTCTAAAAGTGACCACATCAAGAATACACCTGCATCTCAGGTTAACTTGTAATATAGCTTAGTAGCCTGCTGTAGCAGGCTATATCAGCCTGTAAATGTCAGCTCCAGCGTTAAAGCCCCGAGCCGAAGGCGATGTCCATTAACAAGGGAACAAGCCTTCAATGGCCGGTATAGCCAAGCTATGGCAGTCTATAAAGCTTTTAGAACATTCCACCACATGAGGATAAAATGTTCTCATTAGTAAAACGAAGGCCTCATGGAGCCCAAGGAAGTTTTAATCTGCCTCAGGCTCTGAGGCCTTTAATCACAGTTGTTGCTGTGAATGTTCTAAAGCTAACAGCTTGCGCAGGGTCATGACTGTTAGCTGTTGAACATTCAGAGCAAGAGCCTTGAAAAGGGACTGAAGTCAGTCCCTGGGTCTCCCTGGCTTGGCTGAACAGTGTTTTATAGTTCAGGCAAGCCAGGGAGATTCAGGAGCTGAGCAGCATTCACCCCTCCCTCCTTCTGAAACCCTAGTGACACTGAGTTACAGGAGGAGGGAAGGGTGAAGGCTGCGTATGTCCTCCTGCACAGCATCTGCTTTTCCTTTGCTCTGCCTGAATAATATATTTTCGAGAGGCAGGGGAAAGAGCAAGGCATATGCTCTTTATTAGGACATTGAAATGTTGAGAGCAGTAGGCGTATAGAAGTTCATATAGGCTGCTTCTGCTTCATTGTCTTCAATAGAGCTCTCAACATTCCAATGCTTTAATATTATTTCATAGACAAAATAGATAGCTAGATTACAACAGGTAACTGTGGAATATGGTCCAATGTATCCATAGAGGGGTTCTGGTGACATCATAAATCACAAGCCTGATGACGGAGTGCCTCAGTACCTTTTATGTATTATTGTTTTATATATCACACATTTATTTGGGGTAGTTAGCTTGATTTTTTGTTTCTCAAAGAGGGTTGTTTGTTGATAGAAGGCTAAACACTAGTGTTTCATTTTCTGGAGGAAAAAGTACAATACTTAATTAGATAACTTAGATTAAAGACTTACAAAAAATAATTTTCATTAAAAAAAAAATTAAAAAAAAAACATTTTGTTTGACGACAGGACCAGGCTGATGAAGCTGATCTCCACAACGTGCCTTGAACAATGGACATTGATTAGAATTAGAATGCTTAGGTTTTATATGCCATTCATGGACAATGATCAGAGACTGTGAAATGATGCAATTCTTTTGCTGTGCCACTTACAGCACAGTAATAGACTGACCACATTTGCCATATAATTCATAAGTATCAACAGAAATGTTCATTCCAGCTCAAATAGATCAAAATAAATCTGACAGTCCGGCTGGCCACATGAGTTACATTTTTATACTACGTATGTCACTCTTGCATTACCAGGCACCCTTGTTAACAAATCAGTGCCGACTGATCCTGTTGTTCTATCCACCATGTACAGAATGTCCAATGCATACAGTCACAGCCCACTTTATAAAACACTTGTTGTCCACTACTCCCATTAAATCATTATTCAATAACCTCAAAATAACCTCAACACAATATTTCACTAACTGCTGCTCCAATCTCTTTGGAGTGAAGATCCTCAGAAAAGCTGATGTAAAATATATTCTTTTTTGTTTAGCAATTCTTCATTGAATAATCAGGAGATCAGGGTACATATATAGGTTGATACAGAGGTAACCGAGAAGTCAAAAACAAGCAGTGACTGTAGTAAGAAGGGAGGGAGGGAGGGAAGGGCAAGGGTGGGGGCGTGGAAGGGGAGGGTAAACGAGGGAGTGAGGGGAAAGAAGGAGGGAGAGCGGTAAACAACATTCACAGCAGTATTAAATATTCCCATAGGTAGAGATGTGAGAACGCAAAGTGGCCACGCCCAATAATAACAAAGAGCCAAAAAAGAAACAGGGGTCCCTGGAAGCATGTATATTGGTGTGGTGAGCAGGGATGCAGGAGGCGTGTTGGGAGGGAATAAGATACTAGGGCAGGAGGTGGGTTGCGTCTAAATTGGTCAGGGGAGTCAGTAATGAGCTGGTATAAGGCGAGTTAAGCTGGGGCAGTGTAGAGGGTGTAGAGGAGCACCTGAAGATACAGGAGAAATAGGATAAGTCTGAAAGAAAGAGAAGACTGTCGTTAGCTTGACAGGTCTGAAGAGGGGGGGAGGGGAAGGGAAAACTGGGGAATGGGAAGAGAGGGAGGCAAAAAAGGGGTAGGGGAGGGACGGGTGGGTTGCCAGTGTTGTTGCAGCACCTCGTGTGAGGTGGAAAAGCAGGGAGCAGCAGGGAGTACTCAATCTAGAGGGTTGTCTCCGAGGAAATTAATTATTAAGAAAGGGTCTGACAGATAACCGCCACTGTTAATTTGGGCTGCTGGGCTGTCATAGAGCAGACAAAACTTGGCTATCAATTGGTCGCCCAGATCAAACGTTTGCAGAGTAGCAAATAAAGAGTCCCACTCCACGGGTGGAACGTTTTTCAGTGTTATAAGATGGGGCAATAGCTTTGCTCGGTAGATCTCTAGCCTCCCAAATGGCATGGGTCAGGGTACGAAGATGATTTCTAGAGGTGCGCCCCGGAACGAAGCCCACTTGTGTATGGTGTATTAGAGATTGTAGGACTTTGCGGAGACGGGCAGCAAGGATGCTGGCAAAAATGTTCACATCCCCATTCAATAGGGAGATAGGTCTATAACTGCCACAGTGGAGGGTGTCCTTCTCGGGTTTGGGGATCACCACTATCACAGCTATGTTGGAAAGAGAGCCTAAGTAGCCTTCACACCTAGCCTCCAGAAAGGCCCCATGGAAAGAGTCAATTAACTTCTCCCCAGCCCACTTGCAAAATTCAGCAGGATAGTCATCTTCCCCTGGCAACTTATGATAGGGGAGGTTGGAGATAGCCTGTGCTATCTCGCCTTTGCTGATGTGCTCAATCAGCAGAGCCCGTCATTCGGTGGACAACTGGGGGAATCTCACACCCTCTAGAAAGGTTATTTGTTGGGTACGGGCCATTGTCTCTGGGGTACATAGACGCCGGTAGAAAGCAGCTAATTCATTGAAAATTTCCTGTGGTTTGTAAGGACCTCTCTGCTCAAGGAGCAAATAGCAGGGATGGTATGTGCTGCTTCCAGCTGTGGCAACTGTGCCGCCAGAAGGCAGCCAGCTTTGTAGCACTGTTTTAGTGGCCTGTTTTGCGTCATTGAAACGCATGTTCTGCCCGGAGTTGAAGCCTGCCCTCGTGATTGTTGATTCACAAGTGGAGGCTACTGCATTCTGCGAGACCAGGAAATAGTCTAGACCAGTGGGTGCCATGAACAGAGGACAGACAGGTGTATTACCTATTTACTGGATGGGTAAGCCTCCAGTAGTCAACCAAGTCATGGTCAGAGGTGATAGCCCTCAAGAGAGCCCTGCCTGAATTGTTGCAGACATTGATGGAGCCAGACCTGTCAAGCACTGCATCCCAGACGAGGTTCCAGTCACCTACTATGATGTATCAGGAAGCTCCTATCTCAATGAGAAGATGGTTGAGGTAGAGCAGCAACTAGTGTTTAGGTCCCGTAGGTGCATAAACAGACCCTAGGCAGAGTGTGCTGTCTTCTACTTTCAGTTTTGCAAAGGTGTATCTACCCTCAGAGTCAGACCATGTCTTGATGATGGTGGTGGACAGGGTCTTCCTGAAAAGGAGAACACCACCACACTTCCTAGTGATCTCACTCAGCGATATCGATTAGGCCGGGTAGCTACTGTGGATGGCCCTTCCTATCCAATCTTGACGTAGGGTTGTCTTGGTGAGTCTCTTGCAATTGTAGGTGGGACAGAGCTTTCTAACGCTTCACATAATAAGTTAGTCCAGGGACATTCCATGAGAGAACCCAGAGCAGATGAGGGGCGCGATGAGTTGGGGCAGTGGTTGTCACACGACGTGGGGAAAGGGGATTAGAAAGGTGGGAGGCCATAGGATCTTGTGGGAAGGGGAACGCTGGGCAAGGAGAGAGGGAGTGATGGGGGAAAGAGGAAGGGTATAGCAGGCACAAGCAGCAAGAGAGGGAAGGGAGAGGGGGAATCCTACAGACCTAGGCCAATAAGGTGACAAGAAGGCCACTGACAGATCCTTAGATAGTACTAGAGTAGATAGTGGAGACTTAAAGGAAAAGAGTGTGCGGCAAAGAGATGAGTGGGGGGGTGGCACAGGGCAGAAAGAAGGAAGGAGAAAGGTATGAAAGGAGCTGGGGAGGAAGAAAAGGAACAGAAAAGAACTGAGAGTGGGGATTCGACACTAGCTGAAGCAATGCCTCAATGGCTTAGATCTGTTAGCCACGGGTCCAAGCTTGTAAACTCCGCACACCGGTTGGGCCAGTCCAGCAGGGAGGGCACTTAAGGGAATAAGCAGGGTGGTGGAAACACAACAAGGGTGCAGGGAGAAAGGCAAGGGTGGAGAAGGACGATCCCATCAAGGGCAGCTGAGTAGATTGGTATTGGCAGGCACCGAACAGCATTGCTGGGAAAGGACCGGACAGGGGGTTCCCAGGCCCAACCAGAGGCAGTGTAAGGGCAGGGTCTGGGCATTATGACTGGAGGGTCCCTGGTGGAGGGTTTGGGAGAGGGTGGGACCATAAGGGAGGGTGGGTTAGATACGGGAGAGCATAGGAGGGAGATGTTTAAACAACTGCAGTGAACAGGGAAGAGCCGCACAACTGGCAGTGAGAGGGGCGGTCCACAGGGCAATAAGGCAAAAAAGTATAACAGTGTATCAGCCTAGCGCCACAAACATTTGCAATCAGCATAACATTAATCACATCAGAAAACAACATATAAGCTTATTATGAGCACATTAGTGGCTAGTGGTCAGCCTCTACCGCAATTAAGGGCAGCAGCATCATAGAAAGCATTTCCAGGCTTTTAAGGTGGAAGTCTAACGCTGGAGGGAAAGGGAAGGGCTGGGAAGAGGTCCCTGACTGAGTCAGTGTACAATCCTCATTGGGCAGTGCAGCCATCTAGCACAGCGGCAACCAAAACAGCGTGCTATATATGAGGCCTGTCACACGTATAAGCATGCAACAAAGTACTTATCCATTTGTTGGGGTGAGTGCACAAAGTGGATGTCAGATCCCTGAGATGTAGGCAAGGCCAGAGGACCAAGGGTGGCAGGGAGTTCACTCGGGTGGTGGTGAAGGCTTCACGGGTGAACCGGATTTATCCATGTCCTGGGATTGGGTAAAGTGTGTCCCCGTCTGCAGGGCGGCCTGGACTCTGTCAACCAGAGGTTGTAGTCTCTCAGGGTCCCTGATTCTTTGATAGGAGCTCCCTGCTTTGTACCAGCGGTCAATTATGGGGGTCATGGCAGGGCAGAGACATTAAAGGGGTGGCAGCAGATAGTGATAGGGAGGCCGGAGGACCTGTGTCCATGTTCTGGGACAGAAGGTTATCTGATAAAAGACCGAGGTCCTCAGGGTTAAACAAATCTCTGAGTTGCCATTTTTGGTAATCCACATTTGTGCCAGCTCAAACAGCTCATATTTAATGTCCAATTGGCAGAGCCGGGGCCACAAGGACAAGAACGCCTTACGGCGGTCATTGGTCTCCTTAGAGAAGTCTGCTGTGATGCGGATCTCTTGCCCCTCCTTCAGTAGAGTCCATGAGGGCGGGCCGCAGTAAGAAGCTGGCAGACCTGCTCCTGTCGCAAGAAGCAGGCAACGATGGGAGGAGGCCATATAGCCCTGTCGGCCTGCTTCAGATCCATGCAGATTGCTAATTGAAATTCCAATGGAGGGTCAAAATTGAGGCCCATGAGGGTATTACGGAGGAAGGCTGCAATGCTTGTTACTTTAATTTGCTCCGGAAACCCGAAGAAGTGGGCAGTGTCCCTTTGGCTCCTGTCTTCGAGGTCAATTACCTTGCTGCGTAGGGAGAAGAGTTCCTGATCCCTACCTAGCACTGCACGGAGACGGCTCTCCACTGTCGAGACACGTTGTTCCAGGCCTGTGATGAGATTTTGGAAGCCTGCAAAAACCAGAGGTACAGATTGTGTCTCGGCTGCCAGAGCAGAGATACCAGAGTCTAGCCCCTCCAGCCGGCGGCCCACAGCCATAATTTCCTGAAGAATACATCCCCTTGTGGTTCCCTGCGTAGTACCAGGATGAGCAGAGGAGAAATCAGGAGACCGAGCGTCCTCGTAGCCATAAAGTGGGGTAGATGAAGAATTTCTGAGGAGTTGGCGCATGGATTTGCTCGAATACTTGCCTTGAGATTTACCAGTGGGCATCTCCCAGTTTAATTCTGGGGTTGTGGCTTTACAGAGAACCACAGAGAAACCCACTGCGAGCGTCCGCAATGGGAACTAAACGAGGAGGCTGCTCACGGGGTCAAGAGGCAGGAGTAGGTTGAGGGAGACCAAAGTCAGATCTCTGTGTATCCTGCAGCGGTCGCTGGTCCTGCAGGCACCTGTAATTAATTTCCAGGTGTGCCCCTAAGTGCATTGAGAGAACCCGGAGGATCCTCAGACCAAAGAAACAGCAAAGGGTCAGGACGTTGTCCAGGTGGAAGAAATAGCAGCCCTCAACGTGGGCACCACCTCCCTAGGTTCACTGGGAAGAAGATGGCCCGGGCAGAATACTGACCATTCAGGGCTTTAGTGGCTCGTTAATCTCCAGTAGCTGCAGGGTTTATTTATGCACCATGGTGCGAGATACCAACTTCTGGGGCAGGGGCTAGCTTTTGGACAATCCTCTCCTGTCAGTAAGCCATCCAGTCCAGATCGCTCTACCTCACCCAATATCGATGGTACACAGAGGCCCCAACACGCGACACTGCGTCATCAGAAGAGTGCTCCCCAGCCCTGGATGCAATCGGGCTGGACCATCCTGGACAATGCAGGGGAGGATGTAATGTTTGGTGGAGAGGGAGATCTGGCTGCGCACAGGCCGGTGCGTACCCCCTCCCCCCTCAGAAGCGAGTCTATCCAAGGCTCCTCCAGTGAATGCCTGTCAGGCCCAGAGGGGGGCACTCAGAAATGTGAATGGCGAGGAGACGGGGCGTAGTAAGGGGAAGATGGGGGGCACAAGTGCCCTCGGAGCGCGCCCGTTGGCCTGAAGGTTGCCCGGACCCGCCGGTCGGGTGTGGAGCCGCAGTTCAAGGCCTAATCAGGGTGAAGCCTCTCTGCCAAGTGCAGCAGGCCTTGCAATCTCAAGAGCGTCAAGCCGGGCCAATAGGCGGCGCAATGACCCCCCCGCAGGCTGCCACTCCCAGCCCCCAGTCAGAGACAGTCTCCGAAACATTCGAACTTGTATTTATGGTTCATTAATGCAAAGCCTTTATTATTAGGGTGAGAGCATGCTAAGGAAATGTAGTAAGCTCAGACAGCACTACTGATAGTAATTCCAGAATAAAAATATCCAGAATGCTCTCTGATTAGATGCAAATATTTGAAGAAGCTTGAAAGCAGTACTGAGTATTCTTTTATTTCAAAATCAAAACATTTATTAAAAAAATGAAATGAAGAAAAAATATTTGCTAAGCTGCTGTGAACGTTTATCTACTATTTCTTTGAATCATTATTTAGTAAAATGTGTTGATGCATGCTAGAACTGCTAAAAAATAAGGGTCATATGAGGGTAAGTAAAATTTTGCGACTTGCAATTTGCGAGTCTGACCGACTCGCAAATTGCAACCCGCAAAACCATATGCAGAAAGGTGTCTCAGACACCTTCTGCGACTCGCTATGGGGTCGCAAAGACCCACCTCATGAATATTAATGAGGTGGGTCGTAGTTTGCGACCCCATAGCGAGTCCATGCACTCACAGGGATGGTGGCCTGCTGGAGACAGCAGACCTCCATGTCTGTGGCTGCTTTTTTAATAAAGCAGCTTTTTTTTTTTTTTACTTTTTGCAGCCTGTTTTCCTTAAGGGAAACGAGTTGCAAAATGAAAAACTTCCGAAACCATTTGGTTTCGGTTTTTTCAGAGTAGGCAGTGGTCCATAGGACCACTGCCTGCTCTGATTTTCTTTTTTTTTTTTTCGGCATTCACAAAGGGGAAGGGGTCCCATGGGGACCCTTTCCCTTTTGCAAATGAGTTACCACCCACTTCAAGTGGGTGGTAACTGCGAGTTGGTTTGTGACCGCATTCGAGGTCACAAAGCAACTCAGCATGGCGATGCGGTCGCAAATAGGAAGGGAACACCACTTCCTATTTGCGAGTCGCAGCCTCAAATTGCGAGTCGGTACCGACTCGCAATTTGAGGTTGTGCATCGCGTTAAGCCTTTTGCATGCCGCAAACTGCGTTTTTTGCAGTTTGCGACGTGCAAAAGGCTTCCTACATCTGGAACCTTGATCCATAACGGAAAAATCAGTGTAATCAGTTTCAATAAGATTATGGTAAACATTTAAAATAAAGAAGCATCGTCAAAGTCAGTAGTTTCGACATTGGTCATCAGCCTTTTGGTTTGTCAATGCATGTCTTGTTTTGACATGTTTTTTGTAAAACTTTTTTTGTTGTGGGAAATGCCGGGCCCTCACTAATATAACAAACATTGGAAAATGGAAAATGCAAAATATTTTTAAAAATATTTTTAGTCTCAAAAAGCACACATTGCCACAGTAGCAGTAGTTCCTGATACTGAGCAAAACTATTTTGTGTGCGGATAGGCTCTTTGTGAAAGAGCACAATGACAATGCTGTCACTCATAGTGAAGCCAGCCAATACAGAGAGAGAGAGAGACAGAACTGTAATAAAAACAAAATGTCTTGGTTACTACCAGACCTAATTAGGGGCCCAATTCTTAAAGGTAGTCACAAAAGTGGACCCATGGTATATGTCTATGCATTAGTGCATATTTACAACTCCTGAATTACCAAGAATTTACGGAAGTAGGCCAGGAAATGGTATTCCTAGAAAATACTTGTGAGCTACGTTTTAGCTCAAGCAAATATGTACGTCTACAATTGCTCATGCAGAAATTTATTGAGCATTTACATGTTCACTTTCCCTCCAATTGCTTTTTTCCCCCAACTGTAAAGAATAAATGTCAATGCTTTCTCAGTATGGAAAACAATTAGAGAAGAGTTTAGTTAAAACCCCCAAAAAAACATGCAAGTACGTACGTTTGCACAGAATCAAAAGGACATTCCAAACCTGCAACTTTTGCTTACTGCTACCTACAGCTTAAGCAGTAATGTGGAAAGGTGACAAAATAAGGGATTTGCTTGTATTCAGACCCTACGATAGTATAAGCCTTGGCATAATCAGAGAGGCTATTATCACAGCCCTTATGTAATGAGATTGCTGCCATGGTTTGTCGCCACACTGCATGTCACCAAAGGGACAAGTCGATTTTGTTACAGTACACATAGATTTATGAAGCAACCTGTCCCATGGACAAGTAGATATTTTATTAAATTCCACACCGATGTACCCCCCATCTGGAGTACCTAATGCTGAATCTCAAACCTGTAATGAAAAAACATTACTTTGTCTGCGTTCTCTTTAATTAATCCACGTCAAACATACCCTTCCATAAATGACAATTCCTATGAGGACCTTCACAGAACTCTATGTGCTATGAACATTCTTCCAGGAGTTAGCCAAACCTATACCCCTACCAACAACGCCCCTCCAGTCATGGTATGCATAAACATCCAAGATGTGTTAGCTACCACTAAGATGGAGATCGCAAACATGAAACAGTCAAAACCACTTGTTCTTGAGGCTACATATATTTGCTCTTAGTACTCAGTACTAAATTAGCTCAGTAGTATATATGTATGTTTGAGAGTCACTGGAGCAATCAGGTGGCATTTTTGTTCCATCCAGATCAAGGACAATTTCTAATCCCGTGATAGTGGTGGTATGGGTGTTTATCTGTAATCTCTTTTTGGTCACTGACAAACTCCAGTTTACAATGATTTCGTAAGCATTTCCTGGAAGGTTCCTTGGTAACTATTCAATATAATCCAGATGTGACAAAAGCATCAGTCAGAAAGGAGATGAATTTCCTTGCCCAGTTCCAGGTCCCTTCAAGAATCATACCTGTAGGTAGAACAGTGATTCATGTGTTTCACTCTTTCCTAGCATCTACCATCAGCCCAGTACTTTCCCTCCTACCATACCGTCTTAACCAACTAACCAAAGAAATGCGGGATAAGGGGGGCGTGGAAGGGGGACTCTGTTAAGTATTTTTCTGGTACAAACTCTATCCACTTGCACATTTTGTAACTTGTTACTATACCCAGACATCCGACTGAAGCTGGATTTTGTTCAGCAATTCTCTCATGTTTCTACAGGTGGCGTCAGATTTGTCCCAGCCTGGATGTGACATTGAGCCCCTACACAGTCACCACCTCTGCATGATGACGTCAGTTTCTTTCTGATATCTGTCTGCACTGTCAGATATGGGGCCTTAGTATCAGACTGACCCACTGTGCAGATCTCTAACATGGAATCTTCTTAGCACTGACTAGAAGAGTCCATTTAAAAGAGCGGGAAAGACGGTGGATCGGTGAGGAATCTGCAATTACAGTACCCACCAAAAAGAGTGTTTACTGAAGGAAAGTAACTGATAAGTACTTCTAGATGCAGATTCCTCACCTTGTGAATAGATACCAAAACGTTACCTCCTCAGGTGCTGGGTCTGTGAAATCCTGCAGGACATATTGCGCACAATACCCCTCCCCTGGACCAGGCTACCCAGGTAGTAGTGCTTTGTGAATGTGTGAGCTGACGCCCACATAGCAGCCTGGTACATATCCAAGACTTCAACACTGCTCACCAGTACTGGTAGAATGAGCATACAGAAAGAGTGTATAGGACTTCCGGAAGCTGCTTCTTGGCCAGCCTGAGGCAGATTTTGATACAAAGGACAATTCATCTAGAGGAGGTTCTCTTTTGTACAGCTTTTCCTTTTTTTGCCCCAGAGAACCCCCAAAAAAGCTGATTGTCCACCTGATGGTTCATGGTGTAAAAATGTAGGTCCTGATTTAGAACTCGGCAGACAGGTTACTCCATCACAATGGTGACCAATATCCCATTCACTTGAAACCTAAATACCATTCTATCCTATGGGATATAGAATTGGCAGATGGGATATCCGTCACTATAAGCTCTGAGTGATTACCAGCGTCTGAAAATAATTCAAGCATTCTAGCCATAACATTTTATATACTTCAGTGCAATCACATCTAACAGCTTCGTGACTGTCCTCATCTTCAGAGCTTGTGATGTCTTATAAAGATAAACCTGTCCTGGGATTGCTTGTACCTTCTTCAAGGTTGGGTAAGGTATTGCCCTGGCTGTGTCCACATCTGCTCCCGAAAATGTTTTTATTGTGCCTTTGATGAGACATGACCTTACTAATGTATAGTGAATCATAGCTTGCTTAACAGTGATAACCCCTCTGTGAGTTTTTGTTGACATCAGTAGTAGGTACTTGCCCTTACTCGCCAGTCATCTAAGTAAGGGTAGTCATGTGTGGTTTGTCTCCTCAGGTGTGCTGCCAACATCGCTAGTGTCTTTGTAAACATAACAAGAGTTGATACAATGAACTGGCAGTTTTCTCCATCAAATCATATACCTTAGGTATTGTCTATGTGAGGCATGGATGGGGATGTGAAAGTATGTGTCTTTGAGATCTTCTGTTGCGAGGTAGTCTCCTCTTTAAAACAATGGAACAGCATCCTGCATTGTTGTCATTTGTGTGTTTGTATGCACCTATTTAGGAATCTCAGGTCTAGGACAGGCTGCATGGTTAAGTTCTGCTTGGAGACTAGAAAGTAAACCGAATAAACACCTATGTTAAGGTTCTTTTGTGTGAGACCTTCTCTACAGTATCCTTTCGCAACAGTTGTTGCACCTCTGCCTGAAGGATCTTCAATGAGTCTTGTTTTTACCCCTAGTGTTTTGGCAGTGGTTGATGGCTTTTTCAGAAGGTATATACAGTATTGATGTTTTTCAATATTAACAACCCACATGCTTGTGGAGATGGACAACCAGGTGTCAAAGTCCTTTATACCCCCCCAACTTATGCTTTGTTTTCTGACAGGGGCTCAAAAGCGAGTCCTTTGGAGGAGCTAAAACCAGATCCCCCTAGGATTTGTCATCCCATGGTTTTCCTCTGCCTCGAAAAAGGGGTATTTGGTGGGGCTGCAGCTGCCACTGTAAGAACACTAGAAACTGGTTACTTCTTGTCTCCCTTTAGAGTTGTGTAGCGAAAATCTCCCTTGGCCACTTGTGCCTGGTGGAAGTAATCTTATAAAACATGGTCTGTAGGCCTGCAATGGCCCCATGGCATTTGCTGTTTTATTTGCCTTCTTCATTGCTTCTCAGGAGTTATCTATCTGTTAGAACCATGTCAATAATGCTGGACTGCAACTGTGGTTCAAAACCGAGATGTGCAGCTTTGCATGCCGTCTTGGGACCACGATCATTGCCAATTGTCTGCTAGTTGTATCAGATGCATTTAATGCAGACTTAAGACAGTAGTTTGCAATATTCTTCCCATCTTTCAACAGGTTCCTCGCACACTCTGGGATTCTTCTGGGAGGTGAGAACCAAGGTCCTCCATGACCCCCCAGTACTGATGTGCCAAGTCTGATGATGAAGATTTTTGTTAGTTAATTAAGACCATAAAACTTTTCCTTCCACATAATATTTAACAGAACAATATTAGTGCAATAAAACAATTACAGTGCAATAAGGTCCTGAGCTTTAAATGAGATGATGTATAAAATTTCCCTTCCACATGAGAATTTAAACAAGAGCAATATTAGTGCAATAAGGCATTAGTAATAATAGGACAACAGAGCCATATTAGTGCAAATAAGGCAATTACAGTGCAATAAAAGTCCTGAGCTTAAAATGAGTAACACATAAAATGTCCTTCCACATGAAAAATTAAAAAGAACAGCGATAGGACAAAGTGGCAAGAAGCCTTCTATCGATTTTATTTATCCCTACTTAAGTCTGATTGTTGGTACCAGACTTTATTACGGCACAGGCTAAGCATTGCAACAGACTACCTAGAGGCCTTCCCTTCTTTAAGGTGTTCAGAAAAAATTGAAGGGATTTTGTTATCATTTCCGCCCTCCCTATGACTGGGTATGTTTCGAGAAGCTGAGATTTTGAGCGAGAAAATTTCCAAAAATTGCACCAGCCTTATGTTCAATATTGTATTTTGTGGATTAAAAGATTCAATTAATGCTTGTCTGCAGGATCTAATTCTTAAATTGTTTATTTATTTTTTCAGTAAAAGTCTTCTTTCAACCGCCAAAGCTGGACAAATGCAGAGAACATGCACCAAGTTTTCATCTGCTAGATGACAAAGACGGCACTCCTGGGAGCCTACTAGACGCTCCTTCTTCCATTTAGGCATGAGGTCTAACGTTGGGACTTCACCCAGCCTGAGTCTGAGAAAAGATTGCTTGATTTTCCGTGAATAGGGGCCAGCCATAAGTAATGATTCTTTAGGTGTTTTATAGGAGTTGAGGATCAACCAACTATGCTCCCTTTTAGTCAGAAAGACCCTATCTTCTAGCAAACTCTGTAATTTACTTGCTTTATTCACAGCTTTGTTAAAAGCTGTGATGAGTAGAGAGTGATCCCATACCTCATCTAAGTTCAAAAGGCTCTTGCTCTTTTCTAGATACCTTATGAAGTTGCAGTTCCCTCTTTCCAGGAGAATTTCCTGCCAGACTAAATTAGCCAAAGACCCTTTTGAGGCGCGGCTCAATTTATAGCAGCATTTAATATATGCCGCGGGTCGAGCTAGCGACTGTTTGACCAGCATGAATTCCAGTCTGACCTGGGCTGGCGAGGCACGAAAAACGCGCTTATAGGTCTTTATCTGAAGCTTATCCAAAAGACCTGCTTCCATCCCCCTCATTATTTCTGTCCCATAGGTGAGAGTTGGAAGTAGTTTCGCTCTCATTACAGAGGTTAGTGGGCTCAGGGCAGGACCACAGATTGAGTTTGCTAGCTTACAAAAGGCGTAAGAGCCTGCAACTTGTTTTTTATTGCTTCTTTTTGTGGCGTGTAATTACCTCTGGCGTCCACCACAAATCCTAGGTATCTATATGACCTTACTTCCTCTAGGGTCTTCCCATTCACGTGGCATTTACATTGGCTAGTCGGCCTGCGGTTTAGGGTAATCATTTTGGATTTTTTATGATTGATTTCTAATTCATTAGATCCTGAATATGCTTCTAAGGCATTTAACACTTTTTGCATGCCTATTCTGGTATTACTAGTTAGGAATAGGTCATCTGCATATAGTATATTGGATACTGGTTGACCACCCAGTGAGGAAGAATGGGATAATTGATCATTTAACTTGGCGGGGAGATCTGCTATGTACAGGTTGAAGAGTGTTGGGGCCAATACACAACCTTGCTTCACACCAACTGTTGTTTTAACTGCCCTGGATAGATGAGAGCCTTCCCCCAATTTAACCTTCACCCAAGTATCAGAGTAGATCATTTTGATGGCGTTTAAAATAGAATGTGGCAACCCTACAGTAGTAATTTGGCCCACAATTTGCCGTGGGGGACACAGTTAAAAGCAGCTTTAAAATCAACAAAACATAAGTAGGTCAGAGTCCCCTTTGCTTTTTCTCTGTTGATGATTAGTCCCAGTGCCATAAGATTTGTTAATGTTCCTTGGTGAAGCCGGTCTGATTTAGGGGTAGAATATTATTATCTGTAACCCAGGCTTCTAAATGTTTTAGCACACAGGATGAAAAGTACTTGAGGTCAACATCTAAAAGAGCGATTAATCTGTAGTTGCTTGGGGAAGCCACGTTCCCACCCTTATTTATGGGGTGGATTATAGAGCCTTTCCAGGATACTGGGACGGTGCCTGTTATAAGCACATCATTGAACATTGCAGCCAGGAAATTGGCCCATTTTTCCGTTTCCTGTTTAAATAATGCTTGCGGTAAGCCATTAGGGCCGGGGGCTCAGTCCATTCGTGACTTTCCAATGATTTTTAATAGTTCAAATGCCGTAAATTTCAAATCTTCAGGGACATTGGGTTTCCAGTTAATCATGTGCCCCTGGATTTGAGGGCCTTCTTCGGTTGTCGTTTTTTTTTAGATGGGACGTTAGATGGGATGCCCATACTTCCTCTGTTAGATTTGCATTATTCCCTGCTTTTGAACCATTGTCTATTGTATTGATGATTTTCCAAAATCTTTTGGAGTCAGAGGACTCTGGTTACCCCAAACTCTCATGGCTACTCACCCCTGTGAGGAATCTTTTGGAGTCAGATGTTTTGGTCGCAAAATGTAGTTTGGCCCAAAGGGTCTCATGCTGGCGTTTTTTAAAGGTCCATTGGTCCCTTTTGCACAATTTCCTTTGCACTCGCAGAGTGGCCAGTATTGATCCATTATTTGGGTGTAACCTTAATAGTTTACCTACAGCTGCTTTCCTTCTGCGCACTGGCAGTGGTAAAAGTGAACGTTGGCGGTGATTCAAATGTGCTCCCTTTCTTGTGTTACCTAAGGAATCATTTTTTATGAGGTCGTGGGCAAAGTTTTCCCAGACTGTTGTCAACTTAGCCCCACTTGTGGTCATTGATTCTAGCTTTTGTAGGGCCTCTTCTGCCAGACTTTCAATGGTGTCGGAGGACCATTTGAGTCGCTTTAGATTTTCAGTGCCCATTGCCCCGTTAAGGGCTGCCACTTTTTCTGGCTTTTGTGGTGATGCACAGATCCCAAATACCAGTGGCTTATGATCGCTTTCCGTGCGGTACATGATGGTGAAGGCATTTACTAACGTATACAAAGCAGGGGACACCAAAGTATAGTCTAGATGGGAGACCGTTTTACCGGAGAATCTTGTCCATGCCGGTGGGATATCGGGTGACTTCTGCCCGTTTAGCACAAAGAGGCCTAGTGATTCACAAGTACATATAAAACTCTCCCCTATTTTGTCTTTCCTTTGTTTTTTTGGGAGGGTTTGGCTGGGCATTCTTGCCACTGTTTGAATGTGGTCCTCACTGGGGTTGTGGAATAGGCAGAGATTGAAATCGCCCGACAATAGCCAAAATGCCGAATTTACTGTGCTTTTTATCCTTAACAATTGAGTTTGTTTGCCTCAATTTTTTTATTTTTTGGATTGATGTAAATATTGACCAGGATCAATGGTTCCTGTGTATTTTTCCCTCAATCGTCCAGCCGGAGTAATTGAAAGGGTTGGTCTTTCTCCTTGTGCTCTGAAATTTCTGGAGAAGTGTGGCACAATGGTTAGAGTGGCAGACCCTGAAGCAGAGATCTGGCTCAAGACCACGGTTCAAGTCCCGCTTCGGCAGGTCTTGGGCTCAATTCCCTTGGACCAGATAATTCTCGCCTCGGTGCCTAATCTAATTAATGGGTCCCACTCTGCAACTCTGGGCAATAGCTTGCTTAATATCCACAACGGCCCCAACAGCGCTTGGATGCCTGGCTTCACCCTGGGGGTGCCCAGGAGTGGGCACCTCACAGGGAAAAGCCAGGAGGGGTTCCATAGCGGTATGAGTACAGCGCCTTGAGACCCTAACGGGTGAGTAGTGCGCTATACAAGTGCAAAGTTTACAGTTTTTGCAAAGTTTACCAAAATGCTTGTACTAACATAGATGGCTAGGCCTCCCTTCGGCCTACCGGGCCTACTGGTTTTCGTAGCTGAGCTGAGATATTCTGTGAATCCGATTACTGGTATTGATTCCATTGCCCAGGATTCCTGAAGGACTAAAATGTCGAAGGAACTAAAGAATTTTGTTACTGCAGGGTCCTCCAGTTTTGCCCGTAGGCCACCAACGATCCAGGAGCAAATGGATAATATGCCTTTTGTGGGATGATCATTACCTGTTCAACTGTTGCCCAGCGGTCCTGGGGGTATAGCCCTTAGTGCCCATTCCCTTTCCGGATGCCGTTGTTGACCCAAGACCACTCTTCCCTCCCTTCTTCTCTCCATACTTGGACTCTCAGTGGGTGGTGAGATGGTCTTCTCTTCCTAGACCTTTCTTCAGTGAGTTTGCTGACCTGATGTACTCCTTTCAGAACCGACCATGTGCCTTTAGATTTTACCAGGTATTGCAAGTCTAGTAACGGGGTTGGATATCTCTCTCCTTTGTAGATGGTCACCTCAATGCCCCAGGCCATGTCTATTCAAGAGGGCATTAGAATTTGTTATTCACCATAGCAAGGCAGCTGCTGCTTCTGTTTTCCTCCCTACTTACTGTGCATCTTCCTTTCTTTATCACGCAGAGGTCCCATGGATGTTTGTGACAAGGCCCTTTTTATTGCTGTGGTTACTGTTAGTGACTCTGCTTCAGTGTGCCCCTGGACATATTTGGGGTCTATAATGGATGCTCCTTTCCAATTTGAGCTGTCATGGCCTTAACAGCAGCTGGCCTATTTAACACATTTCTACCCTGCTGTATTATACTTCCGAGCATGTGTAAGTTTCTGTATACTCAGTTAAGGGATGCCAGAAGAGAGCATGCGTCCTCCTTTTCCATTTCCATCTCCACCCAAAAAGAATCAGCTGCCTTCTTAACAACCCATGTACACTGTGATGTCAAACATGGGGGAGTGGTAGTTGTGGCACCAAGGGATATGTGTCTGTTTCTTCCTGTGGTGAGCCTGCCTCAATATCCACCCACAAACTATCTTCCTCAGGGATGTGAGACCCCAAGCAATTCGATTCAGTGTGTGATTTTGTGTTCCTCCTCCACTACGTCCATGTCGTGTTCAAAATCCTGCTCTGTCTCCTTTTCTGTAGTTGGTTCATTGTGGTCTTTTAATACCCAACTCCCTAGGTTCTCTGAGAGGAGCCAAATATCCCTAGAGGGCTTTCTTTTTTTCATTTTCCAAAGTCCTTTTCTTTCTCTGTTTCAATGTCATAGGAGGTTTTGCTGTTCCCTTGGAACTTCCATTTGAAGGGCATCTGTTCCTCCTCCCCTTTTCACCCTCAATCTTCTTACAAAGTTTAGGTGATACACTTTGGTGTATACTTAACAGTACTCGTCTCATCCGGAAAGAAGGAGGCATCTTAAGCTTCTCCAACTGCAGTTTTTTGGGGCATTGAAGGCTTGACATAGTTTCACTTGAAACCTTGTGTTTCTGCATCTTGACAAAAGAATGGGAGTCTAATCTTTGAATCTCACTGATGACTTTCGGGCAAGGCTTCGGGTCAAGCTGTATGACTTCTTGCTGATTGTCTTCGACATTTAACCTTGTGTAGTGCCCGTGAGTTTGCTCAGCCTCAATGTCTTAAATCCATCTGCTCCATCTACAGAGTGTGTTTCTTGGGTCTTTCTAATTCCAACAACCTACCAATGTGCTTGAAGAATCTTATCTCTGTGTACCAGGGTTTTGGACTTTAAAACAGAGCATGTGAAGCAATCCTCTTACTTTTGGTCTATTGGGAGGCAAAATAATGTCTTTGTTTAGAGCAAACTTCCTGTGACAGTTCGGGCAGAATTTGATGAGCGTGCTCATGCTCTAAAGTAGTGTCAAGGAATCCCAGGGATCCCCTTTCCAGACCTAACCACTAGATGGAGGAATTGTGCAAAGTATGTCAATCTGGGAGAGATTTCATGCTGCAAAACGCAACCATTGACAAGCCACCTTTGACTGACTACTGAGTGTAGAGGCAAACAAACAGATACTGTTCTCTTTTTAAGTCGCATAGTTAATACAGGTCTATGGTAGCAGTTGTCAGACCACATCAGATATTGTAGGATCAACCTAGTGATAAGGACTAGTGCAATTACCCAAATAATCCCTGTATTGATCACTGCATTACCAAATCCCAGGTCACAGTAATCTAGTTCTTTCACAAGGCGCTAGAAACCAACCACTGGCAATCTTTGGACTACAAAATGCTTTGGAGACCCTCTACCATTGGTGTATTGTCCCTGTGCCATTGGCGTCCATCCTGCACACAGCTCCCCGATCTATAGTAGAGAAACAGACACCCTGGTTATTAAGCATATGCACCCAGTCAGCCACTTTATTGTCCGCTGCCCTAACCTGCTCATTCACCACTTATCAATGCATTGACAGATACCCTTGAAACCACTGCATTGTCATACATTATACTGCCCTCTAATCGACCAAGCACGATGCCTAAGCCAGCAAGACAGCTCTTTTTCACTGAAGCCTTTTCAGGAAAGACCCCCAATATCAAACACCAAGCACACTGCACTGGAAAGCATTCTGAGTTAACCTGCAGCCTTAAGGAAAACAATGGCCACATTGGAAGATAATGCAACAAACAAGTCAGCAGCAATCCCCTCTATGAAGTCAGATATGGCATCCTTCAATGCTCACCAGCAGAGGACGGAAGACTGACTCGCACAAGAAGAGTGGAAGGTAGCATCCTCAATGACAAGGAACAGGATCACTGGCATTTCCAAAGAACAACAGAGGAGCTGGAAGACAGAAATCGCCGAGAGAACCTCTGCGACTCTAGGATACTGAAACAAGTGGAAGGTCTGGACATGATAACTTTCTTGACTCGCTTCATACTGTAAATCACTAACCTAGCATTTGAACCACCACTAGAGCTGCAACAACCTTAGAGTTAGGGCTAGACATACCACAGGCAAAGAAGGCCTACGCCAAGTGAACTTCTGCTTTCTTGGACACCATAATTTATGACTTAATATTACTGAGGCAAAATTACTGGGTTCCTTTAAGTTTGGAAAACATATCTTTGACTTACAAGACTTATCACAGGAAATTGTACAACGCAACAAACAATTTCCAACACTAATGCCCGGTCGGGAGAAAATGAGCACCCAATACAGCTTATTACATACCTCAACCATGCTGCTTATATTTGAAAACAAAATTGAGGAATATGACGATCCAGACCAACTAGAGGGTTTCTTAGTCTCCATTGAAGACTCAGACTTGGACGTGTCCCAGAGGCGACAAGATCAGGACTCTCATACAACTCAAAAGTTTCATCTTGATCTGAATCACAAACTGACTGGAAACAATTAGAAGATACAAGGCAATGGTCCACGGAGACAAGAGCTAAACATGTCAACAAATCACCCCCACATGAGACATATCACTTTTCCCTTTGTAACGCTCGAAGACATTCTTCCGGGGCACCAGCCAACCATCAGAACATTCCAATTGACACAGGAAATAACTGAACCTCCTTAGTTTATCCTGTCACTGAAGGTGGGAGAGCATTGTACAGGGAGGTAGTACTGCCTCTCATAACAGGGGTGACTAAACAGCCCATGGTGATGACACACTACCCCCTTATACATGGTCAGGAAGAGAAGTAGAGAGAAAAGCCTTTGGAAGCAGGCCAAATATTATGCTATTCAAGGCTACTTATTGCAACACTTGGAACATTAGGTACCGTAACCTGTATACTTCAGCCTCTAATGTCTCCCCCTAAATCTTAGGCACTACCAAACATGGGCAACGCCTCACTTATTCCACAGCCTGCCCATGCAACAGGCAGAATTTTGAACTGTGTTTCGCTTCCTGAGAGCGGATGTCGTCCCGAAGGACTAATAGCTCAACCCAACTAAAGTACAAGATAACTCCCTTAAGGGGGTCACTTCAACCAGTTTTATACATCTGCCTAACACCTCTGGAAGAAACACTGTTACATTTTACTCAAGCAAACAGTTGTCGCCCAACTCCCCAATACCTGAGATTGTATATACCTTTGAGTAATACTAATTTCTGCTTGATCACATGTAATTCAAGCATCGATAGATTTCATGAAAATACATTAACTTAAAACCCCTTTAACCCTAGACAATAACAAGAAAAGCCCTTCCAGACAATGTTACTCAGATAATTATGTCTTAACATAAACGAGAAGCCACTAAATAAACATCCCACATAATCTATTGGTGATTTCACTCTACCTGAATGGTATCACCCATTTCATTAAAAAAAGAAGATCCTCCACTATCCAGATTCACACCGGCAGGATATTGCTCTCATTCAAGAACTCCACCTACCTGACACAGTGAGTCAAAAACTTAGAAGAGACAGAGTAAGTAGGGAATACCATGCTTTTAAAGGCAACCTATGCACTGACACTCATCACACAACCAGGCAGTTCAGGTTGGACTGTTCCCCTGGGGAAAAGGGTCAAGACTGATTTGTATGTGACGGAGTCCAAACTGGGGTGGCGTGGTGAGCAAAATAACGATGGATTAAACCCAGATCTGTGAAAAGGGGTGAGTGCTGAAAAGTTTCAGCACTCCGTCCACCATCCTTTTGTGTTGATGAAGGACTTGTTAACAACTATAAGGGATACAAGAATGATACTTGAGGGAGTAAATTAAAACAATGGCTCTGGATCTTAAGCTGATACCAGCAGACTTTCCGAAACTCTCAGCCAGGGTAGTAACCACAAAACACACCCGACAGGACCACATTGGATCCCTGCAATTATCGCACAGAGGCAGAGCATCTCACAGGCATTCTGGGACGCCTGCCCACAAGGGCGAAGGATGCAGAAGGAGGACCCCGGCATAATAATATTATCCACTTAATTGGCCTCTGGAGTGATGTGAGGGTACAGACGGTTCCTGGAATACTTTGTCAAAACAACCATCTGTCCCAAAGACCTATCTCCTAATTTTGTAACTGAGCAGGCACAGTGTGCCAGGAGTGCCGCCTAAATCATGGGCCAGGGCACCACCCCTCAGCGCAAAAATCATGAATCACTCGAACCGGGATATTGTTCTCCGGGCAGCATGAAAGCACGCCCCCCTCCACTTTGATAACCGGACAATTATAATATTTCCTAATTAGAAACAAGGAGGCCTTGTAAAGAGATGCTCCTTCGACAAGGTAAAGCAGGAACTACGACAATGAGACATACAATACATGATGATTTTTCTGGCTAAACTGAGGGTCATTACTGAAGGAAGATCCTGGTTCTTCACTACACCGAAGCCGCATGGTCGGATGTCTGGTGGCCGGCAGAACGTGGGTGGAAAGGTGGATGACAAGGGATGGAGAGGAACTGAGTCCACCCCTTCCCACACCCACTGGTAGGCTGGGCACCTCAAACAAATGATGAAAGTGAAGGAATAGCACCTAACCAAGGGATAGAATGATGCACCGACTGTAGACCAGACAGACCAATGTGTGACACAAGGGACTAAGAGTAGCTGACTCATCAGATGGAGGACTTCCTTTTAGTACAAGACACACCACCTCATCTGCCAGAGGGAAACACAGACCCACACAGGAGCACAGCTCTGTTAATAAATGTTTAAGGTAATGTGTTGTTTAAGGGGGGGTATGGGAACAGGCGACTCAGGCATTAGGGAGGTGACCATTTCTGTGGTCACAGCCTGAGATTGTAGGTAGGGCAGAAATGGTGGTGGGGGGCAGTTAGAATAGGACACCACTGGGATATAGAACAGAACAATAACTTTCAGGTCTATTACAGTATGACAATGGGACCTGTAGGTAACTTCTTTCCCGGAGCTGATAAGAGCCCATCATTTTACACTTAAAATACCTACCTAGAATTGAAACGGCTTGGGAAACAAACTAAAGAGAGGAATTGTAAGTTCCTAATCAGACAATTCTAATATAATCCTGCTAAAGAAAACTCACTTTTGGACAATAAATGCAGTGTCCTTAGCAGGTGAATATATATATAGAATACTGGCACACTCTGGTTATTTAAACCTGTGCTCACCTCTGGTATCTTGGCACACAGAAGTCATGCTTAGCTCAATAGGCAATGTGTAAAGTATTTCTGCAATACTTAAACTACAGTAACACAGAAAAAGCACCACAAAAAGACTACATCAGTTTAGAAAAATAGAGAATATTTATCTGAGTAAAACAAGACGAAAATAACAAACATATCAAACAAATCAAGATATGAATGTGTTGAAGAATAAACTGCAACATGGAGCTTGAAAATCAGTGGTGCTAAAATGTTACTTGAGGTCGCGCTAGACTGAGGTAAATACAAAGCTCAGGCTGACCGTGATAGAGGATAGACTGGCTAGAGGACTTATGCAGGACTCGCTGAAAAAGTATTTTGGAAGGGGTGAGTGTTGTCGTCAAAGACTCAATTTGTCGGTTCTGATTTACAAAGTCGGGTAGATGCACCGTCATTGAGCGGGGTCCTGCGTCATCATCAAACCTATTTTGATGTAGGCGCTGCGTCCTTGACGAGCTGGGGCCTATGTCTTTGAATCGGTGCGGAGTCGTAGAGCTTCGCAGACAGGACCCGTGTCGTCATCAAATGGGAACTGCGTTGGCATCAAAGGGCACTGGGTCAGTTCCAATCAGCGCAGCAGTCTTGATGTGTCGGTTTTTGAAGCAAAACAGAGGCAGAGTTCACTCTCAAGGCCCAGGACTGGACTGGCACCTCTTGGTAGGGCAGAACTCACAGTGGACAGAGTCCAGCAGTTGAAGTAGAGTTGGGGGAGTCTTTGATGGCCCTGAGGCTTCAAGAACAGCAGACAAGCCAGCAAGCCCTTAGAGAACTTGGGTTCAAGGATGCAGGGTGCAGGTCCACTCCTTCTCACTCCCAGGCAAGAAGCAGCAGGCAGCAGTCCCAACACAGCAGAGCAGGTAGCAAAGTGGCAGTCCCTACCACAGCACTGCAGCTCTTCCTCCTGGAAGAATGTCCTTGGTTCCAGCAGAGTTCTGATTTGGTGGGACTTGGAATCCAGTACTTTTACCCAGGTGGGCCATGAAGTGGAGGGGACTTCAAAGAGATGCTTGAAGTGCACAAGCTCCCTGCCCTTCTTTCCCTGGCTCCAGATACTCTACAGGGGGTAATGCAGACTTTTGTGTGGGGAGAAGTACATCCCTGTACAGATGTGCCAACTCCTCCCTCCCATCTAGCCCAGGAAGGCCTATCAGGGATTTTAAATTGTGCGTCCAAGACACCAAACTCTAACTTTCTATCTTTTCCCAATTGAAAGTTACACTTAAAGGTTATTTCAAGGTAACCCAAATGTTAACCTGAGGGAGATATAGGCTCTGCAGTAGTGAAAAACAAATTCAATCCAGGACAGGTTAGACTTAAAAGTACATATCAACTTTGTAAATACATTGCACCCTTTTTTCTTGTTGTGATCTTGTTTTACTCAGATGAATGTTCTATATTTTTCTAAACTGGTGTGGAGTCTTTATGTGTTGTTTTCACTGTGTTACTGTAAATTAAGTGTTGCATAAATAATTTAAACATTACCTCTTAAGTTAATTCTGCCTGCTTTGTACCAAGCTACCAGAAGGTGAGCACAGGTTAATTTAAGCTGACTTACCCAGACAAGGCTTGTGGTCCCTACTTAGATAGGCTGTATACCTGCTTTGCTTTCTGCTTTGCTGTGATGCCTGGGAGGGAGAAGGACTGGACCCACTCTCTACATCCTTGAATCCAAGTTTCTCCTAAGGCTTGCTGGCTTGCCCCCGTTCTTCAACTCTCAGAGATATCAAAGACTGCCTGCAACTCTGCTCCTGCTACTGGACTCTGCCATCTGCGAGTCCTACTGTTGTCTAAGGTGCCCCTCATCAGAAGTGTGTGGTCTTCCAAATATACTGAATACTGAGTACGGATTAAGAATAGTACTCCGCCCCCTAAGGGCCTAAAGGAGAGCTGGGAGATAAAACATGGGTAGGCTTGAAGACAAGGACTGATGGAAGGCACAGCAGTATCCAAGAGTCGCTTCCATTAAGGCAGGCTTCACACTGGTGAAACTGAAGATGGTCCACACAGCGGACTTCATGCATTTCAGGTTGCTTACTATAGGGAGAACTGCTGATGACAAATGCCTCTGTCACTATGGGCAACAGAGCTCGCTCATGCACACGTTGTGGCCTTGTCCACACCTTGGGCCCTTCTGCGAAGTACTACAACACAGCCTGTCAGAGACGGCAGGGACAGAAATAAATATCACAGCACAGCTGACTCTATTTGGTGAATGGAGAGAACAGACTCACAAAATATGACATCCTCTTGTGCAATGCAGTTCTGATAGTGGCAAAGCGAGACCTAGTTAAGCTGCGTAGAAGGGAGAACTTACCCACAGTAAATAAAATGGGCTCAAAACATAGACTGGTGTATGTATGCAGAGAACTCTGTGTACAAAGCCACAGGTTGTCCCACAAAATTAAATAAAATGTTGAATAGATGGAAGGAGCAGCGTTGAAAACCGACAAGGGTCCTAGATATCTGAATATACCACACAGTGAACCAAGGACTGGATGACTGGGAGGAGGAGGAGGCGAGATGTATGCAAACTTGGGAAGATACAAAAGGTCCTGTAATAGAGGGTCGATGTTACTACTAGGTGCAGGTCACAGTTGTGAAGGTTATGTACAGACCTGGAAATGTTTATATGTATGTGCCATCTGTGCCATGATATTAATGGTTTGTGTTTTCTTTTACTCAGCTCAAACAGATTTTTTAAAAACAGAAAACACAGTGTGTGATGTAGTGCAACTAGCTTCAAGGCGAAGACTAATGGTGTTACTAATCCCACTGCTATCATACTTTTGATTACAATTAACTTGTTAACATTTTGGAATCCACATGTGTTTAGCAAATACAGAAGCTTTATTTTGAGACAGTACACTCAACATGTTGACATATTATTATCTGATATATTTAAAGTTTTAGTATCAGAGTTACTGAAATGGTCATTAATGTTTGCTGTTACCCTGCTGGAAGACAAACTGTTTAACATCTTTCTTTACTCCAGTCTTGTGAGGTATGCAGTTCTGCTCAAAACGTAACTAGAATCATGGCGTAAATATGGAGCTGGACACTAAGGGTCTCATTATGAGGCTGGTTGTCTTGAGACCGCCAGCCTTGCAGTGGCGGTCAGACCACTGCATGCCAGGTGGTCCAACTGCCACATTACGACCCTGGCAGTCAGACCGCTTCGCCCGCCGGGAACATAGTTCCTGACGGGTAGACAGCAGTCAGAGTCGTGGTCAGTCATGGAAGCGCTGACTTCAGTGCAACCGTGCTGATCATGAATCCAGTTTCTGCCAGCCTTTTAGGCTCTCAGAACCAGTGCTTGGGCCCCCCCCGCCCAGCACTCTCGGAATGTGCACTCTCTGCTATGGCATACAGTGCGCATTTATAGGGTGCTGGGGGCACCCTCTGTGTGATGGCATTGGCCTCGGCTCCAAGAGCAGTCAAGGTCAATGCCGCCCCACAGTTTTCACTGGGCTGACCGGCAGGAATCTCTGATTTCAGAGGTTTCCAATGGTCAGCCAAGTGAAAACCTTCTAATAGGGCCAGGAGAGACTGCCAGCTCCACCACGGGGCTGGCGGGCCCATAGTCAGCCCGCCAGCCTTGTAATGAGGCCCTAAGAGTTCAAAGGGGAACTGCAAGACGTAAAACAGGCAGCTTATATCTTCTATCAATACATATGTACATACGACTGTTGTACAAATTGTATTGCTGTAAACCTCAGTAGCTGAAGCTATTATGCAGTGCCAGGCTACTGGTTAACAGAGTGTCTACAGTTGTACCACGTCACCACAAATGCACATGAAAAGTTAAACAGATCTATGATGCCTGCTGGAGAGAACAGAGAAGAAATGACACACAGGTCCTGTTTCTGGGCAAATTAAAATTTAAATGTTCTTCATTTTCGTTAAACTACCCTTTGTCACTGCATGTAGTAGTATATTTAAAGAAAAGATTTGAAGCACTGGCACTTGTAAGGGCTACTTTGATACATATTACCAAACTACCTTCATTTCAGACAATGTTCAATGACTGGAATAACAATTACAATAATAAAGGCGGATTCTCATGGCTTTCTTCTAATTGGGACTTACAAACATGGCACCTAAAAGCTGAAAAAATTCTCCATGATGTACAATCACATTTATTCTGTTACACACATCTACGTCACTGTATACCACCAAAATATACACCCTCAAAAACATAACTAAATGCATATGAATTACCATGCAGCTGGTCCTCAAACAGTGTATTGCTGTAGTTTTGGAGATTTGTTCCCTGGATAAAGGTCTAATTATGTATGCCCGCAAGGAAGGGAGATGCCTACTGTGTAATCCATCTGCATAAAACACAAGCGAAAGCAGTGTAACAAATCACCTGATCTTCTATAGGCATGACTAAAATGCCTCCAACTTTTAGTAGTATTTTCATGTAGTTCTCATGGTCCTTCTGCACACCAGCTCCACAGTAGATCCGATCATACTGATGACTGTCAGATGAAATCTCCAGGCAATTTCCTACCACAAACGCTGGTTCGCACAATTCAAACCTATAAAACATGTACAATGTTTTTGAAGCAAGGAGCAATATTAACAAAAGGCAGAATTCAAAGATAACTGTACAACTCTAAACTCATGTATGAGCACACAACTTTAAGTAAGGTACAAGCCTTAGGGCACCTAAAAAACATTTCACTCTTATTCATGATCTGTGTTCTCTTACAACTGGATGTGATGTCCTAGAAAATGGGTTTTTCTTTGTACAAGTAAACTTTTCAGAATTTGAGATTCGTAATATCACAAGTCTGGAAAGTAACACTTTATATGAACAGAATATTGTCCAATATTTATAAGTGTCAACAATTGCAAAAATCTGTCATTTTCTAAATGAGATTTTATAGAAACAAATGCTAAAAACGATCAGTTTAGTGCACTCTTTTGCTACAGCATTTAAGGAAAAATATAGAACTTTGGGAGAGCAGTATATATAATGGGAGGTTTGACATCAACACTTATCCCGGTCAGGAAATTACTGGGTAACTACCACAGATCAACAGGATACTCATCTTCCACAGACTCACTAGATTTAAGTCTTACTTTCAGGTAAGGTGTGAAGTTTCTATATATTTAAATATGTAGTTAATAGTTTTCAAAATAATTATACCACTCATTTCAATAGGATATTTTCAGCAGCAGCATACAGGGGAATAGGCTTCTATCTTCACCCCCTAAGGATATCTTAGATTCTAAGAAGAAGTGCTTTCCATGAGTCTATGAAATATAATATAGAGAACTTTAGATATGTTTAAATGCCCTCACCTCTTTGGCAACAAACGTAGAAAGGCAGGCTTGTAGAACAGAACAGAACATATACATATATACACGCATATATACATATATATATATTTTTTTTTTCAAGACAGAGTATACTGCCCCGTCATTCTGTTCATTTGTTTCTGCGCTATCACTGTTCAAAATCCCTAAGGAAAAATTAATAGGGAAAACAAGTTTTGGGACCCCCACCTCCCCCTTTTTCTCAGATCACCCTGACGGATCATCCCAAAACTTTCAAGACAGAAGCTGAACTTAGCAGAGTATACGTTGTGAAAATTTAATCAAAGTTCAGCTTCTGTCTTGAAAGTTTTGGGATGATCCGTCAGGGTGATCTGAGAAAAAGGGGGAGGTGGGGGTCCCAAAACTTGTTTTCCCTATTCATTTTTCCTTAGGGATTTTGAACAGTGATAGCGCAGAAACAAATGAACAGAATGACACCAAATTTGGCAGAAAGGTAGCTCTTGGTCCAGAAAGAGCTCTTTTTGTTATTTGGTATAACTCCTTTTAGTTGTTCTCTAGCTATTAAATGAAAACCAAATTTGTATATATAGGGCGAGGATCCTCCTTTGATTCTCCTTATATCCTCCGAGGATTCGGAGGAAAGTAAGGCCCTGATTGGCTGGCCGCAACCTGAAAGAAAAGTTGCAGACGCCATTTTATTTCTCGCATTGCCTGTGAGGTGGGGAAAAAAACAGTGTAAGAACATATAAGAGGTCAGGATACAACTATCCTGACTCATAGGGAACCCTCATGGCCAAAAAAATTGCTCTTGTTTTTTTTTTTCCAGCCAATCCGCATGTTCGCTGGTATTTGCATGGTGGGACCATGCTTGACTAGGGCCCTTGGCGCAGAGCTTTGATTCTAACCACCACACACATGATTTCTGGCAGTGAGCTCAAGTCCTTCAAGATACTACAAGGCGAATGTGAACTGCTGCATGCTCAACAATGGAGCTATTCACAATTACATTAGTGTCTACTGAGCAGACTGGGTCCCTGACCAAGGACCGTCCCCCTGTTCCCTTAACACTTGGGGTCAGTTTAAAGGTGTGATGTCTGGGTTCTACAATCTTCTGTTTTGCCACCTCTGCTCACAGCCACAACTGGCTAGCCTCAGGGTGACTTGGCAGGCTCGCCTGCAGGTAGAATATGATGAGGAGGACAGGCCAGAAAACTTGGAAGATATGGAACGGGGAGTCTGGGAAGCACGGATGCAGTTCAGTCTATTTAAGATTCTTCAGGGATGACACTCGACCCCGGCATGGCTTCAGATTGCAGGGTTTCTCCCTCAATCTGCCTGCTGGTGATGTGATCTTGCGCCATTTGATATAGTTCACATATATTTTAGATTATCCTGCCATACATCCCTTGTGGACAGCAGTGGGGTCTATGCTCTGGGAATCCATGGATTTGTCCTCAGCGTTTCCGGACTCAGTAATTCTACTCCATGACTTATCAGGCCTTTCTAAACTGACCCACTACACCCGTCATCTGCTAGTCACTGCCCTTACAGCTGCCAAGATCTGTATTCTATGAGACTGACATTCTTCAAAACTGCGGTCGCATGACAATGGATCGCAGAAACGTACAAGACAGCGTCCTACTAAAAGGTAATTTACAATTTAATGGACAAAGCAGGTATTTTTCTTCTCAAGTGGTCTCCCTTTTTGCAGGATGCCCCTACCCTCAATTTACCATGACTCTTGATTCTATTTATAATATACGTAATTGTCACTGCACCGCCCCCTCCAGCATTATGATACTTGGGCTTCACCTGAATGATCCATCTCTCTACCCTCTCTCCCCTGCTTTGTAGTTTGGTCGTGCCTCCTTTTTTTCATCCTGTCCTTTTTCCTTTCTTTTGTCTCGCCATCTTATAGCTTATTTTTTCACTCCTATCAACCTTTTTCTTCCTTTCATATATTTTAGTTACGTTTGGTATTGGTGCATATACTGCTAACAGCATTTTTATCTTACCAGGAGTTAGACCTGACAGCCTTAGGATGGTCATTCCCCAACGTTTTGACTGCCTCCCTCCACTTGTATGACACTGTTTTGCTGGTTTTAGGACTCTGCACACTTTACAACTGCTAACCAGTTCTAAAGTGCATATGCTCTCTCCCTTAAACATGGTAACATTGGTTCATTCCCAAATGGCATATTTGATTTACATAAGTCCCTAGTAAAATGCACTACATGTGCCCAAGGCCTGTAAATTGAACGCTACTAGTGGGCCTGTAGCGCTGGTTGTGCCACCCACATAAGTAGCCCCTTAACCATGCCGTTGCAAGGCCTCTGTGTGCAGTTTAAGTGCCACTTCGACTTGGCATTTAAAAGTATTTGCCAAGCCTTAAACTCCCCTTTTTCTAAATATACGTCACTCATAAGGTAGGCCATAGGTAACTCATTAGGCAGGGTGCTATTTGGGTAAAAGGCAAGACATGTACTTGAGTGTTTTATATGTCTCGGTAGTGGAAAACTTCCAAATTCGTTTTCCACTACTGTGAGGCCTGCTCCCCTCAAAGGATAACATTAGGGCTTCCCTCATTTACTCTTTGAGTGGTAAGATTCTGATTAGAAAGGGGTAACCAGGTCATGTTTAGTTTGGCCAGAACGGCAATAGAAAATCCTGCTTATTGGTGAGGTTGAGTTTTATATTACTATTTTAGAAATGTCACTTTTAGAAAGTGAGCATTTCTCTGCACTTAAAATCTAACTGTGCCTTACAACCTGTCTCCAGTACACGTCTGGGCTAGACTGGTTGACAGCTTTTTTGTGCATTTTACCCAGACAACCACAAACACAGGATACTCAGTCACAACTGCACTCATCTGCATACTGAATGGGTTTCCTGGGCTCGAAAGGTGGAGGGGCCTAACACATTTCAAAGGCTAGTGGCCTGCCCTCACACAATAGACTGTCAAACCCCCCACTGGGACCCTGGCAGACAGACCTGTACTGAAAGGGGACCTCGTGCACTTAAAAACCACTCTTTGAAGTCTCCCCCACTTCAAAGGCATTTTGGGTATATAAACTGGGTCCCTGACCCCACCAAGTCAGACACTTCCTAGGAAAGATACTTCTGGACCAGATCCTGCAACCTGTCAAGAGTAGCTGCCTAGCTGCCCAAGAGACTCATCTGGACTGCTTTGCTGTGAAGGACTGCTGCCTTGGTGTTGCCCTGCTGCCTTGCTGACCTCTGACTTTGATGAGAAGTGCTGTCCAAGAGCTTGGATTGAGCTTGCATCCTCTTTCTGAAGTCTCAGGGCCAAAAAGACTCACTCTCTTCAAGGAAACTCCTTGTGCGGTGAAAATCGACGCACAGCCTGCCAAAAACGATGCACTGCCTGCCCAGCGACGAGAAAATGGTTGCATACCCGAACCGGAACAATGCAGCCCAGCTCCCAGAACAGAGAGCGACGCAGTGCCTGAGTTGCGACCGGAACTTCGACGCACAGCCATACCGGATAGACACACCACCGAGCCAAATCCTGACTTCTTGACTGAAGAATAGACACAGCACCTGCCATGCGACAGGAACTCCAACGCATCACCCACCGGATCGACGCAGTGCCTGTGACTTCGTCCCGCACGCCCAGGATTTTCACGCATCGTACCTGGGTGTCAAAAGACCATGCATCACAGTGAGAATCCAAGGCTGCACACCGGAAATTGACGCAAAGCCCTTGCAGCGTGGGAAGAAACAACGCATCGCCTGTGCAGTGTCAGGAAATCCACTGCGGTCTTCAGTCACATAATTTTGACGCAAACCAGGTACTTTGCGCACACAAGAGACAACTGTTGATTTTTGAAGACTTAAGACTTTTCTTAACTTTGCAAAAGTGATATTTCAACTTGTGCTTATCAAACCTGGATCGTTTTTACCTTAATTTAACTAGCTAAATATCTTACATTTTTCTAAACCTGTGTGGTGTTTCCACTGTGTTATTGCATGACTTACTGCACAAATACTTTACACATTGCCTTCTAAATTAAGCCTGACTGCTCAGTGCGAAGCTACCCGAGGGTAGGCACAGGATAATTTGGATTGTGTGACTTACCCTGACTAGGATTGTGGTCCTTACTTGGACAAGGGTGTATTCCTCTGCCAACTAGAGACCCCATTTCTAACAAAGTGCATTTCAAATATCCTCCTGCATCAAAGGACCCAGAGGGGAACCCCTAAGGGAGACTGAATTTTTAAGCTACTGACACACTGATTCCTAGAGAATCCATCATCTTCAGATACTTTATAGAGCAGTACATACGACACCTGTCATACTCCATAGAGAGCAAAAAGGTCCTCTTGATGCCAATGCCATTTGACAAAAATCATGGCAGCCACCGCCTACTAAAGTTTCCATTTGTGACAGACAGAGATCTACCTGTTCTATAAGTCTACTTGCATGTTTCATTGGAAACCCCAAATCCTCGTAGCATTTTTAATGACTTGCAAAGCAGAAAACAATGTATTAAGGAGGTGTTATTTATTACTGTTTGCATTTATTTCACTTGAAGCTTTGAGACAAAAATCTTGAGAGCCAACATTACAGCTACCTGCTGCAATGGAAACATATAAAACCTGGACTCAAGGTCAGACCACTTTTTTTTTTACAAGAACAACCTTGAAATGAGTTTCCCAGTCTAACAGGGAAGAATCTGTTATCCCCGCCATCTACAGCCAAGCAAACCTGAACAAATGACTCAAAGGTAGTTTATGAGGCAAGTCCACCAACTGGAAAGAAACTGCAAACTGATAGGAATAAAAACTTCAAAATTACTGCAGAACTGATTGCACTGATCTTGAAGAGACCACTGCAGAGAACATATTTCCTAGGTGTGCCAGAGGTACTAGAGAAATATTAAGAGCAAAGAGCCTGAAATTAAAGGATTGGCCCTGCTGTTTACCTTACATCCATGGCACACAATAGCACCATATTTACTGTCTGACCTCTTGTGAGGCTGAAACACACATTTTATTTGATTGTTAATATTGACCCCATGTTCTTGACCTCCTGAATAGGAATCCGTCACAACTTCATCGCTTCAGAAAACATAAGACATGCAGAAGAATCCAGAAGAAGATATGTACACTTTGCTTTTATGAACCTGTTATGTAAGTATTGATAAAGATGTATTCCTATGCAATGCAGATGTGCCACCACATCTGCCAACACCTTGCTGAACAACCACAGAGCCAACAAACAAGCTGAATGGCAAAACCACATAGCTCTCCATTTACCAGAAATCTCCGGTATGAGGTACTTTTTATTTGTATTTGGAAGTAGGCATCCTGAAGATGAAAAGACATCAGCTAATTCTGCTCCTGCATAGTGCGCATGACTTATTGTAAAGTAACCATTCTGTACTTATGCATGCTCAGAAATATGTTCAACAGCAAATCAAGAATAGGATTGATACCATCAATCTGTTTGGGAATGATAACGATGATGCATCAAAAATAATTACATTTTCCTCTCTCTGAATGTCAAACTAACTCTATAGTTCTTTTTTGAAGAAGTGTTTGACTAGGGAGAAAGGGAGTGGGAAATGGTATTGGGAGCAGGTGGAGAGTTTGTTAGAAATGAAGAGTAAAATCTTCTTCTGCAAACTAAGGGCTAGTGGGGAGCTCTCTCCATTCCTGACAAAACAACAACCAAGCCTCACCTGGTGTCAAATGCTTTTTCTGATGGAAAAGAGTGGATTTGCATTGATAAAGATGCTGAGAAAGTTGTGTTTAATAGTTTAATTTATCTAATGCTGGACTTCTTCACTGATGAAAAACTAAAGAGATTTTTTTCAGAGGCTGCCATATTTGACTACCGAATTCGTTTTTTAACAACATAAATGATAGCATAGGATAGGCCAGGAGAAGCTAAACCCAATGCCCAAGCAGTTGCTCTACTCTACACCCAACAGCCACTGGTTATCAATGTCCAGCAACATAACAGCTGACCTGAGGGAAAGTGAGACTGGATCAACTGTTTTTAGGGTCGAGCACAAAGCGCTCTGTCCCTGTGTAATCTCTCTGTGGGCTTTTAACCACACCCATGTCAAGCCCATCAGTTTGGTTGGTACGTGGGCTTGCCTTTTAGAATTAGCTTGATTTAATTAGAGAAGGGCATGCATAGGTTGTGCCTTTTCCAGTGTTTAGCCCGCCTCGAGCGCACCGGCCAAGTACTGAAAACATACGAGGCTCCATGTTTTCCGTATGGTTTCACTACTTTTTCTCTTTATTTTGTAGGCAATGCGGCCTCGCTGGACAGTAGTCGAGTGCTTTGCTGTTACATGGATATTTGCACTTTTGCCGGTTATCTGGATAGTTGCACTTTTTGCGGGTTACATGAAAATTGCACTTTTGCTGATACGTTTCACTGTGAGCGAACATCTGTTTCCTTTTGTGTGTTTGCTTTGTGCTCGTGGCGGCCGTCGGCTCGCTTATGTGAAACTGTTTTACTTTTCAGTTTATGTGGCAAGAAAAGTCAGGTTACCAGTTTAAAACGCTAATAGCTTTAACTCGAGCAAACACAAGACCCATTGCATTGCAAATGTTGTTTAACCAGTTTGTATTGTCTGCTTTGGAGTGTCCACAATGTTCCACAATACCTCTTTACATGACTCTCAATAAAAGACGAGCCCATTAGAGACCTTCATGAAAGGCAGCTCATACAAAACATTGGAATATCTAGCCATGACCAGACTCCATTACATACACACAACGTCAAACTGACTCAAGCAAACATTTTTACATCCCTACTAATCCATCCTCTTTGATTTTTTCACAAGAAGCACTGTAGGGAATATGGGTTACCTCAACATAGTCAAATAAGTCTGAACCTCAAGAGTCTCTAGCTTGGATGCAGTGACAAAAAAGTGGATTAGATGGGACAGACTTTTGCTTACTTATTGATACTGATACCAGTTCTCAAACCCGAACACACAACTAATAGGTCTCTCATAAGGCACCACCAACATGAGCTCACACACCATATATGAAACCCATCCTAATTCCACAACCAGCCCAAACGTAAGAGTTTTTTTCTAGCACTCAAATACAATGGCATCAAAGGATTAATCTTAGACACTGGTCTGAAACTCAAAGTAAAAGCTGCCAACTCCATGCCATCTGACCCATAGCATCAATTAGAAATTAGGAGCAACCATGAGCATTGCAGAGGGTTGGTGGTTTGAAAATATTGCCAACAAAGCCTGTTGAAAGCCCTGCACTTTCTAAGAAACAACAGCAGTGTGCAAAAAATTAACTGTTCTTTAGACTTTAGTTTCTTCAGAATCTGAAGAGGTTCAGACAATGAGGAGTTTGTATCCTCCTTGGCAGTTATCTTTTCTTCATACCGTTTTCAGAAGGAGTAGGAAGGTTACTGGTATTTTTTGTACTTGTCCATGAGTGGGATGTGGCTTTGACTTGTCAGACAACAAGAGAAGCCCTTCCTTGTGCTCTTTCAGAACCTTTGAATGCACTGCATACTGCTTCATCAGACACTGGCGTTTGATTCCGGTTCCAAGAACGGAATTTAAACCCAGTATATTTTGGGGAGACAGAATCCCAAAATAGGTGTACTTCCAAAATATTGAGCTTCTCACATTGATAATAAATATACATCTTCACGGTACATAACTTTTCAGCAAAGAACAGTACATCTATGCAAGGCTACCTATGCTTACTTTGAGAATATATTGGTATTTGATAGCCTGCTGTCGATATTCTTGTAGGTCGATATCTGTGACCTTGATATTGTGACATACAAGCCTCATATATGGAAACATCATCAACAACGATTAAGAAATTGACTCCATAGTGTAAGTATCAGTTAGTGCATGGAAAAACCATGAAAGTGACATCACCTGGGCGTTGACACTTTGTATAACATCATGGATCTGTAGTGGGGATGAGCAACGCCACCAAGAGCTAATGGGGAAGTGCTACTACAAAAAATGTCTGTATCCAGTCTTGGCACCTGCTGGAGTTAACATAAGAAATCTGTGGGAAGGAGTATCCATTACAAACTTCATTAAACCAGAAAAATGTCTGCTGGTATCAGAAAACATGCTAGTGAGTTCCGTCACATTTTCATCCTGAACCATACACTCATTTGACCTCTAGGTTTAATGCATCCACCCTATTTACTGCAGACCTATCTGAAATTGTATGCAGGTAGCGAATTTCTGATTGAAATGAGTCAGAGGTAAAATAACTGACTGGTGATTAGTTTGTTATTTTGACATTTTACGTATTGCTAGTATATTTGCATACATTTGATCAGAGGTATATTCTGGAACTTTAAAACGTGCGTATGTGTATTTCTAACAAGGTGTTTACTGTGTTTTCTAAATTTCTGTGGCGTTTTACTTGCATTCAGTTTAATAAGTTCTATTTTACGAATGTTCACGATATTTACTTACTTTTAATATTAAGAAGAAATGCACTTACTTGTCAAAGCTATCGCTATTTTTTATGAAACTCTCTAGCTTCTCTTTCGCATACTCCACTACATCTGAATGAAGTTCAATACCATGATTTATGCCAAAAGGACCTGGAGTGAAGGAAGAATAAAGTCACATTTAGATTTAGACTGGAAAAAATGCAGTGCACTTAGTCTTCTGAGTTTTCAGTACCATTGTTAAAGAAACCATAAAAACACAAAATAACTAATTTGCATAAACATTATCCATATGTAATTGCCACATTTACAACCAAAAACAATTAAAAGTTTAAATTGATCGACAGGTGACAGAACTTTTGTAGAAAGACCTAACAGTTCAATGAGCTTGCTCTAACTATTCATTATAGAAAATTACATTTGAAAACGTTCTCGGAGTATGACAGTTGTACAAATATTTGTTTAAACTAAGTAACCAAACGGCCTCTTGGCTTCTTTCATTGATGCATTTTCACATCTTAATAATAACATGTTATCATAATCATGTGGTAATAATAACGTGGGTTCTTGTAAATAGTTTGTTACAGCGTATATCTGAGGTTGACAATATTGCACAACAACATATAACAGCAGGGTCCTAGCCTCACCCTGGAAGCAAATACCACATACTGACAGTGTCCCACAGTGTCAAAAGGTCCCTGGTGCCAAATCTCCCACTTGCGAGTTGAATAAGTAACCCATACAATTTCCGAGCCTACCAAGTTTAAATTAAATGGAGTCAAGTGATCAGCTGGTGAACTATCAAATAGTCAGAATTTCATGGCTTGTCCACACAGAGACTCGTTTTTTATGCACAACATACAAATTGCAATGTCTGCATACAGCAAGATCCACGAGTTCTTTATGAGAGAAATTAACCCCTTCGCTGCCAGGCCTTTTCCCCCTCCTGTGCCAGGCCTTTTTTTGCCTATTTGGGGCAGTTCGCGCTTAGGCCCTCATAACTTTTTGTTCACATAAGCTAACCAAGCCAAATTTGCGTCCTTGTTTTCCAACATCCTAGGGATTCTAGAGGTACCCAGACTTTGTGGGTTCCCTTGAAGGAGGCCAAGAAATTGGCCAAAATACAGTGAAAATTTCGTTTTTTTTTTAAAAAAATGGAAAAAGTGGCTGCAGAAGAAGGCTTGTGGATTTCCCCCCGAAAATGGCATCAACAAAGGGTTTGTAGTGCTAAACTCAGCAGCTTCCTAGCTTTCAGGAACAGGCAGACTTGAATAAGAAAACCCAATTTTTCAACACAATTTTGGCATTTTACTGGGTCATACCCCATTTTTGCAATTTTTTGTGCTTTCAGCCTCCTTCCAGTCAGTGACAGGAATGGGCATGAAACCAATGCTGGATCCCAGAAACCTAACCATTTCTGAAAAGTAAACAAAATTCTGAATTCAGCAAGGGGTCATTTGTGTAGATCCTACAAGGGTTTCCTACAGAAAGTAACAGCTGAAAAAGAAAAATATTGAAATTGAGGTGAAAAACACATACATTTTTCTCTATGTTTTACTCTGTAACTTTTCCCTGCAATGTCAGATTATGGAAAGCAATATACCGTTACGTCTGCTGGACTCCTCTGGTTGCGGGGATATATAGGGCTTGTAGGTTCATCAAGAACCCGAGGAACCCAGAGCCAATAAATGAGCTGCACCCTGCAGTGCGTTTTCATTCTATACCGGGTATACAGCAATTCATTTGCTGAAATATAAAGAGTAAAAAATTGCTATCAAGAAAACCTTTGCATTTCCAAAAAGGGCACAAGATAAGGTGCTGAGGAGCAGTGGTTATTTGGACATCTCTGAATTCCGGGGTGACCATACAAACATGTGAATTAT
Organism: Pleurodeles waltl; assembly: GCF_031143425.1. NCBI lineage: Eukaryota > Metazoa > Chordata > Amphibia > Caudata > Salamandridae > Pleurodeles > Pleurodeles waltl. The sequence goes on from NC_090439.1 coordinate 613,860,270, forward strand.
AGGGAATTTCTCAAATAGATGTCTTTTTTACACACTCTCCTATATTTGGAAGGAAAAAATGTAGAGAAAGACAAGGGGCAATAGCACTTGTTTTGCTAATCTATGTTCCCCCAAGTCTCCCGATAAAAATGATACCTCACTTGCGTGGGTAGGCCTAGCGCCCGCGACAGGAAACGCCCCAAAGCGCAACGTGGACACATCGACAATTTTGGGAGAAAACAGAGGTGTTTTTTGCGAAGTGCCTACCTGTAGATTTTGGCCTCTAGCTCAGCCGGCACCTAGGGAAACCTACCAAACCTGTGCATTTCTGAAAACTAGAGACCTAGGGGAATCCAAGGAGGGGTGACTTGCGGGGCTCGGACCAGGTTCTGTTACCCAGAATCCTTTGCAAACCTCAACATTTGGCTAAAAAAACACATGTCCCTCACATTTCTGTGGCAGAAAGTTCTGGAATCTGAGAGGAGCTACAAATTTCCTTCCACCCAGCGTTCCCCCAAGTCTCCCGATAAAAATGATACCTCACTTGCGTGGGTAGGCTTAGCGCCGGCGACAGGAAACACCCCAAAGCGCAACGTGGACACATCCTAAATTTTGGAAAAAAACAGAGGTGTTTTTTGCGAAGTGCCTACCTGTAGATTTTGGCCTCTAGCTCAGCCGGCACCTAGGGAAACCTACCAAACCTGTGCATTTCTGAAAACTAGAGACCTAGGGGAATCCAAGGAGGGGTGACTTGCGGGGCTCGGACCAGGTTCTGTTACCCAGAATCCTTTGCAAACCTCAAAATTTGGCTAAAAAAACACATGTCCCTCACATTTCTGTGGCAGAAAGTTCTGGAATCTGAGAGGAGCTACAAATTTCCTTCCACCCAGCGTTCCCCCAAGTCTCCCGATAAAAATGATACCTCACTTGCGTGGGTAGGCCTAGCGCCGGCGACAGGAAACACCCCAAAGCGCAACGTGGACACATCCTAAATTTTGGAAAAAAACAGAGGTGTTTTTTGCGAAGTGCCTACCTGTAGATTTTGGCCTCTACCTCAGCCGGCACCTAGGGAAACCTACCAAACCTGTGCATTTCTGAAAACTAGAGACCTAGGGGAATCCAAGGAGGGGTGACTTGCGGGGCTCGGACCAGGTTCTGTTACCCAGAATCCTTTGCAAACCTCAAAATTTGGCTAAAAAAACACATGTCCCTCACATTTCTGTGGCAGAAAGTTCTGGAATCTGAGAGGAGCTACAAATTTCCTTCCACCCAGCGTTCCCCCAAGTCTCCCGATAAAAATGATACCTCACTTGCGTGGGTAGGCCTAGCGCCGGCGACAGGAAACACCCCAAAGCGCAACGTGGACACATCCTAAATTTTGGAAAAAAACAGAGGTGTTTTTTGCGAAGTGCCTACCTGTAGATTTTGGCCTCTAGCTCAGCCGGCACCTAGGGAAACCTACCAAACCTGTGCATTTCTGAAAACTAGAGACCTAGGGGAATCCAAGGAGGGGTGACTTGCGGGGCTCGGACCAGGTTCTGTTACCCAGAATCCTTTGCAAACCTCAAAATTTGGCTAAAAAAACACATGTCCCTCACATTTCTGTGGCAGAAAGTTCTGGAATCTGAGAGGAGCTACAAATTTCCTTCCACCCAGCGTTCCCCCAAGTCTCCCGATAAAAATGATACCTCACTTGCGTGGGTAGGCCTAGCGCCGGCGACAGGAAACACCCCAAAGCGCAACGTGGACACATCCTAAATTTTGGAAAAAAACAGAGGTGTTTTTTGCGAAGTGCCTACCTGTAGATTTTGGCCTCTAGCTCAGCCGGCACCTAGGGAAACCTACCAAACCTGTGCATTTCTGAAAACTAGAGACCTAGGGGAATCTAAGGAGGGGTGACTTGCGGGGCTCGGACCAGGTTCTGTTACCCAGAATCCTTTGCAAACCTCAAAATTTGGCTAAAAATACACATGTCCCTCACATTTCTGTGGCAGAAAGTTCTGGAATCTGAGAGGAGCCACAAATTTCCTTCTACCCAGCGTTCCCCCAAGTCTCCCGATAAAAATGATACCTCACTTGTGTGGGTAGGACTAGCGCCCACGAAAGGAAAGGGCCCAAAACACAACGTGGACACATCACATTTTTTTATAAAAAGCAGTGCCTACCTGTGGATTTTGGCCTGTAGCTCAGCCGACACCTGAGGAAACCTAGCAAACCAGTGCATTTTTGAAAACTAGAAACCCAGGGGAATCCAAGATGGGGTGACTTGCGGGGCTCTGACCAGGTTATGTTACCCAGAATCCTTTGCAAACATCAAAATTTGGCCCAAAAAACACTTTTTCCTCTCATTTCGGTGACAGAAAGTTCTGGAATCTGAGAGGAGCCACAAATTTCCTTCCACCCAGCGTTCCCCTAAGTCTCTCGATAAAAATGGTACATCACTTCTGTGGGTAGGCCTAGCGCCCACAAAAGGAAATGGCCCAAAACACAACGTGGACACAACATATTTTTTCACAGAAAACAGAGGTGTTTTTTGCAAGGTGCCTACCTGTGGTGTTTGGCCTGTAGCTCAGCCGGCCCCGGGGGGGGGGCAGAAATGCCCTAAAATAAATTTGCCCCCCCAACCCCCACCCTCCCCCGCCGGGAGCGACCCTTGCCTACGGGGTCGCTCCCCCTGCGTGACATTGGCACCAAAAATCAAATCCCCGGTGCCTAGTGGTTTCTGCCCCCTTGGGGGCAGGTTGACCTAAACTCAGCCAATCTGCCCCCAAGGGGGGCAGAAATGGCCTAAATACAATTTGTCCCCCAGGGGAGCGACTTTTGCCTGATGGGTCGCTCCCCATCTCTAAAAAAAAAAACAAAGAAAAAAAAGAAAAATTCCCCTGGCGCCTAGAGGTTTCTGCCCCCCCCCCCCCTGGGGCAGATCGGCCTAATAATAGGCCGATCTGCCCCCCGGGGGGGCAGAAATGGCCTAAAATAAATTTGCCCCCCCAAACACCCCCCCCCCCCCCCCCCCGGAGCGACCCTTGTCTACGGGGTCGCTCCCCCTGCGTGACATTGGCGCCAAAAAACAAATCCCCGGTGCCTAGTGGTTTCTGCCCCCTTGGGGGCAGATTGACCTAAAATTGGCCAATCTGCCCCCAGGGGGGCAGAAATGGTCTAAATACAATTTGGCCCCCCAGGGGAGCGACCCTTGCCTGATGGGTCGCTCCCCATCTCTAAAAAAAGAAACAACAAAAAAAAAAAAACACAAAAAAAAAATTGCCCTGGCGCCTAGAGTGTTCTGCCCCCCCCCGGGGGCAGTTCGGCCTAATAATAGGCCGATCTGTCCCCCGGGGGGGCAGAAATGGCCTAAAATAAATTTGCCCCCCCAACCCCCCCCCCCCCCGGGAGCGACCCTTGCCTACGGGGTCGCTCCCCCTGCGTGACATTGGCGCCAAAAAACAAATCCCCGGTGCCTAGTGGTTTCTGCCCCCTTGGGGGCAGATTGACCTAAAATTGGCCAATCTGCCCCCAGGGGGGCAGAAATGGTCTAAATACAATTTGCCCCCCCCAGGGGAGCGACCCTTGCCTGATGGGTCGCTCCCCATCTCTAAAAAAAGAAACAACAAAAAAAAAAAAAAAAAATTGCCCTGGCTCCTAGAGTGTTCTGCCCCCCCCCCCGGGGGCAGTTCGGCCTAATAATAGGCCGATCTGCCCCCAGGGGGGGCAGAAATGGCCTAAAATAAATTGCCCTCCCCCCCAGGGAGCGCCCCTTGCCTAAGGGGTCGCTCCCTTTGCGTGAAATTCACGCAAAGAAAAAACTCCCTGGTGTCTAGTGGTTTCTACCCCCCTTGGGGGCAGATTGGCCTCATCAAAATAGGCCAATCTGCCCCCAAGGGGGGAAGAAATGGGCAAAATATAATTTTCCCCCAAGGGGAGCGACCCTTGCCTAAGGGGTCGCTCCCCACCAAAAAAAAAAAAAATGAAAAAAAAAAAAAAAAATGGTCCCTGGTTCCTAGAGGTTTCTGCCCCAGTAGGCCGATCTGCCCCCAGGGGGGGCAGAAAAGGCCTTCCCGAAAATATGCCCCCCCTGGGAGCGACCCTTGCCCAAGGGGTCGCTCCCTTTTGTCAATAACAATAAAAAATAAAAAAAATCCCTGGTGTCTAGTGGTTTCTACCCCCCTTGGGGGCAGATTGGCCTCATCAAAATAGGCCAATCTGCCCCCAAGGGGGGCAGAAATGGCCAAAATATAATTTTCCCCCAAGGGGAGCGACCCTTGCCTAAGGGGTCGCTCCCCACCAAAAAAAAAAAAAAATGAAAAAAAAAAAAAAAAAAATGGTCCCTGGTGCCTAGAGGTTTCTGCCCCCCCTGGGGGCAGATCGGCCTAATAGTAGGCCGATCTGCCCCCAGGGGGGGCAGAAAAGGCCTTCCCGAAAATATGCCCCCCCTGGGAGCGACCCTTGCCCAAGGGGTCGCTCCCTTTTGTCAATAACAATAAAAAAAAAAAAAAATCCCTGGTGTCTAGTGGTTTCTACCCCCCTTGGGGGCAGATTGGCCTCATCAAAATAGGCCAATCTGCCCCCAAGGGGGGCAGAAATGGCCAAAATATAATTTTCCCCCCAAGGGGAGCGACCCTTGCCTAAGGGGTCGCTCCCCACCTCAATAAAAAAAAATGAAAACAAAAAAAAATGGTCCCTGGTGCCTAGAGGTTTCTGCCCCGCCTGGGGGCAGAAAAGGACTTTTCAAAAAAATGCCCCCCCTGGGAGCGACCCTTGCCCAAGGGGTCGCTCCCTTTTGTCAATTTCAAAAAAAAAAAAAAAATCCCTGGTGTCTAGTGGGGTTTCAAAAGCCGGATTGCAAGCAATCCGGCTTTTGAAACCCTCGGAGGGACTTCAAAGGGAAGGAAATACTTTTCCTTCCCTTTGAAGCCCCTCCGGGCCTCCCAAGTGATTGAAAAAGAAATGCTTTTGCATTTCTTTTTCAATCGCGCTGGAAGCAGAGCTTCCAGCGCGACGAGGGAGGCCCCTGTGACACATCAGCGCGCGCGCGCTGTCACAGGGGGGTGTGGGGGGGTCGGGGTGGAAGGGGAAGGTCTTCCCCTTCCATCCCCGACTTGGGGGGGGAAGGGGGGTGCACGGGGGGCGCGCTAGCGCGCCCCCAAGTTCCCCTGTTCCATGGACGAGATGATCTCGTCCAAGGCACAGGGGAACTGTAGCCTTGGACGAGATCATCTCGTCCAAGGCACCCAAGAGGTTAACACACTGAGAGTGAGGAAGCTTTCAGTTTGCTCCAGAAAGTTTCTGCGCATGCCCGAGACTGATGACTTGAGCGATTGCACAATGGGTACTACAAAACTGCAATGTTTATTATTTGGGTAGTTCGGAAGCTTACAGATTGTTTTTACAGAGGCCCTCTGGAAACATTTAAAGTGGTACCTTTACAGACACAATCAGAACGCAATACAGTGAACTACCTGCAGCGCTAGGTAAGAATACATACTATCAGGATTATGGAAGCTTGCAAGGCAGAGAATGCTAACATACGCATCATGAGACCGTGCACCTTGAAGGCTGTACCAACATTGTTTTATGGGCCCAGACTACTTTCAATGTTAAAGTACTTGACCTATTTGTGTAAAGGTGGGTCATCTATGCTTGACCCTTAAAAATTTCTGACTCCATACAAGGAACAAAACTACTATTACCCTCAGATAGGTAACGCACTTTTTTTTTGACTGACTTGCTAGTTACTAAACAGTGACTTTTTATTGTATATACTTAAGGTAACTCTTCTGAGCTCTTTGAAAAACATTGGTTTGGGACGCCCATGCTTGCCACAGTAGTCATTTTTGGTCTTGTGCCTAAGCTGTTGAACTGGATTAAAAATCCAGTTACAACATTTGCCTATGAGTAGTGTGATACTGGGCAAATCACTAAATTTCTCTGTGCCTATATAGGTTGTTAAACGTGGCCTTCTTTGCAGGGTCACCACAAACGTTTTTGGTTTTACCACTCCTTTTTTCTGAACCTTTGTGTGTTGGCATTAGGACTCCGCATATTTTACCACTGGTAAACAGTGCTAAAGTGCTTGTGCTCACACTTCTAAACATGGTAACATTGGTTTACACTCAAATGGCACATTTAATTTACTTGCAAGTCCCTAGTTAAGTGGTACTACCTGTACCCAGAACCTGCAGATTAAATGCTACAAGTGGGCCTGAAGCAACTATTGTGCCACCACTTAAGTAGCCTTTCTAAACATGTCCCAGGCCTGCCATTGCAGCCTGTGTGGTGTGCAGTTTTAAACTGACATTTCAACCTGGCAAAATAATCCTATTGTTGGACATGCACATCTAAATTATACATGTACTGGTAGTGAAACATTCTTAAGTACATTTTACACTACTTCAAGGACTACCTTCCCGCAAGATAACACTGGGTTACCTTATTACATTTAAGACGTCATAACCTTTGCCTGGGAACAGGAAAAAAAAATCACATTTGGTCTGTAATGAATTGTAATTTTAAACCCTTTTTAATGGTGAAGTCAGCTTATAAGTCACAATTCTGAAAATGCCACTTTTAGAATGTTGACATTTTCTTGACTAACTAGCCTGTGCAGCCTCTACCCTGGGGCAGAAGACTAGGTGAAGCTGGCAGTTGGCCTTTGGGTACCCTCCCAGACAGTGAAACAAAGGGGTACTAGGTGTTGTCGGGACGGGAGTGGCAGAGCAGTCACCTGCCACACTTGCACTTCAAAGGGGCTGCCTCAGCACACTCACAAAGGACTTCACATTAGTCTATTGTCACCCCATGCCCCTCCGAGCCAGAGCAGGGGCTGGCATGCAGCATGCTGGACTTTGTTTGCCTATGCAGGGGCATCACCAATCTTTTTGCCTCCTGCCTCCTAATTTTTTTCTGACCTGTTGCTGTTGGCTTTTGAACTCTGAGCACTTTAGCACTCCTAACCAGTGCTAAAGTGCATATGCTCTCTGTGTAAATTGTATGGTTAATTGGTTTATCCATGATTGGCATTTCTGATGTACTAGTAAGTCCCTAGTAAAGTGCACTAGGGGTGCCCAGGGCCTGTAAACCAAATGCTACTAGTGGGCCTGCAGCACTGGTTGTGCCACCCACATACGTAGCTCTGTAATCATGTCTCAAACCTGCCACTGCAGCGTCTGTGTGTACAGTTTTTAACTGTAAATTCGACTTGGCAAGTGTACCAACTTGCCAGGCCTAAACCTTCCCTTTTCTTACATGTAAGGCACCCCTAAGGTAGGCCCTAGGTAGCCCCAAGGGCAGGGTGCAGTGTATGGTTAAGGTAGGACATATAGTAATGTGTTTTATATGTCCTGACAGTGAAATACTGCAAAATTTGTTTTTCACTGTTGCAAAGCCAGCCCCTCTCAAGGGTTAACATGAGGGCTACCTTTAAATATGATTAAAGTGTAAATTCCCTTTGGGAGCCGATGGACATGTGGAGTTTGGGGTCTCTGAGCTCACAATTTTAAAATACATCTTTCAGTAAAGTTGATTTTAAAAAATTTGTGTTTGAAAATGCCACTTTTAGAAAGTGAGCATTTTCTTGCTTAAACCATTTCTGTGTCGCTGCCTGTTTGTGGATTCCCTGTCTGAGTCAGTTTGATAGTTGGGTTGGTTGCACCTCTCTCTAGACAGTGACACAAAGGGAGCTAGGGTGTAGTCTGCATTTCCAGATGAGCCATCTGGGCTAGGAGGGAGGGGAGGAGTGGTCAATCACACCTGAAAGTGCCTGCCCTCACACAGTGCCATCTCCAACCCCCTGGTGTGTGTCTGGGGCCTGGCCTGGGCAAGGCAGGATTTCACAAACAAGAGATACTTTTCTTTAAAGTAAGCCTACTTCAAAGGGCAAAATGGGTATAAGAAGGGCACCCAAAACCACAGACTTTAGAACACTGCTGGAAACCAAGAGGAACCTCTGCCTGGAGAAGAGCTGAAGAGCTGAGGAAGAAAAGCTGCCCTGCCTGTGACTGTGCTTTGTGGAGCTATCCTGCAGTTACTGGTTCTGACTGTGTTAGAGGACAAAGACTGGACTTTGTGTTGCCTTCCTTCTTGTCGAGAACTCTCCAAGGGCTTGAATTAGAGCTTGCCTCCTGTTGTTTGAAGTCTCAAGGACAGCAAAGCCTTCTCTCTGCCAGCATCTGGAGCCTCTGGAGAGACTCCGACTCTGCCAAGTGATGCCCATTCAGTTGCTGGGGCCCTGAGAAGAGAAGCTGGCAGCCCAAGAGTGAGAAATCCACGCACAGACTGCCATGCGGGGAAAAGATCGCGGCAACTCCAATCTGCGACTGAAAAATCAACACGCCGCTGTGTTCGCGGCTGAAAAATCGGCGCTCGCCTTCAATGCGACCAGTAGATCGCGCCCGTGGCTGGAGAAACGACATGCAGCATCGCTGATGGAGGCTGGTGAGATCGCAACCCGCGCTGGGTGGTTTTCGGACTATCGTGCAGCTGAATTTCTGATGCAAGCACCGCTGGGCGTGTAAAAACGACGCAAAGTCTGCCCGGACCCGAGAATGCTGACCGGATCGATGCATCGCTCTCCTGCGGAGAGGAGAAATGACGCACGCCCACCCAATTAAAGGAGAAACAACGCAAGGTCACGCTCGTGAGTGAAATCGACGCATCGCAAGCCTTTTTTGACGCACACTCACCCGTGTGGGGTTGTTTTTGACACACCCAAGGTACATTTTCACGCTAACAGCGTTAGCGTTATGTTCAAAATTATATGAAGACTCTTTTTGCATTTTTAGTGATAACTTGACTTGTGTATTGTGCATTTTTTTCATTTCGGTCTTGTTTTGTTTAGATAAATATATTCTATTTTTCTAAACATGCGTTGTGTCATTTTGTAGTGTTTTTATTGAATTACTGTGTGTGTTGGTACAAATACTTTACACCTAGCATCTGAAGTTCAGCCTACTGCTCATGCCAAGCTACCAAGTGGGTAAAAGCAGGGGTTAGCTGAGGGTGATTCTCTTTTACCCTGACTAGATTGAGGGTCCTTGCTTGGACAGGGGGTAACCTGACAGCCAACCAAAGACCCCATTTCTAACACAGCATAAAAGGAAAAATTACTTAGTTTGGTAACATCCTTTCTGGTGGAAACTTTAGACTCCTCACCTTAAAAATACCTCAACAAGCCAGCCTGGAACCGAAGATTTGTCTCAGCAATTTCCTCCCACGCCAGTAGGTGGCATTCTGCAGCTCAATACGCTCTGGAAGTGATTTCTGGGCCACATTTAACCACATCTCCATGCACTGATGTCCGTTTCTTTCTGATAATTGTCTGCATTCTCAGACGCACAGCCCTCATTAACCAGAATTACAGTGTGCCGATCAATAAATGGGACCTTTTAAGATGGAGAAAGAAAAAAGCCCATTTCACAGAACTGGGATGTGGAAGGATTGGTGAGAAATCTGTGCTTAGAGTGTCCACCAGAAAGTGTGTTACCAAAGTAAGTAACATTTTCTTCTTACGGATACTTCTAACCATAATTCCCCATCTTAAGAAAAGATACGAAAGCAGTACCTTCCCAGGTGGTGGGTCTCTGGAAGGGCTCAGACAAAGAAGTCCTAAAGGACATAACAGTCAAAAGCCCTCATTACAACCCTGGCAGTAAATCCTGCTTTCTGCTGTGCAGAAGACCGGCAACATACCGTTGCGGCAGCGGAATTCCGCTACAGGTATTACGATTCACAGCTCGGAATCTGCCACAATACAGACACCCACACAAGTCTGCCACACCAAAGGTCAGTGATAAACTGGCGATACCAAAACCTACACCGTCACGCCAACAGGAATACGCCCACAGTATCACGACTCACGAATCAACGCAGCGGTCTTTCAACCGCAGTAAACCAATGGCGGTACACACGGCTGCGCTCAAAATACACACACATTTACAAAACACAACCACATTGGACAATTCAAAATACACACACCTGATACGCATACACACACCAAACCCACACACCCAATCCAATATAAAACACACACCCACATCACCCACAAACCCTTACAACCAAAATTCTGAAAGAAGGCCAGAGAGAGAGACTACCTAACACAACACCAGCATCCACAGACACACATCATCACTCATACAACATCCACGCACCTCAAACAACACACACCAACACATCCCCTCACACATCACAACAGACACCACCTCACACATCACACACACCACATCATGGCACCTCAAAGACACCCCAGGTTCTCTGAGTAGGAGCTCAGGGTCATGGTGGAGGAAATTGTCTGGGTAGAGCCACAGCTATTCGGATCACAGGTGCAGCTGACCTCCATTGCAAGGAAGATGGAGCTATGGCGGAGAATTGTAGACAGGGTCAACGCAGTGGGACAGCATCCAAGAACATGGGATGACATCAGGAAGAGGTGGAACGACCTACGGCGGAAGGTATGTTCCGTTCTATCCAGACACCAGATTGCTGTACAGAGGACTGGCGGTGGACCCCCACCTCCTACCCCACAACTAACAACATGGGAGGAGCAAGTCTTGGCGATCATGCATCCTGAGGACCTCGTAGGAGTAGCAGGAGGACTGGACTCTGGTAAGGCAAATCTTTACTACTTTATCCCCCCACCCACCTGCATGCTATCACATACTCCCACCCTCAGTCTCACACCCATCACCCCAACAACCCACAGATACCCCACTACCACAACCCACAAATCCCGAAATCAAGCCCTGCATGTAACACCAATGCATTGACACCCATCACCAAAGCATGTCCAGTAGAGAGACTCACCCATGCCCCAAAATCACCAATCACAAGAGGGCCACAGCAATAATGCAAGCACAGGAGGGGAGGGTAACCCACTCATTGCACAAGATGGCACACACAGATACAATAACTATGCATTTACACCCCAACAGGACCCATACCCAACGTCACCGGACAGGAGGTGCCAGACATATCCAGTCCCCCCACAGAAGAGGCCCACAGTGACGACAGCAGCTCTGCATGCCTTGATCAAGATGATGAGCCCGGCTCATCAGGGACCTTGGGACAGTTGGTTCCCCTGACACAGTCACAAACCACCACTGAACCTCCCCCCTCAGGAAACACCGCCACAGCACCCACCCAGCGGGCCCATCCCTCTGTCTCCAGGACACGTCAATCAGCAGTGTGTCCACCACTACAGGGAACCCAAGCAACCCCACTAACACAGGACGATCAGCGACCTGGGGGCAGTGGCAGGGGGCACACGGTTCAGGGGACAGAGGCACAGGATAACAGGGAAGCTGGGAGGACTGCTGTGCCACAAAGGGAGGACAGGCCCAGGGAACCCACTCTCCACGAGGCACTCTCCAACATCACGGAAGCTTACCACCATTCCAAGGAGACCATGGGCACGGTACTGGCCAAGTTTCAGGAGACCCAGCGGCTGCAGGGGGGAACACTACCTGGGGGCTAAGGGAGGACTTGAAGTCCATCAACACCACCCTGGTCAGCATTGCAGGGGTGCTGGCAGACCTTCTCAACACCAGGAGGGACACAGTGGCACACTAATGGGCCCCTGCCACTAGCCTGGACGATGAACAGCCCTCTACCTCCGCTGGCGCTAGTGGACAGAAGGCACCACCACAGGAACACCAGGCCACCAGCACCCCACCCCCTGCAGATGGAGAACCACCCCACAAACGGTCCCTGAGATCCAGGAACAAGACAGAGAACATTGCCAAGACCCCCACCAGGAAATAAGAACCCCCTGAATGTCACCCTTCTGTCCCACTTTGACACCCTGTCCACATTAAACTGTCACTGCTCCACTTCCTATGCCCCATTGGACAATGCACCTGTGAAACAAACAGACTGGACTCTGCCATGGACATTCCTCCACCATCACCCCAGCCCATTTTACAACCCCCTCCACTTTTTTGCACAGAAATAAACACACTTGAATCACAAAACAATCTGGAGTAAGTCTGTGCTTTCACAAATGTATAATTGCAAAATCTCTGGAATATAGCAATGTCAATATACTTTTTCACATACCAATGTAACACAGCTGTAGGCCAGCAGTAAACATAGCAGAGGACACAAAGTGGGACCCAGATCTGTGAAATGGAAAGGCAAAGTAACAAGTCAGGGTCCATACACTGAGTGAAAATGGCAGACTTATGCTATCTCCAACAATAGTATGAGATGTGGGAAGCAGTTACATCTTCTTACCTGTGTCTCACTGGAAGTATTGCATGATGATGTTATTTCGGTTGTCGACATCTTCTTCTTCTGCTTCCTCTTCTTCACTGTCCACAAGCTCCACAGCTGCCACAAGACCACCATCTGGCCCATCCTCCAGCAGAAAAGGCACCTGGCGTCGCAAAGCCAGGTTGTGTAGCATACAGCAGGCCACGATTATCTGGCACAACTTCTTCGGTGAGTAGTATAGGGAGCCAACTGTCAGATGGAGGCACCGGAATCTGGCCTTCAGGAGGCCGAAGGTGCGTTCTATAATCCTCCGATTACGCCCATGTGACCCATTGTAGCGTTACTCTGCCCTTGTCCTGGGATTCCTCACTGGGGTCAGTAGCCATGCCAGGTTGGGGTAACCAGAGTCACCTGCAAATGTTGAGGGACAACTGTTATACACATACTACCCCTTAGGGACAACTGCATAGCCAGAAACCTATGTCAACTGTGTTGGGACCTTGGCCTCACCTCACCACACACGGTGCCACAGGAGTTGCCCCTTAACATAAGGGATGCTGCTATTCCTCAAAATGTAAGCATCATGCACTGAGCCAGGATACTTGGCATTCACATGGGAGATGTACTGGTCTGCCAAACACACCATCTGCACATTCATCGAATGGTAGCTTTTCCGGTTTCTGTACACCTGTTCATTCCAGCGGGGGTACAAATGACACATGTGTACCATCAATGGCACCAATGATGTTGGGGATATGTACCAGGGCACAGAAGTCCCCTTTCACTGTGGGCAAATCCTCCACCTGAGGGAACATGATGTAGCTGCGCATGTGTTTCAGCAGGGCAGACAACACTCTGGACAACACGTTAGAGAACATTGTCTGGGACATCCCTGATGTCACGACCACTATTGTTTGAAAAGACCCACTTGCCAGGAAATGGAGTACAGACAGAACCTGCACTATAGGGGAGATTCCTGTGGGATGGCAGATGAATGAAATCAGGTCTGGCTCCAACTGGGCACACAGTTCCTTGATTGTTGCACGATCAAGTCTGTATGTGACATTGATGTGTCTCTCTTCCATTGTCAACAGGTCCACCAGGGGTCTGTACACCGGTGGATGCCGCCATCTCATCACCTGCCCCAGCAAACGTGCCCTATGGAGGAGAACAGCGAGTAGAGGGCCATCCAACACTGAGGTATCACAATGTGTTACTTGCTGAAATGTTGGTAATTCGCAATGTGCTGGTATCTGTCTGTATTCCCGGCCTAGATAGGTGTGACGCAGCTTTTATCCATCCCATGTGGCCCCCTGAAATGGTGGCTGCCTGACCTGTAAGGTGGGACAAGGGGAAATGAGCTAACAGCGCTGGCTTGTACACCGTCGCGGTGGAGGTCGCAGACCGTGGCGTAATTCAGCATTGGTTAACATTGGGCCCTATGGGTCCCAGGAGCTAATGACGATGTACGCCGGCAGTGACTGTACGCATTGCCGCGTATGTGTCCGCCATTTTCTATCAGTTCCCTCACTTGATAGCTGACCTTCAACAGGAGAGGACCTACACTGCAAGTGCTGCTGTGACCTGTGTCTGGAAGCGACGATGGCTACAGTGTCTGGGGAATGGGCCCCTGCCTTCACTTCGGAGGAGTTGGAGAAACTGGTGGATGGGGTCCTCCCCCAGTACACGCAACTGTACGGGCCTCCAGACAAACATGCAAGTACACTGTGAGCATGCTGCATGGGCAATGCCTGTTTTGAGTGGTGTGGATGGAAGATACATGGGGGGGGGGGGTCGGAGGCCTGCATGGGCCTCCAGACAAACATGCGAGTACACTGTGAGCATGCTGCATGGGCAATGCCTGTTTTGAGTGGTGTGGATGGAAGATACATGGGGGGGGGGCTGAGGCCTGCATGTGAGGATGGTGAGTGTATGTGCGTCAGGGCATGGGTGGGAACTGGTGGGCAATGACTTTGAAGGTCCGGACGGGTGAGTAATTTCCTTTCCTCCTGTACCTTTCCTCTAGGTCAGCACCCACCAGAAGAAGGGTATTTGGCATGCCATTGCCAAGTTCGTCCAGACCCTGCGGGTCTACCATAGACAGAGCATCCACTGCCGTAAAAGATGGGAGGACCTGCGACGCTGGAGCAAGAAGACAGCGGATGCCCAGCTGGGAACGGCCTCCCAACGTGGAAGGGGTGCCCGTCGCACCATGACCCACCTGATGTACCGGATCCTGGCGGTGGCCTATCCGGAGTTGGATGGGAGTTGAGGGCATCACAGCAGCCACAAGGGGGTGAGAGTACACTCTCATTCAGCTGACTCTGCACGCATTACGAGGTGTCTGGGTGGGGGAGGTGGGCTGTGGGTTCCCCTAGGCCAGGCCGAACTTGGTAGGCAAGGTCCCTTGTTAGGCAGGCTCTGTGGCACCCCAACCCCACTAGTGGTAATAGCCATCTACACCTAGTCAGGCTCCTATGACTTCCAGGTGTCCAGCAGTTGGGCTTAGGCCTCGTACCCCATGTGTAAGGAAATGGCTCCCTGTTGCAGTTACCCCCCCACTTTTTGCCTGATACTGATGCTGACTTGATTGAGAAGTGTGCTGGGACCCTGCTAACCGGGCCCCAGCACCAGTGCTCTTTCACCTAAAATGTACCATTGTTTCCACAATTGGCACACCCCTGGCACACAGATTAGTCCCTTGTAAAAGGTACCAGTGGTACCATGGGCCCTGTGACCAGGGAATGTCCCGAAGGGCTGCAGCATATGTTGTGCCACCCAAAGGGACCCCTCACCTAACACATGCACACTACCATTGCAGATTCTGTGTGTTGGTGGGGAGAAAATGGAAAAGTCGACATGGCATCCCCTTAGGATGCCATGCACACAAAATACTGCCTGTGGCATAGGTAAGTCACCCCTCTAACAAGCCTTACAGCCCTAAGGCAGGGTGCACTATACCACAGGTGAGGGCATAGCTGCATGAGCAATATGCTCCTACAGTGTCTAAGTCTATTCTTACACATTGTAAGTACGGTTGTGGCCATATTAAGTATATGGTCTGGGAGTTTGTCAAAAACGAACTCCACAGCTCCATAAAGGCTACACTGAATACTGGGAAGTTTGGTATCAAACTTCTCAGAATAATAAACCCACACTGATGCCAGTGTTGGATTTATTAAAAAATGCACACAGAGGGCATCTTAGAGATGCCCCCTGTATTTTACCCAATTGTTCAGTACAGGACTGACTGGTCTGTGCCAGCCTGCTGCTGAGAGATGAGTTTCTGACCATATGTGGTGAGGGCCTTTGTGCTCTCTGAGGACAAAAACAAAAGCCTGCTCTGGGTGGAGGTGCTTCACACCTCCCCCCTGCAGGAACTGTAACACCTAGCAGTGACCCTCAAAGGCTCAGGCTTTGTGTTACAATGCCCCAGGGCACTCCAGCTAGTGGAGATGCCCGCCCCCTGGGCACAGCCCCCACTTTTGGCAGCAAGTCCAGGGGAGATAATGAGAAAAACAAGGAGTCACCCACCAGTCAGGACAGCCCCTAAGGTATCCTGAGCTGAGGTGACCCCTGCCTTTAGAAATCCTCCATCTTGGTTTTTGAGGATTCCTCCAATAGGGATAGGGCTGTGCCACCCTCAAGCACTGTAGCCATTGGCTACTGCCCTCCCAGACCTAAACTCACCCCTAAATTCAGTATTTAGGGGCACCCCAGAACCTAGGAAACCAGATTCCTGCAACCTAAAGAAGAAGAAGGACAGCTGACCTGAAGCCCTGCAGTGAAGACGGCAAGTGATTTGGCCCCAGACCCACCGGCCTGTCTCCCTACTTCAACGAAAACTGCAACAGCGACGCATCCAACAGAGACTAGCGACCTCTGAAGCCTCAGAGGACTGCCCTGCGTCCAAAGGACCAAGAAGCTCCCGAGAACAGTGGCCCGGTTCAACAAACTGCAACTTTCTGCAACAAAGAAGCAACATTAAAGACTTCACGATTCCCGCCGGAAGCGTGTGACTTTCCACTCTGCACCCAACGCCCCCGACTCGACCTGCGGAAAACTAACACTACAGGGAGGACTCCCCGGCGACTGCGAGCCCGTGAGTTGCCAGAGTTGACTGCCCTGGTCCCCCACAGCGACACCTGCAGAGGAAATCTAGAGGCTCCCCCTGACCGCGACTGCCTGTAACAAGGGACCAGATGCCTGGAACCAACACTGCACCTGCAGCCCCCAGGACCTGAAGGAACCAAACTCCAGTGCAGGAGCGACCCCCAGGCGACCCTCTGCCTAGCCCAGGTGGTGGCTACCCCGAGGAGCCCCCCCCCCTGTGCCTGCCTGCATCGTTGAAGAGACCCCCGGGTCTCCCCATTGCTTTCAATACAAAACCCGACGCCTGTTTGCACTCTGCACCCGGCCGCCCCTGTGCCACTGAGGGTGTACTTTCTGTGGCCGCTTGTGTCGCCCCGGTGGCCTACAAAACCCCCCTGGTCTGCCCTCCGAGGACCTGCTTGCAGACTCGAACCGGGGCATCCCCGTTTCCATTGAAGCCTATGTGTTTTGGGCACCTCTTTGACATCTGCACCTGAACGGCCCTGAGCTGCTGGTGTGGTAACTTTGGGGTTGCCTTGAACCCCCAACGGTGGGCTACCTTGGACCAAACTTTGAACCCTGTAAGTGTTTTACTTACCTGTGAACTTAACAATTACTTACCTCCCCCAGGAACTGTTGATTTTTGCAGTGTCCACTTTTAAAATAGCTTATTGCTATTTTTGTCAAAACTGTACATGCTATTGTGATTATTCAAAGTTCCTAGAATACCTGAGTGAAATACCTTTCATTTGAAGTATTACTTGTAAGTCTTGAACATGTGGTTCTTAAAATAAATTAAGAAAATATATTTTTCTATATAAAAACCCATTGGCCTGGAGTAAGTCTTTGAGTGTGTGTTCCTCATTTATTGCCTGTGGGTGTACAACAAATGCTTAAGACTACCCTCTGATAAGCCTACTGCTCGACAACACTACCACAAAATAGAGCATTAGAATTATCTCTTTTTGCCACTATCTTACCTCTAAGGGGAACCCTTGGACTCTGTGCACACTATTTCTTACTTTGAAATAGTATATAGAGACAACTTCCTACACCATGGCCATGTGAATTTGCTAGGAACTGTTAGTGCATGGCTTAGTGTAGAGGGCTGCTCCCTGTGTGTTGTGTCCGCCAACGGTAGTGGTGTTGCATGCACTAAACATGTTTTTCTTCTGTCTTTCCCCCCTCCTTTTTGTTTTGTCTCCCTGTTCTTGTGTGCAATAGCATCATCTGGCGAAGAGCAGTGGCAGCGGAGCAGGAGGGAGCTGCAACTCACTTGGCCCTGGAGGGTGAAGAACAGAGTCTGAAGCCACCAGTGGGACGGAGGGCGAGGGGAGTTCCACGACTGGGACAGGAGCATACACCAGCGACTCCTCCTCTGATGGGAGCTCCCTTGCGGTGGCGGGCACCTCTGTGCCCACTGCATCAAAAGGTACAGCCACCACCCCCCCTACCAGCACCGCCCTCCCAGCAGCCCCTCAGCGTGTGTCCCGTTCCCGCTCACCCAGGAGGGTGGGCATCTCCTACGCCCCAGGCACCTCAGCCCCTGCCCAGTCTGTCCTGCTGCTGTCAGTGAGGAGGCTATTGACCTCCTGAGATCCCTCACTGTTGGGCAATCTACTATTTTGAATGCC
Source organism: Pleurodeles waltl (assembly GCF_031143425.1). Lineage (NCBI taxonomy): Eukaryota > Metazoa > Chordata > Amphibia > Caudata > Salamandridae > Pleurodeles > Pleurodeles waltl. The sequence continues at coordinate 613,878,176 of NC_090439.1, forward strand.
ATCCAGGGGGTCAAGAGGCATTTGAAACAAACAAATGCATAGCTGGAGGGCATTCATTCTGGGCAGGCGGCCCAACAGAGAGCATTTCAGGCTCTGGCCTCAGCACTGATGGCAGCCATTGTCCCTGTGTCCAGCCTCCCCCCTCCAACTTCCTCCACCCGACCCAATCTCCCATACCTCAGCCTATCCCAAGCACACCATCAGACCAGCATGCACACTCATCAATACACAAGAGTGGACATGGCAAACATAAGCACCACACATCCCACAAACACTCACACAAGCACCATACCCATGCAGACACAGCAACATCCACTGCCTCCACTGTGTCCCCCTCCTCCACGTCCTCCTCCTCCCTCTCTGTCTCGTCTCCACTCACACCTGCATGCACTACATCCTCAGCCACTACCTCCATCACCAGCACGCCCATCACCACAAACCGCTCACGTGCAATCACAACCCCCACTACCATGCACACATCCCCAGTGTCCTCTCCAGAGTGTCTGTGAGCCCTCCTCCCAAAGTACACAAACGCAGGCACACACCCACCCAACAGCCATCTACCTCACAACAGCCTCCGACCCTTACACCTTCACCCAAATTCAGCAAATGTACACCTCCTACAACCACTATCTCTTCCTTCACTCCCAAACCCTCTCCATCTTCCCATCCCAGTGTGTCTAAAAAACTTTTTCTGGCAAACTTTGACCTCTTCCCTTTACCTCCCCACCACCGTCCTTCCCCTAGGGCCAGGCTTTCCAGGTACCAGCCCAGCACCTCAGCCACCAAATCCCAAGGCACAGTGGTGCCAGCAACTGCGGGGTCATCGAGTGTGCCACCCATCAGGCCTGCTAGTGTGCCACATAGCGAGGGCAAGGACATTCTGCCACCTGCTAAGGTGAAGAAGGTGCCCACATCCCGGAGGGAGAAACCGCACCTACCAGCCACCAAGGGCTCCGCCAAAACAAAAGGGGACAGTGGCAAGACACCTGCTGCACCATGAAAGGTGGGGAAGGGACTAAAGCAGAAGAGCAGGTCAGGACAGGGCACAGGGCTGAGGGACTAGTGTCACCCCTTCTGTCCATGACTACACCAACCTGTACGGCAGCGAACACCGCAACCTGCCCCGCCACCAGCACCGCCACCTGCACCGCTACCAGCACGTCTGCAGCCTCAGCAACAGTCCCCAGCATCTTGCCCAGTAGGCAGCCGTCCGAGGCTGCAGGAGACGTCCTGCTGTGTCCCTCAACAGGTGCTGACACATGCACCACCGCCAGCCCCGCTACGTGCTCGGACAGTGGCACCACCGCTGACATGGCTACCATCCCCAGTGGTCAGTCGTCTGAGGCTGGAGGAAACTTCCTAGCCCCTGCCCAGCTTCCATGAGGCATGATTTCCACCTGCACCTGCAGGTGGGAGGCGTAGCCGCAGCAGTGTGGGGTATGTCTCTGCCTCCATGGCGCATCATGCTACCTGTTCCTAGGCAATCCCGTGGCACACACACCCAGGTGAGGGAATGAGACCGGCCACACTGCATGTGGAGCACTCTGGGCACAATGCCCCCTCCAGAACCAGTGGAGAAAGGCATCCACTACCTCAGTCCTTGGCAGGATGAAGCACTCTGGGCACAATGCCCCCTCCAGAACCAGTGGAGAAAGGCATCCACTACCTCAGCCCTTGGCAGGATGAAGCACTCTGGGCACATGGCCCCCTCCAGAACCAGTGGAGAATCACATACACTAACTCAGTCCTTGGCAGGATGAAGCACTCTGGGCACAATGCCCCCTCCAGAACAGTGGAGAAAGGAATCCGCCAGGATTGTAATGAGGGCCAAAGTGTCCCTTCTGCTGGAGCTAGCCAAGGAGATAGAGTGTTTTGTGAGCATGTGAAAGGGGGCCCACACAGCAGCCTGATATATGTTTAGGACAGACATTCTGTGCGCCAATGCTGTGGTAGCAGTCTTGGCGTTAGTGGAATGAGCATACAGGCCTTCTGTGGGCTGTTTGTTGACCAACTGGTAGCTGATCTTTATACAAATGACAGTCCATCTGCAGAGAGTCAGTTTCTACACTGCTTTACCCTTTTTTGTCCCACAGAAGCCAACAAAAGGTTGATTATTCCACAATTGGTCCCTGCTGTTATTAAGATAGAAACATTTTGGTTTCTTAGGGTCTAAGAGAAGTAGTCTTTTTTCCCCTCTTTTTTACGGACAAAGCAGGGCATAGAACACCAGCAGGGTAATAGACTGCCTGATGTGAAAAATGGCACAACATTCAGAAGGAACATTCCTCAGTACTAGTTTGTCCCAGAAGAAGGGGGTGTCTGGTTGCTAGATAGATAGTGCTTGTAGGTCACTGAAGTGGTGAGCTAACGTGTTAACTATAAGGAGCACTGTCTTCAAGGTTTGCAATGTTAGAGTGTAACTGTGCACTGGCTCAAATGAAGTGTGCATAAGAAATGTGAGAACAGCACTTAGATCCCACTGGGACATCATAAACGATTTTTGTGGAAACATGTGGGTCAGACTTTTTAGAAAACCCTACATGCGAATGAAACAGAGATGGATGAACAGATAACCAAAAAAAAAGCTGATAATGCTCACAACCTTTAATAAAGGCCACAGCAAGGCCTTGATGGGTGATAGTAAGGAAAAAAGAAGGATATCAGATAACTGGGCTTGCAAGGGCTGGTTATTCCTAGAAGAATGCCACAATTAACTTCTCATAGTTTGGTTTGGTGGAGGGATGCCTCGCTCCTAGAATAATGGGGAGATCAAAAGCAATCAAGCGTCACCGCTCAAGCACCAAGCATGGAGGTGTGAGATGCATAGGCTCTACTGCAGGACCATGCGGTGCAGCTGTGACAGAAGATTCTCCTGAAGAGGGAGCTGGATCGGTGGACAGATACTCATGGCCATAAATTTCAGGTATACATGTGTCTTTTCTGGCCTAATTTGGAGCCACTAGGATGATTTAGGCAGGGTTGTTTCTGATTTTCTTCAGAACTTTGGGTAGGAAAGGAAGAAGTGGGAAGGCTTACAGGAGTCCAGAGCTACAGTCCAATTTAGCCTTGAAATTTCCAACCTGCAACAATTTAGACACTGCACATTCTCACCAGTGCAAAAGACTGATCCAGGGTTCTCTCCATTGCTGGAAGATGCCCTGCACCACCTCTGAATGCAGTTGCCATTTGTTATCCATAAGGCAACACCAGTTGAATCTTTTTGCTCTGGTGTTAAAGAACCTGCCAGGAGTTTTACAGCCAGGGAGATGCCCTGATGACTCAATCTATTTCAGAACTGCAGAGCCTCCAGCAACTGGCCCCACAACCCCACTCCACCCTGCATGTTGCAGAATCACAATGGTGTTGACCACAAGGGCCAGCATCCATTACCCCTTGATGGATGGAAAGAAAGCTTTTAATGTCACCCGCAACTCCAACAGAATGATAGGAAAGTGGGTCTTCACCAGAGACCAGAGGCACTGGATCTCCACCTCTCCAAGATGACCTCCCCAACTTAGCAACAATGGATCAGTCACGACCATTAGTTCTAATTGGGGAAACCAGTGGGGACTGTCTTCTGGTATAACTGCAGTCCAGCAGGCACTACTGCATATCTTTCACAGTCTCCTCCGACACTTGGATGGAATCTGGGAGCTTCCCTTGGTGCTGAGCTTGCTGAGACTTCATATTCCACTACAGAGCCTGCATGTCATCTGCAGTTGCGGCTCTCAAAACACTGAAGAGGTGGAAAGTGGGGGAGGGCGGGATTAACAGGGCAAGGGAGTAGGGGATTAAATAAAAAATAAAAGTAAAAAAGAAATCCACTTACCTGTGCCGCTGCCACCTTCACCGCCACGTTACTCCTCTCCTCTCCTCTCCCTGCAGGCACAGGCTCCCAGCCTGCCCAGCGCCAATCCTGACGCTGCTCAGAGATTGTCTGGGACTGCCCAGCCAGGGCACCCAGGCAGACTGGGAGCCTGTTCAGGCTCTCTCCAGCCCAGCAAGACAGCCCTGTGACCATGTGTGTTTGGCCAGCCCAAGATGGCTGGCCAAACATACATGTGCTCTGAGGGGGAGTCCTGAGCACTCCCCACTCGTCACCCCCGAGGCCCCACCCATTTTCCACAAAAACGATAATAAACAACGTTTATCGTTTTTGTGGAAAAGGATTGCAGCTGATGCTCCGGGAGGGTGGGTGACACTCCTCTGCCCTTATGGAGGAGCCGCCCCTGGTCATCTGTCAGGATATACTAGCAGGATGCAGGAGAACAAGATAACAAGAGGCCAAGAAGCCTCAGAGCTGCTCTCACTGAGACCCAGGTCAACAATTAAATCACTGGCATCACAGCCTGAATATTCTGGACTCATTGATGCAAGGGGAAAGCATGGAATAGCAACATATCATGGATGGGTCTGATGAAAGTGAGCCTCTGTGAAGGAGTCAGGTGTGACTTCTCCTCATTGATAAAGAATCCCATTGATGTCAACAGGTTGCCTGTTGTCTGGAGGTGGCTGACAACTGTTTGAGGCGAGCCCGGCTTCAGCACTGGTATTCCCACCATCCACCTCCACAATCATCAATTTTATTGACACCAGATGTGCACTGGTAAATCCAAAGGGGAGCACGAAGAACTGAAAGTGTCCGAGGCCTACCAGAAACCGCAGGTAGAGCCAGTACATCTGCAGGACCAGAATGTGAAAATTCACATCATGCAAATCCAATGCCACGAACCACCTGGATCCAGGACAGACAGAATTTGGGGCATAATGAGCATCTTGAGCTTGTTCTTTATGAGGAAGCAATCCAGAAAGCAAAGGTTTTCTTTAACACTAAAAAGAAAAAGGGAGTAGCAGAAAGTTCTGACCTCTGATGTGGATACCCTCTCTATGGCTACTTGTACAAGAGAGCCTGGACTTCTTTCTATGGGATGGACAGGTGGTCTTTCAGAAGGTCTGTTGTGTAGGCAGCATGTTTTGGAGGGGTAGATTGGAAGGGTAACATATCCATTGCGGCTAATTTGAGCTACCCATCTGTGGAGTGTGATGTTTCACTCCATGTGGAAGTAATAACTTATCCAGCCTCCAGCATGGTGACAGTGCACCACTGAGGGTAAATTAAAAGGGGAATTGCCGATGCTGTGGCAGGAACTAGGGTATGTTTCTAAGTAGTGCGATGCCTGGAGGAGGAGGGGAGAGGCAGGGGGTTGGTTCTCGGTCAGAACACTGACCTCAGCCATGAAAGGCAGATGTTAACATTGCCTCTGTTGGATGACCCTTCTGAAGCATAGAAAGGGGCAACTCTGTAGAAGGAACTTTTGTACAGGTGATGTAAGGCCAAGAGCGCTCACCATAGTTTTACTTTCCTTAAAACACTTCAAGGTTGAGTCTGCCTTGTCCCCAAAGGGACAGATGCCATCTACTGGCATGCCCAATAATGATGTTTGTACATCGCTTGAAAAGCCTATAAAGCACCGCATTGGTACCAACTGCTCTACCCAAGCACTGCACTACTTCCACCACTTTTTCATCCTCTGGAGCAAGAAATCAAGGGATGAAGACCAACTGCCTGAAACTCAATACTGTATGGATAAGACGGAACTGCTTTCTTTTGGGAACAACACCTCTCTCTGGAACGACACATGGCGGCCCTCCAAACTCTGGACCCACATCCATACCGACAAACCATTTCTGCAACCTTGGCATCATCCTGTACAGCTAACTCACCATAAAACGTCAGATTAACACAGTCACCTCTGCCTGTTTCCACACCCTTCGCATGCTCCGAAAGATCTTCAGATGGCTCCCCATCACCATCAAGGCCTGGTCACCAGCCAGCTGGACTATGGCAATGTGCTCTACACAGAAATAAACACTCAACTCCTGAAGATACTTTGAACAATACAGAATTCAGCGGCCAGTCTCATCCTCGGGCTCCCCAAACAAATCCAACATCACCTCCCACTTCAGGAACCCCCACTGGCTCCTTAACAATAAAAGATGGCAATTCAAGATGGCGATACACGCCCACAAGGTCCTCCATGCCCAACGACTGGATTACGTCAACCACCGCATGAACTTCCATTACCCCTCTAGACACCCGCGCTCTGACTTCCAGATCTTTGCAAACACTCCACAAATCTGTTCTTTAACCTACCACACCGACAAGTCCTAGACCAAGGTTCCCCTTCACCTCATAACATCATCCTCTCCCCCACAATACAGAAAAGGTAATAGGCCCTGGCTTTTCCACGTATCCCAGCTTGAACCCAGCGCCTGTATACCTTCACGGGTGATTAGTCATGATTTACAAATGATTGATTGTTTGATTGAAACTTTCAGTAGTAGTCGGGATAAATCGCATGATGTACTTCGCCCCGTCTTAGCCATCCTGTATTGTTTGTTGGAGGTTGGCTCAAAGATTGCCTGGACTGTGAGCAATATGTCGCTCATCGTGTCCCACAACCAGTGAAAGTAGTGCCCAAGGAAGGAACTTAACATTCACAGGAGTGAGGGCAGGACTAGCAGAGGAGAACATCGGCTTCCTGAATGACTCCATGCGTTTGGACTCTATTTGGTGGAGTAGTGGGAAACTAATTTGGGTTTAACCTCCTAGGGGAGGCTTGAACTACTGGACACTCCATAGCTGGGTACTGGAGAAAAAATGTTAGGCCTCTTGGAGCTGGCCTGTGTCATCTGGCAATTTATCTACTAACAGGGCGGGCAAGATCCTAGTTTCACCTAGGTACCCAGGAGTGTTAATGAGGGCTTCATTAAATGAGAGGAGCAGCCCAGAAGTGGTCTACTCTAGCTCCATGACCTCAGTGAGGACATGGATTTTATCTACACTGAAGGTAGCTGGAGGTCGAGGACTTTTGGCAATCTACTGATCTCCACTGCCAAGGATGATGATTCCTCTGTGAAGATACCAGGTGGACATTTGAGGCAAATGTCCGGAAGAGTGTCCAGGCCACTGGCTTCCTGGAGGTTTAAAAATGATTCTCATCATAAAGATGTGAGAATGGTGTCATCATTGTTTAGCTCCGGGTCTGAAACATTTTGTGCCAATGGAAGCATTACATCTGAGAGTGATTGAGGTTTAGGTCAAGATGGGCACAACGTCTGCTGAGGTTGCATGGGATTCACTCCCAAGTTTGACAGGACTACAGGTTCTTCATCCAGCAGAATAGAGGATAAGACCTGGCTGTAGGAAGCTGGCCTGGCTTATAGTGGGTACCTGATGGTACTTACACCTTGTGCCAGGTCCAGTTATCCCTTATTAGTAGATTAGTAGTGTTCTAGCAGCTTAGGCTGGTAGAGGTAGCAATAGTAGAGCACCTTTGGCTGAACTAGGAGACATGCAAAGCTCCTACTATACCACTTATATCATATAGCTCTATATCACAAGAAACACAATACTCCGAGTTACTAAAAATAAAGGTACTTTATTTTAGTGACGATGTGCCAAAAATATCTCAGAGGATATACTCCCTTAGGAGGTAAGTAGAATACACACAACATACACACAAACCAGAATCAGGTAAGTAAACAGTTAGAAAAGTAGTGCAAACACTGTAGAATACAATAGGATGCAATAGGCCTAGGGACAACACAAACCATATACTAAGATAGTGGAATGCGAACCACTTAGGGACCCCAGGCCTAGTGTAGTGTGTAGAGGGTCACTGGGAGTGTAAGAAAACACTATGGGTGTCCAAGATACCCCACCCCAAGGTCGTGAAAAGTAGAAGTAAAGTTACCCTACTTCCCCAGAAACACACTAAAGTCGTGATAGGAGATCTGCAAAGTCCACAACTGACTGCAAAGCACTGAAGACGGATTCCTGGACCTGAGGACCTGTAAAGGAAGGGGACCAAGTCCAAGAGTCACAAAAGTGTCCGGGGGGGCAGGAGCCCACTAAACCCCGGATGAGGGTGCAAAATGACTGCTTCTGGGTGGAAGAAGCTGAAGATTTTGCAACAACGGAAGATGCCAGGAACTTCTCCTTTGCACAGAAGATGTCCCATGGCATGGTTCAGGATGCAGAGTGGTTTCCACGCAGAAAGAACGCAAACAAGCCTTGCTAGCTGCAAAGGTCATAGTTGAAGAAAATGGGTGCTGCCTGGGCCCAGGAAGAACCAGAAGGTAAGCCCTTGGAGAAGGAGACAGAGGGGTGCTCAGCAACACAGAGAGCCCACGCAGAAGAAGGCAGCACCCGCAGAAGTACTTGAATACGGGTTCGAGAAAACTGAGCACGGCGGTCGTCTCAACACTAAAAAGGAGGGTCCCACGAAGCCGGTGGTCAACTCAGCGAGTTGAGCAATGCACAACGGAGTGCTGGGGACCTGGGCTGTGCTGTGCACGCAGGATTCCTTGCAGAAGTGCACAGAAGCCCTAGCAGCTGCAGTTCACGCAGTACACAGGATTACTGTATGGCGGGGGAAGGACTTACTTAGCCAAATTTGGACAGATGGACCACTGGACTGTCGGGGTCACTTGGATCCAGCACTTGTGCTCCACGGACCACGCTCGTCACAATGAGAGGGGACCCAGAAGACCGGTGAACCAGAAGTTTGGCGCCTGCATTAGCAGGGAGAAGATTCCGTTGACCCACAGGAGATTTCTTCTTGGCTTCCAGTGCAGGGAGAAGGCAGACAGCCCCCAGTGCATGCACCACCAGGAAACAGTCGAGAAGGCCGGTAGGATTAGGCGCTACAATGTTGCTGGTAGTTTGCTTGCTAATTTGTTGCAGTTTTGCAGGTGTCCTGGAGAAGTCAGCCGTCGATCCTTGGCAGAAGTCGAAGAGGGAGATGCAGAGGAACTCTGGTGAGCTCTTGCATTCGTTATCTGAAGAGAAGCCCGCAGGAGAGACCTAAATAAGCCTCAGAGGAGGATTGGCCACCTAGTCAGGTAAGCACCTATCAGGAGGGGTCTCTGACGTCACCTGCTGGCACTGGCCACTCAGAGGCCTCCATTGTGCCCTCACACCTCTGCATTCAAGATGGCAGAGGTCTGGGACACACTGGAGGAGCTCTGTGCACCACCCCTGGGGTGGTGATGGACAGGGGAGTGGTCACTCCCCTTTCCTTTGTCCAGTTTCGTGCCAGAGCAGGGGATGGGGGATCCCTGAACCGGTGTAGACTGGTTTATGCAAGGAGGGCACCATCTGTGCCCTTCAAAGCATTTCCAGAGGCCAGGAGAGGCTACTCCTCTCAGGCCCTTAACACCTATTTCCAAAGAGAGAAAGTGTAACACCCTCTCTCAGAGGAAATCCTTTGTTCAGCCTTCCTGGGACTGGGCTGCCCAGACCCCAGGAGAGCAGAAGCCTGTCTGTGGGTTGTTAGCAGAGGTAGCTGCAGTGAAAACCCCAGAGAGCTGGTTTGGCAGTACCCGGGGTCCATGTTGGAGCCCCAGGGATGCATGGGATTGGCACCCCAATACCAGATTTGGCAGGGGGGCAATTCCATGATCTTAGACATGTTACATGGCCATATTCGGAGTTACCATTGTGAAGCTACACATGGGTATTGACCTATATGTAGTGCACGCATGTAATAGTGTCCCCTCAATCACAAAGTCCAGGGAAATTGCCCTGAACTATGGGGGGGCACCTTGGCTAGTGCCAGGGCACCCTCACACTTAGTAACTTTGCACCTAACCATCACTAAGTGAGGGTTAGACATATAGGTGACTTATAAGTTACTTAAGTGCAGTGTAAAATGGCTGTGAAATAACGTGAACGTTATTTCACTCAGGCTGCAGTGGCAGTCCCGTGTAAGAATTGGCTGAGCTCCCTATTGGTGGCAAAAGAAATGCTGCAGCCCATAGGGATCTCCTGAAACCCTAATACCCTGGGTACCTAGGAACCATATACTAGGGAATTATAGGGGTGTTCCAGTGTGCCAATCAGAATTGGTAAAAATGGTCACTAGCCTGCAATGACAATTTTAAAGGCAGAGAGAGCATAAGCACTGAGGTTCTGGTTAGCAGAGCCTCAGTGACACAGTTAGGCACCACACAGGGAACACATTCAGGCCACAACTATGAGCACTGGGGTCCTGGCTAGCAGGATCCTAGTGAGACAGGCAAAAACAAACTGACACACAAGTAACAAATGGGGGTAACATGCCAGGCAAGATGTTACTTTCCTACACTGGTGCCAGTATTGGTGCAGTTATGAGGAGTTGCTATCAGCTGCAGAGTCAGGGCAGACCCGGACTGAGGTCAAGTGGCACAATTAAAAGATAGGTACTGATCCGCTGGCAGTACCCCAGTTGAAAACCTCTTCAGACCATGGGACCAAAGGTGTACCAGAAGGATCCAGTAGGGTACCAAAAATTCAAAACATGGCTCCTTTGATGGCCTGAATCTGTTTTAGCATTGCTGATGAGCCAGGAAATCCACCAGAATCAGAACTAATTTGGAAATCAGTTCTGTGGTCACAGATGAAAACTGAGACTGATGAGTGGCAGGAAGGAGGGGAGTCACACTTCGACAGCTTATTTTTTCTTTGATCTTGATATACGAGTGGGACGAGGACATCTCCAGGAACGGCTCTGGGAATGAGACCATGTCCAAACCCTCGACTTCGATAAGAACTACACCCAGCAAGCTTTCCTGCAATGCTGAGCAACACAGAGTTAAGACTCACACTCCCAAGTGGTCTTCATATTCATCTGAATGTAGTCACTACTCCCTGTCTTGGGAGGTGACATGTCCCTTGCACATTGGAAATACATTTTGAAAAAGTAATCTGGAAAGTGACAGAAAGTGAAGGAGCGAGCTCCTGGTTGCTGGAGGTCACTCAGGTACTCACCTCTGGTGGTTCCTAGTTCTTCCACCTCCCCTCTAACAACCCCACATCCTTGGGTGGGGGACTGCCTCTTGCATTCCACTTTCTTAGTTTATGGTTTGGCCCTCCCGTAGGGCCCCTTGCTATTTTTACTAAGTATTGCCAATGCTTGTTGTTTCTATGCTATTTTCCGACTGCTAATGTGTATATAATTAGTTGTGTTACTATAATAAAATACCTTTATTTTTGTAACACTGTGTGGTTTTTGCATGTTGATAAGTTGCTGTGTGACTATAGTAGTATTGCATTAGCTTTTCATATCTCCTAGATAAGTCTTGAGAGAGCCTGGGCTTCCTAGACACTGCCTACACTTCACTAATAGGGGATACCTGGACCTGGTATAGGTGTCAACACCATAGGTGTCGACCACACACCAGGCCAGCTTCCTACATACATGGTACATATTATCAATCATGCTCAATGTCAAATACAGACACAGAGATTAACAAATCTATTAATCATTGCACACAATCAATTTATCAATCACTGTAAAAAAGAAACAAAACAATACATGTCCAGTTGTGAAGTAAAGCAATCCCAATGTCATCTCATTTGGTTACCCAATGGTGTGCTTACTTTTCTTGTGAAGTGTCAGTGACGTGAAGAATGCCAATATGGTTCCTCTTCACATACTGTATTTGGATAATGCACTATGCCTTCCAATCTGTGCTCACGTTTTTTCCTTTTTCACAGTTCTTCCCTTGGTAATACTACACTGTGGGTGCCTTACTCTTAAGGCACTCATTCCACTAACCAAGTTAGATCAATGTGCTGCTAGTTTTTTTCTGTAATCAATGCCCTAATTGATCCAATTGGATCCAGATTGACCGAGGTGGCCTTCTTTCTTCTCTTGTTAGCACAGGACAGGCATAAATCTACTCACAAATGCCTCCATGAAGGCATAATATACCTCATGTGGCGGTTAATTCATACATGTAAATCTACTGATGGAGTTTAAATGTGGTAGCGGCAAGACAAGTGAGAAAATAATGAGAAATATTGCCTCCAAAATGGGAAGAAGGGTTAAAAAAAAAAAAAAAAGAAAATTAAGAATCAAGAAGTGACACACAGGGGGCAATGCAAATAAAAGCACACTCCTACAAAAGTGCCAGTCAGAAATAAAAGAAAGTCAGACAAACATAAAAAAGTTACATGCACATGAACAGTGCTACAAGTCAAAGAGGCTCAAATCAACTTTAGCTCAGTCTTGAAATAAGTCAAATACCACACTGAGCCACTCTGAGACAATGCACCAAAACCATACAGAAACAAGCTGAGCACAGTCACAATGTTAAACTTAACCAGCATGAAGAAAAATAAAAATACATCTGGTTCACTGTGCCAAAATCTTTCTAACATCACATTTTGTATCAAATCACTTTTTTAAATGATAAGGGAAATGACTATACAAACATTACACCATATATGCATACATCGGTGTTCACTTTTTTTGTATTTATTTTTTAAGATAGGTGTTTATAAATGGAAGCCGAGTGAACCTTAACACTGCTTCTATCTCATTCTTTTTGATTTACATATACAAGCATTACATCCAGCAGCTATGCATCGTCAGACAAACAACTAAATCGCTCACGGACCCAGAGGGGAGAGCGAAAAGAAGTGTGTGATCACTCTCTTCAGAAAGTCTCAAGAAGTGGCAGTGGCAAGATACCACTTTAATCCGGATGTGATCCTGGATATACTAGCAGGTGCTCCGTTAACAAACAGCCTGCTCACATGACGTGACAGCGCTCATTTGTAAAAGATTGAGTGCAGGTGCACAACGCTCCGCACTATTAAATGTCGGCGCGCCGAATGCCAAGGATCCACATCATGCTTCTTTAATCCACTACCAGGCAATCGCTGCGCCTTTGTCCCACTCTTACAGGTTCCTGTGCTCTTCTTTTATGGCTGTTTTCAGTCTTTCTCTCCCTCCTTTTTACGTGGAGTGTTTTCCTTCTTTTGCTCTCAGTAAATGTTTGATGAGGCAAAATAAGTGGCAGTCACCAAAAGTACGTGCTAATGTGCTCCACCGCCAACCACTGGCTCAAAATAAGTACTGAATTCCCTGACCGTGCTCAATTCTGGTTGTGCAATACTTTCTGCCACTAGATCATTAAGGCAGACCAGTCGGGCCACATTTGGCATCACATCATTAAACCAAAGACAGCACCTGAACTAGATATTGATATGCATCAAAAGCCACCCTGACACAGCCACTGCATAACAAATGTGTCAAGGCACATCTATGCCATTGCCCATTACTCCAATATGCTGCGTACCACTGACTGCGCAAATGTGGCACGCACCTCCATGGTCCAATGAGCACTACTGTCACAATCAAACTTCTAGTGCTTGAACACGTAAAGTGTCTGAGATTCAAGGGGTTACTTTGTTTACATGTCGACCCTGTATCATGGTTCAGCACATGCTAGCTCCATGTTCCTCCAGTCAATGACTTATTGGAAATCTGCTGGAGATCACAGTGATATGTGGCTGCTCAGTAAGTACTGCAAACTAATATTTGATAGACATGTGCCCCTGGGACATTGCATTACCCTGAATATTATACATTACATCCCCCCTCCAAAAAGATCCATGATGACACTCGGATTTCATTCCTGTCTGGAATATTTGTTAATACCAACTGTGGTCAAATTCTACTTGTACCTATTGCAGGTGATACATGCGGCAACAGTATTTATCTTAAATACGGTGCAGGAAAATCCTAGCCTGTTGCATACTGCACAACATCGCCTTGTGGTTGGGCATACACACAAAGGTACTATAGTAGGACAGTGTTTAGTCTAAGATGAAAGTTGAACTATGCCACTGTCAACACTTAGGGCATGATTACGACCTTGGCGAATGAGATACTCTATCACAAGCATGACTGATATCCCGCCCACTGTATTCCAAGTTCCATTAGATTTTACAGAACTTGTAAAATGGCAGGCGGGATATCTGTCACGTATGTGAGAGAGTATCCCATCCGCCAAGGTCATAATCAGGTACTTAATATCCTGGGACACCACAGAGGACCACACCATGTAATAACACCCACACATATTCATATTAACGCACAACACATAAGAACACATCTCAATTACATAGTTATGAGCAATTGTTTAATGGACACTTTCAAATAAAAATTTTGTTGTACCCTTGACCATTGTTTGAAAATTTCACTCCATTAGTTACGTGAGGTTTATCAACTTGTAAATTTACACCCACGTGCCAGACAAACAGATAAAAATGTGTTACAAGTGGTCGTTGAGTAAAGTACTGTTCCATACTTCCTCCTTTCTGTCTTCCCTGTTTTTGTTGCTTTTTCAGAATCTATGCAGTGTACAATTACATACATGGAACGAACTGCATAAGTGTAACAACATCCAGGGTATTTCACTCCAAGGGACGCATTCAAGCCCATCCTGCTATTGTTTTCATTATTTTAACAAGTCTGTATCAATCATGTTCTGCTAAATGAGGTCATGGAGAAATGGTATTTAATGTTGCCCTAAAATGTGCACTGTAGCTTAGCAAAACTGCCTGTAACTTTTGTCTCTTTTTTTTTTTTTAATCAAATTGCAAATAAGATTTTCGTACTTTTTATTTTCAAAACATTTTATTTTGAAAATCATGAATCCTACTTTCATTCTTCTGCATGTATGTGTATATAATCAAGAAACATTTTGGATGCGCTATAAATAGTTAGAGATTGTTCAATTTGGCAAACATGTAATTGTTTTTGTATTGCAACCACTGCATGCTAAGCTTACAGCTCAACGCATTTCCTTAGAGAGCATGCTCGCATCAGTGGCATAACAATAGCCCCTGCAGTGCAAGGGGAGCCCGAACACCAAGGGGGCCCCTCCCACACTGTGTACGGGCAGCAGGCCCCCCTATGTATATTTTGTAGGACAGGGGGCCCCTCAAGTTTCATTACGCCACTGACTAACAGTAGATTAGCATTTATGAACCATATATGCAAGCTGAACATCTCATTCATACTGATTCAAATCTTGAACTATCAACAATATTCTTTCTCATACTGCACACTAAATTGCCAGCCAAAGTGTTTGTGCTGCAGAAGGCTGAGCCTACTTGTCCAGTGAACAAAATAAACCTGAACCATACAATATGTCCCGGGCATCCAGCAACAGAAACTGAACACACCTAGTAACTGTGCAGCCTGTTATAGTCAGCGGCGGCTGCCGCATATGTTGAGAGGAGTGGGAGGCTGAGCAAGCAGATAAAAAATTAAAAATAAAAAGGATAGCAAGCTATTGTTTTATTTTTCATCTGCTGGCTCAGCCAGAGGGGTGACGCCCCTCTGTCATTGTGGGGGAGCCGCACCTGGTGATAGTTCCCACACATTTTCAGAACCAACCCCATTAAAAACAGTTTGAGCATTTAGTTAAAGTTTCATTATTTTGACATTTGAAACTGAACAACATTTTAATGTCAGTCACTGAAATATCATATGTACAGTTTGAGACTGAATTTTACTAACAAACAGACAACCATTTACAGAGTAAAGATTCCCCCATGAAGCCCATCTTACAGTTACTTTCTCAAGACAAGAGGCACGAACGTCTATTACCTTCATAATATTCCCTACGATTTCTTTTGAAATGAAAATGCTCATTGCATAAGAACTGTGTGAAAAGACACTCAAGTCTCACGTAAACAAAGCAAATCCCATATTGATTTTTCTCTGTGGCCGAGGTTGAAGTCTTATACTGTTCAACTTGTAAGGAAATAGATTCCATATGAGTTGCAATTTTGTTTTCATTAAACAACAAGTCAGATTAGTAAAACATTTGTGATTATGCTTAATAAATTGCCAATAAATCATCTCTTGGCAATGGTTACAATAGTAATTTGACAAAAATCATTGCTTACCTTTTTCAAGACTTTTTGAAACAGCGTTATTGCATTTTGGTGATTTCCACAAGTGAGGCCCCCAGAGGCAACAAAAACCATGCCTGCAAATGGAGCACTGTCTGCAAGGCAACATAAGAAAGCTCTCTCCAATTTAGGGCTTGTTTACATGTATACAAAGTTACTTTACTACAACCATTGAAGAGGGCATTGTAAAGTATGGCTGTAAAGAGAGTGACAACAAAATGACAATACATTTTCTTCTGACTAAATACTGAAGAAAGTCCTCTGCTGGATATTTTGGAGAGATGAGAGTAAAACAAGTTATCACAGCTTGACAGACTAGAAACCCTGCCAAAACTAGCCTAAGGGCAGTTTTCAGTTGTATGGTCGGAGGTACATCAAAATATTCGACTTGAAAAATGTCAGCTTCTAGACATTTGTCTAGCAGCAGACCAACACTGCAAGCCACCTGATAATCTATATCCCACTTCCATGTAATCCGACGTTTTTCCTTCCTGTAATATCTTCATGATGTAAATGAACAAGTTACTTATCTTCAGTAACACTTTGTCTGATGGATACATCATCTACCTGTGAATTCCTCAACTTTTGAATACTCACATGCAGCAGCATTCCACAAACATTTTCTTGATGGCTCTTCCACATGGACAAGGGCTTCTGAATCTTCGCAACTCCACATACAACTATGCGTTACATCACTGGAGCCATAAGGAGCTTCCTTCAGCATGCTGACATCAGTTTAGACTAATTTTGTTACGTGCCTTCGAGGCAAACAGATGGAACTGTCTTCAGAAATGCAATTACAATTTACAAAACTCTAAATCAAAAGATTTACATACAAAATCATATACATATGCAAAAACAGACAAAGCTCTTGGTATATGCAGAGAAGCAATGGGGAGACAGATGGGTCGGTGAGGAATCCTCAGGTAGATACTGTATCGACCAGAAAAAGTGTTACTGAAGGTAAGTAACTTGATTTTCTGATAGATACAGCCACCTATAGATTCCTTACCTTTTGAATAGAGTGCCCAAGAATGCTCACACTCGAAGCTGAATGCAAGTCTATACCAAAGAATTTCACAAAACAGAAGTGAGGAGGGATGGTCACTTCACTTGTTCTGAGCCCAAACAGTGCTTTGCAAAAGTGTGAAGGGAGGCCTAGGTCGCTGTATTTCAAATATCTGCCACAGGACTCTAACTAAAGTAGAGGTGGAAGATTTAGCTATGGTAGAATAAGCACAAATACCTTCTGGAGGATTCTTGTGTGCTATGGCATA
Source organism: Pleurodeles waltl (assembly GCF_031143425.1). Lineage (NCBI taxonomy): Eukaryota > Metazoa > Chordata > Amphibia > Caudata > Salamandridae > Pleurodeles > Pleurodeles waltl. The sequence goes on from NC_090439.1 coordinate 613,895,216, forward strand.
GCAGATCTTAATACAAAGGACCATCCATCTTGACAAAGTCCTTTTGTGGATCGCCTTTCCTTTCATTTTGCCAACATAACCCACAACAAGCTGGTCATCCGGCCTGAAATCATGTGTTCTGTCCACATAAAAACTGACAGACCTTTTTGGGTCCAGATGTTGGAGTCATTTCTCCTCTTTGGATGGATGGGGAGGAGGATAAATAGTAGGAAGAGCTATGGACTGACACAATTGGAAAGGAGTAATCACTTTCAGCAGGAAGGCAGCCCTGGTTCTCAAAACCAACTTATCATGGGCAAAAGTTGTGATTGGGGGCTTTACACTTAAAAGCATGCAGCTCACTAACCTGTTTCTTAGACATTATGGAAATAGGAATAACTGTCCTAAAAGTAAGAAATCCTAAAAGACAACTGTGTAAATGTCTGAATGGAGAACACATCAAATGTGTAAGAACTAAATTAAGATACTACTGAGACATAATGAACGACGTAGAAGGGAATCTAATTATAAGTCCCTTAATAAACCTTAACACTATAGGAGACTTAAACAAAGAAGGCTGATCTGGTAAACAGAGAAACGCTGAAAGGGCAGACTAATAGCCCTTAACTGTAGCAACCTCACAGCCTTGCTGCGCCAAAGAAAGAGCAAAACATAAAATATCTGACAAATGAGCCATTAAAGGATCTACAGAACTATCACTGCACCAGTGAACAAATTGTGACCATCAACCAGACTGAACAAATATAGTGGTGTTTCTTCTGGATGACAAAATAACATCCAACACATCAGGAGGAAGCGAAAATGAACTCAGGTTTCACAGTTCAATCTCCAGGTATGTAGGTGCAGGCTCCAGAGGTGGGGGAGAAGAATCTGCCCCTGCAGCAGTGAAAGGAGATCTGCCCTGAGAGAGAGACCAAGCAGAGGGCACAGGGAGAAGTGAGGAAGGTCTGTGTACTACACCCTTCATGGCCAATCTGGGGCTATTAATATGACTTAGGCCCAGTCTAGGCAAACCGTCCTAAACATCTGAGGAATCAAGGGTATGAGGGAGGAATACGTAAAGCCACTGGAAGCCCCAGTCCAATTGAGCACATCCCAATGTCCCCTGCACAGGATACTTGCAGCTGCAGAATGACTGGCAGTGTGCATTCTCCCAAGTGGCAAAAAGGTCTATCTGAGGATTCCCCCATAAGCATAAAATGTACAGAACCTATTCGGGATGGAGACGCCACTAGTGATCAACAGACTGTTCGCTCGCACAACGCACATTGAGAACTCCGGCTAGATGACTTGCACCACACAAATCTGATGATCCTGAGCCAAGGACCAGGTTCACAGAACTTCTCTGCAGAGACGATCTGACCCTAATCCCTCTTGCTTGTTAACGTACCACATCACAGTAGTATTGTCGGTCAAGACATGTATTGACTGACCACAAATGGAAGGGAAAGGGAAAAGGCTTCAAGAGCCAGACGTATCACCTGTAATTCCAACAGATTGATATGAAGCAATTGTTCATCTGGTGACCAAAGTCCTCTGACCTCATGATCCCCTAGATAAGCTCCCCACCCTAAGGTGGAGGCATCCATTATAACCGTGGTTACCGGAGAAGAGAGATGAAACAGCTTCCCCTGAGTTTGCCAGACCCCTCCAACATTGCAAGTCCACTGGAGTGTCTCTGGAGATCTTGACAGTCACCTGGAGATCCCCGTTGTGTTGAAATCACTGCCTGCAGAGGCACTACCGAAGGGTCCTCGGTGCAAGCATGCATGGTTGACCAACAGAATGAAGGAGGCTAACAGACCTAACAGGTGCAAGACCTTCATGACTGATATTATTGCTCCATTCTAAAACATCAGAGTCCGCCTGGATGTGGAACACTCTTCCCACCCACCTGCGTCATACCAAAGACCTCCTTACCTTCAGGAAACTTCTCAAGACCTGGCTGTTCGAGCAGTAGCAGCATCCCCTCCCCTTCCTCCCACCTCAGCACCTTAAGACCGTTACTGGTGAGTACTGCGCTTTACAAACTGATTGATTGAATGTTCAGAATCCTCTGAGGAGGAAGGAAGGCTCGACTCACGGTAATGTACAGTTCTGCCGCTTTGAACAGGGTGCGCTGAGAGGGCTTTAGGTGAGAGTTGGGCTTGTTGATGGAAAAGACCAGTTGAACAACCACTGAGCCATCAACAGTATTGCAACACCAGCCCTGGAGATTTTGCTTTGATGAGTCAGTCGTCCAGGTAAGGGAATGCTCCTATTCCAAACCTTCCGAGATGAACTGCGACCGCTGTCATCACCTTCGTGAAGACTCGAGGAGCAGAAGTAATATTAAATGGGATCACTGAAAACTGATAATATTGAGATACCACAGTGCAGCGGAGATACCTCCTGTGAGACTGCAGAATAGGGATGTGAAAGTAGGCATCCTGCAAGTTGAGTGAAACCATCCAATCTTGTTTCTCCAGCACAAGAAGCACCTGAGCTAGAGTCAGCATCTTCAACATTCCCTGCTTGAGATACCAGTTAACATTTTCATGTTGATAAGGGCTATGGAATCTTCACAACTCTGCACATGACCCCGTGTGATGTCACTAGAGCAATAAGACACCCACATCAGCGTGCTGAGGTCAGTTCCCTTTTTCTGTGCCTTTGATGCGTAACAGTTAAAAATTCCCAGGTCTAGGATGGGACTCAAACAGTTGTCCTTCTTGGGAATCAGGAAATAGCTTGATAACATCCTTGATCATATCCTGCTTGTAGGAAGCTGGCTATCTAGGTTGTGTACCAAATGTAAGGGTACACTATGCAGATTGTACAGGTGACCCTTATTGGTTTGCAGGGGTAAAAGTAAAAATCCCCAAAGTTCTCTTTTGTGGTAGTGTGGGTGAGCAGTTAGGCTTAGCATAGAGTAGTGCAAAGCATTTTTCTTACACACAGTCAATAAATGAGACACACACTCAAGAAGGAACTCAAGACCAATGTTTATGAAAATAGTTACTTTGCTTCTATAATGTTTCAACACCAGAAAACTTCAAAGAGGATTTGTATTGTTATAGTTGTATTGATTTAGCAAGAAACTCTTGTATTCAAACATGCTTTCACATGGTAAAGACAGAGTACTTTTATTGCATAGATGCACTCACAAACAGTTCTCGGGGGCTTCCTGTGGATTGTACTGTGCTTGGGGTGCAAGGTCTCAAGCAAGACCAGTGATTCAGTTTTACCTGCCCTAGGGTATCTGGGTGAAGTGGTGCTAGTCAAGTTGTGTGCCTGGGGGTCAACTAGAAAGAGACCGCAAGGGAGGACTTGCGGACAAGTTGGGGAGCTCTCAACAGGGGGCTCTATTGGTGGGGGTCCTGGGAGCATGGGAATTCTGTCGGAGATCTGGGCCGTGGAGCTCAGGTGAAGCAGGGTCGGGACATCCCTCGACAGCTGGCCTTCTGATTTGCCGTTGGAATCCGGATTAGATCGCAACAAACCCTGGCTGCTGCAAGCGGTCGGTACTCCAGGTACTGGTGCAGGATGGCTCCAGTTGGTCCTGATGTCTTCTCACTTGGAAGGGAGACAGTTGGAGCACAGTGATCTCCTCCAGGGCGGCTGCTGCATCTGAGGACCCTGTGGTCAGCAGAACAATGAACCGGACATTCGGTTGGTGGAACCCTTCCTTGAGCGTCCACTTCAGGAAGCCCACCATAGGGGTGTGGCTAACCCAAAGGTGGAGCACACCTACTGCTTAACACATTTTCCCACCTAAACTGGTGCCAGTGGGCCTCCGGGCAGGAGGTGGCACTCCCAGGTCTGGGGAGGCGGGGGTCACATACCAAAGGTGGAAGGGTCTTTTAAGTCCCCGGCCTTTGTATGCATAGTCACAAGCCAAAATGCTGGGGTAGGTGAAAACACCCTCTTCTGGAGTAGCCTCTGGGAGCACGGTCTCTCACCTCCAAAGGGTTCAGAAATATGTCTGTTGTGACAGGCTGGTCGATATCAGTAGGTTTCAAGGGGCACCTCTAAGGCGCCCTCTGGGTGCACATCATAATAAATCCAAGGCTGGCATCAGCCTGGATTTATTAAGATGAGGTGTTTGATACCAAACACCATAGGTTTCAGGGAAGCTATGATGTAGCTGGGGAACTCGTAATGACAAGTATCCAGTACATACCTTAAGATGGCTTCCCTCTAGACTTGCAATATCCAGTAATCGAACTAGACATCACATAGGCATATCTGCTCATGCAGATATGATCTCACATCAAATATAATGCACCCTGCCTTAGGACTTTAAGGCATGTAGTGGGGTGACTTACATATATTAAGATGCAGTAAGTGTATCATGGCACACAATGGGTGTGCTATGTTGTGTTTTCACCTGGCTTGCACCAGGACATGCATTCTGCAATTGGTAGCTGTGTGCAACTTTTTAGGGAGTCCTTGAAGTTGGCATACTGCATGCTGCAGCCCTACGGATACTGTCCAGTACACAGGCCCTTGGTACCAGGGGTACATTTACTAGGGCCTTACAGAGGTACAGGAATGTGTGCCAATTGTACACATTTTACCTTCATTTAGGAAAATAGCACTGGCACTAAGAACCTGTTTGGCAGAAATCCAGTTCACCTCAGTCGAGAAACCTCAGTACAAGTGAGCAAAAAGTAAGGGTGACCATGTCCAAAAGGGGCACTTTCCTATACTTCTCTGGAACCAACTCAACTTCATCCTTTTGAAGCAAGGATTGGACCTCCTGTTGGAGGAGCTGGAGATGGTCCGAGGAAATGACATTTTGTTGGGGCAGAAAAGGTGTGGGAAATTCCTGGAAGGGTAGAGCATACCCCTTTTCAACAATATTTAACACACACTGTTGTTTAATGTTATGGACCTTCACTGTTGTAGAAACTGGGACATCCATCCTCCCACTGGTGAAGCATGCTTTAAGATGGGAAAACTAGGGCTGCTTTTCTATGATGTTGGCAGTCGAGGAAGAAGTAGTGGAGGAAAATGGGGGAAGGGGAAATGCTCCCTGTCTACTCCTCCCACACCCTCTGTAATTTCTATAAAGGGGGTTGGACCACTGCTGTTGCTGCTACCGATACTGCTGTTGTCTACAAAAAGAAAAACATCTTGTAAAACCTCAGAACTTTCTAAACTGTCTGTAATTCTTGGGCTGAGAATGAAGACCCAGGGAACGAGATGTTGCCTTACTTTCCTTCACTCTTTCCAAGGCAGACCCCGCAAATTCATCAAGGCATTCTACACATCGTGGGACAGTCCACAATCCCGCAAACAAGTGTGTCTTCTGGTGGTTATCAAATTTCCCATTGTTCTGGCCACTGGAATCTGCAGTCTCTAAACCTGATTGTATGACCTGATCCATCGTTCAAGAGTTCATAGCATTTAAAAAAACTGGAAGGATCTGTTCCTGGAGCAGGAAGGGCTGGATACACCCACTGAGACTGAGGCACTGGATCCAAGACCAGTGTTGCTGCCGGATGTCCAGGTGAAGATGATGGTGGAGGCTCCAGAGGAGAAGGTGACACTGAGAAAGCAACTGGGGATGGAACTGGAGTAACTTCTCCTTGGTCTTCTTGTAAAGCCAGGCTTGGGGACACCAGCCTCACAACTTATCTCTGGAAGAACGACGTTGAAAAACATGATGTTCCTTCTTCTAATGCTTTCTCTTTGCTGACTTCAAAGAATGGGGAGATGGAGATTTGGAATGAAGACCAGATTTCCAACGACTTCTCTTCTCATGCCTTCGCCATGACCATCTTTTCCCTCCTTTCCTTCAATGCCTTCAGATTCATTTTTTGACACAAAGAACAGGCTTTGACATCCTGATCCAAACCCAAATACCAAAGACAAATATCATGAGGACTAATGATAGACATCTGACCCTCACAGTCATTACAGGGCTTAAACCGAGGTGGAAACATCTTTTCGGCACCATGTAACGACTCTAAAAAAAAATTCAGAAAGAATTACCTTTCTTTAATGGAGAGCCATCAAAAACTGTTACGCATCAAAGGCACAGAAAAAAAGGAACTGACCGCAGCAGGCCAATTGCTCTAGTGACGTCACACGGGGTCATGTGCAGAGTTGTGAAGATTCCAAAGCCCTTATCAACATGAGAGAGCTTCAGAAGAACGTTACTTTGGCATGCTGGTGCATGGGGGTATTCAAAACTTGAGGTGGTATTCATCAGAAAGCATTTTTGAGCAGAACAGAACTCCCTATCAGTTGATCAATTCTACAGTTGGGCTCCAATGTCTAGATTCAGTAAATGTAGATTTTTACTGGCATCCTTTAAATAGCCATGACAAAGTTTATTGTTAGGATGATTTTTCATTTGAGAGTTCACAGTAACAAGTGACTTGCAACCACATGCAGGCCTTTTATGCATTTTTATACTAACTTATCTACTTTCCACATCGCTTATTCCATTAATCTTTGTAAATCTGGAAAAAACGGTGGGTGGCCGGGCAAGACGGCCATGAAGACATATTCACCAGAGCTTCACTCAGTGAGGTGAATATCCTGGAAACTAGCCTCCTCCCAGCGTACTCCCAACACCATCTATAGTGCCAGAGTTGGGCTGAGTGACTGCTGTTTCTGCGGGTTTGCTTCATTGTCACCCAGTGACTTTATGTGTATTTGCAAGTGGCTCACACTCCTCTCTGATAAGCCTACGGCTGCTAGACCACACTACCCCCTAAAGGGGCACCTTTGGCTTGGGAAGAGAAAGCCCCTGTTCACTAGTAAGGGAACCCCTGGACTCTTTGCACAATATATCTCATTTTGATATATCATATAAAGAGCAAGCTTTCTACACGAGGCACTGCAAATTTAGCCAGATACCTGTCGGATCACACCCCATTAACAATCAATGACTCTTGTAAGATGGTGGGTTCTACATAGGGGACCACTTTTGCACCTCCACACGGAGACGCTGATGGATGTTGCATTCTTCAAGGGGCTTGCAGAGTTAAGCCAAGATTATTTCAAGACAAAAAGGAACACGCCTAGTTGCAGGGCAGTGAAATGGGAGGCCAGAAAAGTGGTGGTTAGCATTGAATGCAAGTCACAGATGAAAATGATTTACTTACCTGTAACTTTAGTTCTCCAGTATTGGAATCTTTCTTAGATTCACATGCTTGAATCATTCCCAGTCGTCGAGATGGGAGCCCCCGGTACAATTACACAAGTAGTGTTGAAACATATTAATACAAGGACCCTAGGCCTCTTCAATTTAATAGTCTATCATAGTCATTTTAAGAAAAAGGAGCAAACTTGAGCATCCACCGATCAGACGACACCACCCTCTAGAATCCTCCTGAGAGAAGCTCCAGCACCTCAGATTTTCCAAGCACAAGTGCATTAAGGACAGGAAAAAAGAAAGAAAGAGACATATATATATATATATATATATATGTATAAATATATATATATATATGGGAGGCTGGTGGGTCGCATGTGAATCTATGAAAGATTCCAATACTTTTACTCCAGTATTGGAACTTTCATAGATTCACATGCTTGAATCAGAGTAACGAGCAGTACTTATGTACATTGGAACATTGTGCCCATGTACGTCACAAAACACCTGCATATTTATTATATATATATATATATATATATATATATATATATATAACAGGACATAAACAATGTGCATACCTGATCTAGGATGGAGGGATGAAAGAGATGGTTCACCTTTACCTGAAGAGGTTCCTGAGGACTGCCTGACCCACTGCTACCTCTCCTTGAGATAGTGCTTCCAACCAGTAATGTCGTGTAAATGTATGGCAGCTTTTCCATGTCGCTGCTCTGCAAATGTCTTGCAGAGGAACCCCCAGCAAACAGTGCCGCTGAGGAAGAAACTGCACGTGTAGAGTGAGCACAGACCGATGAATGCATTGGTTTGCCCGCTGCTTGATGGCAGAAACGAATAGCTGAGGATATCAATCTGGCTATACTCTGCTTGGAGAGCGGTTGACCTCGTCTGGGTGCACTGTAAGCTACGAACAACTGATCGGAGCGGCGAAAGGACTTAGGGCCTGATTACAACTTTGGAGGAGGTGTTAATCCGTCCCAAAAGTGACGGTAAAGAGACGGATATACCACCAGCCGTATTACGAGTCCATTATATCCTATGGAACATGTAATACGGCTGGTGGTATATACGTCACTTTACCGTCACTGTTGGGACGGATTAACACCTCCTCCAAAGTTGTAATCAGGCCCTCAGTCCTATCCAGGTAGAGTTTAACACATCTCTTAATGTCAAAAGAGTGTAACGCTCTTTCCGCAGGATTAGATGGATGTGGAAAAAAGGTTTTAAAAACTAAGGGCTTGGTCATGTGGAAATCCGAAGGGACCTTCGGTATGAAATGCGGGTTTGTGCGAAGTAGTAATTTGTCTTGTTTGATCTGCAAGAGCGACTCCTGTATGGAGAGGGGATGTATCTCACTGACCCGTCTGGCTGATGTGAGAGCCACCAGTAAAGCAACCTTCCAAGAAAGGTATTTCAGAGAAACACGATGGATCGGTTCGAATAGATGCTTCTTTAACTGTGCTAGAACAATATTCAGGTTCCACGAGGGAGGAAGAGGTCTGAATGGAGGAAAAACCCTGAAAAGTCGTTTAAAAAACCGTTTGATTAGTCTAGACGAATACAGCGACGGTGAAGAGTCTGAACGTCTGTATGATGCTACTGCCGCCAGATGCACCTTTATGGAAGAATGTGCCAGGTGGTGAGGACAGTCGATCAATTTGCCGCTGGTGGCACCAGAAACAAAATCTTCTCCATTTGCAAGAATAAGCCTCATTAGTGCTATCTGCTCTAGCTCTGGACAAAATGTCCCTTCATTCCTGTGGGATATTCAGATGTGCGAACTCCCTGTGTTCAGGAGCCATGCTGACAATCGCATCGACTGAGGATCCGGGTGCGATATTTGCCCTTTGTTCATTGTTAGTAAGTGCAGAGACGGTTTCAGCTGAATGTGAGGCTTCATTGATAGAAGAAGAAACTCTGCGAACCAGTGTTGGCGAGGCCAGTACAGAGCTATCAATATCAGGGTGCACGGCTCTGTTTTCATCTTCATGAGTACTCTTGGGATCAGTGGAATTGGAGGAAAGGCGTAAGCAAAGATGCCTGACCAAGCTATGGAAAACGCATTCCCCCAAGATCCCTTTTGGAGATGCCAGCTTGCGAAGTACTGGTATTTGGCGTTCCATTTGCTGGTGAACAGGTCGATTCTGGGCATTCCCCACTGCGAAAAGATGTAATCCACTGTGGGCTGGTCCAGCTCCCATTCGTGGTAGCTCAATCTTTGTCTGCTAAGTGAGTCTGCTATCTGGTTCTCTATCCCCGGCAGATGCACCGCTCTGAGTCTGATGCGTTGCTGCGAGGCCCAGTTCCAAATTTGTTGGGCTTCCCTGGAGAGGGTGATAGATCTTGTGCCTCCTTGTTTGTTGAGGTAATGCATCGTACTGGTGTTGTCTGTTCTTATTACTACATCTGACCCCACTATCTTCGGAAGAAAAGCCTGCAAAGCGAGATAAACTGCTCTGAGCTCTAGCAGGTTGATGTGCATCGCCCTCAACTCTAGTGGCCACTTCCTTGAAGATGTTGCAAAATGCCTCTCCAGCCCTCCAGAGAGGAGTCTGTAGTGATAGTCCACAGAGCTGGACGATGTAGAAAGGAAAGGCTGACAGACAGATGATGCTTTTGAGACCACCATATCAGAGCTTTGACTATTGCTGGGGATATGCTTATCCGATCTTCGAAGCTTCCCGAAATCTGGAGCCATTGAAGGTTGAGTTGCTCCTGTAGCGGTCGCATATTTAGTCTGCAGAGGGAAACCAGAGGTATGCATGATGACATCATGCCCAACAAGGTTTTGAAAAGGCGAACTGAAACAGAGTTTCTTCCCTGTATTGACTTTGCTAGAGTCAGTAACTTCTGTTGTCTCTCTACTGTGGGACACGCCATGGTGGATTAAGTGTCCAGGTTCGCCCCTAGAAAGGTAATACTGCGAGATGGTAGAGGTTTGGACTTCTCCCAGCTGATGGTGAGGCCTAAACTGTTGAGTAAGGGAACGCACCTTCTAGTTGATCTGCGCGCTCCTGCGTAGGTGTTTGCTTTTATCAGCCAATCGTTGAGATATGGAAATATCTGGTGTTTTCTCCTCCTGAGGAAAGCTGCGATTGGCGCTAGGCATTTGGTAAATATCCTGGAGCTGACTTTAGGCCAAAAGGGAGGACACGAAATTGAAAATGGCTTCTGGCTACCATGAATCTCAGGTACTGTCTGTGGGTAGGGTGGATGGGAATGTGGAAATATGAGTCTTTTAGGTCTAGTGAAGACATTAAATCTCCCTGGCTCAGTCGCAGGAGGACATCCTGTAGGCTTATCATGCAGAACAACTGCTTTTTTAAGTAGATGTTTAATTCTCTTAGGTCGAGGATCGGCCTCCAGTATTTCCACTTCTTGCGAATGAGAAAGAACCTGGAACCTTGCTGTTACAGAGGTACTTTCTCTATAGCTCCTTTGAGGAGCATCTTGCTGATCTCCCTCTTGAGTTGTTTTGGATACCTTGATGGAGTCCTGTGAGCAGGATTGGAGGGAGGTAGCTGGATAAACTCCAGAGTGTGGCCCTGTTTCACTAATTGGAGGACCCACTTGTCTGATGTGATGACTTGCCATTGCTTGAGAAACAGGGATATCCTTCCGCCTAGAACCAGAGGAGGAGGGTTGGATGTAGCTGGCACCTTGGATGTATCAGGCTCTACGAGCAGAGTCCTTAGCAGGACAAGTTGAGAGTCCACTAGTGCCGGATCTACCATAAGCTGCTTGTGGTGGTAGTCTTTGCGGGTAGTATTGACAAAATTGCTGAGAGGATGAAGGATAGGTTGAGTATCTATATTACTGATAGCCTCCTCTATATGAAGGCAGTCCACGTCCTCTAGCTCGAAAGTAAGGCTTCCGAAACTGGAGAGTCCCTAATGATCTTGCTGTATTCATGTCGGATTTGATAGATTGTAAGGCCTCATCAATATGTTCCACCAAATAATGCCTGGCCATCGAAAGGTAGGTCTAAAATCTTATTCTGTACCTCAGGCCAGAATGATGTAGCCTTTAGCCAGGATTGTCTCCTAAGTACAGCCGCACCTGCGAGCTGGCGAAATGCAGTGGTGGCTATGTCCATTGCACAGTCTATGAGCTCAGCTGAAGTGCACTGACCTTCCTGCAACGTCTTCCTTGCCTCTGATCTTCCATCCTCCAGCAACTGGTCAATATGAGGGGCGATGTCTGCCCAAAGCTGTCTATCATACCTGACTAACACCGCTAGGGAGTTAGCCGCTCTTATCACTAGGCTAGCCATCGACGAGAACCTCTTTCCAATACTGTCCATCCGTCTACCTTCTTTGTCAGGAGGTGCAGAAATCGGGGCAGATAGATTCTTGGACTTCCTCTGTGCCGCCTGGGCCACCACAGAGTCTGGATGACCAATTAGACATGCTGGGGCATCGTCTGGTGCCTTGTATTTTTTATCTAGTCGTGGCAGTACTGCTGTGACAGTAGCAGGGTTGTGCATCACTTTTAACCCTTCTTCCCATAAGTAGCTGACCAGTGGAATAGAGCACACAGATTTCTGGAACGGCTCTTTAAAATCATATAGGAAGCAATCTGTTTGCTTGGACGGCATTGGCAAAGCCAAACGTTTAGCTGCTCTTTTCAGAAGATTATGAAATCCCCCAATGTCGCCTGGAGGGGATTCTACCTTTGACTGTGAAGGACAAGGAGGAGGAGGAATAATGTATTCATCCCACTCTGAATGAGTGTCAAGGAGCACCCCTTCTTCCTGATCCCCTTCCGACATGTCAGTGTCCTGAGGTAAAGTCATATCCAGCGTGGTCATATTTGTTAGTGAAAATGAGGTTGGTTTCTGACGTGGAGTGGTAAGCCCAGAGATGGGCGATGGCGGAGGTTGCTCCCCTTGAAGAGGAAAACGCCTACTGTAATCAGTTAACATTGCCCAGAGGTCAGATAGCAACGAGGTTGGAATGTATGCCCCTTCCTGATATTGTTGATATCCTCCACAGTACTGAGGGTTATAAGTTTCCTCAAATTCGTCTTCGTCCTGATATTTGACGTTCAATTGAGAGGGGCTATGGGCTGTTCCAAATGGACCCTCGTCATCAGACTCTTCATCCCCCTCTAACAAGTGAACTGGTATGAGGGGGTCACCTTACTAGGTGAGGTGTGCTTTGGGGTAAGTCTTTCTAGTTTTTTATGTTGTTTTTCCCCTCGTCAACGGTGTCGTCGACGGCGCAGATATAGTCTTCGTCGAAGGTGGAGTCGTCAACGACGACGAACGCATGGAGATTTTGATTGCCGACAGCCTTACCGAAGAGTCAACCTTCGACGAGGCTGTCGACGATGGCAAAGCAGATACCGTTGTTACCGTCATCGACGATGATGAAGTGTAGATCTTCATCGACGATAACGTCGTCGGCGCTGCTCTCATCGACGGTGGGGTACTCGTCTACAATGATGTCGTCATCATAACTGTCGTTGGAACAGTGGGAGTCGTCGTCGACGGTGGGAAAATACTCACTGGCAGTCTCGTCGACAGCACATTCTTAGCCGCAGAAGTAGATGAGGGCCTTTTGAACAGCATGGTGGTACAGAGGATCATTTCTTATGCCTTTCAGAACTGCTGGCATGACCTCTCTCCCCTTTCCTGGAAGATTTATGAGATGAAGTAGAGGGACTGCGGCCCTTGTAAGACCCTGAGGCAGTCTTTTTGTGGGCTTTCCTTGATTGTTGAGAAGGAGATCTTGTGTCTGATCTCACCCTTCTTGATGACTTTTTGGATGTTGAAGAGTCATCACTATCGGAGTCAGAGAATGGATTATCTCTGTACTTAAGTTTCTGCAGCCAAATTAATAATCTGCCTTCTCTATCCTTAAGAGTTTTAGAGGAAAAGGTACGACAAACCTTACAGTCCTTGGCTGAGGGGTCTGGATAGAGGCAGTATATGCAATCCTGATGAAGATCCTCAGAATGTAGTCTTTTCTTACCACAGGTTTAGCAATTTCCGAATAAACCCTTCTCTAATCAGGAATCTTTTACTTGAAAAAGAGGCCCTTTTGGCCCCACTAAGTAGAGAAGAGTTTTTGGTGATCATAAAGGAGATGCCAAAAACAAAAACCCTGGGTGGGGAAGGGCAACCAGTGGAGTTTTATCAACAAAACTGAGCCCTGGTTGTTGATAAACTGCAGGGGTATATAAAGAGGCTAACGAGGTGGGCCTACTACCAGCTTTAATGAGAGAAGCTCAAATATGTTTGAATCCTAAGCCAAATTGGGACCCAACCCCTGTCATATTGTATCGCCCACTCTCAATGCTAAATGTGGATGTTAAAATATTAAGTAAAGTGCTTGCTAATCACCTGCATGTCGTCCTTGCGGGGCCGGTGCACGAGGACCAATGCAGTTTTACACCACAGGGAAGCACTATCCAGAATATCTGTCCAATAATACATACTTGATAAGACGGGTAGATCTGAACCTGGCCCAACTTGATATCAAATAGACCTTTGATTGAGTCTGTTGGAGGTACTGGGGGAGGTTCTGGGGGAAACTGATTTAGGGCAATGTCATATTAAATGGATTAAGCTATTGTCCATGAAGCCACTGGCACGATTGGTGCCTACATTATGGGGGAAGAGAGGGTAGCTTCGTAACTTTATATAGTTCTCCCGAGGGTGGGAGATGAAAACATATGAAACAATGTTTCATAGGTTGGGCACAGTACTAGAGAGGAGAAACATTGCTATCCATTGGATTAGTCCAACTGCGCTACTTGGGAGGCCTGAATCTGACATATATTGTAGTGGGCTGAGGAGTTACACATGCAGAAATTTGGAGAGATGATAAAGTAGTAGACAACCTGATAAAATTAGCCGGCCTGATACAGGCCCTTTGGACCCTGCCTGAGGAAAGGAGATGCACTTTGGTGATTGTAATACAGAACGGGGGTTGAACAGAGTGCTGCTGCAACATTCTTATTCATATCAGGGACATTACCTGGGCGGGGGTTCATTGAAATGGTTCAGCAGATGTATGTGCTTGGAAAATCCTCACTACAGTGGAATAAGTAGGTATTGTGGAACACAGCTTGCAAAGAGAAAGGGATATAGGAGGAGGGGATATCATAGCATGCCATAGAGGTTGATATAAACTATGCTCTGATCTAAGGGGATGGACAAGTTTAAAACCAGATGACAACCAGGGAAACTACGTGGGAATCACCTGCCTGATATGTTGGCTTGCTATTTTAAGGTTATGTCTACATACCTAAATGTGCAAGTGTACACCTTGCTGTTTTGCCTTACTAGCAGTTGTAAAACCAATATATATTTTTTTAAACAGAAAAAAACAAACTAGGAAAGAGGTAGGCATTGTAGCAAACTACAGATAATCAATAAATGCATCCCCTAGATATAAATCCCTGATCACCTAGTCCCCTAATTCAAATCTGCTAAGTGTATTCAGATGACTGAATCTGTGTGGCAGCTGTGGGACATTTCATAGTGAACTTAAATCACATCCAACAGGAACCCTCAAACCTACTTCATTTAAACCCATTTAAAATGTCTCAGAAAAATCTATTACTTAATTTCCTTAAAAAGCTTTGGTATGCTGTAATCCGTAGCTGGCAGAACGTTATTAATGAAATATTAATGAAAAATGACTGTTCTTCCAAAACTTTAAAATCTCTCAAAATTTCCCAATTCCAGCAATGCAGATCTTTTCTGACCTATTACGTACAATGGTTGATGATCCATCTAGTGTGGGCAGGGCGTAAACCTTAAGTAGCCTAGAATAAACTTATTTTGCCTTTTAGTGGGGAAGGGGGTTCAGGCCTGAACTTTGAAATTTACTACTTAGTAGTTGAGGTCTAGTTTGTCTCTTGGTATCACAGCATGAGACAACCCCATATCAAGATCTAGAGATGGGCTGGGGTGCCCCAACCAATTGCGTGCAGACATAATGATTGCAGCCAGACGACCTACTAAGAAAATTCACACAAGATTGTACGATTTGGTCCAGACTAGCAGGACTTACACAGTAAGAGACACCATTTTCACTACACCTTCCTCTGATCAGTACCTCTAGATTACTGATGATGGATGAGAAAGAGTTAATTAAACAGATGTGAGACAGAGAATTACAGAACATGGGTGACTTGCTTGTTAATGTCGGTTTTAAAACTTCTGAGGAATTCATAAGCGGAAGTAACCCCACATCCATGGACACCCTGACATAACCGCGATTATGCAGCTCGCTGGGGGAGGCAGACTCTACGATGCTGACTGAACCCACTGAATGGAGTTTACTTAGATTATCACAGTCCTGAATCCTCCTGAAATTAATAACTAGCATCCATAATACAGTCCTGGGTAAGACATCTTAAGGGAAAATGGGAACTAGATCTGGGACATGCGATCAACGATACAGAATGAGTATACTGCTTTCAACAGATCAAAGATGTATCCTCGAATGGTAGCTTCATGATGATTCAGCTCAAATATATTCATAGAGCAAATTATACACCTCTGAGTATGGTGAGATATGGCGTGTCTGACAATAGGCATTGCTGGAGGTGCAATGTCTCAGTGTTGATTTGGTGCATATAACCAGGGCCTGCCCTGCACAGTGTCTCTACTGGCAAAAATCACAGACACTACTTAAGAACCTCAATATAGCAAATTTGGATAGAACACCGCTCATGGTCAATTTGGAGCATGTGAAGAATGTCCCCAAACACTAACACAAATTTGTATCTTGCTTCTGGGCAGACTCACGATGACCTACATTGGTGGAGTAACACTCCCCTGAATTATGACCAGTGACTTAAAGAATAACTACATTTATTGAACATTTAAAAATATATGCTTCAATCCCCCTCCTCTCATGCATGAGACATCTGGTTTATTCTCCACACATTCCTGACAAGTGCAAATGTGCAACCTTGATCTATGTCTACATCTCCTGAGTTACTGTATGTACCCTGTCTTTTATTTTCTACACCTATTATGTATGACGTGCTGACTAGAAATGATCTACCTTACATCAAGAGCCGATAATGTACCCAGTTATGACTGGAATCTATACTGTGTAATGATGTTTCACTATGAATATTATTCTCAAAGGCAGAAATAAAGGGGGTCATTCTGACCCTGGCGGTAGACTACCGCCAGGCCAACGACCGGGGATGCACTGCCAACAGGCTGGCGGTGCATCCATGGGCATTCTGACCGCGGCGGTACCGCCGCGGTCAGAAACGGAAAACCGGCGGTGTCCCGCCGGTTTCCCGCTGCCCTGGGGAATCCTCCATGGCAGCGCTGCAGGCAGCGCCGCCATGGGGATTCCGACCCCCTTACCGCCAGCCTGGCTCTGGCGGTTTTGACTGCCAGAACCTGGCTGGCGGTAACGGGTGTCGCAGGGGCCCCTGGGGCCCACCAAGATTTTCAGTGTCTGCCAAGCACCCGTCGCACCCCTTCCACTCCGCCGGCTCCATTCGGAGCCGGCATCCTCATGGAAGATGGTTTCCCGCTGGGCTGACGGGCGGCCTTCTGGCGGTCGCCCGCCAGCCCAGCGGGAAACTCAGAATTACCGCGGCGGTCTTTTGACCGCGCAGCGGTATTCTGACGGCAGTACTTTGGCGGGCGGCCTCTGCCGCCCGCCAAAGTCAGAATGAGGCCCAAAGTCTTTAAAAAAACTTTTGGATGGAAAAAAAATGTTATTGCATTTCATGCTTCATTAGACAACAGGCTGAGTACTTTGGATCTATGTCTTATGTATCTTGTGTAAGTATAGCCTTCTGAAAGTACATTATTTCTGACGTGACTGCAATTAGAAAGGGAAAAGATACCTGCTTATGTCAAAACCTTTCTGAGGCAAAAATCAGTTCAGCAGTGAAGCAACGGACAATTCAGTGGCACCAGGGCAACTCCCATCCTCTAAATCTCTGATGCTGTGAACCACAGTGATTACAAAAATATAAAAGAGATTACAATGTCAAGAGCATCCTGTAGTTTTTTCATAACAAATCATAACAGCATTATTCTTCTTATCCAGTGTCCTCCTGACAACAGCTGGGAAAGTGTTTCGTTGGAATCACTTTTGGGTAATGGGGTCTAGACCCACACAATAAGCAGTGAACTGCTGAGCTTTGTTCCCTTTCCTTTGTCGTCTATGGCTAAGTTTAGCAATTGAAGTTTCATGTACAGAAATTGAGGTCAGGTATCACATACAGCAGTGATGGGGGTCAACACTGATCTTAGATTCTTGCCTATGGAAGAAGTTTAAAGCAACTGTAGAAATAAGTCACAACTCTGTTATTGAATCCATGTAATGAGAATATTAGGTTCATAGCGAGAAAATGAACAAAAATGATAATCTGAAGGATGAACTAAATACCAAGACAGCCTCTTGAAATACTTTGCTAGAGACAGCAAATGTTTCAACATTTAGAGGCTAACCAGGTGAAACATTCCTGTAAGAGGACAATATTCTACATAGAGATCCATGTTAATCAGTGATAAGATGGGAAATGTGGATAACAGATTGGAATGTCACAAGACAGTCACTTATGAATATTAGGATCAAGAGCTTGAGAAGGGCTAGATGTCAATATCTAAAGTTAGGAGAAGATAATATGCAGACACCTCTATGATTTATGTAATATGACAAACAAATTAGTGCACACTGACAGAAAATTAAGAAGGATGTGCAGAAATAACATTGGCAGTTTGTCACTGTGAATGGTAACCATGGATACGGAACGTACTAAGCATACAAATCCATATTGGTTACTAACTGATTGGAATTCAATGACCAAATCAAGAATTAGAAGTGAATGACAAACTTTAGGACATAAAAAGTGATTTACCTCATCATTTGTTTCTATATACTAGGGGCTATGTAGGGGAAAATGGCGGAGAGATGAGAGCATGTTTTATGAACATTAATTAGCCAAATGAACTAAAAAACATACTGTAAGTTTGGTATAACTTGGTCTTGAGTTGGGTAAAACAATGAAAGAGTTAAACCTATTCTTGACAAACAGCAAAGGGGTGTGAAGAAAAATTGGACTGCTGAGGAATCCTTGTTGATATTTACTTATCGGGTGTATGAATCTTGGTTAAATGAAAGGACTTCATTGGAAAGTTCATTTACCATATTTGGTTGATTTACTCCTTTTTAGGGTCGAGCCTGCGTTGCATGCGCTCGCGCATGCGTATCGCAGCGAGGCGCTTTAGTATTTAGAAAAGGGCTCGGAGCCCTGTCAACTTCAAGTCAGTGTTTTTTATTGGTTCGTGGGCTTGCCTAATAAAATATGCTTGCTTTCATTAGTCGAAGGCACGCATACGTCATGCCTTTTCCGGTGGCTAGCTCTCCTCGAGCGCAGCGACCAAGTACAGAAAACATGCGAGGCTCGCTGTTTTCCATCGGGCTCTTTTTCTCTAATTTACGAGCGCGATCTCGCTTGGCAGAAGTTGAGCGCTTTACATAGTTAATTTCACTTTTTCGGGTTATGTACATAAATGCACTTTTGCCCGATAGGTGAAACGTCGGGTTAGGAGTTTACAACGCGATCAGCTCTAACATGAGCAAACGCGAGACCTGTTACATTGTAAATGCTTGTTTGTATTTGCATTTGAGGATTACAGTTTTCAGGAGCTGGATTAACTATGTAGCTGATAATTGTGGACGTTCAGTATCTTCCATAAGACTGTCAAGTAGTTATTTCATGCTTTTCTTCTATGAAGTTTCGGTATCTCCCACCTTTTGAGTAGGTCTGCAATTATTTTCATCAGTTATTTCAATATCTATTATTTGTACAATATCACATTAGTGCTGCATTCAAGCTAGAAGCCACATATTTGGGCTGAAAAAATTGTGTTAAACTTTTGAGGGATGGCAGGAATTACTCCTTTATTGGAATCTTAATATTTACATTCAATGGCAGTTTTGTCTATGGATCAGATTATATGCCTCATATACCAGGACTTCCTAAATTAACTGGAATATGGTTTAGATGCTGGAAATTAAATTTGAACTTCCAACCTCTTTGGGTTAATATGTTACATGAGGACACCAGACATCAGCTGTAAAGCTGGTAGCTAGCTGTTTTAAATCCTTTCGCTGCTAAGCCTTTCCCCCTCCTGCTCAGCCATTTTTGGCTATTTGGGGTAGTTCCCGCTTAGGCTCCCATAAATATTTATCCACATAAGCTATCCTTGCCAAATTTTTTTTTTACCCCAACATCCTGGGAATTCTAATGGCATCCAGTGTTTGTGGACTGCCCTAGAAGGGACTGAGAAAGTAACCAAAATACAGCCAAATTTGGGGGGTTTGGGAAAAATGGAAAGAAAGTGCTGCAGAAAAAAGCATCTGTTTTTCCCCTGCAAGTGGAATCAACAAAGGGTTTGTGTTACTAAACTCACCATCTTCCCAGCATTCAGGAACAGGAAGACTAGAATCAGAAAAACAAAATTTTCAACACCTTTTTGGCATTTTACTGGGGCATACCCCATTTTTCCTATTTTGTGTGCTTTTAACCTCCTTCCAATTAGTGACAGAAATGAGTGTGAAAACAATGGTGGTTCCTGGACAGCTATACATTTCTGTGAAGTGGACAAAATTCTACAGATAGTAATAGTTGAAATAAAAAAATATTGAAATTGAATTGAAAAAAAAAACAGTCATTTCTGTCTACGCTTTCATCTGTAACTTTGTCCAGCTACGGCAGACTTTCGAAAGCAATATACTGCTAAATCCGATGGTCCCTGCTGGTTGCCGGGATATATAGGGCTTGTAGGTTCACCAAGAACCCAAAGTACCTACAGCCAATAAATGAGCTGTACCTTGCAATGGGTTTTCATTGTATACCGCGTATACAGCAATTGATTTGGTAAAAAAGAAGAGTGAAAAATAGGCATCAAGGAAACTGGTAATAACCCTCTTTTCCACCAAAAACTGAACCTTTTTTGCCAAGTGCCTAGCTGTGAATTTTGGGCTCTAACTCAGCCAGCATGTAGGGAAACCTAGCAAACCTGTACATTTCTGAAAACTAGACATCTAGGGGAATCCAAGATGGGGTGACTTGGGTGGCTCTCACCACATTCTTTTACCCAGATTCTCTTGCAAACCCCTAACTTTCACAAGAAAAACAAATACTCCTCATATTTCTGTGATGGAAAGTTCTGGAATCTGAGGGGAGCCACACACTTCCTTCCACCCAGCATTGTCCTTTGCTTTGTGATGAAAATGGTACCTCACTTGTGTGGGTGGGCCTAGTGCCCACAATAGGAAACAGCTCAAAACGCAAGACGGATAGATCAAATTTGTCCACACAAAACTGACCAGTTTTTTGCAAAGTGGGTAGCTGTGGTTTTTGGGCCCTACCTCAGCTACCACTTTGGGAAACCTAGCAAACGTATACATTTTTATAAACTAGACACCTAGGGGAATCCAGGGTGGAGTGACTTGTGGGGCTCTCACCAGGCTGATTTACCAAGAATCATTCGCAAATGTCAGACTTTTACTAAAAACACATTCAACTCACACTTCTGTGATGGAAAGTTCTGGAATCTACACATAGCCACAAACTTCCTTACACCCAGCATTCCCCTACATCTCCTGTTGAAAATGACATCTCCCTTGTGAGGGTAGGCCCAGTGCCCTTGACAGGAAATTGGACCAAAATGCAACATGGATACATCAGATTTGAATCCCTTTTAAAACTCAAAATTTGTCTACATGTCACATTTCTAAGATGGAAAGTTCGGGAATCTGAAGAGAGCCAAGAATTCCTACCACTCAGCAGCCTCCCAATAAAAATGATACCTCACCTGTGTAGGTGGGCCAAGTGCCTGCAACAGGGAAAAGCCAAAAATGTGCAGATACTGAGGAGGAACCAAAGAGGGTTCAAAAGGGCATTTTTTGTGTATGTTTTTATGCTGACTGCTTTGGGCACTCACACAAGTGGGCAGAGTTTGAACTAGTTCAGATGGGGCAATGCTGGGTGGTCGGACTTATGTGGATTCCGCAGATTCCAGAAGTTTCCATCACAGAAATGTAGAGAAAATTAGTGATTTCAGGCAAAGCTAGAGGGTTACAGGGCATGGGGTAAGAAAATGGTGTGGGGTGCATGTGAAGCACACCACCCTGGATTCCCCCAGATGTTTAGTTTTCAGAAGTGTTTTCCAGGTGGAAGCATATACAAGTTCAAAAAGTACAGCCGTTCACCATTGCAAGTGGGACGATATTGAGAGTTAGCCAAGTTTTCTTGGCCCATATTTGAAATCAAAACCCAAAAGAGCACAATGTCTTCTTGCTTGCATTGGGATGAGATGATTTAGTCTACAGGGGGCAAAAAACACTGTTGCCACCTTCAGTTGGGGTGGCCATGCCCATGATGGTGGCCAGCCCCCACCCCTGGTGTCTAATGGGTCTTATGCCCACCCTGGGGGGTCAGATCAGAGGTAATAATCCCCATCTGCCCCAGGGGCAGAAACACTGTGCCACTGTGCCCATTTCTTTGGCGATGGGGACATTGTTATGCCCATTCTGGGCAGCCCACACCCCTAAAAAAAAACAAAAAAAAACTCCTTGGTGCCTAGTGGGCTGTCTGACCCCCGGGGGCAGACTGGGGACTATTGCCTTCGTCTGCCCCCGGTGGGCAGAAAGACTGTGCTTATACTTTTGAGGGTAGGGAGTATTGCAATCCCCATACTGGGCAGCATTCACCCCTAGATGAATAAAAAAATCCCTAGCGCCTAGTGGGGTTTCTGTCCCCCTCGTGGGGGCAGATTGGGTGCCTTTTCCCCCAAGGGGCCGCTTCCCTCTCCCTGGTGCCTAATGTGCGGATCCCTGCTTGGGTATCTCCCTCCTCCGGCAATTCCCAAGCAGGGATCCCCTTTCCAATGATACCTCCCCAGTTTTCCCCGTTACCCCTGAACACAGAGACAGTGAATGCGAAATTCTCTTTCAGTTTCGGTGAAATTAAGTCAGCATGCCAGGTGCACTGATCGTCATTTCACTGAAATCATAGAAACAGCGTCAGGAGATGGGAAAGCTCTCCCTCATCTCCCGAGGCTGTTTCTTTCTAAAAGAAATCCCTCTGGTGCCTGTAATATAGGGATTTCAAGTGCCATGTGTGAAGGTGGCCAGAAGCCATCCAACTCACATGAGCACTGTAGCGTTGGATGGCGCCCGGCCATCCGATGCACCAAACCGTTTAAGGAGAATGTGAACATTTCTTGTTCTATTTTGAGGAACGTTAAGTATGAGGCTGGATGAGTTCACAAGTGAGTTACAGGCATGGAGTCTATTATAATGATACAGAGTAACACAACTAAGAAAGACTGAGAATTGTTGAAGGCTTCAAACTATTTTAGAAATATGTATCCATACATGTGCTACCAAGATGATAATGAGCCTGGATTCTCAATACAGAGGTACTACTCTGTATTGTAGAACACAACTTTTATGCACTGTTTGTGTAAAGGTAAGTTTATGGTATGGTTTATGCTCTGTACTCAGTGGGGAATTTTGAAAACACATGCTTTGAGAAAACAAGTGTAAGCTCATTTCTATTTAATGAGCTACTGCCTGTGAAAGATAAAGGTCACATGTTTTTTCTCTCTTGAAACACTACTGAGATCGCTGGGTAATATTACATATATAACTGACATATCAAGTGAGTTCCATGACCTTATGAAAGAAATCGGCCTTCAGCCCTGTTCCTCTATATATTTATGAAATACTCGGTGACTTGCAAGATCCTTTTAATGAACAGCAGGGGGTACTTTATCCCATACAATATAGACATTTATTAAATAAATTACTTTGGTCACTACCTTATTTGTTTCTGTATTTGGGCTTTGTTCATGGTCTCTCTTTCTATGGATTCTTGGGTGAGATAGTATTGAATATAGATTGACTTGTATCCCACTACAAATTTCAACATTTTTCTTACTTATGTAATGAAGCATTATTTAACAGATTTATCATGACAGTGGATTATAGTTCAATAACTTGGACGGGCATACATATATTTAATTTTATTTCATATTATAACATTTATTGTATGTTGATTTTTTTTTTAACAGAATCTCTTGGAAAAACGATTTGGCGTTTTTCCTTTACCTGACCTGTTTATAAATGGAGTGTATCCTTTAGAAGGAGTTAAAGACAGCTTTGAACCCTCCAAAATATGTGTGATGTTTTATTTAGCATGGTTTAGTAGATGAGGACCACAATGCACTTAAGCCTTAAAATTAAGGACCGTTCACCAAGAGGGACCTTACGTGTACTAGATATATTGATTGGGGTGGGGGTGTAGAGAGAGGTATAGGGGAATGGGCTTTCCTGAGTGATGTAAAGAAGTATACTTTGCATACTTATAATAAAAAATCATTTTTGTAAGAGATTATTCTGCTTCATGGATGGAAACAACTTATAGAATTAATGAAATACTAAATAGAACCTACGGGAGGTAAGATGTTGAGGCTTTCTTCCTGTGAGCAAGTACTGACATTTTTCTAAAATGTATTTTAACCCAGGGGGCAGTTCCAAAAATGGGGAATCTGCTGGATGAACAAGTTACTTAACTTCGGTAACGTTTTTTCTGGTGGATACAGTAGCTATCTGTGGATTCCTCACCTTATGAATTCTCCCAATGCGCCAGCATTCAATGGAAACTTTCTTTCCAGCTCTTCACGTCGACGAGGATGACAATTGTACAGCTCCGAACGTGACTCCGTCTGACGTCATTGTGGCAATAAGAAGTCCTCGCCGGTGTGCTGACGCCAGTTTCACTATTTTTTACGTGCCTTTGAGGCGAACAGGTGAACACCGACCTCACAAGAACAACATATATATACCAATCCAAATATAAATCACAATATTTGTTTATATAAAAACACCAAAAACGTATATACATATATAATAAAAGAAGTCTTGGTATGATTAGACAGGCAACGGGGAGGCGGGTGCAACTGTGAGGAATCCACAGGTAGCTACTGTAGCCACCAGAAAAAGCGTTACCCAAGGTAAGTAACTTGTTATTCTGATGGATACAACTACCTGTGGATTCCTCACCTTATGAATAGAATCCCAAAGCAGTCCCGCACTCGGAGGTTGGTGCCTCGTCGGTCACACCAAGAAATCCTGCAACACAGAACGTGCAAAATGGTCTTCCCTCCTAACTTCCGAATCCAAGCAATAATGCTTTGTGTAAGTGCGGAGGGAAGTCCAAGTTGCTGCCTTACAAATATCAGCAACTGGCACACCTTTAGCCAAGGCCGAAATGGCAGCCTTAGCCCTGGTGGAATGGGTCTAATACCCTCAGGAGGAACCTTCTTTGCCAGTGAAGAACAAATATTTGTGCAAAGAATGACCAACCGGGAAAGGGTTCTCTTGTGGACGGCTTTGCCCTTTATCTTGCCCACATATCCAACGAAGAGTTGATCATCAATACGAAAGTCTTTTGTCCTTTCAATGTAAAAACTCAAAGCCCTTTTTGGATCTAGGCGATGAAGTCTTTTCTCGTCCTTTGAAGGATGGGGAGGAGGGGAAAAGGAAGGCAGCATTATAGATTCCCCTATATGAAGGAGAAACAACATTGGAAAGAAAAGCCGCCATGGTTCTCAGCACCACCTTGTCAGCATGAAAGGATGTAAAAGGAGGTATCACACTAAGAGCCTGGAGCTCACACACACGCCTAGCAGATGTGATAGCTGTGAGGAAAGCGGTTTCCAAGTCTAACAGTCTCAAAAGACAAGAATGCTTAGGCTCAAACGGTAAATCCATTAAAAAAATAAGAACCAAATTCATATCCCACTGAGGCATGAGAAATGGAGTGGGGGGGAAACTTGTTAGTGAGGCATCTCAAGAACCTATTAACTATAGGAGACTTAAATAAGGAAGGCTGATCAGGAAGGCACAGAAAGGCCACAGCGCTGATAAATAACCCTTCACAGTCACAACTGCACAACCCTTCTGTGCCAAGGAAAGGGCATAAAGCAAAACATCAGACAAATGGGCCTTCAAGGGATCAATTTGCTTCTCTCCACACCAAGCAACAAAGTTTGCCCATCTGTTAGCATAGACAGTCTTGGTGGAGTGTCGCCTTGCCGATAAGATAACATCCACCACTTCTGGAGGGAGAGAAAAAGAACTCAGATTGCACCGTTCAATCTCTAGGCATGTAGGTCCAGGCTCTGGAGGTGGGGGGTGTAAAACCTGCCCCTGCAACTGCGAGAGGTGGTCTGCCCTGTGAGGGAGACAGAGCAGAGGGCACAGTGAGAATTGGAGAAGGTCTGAGTACCACACCCTTCTTGGCCAATCCAGAGCTATTAAAATAACTTGGGCCCCATCTTGATGAATCTTCCTCAAAACCTAAGGAATCAAGGGTATGGGGGGGTGAAATGCGTAAAGCACCAAGACATATGAAATGCGTCCTTCAATGCTCCTTGCACCGGATACTGAAGAAAGAGGGGCAGTGCGCGTTCTCCCAAGTGGCAGACAGGTCTATCTGCGGAAAACCCCACATCTGGATGATGTGAAGAACCAGGTCTAGATGGAGACGCCACTCGTGATCTGCCGAGAAATGTTGACAGACTGTCCGCATGTACATTGAGAACCCCGGCCAGGTGGTTTGCTACTGTGCAAATCCGATGGTCCTGTGCCCAGGACCAGAGCCGTAGAGCCTCTCTGCAGAGAAGGTAAGACCCCACTCCTCCCTGCTTGTTGATGTACCACATCGCGGTAGTGTTGTCCGTCAAGACCTGAACTGATTGATTGCAAAGGGACGGGAGGAAGGCCTTGAGAGCCAGACGTATCACCTGTAATTCTAACCGATTGATGTGACACATCTGTTCCACTGGAGACCAACGACCTTTTATCTCCAGGGCCCCCAGTTGAGCTCCCCACCCTTGAGTGGAAGCATCAGTTATGACCATGGCCACCGGAGGTGATCGACAAAACGGCCTTCCTTGGGAAAGGTTGCCCTCCACAGACCACCATCGTAGATCCGTTGCAGCGTCTCTGGAGATCGTTATCAACTTCTCGAGATCCCCTTTGTGTTGAAACCACCGCTTGCGGAGGCACCATTGGAGGGCCCTCATGTGCCAAAGTGCATGAGTGACCAACAGAATGCAAGAAGCGAACAGCCCTAGCAGATGTAGGACCTTGAAGACCGGAACAACTGCTCCATCTTGAAACGCCTGAATGTCCTGAAACTGCTGAGGTGGAGGATAGGCCCGATTCAATGTGGTACCCAGTACTGCCCCTATGAACAGGAGGCACTGAGAGGGCTCCAGGTGAGACTTGGGCACGTTTACCGTAAAGCCCAGGTTGAACAACAACTGTGTTGTCATTTGCAAGTGATGCAAATGACAGCTCTGGGGACTTGGCTTTTATTAGCCAATCGTCCAGGTAAGGGATTACAGATATTCCCTTCCTTCTGATGTCCGCTACAATCAACGCCATCACCTTTGTGAAGACCCGAGGTGCGGAAGTAAGACCAAAAGGAAGGACCGCAAGCTAGTAGTGTTGCGACCCTACCACAAACTGGAGAGTCTTCCTGTGTGACTTCAGAATGGGGATATGAAAATAAGCATCCTGCAAGTTGACAGACACCATCCAGTCTTCCTTGTTCAACGCCAGAAGTACCTGTGCTAGAGTTAGCATTTTAAATTTCGCCTGTTTGAGGAACCAATTCAAAATTCTCAGGTCCAGAATAGGCCTCAATCAACCATCCTTCTTGGGAATCAGGAAATATCTCGAATAGCATCCCTGACCCCTTTCCTGCTCTGGAACCAACTCCACTGCACCCTTTAACAAAAGGACTTGTACCTCCTGCTGAAGCAACAGGAGATGATCTTCCTAACAAAAGTAATGACGGGGAGGGATGGGAGGAGGAAATTCCCAAAAAGGAAGGGCATAACCTTTCCCTAAAATATTTAGTACCCAAGAGTCCGATGTAACTAGCTTCCACTCATGGAGAAAATGAAATATCCTGACCCGTATGGGAGAAGCAAGATCCAAGATGGATAGAAAACTAGGGCTGCTTTTCTTGTTGGGTTCCCCCAGAGGAAGAGGAAGAGGCAGGATGTTGCTGGGCGGCTCCTCATGTTCTAACCCTCTCCTACCCTCTAAAAGACCTATTGAGAGGGCTGGCAGGCTGCTGCGTATTGGACTGTGGCCTTCCACGGAAAGTGGATCCACGGGCAAACCCCCTAAACCTCCGAGGGTGTGGATGCTGAAGCCTGTAGCCCCAAAGATCTTGCAGTAGCCCTGCTGTCTTTAAAATGTTTCAAAGCAGAGTCGGCCTTGGACCCAAAAAACTTTTTGCCATCAAACAGAAGGTCCGACAAAGTTGTTTGAATGTCCATGGAAAAGCCAGAAGACGTAAGCCATGCAAGCCTCCTGGTCCCCACCGAAGTGCCCGTTGCTCTGGCCACTGAATCCACTGTATCCAGACCTGACTGGGTAATCTGTTTGGCCGCCGCTTGAGTGTCCAAAAGGAGCTCATCAAACTGCCCCTGCACATCCTGAGGCAAGCTCGGCACCACAGCTGTTGCCGTGTCCATCAGCGCATGAACATACCTCCCCAGCACACAGGTAGCATTGACCGATTTCAGGGCCATACTACATGAGGAGAAACCTTTCTTGGCTGCTTGCTCCATTCTCTTAGACTCCCTGTCCGATGGAGTAGCAGGAAACGAGCCAGGTGCAGATCGGGCAGAACAAGAAGCTTGAACCACCAAGCTCTCAGGATTCGGATGTTAAGACAAAAATTGAGGATCCCCAGGAGCAACCCTGTACCTCCTAGCCACAGTCCTGGAAACCGCTGCAGTCGTGACAGGTTTTCTCCAAATGTCTAAGATGGGCTCAGTAAGGGCATCATTAAAAGGGAGTAGGGTTCCACGGAAGTAGAGGAAGGATGCAACACCTCCGTCAAAATGTTTGTCTTCGTTTCCGATGCCGATGACAGAAGTTCCAAAACATCAGTAGCATTCCTTATAACTGTGTGATAAGATGCTGCCTTCTCTGTAAATTCACCAGGGAATGAAAGATCCCACTCAGGGGAGGTATCCAGTCCACTTGCATAGTCCAGACCCTGAAACTCCCCCATAGGCTAAGGAATCTCTCCTTCCTCAAACAGCTGTTGCTGATATTCCTGCTCCTCCAAGAGCCCCAAGGCTCTCCTCCTTGATCTCAATATGGCCTCCAATCTCGGCGTCAACAGAGTTAGCAGATGTCGACGACGACGGCTTCAAGGAAGATGGACATGGTGGAGGACATGGTAGAGATATACTGTGTCCCGACCGGGATCCATCAGGCGCAGGCATTGAGTCCATCGGCGCCGTCGGTACCTTCATCTGAGGCAACAACGTTATCGGTGCCGAACCAGCACTCTCAGCCAGATAGAAGGGTACAACTGGAGCCGGTTTTGTATGGTGCTGGCGAACCCAAAGAGAACGCTAAAGGACCGGTGGGACCAGCCAGTGCACCAGCAAGGGCCATAGCCTTTTTGAAAATGCTAAACATTGCATTAAGGAAAGTTGCTGGATCCACTCCCGGAGTCGGGAAGGCAGGAAACCTCTGCTCATCTTGAAGTACTTGGGTTGCATCCGAAACTTGCACCACCGGGTCTGAGTTAACACAGGTGAAAAGTGAGTCGGACGACTTGCTGGGGACTCGACGACCTCAATCAGTGACGGGCCCGCAGAAGCCTGTTGACTCTGAGGCTGGGGAGTGATAGTTGGACTGACCTCCCATGCCGTATGACGCTGTCTTGGACGGGACCGAGACCGATCTCTGGAATGATGGCGCCGAGAATTGAGTTGTGAGAGGAAGAGCCCCTTGCCTTAGATCTTTCATGACGCTTGTGTCCCCTCTTAGCTTTTGCTAAGAAGAGCTTAGCCTCTCTTTCTTTTAAGGGCTATGGGTTCATCCTCTGGCAGGACACGCACCCCTTCACGTTGTGGTACGAACTTAGGCACCACGAGCAGTCTTCATGAGGATCTGTGACTGAAATTCGCCCCCGCACTCACAAGGCTTAAAACCTGATTTCTCTGGCAGATACACTGTAACGAGTACAACAAGACACCTTTGAATCAGTAGCTGTTCGAGAGCCAGGAAAAAACATTAGCGTTCAAGGTGTGGAAAAAAGGGAACTGACATCAGCTCGCCGGCGAAGACTTCTTATTGCGACGATGAAGTCAGACGGAGTGGCGTGCGGAGTTGTGCAATTGTGAGCTGGGAAGAAAGTTTACGTTGAATGCTGGTGCATTGGGAGAATTCATAAGGGGAGGAATCCACAGGTAGTTGTATTCATTAGAAAAAATATTCACTAGAAATATATATTTTTTGGTACGCATTGCATATTGGGATATGATCGTAAGTAGCCCCTAATTCAAAAGAGAAAAGAAAATGTACTTTTAAGATATGTCATTGAATATTAGGCAGCATAGTGATCATTCTGAATTCTCCTTCCAACAGGAATCTATCTTTTACCGTCTGAAATACTAGTATTTGTTTGACTTTTTTTCCTTACTAAAAAGTAATGCAAATTAACTCTTTGACAACACATTTTTGTGTCTTGCGGTCTTTTAGTAGCAAAAACTTCAAGAACAATTGAGGGGTGATAACATCAGGTTTTTATAAAGTTATGATTGTGTCTTCATCTGGTTTATTCTAAAAATAGATTCTTCAGCAAGATGCCGATTTCATGATTTGTCTCCATCTCCTACTACATTTTTGTGCATGATAGAGAGTTCAAAGGCACGTATTACTGGTTTGATTTGAATAGTTCTCTTGGATTGGTTATTGACAAATACCCATTTGTAGGTCACAGTCTACCAGACAGCGGAGCGGTCTGGTTTGCAAAGGACATCATGGGGATATTCAGAAAGCAGACCTAGGAATGCATTCTGACTACGGTTTGCCACTGGATTTGTATTTTGTAACACACATTTTCTTGCTTTCCTTTCGCTGGCTTTATTGGTTTTAGGATGTCCAGCTTGAGTTCATACTTTCACTTACCAAACCTTATTTACTGAACTCTTCTGAGTGTTCCCTTTCTGTAAACAGGTTGTAAATCTTGTTCTTATCTCATCACATTTGCTGTGCGTTCATAGACCAAGGTCAAACATCAGGCACTTTCTTCCGAAGGTGCCTGTTTACTTTTCTTTCTATGACTTCAAAGTGAGAGGATTTATGTGGTAATCTTGCAACAACATTTAAATGATCTGTGTAAGCATGTCAGACTATATTTTGCTTAGAAACACGAATGAAGCACATTTTTGTTATTTCTGAAGTGTGTTGGAAACAAATACTTTAATATGATCAAAACAAATCATTACACTAGCGGATGCAATTTCAACACATTTTCGTCTGTGCACTGTATACTTTTATTAGTAGAACTGTACGTCTATGCAAACGCAATGGTAATTTCAATTGAAAATGTGTTGTTTGTAATGGCAGTGTGCTACCACAACATAAATACTCCACACCACTGAACTGTACTCTCCACCCTCTCTTTAAAACCATTCAA
Source organism: Pleurodeles waltl (assembly GCF_031143425.1). NCBI lineage: Eukaryota > Metazoa > Chordata > Amphibia > Caudata > Salamandridae > Pleurodeles > Pleurodeles waltl. The sequence goes on from NC_090439.1 coordinate 613,925,859, forward strand.
CACCCCTATACTCTGCACCACTCCACTTTACACCAATTCACGCTATACCTCTCTGCTATACCTCTCTACTCTACCATGTGCCACTCAACTCCATGCCAATGCACACTTCGCCACTCTACACCACACCAATCTACTCTGCACAACTCCACTCTAAGCCACTATGCTTTACGCCACTTTGCAACATTCCACTCCGTGCCACTGCACTCTATGCCAATGCACTTACTCTGTAACACAAGACTATGCCTCTGCAGTCTACATGAAACCCATGTACGCCACTCTAATCTGCTCTGCACCACCACACTCTACACTACTTTACTCTACGACACTACACTTTATGCCACTCTACGCAACTTCACTACACCCTGCACTTATCCACTCTATGCCACTTCACTCTACTCTGAAACAATATACCTTGCGTCACTCTATCACTCTTTGTCATGCTACTCTTAAACACTGCAATCTGCACCAATGCACTTTACTCTGTAAAACAAATCTATGCCCCTGCACCCTCCACCAATACCCGGTATGCCACTCTAAGCTACTCTGCACCACTGCGCTCTACAACACTTCACTCTACCCCACCGCATCCCTCTATGCCACTCTACACAATTTCACTAAACTCTGCATCACTCCACTCTACTCTGAAACAATATACTTTACGCCACTGCTCTCTACACCACTCTACTCCACACCACTGCACTGACACTCTACTCTGCAACAGTGCAATCTCCACCACTGAGCTCTGCACTACTCCACTCCACTGCAGTCTACGCCACCGCACTCTACAGTACTAGCCTAAACTCTTCTCCATTCTATGCTACTCCACACAACCCTATGCTACTGCACTCCATGCCACTCAACTTTACACCACTTCCCTCTGTGCCACTCAAATCTTCTCTGCACCACTGCCTACACCACTCCACTCTGCACCACTCTACACCTGTCTACTCTACACCACTGCACACTATGCCACTCTACTCTATGCCACTCCACTCTGCTATGCAGCACTCTAATCTACGCCACTGCATTCTACGACACTGTATTGTACGCCGCTGAATTCAATGCCACTGCACTTTACGGCACTATACTCTGCAACACTCTACGCCAATACACTCTACACCAGTCCACTCTATGCCACTTCAGTATATGCCAGTGTATGCGACTCCACACTATGCCACTCCAATACATGACATTCTCAGCCACTCCACTCTTCTCCATTCCACTCCAGCACACTACATGCCACTCTTCTCTACGCCACTATCTTTTACCCATGCTGAACAACAGTCACGCTGGTGTACAACATGGCTAAAACACACTGGCAAAGCCAATAGCTCTTGCACATGCAAGACCTATTGGCTTTGCCAATGCATGTTTATTTCATCTATTGTTGCTACTGCTACAAATACTGCAGGACTTAAACTGCTGCTCAGGGTATGGTTTTTGCAAACAGGCACTCCTTTCACTTCCTCTAAAGGGTATGCTTGGCAGCATAACAGACTTTCTTTCAGAATCGGTTTAATTTCCTTATTTGTTTTAGCACCTAAATGTATGGTCCCCATGCTTTCTATACGCACAGACCCATCTGCTGGCACCGATCAATCTAGACCATAACCGCCTGATTCTTTAAAACAATACAGGCACCGATTAGCTTCTGGTAAGAGTGTGTAAGCCTAAAACAACCAATCATTAAGATTTTACAAGGCATAGAGATAAATGTCTGCTTATTTTACCTGGATTGTAAATGTAGAATTATTTGGAAGCCAGAGGTCTGCAGACATTAATACACAATTTTAGAAATATGTTTTCTCTCCAGTGCAGGTCGGCCACCTTAATCTGCGACCAACTGTAAAGCTTTTAATGGCAGTCAGTGAAGGCTTTTATTTCCAGAAAATACACATTTTTTACCACGGCCAGTAGCAGAGTAAGAGCAGGGTAAATGAAAAATAACATTTTAAACTAGAGAAAGTGGCTCAAACAATCAACGGACTAGGCAGAAAATCTGACTAACCTTAACGTGCCTGAAGGGTTGTGTTATACTAGCAACAACAATCTATGTTTCACACCAACTATTTTTTTCCAAGGAATTCGGCAATGGCAGTCTATTAAAAAACATGTTCACATTATTTCACAGAGACAGAATCAGCAACGGTGAGCGAGCAATACTCCATACAGTATCTGTCGAATCGCTTCGGTCTTTCTCCTCAAGAAAACATCTAGGTTTTGCCTTGGGTCAATTTTTGCTAGTATTTACGTGCTGCACAAGTCACAATAGCCATAATAATATTAATACTGTGCCTTACAATTTATAATTTCTTTGCTGTATAACAATAGATTTTGAGTCCTAATTTATTACTGTCTCATCATATTGTTCACACAACCTTGGTTATTCAACTACTCAAAAAGCAGATTTAGTAGTACAACTGTAAGTGCAACTTTGTAGTTACCGCCACACAATTACATGACATAACCTCACACAAATTACATTTGAACACAGACACACATACTTGTGTGCGATTCATATTGTTATTTATTTCCTTGCTTATAACCCCCCCCCCCCAGTAGTACTTGGTGCCATAAACAAAATACAGAGAAAACATTAATGCTGTTGGGTATGTGCAAATGGTGAGTGTACTCAGAAGAGATGGGTGGAGTGTTTCAAGTTGTGTATACAACACAAGTAGCAACTGTAGTTCACATTAATTTTTATGCAAATTATGTAATGTCACAACACCTGAAACAAATGCCTGTTCTTTACATACTAGAACTTAATATTAAACATATATGAATATAAGTAATCAGCATTACCTAAGATTAAGCCCACCATCGTGCTCAAATACCCGGTTCCGCTGCCCAGGTTGAGGAATGACAATCCGGGTTGAAGCTTCAGTGCCTCCATGACTTCAGAATATATGCAAGGGGCTGATAAGTGTATATTCCCATGCTTCCAGGCCAAGTCTTTGTACGCATTGTCCCTGTATCCTTCCAAGTAGTAATCCCCCCGGTCAATTGCTCTGAAAGCTTGTTCCACTCTTTCAGTACGAATATACTGTGCTTCTTTCAGGTTGTCTATTAAATCATCATTGTCTTCCCCAGCGCTTACTGCTCCCCCCATATCAACGCCAATGGATGTTTCAAATAACTCCAAAATCCATCAGCAGGTCTGTTTGAAGAATTCAATTCATGTCAGCAGAGTGATTTTCCTTATTTCAACAATATAGCAGATCATCCGCAACGTGCCACCTGGGAGAACAAAATAGTAATGAGAATTGATAGAAATGCATGGAAATCAGTGTCACGATGAATCTCAGATACAGATATACGTTTTATTGACTAATTAACAACTTTTATTCTGGTTAAAAATCCCTTAACCGTAGAATGCCACACTGTGTCCATCATGGTTGATAGTAAAGGGGAATATTCGAGGCTGATACAAAAAGATTATTAGGTGACAGAACATTTACCAATTGATATATTCAGGGTTGTGATAATGTCTATGCACACGATGAAATCATGGACTTATCTCACTTGGGTCCTGGGGTGTGTCGAATTCATATTAGTTATGGGGCCCCAACACCTATTTTAGTAAGCAGCACCAATCAATACAGACTAGGTACTGGTTAAATATTTTTTGATTGTTAACCGATACTGTCAACTCAAAACAGAAAAAGAAACCTGACAAAAAAATCCTATAAAAATACATATAATAAACCATCTAGTAACCGCTTCGTGCTCAATATAGAAGTTAAATACCATCATACAGATCGTTTGATTAAGAACATATCAAATACAGTGAGACCAAACCACAAAAGTATTTTTGAGTAAAGGACATAGGGGGTTATTACAACTTTGGAGGAGGTGTTAATCCGTCCCAAAAGTGACGGTAAAGTGACGGATATACCACCAGCCGTATTACGAGTTCCATAGGATATAATGGACTCGTAATACGGCTGGTGGTATATCCGTCACTTTACCGTCACTTTTGGGACGGATTAACACCTCCTCCAAAGTTGTAATAACCCCCTAAGTATTGCAGGATCATTCTTTAACATACTTTTACATGCCTTTTATGAATCTGCCCAGAAACGTCCAACTCTGTTACTGGAAGTGCAACGAGGGCTTCAGCAATTTCTATTTTTGCTAATTGTGTATGATTATGAGAAAAAAATACATTTATTTCCACACAAAAGGTTTGTAAAAGCATGTAAAAGAATACTACAAGAGTGCTCTTTTACGTACTCTACCAATAAGTAGGAAGGATGCCATTGGCTTTGTGCAAGCAAGAAAAAAAGGCTCCTTTGAGTGCTGTTGAGGTAGTAAAATATAGTAATTATCAGGATTGAATGGGCCCCTTAGGGCCGTGGTGTTACTGCAACTACTGCACCAATAGTAATTATGATCTTGACTCTTATGTCTTTGTGAATAAGCCCCAAGGGCATTCACAGCCTACAATCGTATCTGATAGGGCAATGTAAGTTTGATCACAGGTTGGAGAATACCAATGCCTTAATGTACACATGAACGCAGTCTCCGTTCAGATCTAAACACTCCCAACATCCCCAATATCTGTAGGATTGTTCAGGTAGGGTGTTTCTGATACTCATTTTAACTCTGATAAACATTATTCTCCACTACAGAAACGTTTTTAATTGCTAGTGGAAACAATATACTTAGGGCCTCTTTTCGAGTCTGGCGGACAAACTCCCGACAGGGTGGCTACCACCTACGTGTCGACCTCCCCGCCAGATTCATTATGAGTTTCCCAACAGCTCATCAGGCAAAAACCGGAGTTTCCGTCCACTGTGCTAGTGGGAAACAGGCTACACCATTGTCTCTGGCACGTAATCGAGCCGGCGGCAATGCTGTAGCCAGCAGGGTGCACCAACACCCTTGCAATGCTCTCTGTCTGCAAAGCAAACAGTGAACATTGCAATGGTGCTGGGCGGGGAGGGGGGGTTCTGCACTGCCTATGCAAGGAGCATGGGAAGTGCAGGAGCCCTCCTGTGCCCCCCTGCACCTATTCTCCGTCAGCTTTTTCATGGGGATGCTACTGCCATGAAAAGTCAGAAGAACAAGGTCGTTATCAGCTGCCCAGGCGGATTACGATCTCTGCCGTACGGACCGCTGCAACCACAGAAGTCCTGACCGCCACCACGAGTGTGGCGGTTTTAAAGACCGCTACACTCGTAATGACCCCCTCCTCCCCTAGTACTTAGCTTCTGCACCCTCACCTCTTCCCCTTTAACAAATATTTATATTTTTAGCTATTATCAAAATACAGAGTACTAGGGTAGATTTTCAGCTATTATCAACATACAGAGTATTTCTGTAAATTCTATTTCAACCCAGAAAGGTCAACTTAGCCCCGAAAGGAATCCAACACATTAGCACCCTTCTAGTTCTGTGGACTAGGTTGAACAGTTTAACTAAGAATCTTATAATATATCTATATATTGATTGCAATCAGAAAAGAACAATTATTCACGATGCTCTCTCAAGAAGGTGAAGCACAAAGTTTACTACTGTACAGTGGTAAACTTCGTACTTCACCTTCTTGAGAGAGCCTTGTGAAAGAGGTTTCTTTTGTGATTGGAATTGATAGCCAGGTTACACTGCTGCCATGGACGCTCCACCCCCGCTCCCCATGGGCTCGGACTCCAGTAGGAGCATTTGGTTTGTTGGATATATAATTCTTACAAGTCACTAGGACAGGAAGCTTTCTTTATAAAGAATGAAATTACCTAAAACATTACTCTCGACCGGTAGGGATTTTCCTATGACCAATGTGTGAGTTCCCTGTCACCCTAAAAAGCAGTTAGAAACTGTTTATGAAAAGACAGACAACAACAGCATTAAAAAGGCATTTCTGTGCATGTGTGTGTGCATAAATAACATGAAATCATGCAGCCCTTCCCTCATTTGAGCGTGCACCATCGGCAGCTTCTGAATATGACCAAGGAGAAATGGAATAGCAGCACAGAAGTCATATAAAGATATGGCTCTCTCCTTTTCCCACCTCGTGGGTAAACTAAAAAGCATAAAGGATCAAATAAAGAGAGGAGCAAAACAGCAGGACCTGGCAGCCAATGGCATAATCACATACCTTTTATTAACCATCTTGATCAATTCTGAACACCCTGTAGGGTAACACTGACTGTAGTGCTGTTAGAGTACATGAGGAGTAGTAGGGATGTAGCTGGCAAGTAATACCTCAAGGATGGCAACATGACTGGAAAATCTGAAGAACCCTTCTTAAGAACTTTCTTTAAAAGTGGTGCCCACTGTAAGATTAACAATAAAAAAATAGGGAGATACTCCTGGCAATTGTAGTTTTAGTGCTAGGCTCACCGCTTTCAGACCACAGTGACAAAAATCTGGCATGGAAAACGTCTCCATCTCAATCCAGTTACAAATTAAAAGTGTACGGACATAGATATTTTGCTTCAAATCACCCAGCTGAAGAGTGAGGCTGCAGAATGTAGATCGAGAGTTCTCGCTACAAATAACATTTTCTACACAGACACAAAAGAAGAGCGATTAAAGTACCATCTTCTCCCAGCGCACAATGGGGTTTGGTTCTGAGGTGCTTAGTGCACAATGCACTCATACATCTTGTACAAGTATGGACCATAATGAAATCTGTTTTCGATGAAAGTCACTTCAAGCCATAGGAAGAACAAGTTTTAGGTCTTCCTTGACAATGGAACTTGTCACTGGAAGCAAATAAAGCAAAATATCAGTCAAATGTAGTTCATAGTTTGACTCATTGGAGGTGAAGGATGATTTTTCTGACCCATATCGGAGGACCCTCTGCCCACCAAAGACTTGCATGCATCACCTCTCCAGGTACCTGAAAAATGACTGACTGTCAAACACAAGGAACAAGCAATGGTTGACACCCTAGAAGAAGGCCTGGAAGAAGCACTAGCCTCCTTCTTTTGTACATGCAACTGATTTTTCCCACTTCCACCAAGACATTTACATTGTCAGACAAGATGTCAAGGTAGGTAAGTGCTACAGTACTTTTCAGGAGCCATTTCATGGTTAGGAGAGTCACAGATGTACCGGAGTCTGGCTGCCTCTAGTCTTGTATATGATCTGGACTGCATGGTTGTGCTCCATTCATGGGGCAAGTGAATTAATCTGCTTAGGCTGCCCACTTTCAGACTAATAACTATGGTGATACAAGGGGACAGCTAAGAACTAGTGCTGGGAATTGTCCCACTTCCATTAATACACTGCCAGCTAGCAAAGTTGTGGGTGAGACTGCCCCCTGCTTTGTGATCTAGAAGATATATGTAAAGTGTAACAAATTGAGTTACTGGTTGAGGGGGTGGAAGCCCCGCTGAGGTAACAACCACAATTCTTGTCAGGGTGAACCCCAAAAGTCACTAAATTAAATTGTGCTTAACCCTCTGGTAACTCGGCACAAAAGCGGTCAGGATTAACTAGAGGCAATGGGTAAAGCATTTATGCAGCACTCAAACAGTAATAAAGTTAAAACAGCGGGATTTGAAGATGGTGTGGGTTGTCATGGGATCCCAATGGAGGTCCATCAGGAGGAAGGTTATGTGATCATATCTTCTCATGCCATGGATGAGATGTGCTGTGTCATGTAGGATACCCGTAAAGGTACCAGTCAGAAGTGTGGGAGGTCATGGGTCGAGTTACAACCATCCAAACTCACCTTTTTAAAGAAAACTACATTATAATTCATTAATACAACAGATCGAACAGCAGTTCTGAAACCATCTTCTGGAAGAAACAGTTTCACTTTCTTTAGGAGAGAGGGTTGGTACCAGGCAATCTTTGCATTTCTGGCAATGTGTTCATTGAGTGAGAGGTTGATGTCAAGGCTGAATCTAAGTGAATTGCCATTCAGTTAAAGGTAGGGTTAAAAGCGAGCAAGGTTCCCGCCACTAAGACAGGTTTTTACAGTTTGGCAGATAAAAGAAATTCTGTCTTAGTTGGGTTGAGCTTCAGATAGGCACTGGACAGCCAGTCTGGATGATGTGCAGGCACTGTTTAAGGCACTGAGGGGGTGATTCTGACCTCGGCGGTAAAATGCCCTTACCGCCGGTCAGAAGACCGCCATAACACCGCCGCGGCCGCGGTCAACCGCCACGGTCATTCTGACCCACAACAGCCAAACCTCCAAAAATCCGTCCTCCACTGCAGCCCGCCACATCGGCGGGCAGCGATAAACTGGAGATGACCAAACCTCCACCGTCACGCCAACAGAAATACGCCCATGCCATTACGACCCACGAATCCACACGGCGGTCATTCAAACGCGGTATTCCATTGGCGGTACACACCGCCGCGGTCAGAATACACACACATCACCAAAACACAGCCACATTGGACAATTTGAAATACACACACCTGATACACATACACACACCACTCCCACACAATCAACCAACTATAAAACACACACCCACATCACCCACAAACCCCTGCGACCAGAATTACTGAGAGAAGGAGAGAGAGACACAGCAGACAATTCAAAGCAAGACACGCTGAGGCACACTACACCATCACACACACCACATAGTAGCACAAAGCACCACTCACCAACACACTCCTCATCACATACACCACCCCACACCTCACCCACACCACCCCATGGCACCCCAAAGGCACCCACGCTTTTCGGACCAAGAACTCCGGGTCATGGTGGAGGAAATCCTAAGAGTGGAACCCCAGCTCTTCGGCTCGCAGGTGCAGCACACCAGTATAGCCAGGAAGGCGGAGCTATGGCAGCGGATCGTGGACAGGGTCAACGCGGTGGGACAGCATCCCAGGAATAGGGAGGACATCCGCAAAAGATGGAACGACCTACGGGGGAAGGTCCGATCGATGGTCTCCAGGCACAACATCGCGGTCCAGAAGACTGGCGGCGGACCCCCACCCACCCCTCCCGAATTTACATCGTGGGAGCAAGAGGTCTTGACCATCCTGCATCCTCAGGGCCTCGCAGGAGTAGCCGGAGGAATGGACTCTGGTAAGTCCCATCTCAACTACTATATCCCCCCCACCCCACCAGCATGCCAACCCACACCCCCACCCTCACCCCCAACCCCCCAGCACATATCCTCCCTGACAATGTCTCACCAGCACAACCCACCCATCCCAACACCAACTCCTGCATGCCAACACAAATCATGGGCACCCATCACCTATGCATGACCACTGCACTAACCCCTCCCCCCCACTAAATACCCTCACAACACCTCCCTCAAGGGAATGCCTGCACTGGGGAACAAGGGCACCCATAACACGCACGCTATTGCACACACAGAAACAATAACCAAACTCTCTTACCCCATGCAGGACCCGAACGACAACACACCAGCCAGGAGGGTCCAGAAGTGTCCATCCCACCACCGGAACAGGCCCACACTGAGGATAGCAGCTCTGTCGACAGTGAACCTGATGACCAGCCCGGACCATCGGGGACCTCTGGGCAGTCGGTTCCCCTCAGGCAGCCACAGGCCACACCAGACCCGACCCCCTCTGCCGACACCAGCACAGCTCCCACCCAGCGGGCCCATGCCTCTGTCTCTAGGACAGCTCAATCAGCGGTGTGTCCGCCACTACAGGGCACCCAGGCTAACCCAACACCCCAACAACAACAGGGACCTGGGGGCAGTGGGAGCGGGCACACCGGCCAGGGGACAGAGGCCGGGGGAAACCGGGCAGCTCGGAGGGCTGCTGTGCGACAGGGGGGGGAGGAGAGGCCCAGGGAACCCACTCTCCAAGAGGCCCTCACCACCATCATGGCAGCCTACCACCACTCCCAAGAAACGATGCCGACGGTACTGGGCAGGTTCACTGAGATCCAGGCACAGCAGGAAGAACGCTACATGGGGTTCAGGGAGGAGCTGAGAATCATCGGGACCGCAATGGGGACCATCGTCCTGGCCCTCCACAGGATAGAGGACGCGTTGCGGGACCATGGTGCACCACACAGGGCCCCTGTCACTAGGCCGGACCAGGAACAGCCTACCACCTCCGCCGGCGCTAGTGGACAGGAGGTCCCAACACCTCGACAGCCCCCCAGAACCCCACCTCCTGCTGAAGAACAACCACCCCGTAAGAGGAGCCTGAGACCAAAGAAAAAGACAGAGTAGGATGTCAAAACCCCCGCCAGCAGGACATACCCCCTGAACTCTTCCCACTGTCCCACATTGCCACCCTGTCCAACCATGAACTGCCTATGCTCCATCCTTCCACAGGCAAAAGAACAATGCACCTGTGAGACTGAGAACTGGACTCTGCTATGGATATTCCTCCACCCCCACCCATCACCCTTAGAATCACATGTACCGATATCTAGCACTGTAAATAAATCACATTTTGCACACAAATCTGTTTTGAGTCATGCTGTCTTATTAACAAATGTATTACATATTACTGTTCAATTTCTGTTCTGTCAATTAGTCATGACAACATACCAATGTCAATACGCTGTATTTCATGGGCGAACCAAGCAGAAGTCAGGTACTGAGTCAGACAGCACTGAGAAGGGAAGGGAAAGGCAAAAATTACTGAAAAACATCTGTGGGGAACTACAGAAAGTACAGATGCAGGAGGCTAGAAGCAATTGGGAAATGGCGTGGGTGATTCTTACCTGGGTGTCACTGGAAATACTGTTGTATCACTCTATCCCTATTGTCTGTGTCGTCCTCTGAGTCTTCCTCCTCTTCACTCTCCACAGGCTCCACGGCTTCTACAACACCACCATCTGGACCATCCTCCTGCAGGAAAGGCACCTGGCGTCGCAAAGCCAGGTTGTGAAGCATACAGCAGGCCATGATGATATGGCACACCTTCTTTGGTGAGTACATTAGGGATCCACCAGTCATATGCAGGCACCTAAACCTGGCCTTCAGGAGTCCAAAGGTTCGCTCAATCACCCTCCTAGTACGCCCATGGGCCTCATTGTAGCGTTCCTCTGCCCTTGTCCGGGGATTCCTTACTGGGGTCAGTAGCCACGGCAGGTTGGGGTAACCAGAGTCACCTATTAGCCACACACGTTGTCTCTGTAGCTGCTCCATCACATAGGGGATGCTGCTATTTCGCATCACATACGCGTCATGCACTGACCCTGGGAACTTGGCATTTACATGGGAGATGTACTGGTCAGCCAAACAGACCACCTGGACATTCATCGAATGAAAATTTTTTCTGTTTCTGTACACCTGCTCATCGTCTTTTGGGGGTACCAAAGCCACATGGGTCCCATCAATGGCACCAATGATGTTGGGGATATGTCCAAGGGCATAGAAATCACCCTTCACTGTAGGCAAGTCACCCTCCTCGGGGAAAATGATGTAGCTCCGCATGAGTTTCATCAGGGCAGACAACACTCTGCTCAAAATCTTAGAAAACATAGGCTGAGACATTCCAGATGACATGGCCACTGTGGTCTGGAATGACCCACTGGCCAAAAAATGGAGGACTGACAAAACCTGCACCAGAGGGGGAATCCCTGTGGGTTGGCGGATGGGGGACATCAGGGCTGGCTCCAGCTGGGCACACAGTTCATGGATAGTGGCACGGTCAAGTCTGTATCGAAGTATTATATGGCGTTCTTCCATTGTCGACAGGTCCACCAGCGGTCGGTACACGCGAGGATTCCTCCTTCTCATCGCAAGTCCCAGCGGACGGTGCCTAGGAAGGACAACATGGAGCACAGAGTCAGCCAAACCACAGGTACGTACAGACAGCTTGCACAGTTAAAGAATGGCAATGGGTTGAAAGGCGTGTATGTGTGGCAATGCAAGGCCTAGGCCTGTGTGTCGCAGTTAAAATTAAGCCATGTAGGCCCTTGAAATGGCGGCTGCCTGACCTGTGAAGTGGGACAATGGGATGTGAGGTCAATGCGCTGGCGGGGCACACCGTGGCGGTAGGCGGTCGCAGACCGCGGCGCAAAGCCGCATTGGTTAACATTGAAGCCTATGGGTTTCAGGAGCCAATAACGAAGTGCGCCGGCGGTCGCGGTACGCACCGCCGCGGTACGCACCGCCGCGGATGTGACCGCCATTTTCTATCTGCTTAATCACTCGAGACCTGATCATCCACAGGAGAGGACCTATACTGCAAGTGCTGCTGTGACCTCGGTCTGGAAGATACAATGGCTGCTACGACTGGGGAAAGGGCCCCTGCCTTCACGTCTCAAGAGTTGGACAAGCTCGTGGATGGGGTCCTCCCCCAGTATGCGCTACTCTACGGTCCTCCAGACCAACAAGTGAGTACCCCGGGTGCTAATGGAATGGGCTATGCCTGTGTGGATTGGAGTGGATGTAAGTTGGTGGGGTGGGGGGCGAATGAGGAGTGCAACGCCCGACAGATGAGAGCATGTGCCATATGGCAAAGTGGGTGTGGGGGGGCCAATTACATCTAACATGCAGGTCAATGATGAGTTCCTCCTTTCCACCCTGTACATGTCTAATAGGTCAGCGCCCATCAGAAGATCGACATTTGGCGTGCCATCGCCAAGGAAGTCCGGACCTTGGGGGTCCACAACAGACGGGGCACCCACTGCCGCAAGAGGTGGGAGGACATCCGCCGCGGAACAAAGAAGACCGCAGAAACACTGCTGGGGATGGCCTCCCAACCTAGGAGGGGTGCCAGTCGCACCATGACCCCCCTGATGTCCCGGATCCTGGCGGTGGCCTACACTGAATTGGATGGGCGCTTTAAGACATCACAGCAGACACAAGGGGGTGAGTATCAGCACATTCTCCTATCTTTCTGCGCAGTGGAGGCGTCTGGGTGGGGGAGGAGGGCTGTGGGTGACATTAGGCCAGGGCGCTTTCTGTAGTGTAGTCCTCTCCCTTAGGCATGGCCCTGTGCCCCCGGCCCCCACCTCGGTAGGGTGACAAGTACAGCCATTGAAGGTCCAGCATCTCCCATGTGCGCGTTTGACGTCTCTTGGCCTGTTGTCTTAGTCAGTAGTACTGAGTAGTGTCCCACGAATGCGCGGCTTAGTGCATTAGGCACCTGTGTCTGTCCTCTCCGCCAACGGTGTTGACATTGCATGCACTCAACCTGGTCTTCTTTTTTCTCCCCCCACCCTTTCTCTTCATCTTCTTGTGCATGTGTGCATTAGCATCATCAGGCGGAGGAGATTTGGCATCGGAGCACGAGGGAGCTGCAGGACACAAGGCCCCGGTGGGCCCAGGAACAGACACCGAGGGCACCAGTGATCCGGAGGGCGAGGGGAGCACCACGACGGGGACCGCTGGTGAGAGCAGCGAAAGCGACACTTCCTCGGATGGCAGCTCCCTAGGGGTGGCGGCAACATCCGTGCCCCCTGCCTCTACAGGTACAGCCGCCACCCAGCGCACCAGCCCCGCCCTCCCAGCAGCCCCTCAGTCTTCGCTCCGTGCCGGTTCGCCCAGGAAGGCGCGCGTCTCCTTCGCCCCAGGCACCTCAGCCCCTGCCCCTGTTGCCCCTGCTGCCCTCAGTGCGGAGCTCATTGACCTGGTAAGGACGCTCATTGTTGGGCAGACGACCCTTTTGAATGCCATCCAGGGTGTGCAAAGGGAGGTGCAACAGAGCAATGCGTACCTGGAGGGCATTCATTCGGGTCAGGCTCCCCTTCAACGAGCGTTCACTGCTCTGGCCTCAGCACTGACGGCAGCCATTGTCCCTGTTTCCAGCCTCCCTCTTCTGACTGCCTCCAGCCTGTCTCTGTCTCCTGTTCCTCAGCCTATCCCATCCACACCATCAGACCAGCCTGCACACACCTCAACACCCAAGAGCAGCTCATCCAAACACAAGCACCACAGATCCCGCAAACACTCACCCGAGCAACACCCAGATGCAGACATGCCAACAGCCACTGCCACCCCTGTGTCCCCCTCCTCCTCGTCTCCCTCCTCCCTCCCTGTGACGTCTACACTCACACCTGCATGCACCCCAACATCAGCCAGTGCTTCCATCACCACCTCACCCTCCAGTACAGTCCACACTCGTGCAGTCACCACCCCCACTGCCATGTACACGTCCCCTGTGTCCTCTCCCACTGTGTCGGTCACCCCCTCTTCCAAGACACACAAACGCAGGCAGCCACCCACCCAACAGCCATCCACCTCACGACAGCCTACAGCACCAGCACCTTCACCCAATGACAGCACACCTGACTCTCCTACAACCACCTCCTCTACCTCCACTTCCATCTCCACTTCTCCTACCCTTTACCTTGGCCCTAAAAAACTTTTCCTGGCTAACCTTAACCTCTTTCCCCCCGATGACCTCCCCCATCCATCTTCAAAGAGTCCCAAGAGCACCGCAGCCACCACCAGCCCAGCTTCGGGTGTCACTGTTGTGCCTGGGTTCTGGAGCCCACCCTTTGCCAGCAGTGACACATCGATCAGCAGCAAGGACACGTCCAGCCCCCCCCCCGGCAAGAGGACCCGCAAAACCAAGGACCGCCGTGCGAGGACCGACAGGGCTGCCCCCAAGGAGCAATGTGCGGCCACTTCACCACCCACACCATCTGGGGGAGGCAAGGGCCCGAGAGCCCCATCAAAGGAGCGGAAGGGCAGCAGGAGCGCGGAGAAGGTGGACCCCACATGCCACATCCCAGCTGGGAAGGAGGACACTAAGGAGGCCAGGAGTCCGTCCCCGAAGGGTCCAGAAACGTCACGGTCCGAGGGCGACTGAGCAGGGAGTCGAGGCCAGGTCTGGCTCCCTTGACCTGCTGGATGAGCACCGCTGAACAGGGCCCCGCCGTGGAGAAGAGCACCGCTGAACAGGGCCACGCCGTGGAGAAGAGCACCGCTGAACAGGGCCACGCCGTGGAGAAGAGCACCGCTGAACAGGGCCACGCCGTGGAGAAGAGCACCGCTGAACAGGGCCCGCGGTGGAGAAGAGCACCGCTGAACAGGGCCCGCGGTGGAGATAGGCACCGCTGAACAGGGCCCGCCGTGGAGATAGGCACCGCTGAACAGGGCCCCGCCGTGGAGATAGGCACCGCTGAACAGGGCCCCGCCGTGGAGATAGGCACCGCTGAACAGGGCCCCGCCGTGGAGATAGGCACCGCTGAACAGGGCCCCGCCGTGGAGAAGACCACCGCTGAACAGGGCCCGCGGTGGAGAAGAGCACCGCTGAACAGGGCCCCGCCGTGGAGAAGAGCACCGCTGAACAGGGCCCCGCCGTGGAGAAGAGCACCGCTGAACAGGGCCCCGCCGTGGAGAAGAGCACCGCTGAACAGGGCCCCGCCGTGGAGAAGAGCACCGCTGAACAGGGCCCCGCCGTGGAGAAGAGCACCGCTGAACAGGGCCCCGCCGTGGAGAAGAGCACCGCTGAACAGGGCCCCGCCGTGGAGAAGAGCACCGCTGAACAGGGCCCCGCCGTGGAGAAGAGCACCGCTGAACAGGGCCCCGCCGTGGAGAAGAGCACCGCTGAACAGGGCCCCGCCGTGGACAAGAGCACCGCTGAACAGGGCCCCGCCGTGGACAAGAGCACCGCTGAACAGGGCCCCGCCGTGGAGAAGAGCACCGCTGAACAGGGCCCGCGGTGGAGAAGAGCACCGCTGAACAGGGCCCCGCCGTGGACAAGAGCACCGCTGAACAGGGCCCCGCCGTGGAGAAGAGCACCGCTGAACAGGGCCCCGCCGTGGAGAAGAGCACCGCTGAACAGGGCCCCGCCGTGGAGAAGAGCACCGCTGAACAGGGCCCGCGGTGGAGAAGAGCACCGCTGAACAGGGCCCGCAGTGCAGAAGAGCACCGCTGAACAGGGCCCCGCCGTGGAGAAGAGCACCGCTGAACAGGGCCCGCGGTGCAGAAGAGCACCGCTGAACAGGGCCCCGCCGTGGAGAAGAGCACCGCTGAACAGGGCCCCGCCGTGGAGAAGAGCACCGCTGAACAGGGCCCGCGGTGCAGAAGAGCACCGCTGAACAGGGCCCCGCCGTGGAGATAGGCACCGCTGAACAGGGCCCCGCCGTGGAGATAGGCACCGCTGAACAGGGCCCCGCCGTGGAGATAGGCACCGCTGAACAGGGCCCCGCCGTGGAGATAGGCACCGCTGAACAGGGCCCCGCCGTGGAGATAGGCACCGCTGAACAGGGCCCCGCCGTGGAGATAGGCACCGCTGAACAGGGCCCCGCCGTGGAGATAGGCACCGCTGAACAGGGCCCCGCCGTGGAGATAGGCACCGCTGAACAGGGCCCCGCCGTGGAGAAGAGCACCGCTGAACAGGGCCCGCGGTGGAGAAGAACACCGCTGAACAGGGCCCCGCCGTGGAGAAGAGCACCGCTGAACAGGGCCCGCGGTGCAGAAGAGCACCGCTGAACAGGGCCCCGCCGTGGAGAAGAGCACCGCTGAACAGGGCCCGCCGTGGAGAAGAGCACCGCTGAACAGGGCCCGCGGTGCAGAAGAGCACCGCTGAACAGGGCCCTGCGGTGGAGATAGGCACCGCTGAACAGGGCCCCGCCGTGGAGAAGAGCACCGCTGAACAGGGCCCCGCCGTGGAGAAGAGCACCGCTGAACAGGGCCCCTCCGTGGAGATAGGCACCGCTGAACAGGGCCCCTCCGTGGAGATAGGCACCGCTGAACAGGGCCCTGCCGTGGAGAAGAGCACCGCTGAACAGGGCCCTGCCGTGGAGAAGAGCACCGCTGAACAGGGCCCTGCCGTGGAGAAGAGCACCGCTGAACAGGGCCCCGCCGTGGAGATAGGCACCGCTGAACAGGGCCCCGCCGTGGAGATAGGCACCGCTGAACAGGGCCCCGCCGTGGAGATAGGCACCGCTGAACAGGGCCCCGCCGTGGAGATAGGCACCGCTGAACAGGGCCCCGCCGTGGAGAAGAGCACCGCTGAACAGGGCCCCGCCGTGGAGAAGAGCACCGCTGAACAGGGCCCGCAGTGGAGAAGAGCACCGCTGAACAGGGCCCCGCCGTGGAGAAGAGCACCGCTGAACAGGGCCCCGCCGTGGAGAAGAGCACCGCTGAACAGGGCCCGCCGTGGAGAAGAGCACCGCTGAACAGGGCCCGCCGTGGAGAAGAGCACCGCTGAACAGGGCCCCGCCGTGGAGATAGGCACCGCTGAACAGGGCCCCGCCGTGGAGATAGGCACCGCTGAACAGGGCCCCGCCGTGGAGAAGAGCACCGCTGAACAGGGCCCGCGGTGCAGAAGAGCACCGCTGAACAGGGCCCCGCCGTGGAGATAGGCACCGCTGAACAGGGCCCGCGGTGCAGAAGAGCACCGCTGAACAGGGCCCCGCCGTGGAGAAGAGCACCGCTGAACAGGGCCCGCGGTGCAGAAGAGCACCGCTGAACAGGGCCCGCGGTGCAGAAGAGCACCGCTGAACAGGGCCCCGCCGTGGAGAAGAGCACCGCTGAACAGGGCCCGCAGTGCAGAAGAGCACCGCTGAACAGGGCCCCGCCGTCTCAAGCACCGCTCCGCTGGGCCCTTCTTCTCAAGCACCGCTCCGCTGGGCCCTTCCTCTCAAGCACCGCTCCGCTGGGCCCTTCCTCTCAAGCACCGCTCCGCTGGGCCCTTCCTCTCAAGCACCGCTCCGCTGGGCCCTTCCTCTCAAGCACCGCTCCGCTGGGCCCCGCCGTCTCAAGCACCGCTCCGCTGGGCCCGCCGTCTCAAGCACCGCTCCGCTGGGCCCTTCTTCTCAAGCACCGCTCCGCTGGGCCCTTCTTCTCAAGCACCGCTCCGCTGGGCCCTTCTTCTCAAGCACCGCTCCGCTGGGCCCTTCTTCTCAAGCACCGCTCCGCTGGGCCCTTCTTCTCAAGCACCGCTCCGCTGGGCCCTTCCTCTCAAGCACCGCTCCGCTGGGCCCCTTCTTCTCAAGCCCCGCTCCTCTGGGCCCCGCCGTCTCAAGCACCGCTCCGCTGGGCCCCGCCGTCTCAAGCACCGCTCCGCTGGGCCCTTCTTCTCAAGCACCGCTCCGCTGGGCCCTTCTTCTCAAGCACCGCTCCGCTGGGCCCTTCTTCTCAAGCACCGCTCCGCTGGGCCCTTCTTCTCAAGCACCGCTCCGCTGGGCCCTTCTTCTCAAGCACCGCTCCGCTGGGCCCTTCTCCTCAAGCACCGCTCCGCTGGGCCCTTCTTCTCAAGCACCGCTCCGCTGGGCCCTTCTTCTCAAGCACCGCTCCGCTGGGCCCTTCCTCTCAAGCACCGCTCCGCTGGGCCCTTCCTCTCAAGCACCGCTCCGCTGGGCCCCGCCGTCTCAAGCACCGCTCCGCTGGGCCCTTCTTCTCAAGCCCCGCTCCGCTGGGCCCCGCCGTCTCAAGCACCGCTCCGCTGGGCCCTTCTTCTCAAGCACCGCTCCGCTGGGCCCTTCTTCTCAAGCACCGCTCCGCTGGGCCCTTCTTCTCAAGCACCGCTCCGCTGGGCCCTTCTTCTCAAGCACCGCTCCGCTGGGCCCTTCTTCTCAAGCACCGCTCCGCTGGGCCCTTCTTCTCAAGCACCGCTCCGCTGGGCCCTTCTTCTCAAGCACCGCTCCGCTAGGCCCTTCCTCTCAAGCACCGCTCCGCTGGGCCCCGCCGTCTCAAGCACCGCTCCGCTGGGCCCTTCTTCTCAAGCACCGCTCCGCTGGGCCCTTCCTCTCAAGCACCGCTCCGCTGGGCCCCGCCGTCTCAAGCACCGCTCCGCTGGGCCCTTCTTCTCAAGCCCCGCTCCGCTGGGCCCCGCCGTCTCAAGCACCGCTCCGCTGGGCCCTTCTTCTCAAGCACCGCTCCGCTGGGCCCTTCTTCTCAAGCACCGCTCCGCTGGGCCCTTCTTCTCAAGCACCGCTCCGCTGGGCCCTTCTTCTCAAGCACCGCTCCGCTGGGCCCTTCCTCTCAAGCACCGCTCCGCTGGGCCCCGCCGTCTCAAGCACCGCTCCGCTGGGCCCTTCTTCTCAAGCACCGCTCCGCTGGGCCCTTCCTCTCAAGCACCGCTCCGCTGGGCACCGCCGTCTCAAGCACCGCTCCGCTGGGCCCTTCTTCTCAAGCCCCGCTCCGCTGGGCCCCGCCGTCTCAAGCACCGCTCCGCTGGGCCCTTCTTCTCAAGCACCGCTCCGCTGGGCCCTTCCTCTCAAGCACCGCTCCGCTGGGCACCGCCTTCGCAAGCACCGTTTATGGTTCACTGTGCCTACCATGCCTCCTCCTTGACCAGTGGAGACTGTCATCCACCTGATGGACTGTGGCTTTGCACTCCCCAGGATGGTCCAGTGGGCAGCCCACCCACTGTAGAGACATTGAGAGACTGTGGCTTTGCACTCTCCAGGATGGCCCAGTGGGCAGCCCACCCACTGTAGAGACATTGAGAGACTGTGGCTTTGCACTCCCCAGGATGGCCCAGTGGGCAGCCCACCCACTGTAGAGACATTGAGGGACTGTGGCTTTGCACTCCCCAGGATGGTCCAGTGGGCAGCCCACCCACTGTAGAGACATTGAGAGACTGTGGCTTTGCACTCCCCAGGATGGCCCAGTGGGCAGCCCACCCACTGTAGAGACATTGAGAGACTGTGGCTTTGCACTCCCCAGGATGGCCCAGTGGGCAGCCCACCCACTGTAGAGACATTGAGAGACTGTGGCTTTGCACTCCCCAGGATGGTCCAGTGGGCAATCCACCCACTGCAGAGACTTGAGAGACTGTGGCTTTGCACTCCCCAGGATGGCCCAGTGGGCAGGCCACCCACTGTAGAGACATTGAGAGACTGTGGCTTTGCACTCCCCAGGATGGCCCAGTGGGCAGTCCACCCACTGTAGAGACATTGAGAGACTGTGGCTTTGCACTCCCCAGGATGGTCCAGTGGGCAATCCACCCACTGCAGAGACTTGAGAGACTGTGGCTTTGCACTCCCCAGGATGGCCCAGTGGGCAGGCCACCCACTGTAGAGAAATTGAGAGACTGTGGCTTTGCACTCCCCAGGATGGTCCAGTGGGCATGGTGGCTCCTCGTGGATCTGGCGTCGTGGACTCATGTGGCTGTGGTGCCCCCCCCTTCCCTTCCCCCTGAGGTGCCTGTAGTTTTTACATCTGATGCCCCTGCAGTGTTCTCTCCAAAGGACTCAGGTCTCCTGTGTGGGCTTTGCCCTTGTTTCTCAAGACTTTGGCCCACGGACATGCTGAAATCGTAGGTTGTGCAGGACTTGGTACTTCAGTTATACACTGATGTGTGTGTCATTAGTTTTGTTGTGGATATCTTTCATGGTTGTACGCTAATTTTCTGGAGCTTTTTGGTACATAAATATTTATTCAAAATATGATTATGTCCTAGCATTTTTCAGGGGTGTTTGGGTGGTGTCACTGTGACTTGGTGCGCTGCATTGGTGAGTACATAGTTGGGGGGGTGGGGGTCGCATATGTGTGTGCCCGTAACCTTTCGTCCTCCCCCTCCCGTGTGTCGTAGGTGCAGTACTCACCGTTGTCGTCTGCGCCGGACTTCGTACTCGTGGTAGATGAGAAGGTAGACGAGAGCAGGTAGGATGTTTAATTCGGGTTCATTGTTGTCCTCCGTCCTCGTGGAGTGCATAGAGGTGAGTGTTTTCCCGTCCGTAGTCTGTTTCCGCCGTGTTTTTATCGGCGGTGCTCCCGCCCCGGAAAAGGTGGCGGATTGGTGAGTTGGAATAGTGTGGGCGGTACATTGTCTGCCGCCTGTCTGTTGGCGGTGACCGCTGCGCTGTTTGTACCGCCGTGGCGGTCGGAGTGTTAAGGTGGCTGTCTGTGTTGGCGGTTCCCGCCAGGGTCAGAATCCCATATTTTTTACCGCCAGCCTGTTGGCGGGTTGGCCGCCGCTTTAACACCGACCGCCAGGGTTAGAATCACCCCCTGAATGTTTAAATCAGAGGAGAGCAGTGGAATTGTGTATCATTGGCATATTGGTGAATCTTTGTGTTATCTGTGAGTAGAGCACTAAGCGGCTTTATGTAGAGTTTGAAGATGACAGGAGTTCGCATGGAAACCTGGGGGACTTCGCATGTGATATGAATCTCTGGGACGTGGCACTGCTCATGTGAACAAACTGGTGCTGGTTAAAAAAAAAAGTAGAAGGTGAACCAGTGAAGTACATTGCTGGTGAATTCCATTCAAGACTCCAGGGCGCACGTGAAGGTGGGATGGTAGACTGTCAAATGCAGCAGAGTTCCACCACTACCAAGAGGCAGGGGTCATCTCCATTTGCATCCATAGAGCATTATCTAGGATGTGTAAGACAGAGTGCTGCAGCATGACCGGAAGACAGAATGGTAGTTGTGGAGGATATGTTAAACACTGATTTGATCTAGGAGTAAAAAATGTGTGCTTTATGAAGGATCTTGCCAATAAATGTTAGGTGAGTGATGGGCTACTAGCTGGCAAGGTCATCAGGGTCCAGTGAAGGTTTCTTTAGAAGAGGGAGAATCTAGAAAGTCTTGAGAACTTCTGGGAAAAGTGCTCTGATTGACAGAGGCATTGACAATTGGGAGTAGGGTAAGAGAGCCTACCCAGACAGAGCTTTGATTAAGGATGAGGGTAAGACAGCATCTTCATAAGAACTGGCTTGAAGGGAGTTGAATAGGTTGTCGAGATCTGCCAGAGAGCCGTTTTACATCTTCTGTATTTTTGCCAATGAAGAAGAGGTTGATTGCACTGCTCTTTTCTGTGGAGTGAGGAATAGATGATTTTGGAATGGGGGTTGATGCAGTGCTCATTTCGAAATATGTTCTGCTTCTATTGGTGACTTCATTGATGGCGTTGATATTGCACTTTGATTTAGATGTGGTCAGCTGTTTACATGTTGAATAACAGACTTCAGAATCATGAGGACATCAGGAGTTCTGTTTTTCTCCCATTTTCTTTCCTATCTGCAGAAGTAATATTTATAGTCAACAAAGTCTTTAGAGTACAGGGGAGCTTGCACTTCCATGTTTTTATTGGGGCGTGGGTGTTCACAGTTTTTCAAAAAGGTGTTGAAGTTGTTTAGAAGGGTGTTGGCATCGGACATGGAGTCGAAGGAATAAGAGAGTTCAAGTATTAGGTTGTCTAGGGAGATGTCTCTGAAGGATCTAAAGGTTTGGCCTTCTCTTCCATGCTGACCTTGGTGTGTTGGTAGGACGCTAAGCAGGGAACTCGGGAACAGAAAGTGGTCAGTCCAGTCAAGAGGCGTGGACTGTTTACATTGGACTGCTGGTGAGGTTGAGAAAACAAGGTAAAGGACATGGCCTTTGGAGTGAGTTGGTTGTGCAATGCTGTACCAAGAGGTATGTCTATATGAGGTTGAAGATATATATATTTATATTTTTTTTACACTGTGTTGGCTGGGAGATTGAAGTCACCCAAGAGGATAGTACAGGCATGTCCGATGGACAAGTTGGTAAAGAGCTATGATAATTCATTAACTACGTTCCTGTTCTGAGGTCTGAAGATCAGATGGAAGTTGGAGGTCTGAGTTACAGACAATGGGAAATGGCATGTTAGCAGCTCTGTGGAGTTGAATGCTACTTGCTTGCATAGAGGGCTGGACCAGGAGGACTTACGGATGACAGAGGCCTACTACACTGTGATGTGATGTGAGAAGTCCACACAATGGATGCTGTGGGCTGAGAGAAGAAGGATGTCTAGAATGTGCGAGGATGTACATGTGATTAATAATCATGAGTTAGAAAGTGGGCCTGGAGGTTTTAGGTTGTGTAATAGTTAGCGGAATTTGTACAAGGTTGGGTCTACGTGTTTTGTGAATGGCATGAGAGTGTCTAGGCTGTCTAGATCTGGGGAGTGATTGTAAGGATTGGCAGTGTAGGGTGATGGTGAAATACACCATTTTATCTTGCCCTGTAGGTTTAGAATCACTGGCTCAGGCCCAAAGCCCTTCCCGACTACAAAAGGCCATGAACTAGTGATGCCTTGCCTCTGTCCACTTTTTGATAGTGACACATGGGTGACTGGATGTCCCGAAGTGCAGGACAGAAGGGAGAAGGCAGGAAGCGATATTACTTTCTGTGCAGATGATTCGATTCCAGTGATGTTCCTTCCTATAGGATGGATGATGGGAGCAGTGTTGTTGATATATATTGCTACCACCTAGGGCCTGGTGAACGACATTTTTTAAGGAAGGAATACAATGGGGCAGAAGCACAAAGCTATTTAGCACTTCTGTTGACTAGCACATGCCAATGTCAATTTATTTCGGAGTTCAAGGCATTCACCAACTGTCATTAGGCAATCATTTACTCAAAAGACAAAATTACCCCAGGATGGTGTATACTTTGACTAAATATCACTCCATGGAAAAGCAAGGCATTCCCGGAGGGGCATGGGTACAGCAACAGATATACTTAATGGTAACAGATTTACTTCACAATTCTTGTAAATCACAGTACACCTATATCAGCAACTGATGCCTGTGTACTCTGAGATACCTTTTTTGGTGAACTAAAACAGTAATACTATGTGGAGTGATGCATAAGATCAATCTCATAGAACAATTATGGAGAGGACACCGCAAAGTGAACCGATCTGTACTTGGAAGAATACTCTGAAGACTGGGAAAGTAGAGATTGCACAAACATATTGGTAGCACTGGTCCATGCTCTTAGGGATGGAAGAGGACAGTGACGGAATAGGATAGGTTTGGACTGGCTGCCCTGGAACAGACCCCCAGATTCTTACAGACGAAAGGCAAAGAATGCATTTGTAGCTTGACCTGGAGAGTCAGCCTTATGCTTAGAAACAGCAGCCAGACCCACAAGGATCTTCAAAAACAAAAAAAACAAAAAAAAAAAACATTTAGCTGTGAAGAGATCCACTGTTCAATGGGCTAAGGTTTCTAACTCTGCGGGAGGAGGAAAACCCCTTGTAAACCTATGGTCTGTGACTGAATATTTTCTGGTGCCATTTCAGTAAGCTCACAGCTTGAGACTGAAAATGATACAGAGGATCAGGATCTGGTTGGATATGGCCTGGTCTCTGATTAGGACCATCACTAAGCAATCATCCAGAAAATTGTAACTATGGCCATTACGCAACTGCAGAAAGGTTTCACCAGGATGGTAATTTTGTAAACATGCAAAGCCATGATGAGTTTATGTCAAACTCAACTGTAAATGCAGGTCTCTTTCAGAGACTAAACCACCTGTGACTTTGGCACAGAGAAATATAAAAGTAAGCCTCCTGTACATATAATGAACACAATCCGGTGTCCTGACTGCTGCCAACACCTGGGCCAGAGACAGTAGCTTGACAATCCCACTGAACAGAACTGGCTGACACGGCACAAATCCAGAATTTAGTTGGTTCCTCACTCTACATTTTTCACCATAGAATACTAGGAGTTGTAACTTTGCCATCTTCAGGGAAAGGGACGGATCCTTTGGCCCCAAAGAGGACCCTATCCCCTTCTTCCAGAAGTACTTAAGACGCCAACTGAAACAAAAATTACCCTGGCAATGGTAGCTGGAGAGTCTACAAATTGTTGACTAAAAACATTCAAGTCGTAATGATCCTGGTGAAAAACTGGGTGGTGGAAAAAAGCCTGTTCCACTTCACTTTATCTTCCACAAACATACTGCGGTGGCACGTGCCTACTGAGATGACAAAGGGATAAAATATATGGACCAGGGGTGTGGAACTTATTAAAATATCTATTTGCCCATGGGACTGGTTGCTTCTTAAATCTACTTGTCTTGGAAAAAAATCTACTGGTGTCTTTGGTGCCATGTAGTGCGGTGACAAATTATGCCTGCAATCTCATTATGTAAGAGCTCTGATAATAGCCTCTCCGATTGTACCAGGGCTATTGCTATAGTAGGGCTTGGATACTTGCCATTTCAATCCCTACTAAAGCAATTTCCTTATTTTGCCACCTTCCTGCAGATCTACATACTGGGGCTGGAGGAAACAGTGAGCAATAGTTCCACAGCTGGAATGCCTTTGAATCTGCAAACCACCTACTAACTTCCATGTTTTAAGGATTTTCACCAACTCTTCTCTAATATTTTACCCATAATGAGAAAGGTTGGAAATTTACTCCTGACAATGGCAGAAGTAGAAGTTCTTCCAGGGTTGCGGAAAAAAAGTGGTTGGAGGGAAAGTGAACTTGTAAACACTCAACAGATTTTTACATGAGCAAGGTTACACATGCATATTTGCTCGTGCTAAAATACAGTTCACAAATATTTTCTAGTAGTACGATTTCCTGGTATACTTTTGTAAGTTCTTATGGATTCACAAAAGCCACTATTTTGAAGACGTATACCAGGGGTGCACTTTTAGGACTTTCTTTAAGAATTGAGACCCTAATTAGGTCTGGTGTTAACAAGGACATCTTGTTTTAATTAAACTACTATTTTTCTCTCTATCGGCTGGCTTTACTGTGAGTGATCGCATTCTGCTCTTCCACAAGGAGCATATTGGCACACAAAGTAGTTTTGTTCAGTGCCAGGAACTACTGTGACAATCGGTGGCATAATGAAACTCTGGAGGATCCCCCTTGCAAAGAAAATGGAGCCTCCCCCCACCACCCTCCAGACTCACTCAGGGCAGGTGCTGTGCTAAGGGGTCCCCCTGAAGGGGGGCTGCTGGGCCTTTATTACGCCACTGGTGGCAAGATGTGCTTTTTGAGACAAAACGTTTTTTTTTTTCCTTCTTGCCAGTGTTTGTTACAATGGTGGGGGCCTGGAAGCTCCCACAAGAAAGCATTACCAAAGCCATGTCAAAACAAGACACACATTGATGAAACCAAAAGACTACCAAAAAATGTCAGATTGGTTGGCTTTGCCAGTGCTTGTTTATTTTCATGCTTCCCACAATCTTGCTGAAAATGGTTACACTGATTTTCCATTAGGAATATTTTTGGGAAATACTAGCGTGTACCAACACATTTTACTGAATGACGCTTCAAAGAAATAGCACCTAAAAGTTCATAGTAGCGAAACGTTTTTCTTTCATACTTTTGAACATTTTATTTTGAAAGCAAAGAATCATGGCTCTTGCTTAGAAGCTTCTGCTAACATTTGCATCTAATCAGAGTGCATTCTGGGAGCATTATACATAGCCTCATATTGTTAAACGTTTCGAACGTGTGTACACTGTTTTTTTGTGTTTTTTACTGGAACCAATGTCAGTAGTAGTAGTAAGGCAGTGTGACCTTAACATATTTGTTTACAGCGCTCACTCTAATATATATATATTTTTTTTTATTGAACCATAAATACAAGTTCGAACAGCATTGACACATGGACACACATTGTACCTCAACTGCAGACAGACCCCTCTCTGTAAACTGGCAGCCAAAGGGTTTGTGCTGCAGGGGGTTGGGCTGGATAAAATAAACTTGTTGCCTTTGACCCCAAACAATATGTCCCGGGTGTCGGGCAATAGGAATTCCACATCCCTGATGGACTATAAGAGAGCTGCTTGGATTTTTTTTCTCCATCAAGATAGGTGGGGATTAGGGGTGGGAGATGGGAGCTTGATTTAGCAAAGACGTTTCTCCTCATGGGCTTAAGTCATAAAAGGAAGGACTACCCAGAGGCTTGGGGACAAAACAAATTTTTGGCTTGAAACACTAAGAAAGGTTACTAACTGAAAGATGTTTTGGGGTCTAGCTGGTGCCACTCGGTCTCAAACCAGCAATATGATTACAAGTGTGTCTGTTTCTTTACTGTGGGAACACCTAGTCCATTAACAGATCGAAGGAGGTTACTGTCACTAAATGGCAATTATATTACCTGCTCGTGGGTCTTCTTTTTCAATTTCAAAGTCAACAATCAATTCTGTCTCTTCGAGGAAGGACTAGTGTATGTAGTGTTTTAGTAGTTTCAATGAAGTCTCTGGCAAGATTTGCTCAGTAACCTCTTTGATCGAGTTGAGCAGAGACGGATATTCAAGGATGCCTGAGCCAGTAGAAAGCTTGTCATCAAACACACTGATAAATGACCTTCTCCTAGTACTGAAGACATCTGACACCTTGTCATTGTAGGACAACAACCTTTTTCCTTTCAGAATAGTTGTCATCAACAGTACAGCTGAGCTGAGGGCAAAGATTTCCACAAACAAAAACAGTGCCATCCCCAAGTTGGCTGGATGTGTTGTCAGAGATACAGTTGCAACAAGGTCAAAATTCAACAATCCCAACATTTCTGCTTGGGTACCCAGGGATCCATGTGGAGAAATGGGCTCTTGGTCCAACAGCTGACCTTATCCCCATAGCTGCTGAAGCTTTTCCACCTCCCAGTGCTGCGCCTTTTAAGGGCTCCATTTTTTTTTTTGTACAAAAACGTTTACAGGCCAAATGTAAGCCCTTTTTTCCACCATACCCTGAGGATGCTAAAGCTACCCAGGGACTGAGGATTCCCCTAAAGGGAACAGAGAAAGCTAAAATTCAGAACATTTTATTTTTTGCTGGATAAACTGGAAAAAGTGATGTGTTTTGATGCATATGTTTAGCATCGACAAAAGGTTTCTGGTGCTAAAATCATTCTCTACCCAGCTTTAGGTAGCAAACACAGTTGTAAAAGAAAATTTGTTTGTTTTTTCCCACAGTTTTTGCAACTTTTAACAGATATGTCATTTTTACTATTTTTTCTGCTTCAATCTACTTGCAATGTGTGGTGAAAACTAGTGTGAAACCCATTGATGAACCTGGAAAACTATACATTTCTGAAAACTAGAAAAAAAAGAAATCAGAATTCAGTAAATGTTTGTGCAGATTGCTCAAGGTTTTCCAAAATTAACTAACTGTTAGATAGAAACCATAATGAAAACAAGTAAGATTGTGCCCTGATGACAGAATTACAAAAGTAACATACCATTACTTCTGGTTGCGAGGATATATATTGTTTGTTGGTTATCCAAAAACATGCAATACTTCAAGCCAATAACGGAGCTGCTGCAGCTTGAAATGATTTTTTGTTGCATACCAACCATGCAAGACATCATAATGTAATATTTAATGAATGAAAAAGGAATATGAAGGTAACCTATATATTTCCTTATTTTAGGAAAGTGGTTATTTGTACACTGCAGGACTTGGGGTTACTCATCCTATTATGTGATTCAGAGAACATTTTCTTTATCACTAGATTATACTTTGAATTCAATAACGGTGCCCTGTAAATCTCAAACTCGGGCTAAAATCACACATTTTCCTCACATTTCTGCAAGGAAACTTTGTGAAACTTCTGGAATCTCTGAAAATCCACACAGCGTTCCCACACTTCTACATATCAAATTGGTACACTGTTCTTGTAGGTTGGCCTTGCTGGCACAATGGGAGAAGTTCACTCCCACTCCACCATGTTTTTATTTTTCCAGACCATGTTTTCTATGCCCAGGGAAGAGCTCTCCCCCTGTCAGCCTTAAAGTAGTTAATAAAAAAATCCCCAGGTGGACTAGTTGGCTTTCTGATCCCGAGGGTGGAGCATACTGGGTATAGACAAACCCTATCTATTCCTTTGCCTGAGTCAAAGGCTGCTGTGCCTGGTGTGTGCTTTCTGGCCCCCAGAGGGACTGCCGGGGTATAAACACCCAATATGCACCTCAGGAGGAACAGAAAAACTCCTGTGCCTGGGGGTGGGGGAGAATGATAGGCCCTCACCCCAGAAGGAGGCGGCTCACCTCAAAAAGAAAATAAAAAAACATTGCCTTGTGGGTACAGGGATTTGACTAAGGTGAACACCTCTCTATTGCCCCTTCCCCCTTCCAGGAATACATGCTTTACCCCCACAGGATGATACCACATATGCTTTTACCACATAGGTAAGTTAACCATAGGTCTGTACTTTACCATGCGCTACTTTACCATGCAGGTAAGAATTTGTTTTTTAATGACATTGTTATGTCATTTAAAACCAAAAAGAGTATTTAAGGATTATAGGGTAAGGGTTAGCAGTTAAGGCTGGTAAGAGTTTTAAGGTTTTTTTTAGGGTTCATAGATAACTAAGGATATGGGGTAATAAGAGTTTTTTTTTTTTTTAACAGTTTAGGTACGGACAAACATAAGTGTAGAAAGGGGTAAATGTAAAATAAGTAGTAGAGAGAGAAACTATATAAACAATATATATATATATATATATATATATATATATATATATATATTTATATATATATACATATATATTTATAAAGAAAGAAAAAGGGGGATTAAGGAGTTTTCTCTAAATTTTATATATTTCACTAAAGATCAAGGTTACATTTTCAGGACACGGAATCCCTTTAAGCCCAACCAGAGCACCTCTTAACATAAACTTCTCAAAAACGGCTAAAAGGATTCACACCACATCACAAAAAGCACCCTTCCTGAGTAAAGTTTTCACTTTTCACCAAAATCAGTCTAATTCCGTTTCTGTGTCTGAAAGCAAAGTTTCTTGTGGAAATGAACAAGTGAAATCAAGGTTTGAGAACCCAACCCCTTTTTCTTGGCCCCCTTTACAGATCAACATAGAACTTTCCAGGAAAGAGCTTAGGTGGATGACCTTTTTTGAAAGGTTTTGTGCACATCAGTCAGACAGCACCAAATTTATTAAAGAACCTATGAACTAACTATAACTACACAGTTGAGACTGCCACTGTGTAATATGTGTGTTATTATCAGTCAATACCGCTGTAATTGTGGGGTAACACGTTTTAATGTCTGCAGGGTAAAGGCATACATGGAAAAGATGACCAAGTTACTTACCTTTGACAACGCATTATCTGGTAGAGACTATCTAGCTGTAGATTCCTTACCTTAGAATTTCCTGGTACCACCTTGGAATCGGGAGGTTTTTCTGAACAATACTCATGCATGCGCCATCATTCGGATCTGCGTGGTGTCGTTGGAGCCGTCTTTGACATCACAGTCACCTATAAAGGCACCTGCCAGGCAGGCGCACGTCAGTTCCTTTTCCACTAACTTCCACGCCAGAAGCACAGAGCCATGTCAAGAACAGTTTGTCTGTGCAAAAACTAGGGCCCTGAAAGGGACAATCCCTGATCATTTCAGTTCTGTCCGCAGACGTGTGCGCTGGGAAGGAAGGCATAGGTGGGTGTAAGGAATCTGCAGCTAGTTACAGTCTCTACCAGATAATGTGCTACCGAAGGTAAGTAACTTATTCATCTGATAGAGACTTCTAGCTGCAGATTCCTTACCTCAGAATATACACCCAAGCCATAACCTCCTGGTAGTGGGCTACAGACAGATGTCCTTAAAATAGAAAGTCCTGTAGGACCGAACGGGCAAAATGCCGTCTCTACAGACCTGATTGTCGAGGCAGTAGTGTCTTGCAAATGTTTGCAATGATGTCCACGTTGCTGTCTGACAGATATCCAGAACTGGAACAGCTTGTGCTAGCGCAGTGCTAACAGCCTTGCCACTGGTGGAATAAGCCCTCAGGAGGCTGCTTCTTGGCCAGTGTGTAGCAGATCTTAATGCAGTGAACAACCTAGCGTGAAATGATTAGTTTCTGCACTGCCAGACCCTTCTTTGCTCCCACATACCCCACAAAGAGTTGGTCATCCACCCGGAACTCCTTTATGTAGTCAAGGTAGAACGACAATGCTCTTTTTGGGTCCAGATGGTGGAGTCACTCCTCTTCTTTAGAGGGATGCTGTGGAGCAAAGAAGGTGAGCAGGGTGATGTTTTGACCCAGGTGAAATGGGGTCACCAACTTGTCTGGGAACATAGTGAGATACAGCGGCTTGGATGAGAGAGGCTGCATCTCACTCACCCTCCTGGCAGATGTAATTGCCACTAAGAAGGGTGTCTTGAAGCTGAGCAGCTGGAGGGGACAGTTATGTAGTGGTTCAAAGGGAGCACACATGAGAAATGTGAGAACTAGATTAAAGTCCCACTGAGGCATAACAAAGGGCGGAGGGGGAAACATATGTACAAGACCTTTGAGAAATCTATGTACAGTCGGTGATTTGAATAATGAAGGCTGATCAGGCAGCCGAAGGAATGACGATAAGGCGGAAAGATAACCTTTGAGAGTCCCATGGCAGAACCCTTCTGGGCAAGGGATAAGATAAAGAAAAGAATGTCAGAGTGAAAGAGGATCAATAGATCTTTCTGTACAATAATTTAAAAATTGTTTTCAACCACAGGAGGATGCCGTCTTAGTGAAGGGACGCATGGCTGCTAGAATAACTTTACAGACTTGGGGAGGAAGGTCGAAGGATGTTAAATGTTGCCACTCAATCTCCCCTGCTGCTGCAACAGAAGACCTTCTCGAAGGGGCGGCCAGATCGGAGGACTGACACTCATTGTCAGATGCTCGTGATACCAGACTCTTCGTGCCCAGTCCACAGCCACCAGGATTACTTGGGCCCTGTCGTTCTTGATCTTCTTGAGAACTCTGGGCAGAAGTGGTATGGGCGGAAAGGCATTCAGGAGGCCTAGAACTCCACTCCCAACAAAAACAGTCACATGCGAGTGCTGCCTTGGAAACTCCAATGCGCAATACTGCTAACATTGCACTTTCTCTGCGGAGGCGAACAGATCTAACTAAGGCTCTCCCCACTGCTGAAAAAGTCCTTGCGCCACCTCTGGGAAGAGACACCAGTTGTGATCCGCTAGGCATCAACGGCTGAGTTTGTATGCCCTGGCGTTCAGAGAACCTGCCAGTTGTTGAACCGCCAGGGTTACACCTTGCTGTACTAGCCATGTCCAGGTATGCAGGGCCTCTCGACAAAGGGTCCAGGACCCCACACAGCCCTGCTTTTTGCAGTAGCATATTGCAGTGGTGTTGTCCACAAACACCTGCACCATCTTCCCTTTTACAACTGAAAGAAATTCTTTCAATGCTAGTCGGATCAACCAGAGCTCCAGTAAGTTGATATGGAGTCTGGAGTCTACCTGAGACCAGA
Organism: Pleurodeles waltl; assembly: GCF_031143425.1. Classification (NCBI taxonomy): domain Eukaryota; kingdom Metazoa; phylum Chordata; class Amphibia; order Caudata; family Salamandridae; genus Pleurodeles; species Pleurodeles waltl. The sequence continues at coordinate 613,957,625 of NC_090439.1, forward strand.
GGCCTATGATCTCCACCTCTCCCAGGTTGTGGCCCCATCCCAGAAGTGACGTATCTGTCAGTACTGTGTACTCTGGTTGGGGAAGGGAGAGGAGTCTGCCTCTGACATAATCCCAGTTCACTAACCACCACTGCAGATCTTTTGCAGTTCCCTCCGAGATCTGAACTGTGTCAGTGAGATTACCCTGATGCTGTGCCCACTGGAACTTCAGGTCCCACTGCAGAGCCCTCATATGCCATCTCACCGAAATCCACGATAGAGGCCGAAACAATGGAATCATAACATGAATATGACTCGTATGACAGACTGTTGACAAGGGGTCATTGAGAAGCCCAAGGACTTGGCCATAGCCCGGGAGTCCTGAAAGTGCTCCAGCGCCAAGTCTGCCTTTTCACCAAAAAGGCGGGACACATCGAAGGGCATGTCCATAAGGTTTGCCTAGACATCTGGTGAAACGCCTGATGTATGAAGCCAAGCGTAACAACGAAGGGCCACGGTCGACGAAATCGCTCTACCCAGTAAATCATTTGTGTCCAAACCGCACCTGATAGTAAACTTAGCTGCATCTCTCCCATCTTTGACTGCTTGTGAGCGAGTGTCCCGCACGCCCTCCGGGATCTGAGGCAACTCCTGCACCATTGTATCCCATAAAATATCCAAATAGGCTTGAGGTGTTTACTGACCTCAATGCCAGGCTGGAGGAAGAAAACATCTTCTAGCCAAGCCGGTCCAGCCTTTTGGATTCCCTACCCGGGGAAGGGGAAGGAAAGGTGCCATGGGAAGTGGAGGCTTGGAACATCAAGCTCTCAGAGGTGGGGTGGTGTGTGAGGAAGCGAAGATCACTTGGAGCTGGGCGATGGCAGAGGCAATTGTCCAATTTACAGGTGCCCCTGTGGTAGGTGTGGATCATGTCCCCAGCATGACATCCGTGAGGGCTTCATTAAAGGGTAACATCTGTTCTGATGTGGAAACCCCCAGATGAAGCACCTCAGTCAGGAGGTTACTCCTGACCAGCAATGCAGGCAAATCTAGGTCCAGGACCTCAGCTGCCCTACGCACCACCATAGCATACGATGCTCCCTCCTCTGTAGCCACCGTAGGAAGTGGGGAGTATGTCAGTATTTGGAGAGGTGTCCAGTCCACTGGCCTCTCCTAACTCCTCAATCCAATTAATTTGATCCAACTGAGGCTCCAGAGGGTCCTGAGACCCCTCCCATCCCTCACCAATGCCTAGCTGATCACAGAAAGGCTCAGGCAATGATTTGGCACCTGTTGGCACTGTCAGCATCAGCGTCTTGCGAGGCCGTTCCAGCTTATCGGGTATTATAATGGGGCTCGCGCTACCAGTGGGCGCCGGTGGCGAGGGCAGCATCGACGTTGGGAGCAACACTGGAGGAGGCAGACTATGTGGATTCGGCATCGTTCCGGATCCAATATTGGCTCCAAAAGACCCCATCACTCCAAAGCCACCAGCGTGCAATCTGATGGGGCCCCTGCTGACCCCACAGGGCCCAATGGCGCACTGGCAGGGCCAGCCTTTTCAAATACGAGACGCATGGCCACGTAAAACTCCGAGTTGCGCGGGGATCGCTTTGGCTCACGGAAAGGAGGGGATGCTTGAAGTCAGCCCTGGCAACAGTTCCAGAGAACCGTGCCTCGAACGTCCATGGTCCTGAAATGCCTTGTCGGCCAACAGGCGAGGTGAAGGTGAAGTCCACTTGGACTTCTTCTTGTGCCTTTTCCCCATGTACTCGGAGGACCTCAAGTGGGACAAAGAGGATTTTCCTTCTTGACCGTGAACGTGACCTCCCAGGAGTCGCGTCAGCTGATGTTGACTGTCAGGCCGCCATGAGCTTTAGGGACCGCTAGTTTTCAGAGCCATTGCCCGGCAGTCAGAACACAACTTCGAGTTGTGGTCTCGGTCCAAACAACAGAAACTAACCTTATCGGGGTCCATCACTGACATGGTGCGGAGGCAGGTGGAACACGGCTTGAACACAGTCTTCCTAGATGTCATCTCTCACAGACAGAAAAAAATCTTCGACAAAAAGGTCAAAAAAGGTCTGTCAAAAAAGAAAGAGGGTAGCTCGATTCCGGATCTGCGCTTTAACTGGCACGGAAGGAAAAGAATTGACGTACGCACGCCTGGGTGGCAACTGTGACATCACAGATGGCTCCAACGACGCCATGCAGATCCAAACAACGCCACCGAAGGGCGAGCACAAGCGTATTGCTCAGCAAAACTTCCAGATTCCGAAGTGATGATAGGAAATTCTAGGGGATGAGGGAATGTCTTGTGTCCAAGGGTGGCAGGGAAGCATGGACCCATGACAAGGGAGGCCTTCGGCTCTCAACGGTAGCCTGTGTCCAGTGGAATGGAACCAAACTTGGGAATCATATGTTTGATATAATCCCCAATCAGGGATCCACTAGGGAGAGAGCCCCTAGAAAGGGTACATTGTCCCCTTTTTAACCCTGCCTCTCCCTTGATCATCTGTTTGGTGGCAGACTTATGCTCTCAGCTAGCACCAAACAAAAGTAAAACACAGCATTAGTACATTCTGTTTCACTTTAGTTTCCCTGTGACATCAGTGCGCTACTTGTCATATTAAAACGAAAATCATAGAGCTCAGGACACGAGTCAAGACTTTGATTTCAGAAAAGAAAGCCTTTCTAATATTTTCACCATAGCTATTTTGGACGTCCACCTCACTGTGAAGGTAGTGCGGTGGACGTCAATGGGAAGTCCAGCTCACTAAAGGAGTTAACCCTTGTGTCCAGATGGTAAGTCAGTGTGAGGCTACTTCTCCAGGTTGTGGGAAAGTCAGTGCTTATTCAGCAGTTTTTGGGGACATCTGTGTACCGGGGTTCTCTGGGAAAGTCAGTGGTTATTCAGCAGGATTGTAGTGACTTCTGTGTCCCTAGGGACTAGGTTACTGCTTCATTCCAATTGAAAAAAACAAGTAGCTAAACAAGTAGTTTCCTCTGCACTCTTGAATCTCTAAATGCAGCTAGGTCTAGAAACATTTACACACTCACACATAAACATACACTTCTTCTGTTGACTGTTGTTAACAGTTCCGAATAGCATCTAAGGACTAAACCGTTTTCAGTTTGAAATAAGAATCAATTCTAAAACTAATTTAATCATTTTCCACCTCTTCATTCCGAAGCAAGTGTGAATCAGTTGCCATTTTCCTAATAGTAATAACGAGTTTGCATTTAACAAATACATGCAATTGATGAGTTACAGAACCTACCTGATATGTGATTAAGTGGAACACTGCTTCATGTTCATAATGGTATATAATAAGGGTATATGTTAATATGAACTTAGTCTTATCTTCATAAATTCATACCTTAATTGTGAATCTTTTGAGATATTCACGTGCATTCCCAAAGTATACAATCAATAATAACCAAAATGTGAGAATAAATCGCCTTTGTCACAATAATACTATAACGAGCCTCAACCTGCACTGCAAACTCAGACATTCACTTTATTCATTTTTTAACACTGCAGCAGTGAACTGAAAGGACATTGAATTCTAATTTACGGTTCACTTATCCAATCAAAATAAAGGCGTAGGGCAACCTACGTATCATAGACTCTATGAAATTGATACTGTTTTACCATGAAAGGAAAGGTATGTCTAAAGATATATGATGTTCCATGTAGCCATGACAATACCAAGCAAATGTTAATGGTAGCAATATGCACCATGTTGATTTAATATTGAACTCTCTCATAATGATCTCAATTGTTAGAGATTGAATTAAGCAAAAAAAGTCTACTTATGTGGATACTTCAGAGGCATCCACAGATATTATCATATCATATATGTTCAGGTACACCATAAATTAACAAGACCACAAACTATAATTTTGTAAGATCACAGTACTGGCTCCACATTATTAACTCCATCCCATGCGCTGAAACCTTCTAACAAGAGCATCAAATACAACTTTGTAATATCACAGTACTGGCTCTACAGAATAGCCTCCATGGCATGCGCCAAAACCTTTTTAAGGCCTTCACAAACACCTGTGCATTTTTCTTTTTCAGCACGATTTGGACACAAATGTATTACTTATCACAAGTCCCAAAAGTTTACAGCTGGTTACTCTAAATAGTTTGGTTGTATTAATAAAACAATTCCTTTTCCTTTTCACTTGGCTAAAGTAAATTATTTAAGCTCAAATTTACTGTACGAACATTAGATTTTTCAAGGTTGTATACAGTGAATAATGCAATCCAATAAGGGTGTTATACACAGGCATGTGGAATTCCTATCTTGTTTGGGGTCAAGGGCAACAAGTTTTTATGTTCACTTTGCCCTTGGGACAAGTAGGCCCAACCCTCTGCAGCACAAACCCTTTGGCTGCCTGTTTACAGAGAGTTCCACTCTCTGCAGTTGAGGTAATGTGTTTCCAAAAGATAATGCTGTTCGAACTTGTATTTATGGTTCATTATTTGAAAACCTTAATTATTAGGTTGAGTGCTGTAAATAAATGTTTTAAGGTCACACTTCACTACTGACGTTGGTTCCAGTACAAAAAAAAAAAAAAAACGTGTATACACATGTTTGAAAAGTTTAGGCTATGAGGCTAAGTATAATGCTCCCAGAATGCTCTCTGATTAGATGCAAATGAAGTGTCAATTAGTAAAATGTTTTGATGCATGCTAGTATTTCCCAAAAATATTTCAAATGGAAAATCAGTGTAACCATTTTCAACACAATTATGGGAAGCATGAAAATAAACAAACACTGACAAAGCCAACTGATCTGACATATTTTTATAAGTCTTTTAGTTTCATCAATGCGTGTCTTGTTTTGACATGGCTTTTGTAACACTTTATTGTTGTGGGAGCTACCAGGCCCTCAACATTGTAACAAACACTGGCAAAAAAAAAAAAAACGTTTTTGAACTCTAAAAGCACACGTTGCCACCAGTGGCATAACAAAGGCCCCGCAGCCACCCTCCAGGGGGCCCCTTCAGCACAGCACCTGCCCTGAGTGAGTCTGGAGAGGCGGCTCCTCCATGTTCTTTGCAAAGGGGCACCCTCCAGTTTCGTTACGTCACTGATTGCCACTGTTGTTCCTGACACTGAACAAAACTACTTTGTGTGCCAATATGCTCCTTGTGGAAGAGAAGAATGCGATCACTCACAGTAAAGCCAGCCGAAAGAGAGAGAAATAGAAGTTTAATAAAAACAAAATGTCTTTGTTAACACCAGACCTAATTAGGGACCAAGACCCACATGTAGGTAGCTTTTTGCATGTCGCAAACAGCGACTTTCGCTGTTTGCGACGTGCAAAAAGCACATTGCGATGCACAAACCCCGTTTTGCGATTCGGTAACCTGGTTACCGAATCGCAAAACGGGTTTGCGACTCGCAATTAGGAAGGGGTGTTCCCTTCCTAATTGCGACTCGCAGTGCAATGTAGGATTGTTTTGCGAACGCGGGCGCAAACCAATCGCAGTTTGCACCCATTTCAAATGGGTGCTAACACTTTCACAAAAGGGAAGGGGTCCCCATGGGACCCCTTCCCCATTGTGTTTTTGTTTTTGTAATGCATCTCGTTTTCCTTTAAGGAAAACGGGCTGCATTACAAAAAAAAACCACAAAAAAAAACGGCTTTATTGAAAAGCAGTCACAGACATGATTATTCATGAGGTGTGCATTTGCGAAGCCCTTGCGAATCACAGATGGTGTCAGGGACACCATCCTACATTCGGATTTGCGACTTGCAATTTGCGGGTCGCAAATCTGAACCTACCTACATGTGGCCCCAAATTCTTAAAGAAAGTCACAAAAGTGCACCCAAGGTATATGTCGTACCCTTATAAAATATTTGTGAACTGTATTTTAGCATGGGTAAATACGCATGTGTAGATTTTCTCATGTGAAAATCTATTGAGCATTTGCAAGTTCATTTTCCCTCCAGCCACTTTCTTCCCAACCCTGGAAGAAGTTCTAATTCTGCCATTGTCAGGAGTAAATGTCCAACCTTTCTTATTATGGGAAAATATTAGAGAGAAGCTGGTGAAAATCTTTAAAACATGCAGGTTAGTATGTTTGCAGACTCAAAGGCATTCCAGCCCTGGAACTATTGCTTACTGCTTCCTCCAGCCACAGTATGCAGATCTGCAGAAAGGTGGAAAAATAAGGAAATTGCTACAGTAGGGATTGAAACTGCAAGTATTCAAGCCCTACTATGGTAGTAGCCTGGCATAATCAGAGAGGCTATTATCAGAGCTCTTACATAATGAGATTGCTGCCATAATTTGGCGCCACACTACATGGCACCAAAGGGACAAGTAGATCTTTTTACAGGACAAGTAGATTTGAGAAGCAGCCTGTCCTGTGGACAAGTAGATATTTTAATAAATTCCACACCCCTGTATACAAGTAACAGATCGTCTGTATAGAATCTGCTAAGTACAGAGCCCTAGTTAGAGGCACTTTCCTTCAAATCATCATAGAGCAACTCTTCAAAATAACAGGGGCATGTGACCACAATTTTAAGTTATGTGCCCTCTGAACTGCGCTCTAGGTGCCATTTTAACATTTATCAGTTTAATTTGTCCACAGGTACAGGGATACAAGTCACTGATGTTTTGAGCAATTTCTCTCAAGGCGCTGTTAGAATTTGTTTGTTCCATAGACTTAATCTACTGGCGCTGTCAAAAGCAATTGCCTAGTCCATAAAGAAATGCACAGTGCAGTGGTGCCTCTCCCACCAAGATTTCAACTAGGTAACCCTTTCCGTTGCGTTCCTTTCCTGCAGACAGCAGGGAGTGGTCTGACGTCATAGTGCTTGTGTGAGTCAGATCTCCCCCAGCCGTCCTCACACACTGGCCAGGAAATTCCTCTGGTGTGGGCACCAGAGGTATTCCCTCTGGCTCGGGAGTTGGGGACAGCTTCCCCACCTCCCGACGAGGGTTTTGTTTTTCAGGGAAGTGATGACCAGTTTGCACAGAGCACTGACGTAATTTCTCTGAAAACTATAGTGAAACGAGCCAATCAGGTAATTTCACTTTCTCTGCATCTGTACTATCTCCGCCCCCAGCACCGATCCAGATGGGAGAAGTATTGTTGGAGGGGGGAGAATCCCCTCTCTACAATGGTACCCCTCCCAAGTAGATCCCTGCTTGAGGATCATCCAAGGAGGGTGATCCCCAAAGATGGACCCACTCCACTAGACACCAGGGAGGGGGAAGCGGCCCCCTCGAAGGGGATTTTTCTCCCCATTTTTGTTTTGGCCCATTTTCTGTCTTGCTGGCGCCCTGGGGGGTAGCCTCGATCTGTCCCCCTGGGTGCAGAAAGCCCACTAGACACATATAGGGGTTTGGGGCTGCAAAAAATAGGCAAGGCAGTGTCCCTACCCTTCCCAAACACAAATGGGTAGTCTTTCTGCCCTCCCTGAGAAGCAGATGGGGGTTATTACCTCCAATCTGCCCCCCCCCCCACAGGGAGAGGAGGGGGAGAAAGCCCACTAGACACCAGAGACTATTTTTTTGTTAGTGTAGGGTGGGGCTGCCCAGAATGGACATGGCAATGCCCCCACCCCTAAAAGATAGGCCACAGTCTTTCTGCACCCCTTGGGAGCAGATGGGGCTTATTGCCCCTGATCCACTCTCTGAAAGCCCATTAGGCACCAGAAAATATATATATTTTAAAAATATGGGGTGGGGGCATGGCCATGTTCCAACCCCAAGCAAATGGAGACAAGGCCCCCCTTGTGAGACAGATGGGGTAATTACCCTTGATCTGTCACCTGTGGAGGGGGGACTCAGACAGCCCACTAGATGCCAGGAAAAAAAAAAAAAATAGAGGGGGTAACAGTCTTTCTGATCCACCCCCGCAGACTAAAGCATCTCATTCCAATGGCAAGCAAGAGGACATTTGACTCTTTTGGGTTTTGATTTTACATATGAGCCAAGACAGTTCGGCTAACTCCCAATATAGTCCCACTTGCAATGGCAAGCAGCTGCACTTTTTTAACTTGGGTATGCTGCCAGCTGGAAAAACCTACCACACCCAGACACGTCTGAAAACGAAACAGCTGAGGGAATCCAGGGTGGTGTGTCCTGCAAACCTCCAACTTTGCCTGAAATCAAGCATTTTCCCTACATTTCTGTGATGGAAGCCTCTGGTATCCACATGAATTCACAAAATTCCAACCACCTAGCATTGCCCCATCTGTACCAATACAAATGCTGCCCCACTAGTGTGTCTGCCCAAAGCAGTCAGCCTGAAAACATATGGAAAACAAAAACGACCCTTTTAGACCTGCTTTGGTTCCCCATCAATTTCTACATGTTTGTGGGCATTCCCTGTCGCAGGCACTTGGCCCACCTATACAAGTGAGGAATCATTTTTATCAGGAGACTGAGGGAAACGCTGGGTGGTAGGAAACTTGCAGACACAGTGACCCTACACAGAAATGTGAGGAAAATGTGTTTTTTTTTAAAGTTAAATTTGAGGTTTGCTGAGGATTCTGGGTAAGAAAGAGTTGGGAATCTAAGCAAACCACACCTCCCTTGACTCCCCTGGGTGTCTAGTTTTCAGAAATGTCTGGGTTTGGTAGGTTTCCATAGATGGACCCCAAACACAGGACCAAAAACGCAGGTGCCCCACTTGCAAACACAGGTCAATATGTTTTGGCCCGTACCCTGTTGCAGGCACTTAGCCCACCTACACAAATGAGGTATCATTTTTATCGGGAGACTTCGGGGAATGCTGGGTGGCAGGAAATTTGTGGGTCTCCTCAGATTCCAGAACTTTTCACCACAGAGATTTGAATCAAATGTGTATTTGTTGACAAATTTTGAGGTTTGCAAGATATTCTGGATAACAGAACCTGGTGAGTGCCCCACAAGTCACCCCATCCTGTATTCCCCTAGGTGTCTAGTTTAAAAAGAAATTATAGGTTTTCTAGGTTTCCCTAGGTGCTGGCTGAGATACAGCCCAAAATCCACAGCTAAGAACACTGCAAAAATGGGTCCGTTTTTATTGGAAAAATGTGCTATGTCCACATTATATTTTGGGCCGTTCCTGTCACAGGCATTCGGCCTACCCACACAAATAACGTACCATTTTATTGGGAGACTTGGGGGAACAAAGAACAGTAGAACACGTGTTGTTGTCAATTGTCTTTCTCTGCATTTGTGCCTTCTAAATTTAAGACAGTGTGTAAGATGCCCTCTAGAGCTAGTATGAGTACTCCCAAATTCAGAGATATGCAAATAATCACTGCTTCTAAACTCTGTATCTTGTGCCCATACCAGAAATACATAGGTTTCCTTGATACCTATTTTTCATTCTTTATATATTACCAAATGAATTACTGTATACCCAGTACACAATAAAAACCCACTGCAAGGTGAAACTCAAGTTATCGGCTCTGGGTACTTCAGGATGTTGGTGAACCAACAAGCCCTATATATCCCTGCAACCAGAAGGTTCCAGCGGACATAACAGTATATATTGCTTTTGAAAATCTGCCATGGACAGAAGAAGTTACAAATCAAAATATAGGCACAAATGGCTGTTTTTTTAACTCAATTTGAATATTTGTTTTTTATTTCAACTATTACTTTCTGCAAGAAAACCTGGAAGGATCTACACAAATAACCCCTTGCTGAATTAAGAATTATGTCTTGGGATCCTCTATTGGTTTCACATCCATTTCTACCACTACCTGGACTGAGGTTGGAAGCACAACAAAATGGAAAAATGGCCAGTAAAATGCCGAAACTGTGTTGAAACATTTGGTATTCTGATTCACGTTTTTCTGTTCCTGAAAGCTGTGAATATGGTGATTTTATCACAGCAACCCCTTTGTTGATGCCATTTACAAGGAACAAAATGGGGGCATATTTAGAATGTGATGTTGGAAAAAAAGGATGTAAATGTGGTGCGGAGTCCAATCAAATCAAGTACATTCCAGAGGAGGTGTAATGAGTAAAAGACGGACACCTGGCTGCTAAACACAAAGCATGGACCCTGAATAACATGTCTATCAAAGGCTATACACTTAAAAGTGGAATTATGTAGTCTTGTGCCATGCTCAGGTAACAGGTTATGCAAATCACTTTTACAACTCAATCCATAGAAAGAACCGAAACAATGCCCGGAGAACAGGGTTAAAGTGTTGCCGTAGGCAGAGGAAAGTATTCCAGAAGCTGACCTCATATGGTAAAAAAGAACAATCTGATTCTATAACAGATATTTGATGCGTTTGTGTGCAGTGATTTCGAAAACCATTAATTTTGGTTAGGTATATCTCCAGACCAACAATGTAAAAGGATACAGAATTTAGCAGTGAATGTTGCTGTAGCTTCCATCTCTGCTGATAGGATGTGATGTTGTCATAAACAAAAGAATTGTGTAAAATTCCAAACCTCACAAAAATTGGATGGGCAGTCCCTCGAGGTACGCAGTATTTGCCATGTCCCTGCTAGTAACCACACAGACGGAGCATGAAAATAATATGTGCAGTGGGTCAGTGGAGCATTGCATCTTCAGGAAAGATTATTTGTGCTCAACTCTGCTCTCTATAAATTAGAATGGGACAAGTACCACTATTTTAAAATTTAAAAATAAGTATATTTCAGATGGCTTTGCGTAATTCCAAGTCATGGGTGGTATGTAAAAATGCCCAGTTGCCCTGTATAACCCAGACAGAACTCCACTTGATTTGTCCATTCAGTGATGCAAGTATTGAGGATTCTGGGAGGGGGAAGGTGCCAGGTCCAGACACACAAGTTAAGGAGTGCACCAGTTGTTGGAATTTCCGACACTGATATCGCAGCAAGTGAAATTTGTGACGTAGGGTGTCAAAAGATTTTAGGAGATCCCTGTGTATCAGGTTGATGTGTGCAGATATGCTTAACAATGTCCATGTCTCCCACTTGAAAAAGCAGCCCCAACTCACAGGTCCTACATTGTGCCAGGTAGGTGTGCCTTGCTTTGGATACGTTCATGCACCATAAGACATTTGCGGAGCAGACTCCAGGGGACCAGCATTGTTTCTGACAGTGGGAGGTTGGTTAAATCAAGGAAGCTGGCTTTTGTAACTTAGGCCTAGAAGACCTAGCATGTATCCAAGCAAGTGCTTTCAATGGTGGTCCACTTTCAGGGATTTTCACAGTCATGAATAGAGTATGATAGGTATAAAAGCAGATGCACCAAGATGTAAGAGTACAGGTAAAAAATAATGTCCTTTATTTGACTGTGCATTGTTTTCAATGTCAAAGTTGAAATCAAGCGGGGTGACGTCCTGAGCAGCTAACTGTAACACAGGACATCTACCAATTTGAATATTTGTACTCTGGCCTATAGCGGGCTGTGGTGACGACCACTGAGTATAGTCACTGTCCATCTGGGATGCAAGTGGCCTGAAGTTGCCTAAAACCATGTTTTCCAAACCTTTACTAAGAAACCTCTGAATTTCAAATTACTAAAGTGCCATTTAAGCCCATACCCGCAACTATCTTTCTAGTACCTCTAGACAAAGGAGGTAGTTAATCTTTGGCCTAAATAATTTTGTACCACACGAACAAGAAGTAGTTGACCAACGACAGCAATCTGGGAGTCAATGAGTTGGGACTTTTAAAGTAAAACATAATGTAACCTGTCTATACCATGATCTTGTAGAGCCTTGCAGTGGTGTCTACTCCCCCAACACAGTTCAACTGAGTAACTGCACTGAGACTGAATAAATGCCAAAGCTTCTAAGATTAGAGGGAATTATGAGGGTTAAAGTGGGCAGCACCTCCTCCTTCCATGGATGGACAAATGTTCTGACATGAAATTCCCCACAGTCAAGCTAGATCACCTGCTTTTAATAATATGCACTGCCTTAAGTAACTATTTTATATGTGTTCATGCAATGCACGGTTTTATATATAATGATTTTAATTAATCAAACATGAATTAAATAAAAGAAAAGTTAGGCTACCACATCACCATACAGCCATTTCACTTTTGCAAAAAAGTTTGAACACAAGTCTGTCACTGTTTGCTTTCCAAAGAGAAATTCCTATATGAAATAGATGAATGCTTTCTCTGCCAGCTGCTGTCTCGGTTCTCCTCAACCTGCCAGATGATGTCAGGTAGCACTCTTAGAAGGTTTCTGGATTTTCAGGCAGGTATGATGTCTACTTGGCAGACAGAAATAAGACTAGGAATAACCTTTCTGAGGTGCTTTACCAGCATCTTTGCTGACATCTTTATAATGCTGCTGTTCAGAAAAAACAGTGCAGCTGAAACAGAGTAGTGGATCTCTGCAGGGCCTAGATAATAGTGGCAGCTGCTCTACTGCAGAATATCCCAAACTGTTGGTCAAGAGCCACTAGTGGTCCGCAAGACTGTTTTTAGTGGGTCACAAATGTCCTAGTCCATATGTAATACTTAAAATGATTAGCCCTGTTTGTGCACCAGTGCAATAGTACTGAACAATGTACCCAAGTCCAGTTTTAAAACAAACTCTTGCTATTCCCAAGCAAGGCTCAGGCTGAATCGCTGATGCTATTTTTACTTCACAAAGCCATTTCAAATGAGCATGTGCTCACTGTACTTGCCCATACACAACCACACCACTTGTTTAGGACTTTCAAAACATAAACAGACAAATATAGATGTGGCCGAATGGTTAGAGCTGCCGACTTTTGATTTTGGGAACCAGGTTTGAGACCTGGCGTTGGCTCAACATCCTTTGATTCTGGCAAATCACTTAATCTACTGTGCTTATAATAAAATGAATCTGACCTTGTGCAATGTACCCTGGAGCTCATGTAAAATGCTCCAATGCTCTTGGGTCGTGTTGTTTGCACTTATTTTAACACAAAAATGCATATGCGGCCTTACCCCATATTCTTTGCTAAAATCACTAGTATCAAGACCAAGACTATTCAGATGCTTTGTGATCATAGTTCTTTGTGATCATAGTTAACAGATGCTACAGGCCAGCACCCCACTCTGGAAAGTGTTCTACTCCAGACTCCGGCAGAGTTCACCATCTGCCACTTTTATGGGCATATTAATGTTTTGGTCATAGTCAGATATTGAAGCGTGTGGTCAAGATCATCACATTTACATTCAACTGAAGCCACACATCATCCATACTATATTCTGTTTGATGCACCTGCACTTCTTCCACAAATCAATCTGAGGATACTAATGGCATTTTTTGCCTCCAATTTCAAATTGCTTGACATTTGAAGTATGTTTTAAAATATTCAAGTGTGCGGCTAGCCACTTTACTTATATACACTTTATTAATCTGTTAATATTATTAAATTTTCTAACCAGTCACAGACTCCCTGAAGAGGCTTTGTGGAACCCAATGGGTCCTGGGACCACAGGTTGGAGACCACTGTTAAAAAGTACTGGTGAGATTAATGTTTTACACCACAGAGTGAGTCAGTCTTATATGGTGGCAATGGTGGTCTGGGATCCTCTCTGCCTTAGTTGGTCTGCAAGGAGACAGCCTGCTTTCTCACCTTACTCATAATAGCACCACAGCAGATGGGTCAGGTTGGGATAGAAAAGTTCTCTGTATGGTAACAGATGTGCACCTTAGCCTAGCGTGACCCAGCTGCATGTGGATCTGGAAACCTGGTCACAAAACTGGGCATGCGACATGCACGGATCAGGAGTGCATGCTGTGACCTAGCCCTACTTAGATGGACTGCAGTCTCCCACAGACAGAGACGGGTAACTAAAATGCTTCCCTCAGAAAGGGCTGGGCTACTGCTCTCACCTAGACATGCAGAATACAAGCAGGTGGTGGCAGCATACCAGTTTTGACAACAGTAGAATGACCGGGCTGTTTTCAGTGTCACAGGATGGGAGCCTACCGGTCCACTCTGTTGAAGTGGCGCAGCTGTATCTGCAACTCCTGTGACCTACGTGAGAGGACTGTAGCACAGTGAAGCACACACATTTATGTGTGCTAGAGAAGGCATATATGTGCGTTTGTATGAGTACATAACCTGTATGCATATGGGATCCATTTTGAGAAGCACAGGGCCTAGAAAATCCTAAGTTGGTGGTATGGACTGCACACCCACACATGCTATGTAGATTGCTGATATTTCTTGGGCTTGGCGGAGAGCTACACTGGGAGGGGAGCAGAGAACCTCCTGTGCACATCAAAAGCATCTTATGATTCAGGAAGGGTGCTGGGAAGGAAGGACAAAGCAAACTGTTTATGGCAGATTGCTGGGCTGAGAAGGTACACACTACAGGAACACAGAATCAAAAAGAAGATTGACAGCTTAATGCTCTGAAACTCTGAGAGGAATATGTAGGTGAAGGCTGACACCCAGATGTAAACCTTTGCTGCATCCATGACCTGGGTTGTGGATCCATCAGTTCTGGTGCCACCCTTCCTGAGGTAGACAGACCACTGGAAAAAGAAGAGAACCAAGGAGTAGGTACTTCAAAAAGCCCAACACCCATAACACAAACTTTAATGGGCCGGGCACTAAATCACATTTATGTCTGGAGAGACATTTCATAAAAAGTGGAAGCAGACAACCCACTTGTTATTCAGAGATGTGACAAGATCATCATGACTTGAGCTACTGCAACGAGGACCAGGGATCGAGGTCTTCTGTTCTTCTAGCTGGGCAGGGGAATACTGCCCAGGACGCCATGAACACTTGTCCTGAGCTTGTGTCGCCAACATGCCTGCCAAGACTAGTGTGCCCTGTAAGAAGGAGGAGGAGGATGAGGAGGAGAGCTTGGAGGGAACGAGGACCAGCTGGGATCCAGAAATGAGGATCCCGGTGAGCAAGGTGCAAGACCAAAGGTCCACTGAAACAGACTATGGGCCTAATTTATATCTTGGTCGAATTGGCTACTCCATCAAAAAAACTGAAGGATATCCCGTCAACTGTATTATGATCTCCATAGGGTATAATGGGATCGTAATACGGTGGACGGGATATCCGTCATATTTGTGACGGAGTATTCCCCTCCGCCAAGATCTAAATCAGGCCCAATGTTGTAACATGTTGCAGTGTACAGAGGGCTTTTTGCCTGTGCTTGGTGGGACCATCAGCATCAATTGGGAGCCATTGGAAAACCAGACCACTTACCAAGTGCTTTATCTGGGCCATCGTCCAAGGAGCCAAATGAACTTGTGGGGACCCCCCCCCCCACTCTGTCAGACAGGGGAGAGTCCCTGCTCCACTCTGGGGTCACAGTCCATGACCCTGAGTGCCCACCACCAAGCCCAATGACCCCAAAGGCTGCTTACCTACCATTTTCCCAACGGACCGCCGACTCCTGCAGAAAGTATGTCTCCACTGCGTCGCTGAAGGTACTCTGCCAGATGTCAAGCCGCAGCATGCCTTATCCAGCTCTGTAATCACTGGAACATGCGCAAGAGCATAGAGTGGGACTATTACATCATTGCTACCTCTTGGGTAGTAGACTTTGAGCAGGAGCTCATTAAGACTTAGGGGGTCATTCTGACCCTGGCGGCCGGTGACCGCCAGGGTCACCGACCACGGGAGCACCGTCAACAGGCTGGCGGTGCTCCCAAGGGCATTCCGACCGCGGCGGTTCAGCCGCAGTCAGAAAGGGTAAACCGGCGGTCTCCCGCCGGTTTACCGCTGCCCGATTGAATCCTCCATTCATTCAGACACCCCCTACCGCCATCCTGTTCATGGCGGGAAACCCGCCATGAACAGGATGGCGGTAGGGGGTGCCGCGGGGCCCCTGGGGGCCTCTGCAGTGCCCATGCCAATGGCATGGGCACTGCAGGGGCCCCCGTAAGAGGGCCCCACAAAGTATTTCAGTGTCTGCTTTGCAGACACTGAAATACGCGACGGGTGCAACTGCACCCGTCGCACCCCTGCAACTACGCCGGCTCAATTCTGAGCCGGCGTCCACGTTGCAGGGGCATTTCCGCTGGGCCGCCGGGCGCTCTTTTGGAGAGCGCCCGCCGGCCCAGCGGAAATGTTTGAATGGCCGCCGCGGTCTTTTGACCGCGGTGCGGTCATTTGTCGGCGGGACCTTGGCGGACGGCCTCCGCCGTCCGCCAAGGTCTGAATCAGGCCCTTAGAGACTAAGGAGCAATACTCTGCATGTGAGAACTGTGTAAAAGACTTGTAAGCACTTGTTATGACCTTTAACAAAAGCCTAGAGCAAAAGGGGTTGCACTTTTGGGAGACTTTATTGCTTCACACTTGAAAATATAGTACACAACGCTACAGGAACTTAGCACTCTTAATATGAAGTACTGTATTTATTAACCCCTTAACCGCCATGGACGTAATGGCTACGTCCAGTGATGCCACGTGGAGGTGCCACAGATGTAGCCATTACGTCCTTCTACTGGCCCTTGAGGGAAGCATTAGCGCCCCCTAGGGGGCTCCCCCCCACCCGCCCCAGGGCAGGGCTGGAAAGGGAAATCACTTCCCCTTTCACCCCCTACCCTCCCGCCCCAATCAGCCCAGTGACATCTGATGACATCAGCGCGTGATTGAGGCCTAACCTTATCAGAGGTCGCCTCCCATTGCACTGGAAGAATGCTTCCAGTGTGATCCGAGGAGAAACAGATTAGTTTTTCCTACGTACAGGGGCAGGGGAAATCAGGAAGGCATGAAAAGGAAAGGAAAGGCTTTTCCTTTCCATGTTTCTCTGAGCATTCCTGCAGCACGATCATAAAGCAATAGTTTTGCAGTAATTGCAAATACCATGGAATATAGCAATGTCAACTTACTTGTGCACATACCAATGTAACACAGCTGTAGGCCTGGAGGAAATATAGCAGAGGGCACAAAGTGGGACCCACATCTGTGAAATGGAAAGGCAAAGTGACAAGTCAGGGTCCATACAGTGAGTGAAAATGATAGACCTATGCTAGCTCTAGAAAGTGTATGAGATGTGGGAGGCAGTGACATCTTCTTACCTGTGTCTCACTGGAAGTATTGCATGATTATGTTGTTTCGGTTGTAGATATCCTCCTCTTCTTCTACCTCCTCTTCTTCACTGTCCACAGGCTCCACAGCTGCCCCAAGACCTCCTTCTGGACCATCCTCCTGCAGAAAAGGCACCTGCCGTCACAAACTCAGGTTGTGCAGCATACAGCAGGCCACGATTATCTGGCACACCTTCTTTGGTGAGTAGTAGAGGGAACCACCTCTCATATGGAGGCACCGGAATCTGACCTTCAGGAGGCCGAATGTTCGTTTGTCCACCCTGCTAGTTCG
Source organism: Pleurodeles waltl (assembly GCF_031143425.1). Taxonomy (NCBI): domain Eukaryota; kingdom Metazoa; phylum Chordata; class Amphibia; order Caudata; family Salamandridae; genus Pleurodeles; species Pleurodeles waltl. The sequence goes on from NC_090439.1 coordinate 613,974,863, forward strand.
CCCATGTGCCTCATTGTAGTGTTCCTCTGCCCTTGTCCTGGGATTCCTCACTGGGGTCAGTAGACATGACAGGTTGGGGTAACCAGAGTCACCTGCAAATATCGAGGGACAACTGTTAGACACACACTAACCCTTCGGGGCAACCCCATACCCAGACACCTATTCACACTGTATAGGGTCTGGGCCTCACCTATTAGCCACACACGGTGCCTCTGGAGTTGCCCCATCACATAAGGGATGCTGCTATTCCTCAAAATGTAAGCGTCATGCACTGAGCCAGGAAACTTGGCATTCACATGGGAGATGTATTGGTCTGCGAAATACACCATCTGCACATTCATAGAATGGTAGCTCTTCCGGTTTCTGTACACCTGTTCACTCCTGCGGGGGGAGAGGGTGTACCAATGCCACATGTGTCCCATCAATGGCACCAATGATGTTGGGGATATGTCCCAGGGCATAGAAGTCACCTTTCACTGTGGGCAAATCCTCCACCTGAGGGAACCTGATGTAGCTGCGCATGTGTTTCAGCAGGGCAGACAACACTCTGGACAACACGTTAGAGAACATTGGCTGGGACATCCCTGATGCAATGGCCACTGTTGTTGGAAAGGAACCACTTGCCAGGAAATGGAGTACTGACAGGACCTGCACTACAGGGGGTATCTCTGTGGGATGGGCGGATAGCTGACATCAGGTCGGGCTCCAACTGGGCACACAGTTCCTGGATTGTTGCACAATCAAGTCTGTATGTGACTACTATGTGTCTCTCTTCCATTGTCGACAGGTCCACCAGCGGTCTGTGCACCGGAGGATGCCGCCATCTCATCACCTGCCCCAGCAGACGTGCCCTATGGAGGAGAGCAGCGAGCAGAGAGTCAGCCAACACTGAGGTATCACAAAATGTCATTTGCACACATTTATTAATCCGCAATGTGCCTGTAACTGTGTGTATTCCAGGCCTACATAGGTGTGACGCAGTTATTATTCATGCCATGTGGCCCCCTGAAATGGCGTCTGCCTGACCTGTAAGGTGGGACAAGGGGATATGAGGTAACTGCGCTGGCGTTGTACACCGTTGCGGTGGGCAGTCGAAGACCGCTGCGCAATTCTGCATTGGTTAACAATGGGCCCTATGGGTCCGGGAAGCCAATGACGATGTACTCTGGCGGTGAGGGTACGCACCGACGCAGACATGACCGCCATTTTCTGTCTGTTCACTCACTTGATACCTGACCTTCAACAGGAGAGGACCTACACTGCAAGTGCTGCTGTGACCTGTGTCTGGAACCTACCATGGCTCATGTGTCTGGGGAAAGGGCCCCTGCCTTCTCTTCGGAGGAGTTGGAGAAACTAGTGGATGGGGTCCTCCCCCAGTACACGCAACTGTACGGTCCTCCAGACAAACAGCTGAGTACACTGTGAGCATGCTGCATGGGCAATGCCTGTTTTGAGTGGTGTGGATGGAAGATACATGGGGGGGCTGAGGCCTGCATGTGCAGACGGTGAGTGTATGGGCGTCAGTGCAAGAGTGGGAGCGGGGGGCAATGAGTATAACGGTCCAGAGAGGTAATGAATTTCCTTTCCCCCTGTACTATTCCTCTAGGTCAGCGCCCAGCAGAAGAAGGCTATTTGGCATGCCATCGCCAAGGACGTCCGGACCCTGGGGGTCCACCACAGACAGAGCACCCACTGCCGTAAAAGATGGGCGGACCTGCGTCGCTGGAGCAAGAAGACGGCGGAGGCCCGGCTGGGATGGCCTCCCAATGTGGGAGGGGTGCCCGTCGCACCATGACCCCCCTGATGTTCCGGATCCTGGTGGTGGCCTATCTGGAGTTGGATGGGCACTTGAGGGCATCACAGCAGCCACAAGGGGGTGAGTATACTCTCCTTCAGCTGACTTTGCACGCATGACGAGGTGTCTGGGCGTGGGAGGTGGGCAGTGGTTTCCCCTAAGCCAGAGCGATCTTGGTAGGCAAGGTCCCTTGTGAGGCAGGCTATGTGGCACCTCAACCCCACTAGTGGTTAGAGCCATCTACACCTAGTCAGGTTCCTGTGACTTCCAGATGTGCAGCAACTGGGCTTAGGCCTCGTACCCCATGGGCATGTGACCAATGTAGGAACTATAAGTGCATGGCGTAGTGCAGAGGGCTGCTGTGTCTGCCAACGGTAGTGGTGTTGCATGCACTGAACATGTCTTTCTTCTGTCTCCCCCACCTCTTTTTGTGGTCTCCCTGTTCTTGTGTGCAATAGCATCATCAGGCGGAGGAGCATTGGCACCGGAGCAGGAGGGAGCTGCATCCCACTTGGCCCTGGAGGGTGAAGCAACGGAGTCTGAAGCCACCAGTGGGACGGAGGGCGAGGGGAGCTCCACGGCGGGGACAGAAGCAGAGAACAGCGACTGGTCCTCTGATGGGAGCTCCCTTGCGGTGGTGGGCCCCTCTGTGCCCACCACATCAACAGGTACAGCCGCCACCCCCCCTACCAGCACCGCCCTCCCAGCAGCCCCTCAGCATGTGTTCCGTACCCGCTCACCCAGGAGGTTGGGCATCTCCTTTGCCCCAGGCACCTCAGGCCCTGCCCCAATCAGCCCTGCGGCCCTCAGTGAGGAGACTATTGACCTCCTGAGATCCCTCACTGTTGGGCAGTCTACCATTCTAAATGACATCCAGGGTGTTGAGAGGCATTTGCAACAAACAAATACATACCTGGAGGGCATTCATTCTGGCCAGGCAGCCCAACAGAGAGCATTTCAGGCTCTGGCCTCAGCACTGATGGAAGCCATTGTCCCTGTTTCCAGCCTCCCGCCTCCAACCTCCTTCACCCAGACCCAATCCCCTGTACTTCAGCCTATCCCAAGCACACCATGAGACCAGCATGCACACACATCAACACACAAGAGTGGCTCAGGCAAACATAAGCACCACACATCCCACTGGCACTCATACAAGCATTGTACCCATGCACAAATACCAACATCCACTTCCTTAACTGTGTCCCCCTCCTCCACGTCTCCCTCCTCCTTCCCAGTCTCGTCTCCACTCACAGCTGCATGCACTACATCTTCTTCCACTACCTCCATCACCAGCACGCCCATCACCACACACCGCTCATGTGCAATCACCACCCCCCACTACCATTCACACATCCCCAGTGTCCTCTACTAGTGTGTCAGTGAGCCCTCCTCCCAAAGTACACAAGCGCAGCCACACACCCCACCCAACAGCCATCCACCTCACAAAAGCCTCCAGCCCATGCACCTTCACCCAATGTCACCAAACGTACACCTCCTACAACCACTACCTCTTCCTCACTCCCAAACCCCCTCCATCTACCCGTCCCAGTGTGTCTAAAAAACTTTTCCTGTCAAACCTTGAACTGTTCCCTTCAGCTCTCCCCCCATCCTTCCCCTAGGGCCAGGCTTTCCAGGTCCCAGCCCAGCACATCAGCCACCACATCCCCAGGCACAGTGGTGCCAGCAACTGCGGGATCATGGAGTGAGCCAACCATCAGGGCTGCCAGTGTGCACACATGGAACAAGGGCAAGGACATTCCGCCACCTGCCAAGGTTAAAAAGGTGCCCACATCCCAGAGGGAGAAGCCGAAAACACCTGCCACCAAGGGGTCAGCGAAAACTAAAGGGGATAGTGGCAAGACAACTGCGCCACCATCAAAGGTGGGGAAGGACAAAAAACTGAAGGGCAGGTCAGGAGAGGGCATGGTGGCACCTACTGAGGGACCAGTGTCACACCTTCTGTCCACGTCCACGCCAACCTGTATGGCGGCGAACACCACCACCTTCACCGCCTACGGCACGTCGACAGCCGCTGCAACAGTCCCCAGCCTCTTCCTCCGTGGGCAGCCGTCTGAGGCTGCAGCAGAGATCCTGCTTTCTCCCTCAGCAGGTGCTGACACATGCCCCGCCGCCACAGACACCGCAGCCAGTATCGCCGCCACAGACCCCGCTGCCAGCACCACCGCCACAGAACCTGCAGCCAGCACCGCCGCCACAGAACCTGCAGCCAGCACCGCCGCCACAGACCCCGCAGCCAGCACCGCCGCCACAGACCCTGATGCCAGCACCGCCACCACAGACCCTGATGCCAGCACCGCCGCCACAGACCCCGCAGCCAGCACCGCCGCCACAGAACCCGCAGCCAGCACCGCCGCCACAGACCCCGCAGCCAGCACCGCCGCCACAGACCCCGCAGCCAGCACTGCCACAACTTACACTGCCGCAAGCACCGCCAGCGGCCCGCAACGTCCTCGGACAGTGGCACCACCACAGACATGCCTACCATCCCCAGTGGTCAGTCGTTCGAGGCTGGTGGTGAGTTCCAGGACCCAGGCAGCTTCCATGAAGCATTACTGTCATCACAGTTGTCACCTGCATATGGAATGCGAAGCCGCAGCAGTGTGGGGTATGTCTCTGCCTCCATGGCGTATCATGCTACCTGTACCTCGGCAATCTTGTGGCACACACACCCAGGTGAGGGAATTGTACCGGCCACACTGCACGTGGAGCACTCTGGGCACAAACCCCCTCCAGAACCAGTGGAGAAAGGCATCTACTACCTCATCCCTTGGCTGGATGAAGCACTCTGGGCACAAAGCCCCCTCCAGAACCAGTGGAGAAAGGCATCCACTACCTCAGTCCTTGGCAGGATGAAGCACTCTGGGCACAAAGCCCCCTCCAGAACCAGTGGAGAAAGGCATCCACTTGAGAGACTGTGGCTTTGCACTCCCCAGGACAAAGCAGTGGGCAAACCACCCACTGGAAAGACTTGAGAGACTGTGACTTTGCACTCCCCAGGATAAAGCAGTGGGCAACCCACCCACTGGAAAGACTTGAGAGACTGTGGCTTTGCACTCCCCAGGATAAAGCAGTGGGCAAACCACCCACTGGAAAGACTTGAGACTGTGGTTTTTCACTCCCCAGGATAAAGCAGTGGGCAAACCACCCACTGGAAAGACTTGAGAGACTGTGGCTTTGCACTCCCCAGGTTACATCAATGGGCAAAGAGCCCCCTCGTGCAGCATTGGCATCAAGCGTGCATCTGGCTGAGGTGCCTCCCCCCCCGAGGTGCCTGTTTCATTTCGATCTAATGCCCCTGCAGTGTTCTCTCCATTTCCATTCAGGTATCTAGGGTGGGCATCGCCCATGCATTTTGGGCCCAGTGGTCCACGGACAATGATTGATGCACTATCCGGACTTGTGTAGTTGGTGTACATAATTGCGTTTACTGGATTTTGAACTTTGATAATGAGATTACACATGATTACATTTGTTCAAATCAATTCCTTTTGTCCTTGCGTTCTTCCAGGTGGAGTGGGGGCGTATGTGTACTGTTGCTGCATGTATTTGTGTGTATGGTGTTGTGGGTGAGGGTGGGGGTGTTGCGTGTGTGTGTGTCACTCTCTTTTACCTCCCCTGTGTTGTAGGTGCAGTACTCACAGTGGTCGTCGCCGCCGTTGGAGCTCCTGATAGAAGAGAAGGAAGGTAGGTTGTAATGAGAGCCTAGCTCTTTTAAGGTTGAAAATAGCCAGGAGTTGGGAATATCATTGCTGGAAGGTGGGACAATCCTCATCAAGCCAACAAGATGCTATACACAGCCATGGCAATAAATATAAATCTATGTGATTCTGCAGGCACACTGTTGTCACCAATTTCCAACAGTATAAGATGTGGGGTCAAATCTAAATCAAGTTTAAGACTCACATACAAGAACTTTGCAATCTCGCTCCAAAAAGGTTTAAGGTCCCGACACCAACCAAACATGTGGGAGGCATCAGCTTTAAATATTGACACCAGGAACAATAAATACCATCCCTCCTACCCCAGCTGGCAATTTTCCTTTGAGTATGGTACAGATTGAAAATAGTCTTATAATGCTATACCTGTAAATTAGCTGATATTAAGAACGAGCACCCAAGTTCCAGTGAGTTAGAGAAAGCCTGTTCCTATGCCCCTAACACACCTTGCCACTTCTTGATATATATACCCAAATCGTTTACCATATATGACTCAGAGATTCATAAAACTGGCTGATAGAGCAGGATCCCCCACTAACCAGATAATCTAACAAGCCACAGTTCTGAAACCATTGACCCCACTCACCTTTCGACCTCAAGGGTTCTTCCATCAAGTTTTCCATAGTGGTGTTGGTTTTCCACACAAAAGCTTAAAAAAAAGAGCAGCTGGTGGGACAAACTGTGTTTAGGCCAGTGGCAAGCAACAAGGAGGAGTAGATATTGCCAGTATTAAGGGGACACCATCCCCAAAGTCCTACAGTAAAGTACCCTTGCCTGCAAAGAAATAACATTAGGGTATTTGTTTATAGTGCACAAATCCATCACATCCTCTTAATAACTGAAAGGGGGACCTTGCTTTGTAAAGGTACTTTGTAGGGCTCCTTGGGTCTCCTGAAGAGAGTGTTTTGGGATGTGTGGCAAAAGAGCAGGACCACTGACAATCCAAGGCACATTCTCACTTCACCCTCGGAGGCATGAAGAAGCTACACAGGAGTTCTCACGAATGGTAGATGGGGTACCGGGTCGATCTGAGAGCAGTGTGGTGTGGCATTATAAACCGTGAGCATCAGATCGCTACAGTCAGGAGGACCGCTATGGTGTGAGTCATGGACTCAAAGATGGTACAGTAGCTCACTGAAGGAAGCATGACTCCTAGCATTATTTTGTTAAAGTATTGTCTTTACGTAGAGGATCCAAGTAGGGTGGCGGGCGATTACCTGTGTGTAAATGCTCAGTGCTCCTAAACTGCTTCCTTGTGGGAGCAGGGATAGTCGAGTACAGTGTGGTCTGCGCTGGCCTGGAGGGTTCTCAGGCAGGGAGTAATCGTCAAATGTGTGCCTCAAGGATCCACCGGAGGTCGTGCAGTCAACAAGTGGTGCCATCCACATGGCACAGACCACAATCTCATTGAACAGTAGCAAAGGGCCCTGCTGCGCTCAAGAATCTCCTCTTTGGCTCCTGTGGTGTGCCCAAACATCTTCCATCATGGGCCAATCAATGGTACCAATTGTGGGGTGGGCAAGAAAAGAAGAGGTCTTCCTGCAGACACCAGTCCATAGCAGGAGGCCCAGACAGCTGCAGCAGAGTTCTCTGCGGGGTTGTGCATGGTCCTCATATCCATGAAATGCCCTAGGGACGCCCTCCGAGATGTCCCCACCTCAGCTATTGGACTTCAAGATATGTGTCCAGCAGCATATAAGTGCCTAAGTGTTTGCAGGGTTCATCAGACTGCGCTGGGTCAGGGAACCTCAAATGTATGTGCCAGAATAATGCAAATAGACAGCTGGATGAGCTGGAGCTCTCAGCAAACCTGTCCCCGACCATCCTGACCCCAGTTAACCCCAGCCTCCCAAGAACGGCATTTTACACATCCATTCAATTTACTAAGGTGGTAATTACACCATTAGAGCATTCTACTGACATTGAATAGCCAGGATCGCAACTGTTGTTTAAAAAATATAATTTCAATAGATGAACTATGGCCTACTGTAATAGTGTTTGCACACTTCTTCACTAATTTTCAATCTAATTCATTATGTTAAAACTGTATTTTCTTGATATTAATAGCAGTCTTGTATTCTGCTTTTGAGATTTTGCATCTACCCTAGTACAAGAATCATTAAAATTGAAAATGAACAGCAGATTGTCAGTAGTATAGTGTGATAAAATGATAAAATGTATTTACCAAACTAGTATTATATTTTTGTTTAGATTGCCACAAATGGCACATTATTGGCAAAACATGTTTTTATATCTTACTTTATAATTTCATAAAACCCTCTAAATCCATATTTCCCTGGGCCATATCAGAATATTTTCAGGTTAGCAATATGGGGACAATCTACTGTTTTTTCAAATCTTGCTACATATTCATTCCACCAACACAGTGCAGGAATCTACATGCTACTACAATCGCCATTTTCCTCTTATAGGTGACCAAAAAGCACTGAATGTACTGGCAGCTCTCAATTACCTCAAATAAATATGGACGTATTCACAATTTCTTAAAATTTCCAAGAGACAAAATGGTATAGTATATAATTGATCCTTTTAGCGTGACCATTGGAACACGTCAAATAAATGGACTTATTGTGTGTGGCAGTAACCTACTTACTTATCTACCAACTCCAAGTGCAATCTTAACTGGATCCCTGTATGTTCAAGGTGGGATTCTTTGTAACACTTTCACTAGAGTGTTTGTGTTGTTATTATTAAATTGACTACATGTTCAGAATGGTAAACTTTGTAATCTCCACAATACTGAATTTGCCCTTCTTTGGATACCAAGATATACATTTGTTACACTCCTCTTTAAAAGTCTGAGATACACTGAAATTACATTGAAGTATTTAAAGACAATCATAACCTAGCAATTATTCAAACGTATACTTTTATTCTTGAGGTTATTATGACTTGAGCTTCAATGCTCTTCACATTTTAGCATGGCCTTGCATTGGTGTGTCGCTGCAGCCTCATTAGTGGGCTTTCTCTGTTGCTGTACATAAACCACATATCTCCTGTTTGTTTCAGTAACTTGTGCCTCCATTAATTTACAAAATGTCCCTCTTCCTGCAGAACTTGTGGCCTTCATTTTGCACCACTTTCGGAAAATTCCAGTAACTAACCAATCCCAGTCACCAAAACAGGATGGTACCAATATTCAGGGGAACTGGAAAACCAAGCCAGATACAGTTAAGGGTTTTCGCACAGAGATTTTAACTGTTTTCAGCAGCCAGTGGCCTTTTGTAAAATCCGAGAACTCTTAATTCAAATCAGTCTGTTAAATCAGGTTACTGGCCCCAGGGAAATTCACAGTTAGATCCTTACAAGGGTAGCTGTTTCTAATACACCAACTTAAATGTACTGCTAACGTAATATATTTTCTCCTATCAGCAGGACACAACGGATTTAGTTGCTCTTCTATGCAACTATAGGAAACCAGCCATTTTTACAGGGTCACCTTAGATTGTTCGCCTTTTCCTAGACCTACATGTTTGCTGGCAGTAGAACTCTGTGCACTTTACCCCTGTTAACCCATAATAAAGTGCCTGTGCACACACTTCTAACATGTTTAAAATGGTATACACCCAAATGGCATACTTAACCTACCTTAAAGTTGCTAGTATATGGTACAAAGTGTACTTAGGGCCTGCAAGTTGAATGCCACTAGTAGACTGCAGAACTCACAGTGCAAACACTGCTGCAGGCCTACGATTTGTAGCCTGGTTGTTTCAGGTTTAAACTGCAAATGTGACCTGCCAAAAGATCACCTCTTGACAGGTCAAAATTTTCCTTTTGAAATATTTCTAAGCCACCACTAAGGGGGCCTTATTGCCCACAAGCAGGATACAGGGCATTTAAAAGTAGGACACATAAGCATTTAAGGTTAGGCATGTTCTTACAGCGAAAACACTCCATAATTTAATTTATTTTTTTATTTTCATTACAAGGCTGCTGGTTGGTCCAAATGAAAATACTTGGTTGCATTATTCCATTTAATAATGTTAATTTTGGTTCAGAAACAGAGAATTAAACAACTGTTTAATAGTTATTAACAACGCAATATTTATTAACAATCTAATTTGCTGGTGAAGTTGGGTTTTAAGTATCGTTTCCATTTCTAAAGCCTCCGGAAGTCCCTTTGCATTTGCTCTACCACATCTGCCAGCCAGTAATTAGTATTATAATCGGTATGAAATACCTCCCAGGAGAGAACAATAGGCAGACCTGAATGGGTAGAGATAACTCCTTTGAGAGGACCGAATATGCAGGATGGAGCTGTGAGCATCATTTCTGACAATACATTGCCAAATCCTGCTTGAAAGCCAAATCTTGCCTGTCTGATCTGCTGTAGTTTTACAGATAATACTTATGGCACACTTCAAAGAGATGTTTCCTGTTGCAGGCAAATGGCACAGGGGTAGGGCCCTTCCTTTGCCCTCCCCACTCCAGTCACAGTGTGCCTCATTTTGACATTATAGTGTTAATTGACAGGTCTTCTGGGAATTTACATGCAACCCTTGGGGCACACTTCAGACGGTGAAAACATGATTCCAAAACAATTTTTGTGTATCCACTGTCTGGTTACTGGAAAACCCTGCCTTGTTCTACCAGATTTCTTTTATTATAGGTGCAGTTAGAAACTCAAACTGGATTTTAGTTTCAGAGGTGGAAGGACAATAGGATCACTATAATACACTTCAGGGAGACAGACAGACAGACAGACATCCCCACCCACCCCCCCCTTAGGACCACAGAAGTAGCATGGCTGAAAACATTCACAAACTTGAACATTCCCAATGTGGATATCTTTAACCCTAGGAACTCTTAACGTTTACCCCATTTGTTAAAACATGTCCAAGAGTCATTCCCACCCACCAGCTCATGTCAGCTTTAAATTTGGCACCTCCAGCACCCACTTCAGCACAACCTGGACCTGAGGAAGAACGGAAGGGGACAGACCTGCTGTCTGGCCTCAGAGGAGCCCTGGAAGACTGCACCTGCTCCCTCTTGCACACAGGACTAATAATTGGACAAATAATTGGATTTCAAGGGTCACATCTCTGACCTCCTGTTAAATCTACGAGGACACAACAAGCTAGAAGAGGCCTTTTCCTGCTAAAGCCAGCTGACCAGTGGCAAATGAGTCATATTACCAGAAATATGCCCAGGATACCTTCAGGGAAAATCTCTTTGCAGTGTTTGGACTGGAATGTGAAACCAGCTCAACAGGTCTGCTTTTTATGAGGCACAGTGGTTGCTTGATTCCCTGTGGTGGTATACTAACCGGTTTGTACTCTGTCATTTAAGACACTAAATGACACGTCTCAATTGATATTCTGAAATTAAGAAGTAAAGAGCATTTCCTTTCAATCAACTCTGTACCTTGTATACAATTCTTCATTCTGTAAGCTGTTCACATGAACAAAAGAAAAGTGTATTCGGTTGTTTCCAAATTCCCGAGATGCTGAAAACTTCTTTAGTCAGTCAGTCATTCATTCATTCATTCATTATAGATTGCTTCTATAAGTGCTCTCTTTCTGCCCTACATGCTTTAAGAAGTTCTACTGCATACTTTATGTTTACATTTTCCTTATTTCACTCATCTCCGTAGTCTTCACCCTCACAAGAGCACTTTTCATGTTAGCTCTTCTGAGGCCTCCACGCTTATCATCCATATTCACAATCTTGAATTTTCACGTGCTTTGGAACAAGCATTGAGGATGAAGTAGCATCTGTTTTTTTTTTTAGCTATGTAAACATTTTCCCTTCCAACTGGGTGGGGTTCATTACTGACACATCTTTCCTGTCTATAGGGAGTTAAATGCTGGTCATCTTTCTTTTTGCCATTTTGGATGCGTACTCTTCCCTTTTGGTGGTTGGCTCCTCAGTCTTGCTCTTCTACATTATTTTCAGGGCACACTCTTTCCAGAACCAGAAGGTAGACCAAGCTGCTATTATGCCATCGACCATACATATTGCATCTTGACAATCATACCAGCCAGTGATCTGTATCCAGGATGCATTTTGCAGCCTTTTGCATTTCCACACTATGAGGAAGACATATTCAAAACAACACAGCACATTTTCCATGTGCTCGCTGCACAATGGAACAATTTGTGGTCTCTTTCAAAACACAGCACGGCAGGTTGCCTCAACAAGGACACATGAGTGAACTGGAGCCTCCCCCAGTTCCAGGTGTTTAGCTCTTACCTAAAGAGGTCTCTACTTACTGTGGTCTCACATGCATCAATGCTTGTCACTACAGTGGGATAGCCAGAGTTTCAGTCTGTTCATGCACTGGGCTTGGCTGGTATCTCCAAAGGCACATATACTCTACTTATTCTAACCCAGTCATTTTGAAACTGTAACCACTGGCTGCTGGGAAGTATAGTTGGGCATTCACCTACTGACCATGAAGGCGAAGTGCTAATGGATGGAACACCTAGGTGGCCTCGAAAGAGTTTCTTGGTCAGCGAATAAGCATTTACCACTTCTCCTTAACTTAACAAAAATTTGAGATTGGCTAACAAGCTGCTGGTGTGGGTGCTTCCTCTTATTTGTGACTCAAAGCATAATCTTTATCTTCAGTTAATCCTGTAATTTGGTACCAAAGCACAAGAGAGCCCCAGCAGTCCTATTGCAACAGCATGATCATGGTGAAAATTGCATCATGCTAGGTGGTGGAGATTACCCCTTCAGGTGCCTGGTCGAGGATAATGGCTACTGTGTACCGCTCCCCTGAGTTCTATGACCATGAGAACATGTCAGGACCTCTCATATTGGGCAATAAATGTGGAGCATGGCGGGCATGCAGCAGCCTCTTGAAAGTAGTCCCGGAGAGAATGTCACACTGAATGGAAGTTCCCAGTTCTGGGAGGACATGTTCCAGTCACTGTGTGCAGCCTACTTCTCCCGTCAAATGAAGGTGAGATATAAAGAGAGAAAACTGTCATCCGGGACGCAAATAAGGCAGAAAGGAGTAACAAGCCACCCCTAACTGTAGTGTATTGTGGGTTTTCATTGGGGTAGCAGTGGCAGAGGTGGAGATTGCGGCTGCAGACATTTTGCTCAATGATACACAGACTTGCAAGGAGGTACTATCACCTTTTGAAGGTCAACTCCATTGTACTCAGCCACTAGCACCACCAATCATTGAATACAACGGAGATCGAATATATAGCCCCCATATCCAATGGCCCTCTGTCTAAGGTGGATTGTTTTCCTGAGGTTTATACTCACCGAGGACTATCCAGAATGTTAACCAACTACTAAGAGAAACAATTCTTGACTCCAAATAAAGCTCTCAAGATTTTAAAGCTTTTAGTACTACCCAAAAGCTAGTTTAAGGAGTTCCCGGGCCTCGCTGATATGCTACTGGCATGAAGGTAAGAAACAAAGCATCATTTGACATTCCCTAGGTTTCTCTCTATTCTTATTCTCAAGAGTCTTTTCTTCCCTTAGTTGCCTGTTTAGGGCTGAGTGTCTATGGGTTTTTAGCACTTAAAAGGTTAAATGGATAGAAAAATAATTTATAGGTCCTCAATGAATAGACACAGAAGAGTGGAAGGATGAGTCAGCCTTACCAGGACTGATACATGAGAACGGAAAATCACAGCACATCATAGGCAAGCATTAACTCATTGAGCCATTTGAGAGACTGATTAACAGAATAGAAAGTATTTCTGCATGTTATGTTTTTAGGTGAGGAAGAGTAATGCATTTTTTAAAATAGCCTTTTTATGTCTTGTCTATAGACAGCTTTAGCTGTTCACCAGGCTCCTATTTTCCAAAATACAAAAAATAAATAATAAAAACACACAAACACACATAAACATACACACAAATAAACACACTTTCAGTCAACCCTCTTTTCATTCATTGGCTTATTCAAATGACATTCACCTTTGCTTCTGCCCACCCACAGCCTATAGCATGGGGTTGTGTGTCAGCCCTATTCAGCCACTGTCTCTCTTCACTGTGAATGAGGACATTTTGCTCTTGCATGTGTGAACATTCACCTAGAAAGCAGTCCTCTTCAGTGCAAGGGATGGTAGGCAAAAATATGCTTTATTTGCGTGGCTTTCCTTATTTATTCCTGCTTTATTTGCGTGGCTTTCCTTATTTATTCCTGCTAAAGTTAATTTTATATTTACAATTATGGACACCATTGTTAAGCAGGGGTGTTTTTAATTCTTAATATTGTTACACTTCAGTGCAATGGGAGTGTGTCCTGCATTGTGTACGCTGTGTACACTTACCCTGAGGGCCTAATTGAGAGTTTCTGGTATCGGATTTTGACTCTAACCTTACACTACCTGTCTGTGCAAAGTGGGCATCAGCAAAGTCCTGGACCTCTTTTGTGACCTGTAGGGGTGCACCAAATAAGCCCTCATTTTTAATGACGAACATAACTCCTCCTGCATGTAAAGTGGTGGTGTCAGTGTACCATATTTTGTGAATCCACAGTTGTGACCAGACCTTTTTTTATCTGTGTCAGGAGCGAAGACCTAATGGACCACTCTGCGTTAACATCCCAAGTGTATGTTGCGCATGTTTGAATATGTGGCCTGTATCGTATATGCACCGTATATGCACAGTGTGTCTATAAGTGAGGCGGACTAATGGAAGCCTGTGGGTTCCATTTTAGAAGCTCATAGCCCACTTGCTGTGCACAAGATAGAGGCGAGGTTGTTTTCCCAGACAGTGGAATCATAGTGCTGGCATGCCAGAAGCTGCCAGAATGAAACCTAAACAATAAAATAAGGGAAGAAACAAGGCTCCTTTTGAAATTCACTTCTCACTCTTGCTGAAAGGGGATGCTGAATAGTCTTCTTGCAGCTCTGCCATGTGGTAGATGATGAGAGTGAAGGGTGAGACTGAAGTCTCTGTTTTAAGACAAAAGGGAGCTCCTTAGGTGAGGCCACTCTTTTGCCTCCACCTGGATCACTGTTCAGTGGGGCTGTGGACAAATGCAGATAGCTCACGTTTCTTTGTTCATCTGCTGCAATACTCCAGGCTGGAGGATGCCATAGAGTATCACCCTACATAAAGGCTGTCTGGAAACAGACTTAGAAAGGACTCTTGAAAAAAGAAAAACATCCCAAGTTGGTTCTGAAAGTGCAGACAATGAATCCATGTCCCCCATTTGCTTGGACTTTATTAGATGGGAGGCATTGATCCACCTGTTTTTCAGGTTGCAAGTTCTCTTTGACCAAGGAAGAGAGTACGCCAGAGTGCTCAGAAGGCTGCTGTACAAAGAGAGGTCGTGCCTGCCTGACTGCCAGTTTCCCAGAGGTGAGAGGGCACTACCTGAAGTCTTGCCTTGCTGCAAGAAGCTATTCCTCTAAACCAGACTTCTCCATTGACCCACTTGTAGGTCGCCAGCTACATGTAAGTAATTCTCCTGTGGGCTGCCTACTCAACTAAAATAGAATATTTTGCTTTATTGAATTAGTATATGTATCCCAAAAAATGAAAACCCTGTAGTCAAAACGTAATGATTGTTTTTTTTCTTTCTGGAAATATAAGCTGTTTGGCGGGAAATAGGTGAATTTCTAAAATATAATTAAAGCTGATATTTAAGTGATGCTGGAGAGGCTTATTACAAATTTTACCTTGGAGCTAGGGGAACTGCAGCTACCACTATCATGCATTAGCCTTGTACAGGCATTCCAAATTAATAAAGCGTTTTTCACATTCCCTCTGGTAATGCTGCTTAATGCACAGAGGCAATCATTAATGGTAAACCTGCATTTGCTGGACACCTATGTAATCTTTTCTGACTCACTATTACAACTCTAATAATATTAGTAGTTCAGGATGATTTTCATTGAACATATTTCTCTCATTACAAAAAAAGGCTGGAGATCTCTGCTCTAAACTGATGCGCTTGGAGTCCAGCCTGCCTTCTGAGAGAAGAAAGGAGTCTGTCAATCCTGCAGGTGGTGTGACTGCCCAAGGTGCACCAAAGCAGTTTGTTTTGCGGTGGTTACGGGTCCACCAGAAGAAAGGAAACTGTGGAGATTTTTGTGCATGCACGAAGGGCATGGCAGCCATTCCTCCAACCTTGCCCTTGCATGAGGGAATCGTGGATAGCAGTTGTCACCACTGTGGACAAGAACTATGCCAGGGTAGACTGTGCCAGCCAAATCAAGAACTGTACTAAGGCCGATAGGATTGCCACAACAAAGGACCCAAAGAGATCTCTGTTGGTGCAACCAAATACCATGCCGCACCAGCCCTCGTGCCAACGTGATGGTTAATCTTTGATGACCCATCTGCTGCATCCCATCAGAGCCCATAAATGAATCCACTGACTGCTGTAGACATCTACTCATTCACAACTCAGCAACCATCTGAGTCTCTGATGTTCTGCTGCAGGCCTCCTCCAGGCTGCAGTACGTACCTCCAGCCGGTGCACCTTTTCCCAGAAGCAGAAGCGAAGAGAGACGCGTGCTGTAGGTCCCTGGCAGCCTCCAGGAAACTATTCAGATGTCTGCGGTCTGGTAAGACTTTGCTTAAAGGGGACTTTTTGATTAACTGAGTGCTAAGTACTGAACTAAAGGTAATCGGCACCTAAGCCTTGATACATGCCCAAGAGAACGGTAAACCCCGGAGTGGGAACTTTCTTAGAATTACCCAAGGAGGGAGGACACCTGAGACATGGGGCAAGGTGAGGGAAAGTCCAAGGCGCAGTAGTCCAAGTATTTTTGTACCAGTCACCTATTCTGTAGATTTTAAGTGTGCAGATTAAAGTACTTTTCTTTTACTAAAGTAAAACACTGGTTTGGACTATCTCTTATTGAGCTGCTGGATGACTGTTGTGTGTTCAGTGTACATCTCCCCCCCAAACTACCTTCCTGAAAAGCTTGTGACTGACTGTTCACTATCGTCACCACTGATATTCAAGTGCTGAAGATTTGTACTTTGCCTAGTTTTGCAGTGCCCTTGTAGGACAGCCCCCGGGAAACTAGAGGCAAATGACCTCAGTCCCCCACAGTGCCAGACACATATTTATATGTCATTTACCATGTGTTTTCAAACAAAAAGAGGAAATAAAAAATGCTAATTTTTCAAGGCCAGACCTATTGACTTTGCCAATACTTGTTATGTTGCGTTCACATTCGCAATTTTGGGCACTGTTTGTCCATTCTTTGGAGCCTTGTAAGCTCTTGACTGAAAAGACAAAATATGAAAAAAAATTAATACTAAAAAGCAAGATGATAAGTTCCCTCACACCAGGGATGTGGAATTCCTATCGCCCGAGACATCTTGTTTGGGGTCAAGGGCAACAAGTTTTTATGTTTACTTTGTCCTTGGGACAAGTAGGCCCAACCCCCTGCAACACAAACCCTTTGGCTGCCTGTTTACAGAGAGTGGAATTCTCTGCAGTTGAGGTAATGTGTTTCCAAAAGATAATGCTGTTCGAACTTGTATTTATGGTTCATTATTTGAAAGCCTTCATTATTAGGGTGAGTGCTGTAAATAAATGTTTTAAGGTCACACTTCACTACTGACATTGGCTCCAGTACAAAAAAAAAAACGTGTACACACATGTTTGAAAAGTTTAGGCTAAGAGGCTAGGTATAATGCTCCCAGAATGCTCTCTGATTATATGCAAATGAAGTGTCATTTAGTAAAATGTGTTGATGCATGCTAGTATTTCCCAAAAATATTTCTAATGGAAAATCAGTGTAACCATTTTCAACACGATTATGGGAAGCATGAAAATAAACAAACACTGACAAAGCCAACTGATCTGACATATTTTTATAAGTCTTTTAGTTTCATCAATGCATGTCTTGTTTTGACATGGCTTTTGTAACACTTTATTGTTGTGGGAGCTACCAGGCCCTCAACATTGTAACAAACATTGGCAAAACCCCCCCAAAAAGTTTTTGAACTTTTAAAGCACACGTTGCCACCAGCGGCATAACAAAGGCCTCGCAGCCGCCCTCCAGGGGGCCCCTCCAGCACAGCACCTGCCCTAAGTGAGTCTGGAGAGGGGGCTCCTCCATGTTCTTTGCAAAGGGGCACCCTCCAGTTTCGTTACGTCACTGATTGCCACTGTAGTTCCTGACACTGAACAAAACTACTTTGTGTGGCAATATGCTCCTTGTGGAAGAGCAGAATGCGATCACTCACAGTAAAGCCAGCCGAAAGAGAGAGAAATAGAAGTTTAATAAAAACAAAATGTCTTTGTTAACACCAGACCTAATTAGGGACCAAGACCCACATGTAGGTAGCTTTTTGCATGTCGCAAACAGCGACTTTCGCTGTTTGCGACATGCAAAAAGCACATTGCGATGCACAAACCCAGTTTTGCGATTCAGTAACCTGGTTACCGAATCACAAAACGGGTTTGCGACTCGCAATTAGTAAGGGGTGTTCCCTTCCTAATTGCAACTCGCAGTGCAATGTAGGATTGTTTTGTGACCGCGAACGCGGGCGCAAACCAATCGCAGTTTGCACCCATTTCAAATGGGTGCTAACACTTTCGCAAAAGGGAAGGGATCCCCATGGGACCCCTTCCCCATTGTGAATGTCACTGTAAACATTTTTTCAGAGCAGGCAGTGGACCACTGCCTGCTCTGAAAAAATGAAACGAAAACGTTTCATTTTTCGTTTTTGTTATGCATCTCGTTTTCCTTTAAGGAAAACGGGCTGCATTACAAAAACAAACACAAAAAACGGCTTTATTGAAAAGCAGCCACAGACATGGTGGTCTGCGGTCTCCAGCAGGCCACCATTCGCGAGGGGGTCGCAAATTGCGACCCACCTCATGATTATTCATGAGGTGGGCATTTGCGAAGCCCTTGCGAATCACAGATGGTGTCAAGGACACCATCCTACATTCGGATTTGCGACTCGCAATTTGCAGGTCACAAATCTGAACCTACCTACACGTGGCCCCAAATTCTTAAAGAAAGTCACAAAAGTGCACCCATGGTATATGTAGTACCCCTATAAAATATTTGTGAACTGTAGTTTAGCATGGGTAAATACGATGTGTATATTTGCTCATGTGAAAATCTATTGAGCATTTGCAAGTTCATTTTCCCTCCAGCCACTTTCTTCCCAACCCTGGAAGAAGTTCTAATTCTGCCATTGTCAGGAGTAAATGTTCAACCTTTCTTATTATGGGAACAAAATTAGAGAGAAGCTGGTAAAAATCTTTAAAACATGCAGGTTAGTAGGTTTGCAGACTCAAAGGCATTCCAGCCCGGAAACTATTGCTTACTGCTTCCTCCAGCCCCAGTATGCAGATCTGCAGAAAGGTGGCAAAATAGGGAAATTGCTACAGTAGGGATTGAAACTCCAAGTATTCAAGCCCTACTATGGTAGTAGCCCTGGCATAATCAGAGAGGCTATTAATTGCTGCCATAATTTGTCGCCACACTACATGGCACCAAAGGGACAAGTATATCTTTTTACAGGACAAGTAGATTTGAGAAGCAACCTGTCCCCTGGACAAGTAGATATTTTAATAAATTCCACACCCCTGTCACACATTTACTCTAAATTGTGGAGACCCACTAAACAAGTATGAATAAATATTCTGTTTTGTTAACTAGCTTCCTACGACTGGGTGAAAGGTAGAGAGTGGGTTAATCTTCTTAAGCCTCTTTCCAATGATGCCCCAGGCAGCCGATTAATTAGGGCTATTTGAAAGAGCGGAGCATTTCGCAACAGGCAATAGGTTTAATCCTCTGAAAATTATAATGCCTATTTGGCAAACTGGAAGAAGAGATACTGTTTCTCTACTTGTATATGCCATGTAACAGCTGGAAACATAGCTGCCAAGTGGCTCAGTGTCGTGTATAAGTGCATTCTTAAACCTTTTACTCTCCTTACATGGAATTTCAAGTTACATTATGCCTTCCAAACAACAACCTGCAGTTGCTATGTTGTTTCAGAAGTCACTCTACCAAGTGAGCATTTCACCCACAACTACCAATGTCATTTTTACATAACCTAACATGGCAGTGGTATGACTCACAATCACAGCGCTCGCTGAGCAAAGCAGGAGGCTACTCCACTTCTTACAGCAGGTAGAAATAAGCAAGATCAATGTCAAAAGGATGAGAAGCAGTTGTTCAACACTACAATACAAACATCTACTCACACCCCGGTCAGGGAGTTGAATCGGCCATTTGTTACTGGTCAGAGCCTTCACAGATGGGAATGCTGTGATCATCCTCACTCTTCTGTCTCAGGGTCCAGGAGCTTGTTGCTTATGCTTTGCCATACTTGGAGATCTCCCTCCACCTTGCTGTCTTGTCTAGTCAGCCTCATATGAATTTCCTCAGCCAACAACCATTCCCATACATCCCTGTGTCAGTGTGCTATCTCTGGGGCACGCTGTCCCATCCACGAGATGGCCCCCCTTTACCGGGCAAGTACTAATGTTAATTGCAAAATTTGTATGCCATCTTCCGGCCTTTGGGCTTTATGATGGTCGCTAACAAGCAGCACTGCGGGGTCGCCACCACCCAGAGGGAGGCGACTCATGCAAGCTCGTTTACCACCTGGCTCCAGAAGACCTTTACCGCTCGGCAGTCCCAGGCAAAATGGTGGAAACCTGCTCCCAGTCATCCACATCGGGGGCAATTATCAGGAAGAGTGCATAAAATGTGATTGAGAACCCTGGGTGGTCAGGTCTCTGCAGTGCAAAAAATTGTAATGTTCTAGTTTAAAGCAGCCACTGCTTGAAACTGTCTGTGTGAGCCCGCAGACAAATGTCCAATCCTCATTCCCCAGGGGTGCTTCCAGGTTCATATCCCAGGCCCTCAACTGGGATCCTGCCACATCTACACTCAGGGCCTTGTAGAGCAGGGAAATCAAGTGCTTATCTGATCCGCAAAACAAAGTCCCCAGGGCACTGGAAGCCCCAAACGCCAAAGGATAAGTGGGCCATGTCTGTTTGACTATCTCCGCCAAGGTGGCGTGGTTCAAGAAATGTCCCAGCACCGGCTCATACTCTGCACACGAGTCCTCAAAGGTGATGAAGGTCTCAATAGGACACAAATCTCCCAGTAGTTCTCAGCCCCCATCCCTCCATGCCTGGAAGGACATATTTGTAGCCAATTTTCAGACCGGCACCAGTATCCACACTGGCAACTCCCAGTGGAACATCTCAACACCATATTAACGAGTCATTGTCATATTTATGCAGTGTGTCTTACCACAAACTGCACATTGTCAGGCACCCCTGCTCCCTCTATTATCATCAACAGCAGGAGACCTGCCTCGACCATCCCTGCCACTCTGCACTTCTCCCAACTGTCCCCAGGCTCCAACAAACGTGCTGCTTGTGCATGGCATAGAAGTACAAATCCAGTCGTGGCACCTCTACCCCTTCTCCCCATATTGTCTAATCATCGTGGGCAAGGACACTCTGCTGCATCTACCGGCCAAGAACAAGGATTGAGTCCAACTGCCTGAACACTCAAGCCAGCAGAGGATAGAGAACTTTCTGGGAGACATACGAACAGCACAGCAGGAGCACCATCTTGGAGATGGCCAATCTGTCCATCAGTGAAAGTGGGAGTGTGTTCCAAAAGGTTACCATTGCTCTCAGTGCACCATTACACAATTTATGTTTAGGCGCAGCTGCTGTGCCCGAGTGTGCGCCACCATGATTCCCAGGTGCTTAGAATGGGGAAATTCCCAGTGCAGACCAATGTTAGGAAACATCTCCCCTGGAGTTCCAATAAGGGGGAAAAAGCAGGGACTTTCTTTAATTGATCCGGAGCCCCAGCAGGGTGTCCCGGGGGAAGCGGAGATAAAACAGCATTTCATCCATGTATAACGATGCGATGTGCTGGACATCACCCAATCTAATAGCCCAGTCCCACAATTCCTGCCTAGTTTAAACTTCCATGGGCTCCATGACAACTGCAAAGAGAAGTGGGGCTAGGGAGGGGCAACCACTCCTCGTCCCAGGACCCACTTCTCAGACCGACACCGGCCCACTCACATCCTGCTACTGGGTTCTGTGTGAAGCAGCTGGACTCAGCCGCAAAACTGTGGACCAAACTCCGTGACCTGCAGTACTTCAAGCAGGTATCCCATGTTCATGGTATCTAAGGCCTTTTCTATGTCAATTGAAACTAGGGTCATTTCGTCCCCACAATGCTTGATCTAGTGCATTACATGGGACAATTGCTGTAGGTTCATTCCTGTGTTGCGACTCAGAATAAACCCACACTGGTCCTTGTGGATATTAGCCAGCTACTTGCACAGGACCTTGAATTCTGAATTATTCATAGTGAGTGACCTGTACGCCAAGGGGTTGGTCATGTCTCCGCCCAGTTTCAATAATATGCCAATGTCTCCCTCACAGTAGGTGGCAGTACCCCCGTTTCCCTTGCTTTGAGGAAAATCTCAAGCCAACCCTGGGTGAAAACAACTGAGAACTATTAAAAGAACTTGACCATGGCCTTGGCACGCAACAGCATGTGCAGTGCAGAGTGCACTTTTTTCTAGTTCAATGAGCGCATCAAGTTCCCTGACAGGCGCCTCCCGAGTACTGGCAGTACTAATCCCACCAGAAAGGTCATATATTGATCTGGTGCAATACCTGGGTCAGCGGTGTATACCCATTTCAGATGGTCCTGAAATGCGGCCATAATTCCCACCTTGATTATAATATTAGCACCATTGAGTGGTCACTAAAAGCATTGTAGGGGTTGAAGCATGCTTTCTGTGCAGAATCCAAGCCAGCAGCCTACCCTACTTGTCTCCCTCTCTGTGTAGCTGATGTCTATACTGCTTTAAGGTGTATTTGTCTAGGCAGTCCCAAAGGTCCACTATCTACCTGCTAGTCTCCAACTCTCACCTGTGTATATCAGAGTCAACCTGGTACTTCGCCAACAACTCATCCAAGTCGGCAACCCCATCCTCAGCTCTGCGTGAAGTTGTTGCAGTACCCCACAAGACAAACCCATGCAGTTTCTCCGCAGCACCTCCCATTCATAGCCTTGTGTATTGTTGTGCCCCAGTGTAGGTCGAGCAGCAGACTAGGGAGTGATCAGACAGGAAACGTGCCAGGTGTGTCACCTCAATGCCCTGTGGGATCCCACCTACCGGGATTCTTTCCATCCTGCTTTACGTACAGTGTGTCAGTGGGTGGCACATGTACAGCCTGCGCATGGGATATCAGGCACGCCAGACATCCACCAGGCCCATGTTTATGCACAGTGAGCATACCTGTCATGTGGAGTGAAGTACCCTTCCTGGCTGTAGTTCTGTCAAGGCCCCCATCAAACACGCAATTGAAGTCTGCCAGCTACCAGGCACCACCAGGTCCTGCACTGTCATAAAGAAGGAAGTGTCATCAAGATTAGCGGCACATATGTTGAACACAGTCAGCGGCCTCCTATCTACAGTCCCATGCAGTAAAAGACACAGCCCTCCACATATGCTAAAGAGAACGGGGTCCCAGGGGCCCCTCTGGCAAACGTAGAATAGGAAAAATGAACAACCTGACCCCTCAAAGTCCTGGCCAGGCGTGTGGCCCCTGCATCATCGAGATGAGTGTCTTGTAAACACGCAACATTGATCTTATGCCTCTTAAAGAAGGCAAGCACCTCGTATCTCTTTGTGTATGATCCAAGGCATCTAACATTCCAAGTCAGAAGTCTAATGACAGCCCCCATCATCAGGGCAGAGGTCCTGTAGATGCCTCCCCTCCCTCCACTGCACAATGCAATCCCAAACACTGCATTAATGAAAATAAGACAAACCACTTAAACCAAACAACCTCCTCCCATCCTCAGACAAACATACTGCATCACAATGACTACATATGCCCATCCACTGCATGTGCCAGGACTTGAACAGCATCCCAGCAACACCAACAAACTCAAGCAGCTTCCCAGCCAGCCATGCATCCTTGCTCACAAAAACTGGAACGTGGCCATGGAGCAAGATTCGGCCCATAATTTCAAAACCAAGTATCAGTCCAATTCTGATCTGACACCTGTTGCACACCTCTATGCACTCCAATACAGTTGCATCTTATCTTCCCAGCAATACTTGTACAGAAACATTACTCTCTTATATATTTCTACATACAAAGAATCAAAACATTCTAGACAAAGATTTTCACATTTCACCAAAATCAATTCAACGAATATATGGTCTCAACACATTTTTTTTTCTCTTTGTTGTTTGATAAGACCTTATAACAAATAATTTAAATACAATCACATTAGAAATATCAATACATTCAATTCTTGAGGCCAGCTTTAATCATAATGCATAAAGTCCTTAAGCCAGCCACAAAACCCATCTCCAGGAGTTGGAGGGACTGGTGGATGGGGTCCTACCCCAGGACACGTTACTCTACGGTCCTCCAGACAAACAGGTGAGTACACTGTGGGCATGATGCATGGGCCATGAATGTATGGAGTGTTGTGTGTGTAAGCCACATATGGGTGGGCTGAGGCATCCTGGCCAGAGTGCTGCATGTATGGTGGTCAATGTATGTGCATCAGGGGATGGGAGGGATATGGTGGGCCATGAGTGTGACGGTCCAGACGGTTAACTAATTCCCTATTCTGCTGTCTTTTTCCTGCAGGTCAGCGCCCATCAGAGAAGGGGGATTTTGCATACCATCGCCAAGGAGGTGCGAACCTTGGTGGTCTTTGACAGCCGGAGCACATACTGCCGCAAACGGTGGGAGGATCTGCGCCGCTGGGCAAGGAAGATGGTGGAGGCCCAGCCGAGGAAGGGGTGCCCGTCGTACCCTGACCCCCTGATATTCCGCATCCTGGCAGTGGCCTATCTGGAGTTGGATGGGCGCTTGAGGGCATCACAGCAGCCACAAGGGGGTGAGTACAAATTCAGATTCATTGTGCGTGTTAAGGTTTTACCTGGGAGTGGATGTGGACTGTGGGTGCCACTAGGCCAGGGCGAACATGGCAGAGTAGGTCACTTGTTGGGCAGGCTCTGAAGCACTCCAACCCCAATAGTGATAGTGGGCATCTAGTACTGGTCAGGGCCCTGTTTGTTACAGGTGTGCAGCTGATGGTGTTAGGCATTGTACCCCAAGGGCGGATGACTAGCATTGTAACTGGTAGTGCATGGAATAGTGCATAGGGCTGTTCCCTGTGAGCTGTGTTCGCCAACGGTAGTGTTGTTGCTGGCATTGACCAATTGTATCCTGTGTCTCTCCCCCCCCTTTTTGTTTTGTCACGTTTTGTCACACTGTCCTTGAGTGCATTAGCATCATCTGGCGGAGGAGCAGAGGCACCGGCAACGGAGGGAGCTGCATCCCACATAGGCCTGGAGGCCGAATCCACCGACTGTGAGGGCACCAGTGGGACGGAGGGCGAGGGGAGCACCACGACGGGGAAAGGAGGGGACACCACAGACAGCGACTCCTCCTCCGATGGAAGCTCCCTGGCGGTGGTGGACACCTCTGTGCCCACCCAAACAACAGGTACAGCCGCCACCCACCTACCAGCACTGTCATCCCAGCAGCCCCTCAGCGTGTTTCCTGTGCCCGCTCACCCAGGAGGGTGGGCATCTCCTTCGCCCCAGGCACCTCAGGCCGTGCCCCAGTCAGCCCTGCTACCCTCAGTGAGGAGGCTATTGACCGCCTGAGATCCCTCACTGTTGGGCAGTCAACCATTCTGAATGCCATCCAGGGTGTCAAGAGGCATTTGCAACAAACAAATGCATACCTGGAGGGCATTCACTCTGGCGTGGCTGCCTAACAGAGAGCATTTCGGGCTCTGACCTCAGCACTGATGGCAGCCATTGTCTCTGTCCTCAGCCTCCCCCCACCAACTTCCTCTACCCAGTCCCAATCCCCTCAACCCCAGCCTATCCCAAGCACACCTTCAGACCAGCATTCACACAAATCAACACACCGAAGTGGCTCAGGCAAACAAGCACCACAATTCATCTCACAGGCACTCACACAAGCACCATCCCCATGCAGACACACCAACATCTACTGCCTCCACTGTGTCCCCCTCCTCCTCCTCGTCCACCTTCCTCCCAGTAGCATCTCCACTCACACCTGCATGCACCACATCCTCATCCACTACCTCCATCACCAGCACACCCATCACTACATACCCCTCACTGGCAGTCACCACTCCCACATCCATGCACACATCCCCTGTGTCCTCTCCCACTGTGTCTTTGACCCCTCCTCCCAAAGTACACAAACGCAAGCACCCACCCACCCAACAGCCATCCACCTCACAACAGTATCCAGCCCATGAACCTGCACGCAAACTCAGCTGACAGACACCTCCTACCACCACTCCCTCCTCCTCTACTCCTAGACAATCTCCCTCTTTCTGCCCAAGTGTCCCTGAAGCTTTTCCTGGCAAGCGTTCACCTCTTCCCTACCCATCCCCCCGTCCTTCCCCTCAGGCCAGGGTGACCAAAACCCAGCCCAGCACCTTTGCCACCAAGTCCACGTCCGCTGTGGTTCCTGCAGCTGTCAGAGCCTCAAAGGGGGCACCCGTCAGCCCAGCCAGTGTGACACCACCCCTGCCAAGGCAAAAACCATTCCGCCACCTGGCAAGGTGAAGAAGGGGATGGCATCCAGCAAGGGGAAGGAGCCACAACCACCCAGCAAGGCCACCTCAAAGACTGCAGCTGCCAGACCCAAGGTGATATTACCATCTGCCAAGGTGAGGAAGGGGCACAAATCACCAAGCAAGGCACTTCAGCCGTGAGGCTGCAGGTGTAGGCCTAGCGACTACCAGCACAAATGCCAGCACCGCTACCTGCACTGCGGCCAGCACTGCCAGCAGCCCAGTCGCTAGCACCGCCGCAAGCACCACTACTGTCAGCAGCATCAGCCCCAGTGGGCAGCCGTCCGAGGCTGCAGGAGAGGGGCTGGAGCCTCCCCCCACCACTGGCAGCACCTGCACCGCGGGCAGCACCGTCACCCACACCGCCACCTGCACCGCCGCAAGCCCCGCCACCTGCACCGCTGACAGTAGCACCACTGTCAGCAGCATGAGTCCCATGGGCAGCCGCCCGAGGCTGCAGGAGAGGGGCTGGAGCCTCCCTCCAGCACCGGCACTACCACCACTGTGCAGCCGTAGCTGCCCCCGGATGGACTCTAGCCCTGCCTCCAAGGACTATCAGGCATCCTGGTCACTGCAAATTTCGTGGCTCAGACACCCAGGTGAGGGGCTGTGAACTGACAAACCCCAAGTGTTGCACCACTGGGCACAAAGCCCCCTCCAGAACCAATGTAGAAATGCATCCACTCACCCTATCCTTGGCTGGATGAAGCTGACTAAGCACAAAGCCCCCTCCAGAACCAGTGGAGAAATGCATCCACTCACCCTATCCTTGGCAGGATGAAGCTGACAGGGCACACAGCCCCCTCCAGAACCAGTGGAGAAATGCATCCACTCACCCTATCCTTGCCAGGCTGAAGCACACTGGGCACAAAGCCCCCTCCAGAACAAGTGGAGAAAAGTACCCACTTGAGAGACTGTGGCTTTACACTCCCCAGGACCAGGCAGTGGGCAAACCACCCACTTGAGAGACTGTGGCTTTGCACTCCCCAGGACCAGGCAGTGGGCAAACCACCCACTTGAGACTTGAGAGACTGTGGCCTTGCACTCCCCACGACATCGCTGTGGGCATGTAGCCCACCTCCAGGAGCAGTGACATTGCCCCATCTTCTGGATGAGGTGCCCCCCCCCTTCCCTGTCCCCCTGAGGTGCCTGTGTGTTTTTGACCTGATGCCCCTGCAGTGTTCTCTCCGTATTGAGGCTGGAGTCAGGTGTGGGCTTGGCCTATGAGTTTTGGCTCAGTGGGCCACGGACATTTTGAATGGACAATGTACCGCCTTATGTACATTTTGTATACAGTATATTGTAAACACTGTTTTTGCATTTGTAACATATGTCTGACTATTTCCAACATGACACTCAGTTTACTCAATTCCTTTTGTCCTTGCGTTATTCCTGAGGGTTACAGGATGTATATGTAATGTTGATGCATGTGTTTGTGTGTATGGTGTTGGAGGTGGGAGGGGGGGGTGTTGCGTGTGTGTCACTCTCTTTCCCCACTCCTGAGTGCTAGGTGCAGTACTCACCGTGCTTG
The DNA here is from genome assembly GCF_031143425.1 of Pleurodeles waltl. NCBI lineage: Eukaryota > Metazoa > Chordata > Amphibia > Caudata > Salamandridae > Pleurodeles > Pleurodeles waltl. Next base: position 614,002,490 of record NC_090439.1, read on the forward strand.
TCGCCGCCGCCACCACTCTTGGCAGATGAGAAGTTACACCAACATGGGTAACACCTGTAGCTCGGGCTCCATGGCGTCCTGGTTCTTCGTTGAATGACGAGAGGTGAGTAGTTTTCCTTCTGTGTACTGTTTCCACCATGCTTTTGATGGCGTTGGTACCACCCCGGAAAAGCTGGCGGATGGGCGGGTTGTAATGGGGTGGGCGGTACATTGTCTTCCGTCTGTCTGTTGGCAGTTACCGCTGCGGTGTTTGTTGCTACCGCAGTGGAGGTCCGAGTGTTAAAGTGGCTGTCTGTGTTGGCAGTTTCTGCTGTGGTTGTGATTCCATTTTTTTTTACCGCTGGCCTGTTGGCGGTATTACCGCAGCTTTAACACCGACCGCCTGGGTTGTAATGAGGGCCAAAATCTGCTACTTTTCTCAGGTCGGCTCAAAGGAGATATATGTCAATGGAAACAGTACCAATTTTGTGCTCACAAATGGTCTGAGAACTATGTATGGCTGCCAACATCTTGGCCCTGGTCGACTCCTGATCCCTTTCCAGAGAACCTTCCATCATGCTTGTTCCACCCTGTCGCATGAGTCTCTGAGACTGTTGATGCAGCATTGTATACTGTGAGATAGTGCTCGCAGGGTGGGAGCGTGCAAACCTGTCCTTGCTCATGGTTGGTTCTCCCCCTTCCAGGAGTGTCCTTTCAAAGTTCAGCAGCTGGTTCTAGTGTGGGTAGCCACTGAGAGTACTCCTCATGCTTCCTGATCCCAGTTCCCAATTCCAGGGCGTGCCAAAAGCCGTCAGTTGAGCACACCGGATGGTCCTGCCCTTGCACGGATCTGCTGGTCCCAAAAAGCAGTCCCCTCCAAAGCATTAACCAGTTCACTGGGTGCCTCTGCTCCTGCCACCCAGCCCTAGCAGCCACAGGGCCTGTCCTACCTACCTCACCAGTGCCAGTGTATTCCACTGGGCGCCTCAGCAGCAGGGGGTATTTTTCCATTGCTCCGCACATCTTTGCAGGTCAGTGGCTCCTCCCCAGGTCCTCCACGGTTATCTTCTCAGGACACCCCTGCAGCGGGCCCTTAAAGCCCCCATCCGGACCTTAAGCCACCCTCTGGTCTCCACCAAAGGGTTCCTCTCAGGCAGCCATCAGCATCAGTCTATGCACTCCAGGAGAGGGCGCTCTACGGGCGGCCTCCCCTCAGTGTCAAGGCGCAATGGTGCCTGCCGCCTGGCCCAACATCCAGACCCAAATGTGAAATCCCAATCGAGGTTGTACTCCACCTACCGTAGCTCGCGACTGAAGGCAGGGGTGCAATGGAGGGCATAGGGAGCCCCAAGATGAAAAGAAGTTGCAGGGCACCCAGCTCCCAGTGCCATGAGTGCTCTCGAGGGGCCCCTCAGCCCAAGCCCAGGGCCCCCACGTACTGTCAGGGAGACTCCAATGGAGGACCCAGCATTCTGCGCTGTGACCTCTATCGAGAGCGCGGCACCCGCGGGTGATTGAAGTTCATGCCTGCTGCTCAGCTATCCCTCCAAGAAGCCTGGCAGTGCTCCTCTCTTCATGTCACGTTACCTGGGCAGGCAGCGGGTCAATCAGGCTGCTTCCTTGGTGCAGTGTTGCAGGTAGGTCCAACTGCTTTCCTGGCGCGGCTCAGCACCACGGCCGGGTTGTCTCTAGATGGCTGCACCAGCGCTGACAGGGGCTCCAGGCAGCGGCCCACCAGAAGCTCAGTGCCACTTTTGATGCGTCACCCCCCAGGGAAGGCAGCTTCGAGTTCCCGTCCTCAAGTAGCCTTGGTCACGGCTCTCGCGATCCACGCTGCAGGGCCGCCATGAGCAAGGTGGCGCCTCGCACCAGTGAGGCGGCAGTGGCCGGCCTTGTTCCTTCACAGCGTGGGCCCGCCTCCTCGCTGTCCCTCGAAGCTTCTGCTGTGTGGCTTGTGGAGCTTGGAATCAGCATCCGTCGTACCCCCAGGTATGTGCGGTGCTTCAGGGGTGAATATAGCGGCCTTTTCAAGCTGTTTGTGCAAGGATTGTGCAGGATTACGGCACAGGCTGGTTGGGAGCTTGGAGGTTCATATCCCGTCGACCATGTTGCTTGGCCCTATCCCACTTACAATCATCTGTTAACCCAACTGACAAAAAAAGTGTCACTGTAACACTACACAGACTGGTACCAAAGCTAAAAAGGGACACTAACATGGGCAACAAATTTACAGTGCAATACTTTCAGAAGCCTGGCAGTATCTTGCAGCTGTGCAACACTCACATATCACCCACAAGCGACTATTTAAATGAGTTAATCAGATCAGATCAGAGCGACTAAGCTCAGCTTTCTCTTGTACACTCCCGATGTTAATGTTAACGTACTTTAGAAATGGGAAGAATATTAAACGTATGACCACAAGCAATTTAAAGCTTTCCTAAGAAAAGCTAAAGTATATGGACGCATCCCAAAAGGCTTGAAAATAAGTTGCATTCAACTGTGAGCCTTCTGGTTAGAGCACATCTAGAGTACTGGGCCCACGTCAAGAGACAGCATTTACAGAAGGATAAAGCCCGACCACATGATTGAAAGAAAGGCTACAAAAACAATGCAAGGTTTAAACAATAAGTCAAGCAACTCTTGACATCTTTGCAGTCCTTTATCCTGCCTAGAGATAAAAAAAAGGCAATCTACATAGTCCCTGACAAAAAGCAGATCACAATGTGACCCACATTTGGTGGATCAAAGCTGTGCCAACTGAACTGCAATGAACATCACAACGCAGTGCTTTAAATGGGCCGGTACTGTCTGGTACTGAGTACCGGCACTTTTTTATTTTGAGAGGGAGAGTACTGGCACATCTCAAGAAAAACTAAATACTTTCAATTGAAGAGCACCGGCACTTCTCACTTCCCTTCATAGGCTAACATTGGGGCTGCCCTCGTACATTGTTTGAGTGGTAACTGCTGATCTGAAAGGAGTAGGAAGGTCATATTTAGTATGGCCAGAATGGTGATATAAAATTCTGCTGACTGGTAAAGTTGGATTTAATATTACTATTTTAGAAATGCCACTTTTAGAAAGTGAGCATTTCTCTGCATCTAAATCTTTCTGTGCCTTACAATCCATGTCTGGCTGGGTTTAGTTGACAGCTCCTTGTGCATTCACTCAGACACACCCCAAGCACAGGATACTCCGTTTCACTTGCATACATCTGCATTCTGAATGGGTCTTCCTGGGCTGGGTGGGTGGAGGACCTGCTCTCACACAAAGGACTGCCACATCGCTATGCGCCCCTCTGCCCTCCCCCAACCCTCTGAACCATCTTCATGAATGGGTGAAACTTAAGAAAATGAGTATCTACAGGGTGCAGTGTTTTGGAAGGTATTAAGGTTTTGAACATCGTGATCAGAAAATTGGGGTTTACTCAGCAAAAGGCGCTAAAGTCCACATTGTGGGTTTAAATCTAATGGGTTTGCCCAGTTGAAGTTAGTGCAAGCCCCTAATGCTGGAAAGATCTGATCTTTGGAAGTAAGTTGCATTAGTACAAAAGCAGTACCATTCTGAACATGCTTTGACCTATATACAGCACAGACTACCTGGCAGAAGTACAGTCCAGTTGCATAATAAAAATGCTTCACCAACTTTAAATAAAAACTGCTCCACGAGTAGCAAAAAAGGAAGTAAAAAGTATACACGTCTGCGAGTAACTGCAACTCCCATGAATATCAGCCGTGGGAATAAACTTACAACTTTCAATAACATCACTTCCGCTGAAGCAATTCTTCTTTTTTTGGTGCAACTCAGAAATAATCTAAACCTAGTAACTGATTTCTTTATTTTGCATGGTATTTACTATCAACACCCTCTTAACCTACTCAAGTCTTTCCAGGTTTACATACATTAAACCAAAATTGGTTTTAAGGCGGGTTGGATCAGGGGAAAAACATATTGCAACATACCATTGCATTATTTGAACCCAGTATCAATATACAATACACCTAAATTACTTTCAAAGACCTCCATTCATTACGAGAAAGACAGTATCACCACCACTTTTCCATAAGAGGTGACAATAATCACCTATTTGTCTTTAACATAATCCAGACTACTAACAGATAATCGAGACTTTCTTTAATTGGGTTAAGATAATCGTTTTTCCACTGCAAGCCATGAAGGCTCTTAGAATGCTATCTCAAAGCTCTATTAACACCTCAAAAGCCACTCCCTCAATTGGTTTAAAATAAAAACCCTAAAACACAGATTCATCTGAGTAGGCATATCCTGCATAAGGTCCATTAGAAGTGCACCTAGCTCAAATGGTTTTGACACCATTATCTACCTTGTGGAGGGCTTACCAAAGCTTTCAATATTAAGCCTGTTTATCGTACTACCCCCTTAACACACCTGGACAATGTGGGAGACACTACAGCTTGAAAAAGAGGCTCGTATTTAGGAGCAACTGTACCGTAAATGTAAACCTTAATGCCTTGTTTCTCTTCTTCTATTACTAAAACACTTAAATGCATGATTTCTACTGCACTGGAAAAGTTGCAATTAAAACTGCTCTAACATTTGTTTTAGCTCTGCTAGAAAGAACTCAACTCGTACTTTCTGGCAAAAAGTCCATCCTGCCAAATCAAAGGTTCAGATATCTCAAACTCTGCGACAAGATAACAGACTGAGTTATATCACCTGCTTCCTCAGCTGTTCTTTAACCGATATTCGATGGGCATTTTAAAACAATGGGAATGTCTGGTTAAAATCCCAGGAAGACGAACACCTGTGCTGGGGAGTAACTTACTGCTTGACTCTTTTTAACAGCTTGCACACCAGAAGTATTCTCTCACTTGTGCCTTGTTAACAGATGCCTGCTCTGCATAGAGGGTTGAATGGAACAAAATTGCTGTTTGCGTTTTTCTCTTGAAATAACTGCTGAAGTTGCATGCGCCCCTCTTACAAAGACCTAGTAACATTAGATTCACTAGACTGTCCTAGAACTCAATAAGGGTTACCTGGCGCCAAAGACACCTTACTGAGATTCCCCTTTGATGCCAGAAATGTTTCACACCACTAATAGCAGCGGACCCTCTTCCACAAAAAGATGAACATACCCCTCAGTATTCGTCAGAAGATGAGGATCCAATGAAAGAAGGATTGGAGAGGCCCTGGAAAGTTGAAGGATATTCAGAAACCAGGTATGCATTATCCACTTCAGCATTGTGAGAGTCAATTCGACCCTCTGCTCTGCCTCCTGACTTGCATCACAATCTAAAGGCCATCCAGAAAAACATGAAAGTATTATTCCTAACCTCTTGGGGGGTTTAAAGAAACCGGTCTGTGCCATTCGCTTCTGGCTTGAGTCACCAACTTAAAAATCTGACCATTCGTCTGACGAACTGGGAGATGAAAAGATCCAATGGTCACTGACCCCACTAAAACTAATCACTCAACATTCCTTTCCATGAAATTTTGAGTGCACCAATCTACCTCTTGCTCAGCCCAGAAGATATCCTGCTACCACCAATATATTATGATTCTGGCAAAACAAGTCTTCTGCTAACTCTGGCAATGTCGGAGATTGGGTAACTCCCAAATGATTTCTGTACCAAAACTGCAAAAGCTAACCATTTTTAACAGCACACTTCACTGTACTTCGCCTGCCTTTGTCAGGGCTTTTATCGCAGAACTCAACAATAGATAACATCCAGTCCTTGTTGAATACTTTGTGTCCCAACTATCTTCAGAGACAACTGCATCTTTTCTAGGGTGGTACAGGTTACCACAAACTATGATATTTCTTAATGAAAGTGATCCTCAAGCAGCTGAACATGAACCAAAGAGCTGGTTGCTGACAAACCTCCCAAATTGGGGCTGATTTTGCACAATTCACGTTACCTAAAAAGCAGATGGCTCTGTTTGGGAAGGCAACTTTATCTACTACATCCGGAATTCTTGCCAAAAGCCAAGTGGTCATAGTATGTGTGAAACACTCTGGCTAGTCCCTTACTGCAGCTTGGCATATTGCTTCATAACGTATTTTGTACCAACCTCTGGTGTTGCAGTTACCTTGCAGTAAAATGTTCCCACTCTCAACTTATTGCACACGTCCTTTCCAAGAGTTTAGTTACCTAACGATATCTCTCTCTGCTGTTTTGATGAGATATGCTTTGCGTAACAAGAATTGAGAATGTGATATAGAGCAAACATTTTCATCTTGCATCTACAGACTGGTGATCATTTCCAGCTAATATTTTCTTGATAACTTCGAATTTCTTTGCGATTTGGTGCGCAGGTCTGGTTCTGCAGGGGCTTTTTCATGTCAAATCTAAGAGCAGTCAGGGTCAATCTGGAATGCCTAGTTGGCTCTATGAGTTGATTCTGTTTGTGTTTTTCTGTTTGGAGAATTCCTCCTGCAGATCGGTCCCACACCTCAAAGGGGCATTTTGAGCACCTAGGTCGAGTCTTTCGGTTTGTTCATGCCACTATTGCCTTCCACTCAGTGAAATACAATGAGCCACCCTTCTATATTAATCTGTGAACCGCTCTCTCTGACCCTTTTCCATCCACCGCAACTCTCTGCACCAGCGATATCCTTGCTTGGCCTGCAGAAACCGTCAGGGGACATTTTTATCCAGTGTCTGAAGAAATAGCTAGGTGCCTTTCTTGGCAAAGTATGTAATGTGTTAAGAATGGGCCACATGGTCTCTGACACTGACATATTAAACGAGTTACCCATGGATGCTCTCTTACTTCTTTAAATCTAGGAGAGGAGTGTGGAGTCCCATTCCTCTGAATAACTTTTTGTCCCCTGTGGTAGACTTGAAATAGGGAGTTCTGCAGTTACAGACTTCACAACACCTGGAAGAGAAGGAACAGTGAAAAATCAATACAAAAGAACCGGAGTTTGCCTCTAGATTACCCCTGCTAGGGAAGAGCTACCCATAATTCAAATTTTTATCCTATGCTCTCCGATTCCAAAAATGTAGTTCAGCCCACAATGTCCCTGTGCACTCAGACTTGTATGACATGGCTGTTCATCGAAACAAAGAGGGATGTTAAATGTAGACCCCATGCATCCACGTATAAAGAATTGTTTATTTGGCTTTGGAAAAGCGTTGCAAATTCGAGGCTGAACTTAGTACACTTACTTGGCAGCCCCCCAACTGACTGCCCACTGAGTGTAGGGATCCACTGGCCTGTTCAGGCACGTAAGCTGTCAGTTACACCCACTCTTCCATCTCAGACTGAACCAGTAGGTGTGATCATAATGAGAAATGAAACGGATAGGTGTTTTGCAGGTAAACATCAAGGAAAACTCCAGGCTTAAAGAAAATGAACTGAAAGAGGTCACAATTGTGAAGGTTTTGTGTTCCAATATAATTATAAAAGAGACAAATAATCATGCCTGTGTTGAGAGAAAAGCTGTCTTTTTCAGTAACACTGATTTTTATCCCAAAGGGATATACTTGAAGAGTCGGGTTTTACAGTAAACGATGATGCACAATTAAAGCTCATACATCCAGTAAATAATTAATCTAACTGGCTGCAATGACTGCCAATTATATGGCATTTATCTACAAATGTGCAAGATACATTATACAACAGAACTCAACATGTTCCCTGTCAAGCATCCACCCCCACCCCTTCATGGTGCCACAGGTGGGATCCCGTGAAATAAAACAAGAGCAAGTGCGAAATAAATCATGAGACAGTAACAGCCAATATCTCTCGTTTCTCAAGCATGCACATGAACTTGAACAATTGCAGAGCTGGCAATGGATCCCTGCTCCAAACACCTGTGCTCAGTTGCTTATTTGAATTCTGGTCATGGTGAAACCATAATAAAGTGAAAGAAACATAAGCAAGTAAGTTAGGGGTGACAGAAAAAGAATTATAGCAAAATATTGAGTACTGATGGAGACCTAGCTAACTGTAGTTTAAACGAGATGCTAAAGACTTCTTTAAAGGGATATAATATAGGCTAGACAATCTCTTTATGGTGCAAGCCTCTGGTGGTCAGAAAAACAAAATATTGGGAAGGCGAAAATATGTTTAGAAATGAGGAACCTAAATACAATAATTTGTATTCATTAGCACCCCTCCTAATACAAATGAAAGGCTGTCACCAATCAAAGTGCAAATGTTTTCAGTGAGGGACTTTTCAGATGTCTACTGTCATGCACACCTGCACTCCTAGCCCAGATAACTGAAGTCCTTTACTTTACAAGTCTTTCATTACACCTGGACAAGTGTCCCAACAGACGTTTATTTCTTCCGACATTGACAACAACGTAAGTCTGGCATCAAAGTGAAGATATTACCAGACCTTATCTAATCATGAAAAAGGAGCTTTTAGGGCCCTAATGAGAGGAGTTTAGGCCCCACCAATATGTCTGCTCTCCTGAAAGCAGAAATTCATTGGGCTGAAGCTGCGTGCTTCCACTAAAAAGAGTGCTTCTATTGCATGTTTGGAATTGTGGCAAAGCTTACACTCAATACAGAAGGACTGATGTTATTAGTGGCAAGCCAATCATTATAGCTATAAAAGGAAAACAAATGAATGATAAGAAAGAAAGCAATGATCTAGAAGAAATATTGGCTGTATTGTATTATGTTTTACAGATTTTGTAATCCCCGCACGGAAACAGAAGAAATCTTTTTAATGTCTATGGTCCTCAAGAAAGTGGCATAAATAAATAAAACGTCTGAAGCGTGGGTTGACCACATTTTAGTGTGACTCAAGGATACGACCCTGTCATGTAGAAGAGATACATATGTACTCTCCTGATCTGAAGGACAAAGGGATGTCCATAAGTGCTGCATAAATTGTTGTGAATGAATGCATGGTGCGAGTGATGTGTATGTTTGAGTTATGGATGTGGGTCTTCCGACAATGAATTATTATTATTATTGATATACTTGTGACTATTGAGATGTGTAAATTGTTGGTTTTATGTTCTGAGGAATGGTATTTATATTTGTTACAAAAATAAAGGAATGTACTTTTTAATATATATTTGGATTATTAGTGGATGTACTCCCAATTAGAAGAAATACAGGTTGAATGGGAATTTTGGTGATATTTCACTTTCTTACCCCTTTCTCGAACCTACAACAACCTTTGTGTAAGTGGAGTATCATTTACACTCTACTTCCATCCACGACAGAGTACTGAAGGCTATAATAGTTCAGTCAACATCAGTCACTGGTTCTCTTGCCCCGTGAATGGTGGGATTTTCTGAGCATACGTGTACACCCGCCAGAAAATATGGCTCAATTACAGACAGGACTGGTTGGCTAGTCCTTTACTTTTTAATTTCTTAATTTCACAATTTCCCTTTTTAGGTCAAGCGTGCAATCGCCTTGACCTGCTGTAAGTCTTTTGAGCTTTTAACTACGCCCACCACACGCACATCACCTCCACTCGTTCGTGGGCTTGCCTTTCAAAAATCTTTTGTTATCATTGGTAAATGCTTTACGTTTGTCCGTCCTTGGGGAGGTTTTGTTACCACTTTGCAGACTGACCCTGTTACACAGATAATTGCACGACTGCCGATACATTTGACTGCAAGCAAACTTATTTTTAGGTTGAGCGTAAGCATTCAACCGCGTGTATACGTATGGTTTAAAGTGATTACATTTGTTGGTTGCAGTGTCCTTTAAAAATTCTTCCTCGTTAGTGGTCAGTTCTGCCTTTTTCTCCCTCCTTTTTCTGTTTCAGAACAGTGACCAACTACTAAATTATTCCACTTTGGTTTCTTTACTTGTTGCAGTGACGGACTGCTTTGGCATTTCTTTAGTGCTTGCTTTTCACAGTGGTTTTTTAGGCTTGTAGCTGCCAGCATGTTATTGCAGCATTCCATTCCTCCCACCTCCTCCCATGCAAGCAACAGAGGTTTATTCCAGTGCTGTCCTCACCTGTCCTAAAATAAGCTTATTTTACAACAGAAATGTCCTGTCATTTAGCTCACTGCTCACGAAAGCCACAACATGCCCTTACTGGTATAATGTAGCTAAACCTAGAAGCAATGATGTGAAACTTGCTTAGCGTTGCATCTGGAGTCTCTCCTCCAGAGTCCCTTCCTGCCAGCACTCAGGACATTGCACACAGGCTTTGCTAATCTCCTTTATTGGGGCCATAAATCTTCTCAGTCTGCTCGGCTATTGTTAACTTCATTGTTAAAATGCAAGGCAAGAAGGCTTGCAAGACTTCATTCTGTTAAAATAAAAAGAAAATACCTGTCCAACCTTATTTTCCATCTTCTCTCCTCAAGGACGTGTGATTTCTGATGTCAGTAGCAGCCAGTGACCACTAAAATATGTCAGGTAAAGACAAAATTATGAGACAGAGTTGACCACTTTATACAGCAAGAAAAGTCCAGTTATGAATTTATAGTACCAATAGCTCTAACTCAAGAAAATGCAAGACCTATTGCACTGCAAGCGATTGTTCGTTTTGTCTCTCTCCTTCAGGCTCATGCTCATGGAGGCCATGGCGCTTTGAATCAACTCACTTACGTCAACTGTTTTATTTTTCATTTTCAATTTAAGTGGCAAGAAAAGTTCAGTTAGGAATTTACAAAGCTAATAGCTCTATCTCGAGCAAATGCGGGACCCATTGCATTGCAAATGCTTGTATTTATTTGGTTCTCTAATACTTTTTCTTAAGCTCAAACTATAGCTCTCCATGAAATGCTTAAGGGTCACTTGCTTGCCACTCATTTCATCTGCATGGTTATTTCCTCTAAATCAGATGACCATTATGGAATGCTGTTGTCCATAGTGTATCTTTTCTATTTTACCATTTCAATACAGCCAACACATTGGCCATAAACGGGGTGGCCATGCTGGAGCTTTAAAATAAAAAAAAGGCTAATTACATTACAACTGCAAGACAGACACCTGCTGTTAGGTTTAAGTCACTATTGCAAGCACATTCCCACCACGTTTTAGACAAGAGCATGTTTGCTTTTAACTACTTGTATTCCTTTATTTTATCTTGCATAGGTTGTTTATGTGTGAGTTCTGTTGTAGTTGTGCCAGTGGGTAAATGCAAGAATGGGCCACTGAATCGATAAATGTATCTGAGTGCAAAGATGAGTGAGAGTGCATGCATGATGAGTTAATGAGTAGTTAAATCCATCAGTGACACAAAAGGTACTTTTATTCATAAGCCAGCCCTATTGGCATTGCCAATGCTTGTTTACCATTTACTGTACAGCATGCTCGAGGGGATGGCTGTCATCTAATATCTTCAAGAGGAGACATGAACTAGTGGCCGAGCTGCTGCTTTTGGAACCTGGAGACCCAGGTTCGAAGCCTGGCTTCAGTGTTAAATTCAGCGCTGTCAGATTCTGTGCAAATCAGTTATCTCCCAGTGCCTAAATGTGTATAAAATGTAGATCATTTCCCAACCCCTCATGTAATGTACAGTATTCCCTTGCTTCACAGCTAGGTTTGGGTTATACAAATATCAATACATACACACAGGGTGAGTGTGAAGTTCATCAACAATTCATGGATTAAAGCGGATCTGAGCAAAGTGGAAGAAATAGGATTAACTAATGAATAATATTCAAACAAGTTGGAAAGAAGATTAAAGTATTTAATCTGCATAATCTTACTTAAAATGGTTATAATGTCGGAACATTTTGTGAAAACGGCAAAAGACACACCTAAAGCAATAATGAAAAACAATAGTTCAGATGTTCACTGTTCACTCCATCTTTTGTGAACAAAAGAAGTACAAATGTTGCCAGATGTATATATAGCACCTCTTGAGGTGTCTTTTGAATCAGACAGCATGGTTTGGGTGATGTGATGAATTCCAGAAAGCTTTTCATTAACAGAAGTACTGGTGAAGCCAGCCAGCAGTTATGCCCATGGAAAGCGGGTGCAACTGTTACATTCCTTTTCATTCTATATTACAAGCATGTGCCACAAAACTGAAAGGAGAAAAAGAAACAAATCATGCTACAGCCTAAATGTGGGGACCATATGTTCATAATAAAAAAAAATGAAATAAACAAACATTGCAATTCATTTTAATGGATCAATGTGAGCCCAATAAGCAGTTATACGTAATGCACATCATAGACAAGTAGGATTCTTATTGGTGCAAAAATAAGGTACTATTTTCTTTGTATTAGAGCAACCTAAAGACACAGTTCAAATAAACTAGAATGAATAAAAGAAACTTGTGAGGCAGTGGATTGTTAGTAGATTTTAGCATTCAGTGCAAACTCACTGTTAAATGTCCAGCCATTTGACAGATGTTTTTAAAATAGTACGCAGTGCGTTTTGTTTTTAACTTTATATGAATTGATTCCGATGTATAACGTGATACTGTATGTGTCCAATTATTTAAACTTTCCTTCATATTTGTGCACTTTACCACTTTATGCTGTTGGCACTTTAATGGACTTGATTGTCTAAATAAAGAATTTTCAAAATCAAAATATTAGTTGGGGTGATTCTGAGACTTCTCCAAGTAATAATGTCACTATTGCGCATCAGGTCCAGTTTTTTACATTATTTGAACCTTAGCTCAGTACTGGGCACCTGTGGTACAGATGAGCCAGGCTTAATTCAGAGGAAACAAGTGTAAACCATTTATCAGTAGCAAAAAGTTTAATAGGTTGAGAACACAACACAATAAAAATCTGACTCCAGTTTATAAAAGTAGTATAAATTTTACAGAGGCACATACACCAAAATAAAAAATAAAAAACAAAATCGGGTCAGGGGATCCGGAGATATGATATTTAGGAGTTTCTAACACAAAAAAGTGCCAAGTGTCAACCATGGGTATCAGCTTACACTAGACTGGGACAAATTCAAAAGTTAAGGCTGACCATGTTAGAGAGTGGGTCCGATATGGGGACCAGGTTCATCATTAAGGAAAGTTTACCATCTGACTTAGTGTATCTGGATAAAAATGTTCTTGACAAGTTTGTGAGGAGGTCAGGCTGGCCGGAAAAGCCTGAAGTTTGTGCCCAGGAAGGTCTTGTTGGCAGTTGCCTGTTTCTTGATGTCAGTATCAGTGGAATCCCTCTACTTTTGGATTGGAAGTCACACTGCTTTCAGCGAGGCCAGATAGCTGAACGACACAGGTGATTCATCATCATCAGTCTGGTGAAAACCTCTGGTTCTTTTTTCAAAGAGTTTGAAAATGTTTCCAAGTGTCCACTTTTGCAGTTTTGAGGGGGAAAGAGTACACTCTAACACCAGCCAAGGGCACAGGACCATTTGGGCACCACTTGGTGGTGACTGAATATCCCAGAAGCCAGCAGCACGGTCTAGGGCAAATCCAGTTGGAACTAGTCAGATGGGCTCTTTTGTTGCAGGATTCCTTCAGCTTTTTTTGTTTCTGGAGCTTAACAGGAGACTACTCAACTAGCCCTGGAGACAACTTTTCAGTCCTGGGTTTAAATGGCAGCAGGCCAGTCTTTGGTGTTTCTCTCTACAGGTAAAACAGCAGGCTCAATCCTTCTTCTGAGTTCTAGTCTTTTGGTTAAGCAGGTGCAGTCCTGCTTCAGTTGTCCACAAGTCCAACAGCGTTCTGCGAAAGGTAGCTAGGGGGGCCAGTTTTATGCCTAGCACTAGCTTGTGAGTGGGGGTGACTCCCTAACCAATAGAAAAATAGGAAAAGTTCCCAAGGGCCCCATCTGGTCATCACATCCTGGCGGTCTGGCCCTATACAATCCCACAGTGCCCAGCTCTGCCAAAATCTAACCATGGCAGAATCTTCCCTGGGTCAGAGTTATGGATGTCAAGTGAAATGAGAAACTCCCCTTGCAAAACCAGTTCTGGGACTGGGCCAGAACCCCTTCCCCACCCCCCAATCCCCCTGATCTCCTCGCCGGGCTTGGTGCCACTGTGGCTACTTAGACAATGGCAGGGGCATTGTAAAGTTGGTGGCCCCATTCCCCATATGCCACCCTGACAGGAGAAGGTTACGCCTCGTTCCCTTCAAGGCTCTTTTGTTCCCTATCCTGAGAGGGATTCCCACATCCAAGCAGGCTACCTGGCGACAGTGGGAATTAACTCAAAGTGCAGCAACAGGATTTAGGCAGAAAAATGTAAGCTTTCTAAAGTGCCATTTTCAAGATAGTAATTTAAAAGGTCACCTTACCATCAGATTGGCTTCTATATTGTGTCTAGCTATTCCCACGCCAAGGTTATACATTATAAGATTTTATAAAGTATTATAAAGTAAACTAGTACTTTGTCTGGAAGAGCCAGCCTTGTAATAGTGAAAACAACGTTGGAGATATTTCATTACCAGGATATGTAAAACTTAAGTGCATATGTTTCATTTTTCAAGTACAATGCACCATGCCCTTGGGGCACTCAGGTACTACCTCAAAGGTAGGTTTTGGCCTGGCAAAACGTTTATTTTGCCAGGTTGAATTTCAGTTCCAAAACTGCACAATCAGACTGCAGGGGCAGGCCCGAAGATATGTTCTGCAATGTCCCTTCAGTAGTTGCACAATAGGGGTTGCAGTCCACTAGTGACATTTAAACTTACAAGCCCGGAGTCCCATAGTACCATTTACTAGGGATTTACAGTCGAGTTAAATATGCCAATCAGCAGTAGCTAATTCTACATGTTTTTAGGGGTCAGCTCAAATGCAATGGGCACTGGACATCAGTGCCCCAGTTTTAAGAGTCAGTAAACCAGCACTACATCTAGCAAAAGGGGGGGGGGGGCGGGGGGTGTAGGGGTGATCATGAAAAAAGGGCTTTTCTCCCAAAAATTAAATACAAAAAGGACAAGAAATGAAAAGGGTAATAAAAAAAAAAGAAGAACTACTGTCATTGCAGCGCCACCAGTCTTGACACTAAAGTTCACTTTGTTTTCATACTTACCAACATTCTTTGTCCAAAAGAGAAGGCTTTTCGTCTTTCAATATTATTCATTAGCACAACAATGCCACCAGAAGATGATACAATATGGGCTTTTTCTTATCAGTCTAAGTAGTTAATGGCAAAAAGCCAATGTTAAAAAAAAGTATTCCATATTGGAAATTCCTCAATTTATTCTCATTTATCTGTTACACTAAATATAATATAAAGCTGCTGTGCAGCATGTCTCAACCTCATTAAGTGCCATGGCGTTTTTGTAAATAGAACAAAACCCTGCCCAAACTCCCTTCAGTTCCCAACGATTATGGCTGACACATGCCTTATTAGTTGTAGTTCCTACCAGTGCCAGTGGGCACACGCATCAATGCTGTTGTGGTGCATGGTGGTCCCGGGGATAAGACAATGATGTGCCCCAGAGGTATGATCAGCAGCTCTAACTATGGAACTAACCCACTGGCTCCAGAGGTAGCAGGGTAGCAACTGACAGACAGATCAGATTGCTTATAAGTCAGATCTGTCGCTGTTATCTATAGCTGTACCTAGGTCTAGGCCAGCGTCTTTCTTTTTACTTAAGCGAAGAGCTCAGAAAGCTAATGCACCGGCACTGAAGAAAATGTTATCAGATTGCAGGCCAGATTTAAAAAGCCATAGGAATGCGATGCAAAATCGGTGCTCAGTAGGAATCGTGAAAATGTGTTTGCATACTGCTGAAATCAGTAGGTTTGCAAAGTTTGCTTTTTAGGTGGATGTGCCAATATAACCAGACAAAATGTCACCACTCGTGGTGCAAGAAGTCAATAAATAAAGTGGGCTGACTCATGGTGTATGCTGTGGTGGGTGGAAGCAAAATGTGATTGACAGTTTAACAGACCAACAGAAGCAGAGGTCTGACCCAAAGCACCTACATAGACTGTAGAGATCTTCAGGGCCATGCATTTTTTTAATGTTACTTGTGTTATCTGCATAGTTGTAGCAATTGGCGTTCAGTGACCGAAACAAGTGTGGAAGGCGGGTTAGGGAGATGGTGAATAATAGAGAACAAGTGATGGACCCCTTGAAAGGCGCCACAGACTTGGGCATGAGGAGCTAAGTGATGGGTGGTAGGTATACTACAAACTGCCTTTTTCTGAGAAGAGTCAAGCAATGTTAGAGCATTTTCACATATTCCAAGATGATGGAATCTTGGTAATAAAGTGGTGGACAGTATCAAAAGAAGGCATGGGAAAAGTTGTATTTACGCCAGAGTAATTGTGATAATTGTGCATTACTTTTGAGACACAGAATTACTGAAAACTACACAAGTATGCCCATTTACGTAATTCTGCAAAATTTCAGGCAAAAATGCCTACCCAACAGCAAAAGAACAAAGCTGAAGCAGCTGCGGCTGCTGCTGTTCTTAAAAGCTTAAAGCGCCAACTGGGGCAATTGGTCGCACTAGATCAGGGTACACCAAACGTTCTGGCCGACTGCAATGGAGCACGGGCCCGCTATAGGAGTTAACCTTGTCCCACTGAAAGACTACATTGACATCAAAGATCCAGTGCAAAAAGCATGCCTCTCCTCTGTTTCCTTGTGCAATGGAGTAGAGGGGTGCACTTAAAGTCAGATTACTCAACCGGAGGGATATCCGAAGGATGGCAGGCTGGTCCAGCCCTCTACAAAACAGTTTAAGTCAGCGATCCTATGGTGTACAGAGGGAGAGGCAAAGCAAGCTCACTCCTACATTAAAATCTGCCCAATGGCCTACTTATCTGGTGTCCCATTGTAGCTCAGTGGAAAAATCCTCTTAACCAGCAGTGAGAGTGAGTAGGATAGAAACTCAACTATTTTTCTT
Organism: Pleurodeles waltl; assembly: GCF_031143425.1. NCBI lineage: Eukaryota > Metazoa > Chordata > Amphibia > Caudata > Salamandridae > Pleurodeles > Pleurodeles waltl. The sequence continues at coordinate 614,019,174 of NC_090439.1, forward strand.
TGCCAAAATTAAGTCAAGTTTGGGGGCTCAGTAGGGGAGCTGTGACTTAGGGCACATGATGAGACGTGTGATGGTGGCATAACATGGCCTAGTATGGAGCAAAGAGGACAGGGCCTAAAAAAAACAGTATGATAATGGACTGAACTGAGTCTATGTGACTGGGGATGAACCAGCGGACTAAGTAAGTGGCAAGAGTATTACATGGATCAACAGCATTCCATTGATGATGGAGCATTGGTGTTGGGATTCAGGGCGAGAACACAAGAAAAAGCTAGAGATGTCATGACACAGACCAACGAAAGGTCGAAGGAGCAGTCTGCAATGTTGGTGCCTGTAGTGACAAGTGGGTGCACTCTTCAAAGAGCATGGGATTTACTGGCTGCGCTGCTCAAAGATCAACTAGGCAGCAGGGAGGTCACCCAGATTCCCCTGCATGGAGACAGATGGTGCAGTTTCCCACAGCCAAATTTGAGACAAGATGTGACCCAGCTGCCTAGAAGGCGCATGTATCTCCATTTCCATGCTAAGCAATGGAAAGTTTAGAAAAGATCTTGGCCAACAGATTTTAAATCTGCTTTGAATCATGAGGATCAGTCCGGATTCATGCCCCAGAGGTCAACAAAGATGATCCTTTAGAGACTTTACAACTGCGTAAATTGGGTGCCTAATATTAAGGAGCCAATCAAATTCATTTAATTGAACACTGTAAAAATGTTCTACTATTTAAAGTGGCACTTGCTGTTGTAAGTTTTGTAAAATGGGAACTATGGCCTAGGCCTTCTGAGGTCAATTAAAACTGCAAAACAATTGTGTTTTTGCTGGCCAAAGAGCTGGCTGTGTGATGGGTCGGGATAGATCCACAGGTACATATTCGTAGGTGGAGAAAATACTGCCTTTAACTCTATGCAAATGGTCTTCAAACTTTTTAATGCAATGCCCCACATATAAAATAATTTCACTAGGTCCCCCAGAATAACAAACTTATTTTCTCACAATACTTCTATTAATATCTGCCACTCTGAACATATTTTAAAGCATTCAAACATTGCAGACATGTGTAGTTTACCCTTTTTTTTTTATTTACAAACAAATACATGATTTCCAGCATCCTTTTGGCAACTCAGTATCCCCTAAAAGTGTAGACGTATCCACAGAGCAAGGGACTTATGAGGGTTACTTGGATCTCCCCCCCTACCCCACACACACACACTCTTTAACACCTCTAGCACTTCAGCAATAAAAAATATTACTGATGGCCCCTTACAGAGTGACTCACTGGCACTGAGTTTTTGTTCACTAAAAACATAGCACTATATCCCGCATGACATTTGCCTTGGCTGCCCAGGGCCATCATAAATGCCCCTCTTGTCAAGGGACCCGCGATACCCATTCCCGAGATCAATTCGGGCACAACCAGGGGAGAGGGCCATGCTTTAAGACCTTTACTGTATGCTGTGAAGCTTCGGACGGCGTCTAATTTAAAATGAAAGGAGTTTTCAAAATATCTGTAGGCTTGCCATGCCCTGGACAAGCATTTGGGGGAGAGAGTTCGTTAACCCTGGAGCGTTTTGAATAAGGATTGTTGATAGTTGTAGTCAAGAGCCATTTTCAAAAGATGTACAAAACCTTAATAAATATTTCAGCAATCCCCTATAACAAAACGAAGGGCAAAATAGTAAATAAACCTGTGGCAAGCAGAGGAAACTGATCTTGAATTGGGGACAATGGATGAGGAGAAAAAGCTCTTATGAATTCTGGAAAGAGTGCAGTAAAACCAAGTCGTAGCCTGGTGCAACCCAAAATACTCCACAGGGCACACACATGTGGGTTAAGATATTTTTAAAAAACATTAAAAAAGCGTGGTTGGTCAGGTATGTCCAAGAAAATTTGACAAAAATGCATGGGACTTCAACACTGAACCTTTATTTGGACTGCTAAATAAAGAAACCTAAAAGTAGAACTGTACTGAGGCATAAGGGAGGCAGTGGTTCCTTAGAATGAGGTTGATCTGAATGGAAAACAACCACTTAGGTGGGAGACTTCTGAAGGCCTTACACTTTGTGGTTAATAAGCCATGACTCACAAGATAGGTTTCTGTTCCTTGATTGGAAGGAGAAAAAAAAAAAACGTCCAGGCTTTCCCAAGGGGCAAGCTCCTCTGGGGCTGATGATTTTGCTACTGCGGTGATGCACAGTTGGCATTCTCAACGTTTTAATAAGGCTAGCTACTGGGGCTAAAAACTAAATCTTTTTATTTAGTCCCAAGTCAACAAACACGTTGCAAATCATAGAACGAAAGTTGCTTTACTTTAGAATCAAAGCTGATTCGCACCTCTAGAGTGAATACTGTCTTTAATTGTCTAATTCTGGCACCAGGAATTTCCCTGCGAGCCATGGAGGCTGGTTTAGGATCTGGTGCAGCCATCCCACCACCATGACGAAGCCTCTACTTTCGAGCACTCTGGGATTAATTTTATTGCTGTATAGAGGGCATTCTGCTGTATTGCTAGGGATGGCTGCTGATCCTAGTGGCTTGGCCTACTCCTCATTCTGGTAGACAGGCCTGCCTGTGCTGCAGCACTGGGTGACAAAAGACACGTTGGAGGCCATTTGGGGCTGGAGACCAGATGGCTGTCCCTCCTCATTTACACCCCTCCACTGGTAGCCTCGTTTAAGGTGCTGCAGCACTGCATGGCCACATTCAGAGACACAGGGCTGGTGAGACTTGAGATGGGCAGTTTGCCAGAAAAGTGCATTGACAGATCCAGGCCATGGAGCCAGATCAGAAATTGAAAACATTTAAAATGATATGTAGATATATCATTGTTAAACACAGTCACTGTCGGATCAGACTGGACAGCAGTACCCTTGAAAAGGATTGTGGCATTGTTCAAAGCCACACCAATCGGGCTCCCCTTCATGTGCTGGTGGGGGGGGGGGGGCAGAGGGGGGTTTGCCATGCATGAGACAGAACTCTGCCCAGCACCAACTCCCTACGCATGCCGAATGCACCACTCTCATGCTGCAAGTTGTACCCAATCAGTCCATATACTCATCTTAAATCTACTAATCTTTTTATATTCTGGGTAAACAGGGCACTGCCCATTGGAAGAGCACACTACCCAGGTCAGCAATCGGGACAGAAAATCATCTTGCATGCTGTGGACTTATGAGGATTGGCACACTGCAACACCGAAAGATTCAGAAATGCCAACCTTTGCCCCAGCCTGCAAGAGTATTGGTTGTGACTCTTGTGTGAGTGTGTCTCAGGTAAGCAATGGTGACTCTCAGATCCCCAAGAATCTGAGACAATAAAAATATCAATCGGACATCCTCCTGTCACGTTCGAATCCTAGCTTCAGTAGCCTTCTCTAAACTAGAACCCAAAAAGTACCTCATGTTTCAGATACTCATGTAGTTATAACAACATTCTCTGCAGGTACTCTACTGTTCCTTGGACCATGGTCCAAAGAAATAGGTCATGATATCTTTTTCAGCAAACAATGTATTCCGTTTTATGCTTTTCACTTCTGTTAAAAACTACTGAGTCATTATAACTAAGGGGTCGATAATGACTTCAGCGGATGGAAAAGCCCATCCACCGTAGTCCCGACAGATAGGTTGCCGCCAGTGCAGCTGCCTCCCCGCAGGTCCCAAGCCACTGGGTCTGCAGAAAACAAACTACAGCTTGGTCTCCGGCTCACAATAGAGCCGACTGTAGTACCTCGGGTGCACCACCAAAGCAGACAGTGAACACCATGACAGGACTGGCCAGGGGGGCCCCTGCACTGCCCATGCCAAGTGCATGGGCCCGCTGGGGCCCCCTGCACTGTCTCCGCCAGCCGTTTCATGGCGTAATGAGTGCTTAAGTGTCCTGGGCCAAGGGATCCATAATAAGGAATTGCAATTTTGTCCCGAATTGTTCTATCATCATCTTTTTTTTCATCACTAGAGCATTCTAGCAATTACAGACCTGGGCTCTGCCATTTCTTGCTATTGCCACACTAACGTAGTCCATTTAGTATTAGTGTTAAACTAATGTTTTTCATGCAAATGGTATTATAAAATGCACCATTTAAAAAATATATAATTTGAAAAGAAGAAAATAAAAAGGCATTCATCAGGGAAAAGGAAGACTAGTTGCATGACGAATGGGATTAGGTGGAACAATCCCAGCTTTGTTTTGGGTTACGGCCCACCTCCACGAATGTGCATCTCCTTAATTTACCAGCCTAAATTCCAATTTCCAATGTAGTCATTCTACTCCACCACATCTTCCTCCACCACTAGGGACCAATTACAGACAAAATTGTGTGCTTGACTTGCCTAAAAGAAGTATATGATTTGCTAAAAAGTATATTACTGAAAGCCCACAAAATGCAGTTTTGGTTATATATACAGTTTATTATTTTCATTCCTATATGTTGGCAAGACTTTGTCACAGGGTGTGAGATTTTCATTTGATTCAATGGATTATAATTTTACATACTGTACCATACAGCAATTGTAGCACTGTAACAGGTGTTTCATTGTCAGAACTTTATGGCAAAAAATAAAATAAAAAAAATACTATGAACCCCTGAAGGATGAAAGGCTGAGCTGATTAAGTTCAATTTCAAATATGAGACCTGCCAGTGTATAGATCGAAAATGTTTATAATGCCCTTGAGAGAGCAAAAAGGTATATTAAATGGTGTTTTAAAATAAGGTGTTTTTAATGCGGAGAAGCTTAATAACTTTGCACACATGGATGTCATCAGGATATGTCAACAGGATATGGCTCATCAAACCTAGGAGCCAGAGAAATTTAAAAAACTGCTCATGACTATGCTGCAAGGGACAATAAACAATAAAACATATGATTGTATAGCAATGTGTTTACTTTTATAGACTTTAGATATTACAATTTAAACTTCTTATATAAATGTTTTCAGTTTGCACAAATCACATGAGCTCGAAGGTTCTTAATATTTAACCCCATATACTCTAACAGAGAAATTTATAGTTGGTTTAAGAAATTGTTTATTTTGGGGGAGGATGGATTATTAATACTTAAAAGAGAGGGTCTAACCTATCAACAGGGTTCGAAAGGGTGAACTGCAGTATTTTGACAGCTACAGTCAAGCTACAATGGTAGGTCTGAAGCAATGTTCCCACGCCGACTGTAATGAATGGCACAGTAGGAGCTGCAGTCCACTAGTGGAATTTAACCTCCAAGCCCTGGTTACATTTTGAACCACATACATGTGACTAATAGGCAAGTTAAATATACAAATTAAGAGTATGCCTATTCGATCATGTTAAAATGTAGAGCACAGGCACTTTGCCAGTGGTTAGCTGGAGTAAAGTGCACAGAGTTCTAAACCCAGCAGAAATATAGGGTCCAGCAAACGGCAAAAAATCCAGAGTTACCAAGAAGACAAGGCCAAGATCTTCCCTGATCAGGTGGTAGAACAAGGACAATATGCTGCCTTTGCAGAGGCGTTTGTTTGTTTTATGTCTCTCTGAACCAAGCTGTGCTCCTCTGAACCTAGCTGTGCTCCTATATCAATATCTGCCCTAGCCACTTACCCTTCCCATAGGGAAAAATTCTACTCACCTGCTGATCCTATGAGGTGACTAACCTAGCTTGCTCACAGTGGGTGCATACCAATAGGCCAACAGTACCAATAGGCCAACAGTACCATCAGGCCAACAAAGGGATGAGACCCATTCTACCCCCAGGTCAGACTTCTGACCACAACCTAGGCAGCCACTACCCAATAGGCTAACAACCAACAGAGGCCACTGAAAACTATCAGTGTTCAGAGGCTGGGTCACTGGCCATCCACTGCCAGGTGGAGGCTCCAATATGGGGCCTCGGGTAGAACTCACTCTGCTGTGAGGTTGACAAGAAGTCACGCACTTGCTACCAAGGCCTCTCTGGCCTATTAGGCTCCTCAGAGTTAGGAGTTATACCTTCAGGTGCTAGATACACTCCTTATGCTCTTTCCTCTGCAATCTCAGGAGCGGCACCCTGTAGACAGCCTTTTAGCTCAGGGCCACCTTATATGCTGTCATTCACCACCACATAATTAGGTAACAGGTCTTTGTGGATGTGGACTCTTACCTCTCCTAGGCCCTTCACTGTCACCATTATCCCTGGACTCAGAGGTCCTCTTGGCCTTTAAGTCCAGTCCTCTCTAGGTCCTCCGATAGGATAGCAGGATCTTCTCCTCCAGTGCTAAAGTCGCTGCTGCCTACTTCACAACAGCCACAGCCGAGGTGGCTAGCTGCAACTTGAAAGCCCTACCTGCTTCTCTATCCTCCATTTTTGATTGGGCAAACTGCAAGGAAGACACACTGCTCCCTTCTATGGACAAAGCAGGTGATGCTGCTCCATGGGGAATATGATCCTTTGGCACTGCAGCCTCTAAAATGTAATCTTCCTCTTCACCCTCCATATTGCCCATGTCCTCGTATTCACTTGCTACTGTGGGGTGGACTGAAGTGTATGTACTTCCTCTCAAGCTCTGAGGGCAATCTGGTAGTCCCCTTTCTAAGAGTCACTCACTAACCTCAACCATCTCTCCCTGCACATACTCCTCAGACCAGCCATGCTGAGGCTCTCAATGCTGCTCAAATCTACTTCCATTGTTTCAAACATCACAGGTGCAAAAACGGAGGTTAGGAATGGAATTTAGGAAAAAAACAACCAATTAGTAACCAGAAGTCAATTAAACATAAAAAGTAAATTTTAATGTAAAATACAAAAGGGATTTTGATTTTAAATAAACCAATGAGCAGTACTGCAAAACAAAAGTCTTGGATCCCACCACTGAACAACAAAGAAAGAAAATGAACTCTTTGTGGGTGGGTCGGTAGGTGGATGAGCGGGAGTTTTGACCTGTCAAAGGGTTATTTTGATAGGTCAACTTGCATGATTTAAACTGCCATAGGCAGGCTACAATGGTAGGCCTGAAGCCATTTTTGTACTGCCACTATAGTGTGTAGCATAATATTTGCTACAGTCCACTAATGGCATTTAACTTCCTAGCCCCAGATACATTTTGTACCATATACTTGGGGCTTATAAGCAAGTTAAGCATACCAATTATGAGTATGTCAATTTGACGGGGTTCAAAAGAGTGAATACAAGCACTTTAGCACTTATTAACAGGGGTAAAGAACACGGAGGTCTAAAAATCAGCAGAAATATAGGGTCCTGCAAAAGCCAACAAATCTGGTGCGACCATGCAGGAAAGGCAGATTTCCTATACTTTGTGTTGGTGGTAGACAGATCTACTGTATACAAATATGCAAACAGTTGATGTAGATAAAATGTTCTAGATATGGCCCTCGTGTGTGAGATGTATGATGTGTGTGGATGCATGCAATCACTACTAGCACAGGAAACAATGCATAAACAAGATTAGAGCCTGGTGTGCTAACCGGAGACACGCTTTGTAGCCTAAGGCCTACTAAAGTGGGTTGAGAAGTTGTGCAACACCTTCTAGACAAGTTGGATCTGTGACAGGCCATAAACAAAATCATTGATCAGGAGCTAGAACCTGCCACAGACAGTAGATAATTTCCAATTAGATATACTTATATTGTGCAAAAACATGTAAATCCCAGTTTGGGTCTGGGTGATTATCTGATGTGAACAGCTGTTACTGATCAACATATGTTAAGTGCCCAAAAGGCATAATGTAGACAATGCTGTCACAGCTGTTCACATCAGATAATCACCCAGACCCAGGCTTATCTATCCCACAAGATAAAATTGTGAATACCTTATCATTACACTTTATAAATATAATTCCAAATTGTGAAGAGATGGACCTTTCAGGTTTGGGGTCTATGAAATTACAATTTAAAACCCAAACATACAGTGAAGTTGGATTGTAAATTGCAGTTCTGAAAATGGCACTTATAGAAAGTAGCATTTTCCAACTTTAGCCATTTGGTGTCTGCTGTCCGTCTCTGATCACTTGTCTAGAGTCGGTGGCAGCTGGGCTTTGTGTATTCTCCATAGACAGCCACGTAAAAAAAGCCTGTGTTCACACAAAGGACTGCATATCCCCTGTAGTCAGTCTGGAGCCAGAGCAGGAAGAGTAGGACCTCTGTGCACTCCATAGGCCTGTCTTTCAAATCTTCCCCTTTTCAAAGGCCCACCTGTGTATAAGTATTGGACCTCTAACACCCCCAGTTCAGTACACTTCTGGACCTGTGAATACTCTGCCAGGAATAAGGAATGATGTGCTGCTGAAAGACTGCCGTTCTGCTGGACTGCTGCTTTGCTGGACTCCTGCCTTGCTGTGCTGGCCTGCTGCCTACTGTTCCCCTGCCTGTGTGAGAAGGACTAGACCTGCATCACTTGAACGCAGAGTGACTCCAAGGGCCAGCTGGCTGGCCTCCTGATCTGAAGTCTCAGGAACATAAAAGACTTACAACCACCCTGCTTCTGCACCTGGACTCTGCCCCCTTTGAGTCTACTCTGCCAAGTGGTGCCATCCTAGGCCTGGACCCTTGGAAGTGGGCCTAAGGTGCTTTCTCAGTAGAAGTGACACATCTGCTGCTGAGTGCTGCATCCCTAAGCAGAACCAGAGCATCTCCTTGACTGTGTGGCGCATCTTCAAGCATCGCCAATGCATAGCTGCTGTTCCATGGACTGGATGAGTCACAACAGAATGACATTGCCACAGCAACCTGCATTTGGGTTCGACCCATTGCCCTTGGAGCCGCCACTTCACAACACTCTTCCCGCATCACATCCCCCATCGATGGCAGCCTTGAAGATGGAACTCTGCATCACTGCTTCACCGCAAATTGGAACAAACCCATCACCTCGACTACACAAGCATCCTTGACACCAGCCTTTGCATCGGACCCCCCGTCAACAGGATCCTAGACATCAACACAATAGGATCTCGGACTGCAGCCTTGCTGCATCTCTGAACTGCCACATCACCTTGGCTGTGTGGTGCATTTTTGACACGTATCCATGCAACACTACGCAACCATGATTCAACACAATATCTAACATTTGGTGGCAGCGGTGGGATAGGACTTGTGTTTGTGCAGTACCAAACAGTGATTTGGTATACACTATTATTCCACATCCTAAACCAATTCTTATTTTAAATTCTCCATGATTGGCATTTGCCATTTTTATCAAACTCACATCTGTGGCTGCTGGATCTATACGCAAAAGCATGGGACTTGAGCTGGTCAACATAGAGCAATACACTGTGTCCCAGCTCAGAGACGTCTGCAAGGAATATGGACTTCCTGTCAAGAGCATCACCAGGAAGATGGAGTTGCAAAAGGCGTCGAGGGCCTGGGCAATCGCTCACTCTGGACAATATGATGACAAAGAAGTGAATTATGGATTAGGACAGCCTGTGAATGGCTCTTCAGAGGAACTTCTTGCAGTGGTTGAGGGTGACATCCCTGAAATGGAGCTCCCTGCAAGGGCAGAGAGTAGTGTTTATTGCTGCAGTCTATCCCCTGAGGAACTGGCAGAGAGGAGGGAGGAGAGATAAATCAAGCTACAGATGCCAACATTTAGAATGGAGGAGAAGGCTGAAAAGCAATGGAGGAGAAAAAGATGCTATTAGCTCATGAGAGGAAGGAGCTTAAAGGAGCTGGACATCAAGGTCAGACAGGCAGATTCCAGCAGAGACGGTGGTAGCATAAACACAGTACCTGAGGGACAGAAAAGAGTCTGCATACCCGAGGATATGGCGCCCAGTTATGTGGTGGGAGATGACTGGTTTTCTGCTTATGAGGTTGCACTGAGGGTCTACAAGGTTCCTGAGGAGCTCTTGGGATGTGTTCTGTGGAAACACACGTCTTCTCTGAGAAGGGACATACTTCTGATACTAGAGGTTGGGTACCATACCAAGTATACCCCTATTAAGGCCCTTCATTTTGCCAAATTTGTGCTGACCCAGGAAAAGTATTGACACAGATTCAGGGACAGCCAGAAGCTCCCCAACCAATACTGCATAGATTTTGCGGACTACTCCAGCAAGGCAGTGAATGGCTGAGTGCTGGGCAGCAACGTTATTGAATTTGTTGGGTTTACGCATTAATCATGAGAGACCACATGCTCAGTGTCTGTTTTACAGTGATGTGCTAGCAAAAAGTGTAAAAATATGATGGTCTCTTCAAAATTAAAAAATATATATTTAATTAACATGTAGAATCTATTCACCTTAGTACATCAGATTATAACAGTGCATTAAGAAGTATTATTTTAAAAGTTATAGTTTTCACACATGAATTTAGAAATTATAAGTCTTGCCCCCACACTGACCATACTCCCACTGATGAGCCAAGTCAGTGGTAATGTGCACTCTTTGGGTGACCTGAGTTCCTATTATAAATTACCAACATTATACTTTATTAAATCAAAAACAGTAGAATGTTTTGTACAGCACACATTCTTAAGTCATTTATTTCGAGGTCCTCTTATTTATGATAATGAAGAAAAGTGAGGGAAAGTGAAATTTAACAACTGCCTAGGATCACACAATTTGATAAAGTGGGGAATCTGGGATTCATTATGGTTTCACATTGTGCAATTCAGCCACTAGAAATATATGCTTTTCTTCCCCTACAGCCACTGTGTAGCCATTTTAGTTATAGCTTCATACACGTTATTTTAGCAAACTAGGCCTGCCGCTGTGCACTTTAACACAGATATATTGTATTCAAACTTTGTTTTATTATTTTAACAATAGCCACATTTGGGGTCTTGTTTTATTTTTTCTATCTAGCTGTTCTTTGCCTAGGCCAGCACTGCGTTCTTAAACAAGACATTTCTTTCATTCTGCACTTTTCTCAAGGTTGTAGTAAGATAGGGTGCTGGCAAACGTGGCACGCTTTGTCTCTAATGTTCACAGAAAAATACACACTCTTATGTGGAACATCAGCTGTTTTAATATAAAAACACTACTTTGACCCATGTACGTTAGAGGGAGATTCCAGACAGATGACCACAACTGTATGCTGATTGCTTCACTGCAGCTGCTTATGTAGACTACAGGCCTCTTGCTCAGGTATGAGGGATGTTGGCTTCCCAGGGGAACATGAAGGGCAGAATTAGAGCTTAACATGCTGTGCTCTAACATAGCCTAGGTAGGGCTATTCTTAACGATTGTAGTGACAATATGGTAGCGTTATTTTTATGTTTCACTCTCCTTGTCACAATTGTAGTCGTGCCATGCTTCATCTTCCTAGTTATTGCAATACATGCTTTATTACCTAAGATGCAATCGCTTCAATAAAAACCTTATTGAACTATATTCTGCCTCTGACTGTCCTTGCATTTGTGAGACTAATGTAACTGAGAGAAACGGATAAGATCTGAATGACCACTATTTCCCTGCGGAGTCAATTGTGTCATGCGCTTGGTTGCCCAATCATCCCTACTCTCGGGTGGAGATGAGGCACTGCTAGTTAGTCGGAACAAAACCCAGATTAAGCCAACTGGTGTCACCTGTAGTGGGTTCAGACTCAGTCCCCCACAGCGCAAGTGATTCTGCCGCTCAAATCCAGTAGTCTCCTTAGGGTAACGAGAGCCTTTGTGACACCACCTTACCGCCAACTCTCCCCACCTAACCACCACCCCGCTGGCATCAATGCGGCCATCAGTCCTATCACAGATCAAACTTATTGGCTGAAGTATGTTCCATGCTGTATTTCTACTTCGCACATTGTTATTTAATGTAGTTATGTATTCATTTCTATGAACTGACATAAACTTTCTAATTTGGATCCCTGGCTGCTCCAGGTTGTTCTAAAACATTAAGGCAGTTATTCTGACTTGCCGTTCTTGGAGCAAACCGTGATTCAGCTGTGGTTGTGGGTCCTAATTTTAATAAACGATTATTATACCCATGGGAGGACAACTTGTGTTCTTTGCCTGCCTGTCAGTTACTTCACCACTCCTCTACATCCTTTGGTACCAGAAGTGGGGTTTGACAATGTTGCTGCATTGGGTTCCACCGACAAACTTTTGTCTGCCTATCCCAATAAAAGGTCATGTTCCTGTTACTCTGTGGAATCAAAGTGATTCACTGACATTTGGTGAGTCCATTTATGGAGCTGCTGTTTTACATTATTATAGACTATTACCTGCCTTTCTTTTCGGGCCAACTGTTGATTTCAGCTTGCGACTCCAGGCTTTTGTGAGGAACTTAAGAGCAACGCAAGATTCTTCAGGCTACTGTGGTGCAGAGTTTGAGCCATCATTGCCATGCATGACGACACACGGCAAATCACTGAGGAGGTTGAGCTTGTCACACTTTCAGTCCAGCGTCTGACAGGCAACGCTGGAGCCACGATGCTTCACTGAGCTTAAGCCTTAGGAGGCCATTCATTGGACACGCTGGCCTGGGTCTGACGTTAGACGCTGTGGGCCATAACGAATTGGGCCTACAACGCGTTTCGAAACAGTTGCTTGATCCTTTACTCTACTTTGCTGGCGTTTTTTTGCATTCTGCATTGTTTTCTTCCAGTACCGTTTTTTAATTACACTGGGCCTTCAATGCGTCGCTCCAACTCTGCAATTCTGGTAACGTTTGAAGACAATTTTTTTCCTTGGGCCTACGTTGTGTGTAGCATCTTCTATACACATATTGATATTATTTGAACTAATAGGAAAGAAAAACAAATGTTCCTTATTGGTGACTCTTTGCTTTGTTAGTGACATCTTCATTTTCGATTTTGAAGCAGCTCTTGGAAATTGTTAAACGTCCTACGCTTTAGCAAAGTTATTCCTTCAACCTGGCAACTAGTCAGGGTGTGGTGTAACCACCACCGTTTCTACAGAAACCAGGGAAACCTGAAATCAAACTGAGTGAGTGGCTGTGAAAATTTGAAAATTATTTAACAGCCACAGAAGCAAACAGTTATGAGCCGGCAAGGAAACTAGCTCTCTTGTTCAACCATTTGGGAGTAGAAGAACAGTTTTCAATAATCTACCTCTTAAGACTGGCACCAACAGAGGAGGGTGCACCCTGAAATATCTACTTAGGAGGAATAGAAAGGATTTAAAACCAGTACCCAGAACAATCCAGTGTTCTTTTGAAAAGGTTTAATTTCTTCAAATGCAAACAGTTGAGTAATGACACAACTGAGGAGTACATAGCCACATTGAGAGGGGTAGCTTCAACGTGTGACTTTGGGACCAAGGTAGATATGTATATCAGGGACCAGTTTGTTTTTAACTGTTATGCAGAAAAAAAACAGAAATCCGTCTTTATCTGAAACTATGGATGTGGCAAAAAGCATTGAAAAATATATTACCACACGGGTTATGTCACATCATTCAGGACAGGCTCCCGTTTGCTTTCCTACAGATGAAAATTCAGTTTGTACATTTAACACTAAATACGGTAATGGGATAAAAGGGCCAGAAAGTGCAACCTTTTGCTCAAACCCAAATGTGTTACCGTTGTGGTTAAAAAAACTCACATCAGCAATAATCCTTCTGGTCTGGCTCGTGGTAAAAAAACGCAACCGATGCCGGAAAATTGGCCATTTTCAAGGTGTTTTAGGGTGCAGGGTGCAGGTGATCAAAGTAAGGGGGGTAATAAAGTTAAAATTAGAAATGTTTGCAACTGTGAGGTTAGGGATGGCACACAGGAGTGTATTAGTAGGTTTGCAAATGTTCTTATTACTGTTGACATGCCCAACATCTTTTTCACCCACAAACCTATTCAGGAGCCTTCGTGTCAAGCCACAATCGATGGCAGAACCATAGTCCATCATCTAATGGCTTGGTGGAAAAGGCCAATCGAATTTTGAAAAACGGTATTCAGACTGCCCTTGAGGCTAATACTGATTTTGCAGGCTTCCTTCAAAATAAAAAAAACTACACTATATTCAACCACGGGAGTTACCCCTTTTCAAAGCTCAGAAAGGAAGGGAAGCAAGACCTAAGTTGTTACATGATTGGCTTGCTGAGAAGTATCTTTCTGATGAAATTGAGCATGAAGTCTCATTAAGGAAACAGGTTCATTCAAAACAGTAGGAAGAAAGAGAAAGAGGTTTCCATTGCTGTACGTGATTGGGTGCTGATTAAGGAACCTTTCAGAGTCAATAAAGGGGAATCTAGATTTGCTTTGCCTGTCAAAGTGATTCGTGTTGGCAAAGCTTCTGTCCTATTGGAAAGGAAAGGTTGGTGGAATTGTGACAGTGTCATTCCACTGTGATTACCAAGCAGAACTATTTCCCTGCACACACACTTAAGGGGAAGCAAAGGATTCCATGTTAATGTCGGATGTGATGTTCAATTATGTCTTATGTTGGTAATAAAGATACTAGTAAGACTTACTAGCATTGCTGCTTGCACTAGTAATCCTTTAAGCACTGATATTACTGCTTGCACTCAAAGTTCTTTCCCTAGTTCTAGTGATGTTCAGAATGCTCAAGAAACAGTGATGTGCAAACTAGGTGTGATGAGTCGGCGGTTACAGTTACCAATTATGATGATATTCTCAAGAAACCTTCTCGCAAACGTAGGTCTCGTTTAGTCAAATTACCTGCTAAACTGCAAGATTTTGTTTGATCTTAAATCCTGTTTTTTTTATGTTGTTTTGTTTAAGGGTAGGGGGTGATGTAATAAGTTGCGTGTTGTATTTATTTCTAATGTGTTCAATGTTATTTAATGTAGTTATGTATTCATTTCTATGCACTGATATAATAGTTATATTTTGGATTCCTGAGTGCTCGAGTGGTTCTGGAACGTTAATGCGGTTATTACGACCAATAGTTCTCGAAGCCAGCTGTGTGTCACCGGTCGTGGGTCCTGATTTCAATAGAGCAGTATTCTACCTTTTGGATGGCCGCGTGTGCTCTTTGCCTGTCTGTCGTTTACTCGCCCACTCCTCTACAGTGGCCCCGGGGGAAATGCTTGCGAGTACCGACGGGCCAGGCCGTCGCCAGAGTTTCGGCTATCCACCTACGACAACTCCATATACCATTGACCAAAATAGAAAGTGGTTATCTTGAAAAAGCTAGAAACTATCTTGCCCGCAGAGGCCTAGGCTAAACACCTTTGCACTAAAACCCCGTGATAAGAAGAGAGGACCTTTAGAAATGTGGTGGACAAAAGATTATTTTGTGCTATATTTACTGTCAATTAGTGTTGTATTTATTAATTTTAAAACAGCTCGGTAACTCAAAGAACATCGCGTCGCTGACGAGAATTTGTACCTGAACTAAAGCTGAAGGGAGATAGACAAGGCATAATGTCAACTTAGTCCTAGTGGCTCTTAAATTACCTTTTTACGGTTACAAGTACGAGAAAAAATGCTGTAAAAAGGAAAAGTAATGTTGCGTATTCGCCGTTGTCTTGTGTAGGTGTTAAGTTATTCTTAAGAATACCTCGTTTTGGAGTGTTACTCTAATGAAGTAGCTAAGGCAACTTGCGTGGGAGCCCGAAAGGACCGTTTCTAGAAACAATTTCCAGCAAAATGCCACCATGGTGAGGATTGGGTTGTTGGACTATTATGGGTTCTGTTCTGCCCATGCATTACACTACACGGTCTCTTTAAGTTACACGGTACCTGCTAGCAAAATGGCCCCCGCAGGAGTACGGACGGTTATTTGTCACAGCTTTGGTACAAGAGAATGGACCTCTAAGACACAGACTATAACACTTGATACAAAGACGGTACAGAACACTGGCAGCAGACACTGGAGACAGCGCTAACGACCGCCACAGACATGAAAACGCGTAGATGGAGCTGCATCACAAACACTGGGCTACGGGCAGGGCTTATAAGAAAGCACATTACACAAGTCTGGAGCGCAGCCAGGTGCAAGCTGTCTGGCAGCACCACCATACGCCTGCTGAGGCCCATAACTCAAAACACACCGGCTCCGAGCCCCACCTCCATGCATAATGTCGTAAAAATAGAGCTCCACTGCAGGTAGGGTTCATCACCTGTAGTAAACAACATTGGGCAGGTATGCGAAGGCAAGACAGTTACGTTGCCAACGAAAGCTCGGCTAAGGAGAAACAGTCAAAGGACAGCTGTCTCGCTCTAGGGAAGAGAGCAAACTCCAGTCCCATGCCTCCCCCGCATAAAAATATTAGGTGACACCATTGTAGTTTCCTTTTCCCTGAATTGCCTGACCGCTCCACGTTACCTGTAACTCCGGCGAGGCGTGAGCCTGTCAGTCCATGGCCGTGTAGACGACACCGGCAGTCCCTGTACCTCAGCTCTGCCTCTCACAGACGAGATGAAAAACATAACCCTGGGGAGGAGGCAGGGCACCACCACTCTGTTTACAAGACTCAGCCAATGGCCGCCCAGCGTCACCAGGGAGAGAGGGCGGGACTCAAAGTACGCACTTCCGGCAGCTGAGCTCTTGTCAACATTGGGACGATTTTACCCCCTCCTTTGTCTGCGAAGGAAAAGCTGTCTTGCGGGCGCGTGGGCCCTTGTTTTGAAGGCACCGGAAGTTCTGTTTCCCACAGTCAGAAGCTTCGACTTGCCTAACGGACTGCAAAGTAGGTACAGCAGAAAAGTAGAATTCTTCTTTTCTTAGCTGTGTATGAAGGAAAGTAACTACTTTCTCACCAAAAATAGTAATCTGGCAACCGAAGATAACTTTTTGAATACGTCGTTAACCCCTGAAAGTGCATAGCTGCTGAATTTCCCAGTTCCACGAGTGACTAGGGTGGCGAAGCGCTGTAAATAGCAGAAGCGTGTCTGCTGAAACGAATGATGAGAAGCCGAAGAAGGTTAGAAATCCTTTATTAACCCCTTCGCTGCCAGGTCTTTTCCCCCTCCTGTGCCGAGCCTTTTTTTGGCTATTTGGGGCAGTTCGCGCTTAGGCCCTCATAACTTTTTGTTCACATAAGCTACCCACGCCAAATTTGCGTCCTTTTTTTCCAACATCCTAGAGATTCTAGAGGTACCCACACTTTGTGGGTTCCCCAGAAGGAGGCCAAGAACTTAGCCAAAATACAGTGAAAATTTAGTTTTTTTCAAAAAAATGGAAAAAAGGGCTGCAGAAGAAGGCTTGCGTTTTTTTCCCTGAAAATGGCCTCAACAAAGGGTTTGCAGTGCTAAAATCACAAGCTTCCCAGCTTTCAGGAACAGGCAGACTTGAATCAGAAAACCCAATTTTTCAACACAATTTTGGCATTTTACTGGGACATACCCCATTTTTATGATTTTTTGTGCTTTCAGCCTCCTTCCAGTCAGTGACAGAAATGGGCATGAAACCAATGCTGGATCCCAGAAACCACAACATTTCTGAAAAGTAGACAAAATTCTGAATTCAGCAAGGGGTAATTTGTGTAGATCCTACAAGGGTTTCCTACTGAAAATAACAACTGGAAAAAAAAATGGAAATTGAGGTGAAAAATCTGCAATTTTTCTCTACGTTTTACTCTGTAACTTTTTCCTGCAATGCCAGATTTTTGAAAGCAATATACCGTTACGTCTGCTGGACTCTTCTGGTTGTGGGGATATGTAGGGCTTGTAGGTTCATCAAGAACTCTAGGTACCCAAAGCCAATAAATGACCTGCACCCTGCAGTGGGTTTTCATTCTATACAGGGTATACTGCAATTAATTTGCTGAAATATAAAGAGTAAAAAAATAGCTATCAAGAAAACCTTTGTATTTCCAAAATGGGCACAAGATAAGGTGTTGAGGAGCAGTGGTTATTTGCACATCTCTGAATTCCGGGGTGCCCATACTAGCATGTGAATTACAGGGCATTTCTCAAATAGACGTCTTTTTTACACACTCTCTTATATTTGGAAGGAAAAAATGTAGAGAAAGACAAGGGGCAATAACACTTGTTTTGCTATTCTATGTTCCCTCAAGTCTCCCGATAGAAATGATACCTCACTTGTGTGGGTAGGCCTAGCGCCCGCGACAGGAAGTGCCCCAAAACACAACGTGGACACATCCCATTTTTTGACTGAAAACAGAGCTGTTTTTTGCCAAGTGCCTACCTGTAGATTTTGGCCCCTAGCTCAGCCGGCACCTAGGGAAATGTAGAGATGGCCAATGATCACACAGGAAAGCGATGACAGTGTAATGATAAGTTTAATAATACAACGCCCCAGCCACCTCACATCACAGTCCTTGTCACCCTCAGATCTCCTCCAACAGTCTCAGCTCTCCTCCTGGAATCCTGGTGGGAGAGCCCATTATGATAAGGGTCAGAGGGGACACCTGGGCCAGGGATGAACCAACACAGGAAATACAAGATACCACACATCCCCCTTTCATTACAGAAACAAGTTAGTTACCGATGATCACAGAGTAGGGAAAAGGGGTGAACAGGGGAAAGAACTAGAACTTAATTAAATCTTAAAGGAACATGTGATGCTTTTTAACCATATGTGTAATACATCAAATAACCACGGCTGTTAACATATAATGAGGAATGAAGGAAAACATACAATAGACACCCTGCACAAATCAGAGAATAATCTGAGGTTCTTTTTAGTTACAGACATAGGGGGTCATTCTGACCCTGGCAGCCGGTGGCCGCCAGGGCCACCGACCACGGGAGCACCGCCAACAGGCTGGCGGTGCTCCCACGAGCATTCTGACCGCGGCGGTTCAGCCGCGGTCAGAAGCGGCAAGTCGGCGGGCTCCCGCCGACTTACCGCTGCTCGGGGAGATTCTGACAGCCCCTACCGCCATCCTGTTCATGGCGGGAAACCCGCCATGAACAGGATGGCGGTAGGGGGTGCCGCGGGGCCCCTGGGGGCCCCTGCCGTGCCCATGCCAATGGCATGGGCACGGCAGGGGCCCCCGTAAGAGGGCCCGCTAAGTATTTCAGTGTCTGCCTTGCAGACACTGAAATACGCGACGGGTGCAACTGCACCCGTCGCACCCCTGCAACTACGCCGGCTCAATTCTGAGCCGGCGTCCTCGTTGCAGGGGCATTTCCTCTGGGCCGGCGGGCGCTCTTTTGGAGAGCGCCCGCCGGCCCAGAGGAAATGTCTGAATGGCCGCCGCGGTCTTTTGACCGCGGTGCGGTCATTTGGCGGCGGTACTATGGCGGACGGCCTCCGCCGTCCGCCATAGTCTGAATCACCCCCATAGTCCATTAAATATTTCGGTGGTCGAACGGGTCGTGTTCGTACTCTACAGGGATATCTCCATGAGGTGTCTTCACTTTCACGCAGTGTTGACGAGGATTCCACAATTCCATGTGGTTTGTTTTTGTTTGATCCTCCTTTACAGGCATTCTGGGTTGTAGATCCAATTGAGGAAGGCTTGATTATAGCTATCCTCCCTAGGTTCCATATTCTGCCATCATCAGTTTTAACAGCATTGCGGAACAATTTGACCACTCTCATTGCTCTTGTAAATTTCGAGTCCTTAGCGCTTCCCGTGGGAGCCTTGACCTTTACCCAGTCACCTACCGAAACCTTATTGTCTTTTGTGTGATTATCTCTGTCCTATTTCTCCTTTCTCCTCTCCTGTTTTCGGATTTCCTGCTGTCTCCATGGCTGTTTTGTGTTTATAGTGACCCATCCTTTTCCCCGTTTCATCCATGATGGAAGTAGTTGTGAATGGGGCTTTCTCCCTTTAAGTAGTTCAAAAGGTGTTTTCCGAGTGCTTTGGTGTGGAGTCAGGTGATATTCAATAATTCTTTTGGCTATTTCCATCTTCCAGTTGAGGGAATTTACTTTAGCAAGCTGAATGATCTCTTTTAAAGTTTTGTTAAATCGTTCAACGGCTCCATTGGTCTCTGGGTGGTATAAAGCTGAACGACAATGTGTTATGCCATTCTCTTTCATGTATGTTTGCATTTCATTTGAGCAGAATTGGACACCATTGTCCGTTTGTATTGATGATGGTAATCCTTCTCTTGCAAATAGTTCACTTAAAAAATTTATGACACTACTGGAGCTGATGTCGGCTGTGATTTTTATTTCAGGCCACCTAGAGTACAAATCAATTACAACTATGATATATGGTGTGGCCTGTTCACCTTGTAGGGACCCTATAATGTCCAGTGCCAGTTCATCCCAGGGGTGTTTTGGGAGTTTACGCAACTGCATTGGTGGTTTTCTTGTAATTAGAATTTTGTCACTCTCATTGCAGGGTACACACTCCCTTATGCATCTTTCAATTTGGATATCCATACCAGGCCACCAAAAGTCCATTCGTATTCTCTCTTTGGTTTTGGACACACCCAAATGACCCTCGTGAGCTCTGTTTATAAGTTTCAGTCTTAGATTACTTGGGGGTATCAGTTTTGTACCTCTAAACAAGCAGTCATCATGTTCTGCTAATTCATTCCTCACACACCAAAATGCCTTCAGTTTGTCTTTGATTTGGGTTTTAGACGGCCATTTGCTGTTCAAGTACTGCCTGACCAAATTCAGATCCTCATCTTCTCTGAGGTTTGTTTACCATTCTGCTTCTGTTATCACCCCTTCAGATATTACGCAGACATTCAAGAGCACAACATCTTCTTCCTCTGAAAGTTGTTTGTCATCCACAACACTATCTGTGCTGGGAGGTAATCTGGATAGGCAGTCTGCTGCTTGTTTTTTACACCTGGGATGTAGTCAACTGTGAATGTGTACTCCTGCAGATTGATTATCCACTTCCTAATGCGACTTGATATAGCATCTAGACCTTTCTTCTCAAATATCTCCTTTAGCGGTTTGTGATCAGTTCTGACCTTGAATTCACTACCCCAAATGAAATTTTTAAATTTTTGGAGGGCCCAATATACAGCCAATGCCTCTCTTTCTATCACCGAGTAGTTGGCTTCTGCTCCTCTCAATGATCTTGAGGCAAACGCTATGGTGACTTCTCCTTCACTATTAACTTGGGATAGGACAGCTCCCAGACCTTTTGTGCTGGCGTCTGTGGTCACTATCACTTTCCTCCCTGGTATAAAGGCACTGAGGTTGGGTGCATTCCTGAGGCACTGTTTCACATCCTGGAATTCTTTATCACACAAGGAGTCCCACATAAATTCTGTTTTGAATTTCAAAAGTGATCTCATGTGGAATGTTCTTTCAGAGAAGTTAGAAATGAACTTACTGTAAAATTCCACCATCCCAAGAAATGATCGAAGTTCATCTTTGTTTGATGGAGTTGATAAATCTATTATTGATTTCACAAGATCTCCCTTCGGTTCGATCCCTTTGCCTGAAATTTTGTGTCCTAGGTAGGATATCTCTGGACATGCGAATTGACATTTGTCCGCTCTCACTGTGAGGCCAAATTTCTTAAATCTTTTGAGGACTTGTTCAACCCTAGCTTGATGTTCCATGTTGGTTGCTCCACAAACTAGCACATCATCTTGGTAGTAGAAAACGCCTGGAATACCTTTTAGGATTTCCGTCATAGCTCTTTGGAAGGCCGAGGATGCTGAAATTAATCCAAAAGGCATACGTTTGAATTTATATGCACCCATAGGTGTGATAAGAGAGGTTAGGTCTTGGGAATCTGGGTGTAATCTGACTTGGTAATATGCTGAGGCCAGATCTAGGGTTGAAAAGACCTTTGCTCCTTTTAGGGCGGTGAACATTTCTGCAATAGTAGGTAGGGGAAATCTGTCTACTACCACTTCCTTGTTTAGTGCACGCAAGTCCACACATAATCTCACTTTATTATCCGCTTTGCGAGCCACTACAATCGGAGCAAGCCACTCCGTTGCTTCAACAGGTTCAATGACATTTTGCTTACAAAGTTTCTCTAACTCATCGCTCACAGCATCTAGGATACTTATTGGTAGTCGTCGGACTTTAGAAACAACTGGGATTGCATTCTGCTTCAGTTTTATTTTGGGAATGTATGTTTTGAGGCATCTCAGTTTCTCAGTGAAAACTTCTGGACATGTATTTACAAAGTAATTTTCTTGTACTTCTTGAACTTTGATTTGAGGTGATGCATTAGGGTCCAAGATATCTCCTAAGTTTTTTTGAACAGGCCAGCTTAAAATGTTGTCACCTCTTTCTGCTACATAGACTTTAGTTTGTGTTTCTGTTTCTCCATATTGAATAGTTCCCCAAAAGTATCCTCTCATGGCTATTGGCTGACCCCCATACCCGCCAGGTTGTATGTCCATTTCATACAATTTTACTTTGTTTGCAAAATTTCTACAAAACACCTGGTCAGAAATGATTGTTAGACGTGAACATGAATCAAACATTGCTTCAACCTCAGTGTTATCTATTTTTATGATGTCTTTGGGATTACCTTCGCCTGAATTGTTCACTTGCAACACAATTTCATCATAAACCTCAGAAACTTTGACAGTGTTATTTCTTTTATCATTTTTCTTATATCTACAACATGCGACAAAATGACCTTTCTTGCCACAACCTTTACATACTGCCCTCCATGCTGGGCACTCTTTCCAGTAGGCCATGTGACCTGTCATTCCGCATCTGAAACACTGTCCTCTAAACTCTTTATCAGGTGTATTTTGAGTTTCCTTCTTCTTCTCTTTCACCACGTTTACTTCTGCTTTATTCTCAGATGTTGCACTTTTAGTCTCAACTCTAAGTTCTTTTACACACAAAAGCATATGTTCTACCTGTTTTGATACTAATAATACCTCATTGAGGGGGGAGTCATCCTTGAGCCATAACTCCTCACGGACCCTCTCAATGTTGCATGTTAATAAGAACTGGTCACGAATGCGTTCTTCCAAGGTTTCCCCAAATTTACAGGATGAAGCCAATCTCCTTAGCTCAGACACAAAGTCCTCTATGCTCTCCCCCTCCCTCTGTGAGCGTTTGCCAAAATGATACCTCTCTAGAATTGTACTAATCCTGGGTAGGTAGTGTTTATCTAGCTTCTTCATACATATTTCATATGCATTCAAATTGTTTCCTTCCTCATCTGACAAACCTGGAAGGTGTTCTAAGATTTCCTGTCCTTCCGCTCCCTAGCAGTGTGCTAGTAGTGCAACTGTTCTCTCGACATTTATATTAGGACCACACACTATAAGGTAGTTATTAAAAACCTTTTTCCACTTATTCCATGTCATTGATGGTTCCCCTGGGCTGTTTAAGAAGAATGGAGGTTGCGTGATGTTTTGCATGGTGGGAGACTACGTGGTTAGATGCTATTCGAGTTATGTGCTTGGTCAAATCCCTGTGTACTAAACTATTTGACACATATATGCACCTACAACCTCATATTTTATCCAATTGTAGCTCTTCACTTGATTTTAAATATATATATTGATTACATTTATTTGCACTTCACATGAATATTCTATTATTAAATTCTGAAGTAATCAATACACACAGCATATGTAATTGTATTGTAATACATAAGGGTGCCTTCAATCTTATTATTTGTAATTTGAGTAATACAACTGTTGTTAACTATGCAAACATTTCTTTCCTTTGTACTCTGAATATTTCTAGTGTGTGGATCACTGTATCTCTTTAGTGCCCACTGTTCTAATATGTTCGATTCAGACACAGAGGTCTGCTGAAACCTCCTATGTTATTTTCTTGCTGCCTGACACCTTTCAAGTTTGTCCACTAGATGGTGCTAATAGCACATAAATTCTATTATGGAAAAACGGGAGCTGTATCTTGAGAAAAACGACTCGATGTCCCTTATTAAGGTTCAGTTCTATAAAATGTTACACATTTTTGAAATACAGCAGTTGTTTAAGACATATTGGCTTGAAGATTCCTTGAACTATTTGTTTCTTCCTTGGTTATACATGCAAAGTGTGTGCACTCTGCCTCAGCTGAGAGGAATTCCCTGAGGTGATATGAATAGTCTAAATGAAACGCCCAGAGTGTGCTGCAGATTTATAGCTGTTGGCCTTTGTGGTGAATTCCCCGAGGCACAATTATCGATATAATTCAGACTTAAACCACTTTACACCTTTGATTTTTAGCTGGGGAGTTATTTCCACGATTTAGCTGCTAAATATAGAGACTTCCAGGTGACAAACAGTTGACATTCGTAGCCACTACACTTTTCCTCACACTCTGAGCTGTACAGAAATAGTAATGTCCATTAATTAAATGTGGCAAGACTGCCTTAATGTTCCAGTGCGAGAGTGCTGGCTAAAAGGACAGATGGTCACTTGTGTCGTTACGCAAGCTTTCACATCCGATGACTTTACCTCTACACTGCAGGGTTACATTTAAATTTCACCATCCCTCGTGAAAAGTAAAAGACACTGCCTCACCGGAATCTGTCTCGGGACCGCAGCGCTCAATTAATCCTTCTTCACAGTTCGTATGTGCTGTTCACAACTTGCCGTGTTGGGGCATGTTCTCTTTTGCATCACAGGATCCCACCTTCGTCGCCAGTGTAGAGAGGGCCAATGATCACACAGGAAAGCGATGACAGTGCAATGATAAGTTTAATAATACAACGCCCCAGCCACCTCACATCACAGTCCTTGTCACCCTCAGATCTCCTCCAACAGTCTCAGCTCTCCTCCTGGAATCCTGATGGGAGAGCCCATTATGATAAGGGTCAGAGGGGACACCTGGGCCAGGGATGAACCAACACAGGAAATACAAGATACCACAGGAAACCTACCAAACCTATGCATTTTTGAAAACTAGAGACCTAGGGCAATCCAAGATGAGGTGACTTGTGGGGCTCTGACCAGGTTCTGTTACCCAGAATCCTTTGCAAACCTCAAAATTTGGCTAAAAAAACAAATTTTCCTCACATTTTGGTGACAGAAAGTTCTGGAATCAGAGAGGAGCCACAAATTTCCTTCCACGCAGGGTTCCCCCAAGTCTCCCGATAAAAATGATACCTCACTTGTGTGGGTAGGCCTAGCGCCCGCGGCAGGAAATGCCCCAAAACACAACATGCACACATCACATTTTTTTTAAAGAAAACAGAGGTGTTTTTTTGCAAAGTGCCTACCTGTAGATTTTGGCCTCTTGCTCAGCCGGCACCTATGGAAACCTACCAAACCTGTGCATTTTTAAAAACTAGAGACCTAGGGGAATCCAAGATGGGGTGACTTGTAGGGCTCTGACCAGGTTCTGTTACCCAGAATCCTTTGCAAACCTCAAAATTTGGCTAAAAAACACATTTTCCTCACATTTCGGTGACAGAAAGTTCTGGAATCTGAGAGGAGCCACAAATTTCCTTCCACCCAGCGTTCCCTCAAGTCTCCCGATAAAAATGGTACCTCACTTGTGTAGGTAGGCCTAGCACCCACGAAAGGAAATGGCCCAAAACACAACTTGGACACATCCCATTTTTTTTTTACAGAAAACAGAGGTGTTTTTTGCAAAGTGCCTATCTGCAGATTTTGGCACCTAGCTCAGCCGGCACCTAAGGAAACCTACCAAACCTGTGCATTTTTTAAAACTAGAGACCTAGGGGAATCCAAGATGGGGTGACTTGTGGGGCTCTGACCAGGTTCTGTTACCCAGAATCCTTTGCAAACCTCAAAATTTGGCTAAAAAAACACATTTTCCTCACATTTCGGTGACAGAAATTTCTGGAATCTGAGAGGAGCCACAAATTTCCTTCCACCCAACGTTCCCCCAAGTCTCCCGATAAAAATGGTACCTCACTTGTGCGGGTAGGCCTAGCGCCCACGAAAGGAAATGGCCCAAAACACAACATGGACACATCACATTTTTTCACAGAAAACAGTGCCTACCTGTGGATTTTGGCCTCTAGCTCAGCCGGCACCTGGGGAAACCTAGCAAACCAGCACATTTCTGAAAACTAGAGACCTAGGGGAATCCAAGATGGGGTGACTTGTGGGGCTCTGACCAGGTTCTGTTACTCAGAATCCTTTGCAAACCTCAAAATTTGGCCCAAAAAACACTTTTTCCTCTCATTTCGGTGACAGAAAGTTCTGGAATCTGAGAGGAGCCACAAATGTCCTTCCACCCAGCGTTCCCCCAAGTCTCCCGATAAAAATGGTACCTCAATTGTGTGGGTGGGCCTAGCGCCCACAAAAGGAAAGGGCCCAAAACACAACGTGGACACATCACATTTTTTCACAGAAAACAGTGGTGTTTTTTGCAAAGTGCATACCTGTGGATTTTGGCCTCTAACTCAGCCGGCCCCAGGGGGGGGGCAGAAATGGCCTACAATAAATTCCCCCCCCCCCGCCCGGGGAGCGACCCTTGCCTACGGGGTCGCTCCCCTTGCGTGACAACGCAAAAAAAAAAAGATCCCCAGTGCCTAGTGGTTTCTGCCCCCCTTGGGGCAGATTCACCTAAAATCGGCCGATTTGCCCCCAAGGGGGGCAGAAATGGTCTAAATACAATGTGCCCCTCCAGGGGAGCGACCCCTGCCTAAGGGGTCGCTCCCCATCTCTAAAAAAAAAAAAAAAACACAAACAAAAAATTTGCCCTGGCGCCTAGAGGTTTCTGCCCCCCCAGGGGCAGATCGCCTAATAACAACAGGCCGATCTGCACCCAGGGGGGGCAGAAATGGCCTAAAATAAATTTGCCCCCTCCCTCCCCCCCGGGGAGCGACCCTTGCCTACGGGGTCGCTCCCCTTGCGTGACGGCGCAAAAAAAAAAGATCCCTTGTGCCTAGTGATTTCTGCCCCCCTTTGGGGCAGATTGGCCTAAAATCTGCCAATCTGCCCCCAAAGCGGGCAGAAATGGCCTAAATACAATTTGCCCCTCCAGGGGAGCGACCCTTGCCTAAGGGGACGCTCCCCATCTGTAAAACAACAACAACAACAAAAAAACCTGTGCCTAGTAGTTTCTGCCCCCCTTGGGGGCAGATTGGCCTAATTAAATTTGGCTGATCTGCCCCCATGGGGGGCAGAAATGGCCTAAAATAAATTTGCCCCCCAGGGGAACGACCCTTGCCTTAGGGGTCGCTCCCCTTACGTGAAAAACGAACACAAAAAAACAACTCCCTGGTGTCTAGTGGTTTGGCCTCATAAAAATAGGCCAATCTGCTCCCAAGGGGGGCAGGAATGGCCTAAATATAATTTGCCCCCTAGGGGAGCGACCCTTGCCTAAGGGGTCGCTCCCCACCTCAAAAACTAATCAAAACAAAAACAAAATATATATATATCCCTGGTGCCTAGAGGTTTCTGCCCCCAGGGGGGGCAGAAAAGGCCTTAAAAAAAAATGCCCCCCCTGGGAGCGACCCTTGCCCAAGGGGTCGCTCCCTTATGCCAGTTTCATTTTGCAAAAAGACATCCCTGGTGTCTAGTGGGCGTTTTGACAGCCGGATAGCTTTACAATCCGGCTGCCAAAACGCAGAGAGAGACTTCAAAGGGAAGGAAATACATTTCTTTCCCTTTGAAGCCTCTCTGCCTCCGCCACGTGATTGGAAGAGAAATGCTTTGCATTTCTCTTCCGATCATCGCGCTGGAAGCTGAGCTTCCAGCGCGAAGGAGAAGGCATTGTGACAATCAGCGCGCGCTCGCGCGCTGACGTTCCAGGGGGGGTCGGGGGTGGTAGGGGAAGGGCTTCCCCTTTTATCCCTGACTTGGGGGGTTGGGGGGAACCCCACAGAGGGAGCGCTAGCGCTCCCTCTGGGCTGGGTGCCCAGGACGTAATGGTTACGTCCTGGGCACAGCAGCACTGTGCCACAGGACGTAACCATTACGTCCTCAGCACAGAACCGGTTAACGAAGAAGGCCCCACGACTGCACCACAGACCAGCAGGCTAGAGGAATAACGGGCAGCCGACCGCTCGCCCATTATTCCAGAACCTGCGCAATGCCCATAGTCCCAAAAGAGAACATATTAACATGTTACGGGAATACACATTTAATTACGAAGCAATTACACAACACGCAGAAAGCAATGAACATGATTACATGCTACATCACCCCTTTACTTACACAAAACAAATAAAACAATTTACACAGTTTAAAATATAAGAATATTATGTATGAATGAGAGCAGAAACAACATAAAATAAGTACCAGTCAAACTAATTAATGACATAATCACGTAGTTTGGAAGGTAATTTGACTATACTTTGTGAGTGCACACAGGTACCACCAAGTGCGAGCGCTGAAATTCACCACTAATAATAATCTAATGTATTTCTGTATTTGATTTTGCATAGAAAATTAATTAACATAGAAAATAACTTGCCACTTGAAAATGTCCCCCTTGAATTTCTGCCATCTAATACGAAAATGTTTTATTAAAAATATATTAATGTTTATTCAAAGCTTTATGAAAGTGAAAATGCAGTAATGTGTCATTCTTATAGTTAAACCTTATGCATTTGTTTATATTAACTGTAGGCCTCATGTTAGCGAGGTCTAGTCCTTGATGCACAGCCAAATATTGAAAAATGCAGTATCAAAATAAAATGATCTCATGCTAGCTGAATAATAAAGATGCATTGTATTAACTGAAGGCTGACCAGGTCTTGTAGAAACAAAATGCTATTGTCGTGAGGAAATGTGTGTAAACCTGAATGTTCTCAAATTGTTACAAATGTTAACTCGAAACGTATGGGAAAGCAATACTCCCAGGAACTACAATGGATGCACTGACGGAAGGATGTAAACATTGATTCTTGATGCATCAAACAAGATGTGTAAAAGAAGAAGAACCAATCATCAACCTGTGAAAAACAGTATAGTTATATCTTAGATTTGGAAAATAATTTTTATTGGACTAATGTCTATCGCATGATTCTCTTTACTAATAACTAAGTGGGACAACTTTAGTTTACCCGCACTGCTTTCGGAGTTCTCAGTTCAGTTTTTGACACTCTTTCATTCCTTTGACAAGAAGATTCTCTTGACATTCGCCAGTCATTCTGGTATTTTTCCGCCATAGTTTACTTTCCTTATGCTGCAAGCGTGATGCTGGTGCTTACCTTTGCACTCAATGCTTAGAGCCTGTAGCGCTTTGCTGTCTGTCCCAAATGTTTCTTTCAAATGGTTAAGAGAGAGCGTAAAGCCCCCGGATTCTGAACCGTTACCCCTCCCCTGTCATGTTCTGAGGCTAATGTCCGTCTGACGAAGGCCAACACAGCTTGCTGATCTATAAGGACATGTATATCGGTATTTGCAAATGTCTCTTGATGTTTTGTCTTTTGTTTCTAGGTACCAACTGCTGCTTTTTGATGGAGACATAGATAGATGTTTTCCAAATTTGTGTCAACTAAACCTTTTTGCATGAAGCCCAACATGCTGATGCTAATCTGGAGTTAATTAGGTTTTCGTCTACTCCCCTGCCTAGCTATCTGATGTCATTCAATTGTTGAATTCAAATGTATGTTATTTCCATTGCGCAATTACTCTTGCTATTAATTTGTACTTTGGCTTTAGAAAGCGTAGGTATCAATGCACTAATTACGTTGAGATTATTTAGAAGATTCGGTTAACCAGTGTTATTCTTATACATTTATCATTTGCTTTTTTAGACTAACTTAAGTGATACTAGCATTGCTAATTTAGGGAAATAAAACTGCTAACTGATACTAAAGGTGTGGTTATTCATGACCAAATGGGTTATGGTGTGTGAATTTTACTGACTCTAATAACATTTCTATTGTTTATTTTATGATGTTGATGGAGTACATGGACTAAGAGTGTGATCATCTTAACGGGGTCAAAAGGTCCATCAACCCCATCAGCGGGTCCCCTTGCTAAATTAGCCAGGGAGAAATAAGGCCTGACGCACTGCAGCACAAGCACTTGATATTTGTAGAGTATGACCTACCATTCACATCTTTAGTTGCACCGGTGACAGACTCCATGCTCAACTTACTATTTTCATTCATATGTTAATTGCATGAAGGAATATTGATACTGTGCTCTGATGAGGGCAACTCCACAAACTGACTGCTGTGTAACATTGTGTTACTGTTAGCAACACCATCAGATCTTATATAATTTTAAATGTTCTTGTAACGCACATCAGTAGTTAACGTGCGTGAAAAATGAAGAAAGATGAATCCAAATATGTGTGAAATCTGGTCCTTTATTGGAGCATCCCATCCACAGCACAACTCAACTCTCCTTCTCTCAGCTCTGCTCAAACCTTACTAACATTCCATATTCTACATGATGTCAGGCTATGACATCAGACCAAAAGCAGAGCAAAGAGAACATTCCACTGTGGTTTTACAATAGAGTATATACCACACACCTCCCTCCTTAAAGAAAGAATGCTCTAGGTAACTATATACAAAATTTTGAAAAATTCACAAAGAAATAAACAAACACAATGCATAAGCAAAAAACACCATTCTTAACAATTTCCTATACATTTTAGAATTCTATTAAGATTCCATATTCTACCATCTCTTATCTTTACTGCATTTCTAAAAAGTTTAACAACTTCAAAAGGTCCCTGAAATTTACTTTTATCTTTACTCAATGTCGGTTTTTTAATCAATATCTGGTCTCCAATCTTTATATCATTTTCATACACGCCCTTCTTGTGGTCATAATACAATTTCCTCTTTTGTACCTTAAGATTCTCATGTACAATCTTCTCATCCATTATGTCTTGTTCAATTACATTCTTTCTCCAACAAACCCACTGTGTTAGCTTTCCGGCCTCGGAAAAGATCAAAAGGAACTTTTCCTGTTGTGGAATGAGGAGTTACCCTATATGCATAAAGAACATTTTTCAAACCTTCCTTCCAGTCCCTATTCGAAGCATTTTCTAGTTGTATGCATTCCTTCACGCACCTATTGAATCTTTCAACTATTCCATTTCCTTCAGGATGGTAAAGAGAACATCTTTTGTGCTTTATGCCAAATTTCCCAAAGAACTCACTCATTTCTCTTGAAATAAACTGCGGTCCATTATCCGTGACAACAGTATTGGGAAAACATTCACGCCCAAAAATGTCATTGAGGAACTCAATTATTTTTTTAGTTTCCGTACTGTGACATAAACCAATTTCAGCCCATCTAGAAAAATGATCAATTAGCACTATCAAATAAGTGACACCTCCCCTACCATGTACAGGACCCACAATGTCTACTGCAACTTCTTGCCATGGTTTTAGTGGCATGTCTCTTACACACATTGGAGGAACTCTTGTTTTATACACTTTGTCACTACTGCAACAATCAATACATTCTCTCACTACCCTCTCCACTCTCAAATCCATTCCCGGCCACCAATAATCCAGACGAATTCTAGCCTTAGTCCTGCTCATACCTTGATGGCCATCATGTCCAAGACTAACAATTTTATCTCTTAAAACCATAGGAACTACTAGTCTCAGACCACGTAACAGTAAACCATTCTGAATCGATAATTCATCCTTCACCTTCCAATAGCCACACAGATCTACATCCTTTTTAGTATCATGTGTCCAACCACGCTTGATCTTCTCACACACTCGTTGCAAAACCTCATCCTCTGCAACAGCCTTCTTCCATTCATCCTGTTCTACAATACCACCAGTCACACTGCACACGGAAACATCCCTTAAACCATACCCACTCGAACTTTCCTCAGCAGTTGAACTCAATCTAGAGAGACAATCCGCAACTCTATTATACGAACCAGGGACATAATGTACAGTGTAATCATACTCCTGTAAACTAATCACCCATCTACTCACCCTTCCTGAAATAAAGTCTAACCCTTTCCTCATAAATACTTCTACTAATGGTTTGTGATCCGTAAAAACTTCAAATTTTCTTCCCCACACAAAGTTCCTAAGTTTGTTCACTGCCCAATGTACACACAAGGCTTCCTTTTCAATCGTTGAGTAATTGAACTCTGGTCCACGTAACGTTCTAGAGAAAAACACTATGGGTTTGCGAATTAAATCATCATCCTCTTGTAACAACACAGCTCCCAAACCCTTTTCACTCGCATCAGTCATGATTACACTTTTTTTCTTGGGGTCAAACGATTCCAAACACCCCACGGAAGATAAAAGAGCTTTGATGTTTTCAAACTCCTTTGAACACGCATCATTCCATACAAATTCTACGTTTTTCTTTAAGAGCTGACGCATGCACACAGTTTTAGAAGCAAGATCTGGTAAAAACTTTGCGTGAAATTCCACCATTCCCAAAAAGGACATCAACTCATCTTTTTTCCCCGGTGTACGAAGATGTATAATACTATCTACTAACTCCTTCTTAGGATGCAAACCTGTTGCAGTAATCTTGTGACCTAAATAATCCACCTCAGTTTCCTTAAAATGACACTTCTTCAATTTGAGTGTGAGTCCATGATCTCTGAGGATAGTAAGAACTTTCCTAACCCTCTCGTCATGCTCAACCATTGTGCTTCCGTAAACTAAAATGTCATCTTGGAAACATTTGACACCAGCCATGGAACCAAACAGATTATACATCAATCTTTGAAAAACTGCAGCCACAGAAACTAACCCAAAAAGCATTCTTAGGAATCTATACGTACCAAAAGGGGTGATAAATGTGGTAAAATCACGCGAATCAGGATGTAGCACAACTTGGTGATATGCTGAGGCCAAGTCAAACTTCGTGTAGAACCTAGACCCAGCTAGTAAAGTGACCATCTCTGTGATGTTGGGCAGAGGAAATTGATCACTGATGACACACTTACTAAGATTCCTCAAGTCCACACATAACCTCAGCTCACCAGATTGTTTCCTCGCCACCACAATGGGTGAAATCCACTCTGATGATTCTACAGGCTCGATGATACCTTCATTACACAACCTCTTAATTTCCTTTTCCACATCTTCCTTCAACGAGATAGGAATCGGTCGCACTTTAGCGGTAACAGGAACTGATCCTTTCCTTAATTTTATTTGATGAACATAACTCTTCAAACAACCCAACTTCGAACTGAACACTTCTTTAAATTCATCAACAAATTCTCTAACAGACTCCTCTCTTCCCGTACTTATTTCACATACTTGACCAAAAGTTTTAACATATTCATCTTTTACCATCACCGGAGAAGGAGAATTAGGATCTAAAATGACTCTTAAACCAGCCTGATGAGGCCAACTTATTACACTGCCTCTTGACCGGAACGTAAATTTTCTCAAAGATTGTGTTGGATTTATAGTTAATCTCCGCTTCAAAATATCCCCTCAGATCAATGACCTGTCCACCATACCCACCAGGAACCAAATCAGGACTTTTCAGATTAACCTTGTGACTAAAATTTTGGTCAAAAAACTCATTAGAAATCAAAGTCAACCATGCCCCTGAGTCAAACAACATCTCTGTTGATTTTCCAAAAATGGTTACAAAATCCTTAGGATGTTTTTTCCTCTCTGTAGTCAGTGAAACAGACAAAATGCAGTCTTCAACTGTCTTCACAGATGTTTGATTTTTTGCGGATTTGCAACACTTAGCAAAATGTCCTTTTTTATTGCAAATTCTACAGGCAGAGTTCACAGCAGGACATTTTTTGTAAGTAGCAAAATGTCCCAAATTCCCACACCGAAAACATCTGGTACTCTTATACCGATTTTCTACAGTTTGATCAATTTTCTCATTCTCACGCTGAGCTACATTACCCTTTGCAAATTCTCCTTTCATCACAATTTTATTCACCTCTACTTTCCTTTGCTTTTCTAATTCCTCAACACAAGCCAATGTATGTTCAACACCTTTGGCCAAGATGATTACCTCATGTAATGTAGGGTCATCTTTACTCCATAACTCCTGCCTAATCTTATCACTCGTACATCTCAGCATAAACTGATCTCTAATTCTTTCTTCAATTGTACTACCAAATTTGCACGTTGACGCAAGCTTCCTAAGAACTGTAACATATTCTTCAATACTCTCACCTTGTCTCTGTTCCCTCATCCCAAAGTGATAGCGTTCCAATATAGTGCTCACTTTGGGTAGATAATGTAAATCAAGTTTTTTAAGACAGAGCTCAAACTCATTGAGGTCCGTAGCTTCTTCACCTGGATCCGGAAGACTCTCAAATATTTCTTGACCCTCACACCCAAGACAGTGCATGAGAAGTGCAGTCTTGCGTTCATTTGTTAAATTAGAACCACAAACCCTGGCATAATGTAAAAAAGTCTTTTTCCATTTGGACCACTTTATCAAAGGTTCACCAGGTGTCGTTAAAAAGAAAGGTGGTGGAGTAACACTTTGCATAATGCCAACACCAAACCTAAAAAAAAAACAAGAATACAACAAAAATACAATAGGATAAAATATTATAACAGTATAATAAAATTTTCCCTAAAGTATGTAAAACTTGTAGAAAAGTCAACTTCGTTTAGTAACTGGTAGCAATTAGTCCAACTTCTAAAGGAAATAGCCCTTGTTTCTCAATACTTTTGGTACACTTCTAATAGAACCTGCAGAAAATGTCTAGTTGAGTTGTCTTTTGGATTAACCTAAATTCCAGTAATGCCTATACCAAACGATTTAAATATCTCACAGAAAGAAAGAAATATTTTGTTCAGCGGCGTGTTGTAATAAAAAAAAATAACGAATGCACGTTGACATGAACTGATGAATAACTGCAGGAGCGCTGTTCTCCTCGCGCTACAAACACCCAGTACAGTACAGTAAATTTAACGCTCCTTTGATGTCAAATACAATTGAAATGAAACTTCAACACAGCAGTCCACAAATCTTCATGCTCTCCTGATCGTGAAAATTGACATAAACACGGAACACCTCAAGCGTGTTTTGAATGTGGAATCCTGCTCGCGTTGAAATGAAATAATGAATAACTGCAGGAGCGCTGTTCTCCTCGCGCTACAAACAGCCAGTACAGTACAGTAATCGTAACACCCCTTGATGTCAAATCTTATTGAAATGAAACTTCAGGTAGCAGATAAAAAAAAAAACTTCACGCTCTCCTGATCATAAAATTGAGATAAACACTGAATACTTCAAGCGTGTTTTGAACATGGAATCCTGCTCGCGCTACACTGAGCGCAATCCAACTGTAAAAAAAACAAACGTTCAAAACATTATGCCCTCCTGAGCATAATAACTAGAACAAATTAATGAATCTTCACGCGCTCCTGAGCATATATGTGAATCAAAGTTGAAAACTGAACGAGCTTAAAACCGCTCGTTCAAGGAATCTTGCTCACGCTCTCCTGAGCACAGTTAAGCAGTAAGTAAGTAAGTGTTCCGATTCAAACAAAGCACGGAAAATGTTCAAAACATTATGCTCTCCTGAGCATAATAACGTGAAACAGATCAATGAATCTTCCCGCTCTGCCGAGCATAAATGTAAAATCAACTTGAAAACTGAACGAACATAAAACCGTTCGTTTGTTTAGTTTGTAAAACAAAGCATTCGGCTCAGCTGGAGAATTAATCAATAAATCTTCACGCTCTCCTGAGCGTGAATGCAAAACAGAATAAAAAATGTATTAGAATAGATTTGGTAGAGTAGTTGAGTTAACACAACAACGAAAAAAAACACACGTTTGAATAAACGCGTCAAAACATGATCAGCACGACGAAAAAAACAATAGCTGATTACTATGCAAGAATTAAGGTAAAACAAAATTTTTACCTTTAATTTATCGCAGGGCAGGATCTTAAAAGCACAACAACCTGCAAAAAAAAAAAAAAAGACAAATAGTCACAAAAAATAAAAAAATAAAATCCAACTGGTACAATTCAGCACGAAGTAGCCACAAAGAAGGTGTTAAGATGCTCCAGATGATCCCATGCGTGCACATCCCATCCTCGTCGCCAGTGTGAAAAATGAAGAAAGATGAATCCAAATATGTGTGAAATCTGGTCCTTTATTGGAGCATCCCATCCACAGCACAACTCAACTCTCCTTCTCTCAGCTCTGCTCAAACCTTACTAACATTCCATATTCTACATGATGTCAGGCTATGACATCAGACCAAAAGCAGAGCAAAGAGAACATTCTCCTGTGGTTTTACAATAGAGTATATACCACAACATGGAATTGGCAGAATCTCTGTGAGAGTACATGCACAGAAAAACGTCTGCTTGTGAATCAGAAAAAGGAACTACACTGTCTTTATTCCACCATCCATTTCCTTCCAATAATACAGAAGCTTTGCCAGATTTAACTACTTTTACTGGTAAGGAAAACTTGGATGCTCCCTTGCTGAATCTGCATGGTTTCCTGATCAACATCCATACATTAACATCAACTTTAACCTCTCTGACACATTTTCTGTTATCATAATAACTCTTCTGTGCTTGTTGTTTCTGTATTGCTCTTTGTTTCATAA
Source organism: Pleurodeles waltl (assembly GCF_031143425.1). Classification (NCBI taxonomy): domain Eukaryota; kingdom Metazoa; phylum Chordata; class Amphibia; order Caudata; family Salamandridae; genus Pleurodeles; species Pleurodeles waltl. The sequence goes on from NC_090439.1 coordinate 614,055,251, forward strand.
TATTTACATCAATGTCATTGGGCACCACACCTTTATTCATCAACATTTCTGACATCCATTCTGGTATTAGTTTACTCCTGGGATCTCTGCCCCTGAGAAGTTTGAAAGGAGTGACCCCTTGTGGAATGGGGAGTGATAAAACACACCCAAATTTTATCCTGAAGAAACTGAGAAACATCAGTGTCAGCTGCTATCACAAGTTGAATGCCTTCTTTCAAATTGCGATTAGTCTTCTCGGCTAAACCATTGGAAGAAGGACTACATAAGGCTACTCGTGTGTTTAATGTTAACTGTTCTTAAGAAATCTGTCATGAGTCTAGAAATGAAATGTGTACTATTGTCACTTGCAATAATGCTGGGAGAACCCTCAATTCTAAATATATTCTTTAGGAAAGAAATCACTGTCTCTGAGTTGGCATCCTCTTCAAAGAAGTAATAGGTCAGTTTTGAGAAATAATCGATAACTACCACAAGATATCTCTTGTTTCTAGGTAATAGGTTGAATGGCCATGAAAAATCCAAAGCTAGCTTCTCCCAAGCTTTCTCAGGAATAGGCACAGTAAACAAAGATTTGGGGGATGTCCGCCAATGCTTGTCAGAAACAATACATTGAGAGCACTTATCAATGTAGTTAGAAACTTGTTTGTCTATATCAGGTCACTAATATGCTTGTCTTAATCTCTTCCATGTGTCTATCATGGGCTATTTTTATGATTTTGTCTCTGAGTTTAGTCGGTGGAACAAACACATCACCTCTTAATCAAATATTGTTCTCACGACAATTCACTTGCTAATTGTCCAAATCACCTGAATTCACTGATAAGATCCTTCTCAGAAGGCCATCTTGTTTTAATGAACTGTAAGACTTTCGATAAAATATAATTATTAGCCATAGCTAGGTACCAATCACTCTCTGTAATATGTTCACTGGAAATTGACAACACATCTACCAAACCCGCTATACACTCATTTTCCTGCTCTATATCCAAAATACCATTATGTTGCAATGGCTGGAATATTTTTGCCTCATTGGCTATATTTAATAACTACATAATATTCCTGTAATTTGGACAACAGCCACCTTTACCACTTAATAATTACATCAGTTGTTTATGGTCCATATACACTTCACATTAATTGCCGGAAATGTTGGTTTTAAATTTCTGCACTGACCATACACATGCCAAAGTCTTCCTTCCTATTGTGCTGTAATTACCATGGTCATCAGATAGTGTTCTGGATGCAAAAGCAACTGTGTTTTGATGTCCACCGTTCAAATACTGCACCCAGTCCATTAAAACTGGCGTCACCAGCAATGTAATTCCTGTAGGAATAAAGGATTGCAATGCAGATGCGTTGAGTACCAATTCTTTTTCATTTTCAAATGCAGTACGAGCTTGATAATTCCATTCATGCTTGTTACCTTTTTTCAGAAGTGTTCTTAAAGGTTGTAGAGTCAGTGCATACCATGGTACAAATTTAGCGTAGTACTCACAAAGCCCCAAGAATGAATGTAGGGCATTTTTGTCAGCAGGAGGAGGAGCAATCTTGATGTCTTCTTGGTTACAAAACATTGGTTTTATGCCCTGCTCCGAAATTGTCTGGCCTGAATATGAACCGAGAGTTTACACTTACTAGGTTTCACTGCCATACCTCTAGATTGTAAGACATGCCACACCTTTTCCAAGACCTTCATATGTTCCTTTTGTGTCTGTGTGAAAATCAAAATAACATCTTGAAATGCTTGAACATGAGGCATATCTTCAAAAAGAGCATCCATCATTTTTTGGAAAAAGCTTGCAGCAGATGATAGTCAAATGGCAATCATAAATATTTGAAAGCCCCATATGGAGTCACAAATGTGGTCAAAGTTTGGGAATATTCACTCAAAGGAATTTGGTGATATGCTGAGTGAAGGTCTATTGTTGAGAAAAACTTTGATCGGCCCACATTGGCAATCATTTCATGTATGTGAGGAAAAGAATGACAATCCACCAGAATATTTTGAATAAGGGATCTCAAATCCACACACAATCTCGGGTCTCCATAACATTTGTAAGAACAGCAGGAGAGACTCATTCAGAGGAATCTGTAGGATCTATAATCCCTTCAGACTAATTTAGTTAGCAACTCTTTCAAATCTTGTCTAATGCTCTATGGCACTGGCCTAACTTTGTGTATAACTGACACTGCATTTTTCTTTAATTTAATCCAGTGTTCAAATCCTTGCACAGTACCCACCTTATCTTTAAATACATAAGGAAATGACATGATCATGTGATTCATTACTACTCCAGTCACATCAACAGACAAAACAGATTCACATACATTCGGATAAGGCAAGTCTTCTAGAACAACAGGCACATCATGCCTGGGACGCAAAATAATTCCCAACTTGGCTAAATGCTTCCCGCCCACAATGTATCTACAGTTGATAGCGACATAAACTTTGGTAAGAGTAAGACCTTCCTAAGCACTCCAAAGTGGATCAGAAATTCCCCAAAAGATCAATATCCTGGTCCCCACAATCTTTGGGACTGATGTCAGGTGGAATGAGCACAAACAACTTAGGCCATAACTTGTTATGGGTATGATCAGTTAAAATTGTAACTAGTGCTCCTGAATCTGCCATTATATTAAGATGTTTACCATCCATGATTGCTTCACACAAAGATCCCTTCATATGCCTCATGGAGGCACTGCAAAGATCCTCAGGTATATCTATAGTCAATAATACATTAGAGAATTTGTTGACGCATTACTGTGTCTCATCACACAAATCATTGGTGTACACATTACTGATTCTAATTTTACTGGTACCACTGTATGAGTTTGGAACACTGGTATGATTATTTGAGTTTGCAACACTCTTACACACTCCTTGAAAGTGCTGACTTTGCAACACTGATTACACCTCTTACCAATGGCAGGACAAGAAGGTTTATTACCAATGTAGTTTCTAGAACCACACTGCTATCACATTTGTTGTCCTTGCGCTTGCAATCCTCTTTTCATTTTAAAGGATTTATTGTTCACAGCACACACCACATCTTCCTCAGCTAAGCAGCTTGCTGATGGTTATCCTGCATGGTATGCCAATACTTTAGAAGTTATAATGGACCTTTCAATACTCTTACCCACGCCTGAAGTCTTTGCTAAGGTAGGATTGCCACACGTTAACAAGTGTTATTGAATATTCTTAGAAAAACAATAAAATACAAATTGATTATGTATATAGATATCCACATTGATTCCAAAATCAAACTTAGATGCTAACACATGCAAAGTAGCAATATACTCTTCCACAGACTTGTCACATGTTTGCTTACACATAGCAAAATTGAACCTTTCTAACAAAACAATTGAATCATCTTTATACTGTTTCTTCATCCTTTCTTTTCCTTCCAAGTACACACCCCACAGTGAATCTTCTCCCTGTGGTGCTGAAATACGAGGCAAGTTGTCAAAACACGCTGAGCAACTCCCAAGTGATTAAACAAAAATACCAATTTTCTGACTGATCCATAGCCATTAGCATCTGTTGCCGTGAGATAATTCTAAAAAATGCGCAACCATTCACATCACGTTATTTTTGTTTCCCTGTTTTTTGTAAAATTGGTGGAGGTTGTACTCCCCCTTGGCTCGTTGCCATTGCAAATCTAAGAAGATGAAGAAATCAGTGTATGAAAATGTGGGTTAAAAACAAGGTTCCCTTAAAACAATGAAGGATAGCAGTTATCAATATGAACGTAAAGTCCAATACAATCCTGTATGCAGTTACCTTAAAGTTGCTGTTCCATATATTGTCACTGTTAGACTAACACTGAGCTTTACATAGTAAACACCACAGTGTGGTGCCGCCTGTCAAATCAAATATGGTGACCTGAATCATACGTTACTTAACATAACGTCATGATGACACTCAAAAATGAAATATTGCTCTGCTCCTTGTAAACGTGGCTTTGTTCGTTGTAAGCGTTGCGCATTAATGACAAAATGTGTCTCACCATTCCCTAGAGATAACATGAACTCCTCAGCTATGACACTGCTCTGCCTAGATAGCACGTCACCAACAAGCGTCTCAATTCCTAGGAGACGACATCAATTCCTCATTTCTGAAGCTATCCCACCTGGATGACACATCACCCAGCCAGTGTCCCTTAAGACCCATGTCATCGTTCTTTGGTGACGGCGTGGAGTGGAATGCAGCATGGCTGCAGAATTGTTTGTGACACAATGCTTTGAAAAATGGCAATTTCTAAACGACCACTGAGATGCCAATGGACAGCAGGGGAAATATCGATGTAGAAATATCAAAATGAATTGCTCTCCAACCAGGCCAAAGTAGAATATCCAGCACCAATTTGAAACACCAACTTGTAGGAGAAAAACCATAATAAAAATAAGGTGCTGCCAGTGGGTCCTCAGAAATCACGATCACTCCACTCCTATTACCAATATATGGTAAAGCACTGTAGATAGCAGGAGCGTGTCTGCAGAAACCAATGATGAGTAGGAGACCCTTTATTAAAGAAGAAGGACCCACAACTGCACAACACATTCATAGGTTACAGGAACAACAGGCAACTGACCGCTCGCCCAGCATTCCACAACCTACACAATGTCCGATGTACCCATAGTTTCAAAAGAGAATGTATTAACATGTTACAGAAAAACACATTTATTACTAGGTAGTTACAGAAAATGCAAAAAGCATTACATATGATTAAATGTTACAACTAGTTAGGCCAGTTCTGTCTTTTTCTTAGAATTCTAAAGACCAGCAAGCTTAAAAATAAATTTCTCCATCTGAGACTGGGACCTGCCCTTCAGTGGGGATTTCTGCTGAGGTCTGTCTGCCTCCGTGCCCTGCCCACATTAACAACCGTACCCCGTCAAATAAAAGAAAAAACACAAAAGTTGCTGTGGCAGCAGGTGTTTTCCTAGGGTGTTTTCATACCTCCTAATGGACATCTCTGCTTACAGCCTCGAAAGAGGAGCTGAAAATCCAAACTAGTTTCCAGCTCCTTTTGCCTGCCACTGTGTGATTTTGGCTCCTAACTGGGGGACCGTGTGATGAGAGCCAAATAGTGTGACACTCAGTGGCACCGTGTGAGTTGGCAGGTCTGACTAGGACTTGTAGTCTTATTTAACGCAGTATAAAACCTAGAGTACCAGTCTCAATGTTCTAATTAAAAACAGGGAATTGGCCTAGTCGCACATGGACCTGGGGAACTTGACAGCGTAAGCATTGAAGCTTTTCCTCTCCAGTGAGGTAGGTAAAATGATTTCAATGAAAATACATAATTCTATTAAGAAGGTGTGATTAACCTAATTAATCTGAGATATTGAGAAACTGTTTAACATTAATAATGGATGGAGGCTTTGATTTCTGAATGTTTGTTGCAGTCAGCATGCATCTCCCTTTGCACATAGTTAGCTCTCTGTCATTTCCCCACCATACACTCATTACTCAATTGATAATTTGTAAATGATGTTTGAAATACCTTCTCAACTTTTATTCTCTTGCTGTGTTAGCATAGTGAATGTTTTATCAGATTCTCACTTATTGGGACTGTGATTCTCGTGATATCTCAACCATCACTTGTAGCATAATTTGTACTAAATATAAGGGTGTCACAGGAACACTGGGGTAGAAAATATGAATCAGTGGGACAGTGCTGACATGGAATTTTAAACTGTATCATTCTTTCCTAAAGCTCATTAGTGGGATTTTGCATTCTTTGCAATTTCACACCAATTGTATAATCATTGTTGCATTTTACCCTGTAAAATGAGCCTTACTTAGAGAGTGTTGTGTTCACTCTCCTCTCATCTTTAAAAGGCGTTACTGTCAGTCTGCACTCAGATTTGTGACTTATTTACTGAGCTGAATTATATACTGTTCTGCTATTTTGTATATTACATTTTATTCTTAATAATTATTTACACAGTGAAAAACACAAAATAATCTAAATAGGCAAAGAAATGCAACTGTTGCTTGTATTTCTGTCAATCGCTTAAGTACAATATGTGGTTTACTATTTTGTCAGGTCAAAATTATTGTTTTTAAAACTGCATTACAGGCTGCAGTCACAGGCCTGAGATGTTTTAGAGTGCTACTTTAGTGGGAGGCACACTTGTAGCATTACATTACCAGGCCCTTGGTACATGTAGTACCATTTACTATGAACTTAGAAGTAAATTAACTGTGCCAATCAGCTGTATACCAATTTTACCATGCTTGGAAGCGAGAGCACAAGCACTTTACCACTGATTAGCAGGAGTAAAGTGTGCAGAGTCTGAAACAGAAACAGATTCAGCAAAAATAGGGTAGTGAAAATCTGGTAGAAACCACCTACAAAATGGTAATTTCCAGCCTTTGTTTATCTGCCCCCCACTGAAATGGAGGGAGAAACACCTACCCTCATGAGAGGTCTCAACGCTAAGGCTGAAAACCCCAGAAAGACCATAAGCATTGGTGTGGTCAGTCCCAGGGCGATCAGCCACTGTAAAGTCTATTCTCTGTAGGGAGATAGACCACCTCAACAGTTTGGGATACCCACCCCTCATCCACATCACCCTTCATCTGCATCAGCCAACAGAGGGGGTACGTGGCCTGTTTGAACTCTGAAGTTATTCCGAAGCTTCTATGTCTTAAAGTCTTCTGGGCCCAGACCAATGCAAAGGCTTCCCTTTCAACTGCTCTCCACCTTAGTTCCCTGGGAAGTAGCCTTTAGGCTACAAGTTGGTCCACATGCTCATCATTTAGCTGTCACAAAACAGCCCCAATGCTATGCTTGGAAGCATCTGTCTGCACTAACAATTCTTTGGAGAAGTTGGCTGCCTTGACCACTGGTACTGAGCACATCGCTTCCTTCAAGGTGTCAAATGCCTTCTGGCACACTGCCATCCGGACCACCTTCTTGGGCTGTTTCTTAGAAGTTGATTCAGTTAAGGGGATAACAATGGTGCACTTCACTTTAACATATCTCCTGTAATATTCAGTGAGGCATAAGAAGACACTCACGTCAGTCTGGGTCTTGGTTGGTTTGCAAGCCAGGATCTTGGGCTGGAATGCTTGCACCTTGAACCCATCAACTTGGTGGCCCAATTGCTCAATGGATCTATGCCCTGTCTGGCACTTACTGGCCTTGTTAGTCAGGCCTGCCTTTTGCAGGGTCTGAAGTACTGCTGAAGGTGATGGAGCTGGTTTTCCCAGCTACAGCTGAAGACAGCCATATCATCAAACTAGACAGCACTGAAGTCCTCTATCCCAGTCAGGACCTGGTTGACCAACCTATGAAAGGTGTCAGGGGCATTCTTTAATCCCAAGGGCGCCACTTTAAATTGAAAGTGACCCTCTGGGGTGAAGAATGCTGCTTGGGGAAAAAGCAATCTGTCAATACTCTGATGTCAAATCAAAGGTATTCAGGTGTTTGACAGCTCCTAACTAATCAGTGCACTCATCAGCTCTATGGATGGTGTGAGCATCAGTCTTGGTGATTGAATGTAGGCTCCTGTAATCTAAATAGAACTGCAGACCTGGAGGGTTGCTTAGAGGGGCAGCATTGGGTACCAGTAACACTGGACTGGACTAGGGACTACAGAAGGGCTCACTTACCCCCAAATCCCCATCTTGGACACCCCATCCTTAATGGTGGCTCTCACCTTGTCAGACAGCCAATACATTTTGTTTTTGACAGGCCTGCTGTCCTGTGAATAATTTGTGAGTTCACCAATTAGTGAACCCAGGGTCAGTGAGGAGAGCAAGGAGAGCTGGCCCGCCAAGTGACAACAGTCCGTCAGTTGCACTGGAGTCAGTGTAGGGGATCGGACAATCCTTCCACTGACTCATCTTGCTTCTTTGCAGATAGGGGGTCTGGGATGGTTTTGCTGTCCTCCTCACCATCATCTATCACTAGAAGCATAGTGACTTTGAACCTCTCAAAGGTGGTCTTGACATGGTTCACATGGAGGACCCCGAAGGAGTTCCTAGATGTTTTTGGGGCCTACTAGGTAGGTAACATCCCCATTCTGCTCTTTATCCTTATAAGGCCCAGTCCACCCATCCTTTAAGGTCCAGGACTCCACAGGCTCCATCACCCACACCTTTTTGGCCAAGCTGACACTCTACCAGAATGGCCTTCTGGATGTACCAGTATTTCACAATTTTCTTGCTGACCGCTAGGTTCTCATTGGCTTCTTTTGAGAAGCAGTTTGTCTGAGACCTGAGGGCCAACATGTAGCTCACTACATCTTGCAGGGGTTTCTTGCTAGCTTGCTCCCACCCTCCTTTACAAGACTGAGAGGTCCACTAACAGGGTAGTTTAATAGAAGATCAAAGGGACTCAACCCCACTCCCTTATAAGGCACTTCCTGGTACTTGAAAATAAGGTGGGGCAAGAAGGTTTCCACTTACACCTCATGGTTTTTGGTTTGCACGTAATAACCCCCTTCAGTGTCTTGTTGAATCTTTCAGCAAGCCCATTATATTGGTTACCGGGTTACCCTAATCCTCCCACATGAACTTTATTTAGGCAGACATGAAGATTGTGCCCTTGTCAAATGCTGCCTCCTTGGGGAAATCCGTGTTGGTAAATGTCCCCATTATTGGCCTGGCCACTGTGGGTGCTGTCACCATCCTTAGGGGTATGGCCCCAGGGAACTTTGTGGCATTGTCCACCAAGAGCAGGCTTAACCTGTTGCCTAGGGCAGTCTTGGAGTCAAGGGGCCCAACAATGTCATACCATGCCCTTTCAAAGGGAGGGCCAATGTGTCAAGTAATGGATAAGAGTATAGAGGACGGGTGAGGCTTTGAGATATACTTACTCATTTTCCTTGTTTTTTGGTCCAGATATTTGATTATATTGTGTTATTATAATGTCTTAGAGCAGTAGTCCATTTATGTTTTTTCTCAGTAATTTTTAAATGGAATTTCACTATTCTTACTGCTGCAGTGCTAGGAATTTTTAGAGGGTGTGGATGGGCTTGAATGCATGTAAAATGTAGTATATTCCTTTTGCCTGCATACACATTTTGGTGTTTGAGGGCTTCAGAAGTCCTTGCCTAGACATCCAGCAATGTTTACTTTGCTCCCAGCCACCTTCTTCACCTGGTGCTTGTCCATCATTTTGTGTGTGAGATGGTTGATTAATTTGCAGTTCTGCATTATTTAAGTTATTTAGCTAAGGTAATCATTGCCTAGAGATGTTTGACTGTGTGGCATTTTAATATTTATTTTAATCATTTTTTGGGTGTGTCTAAGAAATATGTTTTTATCTTAATTGATGTTTTACATTCTTGTTGCTGCTTTGCAAGTGGTGTGTGCATCTGTAAATGGGCCAATACACATTTTAGTACAATTGATGGGGTGTAATGCTGGGGAAAAACGGCGCTCAAGATACTAGTTGACCAGAGTATAATAGTTATTGTGGGGTGCCTGCACAAGGGAAAACACCCATCCCTTCCAGGTTTAAGCTAAACCCAACACTTGTGAAAGCAATGTGAGGCCCCCCTCCCAATATTCACATTTAGACAAATCCAGTTGTATTAAAACTCCAGTGAGTATTGTTGGCGAAGACACATCCTTGAAATTTAACACAAGTTTTGCAATGTCCACTCCACTCCAAAAGTTTATTGAAACAAATCTTCAAATCCCACGGCAGCCATCCATGGAAATACACTCCAAGGCAGCCAACACGTGTTTTGTCATGGGAAACTCTTAAGTCCCAAACGACTTCTTCAGGGCTGGAAATCGTAAGCAAATTATTTAAGTTAGAAACCAAAATGCTCAAACTCCATAATTAAATAAAGTGTGACAATCCCAATTGAACCAGAACTAAATCCCCTAACCACGTGAGAGGAAATAAATTTTGTCTAACAGTGAAGAATTATTAACTTTACCACAATAAAATAATAATACACCTTAATTACAAAACATAAGTCACCAATCGAAACCAATAAACGTGCTCCCAGTCACCAAGTACCCACCAAATTTCACATTCGATCCCAAAATCATGTGAAAATATCAAATGCCTCTAATCTATAAATATACATCCGTTGTATCATGCTGCATAAATCCCACATGTATTGCATACGCACTAAAATAGTGAATTGGTGATAATTATTTCGTAGCTAGTGTCAATCAATCCACCAAAGTCCCTGACCGTACCTTATACACGCGCAATCCAAAACAACAGAAAATCCTCCCCGTTTTCGTAGCTACTGTCACTAATGTGACAGTTCAATATAATTTATTCACGCCTAGTCCAAAACGGAAAAGAAAAAGAAAATACATCATAGTTGATAGTTAATAATAGTTAATTTCAAACACTCTAGAACCACAACATAAATCCTGACATGAAATACCAAATAAATGTGACCACATACAAGACATCTCACCTCAATTTGAAGACCCTGCTTTATGTACGAAAGTTTGAAGTATAATTGTTTTCATCCAGGTGCTATAACAAAACAGAAAGCCACCATTTAGTGCAAAGACCTTCAATTTCTAACCGTATCATATTGCTCCTTCAAAACCCATTCCCCCAATCACTTACCCATCAAAACGAATCCGCTTGATGGCGGCATTCACTTATTCGGAACACGTCTTGCGAGTACGCCAACACGCGAGCCCGATCCCGGAAGTTAAATAGACTTCCGGGAATATCATCGAAGCTTAAACTAAACAAAAGTCTGTTGCTATAGAAATGGGACCGAAGGTTCCCCAAAGTGTTAAAAACACCACGCAATCCATCCAGCTCAAATATTGCAAATATATAAATGCAGCATGAGAAGCTCCAAAACTGAAATAAGCATATTAAGATTGTGACTCTAAGCATCTAACCTGATCATATGAGATATCAGGCAAAGTCAATCCTATTTTCATAACCTACTGATTTCTAAAAAGAAGACTCGTGGTAAAAGGAGTAAGAGAAGGCAACTTGCAAGAAACAACTGGTTTCAGTCTTTAAGAGGAAAGGAAGAAGGAATGATGACATAAAAAACACATTTCTGCTTGTTGACAGCATCCATAAACTGGTCAATAGATGAAGATGACATTTGTAGTCCCTCTGGCATATGTCATTTGCCACATTGAGCCCGCATATCTTGTAGTTTTGATGAAACAGGTGGGTTGATAACCATCTGGTCAGGTGGTAAGGGTCCCACGGATGGTCCAGCTCCTGATGATGCTGTGCTACCTTCCCTCTCTCTGATCCTCTTCTTGTACATCCTTGTATGTATGGTTCTGAGGCGCTTCCATATGGAGGACGTGCCATGCGAATACTTCTTCCTCGTACCTCTCAACAGTTTTTAACTGCATATATTGCATTAGAAAATGTGTGCAACTACTTTCTTTTCTCCTGAAGGGATAAAGAACTTTTCTAAAAGTCAGAGGCTTTCTTTTGAGTTTGGAAGCTTTCTTCTTCTTCATGCTGCTCTTCGCCGTCTCTTCTATCTTCAGCGGAAGACAACTTGACTTTCAAATGCTGTTGTTATGAAGGAAAGCCAAAAAATGATGGAGCCAGTGGCTTTCAGTCTGTCTCCAGAGTGAAGTGAAACCCAAATAATTGATTTAGGGTGTGGTTTGCAATATGCATAGGTGGGGATTGTATCCAATGAGAAGTTGAGGTTTGGGTGTGTTCCTCACATCACTGCGGATCCACTATACCATCGCGGCGGACCCTCACTTTCACCAAACTCATAATAGTAAGTATATTGTGAAACACAGATAGACTTGTAATTATTAATAAATGTATATAGCTTCTCTGTTTTAAGTATTAAAATTTGTGTGGCCTGTATATGTTATTTATATGTTTTTAATGCTTTGCTAAATCCACTGGTCCACTGCTATTTCCTCACAGGAACTAGTAACCATAGAGTTCTCGTATGGGCTCCTTTCTAAAACTTGCAGCGGATCCAGGAATGTGGAAGATGATTTAAAAAAAGAGAAAAACATGGTGTATTGCATTTATAGAAAGAATAGATAAGTTACTTTATCTTGATTTGTTAATTGTTTTAAAATGTCTAATAGGAAAAAATGTGTGCATAAAATGTATTTATAAAGTAGTTCGAAATAGCATTAAAAGACCGTAGAAATTCACTAAAAAACCAAAGGTTACAGGGACATTATAGTTAGGAAATTGAATTAAAAAAACCTTAGAAACTCACTGAAAAAACAAGTTACAGGGACGTTATAGTTAGGTTCCGATTTTATACACAGAAAATCATAGAAATTGAGCAGTCCTAGTTACCTGAGCTATCTATAACTTCTGCCCTCTGCAATGCACTGCCTATGACCTCACATATTACATCACTGATGACATGGTCAGTGACATCACTGATGTTATTGTTAATTATATCACTGATGACATCACTGATTTTGAACTGAGTACTTCTACGTTATCCTTTGCAAGTATTAGAATAGACAGAATGGCTGTCAGGAAATAAACGCATTAAAGTTGTAAAAGTTGTTTTCATTTCAATTTCTGTTTTTACACCAGTGAGGTGTCTAGTATCATTCCCTCCACAAATAATTATTTTGACATGGGGAGGCTCACAATTAGTAAGTGATGTATTCAGAGGTAGGATGTTATCCCACCTTAAATTTATTTTAGCCACCCATTTGATTGCAACATTTGGCATACCAAAATTATACTCAATTCCTCTTTTCTTGGTATACTCTCTTGCCAAAAATACATAACTGTGTCCAATTAGCCACACACAAAGCATCTTCTTTGAACCCAGACAAAGACTTTGAAAAAGCAGCGAGTGAATGCAGTAAAGTGGAAGTTGTATTTAGTAGCTTACACTGTGTCCAATTAGCTTCTACATTATATATAGTTATAAAAGAAACAGACTGATTGGTTCAATATGATGTTGGGCTGGTAATGTAGCCCAAAGAGTACTTGAGAAGCCCATTCCTTTGTAAAAAGAATAGACTGTAACTTTTAACATACAACAGTATGCATACAGCATATTTCAGTAGATGTGAAGGGCATATGACCATGTCAACCAATGGACTACACTACTAGAAATATAGAAAAGTAATTATTTGGAAAGTACTTGGTGGTTTATTGAAAAATAAAGACAAAGTGAACCTAACTTTAGTCACATGACAAAAATAGACAACAACATGGTTTGTTATACATAATATTTGGATGTAACAGAAATAGCTATTGATTACATATACCAGTAGGCTACAAACATAGCCCAATACTAGTAGGGCTCTGCAAACAGTATTCACATTACTTATTTTGCTGTATTAGAACTGTAACTGAAATTAAGTTTGGAAATATACTTATTTATTTGAAACTGTTCCATTTTTAGGAAACCAATAGCTGTGTTTATTTGCATCAAGGATAAATAACAGAAAAGTGGTATTTTATTCATTATAAAACCAATATTACATCTATAGTTAATGTTTTATTTATACTTTACTGTAATAATTACTTTTCATGTATTAGAGAAAAACTACACACAACACCAAAAGGACAAGGTGGAAGATCACAAAAGGAAAATGGTAAAAGTAGTATTGCATGTTTGCAAAGTAAAAGACATGTTTACTCTGATAATATGCTTTTGCATGCAAATAATGAACCCAAACATGCAAATATATATAAACACCATACTTACAAAAACAAATAGGTGAATTGCCCTTTCTTGTGTATTATTACAAGAATGGAGGCTACTAGAAATATTTTCCGGGAGCATTTTAAAAACAGAGTACTTAGAAATTTACTAAGTAATCCTTCTTATAAAAATCGTACTGCTAAACCTAATCATAATACAACATAAAAATATGTTCAGTTAATTGTGGAAAAAAATACAGTAAAAACTATTTTCATTTTAATAATGAATGGCATAAAAAAACTCATGTTTCATTTGAACTTTTTGACTATGTGTTAGGCAGAAAAAGTTTTAATCGCTTTAATTTTTCTAACATATTTGGAGACTTGTAGAGACATATGTCCAGTAGTGAACCATACTTTTCATGAAGAAGGTCATGATACATATACTAATTGTGTCCTATTTTTAAACAATGAGGGACATTGCTATGAAGGTATGCATGGATCTGTTGTTGGTTTAAAGAAAAAGTGACCAATGTCATTGAGCACTCACAGAAGCGTTTTGTGGAAAAAAGAAGTAAAAAACCTGCTTACCAATGGAATTGCACATCAGTATGTAAAAATTGAGACACACTATGGAAATACTTTTAAAGATTATAAGTATTTAAAAACATTCGCAAGGTCAAATTAAACCTTTGCAAACATAGGACAACTGCCTATTTTGCAATATTGCACAACTGCAGGGCCATATTTTACGCTGCCTTACAAATAATGTGTGTCATTCCACTTTACAATAAAATACTTTCAGTTGATCATTCCACTATGCGAAAGCTTGTAAGAAATGTATATTTTGTTAAAGGGCCTGCACTGCAATTGGAGCTATTTAATCATGCAGTTGTGTACCTCTAATACTGAAAATGTACTACCAATTACAAAGTATACAGAATCGAAATACTTTGGTGGTGAGTCTGAAGATGACGACTCCACACATATGTTATCCACTGAATGTACAATGGATGATAGAAATATGGACTTGAAACAGTATTATTTGGATATTTTGCTATTTCAGGAAACCATTTGCTGAAATTCCAATTAAAGTGTGCATTTGCTATAGACGCACACATCATGGAAAACAAATAAAATATGTAATTTAAATTCCAAATAAAGTGTGCATTTGCTTGCTGTAAATGCACATATTATGGAAAAAAAGTAAATATTTGATGTACTGGAAAAAAAAACAGAAAAAGTACATAAAGTAGCTTGGAGAAACTTGTAATGAATCCTATTGTGGAAAACAGATATGATGTTTGTTGTGATCAAACTGTATGGTATTATTGCTTTGGGAAACTTGACCATATCTTTATGCCTTGACATGCAATTTGAAATAATTTGGAAATTGACCTTCATATACCTGCAGAATTACAAAATCTGAATTTATGTGGGAGTATTTTTGTCCAAACTTTACTTTCTTTTCAAACTAACTATTATTAGAATGCAACCTAAATCAAGAAAATTTCAAGCTCAAAAATGAATCCCTGCACTGAAAGGAAAGGTTGTTTTTCTACTATTAGATTAAAAAAAATATATGCACCGAAAATTAATAGAGTTCCAACAAAAGATAAAAACATTGGTAAGAATTAAAAAGCATTTAAAAAATACAAGATGCTTTTTCATACTGGTTTGAAATTCACATTCACTACCAGAATTTTAAAGTTAATGACTTCATAGCCACAAATGACCTTCTACTTCCAGATGAAACTAATCTACGCCAGTTTCAGAAAATTACTAACGAACAATCAGAAGAAATACACAAGCACTACAGTATACACTCACTTCATTCAAACAATTTAATGGGTAATGCCTTAGCACTTTATCAAATGAGAGAGAATACACTGGATCCTGTTAGTCTTTGGGGGAAAAAAACTTTAAAAGCTTGATGCTATCCATTTTTATTTTCAACACAAAAAGGAGGGTGATATGATGATCGTCCTATGCAAATTAATGCATCAAAATATCTTTCTACAAGACTAAGGCCCTTATTACAACCCTGGCAGTCGGTGTTAAAGCGGCGGTAAAACCGCCAACAGGCCGGCGGTAAAAAAAATGGAATCACGACCGTGGCGGAAACCGCCAACATAGACAGCCACTTTAACACTCCGACCGCCACGGCGGTACAAACAAACAGCATGGCGGTTACTGCCAACAGACAGGCGGAAGAAAATGTACCGCCCACTGTATCATGAGAGGCCAATCCGCCACCTTTTCCGGGGTAGATTCACCGCGAAGAAAAACACAGCGGAAACAGGACTTGGAAGGAGAAACGCTCACCTCTACACAACCCATGAGGAACCAGGATGCCATGGAACCGGAACTCCATATTCTACCAGCCATTGTCTTCCTGCTCCTCTACAGGAGCACGAAGGCGGTGGCGAAGACCACGGTGAGTACTAAACCTACGACACAGGGGAGGGGGGGGGAGGGAAAAGAGAGTGACACACACGTGCAACATCCAACACCCCCACCCCCACCCTCACCCACTACAACACACACACAAATACATGTTGATACATTACATTTACACCCCCCAACCCTCCCCGGAAGAATGCAAGGACAAAAGGAAATTATTGTAACCATTGTAATCATGAAAAATCCAGTACTCAAAAATATATATACACTATTAACAAATATATACACCAAGAATTCAAGTCCAAGTACTGCACATACATAGTCCGTGGACCACTGGGCCCAAAATGCATGGGCGAGGCCCACACATGATACCTGATCAAAACGGAGAGAACACTGCAGGAGCATCAGATAGGAATAAAACAGGCACCTCAGGGGGAAGGGAAGTGGGGGCACCTCAGCCGGATTGGTGCACAATGCCAAATCCACGAGGGGGCTCCATGCCCATTGATGTATCCTGGGGAGTGCAAAGCCACAGTCTCTCAGGTCTTTACAGTGGGTGGTTTGCCCACTGCTGCATCCTGGGGAATGCAAAGCCACAGTCTCACAAGTCTTTACAGTGGGTGGTTTGCCCACTGCTGCATCCTGGGGAGTGCAAAGCCACAGTCTCACAAGTCTTTATAGTGGGTGGTTTGCCTACTTCTGCATCCTCGGGAGTGAAAAGCCACAGTCTCACAAGTCTTTACAGTGGGTGGTTTGCCCACTGATGCATCCTGGGGAGTGCAAAGCCACAGTCTCACAAGTCTTTACAGTGGGGGGTTGCCCACTGCTGCATCCTGGGGAGTGCAAAGCCACAGTCTCACAAGTGAATAAAAGTCTCCACTGGTTCTGGAGGGGGCTTTGTGCCCAGAGTGCTTCATCCTGCCAAAGACTGAGGTAGTGGATGCCTTTCTCCACTGGTTCTGGAGGGGGCTTTGTGCCCAGAGTGCTTCATCCTGCCAAGGACTGAGGTAGTGGATGTGATACTCCACTGGTTCTGGAGGGGGCTTTGTGCCCAGAGTGCTTCATCCTGCCAAGGACTGAGGTAGTGGATGTCAAACTCCACTGGTTCTGGAGGGGTTTTGTGCCCAGAGTGCTTCATCCTGACAAGGACTGAGGTAGTGGATGCCTTTCTCCACTGGTTCTGGAGGGGGCTTTGTGCCCAGAGTGCTTCATCCTGCCAAGGACTGAGGTAGTGGATGTGATACTCCACTGGTTCTGTAGGGGGCTTTGTGCCCAGAGTGCTTCATCCTGCCAAGGACTGAGGTAGTGGATGTCAATCTCCTCTGGTTCTGGAGGGGGCTTTGTGCCCAGAGTGCTTCATCCTGCCAAGGACTGAGGTAGTGGATGTCAATCTCCTCTGGACGGGGCTTTGTGCCCAGAGCGCTTCATCCTGCCAAGGACTGAGGTAGTGGATGCCTTTCTCCACTGGTTCTGGAGGGGGCTTTGTGCCCAGAGTGCTTCATCCTGCCAAGTACTGAGGTAGTGGATGCCTTTCTCCACTGGTTCTGGAGGTGGCTTTGTGCCCTGAGTGCTTCATCCTGCCAAGGACTGAGGTAGTGGATGCCTTTCTCCACTGGTTCTGGAGGGGGCTTTGTGCCCAGAGTGCTTCATCCTGCCAAGGACTGAGGTAGTGTATGTGATACTCCACTGGTTCTGGAGGGGGCTTTGTGCCCAGAGTGCTTCATCCTGCCAAGAACTGAGGTAGTGGATGGGAATCTCCACTCACGGTGGGCCTACATGGAAACTTTCCAGGCCCCTAAAAATGACGACCAGCTTCGTACAACTGACCACTGGGGATGGCAGCCATGTCTGCGGTAGTGCCACTGGCAGTGGATGTGGCATGGCCGGTGGCGGTGCTTGTGGCGGCCTCAGTAGCGGCGGCGCTCATTGGCCTGCGGTGCTGGTGGGTGGCTCAGTGAGTGTGCTGGTGTCGGCGGTGTCCTTGGCAGCGGTGCTGGTGGCGGCGGTGTCCTTGGCAGCGGTGCTGGTGGTGGCGGTGTCCTGGGAAGTGGTGCTGGTGGCGGCGGTGTCCTTGGCAGCGGTGCTGGTGGTGTCTTTGGCAGTGGTGCTGGTGGCGGCGGTGTCCTGGGAAGCGGTGCTGGTGGCGGCGGTGTCCTTGGCAGCCGTGCTGGTTGCAGCGGTGTCCTTGGCAGCGGTGTCCTGGGAAGCGGTGCTGGTGGCGGTCTTGTCTGCTGTGCAGGTTGGTGGCGACTTCCCTTTCTTTCTGTGCCCCTTCCCCACCTTCGATGGTGACGCAGCTGTCTTGCCACTCCCAACTGTAGTCCTGGGTGTGCCCTTGGTGGCAGGTGTTTCGCCCTTCTCCCTCCGGCCTGTGGGCAACTTCTTGTGTTTCTGAGGTGGGTGACGGTCCGTGGTCTGGCTCCTTGGCAGACTGGCTGCCCTGCTGCTTGGCGCACTCCAGAAAATGGTTACTGCTGGCACCACTGTTCCCGGTGATGTGGTGGATGAGGTTCTGGTTTGGGACCTGGAAAGGCATGCCATAGGGGACGGAAGGGGTCGGGGAGGTGAGGGGAAGATGTCAAGGTTTGACAGGAAAAGTTTTTTTGACACACTGGGATGGGTAGATGGAGTGGGTTTGGGAGTGGAGGAAGTGGTTGTGATTGTAGGAGGTGTTCATTTGCTGACTTTGGGTGAAGGTGCATGGGCTGGAGGCTGGCGTGAGGTGGATGCCTGTTGGGTGGGTGTGTGACTGTGTTTGTGTAGTTTGGGAGGTGGGCTTACAGACACACTGGGAGAGGACACAGGGGATGTTTGAATGGTAGTGGGGGTGGTGAGTGCACGTGAGTGGGGTGTGGTGATGGGCGCGCTGGTGATGGACGTAGTCGTAGTGCATGCAGGTTTGAGTGGAGACGTGACAGGGAGGGAGGAGGGAGACGAGGAGGAGGGGGACACAGTGGAGGCAGTGGATGTTGGTATGTGTGCATGGGTATGTTGCTTGTGTGAATGCCTGTGGGGTGTGTGGTGCTTATGTTTGCCAGAGCTACCCTTGTGTGTTGAGGTGTGTGCATGCTGGTCTGATGGTGTGCTTGGGATAGGCTGAGGTACAGGGGTTTGGGTCTGGGTAGAGGAAGCTGGAGGGGGAGGCTGGACACAGGGGCAATGGCTGCCATCAGTGCTGAGGCCAGAGTCTGAAAAGCTCTCTGTTGTGCTGACCAGAATGAATGCCCTCCAGGTATGCATCCGTCTGTTGCAACTGCCTCTCTACACCCTGGATGGCATTCAGAATGGTAGACTCCCCAACAGTGAGGGATCTGGGGAGGTCAAAGGCCTCCTCACTGAGGGCAGCAGGGCTGACAGGGGAGGGGCTGAGGTGCCTGGGGCGAAGGAGATGCCCACCCTCCTGGGTGAGCGTCCACGGGGCACACGCTGGGGGGGCTGCTGGGAGGGCGGTGCTGGTAGGGGGGGAGGCAGCTGTACCTGTAGATGCAGGGGGCACAGTGGGGCCCACCACCGCAACGGAGCTCCCATCAGAGGAGGAGTCTGTGTCGCTGGTCTCAGCTCCTGTCCCCGCCGTGGTGCTCCCCTCGACCTCCGTCCCACTGGTGCCTTCAGACTCCGTTGTCTCGCCTTCCAGGGCCATGTGGGATGCAGCTCCCTCCTACTCCGGTGCCACTGTTCCTCCGCCTGATTATGCTATTGCACACAAGAACAAGGAGACCACAAAAAGGGGGGTGAAGACAGAAGAAAGACATGTTCAGTGCATGCAATACCGCTACCGTTGGCGGACACTACAGACACAGCAGCCCTCTGCACTGCGCCATGCACTTAGAGTTCCCTCATTAATCACAGGGCTATGGGGTACAAGACCCATGCCCGATTGCTGCACACATGGAAGTCACAGGAGCACGACTAGGTGTAGTTGGCTCTTAACACTGGTGGGGTGCCACATGGCCTGCCTTACGAAGGGACCTTGCCTACAAAACTTGCCCTGGCCTAGGGGTACCCACAGCCCACCTCCCCCACCCTGACACCTCCAATTCACGCAGATTCAGCTGAATGAGAGTGTGCTCACCCCCTTGTGGCTGCTGTGATGCCCTCAAGCGCCCATCCAACTCCTGGTACGCCACCGCCAGGATCCAGAACATCAGGCGGGTCATGGTGCGACGGGCACCCCTCCCACATTGGGAGGCCATCCTCAGCTGGGCCTCCGCCGTCTTCTTGCTCCAGCGGCGAATGTCCTCCCATCTTTTCCGGCAGTGGGTGCTCTGTGGTGGACCCCCAGGGTCTGGACTTCCTTGGCAATGGCACGCCAAATGTCCTTCTTTTGGGGGGCGTTGACCTAGAGGAATAGTACAGGGGACAAGGAGAAGATATAACCGTCCGGACCGTCACAGTCATTGGCCCGCGTTCCTACCCTTGCCATGACGCACATACACTCACCGTCGTTCCATGCACGCCTCATTCTCCCCCCGTATCTTCCATCCACACCACTCGACACAGGCATTGCCTATACAGCATGCTCACAGTGTACTTACCTGTTTGTCTGGAGGACCGTAGAGTAGCGTGCACTGGGGGAGGACCCCATCCACAAGTTTCTCCAACTCCTCTGTGATGAAGGCAGGGGCCCTGCAGTGTAGGTCCTCTCCTGTCGAAGATCAGGTATCAAGTGAGTGAACAGAGAGAAAATGGCAGTCACGTCCGCGGCGGTGCGTACCGTCACCGCCGGCGTACATCGTCATTGGCTCCTGGGACCCATAGGGCCCAATGTTAGCCAATGCAGGATTGCGCCGCAGTCTTCGACCGCCTACCGCGACGGTGTACAAAGCCAGCGCAGTTACCTCATATCCCCTTGTCCCACCTTACAGGTCAGGCATCCACCATTTCAGGGAGCCACATTGCATTAATTTTAAATGTGTCACACATATCTAGGCCATGCATACACACTAAGACAGGCACATAGCGGATTGAAAAATGTGCCTGTTGTGTTTTCGTACCTCAGTGTTGGCTGACCCTCTGCTCGCTGTTCTCCATATAGCACTTCCGCTGGGGCAGGTGAGGAGATGGCGGCATCCTCCAGTGTACAGACCGCTGGTGGACCTGTCGACAATGGAAGAGCGACATGTAATTGTGACCTACGGACTGGAATGTGCCACAATCCATGAACTGTGTGCCCAGTTGGAGCCGGACCTGATGTCAGCTATCTGCCATGCCACAGGGATACCCCCTCTAGTGCAGGTGCTGTCAGTACTCCATTTCCTGGCAAGTGGGTCTTTTCAGACAACAGTGGCCATAGCATCAGGGATGTCCCAGCCTAGTTCTCCAACGTGTTGTCCAGAGTGTAGTCTGCCCTGCTGAAACACATGCGCAGCTACATCGTGTTCCCTCAGGTGGATGATTTGCCTACAGTTAAAGGTGACTTTTATGACCTGGGACATATCCCCAACATCATAGGTGCCATTGATGGGACACATGTGGCCTTGGTCCCTCCCTGCAGGAGTGAACAGGTGTACAGAAACCGGAAGAGTTACCATTCAATGAATGTGCAGATGGTGTGTTTGGCTGACCAGTACATCTCCCATATGAATGCCAAGTTTCCTGACTCAGTGCACAACGCTTACATTCTGAGGAATAGCAGCATCCCTTATGTGACGGGGCAACTCCAGAGGCACTGTGTGTGGCTATTAGGTGAGGACATGGACCCTATACAGTGTGAATAGTTGTCTGGGTCTGGGGTTGTCCCTAAGGGTTAGTGTGTGTCTAACAGTTGTCCCTCGACATTTTCAGGTGACTCTGGTTACCCTAACCTGTCATGGTTACTGTCCCCAGTGAGAAATTCCAGGACAAGGGCAGAGGAACGCTACAATGAGGTACATGGGTGAACTAGGAGGGTTATAGAGAATACCTTCATCCTCTTGAAGGCCAGGTTCAGGTGCCTACATATGACGGGTGGTTTCCTATTCCACTCACCAAAGAAGGTGTGCCAGATCATCGTGGCCTGCTGTATGCTGCACAATTTGGCTTTGCGATGACAGGTGCTTTTTCTGCAGGCGGATAGTCCTGAAGGAGGTCTTGTGGCAGTTGTGGAGCCTGTGGACATTGAAGAAGAGGAAGCAGAAGAAGAGGACATCAACAACAGAAACACCGTTATCCAGCAATACTTCCAGTGAGACACAGGTAAGAAGACATCACTGCCTGCTACATCTGATACACTTGTTCTACCTCTCATCTGTCTGTCACTTACACCCAGTGTATGGACCCTGATTTGTCACTTTCCCTTTCGATTTCACAGATGTGGGTCCCACTGTGTGATCTCTGCTATGTTTCCTCATGGACTAGAGCTGTGTGACATAGGTATGTTGACAATACAATGGATATTGCATTTTTCATCAGTTATTGCAAATACACTTTTGTGAAAACACAGACTGACTCCAGATAATTTTGTGATTTAAGGGTGTTTATTTAAGTGCAAAATAGTGGAAGGGGGTTGTAAAATGGTCAGGGGTGATGGTGGAGGAATGTCCATGGCAGAGTCCAGTCTATGTGATTCACTGTCAGAGTCACCAGATCCTCGGGGCCTGTGCACGTTCCCAACACTTCCACCAGAAGACAGCTCCAATACTCTGATTAGAATTGTCACAGAGTCTAGGAGAGTCCAAGAGGGGAAAAGGGGAATAGGAAGGGAACAGCTGGGAAGGAGACCTGTAGGAAGCAAAACGGTTAAAACACACAATATCAAGATTATATCATATAAATCAATTCTAGGCTATGACTCTAAGCATTGTCATTCTGAAAACATGGACAATCCAAGCATAGACTTAAAATGACTAGGCTTCAAGATGACTGGATACCTGTGAGGGAATCAAGAAAGGTTAAATGCATCTTTCAAATTCAAGTATTATCTTTTACATGAGGATCAGGAAATAATCTGAATGATTTCTAAAACCATTATATGAATCGTGTTTTGAGAAACATATTATGTACACATAACATTACATCTAGACCTCTAGTTTTTTTTATTCTCTCAAATTGCCGGAACATGAATTGCGCACATTGCAGATTTTTACATAGGTTGTAAATACCATAGAATGATTGTGCACAATGAATAACACAAATTAGACTTGAGAAATAAATCACTCGTCTTGCCAACTCGAAAGCCACCAAGTAAATGCCTTAAAATGGTAGTGCATAATAAACACTGTGATTTTAAAACACAGAAAAGGAATCGCGCGGCTTGCCGATTCGAATGTCACCATATGAATGTCAGGGAATGGTAGCGTACAATGAATAACATGAATTACACACAGAAAATGAATTGTGCATCTTGCCGATTCGAATGCCACCATGTAACTGCCAAGAAATGGTAGCGCACAATGAACATCAAGGGTTAGAGCACGAGAAAAGAATTGCGCGTCTTGCCGATTCGAATGCCACCATGTAACTGCCAAGGAATGATAGCGCACAATGAATATCAAGGGTTACAGCACGAGAAAACAAATTGCGCAACTTGCTGATTCGGATGCTACCTTGTAAATGCCAAGGAATGGTAGCGCACAATGAATAACATGAATTAAGCACGAGAAAAGAATCGCGCGTCTTGCCGATTCAAATGCTACCTTCCAAATGCCATAAAATGGTAATGCACAATGAATATCAAGAGTTAACACACACGCAAAGAATCATGCGTCTTGCCGATTCGAGTATCAGCATGTAAATGCCATGAAACGACCAAGCGCACATTCACACGCACAAGAGTAAAATTGTTTATCATGCAAAATTAGGCCCAAGAACTCGAAAGTCTTCGATAACGGGATCGGGGGCCCAGCCCGACCTCCGTCTTACCGCCCTGATCAAGGATCAGGAAATAATCTGAATGATTTCTAAAACCATTATATGAATCGTGTTTGAGAAACATATTATGTACACATGACATTACATCTAGAACTCTAGCTTTTTTGTTCTCTCAAATTGCCGGAACATGAATTGCGCACATTGCAGATTTTTACGTAGGTTGTAAATACCATAGAATGATTGTGCACCATGAATAACACAAATTAGACTTGAGAAATAAATCATGTGTCTTGCCAACTCGAAAGCCACCAAGTAAATGCCTTAAAATGGTAGCGCACAATGAATATCAAGGATTTAAGCACGAGAAACGAATCGCACGTCTTGCCGATTCGAATGCCACCATGTAACTGCCAAGAAATGGTAGCGCACAATGAATATCAAGGGTTAAAGCACGAGAACAGAATTGCACGTCTTGCTGATTCGAATGCCACCATGTAACTGCGAAGGAATGGTAGCGCACAATGAATATCAAGGGTTACAGCACGAGAAAACGAATTGTGCAACTTGCCGATTCGGATGCTACCTTGTAAATGCCATAAAATGGTAGCACACAATGAATATCAAGAGTTAACACACAAGCAAAGAATCATGCGTTTTGCCGATTCGAGTATCAGCATGTAAATGCCATGAAACGACCAAGCGCACATTCACACGCACAAGAGTAAAATTTTTAGCATGCAAAATTAGGCTCAAGAACTCGAAAGTCTTCGATAACGGGATCGGGGGCCCAGCCCGACCTCCGTCTTACCGCCCTGATCAAGGATCACCCACTAAGTGAAAAGGGCAAGGCCTGGAGGATCAATGTAGGCCACCGGAACAGGAGCTCAGGAAGTTGCTGCTGCTCTGCACCGGGACCTCTGAATAGTGAGCACGTGGAGCTGGGCTGGCTCCCTTATATAGAGTCTTGGCCCAGCCCACAAACCACACCCAGGCATGCTGCAGAGAAGGCTTCTAGAAGGCCCTGGAAGGGGACCACACCCTGACACAGTCTGAAAGCCTGCAGCAGTACATCACATGTGAACAGTATTTATATGCATGCTGAACATAAGTCTTCAAGATTAAACTCTGCAATGCAAAAGGTTAAGCAACATCATATCAGCACAATGCATAAATTATGTTAGCTTGAAATTGTTAGGTTTTTGCATTCTAGTCGCCCGTAGAGTGCGTACTGCCCTGATGTTGACAATACTCCCCTCTCCCAGACGCGCTCTAGGGCCTGGTTTGTCTGGATTGAGACGATGAAAACGTCTCACAAATACTGGAGCATGGATATCAGATGCGGAAACCCATCAGTTACTTTCAGGGCCATAACCTTTCCATGAGATTAAGTACCATAGGTTACGCCCTCTCAGTTTAGAATCCAACACTTTCTTGACTTTGTATTCTTCTTCCCCCTGTACTAGAACTGGAGCTGGATGAGGGCGGACCTTCTGGACTGCCTTTTTCAAGAGGGAAGTGTGGAACACTGGATGAATCCGTAATGATCATGGTAATTGCAGTTTATAGGTCACCGGATTGATTTGCTGAAGGACAGTGTAAGGACCTATGAATTTGGGGTTGAACATGTGCTTCTTCTTGAAGTCTATGGTGGTCATTACAACCCTGGCGGACGGTGTTAAAGCGTAATCAGGCCGGCGGACAAAAAAAGGGAATTATGACCGTGGCGGAAACCGCCAACATAGACAGCCACTTTAACACTCCGACCGCCACGGCGGTACAGACAAGCAGCGCGGCGGTCACTGCCAACAGACAGGCGGGAGACAATGTACCGCCCACAGTATCACTGCCAATCCGCCACCTTTTCCGGGGCGGATTCACCGTGGATAAAAACACGGCGGAAACAGCTTTTGCAATGGGAAAATGCTCACCTTAACACACTCCACGAGGAAGGAGCCCACCATGGAGCTCGAACTACAAATAATCCCTGCGCTTGTCTTCCTGCTCCTCTACGATCACCAGCAATGTAGGCGTCGAAGACAATGGTGAGTACTGCACCTATGACATAGGGGTGGCAAAAGTCAGGGGGACACACACGCAACACCTCCACCCCCAACCCAACCCTCACCCACTACAACACACACACCAATGCATTTCCGAACATCACAGTAACAACCCCCAGCCCCCCCGGATAAATGCTAAGACAAAAGGAAATCAGTTCAACCATTGTAATGTATAAAAAATCAGTAAGCACATATATACATCAATATATACACATTCCAAATATATACATCACGATTAGTAGTACAGGTATGCACATTTCAATGTCCGTGGACCACTGGGCCCAAAATGCATGGGCGAGGCCCACACACGACCTGTCCTGGAACGGAGAGAACACTGCAGGGCATCAGATAGAAATACAACAGGCACCTCAGGGGGAAGGCAAGGGGGGGCACCTCAGCCGGATGACAGCACCACGCCAGATCCACGACGGGGCTCCATGCCCATTGATGTATCCTGGGGAGTGCAAAGCCACAGTCTCTCAAGTCTCTACAGTGGGTGGTTTGCCCACTGTACCATCCTGGGGAGTGCAAAGCCACAGTCTCTCAAGTCTCTACGGTGGGTGGCTTGCCCACTGTACCATCCTGGGGAGTGCAAAGCCACAGTCTCTCAAGTCTCTACAGTGGGTGGTTTGCCCACTGTACCATCCTGGGGAGTGCAAAGCCACAGTCTCTCAAGTCTCTACAGTGGGTGGGTTGCCCACTGTACCATCCTGGGGAGTGCAAAGCCACAGTCTCTCAAGTCTCTACAGTGGGTGGTTTGCCACTGCTTTATTCCGGGGAGTGCAAAGCCACACTCTCTCAAGTGGATGCTGGTCTCCACTGGTTCTGGAGGGGGACTGGTGCCCAGGGTGCTTCATCCTGTGAAGGACAGAGTGGATGCAGGTCTCCACTGGTTCTGGTGCCCAGAGTGCTTCATCCTGTGAAGGACAGACAGAGTGAATGCAGGTCTCCACTGGTTCTGGAGGGGGACTGGTGCCCAGAGTGCATCACGCTCCCCGTGACGGTCCCAGTTCCGTCACTGTCCCAGCAACACATGGGCTAACGATGCTTGATTTGGCGGTGCCTTGCCCTGTTCAGCGGTGCTTGCCTTTGCTGTCTCTGACCTGTTCAGCGGTGCTTTGCCCTGTTCAGCGGTCTTCACCATGGCGGTCTTTGCCCTGTTCAGTGGTCTTCACCATGGCAGTCTTTGCCCTGTTCAGCGGTGCTTGCCTTTGCTGTCTCTGACCTGTTCAGCGGTGCTTTGCCCTGTTCAGCGGTCTTCACCATGGCGGTTTTTGCCCTGTTCAGCGGTCTTCACCATGGCGGTCTTTGCCCTGTTCAGCGGTGTGTGGCATTACGGTCCCTCAGTGCCCAGCGGGGCTCTGGCTGCCGGGGCCCTCCAGGTCACTGACGCTGGTGGTGGTCTCCGGACCAGTGACGATACTGTTGCCCTCCAGGGCACTGACTCTGGCGGTGGTCTCCGGAACAGTGACGATACTGCTGCCCTCCAGGGCACTGACTCTGGCGGAGGTCTCCTGACCAGTGACGACAGTGCTGGCGGTGGCATCCCGGCCGGCAGGGAGGATGGCGGCCTTCTCCACCGTGCTGCTCTTCCCAGACTTTGGAGACTTGTTCTGCCCCTTCACCACCTTGGGAGGAGTCACAGCTGACTCAGCAGTCCCCCCGGGACCCTTGTGAGCTGTTTTACTGGCAGGAGTCTCACCCTCTCCCGTCGACCACTTTCGAACTTAAGGTGCTTTCCAGGGGGTGGACTGGCAGTGCTTTGGCTCCATGTCACACTGGCTGCCCTGGTGGCCGATGCACTCCACACACCTTTAACACGCACCACTGGTACCGGACTTTTTTTGGCTGAGGTGCTACTACGGGACCTATGAATTGGAGGGATGTGGGTGATGGGAAAGAGGTCAACGTTGCTGAGGAAGAGTTTCTGACGAACACTGGGGTGGGTAGCTGGAGGGGGTCTGGGAGTGGAGGAAGAGGAGGTGTAACTTTAGGTGATTTGGGTGCAGGTGCAGGTACTGGAGGCTGTCGTGAGGTGGATGGATGTTGGGTATGTGAATGCCCGCGTTTGTGTACTTTGGGAGGGGGCATCACAGACACACTGGGAGTGGACACAGGGGACGTGTAAATGGTAGTGGGGGTGGTGAGTGCAGGTGAGCGGGGTGTGGTGCTGGGTGTTGTGGTGCGAGTCCTAGTGCCTGTAGATGTAGTCCATGCAGGTGAGAGTGTAGACGACACTGGGAGGGAGGAGGGAGACGAGGAGAAGGGGGACACAGTGGAGGCAGTAGATGTTGCTGTGTCTGTATGTGGGTGATGCTTGTGTGAGTGCCTGTGGGTTGTGTGGTGCTTATGTTTGCCTGAGCTACTTTTGTGTTTTGAGGTGTGTGCATGCTTGTCTGATGGTGTGCTTGGGATAGGCTGGGGTACAGGGGACTGGGTCTGGGTGGAGGAAGTTGGAGGGGGGAGGCTAGACACAGGGACAATGGCTGCCATCAGTGCTGAGGCCAGAGATTGCAGGGTTCGATGAAGGGCAGCCTGACCAGAATGAATGCCCTCCAGGAATGCATTACCGTGTTGCAACTCCCTTTCTACACCCTGGATGGCATTCACAATGGTAGACTGCCCAACAGTGAGTGACCTGAGGAGGTCAATGGCCTCCTCACTGAGGGCAGCAGGGGTGACTGGGGCAGGGGCTGAGGTGCCTGGGGCGAAGGTGATGCCCACCCTCCTGGGTGAGCGGGAACGGAGCGAAGGCTGAGGGGCTGCTGGGAGGGTGGTGCTGGGGGGGGGGGGGTGGCGGCTGTACCTGTAGAAGTGGGGGCACAGATGGTGCCGCCACCACAAGGGAGCTCCCATCGGCAGAAGAGTCCATGTCACTGTTTGGTGATCCGGTGACTGACGTAAAGCTCCCCTCGCCCTCCGTCCCACTGGTGTATTTAGAGTCTGTGGTGTGGCCCTCCACGGCCATGTGGGATGCAGCTCCCTCGTGCTCTGGTGCCACTGTACCTCCGCCTGATGATGCTGATGCACAAAAGAACAGGGAGAGCACAAAAAGGGGGGGGGGACGTCAGAAGAAAGACAGGTTGAGTGCATGGCTTACCGCTACAGTTGGCGGACAATACAGACACAGCAGCCCCCTGCACTACGCCGTGCTCTTGGCCTCTACAGATGCAATTCCTGGGATCTGGCCTACATGGCTATGGTGGACATCTGCACACATAGATGACACAGGGGCATGTATACCTGTACTTGGCACTCTACAGAGGTGGGGTGGAGTGCCGCATGGCCTGCATTACAGAGGGGCCTAGGCTACGTAACTCGCCCTGGCCTAGGGAAACCCACAGCCCTCCTCCCCACCCAGACCCCTCCGCTGCGCGCAAAGTCCGCTGAATGATGTTGTACTCACCCCCTTGTGTCTGCTGTGATGCCCTCAAGCGCCCATCCAACTCAGGGTTGGCCACCGCCAGGATCCGGAACATCAGGGGGGGTCATGGTGCGACGGGCACCTCTCCCACGTTGGGAGGCCATCCCCAGCTGAGCCTCCGCCGTCTTCTTGCTCCAGCGGCGAATGTCCTCCCAGCTTTTACGGCAGTGGGTGCCCCGTCTCTGGTGGACCCCCAGGTTCCGGATGTCCTTGACAATGGCACGCCAAATGTCCTTCTTCTGGTGGGCGCTGACCTACATGACATGTACAGGGGAAGAAGAGAAGTCATTACCAACTGCACCGTCGAAGTGAGTGGCCCCCATCCCTACTCTTGCAATGTGGCACATGCATTCACACTCCTTCATGCTCGCTGAACTCTGCCCCCTTCCTTCTCACAATCAGCACTCTCCACACAGGCATAGTCCATACAAGGTGCTCCCTGTGTACTTACCTGTTGCTGTGTAGGTCCTCTCCTGTCGAAGATCTGGTATCAAGTGATTGAACAGATAGAAAATGTCAGTCAGGTCTGCGGCGGTGACGTCCGCGGCTGTGCGTATCATCCCCGCCGGTGCACTTCATCATTGGCTCCTGGGACCCATAGGGTCCAATGTTAACCAATGCAGCATTGCGCTGCGGACTACGACCGCCTACCGCTAGGGTGTACAACGCCAGCGCAAATGCCTCACATCCCATTGTCCCAGTTTAGAGGTCAGGCAGCCGCCATTTCAGGGGCCCACATGTCTTTATTTACTACTGCATCACACATACCTAGGCCTACACTCAACACACATACAGGAAGAGTTTTGTATTTGGTGTCGTGTTCTGTGTAGCTGTGGGTACATACCTGGGAATTTGTTGACTCTGTGGTCTTTTCCGGCAGTGGGTGCCCTGTCTCTGGTGGGCCCCCAGGGTCCGGACCTCCTTGGCGATGGCACGCCAAATGTCCCTCTTCTGGTGGGCGCTGACCTACATGACATGCACAAGGAAAGAGGAACAGTCATTACCAACTGCACCGTCGATGTGAGTGGCCCCCTCCCTACTCTGGCCATGTGGCCCATTCATTCACATGCATTAATGTTCTATGAACTCTGCCCCCTTCCCTCTTCCAACCAGCCCTCTTCACCCAGGCCTAGCCCATACAACGTGCTCCCTGTGTACTAACCTGTTGGTCTGGAGGACCGTAGAGTAGCGTGTACTGGGGGAGGACCCCGTCTACCAGTTTCTCCAACTCCTGTGCAGTGAAGGCAGGGGCCCTTTCCCCAGACGCAGCAGCCATCGTCGCTTCCAGACCGAGGTCACAGCAGCACTTGCAGTGTAGGTCCTCTCCTGTCGAAGGTCAGGTATCTAGTGATTGAACAGATAGAAAATGGCGGTGACGTCTGCGGCGGTGACGTCCGCGGCGGTGCGCATCATCACCGCCGGCGCACCTGTTCATTGGCTCCTGGGACCCACAGGGTCCAATGTTAACCAATGCAGCATTGCGCCGCGGTCTACGACCGCCTACCGCGACGGTGTGCAACGCCAGCGCAGTTACCCCACAATCCCATTGTCCCAGTTTAGAGGTCAGGAAGCCGCCATTTCAGGGGCCCACATGGCTTCATTTACTTCTGCGTCACACATAGCTAGGCCTACACTCAACACACATACAGGAAGGGATTTGTGAGTGGTGTAGTCTTGTGTGTAACTGTGGGTACATACCTGGAGGAATTATGACTGATTCGTCGCTGTTGTCCTTCGTAGGCACCGTCAGCTGGGACATGTGAGAAGATGGCGGAAT
Source organism: Pleurodeles waltl (assembly GCF_031143425.1). NCBI lineage: Eukaryota > Metazoa > Chordata > Amphibia > Caudata > Salamandridae > Pleurodeles > Pleurodeles waltl. The sequence goes on from NC_090439.1 coordinate 614,086,277, forward strand.
CCTCCGGTGTACTGACCGCTGGTGGACCTGTTGACAATGGAAGAGCGACATGTCATCGTCACCTACCGGTTTGACCGTGCCACAATCCAGGAACTATGTACCCAGTTGGAGCCAGACCTGATGTCACCAATCCGCCATCCGACTGCAATTCCCCCTGACGTGCAGGTGCTGTCAGTGCTCCATTTCCTTGCAAGTGGGTCTTTTCAGACAACAGGGGCCATGGCATCAGGGATGTACCAGCCTATGTTTTCCAACGTGCTGTCCAGAGTGTTGTCTGCCCTGCTGAAACACGTAAGGAGCTACATCGTTTTCCCTCAGGTGGAGGATTTGGCTACAGTGAAAGGTGACTTCTATGCCCTGGGACATATCCCCAACATCATAGGTGCTATTGATGGCACCCATGTAGCTCTGGTACCCCCACGCAGGAGTGAACAGGTGTACAGGAACCGGAAGAGTTATCATTCGATGAATGTACAGATAGTATGTTTGGCAGACCAGTACATCTCCCAGGTAAATGCTATGTTCCCTGGCTCAGTGCATGACGCCTACATCCTGCGGAATAGCAGCATCCTGTATGTGATGGTTCAACTCCAGAGGCACCGGGTGTGGCTATTAGGGGACCTGGTTACCCCAACCTGACCTGGCTATTGACCCCATTGAGGAATCCCAGGACCAGGGCAGAGGAACGCTACAATGAGGCCCATGGGCGGACTAGGAGGGTGATCGAACGCACCTTCGGCCTCCTGAAGGCCAGGTTCAGGTGCCTCCATATGACAGGTGGTTCCCTATTCTACTCACCAAGGAAGGTGTGCCAGATCATCATCGCCTGCTCGATGCTTCACAATCTTGCTTTGCGACGCCAGGTGCCTTTTCTGCAGGAGGATGGTCCAGATGACGGTGTTGTGGCAGCTGTGGAGCCTGTGGACAGTGATGAGGAGGAAGCTGAGGAAGAAGACATAGACAACAGGGAGTCAGTCATACAGCAATATTTCCAGTGACACACAGGTGAGAACAATTATTTTACTATTACATTCACTTTCACACTTCTACCTCTATCCTGTCTGTCAATTAGTAGCAGTATTTGATAACTGAGTTGTACATTTCCCTTACGGTTTCACAGGTGTGGTTACCAACGTGTGGCATCTGCTTGCATCCTTCATGGACTTGTGATGTGTGACATAGGTATGTTGGCATTACATTTGAAAACGCATTTTGTCACTGTCATTGCTAATACACATTTTCCAAATCACAGACTGACTCCAGATTGTTTTGTGGCTCAAGGGTGTTTATTGAAGTGCTAATTATTGGAGGGGGTGGCAAAATGGTGATGGGTGATGGTGGAGGAATGTCCATGGCAAAGTCCAGTCTATAAGTCTCACAGGTGCACTGCCCAAATGGGCATAGGAAGTGGAGCTGGGGCAGTTCCAATCTGGACAGGGTAACAAAGTGAGACAGTGGGAGGACAATCAGGGTGGTCTCATTTCCTGGCGGGGGTCTTGCCATCTTGCTCTGTCCTGTTCCTGGATCTCTAGGCCCGCTTGCGGGGTGGTTGTCCGTCTGCAGGGGGTGGGGTGCTGGTGTGGTGGTCCTGTGGCGGGGCGTCCTGTCCACTAGCGCCGGCGGAGGTGGTGGGCAGTTCATCGTCCATGCTAGTGTCAGGGGCCCCTTGGAGTGCCACGGTGTCCCTCATGGTCTTTTGTATGTCCTTCAGCACCCCTACGATGGTGCCCAGGGCGGAGCTGATGGTTCTGAGCTCCTCCCTGAACCCCAAATACTATTCGTCCTGCAGGCGCTGGGTCTCCTGAAACTTGGGCAGGACCGTGGCCATCGTCTCCTGGGAGTGGTGGTATGCTCCCATGATGGAGGAGAGGGCCTCGTGGAGGGTGGATTCCCTTGGCCTGTCCGCCCCCTGTCACACAGCAGCCCTCCCAGTTCCCCTGTGTTCCTGTGCATCCGTCCCCTGGACCGTGTGCCCACTACCACTGCCCCCAGGTCCCTGTTTTTGTTGGGGTGGTGGGTTACCCTGGGTTCCATGTAGTGGTGGACACACCGCTGATTGACGGTCCTGGGTACGGAGGTATGGGCCCGCTGGGTGGGTGCTGTGCTGGTGTTACCAGAGGGTGGAAGGTCATTGTTGGGCTGTGCCTGTGCAAGGGGAACCGACTGTCCCGAGTCTGTGGGTGGAGTGGAGATGTCTGGACCCTCCTGTGTGGTGACGTTACGTAGTGGTCCTGCAGGGGTATAAGAGCATGATTATTGCATCTGTGTGTGTCATGGTGTGCAATGGGTGGGTGTGCGTGTACCCCAGTGCAAGCATTCCTGTGTGGGGGCTTGTATGATGATGGTTGGGGGGTTGTTATGGGTATGTGCAGTGAACATGCTTTAGTGCTGGGTGTCCATGCTAAGTTGTGTCATGCAGGGCTTGGTGTTGGGATGTGTGGTTTGTGTTATTAGTACATTAGTGAGGAGTTGGAGTGATAGGGGAGGGGGTGAGGGTGGGGGGTGTGTGATAGCTTGCAGGTAGGGTGGGGGAAATGATAGTTAAGATTTCACTTACCAGTGTCCATTCCTCCACCGACTCCTCCGAGGCCCTCTGGATGCATGATGGTCAAGACCTGCTCCTTCCATGTTGTTAGTTGTGGGGGAGGAGGTGGGGGTGCGTCACCAGTCAGCTAAATCGCGATGTTGTGCCTGGAGACCACTGACCGCACCTTCCCCCGTAGGTCGTTCCACCTCTTCCGGATGTCCGATTTCTTGAATGCTGTCCCACAGTGTTGACCCTGTCGACGATTCTTCGCCATAGCTCCATCTTCCTGGCTATGGAGGTGTGCTGCACCTGTGCTCCAAATAGCTGTGGCTCTACCCGTAGGATTTTCTCCACCATGACCCTGAGCTCCTCCTTGGAAAACCTGGGGTGTCTTTGGTCGTGACATGGGGTGGTGTAGGTGATGTGTGGGGTGGTGTATGTGTTGATGAGTGTGGTGATATGTGGTGGTGTGGGGTGTTTTGAGCGTGGATGTTGTATGGGTGATGGTGTTGTGTACCTCTGTGTGATGGGGTTGTCTATTGCTGTAGTCTCTCTCTGGCCTTCTTTCAGATTTTTTGGTCATAGGGGTTTGTGGGTGATGTGGGTGGGTGTTTTATATTGTGATGGTTGTGTGGGAGTGGTGTTTGTATGTGTGTCAGGTGTGTGTATTTTGAATTGTCCAATGTGGCGGTGTTTTGGAGATGTGTGTGTATTATGAGCGCAGCGGTGTGTACCGCCAATGGAATACCGCGGTTGAAAGACCGCTGCGTGGATTCGTGGGTCATGATAGCATGGACGTGTTTCTGTTGGCGTGACGGTGGAGGTTTTGTTTTTTCCAGTTTATCACTGACCTTTGGTGTGGCGGACTTGTGTGGGTGTCTGAATTTCGGCAGATTCCGAGATGTGGGTCATAATAGCTGTGGCAGTATTCCGCGGCCGCGGCGATGTATTGGCGGTCTTCTGCACGGCGGTAAACGCCTTTTACCGCCAATGTTGTAATGACCCCCTATATGTTTTGTGGAAAGCCACACTTTATCACCTGGTTGATTCTGCGGTCCTTCACAATGTTTCTTGTCATAATGCTTTTTGTATTTTGTTTGGCCTTTTCTAAATGCTGTTGAATCAATTTCTGGGATTGATGCAAATGTTGAATGGTTTCTGACAGAGCTGGAGTAAGAGAACTTTCTTGAGGGATTGTGATGGGCAAGGTGTCAGGATGATAGCCAAACAAGCCACAAAAAGGTGTAATGCCAGTAGAAGTGTGGAATTAGGTATTGTAGGCTAACTCAGCTAACCAGAGCATTGTTGTCCAAGAATGAAGTGCTTTTTCAGCATAAGCATGTAGGTATTGCTTCAAAGTCTGATTTAGTCTCTCCGTTTGACCATTTGTTTGAGGATGGTGGCTAGTAGATAGTGTAGATGTCACTTGAAGTGTTTTACACCATGTCTTCCAGAAATTGGAGGCAAATTGCGACCCCCGATTGGAGAGGATCATTTTTGGCAGTCCATGATAACGAACCACTCTATTCAGTAAAATAGTTGTGAGTTCACTGGTGGTGGGCAATTTCTTACAGGCAATGAAATGTCCATATTTCGTGAGAATATCTACTACCACCAGAATTACTGAATGTTGTTGAACCACTGGTAGACCGGTAATAAAGTCTAAAGAAATGTGCTCCCACGGATGACTTGGAGTTGGGAGTGGATGCAACAACCCTTTCGGTTTTTAATTACTTGTTTTAGTGCGAGCACCGACTTCGCAGTTGTTTACCATTGCTTTTACATCTTTTGTTAAGGTAGGCCACCAAGAATAGCGTTGAATTAATTCAAGAGTTTTAGGAGTACCTGGATGACATGCCATAGGTATAACATGCAACCAATGAAGCACTATCTTGCGAAGTTTGGTAGTGGGCACGAACAAACGAGCGTCATGAAAAGGTAATCCTTGCTTGGTTGACCTTTTGGGATCTGTTTGGGCCCATGTCTGCCATTTCTCAATAGTGAAAGAATTGCGGATGTCTTCAAAGAAATCTTCAGTTTTTATGATACATAGGACTTTGGAGCAATGATAGCTCTGGAGGTTTGAACTGCAGGCAACGTGGTAGACTCTTGGCGGGACAAGGCGTCAGCTTTGAGATTGTCTTTACCAGGCCGGAAGGTTACAACAAAATCAGATTCGGCAAAAAACAGCATCCAGCGTAATTGCAGAGGAGTCAAAAGTCTGGCTGAACCCATGAACTGAAGGTTGCGACGATCAGTATATACAGTGACAGTGAATTTGGCACCCAACAAATGATGTCTCCATTCATTAAAGGCGTCACAAATTGCCAGAAGCTCTTTTTCAGCAATGACATAGTTCTGTTCGGCTTCTTTCAACTTCCGAGACATGTAAGCTACAGGATGAAGTTGACCAGTGTCCTTGTTTCGTTGTGACAAGACTGCTCATATTGCCACATCTGAAGCCTCAGCTTCCACTATGAAGGGTCGATCCGCGTCAAGATGAGTCAGGACTGGGGCAGTGGAGAAAGCTTCCTTCAAAGTTGAAAAGGCTTGGTCAGCTTCTGGGGACCATACAAATTTCTCCTTCTTTCTTAATAACTTAGTGATTGGAGCCACTGTCTGGGAGAAATGATTTATGAACCTCCGGTAAAAATTTGCAAACCCCAGGAAACATGGTACATCACAAACAGTCTTTGGGGTGGGCCAATCAGATACGGCCTTTACTTTCTTTTCTGCCATCACCATACCTTGAGGGGTAAGGATAACCCCCAAAAACTCAACTGTGGTAAAATGAAACTCACGCTTGGTTAATTTTCAATATAAATGGTGCTTTCGAAGGGCCGCAAGAATTTTCTTGACATGTTGGACATGTTCATTTTCATTGTCTGAGTAGATCAAAATGTCATTGATGTAGACTATGGCAAATATGTCGAGGTACTCTCTAAGAACATCATTCAAGAAAAGTTGAAATGCTGCTGGAGCATTACACAGACCAAAAGGCATGACGGTGTATTAAAAAAAGCCATATCTTGTCTTGAACGCTGTTTTCCATTCGTCGCCCTCTCTCATTCTGACCAAATGATAAGCACCTCGACGATCAAGCTTCGTGTAGATTTTTGCTTTCTTTACTTGCTCCAGCAAGACCGGAATTAGAGGCAAAGGATATTTATTCTTGATGGTGACTTTGTTCAATCCCCTATAGTCGATACAAGTTTGAAGTTCTCCATTCGCCTTCGGAACAAAAAACAAAGGAGAGGCTGCAGGAGACTTAGAAGGCTGAATGAAACCATTCTACAGGAATTGATCTAGATATTTACGTAAATGTTGATTTTCATGTTCTGACAGGGCATATACATGACAGTTGGGAAGTATCGCACCTGGAACTAGATCAATTTGACAGTCATAAGATCTATGAGGAGGTAAATTCTCTGCTTCTTTCTCATCAAATACATCTTTGTAAGATGAACACTATTTGGGCAATTTAACTTCTTTCTCCGCTGCAGTAGCTATGTAAGAGTTGCAAACTTTTGATACCTTAATCTTTTGGAGGCATTGTTCTTTACATAGTGCAGATGAAAACACGACCTTTCTTTCTGCCCAATTAATCTCTGGATTGTGATGAGTTAACCATGGTAATCCAAGAATAATTCCATACTGGGGCGCATGGATCACGTCAAGGATGAGTTCCTCTTTATGTTTCTTTCTTTGATTCTTATCTTCACAAATCACCACAAGGGGACAGTCTGAAGAGTTACCGGACCTCCAGTAAAGAGTTTCCATCGACTGCCTGGATGATTTCTGGGGCCTTTTTTTCAATACATGGGAACCCCCATGCACAAACCAATTGGGCGTCAACAAAGTTCCCAGTAGCCCCAGAATCGACTAGAGCCTTCTTGAAATAGGTCTTTTTCTTTACCTGAACTCTTATTCCCAGTTTGAGATGTCTAGATTGTGAAGGGTCCACGGTGACACCCAAGAGCAACTCTTCTCTGCATCTTGGGTGCTTTAGTTTTCCGACTCGACTTGGCATTGGCTGCAACCTTCTGAACTGGACCTTGTTTGCTCTTTGGTTTGATTGGACATTCTTTGGCAAAATGACCCTTGCGCCCACAATAGAGACATTGTCCATTCTTTCTATGTAGGTCCTTTTCATCATTGGTCAAGGGTCTCCTGATGGTTCCAATTTCCATAGGTTCTGGAGTTCTTTCTTTCGGAGTTCTTGAGTCTCTATTATCGTGAACACGCCAGGAATATTTTTCAGTCTTTTTGCGTGTTCCTTTTCGTTCTGTTAAAAGATGATCTAGCCTCAAGACAAGGTTTATCAATTCTTGACAGTCTGTAGGTTGCGGGTCTATTTGAGCTAGGATATCTTTTAGCTCCTCTTTGAGTCCCTGGTAGATCAAGGCCGCTTGTTTTTCTTCAGGCCAGGATGCCTCAGCGACCAGCCGATTAAAGTTGGCTAAATATCACACTAAGTCCTGATTCCCTTGTCGTAAGTCTAATAATTCACGATCTGCTGACAGTGTTACAGTTCTACAATCAAAAACTCGCTCAAACTCGCGAACAACATTTCTCCAGTTGTACAGCAGGGGACTATCTTTACACACAAGAGGAATAGCCAAGGTAGCTGCATCTCCAGACAGATATGATGACAAGAAAGCTACTTTGGACTAGGCATCGGGGAAAGTATGTGGTCTGCAGTTGAAGTGTAATTCCACTTGAACCAGGAAAGATTGCGCTTTCAAGGGGTCGCCTGAGAAACGTTCTGGGGGAGCTAAAGGAATGGCTGAAGGAACATTGAGGGAAATGTTTGTCGGATTACCTCCAGAAGTCTGAGAAGAAGTACCTGACCAAGACACACCTGTGGGACTTTGTTCCTTCTTCTCTACCTTATCCTGTAACTGACTCTCTCTCTCAGCTAGGCTAGTTGCCAAATCTTTTGATGATACCACCTCTGCTTGGAGCTGAGTTTTATAGCCTTGACTAGCTCATCCAGTGTGGCCATGTTGAGAACATACACAAACCAGGAGGATAATAATTTGTGGGCTCACTATTCTGTCAGAGTCACCAGATCCTCGGGGCCTGTGCACGTTCCCAACACTTCCACCACAGGACAGCTCCAATACTCTAATTAGAATTGTCACAGAGTCTAAGAGAGTCCAAGCGGGGAAAGGGGAATAGGAAGGGAACAGCTGGGAAGGAGACCTGTAGGGTAGCAAAAAGGTTAAAACACACAATATCAAGATTATATCATATGAATCAATACTAGGCTATGACTCTAAGCATTGTCGTTCTGAAAACATGGACAATCCAAGCATAGACAAAATGACTAGGCTTCAAGGTGACTGGATACCTGTGAGGGAATCAAGAAAGGTTAAATGCAACTTTCAAATTCAAGTATTACCTTTTACATGAGGATCAGGAAATAATCTGAATGATTTCTAAAACCATCATATGAATCGTGTTTGAGAAACATATTATGTACACATAACATTCCATCTAGAACTCTAGCTTTTTTTGTTCTCTCAAATTGCCGGAACATGAATTGCGCACATTGCAGATTTTTACATAGGTTGTAAATACCATACAATGATTGTGCACAATGAATACCACAAATTAGACTTAAGAAATAAATCATGTGTCTTGCCAACTCGAAAGCCACCAAGTAAATGCCTTAAAATGGTAGCGCATAATGAACACCGTGATTTTAAAACACAGAAAAGGAATCGTGCTCCTTGCCGATTCGAATGTCACCATATGAATGTCAGGGAATGGTAGTGTACAATGAATAACATGAATTACACACAGAAAATGAATCGCGCGTCTTGCCGATTCGAATGCCACCATGTAACTGCCAAGAAATGGTAGCACACAATGAACATCAAGGGATAGAGCACGAAAAAAGAATTGCGCGTCTTGCCGATTCGAATGCCACCATGTAACTGCCAAGAAATGGTAGCGCACAATGAATATCAAGGATCAAAGCACGAGAAATGAATTGTGTGTCTTGCCGATTCCAATGCCACCATGTAACTGCCAAGAAATGGTAGCGCACAATGAATATCAAGGGTTAAAGCACGAGAAAAGAATTGCGCGTCTTGCCAATTCGAATGCCACCATGTAACTGCCAAGGAATGGTAGCACACAATGAGTATCAAGGGTTACAGCACGAGAAAACGAATCGCGCGACTTTCCGTTTCGGATGCTACCTTGTAAATGCCAAGGAATGGTAGTGCACAATGAATAACATGAATTAAGCACGAGAAAAGAATCGCGTGTCTTGCCGATTCAAATGCTATCTAGCAAATGCCATAAAATGGTAGCGCACAATGAATATTAAGAGTTAACACACAAGCAAAGAATCATGCGTCTTGCCGATTCGAGTATCAGCATGTAAATGCCATGAAACGACCAAGCGCACATTCACACGCGCAAGAGTAAAATTGTTTATCATGCAAAATTAGGCCCAAGAACTCTAAAGTCTTCGATAATGAGATCAGGGGCCCAGCCCGACCTCCGTCTTACCGCCCTGATCAAGGATCACCCACTAAGTGAAAAGGGCAAGGTCTGGAGGATCAAAGTAGGCCACCGGAACAGGAGCTCAGGAAGTTGCTGCTGCTCTGCACCGGGACCTCTGAATAGTGAGCACGTAGAGCTGTGCTGGCTCCCTTATATAGAGTCTTGGCCCAGCCCACAAACCACACCCATGCATGCTGCAGGGAAGGCTTCTAGAGGGCCCTGGAAGGGGACCACACCCTGACACAGTCTGAAAGCCTGCAGCAGTACATCACATGTGAACAGTATTTATATGCATGCTGAACATAAGTCTTCAAGATTAAACTCTGCAATGCAAAAGGTTAAGCAACATCATATCAGCACAATGCATAAATTATGTTAGTTTGAAATTGTTAGGTTTTTGCATTCTAGTCGCCCGTAGAGCGCGTACTGCCCTGATGTTGAAATTCACAGGTGCAGTGTCCAAATGGGCATAGGAAGTGGAGCTAGGGCAGTTTAAAGATGGACAGGGTAACAAAGTGGGACAGAAGGATGACAATCAGGGTGGTCTCATTTCTTGGCGGGGGTCTTAGCATTGTTCTCTGTCTTTGTCCTGGATCTCAGGGACCGCTTGCGGGGTGGTTCTCCATCTGCAGGGGGTGGGGTGCTTGTGCCGAGGTCCTGTGGTGGTGCCTCCTGTCCACTAGTGTCGGCGGAGGTGATGGGCAGTTCATCGTCCAGGCTAGTGTCAAGGGGCCCCTTGTTGTGCCACAGTGTCCCTCCTGGTGTTCACGAGTTCCTTCAGCACCCCTACAATGGTGCTCAGGGTGGTATTAATGGATTTGAGTTCCTCCCTAAACCCAAATACTGTTCCTCCTGCAGCCGCTGGGTCTCCTGAAACTTGGCCAGTACCGTTGCCATCGTCTCTTGGGAATGGTGGTAGGCTCCCATGATGTTGGAGAGGGCCTCGTGGAGAGTGGGTTCCCTAGGCCTGTCCTCCCCCTGTCGCACAGCAGCCCTCCCAGTTGCCCTGTGTTCCTGGGCCTCTGTCCCCTGAACTCTGTGCCCACTACCACTGCCCCCAGGTCCCTGCTGTTCTTGGGGTGGTGGGGTAGCCTGGGTTCCCTGTAGTGGTGGACACACTGCTGCTTGACGTGTCCTGGGGACAGAGGTATGGGCCCGCTGGGCGGGTGCTGTGCTGGTGTTTCCAGAGGGGGGAGGCTCTGTTGTGGCTTGTGCCAGTGTGAGGGGGACTGACTGTCCCGAAGTCCCAGATGGGCCGGGCTGGTCATCTAGATCCAGTTGGACAGAGCTGCTGTCATCATTGTGGGCCTCTTCTGTGGGTGGAGGGGACATGTCTGGAACCTCCTGTCCGGTGATGTTGGGTAGGGGTCCTGCGGGGTGTAAAGGCATAGTTTTAGTATCTGTGTGTGCCATGGTGTGCAATGGGTGGGTGACCCTGTACCCCAGTGCTTGCATTCCTGTGTAGGACCTTGTGTGCTAATTGTTTATGGGTCTGTGTGGGTATGTGCAGTGGACATGTATTGATGATGGGTGTCCATGCTTTGTTGTTGCATGCAGGGCCTGGTGTTGGGATGTGTGGTTTGTGATATTGGGACATGTGTGAGGAGTTGGAGTGATGGGGGTGAGGGTGGGGGTATGTGATAGCATGCAGGTAGGGTGGGGGATATGGTATTTAAGAATTGACTTACCTGAATCCATTCCTCCAGCTACTCCTGCAAGGCCCTCAGGATGCAGTATAGCCAAGACCTGCTCCTCCCATGTTGTTAGTTGTGGGGGAGGCGGTGGGGGTCCGCCGCCAGTCCTCTGAACCGCGATGTGGTGTCTTGAGACCACAGAACGCACCTTCCCCCGTAGGTCGTTCCACCTCTTCCTGATGTCATCCCGTGTTCTTGGGTGCTGTTCCACTGTGTTAACCCTGTCCACGATTCTGCGCCATCGCTCCATCTTCCTAGCTATGGTGGTGTGCTGCACCTGTGATCCGAATAGCTGTGGTTCTACCCAGATGATTTCCTGCACCATGACCCTGAGCTCCTCCTCAGAAAACCTGGGGTGTCTTTGCAGTGCCATGGGATAGTGGGGGTGATGTGTGAGGTGGTGTGTGTTTTGATGTGTGGGGTGATGTTTAGGGGTGTGTAGTGTTTTGTGCGTGGATGTGTATGTGTGATGGTGTTGTGTGCCTCTGTATGGTGGTGTTGTCTTTGCTGTGCTGTCTCTCTGGCTTTTGTCAATATTTTAGGTCGTAAGGGTTTGTGGGTGATGTGGGCGTTGTTTTATATTGATTTGGGTGTGTGGGAGTGGTGTGTGTATGTCTATCAGCTGTGTATATTTTGAATTGTCCAATGTTGTTGTGTTTTGTAAGAGTGTGTTTATTTTGAGCGCGGCGGTGTGTACCGCCAATGGAATACCACGGTTGAAACACCGCCGTGTGGATTCGTGGGGCATGATAGTGTGGGCGTATTCCTGTTGGCATGACGGTGGAGGTTTTGTTATCGCCAGTTTATCACTGACCTTTGGTGTCGCGGACTTGTGTGGGTGTCTGGATTTTGGCGGATTCCGAGCTGTGGGTCGTAATAGCTGTGGCGGAATTCCGCGGCCGCAGCGGTGTGTTGGCGGTCTTCTGCACGGCGGTAAGTGGCATTTACCGCCAATGTTGTAATGAGGGCCTATATTCTGAAGACCCACATTTCGAGCAAACCATACCTCACATTTTCACTTTACAATATGAAAGTACATTGCATCCAAAATGAAAGATGACTGCAGGTATGATACAATTGCTTTACTGAATCATTTGGGAAAGAACGGACATAAAGTGTTCCCAAAGAAGCTACAGTACTGTCAGAAACAGGTGAAGTACTTAGGCTATCTGATTTAGAAAGGGTCAAGGAAAATCTCTAAAGAGAGAGTGACAGCCATATTGCAGATGAATCCCCCGACATCCAAGAGAGACGTGAGGATATTTTTGGGAATGGTGGTATACTGTCGTCAGTGGATTCCCAACTTCTCGATTATCTCTAAGCCTTGGTGAGGTTGACTGTCAAGGAGATTAAGGATGGCCTCGGTACCCTGAGTATGTCCGAGAAAGAAATGAAGGCATTCATTGAACTGAGAGACCATGTGCAGGGCTCCAGCTTTAGGTATGCCTGACTACACAAAGCCGTTTGTACTGTTTTGTCATGAACGTGATGCTTGTTCTTTGTCTGTCTTGACGCAGGTCCATGGAGGTGCAAACCGCCCAGTAGCATATGTTTCAGCTACTTTGGACCCAGTCACAGCAGCCTTACCGGGTTGTTTGCGTACAGTTGCAGCAGTTGGTCAAAGCCTCACTCAATATGAAGGTTTAGTGATGGGACATCCCTTAACAGTAATGGTCCCACACTCAGTCGAGATACTACTGACCCGTACTAAGACCCAGCATATGACAAATGCCCGCCTGACCAAATATGAAACGATTATATTGGGGTCACCTAATGTGTCTTTGAAAAGATGTACTGTGTTAAACCCGGCAACTTTGCTTCCTAATGAGAATACAGATATTGATGATGCTGAGGAAGTAGAACATGATTGTCTTGAGGTAACAGAACTGTGCACCAAACTGAGACCTGACATTAAAGATACTCAATTAGAAGAAAATTATTACAATATCTTTAATGATGGTTCATGCCTGAGAGACTCAGTAGGAGTACTGAGAGCCGGATACTCTGTGTGTACAATAACAGGTATCCTAGAAGCATCTTGGCTCGAACGAGTGTATTCTGCTTAAGTGGCTGAATTGATTGCTATTACTAGAGTGTGCCATGCTGCTGAAAATTTGAAAGTCACTATCTATACCGAAAGCAGATACGGATTTGGAATTGTTCATGATTTTGGCCAATTATGGTCCTGGAGGGGTTTCCTGACCTCTTCTGGTTCTCCAGTGAAAAATGGCGAAAGAATAAAGGATTTGTTGCACGCGATTCAGTTACCTCTTGAAATTGCCGTGGTGAAATGCACTGCTCATGTTAAATCGTAAGACTTTGTGTCAATGGGAAACGGATTTGCAGATCAAGTCACAAGGTTTTGTGCATTGAACTGTATATCGTTCAAAGATCAGTGGGAATTGTTATCGGAAACTGAAAAAGAGACATGCACAGGTTATGCATTGAGGGTGGTTGACACAATGGAAGAATTAAAATTGTTGCAGGGACGTGCCAGCAAAGAAGAGATATGTCCTTGGCTCAAATTGCAATATGTACACAGACCTGATGATTTGTGGGTTTCAGAGGAGGGGAAAATGGTTTTGCCAAACAGTCTCTTGTCACAGTTTGCGAGGTTTTAACATGGTCAAGCACATATTGGGAGAGACGCCATGATCAGGTTGTTCAAAATCGATTGGTTCAATCCAAAATTCAGACAAGCAGCAGAAGTAATTTGTCACAGGTGCATCATCTGTCAACAGATGAATGCGGGAAAAGGGACCGTGGTGAATTTGAGCCACATTGGGAGAGCAGGAGGTCCATTTAGCAAGATGCAGATGGATTTTATTGAGATGCCTGTGTGTGGAGGTCTGAGGTACATGTTGGTGATTGTGTGCATTTTCAGTCACTGGATTGAAGCTTACCCTACACGTAGGAATGACAGTCTCACAGTAGCGAAGTTGCTGCTTAGGGAGTTGATACCTTGTTTCGGGTTTCCGATCTCTTTAGAATCAGATAGGGGAAGTCACTTCAACAACGAGGTGGTTAAGCTCTTGTGTGCCGCTCTGAACATTGAACAGAAGTTGCATTGCAGTTACCGCCCTGAAGCATCAGGGCTAGTGGAACAGATGAATGGTACCTTGAAGTTGAGAATGGCAAAAATGTGTGCAGCTACGAATTTGAAATGGCCAGATGCATTGCCCTTAGTGCTAATGTCAATGAGAAATATGCCCAACAAGAAAACAGGATTGTCTCCGCATGAAATTTTTATGGGCTGAGCCATGAGATTACCCGCAGTGCCTGCAAATGCTCTTGTGAATATCACGGATGATATGGTGTTGGACTACCGCAAGGGTCTGGCTGACGTGGTCCGCTCTTTCTCTCACCAGGTGGAAGCTACCACGCTGCCACCGATATATGATCCAGATCAAACTCTGAAAGTCGGTGACTGGGTTGTTGTCAAGAAACACGTGAGGAAGTCGTGTTTGGAGCCACGTTGGAAGGGGCCATATCAAGTAATACTGACAACTACTACTGCTGTGAAATGTGCAGGAGTTCCAAATTGGATCCATGCCAGTCACACAAAGAAGGTGACGTGTCCAACTGATGAGGAACTTGAGTTGTCGAGAAAAACAGCTACAGAAAAGGAAGTCTCAGGGCCGGAGAGTAATCAAAGGGGAACTGAGACTGAAGGAGGGCCCGTTGAGGACGGCCAGGCCACTCAAACTGCAAACCAGATCCAGATGGGTGACGGTGAGCCTATCTCAACTGAGGCGCCAGGAAAACCAACACGAAGAGAGATTCTCCCAGAAGCAGACGGATACGTGTTTGAAGTTGAACCCCTGACAGACCCAGAAGGCGAAGGAGGTGAGACAGAGGAAAGTCAAAGTGCTCAGACTCCTCCTGAGCCGCTTGCAGATCCATCAAGAGAAAACACCTAGCACAAGAGGAGGGCACTGAACAGCAACCTGAAAAGACAAACAGCAAAAGGAAACCACTTAAGGGAGATAAATGACCAGAGCCACAAGTTGCAAAAGAGAAAGTGGTAATAGACGAAACAATAGAGGAAGAAGTTGATACCACAGGGAGGGAGGACCTGAGTGAAGGAGAATTGCAGGGTGATCGCAAACTAAAAAGAAAGAGAATTGCAAACAGAAGGTACGCAGGTCCTGAATGGGCATATGCAACATCAGCTGAGTGGAAACAAGAATTCTTGGTATTCTGTTTTGATCGAATGATTACAGGTCAATACTACGGCACCTGAATTTCACCTCAGAGAAGAGAAGTTGTGTTAAAATTTAAAGTAAAGCTGAAAAGCTGAGAGAAAAAGAGACTGATAAATTACCGGATGTGACACTGTTAACCTGAATTGACTTTTGAAAAAACTGATTTGACAAGGATCCTGGGAGTGAGTGAAACGCTGTAAATACTTGCTAAAGAAAGACTTTGCTAAAAAAAAAAAAAAAAAGAGCTTTGGACCTTCCTCAGTTGATTGTTTGCCTTTATATTGTTCTGCTCTCTGAATCTTTACAGATCATGATTAACACTAGAGATGACAATAATAGGAGTAGGATTTGTAGATGGCTGAGTATTATTTTGGGTGTTGTGTGTGCGATAGTGATAATAGCTGTGATTGTGGGAATGCCATTGGTGGATAAGAGTGGGACTAAAAATGCTTCAATTCCCGAGACTGCTACACTAACACCATGGGAGAGATTTGAGCAGGATATGAAATATTTGCATGAGGGAACTAACACAAAAGGGGAACTATCTACTAATGTTTTCTATCGCTTGTTGTATGAGTATGTTGAAACAATGGATGCAAAGAATTGTTATGTGTGCACGAAAATTCCTTAGTCAGTACAAGAAGGGGTTACTTATCATAGTTTGCCACTAACTTACAGGATAAGTTATAGTTTGTTAATAACAAGGCTTTATGATCAAGAATATATTCAGTACTTCTATTCTAATCTAGATGTAGTGTTTTCTTTTGTGCCTATAAATGAATATTTGAGTAAGATAGCTAGAGATCATAGTATAAAAATAGTTAGGGGTTTCTTTGAGCCCACACTGACATTTGGTACAGTTTATATGCATCGCAATAATCCAACCTGCTTACTAACGCCTGTAGAAAATTGCTTTTTAAATCACACTGATGATAGAAGAAAAGCGTTAAAAGAAAAGCTAGAAAAGGGATTAGAGAAACTAATGTTTGCAAATGATTATGCTTATAGTGCAATAAAGACACAAGGCAAAACAGCTATAGATGCATTACATCTAGGAAAGCTTTGTATATATAGGCCAAAATCTGATCATGACACTTTATTTGTGGGAACGAGTGAGTGCAGACATGTGTTTTTGTTTCAGAGTAAGTGGACGTTCATGTTAAATGGACAGGATCCAGCTATCCTGGGGATCTATTACATATGTGGACTTAATGCTTATTACTGTCTTCCAAAGGGATGGTATGGGACATGTTATTTGGGAATAGTTTTTCCAAAGATTTACCAATTTGATGACTTAAGGAAGTTTCCTAAAGTGTCTGAATTACATCATACTAGACAGAAAAGAGAGACAGCTGCTGCTGTCGTGGGTGATATATTTGGAGCAATAATTCCTTCAGTGGGAGTTATCTTAAACTCCATAAAGATTCGAAAGTTGTCTACTATTGTGGATAACATGCTGACAAACTTCACAGGGGCTATACTCCTGATGGATACTGAACTTGCTGCGGAGAGGGCTATGACTCTTCAAAACCGGTTTGCTTTAGACAGTCGTCTATATGTTAAGGTTTTGCTAATTAATCACTAGGCCTTAGTTAGCATGAGTCGGGGCCTAGCTGCCTGGTTTCATATTAAATGTGTTTTTCGAACGTGCAGTGTGCTGACTTGCTGAAGGACATGTAGTTGTACTTTTCCAGAAGCTAGAAGATGAGTGTAACCGTAGTAGATTCATTCACATGAAGACTCGACTTGCTCAAGGAGACATTCTTGCCGAATGCAACAGTGTAAACTTGTAATAGGTACAAGGTCGCCTGAACTGGTATAGACAATGGAACTACTGACTGAGCCTGAGAAAGTATAAGTTTGTACCTGACATTCTACCCGTTGGAGACGTCAATCACAGGAGCCAATAAACTACGTGAGAACTGTTATGGGGTGACAATCTTAATGAGGCGAGACGTAAACCCTTGGATGGAGATGATGGTGAGCCAAAACTTGCCCAATTGGAAATTAGGGGACTGTACAACAAGTTTGATATAAAATTCTTGGACACAAGGAGAAATCTGCCATTAGATGCCATTCCGAGCCAATCTATGCTGCCCTTTTTCCATTACAAGCCATTGCGTGTTTTTTTGCTATTGCCCAGCCACTTTGTTACTCTGCCTAAAGACTTTGCTGTTTGATTCTTCAAACCATTCTTACTTTACCTTACCCGTTCTATACTTTTCCTCCTTATGAGGGAGGTATTCCCTTTTGCCCGGTCTTGCTGAACTTTGCTGTGTTTCCTGGTTGATGGTGAATCAACTGCTGTCCTGAGGACGAAGACTGACTCTGTATGCTGACCCATTCCGGAGGGTAACTATATGATGATGAAATTGTAATTATCTGTTTGCTTTTCCTTTCTAGGTACCAACTGCTTCTTTTGATAGAGACCTTAGTTAGATGTTTTCTAAATTTGTGTTGCTAAATTGTTTTGCATGAAGCCCAACGTGCCAATGCTAATTCGAGGTTAGTAAAGGGGTTCACTAAACGAACGCAAATAGACAAATGACTGAATCTATGCTCTGTTGAACAATGCGCTAATGATACGCTGCTAAAGTTAACCCATGTTGACATTGTGCTATGTCCTAATGTTTATGCTCTTTGCTTTGATGAAATCTTATTCGAGTTGCTATATTCTTACAGTTCTGATGTGTTTTCTGGTATTGGGACTAATAAACTTGCTAGTAGAGTGTAATCAATAGGGAATAAACATTATGGTGGTCATTACAACCCTGGCAGACGGTGTTAAAGCTGCGGTAGTACCGCAAACAGTGCGGCGGATAAAAAATGGAATTATGACCCTGGCGGAAACCGCCAAAAAAGACAGCCACTTTAACACACCGCCCGCCACGGCGGTACAGACAAGCAGCGCGGCGGTCACCGCCAACAGACAGGCAGAACACAATGTACCGCCCATAGTATCACAACTCGCCAATCCGCCACCTTTTCCGGGGCGGATTCACCGTCGATAAAAACACGGCGGAAACAGTTTCTGCAATGGGAAAACGCTCACCTCAACACATCCGAGGAACGAGGACTCCATGGACCCGGAACTCCAAATACTCCCTGCCCTTGTCTTTCTGCTCCTCTACGACCATCATCTACGTAGGCGCCGAAGACAATGGTGAGTACTGCACCTACGACATGGGGGAGGGGGGAGGCAAAAGTTAGGGGGACACCCACCAAACACCACCAGCCTCACCCCCAACCTCGCATAATACAACATACACACCAATGCATCCACAAAAATCACAGTAACAACCCTCAATCCCCCCGGAAGAATTAAAAGACAAAGCGAAATCCGTTCAAACATTGTAATGTAGCAATATACATGTCTTACAAAAATATACAGATATATACGAAATTCAGTCAGAAATATATACATTACGAGAAGTAGTGCAGATATGTACATAACAATGTCCGTGCACCAACAGTCCAAAAATGCATGGGCGAGGCCCACAAAAGATACCTGACCGCAATCCGAGAGAACACTGCCGGGGCATCAGATAGAAATACTACAGGCACCTCAGGGGGAAGGGATGGGGGGGGCACCTCAGCCGGATGAGTGCAAAGCCAGATCCACGACGGGGCTCCATGCCCACTGTTCCATCCTGGGGAGTGCAAAGCCACAGTCTCACAAGTCTCTACAGTGGGTGGGTTGCCCACTGTGCCATCCTGGGGAGTGCAAAGCCACAGTCTCACAAGTCTCTACAGTGGGTGGGTTGCCCACTGTGCCATCCTGGGGAGTGCAAAGCCACAGTCTCACAAGTTGATAACATTCTCCACTGGTTCTGGGGGGGGACTTGTGCCCAGACTGGATGAGTATCCCCGTGAAAGTTCCTGTCCTGTCACTGTCCCAGCTGCACATGGGATAAGGATGCCTGATGTGGCGGTCTATGCATTCCTACCCGGTGCATGCCCTGTTCAGCGGTCTTCACCATATCGGTCTTTGCCCTGTTCGGCGGTCTTCACCATTGCGGTCTTTGCCCTGTTCAGTGGTCCTTTGCCATGGCGGTCTTTGCCCTGTTCAGCGGTGCTTTGCCATGGCGGTCTTTGCCCTGTTCAGCGGTCTTTACCATTGAGGTCTTTGCCCTGTTCAGCGGTGCTTTGCCATGGCGGTCTTTGGACTGTTCAGCGGTCTTCACCATGGCGGTCTTTGCCCTGTTCAGCGGTCTTCACCATGGCGGTCTTTGCCCTGTTCAGCGGTCTTCACCATTGCGGTCTTTGCCCTGTTCAGCGGTGCTTTGCCATGGCGGTCTTTGCCCTGTTCGGCTGTGCTTTGCCATGGCGGTCTTTTCCCTGTTCAGCGGTCTTCACCATTTCGGTCTTTGCCCTGTTCAGCGGTGCTTTGCCATTGTGGTCTTTGGACTGTTCAGCGGTCTTCACCATGGCGGTCTTTGCCCTGTTCAGCGGTCTTCACCATGGCGGTCTTTGCCCTGTTCAGCGGTGCTTTGCCATGGCGGTCTTTGGACTGTTCAGCGGTCTTCACCATGGCGGTCTTTGCCCTGTTCAGCGGTCTTCACCATGGCGGTCTTTGCCCTGTTCAGCGGTCTTCACCATTGCGGTCTTTGCCCTGTTCAGCGGTGCTTTGCCATGGCGGTCTTTGCCCTGTTCAGCAGTCTTCACCATTGCGGTCTTTGCCCTGTTCAGCGGTGCTTTGCCATGGCGGTCTTTGGACTGTTCAGCGGTCTTCACCATGTCGGTCTTTGCCCTGTTCAGCGGTCTTCACCATGGCGGTCTTTGCCCTGTTCAGCGGTCTTCACCATGGCGGTCTTTGCCCTGTTCAGCGGTGCTTTGCCATGGCGGTTCTGGTACGGACATTGGTGTGTGGCATGACGTTCCCTACACTGGGCATTGGTGTGTGGCATGACGTTCCCTACACTGGGCATTGGTGTGTGGCATGACGTTCCATCATAGCCCACCTGGGCTGTGGCAGCCGTGGCCCTCCTGGGCTGTGACTCCGGCGGTGGTCTCCTGACCAGTGACGATACTTGGGCCCTCCTGGGCTGTGACTCCGGCGGTGGTCTCCTGACCAGTGACGATACTTGGGTCCTCCTGGGCTGTGACTCCGGTGGTGTTCTCCTGACCAGTGACGATACTTGGGCCCTCCTGGGCTGTGACTCCGGCGGTGGTCTCCTGACCAGTGACGATACTTGGGCCCTCCTGGGCTGTGACTCCGGCGGTGGTCTCCTGACCAGTGACAATACTTGGGCCCTCCTGGGCTGTGACTCTGGCGGTGGTCTCCTGACCAGTGACGACGGTGCTGGCGGTTGTGTCTCGACCGCCGGGAATGATGGCGCCCTTCTCCGCCGTGACACTCACAACAGGCTGGGCAGACTTCCTCTGGCCCTTCCCCACCTTTGGTGGAGTCACAGCTGACTCTCCAATCCCCTTGGAACCCATGTGAGTTGTTTTCCCACCAGGAGGCTTCACACTTTCCCGTCGTCCAATCTCTAATTTTAGAGCCTTTACAGGGGGTGGGCTGCCAGTGCCTTGGCTCTGGGTCACACTGCCTGCCCTGGTGGCCGGTGCACTCCACAAACCTTGAACAGGCACCACTGGTATTGGAGGCTTTTTGGCTGAGGCGCTACGATGGGACTGATGAATTGGAGGGGGGGGTGGGAGCAAAAAGGTCAACTTTACAGAGGGACAGTTTCTGATGTACACTGGGATGGGTAGTTGGAGGGGGGCTGGGAGTGGAGGAAGAGGAGGTGGTTGTCGGAGGTGTCACTTTAGGTGTTTTGGGTGCAGGTGCAGGTACTGGAGGCTGTCGTGAGGTGGATGGTTGTTGGGTGTGTGGGTGCCCGCGTTTTTATACTTTGGGAGGGGGCGTCACAGACACACTGGGAGAGGACACAGGGGACGTGTAAATGGCAGTGGAGGTGGTGAGTGCAGGTGAGCGGCTCGTGGTGCTGGGTCTCCTTGTGCGATTCATGTTGCCTGTAGATGTGGTGCATGCAGGTGTGTGTGTAGACGAGACTGGGAGGGAGGAGGGAGAAGAGGAGGAGCGGGACACAGTGGAGGCAGTGGATGTTGCTGTGTCTGTACGTGGGTGAGGCTTGCATGAGTGCCTGTGGGTTGTGTGGTGCTTATGTTTGCTTGAGCTACTTGTGTGTGCTGACTTGTGTGCATGCTGGTCTGTAGGTGTGCTTGGGATGGGCTGGGGTACAGGAGATTGGGTCTGGGTGGAGGAGGTTGGAGGGGGGAGGCTGTACACAGGGACAATGGCTGCCATCAGTGCTGAGGCCAGAGATTGCAGGGTTCGCTGAAGGACAGCCTGACCAGAATGAATGCCCTCCAGGAATGCATTACCGTGTTGCAACTCTCGTTCTACACCCTGGATGGCATTCACAATGGTAGACTGCCCAACAGTGAGTGATCTGAGGAGGTCAATGGCCTCCTCACTGAGGGCAGCAGGGGTGACTGGGGCAGGGGCTGAGGTGATATGGGGCGAAGGTGATGCCCACCCTCCTGGGTGAGCGGGCACGGGGTGAACGCTGAGGGGCTGCTGGGAGGGCGGTGCTGGTAGGGGAGGTGGCGGCTGTACCTGTAGAAGTGGGGCGCACAGATGGTGGCGCCACCACAAGGGAGCCCCCATCGGCGAACGAGTCCGTGTCGCTGCTTGGTGATCCGGTGGCCGACGTGAAGCTCCCCTCGCCCTCCGTCCCACTGGTGCATTCTGAGTCCGTGGTGTGGTCCTCCATGGCCATGTGGGATGCAGCTCTCTCGTGCTCAAGTGCCACTGTACCTCCGCCTGATGATGCTGATGTACAAAAGGACAGGGAGAGCAGAAAAAGGGGGGAAGACAGAAGAAAGGGAGTTTTAGTGCATGGCATACCGCTACCTTTGGCGGACAAGACAGACACAGCAGCCCTCTGCATTACGCCGTGCTCCTGCCCTCTGCACATGCAATCTCTGGGATATGGCCTACATGGCTATGGTGGACATCTGCACACATGGATGCCACAGGGGCAACTATACCTCTGCTTGGCACTCTGCTGAGGTGGGGTAGAGTGCCACTTGGCCTGCATTACGGAGGGGCCTAGCCTACGAAACTCACCCTAGCCTAGGTACACCCACAGGCCTCCTCCCCCACCCAGACCCCTCCACTGCACGCAAAGTCCGCAGAATGAGGTTGTACTCACCCCCTTGTGTCTGCTGTGATGCCCTCAAGCGCCCATCCAACTCTGGGTAGGCCACCGCCAGGATCCGGAACATCAGGGGGGGGTCATGGTGCGACGGGCACCCCTCCCACGTTGGGAGGCCATCCCCAGCTAAGCCTCTGCCGTCTTCTTGCTGCAGCGGCGAATGTCCTCCCATCTTTTCCGGCAGTGGGTGCCCTGTCTCTGGTGGGCCCCCAGGGTCCGGACCTCCTTGGCGATGGCACGCCAAATGTCCCTCTTCTGGTGGGCGCTGACCTACATGACATGCACAAGGAAAGAGGAACAGTCATTACCAACTGCACCGTCGATGTGAGTGGCCCCCTCCCTACTCTGGCCATGTGGCCCATTCATTCACATGCATTAATGTTCTATGAACTCTGCCCCCTTCCCTCTTCCAACCAGCCCTCTTCACCCAGGCCTAGCCCATACAACGTGCTCCCTGTGTACTAACCTGTTGGTCTGGAGGACCGTAGAGTAGCGTGTACTGGGGGAGGACCCCGTCTACCAGTTTCTCCAACTCCTGTGCAGTGAAGGCAGGGGCCCTTTCCCCAGACGCAGCAGCCATCGTCGCTTCCAGACCGAGGTCACAGCAGCACTTGCAGTGTAGGTCCTCTCCTGTCGAAGGTCAGGTATCTAGTGATTGAACAGATAGAAAATGGCGGTGACGTCTGCGGCGGTGACGTCCGCGGTGGTGCGCATCATCACCGCCGGCGCACCTGTTCATTGGCTCCTGGGACCCACAGGGTCCAATGTTAACCAATGCAGCATTGCGCCGCGGTCTACGACCGCCTACCGCGACGGTGTGCAACGCCAGCGCAGTTACCCCACAATCCCATTGTCCCAGTTTAGAGGTCAGGAAGCCGCCATTTCAGGGGCCCACATGGCTTCATTTACTTCTGCGTCACACATAGCTAGGCCTACACTCAACACACATACAGGAAGGGATTTGTGAGTGGTGTAGTCTTGTGTGTAACTGTGGGTACATACCTGGAGGAATTATGACTGATTCGTCGCTGTTGTCCTTCGTAGGCACCGTCAGCTGGGACATGTGAGAAGATGGCGGAATCCTCCGGTGTACTGACCGCTGGTGGACCTGTTGACAACGGAAGAGCGACATGTCATCGTCACCTACCGGTTTGACCGTGCCACAATCCAGGAACTATGTACCCAGTTGGAGCCAGACCTGATGTCACCAATCCGCCATCCGACTGCAATCCCCCCTGATGTGCAGGTGCTGTCAGTGCTCCATTTCCTTGCAAGTGGGTCTTTTCAGACAACAGTGGCCATGGCATCAGGGATGTCCCAGCCTATGTTTTCCAACGTGCTGTCCAGAGTGTTGTCTGCCCTGCTGAAACACGTAAGGAGATACATCATTTTCCCTGAGGTGGAGGATTTGCCTACAGTTAAAGGTGACTTCTATGCCCTTGGACATATCCCCAACGTCATAGGTGCCATTGATGGGACTCATGTAGCTCTGGTCCCCCCCCACAGGAGTGAACAAGTGTACAGGAACAGGAAGAGTTATCATTCGATGAATATTCAGATGGTCTGTTTGGCAGACCAGTACATCTCGCAGGTAAATGCTATGTTCCCTGGCTCTGTGCATGACGCCTACATCCTGCGGAATAGCAGCATCCCTGATATGATGGGTCAACTCCAGAGGCACCGTGTATGGCTATTGGGGGACTCTGGTTACCCCAACCTTGCCTTGCTATTGACCCCAGTGAGGAATCCCAGGACCAGGGCAGAGGAACGGTACAATGAGGCCCATGGGCGGACTAGGAGGGTGATCGAACGCACCTTCGGCCTCCTGAAGGCCAGGTTATGGTTCCTCCATATGACAGGTGGATCCCTATTCTACTGACCGAAGAAGGTGTGCGAGATCATCATTGCCTGCTCCATGCTTCATAATCTGGCTTTGCGACGCCAGGTGCCTTTTCTGCAGGAGGATGATCCAGATGACGGTGTTGTAGCAGCTGTGGAGCCTGTGGACAGTGATGAGGAGGAAGCTGAGGAAGAAGACAACGACAACAGGGAGTCAGTCATACAGCAATATTTCGAGTGAGACACAGGTGAGAACATTTTCATGTTTGACATTACATTAACTTTCACAGGTCTACCTCTATCCTGTCTTTCGGTTTCAACCACTATTTGGTAACTGAGTTGTACCTTTCGATTACTGTTTCACAGGTGTGGTTACCAATGTGTCATCTGCTTGCATCCTTCAAGTACTTGTGATGTGTGAAATAGGTATGTTAGCTTTACAATAGGAAACACATTTTCACACTGTCATTGATAATACATATTTACTAAATCACAGACTGACTCCAGATTGTTTTGTGTTTCAAGGGTGTTTATTGAAGTGCTAATTATTGGAGGGGGTGGTAAAATGGTGATGGGTGATGGTGGAGGAATGTTCATGGCAGAGTCCAGTCTATTAGTCTCACAGGTGCACTGCCCATCTGGGCATAGGAAGTGGAGCTGGGGCAGTTTAAGTATGGACAGGGTAACAAGGTGGGACAGTGGGAGGACAAACAGGGTGGTCTCATTTCCTGGCGGTGGTCTTGGCATCTTGCTCTGTCCTGTTCCTGGATCTCAGGAACCGCTTGCGTGGTGGTTGTCCGTCTGCAGGGGGTGGGTTGCTTGTGTGGTGGTCCTGTGGTGGTGCCTCCTGTCCACTAGCGCCGGCGGAGGTGGTGGGCAGTTCATCGTCCTGGCTAGTGTCAGGGGCCCCTTGGAGTGCCACAGTGTCCCTCAAGGTCTGCTGTATGTCCTTCAGCACCCGTACGATGGTGCCCAGGGCGGAGCTGATGGTCCTGAGCTCCTCCCTGAACCCCAAATACTGTTCCTCCTGCAGGCGCAGGGTCTCCTGCAACTTGTCCAGGACTGTCGCCATCGTCTCCTGGGAGTGGTGGTATGCTCCCATAATGGAGAATAGGGCCTCGTGGAGAGTGGGTTCCCTTGGCCTGTCCGCCCCCTGTCGCACAGCAGCCCTCCCAATTCCCCTGTGTTCCTGTGCCTCAGTCCCCTGGACCGTGTGCCCACTACCACTGCCCCCAGGTCCCTGTTGTTGTTGGGGTGGTGGGTTAGCCTTGATTCCCTGTAGTGGTGGACACACCGCTGATTGACCTGTCCTGGGTAGGGAGGTTTGGGCCCGCTGGGTGGGTGCTGTGCTGGTGTTACCAGAGGGTGGAAGGTCGGTGTTGGGCTGTGCCTGTGCAAGGGGAACCGACTGTCCCGAGGCCCACGATGGTCCGGGCTGGTCATCAGGATCCAGTAGGGCAGAGCTGCTCTCGTCACTGTGGGCCTCTTCTGGGGGTGGAGTGGTGTTGTCTGGACCCTCCGGTGTGGTGACGGTACTTCGGGTTCCTGCAGGGGCATAAGAGCATGATTATTGCATGTGTGTGTGTAATGGTGTGCAATGGGTGGGTGAGCGTGTACCCCAGTGCAAGCATTCCGGTGTGAGAGCTTGTGGGATGGTGGTTTAGGGGGTTGTATAGGTGTGTGCAGTGGGCATGCTTTAGTGCTGGGTGTCCATGCTTAGTTGTGTCATGCAGGGCTTGGTGTTGGGATGTGTGGTTTGTGTTATTAGTAAATTATTGAGGATTTGGGGTGATAGGGGAGGGGGTGAGGGTGGGGGTGTGTGATAGCATGCAGGTAGGGTGGGGGATGTGATAGTTAAGATTTGACTTACCAGTGTCCCATCCTCCACCGACTCCTGCGAGGCCCTCAGGATGCATGATGGTCAAGACTTGCTCCTCCCATGTTGTTAGTTGTGGGGGAGGAGGTGGGGGTCCGCCGCCAGTCCGCTGAACCGAGATGTTGTGCCTGGAGACCGTTAAACGCACCTTACCCCGTAGGTCGTTCCACCTCTTCCTGATGTCCTCCCTATTTCTTGGGTGCTGTCCCACTGCGTTGACCCTGTCCACGATTCTTCGCCATAGCTCCATCTTCCTGGCTATTGATGTGTGCTGTACCTGTGAGCCAAATAGCTGTGGCTCTACCCGTACGATTTCCTCCACGATGACCCTGAGCTCCTCCTCAGAGAAGGGGGGGTGTCTTTGGCGTGACATGGGGTGGTGTGTGTGATGTGTGGGGCGGTGTGAGTGTTGATGTTTGTGGTGATGTGTAGTGGTGTGTGGTGTTTTGTGCGTGGATGTGGGTTGGGTGATGGTGTTGTGTGCCTCTGTATGGTGGTGTTGTCTTGGCTGTGCAGTCTCTCTGGCCATCGTCTCTAATTTGTGGTCGTAGGGGTTTGTGGGTGTGTGTTTTATATTGTGTTGGGTGTGTGGGAGTGTTGTTTGTATGTGTATCAGGTGTGTGTATTTTGAATTGTCCAATGTGGCGGTGTTTTGGAGATGTGTGTGTATTTTGAGCGCGGCGGTGTGTACCACCAATGGAATACCGCGGTTGAAAGACCGCCGCGTGGATTCGTGGGTCGTAATAGCATGGGCGTGTTTCTGTTGGCGTGGAGGAGGAGGTTTTGTTTTCGCCAGTTTATCACTGACCTTTGGTGTGGCGGTGTTGTGTGGGTGTCTGAATTTCGGCGGATTCCGAGATGTGGGTCATAATAGCTGTGGCGGGATTCCGTGGCATCGGCAGTGTATTGGCGGTCTTCTGCATGGCAGTAAGCGCCTTTTACCGCCAATGTTGTAATGACCCCCTATAAACTTGCTAAATTCTGGCGTGGTTATTCATGACGGAAAGGTCATGGTGTGCTTCAATTCTTATTGATGTCATTGATTAATTTGATTGATTTGCTATTGTGAATATTTATGAGGTTATTGACTTAATGATTGACATGTTGATTAGTTATCTTGCCCTAAGGTGTCTTCAATCAGGGTCAAAAGATTAATCGGCCTAAAACGAGTCCCAGAGTGAATAAATTATCTACATTGGGACGCGTTATCAACCCCCTTCATATTGATGGACACTAAATTGTGCATGACATGTGATGTTGCGATAATACCCTGTTTGCCTACTTCATGTCCTGCTGTATCACTATGAATAAGTAGATACAGTTGGTATGGTATATATAATGTTAATTTTGTTATGGAGATAATATTTATGTTGATTATCATGGTATTAACTTTTGCTTTTAAATTGTGCATTGGTTTCCACTTATATATTGCACGTTGTTTTCAGCTTATACACGAATATCACCAATAGATGGGTGATGTAATTACATGTGAGGATTACATGTATTACAATGGTAGTTGTTCTCTGTTACTGTCAACCCTGATAAAGTCGTAGGGATACACCCTAAAACAACAAAACATGTGTTGGCTAAACGCTGGTTGAAGGCTAAGAAAGAAGGCTTAAATAAGAGGCCAATCTGGCCGAAAATAAACTGCCACAAAAAAACATTACTACTTACGACTGCATATTGTACTGCTTTGTGTACTGATTAGCATGTGCCTTAAAATTAATATGTTTTGTTGTCAATCTTTGGATTGCAGTTGGGGGAGTTGGTTGAATCTTCCCCTTTAAGAGCACCGTGGTCGTGGGACCAGTTTTTCCTAGATTGATTGTGACTTTCCAGTGAGTGCCTAGGTCCTATCAAGTCACCCATTTTTATGATATATATATATATATATATATTATATATATATATATATATATATATATATATATATATATATATAAACCTTATCCTGATATTTGCACACACCATGTTGTAGACTCATACTGTTTGTCATACAACAAAATGTTAATAAAATCATTTTGAAAAAACACTGCTAAACAAATTACTCTTGTATGAACATTGAAACTATTTGAATGTGGCAAGACCTTAGTGGAAACACATGCCAATTAAAGCTTCATTCAAATGGAGCCTCCTCGTCAGCTGAAACCACCCTTGAGAAGGCAACTGATGTTTAGAAACAAACAATACTGCCTGCACCTTGCACTCTGCCTGAACGCCTATAAACCAGCATTAACAAAAGCAAATGATACAATTACACTAAAAAAAATATCTAAAGCTCTGTAATTCACAGCATAACAGTAAAAGGTCCTACAAACAATTAATTTTAGTAACAAGAAAATAGTAAGTTGGTTATGGACAGCCGCTATACTTTATGGTGTCTTTCTTTGTTGTTACATCCTGCCCAGGATAGCAGTACTGTGGAAAATCTAGTGTGCTTTAAATGTGCTACATAAATGAAATAGCAGATCTGAGATTGCATAATCAAGCTTGCTGTCTAGTAATAAAACTAAACCTCACTATTGTAGTCCTAATGGACACCAGTGAGGGAGTAGGCCATGCACCATCAACAAGGACACAACTCTGTACTGGTATGTAACGAGCCACAAGCCTGCCAATTCCTTTTATTACTGTATATGGCTGAGTTAGCCATTGAGTGCATGTGAGGTGCAAAGGATGCCCAGAGACATTTTAAGCCACCTCCCCCCCCAAGCTAAGCTTTTGTAACAGTCCCAGGCTGTCAAGATTTCTCAGCTAATCAGTTTGCTAACTTACCTTTTTTTTAAGCCAGCCAAGGCTGATTCTGGTTAGATTCAACAAGCACTTTAACCTTTTAGAGATCAAAGTCCCAGTTCAACTGTGCAGGCCTTTGCCTTTCTGCGGCATATGGCACTTAATGTGTATTGGAAATTGGCATTTTATGCTCCCTTTGTCACTGCATCGCCGTTGTAGATTTCCTGCCAATCTAGTGTGATCACAGTCTACTGCTGCCTGACTCCAAATAAAAAGGCCCACGGAGCTCATGCAGTGCAGCAAACAAAAGGACCTGATCAGCAATGTATGCCTGAATGCTGATGAGTAGGTGCACCACAAAAGGCTTGGCCGGGTCACTATTCTGTCTCATTTCTGGCACATTCTGACTGGATACTGCTTCAGCAAGGTAGGGCCCCAGGGCATGGCAAGTGCCACAGTGAAGTGCAATGCAACATCATATGCTCTCTCCATGACTGAACAGTCCATCTGGTGCCACTGCTGGGTAGGGGCGATCACGGTCTAGTACCACCCGACTGTGTCCTTATTCCCCATAGATCTGAAACAGAAGTGAAGTCAACATATAAAAACACCCTCTCTATGCACAGGCCGAAAAGTGAGACACCAGTCTACATGCAGTGTTAACAATGATTCTATTAATGAATATTCATGTATTTGAGTGTTGAATTTGCGTAGAAAATTTATTAACTTAGAGAGAAATAATGCACACATTTGAAAGTGCTCACACCAGAGTGGCCGTCAATGTTCATGAAGTGTACTTATTAATGGCTTATTATTAAGAAATGTTGAGCTTATGTTTGATTAATGTCGTATTAGGTCATATTAAGGGTTATGCATTATTTATTAGCTTTCTTTAATGTAGTCCTAACTTAGCGAGGTCTTGGCCTAGTTGCACGGCCTCATGTCAAGCTGCATTTCTTAGATGCTTTATAAACTGGATGCTTGGAGAATTAAACTGTGTTCTTCCACTGTACTGACCATGTGCTCATAGCTGAAGTTCTTTCTCATGAGAAACTGCTTGGTAGAAGATGCTGTACTTACTGGTGAAACAATGTTTAATGTAATGTGTGTAAGACTGACCTTCCCCGGAGTAGACAATGGATGCACTGACTGGAGTATAAGCTGCAACAATATTGATACCTGATGAGCAGAATGACGGGAGCGTGAGAAGAGGAGCCAATCATCGATATGTGAACCATGTAGTATTAGAAATGAAGATTTGAGATTTTAGTTTCATTGGACAAAATGTAAAGATACGATCCTATGACCAATTAGGATGTGGGAAGTAGTTTTACGAAATATAACTTAGCCATACTGCACAGGGAGGAGAGAGGCCATTAGCTATATTCTTTCGAACTGCTTAGAGAGACTTTGCTTATTCTGAACTTTAATGCTGAATCCTAATGTCTTGGTGACCGAACTGATGTCCTATTGACAAAGACTCACAGCTTGCTGAACCATAATGAGGACAGGTATACAGACAATGATACTGATTGTTATGTCTGTTTGCTTTATTTTCTAGATACCAACCGCTATTTTAATAGAGCCATAGTTAGATTTTTTGCCAAATATGTGTGACTAAATTGTTTTGCATGAAGTCCAAACATGCTATTCTAATCTGATGTTAGCTAGGGTTCTCACTGATGAAGTTTGCTACATGTAATAACAGCTGATGTCTTTTCTTTGCTGAACCAAAATATGTTATATCGTTTGCGCAGTTATTCATGCTATTAATTTGTAATGTAACATTAGAATGTGTAGTAGTTCAAGCTTCAATTAGATTGCAGTTCTTTTGCTGCTTTGGCCAGCCAGTATTGTTTCTGTATGTTTATCATTTGATTTTGAGACTAAGTTACGTGACTTTAGCATTGTTAATGTAGGGAAATAAACATTCTAACTTTTACATAAAGATGTGGTTATTTATGACTGTAAGGTGTGTGAAAAGTACTGACTCCTATTGGTTATAGATGTAATTGATAGTTAATGTTATTGACCTGTATTGGTATGGGATATATGTTGGGAATAACTTGAAACGCAGTCAAAAGGTCCATCAGCCTTTTCGCGAGTCCCTTGTAAGTTTACTTAATAAGGTCTGACGTGCTAACAGAGAAGGTAGCAGAGGATGTTTGTCTCCTTAAGAGCCCATCATAAGTGCCCGGTACATGGTTTGAATCCTTAACAGTCCAGAGATAAGTAGAAGAGTATTTGGTCCCAGAGATTGTAAGCAAGAAATAACAGGTGTACCCAGAGATGACAGTAGGATAAGGGTTAATACCCTACAGAGAGCAAAATAATTAGCAGATTTAGAGAAATTGGTGAAATTCTGGATCTTTCTAGATTCGATGATACAAAGTGGAAAGAAAATGTGCCCCTAAGTACCTAAAATGACTTTCCCAGAATTTTGGAGCTTGCCTATGATGGTTTGAGGATGTTTTCGGCATTCTAGTGACAGTGTGAATGCAGTAGTTTTTGCGCTTGCACAGCTTATGCAAATCGTAGGTGAATTGTGATGTTTGTGAGGGTTTAGGGCGTTTGCGTACTCCAAATGAAGTTGTAGAAGGAGTCTGCATACTCTGAAGTGTGAGAGTAGGGAAGTCGTCGAGCTTCACATATGTGTGGCACTTTGTGCTAAAATAAATGCCACGTGGTTGTTGATGTACGGACCCTGCGTGGTCTAAGACTCTGGAGTATGTTAAAACGTGTATGAAACACTTTGTTTTTGTTGTAATTTGTCTGGTTTAGTAGGTCAATTGGGTGTGTTCGCCAAGTCAGAGTGTAAGTCAAAGTGAGAGAAATAATTTTTCGACCGAGATCTGTCAAGTCCTATGTGCACCAGGACAGACCCACTGATCAGTTGAGAGTGAAATTTGGGGGTCGAATTTTGCTTGTGAATCAGGGAAACTGAGAAAGAAGGAGTAGCTACTAGAGCGAAACACTGTCAGTGAAAAATCTGTTATGTTTTTGAAGCGATTGTGTTACCCTACCTGTAGTAAATGGACAAATTGGGTTTTGATTTTGTTTAGTGCTCGTAATTAATTGCATTCTTTTTGTGTGAATCTTAATTTAGGAGGACAAGCCGCAAGACTTTGTCAGCTGCAATACGCGTGAGTGTGACATCATTGGAGCCGCACTGGTATAGGTTGGTTAGTGAGAAGGCTCGCTCACGGATTGGCAGCCGTCCGTGAAGTGCAATTGGTCGAGAAGGTGGGTGAAGAGAATTCTGGGATTAAAAGTCACTTCCTGATTTGATATTGAATAGCATAAAGATCGCAAAAATGAAATTTTTCAGAGCTTTAAAGAGTGCTTTATGAGGAGATATGTACATTACAACGAGTATATAGGATATTGCACCGCCAGAGAGTACACCAGCTTACATTGTGATTGAAGAGCGGGTTGTCGCGCCATGTCCTGGGTTGAAACAATGGTGCAAAGTGACAGAGAAAGATGGGAGCTTAGCGTTTCCAGCCCATGGAACATTTAATTTGAAGAACTTAGAGAATCTGAGGAGGGTGCTGTATGATCTGAAACCCCCTCTGAGACCAGAACAGTTTGAGGCATCAGCAATCTGGGAATTAGTAGCCAGACAGCAACAGCAACAGAAATTTGAGAGGAGAATGAAAAAGACAGAATAGACACTAGCGGAGGCAAGATAGACAATGCTCAGAAATTGTGGAGAGTCAAGACCTTACAGGGGATTAAAATGTTTCCAGCAATTACACAAGACAATCGAGAGAGAAGGGAGGAAAGCTACCAGAAAAACAAACAGGACCCCTTCCGAGAGTAGGGAGTGGAGACCAAAGGAGTCTAAAGGATCATTGACATTTGAGGAAGAATCAGACGATGAAGAGTTTATTTTGCAATTATTGAAAAATCATACTCCACCGTATGCAGCACAAGAGAATGGTCCAAGCACTAGTGTAAATCCTTCAGCTCCGACCCAGGTTTACATGACTAAGGAGTTCAATGCAGGTTAATCCTAGCATGGCACAGAGCCCAATGCAGAGCAGTCTCAATGCACCTATTACTCTGGTAGCACGGAATCAGGTACCACAGTCAAATATCCTGAGGATTTACCCTAATGTACCTGTAGTGGAAACTGCCACAAACCTAATATTGCCAACAGAACAGGTTTTCCAAAACCAATGTTTGTTCAGGCAGAGCCATCTCCACTTTTACTGCCTTAAGTGCAGTCACAAGCAATGCCAAAGTACACTCCAATAACAGGGACACAGACAGATATGTCAGTACTGATGAGCCAGAATATGGGAACTACGCAACCACAGAACTTGAGTAGCAGACCAAGGCCAGATGCTGTGTCTGTACCTGTAACTATTGGTCCGATTGTACCTTTGTTCGCACCAGAGAAAAACGGTGTGGATGGACTGTGAGTTCTGAGTCAGAGTTCAATGCGGGAAGGACTTAATGAGAATATCCAAGTAGTCTCTCCTGTGGGACAGACCTTTGACGGATTGAGATCATTGCTAGACCTTAGTCCATTCGGAATTCCTCCGGATACTGTGATAGGGTTTAATATTAGTCAGAGACTGAAATTACTGACACCGCAGACCCCGAATGCAGCTGTGCAGCAAGTGCCACATGCCCAGGCTAATAATATTTTGTTGCAAGGTTTGACTGCCCAACAATTGACTGAATGGTTAGACAAGCTGAATACCCCACACAGTGCTCCCAGGGGAGAGGAGTACTTGAATTATATGAGACTAGGAGTGGAAGTGGGTGAGCTCATTGAAGGGACTATTGGTGTGAACAGATTAGAGTCCTATACAGAAACAGAACTGAGATATCTGTGTCCAAAGTTACAATGGAAGTGAGCAATGTGCATCAAAGGTTAGCAGACCTGGCAGAGAAGTATGGCATAGGAATAGAGAGAACAAAGCATTTGAAAAGGAGTTACAGTTTAGATTTTGATGCAAAGGATTTCGAGCACATGAGATCTGCAGGGATGAAGGCACACCTTAGGGAGTTACTCCAAAGTGCCCAAACATGGGGAGCCATAGACAAGTGGGAAGGCAGATGGGGAAAGAAAAGAGATAAAAAGAAAAGGAATTATGCAGAGCTGACTGCAAATGGGCAACTGGGCAGGGATCCAGTGAAAATGTTACCAATGAGATAGATTCCAGGAAGGAATTTTGCTCATGTCCCTTGGAGCAGAAGTGACATTCTGTCTTTCACAAATGCAAAATGCCTGTGGGAAGACTTGAACACTCTATTAGAGATAGTAGTCCCAGCTAATCTGTGGTTGGAGTGTAAGAGGAGTATAGATTGGCCAACAAAAGAACCAGAGAGAAATCAGGTTACAGGTGCGGCATCTCCTGCAGTAATGAAATATTACTACAAAGTGATTGAATTTCTGAAAATTAGAATTTCACCCAAAACATTGACTGGCAGAGAATAGACAGGACAGCCAAGGAAGCAAAGGAGTCTATACTTATGAAAGATTGTTGCAGGTGTTTAAGCATTACAGTGGTACAGAAACAAATACGTCGAAAGACGTGATTTATTTTGTGTTCAGATTTGTGGAAGGATTGAGACCTGAAATCAGCCAGATGATTAAGAGCCATCTGATTTGCTGGCAAGCAAAGCAGATTGATAAGGTGTTGCAGTATGCAAAGTATTATAGTGATGTTATTGAGTTGAAGCAGAGAAAGTTGAAGGGAAAGGCAATGGTGATGCAGATTAAAGAGGCACAAACAGGGATGCAGGGGAATTTCCCACAGCAGCGGCAGGGAAATGTGGTGTTTCAAAACCAGATGAGAAGTAGAGTTCGTGGAGGAATTGGTAATGGAAATCGTAGTCCTGATTCGAATACTGTAGTGGTTCAGAATGATGTGCAGGGAATGAAGAGAGTGTTGCCTTCTTATGCTTGCGGAGCGGTCAGACATTGAAAGCGGGAGTGTCCGATGATGGTGCAGGAAGGTGTTGTTCAGCAAACAAGTGACATCAGTTTGTTTCAAAACATGAGATGACTGAGAAAGAGAGGTCATAATCTGAATTTTCATAATAATGTGAATCAAATGCAGAATTTTCAACCCGTACAGCCATTGCAACAGCAGGTTCAAATAGTACCTAGACAGCAAATTCAGATACCTCATCCCCTATGGAACAGCAGCAGGTGATGCTTCCTCAACAGGTCACAGGTCAGATGTGTAACCAAAATAATGACACAGTTCACCAATTCCCGTTAAACAGTGAGGCTGGAATAAACAATAATTGGGTGAGCGAGCGTTCGGATGAAGAGAAATGTGTGCTCGCAGCTTCTCTAGAAGTAGATCGGAAAGGCCCATATGTGAAGGGAAAGGTGTCACAAGATTTCATTCTTGGTTGACAAAGGAGCTACACGTTTTACAGTGAGAACTGGAGAAGTTCCGAACTTGCCCCAGTCAGAAAAGACAGTCCAGATTGTAGGAGTAGCGAATCAGTATTTGACCAACCCAATTACAGAACCAGTTCAGGTTAAAATTGGTAACTTTAAAGGATTGCACAAATTCATAGTCTGTGATTCAAGTCCGGTATTCCTTCTGGGAAGAGACTTGCTGTGTAAAACCAGGTGCTCGCTTACTTGTTCAAATGACAGAAACGAAATACAGATGGACAGTGATGAAGAGGATGATCCGGCACCAGAGACAGAGTGTGAGACGATAAATGAGAAGTACCTCCTGATTAATTTCTTTCCAGTGCTCACAGTGAATGAGTTTCAACCTGACTTACAGGAAACGGTTAAGGAGAAAGTGTGGGATCTGACAGGGAAAGAGATAGGTCTGATAAAGGGAGTTGAGCCAGTTAAAGTTCCTGTAAAACCGAACGCAATTCTTTCCTCAGATTTCCCAGTACCACATGCCACAGGATATTCTAATAAAGGTTTCTCAAATAATGGCCGAATTTGTGAAACAAGGGGTCTTGAAAGAAGTGTTGAGCAGCCCATGTAATTCCCTGATAATGGGATTGAAAAAGCCCTGTGGAAAAGTCAGAATTGTCCAGGATTTGAGAATAAAAAATGACCTTGTGATCAAATGTTGCCCCGTGGTGCCAAATCGAGCTGCGATTCTGTTTCAGATTCCATGTGATGCTGAGTGGTTCACTGTCACAGAATTATCACAAGCCTTATTTTCTGTTCTTCTTCATGAGGACAGCCAATTTCTCTTTTGTTTCAAATTTTTAGACCAAGTTTACTGTTGGTGACAAATTCCTCAAGGGTTTTCAGAGTCACTTTCCATATTCAATCAGATCTTGAAAAATAATGTGGAGTGATTGAAATTACCTTTCCAATCGACTTTGGTACAGTACATTTATGACTTGTTGATTGCATCCAAAACAAGGGACGAGTACAAGTATAAAACGATTGCCTTGTTGAACCATTTGGGAAAGAATGGTTATAAGGTGTCTCCACTTAAATTGCAGTACTGTCAGAAAGAAGTGAAGTACTTGGGTCAACATATTGAGAAGGGAATATGAAAAATATCCAGAGAAAGGGTCACATTCATATTGCAGATGAGCCCCCCCCGACCACACAGAGAGATATCAGAATTTTCCTAGGGATGAAAGACTATCATCGCCAATGGATTCCCAATTTTTCAGTCATTTCCAAGCCATTGCAGAAGGTGACCCATAAGGAGATTACTAATCCCCTAGTGTTAGACCAGGCTTGCATGAAAGTGTTTACTGAATTGGGAGAGAGTCTGTGCAAAGCTCCGGCTTTGGATATGCCTGACTACACAAAGTCTTTCACGTTGTTTTGTCATTAGCATGATGCATGTACTTTGTTTGTCTTGACTCAGGTCCATGGAGGTGGAAACTGCCCAGTAGCATATTTTTCAGCTACTTTGGACCCAGTTGCAGCAGCTTTACCAGGCTGTTTGAGTGCAGTTGCAGCAGTTCAACAAAGCCCACATAGTCTGAAGGCTTTGTGATGGGGCAATAATGGTCCCTCACTCAGTTGAAGTTTTACTTACCCGCACCAATACCCAATACCTGACAGGTGCAAGATTGATACGCTATGAGACGAGTATTCTAGGGTCACCAATTGTGTCATTGAAAAGATGTACAGTGCTGAACCCGGCAAGCTTACTTCCAAATGAAAATGTTGGAATTTAAAGTTTGGAAGATATTGAGCATGATTGTCTTGAAGTAACCGATCTGTGCACAAAACCGAGACTTGATATAAGAGACACCTGATTGGAAGAAAATGATTCTTTTTGTTGATGGTTCCTGTTGATGGTTCCTGTCTAAGAGACAATACAGGAGTATGGAGAGCAGGATATGCTGTGTACACAATTATTGGTATACTGGAAGCGTGTTGGCTTCGAGGAGTATATTCTGGACAAGTAGCTGAACTGGTATCCCTTACTAGAGCGTGCCATGTTTCTGCTCAGCTTAAAGTTACCATCTATACGGATAGCCAGTATGGATTTGGAATAGTCCATGACTTTGGCCAGTTGTTATCACAGAGAGGCTTCATGACCTCTTCTGGTTCGCAGTGAGAAATGGAGAAAGAATTAAAGAATTGTAGCAAGCTATCCAAATGCCTGAAAAAATTGTCGTGGTGAAATGCAGTGTACATTTGAAATCGCAAGATTTTGTGTTAATGGGAAATGGATATGCGGACCAAGTCGCAAGGTTTTGCACATTGAACTGTATATTGTTCAAAGATAAGTGGGAATTGTTACCTCAAGAAGATGAAACATGTCCAAGTTTTACATTGCAAGTAATAGATACATTGGAAGAATTGAAAACATTGCAGAATAATGTTGCCAGAGATGAAACAAGATCATGGAGCAAAATGAAATGTGTACAGCAACAGGATGAATTGTGGGTTTCAGAGGAGGGTCAATTAGTTTTGCCAAACATTCTGTTGTCTCAAATGGCTAGATATTATCATGGTCAAGCACATGTTGGGAGGGATGCCATGATTCGCCTGTTCAAACATAATTGGTTCAATACAAGGTTTAGACAAGATGCTGTAGCAGTTTACCATTGTTGCGTCATTTGACAACAAATGAACGCGGGAAAAGAGACAGTGGTTAATTTGAGCCACATTGGAAGAGCAGGAGGTCCATTCAGCAGAATGCAAATGGATTTTATTGAGATGCCTGTGTGTGGAGGTTTGAGATATGTGTTGGTGATTGTCTGGATCTTTAGTCATTGGATTGAAGCATACCCTACACGAAGAAATGACAGACTTACAGTAGTGAAATTACTACTTAGGGAACTGATAATACATTTTGGGTTTCCAATCTCTTTAGAATCAGATGGGGAAAGTCACTTCAACAACAAAGTAGTGAAATTACTGTGTGCAGCATTGAGCATTGAGCAGAAGTTGAATTGTAGTTACCGCCCTGAAGCATCAGTACTAGTGGAACAGATGAATAGTACCTTGAAATCAAGAGTGGTGAAAATGTGTGCGTCCACTAATCTGAAATGGCCAGACACACTGCCGTTAGTTCTGATGGCAATTAGAAACATACCTGACAGGAAGACAGGATTGTTACCGCACAAAATCCTCATGGACAGATCAGTGAGGTTGCCAGCGGTTCCTCTAAATGC
Organism: Pleurodeles waltl; assembly: GCF_031143425.1. Taxonomy (NCBI): domain Eukaryota; kingdom Metazoa; phylum Chordata; class Amphibia; order Caudata; family Salamandridae; genus Pleurodeles; species Pleurodeles waltl. The sequence goes on from NC_090439.1 coordinate 614,124,457, forward strand.
ACTTGTGTACATTAAAGATGATATGGTATTGGACTACTGCAAAGGTCTGGCTGATGTGGTTCGCTCTTTCTCTCAGCAGGTGGAAGCCACCACACTGCCACTTATCCAAGATCAAGGACACACCCTGAGGGCGGGTGACTGGGTGGTGGTCCGGAAACACGTGAGGAAGACGTGTTTGGACTCTCGATGGAAAGGCCCATTCCAGGTAGTTCTGACCACTACCACAGCTGTGAAGTGGGCTGAAGTTCCGAATTCGATACACGCAAGCCACACGAGAAAAGTGGCATGTCCTTTGGATGATGAAGAGGAGTTGTTGAGAGTACCAACAGTGATCAGACAAGCCTCAGAGCTAGAAGGAGAAGAAAGAGAAACTGAGGCCGGATCAGAGCATATTGAGGATGGTTCAGTCACTCCTGTGAGAGACGAAGGAGAAGATCTCCAGGAGGGGTGACAGTGAGCCAATCTCGATTGAGGCAGCAGAAGAGTCTAATCAGAGAAGGACTCTTCCACAAGTGAATGAATTTGAGAGACAAACAGAACAAACGCCAGACCCCGAGGGGGTAAGAGTTGAGGCGGATCAAAACCTATGTGATCTGACCCCTCCTGAACCAGTTGCAGCTCTGTCAAGAGGAAATCTTGGAGAGCAAGAAGTTTCTAGTTCAACACTGAAAAGAGCATTGACCAAGGGTCCACTGAAAGGAGATAAGTGGCCGGAATCCCAAGCAAAGAGAAAGGAAGCAGTTGGTGTGACAACAATAGAGGAAGAAGTAGATACGACAAAGAGAGAAAACTTATGTGAAGGAGAATTGAATGGAGATCGAAAATTTAAATGAAAGAGAATTGCAAGTCGAAGGTACGCAGGTCCTGAATGGGTGTATGCAACTACAAGTGAATGGCAAAAAGAGTTTTTGTCTTTTTGTTTTGATCGAGACATTCCAGGTCAATATTTTGGCACTGGAAAGAAGCTGATGTACTGAACTGTTGAGACAAATTTGAGGAAAGTGTAAAGCGAAGAAGAGACTGTTCAAAGTAACCGTAAAATATTTTTGATAACCTGATTTGGACAAGATAAAGTGTTTTTGACAAGCTGCTAAACCGATTTTGACAAGCTTACTGATTTTTGACAAAGGATCCTGGAAGTGAGACTGAAAGCTGTAAATATCTGCTGAAAGAAGATTCTTGTTTTTGATTTTTGCTGCAAAGTTTCGAAATGTTTCTCTTCTACTTTCTGATTCTTTACAGATCCTGGGTAACATTAGCCAGCAGGGTAGGACGAACTGGTGCTGTAAATACATGAGTGTTGGTTTGGCAATTGTGTGTGTGATATTGATTGTGGGTATGACTGTTGTTGACCAGAGTAAAGCCAACCATACTTCAGCTTTAAAAACAACTACTGCATTAACAGTGATAGAGAAGTTTAGGTTAGATGAGAAGTATCTACACTTTTATACTGCTCAAGGGGAACTTTCTTCTAATGTATTCTATTGCTTATTGTGTGAGTATGTTGAGACGATGAATGCGAAGAATTGTTTTGTGTACGCAGATTCCTTCATCAGTAGAAGGAGTTACCTATCATAGTTTGCCTCTTACTTATGGGATAAGCTGTAGTCTGTTACTAACAAGATTCTATAACCAGGAGTACATTCAATATTTCTACTCCAATCATGACATTGTGTTCTCATTTGTCCCCATAATTAGGTACCTGAGTAGAGTAGCCAAGGAGAATGACATAGTATTAATGAGGGGTTTCTTTGAGCCTACATTAACTTTTGGGACTGCTTACACACACAGGAATAACCTGACATGCTTGCTCCTACCTTTAGAAAAGAGCTTCTTAGATCACACAGATGACAGGAGAAAGGCATTAAAGGAGAAGTTAGAAAAGGGCTTAGAGAAAAGGACATTTAAAAATGATTATGCTTATAGCGCAATAAAAACACAAGGGAAATTAACTTTAGATGCACAACATGTAGGGAAGCTTTGTATAGATAGACCTAAATCTAGTACTGACCCTTTTTTTTGTGGCAATGAGTGAATGTAGACATGTGTTTTTGTTTCAGAGTAAAAGGACATTTATGTTGAACAGACAGGATCCAGCGATTACTTGTATATATTACATTTGTGGACCTAATGCTTATTACCATCTTCCAAGACGATGGTATGGCACATGTTACTTGGAGATAGTTTTCTCAAAGATTTTCCAACTGGTATTCTTTTGGCTTTTCTGTTGCCGACTAGACAGATAGACTGTTTGTTTCAAGAATGTGCCCAAATGGAGCCTGGCCAAGAAAGGGAGCTCACAAAGAACCAACCATAGTTGAAAGTCGATAAGTTTGGAGTTATTTAGTGCCGCCCCAAATTGTTTTCACCTGGTATCCCCAACATCCTTAAGATGTCCCATGACGTCCCGGCTCAGCAGCTGGGTGGCTCACTACAGTCTGTAGTGGGGCAAAGGTTTAGAAAATGAAAACGATGTTACATGCATCACAGGTGTGACGAGGGATATATATTCAAAACAATGTTCGCTCCGCTTTCAATTTACAACAAGTTTGTGACCTCCAATAAAATAAGAGGGAAATTAAACAATAATTTTCACTTTAATACAGTTCTGCACCTTGTTATTTCACGTGGCAAACAGATGGGTCATTATTGTTATGATGTCAGACTGTCAAAATAAAATGAAGTTTGCCCACGTTTGGTGGAGCTCTTTAACATAATGCAAAGACGGACATGAATTAATAAGAGTTCTCTTTGAAGTCCTGAATTTAATTTACTTCGTTTTGCTAACAACATTCGAGATTCAAGAACGCAGTTTAACTTCACCCAGTAGGTGGCAGTGTATACTTGTGTTGTCGGAACATAATCCCAAGGAAAGGATTTTTTTTTATTATTTTCTATTTCGGTCGTGGTGGAATTGTAGTGTGTTTGTCGGATGATTAGCAGACAGGAACGGCTGTACAGCTATAAAAGTAGGATCTGTTTCCACAAAAACATAGGATGTTTTTTCGTCTCACTGTTCAGTTTTAAAGCACCCCCGCAATAAATGTATTTTCTTATAAATAGTTTGGTACAGGTGCTTTAAATCGTGTTTTGGGAGATGTCAGTCGGATTTAAGCAGGGATTTTTATATGTAGACAGTCAAAACGGGCACACACACTCTTAAAGTCCTCAAAAGTATCGGTTTGTTTACAGAATATTTTGATTTCTCTCTTAGTACTCCTACCAAACCGCATTCCTCTTACTTTCCACTGCTCCTTAGACCCCTCTCATGCTTGTTGTAGGATGTATTTAAATATATATGTCTTCCTGATTGTCTGAAAATCTGACCATTCTACGCCCCTGGACGCAACCTTGACAGGTAACAGAATACTTATGAAAAGTGCAAAGAAGACCTAGAAATTTGTGTTGTCAGTGCTTAATTTTGTGAAGAAGAAGAGCCAGTGTCCAAGTTTGCTCAGAAGCCCGTGTCGGGCACAAGCACACAGAATATCAAGGCTGCATAGCCTGGAATCGACCGCATGCCTCTTTAACTGACTTTCAGACATCTCCCGCCCTTTATCTTTCTCTTGCAGGTTCCTGCTTTCTCCCTTTATGACTGTTTTTCTTTCTTTCTCATTCTCAGACAACAGGTGTAGCCTATGCAAGAGCTAATGGCCTTGACAATGTGTTTTTGCCTTTTACACCACTGTGGCTGCTGTTCAGCATGGCTAAAAGTTAGCGGCATGGAGTATCATAGAGTGGAGTGGGGGCGTAGAATGTCTTAAAAAATGGATTTTTTGGATCGAATTGGGGTGAAGTGGATTGGAGTGGTATGGATTGTATTGGAGTGAAGTGCAGTGGACTTAGTGGGGTGGATAGGATAAGAGGGTGTGGATTATATAGGTGTGGGGTGGAGTGAATTAGAGTGGGTTGGATTGTGGTGGACTGGACTGTAGTGGGTTGGAATGGATAAGTGTGGGGTGGATTAATTTGAGGGGTATATTGGCTTGTAGTGGGGTGGATTAAGGTGGTTTGGAGTGGGGTTGATTGGAATAGGGTAGATTACATTTGACTGGAGTGTAGTAGATGAAGGTGGTGTGGATGAATTGGATTGGAGTAAGGTAGATTATGTTGAGCTGGACTTGATTGGAGCAGGGTGGAATTGATTTTAGTGGCTGGATTGTGTTGGATTGGATTGGAGTGTAGTGGGGTGAACTAGACTGGGATGGACTAGAGCGGGGTGGGTGGGTTGACTGGGGTAGATAGGGCTGGGCTGTATTGGGATGGATTGGAGTGCAGCAGATGGCAGTGGGCAGATTGGTTTGGATTGGAGTAGGGCAGATTGTTTTAGATTGGAGTGTGGTGAATTGGAGTGGGGCAGTTTGGAGTGTGGCAGGTTAGATTGGGGTGGGTTGGGAGTGTGGGTGTTCCGAAGCATGCACCCATTAATTTTGTCACATTTCCAGATTTACCATTAGTGGTAGACTTGGGAATGTGTCAAAATGCTACTTCTCCCCAGGGGATGCGTAACAGGGACAAATTCCTCCTTGTTGCTTCCTCTTTGGATTGTTTTTGTGCAGGAAAGTGTCCCTTCCTGCACAAAAACAATCCTGCTTACTATGCAGGCACCCTTGTGAAGGCAAGGGCACCAGTGCAAGGAAAGGACAGGAATGCGCCGTATAATATTAAATATGGTGCAATGCTCCCCTTTCCCTTTCATGCAGCGCAGCAAGGTGCCTTGCTGTGTTGTGCTGCATGAAAGTATGAGAAATATGCCCTAAATGTACAGAGGAAGAAAAGAAAGGAATGCAAGTGCTTTTATCTCTTTCCCACCTCAGTCACAAATATAAAGCAGGGATGTTCGAACTACAACAAAAGACAAGGTCTCATCAGAATTTAATTAAGAGAGGGAGACAGCAATTAAAACAGGCATTTTGGGAAGGATTTTTCACTTGAAATAAAAAGTGAAAAAAAGTGTACAAAATCTTTTACATTATGTTCACTGTTTTACAATTGCATTTATATGTGTAATACAGCAAAATGCATTACACAAAGAAGCCTGAATGAAAAGGTAAACTCAAAACATAGACCGACACCAAAGTCTTATTTCGCTAAACCCACATATATCGTATATGCATACTTATTTGACATGGACACTTTTACTGAAAACAAACCTTATTTTTTCTAAAGTAGGAATAAACCCCTGTACGTTTTTTAACAGAGGGGAGGCACATGTGAGCACACAGGACAGCGCTGAACATTACAGGGAGAGGCACTCTAAATCTTTGATCTAGGGTTTATTTTGCATTGTAGTAGAATACTCTCATACTACATTTGTTAGGCCTGTCTCCATGGGTGCATCATTCTGGGTCACTCAAGAATTTTTTTTTTTTTTTTGTTGCATAGTTTACATGCAAACAGAATCACCTCTAGGCATTCTAGCCTTTAAACTAAACCACCAGTTCATTGCCTTGATAAGCACAATTTGAGTGTAAAAGCCATGACACTATGAGGTGGAAGTTACCCCACACTATGCCCTATAAGGTCTGCTTTATATATCATCCCTTTCTAAAATGCCACTGTGGGGCATTTTCAACTTGTATTAAATCCCTTCATTGGCATGTAAAAATAAACTTCATAAAATAAAGTGGCACTTTCAGCAAATTTCCAAATTCAATAAAAAAAATCCTGTGAACAAAATAAAGTAAAAGTAATTAGGGAAATACTAATCAAACACGTCTTAAGAAGGTAGGTCACCATAGCCTTCAACGTGGCTCTTTCAAGCCAGTTCAAGAGAAGGGTGAAGCAGAGTGATAAGAAACAGAAAAAAAATAACTAAAACATGATAGACGCCCTATTTCATCCCTCTCAAAAGTGTCCCCTTTCCTTTGGCCAGAACCAAGTAAATCGCCAAACCTAGGGAAAACTCAAGACATTGAGGGCCGTATTTATACTCCGTTTGCGCCGAATTTGCGTCGTTTTTTTCGACGCAAATTCGACGCTAAACTAACGCCAACTAACGCCATATTTATACTATGGCGTTAGAGGCGTATAGCGCCAAAGTTCCCGGAATGTGCGTCATTTTTTAGCGTGAACCCCTTCCTTGCGTTAATGATATGCAAGGGAGGCGTTCCCGTCTAAAAAATGACTCCCAGGCCTTTACGTGGTATTTATACTCCCGGGCAAAAGAGACGCCCGGGAGTGGACGTGGCTAAAAACGGCGCATTTGCGCTGCTTTTTAACGCCTGGGTCAGGCATGGCGTTAAGGGACAAGTGGGCTCAAAATGAGCCCAGAGTGCCCTCCCCTGCCCCCAGGGACCCCCCCTGCCACCCTTGCCACCCCAGGAGGACACCCAAGGCTGGAGGGACCCACCCCAGGGACATTCAGGTAAGTTCAGGTAAGTATTATTTTTATTTTTTTTTATAATTTTTTTTGGCATAGGGGGGCCTGATTTGTGCCCCCCTACATGCCACTATGCCCAATGACCATGCCCAGGGGACAGAAGTCCCCTGGGCATGGCCATTGGGCAAGGGGGCATGACTCCTATCTTTACAATGATAGGAGTCATGTTGATGGGGGATGGGCGTCGTTAAAAAATGGCGCAAGTCGGGTTAAGACGATTTTTTTGCCTCAACCTGACTTGCCCCATTTTAAGACGCCCTAACGTCATTTTTGCCCAACGCCGGCGCTGCCTGGTCTACGTGGTTTTTTTCCACGCACACCAGGCAGCGCCGGTCTGCTTGCGCCGGCTAACGCCATTCCATAAATACGGCGCCCGCATGGCGCTTCAGAATGGCGTTAGACGGCGCAAAATTTTTTGACGCTAAACTGCGTTAGCGCAGTTTAGCGTCAAAAAGTATAAATATGGGCCTGAATCACCCTCACTGTATTTGGACCGGGACCACACTATTCAGCTATAGTAAGACACATAGGGGGTCATTCCAACCCTGGTGGTCATCGACCGCCAGGGTGGATGACCACGGAAGCACCGCCAACAGGCTGGCGGTGCTTCATTTGGGATTCCGACCGCAGCTGTAAAGCCGCGGTCGCCCAGCCGGTTCCGGTGGTTTCCCGCCGGATTTCCCCCGGCTGGGAGAATCGCAGCGCCGCCATGGGGATTCCGACCCCCTTCCCGCCATCCTGTTTCTGGCGGTTTTTACCGCCAGGAACAGGATTGCGGGAACGGGTGTCGTGGGGCCCCGTAACAGGGCCCCAGCATGATTTTCACTGTCTGCATAGCAGACAGTGAAAATCGCGACGGGTGCAACTGCACCCGTCGCACCCCTGCAACACCGCCGGCTCCATTCGGAGCCGGCCTCTGTGTTGCAGGGCCGGCGGGCGCTCCTTTGGCAGGTGCCCGCCGGCCAAGCGGGAAAGCCAGAATGGCCTCCGCGGTCTTTTGACCGCGGAGCGGGCAAATGACGGTGACCGCAATGACCGCCATAAAGCCATCCTGGTCCTAACCGTAAGCTCCCTTGAAATGCCTTTGCAGAGTCAACCCATGAAAAAATAAACCTCTTTCCCCCATGGTCAATCCTTAGACAGAGAGTGAAGCCACATGAAGCTGTATGCCTTCTGGACTCCATTGTCATATAACCTTTAGTAGGGCCCTCTACCTCGTGAGTGTAGTAGGATGCAAATCCTTGGGAAAAAAAAAAAAGAAAACATTTTCCTCCAGCAGAACTATTTTCTATAGGGTTGCCGCACACAAAATCCCATTTTTTCAATTATTAGATCCCACCACTACTAACACATCTTCTCTTCTACTCATCATTTTCTTGACTTATTATAAAAACATATTTGTATTCCAGGCTACTTAGTGGACCTTGGTAGGTGACAGGTTCAACACATTTAACATCAATGGTGCTGGGAGCTGTAGTCCTAGAGAGTATTGCTAATTTGGCTACAAACCATGGGGAAACTGTGCCACCTCTTATTGCTGCTCCTCCTAGCATGCTCATGTGGAACACCTCAGGGCTAGGCCACATTCCCATTCAAACTGTGAACACAGTTCTGTCTGCACTGCCTTGCAACACTCCCCAGATGAAAGTGGTCTTGATACTTCTTCTTTTGCCCCAACTCTTGTTAGGGTACTAAAAGTGATCTTGATACTTCTCCTCCCACCCAACTTATATTAGAGTATCACCTACACATGGACTGCAACCACTGGCTCAGGTTCAGTCAGCACTGATGTACATGAGGTGGCCTCAAAACATTGGTGATAGGGAGAGGGGTGGGAGAAATAGAAAAGAGGGACTAAGACAGAGGAAAGGAAAATAACACTAGTGGGAATGAGAAAGGTGCCTTGCTGATGGAATTTTCTCCCACAAATCCAAAGACAGTGTGTTTCATGAGTATCCAGCTATAGGAGTCTGACCAGGAAACAGAGAGGGAAGAAATAGGTGCAATAATGCAGATAAGGAGAGTGTAGCAAGAAGAGGAGAGGGAAAGAAGTAGATGAGTGGGATACAATCAGGGAACTACAGACATGTAGACATTGGTGCACTTTTCATGAAATACTAGGGCAGATAGGAAGCCACTGGGAGCCAGGAAACAGTCGATCTCCTTCCCTTTGTCAAGAGTGAACTCTCTCATGATTATCCATATGACCTACATTGTGCTCAGTGTCTACAGCTGTAAAAGCCTAGGTAGACATCGAGCTAGGGAGTAATAGTGATCTGGTCTTCTGGAAGCACAGAGGGCATCAGGGCTGTAAATGTTACCTCTTTAATTATGCTTATCAGCGCTATGGGGAGCAGCTAAGGTAAGCAAAAGGGCATAATTAAAATAGAAAATACTAAGTGAAGGTGTCTAGTGACTTGGAGTACTTGCTCCGAGGTCAGATAAGGCATTCCTCTACCTCTGACAATCAGATAAGAATGAGATTAGGATTGTTGGGGCTGTTTCGAGTACCCACTTTCCATAACCCCTTGGGTGCCCAGGATGTAATAGTTATGTCCTCGTTTGCACCACTGAGTTACATCCTGCTATGGGCCCTCAGGGGAAGCACTAGCTTCCACCCGATGGCTTGGCACCCCCTCCCATGAGCAGGGATGGAAGGGAAATCACTTCCCCTTCCACCCACACTCCCCGACCTCCCCATGACATCTGATGAGATCAGCGTGCAATCGTGTGCTGACCTCATCAGAGGCCGCCCCCACCGCAGATCGGAAAAGAAGTGCAAAAGCACTTGATGTGAGGGTAGTGACCCCTTGGGCAAGGGTACCTCCCCAGTGCGGGCAAAAATATTTTAAGGCCCTTTCTGCCTCCCCGGGGGCAGACCGGCCTATTATAATTAGGGTGCTTTGCCCCAGAAGCCATTAGACAACAGGGATGTTTTTTTTTATTTATGTTTATAAGGGAAGCAACCCCTTAGGCAAGGGTCACTCCCCAGGGGGGCAATTTCATTATTAGGCCTTTTCTGCCCCCCCGAGGGCAGATCGGCCTATATTAATTAGGCCGATCTGCCCCCGGGGAGGTGGGGGCAGAAGCCACTAGACACCTGGATTTAAAAAAAAAAAAAAAAATTGGCATAAGGAGAGCAACTCCTTTGGCAAGGATCACTCCCAAGGGGGCAATATTTTTATTAGGTCTTTTCAGCCCCCAGGGGATCAGAAGCCACTAGACACCAGGGATAATGTTTTTGTTTACATTTATAAGGGGAGCGACCTCTTAGACAAGGGTCACTCTCCGGGGGGGGGGAAATTGCTTTTAAGCCATTTCTACCACCTTGGGGGCGGATCACCCTATTTTTATTAGGCCAATCTGACCCCAAGGGGGGCAAGCAGAAACCACTAAACGCCAGGGATTTTTTTTTTTGCGACAATTTTAAAAAAAGAGAGCGACCCCTTAGGCAAAGGTGGCTCCCCTGGGGGTCTAATTTATTTAAGGCCATTTCTACCCCCTTTGGGGGCAGATCAGCCTATTTTAATTAGGCCGATCTGCCCCTAAGGGAGGCGGAAACCACTTGGCACCAGGGATTTTTTTTAACAGAAGGATCGCTCCACTGAGGGGAAAATTTATTATAGGGCATTTCTGTCCACCTTGGGAGCAGATCGGCCTATTTTTCCTAGGCCAATCTGCCCCCAAGGGGGCAGAAACCACTAGACACCAGGGATTTTTTTTTTGTGCCAATTTCATGCAAGGGGAGAGACCCCTTAGGCAAGGGTCACTCCCGTAGGGGGCATATTTACTTTAGGCCATTTCTGTCCCCCTTGGGGGCATATCAGCCTATTTTTGTAAGGCTAATCTACCCTCCAGGGGGGAAACAGCCCACTAGACACCGGGGAAGAATTTATTTTAAAAAAAGAGGGTGGGGGTATGGCCATACCCCCACCCCAAATAAATGGGGACACATTTGTTCTGACCACCGGCGGGCAGATGGGGCAGTTACCCCCAATCCACTCCCTGAAGGGGGGGCAAAAAGCCTACTAGCTGCCAGGAAATAAACAAAAATAGTGGGGTGATGGCTACAAACCAGTTTGGACATGATTATGTCCCCACTCCGACTGAAGGGGGTAACAGTCTTTCAGCTCTCCCCCACACACTAAAACATCTTATCCCACAGCAAGCAAGAGGGTGGCCATGAGAGCTTGTCTAACTCTCAAAATCGTCCCACTTGGAATGGTGAGGGCTGCACTTTTTGGACTTTGGGACACTGCCATTTAGAAAAATCTACGAGACCTAGACACATCTGAAAACTGAACATCTGGGTGAGTCCAGGGTGATGTGCTTCACATGCACCCTGCACCATTTTCTTACCCACAATGCCCTGAAAACCTCCAACTTTGCTGGAAATGACATATTTTCCCCACATGTTTGTGAGGAAACATTCTGGAATATGCAGGAACCCACAAAATTCGTACCACCCAGCATTGTCGCATTTACACCGATAACAATTCTGCCCCACTTGTCAGCCTAAATATCTTTTTTCCAAACTGCCCTTTTGGACCGGCTTTGGTTCCCCCAAATTTTTTCCATGTTTTTGTCTCTTCCTTGTCACAGGTGCATTGCTCACCTACACAAGTGAGGTATCATTTTTACTGTGAGACTGAGGAGAATGTTGGGTGGTAGGAAGTTTGTGCCAGTGCAGTGATCCCACGCAGAGATGTGGGAAAAATGTGATTTTTTTAGATGAATTTGAGGTCTGCTGATGATTCTGGGTAAAAAAACACTGGGGGATCCACACAAGTCAAACCTCCCTGGACTCCCTCGGATGTCCAGTTTTCAAAAATGTTTGCGTTTGGTAGGTTACCCTATATGGCTGCTGAGCCCAGGACCAACAACGCAGGTGACCCCCAGCAAAAATAGGAAGTTTTGTATTTGATCATTTTGATGTCTTCACATAGTGTTTTGGGGCATTTTCTTTTGTGGACACTAGGCCTACCCACACAAGTGAGGTACCATTTTTATCAGGAGACTTTGGAGAATGCTGGGTGGAAGGAAGTTTGTGGTTCCTCTCCGATTCCAGAACTTCTTGTCACCGAAATCTGAGGAAAAAGTGTTATTTTTTTGCCAAATATTGAGGTTTGCAAGGGATACTGAGTAACAGAACCTGGTGAGAGCCCCACAAGTCACCCCACCTTGGATTCCCCTAGGTGTGTAGTTTTAAAAAAACGCACAGGTTTGGTAGGTTTTCCTAGGTGCCAGCTGAGCTAGAGGCCAAAATCCACAACTAGGCACTATGCAAAAAACAGGTAATTTTTCATTGGGAAATGTGATGTGTCCATGTTGTGTTTTGGGCTATTTCCTGTCGCGGGACTAGGCCTCCCCACACAAGTGAGGTACCATTTTTACTGGGAGACTTGGGGGAATGCTGGGTGGAAAGAAATTTGTGGCTCCTCTCACATTCCAGAACTTTCTGTCACCGGAATGTGAGGAAAAGATTTTGTTGGTCATATTTTGAGGCTTGCAAAGGATTCTGGGTAACAGAACCTGGAGAGAGCCATACAAGTCACCCCATTGTGGATTCCCTTAGGTGTCGAATTTTAAAAAATGCACAGGTTTGGTAGGTTTTCCTAGGTGCCAGTTGAGCTAGAGGCAAAAATCCACAGCGAGGCCCTTTGCAAAAAACACATCAGTTTTCTTTGGGAAAATTTAATGTGTCCATGTTGTGTTTTGGGGCATTTCCTTTCACAGGCACTAGGCCTCCCCGCACAAGTGAGGTACCATTTTTATTGGGAGGCTTGGAGGAACGCTGGGCGGAAGGAAATTCGTAGCTCCTTTCAGATTCCAGAACTTTCTATCACCGAAATGTGAGGAAAAGGTTATTTTTTGCCAAATTTTGAGGTTTGCAAAGGATTCTGGGTAACAGGACCTGGTGAGAGCCCAACAAGTCACCCCATCCTGGATTTCCCTAGGTGTCTAGTTTAAAAAAATGCACAGGTTTGATAGGTTTTTCTAGGTGTGGGCTAAGCTAGAGGCCAAAATCCGCAGCTAGGCACTTTGCAAAAAACAAGTCATTTTTCATTGAGAAAATGTGATGTGTCCATGTTGTGTTTTGGGGCATTTCCTTTCACAGCACTAGGCCTCCCCACACAAGTGAGATACCATTTTCATTGGGAGACTTGGGGGAACGCTGGGTGGAAGGAAATTCGTGGCTCTTCTCACATTCCAGAACTTTCTAACACCGTAATTTGAGGTAAAGGTTATTTTTTTCCACATTTTGAGGTTTGCAAAGGATTCTGGGTAACAGGACCTGGTGAGAGCCCAACAAGTCACCCCATCCTGGATTTCCCTTGGTGTCTAGTTTTAAGAAATGCACAGGTTTGATAGGTTTCCCTAGGTGTCGGCTGAGCTGGAGGCCAAAATCCACAGCTAGGCACTTTCCAAAAAATATGTCCGAATTCAATGTAAAAATGTGATATGTCCATGTGGAGTTTCCTGTAGCAGGCATTAGGCCTACCCACACAAGTGAGGTACCATTTTTATCGGGAGATTTGGGGGAACACAGAATAGCAGAACAAGCATTATTGCCCCTTGTCTTTCTCTTCATTTTTTCCTTCCAAATGTAAGACAGTGTGTAAAAAAGACATCTATTTCAGAAATGCCCTGTAATTCACATGCTAGTATGGGCACCCCAGAAGTCAGAGATGTGCAAATAACCACTGCTTCTCAACACCTTATATTGTGCCCATTTTGGAAGTACAAAGGTTTTCTCGATCCCCATTTTTTACTCTTTATATTTCACCAAACGAATTGCTGTATAGCCAGTATACAAAGAAAACCCATTGCAAGGTGCAGCTCCTTTATTGGCTCTGGGTACCTAGTGATCTTGATGAACCTAGAAGCCCTATGTATCCTGCAACCAGAAGATTCCAGCTGACGTAAAGGTATACTACTTTTGGAAATCTGACATCGCAGGAAAAATTGCCTTTTTCCCCACCTCTATTTCAATATTTTTTTATTTCAGCTGTTATTTTCTGTAGGAAAACCTTGTAGGATCCACACAAATGTACTTTTGCTGAATTCAAAATGTTGTCTACTTTTTGGAAATGTTTAGCTGTCCAGGATCTAGAATTGGTTTCATACCCATTTCTGCCACTAACTGGAAGGAGACTAAAAGCACAAAAAATAGTAAAAATGGGGTAAGTCCCAGTAAAATTGTGTTGAAAAATTAGATTTTCTGATTCAAGTCTGCCTGTTCCGGAAAGCTGGGAAGATGCTGATTTTTTCACTGCAAACCCTTTGTTGATGCCATTTTCAGGAGAAAAAAAACACAAGCCTTCTTCTGCAGCCCTTTTTTCCAATTGTTTTTTAACAAACCTATTTTTGCTGTATTTTGGTTAATTTCTTAGTCTCCTCTAGGGGAACCGACAAACTCTGGGTACCTGAAGAATCCGTAGGATGTTGGAAAAAAGGACACAAATTTGGCGTGGGAAGCTTATGTGGACAAAAAGTTATGAGGACAAAAGCACTAACTGCCCCAAATAGCCAAAAAAAGGCCTAGCATCTGAGGGGGAAAAGGCCTGACAGCAAAGGGGTTAATATCATACATGGTAGACCATGCTGGTCTTTTTTCTTTATGCATGACAAAATATATTTTTCTATTGTGTACCGCAGTACCCTGATTCTTGTCCAGACTGTTGTATGGACAGCTGCACCAGCCTGTTATCTTATGCTATACAAAGTTGATACATTGTGATGTATACTGTATTGCTACTTGAAATGCCAATACAGAAATATTTTTTAGAAAACCCTGGTGGGACCCTAGTATGTAGTAGCTCTCTTTTCCTTGCATGGATTACTCTTGTTGATCCAAAACTCTTTTAATTTATTTTCTCTTATTAGGCCCTAAGAAGTTTGTTACGTAGTTACTAGTCATGGACATAAGTCTTATTTCATGATAGCACTACCCCGTACAAAAAATCATTCTGAAATACCATTACAGTGCCGTCAGTAAAATATTTGTAAATAATTCACAGACCAACCCAGGCACTCCTAACACACTGCTGGTAGACATTTTAAAAAATTCTATTATATTCTGCTTCTAGCAATATTCATTGGCATGTTGAAATGTTATGTAGCTGGTCTTTGCTGTGTGGGCACCGTGAATATTCAGTCTCGGTGATAACTTTTGATGCTTTGCGTTGTTGTACAGCCACCTTTATGCCAAGTGTGGGTTGGATCTCAGGCATACCTGTTCTAAGAATATTTGATGCGAGCTGGATCTCTGGACTGCTCTGTATTATGGAGTGCAAATTCAACATCCTATATGTGACAATACAAAGACATGAGATGCCCTTACCATGACAGGATGAGACGTCCTGTGTTCTGTGTTCAAACATCCTATTCTGCAAATAATTTAAGGGAAATGTGTGCACATAAATGCAGTATGAACAGAACATTAACTAAACAAATGTAGTTAAACTTAAACATTAGCCACCAATTTTCTAATGCAGCATGGAGGGAAGGGGATTAGTCAGATCGCTTCAAAATATGTTTTAAGTTTTGTTGTGCTGCAACCAATTCAACTGGGCCCAAACCATCTGCTAATTGCTCCAGAAACTGGAACAAACACATGCAGTTTCACTTCCTTCAAGGTTTACTACCACCATGTGCCCTAAAATGCAACACTGAACAGTGTTCAGTTACTAATGGGAGTGACCATCAATAATATTGACTCAGCCACTGAAGTTCGTTCTGCCCCAACTCTTCAATATCTTAGCCCCTCCTCCGAGGTCTGGGTCCAGTTGCGCCCGTGTGTGTAGTTGGTGCTGTGCACTAGAACCATGCTCCGGTCCGTTCTTCTGTGGCAGTCACATCAATGTGACAGTGGTTTTTTCGGAGACTGAGACTTGAGCCTCATTACTCCATTTTCACATAGGATTTTTATAAGTCGCAATTTACATTTCTTGTTGATCTGTGACTTACCGTCACAGGTGACCTGGTTCATGGGGTGTGGGTAGTGGTCAAAGGGATTTCCAGATATGTCAGGAAGATTTTTATCAGTGGGTTTTCCTTTTGATCTAGTCCTTTGTAAACTTTCTCATTGAGTTTACGAAAATAGTCATCCAACATCTCAATGCCCAGTCACTGTGGAGGCCAGCTGTTTTGTGGAGCAAAGAGCACCTGCTGCAATCTGATTGGCCTGGTTCTGTCGTTTCTTTAGAGATTTCCGATTCTACTCCTGGCTACTCCAGGTTGTTTGTGCACACCTTGCTCCGCATAGGCATTGACTTATTTCTAAGAAGAGGGTTCCATGCAGCCAGTTTAATTGATGCTTTCTGGTGAGTTTTCTTAATGTGTTTTTCCAGCAGTTTTTGAGTTTGGAGTCAAGTGTCTCCCCGAGGAAGGAACTGCTGGTGTTGGACTTTATACTTGTTCCATTGAGGCAGATCTGTGGATGTTATTTGATTCTCATTCTGGCAAATAATGTTGCTGTTGTTTTGCTTCTGTTGAGGTTTATCTACAAGTTCCTACACCATCCAGAGATCATGTTAAGTGATGTTTCAAGGCTCTTAGCCAGTTTATTTTTACAGAAAAACTGGATATGATGGCAACATTATCAGCATTGTGAGGGTGTTCATTTTCTAATATGTTTATTAATGATTTTGTATAATTAAAATATGTAATAAATTAACGTGTAAAACGAGTGACTTTTGAAAATGATTACCAATGTTAATTTTCTGTTCCTAACTAAGCAAAACTCTAACTAAATGTTGTGGTTATTTTCCATAATTCAAAGCTTACATAAAAGTGCTTTCGAAGTTTGAGTAGATGTGTCCACAGCTACCCCTAGTGGGTTACTGCATTATGTCTTACAAGGTCATGTTTTAACTGAGCAGTGCATAAGTTGAATGTCCTATTGTTTGAGAATGTATACTACTTTCTTTTTTCCTATTATGGTCTATGGGCTCTTCCCAATTCAAGATGGCGTTCTTTCCCTTTCCTGTGATGTCACTTTCCTTTTTCTCAGTATATAAGTCAGTCAGTCTTGTTCTACCTTGCGATGCAAACACCTCCTTCTGCTGTGCTCTTCGCTCCTGTTTTTTGTTCCAGCTTTTGCCTTGAGAAATTTTGCCTATTTTTGTTCCTGTTGTCAAGTCCTGTTTTTTCTTATGTTTCTTCAGGAGTTCCTGTTAGAGGTTTTTCCCCAGTGTTGTTTTTTTTTTCCCTGTGGGACTTTTTCTGAAGGGTACGGTCTGCTTTGGCATTGCCTGTCAAGCTGCACCATGGCTACTAGAAGGGGTCGCCCTTATCTGGGAGTATCCAGAACTTGTAGAAGACCAGGTATATTCGCCAACCCGGTATCCAGAGGCGAGAAGTCCAGCGCAGTACGTAACAGTTGAGGACTAAGCTGGTTGAGGAGTGCCTTTGCTACAGCATATCATCACTTACTAGGTCTAATAACTGTCTGCTTCACTTGTGGATTGTAAAAGTGGTTAATGACTTTAGGCAACACACTCCCTTTATCCTACCTGTGGTTGATGTCAACTTCATTCTCCCTGATTGGGTCCTCCTCATACTGCTTCAACCCTGCAATGTTTATGGTGACCTTGATGGAACCTCTCCTGGCTGTTACAATAGTTCCAATCATAGCTGAGTTTCAGTGGGTAACTTTAGCTTCCTGTCTCAAAAATGACCCTCCCTGAGTACTTGATTGTCTACAGTAATGGTCAACTCCCACAATTTTTGCTCATAGCTCATCAGGTTGATGGTCTTTCTTCCATGGCTCTCCAGCTCTCCCTTGTCTAAGTTATTAGTATCCCATGTGGGAGCTGTGGGTAGGACCACTTGTATTGTGTAGCATAAGGGAACAGAAACTAGGTTGACTTGAGTAGTGGACTGGTCTGGAGGAATGTCCTCATGTTCCCTCGTGAACCAAGATTTTCCAGTTTGACTGTCAGAATTGATTAGTTATGATGGATGCCACAGTCATGCCCCTTGCCTCCCAAAAATTACTAGTATTTTGTTTAGGAAGTGTACTTTGTATAGTACCAAAGGGAATTAGTGTGGAAGAGGTAGGAAAGGGAGAGACATTTGTCATAGCTAGCCCACACTTCAAAGTAAATCCACCATTTATGTAATAATATACACAAACAGGGCTTTGCCACTGCTTGTTTGTGAGAAAGTGGATTTGTAGTTGTGGCGAATGGTATCCCACCACAAGTAGCAATGGCACTATTCTTGTTAGGTCCAGTAAATGTGTAATTTAAACCTGAGCTCAACCCCTAGTAGCTGTGGCACAGAGCATAAAGGCCTAACTTAAGAAAATCCACACATATGTTAGAAGTTCCAAAACAGTTAAAAAGTCAACAGTGCAACACAATAAAAATCCCACTCCAGTCAAAAACTAGGAATATTGTAATGAATGGAATAACACCAAAACAAAAAAAATCCAGTAAAGGATGGTGTTACTTTTTAAGCTTTATAGTAAAATAGTGCCAAAAAGAACAAGGCCCCAACCATGGTCACCTGGTCCACGAAGCATAGGTTGGATACAAAGACCAGGTTGGTCCTGGTCAAAGAGTTACCTTAAGATTTTACATTTTTGTAGAAGTTAGATTCTTCAGCGGGGCAAGGCAGCAAGCTGGGTCTGAAGTCGGAGTCATTGATGATGGTTTGCCACTGTATGAAGCCCTTTTGAAGCCACTGACCAAGGTGGGAGAATCTCTGAGCAGACTGTAGCTGAAGAGGGTTTGATATAGTTGGATGCTGGGCAGCATTTGTCCCACTGAAACTGATTTTCTGCTGTGGAGAAGAACGTAGCTGAAGCTACAGTGAAGTTAATCCAACTGATGATGCACTGACTGATTGGCTTTTTAGTCTGTGTGGGTCTTCTGTCCGTTCTTCAGACAAAAAGTCTTTAAAAAGTTTCTAAGTCCTCGGTTTTATGGCTAGGCAGAATGAGTGCACAACAACACTAGCCAGGATTCCGTGACCTGATGAACAGCACTTGGAGGTCAGGACCCACTCCAACAGAAGCCACTGGCAGGGTGCAAGGCAGATCCAAATGAAACTGTGTAGCTGGGCTCTTTCAGAAAAGTGGGATTCTTGCAACATTTTTTACCCTGTAACTTAATGTGAGGCCAGTTAACTGACCCTTGGAGTCAACTTCTAAGTCCTGGGTACAAACGGGAGGAGGTCCAGCCCTTTCTCTGTCTTCTAACATTTCAGCATTAATCTGAAGAGGACATCAAAGGGTGCCACATTTATGCACTTCACAAGCTTGTCGGTGGGGGTGGCTCCTGGCCCCTTTCAAACCAAGAAGAAAAAAGTTATCTGGAGTAAACCTACGCCTTTTGCAGCAGTTCATGTGTGCTCACAGTGCCCTCTCCCCCCAAATCCATCATGGCAGAACTTTTCTTCCCCTGTGGCGAGCTCTTGTTTCCACCCTAGATGTGTGGCATGGAATCCCTCCTCTGTGATCCTTGGGGTAGATTATCTCCCACTGGGATCAGTGTCTGGCTGGCTAAAAGAACAAAAGAGGGGCAGGCCCCAGAGTTAACTAAATCTGCCTGTGACGGGACAAACCTCTTTGAAGATAAATATATTTCACAGGCACTGACTGCCCTGATGGTCATCCTGCTAGAGGACAGATATCTTCCCACAACACCCAAGGCCTTTGTCTCAGTTCATATGTAACCAATGCTTTTTTCAGATCCTTGGTGTCAGTTGGAAGCCCCTACAAATGTATTTCTATAGGCTTTAGTCAGGCCAAAGGTGATATTTTAAAAGTACTGTGAAAAGTTGGGTTGTTGGTTGACTAGGGTGTGAACCCTGGTCAAACAACACATGCAATCACTGTCAGGGTGAACTACAAAAGTCACTGAAATACCCTGTGTTTAAATGACCGCTTGGAAGGAAATGAGTCAGGCTTGTCTTAGAGGCAATGATTAATGCATCACACAAACTGTAATAAAGGGAGAACACAAGGAAAATCCCACACCAATTTAGAAAAATAGTGTAAATTTGAATAAGTTATTTGATACCAAAAGAACAAAAACACAATGAGTAGAACTGGAGTTATGCATTTTTAATGTTTAAGGTAAAAACTAGTGCCTAAGCGATCAAAGCGCTATCCGTGAACATCTAGTCATACAAGACCAGGTCAAAGTTGAAAAATATGGCTGACTGCAATGGAGCACGGGTCGGAACAAAGACTGCATTGGGCCTGGTTGATGAATACCTTAAGATTTAGAAGAAAGTTCCTAGAAAATGTTCTGTAAAGGTAAAGTACGGTGGGACAAGGTTGCAGGCAGTGTCCGAGGAGGAAGCATTGTCGTCAAGGAGATACTGGACAAAGTTGCATTAGGATTACTTTGTTCGGACTTAGGGCCTGAGTTAGAACGCAGCGGATGGGTTACTCCATCACAACGGAGACGGATATCCCATCCGCCAAAATCTAAATCCCCCAGGACATAATGGGAGTTAGATTTTGGTGGATGGGATATTCATCACCGTTGTGACAGAGTAACCTGTCTGCCGAGTTCTAAATCAGGCCCTTACTCTCTTTTTTGGAAGTTGAAAATATCCAGCGGGGCAAGGCAGGAGCCTGAACCCGACAAGAGTTCCACAAGGCTCAATACCCCTTGTGCAAATGACTGTTGAACAAAATTTGCTGCTGTGGAAAAGAACATAGCGGGATCTATTGCAAAGTCAGGCCATTCAGTGATGGACCTTGGGGAGATAAAGAAGTGTGTTGGTCCTAGTCCTTTATGGGTTCTCAAAATAAATATTTGCCAAAAACGTTCTAAGTCCCAAGTTTTGGATTTCAGCTAGCTGGGCACCTTTAACACTACCACCAAAGATGCAGATTTGGCGGGATACCACTTCTCCCAGGCAGGTCCAGGTGCAGGTTCAAGATAGTTCGAGCCTTTTCTGTCCCTGAGGCTCTGGCCAGGAGGCCAGCCAACTAGCCCTTGGAGTCCCACTGGTAGTCCTGGGTTCAACTAGTGAAACAAGGCTCAAGCTTCAGGGCAGGCATCTGAGGGTCCAATGCAGTCTTCAAGTAGCAAAGAAGTCCTTCCAGGTGGAGCAAAGCAGTGTTAAGGAGTACACAGCAGGCCACAGCATCAGCAGTCCTCAGAGTCCTTGCGCAGATCGAGAAACTGAACTGAAGAGTGGGTCTCAGGGTCCTCTTTTAATATATGGTGTCTTCTTTGGAGTTGAAGTTTCAATAGCATTTCCTTTGAAGTCCTTGCAGTTTCATGCTTCCACTGCCCTGTATCCAAGCTGGCTGCATGAATAATGCAAGGATGACAAGTACTTTATGTGAGACAAATCACAGCCCATACAGTTGCAAGTAGGCCTGTGTCCAGCTCCCTCTCCCCTATCCTGCCAGTTGATGGCCCGCCCAGGCACAACCAATTCCTCCATTGCATGACTGTTCAGTAGATAGAAACAAAATGCAACTGGCAAACACATCTAATCATGTGACCAAGGACAGGCTGCAGACACCAGATAGCTAGGGAAATGCTAACTTTTTAAAGTGGCAGTTTTAAAATTGTAACTTAAAATCCAACTTTACTATTGAAGAGGATTTTTAATTACAATTTCTCAATCAAGCAAGAAATGTTTACCCATTCCCAATCAAACGTTAGCACGTATTAAATGTATTGAGGAAAACCAATGTTATCCTATGGGAGCGGTAGACCTCACAGTAGTGAAATATTAATTTAGGAGTTTTTCACTAACAGGTCATGTAAAATGTAAGTACATCTCCAACCTTTTAATTACAATGTATCTTGTCCTACCCAGGGCCCACCTTAGGGGTGATGTATATGCAATATAAGGGGAGTAGGCTTGGCAAGGGGGTTATATTGTCAAGTCGAATTGGCAGTTTAAAACTGAACTGTATAGGTCGGCACACTGTTGATTGACGTGTCCTGGGGACAGAGGTATGGGTCTGCTGGGTGGGTGCTGTGGTGTGGGATACTGAAGGGGGAGGCTCTGTGGTAGTCTGTGAGTGAGCTTGGGTGACCGGCTGTCCAGTGGTCCCTGATAGGCCAGGTAGGTCATCCAGATCCAGAAGTCCAGAGTTACTGTCATCACTGAGGGCATCTTCTGTTGGGGGACTGAATAGTTGTGGCACCTTCCCTCCACTGACATTGGCTGGGGTATCTGTGGGGATGTAAGGGCCAGATGTAGCAAAGGTTTTTTCCCATTCTGTGTCAATGGGAAAATGTGTTCGTACATATGGCCCTAAGTGATGTATTATGCTTCATGTATATGAAAGATGTACATCCCTGGCTTCCCCTCTTTCGTTGGTGTTGGCCTGCCACCTTTTGCTTGTGTATGGTGATGTATTGTGGGATTATTAGTTTCCCTGTGCTGTGAAGCTTTTGTGATGGGTGTCCATGCAGGGCTGGGAGGGCTGTCCATGCATTGGTATTGCGTGCAGGGCCTGGCATTGGGGTTAGTCATATGTGTAGATGCAGTATGTGGGATGGAGTGGAGTGATGGGAGTGAGGGTGAGGGGATGTGATGGCATGCAGGTATGGGGGTGATAAGTAGTAAATGTAGACTTACCAGTGTCCAGTCCTCTGGCTACTCCAGTGAGTCCCTCAGGATGCAGTATTGTGAAGACTTGCTCCTCCCATGCTGTGAACTGTGGGGAAGGAGGTAGGGGTCCACCACCAGTCCTCTGGATGGCGAGCTTGTGCCTTGCTGCTATGGATAGTACCTTCCCCCGTAGGTCATTCGACCTCTTCCTGATATTGTCCTTTGTTCTTGGATGCTGTCCCACGGCGTTCACCCGGTCCACGATTCTCTGCCACAGCTCCATCTTCCTTGAAAATGATATCTGCTGTACCTGTGCTCCTAACAGCTGTGACCCTACCCTGACAATTTCCTCCACCATGACCCTTAACTCCTCATCAGTGAAACAGGGGTGCCTATGTGGGGACATGGGTGTTGTGTGGTATGTGTTGGTGAGAGTGTGTTGAGTAATGTGATGGGGTATGTGATGTGGGGTAAGTGAGGGATATATGGGTGTAAGTGGTGGGTACCTAGTTGTCGCAGTGGTCTTGGTGTCAGTCTGGTGGCAAAGATTTGTATTCATAAAGGGTTATGGGTAAGGTGGGTGAGTGTTATAGTGGTGTGGGGGCGTGGGTGTGGTGTGTGTATGAGTGTCAGGTGTGTGTCTTTAGTATTGGCCAATGTGGTGTTTTGTATGTGGGTGTCCATTCTGAGAGCGGCGGTATGTACCACCATTGGTTTACCGCCGTTAAATGTCCACCGTGGTGATTTGTGGGTTATAATGGGATAGGTGTTGTTTGGTTGGCATAACGGGATGGGTGTTGGGACCGCCACTGCGGCTGTATGTTGGCAGCTGTCAGCGTAGTGGTAAGCGGCATTTACCGCCAATGTCATAATGAGGGCCAAAGTCTTTCTGGCTCCGAGACTTCAGAAAACAGAAAGCAATCTCAATCTAGGCCCTTGAAGAGCACTTCTCAGCAAGGTCAGAGGGCAGCAGGACAGCAGTGCAACAGCAGAGAAGCAGTCCTCCTCAGCAAAGCATTCCAGATGAGTACTTTGGGCAGCCGGGCAGTTCCTCGTGACAGGTTGTAGGTTCAGGGGGAGTCAGGGACGCAGTTTATATACCCAAAAATGCCTTTGAAGTGGGGGAGACTGCAAAGAGTGGTTTTGAACTGCACAGGTTCCCCTTTCAGTATAGGTCTGTGTGCCAGAGTCCCAGCTGGAGGTTTGGCAGTCCATTGTGTGAGGGCAGCCCACTAGCTTTTGAAATGTAAGTGTCAGGCCCCCTACCCTTCCATCCCAGGAAAACCCATTCAGTAAGCAGATGAGTGCAGTGTGACTGAGAGTCCTGTGTTTGTGGGTGTCTGGGTGAAATGCACAAGGAAGCTGTCAACCAGCACAGCCCTGACGTTGATTGGAGACAGGCTGTAAGGCACAGGTGGTGTTTAAGTACAGAGCAACGCTCACTTTCTAAAAGTGGCATTCCTAAAATAGTAATATAAAATCCAAATTTACCAATAAGCAGGATTTTCTATTACCATTCTAGCCATACTAAATATGACCTGGTTAACCCTTTCTGACCAGAATCTACCACTCAAACATCATATGAGGGTAGTCCTAATGCTATCCTATGAATGGAGCAGGCCTCACAGTAGTGGAAAATGAATTTAGGAGTTTTGCAGCACTACCAGGACATATAAAACACACAGGTACATGTCCTGCCTTTTACCTACATAGCACCCTGCCCTATGGGCTACCCAGGATCTAGCTTAGGGTGACCTATATATAGAAAAAGGGAAGTTTAAGGCTTGGCAAGTACCTTTAACTGCAAAGTCGAAGTGGCAGTGAGACTGCATACACAGGCCTTCCAGTGGTAGGCCTAAGACATGGTTAAGGGGCTAATTATGTGGGTGGCACAACCAGTGCTGCATGTCCACTAGTAGTATTCAATTTACAGGCCCTGGGCACATGCAGTGCACTTTACTAGGGACTTTCAAGTAAATAAAATATGCCAGTTGGGTATGAGCCAATGTTACCATGTTTTTAGGGAGAGAGCACATGCACTTTAGCACTGGTTAGCAGTGGTAAAGTGTCCGGAGTCCTAAAGCCAGCAAAAACGAGGTCAGAAAAAGAAGAGGAGGAAGGCAACATTTTGGGGGTGACCCTGCAGAGAGGCCATTTCCAACATATGCCATATATGCAGGACCTGTAAATGAAATGCTATTAGTGGGCCTGCAGCACTTATTATGCCACCCACTTAAGTAGCTCCTTAAACATGTCCCAGGCCTGCCACTGCAGCCTCTCTAATCCACTGATACTGTTCGTCCTGCAGCCGCCTGTTCTCCTGCACGCTGTCAAGCATTTGGCCCATCGTGTCCTGGAAATGTTGGTAGGCTCCCAGGATCTCAGAGACTTCCTCTTGGAGAGTTGGTTCCTTGGTCCTGTCCTCCCCCTGGTGCACAGCAGTCCTCCCAGTGTCCATGTTGGCCTGTGCCTCTGTCCTCTGAATGGTGTGCCCATTGTTACTGACCCCAGGTCCCTGATTGTCCTGGGGAGAGGTGTGGCCTGGGGTCCCTGTATAGGTGGGCACACTGCTGATTGACGTGTCCTGGGGACAGGCCATCAACACCACCCTGACCTCCATAGCAGGGGTGCTGGCAGACATGGCCAACATCATGAAGGAGGCAAAAGCACACCAGTGGGCCCCTACTACTAGCCAGTCCATTGACCAGGCCACCACTTCCGCTGCCCCTAGTGGACAGGAGGCCCCACCACATGACCCACAGGCCATCAGCACCCCTCCCCCTGCAGAAGGTGAATCACCCCACAAACGTTTCCTACGACCCAGACAAAAGCCAGAGACACTTGCCAAGACCCCCACCAGGAAATAAGAGTCACCTGATTTTCCCCCTTGTGTCCCACTCAGTCACCTTGTCCACTATGAACTGCTGTTGCTCCCCTTCCAATGGCCCCATGGACACTGCACCTGTGCTACAAACAGACTGGAAAAATACCCTGGACTTTCCTCCATCATCTCCCCATTCCATTGAACTTTAACCTCAATTTCTTAGTACTACAATAAACACCCTTGAACACAACTCGACTACTAGTAATTTATGTGTTGAAAATGTGTACTTATGGAAACAGTCACATCCATTGCAAAATTAACTGTACACTGTGAGAGCATAGAAATAATGACCTGTAGCTGGCTATAGTCAGCACATCAGTGCACAGTTGTTATATCAGCAACATCTGTAAAATGACAAACCATAGGTGACTGTAAGAAGAGAGAAATTGAAGTTAATGCCATCATGCTACAGCCACACAGAATACACCAATAGTCATAGAAATGTGCAGTTGCACTGATTCACCTGTGTGTCATTGGAAATACTGATGGATAACTGATGTTCTGCTGTCCTCATCCTCAGCCTCTTCTTCCTCACTGTCATCAGAGTCTACTGGTGCCACAGGGGCATCTCTTGTCTCCTCCTCCTGCAGAAAGGGTATACATGGCGTCTGAGGGCCAGGTTGTGCAACATGCAGAATGCCACTACTATCTGGTGGACCTTCTCTGGTGAGTAGCACAGGGATCCACCTGTCAGATGGAGGCACCTGATCCTGGCCTTCAGGAGGGCGAATGTCCTCTCGATTATCCGTCTGGTTCACCCATGTGCCTTATTATAACGTTCCTCTGCCCCTGTCCTGGCATTCCTCACAGGGGTTAGCAGCCACGATAGGTTTGGGTAGCCAGAGTCACCTGCAAGTATTGAGGGAGCACATTTAGCCTCACACAATCTTATGAAGTTAACACCAGAGGCAAACACTAACATTCATTGGGTGGGGACCAAGGCTCACCTATTAGCCACACCCTGTGCCTCTGAAGCTGGGCCATCACATTTGGGATGCTGCTATTCCTCAGAACAAAGGCATCATGCACCAACCCAGGGTACTTAGCATTGATGTGGGAGATGTACTGGTCTGCCAAGCACACCATCTGCACATTTAGTGAGTAGAAACTCTTACGATTCCTGAACACCTGTTCATTCTGCTGGGGGGGACAAACGCAATATGTGTCCTGTCAATCGCCCCAATAATATTGGGGATATGTCCCATTGCATAGAATCCGGCCTTCAGTGACCAAATCTTCCACCTGGGGGAAAGCAATGTAGCTGCACATGTGTTTTACCAGGGCAGACAACAGTCTTGCGAGCACTTGAAAAAAAACCTGTTGCCAGGACATGCAGGAAATGGAGAACTGATAGCACTTGCACAAGAAGGGGGATCCAAGTTGAATGACGGATAGATGAGATCAGGTCATGCTCCAATTGGGCACACAGTTCTGTGATTGTGGCCTTGTGCAGTCTATAGGTGAGGATAATGTGCCTGTCCTCCAGTGCAGCTAGGTCCACCAGGGGTCTGTACACAGGGGTATCCCTCCACCTCCTATTCATCCGCAGCGGTAGGTATCTAAGGAACACAAGAGTGAGTAGGCTGTCACAATTGGAACAATGAAACCACAACTGCAGTCCACATGGTGCGCTTATGTATTGGGGCAGTGTTAATGGTGAGGTATGTGCCAATCTAATCTGTGACGCAGTTTTTTGTCAATATGACTGCCCCCCCCCCGAAATGGCGACCACCTGTCCTGTATGTAGGGACAGGTGGAAGTGAGGTAATTCCACCAACGTTGGATGTCGTGGCAGAAGGTGGTCTTGCACCGCCGTGCAATTCCTTGCTGGATGATATGGGGCTCTATGGAGTACAGTGGCCAATGGGGATCTACGCTGGCGGTGACGATATACACCACAGTTGACTTGACTGGCATTTTCTATCTGATTCCTCACTTGTTTCCTGACCTTCAACAGGAGAAGAACTACACTGCGTGTGCTGCTGTGACCTGTGTCTGGAACCTACCATGGCCTGTGTGGCCCCAGCCTTCACTTCGGATGAGTTGGAGTGACTGGTGGAGGGGGTCCTACACCAATACGGACAGCTGTATGGACCTCCAGACTAACAGGTGAGTACACTTTGGGCACGATGCATGTAGGAAGGATGCATGGAGATGTGTGTGCAAGCATTGTGTAAGGGGGGTGGGGTGAATGTCTTGTTGCGGTGTACATGGTATGCGCTGGGCTATGTGTGTGTGCCAATGGTGATGGAAACAGGTATGGTGGGCCATTTGTGTGACAGGCTGGACTGTTTGTTTAATGGTGTTCCTCTGTCTGTATTGCCTCTGCAGGTGAGCGCCCATCAAATAGGGGAATATGGCGTGCCATCGCCAAGAATGTGTGGACCCTGGGGGTCTATGGCAGGCGGAACACCCACTGTCGGAAAATGGTGGGAGGACCTGAGATGCTAGGCACAGAAGACCGCAGAGTCCCAGCTGGGGGCGGCCTTCCAATGAGGAAGGGGTGCCCGTCGGACCCTGACCCCCTTGATGGCCCGCATACTGGCGGTGGCCTACCCTGAGCTGGATGGGTGCTTGAGGGAATCACAGCAGCCACAAGGGGGTGAGTACAGTGGGTATCATTACATATTTTGCCTGGTGGGTTGGTATCCAGGTGGTGGATGTGTGTTAGTGGGTGTCCCTAAGATCAGGCCTGACATTTCAGCATGGGTCATCTGAAGGGTAATGGGTGTATGGCAAATACAGGTAACCTAGCTTGTTAGCAGTCTATTTCAGGCAGGGCATCGTGGGTCCCAGGAGTGATGCAGTTGGCGGTGTGTGGTCCTCATCTTGCCTTAGTAACTAGCCATATCACTGGTAGTGCAATCTATAGTGCTTAAGCCTGTTCCCTGCGTGTGACGGTGATGTGTATGCCAATAGTGGTGTTCGTACAGTCATTGACCCAGTGTATCCTTTGTCTCTCTACCCCCCCTTTCTTGTTTTGTCATCCTGTCCTTTGTGCATTAGCATAATCAGGTGGAGGAGCAGAGGCAACGGCGACAGAGGGAGCTGCATCCCACAGGACCCAGGAGGCAGAGTCCACTGACGCCGAGAGAGCCACTCAGACAGAGAGTGAGGGGACCACCATGGTGGAGACTGGAGAAAACAACACAGACTAAGATACCTCCACCGATAGGAGCTCCCTGGTGGTGGCGGACACCTCTGTGATCACAACAGCTGGAGGTACAGCCGCCAACCCCATATCAGTACCACCCTCCCAGCAGCCCCTCAGCGAGTTGCCCATGCCCCCTCACCCAGGAGGGTGGGCATCTCCTTTGCCCCAGGCACCTCAGACCCTGCCCCAGTTAGCCCTGCTGCCCTGAGTGAGGAGGCTATTGACCTCCTGCAATCTATCTTTGTTGGGCAGTCAACCATAGTGAATGCCATCCAGGGGCTGAATGCCCATTTGCAACAAACAAATGCATTCCTAGAGGGCATTCACTCTGGCATGGCGGCCTAACAGAGATCAATCCAGGCTCTGGCCTCCTCTCTGATGGCAGCCATTGTCCCTGTATCTAGCTTCCCCCCTCCAACGTCCTCTACCCAGTCTGTATATGTTCCGATAAAGACTTGCAAATGTTTAATAACAGTTCAAGCTTCAGCTGATCATTGTGGCCATACCCATAGAATTCTGGACATGAGTTGACAGCAACTAGAATGTATTTGTATGCACCATCAGGTGCCAGGGGACCACAATGGTCCAGTTTTATACAGTGTAGTAGATTGTTTGAAATTAGGTGGGGTGGGCATTTAACGTTGGACCCTTTTATTTGCTGACAGATGTCACAGCAAAGGACATATTGTTTTGTCTGTTTGTATAGACCTGGCCACTGATAGAGTTTTTGAAGTAAAGAAATAGTCGCCCCACACCTGCATTGGTGGACGTAACTCTCTTTTTTGATCTTGGCTGGGGATCACATGATTACCCACCCCTGGTATTGTTACTAGGGCAGTATTTAGACTAGTTATGAGGTAGGACAATCTGGCAGGATATGCCTTTGGTAATGGCTTGCCGTCAGCTGACGCTTTCACAGCATCAAGTGTTTCATCATCCAACCTCATTCGTGACAAGTTATTACAGCAACAGAAGCCACTGGTGACTTGACAGCTTCATTACCCAAGGTATTTCCTTCAACGTGTGCTCCTACACGTTGATGTCCTAGTGTATTAACTATGTGAGCACTGGGTAGAGTTTCCTTCAGATCTGCTACTTTCCCCTACAGTAACCTGTTTTGATGGTGTTGCCTTTTGAATCTCTGAACCCATTCTGACACTAGTAATGCAGATATTCATTGACAGACTGGACCCAGTAGTGTGAATCGCAGACTATTAACCTTAGCTGTTCTGCATACGTGTGTTCCGTGTGCCAGAGCCTTAAGCTCTGCTAATTGTGCAGTGCAGCCTCCTAAGGCCTGCATGCAAGTGCTTTGTGGATGGAACCATCTTTCATGTAGCCACACGCAGCCTTGCAAGCGGTGAAGTATTGATATTTTGTGCCTATCGCTGGTTGGGCTGATCCATCAGTGTAAATAATTGTTCGATATTGATCAATTGGCAATGTGTTTGCCAGTATTGGATATTCCTTTTCGTATTGAAGGAATTCTTGAGTTTGTAATTTTGGGTTGAATATATAGTCAACATCAGTTGCTATCAGGGACGTTGCCCATTGGATCCAATGTGGATGTAATGCCTTAGCGTTCAGGGCGCTGGCCTTTGTGACAGCCTCGAAGGCTGGGATAGGAGACACAACAATGATGCGTTTCACTTTAGCCGGAGGTCTCTCCTTAAAGACAGCCATCTGAACAGCAGTCAGAATCTGTTCTTTGGGAGCCAAACATTGTTCAGCTGTGTAGTGCAAATGTGATGTGTATTCAATAGGGACGGTATCATCCTCATTAAATGTTACATAGGTGACACTGATGGCACCAGCAATTACTCTGATGACCAAATGGGTTTTGTTGTCTCTTGTGTGTAAATGTTTTGCTGTAAGCATGTCTTGTTGTAATGCTCTGAGAATGCATCAGTTTTATTGTCCAAAATTTGCTTGAAAACTTGGGGCGTATTAAATCATATAATGGTTTAATGGGTTGTCCATAATCTGGAATGTAAGTTCTGCCAAAGTTTAAAAAGCCCAAGAGAGACTGAAGCTTTTTATGGTATTTGGTGGTTGCAATTGTGCACACTTTTCTAAAAAGTGGGGCACTAGGCTCTTGCCTTTATTTGATAACAAATATTCCAAAAATAAAACACAGAGAAAGGCATTTTTGTCTTACTAAAATTGGATTTGGAGCTGAAATCGGCAAATCCTAGAACAATGTGGGCCACCCGCTTCAGGTGGTGAATAAGATCATTATCCATTAGGTAGATGTCATCAACATAGGACAGCACCTCATGTTTAATGTTGTGTAAAATGGATATTTCACCTGCTAAAAACAGTTGAGGACTGTTTTATACCCCTGTGCGAGCCGACAATTTTTTGTATGCAAGCCTAATGCGCTGAATGATGTTAAATCCCTGCTTTCAGGCGTTATATTTTGCCAGAAGCCGCCCTTGGAAATATCCAACATCGTTTTGTATTTTTTTGCACACTATATTGTTGATGAATGCTGTGCTATGTGCATTTTGAATAGCAAATGTGTGTGTATGCCTGTTTAAATATCTGTAGTCTAAGACTACACTGTTTGAATGGTCTAGTTTAGCAAAGGGAAATAGATGATTATCCATTGATGATAAACAGGGCTCAACTACACCCTGGTATTTTAACTGTGCAAGAATTTCTCTCACAGGCATTTTAGCCTCATGCCTAATAAGATATTAAGGTTGAGGCTGTGGTTGGGACCTAATTGGTATTATATGGTATGGAGAATCTTTATCTGACCCTAAATTATTGTGATATAGCACAGGGGACTGTGCCAATGCCCAAACAAATGAGTGTGACTATTAATTCCATAGGAACCAGGAGCACGAAAGAAGGCTCAATGATCTCTTACTCCTGCGGGACTTCACAGTCAAATTCTGGTGGCCAATCTCTTTTGGCCAATACAATGTCATAAGTGCCAGTCAGTCGTTTCCAGAATATTACATCAGCTGGGCACTCACTGTCCCCCTTTAATTTATTTCCATTTTATACACCCTATGGGGGGGTGCGCATGTCCTCAGTCTCAACTTCCATGAAGTTGTCAGTTGCTTTCACCTCCAGATGCTCCAGAAGATTCCGGATAACTATTGTGACCTCTGTTGTGCTTTCTAGCAGAGCCAGTGCCTAGTTTCTGTTCTTCAAAAAGACTCTCGGCTTGCGTGACATTTTGTGCAGAAATAGCTGCCACCTCCTTCTTTTTGAATTGGGTTTTTTGTTGTGAAAGTTTCTCTTCTTTTTCAACTGAAACTTCTGCTGAGCATTGTGAATCTTTTTTTGGTTTCACATACTCTCTTAATTGTTCTGACGGCCCACCTCTCTCACTACGTTTATCTGGTGAGCCCTGAAAGGAATGAGATTGGCGTGTATCAATTTTTTGCTATCTATCAGGCATTTTACATTATCCCTAGTTCTTCAATTATAACATTTCTCAGGGGCTGCCAAATGTGGAGATTCTCCACTTTCTTTCTTAAATATTTATTTTATTTTATCCCAGTGTTTTTTAGAACCCTCAGTTGCTTGCTTGGTAGAATCCTTATTGTATCTACCTTGTAATTTTGGTTTACCAGGTCTGACTCCCAAACTATCCCGACTTACATTTGAATAGGTTTCGGCAATAATTTAAGGCAGCTCGCATACTTGATCCTGTGTAGAAACATCCTGGATCTGGATGCACACGGCTAGTGTTACTGCATCCCCTTTAAGGTTACTGAATATTATTGAGGACACTGTAGCAAAATTGCCCTTTAATTGCATCCGCAAATCCAGGGCCGGGGCAGCCTTATAATCATCTTGAATTTGTTTTAATACTTCTGTAAGATTGTCCAGTGTGGATGTATTATGTGCGATAGTGTAGAGCATGGGAAATACCATGCCCCAAGTGTAGCTATCCTCTGTGGGAACCATTTCAAATGACAAGCACATGATGAGAATTTTGTGGGGAAACACAGCTTCCTTGTCTGCCCATTAGATTGAGGTGTTATACGTGTTACACGTGTTACACGTTGCTGGCAGATTTTGTATAAAAATCTGTAAATGTCATGCACTTGAGAAGGGTGAATGTTGTCTCTTTTGAATTAGTTGAGGCATCCAGGGATGGCAAGCATTCTTTCCATTTTGGGATTCACTATAAAGGCTGTAGTCAAGGAATTACATTTACAGATATTTTGTTGTTCATGAATGATGACCACTAGACATCTACCATTTGGAGTGAACCACATATCTGCAGTTATTTGATTCCATGGAGCCTAGCATAGTTTCTATTATAAGTGATAACCTTTCTGAGAATGCAGTGACCTGGCACATTAGATATTGTCCTACTTCTACTACCACAATGATTTCCATTCTAACAAGTCTTACATTTTCTCACTGATGAACTTTTATTTTGACTCTACCTTGATGACCATTTTGGGCCAGCTGGCCGTCTCTGGCCTCCGGGTACAAACATGACACTATGTCACCTTTCTAAAAATTAGCGCTTATGGGCAAACAAAGATTTCTTAATGGATGATCATGATTATTTACAGATTAAGCTTGGCTGTGGGGGTGTTGTATTGTAATCACTCTGACTTCCATCAATTATATTTGATTGCTTGCATTTTTTGTGCATGCTGACATCTCAGGACAACTGTCTGGCTACTTCTACAATGGATATCTACTAAGGCATGGCTGTTTCTGCTACCAATATTATAAGCTTCTCTGTGGCATGGGCAGGTTTAGGGTAGCATAAGTAGTTGGCTAGACTGCTAACCAAAATATGTATTCACGAGTGATGTAGTATTACTTCGGTTGGAGAATCCATTTTTTCTATTCGAGGAGGTAGATAAGAGGATACCACCCACCCAGAACAAAGGGCCCAAATGTTTATGGTCCATCATCAGTTTCAGTGAGTGTACACATATATAGATGTGGAAGCATATCTCCAATGTCTTCCTTCTCTTTGTGTAAGTATCTTGCTGCGAGGGCTCTCCTGGTGCATGGCAATACTGTGCCATTTATGCCGCATTCCTGTACTACACCAACAGCAGGTCTGGAGGAAATCATGTACTCCTAGAGATTATTGTGGCCAATCAAAGTATACTTAGGAAGTGTCACCTTGAAATTTGCCTTTTGTATTCTACAATATCTCTGAATGTACTTACATTACATGCCTATTTTACCTGTTTTTTTATGAGCTCCTGTTATGGGCTAATGTTTCTCTTAATATGCTATTGCAAACAGTGTTTCCTTTACTTTCGTAATTCCACTGCAACATTTTACAATGGGCATTCTAGACTCAAATTCATTTATGATTTTAATCGCGTGAAATCGAAGAAGGGGAGTTTGTTGCTGGGTCTCCTCTCTTTTGTACAAACCTTGCCACATACTTACTGACTTGTCTGTGGAAATGTATATTTATGGGTGATGATCCTGGAACCCAATCTCCGAATGGAGGAAGCTTCACAGTGACCACTGGCTACCTTATTCTGGCTCTCTTGTCAGCGCCTGTCAGCACCACTCCAATTTCATCAGCCTGATTCTGGTTTTAACCTATAGAGTGCTACACTGTGATGAGAAGTAAAGTCATCTCTTTGGTGGTTGATGCAATGGAAGTAGGAAACAAGTAGATGCATGTCAAGTGCTTCCTCTTCAAACTAACAAAAACAGTTATGTGCATGTGCATGTAGGCAGTAGCATAACGTTAAAGTGTACTGTGGAGTGTGAGTAAGAAGAAGTGAGTACACTTTGGGCTAACAGACAGACATCTGAGATATTGGGTATACACCCTTTCACACAAGTGACAGATGAAGGTGATGCATAGGTTTGGTGTTTTAGATGTGGTACAATGGCCTCATTTCTTACGCAAGATAAGTTGTGTAATTTGTGGAAAATAGAGAAATCTATAATTGAAGAATACACAGATTACTTTAAAATTTACATTAATAGTTACAATTGTCATGGTTTACTGAAAATGTGTATGCGTCTTCACTGGAGAGAGACTGTTGTCAAGTAATTGCCAGGAGATAAGTTCACTGCATTTATAAAATGCATAATGCAAATTCACCAACATAACTTTTACCAGTGTTGAGGATATCAAGATTGACATGGAACCAATGGCATAAGATATTTGATAACTATTTGATAGCTTTAGGTGGCACCCAGTTTGATCCAATCAAATATAATGTGATGGTATTCAATAGCTAAGGCACAGAGGTGCAGAGAATAACTGACCATCGACCTGAGCTGGTTCCAACTTCTCCAGTCATGTGACGGGTATTCACAGAGGCAGTAGATAGACTTGAAAACTATTTCAAATATGCTCCCAGCAGACACAGATTATATATATAAAAACAACAGCATAAATCCATTGGCAGGTTTTTGTAGCAGAAATGAGGATTTTAGCATCAACATGTACATTTGATGGAACACTAGATAGGTATTTAAGAAGTCAGCTGGTAGTCATTGTTTTGATAGCAAGACACAATAATGAAAGATTGTGTTGTAGAAACCCTACTCTTGAAAATACTCTAGAGATCTCAGTGGCAAAGAGAGGTCTATGATGGCCTCAAAGGAATTGGCAAAATCATACCGACTTGAGAGATGGGGAGGGTGGCCACAGTTACTTTTAAGACTAAGAGCAATATGTTCTCTGCCAAGGAAATCGATCAGAAAACACTGGAGTGAATAACACTGACCTATGTTATGGATGTGGATCATATAGCTGTGTGGCAGATTATGATTTTTGCCTGGCAGTAGGAAAGACATGCAATGAAAAAGTTTGGACACTTTGCCAAAGTGTGTCATAATATGTAAAAAGTATTTTTAGTTAGCAAACAGCAAACAGAGCATCTGGGTAACAAATGTAAGGAGGACAGAAGGGGGAAGGGAGTAATGCTATTAATTAGGGTAGTAGAGACAGAACCCAAGTGCTTAAACATGATCAAATCACTCTCAACTTATGTTCACCAGTCACCGCTGTGACAGATAGGATATATATTGAAAAATGGTCCATAAAGTGTTATGGCCACCAGATTTTCACAGGTTGACATTTGGTGGTTTTGAAGTAGATATAATGGAGTATTACGAAAGGATGACATACTAAGACATTGAAGTTTTTATTAAAGTTTAAGTAGCCAAGAAAGAAAACAATAATTTAGGACGTGAGGACCAGAGTATTTGCCTTGGCCTAAAAGCCAGGCACCCAGCATTCCCTTTCCTTAGTTGACATCTCTTATCTTCAGTTAAATTCAGTGAAGGAGCCTTTGGATATGCATACAACTATATTTGCGAATAGGCTAAGAGCTATAAAGGGATTTACAAAAAAGGTTGTCCTAAAACCTGATGCTGTTCCATTTGTACATAAGTTATGTAACATTCCATTAAGTGCTATAAGCCATTATAAGAACAACATGAGAAGCTCTGTACAAATAAAGCAATAGAACCAGTAGACTCCTCAAAACAGGGATGAGCTGAAGTTGTTTGTAGATCTAATATTGGTAAGCAAATACATTTTAGTGGATTGTTTCCCTCTATTGAAAATCCAAGAACTGTTGGCACAGTATGGGGAAGCAATGGTATTTTTCTAAGGTGTACCTAAGGGCAGCTTATTATCAGGTGGAGCATAGTGAAGATTTAAGGTCATTAATGGTTACAGTATCCCCTCAATGCCATTCTCCTTAGCGGTTGCAACAGTTGGACCTGGCCCTTTTTGCAGGGCAATGCCCAAATGTTTTGCCTTCATCCTCTGATTTTTTCTGATTTGATGTGGTTGGCTGTAGTACTCTGTGCACCTTACTACTGCTAACCAGTGCTAAAGTGCATATGCTCTCTGTCTAAAATGTATTAATGATTGGTTTTTCCATGATTGGTATATTTGATTTACTAGTAGGTCCCTAGAATAGCGCACCAGGTGTGCCCAGGGCCCGTAAATCAAATGCTACTAGTGGACCTGAAGAACTGATTGTGCCACCCACATGAGTAGCTCTACAAACATGTCTCAGGCCTGCCATTGCAGTGCCTATGTGTACAGTTTTACACTGCCATGTCGACCTGGGAAGTGCACCCACTTGCCAGGTCCAAACCTTCCATTTTACTACATGTAAGTCACCCCTAAAGTAGGTCAAAGGCAGCCCCATGGGTAAGGTGCAGTCTATTTAAAATGTAGGGCATGTACTGGTGTGTTTTAGATGTACTGATAGTGAAATACTGCTATATTCGTTTTTCACTATTGCAAGGCCTATATCTCTCATAGGGCAACATTGGGATTGCTTTGAAATATCTTTTAAATGTAATTTCTTACTATAAACCGATAGAAATGTGGAGTTTGAGGTCTCTGAACTCACAATTTAAAAGTGAATCTTTTGGAGAAGTTGTTTTTTGAAATTCAAAGTTTAAAAATGCCACATTTACAAAGTGGGCATTTTCTTGCTTAACCATTCTGTGCCTCTGCATGTTTGCTGAATACACGTCTGAGTCAGGATGACAGTGGGGCTGTTTGTTTATTCACTCTAGACAGTCACACAAAGGGAGCTGAGGTGTGCCCTGCATATCCTGATGGCTCATCACCAGGCTAATAGGTCTTCCTGAGCTAGAGTGTTGGGAGGAGCTGACACTTGCTCCTGAATCAGGCTGTGCCTGTCCTCACACAATGCAGAGTCCAAACTACCTAGAGTGTTTCTGGGGCTGGGGCAGGGAAAGGCAGGGTCTTGTGCACTACAAAGACTTCTCTTTGAAGTTTGCCTACTTCAAATACAGAAATGAGGATAAGTACTAATTCTGACCCCACATAGATAGAAATCTCCCGGATGGAGGACATTCTGCCAGGAAGAAGAGCTGGATGCCGTAGGAGGGACTGCCACTCTGCCTGTCACTTTGTTGTGCTGGCCTGCTGCTTGCTGTGACCTGAAGGAGAAAATCCAAGTAGTGACACTCCATGGCTGAAATCCGAAGCAGTGCCTCCTGAATTGACACAGCTCTTATTTCACGGTGGTTCCAGCATCACAGGGCGTCTCGATTTTCCATGCATCATCCCTGGACATCAGATTCTCATCAACCCCAGACCGCAAAAAGGAATCAAGGCTGTGGTCTAGAAATAGATGCATGGCCTTTCCTGCAAAGAAAGAATCAACGCATCACCTCCCCTGCTACTAAGGAGCTGTCACATCGCCTCACTTGCGAGGAGAGAATCAACACATCACCTCCCCTGCGCAGTAAGGAACCGACGCATGGCTTCGCTTTTTTGGCACCTCACCTCGTCTGTGACCCGCATCATCTTTGCTTTTGATGCATCTCAGTTACTTTGTGCTAAAAAGATACAACTGTTGATTCCTATCTATTAAGACTCATTTAAACTTTTAAAAAGTGATATCTGTACTTGTGTATATTGGATTTTTGTTGTTTTGGTTTTGTCATACTCAGATCAATATTGACTATTTTTCTTAACTGGTGTAGATTTCTTTTGTAGTGTTTTCACTGTGTTAGTGTGTGTGTGTGCACAAATACTTTACACATTGCCACTGATATAACCCTGACTGCTTGTGTCAAGCTACCAATTGGATAAGCAGGAGCTACCTTAGCTGTGTGGCTCCCTTACCCTGACTAAGGTGAGCGTCCCTGCTTGGACAGGTTGCAAACCACTGCCATCCCATTTCTAACACTGAGGTTTATGAAAACTGTAGAAGTACATTATAAAACCCTGAATACAGTTTTAGAGATTCTGGATTAGTGTAATAAGAGAAAAGAGACACTTTGTTGGGACAAGGTAGAACATTTAGGACATTATGTATCGGGAGAGGGGATTAGGCCAAATAAATATTTTATAGAAGCAATTAGAAAAAGGCATGTACTTATTGATAAAGACAAGTTACAGACATTTATTGGGCCATGTGAATGCTATTATCATTTTATTGATAATCTTGCATTGCATATCAAATCTTTAACAAGCTTAACTGGGAAAATAGATGAAGTATACATGGGGAGATGAAGAAATGGGGCTTTTTAAGACAGGAAAAAAGCGATTATAAATGCACCTTCTTTGGAGCCTATCAAAGAAAATTTCAAAAGTATTATCGCAGTGGATGCTTGTGCAGTGGGACTTGGAGCAGTGGTGAGTTGAGACATTTTTGGTAAAGAGAATATTACGGCATTTGCAATAAGATGATTGTTCAATGCAATTTCAGTACGGTTGTGAAAGAGTCACCAGCATTTTTCTGGACAGTCAACCATACTGTGACATAGTGGGGAAAAGTATTTGGGGTGATCAGACCAGAAGTCCTTAGATATTGTTTAAGCAAACATGGCATGGGCAAAGCAAGTCCAAGCCTTGTCAGGTAACTGTAAAAAATCAAGAATTTAATTTCAAGATGAAACATATACCTGGGGGAAATAACTTGAGGACTACTGCCTGTCAAGATGTCCTCTGAAGTAGACATAGGGTCATTCTCTTGGCATGGAGGCAAAATGGTTTGTTGGGATGTTGGACTGTGTCTTTGTCCCAAAGGTTGTAATAACTCAACAGGGATAGGAACATGAGTGTGATAAGTATGCATTTTTGTCTTCAGTTAAATACATGATTGTGCCTATGTGATTCAGGGAAAACTGTATTGGGAATGAATAGATTAGTTTTTCAAAAGTGAAAGAGGAGTTGAGTCATGGAAGATTAATGATTATCAGAATAACAAATTAGTTCCTATAGTAGAACTGAGGAATTGCTTGATCAATTTTGCTTACTATGGTCGCTTAGTTGCGACTGGCACAGGAAAAACCTAGGGCCCAATTACTATTTTGCCAGTGAGACTGCCAGACCTCTGCGACAGCAGGACCAAGTAATCCGTCGAGCAGCAAGCCCTACCGGCTGCCATATTACGAGTTTCCCTCTGGACTGGCTGTTTCACTGCAGTGGTGACATGACAGCAGTACGTTTCACCCTTCTGTTGGTTCAGTGAATGGACATGCATGCCTCAGAATGTGAATGCAGTCAGTCGGGCGTACTTTAAAATAAATATATATCAGGAGTTGGATATAGGGCAAACTCAACCCAAAACCATTGCAGTACTTAACATATGATGTTCAACATGCGCATCAGTGACAGAACACAAGGGCACACTCACCCTCTGCACAATATTTGGCCGCATTTGCTGCCTTTCTGCCGACTCGCACATAGTGGTGTCCCCACCAGGAAAAGATCAGTGGGAAGGCAGGTCATGATTAGCCCAGTGGAAAGCTTGGTGGGAACACCTCCATGGGCTGCCTGTCCCTCTCGCATTGCAGCCGCAGGAGCAGACGTATCAGCGGTGGTGGTGGTGTCACTGCACAGATCGTAATTGGGTGGTCAGACCACCTAGGAGGTGGCAGACGAACCTCCGACAAGGCAAAAGCGGGACACTTACATCTTCGTAATCAGGCCCTAAGACCGTTTTACTGATGGCAAGGAACAGATTCCAAAAGTGACTTATGTTTTTCTTAATTTGCTATTGTTAAGAGGCATTTCCTTTAATTTGTTTCTTTCCATCACAACATCTTTCACCAGACTCAAATTATTTTATGATTTTGAGGCAGGAGTGACCACTGAAGGGATGTTGTGTGCTGTTTCTTTGCGCTTATGTAATAAACCTTTGCCATACTAACCGACTGATCTATCCAAGGAAGCTTCATTCAACAACTCCACAAAGGGGTAGAGTAACTTTTGCACAGTAATTGCCTATTTCCAGCCAGTACAAAATTTCAAATACATTTTGTAACAGACCAGGATGTTTCCTGCCTTTCACTCTTCTTGGTATTGATAGAGTGTAGTTTAAATATTACATATGCTAAACGTGAAATGCTTATATCAATGATTAATGATGCCGCATAGAAAACGAAAATAATTAGTGTTCTGCTTAAACACGCATCTGAATTTGACTATAATGTGTGTGGTCACAAATATATACGTGAGCTAATAATGATAAGTAAAACTGTTCATGCTATGATTTATATTAACATTCACGATATTGCATTGTATTAAAAATCTCATAGGCCTTAAGTTAGCTTGAGTTGTAGATTCGGATGCCTAGCTCTCATAGTAAAACATTTTCTCTGTTTTCTAGTGTGCTGACTCGCAAAGGGCCATGACCCTGCATTTGTTCCTTTCCTTCGTTTTATGTAACAAACCATATTCCGTTCTCATCCGCATGCTAGCTGCCTTAGTGTGAATTCAAATACAATTTGAAACAAAAGTAGATTAATCTATTGTACAAGGACATTACACCATGGACAAAGGAACTCATGACCCGAGAAGACGTCCCAAGTGGTGAAGAAACCCACCGGATGTGCCACCTCTGAAGACGTCAATTATGAAGACCAATCAAAGTGTTATAAATTATTGTGGTGTGACAATTGGGATTACCTAATGTATAATTTGATAGGTTAAAGATAGTGGGGTATAGTGAATGTCCAATAGAATTTTGGGGGAAGGTATTACAAAAAAGGGATAAAAACTCATGTCACAGAAGGGACGTGAGAACTAGGTAGGGAATGCTATTGATTTCATCCAGAAACTCTGTCACTCTGTTTGGTGACTTTGAGACTTAATAAACCATCCTCACCCTTATACTGCCCTTTACGCTTCTCCTCCTTATGAGGGAAGTGTCCCCTGTCTTTTAGACGAGGTTAGACTGATGGCGATTTGACTGATGTCCTGAAGACGAAGACTGATCCTGTGTGCTGATTTAAGCTTTGGAGGGTAATTATGACAATGTGATTTGTAATTTGTCTATGTGCTTCTCCTTTCTAGAGACCAACTGCTTATTTTTATAGAGGCCATAGCTAGATATTTTTTCTAAATTGGTGTTCTAAATTATTTTGCATGAAGCCCAACATGCTGATGCTAATTGGTGGTTAGGATAGGTAATCTCTCTGACTGACAAATATAGACAAAAAACTGACGTTGCGCTATGCTGAACTGAGACTTAAGTGATATTCTTGTATTCTGATCTATGTTCACGCCGTGCTATGTTCTTATGTTTATGATTCTTGCATTAATGAAATCTTATCACAGTGCCATATTGTGACTATGCTCTTATGCTTCTTGGTTTTGAGATTGACACTTTTGCTAGTAGATTGTAATCAATAGGGAATAAAATTCATAAAATTCTACCAATAGGTGTGGTTATTCATGGCTGAAAGGTCATGGTTGCACCGACAATTTGATTAATGTCTGTAACCAAGGTAAAGTGTATTTTGGTGGTGAATATCGATGACATCATTGATATTTTGCTTGACATATTGATCAGCTACCACGTCCTACGGTGTCTCACCACTGGGTCACAAGATTCATTGGCCTAAAATGAGTCCTAATGTGTATAAAATTGACATAAAGGGATGCGTTAACAGTTCTGGTAGCAGAGCGACGGTTTGGCCCTTGGGGGCCCTAGGACGGAGAATCATTGTTTAATTTGTTTTTCTGTGTTAATGCAAATTGGAGGTATGATGGGTTTCTAAGTTCACCATGACTTTCCCGGGATCTTGGAGCCTGCCCAAGTGAGTTGGGAATGTTCTTGGCGCCATAATGTAAGCGGTTTAGGGTTTTGCGCTTGTTTAGCTTATGCCTTTTGCAGGTGATTGTGAAATTTGTGTGTATTTAGGCCAAGTAAATGTTGTTTTAGGAGGAGTGGGCATACTCCACAGTATG
This sequence comes from Pleurodeles waltl, assembly GCF_031143425.1. Taxonomy (NCBI): domain Eukaryota; kingdom Metazoa; phylum Chordata; class Amphibia; order Caudata; family Salamandridae; genus Pleurodeles; species Pleurodeles waltl. The sequence goes on from NC_090439.1 coordinate 614,166,086, forward strand.
AGAGTAGGGAAGTCGGCGTACTTCATATGAGTGTGGCACTTAATGCTCAAAATTATCCACGTGGTTGGTTGTTATGTACGGACCTGTCGAGGTCTAAGACTCCAGAGTATGTTGACAAGTGTGGGAGACACTTGGGTTTATGTTGTAATTTGCGAGGTTTAATAGGTCAATCGGGCGTGGTTGACAAGTCAAGTTTGAGTAGATGTATGTGTGAAACCTTCGATGGAGATTTGGTAAGTTCTAAAGTGCACTAGGATGAGCCATTGACAAGTCGAGAGTAGAATTTGCGGGTCGAATTCTGCTTGCGTATGCGGGAACTGACAAGGAGAAAGTAGCGGCTGAGGCTTCAAGTGAAATCTCTGTAAAGTTCTGAAGCGAATGTGTTAACGTTCCTGTAGTAAACCGGCAGATTTGTGTTGTCATTTAAGGTGCTTGCAATAATTGCATTAGTTTGTGTGGGTTCGTGTGAGTTCAGTGAAGGAGCGGACGAGTCGCAAGACTTTGTCAGCTGCAGTGTGTGTGAGTGTGACATCAGTGGTGCCGCGCTGAGATAGGTCAGTTGTCGAGAGGGGTCGCGCACGGATTGGCTGCTGTCCGTGAGAGGCAATAGGTTGAGAAAGGTGGGTGAAGAGTGTCCTGGGAACTAAGTCACTTCTGATTAAATACAAAACAAGAGAAAATCGCAAAAACGAATTTTGTTAAAGCATTCAAGAGTGCTCTGAAGGGAGACACATATATTATAGCAACTGATGGGGAGTCTATACCACCCGATGGTACTCCAGCTTATATAGTCATGGAAGAAAAAGGTGTTGCTCCATGTTTATGGATGAAACAGTGGCGCAAACTAACAGAGAAGGAGGGATGTTTAGCGTTTCCGGAATACGGTAAGTTTAAGACGAGGATTCTCGGAAGATTGAGGTGGATGTTAAGTGAACAGAAACCACCTCCGAGGCCAGCTCAGTATGAGGCGTTAGCGGTTTGGGATCTAATGGCTCTTAAACAGAGGCAAGAAAAGTTTCAGAGAAGACTGAGAAGGGCAGAAAAATCTTATGCAGAAGCTAGGTGGGATGATGAGAGCAAAATGTGGAGAAGGGGAATTGTTGATGGATTAAAATTATTCCCAGCAATAACACAGGGAGAAGAAACACAGGGAAAGAAAGCCACCTGTAAAACAGATAAAGACTCAGGCAAATCTAAAGAGAATAAAAGACCTTGGGAATAGGAAGATGATTCAGATGATGAGGAGTTTATGGACAGGTTGTTGCACGATCGCCCACCACCTTATGCGGTGAGCGACAGTGTTCTGAGTACTAGCACGGACCCTGGGAACCAGACGCAGAACAAGGGAGTTGCTGATACGGTACAGACTAGTGATACGGCTTTGATACAAAATGGTGTCAGTGTACCCACTGCACCAGACATACCAATACAGTTGCAACCTCCACCGCAGATACAGAGAATCTACCCAGACGTTCCAGTACTGGAGACTACTACAAATCTGATAGTGCTGCCAGACCCGATATACACGAAACCAAAGTTAATACAGATTGAGTCAACTCCGAAACTACTGTCCCAACCACAGCTACAGCTGATACCAGGGTATAACCCTGTAGCTGGTCAGCCATTAGTACCTGTTCCGGGTACTTTGGAACAGACCTATGGAGTTACTGCTCCACGAAGTCTGGGACCAGGTCAGACACCTGCCGCCATATCATTGCCAATCACCGTCGGTCCACCAGTGCCATTGTATGCCCAGGGTAAAACTGGTGTATCTTATCAGGGAGTGATGACTCAAGACGTGACAAGAGGAGGGTCTATGGGAACCCCACAGATAATGGCACCAGGAGAGCAAGCAGTTGAACAGCCGAAGTATTTAATGGACCTTAGTCCAGTGGGAGCACCCATCGAAGCAATGCGTCAGGCAGGGTTAGGAGTTTTAACTCCACAGACAATGAGTACAAATACCTCACATTCCCCAATGATGCACGCAGGGAACATTTTGTTACAGGGTTTCACAGTTCAACAGCTAAATGAATGGTTAGAAAAGACTTATACTTCACAAAAGGCTGCAGTGGTTACAGTCGAACCAGAAAAAGAAAAACAAGATGAATACCTGAACTTAGTAAGATTAGGGGCAGAAGCTGCTGAGTTAGTGGAAGGTACAATGGCAGTGAATAAATTGGAGTCATACACGGAAGCAGAATTAAGATTCTTATGTCCCAAAATTACCAAAGAAGTAGGCAAAGTACATCAAAGATTAGCAAACCTGGCAGATAAATACAATATTGATATCGGAAATACTAAACATCTGAAAAGAAGTTACTGATTGGATTTTGATTCTAAAGACTTCAAGCACATGAGGTCTGCGGGAATGAAGGCACATTTGAAAGAATTATTGCAAAGTGCACAAATTTGGGGTGCACTGGAGAAATGGGAAGGCAGGTGGGCAAAGAAAAGAGATAAGGAAAAGGGTGACAGTCCAGGATCTAATCAAGCTAAGGCCTCACCCGATCTGGAATCAGTAAAAATATTACCTATGAGAGAGACAGCTGGCGGTGTTTTAGTCCATGTACCGTGGACCAGAGGAGACATCCTATCTTTTACTAATGATTATCCCAGACTAAGAGAGAAACCGATCGAGTGGTATCAACAAACAGACAGGTTTGTGAAACTTGCAAAGTGTCTTTGGGAAGACCTGAATAGCTTGTTTGAGATTATTGTTCCGCCTGATTTGTGGCTTGAATGCAAGAGAGGGGTAGATTGGCCGACAAAGGAGCTGGCAAGAGACAAGGTGACCGGAGCACCCTCTGAAGAGGTGACGAAATATTATCATAAGGTGATTGAGTTTTTTAAACAGAAGGTGTCGCCGAAGGTGACTGATTGGCAGAAAATTGATCGGACCTCTCAAGAGGTTAAGGAATCAATACATGCTTACTATGAAAGGTTGCTAAAGGCATTTCAACATTATAGTGGTACTGAAACAATTGAACCGAAGGACATGAATCATCTTGTATTTAGATTTGTCGAAGGATTGAGACCAGAAGTTAGTCAGATGATTAAGAATCATTTGATTTGTTGGCAAGCAAAGCCGATTGATGAAGTGTTGCAGTATGCGAAATACTGTAGTGATGAGATTGAATTGAAGCAAAAGAAACTGAAAGAGAAAGTGATGGTGATGCAGATAAGGGCTGCACAGGCAGGAATACAGGGAAACGGAGTTCAACAGATGATACAGCAACAACCGCAAATGAATGGTGTGTTTCAGACCCAGCCGAGGGGTCGAGGTCGAGGGTTTGTGAATCGCGGTCCAGACTTGAATACTGTTGTGGTTCAAAACGATGTGCAAGGGGCGAAAAAGATGTCACCATGTCACGCGTGCGGGGGCGTGGGGCACTGGAAACGGGTGTGCCCGAATATGGTGCAGGATGGTGTTGTTCAGCAAAGTGCTAATGTCGGTACATTACAAAATGTACAGGGCCCGAAAATGAAACATCAAAACCCGAATTTTCAGAACAATCTAGTACAAATGCAAGGGGCACAGCCCATGCAACAGATACAAATGCCGCGTTTTCAGTCAGTGCAAATGCAACCAGTACAACAGCAGATTCCTATGGTACCTAGACAGCAAATGCAATTACTGATGGCTCCGATGGGACAGCAACAGGTGATGCTTCCTCAACAGGTCACAGGTCAGGTAACAAATCAAAATAATACAGTACAACAATTCCCATTACGAGGCGAAAATGGAATGAATGAGGAATGGTCAGACGATAGCTCAGACAGTGAGGAATGCAGGCTTGCAGCATCCTTAGAGGTGGACCAGAGAGGCCCATATGTGGAAGGAAAGGTAATGGGTTACAAGGTCTCGTTCCTGGTTGACACAGGAGCCACACGCTCCACAGTTAGAAGTGCAGAGGTTCCAAGATTGCCTCTTTCAGGGCGTACCATAAGAGTGGTTGGAGTAGCAAATCAGTATCTGACAAACCCAATTACAGATCCAGTGCAGGTTGAGATCGGCAACTTTCAGGGGCTACATAGGTTTGTAGTCTGTGACTCGTGTCTGGTATCCCTACTGGGAAGGGACTTACTATGCAAGACAAAATGTTCAATTACCTGTTCCAATGACGGAATTGAAGTGCAGACAAATAGTGACGATGAAGGAGACGAAGGTCAGTTTTTAGAGGAAGAAACAGGGACAACAAATGAAGATTACCCTTTGATTACTCTGTTCCCGATGCATACCTTGATTGATTTACCTGTCGAATTACAGGGAACGGTAACAGAGAAAGTATGGGACCTGACTGGAAAGGAAGTAGGACTAATAAAAGGGGTACAACAAGTTAAAGTCCAGATAAAGTCAAATGCGGTGTTCCCTCAGGTACCACAATATCATATGACACAAGACGTTCTCATCGAAGTGTCACAAATAATTGCAGATTTTCTCAGGCAGGGAGTCCTGAAAGAAGTTTTGAGCAGTCCGTGCAACTCTCCCATAATGGGTTTGAAGAAGCCTTGTGGGAAAGTTCGAATTGTGCAGGATTTGAGAAAAATAAACGAAATTGTGATAAAATGTTGCCCTGTAGTGCCCAATCCAGCAGTAATCATGTTCCAGGTTCCCTGTGATGCTGAATGGTTTACTGTTGTGGACCTATCACAAGCCTTCTTTTCGATACCTCTTCATGAGGATAGCCAATTTTTGTTCAGTTTCAAATTCCTGGATAAGGTGTACAGTTGGTGTAGAATTCCTCAAGGATTTTCTGAATCACCGTCCATCTTCAATCAGATATTGAAAAAGGATTTGGAGTCCCTGGTGCTGCCTTTTAATTCAACTCTTGTGTAGTACATTGACGATTTGCTGAGTGCGTCCAAAACTAGAGACAGTTGTAAATACAATACCATTGCATTGCTGAAGCATCTGGGAAAAAATGGGCATAAGGTATCACCCAGAAAGTTACAATACTGTCAGAAAGAAGTGAAATACTTAGGGCATTTGATCGAAAGAGGGTCCAGGAGAATATCGAAGGAAAGAATAACAGCCATTTTGCAAATGAACCCTCCAGCGACAAAAAGAGATGTCAGGATGTTTTTGGGAATGGTGGGCTACTGTCGCCAGTGGATACCCAACTTCTCGATCATTTTAAAACCATTGATAAGGCTAACAGGCAGAGAGATCAAGGATGAGCCATATACCATAGCTTTGTCTAAGGAAGAACTTGAGTCATTTATGGAGTTAAGAGAATGCATGTGCAGGGCACCAGCATTAGGAATGCCTGATTATACGAAACCTTTTCTGTTGTTCTGTCATGAACGTGATGCTTGTTCTTTGTCTGTCTTACCACAGGTCCATGGAGATGCAAATCACCCTGTAGCATATTTTTCAGCTACCTTGGACCCTGTTACAGCAGCCTTACTGGGTTGTTTGCGCACAGTTGCAGCAGTTGGTCAGAGCCTTACTCAATGTGAAGGCATAGTCATGGGATACCCCCTAGCAGTAATGGTTCCGCATTCAGTTGAAATTCTGTTGACTTGAACTAAAACTCAGCACAAGACAAATGCTCGTCTCACTAGGTATGAGAAAATCATACTGGGATCACCAAATGTCTCACTCAAACGGTGTAACGTATTGAACCCAGCAACCTTACTTCCTGTTGAAAACACTGAAATCAAAAATGAGGAAGAATTTGAACATGACTGTCTTGAGGTAACTGAGCTATGTACCAAACCTCGTCCAGACATTCAGGACACATAGTTGAAAGAAAATTACTGTATCATGTTTGTCGACGGGTCCTAAGAGACTCCTCTGGAATATTAAGAGCTGGTTATGCGGTATGCACTATAGCTGGCATCGTTGAAGCCTCCTGGCTCGAGAGAGTGTTTTCCGCTCAAGTGACAGAATTAATTGCCCTTACTAAGGCATGCCACGCAGCTGTGAATTTGAGAGTCACTATCTATACTGACAGCAGATACGGATTTGGGATTGTACACGATTTTGGCCAACTTTGGTCACAGAGAGGTTTCATGACCTCATCTGGTTCTCCCGTGAAAAATGGTGAGCAAATAAAGGATTTGTTACATGCAATTCAGTGACCTCTTGAAATTGCCATGGTGAAATGCAGTGCTCATATTAGATCACAAGACTTTGTGTCCATGGAAAACGGCTATGCAGATCAAGTCGCAAGCTTTTGCGAATTGAACTGTATATCGTTCAAGGAGCAATGGGAACTATTACCACAAACTGAAAATGACACATGTCTGAACCTTGCATTGCGGGTAGTTGACACATTAGATGAGTTAAAAACATTACAGAGTCGTGCAAGCAAAGAGGAGAAACCGTCTTGGCAAAGAATGCAATGTGTACAAAGGGCTGATGATTTGTGGGTCTCAGAGGAAGGGAATCTAGTCTCGTCAAACAGTCTTCTATCCCAGTTTGCCAGGCTATATCACGGACAGGCTCACCTTGGAAGAGATGCAATGATCAGGTCATTTAAAATCGATTGGTTCAACCCAAAATTCAGACATGCCGCAGAAATTACCTGTCACAGGTGAATAATCTGTCAACAGATGAATGCCGGAAAAGGAACCGTGGTAACTTTGAGCCACATTGGGAGAGCTGGCGGTCCATTCAACAAGATGCAAATGGACTTCATTGAAATGCCTGTCTGTGGAGGATTGAAGTACGTGTTGGTGATTGTGTGTGTTTTCAGTCACTGGATTGAGGCATATCCCACACGCAGGAATGACAGTCTGACAGCTGCACAATTACTACTTAGGGAACTGATACCAAGGTTCGGGTTTCCGGTCTATATAGAGTCAGATAGTGGCAGACACTTCGACAATGAGGTGATTAAACTACTGTGTGCCGCACTTAACATCGAACAAAAGCGGCATTGTAGCTACCGCCCGAAGCATCAGGACTAGCAGAACAAATGAACGGTACTTTGAAATCGAGAATGGCAAAAATGTGCGCAGCTACTAATATGAAATGGCCAGATGCATTACCTTTAGTGCTGATGTCAATGAGAAACACTCCAGACAAGAAAACTGGATTATCCCCCCATGAAATCCTCATGGGTAGAGCTATGAGATTACCAGCAGTACCTGCAAATGCGCTAGTGAATATTACAGATGATATGGTGTTGGATTACTGCAAGGGTTTGGCTGATGTGATTCGCTCTTTCTCCCACCAGGTGGAAGCTAACACATTGCCACCGATTGGCGATCCAGGCCACTCTCTACAAGCTGGTGACTGGGTGGTTGTCAAGAAGCACGTGAGAAAGTTGTGTCTAGAACCACGTTGGAAAGGGCCATATCAAGTAATCTTGACAACTACTACTGCTGTAAGGTGTGCCGGAGTTCCCAATTGGATACATGCCAGTCACACAAAAAAGGTAACGTGTCCTGCGGAAGAGGAACTCGAAGTTTCCGGCACAACAGCCCCAGGAAGAGAAGTGTCAGGGCCAGAAAACAGTCAAGAAGAAACCGAGACTACCGGAGAACAGCCTCGTCCCTCAAGCAGTTAATGAGTTTGAGAGAGGTGACAGAGTGCCTATCTCAGTAGAGGCGGTAGGAGAACTAAATCAAGGAGAGGTTCTCCCAGAAGTAGACGGAACTTGAACACGGTACAGACCCAGAAGAAGAAGAGGAAGAAGAAGAAGGAGAAATAGTAGAGAGAAATCAGAGCGAGCCAGAGCTTTCTGAGCCAGCTGTAGGTCCATCAAGTGAGAACGCCATATCACAAGAGGAGGGTGCTGCCCAACGTCCTGAAAAGACAAATCGAAAGAAGACGCATAAAGGTGATAACTGGCCAGAGAAAATGCTCTTTAAGATAAAAGACACACCAACCGAAACAATAACAGAAGAAAACAATACATCTCGAGTGGAAGACTTAAGTGAAGGAGAACAACAAGGTGAACGAAGGCTGAAAAGAAAAGGAGTCGCAAACAGAAGATATACAGGTCCTGAATGGGCGTATGCTACAACATCTGAATGGCAACAAGAATTCCTACCATTCTGTTTTGATCGAGAAGTACCAGGCCAAAACTACGGTACCTGAACGAATCCAAGGAAAACTTGGTTAAAATTGAAAATCTGAAAACTGAAAGAGAGACTTTATAACTTACCGAAAGTGACACTAGAACCTGATTGACTTTTAAGAAACCTGATTATGACAAGCTGCTAACCTGATTTGACAAAAAGGGGGTCCTGGAGTGAGTGGAGGCGCTGTAAATACACGCAGAAAGCAAGAGAATAGTCTAAATCATCCTCAAGTTGATTGTCGATCTACTGTCTGATTCTATACAGACATGGCTTACAATAGAAGTAGTAACAAGGGAAGTAAAGTGTGTGGTTGGCTAGGACTTATAATAGGTGTTGTGTGTGCAATAATAATTGTAGGAGTGATTGTGGGAATGCCATGGATAGAGAAAGAGACCATTAATGCTACTTCAAAACCTGAAACTACAACACTAACACCGTGGGAGAGATTTGAGCAAGATGCAAGACACTTGCATGAGGAGACTATTCCAAAAGGGGAACTTTCTACTAATGTCTTCTATCGCTTGCTGAATGAATATGTGGAGACCATGGATGCGAAAGAATGTTATGTATGTACTAAGATTCCTTCATCTGTGCAGGAGGGAGTTACTTATCATAGCCTCCCTCTTACTTATGGGATTAGTTGTAGCTTGCTACTAACAAGGTTTTATAATCAAGAGCACGTGCAATACTTTTATTCAAATCTGGATGTTGTGTTTTCTTTTGTGCCTGTGATTGAATTTTTAAATAAATTAGCTAAGGAACATGATATAAAAATAGTTAGAGGATTCTTTGAGCCGATGCTTACATTTGGAACTTCTTATGCACATCGCAATAATTTGACTTGCTTATTATCACCTGTTGAGAAAAGCTTCTTAGATTACACTGATGATAGACGCAAAGCATTGAAGGAAAGATTAGAAAAAGGGTTAGAAAAACGCACGTACTTAAATGATTACGCTTACACTGCAATCAAGACACAAGACAAATTAGCTATAGATGCATTACATGTAGGTAGGCTTTGTATATATAGGCCAAAATCTGAGCAGGACAATTTGCTTGTGGGAACGAGTGAGTGCAGGCATGTGTTTTTGTTTCAGAGTAAATGGACTTTTATGCTGAATGGACAGGATCCAGCGATCCCTGGAATCTAATACATCTGTGGGCTTAATGCTTATTACCGTCTCCCTAACGGAAGGTATGGGACATGTTATTTGGGAATAGTATTCCCAAAGATTTACCAGATTGATGACTTAAAACAAATACCTAAAACGTCTGAATTACAACATCCTAGACAAAAACGAGAATCAGTGGCGACTGTCATCGGTGATATATTCGGAGCTATAATCCCTTCAGTGGGGGTTATCTTGAATTCTATGAAGATTCAAAAGTTGTCTACTATTGTGGATAACATGCTGACAAATTTCACAGGGGCTATACTCCTGATGGATACTGAACTTGCTGCAGAAAGAGCTATGACTCTTCAAAATCGTCTTGCTTTAGACATTCTTTTAGCAAAGAGTGGAGGGGTCTGCAAGATGCTCAACAAGTGTCATTGTTGCTCGTTCATTCCGGATAACAGTAAAAAGATTAGAAGTATGCTTACTAACCTTACTAGAGATAGTACAGATTTGAAGGATTTGAAAGAACTTGGTGTCTGGGAGAAATTTGGAAAGGGAATTGCCAGAGTAGGGAGCTGGTTTACCAACATTTGGAATGGGGTACTTGCAAAAATATTAATGGGTCTATTAATTGTTCTGGTCTGTCTATTAGGATTCTGGGGGGCATGCAAAATAATTAACAAAATCAAGAAAGATTGGACTAAAAGAACCAGAAGAAATGAAGAAAGTGAGAGAGAGAAAATGCTCAATGAAATTTGGGAAAGTTCACATAAAGGGCAAGATGTTGAAATGCGCATTATGCGCAAGGTGAAAAATTAAAAGTGAAAGGCCAAGGGAAATGTTGGTGTGATGACGAGCGTCATCAGAGGAGGGACTGATAGAGCGTAGTTTAAATATTACATATGCTAAACTTGAAATGCTTATATCAATGATTAATGATGCCGCATAGAAAACGAAAATAATTAGTGTTCTGCTTAAACACGCATCTGAATTTGACTATGATGTGTGTGGTCACAAATATATACGTGAGCTAATAATGATAAGTAAAACTGTTCATGCTATGATTTATATTAACATTCACGATATTGCATTGTATTAAAAATCTCATAGGCCTTAAGTTAGCTTGAGTTGTAGATTCAGCTGCCTAGCTCTCATATTAAAACATTTTCTCTGTTTTCCAGTGTGCTGACTCGCAAAGGGCCATGACCCTGCATTTGTTCCTTTCCTTCATTTTATGTAACAAACCCTATTCCGTTCTCATCCGCATGCTAGCTGCCTTAGTGTGAATTCAAATACAATTTGAGACAAAAGTAGATTAATCTATTGTACAAGGACATTACACCCTGGACAAAGGAACTCATGACCCGAGAAGACTTGCCAAGTGGTGAAGAAACCCACCGGATGTGCCAACTCCGAAGACGTCAATTATGAAGACCAATCAAAGTGTTATAAATTATCGTGGGGCGACAATTGGGATTACCTAATGTATAATTTGATAAGTTAAAGATAGTAGGGTATAGTGAATGTCCAATAGAATTTTGGGGGAAGGTATTACGAAAAAGGGATAAAAACTCATGTCACAGAAGGGACGTGAGAACTAGGTAGGGAATGCTATTGATTTTATCCAGAAACTCTGTCACTCTGTTTGGTGACTTTGAGACTTTATAAACCATCCTCACCCTTATACTGCCCTTTACGCTTCTCCTCCTTATGAGGGAAGTGTCCCCTGTCTTTTAGACGAGGTTAGACTGATGGCGATTTGACTGATGTCCTGAAGACGAAGACTGATCCTGTGTGCTGACTTAATCTTTGGAGGGTAATTATGACAATGTGATTTGTAATTTGTCCGTTTGCTTTTCCTTTCTAGTTACCAACTGCTTATTTTTATGGAGGCCATAGCTAGATATTTTTTCTAAATTGGTGTTCTAAATTATTTTGCATGAAGCCCAGCATGCTGATGCCAATTGGTGGTTAGGATAGGTAATCTCTCTGACTGACGAATATAGACAAAAAACTGACGTTGCGCTATGCTGAAATGAGACTTAAGTGATATTCTTGTATTCTGATCTATGTTCACGCCGTGCTATGTTCTTATGTTTATGATTCTTGCATTAATGAAATCTTATCACAGTTGCCATATTGTGACTAAGCTCTTATGCTTCTTGGTTTTGAGATTGACACTTTTGCTAGTAGATTGTAATCAATAGGGAATAAAATTCATAAAATTCTACCAATAGGTGTGGTTATTCATGGTTGAAAGGTCATGGTTGCGCCGACAATTTGATTAATGTCTATAACCAAGGTAAAGTGTATTGTGGTGGTGAATATTGATGACATCATTGATATTTTGCTTGACATATTGATCAGCTACCTCGTCCTACGGTGTCTTACCACTGGGTCACAAGATTCATTGGCCTAAAACGAGTCCTAATGTGTATAAAATTGACATAGAGGGACGTGTTAACAGTTCCAGCCTTTGTTTGAGGTGTTTTATTCAAAGAATTCTAGATGTACTATCAGGAGCTCTCACTTGCTTTTGTGAAGGTCCATCTTTATGAGTCTTTGCAACAAGACCCTCAATCAACAGAATGTTTCTGTACCATTTTTGCAACCTGCACTTCATATTGTTTCACTGTCTGGGCAAAACCTGTTAGGTGTAAATATTTTGCTGTGCTATAACTGATCACAGTTCCTTTTTACACTTTGGTGTCAAAGACCTTAGAGTCACCTGTTTAATTTTTGTAAATGAGGGGGTCCCAAAGCATATTGTTGCAACGGAAATGGATCTTGGCACATGTTTGCAAGGGTGAATGTAACCAAAACCGGGTTGTGGGTATTACAGTGACCGTCGATCATCAACCTTTCCTAAAATGGACTTCTATCTCAGTTACACACATTAATGATATTTAATTATCCATAATTTAAAATTATATGACATCTGGCAGCAAATGCTTTTTTGGGTCACCTAGAATGACATTTGCAAACAATATTGAAAATTAAAACAATGCAACATATAAAGGATGATTCACCAAGGCAACACTTTTGAGTAATTTGCACTTTTGAGTAAGTTTACTGCTTTTGATTACTTACAAAATCTAAGTGTAAGTTACTACAAAAGAAATAAAACAACAGTACATCCAGCATCACACATGGCCAACCAATTGGACTGCAATATTTTCTTATAGAAAATAATGGGACTAAGGAATTAAAATAAAACCCATAGCAAATAATTTTACAGTAAAAATAAATAAATAATTTAAAATAGTTAACAATATAAATAAATATAATTTAATTGCATTAAGTATAACATATTTTAGTGTAAAATGTTGAACTTAAACACTAATGTAATACCTTTTTATTAAAATATAACTAAATGAATTTTTATTAATTCTATACATTATTTTTCAAAATTGTGCATGCACAATACATTTATTTTTAGGGGGATTTGTTTTTTTAGTTTAAGCAACAGAAAAATATTTTTAATTTGATATAATATATTTCTTTCAAAATTAAGCTAATTGTACTATGATATTGATTAAAATGTAGTTCTACATTTAAAATAAAAATATAACATGGATTTACATTCATATTTAATAATACAATAAATAATATTTAATATCAAAGTCTATTTAACATTTACTTTCAAGTTAAATAATTGTTTAAAAATGTTCCTATACTTCATCATAGTGAGAGACCACAGTTAGGGTGGAGAAAACCTGAAAGGAGTCCAGAATAAGTGGCCACCATACTAAAAACATGAAAACTAACATTTTCCCACATATTAATAGCCGAAGAGCTTCAATATCTTTGTAGGAGAATAGTCGATGGTGCAGTTCTTGGCACCATTTCAAAATGGTTACATAAAGGACTAATACCGCCAATTGAGTGTTGTTTCTGCTACACTCGCACATCTGCACAGAGCAATCAGGAACTGAGGGCCAGGACAGAAAAGAAACAACGCCCTAAGTACCTGATGCATTCTGCAGCACACGTAGGAATAGCAAAAGGAAATAAATGATTGTTTATGTGCAGAAAGGTGACCCTTTCTGCACACAAACAATCATTCAAAAATGACGATTGTGCATTACACATAGAAGTGCCAAATCACCATTGTAAATTGTTTATGTGCAGGAATGAACACTTTCCCGCTCATAAACAATGAATCCCCTCAATGCAGACACCCTTCCACTATGGTGCAAAGGTGCCTGCGTTGGCAGCTAAATTTTGCGCTGGTGCAGGGGGAAACACAGGGTTGTGCTGTATTTTAGTTAATACAGCGCATCTCTGCATTTCTAAAGTGACGCGGCGCTGCAAATTGTGACGCAGCACCACCCTGCCCCACTTTTTAGTAAGTCTGACCCTATAAGTGCTATTCACAAACAAAAGTGTGGAAATATCTACTTTCCCCGCTCCTATCTTTTCTATGCAGAGATTTCCACCCTATGTGCAGAGATGTCCACACCCATATGCATACGTTTTTACATTAAGGCCCTAATTACGTGTTTGACGGACAAGAAAGCCAGTCCATCAAACTCTCAACAGGGTGGTTGCAGTGTCAGTGACGACCTCTCCGCCAGACCTATTAGGAGTTTCCGTTAGACCTAGGGCCAGAAACCCCAGTTTCCACCCATTGGCCTAGCTGGAAAAAGGCAGCAGCATTGTCTCCGGCTCGAAATTGAGCCATTGGCCATGCTGTTGCTGGCAGGGTGCACCAGCACACTTGCCCCTTGCTGTATTCACTGTCTGCATAGCAGACAGTGAACACTACGATGATACTGGGCAGGGGGACCCCTGCACTGCTCATGCTGAGTGCATGGCCAGTGCAAGGGCCCCGTGACTGCCTGAACCTGTTCTCTGCCAGCCTTTTCATGGCAGTGAAACCGCCATAAAAAGGCTTGCGGAGAACGAGGTCGTATTCCGCAAAGCTGCGCTGCATGCATCGCTGGCCTGGAGGATTAGGATCTCTACCTGCCGTCAACCTGTCAGGATCACCAATCCCGGCGGAAATGACAGAACCTTGGCAGTCTGACTGCCAGGGTCTTAATGTAGCAGCCACAGCAGAGGTGGTCCTGACCACCACAGAGGGGCTGGCAGTCTAAAGACCGCCAGCCTCATAATGAGGCCCTAAGTGTAGGAGAGACAGAGGAGTGGCTGGATGGGGAATACTTACCACTAAATGGGAGGGTGTTCTGAAAGAGTAAAGAGGGTTTAAGTGAGGGACAAACACCCACTCGCAAGGAGTAAGCCCACTGCTACTCATAAACTGCACTTCTAATTCTACTGCTGCCCAAAAGTACCCAAAATAGTAGTAAATGTCCTTCAGCTTAGCCTTGGAGTAAATCCATCACCACACAAGGCCAGTTACAAATAGTGACTGGCAGATTTCTATAAAAATATGGGAGCCACCTAAGACAATAAAAATAAATTGAAAAATAAAGGAACTTTATTTTTTGTAAGATCCGTCATTTTTAAGCAAATCCTGTTGAATTTTATAACAAGGCTTAGTTTCTTTTTTAAGAACTATTTTATTTTCTTTAAAGCTAAACCTCTTGAATTTTGAACGCATACAGGTGAAACAAACTGCAACACCAATCAATCACTTCCAGAATGACCACATAAGATATTAACTCACAAATGAAACATCTTTTCTACCTTGACTATGTTAGTGAATGTATTTGTTGCTTTGGCTCAGATTTTGAGGAATAATTATTTGAGGTGGAGACAAAAGGTTTCAAGGCAAAGGAACAACAACTTTGGGCTATTCATGTGGGTGGCACAATCAGTGTTGCAGGGCCGCTAGTAGCATTTGATTTACAGACCCTTAGCACCTCTAGTGCACTTTACTAGGGACTTACTAGTAAATCAAATATGCGATCATAGAAAAGCCAATTACACATACAGTTTACACAGAGAGCACTTGCACTTTAGCACTGGTCAGCAGTGGCAAAGTGCCCAGAGTACCAAAACCAGCAAAAACGAAGTCCAGCATACAGTAAAAAAATACAGGAAGCAGAGGCAAAAAGACAGGGGGAAATCACACCAACTATGCCAGGTCTAACAGAGTAGGAGCTTGTTTCACCTACAGCCACACCCAGTATATCTATGTCTATGTTCAAATACTGAGGGCCCTCCATTTGATTGCCACGGGATTCTCCTAGAGGGTCAGCTCTGACAATGTGGGAATCTCACAGGCAAACCAGGTTCAATGCTTGCATCAGGTACGTACATGCATCAACAGAAGAGTGCACTAGTTTATCACCATGGCACAGTCACTTGTGAAAAGGCAAAGGGTGGCAAGGGAATTTTATGCCTTCATCCACTTCCCTCCTGTGGTAAGTGCCATTTACTGGACCCATTTGGCACTTTAGCCAACTCACCACATCAAACACCTTTACTGTAATGGAAACACCTGGCACTCCATCAACGTGCAAGCTGTTTGCTATGCCATATGCCATTTAACTGACATGTATGCTGTCATTCCTGGAAGCACAAATGACACCTACAGCTTTTATCAGTCACCTCCTGCACATTGCTTGGTTGCTGCGGATTTTGTTGCCATGTGGCTCATTGTTCAGAACATCTCACACTGGGGCTGCATGTGCATCTGGGGGTGGGATCTCAAACATGTTAATCTATGTAGACTTGATACTTTACACCACAATGTTTGGCGACTCCAAATCCCAGGATTCCCTGCTTTGCCTGCTGCTGGAGGGGAAAGGAGGCTGGCCCACAATCAAGTAGCACTATTTAGCCATCAAAGCTGCCTGCTGTGCAGGAAAGAGACCGCCACATTTGGGGACACCTAGGCCCAGGATTCTGTGCTTTGCAGCTGGTGGGGGAAGGATCTGGGCCCACAATCTTTTAGTGCTATTAAGCGCTCAAAGCTGCCCTGCTGTGCTGGACAGAGTCCACGATGTTTGGGATCTCCAAGTACCAAAACTCCCTGCTTTGCCTGCTGCTGGTAGGAGGAGACTGGCCCACAATCATCTAGTAGTATTTAGTGCTCAAATCTCCTCTACTCCCATGTGGGACATGCCTGGGCAGAGCCCAGGTCAAGAGTAGGACTGTCATTACCCATCTGTGACAGAAACAGGCAGGGCCACCCCCTCTTGTCCCTACTATAGTGGGCCTGCTGATTCTATTAACCGCAGCTCATTTTTGGTCCCCAGCTCTCAAAGTTGTTATTACCGAATTATGGACATAAGGTACACCTGTTTAAATTTGCCTTGTTTTTCAAATTCACGATGCGATCAGCCTCCTAGAGGGATTGTTTTTATTAACATGGATAAAATAAAGGCTACTGAGAATCCTGCTGGGGTGGTTGCTCCAAACAAATCTACTAAATAAAATAAGGAGAATTCTCCCTTTGGATACATAGATCTTCTTATAGAGGAGGTAGAATCAATCCTTAAAAATAAAATGTTCTAATAATCCTTCGTAGAGGAGAAAGTGAGGGGGGTTGTTGCCCGTGTCTTCTGCAACAGGCAAAAGTCAAAGTTATCTATAAATTCCCCCAATTTGGATCATTGGCCTTATAGTTGGTACCATACGTTTCAACTTGCCAGAGTAATGTTTCTGGATGCTTTAAATATGCCATCTCTACTATGGTCATACAGGTTTCCTTGGGTAGTATAAGTGTTTTTGAATCAGTATTTGAGTTCTAGCATAGTGATCTCTAATGTATTCATCTTGATACCTAGCAGGGTTTCCTATTATGGTGGCCAGTCGGTCAGCCCCTGCTTGATTCGATTCCTCTTGCAGGAGACATTGGCAATAACCCCCCTCACTTCGGAGATCATTTTGAAAGCTACTATATTTCAGCTCAAAATTCCAATGAAGGTCAGGCCTCTGGTGGTTTATGTACTTGGTTTAAAACTAACTTGGCTCTTAACACGGATCTGCCTCAAGTTCAGAAACGTCTCCTGATTAATGTATACATTAGAATCACTAATAAGTCTGCTGAATCTCAAACACTGCAGGTTCTAGTTGATTTTGTAAACATTGACTACATATTCTTGTACCTAGGATTGTGGGTTGAAATTATTGAAATGAGAGTGCTCCAATCTTTTGATTCTTTACCTTAATGGCTTTCCGTTTGACATGCCACATGATCCCTCTCAAAAAGAAATAGCTGATTTGACAATTTCCAATACAAGAAGGAACGTAAATTGGGAACAGGTATCTACATTTCTATCTGCTATTGCAGCTATGTATAGGAGTCTTGTTACTGTTATCCACTCTTTTGGTCAAAATATAAAGAATGCACGTACACTTCTGACCACTAATGCTACATATTCCATACCATCCTCTTTAGATGGAACTATTTCACCTGGAAATGGTTCTGTCAGGCCTATAAGCACATGCCCTCTCATATTCTCAATCACTGATACTTAGGTGGATGTGTGCTGCCAGAGAGCTGGGAAGGCACCTGGTTTAGGTAGAATTCCTGCTGGTTTATATAACACGAAGTCCTTGGTTTGGGTTCCTTATATTAATGCCCTCTCCAATGCTATTTCTGCAGGAGCACCTGTTCCAAGTACTTAAAAAGGTATGGCAATCATCCCAATCCACAAGAAGGATTGTTGTAGTATGCCTGGTAACTATTGTCCAATCAGCTTAATTCACAGCTTACAAAAGATCTACTGCAAACAAGTCGTGGATAAATTATCCACCTGGATGTTAGAAAATGTTATTCTTAGTGATTTCCAGGCCAACGTTATACAAGGACAAGCACAGTGGCCAAGGTATTCTGCTTTCTTATGCTCAGGTGGAAGACCGTGGATATCAATCGGGGCAGCCTACATAGCTTTTGTTGAACTAAAGGCTAGCCTTCAATCTGGTCCCAAGAGAGAAGCTCTAGGAGATTCTGAAGGAGTTGGGTGTTCCATCTGTACTACCGTAGTTAATAATATGCCTGTCTACAAATAACTTTGACCAGGTGCACTGGGCCCAAATGGAGAGCTAATCAAGACCATTCCAATCAATAAAAGCATGCGGCAGGGATTTGTCTTAGCCCACACCCTTTTCTTTCTGTTTATAAATGTTTGTGTTGAATACTTGAAAAAGTGTGCAAATGATTCTTCATATATGTCAGGTTTGAAAACTCCTGTATTATTGTTTGTGGACACACACATCTGGCATCCGGTTCATCCATAGGGCTCCAGATCCTCCTAGAGAGATTTACCTCCTATTAGCACCATCAATGGTCCAGAGATAAATGCACTTAAAGTGTATGGTTTCAAATCTACACACGTTCTTTAGGGGTGCGCTGACACTAGGGGAAACATTACTGGAGAGAGGATTGGAATATGACTGAGGTGCTAGGCTTTGAGACTGCAAGTTTTTTCCTCTCAAATTACAAAGAGTACTTTTTTACTGAAATACAAAGCAGCTGCTATTATGAGGTTCACCAGCCGGTCTGTTTTTTACTCAGCATCTCCCGTCCTAGAAATGTTTAGAGATCATGCCCCTAGCACTGGTCCAAATTGGAGGAGCATTGTAATGTGGACACTCTGCGAGTGGCTGGAAACAACTTTAGAAAGATCTTTATTGAGACTCCTGTGAAGCTCCCTGTTAACACCATTGAGAACTGAATTAGCTTTATAACCAATAGTTGGAAAAGTTAAACTAAATATATATCATGCAATAGTTCTGTATATAGTCCGCTGTAGAACCCGAACCCGACATTAAAGACTTGAGGAATATCTTAGAAAGTCCTGTTGCGCCTATAACACCATGCCTGGGAGATAGTAAGAGTTCTTTATCTGGATTAGGATGAGTGTTTATTGGTAAAACACCTCCTCCATCACTCTCAATCAACTAAAATCTGCGTAAGAAAGATTCTGGTTATGAGAATGGGCGAAATTCCATATGATCACACCAATGTGAAGTCCGAAATATGACTTTTTGTTAACGAAATATGAACCAAAATTTGAAGAATTACTCTACTACATTTCACCCATTTCATCTATAAGTCTGTATCTTAAACTGAGGTTAGTTCTTTTATAAATAGATGGCAGACAAAATGCACTAATTCTGGACAGTGACGAGTGTGCCAGACTCCATGGGGGAGGGGCTGAATCTGCCTTCAAGCAGATTGGAAAACGGAGGACAGCTATTGTTTTTTTATTTGGCCAATACAAGGCAAAGGACTCCATGGATTGAACCAGTATGGGTGTAAGACATTACCACGAAGCCCTTAGAATTTTTAAATACAAGACTATTCCCTTGTGGTGTTTTCAGTCTCAAAATACCTAAAAGCAGTTTGGCATGTGAGATCTAGACTCATGACAACTACCAGATAAGGAAACTAGGAGGTTACTTGTGTGTTCTTAGAGCTATAAAGAACTACTGTTTTGTACTTTGTTTTGTTAACTGGTAAGAAATAAAGGGCCTGTTGCAATGATGTGTGGAACTGCAGAGCACCCATCTTATCCTTTAGTACAATTTATGTTCTTGACCTTCTTTCTCCTTTCTATTTTGCCTTATCTAGAGCCGAACACTTTTTTGATTTGTTAATATGGCTTTTTATTATACACTGATAAACTGGGTTTGTAGTAGCCTTGAGCTTTGTTTTAACTATTTTAACTGATCGAGCCCTTTTAAATAATTTGTAACCATGAATTTTGGATCAGATGATGGGCGTGTTTTTTATTATTATTTGTAGTTTCACAATTAAAGCCATTACAACAATAAGAAATAGCTGCATTGACATGTGAAGTACAATCATTATTATGGAATCAATTTGGTGCTGTCTGGGGAAGTAAACATGCAATCACACTGCAATTCATACAGAGCATGGGGGACAACGGTAAAACATATACGGCAAGAGCTCATCACAATAAAGGTAAAGCCATAAGCACATTAATAGGTCAAGTAGATTGTTAGGGATTCGGGACGATGAGTCCAAAGGCTGCGTGAGCAGATTCTCCCGAAATTGCCCCCAAATGTATCTGAGCCTCCTAGAGTGGGGGAGCTTAAAACAGTACAATTCTAATTGTTCTTGACAGAACGCCATATCTATCAGCCAGTCTTGAGTGGAGAACAACCACCCTTGAACCCACACTCAGGTCACTCTGCGTTTAGTGAAGAGCAACACCAGGGCAAGACACTTTTTATTATCATCTTGCATTTCCATTGGCAGGCATAAGAGCGCCAATCCCAGTGATCGGGGAAGGCAATAACATATAGTATCTGAAAGGATGGCGAAGACAGCCATCCAGTAAGCTGAAACTGGAGGACAAGACAAGGCAAAGTGCATAAATTCAGCCCCTCCCCCATGGAGTCTGGCACACTCGTCAGTCGTATGCATCTTATAAGTATACAGCTTATACAGTGTGTAATAGGAAGGGCACCTAGAATTATGGGGCAGGAGAAGGCCAAATTATGCGACAGGGTTGAGGAAATTATGGGGCAAGAAAAGGCAAATTATGCGGCACAAAGAGGCATATTACTTAATTATTTTGTCGCTTTTAACCCTAATAACACTGTCTGGGCATTGGTTGCACCTCATTAGGGTCATTTTAACACCCAGATATAGCAATAAGCAACAAAAGGTTGACACGTCCAGCTTGGCAAATTACCTTTTGCTGTACAGCAACACTGCATTTTTAGTAATTTTTGGACCAGATCGAGCAAGTTTAGCAGTGTGTTGGTGCTGGTAGTCAATCTCTGACAAAATTGCTCATCAGAAAAAAGACCATCCATCTCCACCACCCCCCAAAGTGACACCCTCTGGGCCACCAATCTCTCCTGTAGTATGGAATGCAACAAGGAGTGTTCTATTGACTGTGTCAAGAGCGGACTGGGATCCTCAGGAACAACACCCTCCCAGAATCCCACCTTTTAGCAACTTTGTCTCTGCCTTTTATATAAACCACAGAAAAAGGTGAGTAGCTAAACGGGGGAAGGGTACTAGAAAGAGTCAGTTGGGAAGGAGATCTACAAAAGAAGCAACACAGATCAAGTAAATAGAGGGGGTTATGGGACACAGTTGAAAATCAATAACGCTCCAAAACTCTGGTCATCAATAAGACTGCACTTCAGAATCTAAATAAATGCACAAGGGGTATCATACATTGCCCGCAGAAACATAGTTGTTCCCCTCTGGCTCCTTGATACAACATCTCAAGGGGATGAAATAGCTTGAAACATGAATTTCCCACAGCATATCATTGGAGCTTCTCTCTTATCTTTAGAATAAAGAGAACCTGTTAAGTAATGTTGCCAAGAACTAAAATGCAAAGGAGTCGCAGGGATGATTAGTTCAAAAGGACCCTACACGGCTGCACACCTAGCCAACAGGTATCTCAAATGCAGCATGCCAGGTAATACTTCACACACCACAGTTATGTGAGGAATTCCACAAAATGAGTACAATAAATTCTCTTATCTTACTGGCCATCATCATCCAATTATTCATAGAGAATCTAAAAATACATGTGCCAAAGTCTATGGGGGGTATTGGCCCTGAGGACCCCTGCAAGAATATTGGAAGGCTGATGCCAACAAAGAACATGTGAGATGCATGACACGCGAGGTGGCTGCTAGAGGAAACAAACAATATTGCCGCCCAACCTCAGGGGTAAGAAGAGGTCTTCACTCTTGTTAGCTCATCAGACCTTAATAAGTAAACTTAAAAGGGGACTCGAATAGGTCGATGAACCTTTTGACTCGTTTAAAAAGTTCTCACCATAGCTCGAGTACATGAACCAATAATCAATACACAATAGTCAATAATCATTAGTAATCAATAAAATCAATAATCAATGAAGTCAGCAAATGTCACACTCCATGACCTTTCAGTCATGAATAACCACACCTTTAATAAAAGTTTAGTAAGTTTATTTCCCTTATGTTAACAATACTAAGTCATGTAGATTAATCTCAAAACCAATGGAAACACACATGTGAACAATACTAGTTATCCAAAATGGTAGAATAAACTCAATTTAATTAAAGCTTAGATCATAACACATTCCAGACCGACAGTGCAAATCCATTAGCAAAGTTAGCTGCAACAAAGTTAACCTTCATTAGAACTTCAGCAAGATAACTCGTCAATCATTAGTCCCAATAATTTGTCAGTCAGTTTTGAAAGTCATTAACTAACGTCAAATTAGCATCAGCATGTTGGGCTTCATGCAAAACTAATTTAGAACACAAATTTAGAAAAGCATCTAACTGTGGATCTATCAAAACAGCTCAGTTGGTACCTAGAAAGAAAAGGGCTAAAATGTATACCAGTCACAATTCGCCATATTTACCTATCCACGGTATGGGTCAGCAAGCAGAATAAGTCTTCGTCCTCAGGTCATCAATCGATCAGCAAGCATCAGGCTCTCAGTCAGAGAGTATGAGCCCAATGACAGAATCTCAAGTCTCTTCGAAAGTCTCTTCTTCTCTCCAACATCACAGTAATTCTCAAATCTAATAATCTCTCTCTCTCTCCAGTCTGGCGTCTAAAAGAATTCTCCTATGTCGCCATATTATATCAAAGCCACCTAAACTATCCCCTAATTCTCTATTGGTTAGTCAATCGTATGTTTATACTTTATCCAATAATATTTCTATACCAAATCTATGAATTCTAATATTTTGCTCGTCACATGAAGTTGATTGGTCTACATTACAATGTCCTCATCATCTGGCTCCTCAGGTAACAATATTGTTGCATTCCCTCTCCAGTCAGTGTCTTCATTGTTCTCGTCCTTAGAATGTACATCTCACACACATTACACAAACTTTGTTACACTAATAGGAACATCATCTTCTAGCACTCGGTTCTCATGAAAAGCTTCTATTAAGCACTTTTAACAAGACAATGGACATTTCAGAATTAGTTCATTCTGTCGGCATTTTTTTTAATTAAATGCTAAGAAATACTGCTTCTGCATGAGGCCTGGCAACTAGGCCAAGACACTCACTAAGTTAAGGCCTACAATTAATAAAGCTAGAGCACACTTCATAACCCTTAATATGACAGATTACTACATTTATCTAGTACATTTTCAATATTTCATATGTATTAATCATTAATTAGTACATTTCATGAACACTGGTGGCCATTCTTCAAGGTCACATTTTCAAACGTGTGCATTATTTCTCTATGTTATTCATTTTCTATAAAATTCATTATTCAAAATACATAAAAACTCATTAAAATATTTCAAATTAAGACACCTGCTTCCGCACTCTTGATGGGCGACTGAGTCTCATACCCTCGGCTGGCTGTTGGGACACCAACCACCAGTGAGGATAATGGGACTGATAATCGGCAGCAAGCCGTCCAATGCAAGAGGGAAAGCACTGCCAATTCTAATGGACTCATGAGCGTTCCCAGAAAGAGAATCGGTCGGCAGTTGCAAACTCGAGCCGTCACATTGCAGCAGCAGGATAAGCGGAACTATAGAATAGCAGGCATGGCCGGCTCCGCGATTCAGTCCTTTATCCCATTGTGGACCAATCACAATAGGGCAATGGTCGATCAGAAAGTCTTTATGGTTACTCCTGTAATTGGGGGGGCCATCTTGAAATGGTCCTGAAAACATTATTTCTCCCAGCAGGTCACCATTTGTGTCTTACTATGGCTGTGTCTTTCCACGTACTGCTATGCCAGTTCTACAGGGAATAAGAGAGAATGTAGTACTGAACGCGGTATGGGCCATAAAGACATGTTTCTTGACAGTATTCCCCCTTCTAATCCTATACCGCTTGGGCACATGTGTTTGTTGTGCCAGATTATGTGGTGCTTTAAGAAAATGGGCTTGTTCCCACAAATCATTTTCTGGTCCATAACCAGCCCATGAAACTAAGTACCATACATGTCCCCTTTTTACCTGCATATTCTTGATCGTTTTGATCTGATATTCTGGTATTCTGTTGACTAATATGGGAGGTGGACGAGGTCTTGCTCTGCAAGAAGCAGGTTTTAAAAGGGACATATGTAAAACAGGATACATCTTCATCAGTCAAGGTCATTGTAATTTGTAGCAGACCAGCTTGACTTACTGGATGATTTTAAATGGCCCAATAATCTTTGGTCGGAGTTTTTGTTGCACTTTAAATTTCAGATTCTTGGTTGACAGCCAAACCCATTCACCTGCCTTTTACATAGGTCCTCGCTGTCTTTGTCGATCTTGAAAGAATTTATATTTCTTTCTGGCAGCAATTACATGTTTCTTTACCTTTCCATCCATTTTAGTCAACTCCTGTATATTCTTAGTTACAGAAGAAACGTTATTTTCACTTGGAGGAAACAACAGGGGTAAATAGTGTGGATGATAATCATAGTTGGCATAAAACAGAAAGAAGCATGTGGAGGTGTGGGGAACCACATTATAGGAAAAGTCAGCTAGCCAAAGCTTCTCTTTCCATATCCTAGGGTTATCTTGTACATAACAACAGAAGCACTGTTTAATACCTTGATTGACAGGTTCAGTTTGGCCATCACTGTGAGGAATTGAAACTTGTAGATAACCATGGTTGCACTCTCAGTTGGGCACCCCAAACCTACCAAATTGTAAAGTAAATTGAGTGTCTCAATCAAATTTATTGTTTTAGGAAGACCATTTAACCATCTACTAGCAATTGTGCTACTTGAGGATCTGCCGGAATACCCCTGCATGCGATGAAGTGAAAGAATTTAGACAACCTGTCAACTACCACCCTAACGGTGTCATATTGCTTGCAGGAGGGTAGTCCTACAATAAAGTATAATGAGATGTCCTCCCACATTCTTTTGGGCATACTTAAAGGGAAAAGAAGTCCCCTAGGCTGTGAGTGGTCTGCTTTGGCTTGACCACAAACGTCACATTGAGCTCCATATTGTTTTACATCATGAGAAAGCGTGGAACACCAGAAATGTCGTTTTACAATCTCTAGGGTCTTTGTGATCCTGGATGTCCTAATAATGGGGAATCATGACACCATTTAGTGGCTTGTAGTTGTAATGGCTGAGTGGGGACATGTATCTGAGAACCGTGGAAAGGCTGACATTCGTGAGTTTTCTTATATGGACCTTGAGCCACCCATTTTACTAGAGCAGTCAGGGATACAGCTTGTTGGATTTCATCCAAAAAGGTTTGGACTATATATGTGCCTATAATGTGATGTGAGTGGAGGATGAGAGGTGACATGCTAGGTTAAATTGGGTCAGCTGTTTCTAAATATTTAGAAAAAGAATCAGCCTTCCTATTTCCAGCCTCAGGTCTATATTTAACTACAAATTTTAATTCTGAAAGGAACGAGGAGCAGCGTAACTGACGGGGTGTTAAGGCTCTAGCAGATTTTAAAAACTGTAAGTTTCTATGATCTGTAGAAACCGTCATGGGAAATCCAACATCTAACAAATAGTGTCTCCACTCTTTAAATGCAGTTTGTATAACTAAAAGTTATGTTTTGGAAATGGTATAATGTATTTTTACAGTATTGAATTTCTGGGCTATTGGGTGTAATTGATTAGTGTCTGAGTTTCTTTGTGATAGAATTGCTCCTACGGCTTCATTTGAGGCATCAGCTTCTACTATGAATGGTTTTGTTATATCAAGATGAGTCAACACCAGTGCTGAGGTGAAAGCCTGATTTAATTCATTAAATGTGGTATCCACTTTGACTGACCAAATAAAACTGGTGTTCTTTCTCAATAATTGGTGTCACTATGCCTGAAAAATGGGGGATAAAGCAACAGAAAAACTTGCAAAACCTAAGAAACTCTGCACTTCTGAGGTGTAGGCCACACTTTCACTGCTTGTATTTGTCATTCAGACATTAGTAGTCCTTTAGGTGATATAATAAACCCTAATAACTCCACTTCATTGATGTGAAATTCACATTTCAACAGTTTGCAATACACGCCATATTGTCTAAGAGTATGTAGCATTTACTTGACATGAGCCAGGTGTTCCTCTGTCTGAGAATAAATTAATATACCATCAATGTACACTGTGGTCCAAATAGTCTTTCGAAACATCATTCACGAAATACTGAAACGTGGCGTGAGTGTTACAAAGCCCAAAGAGCATCACGCAATACTCGAACAATACCTAATTGGGTCAGCAGGCAGTTTTCCACTCAGCTCCCACTCTGTTACGAACCAAATGATAGGCTCCTCATAGGTGTAGCCAAGTTTATACGTGGTCAGAGACCTAACTTGGTCTAAAAGGACAGGAACGAGAGGGAGAGCATGATAGTTCTTCATGGTGATGTTGGTCAATTCCCTGTAATCAATGCAAGCTTGCAAGTCTCCATTTCCTTTTGATATGAAAAACAGGGGTGAGGTAGCTGGGGACCTTGATGGGCTTATGAAACTGTTTGCCAAATATCTGTCTAAATGCTATTTGAGATATTGATTTTCTTTCTCAGTAAGGGCATAAATATGGTTACAAGGAATCTTATCCCTTGGTACCAGGTCAATGTGGCAATCGTAGGGTCTATGCGGGGGAAGTTTCAGCCTTAGTCTGACTAAACACATCCAGAAACATCTGATATTGTTGTGGCAAGACTGTCTCCTTTTCTGCTGCTGTGGCTATAGTATGATGTAAATGCGTACCTCGCTGATGTTTGTGAGGTTTCAGACTACAAATCTGATGACAAATTGATGACAAAAAGACAGCAGATCTTTTCCCCCAATCTATAGTTGTGTTATGAAGCGTTAACCATGGGATTCCTTGAACATGTTTAAACTGGGGGACATCAATTATGTCGAAATAGATTTATTCCAGATGGTGCATGTCTGAACCTACACAATGCAACATTACTAAGGCCATTTGTTTAGTGATGGAGACAGAAGTTAAATAAGTCCCATCCTTAGCTCATACTGCTTCAGGGCACGGTTTTCAGCAAGTTGGAAGTTATATATGTTTCACATATTTGATGTCTATGAGATTACCTGTGTGCCTGAATCAATCATTCCCTCTACAGAATACACCTGTTGATCGAATGTCTCTAGTTGTGCCTTCAAAATCAAATGAGGCACCATGCACTGCAAAGTGTTGGCTACGCTCTGTTCAGGAGATACCTTCACTTCTCCCAAAAATGTCTCCTGAGTCCATTTCGGGCTTTCTAGTTTCCTTATTTCTTAACTCAAGGGTTTTTAGGATGCTTGTGACAGTCCCTCATGAAATGTACCTTTTTGCCGGAATACAAAGACCAGGCTTCTTATTCCTCCTTACGCAGCGGTCCCCTGACCTCTACAACATCCATTGGCTCAGAAATCTCAGTAGGGGGAAAAGATTTAGGCCCTCATTACGACCCTTCTCAGTGAGTGATACAGTGGCAGTAATACCCCCAACAGGCTGGCGGTAATTACCATCAAAGTATGACCATGGCACAGAAAACTCCCATAGGCAGCAAATGTACTACACCAACCGCCAGGGCGTTAACAACACTCACCACAGCGGTAACCAACAACAGCCAGGTGGAAGACAACGTACCGCCCACCATATTTTGAACCTTCAATCCGCCACAATTTCCGGGGCGGTACCTATGCCATCAAAAGCCTGGCTGAAACACATCACAGAAGAGCAAAGACTCACCATCAGAGACACAGGGAAGAACAATCCCGCCATGGACCCGGACCTGCAAAGACTTCCCGATGCTCATCTACGTCATGTTCCACCTGGAACACCAACGCCGACGAAGACGGTGAGTACAGCCATCTAGCACACAAGGGAGGAAAACGAGATTGACACCCACACATACAACACGCACCACTCACACACCATACATACAACCAGCTGCAGATGAAAAACAATGGCACACGATACATGGCAGAATAATGCAAGGACAACAAGAATGCAGTAATGAGAATGTATTGATATAAACAGCTACCAAATTAACCAATTGTACGAAAACAGATATGTACAAATGTACATGAAACGCCAATGCCCAGTCCATTGTACTAAGGGCCCACATGGCCACAGGGCACAGTCCAAGGCCCAACTCGAATCCTGACTTAATCCGGATAGAACTCTACAGGGGAATCAGTTTGCAAGTGGGCAGGCACCTCAGGGGGATGGGGGGTGGTGGTCACCTCAGTCAAATACAGGAACAAGCGCACTGGTTCTGGAGGGGGCTCCATGCCCACATCTCTGTGCTGGGGAGTGCAAGGCCCTGTGCTGAGGAGTGCAAGGCCACAGTCTCTGGAGTGGGTGACTTCCCCACTGGTTCTAAAGGGGGCTCCATGCCCATTACTCTGTCCTGGGGAGTGCAAGGCCACAGTCTTTCAGGTGGGTGACTTTCCCTCTGGTTCTTGAGGGGGCTCCATGTCCATTACACTGTCCTGGGGAGTGCTGCAAGGCCACAGTTACTCAGGTGGGTGACTTTCCCATTGGTTCTCAAGGGGGCTCCATGCCCATTACACTGTCCTGGGAAGTGCATGGCACAGTCTCTGGAGTGGGTGACTTTCCCACTGGTCCTTGAGGTGGCTCCATGCCCATTACTCAGTCCTGGGGAGTGCAAGGTCACATTCTCTCAGGTGTGGAACATGCCCACTACTCCTGGAGGGGGCCCCTTGTACAGCAGTCCCTGGAGGGTGGCCTACATGGCTTTCACTGGTGGTGATGACTGCACTGTGTCATCTTGAGGTGAGGGCTGCACAGTGTCAGCAGGTGAAGGTGCCTCCTGGGCAGCCTCTGCTGGAAGTGAGGGCTGCATTGTCTCGGCAGATGGAGGTGCCTCCTGGGCAGCATCTGCTGGAGGTGAGGGATGCATTTCCTCAGGTGGTGGTGAGGGCCCCGTGACCCCTGGTGGTGGCAGTGGTGGTGTCACCCTGACAGCCTCTGCTGGAGGCGAAGGCTGAACTGTGTTGGCAGGTGGAGGTGGCTCCTGGGTAGCCTCTGCTGGAGGTGAGGAATGCACCATGTTGACAGGTAGAGGTGCCTCCTGGGCAGCCTCTGCTGGAGGTGAGGGATACCCTTCCTAACCTGGTGGTGGGGGCCCCGTGACCACTGGTTGTGGTGGTGTCACCCTGACAGCATCCGCTGGAGTCGAGGGCTTCTTCCCCTTCATGCCAGGAGGCGTTGGATCCTTACCCATCCTGGCAAGGGTTGAGGGCCTCTTCCCCTTCATGGCAGGATGTGCGGGTTCCTTAGCCTTCCAGGCAGAAGTAGAGGGCTTCTTCCCCTTCATGGCAGGAGGTGCGGGCTCCTTCCACTTCATGGCAGGAGGTGTGGGATCCTTAACCTTCTTGGCTGGTGCAGTGGGATTCTTCACTGACTTGCCACCACGACTAGGTGGTGCCACCACTGTACGGATGGACTGTTTGGCTGAGGTGCTGGGCTGGGTCATTGGGACCCTGCTCTTACAGGTAGGACAGGGGGGAGAGAAGAGGTCAAGTTGGGCAAGGAAAAGATTCTTAGGGACAGTGGGAGGGATGGGAGTGGAGGTTGAGGGAGTGGTTGTAGGATGTGTATGTCTGCTGGATTTGGGTGCAGGTATATGAGCAGTGTGCTGAGGTGATGTTGATGACTGTTGGGTGTGTGAGTGCTTGCGTTTGTGTCCTTTAGGAGGGGGGCAGACAGGGTGGGAGAGGACACAGGGGATGCATGCATGGATGTTGTGGATGTGTCTGCTAGTGAGGTGTGTGTGCTGCTTGGTGTGGTGATGCTGATGGTGGATGTTGATGCAGTGCATGCAGCTGTGAGTGTGGATGAGATTGTGAGGGAGGTGGAGGAGGAGGGGGAGACAGTGGAGGCAGTGGATGTGGTTGTGTCTGCAACTGTCTGGTGTTTGCGTGAGTGCTTGCGGGGTGAAGTGTGGTGCCTGTGTCTGACTGTGACACTCTTGTGTGTTGTCTTGTGTGCGTGCTCATCTGTATGTGTGCATGGGATGGGTTGGGGTTGAGGAGACTGAGACTGGGAAGTGGTAGTTGGAGGAGGGACAGTAGGGACAGGGACAATGGCTGCCGTCAGAGAGGAGGCCAGAGCCTAAATCGATCTCTGTTGGGCCGCCAATCCACCATGAATGCCCTCCAGGAATGTATTGCATTGCTGTATCTGGGATGCCAACCCTTGGATGGCATTCACTATGGTTGACTGCCCTACAGAAATAGATCTCAGGATGTCAATAGCCTCCTCACTCAGGGCAGCAGGGCTAACTGGGAAAGGGCCTGACGTGCCTGGGGTGAATGAGATGCCCCCCTTCCTGGGTGAGTGGGCATGGACAACTCATTGTGGGGCTACTGGGACGGTGGTGGTGGTATGGGGGTTGGTGGCTGTACCTGCAGCTGGAGTGGTCACAGAGGTGTCTGCCACCACCAGGGAGCTTCCATCGGAGGAGGTATCTGAGTCTGTGTTGTCACCTCCTGTCTCTGCCGTGGTGCTTTCCTCGCCCTCTTTCCCACTGGTTCCCTCAGCGTCGGGGTACTCTGCCTCCTGGGTCCTGTGGGATGCAGCTCCCTCTGTCGGCAGTGCCCCTGCTCCTCTGCTAAATGATGCTAATGCACATATGAACAGGATGACAGAAGAAAAAAGGGAGGCAGAGAGGGAAAGGAAACACTGGGTCAATTACTGCACCAACACCACAGTTGACATACACAGCACCGTCACACACAGGGATCAGGCTTGAGCACTATGCATTGGACTGCCAATTATTGGGCTAGATGCCACAGCAACACGAGGGCCACGCACCACCAACTGCACCCCTCCTGGTACCCAAAAAGCCCTGACTGACATGGAATGCTAACTAGCTAGGTTACCTGCATGAGCCATACAACCATCACCATTGAGTTTGCTTGCACTGCAATGTCTGGCCTGGCCTTAGGGGCACCCACTAAGTCAAATCCACCACCTGGATCCCATGCCACCTGCCAATTATTGTAGTAATGCCCACTGTACTCACCCCCTGGTGGCTGCTGGTATGCCCTCAAGTGCCCACTCAGCTCTGGGTAGACCACCGCCAGTACACTGGCCATCGGGGAGGGGGTCAGGTTCCAGCAGGCACCCCTTCCTCATTGAGAGGCCATCTCAGCTGGGCCTTTGCGGTCTTCCGTGCCTAGCGTCTCAGGTCCTCCCACCGTTTCCGACAGTGGGTACCCCGCATACCATAGACACCCAGGGTCCGCACTTCCTTGGTGATGGCACGCCATAATCCCTTCTTTTAATGGGTGCTGACCTGCAGAGGTAATAAAGACAGGAGAACACCATTACACATACAATCCAGCCTGTCACACATATGGCCCACCAATCCCATTTCCGTCACCACTGGCACACACATTGGCCGGCGCACACCATGTACATCACCACAAGACATTCCCCCCTGATGACACAATGTTTGCACACACATCTCCATGCATCCTTCCCACAAGCATCGTACCCACGGCGTACTCACCTGTTGGTCTGGAGGCCCATACAGCAGTCCGTATTGGGGTAGGACGTCATTCACCAAATGCTCCAACTCCTCTGAAGTGAAGGCGGGGCCCTTTCTCCGGTCAAATGGGCCATGGTAGGTTCCAGACACAGGTCACAGCAGCACACGCATTGTAGGTGTTCTCCTGTTGAAGGTCAGGAAACAAGTGAGGAATCAGTTAGAAAATGTTGGCCACGTCTGCGGCGGTGTACACCGTTACTGCCGGCGCAGATCCCCATTGGCCACTGTACTCCATAGAGCCCCATATTATCCAATGAGGAATTGCACGGCGTGCAAGACGGCCTTCGGCCACGATGCCCAACGTTGGCGGAGTTACCTCACTTCCACCTGTCCCTACATACAGGACAGGCGGTCGCCATTTCATGGTGGCGGACAACAGTCATATCAACCTTAACTGCATCACAGCTAGAATAGCACATACCTCGCCATTCCCACTGTCCTATCACATAAATGCGCTGGGTACACTGAGGTTGGGGTTGCATTGTTCAAATTGTGACAGCCTACTCACTCTTATGTCCCTTAGATACCTACCACTGTGGATAAATAGGAGGAGGAGACATACCCCTGTGTACAGACCCCTTGTGGACTTGGCTACACTGGAGGACAAGCACATTATACGCACCTATAGACTGGACAGGGCCACAATCACAGACATGTGTGCCCAATTGGAGCCTGACCTGATATCTGCTATCCGTCATCCGACTGGGATCTCCCCTCTTGTGCAAGTGCTATCAGTGATCCATTTCCTGGCAACTGGTTCTTTCCAAGTGACAGTGGGCTTGGCAGCAGGAATGTCGCAGCCAATATTCTCAATGTGCTGGCAAGAGTTTTGTCTGCCCCGGTGAAACACATGTGCAGCTACATAGCTTTCCTCCAGGTGGAAGATCTGGCCACTGTGAAGGCCGGATTCTGTGCAATGGGACACGTCCCCAGTATTGTTGGGGCCATTGACGGGACACATATTGTGTTAGTCCCCCCTGCCAGAATGAACAGGTGTTCAGGAATCAGAAGAGTTTCCACTCACTGAATGTGCAAATGGTGTGCCTGGCAGACCAATACATCTCCCAGGTCAATGGTAAGTATCCTGGGTCGGTGCATGATGCCTTTGTTCTGAGTAATAGTAGCATCCCAAATGTGATGGCCCAACTACAGAGGCAAAGGGTGTGGCTAATAGGTGAGCCATGGTCCCCACCCACTGTGTGTTAGTGTCTGCCTTCGGTGTCATCCCCAAATCATTATGTGAGGCTAAATGTTGTCCCTCAATACTTGCAGGTGACTCTGGCTACCCTAACCTATCACAGCTGTTGACCCCTGTGAGGAATGCCAGGACAGGGGCTGAGGAATGTTATAATGAGGCACATGGGCGAACCAGAAGGATCATCAAGAGGACCTTTGGGCTCCTGAAGGCCAGGTTCAGGTGCCTCCATCTGACAGGTGGATCCCTGTGCTACTCACCCGGGAAGGTCTGCCAGATAGTAATGGCATGCTGCATGTTGCACAACCTGACCCTCAGACGGCACGTACCCTTTCTGCAGGAGGAGGAGACTGGAGATGCCCCTGTGGCAGCAGTAGACCCTGATGACAGTGAGGATGAGGAGGCAGAGGATGAGGATGAGGACAACAGAACATCAGTTATATGGCAATACTTCCAATCACACACAGGTGAGACAGTGCAACTGACTATTCCTCTGACTCTGTGTGGCTGTAGCATGATGGCATTTACTTCCATTGCATCTCAACTTACTGTCACCTATGGCTTGTCATTTTACAGATGTTGGTGAGATAAGAACTGTGTACTGATGTGATGAGTACAGACAGCTACAGGTCATTCTTTCTATGCTCTCACAGTGTTCAGATTATTTGCACTAGATGTGACTGTTTCCATAAATGTATATTTTCAACACATCAAATACTAGTAGTCAAGTTGTATTCAAGGGTGTTTATTGTAGTGCTATGAAATTGAGGGCAAAGTGCAATGGAATGGGGTGATGATGGGGGAAAGTCCAGGGTATTGTTCCAGTCTGTTTGTAGCGCAGGTCCAGTGTCCAAGGAGCCAAGGAAAAGGGAACAAAGTCAGTTCAAAGAGGACAAGGTGACAGGGTGAGACACAAGAGAGACAATCAGGAGACTCTCATTTCCTGGTGGTGGTCTTGGCAAGTGTCTCTGGCTTCTGTCTGGTTTGAGGGGACGTTTGCAGGGTGGTCCTCCTTCTGCAGGGGGAGGGCTGCTGGTCGCCTGTGGGTCCTGTGGCGGGCTCTCCTGCCCACAAGTTGCAGCGGAAGTGGAGGGCTGGTCAATGCATTGGCTGGTGGTAGGGGCCCGCTGGTGTGCTGTTGCTTCCCTCATGATGTTGGCCATGTCTGCCAGCACCCCTGCTATGGAGACTAAGGTGGTGGTAATGGCCTGCAAGTCCTCCCTGATCCCCTGATACTGTTCCTCCTGCAGGTGCCTGTTCTCCTGCACGTTGTCAAGGATCTGGCCCATTGTGTCCTGGAAATGTTGGTAGGCTCCCAGGATCTCAGTGAGTGGCTCCTGGAGAGTCAATTCCCTGGGTCTGTCCTCCCCCGGTGCACAGCGGTCCTCTCAGTGTCCCTGTTGGCCTGTGCCTCTGTACCCTTAACGGTGTGCCCACTGTCACTGACCCCAGGTCCCTGATTGTCTTGGGGGCGAGGTGTGGACTGGGGTCCCTGTAGAGGCGGGCACACTGCTGATTGACGTGTCCTGGGGACAGAGGTGTGAGTACGCTGGGTGGTTGCTGTGGAGTTGGATACTGATCGGGGAGGCTCTGTGGTGAACTGTGAGTGGGCTTGGGTGACCGACTGTCCAGTGGTCCCCGATGGGCCAGGTTGTTGGTCCAGATCCTGAAGTCCAAAGTTCCTGTCATCACTGGGGGAATCTTCTTTTGGGGACTGGACAGTCGTGGCACCTCCTCTCCACTGAGATTGGGTGGGGATGTAAGTGATGTATTATGCTTCATATCTGTGACATATTGTACATCCCTGGCTTCCCCTCTATCATTGCTGTTGCCCTGCCACCTTGGTTTGTGTATGTTGATGAATTCTGTGATTGTTAGTTTCGCTATGCTGTACATGCTTTGGTGATGGATGTCCATGCAGGGCTGGGAGGGCTGTTCATGCATTGGTATGGCATGCAGGGCTTGGCATTGGGGTTAGTCATCTGCGTTGGTGCAGTGTGTGGGGTGGAGTGGACTGATGGGAGTGACGGTGAGGGTGTGTGATAGCATGCAGGTATGGAGGTGATAAGTGGTAAATGTTGACTTACCAGTGACCAGTCCTCCGGCTACTCCAGCGAGTCCCTCAGGATGCAGTAATGCCAAGACTTGCTCCTCCCATGCTGTGGACTTTGGGGGAGGAGGTGGGGATCCACCACCAGTCCTCTGGATGGCGAGTTGGTGCTTTGCTGCTACGGAATGTACCTTGCCCTGTAGGTCGTTCCACTTCTTCCTTATGTCGTCTTTGTTCTTAGGTGCTGTCCCACGGCGTTCACCCTGTCCACGATTCTCCATCATAGCTCCATCTTCCTGGCAATGGATATCTGCTGTAGCTGTGCTCCAAACAGCTGTGGCTGTGCCCTGACAATTTCCTCCACCATAACCCTCAACTCCTCATCTGTGAAATGGGGGTGCCTTTGTGGGGACATGGGTGTTGTGTGGTGTGTGTTGGTGATAGTGTGTTGAGTAACGTGGTGGGGTGTGTGATGTGGGGTGCTTGAGGGATATATGGGTATGTGTGGTGTGTGTGTCTAGTTGCCTCTGTGCTGTTTGTGTCAATCTCCTGGCAGTAATTGTTGTTTGTAAAGGGTTGAGGATAATGTGGGTGTGTGTTTTTTTCTAGTGCTTTGGGTGTGTGTTGGTGGTGTGTATATGAGTGTCAGGTGTGTGTTTTTGGTATTGGCCAATGTAGTGTTGTTTTGTAGGTGGGTGCCCATTCTGAGCATGGTGGTATGTACCACCAGTGGTTTACCGCCATTGAATGTCCGCCGTGGTGATTTGTGGGTCATAATGTGGTGGGCGTTGTTCTGTTGGCATAACGGTATGGGTGTTGGTACCGTCACTTTAGCACTAACCTTTGGGCTGGCGTATTTGCTAATGTGGCTGTATTCTGTTGGATTGGTGTGTGTGTCATAATATGGCAAACAGATATTCATCACCGTGGCGCTATGCTGGCAGCTGTCACTGTGTCGGTAAGCGGGATTTACCACCAATGTCATAATGTGGGACTTAGGTGGTCATTCTGACCCTGGCGGTCTTTGACCGCCAGGGCGGAGGACCGCGGGAGCACCGCCGACAGGCCGGCGGTGCTCCAATGGGGATTCCGACCGCGGCGGTAAAGCCGCGGTCGGACCGGCACCACTGGCGGGGTCCCGCCAGTGTACCGCCGCCCCATTGAATCCTCCGCGGCGGCGCAGCTTGCTGCACCGCCGTGGGGATTCCGACCCCCCCTACCGCCATCCAGATCCCGGCGGTCGGACCGCCGAGATCCGGATGGCGGTAGGGGGGGTCGCGGGGCCCCTGGGGGCCCCTGCAGTGCCCATGCCACTGGCATGGGCATTGCAGGGGCCCCCGTAAGAGGGCCCCTACATGTATTTCACTGTCTGCTGCGCAGACAGTGAAATACGCGATGGGTGCAACTGCACCCGTCGCACAGCTTCCACTCCGCCGGCTCGATTCCGAGCCGGCTTCATCGTGGAAGCCTCTTTCCCGCTGGGCTGGCTGGTGGTCTGAAGGCGACCGCCCGCCAGCCCAGCGGGAAAGTCAGAATTACCGCCGCGGTCTTTCGACCGCGGAACGGTAACCTGACGGCGGGACTTTGGCGGGCGGCCTCCGCCGCCCGCCAAGGTCAGAATGAGGGCCATAGTCTTGTAAAATGTTCTTAATTCTGTTTTCTTCTTTTCTGCTTATCTTTCTACCAATCGGTGGTCAAATATCGGTGTTAGGTTGATCATATCTATACATGTAGTGGGTTGAGGATCAATAAGAGCTAGGGTATCTTTAAGTTCATTTTTTAACCCTCGATAATAGAGTGGAGCTCTCTTTTCAGTAGGCCAATTTGTTTCTGCCACAAGGTGATTAAATTGCAAAAGGTAGGTAACAAGATCTTTATTGCGTTGTTTTAGTTGTAATAACTCTCAATCAGCTAAACTCGTTATGGATCTTCAGTCAAATACTTTTTCATACTTCTCTCGAAATCTTGTCCAGTTATACAGTCAGTAACGTGTGATCTTCATTAGCCAAAGGTGTTGCCCAAGCAGCTGCATCACCCCCTAGATAAGATATAAAAAAGGAAATATGAGATTGAGCATCAGGGAACGACTGTGGGTGAACTATGACGCGCAATTGAACTTGGGTGAGAAAGGTCTGAAGCATATCTGGGTCCCCAGTAAAACCTTCTGGGGCCACCAAAGGAACTGGCGATGGGACTCTTACAGAAACTACAGATGGCAACAAAGGACCCTGACCTCCCTCAGCCCCTTCAGAGCTGTCCCCAGTTGACTGTCAGGTTTCCAGTTGTGACTGTAATTGATTGACTCTAATGTTTAATGCAGCAGTCTCAGCTCATGAGACTGCAATGTCACTTTTCAGATTAGTCAACATTGTGCACAAATCATCTGGAGTGGTTATCCTGAGGGGCACTGTCCAGGAGGATCACTCTTCCGTGGGCCAACTATTCTGTAAAGAGCGGACTGGGATGCCCAGGAACAGCACCATCCCAGAATTCAACCTTTAAGCAACTTTTTCTCTGCCTTTTATATAACACAAAGAAAAGCAGAGTAGCTAAACGGGTGGAAGGGTATTAGGAAGGGTTCACCTGGGAAGGAGATCTGCAAAAGAAGCAAACGTAAACATGCACAGGTTAAGTATATAGAGGCAGTTATGGGACACGCGACTCCAAAACTTTGGCCGTCAATAAGATTGCACCTCAGAATCTAAATAAATGCACAAGAGGTACCATATATTGCCAGCAGAAACATAGTTTACCTCCCACCCCATCACTTTCTTGATACAAAATCTCAAGGTGATAAAATAGCTTGAAACATGAATTCCCCACAGTATATCATAGAAGCTTCTCTCTTATCTTTAGAATAAACAGACCTTCTCAAGTAATGTTGCTAAGAATTAAAATGCAAAGGAGTCTCAGGGCCAATTAGTTAGTAAGGACCCTACATGGCTGCACACCCAGCCAATAAGTATTTTGAATGCAAGTATGCCAGGTAATTGCTCACATACCGTCATTATGTTAGGAATTCCACAAAATAAGAACAAAGAATACTCTTTCCATACTGGCCATCACCATCTGATCATAGTCATAGAGAGTCCAAAAATACATGGCTGATGCCAACAAAAAAATTGTGAGACGTGTGTCACGTGAGGCAGATGCCAGAGGAAACAAAAAATATCACCCCGAACTACCCGCCCGCAGCAGTGAGGAGGTCTTCACTCTTGATGGGCCACCAAGTCTCCTACCCTCGGCTTACTGATAGCATGCCAACCACCAGCAGGGGTATGGGGCGGATAATGGGCAGCAAACTGGAAGTTGTCCATTGCCAGCGGGAAAGATCTGCCAATCCCAACGGGCTCATGAGCATTCCCAGAAAGAAAAGCAGTTGGCAGTTGGAAACTCCAGCCGTCCCATTTTAGCAGCAAGATGAGCGGAACCATAGAATAACAGGCATGGGTGGCTCCGGGATTCAATATTTTATCCCATCCTAGACCAATCACAACAGGGCAAAGATCTACCACTAAAGGCTCAATGGTTACTCCCATTATTGCCACCTTGTAATGGTCCTGAATAGATTATTTCCCTCAACAGGTCCACCATTTGTGTCCTCCTACAGCATGTGTCTTTACCCATATTGCTATGCCAGTCCTACATGGATTCAGAGACAATGTAGTACCAAATGTGATATAAGTCATAAAGGCATGGTTCACGATAGACTGCCTGAGGGAGTATTGCGTCTGGTGTCCAAGCCTAGCTTGTAACCAAACCCAGGCTTGTTGTGTACGCACAACCATTTCTACTTCACCATGAGCCTTATGTGGGGACATCAATGCTGGAAGAGGGGTGGGGTGTCTACCAGCAAAAACGATGATGGGTGGAATGCTGAACATTTTCAAAGATTAACTCCCAATCACAAATCTGACTTTAATCCATCAAAATCTTGCTCACCTCCAGTGGCAGTTGGTGGCAAATCACATTGGAGGGGCACAAAAAATATATACATAAAAAAACTACACATAATAATACACACAATAATATACACAATAATATACACATTAATATAAATATGAACATTAAAAACATCACTCACCTTATACTGCTGCTCACTGTTCTGCAGCACGTTCTCATTGTTCTGCAGCACATCCTCTGAGCACGAAGCCCATAGCCAACTCTCTCATCCAACCAAGAAGCTGTTCTCATGCTCTCCAACCCAGCTGTCCAATGCAGCCTGGTTAGAGAGGTTTAAATTGTGCATGTCGGTTTGTCCTTAGCAAGGTAGCCGGCCAAATCAACACGCTCACTTCAAACTTAAGTGATCACTCCTCACTGCTGCCAATCATTGGCAGCAGTGGTGCACAGGCCCCACTGTGCCCTCGCACTCTGTTTGCTGTCTGAAAGCGTCAAAAATAAAATGGTAATAAAATCATTTTCTTACTATTTTTTTATGCTTTCTCCACAGCAGTGTGGGGGGGCAATGGTCCTCTGCTCCCACGGAGGAACCACACCACCCCGGTTTGGTCCCTGCCATATGCAAATCAGTCTTGACCCTCCTTTCCATATGAACAGTCCAGCTCAAACTTGCCAGGCAAGGTCCTCTCAGGACTGGGAACAACCATACTGGGACTGATTTCAGGGTTTCACCCAGGCTAGCTTTAATCCAGTGGTACAATGAGTATCGGACCCATGTCTTGGCGTACCCTTGTCAGGGCAACTATAGCAATACAAAACGATAATGGACGGAATACTGAACATTGTCAAACATTCACCCCCAGTCACAGACCTGAGTGAAATCTATTGTTTTTTACTCACCACACCAGTCCACTCTGGACCTCGCCATATGCAAATCAGTCTTGACCCTTCTCCCCATGGGAACGGTCCAGCCCGAACTACCGTCCTCCCTGGACTGGAAACAAGCATCCAGGGACCTGATTCAGGGTATCACCCCATATAAGCCAGGATAGCTTGAATCTAGTAGCACAGTGAGCACGGGACCCACGTCGGGTCATACCCCTCCCACGTAGGTCAACTATAGCAACACAAAAAGATGATGGACAGATTGCTGAATATTGCCAAACATTCATCCCCAGTCACAGATCTGGGTTAAATCCATCATTTTTTGCTAACCACACCATCCCAGTTTGGACCCCTACATATGCAAATCAGTCTTGACCATGCTCCCATTGGGAACAGTCCAGCCCGAACTGTCAGACAGGTCCTCCCTGGACCAGAAACAAGCATCCTGGCATCAGGATCAGGTAGCACCTCTCATCAGCCAGGCTAGCTTGACTCCAGTGGCACAGTGAGATCAGGACCCATGTCTGGGAACACCCTTCCCACTTAGGTCAACTATAGCAACACAAAGGGATGGGGTGGGTGTATCTTATCGTGCTCAGGTGCAAAATGTGTCAGATAAGGAGCCAGCACTGGGCAAATGAGGCTTGAGCACAAATGAGTCATGGCTGTCACCCAGCCCATGCAAGGCACACCATAAAGGCACATAGCACATAAAAGACGTGATGTGGTGGAGAAATAGGTATGTTCATAAAAAGATAAAGCAACCTCATGAGAAAGACCATCTTCTTGACAGCTATGCGTTCCATCAAGAAGAGAGACAGCGTGAGCCAGCTGTGGATCTGATCTTCCAATGTGGATAACGCCACTCTCTAGTTTTTCAGTATCGCTGCTTGTTTGCTTGCACTGACCCTAAACCCCAAGTATTTTAAAGAGTCTGTTACCCATCCTAGGGGCAGCGAGAGCGGGTAGCCGAGGTAAGGGGGAAAATAGAGGAGATGCTCCAATTAATTGCCACGCTAAACACCCCTCAAAATAACAAAAACTTGCTAAAGACTAGGGCCCTTATTACGATTTTGGCAGTCAATTTCATTGAGCACCAAAGCCAAACCTGCCAGACGACCGCCAGTGCTGGTGGTCAGCAAACCACCATATTATGAGTGATGGCTGCTCTCCACCATTATTGAGGCGGAAAGCAGCCATAATTTGTTCTTGCAGTCGGCGGTGCAGAGGCTGTTCCCTCGCTGGCACCACCACGCCAGCAGGACTCTGCCCGCCGTATTACGAGCAATAATACAGCTCAGCAGTGTCCTCCTGGCATAGTGGTCGCGGAGAGGGAAGGCCTCTTGAGTCAGAAGGTAAGTGAGCATCCGAAATGGGAGGGGGGTGAGGATCTGTGTGTTTGGGGGCGTGTCTGCGGGGGGTGGTGAAAGCGTGCATGTATGCGAATGAATGTAAATGAGTGTGTGCTTGTAAGTGCAAGTGTATGGGGGTGTCTGAGAGGATGCATGAGAGTGAGTGGGGGTGTCTGAATGGATGCATGTGAGTGAGTGGGGTGTCTGAGTGGATGCATGCGTGTGCTGCATGTGTGTGTATGTGAGTGCATGCATGCATGAAGGAGAGGTTTGTGAGTGTGTGGTTGAGTGGGTGGTGTGTGGTGACGTGTATATGTGTGCACCGGCTACAGGATTGAAGATTCCTGTCAGCGGGTGCGTGACCGCCAGGGTTTTCGTGGGAGGGTGACCGCCACGGAAAGCCTGGTGGTTTGCAACCTCATAATCTGGTCGACGGCCTGAGTCCTGCCACCGGATTGGAGGAGGTCACCGCCGGCCGCGGAGGTGCGACCACACCGGCATGCCAGGCTGGGTAGTGGAAGTTTAGCTTCAGCCAAACCCCACAACTCGTAATATGGTGGTCTTCACTGCCAGCTCTGCGACGGTGAGACAGCCACTGTGATGCTGGTGGTCTCATGACCGCCAGGCTCAGAATGAGGGCCCAGGTCTAGGTTCACACTTGGATTACTCAAAGATAGCGTAGTATTATCCTCATAGAGCAAAATGATAATATTACAACAGGAGAATGCGAAACACCTATGACCATGAAGCTGACGAACAGCCAAGGCCAAGGGTTCCGTCACCAGAGCATAAAGTAAGGGTGGCAAGGGGCAAGACGGGTACCTCTGCCAAGTGGGATGGGTCTGACAACAATCCATTAACATAGATTCTCAACGAGGGGGTTGTGTAGAGCAACTGGATTAGGCACCAGTGAGGATCGGGGATACTGAGGCGGCACAGAACCACAAAAAGATATACCCACTCAAGAGAGTCTAATGATTTGGTGGTGTCAAGGAGACAGTCACCGCTTCTTTGTCTGGCTGCAGTTTGTGGAGGATGGCAAAAAGTGATCAGAGGTTGTGGGAAGTAGAATGACTGGAAATGAACTTGGACTTTTGGCTAGCACCTTGGTGAGTATATTAGTGTCAGTATTCTTTAGTCAGAGGGACCGGTAGGAATCTGGAAAGTATGAAGGTTTGTGTGGCTTCAGAAGAATTATGAGACTACTTTCCCATAAGGTAGGGGGGTAAAGTGCCTGTTTGTGAGGCTTCTTCATGTACCTGCAAAAGGGAGGGAGTAAGGAGGGATGAAAAGGCCTCATGGAATTCTGACGGAAGCCCCTCTACTCCCTGGGATCTCATCCAGAGTTATGTGCTCAGCTAGGAATGCTCTGGGGGGGTCTCTGTAGCCAGATCAGAGTGAGTCAACTAAGTTAGGCTGTGTATTCTGTCTGTGTGATTTTCAGGGGGTATATATGTGAACATAGTAGTCTGCAAAGTTTTTCATGATATCTTCAGCTTCTAGTATCATTCTACCATGGTCTCGGATCAGTTGGGTAACAACTGAGGGGGGCTGCTGCCGGCACAATACGTGGGCCAGTGTCCAGCCTGGCCGATCGCCAACCCCATAGGCACGTGCAGTATCATACTAGTGTAAGTGTTTGGTGCTCTGCCTGCCAATGCACTGTAGTCTGCAAGGGTCGTCTGTAGCTCTGCGGACAGACACAGCTGAAATGCTGCCTCTATTTCATGCTCCAGCTGTTGGAGAGAGAGTTCCATTAATTCAAACTGATGCCGATATATCTTTCCCTTAATGCACACTTTAAGTGTTTCCCAAACCGTCCCCACTGAATCCACCGAGTCCTCATTAGTCTCAAAGAATTCGGTGATAACACTTTGAATATCAGATCGAAAGACCAGATCCAAAAGTGTCTAGGGAGAGAGTTTTCATGCAAATTCAGTGTACTTGGAAGCAGGGAGGGCAAAGGTGAGTACTACTTGGGGACGATCTGAAAGGGTCCTAGGCAAGTGCACTATATGTGTGATCCAACCACAGAGATTGTGGGAGTCTAGCCAGTAATCCAGCCTAGCAAGGATTTATGCACCATTGATGTGTATGTGCCCTCTTTGACCCCTGGGTGGCGTACTAACCACAGGTCGAGCAAATGTACTGCCATTTGTTAAAGTTTGTTTTGACCAATGACTTTGTGTTTCACCACTGCGCATATTAGTTGCTCAATGTTCACCAGTAGCACATGGTATGTTTTGTTCAGTTTAGCCGCCTATGGGCTTTGACATTGCATTAGTCATTACATTCTGTATTCTGCCTATTGGCTTTGACATGGCATTAGCCATTACTTTCTGTATTCAGTTGAGCCGCCTATGGGCTTTGACATTGCATTAGCCATTACATTCTGTATTCTGCCTATTGGCTTTGACATGCTGTATCCAGTCTAGCCGCCTATTGGCTTTGACATTGCATTCCTATTGGCTTTGACATGATGTATTCAGTTTAGCTGCCTATTGACTTTGACATGCTATTAGATATACTGCCTATTGGCTTTGACATGATATCATATATTACATTTTGTATTCAGCTCCGCTGCCTATTGGCTTTGACATGATATCATATATTGCATTTTGTATTCAGCTCAGCTGCCTATTGGCTTTGACATGATATCATATATTACATTTTATATTCAGCTCAGCTGCCTATTGGCTTTGACATGATATTATACATTGCATTCAGCTCAGCTGCCTATGGGCTTTGACATGATATAAGACATTGCATTTTGTATTCAGCTTAGATGCTTATTGGCTTTGACAAGACACTAGACATTGCATTTGATATCTAGGTTAGCTGCCTATTGCCTTTAACGTGGAGTTAGACATTGCAGTTGAGAATCCAAGCTGTATTTTTCCAAGCTGTGTTTTTGCACCAGAGAACCAAGATGTTTTTCTCACAGTAGACTAGACATGATAAGAGAGAGTACATGGGTGTTGTTTTTTCTTCGCTTGAGCTTGGGAACAGGAGTAGTCTTGGAGACCTGGCCAGTCTCCAAAAGGCTTGCTCAGTTTCCCAGGTTGGAGAGGAGGGGGCACACCTTTGTAACGAATGTAACAGGCTGCAGAGGGTCAGATTCGAATCTGCCGGACCTCGTGCTGGAGCTTGGCGCAGGCTGCCAGCAATCCCGTGTCGGTAGATGAATCTCTCTTTCTCGCGGCTGACAGGGGTCATCAGCTTGCAGACCTTAGAAAGATGAAGCTGTAGATAGTTCCCACACGGTGAAGTATTTGTTTTGCTTTGCATTCAATATCTTATAAATATAACCTGCTGTGTATATTGCAAACTGATATATTTTGTTTGATTAACGCAGACTTGAAAGCTACTAATTCGTCATTCATAAATATTGTGGTTGGGGAAGAATTAACAACAATAAAAGTCTTCTTTGACCTCAGAAGTGCATTTCTGTTGTGTTATGTTAGTGCTTAGAAACTAAATAAGAGGAAAGCACTACAATTGGTACCAGAAGTGGGGTCGGTCATTAAGAGGTGATTAAGAGGGTGTTGACGAGTTGGTAGATTTCTAAGTGCACACTTTAAAAGTGTAATTGTTTTTGTTGTTTGGAGAATTACAGAAATTGTTTTTTTTGGAGAATCACAGTAGCACGGCAGACCATGTCTGAGAATTCATGTGTTGATAAACTGCCTGATGGTGCTAAGAAAAACTGTGAATTGTTTTCTGTTTGGGGAATTACAGAAGAAAATGCATGTGTAGCTAAAATGCCTGATA
Organism: Pleurodeles waltl; assembly: GCF_031143425.1. Taxonomy (NCBI): domain Eukaryota; kingdom Metazoa; phylum Chordata; class Amphibia; order Caudata; family Salamandridae; genus Pleurodeles; species Pleurodeles waltl. Next base: position 614,210,762 of record NC_090439.1, read on the forward strand.
ATGCTTTGAGAAATAATTTCTGTTGTACATATGTAGAAAACGTGTGTTTTGGAAGTAATGATGACAGAAAGGTCTGGATACCTTTATCTGCTTACAGAGAAATGCAGGAGAAATGTAGGAAGTTGGAACATGAAAATAGGAATTTACGTGAGCAAATTAGCCCGACTGAAAGTTATAAAAAGGCTGTTTTTGAAGAATCTTTCTTGTCCCATTCCAGTAATGAGGGGGTTAAGACAGCTCCGAGCTGCACTGAGTTTTCGTGTGAGCCAGGGTTTTTGGCAGACAAAATACATTCCTTAACTGATAACACGGACGAGAGACCAGAATGTGATTTACGAGTTACCGTTGCAAAATGCACAAGTAAAACGAAGGATTTTAGAGCAAGACACCCCGAGTTTCATTAGCTTGTTTGATTTTTGGAAAAAGAATAGCCCTCATTTGTGAGAAATCCTAACACTTTTGTATATGGTCACTGTGAAAAATTATATGCAGTGGCGCGCTTGTGATTTGGCAAATGAAATAATGCAGACTTTTGGTTTTTGCGCAGTGCAAGAAGGAAATACTTATGTACATGTAAATCAAGAACAAGGAAAGAAAATAGTGCCCCTAGCTAGAATCATACAATGGATCTGGTACTTGCAAGACAGGGCTAGAGTACCACAGGTAAAAGAATTACCGGTGAAATTGTGTGCACCATTTGAACTCGTGTCTACTGAAGATAAAAAGCATGTTTGTTTTACTAATGATTCATTGACTGAAATGTTGTTTTCTGGCACCGTAGAAGGAACAGCGTTGTATAATGTGTGTCAGATTTTAAAGCAAGAGCTACGTGAGATGTGTCATTTTTACGCTGATTTTTGGTTCATTGCTAATGTTTTAGCTGCTTGTTTTTGCATATGGCTTGTACCTAACTGGTTCAATTACCTTGCAGATGTTAATGAGAAAAATTCAGAGAGAGAAGTGTACACCCAGAATTCTGCCTTAGTTGGGATGGCTAAGTGGGTGCCCCAGAAATGTGAACAGCTGAGAGAAAAAGCCACTTACAGGTGGGCAGAGATGAGAGAGATGCACATTCCCCTAGATTTGATAAAAACTGTGCAGCACGCACAAAAGCAATCTGTCATGCAAGCAGTCACAGAGCAGTTGGGGAGAGGAAAGTTACCAGGACAGAAATGGCAAATTGATCAGGTTTTAGGGAGAGTGATTGCTGCAAATTACCAAGGAAAAATCGAAATTATGCTGATACCTAGAAAAGAATCTGATTCATTCATACAAATTGGAGACAGAATGGCCCAACTTGGCAAAAATGCAGTGAATGGAGGTTTGTTAAAGAAGGAGTCTGCCCCAGCCCTTCTGACAGTGCAAGAAAAGGGAAGCTGTGGTGCAGCAGATAAAAACCTCAGTACTGATGTGTGGGCTGAAGCCCCAAGTGATCCTCCAGAACCTGCAGTGAATATAACAAAGGGCCCCAAAAACGTCCTGCTGATTATAAAACAGGGAAAGAAAGAGGAAGGGTGCAGTTTAAATGAAAAATGTTATTTGCAAGAAAAGTCATACTTGTTTCTTTTGCAGATCCTACCACGTTTCGCCACTGTCCCTGAGTGTGCTGTGTGGTCCCCCTTCCGGTGTGTGCGTGTGGGGTCGGGGAAGGGACCGAATCCCCAACCTGAACCTGGCTGAGTAAAGTGCCAGCACCATGGATCCATTTTGCGCAAACTGCGCCTTCAGTTCAAGTTCAACTTGTTTGATTGCATTTTTCCACTGGACCTAAGCTGTGTGTTTTTTTTTTTTTTCCTCTCGTATGGAACTCTGACTTTTGCTTATCTTCCAGAAAGCCTTTCAGGTGGACCGTGCACCTTTACATGAGTAGAACTCATGCCACATCAAATTGCTAGCACTGTTGAATTAGAGACTCACTCAGAGTATAAAAATTGCCCAGTCTTTTCTGTATAGATGTATCTGATGTGAAAGGTTATGAAATCAATGTGTTAATTCACTTCTATTGCTTTACAGGGATTGCTTTGATCTGATGTTTTTTTTGTTTTTGTTTGAAACAAGAGATATGTGAAACAAAAATTCATTGGTCAAAGGGCGGAATGTACTGCCATTTGTTAAAGTTTGTTTTGACCAATGACTTTGTGTTTCACCACTGCGCATATTAGTTGCTCAATGTTCACCAGTAGCACATGGTATGTTTTGTTCAGTTTAGCCGCCTATGGGCTTTGACATTGCATTAGTCATTACATTCTGTATTCTGCCTATTGGCTTTGACATGGCATTAGCCATTACTTTCTGTATTCAGTTGAGCCGCCTATGGGCTTTGACCTTGCATTAGCCATTACATTCTGTATTCTGCCTATTGGCTTTGACATGCTGTATCCAGTCTAGCCGCCTATTGGCTTTGACATTGCATTCCTATTGGCTTTGACATGATGTATTCAGTTTAGCTGCCTATTGACTTTGACATGCTATTAGATATACTGCCTATTGGCTTTGACATGATATCATATATTACATTTTGTATTCAGCTCCGCTGCCTATTGACTTTGACATGCTATTAGATATACTGCCTATTGGCTTTGACATGATATCATATATTACATTTTGTATTCAGCTCCGCTGCCTATTGGCTTTGACATGATATCATATATTGCATTTTGTATTCAGCTCAGCTGCCTATTGGCTTTGACATGATATCATATATTACATTTTATATTCAGCTCAGCTGCCTATTGGCTTTGACATGATATTATACATTGCATTCAGCTCAGCTGCCTATGGGCTTTGACATGATATAAGACATTGCATTTTGTATTCAGCTTAGATGCTTATTGGCTTTGACAAGACTCTAGACATTGCATTTGATATCTAGGTTAGCTGCCTATTGCCTTTAACGTGGAGTTAGACATTGCAGTTGAGAATCCAAGCTGTATTTTTCCAAGCTGTGTTTTTGCAGCAGAGAACCAAGATGTTTTTCTCACAGTAGACTAGACATGATAAGAGAGAGTACATGGGTGTTGTTTTTTCTTCGCTTGAGCTTGGGAACAGGAGTAGTCTTGGAGACCTGGCCAGTCTCCAAAAGGCTTGCTCAGTTTCCCAGGTCGGAGAGGAGGGGGCACACCTTTGTAACGAATGTAACAGGCTGCAGAGGGTCAGATTCGAATCTGCCGGACCTCGTGCTGGAGCTTGGCGCAGGCTGCCAGCAATCCCGTGTGGGTAGATGAATCTCTCTTTCTCGCGGCTGACAGGGGTCATCAGCTTGCAGACCTTAGAAAGATGAAGCTGTAGATAGTTCCCACACGGTGAAGTATTTGTTTTGCTTTGCATTCAATATCTTATAAATATAACCTGCTGTGTATATTGCAAACTGATATATATTGTTTGATTAACGCGGACTTGAAAGCTACTAATTCGTCATTCATAAATATTGTGGTTGGGGAAGAATTAACAACAATAAAAGTCTTCTTTGACCTCAGAAGTGCATTTCTGTTGTGTTATGTTAGTGCTTAGAAACTAAATAAGAGGAAAGCACTACAGCAAATCCTCTAGATTCATCAGGTCGTGGAGAGCGGTGGCCCAGTGAGTCCTAGATTTCGGATTAGAACATTCCATATCTCGCCCCATAACACACTAGCGGGGTTTAATATCCAGGCAGCCCAAACAAAGTCAGGGTCATCAATATTGGGCCCATTTGTTTCAAGATAACGTATTTTCCTTGCTGATCAGTAATCTCCGCTACCAGGCAGACCAGGACGCCTTTCCAAACTGTAGAGAGCCACCCAGCCTCTCCTATAATTTGTAACCAGTTCCGCATGTCCGGACGGAACGCGGAACTGAGATGGTTAAATAAATGAGGGACTGCGCTGACGCAGTTTTCCTACAGAATAGATACAGAGTGCGCGTGTATTCTTTATGTGGAGGGCTGGTCGTGGCCTATTCACCAACCCTACTGTGGCGATGAGTGGGCCATCTGCAACCCTGCGTCGTCTCCAGAGCGGAGAAAGACTGAAGGTGACCGGGGCTGTGACTCCGTGCCCGGCGTCGACAGTATCTGATCTCCAGCAGGAAAGTGGCGTGCGGCGCTCCGATCTGTGAGGCACGCCCCGCCTCCTTACCGATAGGGACATTCTGAGTCCCGGTGCCCCGTCAGGCTGCTGTGCTGTCGCCTGGAAGGTGCGCGCGCAGCAAAAGGAAGCTGCAGGCGGCAGCAGAGAGAAAAAAAAAACTGGACAGGAGGCAGCGCTCCAGCCCGGCAGCACCACGTGGGGCATGTGCGATTCCTGGCACACACACCCCCACCTTTAGGCCGCTCGGTCTGTGCTCCCCAGGGAGGGGAACACAGCACAGGAGCCGGAGGGGCAGGAGCCCCACTAACGTGAGTAAAGAGGGCAGGAGGCCCTGAAGAGAGAGGAAGGAAAGGAAGGAAAAAAAAAACACAGCAAAGAGAAAAAAATTAATCAAAGACACACACACAAAAGAAACAAAAAAAAATATAGAAGGGGTGGAAATAAAATAAAAGATAATACTTGAATAAATAAATAACCCGGAACAAGAAAGAGAACATCAACAAACAAGTGCAGCCCCAGTGAAAAAAAAAGAAGATAAACATATGCAGAGGTAGTGGCAAAAGTACCACCATAAGAAACCTAAGCACACCATGAGTGCCCCACCACAGGAAAACCCCCAGGCGCCAGTGCAAGTAGGCCCCAGTGCCCACTCGTCAGTAACACCACTGCCACCATTTAGCCAACTGATTGACCCGGCCACAGCCTCGCCAAGATGGCGCTTATGGCTAAACCGATTAGAGAATTACTTCTGCGCCACGAGAGAGACAGATGGGGCCGTGCGCAGATCTCTCATGCTGTTAATGGGAGGAGATGAGCTGCAAGAATTGTTTGATGCGCTCCCCAACACTGGCGATAAGTCGGACTTCAATGGGGCGGTTGAAGCTCTGAACAAGCATTTTGACCCACAACTAAATTCAGACTTTGAGCATTTCAAACTTCGGTAGGCTCAACAAACTGATGTTGAATCAATGGACATGTTCTACGCCCGATTAAGGAAACTAGCAAGCTTGTGCGTAGGCCTGAATCAACAAGAGGAGATCAGAGCGCAGATCATTCAAGGATGTCGTTCAAATGCGCTAAGGAAGCTCATCCTACGCCAGCAGGGTATGCCCCTTGATAACATTCTGGTGTTAGCGTGTTCACATGAGTTATCAGCAGTGAGAGCGGATGCCATGGCGGCAGTAAGGGGACAGTCCTTGGCAGCTGCGTCAACCGCACACCCGGTCCAGGTGAAGGAAGAGCAGGTGGAGGCCATCCAAACTCGTCAACCATCAGGACGAAAGGTGAACTTTGGCAGACAAAATGCACGCACCTGCCAAAGCTGTTGGTATAATCACAAACCACCCATGGCGTGCCCCGCGAAAGGAAAAACATGTGACAAATGTGGCAAAGACAACCAGTTTGCGAGAGTATGCAGGTCCGGCAAAGGCTGGCAAGGGAACCAGAGAGGAAGAGACACCAAGGTCAGAAGTGTGACCACAGAGGCTGATAATTCTAGTGAGACTATGGCTCAGAAAACCCCCGTCTTCGAAGGGGATGAAGACGAAGAAATTTTTGTCATCTCGTTCACTGGTGGGAGGCAACAGAAAAAGCGACCTCCACCCATAAGCAATGTCCACATCAACGGCAAGTCGGTGACAGTGCTCATAGACACAGGTGCATCGGTGAATGTGATGGATGAGACTCTGTTCAAACAACTGACCCCTGCACCATTGCTTTCCCCAACTACCACCAAAATTTACAACTATGGGGGCATAGAACTGCTTCCTCTGAGGGGCACGGTGGAGATGTCAGTGTCCAGCGAGCAGGTGTCAGCACTGGCAAGGTTGTATGTGGTGGCTGAAGACCGAGGTACTCTGTTGGGGTGCCACACCGCGGAGGAGCTTGAATTAATATTTTTCACGCGACAAGTATATGACTCTCACGCTGAACGTCTAGTTAATGAGTTTCTTCGAAGGCCTGGGGCGATTCAAAGGTAAAAGTGTCAAGTTACACATAGATCACAGGGTTACACCTGTTGCTCTCAGACACCGACGAGTTCCGTTTCACCTACGCCCGCCGTGGAAAGGGAACTACAACTGCTTGAAGATCAAGGAGTGATCGAGAAGGTAGAAGGGCCCACACCGTGGGTGTCGCCGTTATTAATAGCGCCGAAACCTAAGCAACCTGGTGCTATCTGCCTATGTGTCGACATGTGCCTGTCCAACAAGGCGATTAAAAGAGAGCGGCATATAACACCTACAATGGATGATATCATAGTGGATCTGAATGGTGCACAGTGGTTCTCGAAATTGGACCTTAATGCTGGGTATCATCAGCTGGAGCTGGAGCCCGATAGTAGAAATATCACTACCTTTTCAACGCATGTGAGACTTAGGCGATATAAAAGACTGAGCTTTGGGGTATCCTCGGCCACTGAAGTATTTCAAAACGTGATCAGGGAGATGCTCTCAGGACTGCAGGGGGTAATCAGTTTGAGTGATGACATCCTCATATATTCCAAAACCCGAGAAGAACATCACCGACACCTAAGAGCTACGCTGCAGAGGTTATCAGAGGCAGGTCTAACACTCCACAAGAAGAAATGTGCGTTCTATCAGACGTCAGTAGAGTTTTTCGGCTATATCTTTTCAAAGAATGGTCTGCAAGTGGACCCTCGTAAAGCGGATGCTATCCGTCAAGCACCGATTCCGAAGAATACCACAGAAGTGAGAAGCTTCCTGGGCATGGCAACATATTGTGGAAGGTTTATCCCGCAACTTGCGACCATGGCAGAACCCCTCAGACAGCTCACAAAGACTGGGCATCGGTGGGAATGGAGCCAAATGACGGACAAAGCGTTTGCTGACATCAAGACAGCGCTACTAGACAAGTCAACAATGGCGTACTTTAACCCTCACCGACGAACTGAGGTCGTGGTAGATGCTAGTCCAGTAGGGCTAGGCGCCGTTCTTCTACAGGAGCAAAACCCGCAGGAATGGGTTCCGGTTGCATATGCCAGTACAGCATTATCGTAAGTTGAAACACGCTATGCCCAAATAGAACGGGAGGCTTTGGCGATTCGGTGGGCGTGTAAACATTTCCACTTGTACCTGCATGGCCAAGAGTTCTGGATGGTGACGGATCACAAGCCTCTGGACGCATTGTTTGCCGTCTGTCCTTGTCTGGCACCCCCGCGGATAGAATGGTGGACTGTTTTGTTGCAACCTTACCGGTTTATCATCGTCTATCGTCCAGTACTGAACAACCCTGTGGATTATTTGTCTCGTCACCCGTCACTAACCACGACCGATGACTCTCAGGAGAAAGATGAGGAGAGTACAGAGATATTTGTCAACATGGTGGTGCAATCGGCATGCCCCAATGCCCTGAGTGTAGAAGACATTGTGGATGCCTCCAAGGTTGATGCAACCCTCAACCAGGACAAAGAAGCACTTGATCACAAGAAGGGGAAGCTGTTCCTGGAAAGAACTAAAGTAGCCAATCATGAGTGTAAAGCAGCGATGCAAGGAATGTGGAGGGTGCGAGATGAATTGTCCACGGATGGACAAGGACTGGTCCTGAGAGGAAGGAGAATTGTGCTGCCCCAGAGTCAGTGGGCCAAAGTAGTGGAGCTAGCACATCAGGGCCATCAAGGCGCTGCAAAGACTAAGGCAATATTGCGGGCCAAGGTATGGTTCCCCGGCATGGACAGTCAGGTGGACGAACTGGTGGGAAAGTGTCATTCCTGTATCATCACCTCAGGGGAGCCACCCTGTTGTCCCGTGGTCACGGAGCCAGCGAGTGTGAAGCCGTGGACAAAAGTGAGTATGGACTTTGGGAGCTTCCCGGATGGGCGGCTGACGGTCGTCATCATTGACTCTTGCACAAAGTTCCCCGTTGTGGATGTCGTGTCTGCCACGGCGTTTGAGAAAGTGAGGCCGGTACTTCAGAAAACGTTTGCCATGTTTGGCCTCCCTGACGAAGTCAGAACAGACAACGGCCCGCCCTTCCATGGACAGGAGTTTCAGTCTTACCTTGAAGGTTTGGCCATACGTCATCGCAGGGTTATGCCCTATTGGCCGCAGGCGAATGGGAATGTTGAAAGGTTTATGCAAACTCTAAACCGAGCCCTCAGAATAGGTGTGGAACAAAGAGAAGACAGTGAGAAATGTCTACAAGAGTTCTTGAGTGCTTATTGCCAGACCCCTCACAGTACTACAGGGTGTGCCCCGGCCACACTGATGTTCAAAGTCCCTCCTAGGGACTGCATTCCGTCTGGTCCTCAGTGGATCGCACCTGAGCTCGATGTTGAAGCCACTCAACAATGCAGAGAGTGTACTAATTGTAAAGCCGCTGAGCGACGGCGAAGTAAATATCGAGGTTTTCAAAAAGGAGACTAAGTGGTGGTGAAGAATCGCCGGCAAGGAGGAAAATTCCAGACCCCGTTGAGCCCGAACCCTGGCAAGTTGTCAGTGTAAGGGGTGCCATGGTGACAGCAGCTCGAGGCAGTCAGAGGGTCACTAGAAATGTATCACACTTCAGGAGAGCAGGAACTCCAGTCATGAATCAGGAGGATGAAGAGGTCGATGACTCCATGTTGGAGTCCACTGCTGATGAGGCCAGGAACGGGGACGCTCCGGTGGTGACGCCAAGTGCCCGACACCCTCTGGGTGAAAACGATGCCCCTGAGGGATCCCTGCTTAGGGGCGGAGGTTATCATCTGCACCCCAATCCGGTGCCGAACAGTCAGCTCCGAGATTTTGTATGTAAGCTGGGTCCATAGGAAGCCGTGTTGGGTCCTGGATGTTTTAACATCAGAAAAGTTTCGTCCTCAGACGCTGCATTCCTCCTAATGGTGTTTTGACATTTTTTGTGTTCGCATGTACCCTTTTGTGTTTTTTGTTTTGGTTTGTTTCTCCTCTTCAGTGTGAAGTAAAACATGGGAGGGATGTACAGAGCCACCCGGCCTCTCATATAATTTGTAACCAGTTCCATGTGTCCAGACGGAACGCAGAACCGAGATGGTTAAATAAATGAGGGACTGCGCTGATGCAGTTTCCCTACAGAATAGATACCGAGTGCGCGAGTATTCTTTATGTGGAGGGCTGGTCGTGGCCTATTCACCAACCCTACACGAACCACCAGCACCACCCTCCAGTCAAAGGCTGAGTAACTGGAGTAGACCACATGGGCAGCCCAAGACCCAGCAAAAGACACCTGTGTCGGGCTTAATGTGCATTTCTTGTAACAATGCGATATGAATATTATGACGTATCAAATAGGCTAATACCACCCACATTCCAAGTTGTAAAGGTAACAGCAATCGTCTGATTGACAGGTGGTGACAAGAAGGTGTGAAAAGGTGATATGATTAAGAGCCTGGTGAAATTGAAGAACCGACAAGGTTTGACAAGCTGTGTATCAATCCTGTACGAGCAGGCAGCCAGAGACCCAATAGTCAGCCAAAAGACAGTAATTTGTATAACTGCGCCAGAAATCTAGGCAAAAACAGAACTCCCCTCTACCCAGCCCTCACCCACACTGACCATTCCCAGCATCAGTAAATTTCTTACTACTACTGTACACTGGAGGAGTAGACATTCATCTATTAGCATATCTCTGTAGAAGTGAGACAGCAGATCACACAAAAGTATTAGTAGCAACAAACATAACAATATTGAACATCGGGCTATGAAGCCGGAGTGCTATGCATAGGGGAAGGAGAATTCCAGAGTTAAATTGTTGTGCGGTGGCAGCCAAACAGGTTGATAGTGGATAAATAAGGACAGGGATGCAGAGGCTCAAGAATCAGTACCTGTGATTTCTGAAATCCCTGTATCGCTGCCAGGGACAGAGGACTTGGGGGCATATTTATCCTCCCCCAGTGCCACCTTGCGCCACATGAGTGTTGGCCTAACTCCCCGCGCCTCATTTACAGAGTGGCGCATTGCATGCATTGCACCACTCTGTAACCCTTTGCGCTACATTATGCCTGCGCCAGGCATAATGTATGCAAAGAGGCCGTTCCCCCATTAAGGGGGGGGGAAATGGCGCAAGTAAATCTATGAGATTTTCTTGCACCATTTTTCCCGGCTCTTTTAACACCTGCTCAGACAAGCGTTAAAAGGGGGCTTCCATTATTTGCAATGGGTCCCTATGTACTCTGCAGGAGTAGCGCCAATATTTTGGCACTACTCATGCAGAGCACATCAATAGCGTCATGCACAATGATGCTATTGCCCACTACCCTGCGGCATGGCGCACCATATTTTAAATATGGCGCACACATGGTGGCGGTAGAGGGGCGATAAGGGCCGCAGGGGAAGTGGTGCTGCACTCGGTGCAGCTCCACTTTCTATAAATCTGCCCCTTGGTGTTGTGTCATTGTTGAGGTTGGGCGTTAATTGTGGCCATGATGTTATGGAGGGCTTATGCTGGTCACATGAATACAGTTATTTTACTATTCAGTTTACAGTGGAGACATGCAGGGTAAAGCATAGTGTAAGGTTAATTGTGTTCTCTGAGAAGAGCATTCACGTTCCAGAAGGCACACCGAGGTTCCTGCACTCTGACAGTTAGTTCCAGGAATACAGAGAGTTTGGAGCCCTGATAGGTGAGTGCCCCTTTCTCCCAAGCCAGCTGGACCACAGAATCTCAGTCGTGATAATTGAGTTGCCTGGCGATAATGGGGCAGTGCAGCGCATCAGGAGCAGGACTTGGGCACAGAGAATGATTGGCCCATTCCACAGTGAAGCATTTGGAGAATTAGTTGGCATCAGACAGATCACATAGCAACTTTTCAACAAACCTTTCCATCCTGCCAGTGTTAGTTGAGTCAGGGATACCCACCAAGAGCAAATTATTCTGCTGCAAGCTAGTCTACAAGTTCTGTTTTTTGGCAGCCATATTCAGTAATTCTACATATAATTTTTGATATTTTGCGGTGAAGGTTGCCTGGTCCGTCCCTAGTGCAGAGATGCGCAGCTCAGTCTCTGTGGCTTGTGTCTCTTGTTTCGTTAGGCAGGCCTCCAGTCTGTCAAGGAGGCCGCCCAGGTTATCAATTTTGTAGTCTATTCGGTGAAGGCTAGTGCTCAGCTGGAGCAACAAGGCAAGCATATTTGGTTCCATGGACGGGGGAGCAGGAGTTTCCTCTACGGTGCCAGCCTCTTCAGCTCTGCAAGAGTTTATTTTATGCTATTCAAAACTTAATTTAGGTTGCTTCAGAATCCATTTTGGCCATGATGCAGAGAGCTATGAGGGACACGGGACCCCCTGCTTCCCCTGGTAAATAAGCACAAGCCAGTAAAGCAAACATCCTCAGATTACACTCCTTGAGTCCCCTCTGAGCAGGGTTCTCATTCAACACAGCAGAAGGGCAGGTCAGGGCCAACACAAGCCATGTTCAACAGTAGCCTTCAAGACTGCTCACACATCAACACAGGTAAGGTAAAGGACATCCCCTGCCCAGTATAGAGGCTTACTAAAATCAAGGCGGTATGAAATCACAGTGAGCGAGGTCTTAGGACACCCTGCAGATAGGAGAGCAGCACCCAAATTGCCCCACCTCACCACAGTCTTGTACTCCAGTTGTAAGGCCAAGTCTCAGGGTTGTTTCATACCTCCCAGATCCCAGGAGCGGCATATGGGGCACCAGAGCTGGGAAAAAACAATTGAGCATATTGGTGTGCAGTGGAGTGGAGTCCAAGCACAACATCAATGGTGGTCTGCAGTGGTTGAAGCTCAAGGACCGTCAACCGCTCCTCATGGTGCTGATCACAGTGAAAGCACCCAGTGCCACTTCAGGCCAACAAGGTGTTTATTCTGCACCAGCAGTGGGGCAGGCAGGGGCAGTCTAGCCACACAAGGCCACCCCATGCTGTCAATGGGTCCCCACCTTCCAGGATTCACAGGTCCTGTTATTCACGCATCATGCGGCAGGGGTGCGTTGGTGTTCGGCTGCTCAGAAGGCCGCATTTATCAGGGCTCACAGGAGACATCAAGGGCTGCATGCCCACTCCGGTAGGTGAGCGTGACCTGGAAGGAACGGTGCTGGTGATGTAGGATACTGGGCCCTCAGAGTCCTGCACAACAGACTACTGCCTAGGGTGTCCCCTGGCCCCTGCCCAAGCTGGCTGCCACACGTCTAACTACCTCCTGCTCCTCCTCAGCCCCCGAGCAGTTGTGGGCACCACAAGCCAGACCCCTTGGTTTGCTGTGGGCAGATTGCCCCCAGGAGCACCTACGTCAAGCTTGCCTTCCCGCACCTCCCTGGCCAATCAGGCCTAGCGGGGCCACCTCACCTGTCTCGTCTTGCGCAACTCTCAGCTCCTGATATCCCAGACTGCAGCAGCAGCATCATCCTCAATAGGGGGATGTGGCACATTCCGTCAGGCTTCCCAGGTGCAATCCCAACCCTGTTGAAGCTCACACAGCAGTGTCGGAACCACAACCAGCATGCAGGCCTCAACTCATGAGGTGCAGGCCACAGCTCCTATTCCCAGATGTTGGCAGCCTCGGATGAATGAGGGCCACAATTTTTGGCTCAAAAGGCACTTGGCTGTCTCACGGGGTGTTAGAGCAGGAGGGATTTGAGAATCAGCCCCCAAAACCGATAGATGCCAACAGATGAAATGGGTTAGGAACTGGATCTCCTCTTTTAGGCAGCCAACTTAGATGGCTGCAGGCCACATCCCCCTGATGGGACTCATCCTGGACATCCCCGCTACTGCCACATCACAGGCCACCTGAAAAACCTGCACTGGCAGCCGGTCAACAAGAGAATCACCTTCAAACTCCTCACCCACGCTCACAAAGCACTGCACAACACTGGACCAGAATACCTCAACAGACGACTCTCCTTCTACACCCTGACCCGGCATCTCTGCTCCGCCGACCTCACCCTTGCAACCGTCCCACGTGTCCGCAGAACTACAACTGGGGGTAGATCATTCTCGCACCTCGCCGCCAAAATGTGGAACACTCTTCCCACCCACCTACGTTAGACCAAAGACCTCCTTACCTTCAGGAAACTTCTCAAGGCCTGGCTGTTCGAGCAGAAGCAGCATCTCCCCCTCACTTCTCCCCCCCTCCTCAGCGCCTTGAGACCCTCACAGGTGAGTAGTGCGCTTTACAAATTCCTGATTGATTGACTGATTGATTGATGGGAGTGTTTTACAGCAATTTTATACGTTTGAATCATATGTGAATATTGGAATTGTAGATATATGTGTGAATTAATGCACTGTTAATGGATTTTATCTGATGTGACAATAAAAGAATTAGAATTATATATTTTACATTTAGATAGAGCCTCTTTTTAAGAAATATCATGTAATTCTTGCAAGTGATTTAGGGGATGTTTTCTCTGCCTGTCTTCTCACACCCTACAAACTATGAACCTAATACCACAACAGAAGTGCAATGGAGCATACTAAATTAAACCAGACAAAATTGAATGCACTTTTGGGATCCTTAAGTCATGATGCAGATCTCTTGATCGTAGGGGGAGGAGCAGGTGTTCCCCCACAGGGTAAATGCGCACAATTGCTGAAGCTTGTTGTGTGTTGCACAGTATCATCAGGCAGTGGGGCTTTTATGTAGAGCTTGACATTGTTGTACACCCAGATCCAAGGACCCAGGGTGGAGATCAGAGTATACCAGTGTTTTGAGATTGCTTCTTTCGTGGGTGGCTCAGTTGGTGGTGGTGGAGGGCGAGGTGGTGCAGGTGGAGATGGCAGACGTAGTAGTGACAGAGGTGCTCAGTTGGTAGGTAATGACTCCCTCCTAGGTTGAGGTGCCTCTGTAGAATCATGTGCTTACACTGACCAAGAAGAATGACAATGGGGTGTTTTGCTTATTGCATCTATTATCCTCATGGCCAAGGCATGTTACCTTGCACTTTCTTCCCTAAAACTTCAAAGATGCTCTCTGTACACCTTTGCAATGTCTTGTTAACAATTTGCAATGTTATCCAGGGCATATGTCTGCCTGTCAATCATCTGAGTTACTCTGACAAAATATTTTAAAAAATGGCATGAGACACAAATATTTTGTGAAGAACATTGTTATGTCAAGAATATTATGGGATAGAATATAGAAGGCAAGAATGTTGTTTCTTTTTTGTATTTAATATCTTTTTTCAAATAAAGTTGTATATAATATTGTTTTTAATACAGTTGTTTATATATATGTATATATATATACATATGTAATGTTTTAATGGTTTGCTAAGTTTTAGCTATTTTAGTAGTATGAGTTATTAATATTTGTGTTTAACTTAGTTTGGTATATTTTACATAAAATGTGTTTGCTAATTTAGAATTGTGTTGTTGAGTTTTTGGGAACTTAAACTGGTAATACCTTTAATATGTAAATGGTTAGTTTTCACTTACAGTAATATTTTACTTATGTATTTGATAAATATTTATGATAATAATTATCAAGTAATTGTTATAATTTTGTGTTTGTAATTAATGCTAAATCAATCAATACATTTATTTATATTTTATTGCATTATTTAAATGTATATTTATTACCTGTAGTATTTGTAATTGTTTTAATTAATATTTAAAATAAAATAACAATTGATATTTGTATGATTTAGTTTTAATTGTTTATTCATGTTTGGTTTTTAGGGTTGTAGGGGGAAGTGTATTATTTGGAAATATTTTAATTTTAAAAAATATTTATTTTAATTGTTGAATAAAAGGTGTATTTATTAAATGCAATTTGCTTTATGATAAGATTATAATTTTAAAGATAATTTTAAATTATAATTTGTTGCCTATATTCAAAAGTTTTGTTTAAAATATTTAGTTGTGATGATAAATCTAACCCCTCTGGTGTCAAACATGTTCCCTACTATTCCTCTGTTTGGGGTGGGAATAGTAAATCTAAACCCCGCAGTATCCAACACTTTCCCTAGTGTTGCTTAGATTTACGTTGAATTAGAAAATCTGACCCCTACAAAGACTAACACTTCCCCACATTCACTTATGTTGGAATGGGAACAGTAAATCTGAACTCTTGGTAGTCCACCAGTGAGTAAACTTGATTCCTCTAAAGCCCAACACTCCTTACTGTTGCTAAGACTGAAGTGAGGAAAATAAATCTGACCCCCCCCCCAAAATACAACACTTTCCCTACTATTGCTTACATTGGAGTGGTAACTGTAAATATGACGCTTCCAAAGTCCAGCACTTTCCCTACGTTTGCATCTGCTGGGATGGGAATAGTAAATCTATCATATTCCTCACTGTTGCAAGTGGGAATAGTAAATCACACCCAAATTTCAACACTTTCCTTACTGTTGATCAGACTGGAGTGTGAATAGTAAATCTGACCCATTCAAAGTCCAACTCTTTCCCTACTGTTGCTAAGATTGGCATGAGAAAATGAATATGGCCGCCCTAAGGTCCAAAACCTTCCTTACTTTTGCTCATGTTGCAGTGGGAATAGTAAATCAAACCCCTGCAAAGTCCAGCACTTTTCTGATTACAGTGGAAATAATAAATGTGATTTGACTAAACCCCAACATTTTCCCTATTTTTGCAGACAATAGAGTAGGAATAGTAAGTATACCCCTCCAAAATCCAACACTTTACCTACAGTTGCTCAGATCGAAGTGGGATTAAATCCAATCCCTCCAATTCTAACACTTTCTCCACTTTTTCTTAAGTGGAAATAGTAAACCTACCCTTCAAAATCCAGCATTTTCCCTACAGCTGCTCAGATTGCAGTAGGAATAATAAATCTGACCTTTGCAAGATCCAACACTTTCCCTACTTTTGCTTACATTGAAGTAGGAATAGTAAATCTAACCCTTCCAATTTCTAACACGTTCCCTACTTCTGCTTATGTTGGAGTAGGAATAATACACCTTACCCCTCCAAGGTCCAGCACTTTCTCTTCTTTTGTTTATATTGTTTATATTGGAGTGGGAATAGTAAATCTGACTCCTCAAAGTCCAACTCATTATCTACTGTTGTTAAAATTGGAGTGGGAAGACTAAATGTGACCCCCTCCATAGCGCAACACATTTATTCTTTTTTATATTGGAATGAGAATAGAAAATAGAAAATCAAAAATCAATCAAACCCCTCCAAAGTCCAAGATGTTCTCTACTGCTGTTCAGATTGGAGTGAGAATAGTAAATCTGATCCCTCCAAAGTTCAACACTTCCTCTACTATTGCCTTCATTGGAGTCACATTATTAAATCTAACCCCTCCAAAATCAAACAATTTCCCTACTGTTGTTCTTGTTGGAGCAGAGTAGTAAATCTAACCCCTCTAGTATCCAACACTTTCCCTTCTGTTGCTTTGATTGGAGTGGGAATACTAATTCTGACCCCTCCAATGCCTACCACGGCCCTACTTTTGCTGATGTTGGAGTGGGGATAGTAATCCTGTACCCCTCTCTGACGGGGATGATATCAGCTTAGATGAGGTGTTCGCCTGTCCCTTCCTTTCTCCTTCCACGACGCGAGATGCACCTGTCTTTTTTTTACAGACTACATGGGACGTCTGTCCCTTTAAGATATCTAAAGAGAGACTTGAGGAGCGTGGTGGCCTTGAGTGTGATGTTGATCAGCCCCCTGATGAATGGTGGCCAGAAGTCTAAAGGGCAGTAAACCCAGAAGGAAGGAGTGTCGATGAAAAAGGGAGAGAAAAACACCAAAAGGAGACACCGTGAGAGACAGACAAAGGACCAGACTGATCGGCACAGGAGGACTAGATAGGCTTCAGCGCCCTGTCGGAGAATTCCAGGGAACAGGATGAGAGTTGGTGGGGTAAGCTGGGAGGCCACCGTTCTCTTGTGTTGACCCGCCATGCTCCTGTGGCTAACCCAGGTATGTTGGCATATGACAGGACGAGTAGGAGGGTGGAAAATGGGTAGCTGCGAGGAGGGGACTCCTGTCTGAGAGACATGGTCCGCTTCCTATTTAGAAGATAGAACAAGCCTCACATACTTTGTTTTCAAGTAAAAGAAACAAGCATGACAACACAGTGATGGGTTAGGGAAAATTGTGATTATCTCCCTCACCCTTCCCCCCACAACAGCAAGACAAAATGAAAGAGTTTACAATTATCTGTGCTTCTGTCCTCTTCTGTCCCAGGGGCGTGACAACCACGGTGGTACAGTCTGGTCGAGACTCGAAGGGAGAGGAAGAGCGGAGACAACCATTACAAACCAAACCACAGAGGAGCAAAGCATGAGACTTACATAGAGAAAATAAAGAGACCCATGAGTAACCAAACAAGGGGTAGAGTATTTAATTTATCCGTCTACGTAGCCATTTGCTTGCCCATGTGACACCCTCCAAGTCCCAAACTTTCCCTACTGTTCCTAATTGGGAGTAGAGTAGGTATAGAAAACGAACCCCTCCAAGTGTTCACTGCTGAACTTGGAGCGGTGATATCTATTTTCAATTTCTTGTATTGTTTTTTTACATTTTGTGTATTTTAAAAAAAAAATTATATATTAAAATATGCTATTTGGAAGCAGAGAGACATGGAAACTGTGCAAATAAATTATGTATTATCCATTACAAAAGGGCCACATAGAGACCATTTACATAGTATGCCATGGGGGAAAGGATACAGGTAAATGGTGTAAATAACTCACAGGCCTTGTGTGGGGGATCTTGAGTTGTTCACAAATGGCACATGACCCAAAATATGTCACTAAAGCAGGCTACCAAAATGGATGGTTTTAACTCTTTTGGTGACCATTCGGTGTCCTGCTGTCTTGCTGTCATGGAACTGAGACATCACATGGGTTTATAGTATTTTGCTGGTAAGTATGTGGCATGCCCCTGGTGTAGAAGTCCATCAAACAGTCAGTTTTATTTGACAGTAGTTGTGTCTCTTGCTGAAATCTGTCCGTGGTTAGAGTAGTGAGTGTTGAACGTCTGGCTGTTAGGATGAGTTGATGGGAGTTGTGCAACAGAGTCTTCTTCAGCAGTCCCTGTAATCAAACAGGACAAGGCACCCTCTTTAACTAATCCTGCCCCTGGTATACCTCCGGAAAAAAATGGTGTCCAGAGATTTTCATTTTTGGTTTGTGTTTTGGATCATTAAAGAAGTAATTTAGCACAGATAGACATTGCTGATCCAGGCTGAATTTTTCTGGACAAGAGTCTTAAAAATGGCAGATGTGTTACAGTGATGATGTATTATTTCAGGTACCATGAGACATATATATTTCATTTTGGTGTCAAAACATAGATTTTGGGGGTCAAGTATTCGTATAGAGACAGAAAAGAACTCTTCAGAGAAACCCTCCCGACATTTTGGAAAATGGCAGCTAAAATAGAGGAAGTGACATATAGAAATGAAATGAATAATAATGTTTTTTCAATCCTTTTATGTATACACCAAACAATGTTTATGATCTGAATATGAAACTCCTGTTTTAGACACATTTTCATAGTTTTCTTTACTTATTTGTTTCAGCAATCTCTCGTGGTACAGTTGCAGAATGTTGAACATTTGAGAAACGTTTTGTAGTGCAGGTTTTGCAAGCACACGTACGTGTAAGTTCTTTTGGACAAAGCCTTATAAATAGTGTAGGTTTTAGTACCTCATCTATCTCTTCCCAACCAAATTCATATGGATCTTTCGCTACATCTGCAAGATCAAAAACATTTACACATCTTTTGATCAAGTAAAACACTCTTTTAATGTGTCCATGCCTTATAAATAGTGTAGCTTTTAGTACCTCATCAATATCTTCCCAACCAAATTCATGTAGATCTTTCGCTACATCTGCAAGATCCAAACATTTACACATCTTCTGATCAAGCAAAACACTCTTTTAATGTGTCCATGCACAGAATATGAAGGCAATGGAAGGTCACTTAGCAGGACAGATTTCTTGAACATACTGTACTGAAGATAGTCAAATGTGTGACAGTCAGAACTCGTTTCCCACACATGCACAAGGTATTTTTCTACATCTTGAAAGTCACATTCGTCTTCTGTATCAGTAAATCCTTTTAGAAACTTCACAGGTTCAGCAGTTAAAGCTCCAATTTTGCTCATAGTGTCATCACCCATAAGAATATATACCTTGATAAGATCATAGGGCATCTCTGGATCAGGTTTCATGTACAGAATATGAAACGGTATTAAATGACTTTTCTTGCCTATTCCACAACATATCCATAACTCTAACAATCCTTGACTTATGAACATTGCAACAAATCTAAGTAGCACAATAATAACATCTGTATCTGTATTTGACAGTACAATGACTCAATTGGAACCATTTCCAACAGCCTACTCAACCGGTGGCATAACACGAAGGTCAGCTTCCTCCAATTTGCTGTTAAGTTCTTGAACATTATGGCCCCTATCTTTTGAATATATCTCTGCTGCCATCAACTCCTCATTGTCAATCATTCCATTTGCAATAATTCGACATTCAGTGTTCACTGAAGCTTCAGCACTGTTATGGTGAGTTAACATCTCCAAGTTCATCTTGTTCGATTAGGTGTCGAATTTTTGATGCATGCAAGGTCAATTGTTCCAATTGGAGACATTCATCTGATTCTCTCACATTCTTTGACAGATAGTTCAAGATAACAGTCAAAGACAATGTGCAGTTCTTGCAAGGTGCACACTGACTTTGATATCTGTAGAACAATCTAAACGACCTCTCCGAAGTTTTGCATGGATACAATCTAGACCATTCGCAATTGTGACATATTGTCCATAAGCAAGAGCAGTTTTTTTTAGCTCTTGTATGAGTTTGTGCTTCACTGGTTTGGTTGCAGCATCTCCATCAAATAAAGCGTTTGTTAGAAGAAGATCATGTGACACAATGTCCTTGATAAATTCACCCCCTTCTTTTGCTACATCCTTCTCTCTATGTGCATGCGAAAGTTGTTTTTTCATAACCTGTTTTGTAGTGGCTGGTGGAACGAACATCTTACTATGGCAATTAAAGTGGAAGAGTAGCTTTAGTGATTATGTCAAAAAGTTGTTTCTATTTCAATATAAAACTCTCCTGCTTCCGTTCTCTAAATAGTTTCTATCCATGTTCCAGGACATCTAGTAGACATGTCTTTATATCATTATCCACATATTATTTGCTCACAAAGCTGTGAAGTTGCACAGGCTCAGTCATTTCAAAGGGTTTCCTTGCTGTTACGTGAAATGAAGAAGGCTGTCAACATGTTTATTAAAATGTTTCCCTCTCTTTTCCACAAGTTCATGGTAAGGAACAGTTTCACAATGGTCCATTAATTTTGAATTTGTCATCTCTCTGAAAACATTGCAAAATGAAAGGACTTCATTGTAAACTAGCTGCTATTGAGCAACATATTAACTTTTACGTGTCGGACCAACAATTACCTTGGAGCTTTTCCATGATCTTTGGATCGTCTGTTCCCGTTTCATATCTGGAGCCACTGCATTGAAACTACACTCTCTGTCTTTCACCACAAAATGTCTTTGGATACATTTTCTATAGAGGTATGATGTTTCCACCTCTAGCTTCTTCACTCTTTCCAAGTACCAGCACCCATATCTCAAGTAGTTTATGCAATCGAATTTGCAAAACACAGAAATCAGTGACTCCACAGTCTTCACATGCAGCTTCCAATCACCTTCAGCTTGTACCAAGTATTTCATTAGAGCATCATGTGTAAAACATTTCCCCAGTACTTGAAAAGTTCTGTTTTTTCTTCACATTCTTTGACAAACTCTACAAGCTTGGTTTTCAGGTTTTCTGATTTTGAACTGAGTGTATTGAACGTTTCCTAGCTTTGCATTATGTCTTTTGAATGAAGTGCACTCTGTGCCTTATTCAGGTCTGAGCTAAGATATGCAAAACCTTATTTGTCATTCTTGTTCCAGAAAGCATTCCAACGCAATGTTTCTATAGCCTCAGATATGATGTGCAGACCTTGTAAAAAACAAACATAATGAGTTCAGCTCAATACTGACAGGACTGTTTTTGTTTCCAAAGATTTCTGCCTCAATAAGTGCATCATCTATGCCACATCCACTGAGATAACTTTCTGCACACCGCAACGCAACATTTGTCACGTGGAAAATGACCATCATTGGATAAAGATCATCAAAGTCTACTGGTTATCCCATAAAAATGCCAACTACAATACGGAAAACACCTTCATCACAGAAAATTGGCAGGATAGGCTGGTCCTCAAGCTGAGCACCCACATTTAAAGATTTTTTAGAGCTGTGTATACTGTTGCGTAGTTTGTGATTGGAGATGGTATTACTTGTGAAAACCCAACCTACTTCAGTGGGACAGTATTCTGGGAAATCAGAGCATGAATTCCAGCACACGGTGGAACTCACTTTTCTTCATCCTTCAGTCTGCACTGAATAGAAGATATGACAAATTAAGTTAAATCCAATTTGCGGACCACAGCATTAGGTAGAAAAAGATCCATGTCTTCAGGCACTTTGAAACTTTCTGGTATACTGGGATGTGTTGATGGCTTATAGTGATTTGGGGCACGTTGGCAAGCCAGTTGGGTTATAGGTTTGCAGCTTCATTTGTTTATGCCTACAGCTGACACATTTTCCAGTAGCTACTTCATTGGTAAAGTCTTGAAAAAGCACCATAGCAGTACCATTTGTGCTGGATGCTCCAGACAAAGAAGGGCTGTCTTCAAAATCAAAATTATCAAGAGCAGCAATTTTAAATCCTTTCCTGGTAAAATGACTTGGAAGTGCTGTGCTGTCAAATTCACAGGATTTTACAGCATGAGCTGCTAAAACGTTCCTGCTCCACACTACGTAAGTATAACTTGTTGGTACACCAATCCTATTCATTTAAGTGATTAGCTCTCTATTTTTGCACTTGTCACAGATTGTGTGGGCAGTCAACATGTGTAAGATATGTATTTCATAAAACATTATTTGGAAAAGATAGTACATGTGCACAGCATAAGACTGTTGGTTCATGGGATTGTCTTCCACTTCTTCAAAGCCATCATCAATGCTGTCCGCTTCTGTTCCGAACTCAATAACTTTAGTTTAGCTTTGCTGGTCTTAAACAATGATGTAAAAAATGTTAAGACAACACCAGGCATTCTTGTGGACTCCCATGATTTGCAGAGCTCTGAGGAATCACAAAATGTGTCATTAAGTCCAAAATCTAAATCTTACAGGACATTTCTTAAAAAGGTTCCTTCTAATTTTAATGCATCCTGTGATCTTATTTTGGCAGCAAGAACTCCAAAAGTCAAATCAGCTGAGAAAACTATAAGCAGCTCATTCTGTTTGTTAGACTGACAAAAACAAATTCCGTCATTGTATTCTCACCATTAAAATCTTAATTTCATTATTATGGATCAATACAGTTTCATCAATAATGACCATTATTTCTCTGATCTCACTGAGTGTGAACCGGAAGCCAGTACTCAAGAGTGGCTTTAAAACTTTATTTGCTTTTTCAAAGACTGCAAACTAAAATTAAGGCTGGCAGTTACATTGCTTCTGGGAGCTCATTGTACATTCATATTTTCAAATGTATGCATGCATGCAGTTCAGGAGGGCATACAAATCTACTGCAAATACATTCACCAGCTATTCGGCTAAAAATTTCATCTTGGAAAAAACTAGTTGCAGATCAAAACATGTTTGCACTTTGAGACTCACATACTCTGTACTTTGTTTTTACGTC
The DNA here is from genome assembly GCF_031143425.1 of Pleurodeles waltl. NCBI lineage: Eukaryota > Metazoa > Chordata > Amphibia > Caudata > Salamandridae > Pleurodeles > Pleurodeles waltl. The sequence continues at coordinate 614,233,472 of NC_090439.1, forward strand.
AATACCTTTGGCCCTTGTTCTGGTTGAACCACAGATAACACATTGGAGATCCTCTGCTTTCTGATCAGTTGTTGGAGGTGGACGAGGGGTAGCCATCGATCTTCTAAGTGGATGGGCATTGGGTTTGGTTGTCGTTGCTTTCTCAGAAGACTCTAGTTGTGATTCACTGCTTTCTGCTATTTTTTGATTATTTTTTTACAGTTGTTTTTCCATTGTATACGACTTGTAGCACTTGTTGTTACAATGATAAAATATTTCATCCTCTTCACCCATCTGTTTAACTCTTTTGTGAACTTCGCCTTGCCGTATTCATAAAGCATCATGAACTTTATTTTGTCCAGCAGCAGTTGATGTTAGCTTTTCTTTTGGATTAGTTTGGCATATGACACATTTTTCTGTGTTGAAGGAGTCCTCAGATTTTGTAGTTGGCAACACTCGGTCAGGAGGTAAAGAACCTCTGTTACCAACTGCTTCGCTCATGTTTATGAATTTGAATCAGCTGAAAACTTGAAACAAAAACAATGTTAAAATAAATTACAAATATGATGGCTAAAACACATCATTATAGAGCTGGACTTTTGGGAAAAAAGGCAGAAGGGTTGCTCTGAGGAGTTATTTTCTGTGTCTATAAGACTACTTTACCCCCAAAACCTAAGTCTTAACACCAAAATGAAGTATATACGTCTCATGGTTCCTGAAATGTTACATTAGCACTGCAACACATCTGCCATTTTGAAAAATGTCTTCCAGAAAAAAAATGACAGAATTACCAATGTCTACCCAAGCAAAATTACTTATTTAATGATACAAAATGGAAATCTCTGGACAACAATGTTTTTATAGAGGTATATCAAGAGGCCAGGACTAAACCGTGCCAATAGGGGATTGGGAAGACCTAAAAAGAAGTGTGGCTACCTTTATTGCTGTGGAGTTAGGGCTCTGGCAGAAAAATCAGTAAATTCTTGTGGTTCCTATAGACTTTGTAGAATGTAATTGGGTGTCAAGCTCCTAGCAAGTAGTGGCACCACAGTTTAAATGATCTTTTTGCTGTCAGTAGCTCTTTGTCAGTAATGGTATAATTTATCTCTGATGGACTGAATGCACAGGAGAAGAAAGCTCCTGGATGTAAATTTCCTGAGAAAGGATCTGTTTGTGACAGTACGCCTCCCATGGCATAGTAAGATCCACCTGCTTCTACAATGTAGGGTTGATATGGGTATGGGTGGTGTAAACGTGGATCATGATGATTCATTCTTTCAGAAGAGATGCGCTCTATAATAGCGGAGAACTGATGGATGATCCTTCAAAAATGTGGAAATCCCAGAAAGCGCTGGATGTTCTTTACAAAGTGAGGACTGTGTCGGTGTGTAAAGGTTGAGACCTTTCCTTCATCCATTTGAACGCAAGCTGGCATAACAAAGCAAAGAAATTCAACTGCGGATACATTGAAAACACATTTTTTCAGCTCAGCATATACTTTGTGCTTCTGCAAACACAGCCCTTAAATATTGCATGTGTTCCTCTGACTTTTGACAGTTTATCATTGTATTGTTGATATAACTGCACTAAATACATCCAGGTAACTCCAAGCAACTTCACTGACAAAAAGATGTGGCCTCCAAGGCATTGCAAAGTCTGAAGGGCATGAATTAGTATTCAAACAGGCCCAACTTGGTCCTAAAAGTTTTTAATTTGCTGGAAAGGGACCTCCCTGGTGTTCAATCCTGTCTGCTTTCTTTTATGTCCAACTGTGAACATCTGGTATCAAAGTTTTTATATTTTTGGTGTACTCTAGTGTATGTGCAAAGGCCTCAGCCTGCCATTGATTTGCAGTAGGCCCTGGACATGTCCTGAATGTGCCCTGAACATAGAGTGGTTTAGCACACAAGCTCTCAGCAATGACAGAAGGACTACCATTGCTGTCACTGGTTCACAAAGGTAATATGGTTGTGAAATCATACCATGTTTTGTAATCTGACCAGGCCATTTTACCTTTGTCACCTGAATCGGAACCTATTGATCCAGTCACACAAAGTTCCACTGCTAACAGTGATCATGTAATCCTAGTGCAGAGATCCTGTGTGCATAGATGTATGCAAGTATGCTGCTGAGTTGAGGTACACCATGCATGAGTGCCTGGGTAAACAAGAGTAACAGAGCCCTGTGGGTTCCATTTGGCACAGGATGGAGGTGTGGTTGCTTTTTTAGGAAATGGAACTGTATTGCTGCAAGACGTGATGGAGGGAACCCAGACAGTGAAGTAGGGAAAGAGGAGACAGGGTTTCCCTTAGAAACTTGACTAGGTCCTTTCTGATACAGCAGGATGTTGATTAGTCTTCCTCAAACTGCCATCTGTGTTATATTTCACTGAATGTGAAATGTGAATCTTAGCAGACCGCCTCAGTTGCTTTGAGCTGACTAGGGTCCAGCTTACCTTGTAGAAACACTTAAGAAACCTAAACAGTTAGGAGCGCACCTGCCTGACATCCCAGCAATTAATCTGCCCCATTGCATCATGGTAGATGTAGTATCTTCAAAAAACGAACTCCATTACTTTTTAAATATTTCACCTTTAAGTAGGTACAGCCTTTACTGTGCATCTCTGGACACATGTGTTTCTGGGTTAGTCCCTTCTTCAGCAGAGAACATATTTGCGGGGTGCTGGGAATGCTGCCATAAATCCCCCGGTTTCAGTACCTCTTTCCTGGCATGCTGGTGCCTGCTCCAGAGCTCGTCAGCCCAGTAGCTCAAGGGAGCCTTTAAAGTCACAAACAGTTAGGAGCGCACCTGCCTGACATCCCAGCAATTAATCTGCCCCATTGCATCATGGTAGATGTAGTATCTTCAAAAAACGAACTCCATTACTTTTTAAATATTTCACCTTTAAGTAGGTACAGCCTTTACTGTGCATCTCTGGACACATGTGTTTCTGGGTTAGTCCCTTCTTCAGCAGAGAACATATTTGCGGGGTGCTGGGAATGCTGCCATAAATCCCCCGGTTTCAGTACCTCTTTCCTGGCATGCTGGTGCCTGCTCCAGAGCTCGTCAGCCCAGTAGCTCAAGGGAACCTTTAAAGTCACAAACAGTTAGGAGCGCACCTGCCTGACATCCCAGCAATTAATCTGCCCCATTGCATCATGGTAGATGTAGTATCTTCAAAAAACGAACTCCATTACTTTTTAAATATTTCACCTTTAAGTAGGTACAGCCTTTACTGTGCATCTCTGGACACATGTGTTTCTGGGTTAGTCCCTTCTTCAGCAGAGAACATATTTGCGGGGTGCTGGGAATGCTGCCATAAATCCCCCGGTTTCAGTACCTCTTTCCTGGCATGCTGGTGCCTGCTCCAGAGCTCGTCAGCCCAGTAGCTCAAGGGAGCCTTTAAAGTCACAAACAGGAGCGCACCTGCCTGACATCCCAGCAATTAATCTGCCCCATTGCATCATGGTAGATGTAGTATCTTCAAAAAACGAACTCCATTACTTTTTAAATATTTCACCTTTAAGTAGGTACAGCCTTTACTGTGCATCTCTGGACACATGTGTTTCTGGGTTAGTCCCTTCTTCAGCAGAGAACATATTTGCGGGGTGCTGGGAATGCTGCCATAAATCCCCCGGTTTCAGTACCTCTTTCCTGGCATGCTGGTGCCTGCTCCAGAGCTCGTCAGCCCAGTAGCTCAAGGGAGCCTTTAAAGTCACAAACAGTTAGGAGCGCACCTGCCTGACATCCCAGCAATTAATCTGCCCCATTGCATCATGGTAGATGTAGTATCTTCAAAAAACGAACTCCATTACTTTTTAAATATTTCACCTTTAAGTAGGTACAGCCTTTACTGTGCATCTCTGGACACATGTGTTTCTGGGTTAGTCCCTTCTTCAGCAGAGAACATATTTGCGGGGTGCTGGGAATGCTGCCATAAATCCCCCGGTTTCAGTACCTCTTTCCTGGCATGCTGGTGCCTGCTCCAGAGCTCGTCAGCCCAGTAGCTCAAGGGAGCCTTTAAAGTCACAAACAGTTAGGAGCGCACCTGCCTGACATCCCAGCAATTAATCTGCCCCATTGCATCATGGTAGATGTAGTATCTTCAAAAAACGAACTCCATTACTTTTTAAATATTTCACCTTTAAGTAGGTACAGCCTTTACTGTGCATCTCTGGACACATGTGTTTCTGGGTTAGTCCCTTCTTCAGCAGAGAACATATTTGCGGGGTTCTGGGAATGCTGCCATAAATCCCCCGGTTTCAGTACCTCTTTCCTGGCATGCTGGTGCCTGCTCCAGAGCTCGTCAGCCCAGTAGCTCAAGGGAGCCTTTAAAGTCACAAACAGTTAGGAGCGCACCTGCCTGACATCCCAGCAATTAATCTGCCCCATTGCATCATGGTAGATGTAGTATCTTCAAAAAACGAACTCCATTACTTTTTAAATATTTCACCTTTAAGTAGGTACAGCCTTTACTGTGCATCTCTGGACACATGTGTTTCTGGGTTAGTCCCTTCTTCAGCAGAGAACATATTTGCGGGGTGCTGGGAATGCTGCCATAAATCCCCCGGTTTCAGTACCTCTTTCCTGGCATGCTGGTGCCTGCTCCAGAGCTCGTCAGCCCAGTAGCTCAAGGGAGCCTTTAAAGTCACAAACAGTTAGGAGCGCACCTGCCTGACATCCCAGCAATTAATCTGCCCCATTGCATCATGGTAGATGTAGTATCTTCAAAAAACGAACTCCATTACTTTTTAAATATTTCACCTTTAAGTAGGTACAGCCTTTACTGTGCATCTCTGGACACATGTGTTTCTGGGTTAGTCCCTTCTTCAGCAGAGAACATATTTGCGGGGTGCTGGGAATGCTGCCATAAATCCCCCGGTTTCAGTACCTCTTTCCTGGCATGCTGGTGCCTGCTCCAGAGCTCGTCAGCCCAGTAGCTCAAGGGAGCCTTTAAAGTCACAAACAGTTAGGAGCGCACCTGCCTGACATCCCAGCAATTAATCTGCCCCATTGCATCATGGTAGATGTAGTATCTTCAAAAAACGAACTCCATTACTTTTTAAATATTTCACCTTTAAGTAGGTACAGCCTTTACTGTGCATCTCTGGACACATGTGTTTCTGGGTTAGTCCCTTCTTCAGCACAGAACATATTTGCGGGGTGCTGGGAATGCTGCCATAAATCCCCCGGTTTCAGTACCTCTTTCCTGGCATGCTGGTGCCTGCTCCAGAGCTCGTCAGCCCAGTAGCTCAAGGGAGCCTTTAAAGTCACAAACAGTTAGGAGCGCACCTGCCTGACATCCCAGCAATTAATCTGCCCCATTGCATCATGGTAGATGTAGTATCTTCAAAAAACGAACTCCATTACTTTTTAAATATTTCACCTTTAAGTAGGTACAGCCTTTACTGTGCATCTCTGGACACATGTGTTTCTGGGTTAGTCCCTTCTTCAGCAGAGAACATATTTGCGGGGTGCTGGGAATGCTGCCATAAATCCCCCGGTTTCAGTACCTCTTTCCTGGCATGCTGGTGCCTGCTCCAGAGCTCGTCAGCCCAGTAGCTCAAGGGAGCCTTTAAAGTCACAAACAGTTAGGAGCGCACCTGCCTGACATCCCAGCAATTAATCTGCCCCATTGCATCATGGTAGATGTAGTATCTTCAAAAAACGAACTCCATTACTTTTTAAATATTTCACCTTTAAGTAGGTACAGCCTTTACTGTGCATCTCTGGACACATGTGTTTCTGGGTTAGTCCCTTCTTCAGCAGAGAACATATTTGCGGGGTGCTGGGAATGCTGCCATAAATCCCCCGGTTTCAGTACCTCTTTCCTGGCATGCTGGTGCCTGCTCCAGAGCTCGTCAGCCCAGTAGCTCAAGGGAGCCTTTAAAGTCACAAACAGTTAGGAGCGCACCTGCCTGACATCCCAGCAATTAATCTGCCCCATTGCATCATGGTAGATGTAGTATCTTCAAAAAACGAACTCCATTACTTTTTAAATATTTCACCTTTAAGTAGGTACAGCCTTTACTGTGCATCTCTGGACACATGTGTTTCTGGGTTAGTCCCTTCTTCAGCAGAGAACATATTTGCGGGGTGCTGGGAATGCTGCCATAAATCCCCCGGTTTCAGTACCTCTTTCCTGGCATGCTGGTGCCTGCTCCAGAGCTCGTCAGCCCAGTAGCTCAAGGGAGCCTTTAAAGTCACAAACAGTTAGGAGCGCACCTGCCTGACATCCCAGCAATTAATCTGCCCCATTGCATCATGGTAGATGTAGTATCTTCAAAAAACGAACTCCATTACTTTTTAAATATTTCACCTTTAAGTAGGTACAGCCTTTACTGTGCATCTCTGGACACATGTGTTTCTGGGTTAGTCCCTTCTTCAGCAGAGAACATATTTGCGGGGTGCTGGGAATGCTGCCATAAATCCCCCGGTTTCAGTACCTCTTTCCTGGCATGCTGGTGCCTGCTCCAGAGCTCGTCAGCCCAGTAGCTCAAGGGAGCCTTTAAAGTCACAAACAGTTAGGAGCGCACCTGCCTGACATCCCAGCAATTAATCTGCCCCATTGCATCATGGTAGATGTAGTATCTTCAAAAAACGAACTCCATTACTTTTTAAATATTTCACCTTTAAGTAGGTACAGCCTTTACTGTGCATCTCTGGACACATGTGTTTCTGGGTTAGTCCCTTCTTCAGCAGAGAACATATTTGCGGGGTGCTGGGAATGCTGCCATAAATCCCCCGGTTTCAGTACCTCTTTCCTGGCATGCTGGTGCCTGCTCCAGAGCTCGTCAGCCCAGTAGCTCAAGGGAGCCTTTAAAGTCACAAACAGTTAGGAGCGCACCTGCCTGACATCCCAGCAATTAATCTGCCCCATTGCATCATGGTAGATGTAGTATCTTCAAAAAACGAACTCCATTACTTTTTAAATATTTCACCTTTAAGTAGGTACCGCCTTTACTGTGCATCTCTGGACACATGTGTTTCTGGGTTAGTCCCTTCTTCAGCAGAGAACATATTTGCGGGGTGCTGGGAATGCTGCCATAAATCCCCCGGTTTCAGTACCTCTTTCCTGGCATGCTGGTGCCTGCTCCAGAGCTCGTCAGCCCAGTAGCTCAAGGGAGCCTTTAAAGTCACAAACAGTTAGGAGCGCACCTGCCTGACATCCCAGCAATTAATCTGCCCCATTGCATCATGGTAGATGTAGTATCTTCAAAAAACGAACTCCATTACTTTTTAAATATTTCACCTTTAAGTAGGTACAGCCTTTACTGTGCATCTCTGGACACATGTGTTTCTGGGTTAGTCCCTTCTTCAGCAGAGAACATATTTGCGGGGTGCTGGGAATGCTGCCATAAATCCCCCGGTTTCAGTACCTCTTTCCTGGCATGCTGGTGCCTGCTCCAGAGCTCGTCAGCCCAGTAGCTCAAGGGAGCCTTTAAAGTCACAAACAGTTAGGAGCGCACCTGCCTGACATCCCAGCAATTAATCTGCCCCATTGCATCATGGTAGATGTAGTATCTTCAAAAAACGAACTCCATTACTTTTTAAATATTTCACCTTTAAGTAGGTACAGCCTTTACTGTGCATCTCTGGACACATGTGTTTCTGGGTTAGTCCCTTCTTCAGCACAGAACATATTTGCGGGGTGCTGGGAATGCTGCCATAAATCCCCCGGTTTCAGTACCTCTTTCCTGGCATGCTGGTGCCTGCTCCAGAGCTCGTCAGCCCAGTAGCTCAAGGGAGCCTTTAAAGTCACAAACAGTTAGGAGCGCACCTGCCTGACATCCCAGCAATTAATCTGCCCCATTGCATCATGGTAGATGTAGTATCTTCAAAAAACGAACTCCATTACTTTTTAAATATTTCACCTTTAAGTAGGTACAGCCTTTACTGTGCATCTCTGGACACATGTGTTTCTGGGTTAGTCCCTTCTTCAGCAGAGAACATATTTGCGGGGTGCTGGGAATGCTGCCATAAATCCCCCGGTTTCAGTACCTCTTTCCTGGCATGCTGGTGCCTGCTCCAGAGCTCGTCAGCCCAGTAGCTCAAGGGAGCCTTTAAAGTCACAAACAGTTAGGAGCGCACCTGCCTGTCATCCCAGCAATTAATCTGCCCCATTGCATCATGGTAGATGTAGTATCTTCAAAAAATGAACTCCATTACTTTTTAAATATTTCACCTTTAAGTAGGTACAGCCTTTACTGTGCATCTCTGGACACATGTGTTTCTGGGTTAGTCCCTTCTTCAGCAGAGAACATATTTGCGGGGTGCTGGGAATGCTGCCATAAATCCCCCGGTTTCAGTACCTCTTTCCTGGCATGCTGGTGCCTGCTCCAGAGCTCGTCAGCCCAGTAGCTCAAGGGAGCCTTTAAAGTCACAAACAGTTAGGAGCGCACCTGCCTGACATCCCAGCAATTAATCTGCCCCATTGCATCATGGTAGATGTAGTATCTTCAAAAAACGAACTCCATTACTTTTTAAATATTTCACCTTTAAGTAGGTACAGCCTTTACTGTGCATCTCTGGACACATGTGTTTCTGGGTTAGTCCCTTCTTCAGCAGAGAACATATTTGCGGGGTGCTGGGAATGCTGCCATAAATCCCCCGGTTTCAGTACCTCTTTCCTGGCATGCTGGTGCCTGCTCCAGAGCTCGTCAGCCCAGTAGCTCAAGGGAGCCTTTAAAGTCACAAACAGTTAGGAGCGCACCTGCCTGACATCCCAGCAATTAATCTGCCCCATTGCATCATGGTAGATGTAGTATCTTCAAAAAACGAACTCCATTACTTTTTAAATATTTCACCTTTAAGTAGGTACAGCCTTTACTGTGCATCTCTGGACACATGTGTTTCTGGGTTAGTCCCTTCTTCAGCAGAGAACATATTTGCGGGGTGCTGGGAATGCTGCGATAAATCCCCCGGTTTCAGTACCTCTTTCCTGGCATGCTGGTGCCTGCTCCAGAGCTCGTCAGCCCAGTAGCTCAAGGGAGCCTTTAAAGTCACAAACAGTTAGTTCGTTTTTTGAAGAAACTACATCTACCATGATGCAATGGGGCAGATTAATTGCTGGGATGTTAGGCAGGTGCGCTCCTAACTGTTTGACTTTAAAAAGGCTCCCTTGAGCTACTGGGCTGACGAGCTCTGGAGCAGGCACCAGCATGCCAGTGAAGAGGTATTGAAACCGGGTGATTAATGGCAGCATTTCCAGCACCCCGCAAATTTGTTCTCTGCTGAAGAAGGGATTAACCCAGAAACACATGTGTCCAGAGATGCACAGTAAAGGCTGTACCTACTTAGAGGTGAAATATTAAAAAAAAAAAAAAAAAAAAATAAATTAATGGAGTTCGTTTTTTGAAGAAACTACATCTACCATGATGCAATGGGGCAGATTAATTGCTGGGATGTTAGGCAGGTGCGCTCCTAACTGTTTGACTTTAAAAAGGCTCCCTTGAGCTACTGGGCTGACGAGCTCTGGAGCAGGCACCAGCATGCCAGTGAAGAGGTATTGAAACCGGGGGATTTATGGCAGCATTCCCAGCACCCCGCAAATTTGTTCTCTGCTGAAGAAAGGATTAACCCAGAAACACATGTGTGCATAGATGCACAGTAAAGGCTGTACCTACTTAGAGGTGAAATATTAAAAAATTAATGGAGTTCGTTTTTTGAAGAAACTACATCTACCATGATGCAATGGGGCAGATTAATTGCTGGGATGTTAGGCAGGTGCGCTCCTAACTGTTTGACTTTAAAAAGGCTCCCTTGAGCTACTGGGCTGACGAGCTCTGGAGCAGGCACCAGCATGCCAGTGAAGAGGTATTGAAACCGGGTGATTAATGGCAGCATTTCCAGCACCCCGCAAATTTGTTCTCTGCTGAAGAAGGGATTAACCCAGAAACACATGTGTCCAGAGATGCACAGTAAAGGCTGTACCTACTTAGAGGTGAAATATTAAAAAATTAATGGAGTTCGTTTTTTGAAGAAACTACATCTACCATGATGCAATGGGGCAGATTAATTGCTGGGATGTTAGGCAGGTGCGCTCCTAACTGTTTGACTTTAAAAAGGCTCCCTTGAGCTACTGGGCTGACGAGCTCTGGAGCAGGCACCAGCATGCCAGTGAAGAGGTATTGAAACCGGGTGATTAATGGCAGCATTTCCAGCACCCCGCAAATTTGTTCTCTGCTGAAGAAGGGATTAACCCAGAAACACATGTGTCCAGAGATGCACAGTAAAGGCTGTACCTACTTAGAGGTGAAATATTAAAAAATTAATGGAGTTCGTTTTTTGAAGAAACTACATCTACCATGATGCAATGGGGCAGATTAATTGCTGGGATGTTAGGCAGGTGCGCTCCTAACTGTTTGACTTTAAAAAGGCTCCCTTGAGCTACTGGGCTGACGAGCTCTGGAGCAGGCACCAGCATGCCAGTGAAGAGGTATTGAAACCGGGTGATTAATGGCAGCATTTCCAGCACCCCGCAAATTTGTTCTCTGCTGAAGAAGGGATTAACCCAGAAACACATGTGTCCAGAGATGCACAGTAAAGGCTGTACCTACTTAGAGGTGAAATATTAAAAAATTAATGGAGTTCGTTTTTTGAAGAAACTACATCTACCATGATGCAATGGGGCAGATTAATTGCTGGGATGTTAGGCAGGTGCGCTCCTAACTGTTTGACTTTAAAAAGGCTCCCTTGAGCTACTGGGCTGACGAGCTCTGGAGCAGGCACCAGCATGCCAGTGAAGAGGTATTGAAACCGGGTGATTAATGGCAGCATTTCCAGCACCCCGCAAATTTGTTCTCTGCTGAAGAAGGGATTAACCCAGAAACACATGTGTCCAGAGATGCACAGTAAAGGCTGTACCTACTTAGAGGTGAAATATTAAAAAATTAATGGAGTTCGTTTTTTGAAGAAACTACATCTACCATGATGCAATGGGGCAGATTAATTGCTGGGATGTTAGGCAGGTGCGCTCCTAACTGTTTGACTTTAAAAAGGCTCCCTTGAGCTACTGGGCTGACGAGCTCTGGAGCAGGCACCAGCATGCCAGTGAAGAGGTATTGAAACCGGGTGATTAATGGCAGCATTTCCAGCACCCCGCAAATTTGTTCTCTGCTGAAGAAGGGATTAACCCAGAAACACATGTGTCCAGAGATGCACAGTAAAGGCTGTACCTACTTAGAGGTGAAATATTAAAAAATTAATGGAGTTCGTTTTTTGAAGAAACTACATCTACCATGATGCAATGGGGCAGATTAATTGCTGGGATGTTAGGCAGGTGCGCTCCTAACTGTTTGACTTTAAAAAGGCTCCCTTGAGCTACTGGGCTGACGAGCTCTGGAGCAGGCACCAGCATGCCAGTGAAGAGGTATTGAAACCGGGTGATTAATGGCAGCATTTCCAGCACCCCGCAAATTTGTTCTCTGCTGAAGAAGGGATTAACCCAGAAACACATGTGTCCAGAGATGCACAGTAAAGGCTGTACCTACTTAGAGGTGAAATCTTAAAAAATTAATGGAGTTCGTTTTTTGAAGAAACTACATCTACCATGATGCAATGGGGCAGATTAATTGCTGGGATGTTAGGCAGGTGCGCTCCTAACTGTTTGACTTAAGAAACCTAAGCCTTTAAGGAAAAGAGGTATACTTTTCTACATGTGACACATTTACTTCTTGAGGCCACACTTTGAACAATGTAAAAGGGAAAAAATTGTCAACTGTTGTATTTGTAAAGTCTGAGACATCTAGTAGTTGAAAGGCAAAACAACATGACTCTCAGTGATAGGAACTTTAATGCAATTTCATTGGTCTTACAAATACAAGATGGCGGTGTTCTGTTTCCTTGAAGCTTGATCCACCGTATTTGTCTCACCCCCCTCCCACTGCACCTTAGTCCCCTGTTTTTACTATCTGTGTTCGAGTTTGAATTCTTTTGTTAGTATTTGTGCTAGTCTTTTCTTCTAAGTACTAGTTAGAATTCTTACGTTAGGGTTTTTTCTACCACTACAATGTCTCTCTTATTTAGCTCAGCTTTCTTAGGGCCTTGCTTTTTGTCTCTACACTTTACTCTTAGTGAATCTGAATAGCAGTGGTGTGATTTCTGAGGGGGGTCACCCTTATCTTCCCTTCCTAAGAGGAGGGAGAAAGTAAAAGATGTGTAATCTGCCATTAACAGACTTTAGGAGCAGGAATGTGTCTTTCTTCCTAATCATTGCCAGGTGTGGCTGTTTTTAGTGATGTGCAGACTGCTAGCACCTATTCGTGCCTCTATTGTGAATGGTCCAACCTTGAGACAACTCAACTGTGAAGAGCATTAGAAGCATTTATGAAAAAAGACTCAAACCAATTCTAAAAACCAATTCTAAAACTGCAGATAGAGGCAGAGTGTCCTTATTCCCTGTATGCCCTTCCTCTATAAGAGTGGTGGCTGCTGACCCACTTGTTCCAGTACCAAGATTAGGATAGTCCACGCAGTAACCAGAACACTATTTAACAACCAGGGATGGTGCCTGCCTGACAGAGGACATCACCTGGATTCCAATGTGGAAGAAGAGGAGCCTGACGTGTCCACAGAACTCGGGAAGGAGCATCCCAATTCTGCAGGAGTTGCTAATTGTTTTCATTGGCAAGAAGTTGACCCATAAGCAGTGGACCCTAGTGCTGTGGTCCATCTACCAGAGACTCAAAATCCTGGCATTCTTGGGATTGGAAACCAGTTTCTGAACTCCTCAAAAGAACTGCAGCACTGATAGAAGCCAAGATCTTTGATCTGTGGCCTGTGATCATGATCAGCATGACCAAGGCACTTTTAAAGCTTTGTTTGTGCAGTCCCTGCTACCCCAAAGAAGAAACTTGCAGAGCTATAGTATAGGATCTTTGATACCCCAACTGCCCTCACTGAGTGGCTAGTCCAACACTGTTCTGTTGCTTCAAGGCATTTCATGCTGAAGTATTGTCTGGCAAACATGGTGTAAAGATAAATTGCCTTGAAACTATAACATTGCTCCTGGAACCCCACACTTAGAGAAAGGACTGTAAGAGCACTTCACCTAGGGAGACCACAGCACGACTATTAATGTGCCTCACCAGAGTGGAGGAATCAGGCATGCCGAGACCGTGAGGTCCATCTGATGTCAAGAGGGGCCAGAGCCCAGAAGAGAGCTATGGCCAGAAGCCAACACTCTTGCCACTGACCTCGGAACTTATTGAGCGGCCCATGCCTGTCCAGCCTGAGGGGATCTTCTGTGTATCATGACCATAGCCCAGCAGAACTCTAGTGGACCCTCCTGCAAGCTGAAGGCCTAAAGGAACCCTCTGCTGCCAGAAGAGATGGGTGAGAGACTATTTGAGTTACTTATAATGGCGAGACTTTGAACTAAGAGAGGTGGGAAGAACTGCACCTGTTCTAGAGACTATGCTACTGACCCCCACACCACAGAAGTAAAGAGGCAGGGTATATCTCCTAGGAAACACCCCACCTTGAGGCATATTGGGCTTACACCTGTATACTAAGAATGTTAAACGTTATTGTGTAGGGTGTAGTATTGTCCTGTTTTTCCAAAAGAGAAACACTGGGCTGGGCTGGACTGTTGCTGGTCATGGTCCACCCACCTGATTTAGAGGTGGACAGACCAACAGCATTTTGATAACGGAGCCTACACAGGCTTTGTTGCCTACTTACTTCTCTAATGACACAATTTAGAGTGAGTGGTCGACCTTTTTTGCTGTCTTTAGTAAAAGTAAAAAATGAGTCCCATACCATGGGAGAAAACTTCCATGGTGTGGGGCTTATTGGTTTTACGTGTTTCAAAAACAAACTTTGCCAAACTTTTACAATATTAACAGAAACCAATGTGGCAGCAGTTCCAGACAGAGTTAAGAGATGTCCCTGGGGCCAGCAGGGATCTCTAAATTTGGGAGATGGGATTTGCTTCAAGGGGACGGAGTAATTTCCTCTGTCTCCCAGACGGAAATTACTCTATCTTCAAAAGTCTAAATTGGGTCTGAAGTGCCAGGTTTACAATAGGATAAACAAATGTTTTGTTTCTGGCATTTGTCCTTCTCTTTCTTATTAAGAGGACCCTTAAGACTGATTATTTGCATGAGATCAGAAAGGTAATTTGCTTTGGAGTCATTGTTTCTATGCAAGCGTACTATCACCAATTTATTTTCTGTTTTGTGTTTATCCAAGTGTCTTTCATGAGCTATGATTAAGCTAAATGACCAAGTCAGTTAGTTCCCCAAAAGTTTCTGGAGGATTCACTGCTTGTGCTAAAACAGCCTAAAGCTTTGTACAAAGCCCTTGAAAAATAGTGGAGGATCTTTTTCCTTCAGGCCACACTATTCGTACAATCAGGCGATTGAAAATGGTTATGCAATAAAAAGATCCTGATTTCCTTGCTTAGCAATGAGTTCTTGATCTAGGTCAATTGCACATGTTTACCATTAAAATGTTGCTGATTGCTTCATAGAATGCTCCCAGGTTATATAACGTAGGATCATCCCATCGAACCAATGTCACAAATAAGGGTATCACCTCACTCTAGGTCAGCTGTTCCCAACCTTTCGACTTCTGTGGACCCCCACTTTATAATGATTGGAACCTGGGGACTCACACTAAATTATTATTAGAATCTGGGGACCCCCCACTGAGCCATTACTGAAAGCTGAGGACCTAATCTGTTAACGTTTAATTTTCTAAGCAGTCGCGGACCCCCTGAGGAGGCTTCGCGGATACCTTCTGCATGTTGTTAGCCATATTTTGCTTCTCTTCAGTTAATTGGACTAACACACTTGACATCAGTAATTTCTATGGAAAAGGTCAGTATTGGAGAAAGTATCTGTAATGAGCTGTTTTGAGGTGGTCACCCTAGTCAATAAGCAGTCTACAGCATTGCCATCTAGGTATGAAAGAAAAAAAACTATTTTTGTTTGATCAACTAGACAGGCGGCTGACCTGCACAGGAAATGCAAATTACATTGGTTTATGAAGATTATGAATTTTGTATTATCCTCATAAAATCACTAAGGAGGGGCCAATTGAATTGGTGGTGTCTGTATCACTTGGCCTCAAGGAACAGTAGCGATTTCAGGTGTCATTGAGGAGGGAAGTGGTATGTGTGCTCCCGCAGTTGGTGGCTAGACCCAAGGACGAGGATCATAGTGCATGAGGGTTTAACACAAAATGATTTGCTACTGTTAAATAAACCTTGTTAGATATATCATGAGTTGATGAAATGTAGAATTGCCAGCATTGCACAGTGAATTTAATATTTACCAGTTTCCGATTTTGTGATTGCTTTTTGCCTTTTTTAAACTGGAAATTTGCAAACTAACACCAACTTGGACCAGGTGGTAACCAGTCATAAGTTATAAAAGCTCACCCAAAATACATTACATTCATTCACAATGACTGCACTGTATGCTACTGTATTTTTTGTATTGCAGTATTTAAATAGGTATGGTAAGGAGAACATGCATTCTAGGAGCTCAACAGCAGAGGAAAAGAATAGAGAGGATTCATAGGAACATTGTTACTATGTTTGAAGAAATTGATGAAGAAATGCAGGTTTAGTAATGAGGTGATTTTAAGTTTAATTTTAGAGGTGAAGCCTGCTGTAGGAATGTTTACCCAGCATAGTGTGGTTATACTCTTTAAATCCAATTTATATGTAGCCTTCACCTCCCTTGATCCGGGAGTTATCAGCACACAGTAATAATTCCTGGAGGTTTATCAAAGAGTGCTCTTTCTAGAGTATTCCATAATGTTATAAATGTTATGCTTGACCAATTAAATGTCCATATTTGTTTCCCTCATATTCTAGCCTCAAAGGTGGCTTTTTATTTTATTTCACATTTCCCAAATGTAACTTTGATGTGAATATGGTACACACACTCACTTTCCCACCATCATAATCAATATATAAATATATATTGGAATAGAAAATTACACCATTCCCTAAATATCCAGCAGTTTTGCAAGGCCTTGTAGCAGATATGGTAGCATAATTTCCAAGTAGCAGCCATGATTCCTATATTGTTAAAGCAGTGTAGATTATAGAAATGGCTTGCGATCCACTGCCAGGAAACCCACTAGACCCCCATGGGGGACCTCATCATTAAAACAAAGTGGATTTCCCTCTGGGGGTGCCATCCTGTCTCCTGGGGAAGGAAAATATATATATATTTAAAAAATGTGAAATTGTCAGGGGGTCAGCCTTCCTGACAAATAGGCTGACCTCCAGTTGGGCTCACAGTTTTTTGGGAAATGTGTGTTTTCCCTGTAGGCAGATTTTGAACCACAGACAAGAAACACACACTTCAGAAAACCAATATAAAAAATAAAAAATGTATATAGTAGGGGGTCGGTCCTGAAGGCAGGCATTGATCCCCTCTGGGGCCCTATTTGTTTTGATAAATGTATGTTTTCCACCGGTGGGGCGATTATGCCTCCTCCCATGGGTGTGTGTATGTGTGTGTATGTATATATATATATATATATATATATATACACACACACACACATGGCAACAATTAATAAGCATGCAGTGGACAGCACTGCACAAAATTGATGGGTCACCTTTAAGTTAGTTATTTCTTTATTTGGTTGTTATACTAGTAATACGAGGTGAAGTCTTTGCATAGGCAGTATTATCATGTTTTGAAAATACAAAATAATGAAGTATTACTATAAAAAAAAGTGTTGCATTCTATTGCATAATTAGCCTTTTCTTGCCACATAATGTAGTCATCCCTGTTGCGTAATTAAGTGCTGTCCCACTGCATAATTCCTGTCACTGTGATGAAAGCACAGTGTGTTTACGCAAGGACCATGCCTCCGCACAAATTTGCATAGGCAATTATGTGAATGTGTGCTTCTTGAGATCAAAGATAGATCTGTAGCTTTTGAAAATTACTTTTATACTGGCAAATGCCCAGCAGCTCCCCCAACAATAAAGCTTTGCTTAAGCCATGATATGACAAACGTATGATGTGATACTAGGTATATGCACACCTTTGCAATGTGTCATGCTGCGTGTTGCAGCGGCCTGACACAATGCAAAGATGTGCTTTTCCGGAGCAATTCATTTCCCTCTAAGGAACCAAGCGGCCCATTTTGCATTGTTCGCTGTGTCTAGGAGTACTCTTGTATGTGTAGGTGTGATCACTTTCTCCATACATTACATAGGTGTACTTTTTCTGACTTTATTTACCCCACCATAACTGTCCACATAACCAAGCGCCCTGGTATACATTGTAGGCTCTGTCTTAAAGTATTCTTACACATATTGCTTACAAGATGCTTTATTGAAGTTCCCAAGATGCTACTGTTTCTAGGGAAGTTAAGTCAGATGGCTTTTGTTCCGATGAGACCTGAAGACTAACTGCCGTTTGAATCGTCTACCTCCCCTCCCTAAGCTGCCTTCAAAACATATTATGGTTTGTCAGGAGATATCATATGTGAGCAGACAGGATTCCCTCTTATGTTTGTTACATAAAAAATCCTATGCAACCTTGGGATCTGGTCAGTGTCTTGTTCTATGTTGTTGTAAATATATTTGTTCACTGTCTGAGCTCTGCATCATCTGCACTAATTTGGATATATAATGAAACGGATATTGTCCTTATACTAAGGATATGAAAACAATCATAATTCAAGATATTGTGTCTGTTAGAAATGGGGTCTCTAGTTAGCAGCAGTATACACCCTTGTCCCAAGTAGGGACCAGAATCCTAGTCAGGGTAAGTCACACACAAGCAAAAGGATCCAGTGCCACCCCCGGGTAGCTTGCCACTGAGCAGTTAGGCTTAACTTAGAAGGCAATGTGTAAAGCATTTTTGCAATAAATCATACAGTAACACAGTGCAAACACCACAAAAGTATACCACACAGGTTTAGAAAAATAGATATGATTTATCTAAAAAAAATAAGGTAAAAATGACAACGATCCTAAAAGCACAAGTTGAAATATCACTTTTAAAAGGCTTAAAAGAGTCTCAGTCATTAGAAATAAACAGTTGTCGCTTTGTTTCACAAAGTACCCGGTATGCGTAAAAAAACAACACACGGAGACCCCAGAGGAGGAGATGCATGGAAGATTAGGGTGTTGCGTAAAATTTTCTGACGCAGCACAGATGATTAATCATTTCTTTCTACACTGCAAGGGGTTTGTATCATTTTTCGGCGTGCAGTCTTGGTTCCTCACTGCGGTGTGGGGATTTTTTGATGCCAAGGGATGATGCGGGAAAAATCCTTGACATGCTAGAAGAAGGCACGGGCATTGCGTTGATCCAGTAGGTGATGCATCGAATTTTCCATTGCTAAGCAGGCGCTGCGTCAAATTTGCAGTTGTGAAGTGGGGCTGCATTGTTTCCTGTCAGCTGTGTGATGATTTCTCTGTCGTAATGCAGACTTAGGCCCTCATTATAAGATTGGCGATAAATGCCGCCTACCGCCGTGGCGACGCCTGCCAAAAGACCTTCGCCGCGGCTAACATACGTCCGCCAAATTATGACTACAACTGGATTTCTGCCACAAGAAGGGTGGAAATCCGGCTGTGGCCATACTGGCGGATGGTGTTAAAGTGGTGCTGCTACCACCAGCTGCGCCAGCCAGTAGACCGCCGCCAGCCGTATGTTGACAAATAATACGGGCTGGAGGTATTCTGCTGATGTGCCCTGCTGGCAATAGCAGCGTCCCACCCCGTCCCCTGCCGGAAGACCCCCCTGGATGCAGGTAAGTTGGGTTTCCGACAGGGGAGGGAGTGTTGTGTGTATGTGTGTGTGGGGTTGTGCACATGAATGTGTGAGTGTGTGCGTGAATGCAAATGTGTGTGTAGTGTTGTTTGCATGTGTGTATGCATGTGTGAGAATGTGTGTATGAATGGAAATGTGAATGCGTGTCTGTGCGTCAGTGTGAATGTGTGTACGGATGTGTGCAAGAATGAATGGATGCATCTGTGAATGAATGCGTGTATGCCTCTGTGAGTGAATGTGTGTATGCGTGGTGCATGTCTGCCAGTGTGCGTAAATGGGGGGGGTGGAGGATCAGAAGGGGGAGCATGGATGGAGGGGGTGGGTGGCATCTGGAGAGTATTTGGGGGGTGGGTGAACCTCCTACCAGTGACAGGGAAGAAATTCCCTGTCATTGGTAGGGCCTACCGCCATGGTTTTTGTGGCATTACGAACACCACGAAAACCATGGTGGTAGGCAGGGTCAAAATGCCACCAGTGGCACAATAGTGGCCGCCAGGCTGGAGATTGTTACCACTGGCCCGGCGGTTGCATCAGCCAACCCGCCAATGTCATAATGTGGCAGTATGTACCACCAACCTGTTGGTGGTACTCCCACATTATCACTGACCGCCGGGGTCATAATGACCCCCTTAGTGTCAATTTCGGCAGGTGGTGCGTCGATTTTTGACAAACAAGGAGTTTCCTGAAGAAATGAGAACTTTTTGGCCCTGAGATTTCTGAAAACAGGAGGCAAGCTCAATCCAAGCTCTTGTAGTGCACTTTTGGGGAAGGCAGAGTCCTTCTCAGCAAAGTCAGAGGCCAGCAGGACAGCAGGGCAACAGCAGGGCAGCAGTCCTTCGGAGCAAAACAGTCCAGATGAGTCCTTTGTGCCACCGGGCAGCTCCTCTGACAGGGTGCAGATGTAGGTCCAGAACTGTCTGAGTTGGTGGGGTCAGAGACCCGTTTTACATACAGAAACATACCTTTGAAGTGGGGGTGACTTCAAAGAGTGGTTTTGTAGTGCACAAGTTCCCCTTTTGGTCCAGTCCTGTCTACCAGGGTCCCAGTAGGGGGTTTAGCATTCTATTGTGTGAGGGCAGGCCACTGGCCTTTGAAATCTAAGTGTCAGGACCTCCACCCTTCCAGCCCAGGAAGATCCATTCAATATGCAGATGAATGCATGTGTGACTAAGTGTCCTGTGTTTGTGGTTGTCTGGGTGAAATGCACAAAGGAGCTGTCAATCAGCACAGACCAGACATTGTTTGGAGACCAGCTGTAAGGTATAGACGGTTTTAAGTGCAGAGAAATGCTCACTTTCTAAAAGTGCATTTCTAAAATAGCAATATAAAATCCAATCTCACCATTAAGCAGATTTTCTATTACCATACTAAATATGACCTGGTTACCCCTTTCAGATCAGAATCTACTACTCAAAAAGGAGGACAGTTCTAATGCTAGTCTATGAAAGGAGCAGGACTCACTGGTAGTGGAAAACAAATTTAGGAGTTTTCCACTACCAGGACGCATAAAACACATCTGTACATGTCCTGCCTTTTACCTACATAGCAGCCTGCCCTATGGGTTACCTAGGGCCTACCTTAGCGGTGACTTATATTTAGCAAAAGAGGAGTTTAAGGCTTGGCAAGCAATTTTAAATGCCAAGTCAAAGTGGCACTGAAACTGCACACTCGGGTCTTTCAATGGTAGGCCTGAGACATGGTTAAGAGGCTACTTATGTGGCTGGCAAAAGCAGTGCTGCAGGTCCACTAGTAGCATTTAATTTGTAGACTCTTGGAACATGTAATGCACTTTACCGGGGACCTACAGATAAATTAAATATGCCAATTGAGTACGAGCCAATGTTACCATGTTTTTGGGAGGGAAACAGCACATGCACTTTAGCAATAGTAAACAGTGGTAAAATGTCCAGAGTCCTAAAGCCAGACAAAATAGGTCAGAAAGAGGAAAGGAGGAAGGCAAAGTGTTTGGGGTGACCCTTCAGAGATGCCACTTTCCAACAGTCATGTACCCTTTTTCAGCAACCTTGGTTTTTATACAAGTTACTAAGTGAGTTTGCACACTTTCAGAGCAAAACTGGGAGTGTTGCCTACAGGATATTTGTTTGGCTTATTACGTTAGGTAACATAGGCAGCATTCCCAAGCATGTCTGCCTCAGTGTCATATATAGATATGCTCATTCAGTTTGAGGAATGAAGCCTTGGAGACATACTCGGACACCCCCACCTTGCATCCACAAACTGGAAAGAGTTGGATTTAGCACAGTTAGTGCCCCGAAGGTGCATGACAGACACGTTTTCTTGAGCTTCAAATAGCTAGCAGCGGAAGGTATTCGTATATGTTCTCTTGGCAAGTATACAGGATTAGTTAGGACTCAGATGAGGACAGGGACATGGACAGGTAAGAAAAGATTATCCAGGGGTGCCTTCACAGGGATATTGCATAGGTAGAAGGCAGAGTTAGTACAGATAAACATGCCATCACTTTGTCTTCACCTATGGATATAAAATGCATTTGCATCACACTCGGCCCAATACTGAATTATTCCCTCACTCAACTAAACAGATGACTCCAAATCATAGAGAACACAGCAGGCAGCCTCCTCCCTCAACATCTCAACATACACACACTCAGCACCAGAAACAGATTCACTGACTTCCAATCCACAGCTATTTTCAAACTCCTGAAACACACATTGAAAGTCTTACACAGCACTGGTCCACCAAACCTTAATACAGCCTTAGATTTCAGAAACCTTCCAACCTTCCAAATACCCTTTGCTCAGCATAGGGAGCAAAAGAGCAAGGAGAAACTACTTCTCCTAATTGGCTCCAAAAGGACAGAATGGTCTGTCTCACACATATGCGCTGTCTCGAAAATTATTGCATTCCACATAATGCTAAATATTTGGCTTGTCGACTAGGGTACTCCATGGATCATTCATGACTGCTCTTGCATCGGCGACAGGATACCCTTACAAAAAACTCATACTATTACAGAGAACTCTGCACCCAACACTACAAGTATGGGTAAAATGTGTGTCCTGCATGCCATATTCATCCTCTGTCAAAACTTAGTAGATGTTTAGTTTGCTGTATTATAAGTGCATTACAGTGAACAGCAATGCATATAATGGTGGATCGGACATATTCTATGTTCTCATGGTCTACTCTGTGTGTCGAAAGCTACAGTTCTTCCTAGTTTGACGTTCTCTTTAGGGAACTTTGGCAGTATTCCCTAGCATGTTTGCCTTAGTTTCAAAGGTAGATATGCTCACATAGTTTGAGGAATGATGCCTAGGTGGCATAGTCGGACACCCCCAACTTGCATCCACGCACTGTAAAGAGTTGGTTTTACCACAGTGAGAGTGCAAAGGATGCATGTAAGACATTTCTTCCTGAGCCTCGTGTGGCTGTTATGGGAGACATTATGGGGGTCACTAGTCATGTGGTCAGTAATGTTCGGAATAGAGGTGGCTACAGGTGGACAGTTGGTAAAAATGTAGTCAGACTATTTTTTCCTTTGTGATGGCTGACTATCAACATGTTTGGGCATAAATGGGGATTCCGCCCTGTGGCTTATGAATGTGATGGACGCTTGCATGTCAGCGGTATGGTGATGTGAGCGCACTGATCTCTTGGATTGGGCCTGTGGCTGCCAGTATGAATGTCTTGTGTGTGGTGCGTGGATGGCATTTGAATTGATCATAAAGCGGTTGGTGCCTTAACACAGCTTTATGGCCCACCTTCAGTAGTCTTGGTTTCAATACGCAGATACTCTGATAAGTATTTGTGCTTTGACACTAGCATTCATGGAGGTGCTAAAACCAACCGGTATAAGTGGTGGAATAACTTTAAAAAAATAGTACCTGGTTTATATCTGTGGCGGTAGGAATACTCCGTCTCAATAGCATCAGAGTATCCTTGCTGTGAAGAAAATGTTCTGGAAACTCGATATATGTGGTCAGAGCATTGGTGTAATTGTGGAGAAGACTGCTTCATCTGTGGCATGTTTGCGCCCTTCCCATGTCCCGACTGAGTAAGGCACATCTGAAAATGACCTCTGTGTCCGCCTACCTAATTTAGATGTGCAGACATACAGGTCAGTTTTCACTGCCCGTCACCACCTGGAAAGATATGGTGGTAAGGGGCAGAAATAGCAGTCTCATGCCCCCCTTGCCATGTGAGATAACTGTCATGGTGAGAAGAGCATTTTTTTCAGGATTTTGGTGGTCATTATGACCCTGGCGGTTTTCTGACCGCCAGGGTTAACATGGTGGTATCACCGCCAACAAGCTGGCGGAAATGAACACCAAATTATGACCATGGCGGTGATCCCTCCCATAGACAGCCAATGTACCAAAACAACTGCCAGTGCGGTATGAACACCGAACACGGCGGTAGCCACCTACATGCAGGCGAAAGACAATGATCCACCCACCATATTATGACATAGCACACCACCACGATTTCCGGAGGCGGTAGCAAAGACACCAAAAGCCTGGTGGAAACAGATCATATAAAAGGAGACATTCACCTCCAGGGACACACAGGAATCCTTGTCCGCCATGGAACCTAAACTGCAAGTATTCCCGATGCTGTACCATGCCGTGGCCGTCCTGGAGCACCAACGCAGACGAAGACGGTGAAGACAGCCACCTAGTGCATAAAGGCGGGAGAGAGGGGGAAGAGTGACACACACATGCACAACACACACCTAACACACACACCACACACCCAGTAACACATGCACAGGAATAAACAGCAACAGAACCCTGGAGTAAATAAAAGCAGGACACATACACAGTTCCAACCACTGTATTCCTTTTGTATGAATATGGAAAATGAAAAAACATACACAACTGCAGAAATAAATAAAGGCAGGCCTAAAGGCCAGTCGAATGTCACTAATGCCCACAGGGCAAAGTCTAAGCCCCAACTTGACTCCTGACAACATTGGGACTCCACTGTGCAGGGGCATCATTTTGGAAATTGGCAGGCACCTTAGGGGGCGAGGGGTAGGGTTGGTGGGGATTGCAACTCATTGTGAGGGGGCTCCTAGCCCACTGGTTCTGGAGGGGGCTTCCTGCCCACAGGATGAGGAGGGGATTGGCTGCCCACAGGATGAGGAGGGGGCTTGTGGCTCACTGTTTCTGGAGGGGGATGGCTGCCCACAGGATGAGGAGGGGGCTGGCTGCCCACTGGTTCTGGAGAGGGCTGGCAGCCCACAGGATGAGGAGGGGGCTGGCTGCCCACAGGATGAGGAGGGGCTGGCTGCCTGTAGAAAAGTACCAACTTTCTTGGCATGTTACCCCAATTTCTGCGTGTTTGTCAGTGTGTTTTTACTGTCTCATGGGGATCCTGCTAGTCAGGACCTCAGTGCTCATAGTTTGTGGCCTATATGTGTTGTCCATATGCTTGACTGTGTCACTAGAGTTCTACTAACCAGAACTCCAGTGCTTATGCTCTCTCTGTGTACGGAATTTGTCACTATAGTTTACTGACCCCATATTCAAATTTTGATTGGCACACTGGACCCCCCTTATAAGTCCCTAGTATTTGGCACCCAGATACCCAGGGCATTGGGGTTCCAGGAGATACTTATGGGCTGAAACATTTCATTTGCCACCCATAAGGAGCTCACACAAACCTTCCTTCAGGACTGCCACTGCAGCCTGAGTGAAATAGTTCATACAATATTTCACAGCCATTTTTCACTGCAACGGGTAACTTATGAGTCACCTATATGTCTAACCTTCATTTACTGAAGGTTAGGTGAAAAGTTACTATGTGTGAGGGCACCCTTGCACTAGCAAAGGTGCCCCCACGTTGTCCAGGGCCAATTCCCCGGACTTCGTGAGTGCGGGGACGCCATTATAAGTGTGCATTACATATATGAAAATACATTGTATTTTCTACTGTTTGCACTACTCTATGACTGTTTACTTACCTGATTTTGGTTTCTAGTGTATATATTGTGTATTATACTTACCTCCAGTAGGAGTATTGCCTCTAAGATATTGTTGGCCTTATGTCACTAAAATAAAGTACCTTTATTTTTGGTAACACTGAGTATTGTCTTTCATTGTGTATAAGTACTGTGTGACTATAGGGGTATTGCAGGAGCTTTGCATGTCTCCTAGTTCAGCCTTGGCTGCTCTGCTACAGCTACCCCTAGACAGCCTAAGCTGCTAGACACTGCCTACATTTCATTAATAGGGGATAACTGGACCTGGTATAAGGTATAAGTACCTTACGTACCCACTACAAACCAGGCCAGCCTCCTGCACTGCCCACAGGATAAGGAGGGAGCTATCTGCCCAATGGTTACTGATGGTGCCCCTTGGCATTTGGTTCTGGATGCTGCTCCTTGGCCTCTGGTTCCGAATGCTGCTCCATGGCCAGGGATATGTGGGCCTCCTGGTCCAGGGATATCTGTGGGGCCTCCTTGTCCAGGGATTCCTGGGGCTCCTCCTTATCCAAGGATTTCTGTGTTTATTTCTTGTCCAGGGATATCTGTGGGGGCCTTCTTGTCTAGGGATTCCTGGGGCTCCTCCTTGTCCAGGGATTTCTGGGGTTCTTCCTTGTCCAGGGATCTCTGTGGGGCCTCCTTCTCCAGGGATGTCTAGGGCTCCTCCTTGGCCTTTGATGTCTTGGGAGCCACCTTGGCCTTTGATTTCTTGTGCTCCTCCTTGGCCTTGGATGTCTGGGGGGCCTCCTAGGCCTTTGATTTCTTGGGCTCCTGCTTGGCTTTTGATTTTTGTGAGGCCGTCTTGGGCATGGATTTCGTTGGGGCCTGCTTGGACCTGGGTTTTGGAGGTGGCCCCATGGCCTTGCCAGTCTGTTTGGGGGTGGCACTTTATTCCTCCATTTTTGGGGGTAGGAGTGTCCTTGGTCCGGTGGGCCAGCTTCTCAGTCAGGTGCCCCTTAGTGTCAGCTACAGACTTTGGGGGTGGAGCTGTGTCAGACTGGGTGCTTGAGGTGCTGGGCTGGGGTGGTGTGACCTTCCTCTTACGGGCAGGATGGGGGGGGGGTAAGAGGTCAAGGCAGGCAAGGAAAAGCTTTTTAGGAACAATGGGATGGGATGTGGGAGGAGGGATGAGAGTGGAGGTAGAGGGAGTGGCTGTCGGAGGAAAAGGTGTACTGGTACATCGACCTTGTGCATGTGCGTGTGTGAGGTGGATGGCTGTTGGGGGTCTGAGTGCAAGCATTTGTGTGTTACTGGAGTGGGGGCTGACTGGATGGGGGAGGACAAACATGACGTGTGGATGGATGTTGTGGTGGTGTCTGCAAGTGAGGTGGGTGTGCTGCATGATGTGGTGATGGTGGTGGTGGTGACTGCGCATGTGGTGTGTGGGGTGCATGTCTGCAGGTCTGCTGTTGTGGTGACTGTGAGCAAGGCTGTGCAGGTGGCAGGATCTGGGAATATTGATGTAGTGCATGCAGGTGTGAGTGAGGATGTGACTGTGAGGAAGGAGGAGGAGGGGGAGACAGTAGATGATGTTGTGTGTGCATCTGGGTGTTGGCTGTGTGAGTGTTTGTGGACTGAAGTGTGCTGCTTGTGTTTGTCTGTGTGAGTCCTGTGTGTTATTTTGGGTGCATGCTTGTCAGAATGTGTGCGTGGGATGGGTTGGGGGTAAGGAGACTGGGACTGGGTAGTGGTAGTAGGAGGGGGGACGGATGAAACAGGGACACTGGCTGCCATTAGTGAAGAGGCCAGAGCCTGAAACAATCTCTGTAGGGCTGCCAGCCCACTGTGGATGCCCTCCAGGAAGGCATTGCATTGCTGCAGCTGGGATGAGATGGATCTCAAGAGGTCAATAGCCTCCTCACTGAGGGCAGCAGGGCTGACTGGGACCTGGGTCTGAGGTGCCTGGGGCGAAAGAGGTGTCCATCCTCCTGGGTGAGCGGGCACGGGCAACTCGGTGGGGGCTGCTGGGAGGGCGGTGCTGGGATGGGGGTGGCAGTAGAACCTGTAGCTGCGGTGGTTCCAGAGGGATCCGCCATCACCAGGGAGCTCCTGTCGGAGGACGATTCAGAGTCAGTGATGTCACCTCCTGTCCCTGCCGTGGTGATCCCCTTGCCCTCCCTCCCACTGGTCCCCTTGGCATCAGTGGACTCTGCCTCCTGGGTCCCGTGGGTTGCAGCTCCCTCACTCGCTGGTGCCCCTGCTCCTTCACCAGTTGATGCTAATGCACACATGGACAGAATGACAGAAGGAGAGAGAAGGGAGAAAGAGAAAGGGAGCACAGGGCTAATCTCAGCACCAACAGCACAGATAGCAGACACATTACTGTCACACACTGAAAATGGGCAGTATGGACCACACTGGCATACCATTAGCTAAGTAACACAGCAGGAAGGAGCCATGCCAGCTGCACACACACTGGAACCAGCTAAGCCCTGCCTGACATGGGACGTCACCTACCTAGCTATCTAATACATGCTTTCAACCCTATTATCCTGAGCTGCAATATCTGAACTGGCACAGTGGGGCATCCACTGACTAGTACCCTGCACCCAAATCCCATGCCAGGCATCAGAGATGGTTGAAATGCACACTGTACTCACGCCTTTGTGGCTGCTGCGATGCCCTTAAGCGCCCATCCAGCTCTGGGTAAGCCACTGCCAGTTTGCAGGCCATCAGGGGGTCAGGTTCCAATGGGCACCCCTCCCTCGTTGGGAGGCCATCTCCAACTGGTCCTCTGTGGTCTTCTGGGCCCAGCTTCTCAGGTCCTCCCACCGTCTCCTGCAGTGGGTGCTCTGCCTGCTATAGACACCCAGGGTCCGCACGTCCTTGGTGATGGCACACCACAATCCCTTCTTCTGATGAAGGCTGACCTGCAGAAGAAACACAGAAGGCCGGACACCATGAACCTAACAATCCAGCCTGTCACACATATGGCCCACAAAAAGCACTTGCCCTCATCAGGCACACACATGACCCGTACCACTGCATTGATGCTGCCACCAGCCACCCCCCCACCTGACACACTGCCAGCACATACACACAACTCCATGCAGTCATGTTGCATGCATCGTACCCATGGTGTACTCACCTGCTAGCCTGGAGGCCCATACAACTGGCCATACTGGGGTAGGACCCCGTCCACGAGGCACTCCATCTCCTCCGACGTGAAGGCAGGGCCCTTTCCCCTGTAGCACTAGCCATGGCAGGTTCCACACAGGTCACAGCAGCACACGCAGTGGAGATGTTGTTCTGTGGAAAGTCAGGAATCAAATGAAGTGGTAGAAAGCAAATGGCGGTCACGTCCGCGGCGGTGAACACCGTCACCACCGGCGTTTATCATCATTGGTTCCCATACTCCATGAAGACCCATGTTAGCCAATGAGGAATTGCATGGTGTTGCGGACCACTTTCCGCCATGATGCCAACGCCAGCGGTGTGAGGTCACTTCCACCTGTCCCTGAACACAGGATAGGCGGGTGCCATTTTCTAATGCTGTACACATGTAGAGATTAATAAGTGCATCATTGTAGTTGAATGTACTCATCTACACAGTTAGAGGGTCCAAAATACAAACATGCTCTGTGTACACTGCTGTAGTGTGGTCATGGTTCCTGTTGACACTCCTTTTCTACATTTGGATCTTTTAGGTACCAACTACTGCGGAGGAATAAGAGGAGGCAAACACTGATGTACAGACCCCTTGTGGACATGGCTACATTAGACGACCCGCACATCATACTCACCTATTGTCTCAACAGGGCCACAATCACAGAGCTGTGATCAGAATTGGAGCCTGATCTGCTACCTGCTATCCGTAGGGCCACAGAAACCCCCCCACTTGTGCAGGTACTCTAAGTGCTCCATTTCCTGGCAATATGCTCCTTCCAGGTGACAGTGGGCTTGGCTGCAGGGATGTCACAGCCATTGTTCTCTATTGTGCTTGCAAGGGTTTTGTCTGCCTTGCTCAAACACATATGCAGCTACCTCACATTCCCGCAGGTAGATGACTTACCCACTGTGAAGCCTGGATTCTATGCAATAGGACATATACCTCATGTTATTGGGGCCATCAACTGGACCCATATTGCCTTAGTCCTCTCCCTCCGGCCAATGAAAAGGTATACAGAAATAGGAAGAGTTTCCACTCACTCAATGTCCAGTTGGTGTGCCTGGCTGACCAGTACATTTCCCACGTCACTGCCAAGTATCGGTCGGTGCATGATGCCTTTGTCTTGAGGAATAGCATTTTCCTACAACTGATGGCACAACTACAGAGGCACAGAGTGTGGCTTATAGATGAGCCTGAGTCCCCACCCAATGTATGTCAGTGTATGCCTTCAGGAGTAATCCCCCTGCCAATGTGCAAGGCTAATGTGTGTCCCTCACTTCTTGCAGGTGATTCCGGCTACCCAAAACTGTCCTGGCTCATGACCCCTGTTAGGAATCCGAGAACAGGGGCTGAGAATAGGTACAATGATGCTCATGGGCGTACCTGTTGAAAGGACCTTCGGGCTCCTGAAGGCTAAGTTCAAGTGCCTCTATCTGACAGGTGGATCCCTACGCTACTCCCCTTAGAGGGTCTGCAGAATCGTTGTTGTGTGCTGCATGTTGCACAATTTGGCCCTCAGACGGCATGTACCCTATCTTCAGGAGGAGGGGAGTGACAATGCAGCTGTGGCAGCAGTGGACACTGAGGACAGTGAGGAAGAGGAAAAGGATGTGGACAACAGGACACATATGATCCAGCAGTACTTCCAATGACACTCAGGTAAGACTGTTGAACTAAGCAAGACTACATTTTAGTGTTGTACTGTGTGACTGCAGCCAGTCATTCCCTTTGCATCCCACCTGTCACCTATATCTTTCCTTATTGCAGATGTTGATGATGTTGCAGCAGTGTACTACTGTGATGTGTACAGACTGCTGAGACACATTTGTTGGATGGGTCAGCATGTTACTGGACATTTACACAGGGTCATGCAGTTCATTACAGTTCGTCACATTGTACATTACCTGTAAATAAAGCACGACTACACAAGTTGTGTCCAAGGGTGTTTATTGAAAATAGTTCTACAATGGGAAGTGGAATAGAGTGGGGTGATGGTTAGGAAAAGTCCAGTGTAGTGGGCCAGTCTATTTGTAGCACAGGATCAGTGTCCAAGGGGCCAAAGGAAGGGAAGCACTGGCAGTTCAAAGCGGACATGGTGAAACAGTTGAACACAAGAGGGACATTCAGAAGGGTCTCATTTCCTGGCAGTGGTCTTTGTCTTGGCAAGAGTCTCTGGTGTCTGTCTGGGTTGCAGGGACTATTTGCGGGGTGGTTTGTTTTCTGCAGGGGGATGGGTGCTGGTAGCCTGCGGGTCCTCTGGCAGGGCCTCCTGTCCACTAGCTGCAGCAGATGTGGAGGGCTGGTCAGTTGACTGGCTAGTGGAAGGGGCCTGCTGGTGTGATGTGTACTCCCTCATGATGTTGGCCATATCACCCGGCACCCCTGCTATGGAGACCATGGGGGTGTTGAGGGCCAGCAATTCTTTCCTGATCTCCTGGTGGTGTTCCTCCTGCAGCCCCTGGTTCTCCTGCATGATGTCTATCAGCTGACCCATCTTGTCGTGGGGTTGTTGGTAAGCCCCCATAACATTGGTGCGTGCCTTCTGGACAGTTGGTTCCCTGTGCCTGTCCTCCCTGTTGTGCACAGCTGTCCTCTGAGTGTCCCTGGCCCCTTTTGCCTGTGTCCCCTGAATGGCGTGCCCACTGCCACTGACCCCAGGACCCTCAATGTCTTGCCTGTGAGGTGTGGACTGGGGTCCCTGTACAGGTGGCCACACTGCTGATTGACATGTCCTGGGGACAAAGGTCTGGGGATGTTGGGTGGCTGCTGTGGTGTTGGATACTAAGGGGGGAGGCTGTTTGGTGGAGTGGGTATGGGCTGGGGTATCCGACTGACCTGTGATCCCTAACGGGCCAGGGAGTTTATCCAGATCCAGAAGTCCAGAGTTGCTGTCATCACTGGGGGCATCTTCTGGTGGGGGACTGGTAGCCATGGCACCCCCTCGCCGCTGGCAGTGGCTGGGGCACCTTTGAGGATGTAAGTGTTGTATTATGCTACATGTCTGTGACATATCCAGCACCCATAGCTTCCCCTATGTCATTGCAGTAGCCCTGCCACCTTAGTTTGTATATATTTATGTATTGTGGGATTGTTAGTTCTACATGCTGTGCATGCATTGGTGGTGGGTGTACCGGCAGTGCTTGAAGGGATGTGCATGCAGTGGGTATGGCATGCAGGGCTTGGCATTTGGGTTAGTTAACTGTGATGGTCCACTGTGCGGGATGGAACGGAGTGATGTGCTTAACGGTGAGAGGTGGTGGAGCCATGCAGGTATGGGGGGATGATAGGTAGTAAAATTTACTCACCAATGTCAAGTCTTCTGGCTACTCCAGTGAGTCCCTCAGGATGCAGGATTGCCAAGACTTGCTCCTCCCTTGCTGTCAGCTGTGGGGAGGAGGTGGGGTCCACCACCAGTCCTCTGGATGGCGAGCTGGTGCCTTGCTGCTAATGTACCTTCCCCCGTAGGTCGTTTCACCTCTTCCTGATATTATCCCTTGTTCATGGATACTGTCCCACGGCATTCACCCAGTCCATGATCTTCCGCCATAGCTCCATCTTCCTGGCAATGGAGATCTGCTGGATCTTGCTCCAAACAGCTGTGGCTCTACCCTGACTATTTTCTCAACCATGACCTGCAACTCCTCATCAGTGAAACAGGGGTGCCTTTGTTGGGACATCGGTGTTGTGTGGTGTGTGTGTTGTGCAGAGGGTGTAGAGTTGTGTGATGGGATGTGTGGTACATGACGGATGAATAGTTGATTGTGGTGTGTGTGTGAAGTTGTCCCTTTGATTTGTGTGGCTAGCTATTGCTGTCTTGTTGTGTTGGCAAAGGATTGTGGGTGATGTGGGTGTGTGTTTTATAGTGCTGTGGTTGTGTGTGTGTGTGTGTATGGTGTGTGTATTTGTGTCAGGTGTGGGTTTTTAGTTCTGGCCAATGTTGTCTTGTTTTGTCTTTGGGTGGCCTTATCTGCTGTGCCGGTGTTTACCGCCAGTGGTTTACCATCGTTTAATGTCCGCTGTGGTGATTGGTGGGTCATTATTTGGAGGGCGTACTGTTGGTGGCGTAACGGTATGGGTGGTAGTACTGACAGTTTATCACGTTCAATGGGTCTGGCGGATTTGTGGTTGTGGCTGTTTTCTATCGGTTTTGGATGTATATGTCATAATGTGGCAAACGGATGTCTGCCTCCGCCGCGGTATTTTGGCGTCAGTCAGCACAGCCGTATTTGTTTTTTACAGCTAATGTCATAATGAGGGCCTTTGTTTTTAACAATTAAAAAAAACGTATGTACGGCTCTGTCATGTTGATTGAGTAGTGTGTTATATATAAAAAGGCATTAATAGTAACAGCAGTTTTAGCAGCTCATGTCAATGTTTTGAATTGACAGCCAACTTGGTAGTCATCTCTGAACTTGGTTGGTCGAGTAGTCGTAGCTTGGCAGACTTTGAGTCCTTTGCCAGGGTGATAGAGTGTAAACATGGCCCTTACTAAGAACTTGTTTTTTTTCCAATGTGGGTAGTTGTGGATTTTCGGGCCTTGCTCAGCCGTAACCTAGGCAAACCTGCACATTTTTAAAAACTAGACATCCAAAGTAGACATGGGGTACATGACTTGTGTGGCTCTCACCAGGTAGTTTAACCCAGAAGCCTTTGCAAACACCAAACTTTGGTAAGAAATACACATTTTTATCACATTTCTGTGACGGAAAGACATAAAATCTGCGGGGAAACACAGGTCTCCTACCACCCGAGTTTCCACAAATCTCTCAATAAGAATGATACTCCACTTGTGAGGGTTGCCCAAGAGAAAATTACACAAAAAAACGAAGACCCTGATTTATACTTTTTGACGCAAATCTCCGTTTCCAGTCAGAGGCATTAGGCTTAGCTACACAAGTAAGGTACCATTTTCATCTGAGACTTGGGGGAATGCAAAGTGGAAGACAGTTTGCGACTCCAGAACTTTCCATAACATACATTTTAGAAAAATGTGTTTTTGTAGTCAAGGTTTAGGATTTACAAGGAATTCTGGGTTAAAAATCCTGATTAGAGCCACACAAGTCACCCAACCGTTGATACCCTTAGGTACCTTGTGTTAAAAAATGTACAGGTTTGCTAGGTTTCTCTAGGTGCCCCTCGAGCTGGGTCCAAAATCGACAGCTACCAACATTGGAAAAAAGGTTCAGTGGAAAAATGTGATGTGCCCTTGTTGTGCTTTGGGCCATTTCCTTTCACGAGCACTTGGCCTACCCACACAGGTGAGGTACTATTTTTATTGGGAGACTTGGGGGAATGCAGAGTGGAAAGAAGTTTGGGGCTGCCCATGGATTCCAGAACTTTTCATCACAGAAATGGGAGAAAAATATGTTTTTAACAAAGTTTGAGGTTTGCAAGGGAGTCTGGGTAAAAAGACAAAAAAACTTGATGCGATCTGCACAATTCACCAAACCCTGGATACCCCTAGGTGTCTAGTTTCCAAAAATATACAGGTTTCCTAGATTTCCTAGGTGTCGGCTGAGCTAGGTCAAAAATCTACAGCTATCCTCTTTATAAAAAAAATGGTTGGTTTTGAGTTGAAAAATGTGATGCATCCGAGTTGCGTGTTGGGCCATTTACTGTCATGGGTAGTAGGCCTAGCAACACAAGTGAGGTACCATTGTTATTGGGAGCAATGGGGGAGTGCTGGGTTGATGGATGTATATGGCGCCCGCTGATTCTAGAACTTTCCATCACAGAAATATGAGGAAAATGTGTTTTCTTTTAGTCAAAGTTTGAGGTTTGCACAGGATGCTGGGTAAACAATGGGGGTGAAGGGCATGCAAGTCACCCCACCCTGGATACCTGTAGGTGTCTAGTTTTAAAAAATCTATAAGTTTGCTAGGTTTCAATAAGTGCTGACTGAGCTAGGGTAAAAGATCTACTGTTACACGCATTGGAAAAAAGGGTTAATTTTCAGTGGAACAATGTGTTGCATTCATGTTGTGTTTTATTGAACTTTTATGGGAGCATAGAATAGAAGAAAGTTTGTTAATACCAATTGGATTTCACTACATTTGTGCCTTTCAAATGTAAGCCAGTGCATAAGAAAGAAGACATTTTGAAACATACCCTCTAAATCACACGCTAGTACAAATGCTCACAAATTCACAGATGTACAAATGACCACTCCTCCTAAACTCCATATCATGTGCCCATTCCAGAAATACGTAGGTTTCTTTGATACACCTTTTTCATTCTGCCTATTTTACTATATGAATTAGTCTATACTGGGTACTCAATGAAAACCATTGTACAGAGCGGCTCAGTTGTTAGCTCTTGGTAGTTTGGGTTCTTGGAGAAGATTCCAACCCTAAATATTCCGGCAACCAGAAGGGTCTAGCGGATGTAATGGTATTGTAAATCGACCATCGTAACATAACGTTGTGGATTAAAATGTTGTCACAAATGACCATTTGTACCTACCCATTTTCAATATTTCTTTTTTCAATAGTTATTTTCCATGGGAAAACCTTTAGGGATCTACACATATGACCCTTTGTTAAACTAGGAATGTTGTCTACTTTTCAGAAATCTATAGCTTTTCTGGATGACCATCTGGAAGTGGGTTGAAAGAATAGAAATAGAAAAAATGGGCTACCTCTTTGAAAAATGTCAAAACTGTGGTACAAACGTAGTTTATTGGATTTAGCTCTGCATGTTCTTGAAAGCTAAGAAGATGGGGACTTCAGTATAGCAAATCATTCAATGTTGACATTTTTAGACAAAACACAGACACTTTCATCTGGAGCAGATCTTTCTTATTTTTCACAAACAACTTCAAAATGTAGATATATTTTGCATATTTTCTCTGTCCTTTCCAGGGGAATACACAAACCCTTAAGAATCCTAGGGATGTTGGAAAAAAGGACACTCATTCAGCAATGATACCTTATGTGGAAAAAAAAGTAATTGAGCCATAAGCGTGAACTACCACAAATAGGCAAAAAAGGGCTCAGCACTTTGGAGGAGGAGACCCAACAGCTAAAAGTTCAACAGAGATTGGCTAGAGAGAGGAGCCACAATAATGCACACAAGCTATCACAATCAATTTAGATTACTAGAAAAAGAGGTTTTGCTGTATTTATAAGTCTGATTGTGCATTGGAGTAAGACCCTGCACCATATTGTAAAACTATTGCTACATATGCAGTGTCACACAACATTGCAATTAATAAAGGCAAGACTTCAGAAATAGTATCTGATGATTCTGGCAATCTGGATCAAAAAATGAAAAAAACCTCCTGTCCCCTCACAAGGTGGTTCCTGAGCTGCTGAAGGTCAACAATGCAGAAAATGCAGCGACTAACAATTATTTTTTTAAGTTAAAAACTCCAACACATAAGTTGTTATTGCAATCATTTGTAATGTTCTTACTATTATATTTGAAATCAAAATGCATTTCTAAACCATAAATAGTAAACAAAATATGCAAGTTTCGGTGCCTACCTAATTCGACTTTAAAAAGCTTTTTTGTACAATATTTTTTTAACACAGTTTTCTGACAAATATAATTATGCATTCCTTGTTGCTCAGTCAAACTAGGGGACATATTTATACTCTGTTTGCATTGAATTAGCAGCATTTTTTTGGACGCTAAGTCGACGCAAACCTAACTACATATTTATACTTTGGTGCTAGACCCGTCTAGCCAGGAGTCATGTCCAGGGGGGTTGTGCGTCACAAAAATTATGCTAGTCAGGTTAGAGTAATGTCTAACCTGACTAGCACCATTCTTTGATGCACAACCTCCTGTTTCCCCTACGTTTCCCACACTCGGTTCACATCATTTATTTTGAAGCTAACCAGGCCTTACCACCTTAAATATAACGCTCGTTCCTTAAATATAACGCTCGTCTAGCGTCCAGGAATGGCGCTAACTGGCCGTATACTTTTTTACGCACACCTGCGCTAACGCAGGTTTGCGTCAACAAGTATAAATATGGGCGTAGGTTCTCCATTCAAACTTTGACTTCTAGTTGTTCTAGTAGCATAAGGCTTGGTTATAACAGAAGCACTGCTAAAGCAAGATTTTCAGTTGAGCAAAGATGTGTGAGATAACTTTCTTTTCACTCAGTATTGAATCTTTAAGACACATTAAA
This sequence comes from Pleurodeles waltl, assembly GCF_031143425.1. Classification (NCBI taxonomy): domain Eukaryota; kingdom Metazoa; phylum Chordata; class Amphibia; order Caudata; family Salamandridae; genus Pleurodeles; species Pleurodeles waltl. The sequence goes on from NC_090439.1 coordinate 614,269,423, forward strand.
TGTTTGTGTTTCTTTAGTGGCATGTGCCATTTTTGCCACATCTCTGGCTGCATCACTGTTCTGGTGTCCATTCCTACCTGCATGGTATAGGTGGGTCTACACATTGTCGTTATTACAGATGCAAATTTTTCAACTGATGGAAATTACACCCGTACACACTCATCACAACATGTCTGTTGGAAGGTGGGTCATTAGTTGTGTGGCCTGCAAGAGTAATGGGTCCGCACTCAGCCACCACTGGGAACCAAATGCTCCATTGTAGTGCTTGACTCTCATAAGGTAGCATTGCAGAGCAGTTCAAGGCTTGCTCAAGGGAGGTGGTGTGAGCTAGTAATCACCATTCACGGGCACACAAGAAGAACATTCAATAAATGATTGTCCAGTCTGTGCTTTTTCTTTTGGTAAAGTAAAAGTACAATTATTACACCGACACTAATCAATACTATGCAACAACTCACAAATATACACAAGTTGATGGAATTAATTTTGGATGTCATTGCGTAATCATTCTTTCCTCCCCCTGAGGGAAAATATAATCCCACAAGCCCCATTGGAAAGCACTTACTTGTATCACAATGCAATATTTGACTGTAAATTGGAGTGAGAGCACCTAAATCTTGCAATAAATAACATCTACGTTGATCAGAGGTGGCTGTCAGTCTCATTATTCAAATAAGCATGAACAAGAACATGTATAGCCATGTTGGAATACTTTGTGCTGTAAGGATTACTTTTGGATTACTCTCAGATTACCTTTGAGAAACATTATGTAACACCATCCTGTATGCCTAGAGAATGTCTTGTCATATGACCTTTCACAAACCATACTATTGGTCTCTCTACTGGGATCACACATTCCCACCATACCTTTAGCATAAGATACTATAATTTCTATTAGCTCTGTAAAAAGAAGTTTCCAATTACAGCCTTTCAACCCTAGAGGGCACAGTTCTACAAGTAAAGAACAAAAGTTCCAGAAAGTAGAGCTTGATAAATGCATTGAACCTTTGGAGGGTTATAATTCTCTTGGCCCACCCAACCTGGGGTAAGGAAACAAAACTTTGCGTTGGGGGGAGGCTGGGCTACTCCTGCACCTCCCCCTCTACATGTTGGTGGTGACCGCATCTTCCTGGGCTCACCACAACATGAGAATGGAGATGAGGAAAACGCTGTGCCTCGCAAGGCATTTTGGGGCGATATGCATATATGGTGAGTGGCTCTTCCACTGTGCCGGGGAGAGCCGCAATGCCTTCATTTTGCAGTTGCTTTATGGTGCTTTGCACCGCATTCCTCTTTGTTCGGGGGTGTCCGGTCCCACCCAGACACTGCGGTCATGCTGTCTTGTTGGGCAGCAGACTGGGGAGCCCACCCCGGCTGCCCTCGTGCTCGTGGGTGTCTGGTCCCCCATTGGGGGACGATGCTGAGAGCCCACCCCCGCCGCTCCCATCGGCGCCCCGCAAAGTCAGCATCTCCAGGCGCTGCTGCGGGATCCGGCCTTCAATTTGGTGTCTGCCCACTCCTGCAACAGATGCATGCAGTTGCAGCCAGGCCTTTTTCTTTGTGGGAGTGCAAATGCACTCCCCCTCCTTCTCAGCAATGTTGGGGCTCAGGGATGGGGTCCTGGGCCCCTTCGCACTTCTGCAGGGAGTGCGACAGTGCTCCCCCCCTCCTCCTCTTTACGGGGCCCTGGGATGGGGTCTGAGGCCTGACTGGCCATTTTCACTGGGAGCGCAACAGCGCCCCCTGACTTCACCTTTGGTGCAGGGACCCAGGATGTGTTCTGGGGCCTCTCCAGAGCATCTTCACGGGGAGCGCGGCGGTGCTCACCGGTTTTGTCTTTGGCCACCGGCCCCTTCCTTAGCCGGTGGCCATCTTCGTGGGGGACATGACAGCATCCCCCAGCTTCACTACTCTGTGGGGCCTCGTCCAGCACCTTCACGGAGGTGGGGGTGTGGCAGCACCACCCAACCTTTGCTTTGGGCCTGCAGCCCTGCACAACTTTGCGGGGCATGTGACAGAGCTCCCCAGGTTTGCTTCTTTGTTGGGCCCCCAGGATGGGAACTGGGCCCCCTCTGTTAGCCTTGAAGAGAGGTGCAACAGTGCCCCCGCTGTTTGCTCTGAAAAGGTCAAGGGTCACAGACCTTCTCCTGGGCCCCCAAGGGCAGATTTCGAAGATATTGGTGTCATTTCACTCCTCATGAGAGCCCTTGAAACCAGGAGCACTTTTGTTAGGCCTCCTGGCCTAGAAGGTTCCCAAATTGTAGGGAGCCAATTCCACTGACTCCCTTCGCCAGCCTTTCATCTAGATTCCTTCCTTTTCTTCAGGGCTGTGTGCTCTCCTTGCGCCTGCCCAGGTTTTCCCCCAGCTGATCCTCAGTGGGGGTGGGAGGGTAAGGCTACCAGCTAACATGGCCCTGACATGCGCCTCACAAGGTCTGAGGTCACTCAGGTTCATCTTTCCAATTGTCCATGATGTCTGTCTTCAGTTCCAGTGTCCTGAAGAGAAGCACAGTCAAGAAAGCAAGCCCTCACCTGTGCAAGTCCTTTTAAGTAGGGGTAGAAGTGTCCAGCGGGCCTTCACCTCTGGCCAATCCAGATGTGCCACATCACTTCCTTGCTCCTGCCCCCTCCTTCCTGCACAGCCTTCTGGGATAGCTCAAAATCGCGTCGTCAAGGAGTCAGTGCCACATGTGCTCTGAAAGACTCAGTCCTTCCTCCCTTCCTCCATGACATTCCTTCCTGGGCTTCTCCGCCCATTTCCTGGCATGGGAGGACAACTGGTTGATTGTGGCAAGGCCCTGCTCAGGCAGCTGGACATTGCAGTAATTGGCCCTAATCCTGATGTGAGTCAGAGAAAGATGACATTCTTGGAAGGCCCATAAGTTGTACAACTATGCTTTGGTAACCTCCTGTATTATTCTTTTCATACAGGTTCCAGTGTATATTGGTGTGACTCTGGTCTCTGTGGACCCTAGGGGACTGGAGTTGCGCCCTAGGCCATCCTTTCCCATTGACATTTAATGAAGTGTCCCTACCGTGAAAAGACAGTAAGCACACCGACGTTGACATTTAATGGACTGTCCCAACAGTGAAAAGACAGTAATCACACTGACTATCCATTACATGTGTACACCCATCTCATGAGGCCTACTCCAGGTCACCACCCACTCTGTATAGCTCCTTCTGCGCCAGGCTACCTAAGCGCAGTTCTTGGGCAGCGCACACCAGGAATCCTCCCCATGCAGCTCTCACACAGGTGAAAATGCATGTCCACTCGTGATCACATATAACTTGTCCTGGGCCTCCTATCCTTGCTGCGTCACAGCAGACTTTCCTTAGCAAGGTGGCACTGGCGGTAAACATGCGCAGTCCATTTTACCATGAGTTTACTGTGGGTGAGTCCCCATATATGAGGCTCCCGTACAGTAAAAGTTCAAAAACTAGGTGATCCATAAGAGAAAAATCAGGGGGGATCAGATGGTCAGAACCATCCTCTTACAATATCTTTATACATGCATCTTTGCCTGAGATCCTCATGTTTTTGTATGACATAGGCCCTCATTACAACCCTGGCGGTCAAAGAGGATTTAATCCTCCAGGGCAGCGCTGCTTGCAGCGCTGCCCAGGGGATTACGAGTCCCCCTCCCGCCAGCCTTATCATGGCGGTATGAACCGCCATGAAAAGGCTGGCGGAAAGGGGAGTCGCGGGGTCCCAGGGGTCCCTGTACTGCCCATGCCACTGGCATGGCCAGTGCAGGGGCCCCCTGCCACGGCCCCATGGAGCTTTTCACTGTCTGCATAGCAGACAGTGAAAAGCGTGACGGGTTTGGAGCCGGCTCCTGTGTTGCAGCCGAGATCCCCGCTGGGCCGGCAGGCAGAAACCAGGTTTACACCCGCCGGCCCAGCAGGGATCTCCAAATAGACCCCACGGGAGTGCGGCTGCATTGGCGGCCGCCCTGCGGTTTCAACTTGGCGGGTGGTGGTTGCCGCCCGCCAAAGTTGAAATGAGGGCCATAGTGTAGGAGGCTGGCCTGGCTTATAGTGGGTACCTGACGGTACTTACACCTTGTGCCAGTTCTAGTTATCCTTATTAGTAGATTAGTAGTGTTCTAGCAGCTTAGGCTGATAGAGGTAACTATACCAGAGCAGCTTAGGCTGAACTAGGAGACCTGCAAAGCTCCTACTATCCCACTTATATCAAATAGCACTATATCACAAGAATCACAATACTCAGAGTTACTAAAAATAAAGGTACTTTATTTTAGCGACAATGTGCCAAAAATATCTCAGAGGATATACTCCCTTAGGAGGTAAGTAAAATACACAAAATATACACACAAACCAAAATCAGGTAAGTAAACAGTTAGAAAAGTAGTGCAAACACTGTAGAATACAATAGGATGCAAGAGGCCTAGGGGCAACACAAACCATATACTAAGAAAGTGGAATGCGAATCACTTAGGGATCCCAGGCCTAGTGCAGTGTGTAGAGGGTCGCTGGGAGTGTTAGAAAACACTAAGGGTGTCCAAGATACCCCACCCCAAGACCCTGAAAAGTAGGAGTAAAGTGACCCTACTTCCCCAGAAACACACTAAAGTTGTGATAGGAGATTCTGCAAAGACAACAACTGACTGCAAAGCACTGAAGACGGAATTTTGGACCTGAGGACCTGCAAAGGAAGGGGACCAAGCCCAAGAGTCACAAAAGTGTCCGGGGGGCAGAAGCCCATGAAACCCCGGATGACGGTTCAAAATGGCTGCCTCCGGGTGGAAGAAGCTGAAGATTCTGCAACAACGGAAGACGCCAGGAGCTTCTCCTTTGCACAGAAGATGTCACACGGCGTGCTGGAGGATGCAGAGTTGTTTCCAGACAGAAAGTTCGCAAACAAGCATTGCTAGCTGCAAGGGTTGTGGTTGAAGAAAATGGTCCAGGAGGTCGCCCCTTGGAGGAGGAGAGAGAGCAGGCGTTTAGCACCACAGAGAGCTCACGCAGAAGCAGGCAGCACCCACAGAAGCACTTGAGCAGGGGTTCAAGAGAACTGAGCACTGTGGTCATCTCAACACTACAAAGGAGGTTCCCATGAAGCTGGTGGTCAACTCAGCGAGTTGAGCAATGCAGGATGGAGTGCTTGGGACCTGGGCTGTGGTGTACACAAAGGATTCCTTGCAAAAGTGCACAGAAGCCCTAGCAGCTGCTGATCACGCAGCACACAGGATTACTGTCTGGCGTGGGGAGGCAAGGACTTACCTCCACCAAATTTGGACAGATGGACCACTGGACTGTCGGGGTCACATGGATCTGGCTCCTTTGTTCCAGGGACCACGCTCCTCAGGATAAGAGGGGACCCAGAGGACCGCTGATGCAGAAGTTTGGTGCCTGCGTTAGCAGGGGGAAGATTCTGTCGAACCAAGGGAGATTTCTTCTTGGCTTCCAGTGCAGGGTGAAGGCGGACACTTCTCAGAGCATGCACCACCAGGAAACAGTCAAGAAAGCCGGCAGGAGTAGGTGCTACAATGTTGCTGATAGTTGTCTTGCTACTTTGTTGCGGTTGTGCAGGCGTCCTGGAGCAGTCAGGGGTCAATCCTTGGCAGAAGTTGAAGAGGGAGATGCAGAGGAACTCTGGTGAGCTCTTGCATTCGTTATCTGACGAGAAACCCACAGGAGAGACACTAAATAGCCCTCAGAGGAGGATTGCCCACCTAACCAGGTAAGCACCTATCAGGAGGGGTCTCTGACGTCACCTGCTGGCACTGGCCACTCAGAGGCCTCCATTGTGCCCTCACACATCTGCATTCAAGTTGGCAGAGGTCTGGGACACACTGGAGGAGCTCTGGGCACCACAACTGGGGTGGTGATGGACAGGGGAGTGGTCACTCCCCTTTCCTTTGTCCAGTTTCGCACCAGAGCACGGGCTGGGGAATCACTGAACCAGTGTAGACTGGTTTATGCAAGGAGGGCACCATCTGTGCCCTTCAAAGCATTCCTAGAGGCCAGGAGAGGCTACTCCTCTCAGGCCCTTAACACCTATTTCCAAAGGGAGAGGTTGTAACACCCTCTCTCAGAGGAAATCCTTTGTTCTGCCTTCCTGGGACTGGGCTGCCCAGACCCCAGGAGGGCAGAAGCCTGTCTGTGGGTTGGCAGCAGCGGTAGTTGCAGTGAAAACCCCATAGAGCTAGTTTGGCAGTACCCGGGGTCCATGCTGGAGCCCGGGGGATGCATGGAATTGGCACCCCAATACCAGATTTGGCATGGGGGAACAATTCCATGATTTTAGACATGTTCCATGGCCATGTTCGGAGTTACCATTGTGAAGCTACATATAGGTTTTGACCTACATGTAGTGCAAGCGTGTAATGGTGTCCCCACATTCACAAAGTCCGGGGAAATTGCCCTGAAATATGTGGGGGAACCTTGGCTAGTGTGAGGGTGCCCTCACACTTAGTAACTTTGTACCTAACCTTCACTAAGTGAGGGTTAGACATATGGGTGACTTATATGTTACTTAAGTGCAGTGTAAAATGGCTGTGAAATAACGTGGATGTTATTTCACTCAGGTTGCAGTGGCAGTCCTGTGTAAGAATTGTCTGAGCTCTCTATGGGTGGCAAAAGAAATGCTGCAGCCCATAGAGATATCCTGGAACCCCAATACCCTGTGTACCTAGGTCCCATATACTAGGGAATTATAAGGGTGTTCCAGTGTGCCAATCAGAATTGGTAAAAATGGTCACTAGCCTGCAGTGACAATTTTAAAAGCAGAGAGAGCATAAGCACTGAGGTTCTGGTTAGCAGAGCTTCAGTGATACAGTTAGGCACTACACAGGGAACACATTCAGGCCACAAACTATGAGCACTGGGGTCCTGGCTAGCAGAATCCCAGTGAGACAGGCAAAAACAAACTGACACACAAGTAAAAATGGGGGTAACATGCCAGGCAAGATGGTACTTTCCTACACATAGATATTCTTATGTTCACTCCAAGGAAGGGTTACTATCCAATAATGCATTAACTCCAGTATTTTACCACACATCCCTCCAGGGCAATCAGTGGGATCCTTCTCACGAGTTTGAAGGCTCAGTGAATACCATTCTACCTTAACCATTCCATGCATGGTCCACAAGAACATTCAACACAGCACATTTCCACCTTATACATATTAACTTGAAGTAATCAAGAAAAACCATAGATCTAAAACAACAACATTGATTAATATACAGAATTATCTATACAAACTGACTGGTGGTTGGATATCATAATTATTGTTATGGCAATCAGGGTTGATTGCCAGTTTAAAAAACAGGATTCACCAAATCTTCAAGAACTTGTACTGCTCGTATTGATCCTTGAACAACACAGCTACCCCCTTTATCATGCTCCTGGGATTCGACTTCACACTGGGCTTTACCGTCAGATACCTTCAGATCCATCCCCCCCATGTCATATACTGCTACACTCATGCTTTATTTCTTTACAGTTCCACCTTCTACCTCAACATAATTATTTCCAACTCAACTCTCACAGGTTCAGAAAATTGTTTTTCTCTATTCAGACACAAAACAGATGTTTGATCCTTACCGTTTATCCTACTCCATTGTTCAAGTATAATCAATATACCATGATTCAATGACTGCTGCCCATCTTTGTTCTTTCTCAATGTCTATATTTGTTCCTTCCATATTGGCCATTTCCTGTATGATTCTTGAAAGACTGCTTCATCCCGCCACAAATTCTATAACAAAATTATATTTTTCAAACTTCACAAATCACCTAGCAATCCTAGGCAATGTTTATTCCAAGCCCTTTGTGGTTAATACAAGTACCAAGAAGTTATAAGCAATGCAAATCTTAAATGACAATCCCCACACAAGTTTTGAAATATTTTATTTCCACTAGAACTGAAAGCGCTTCTCCTTCTATTACTGAGCAGCACAGTTTGGTTTGGTATTGTGAGGATGGTCTTTCATTTAAGATTTAAGATCAAACAGCTTCAAAAGCAGGGCGCACGTAGGCCCTCATTACAACCCTGGTTATCGGTAATAAAGTGGCGGTAATACCACCAACAGGTTGCCGGTAACTACTGTCAAATTATGCCTATGGCGGTGAGAACTCAGATAGACAGCCTCTTTACCACACCGACTGCCAGGACGGATACAACAGCCAACACGGCAAGTCGATGTTCCACCCACCATGTTAAAACCCTGCAAACCACCACCTTTTCCAGGGCGGTACCAATGACATCAAAAGCCTGGTGAAAACAGAGCTCAAAAGTGAAAGGACTCACTATTGGAGACACAGGGAAGAACTACGCCGACATGGAGCCGGAACTTCAAATATGCCCAATGATTTTCTACATCTTGCTCCACCACGAACACCAACGACGGCGAAGACGACCACGGTGAGTACAGCCCCCCAGCACACAGCGGAGGGAGGGAGGAAAAAGAGAGTGGCACACACACGCACAACACACACCCCACCCCCAACACCATACACACAATCAGCTGCAGTAATAAAACATATTTACCAAGTACCTCTGAGGAACAATGCAAGGACAACAGGATTGTGTAAAAGTGAGTGTAAAAATAACAACACAGCAGAAATACGAAAATGCAATGTAATGGTGTATACATATGTACAGTTCAAGGGACACAACCCAGTCCATATTTTGCGTGGGCCACAGGACCACAGGCCAAAGTCCAAGGCCCCACTTATCACCTGCACCAACAAGGAGAGAACACTGCAGGGGCATCAGTTGGAAAATAGGTAGGCACCTCAGGGGGACTGGGAACGGGCGGCACCTCAGCCGGCAGATGGAACAACACCACTGGTTCTGGAGGGGGTAACATGCCCTGTGCACGGTCCTGGGGAGTGCAAGGCCACAGTCTCTCAAGTGGGTGACTTGCCTACTGGCTCTGGAAGGGGCAACATGCCCTGTGCTTGGTCCTGGGGAGTGCAAGGCCACAGTCTCTCAAGTGGGTGACTTGCCCACTGGCTCTGGAAGGGCCAACATGCCCTGTGCTTGGTCCTGGGGAGTGCAAGGCCACAGTCTCTCAAGTGGGTGACTTGCCCACTGGCTCTGGAAGGGGTAACATGCCCTGTGCTTGGTCCTGGGGAGTGCAAGGCCACAGTCTCTCAAGTGGGTGACTTGCCCACTTGCTCTGGAAGGGGCAACATGCCCTGTGCTTGGTCCTGGGGAGTGCAAGGCCACAGTCTTTCAAGTGGGTGACTTGTCTACTGGCTCTGGGAGGGGCAACATGCCCTGTACTTGGTCCTGGGGAGTGCAAGTCCACAGTCTCTTAAGTGGGTGTCTTACCCACTGGTTCTGGAGGGGGCATCGTGCCCTGTGCTTCTGATCCTAGGGAGGCTGTGGTTGGTGTGTGGCTTACCCACTGGTTCTAGAGTTTAGTTTTAAGGATTTATAAAGCGCGTAGTGACCCGAAGGCATCCCAGCGCTAAACCTAACCTGACCAGTGCTAGCAATAGGAGAATTCAGAGAGCTACCTACAGAAAAGAATGGTCTTAAGTTTTTTTCTAAAAAGCAGTTCTGAGTGTTCATGACGGAGTTCAGAGGGAAGATCATTCCAGAGACGAGCGGCCTTGGTGGAGAAGGAGTTGGCCCCCCAGGCTCTCTTAGACCGCAAGATGGTCACAAGTCGAGAGGAGGAGGACCTTAGACTTCGAGAGGGGACATAAAGATATAGCCGCTTTCTTAAGAACATTGGACCCTTATCTTGCAGGGCTCTGTGAACAGTGCATAGGGTCTTGAAATAAATACGCTGCTTAATAGGGAGCCAGTGAAGTATGGAAAAAGCAGGCTTAGCGGATAAATGTCTGGGAAGATTGACAAGAAGCCTGGCAGCTGCGTTCTGGACTGTTTGCAGCCTTTTTATGACATAAGCCGGGGCGCTGAGAAAAAGTGAGTTCCCATAGTCCAGACGGGAAAGGATCAGAGTTTGAACAAGGATTCTTCTGGCCATAGGGGGAAGAAGATTAAAGATTTTCCTAAGGACTCTTAAAATGCCAAAGCATGTAGAGGAAACTCTTTTTGCTTGATAATCCATGGTCAGGTGAGAATCCACCCAAAAACCAAGGCTTTTTACCTGGTCCTTGGGAGGAGGAAGATTGTTGAAGGCCTCAGAGTATAGTGAAAGGGGAGGGGCTGGGGGGGCATTGCCTAGTACAATGACTTCTGACTTTCCATCATTAAATTTAAGCTTAGACTGGATCATCCAAACTCCAATGTCTTTCATACAACACGAAAGGTTGGCCGCCGACGAATCCCCAGAACTAGATAGTGACACCACAAGTTGAGTATCGTCGGCATAGGTGACCAAAGACAGATTGTAGGGAGCGATCACTTTAGCCAGCGGGGATAGATAAACATTAAAAAGAGTTGGACTCAGGGAGGAGCCCTGAGGAACTCCACAAGTCAATGGAAAGATATCAGAGAAGTAGGCTCGGTCCAGGACTTGAAAAGATCTACCTTTGACGAAAGCGGACAGCCAGGACAATGCTAGGCCTCCTATCCCTAATTCAGAGAGCCTACAGCAGAGAAGGTTGTGATCCACCGTATCAAAAGCTGTGCTGAGATCAAGTAGAATCATGGCTACATGAGACCCTTGGTCCAGAAGTTGCCGGGCTGACTCCGTCACTGTAAGGAGGGCTGACTCCGTGCTATGATGGGCTCTGAAACCCATTTGAGTGGGGTGAAGGAGTTCATGGCTCTCTAAGTAGCTGGTTAATTGGTGGTTAACATGTTTCTCCAGAATTTTTGTTGAAATGGGAAGGAGAGCAATGGGTCTATAATTCTCTAACAGAGATGGGTTCAATTTCGTTTTTTTTAAAAGAGGCTTAATGATGGCATGCTTAAAAAGAGGGGGGAGGAAACCTAAGGATAGGGAATGATTCAGTATTTTTGTAAGGGGAGGTACAATAATATCTGAAACTCGCGAGAGGATGGAAGGAGGGGCGGGGTCTAGGGGGGAGCCCGATTTAATTTGAAGAAGAAGGTTGGTAGTAGCGGTGTCAGTGAGAGGTACAAAAGCGGTTAATGTGCTTCCGGAGAGGGAGGGATCCATCGTTTGGTACTCTACTGTACCTGGGGGAGGAGAAGAAGGGAACCCAGAGTATATCTTGAGGACTTTGCCATTGAAGTGAGATGCCAGAAGATTACTGTATTCAGTGGAGGGCTCTGTGGGAGGAGAGGGCATAGGGGTTATGGTTAATTCCTTAAAGTGCCCTGTACTTCTGATCCTCGGGAGGGTGGGGTTAGTGGGTGGCTTGCCCACTGGTTCTAGAGAGGGCATTGTGCCCTGTGCTTCTGATCCTGGGAGGCTGGGGTTGTTGGGTGGCTTATCCACTGGTTCTAGAGGGGACATCGTGCGCTGTGCTTCTGATCCTTGGGAGGCTGGGGTTGGTGGGTGGCTTACCCACTGGTTCTGGAGGGGGCATCGTGCCCTGTGCTTCTGATCCTGGGGCATGCAAGGTCACAGTCTCACACATGGGTGTCATACCCAAAGGATTTGCGGGGGCAGGTCGCACAGCAGCCCATGGAGGTAAGACTACATACTATCCGCCGGCGGTGACAGCTGCTCAGTGGTGGTGGTGCTGCTGCTCCTGATGGTGGTGGGGGGAAGCTCCAGCCCATCCCCTGCAGCCTCGGACAGATGCCCACTGGTGGTGGTGGTGTTGCTGCTGTTGGTGGTGGGGGAAGCTCCAGACCATCTCCTGCAGCCTCGGACGGCTGGCCACTGGTGGTGGTGGTGCTGCTGCTGGTGGTGGTGGTGGGGGGAAGCTTCAGCCCATCCCCTGTATCCTCGGACAGCTGCACAACCATGGTTGGTGGTGGGTGCTCCGTCTGAGTCCCTGCACCAGGCCCTTTGTTCTTCCTGCCTGCTGGTGCTGGCTCCTTGCCCTTCCTGGCAGCAGCTGGGGCAGGCACCTTGCCCTTCCTGGCAGCAGCTGGGGATGGCTCCTTGCCCTTCAGGGCAGCAGCTGGGGATGGCTCCTTGCCCTTCCGGGAAGTAGCTGGGGATTGCTCCTTGCCCTTCCAGGCAGCAGCTGGGGCAGGCACCCTTTCCTTGAGGCTGCCCGGTGCCCTGAATCCTTTCCCACCACAAGTGGGTTTGGAGACTACTGGGCCCGTGGACTGGGTGGCTGAGGTGCTTACCTGGGTTTTTTCTACCCTAGCCAGACGTGAAGGACGTGGGGGGAGGGTGGAGGGAAGAGGTCAATGGTGGAGAGGAAACCTTCTTCAGGACATTGGGGCAGGAAGAGGGAGAAGGTTTGGGAGTGGAGGAAGAAGAACTGGCTGTAGGAGGTGTCTGTCTGCTGCGTTTGGGTGCTGGTGCATGGGCTGGATCCCGTTATGAGGTGGATGGCTGTTAGGTGTCTGAGTGCTTGTGTTTGTCTACCTTGGGAGTGGGGGGGACAGACACAGTGGGAGAGGACACAGGGGCCGTGTGCATGGCTGTTGTGGAGGTATCTGCCAGTGAGGTGTGTGTTCTGCTTGGTGTGGTGGTGATGCTGTTAGTGGATGAGGATGTAGTGCATGCAGGTGTGAGTGTAGATGTAACTGGGAGGGAGGTGGAGGAGGAGGAGGAGGGCACAGTGGAAATTGTGGATGTTGGTATGTCTGCATCTGGATGGTGTTTGTGTGAGTGCCTGTGGAATGAAGTGTGATGCTTGTGTTTGCCTATGCCACTCTTGTGAGTTGTCTTGTGTGCATGCCCGTCTGCCTGTGTGCTTGGGATAGGTTGGGGTTGAGGGGAATAGAATTGGGAATAGGAAGATGGAGGGGGAAGGGGGAAACAGGGACAATGGCTGCCATCAGGGAAGAGGCCAGAGCCTGGATTGATCTCTGTTGGGAGGCCAAGCCAGTGTGAATGCCCTCCAGGAATGCATTAGTCTGTTGCATATGGGCTGCCAGCCCCTGGATGGCATTCACAATGGTTGACTGCCCTACAGAGATGGATCTCAGGAGGTCAATAGCCTCCTCACTCAGGGCAGCAGGGCTCACTGGGGCAATGCCTGAGGTGCCTGGGGCAAAGGAGATGCCCACCCTCCTTGGTGAGCGGGCACTGGCAACTCGCTGAGGTACTGCTGGGAGGGCGGTGCAGGTACAGGGGTGGCGGCTGTACCTGTTGCTGGGGTGGTCACAGAGGTGTCCACCACCACCAGGGAGCTTCCATCAGAGGAGGTATCTGTGTCCGAACTGTCCCCTCCTGTCTACGCTGTGGTGCTTCCCGCGCCCTCCATCCCACTGGTGCCCTCAGCGACGGTGGACTCTGCCTTCTGGGTCCTGTGGGATGCAGCTCCCTCCGTCACCGCTGTCTCTGCTCCTCTGCCAGATGATGCTAATGCACATAAGGACAGGGTGACAAAACAAAAAGGGAGGGGAGAGACAAAGGATACCCTGGGTCAATGGCTGTACCAACACCACCGTTGGCGTACACACCACCGTCACACTCAGGTAACAGCCAAATGCACTATGCATTGCACCACCAGTTATAATGCTAGCCACCAAGGCATGGGGAGGGGCACATACCGCCAAATGCAGCACACCTGGGACCCACACAGCCCTGACCAGTAGTGGATGTCTACGAGCTAGGTAGCAGGTCACTTCAGAACCCTAGCCAACATGGGACCTACTCTGCAATGTCAGGCCTGCTCTAGGGGCACCCACTGACACACATCCCCCACCCTGATACCACCCTACCATGCATAAGTTGTAATGATGGGCACTGTACCCACCCCCTTGTGGCTGCTGTGATGCCCTCAAGCACCCATCCAGATCTGCAGAGGCCACCCCCAGTATACGGGCCATCAGGGGGGTCAGGGTTCGACGGGCACCCCTTACTCGTTGGGAGGCCATCCCCAGCTGGGCCTCCGCCATCTTCCATGCCCAGCATCTCAGGTCCTCCCACTGTTTCTGACAGCGGATGCTATGCCTACCGTAGACCCCCAGGATCTACACGTCCTTGGCGATGGCACGCCATATACCCTTCACACAGGAAATGGTATCAGTCAGACAGTCCTGCCTGTTACAATTATGGCCCACCATACCCATTCACTTCGCCATTTACACATGCATGGCCCAGCACACAGGCTGTACGCCACCCAGGGGACATCCACCCATCTCCCCACATGAGGCCTTCACGCACACCACTCCATGCATTCATACCACACTCCCACAACGGTGCACAACGTCAGTGGAACTACCTCACTTCCATCTGTCCCTCCACACAGGACAGGTGGACACCATTTCAGGGGGTGCAGGGCCTGGATAATAACTGCGTCACAGTTAAAAATTGGACATCCAGGACAAATACCACTTACCCATTACAAATTAACATTATGCATTGTACTGTTGTGGCGCCGATGTTCAGTTTGTGACCAGCTCCTCACTCTTTTGTCCCTTAGACTGCAATCACTGCAGATGAATAGGAGATGGAAAGATACTCTGTGTACACACCCCTGGTGGACTTGGCAACAATGGAGGACAGGCACATTATCCTCACCTATTGACTGGACAGGGCCACAATCACAGAGCTGTGTGCCCAACTGGAGCCTGACCTGATATCTGCTATCCGTCAACCCACTGGGATCCCCCCTCTTCTGCAAGTCCTATCTGCTCCATTTCTTGGCAACTGGTTCTTTCCAAGTGACAGTGGGTTTGGCAGCAGGAATGTCACAGCCAATGTTCTCAATAGTGCTGACAAGAGTGTTGTCTGCCATGATTAAACACATGTGCAGCTACATTGTATTCCCCCAGGTGGAGGACTTGGCCAAAGTGAAGGCTGACTTCTATGCAATGGGACATATCTCCAACATCATTGGGGCAATTGATGGAACACATATTGCATTTGTCCCCCCCCGGCAAAATGAACAGGTGTACAGAAATCAAAAGAGTTTCCACTCCATGAATGTCCAGATGATGGGCTTGGCGGGTCAGTACATCTCCCATGTCAATGCTAAGTATCCTGGGTCGGTGCATGATGCCTTTATCCTGAGGAATAGCAGCTTCCCAAATGTGATGTCCCAACTACAGAGGCACCGTGTGTGGCTAATAGGTGAGTCCTGGTTCCTACCCAGTAGATGTTGGTGTATGGGTATGGTGTTGGCCATATAGGATAGTGTGCGTCTAAATGTTGTCCCTCTATATTTGCAGGTGACTCAGAATACCCCAACCTATCATGGCTACTGACCCCTGTGAGGAATGCCAGGACAAGGGCAGGAGAACGTTACAATGAGGCGATTGGGCGAACAAGAAGGATAATTGAACGTACCTTTGGCATACTGAAGGCCAGGTTCGGGTGCCTCCATCTAACTGGGGGATCCCTGTGCTACTCACCCAAGAAGGTCTGCCAGATAATCGTGGCATGCTGCATGTTGCACAACCTTGCCTTGAGACACCATGTGCCTTTTCTGCAGTAGGAGGAGGCTGGAGATGGCCGTGTGACAGCAGTGGACCCTGTGGACAGTGAGGATGAGGAGGCAGAGGATGAGGATGAGGACAACAGAACTGCAGTGATTCGACAATACTTCCAATGACACACAGGTAAGACAGTGTTACTTCACATTTCATTGTCATTATTTTGATTGCTTTGGCACTGGCATACTGTTATTTCTCACTTCTGTGCCCACTCACTGTACCCTTTGGCAACTCATTTTGCAGATGTTGGTGCCCCACTATCCCTCCTGGTGTGATCACTGCAGCCAACTACAGGTCTTTCCTATTTGAACATTACTGTACATTTGAATTGCAATGTTTGAACCTGGTTAAACGAATACATAATAAAATAAGTTTGACATACTCCGTACTTGTATTTTTTCAAAGGGTGTTTATTTAAGTGCTAAGAAGTAGAGGGGCAAGTGCATTGGGTTGGGTTGATGATGGAGGAAAGTCTGGGGTATTGTTCCAGTCTATTTGGTGCACAGGTGCATTGTCCATGGGACATAGGAAGGGGAGCAATGGCAGTTCAAGGTGGACAGGGTGACAGAGTGGGACACAAGGGTGACAATCAGGAGAGTCTCATTTCCTGGCAGAGGTCTTGGCAATAGTCTCTGGCTTCTGCCTGGATCGCAGGGAACGTTTGCGGGCCGGTTTGCCTTCTGCAGGGGGAGGGGTGCTGGTGGCCAGTTGGTCCTCTGGCAGGGCCTCCTGTCCACTAGCGGCAGCGGAGATGGAAGGCAGTTCAGATGTCTGGCTAGAGGCCGGGGCCCGCTGTTGTGAGACTGCCTCCCTCATAATGTTGCCCATGTCTGCCAGCACCACTGCTATGGAGACTAGGGTGGTGTTGATGGCCTGCAAGTCCTCCCTGATCCCCTGATACTGTCCCTCCTGCAGCCGCCTGTTCTGCACGTTGTCCAGGATCAGGCCCAGCATATCCTGGGAATGTTGGAAGGCTCCCAGAATCACTGCAAGTGCCTCCCGGAGAGTCGATTCCCTGGGCCTGTCCTCCCCCTGGCGCACAGCAGTCCTCACAGTTTCTTTTGTTGTTCTGTGCCTCTGTCCCCTTAAGCGTGTGCCCACTGCCACTGACCCCAGGTCCCTGATTGTCTTGGCTATGAGGTGTGTCCTGGGGTCCATGTAGTGGTGGACACACTGCTGATTTACGTGTTTTGGGGGCAGAGGTATGGGTACGCTGGGTGGGTGCTGTGGTGGTGTTTCCAGATGGGGGAGGCTCTGTGGTTGTCTGTGACTGTGCCTGGGTAACCGACTGTCCAGAGGTCCCTGATGGGCCACGTTGGTCATCCAGATCCAGGTGACCAGAGTTGTTGTCATCACTGTGGGCCTCTTCTGTGGGGGGATTGGATATTGCTGGCACCTCTTCGCCACTGACATTGGCTGGGATACCTGTGGGGATGTAAGTGCAGTGGTATTGTTTCTGTGTGTGACATATTGTGCATCAGTGTGTTGTCCTCTTTGTTTGTATTTGCCCTGGCAGCTTTCACTTGTGTACATTGGTGTATGGTGGGATGATTAGTTCTCACTAGTGTGCATGCTTTAGTTATAGGTGTCCATGCAGGTCTGTGAGTGGTGTCCATGCATTGGTATGGCATGCAGGGCTTGGCATTGGGGTGAGTGAGATGTAATGGTGAGGGGTGTGGGGAGTTGTGGAGTGATGGGAGTGAGGGTGGGGTATGTGATGGCATGCAGGTAGGGGGATGATAGTAGTATAGAGTTGACTTACCAGAGTCCATTCCTCCTGCTACTCCAGCCAGGCCCTCAGGATGCATGATTGCCAAGACTTGCTCCTCCCATGCTGTTAGTTGTGGGGGAGGAGGTGGGTATCCACGCCATTCCTCTTTACAGCGAGTTGGTGTCTTGCTGCAATGGAACGTACCTTTCCCCGTAGGTCATTCCACCTCTTCCTGATGTCGTCACTTGTTCTGGAGTGCTGTCCCACGGCATTGACCCTGTCCACGATCCTCCACTATAGCTCCATCTTCCTAGCAATGGATATGTGCTGCACATATGCTCCACATAGCTAAGGCTCTACCCGGATGATTTCCTCCACCATGACCCTTAGCTCCTCCTCTGAGAATCTGGGGTTTCTTTGTGGTGCCATGGGTGTTGTGTGAGTTGTGTAGGTGAGGGTGTGTAGGGGGATGTGGTGGGGTGTGTGATGTGGGGTGCAAGGGTGGTGTATAGGTGTAGGTGGTGTGTGGCTCTGGTTTTGTCTGTAGTCGTGGTGTCTGTCTTGTGCCAATGGTTTGTGGTCATAAAAAGTTGTGGGTACTGTGGGTGGGTGTTTTATAGTGGTGGTGGTGTGTTGGTTTGGTGTGTGTATGGGTGTCAGGTGTGTGTTATTTAAATTGTCCAATGTAGTGTTATTTTGTTTGAGTGTGTGTATTTTGATGGAGGTGGTATGTACCACCAATGGTTTACCGCCATTTCATGTCCACCTTGGTAATTCGTGGGTCATAATGTGGTGGGCGTTGTTCTGTTGGCGTAACGGTGTGGGTTTGGATACCTCCAGTTTATCACTGATCTTTGGTGTGGCGGACTTGTGTCTGCGGCTGACGGACTGTTGTTTGTGTGTCATAATATGGTGAACGGCTATCTGCTGCGGCGAAGGTATGTTGGCGGCAGTCAGCATGGCGGTAAGTGGGATTTACCGCCAATGTCATAATGAGGGCCTTAATCTTCCATTTTTATATTATCAAATGTCTCTTGAGACCTGCTCCACCATATAAAACCTTTAGCCTAATCTTCATTTTATCTGAAAAGGACATAGCAAATATTGTGTAAAACTCAATTACACAGAAAATTACTTCAAATCACCCTTGCCCTCTGGCACAGTATCATTTTGAATAGTGTCTACTAACTCATCCTTAGTTTTAATTCCTTTTTCATTACTGACATGTACTAAATATGTTAAACTCTGTACCTTCAACCTACGATTTTTACAGCCAAACCTTTCTCACACAAAACATTCAAGGCCTTTCTGACAAGACCTGTCATCGTACTCAGTCTCTATCTCCACACGGACCAGAATGTCGTCTTGGAAATAGCATACCCCAACTAACTCACCGAGCAAACCTTAAACTACCCTCTGGAAAACAGCAGAGGCAGATGACAGTCAACCAGTCATCAACCTGAATTGATATCAATCAATCAAAGCATTTATAAAGCGCACTACTCACCCGTGAGGTTCTCAAGGTGCTGAGTGGCGGGGTGCTGCTACTGCTCGAACAGCCAGGTCTTGAGGTGTCTCCTGAAGGTTAGCAAGTCCTGTGTCTGTCGCAGGTGGATAGGAAGAGTGTTCCATATCTTGGCGGTAAGGTGGGAGAACGACCTGCACCGGCGGTTGTTCTGTGAATGTGTGGAATGAAGGTGAGGGCACAGTCAGCGGAGTGAAGCTGGCGGGTCAGGTGTAGAAGGAGAGTTGTCTGTTGAGGTATTCTGGTCTGGTGTTGTGCATTGCTTTGTGAGCGTGGGTGAGGAGCTTTAACGTGATTCTCTTGTTGACGGGGAGCCAGTGCAGGTCTCTCAGGTGGGCTGTGATGTGGCTGTGGCGGGGGCTGTCCAGGATGAGGTGTGTGGAGGCGTTCTGCATGCGTTGCAGTCTTTTCTTGAGCTTGGCCATGGTTCCTGTGTAGAGGTCGTGGCAGTAGTCCAGTCTATTGCTTACAATGGCTTGGGTGACCGTCCTTCTGGGTCCGGTGGGGATCCATTTGTAGATCTTTTGAAGCATGCAGAGGGTGTTGAAGCAGGAGGAAGAGACGGCGTTGACTTGCTGGGTCATTAATAGTGATGAGTCCAGGATGAACCCCAGGTTGCATGCATGGTCGATGGGTGTTGGTGCGGTTCCCAGTATGGCAGGCCACCAGGAGTCATCCCAGGCAGAGGGGGTGGAGCTGAGGATGAGGACCTCAGTTTTGTCAGAATTCAGTTTCAGTTTGGTGATGGCCTTCATTCCTTCGTGGAGGTTGGTTTTTGCACTGACGGGTCCTTGGTGAGGGAGACGTTCAGCTGGGTGACATCGGCATATGAGTCGATGTTGAGGTTGTGTGATCGGACGATGTTTGCGAGCGGAGCCATGTAAACGTTAAAGAGGGTCGGGCTGAGGGATGACCCCTCGGGTGCGCTGCATGTGATCTTGGTGGCTTCAGAGCGGAATAGAGGGAGGCACACTCTCTGGTTTCTGCCGGTGAGGAAGGAGGTGATCCAGTCCAGGGCTCTGTCATGGATCCCTGAGTCGTTGTGGCGTGTGCGTAGGGTGCAGTGGCAGATGGTGTTGAAGGTGGCAGAGATGTCCAGGAGGATGAGGGCCGCAGTTTCGCCGGGTCCTGATGTCGTCTGTGGCGGCAATGAGGGCGGTTTTGGTGCTGTGGTTGCTGCGGAATCCGATTGGGATGAGTCCAGAGTGTTGTTTCCCTCGAGGAAGCGTGTCAGTTGTTTGTTGACAATTTTCTCGATGACTTTTGCTTGGGAGGGGAGCAGAGAGATGGGTGGGAAGTTCTTGAGGTCCTTTGGGTCCGCCTTGGGTTTACAACTCTCTGGGAAGGTGGCAGTCTCAAAGGAGCTGTTGATGATCTTCCGGAGTTGGCGTTCAATGACGGAGCTCGCTTTGTTGAAGATGTGGTGAGGGCAGGGGTTGTATGGTTAGCCGGAATGGATGGTGTTCATGATTTTGATGGTGTTGTCGTCATTGACATGGGTCCAGGAGAGCAGGAGTTTGGTGTGGCTGGGGGGCGGTGTGTCTGTGGTGTCGGTGGTTGATGGGGGGATCTGGATATTGAAGCTGTCATGGATGTCTGTGATCTTGAGGTAGAAGATGGTGGCTAGGGAGTCGTAAAGTTCTTGCGATGGCGGCATGTTGTTGACGTTGGAACCAGGGTTGGATATGCACCAAAAGGTGTGATGAATGAAGTCAGGTGGCTTGATGCCTGATGTAACTCAATTTGGCAGTATGCAGATGAAAGATCTATTGTAAAAAAACATTTGACTTTCCCAGTCATGGTACATTCTTGCTAATATCGTGTAGCAGATGTCTATCTATCAAAATAGCATTTTTTAAATCACAGAGATCTATACATACTCTCACAGAGAGATCATGTTTATGTTCCACCAATATCAGTGCCAAACAATAAGAAGCTTTGTTCTTTTAAATTATTCCTGTTAAAGTAACTTATGTATTTCTGATTTGATCAGTTCCATGATAGTTTAAGGTAAAATCCTAAAGCTGGGAGCTTTGGGTTGTGCACCACTGTGAAAAATGATTTTGTGCCTAAATCCTTGCAGTCTTCCTAAATTGTCCATAAATGTAGATGAATACTTCTCCAGTCAACACTTCATTTCCTCTTTGGGCTCAGCTCACAATGTGTTCTTTGGCACCTGGCCTTAACTGCATGTCTAACGCTGACTTATGTATCCAAACCAGAATGAGCGCACCCTTCTTAGCAACTTATGCTCTTCCCTAAATTCTCCTGTGTTTAAAGACAATCTTTGTTATTTTTTATTATTTACCCACATAACCGCTTAAATGTATATTGGTTTGGTAAACCTTTCTCTTTTCTATGTTCAACATGTTTTGACAATCAATTTGGGAGGCAATACTATGTCCAGCCCCCAAATTCAGCACTACATTAAATCCCCGATCGCTCTTTCAGAAAATTATTCAAAATCCACAAATCATTCCTCATACACATCATCTACAATACATCTATTTTTCTCACAATACCAGGTAAGATCCTCTCTTTTTTCCTAATTACATTGCTGCTGTTGTGAAAAAGTCATTCTTTTTGCCCTGATCACCCCAACGTTTTGACTGATACTGGTGGTTACTGACTCCGATTGTGGCCTGGGCTCTGCTAACCAGGCCCATGGCCAGTGCTGTTTAAAAGGTATATGGTAATTAGGCATAATCACAATTGGTTCTGTCAACCTACCTGTAAGTCCCTGGTATGTGGTAGGGCTTGTAGATTTTGAGGCCCAGTAGATTTAATGCACTAAAGTGTGCACTGCTGTGGTGCCTGCTGTCATTTTAAAAGCCAGCCCTGCCTTGCAGGCTTATTTAAAAAGAGAACTATGTCCAAATTTGCCTTTGGAATTAAAAGCACTTCCAAAGTCTTAATCTACCGTATTTTTACATATGTCATTTATATGCCCTAGTGAGGGAAAACTGCCTATTTTGTTTTCCCCACTGGCACAGGCTAACATGGGAAGGCTTTTTTAAACTTTAATAAAGTATAACTTTTGACAGGAGTGAGCTAGAACAGTGATTCAAAGTGTCAAAATAATAGTTATGATAACAGGTACAAAAGAGCTGCCAAGAGTCACCTGCAGCAACTCCTGCAAGGACAAGCTCAGCTGACCAACTCAGCTGGACTTTTAAAGATTTGCCCCGGTGCATTGTAGGATTTGTAATCCCAACTCTACAAGGAGCAAATCAAAGCTTCTGGACCCTTTTCTAGTGTTGTGGACCATTCAAGACCCTGAAATGAGCTTCTGGAAGAAAATAAAAAAATTTGGAATAATAAGGAGATTTTTTTTTTAAACTCCATAAGTTGACTGACCCGTCGTCGAGAGTCAAGTCAGCGAAGTTGAACTGTGGCTCAGCCTGAAATTCAGGTTTTCCCAGCTGAAGCTCCAGAGTTCTTCGTCGTCGTCCATGAGAAGCAAGAGTCATAGAGGCCTTGCTCTGAAGCAAGCTGCTGTTGTTGAACCGCAAGCCAGTCTGCCAAGGATACTCACTCGATTCAGTGAGAAAAAGTTCAAAACAGTAACTAAGTGCTAAGGTAAAAACCTGATCAGCCCCAACCACTCGTTGTGTCCGACTCATGGTCCATTGCGGTTGGCCTAAAACTTTGACTTGGTCCCGGTGCAGGGTGACCAGATGTCCGCAGATGTCGCTTTTCACTTTTTGGTGCTAGAAAGCACATTTTTACATTTAATGCTTAAAAATTCATATCTCCTGTTCCCTACATTGGATTATTGTTGTTTTTGTGTCATTTTAAATATAGAAATATTCTCTGTTTTTATAGATTGGTTTTTGATTTTTATTGTGTGCTATGTCTTACTTATTTACTATTTTTTGATATCAAATGCTTAACAGACTTGCCTTCTAAGTTAAGCCTGACTGCTCATGGGCACAGCTACCAAGTGTTGAGCAATGATTAATTAATTGAGACTTTGATTGGAAATATTTGTGATTGTGGTGTTATTCCCAGCTCTATGTACCTGCCTGCACCTACTAATAAACCACTTTCCAACAGCCACTCCTTCTTGGTTCTCCTCTACACTTAGGCCCTTATTTACCGGATTTGTGACACAGGCAGTGCAGCAAGTCACCTTGCTGCGCAGCCCTGCATCACAGGAAAGGGCAGGAACATGCTGTATTTATCCGATTTGGCACATTCCTGTCCTTTCTCCCTGCGCTGGTGCCCTTTTGGCAGCCTAGCAACAATGCAGGCACCCTTCCACCATAGAGCAAGGGTGCCTGCAGGATTTTGTTTGGGCAGGAATGGGCTGTTCTTACACAAAAACAATTCTAAGAGGAAGAATGCAGCAGACATAGAAAGAGGAAAAGAATGAGGAGAAATAACCATATTTCTCTTTGTTGTGCCTCCCCTGGGCAGGCATATCTTTTAGTCACATTCCTGGGTTTACAAGTTCTTGTAATTCAAGGAATGCATCAAAATCCATGGATTTTGCATGGGAACACCCAATTCAACACCCAAGGACCCGCCTCCCTAATGCAGAGTAATGTAACTCAACGATTTGTGCTGCATTACATTACTCAAGATTTATGAAGTTACGCAGGACCATGCAAGGTGGCCTTGTGTGGCTTCATAAATCTCACTTAAGGTCTGCGTTGCTCTTGCACCACGAAACGTAGCCCTATAGATGGCCCTTAATACATAAAAGTTATTCCAGCCTGAATCTCTTTCATTCTCATTCATGCCATTTAAAGAGCTCACATCCTTTTGATTACTAAAATCTACCTGTATTGCTTTTGCACCCTCTGCAAACCAATCTGCCTGCACTTCATCCATGTAACATTTTTTAGCTAGATAGCTCTTATTTTCTGTCCAAGGAATCAAGCTTATGTATCTCAAACAAATGTTTTCGATCTTATTAAGCTGTTTTGTTAGTAACTGATTTTCTATAGTTTTGTTAATCCTTGACCCGTGATTTATGGACTTAACATTAATTAATTCATCTTTATTTTTTTCGTTTATGGTGCATGCAAATTTCGATTTTTATGTTTCTCCTTTCATAATTTTAACACACTTAGAAAGTGACTCCCTTCCCCCAAGCATTGTCCAATACCTGTACAAGAGGGACGTTTCTTGCATTTTGCAACTTTATTGAATCACTTTGTTGGGCGTGTGCATCAACATTTAGGCTCTAATATATTGGTCTTGCATCCAGAGTAAAAGCACACATTACTATCAGAGGTCCTAAACTTTTAGGCCCAAATTTAACGACACCACATTACCGTGATTTTTCTGTTGCTAATGTGGCATTAGATTGCCAAAAACTCAGCACCATATCTACAAAGTGGCACAATGCATGCATGAGACCCTTTGCACCACATTATGCATGCGCCATGCATAACATATGCAAAGGGGCGTTCCGGCGCAAGGAGGCCTGCAACAATGGCGCATTGAAATCTACAAGATTTCTTTGCACCATTTTTTGCGTAATATGTAACGCCTGATGAAAGCAGGCATTAAAAGGACACACCCTCTGCAATCAATGGGTCTCCTTGCACTTTGCTCCACTAGCATCAGACTTTTTGACGCTAGTGGATCAAAGCATCACAATAGCGTAAAAAAATGTTGACGTTATTGTTCCTAATACTGCCATGGTGCCCCGTATCTTAAATACAGCGCACACATGGTGCCGTTAGGTTCCTGCAAGAAAGTGGCGCCATTTTTCTTAATTCTGGGACTAAATTTTCAACTGTCTCATTGTCACCTTGTGCCCTAGACAAAAAAAATTAGCGCACTAAAATAGCTTTGGTTCTAGACCCGAAATGAGTTTCTTATTTCTTTAACATTTGCCATACAGAGATAAATTATAACCCGTTTGGTCCACTTCTAAATCTGAAAGAGTTAGGTAAATTCTTAAACCTTCCTTCCCCATGCAAAGTAGTCACTCCCAGGGGCTAATATAACCACCTTAAATCATCATACATACCTCCCATGTGGTTTCAGACTCACTAGGATAAGGTAGGACACTTACAGGAGGTGTCATATGAGTCATAATGTTCTAAACCTTTGTACTCAAAGTGTATCTCATATAACAAAATATAAAATACATTTTACTAAACTGAATTGTTTATAAAATATAATTTGTGCATGTACACTATCACCATAAACAATTAATTAATATAAATAACTCATAAAAATAATATCACAGTTTCATCCCTACAGTGTTAAGAAGCAAGACAACAAATAAAAATAAACAATGTATTCACCGTTGTCCTGGTATCCGACTAAAATATATCCCTTAAAATCCCAAGTTGATGAAGTACATCCTAATGTGTACTGTTATAAAAGAAAGAATGGTTGATGTGAATCACTTTGTAATTCCTTGGCCCAAATTTAAGCAGGGCCTAGCTCCAACTATGTCCACATTAGCGTAATTTTTTTACGCTAATGTGGCAATAGTGTAGCAAAAAAGCTGAGCCATATTTACAAAACACTTGCGCCGCATTATGCCTGCGCCAGGTAATGGGCCGCAAGAAAAGCGGCGCATCATCACATGAAGCGCTACTTTTCTTAAATCTGGGCCATTGTATTTCTAGCTCCCTTGTCAGCAGGAATAGTGAAGTTTATAAGATGACATAAAATGACCAGCAGATGGCGGACTGTTGCTGTACTATTCACATTGTCAGGAACTGTTTCGTAACTACAAGATGCTGCTCTCCAGTGTAAAGCTGACCCAGAGAGACCAGTAAGTGCATCAGTGTTACTGTGTTGTCCAAAGTGACAAGTAACTGTTTCCTCAATAGGGCATGACACTTTAGGTGTATGGAAGATGTACGACTATTTGACATTGTGATTACGCGGGCAAGAGGCAATTCCCAACCATAGCAGAAATGATACAAGCTTTTGGGGGGGGGATGATGCAACAATGAGTTTTAACTAGATAAGCACTAATTACAGTTACTAATGAGCAGATCACCGTGTGAAACAACAAGGTACGTCTTAGAAAATGAGAATATGATTACTTAGACTTTAATATCTAGATGTAATTGTAGCACTTTCTATAAGGCGTACATTGGCAGCATTGGGTGCATCAATCAAGGTGCATTATTAGTAGGCAATATAGTGTATTTTTCTTCCATATGTCCATCTTCTCCGGTGGTAAGCAACTTTTCTACTTTCCAATGCTGAATAACATCCAGATGTTCTATGTCAGATGTTTTCCACTGTTTATGTCTGTCTGATCTGCGATGGTGGTTCTCTCGGGGGAGATATGCCGTTGGTAGATAGTGTATTTATATTTAATAGATGATCTACATACATTTATACTTCATTTATAATACTGAATTTCGTTTTCGTTTTTAAAATACAATTAAAAAAAATAAACTACTCTACATCTTATGAACATTTCCATCAGGTATCTGCAAAAAGTATTTGTTTACTCTAATCTGCTGAAAAAATGATGGTCTACATTGCCCATAATTCTCTGGTGTTTTATAAAATGAGACATAGGCCCTCATTCTGACCTTGGCGGGCGGCGGAGGCCGCCCGCCAAAGTCCCGCCGTCAGATTACCGTTCCGCGGTCGAAAGACCGCGGCGGTAATTCTGACTTTGCCGCTGGGCTGGCGGGCGGTCGCCTTCAGACCGCCCGCCAGCCCAGCGGGAAAGAGGCTTCCACGATGAAGCCGGCTCGGAATCGAGCCGGCGGAGTGGAAGCTGTGCAACGGGTGCAGTTGCACCCGTCGCGTATTTCACTGTCTGCGCAGCAGACAGTGAAATACTTGTAGGGGCCCTCTTACGGGGGCCCCTGCAATGCCCATGCCAGTGGCATGGGCACTGCAGGGGCCCCCAGGGGCCCCGCGACCCCCCCCAACCGCCATCCGGATCCCGGCGGACCGACCGCCGGGATCTGGATGGCGGTAGGGGGGGTCGGAATCCCCGCGGCGGTGCAGCAAGCTGCGCCGCCGCGGAGGATTCAATGGGGCGGCGGTACACTGGCGGGACCCCGCCAGTGGTGCCGGTCCGACCGCGGCTTTACCGCCGCGGTCGGAATCCCCATTGGAGCACCGCCGGCCTGTCGGCGGTGCTCCCGCGGTCCTCCGCCCTGGCGGTCAAAGACCGCCAGGGTCAGAATGACCACCATAGACTGTTGTTTGCAAATTTTTTATCATTAGCTTTTGTGAATAGTTATGTAGGTTCTATATTTAAATATTACATGTTAAAAGTTAAAAAGTACTTAAAATGTAAATACCTGTAATTTTCTTTATTTCAGAAGAGGCAGTATTAGTCTTTTTCCACACTTCGATTAGTTACCCCAACATCATTTCTGCTGATTGGATTTATCTTCAGAATTACTTTTTGGTTGACTCTGGAACGGTAAGGGATGTCTTTTCAAGCAACCTTTCATTCTCCACTACACATTCCGACAAGGATTTCCAGCTGGTTATTACATGTTCTTTTTATCTTCCTGCTGACTTCCTCCTGT
Organism: Pleurodeles waltl; assembly: GCF_031143425.1. Lineage (NCBI taxonomy): Eukaryota > Metazoa > Chordata > Amphibia > Caudata > Salamandridae > Pleurodeles > Pleurodeles waltl. The sequence continues at coordinate 614,296,570 of NC_090439.1, forward strand.
GGCTCATGAATGGACATTTTCTAGTTGAAGAGCTCCACAGATCTGCTCCTCCTCCAGTCTCAGAACGAATGATTCTGGAACAGTTCCTGGATCTGTAAGGTCATCATTCGCAGGCACTGCGCTACGTTTAAAATTTGTGAAGGATAACCCACTATTTGCAATTAAAGCCAAATCGCAAATATGGAATCATAATTTCCAAATAACCAATCTTAAGAAATCGGTATTTGTTAACTGGAATGCGTAGTGCATCATATTGTGCAGTTTCGAAATAGAGAGTCAGTCAAAATTCCCATTATTGTTCATAAAGCAGCAACCATATCTATTACTTTGGCCGGAAAAGAATGTGCGCTAGGCAATCTGTAGCACATTCTTATCTGGATTTGTGGCTCCGATGGAAGCAGAGAGTCATCGCCCTCTCCTGAAAACAGCAGATCACCATTTGAGCAGGTCACCTAATGGGCAGCTTCTCTTCAGGGGATCGGGTGATGGGCGGAAAGAGGGACAACTCTTAGTCGTTGGCCTGCTCAGAAGGAGAGCATTCGTTTCTTGGTAATTTTAGCTCATACACTGGCAACGATGGAGTGTTGCAATGTACCCTCTCTGGTTTTAGAGGGAGTGTCCTGTCCATCGATGATTTTCAATGCTCCAGAATTACTCCACTCCATTACTGGACTCTGCCTACAAGATCAAGTGTTAATGGAAGGTATGTTTTGAGACAGCTGAGGAAGTTGAGAGAAAGGAATGAACCATTGGCAACTTTCAGTCTTCAGTTTTAGCACCTGATTATTCCCATTCCATAAACAATCTTTCATATCTGTTGATCCAAAGCTTTTGCACTAGATTTGCTTGTTTCTAGTATTGCTAATAGGGGACTGTGGGAAAGTGGGTTCTTGGTAGTGGTAAGCATGCACCTACCACTGGCAATAAGGCCACTAACACAATATAGGGTCATTTAAGGTTTCAGTAAATTAGCCCCTTGCCCATCCCTTGGTAGCTGTAACCGAGCAGGCAGGCCTAACTTAGGAGACAAGAGTGACAGTACAGTAAATAAGTGAGAAACAATACACAATAAAGATCCCACACCAATTTTTAAAACTAGGTTATATTTCTATGAGTAAATAGACACCAAAATAAAAAAAAAGCCTATGTAGGGAACCAGAGACATGAATTTTTAAAGAATAAACACTTTATAGTGCTTAGAAACACATAGCGGCAAATCGAGACATCTGTTCACGTTATATCTGGACAAAGTCAAAGTTTGAGGCCGACCGCTATGGAGCCTTGGTCGGACATACTAAGTGGGAGCCCTCAGTAAAATTTTTACTTCACCCTTAGAAATTTTCCAGAGATTTTTCTTCTGGAGGTCCTCGCTGCACTTCACCAGGCCGGATTAGGTGAGGGTTCGCCTGCTTGACTTTCAGGGAGCTCCCAGCCAAATCTAGAAAGTTGGACCTCCAGAGTTTGTCAGCAGGATGAACTTGAAATCCAGGCCAGGTCGTGGTGAGGATTCGCCGGCTTGAGTTCCCGCGTCGAGTCAGTCACCTCCTGGAGCTTTTTCACAAAAGTTCTCCAAAGTCCTCCAAACTTCATGAGATGTTTCCTGAAGCCCTCCTTGCGAGTTAAAAGGGTCTAAAACACATCTCCAAGGGTCTGGAATATCCTGGAAGGTCTTTGGAAAGTTGGTACCACAATGCACCTGGCCAAATCCTTGAAAACCCCTGGATGCACTCTAGGCCAGAGACTCTTACTGAATATAATGCAGGTGAAGCTCTGTTAACCTGTAGCTGCGGAAAGTCCACTCCTGAGTTCTCCTTAAAGTAAGGTACAGTCCCCAGGGCTGTAGTACAAGATTGTGCAGCAGACACAGTTCACTCAGAAGTGCAGGCAAAAGGTGCAGATCCAGATTCCACTAGGACAGTCCTTCTTTCTCTTATAGTTTCAGTCAGCAGAACTGCAAGGCAATGCACTTCTCACATATTTATTCGCAGCTCTGTCAGGTGCAATCGTGACAATGGTTTTTTATGTGAAAAAGGAACGAAGTGAGTATAAAAAAGAGAGGGCAAGCTTGAAAAGGACTGAGATTGGGTTCTAACAGTAGGGGGTCTTGTGTTTAAAGATGGAGAACGGTGGGTGTAAAGGAGAGAAGCCATGCAAAAAGATGAGAAAATGAGCAAAAATTGGGCAAACTCAAGTGAGAAGATGCTCTATGTGGTCAAGGAGTGGTGGTACTGTAGGAAGGAGCAGAGCTGAGCAGGTGGCTTTTGGTTAGACATGTGGAGAAGAGGTACTGCGAGAGAATGGCAGACCGCTCAGTGAGATAAGGACAGAAGGTAAAGGAAAGAGTGACTAAAGTCTCTGAAATATTGCAAAAAGGATTTAGTAGTAAGAGGACAATGTGAGTGAATAAGAAGAGAGCATGCCCAAAAGACCTCACATGAAATGCCTTGTAGCCGATGGCCAGATGCACAAAACGCAAGTCCAGCCTAGATATTGTTTGAGGGATGTGTCCCCCTGCTGTCCATTTGTTCTTAAGGAGCACATTACCGATTCCTTAGCTACGTATCTGTCCACAGTTCCCTTAATTGCTTAATGTGGAGGAACGAGGCACAGTCTTTCTAACAAAGAAATGTCAGCTCAGGCTAAAGTAGTGAGTCATGCCTTAAATATGGTAAACAAAACATCTCTTTCAATCTGAGCACCACCTCCGTCTTTATCATTATCATGCCCCCTTATAACACCATGTGAATAGATATATTGACATCTCGAAAACATGAACATGAAAATGTAAGCAATCTTTGCGGGATGTTATTTTGTTAGAAGTAATTTCCCTTAAAACCATGTCCTGCACATAAGGTATGTAGCTTTATTATTCTCGATATAGGATGTAAAAAGAAAAATAATGTTATAATCACCCTATAGAAATGCAGTCAAAATAGCTGTCATCCTGAGTGTGTTGAAGTTCTCTTCCATTCAATAGAAGACTCAGCTTATACCAGCGATTCATGTGTTGCCCCAGAGTCTGCAAGTTTCTGCAATGTTTACTCCCGGGGCTTAAATAACCGGCATTCATCGATACCTCCTATTGGGTTTTAGGTTTACTAAGATTAGGTAGAAAATGTACAGGAAGTGTCATATGAGACATATTGTTCTAACCTTTTATGCAGAGAAGCAGGCCTGGTAGCATTGCTAAGAACTAGGGCCTGATTACGACTTTGGCGGATGGTACACCCTGTCACAAACGTGACAGATATCCCATCCTCCTATTACAAGTTCCATTATATCCTATGGAACTTGTAAACCAGCGGACTGGATATCTGTCACGTTTGTAATGGAGTATCTCATCCGCCAAAGTCGTAATCAGGCCCCTAATTCTGGCCTGCCAGCTACTGTGAGAACCTGATCTGACAGTTCCTGGATGCAATCGGCCATTCTCAGTTGTCCACCCACAAAGAAGGCAGATAGCACATGGCTTGGGACTGCATTTTGTCCCTCACTAGTGAGTGAAGAGCGCTGGTGTAGCATGCAGGGTGCAGTCCGTGGTGTGCAGATGGGACAGTGGTAGGAGTGCCATGGGACTCTCTGGACCTGGGGCACAAGTATTGGGTTACCAGAGAACACACATGGGTGTTTGGTACTGTGATTTTACCCTCCCATCCCTCACTGCCACCTGACTCCTAGGGTGAAAGCAGGTGCTGGGCAAGTGTGGTATCGTACAGCACTGCTGTATGAATGCTCAGTGCTGTGTGGTGCATTGTGGTGGATATGGGCTGTGGCACTGAGCAAACTGCAGCTGATGCCTCTGTGACGCAGCCTTGGTGCCTATGTTACACTAAGCACTGCCTACTGCACACTTGCTGAGGGACGAAACCCTTCACGGTTGAGACAAGACCCACCCACTCCCCTTCTTTTTTTCTGGGTGCCTGGTCAGTGCTGAACATGGGACGAACCAAACCAACAAAACCAGATGAGAACCCATCTGAGAAGGAACCTGAGATTAACAAAGTGGAAGCCTATACCCCAACAGACAAAGTGGACCCCATACTCGTCACTGCACATAATACACACATATGTGATGGGACATATAGCTTGATGATGTGGAATGTGAGAAAGGTAGGTAACCAGTTCAAGCATCATACAATTTAAGCATACATAAGATGGCGAGGAGCTGACTTCACATTCATACAAGAAACTGTGGTGATCTGTGTTTATGCTGTGCTTTTAAGCTCCGCAAATTTGCTTGCCTCATGCAGTGCAGCGCATACTGCATTAAAGTATAACATTTTAAGTTCTCCTAGAGAATGCTACACTTCAAATTCTGGGAAAGATGTCGCCTGGTGCTGTTACTGTATGGACATGAAAAATAATGCTTTAGTGAACTAATATGGTCCTGCGTGGTGATTGTGATTTCCATAAATTGGTGACTAAGAAGTTTCTAAGTCGGACAGACCCTGGTTTTACTACGATGAAGAGCGTGTTTATCCAAGGAAAAGAAAAACTATTTTGCTTGAGTGAGTGAGACTCTGCAGCGGTCTCTCTGGCCAAGAACACATTTGTTTGTTACTATGCCCAGAGGAGAACGTGCTCGCTGTGGTAAACACAGTGAGTACATATTTACTGTGTAGGTTGCCTGATTAAGCACGCAGGTATGGGAGTGTTTTATAATTTAAGATGTACGCTGATTTTTGCCGAGGCCACGAGCTGTGTATTCCTAGCACATAGTGCTGGCACATACTTTGTTTCAGGTGTGTGCTCACCGTTACCTAAATCACCAATGATGATTCAATACTGTAACGATGACTCCTCACATATTTGTAAGCAGATGAATCTTTATTAGTAGCCCCCACACCACACAGCATCTTCTCAGTGCCAAGCTGATTTTCAAAGATCCTCAACTGCATCCCTACATCATACATTCTACTCTCAGCTAACATTCTAATAATCCTTAAAGACCCAAAACTACATTACCATTACAACACATCTTCCCCCTTTTACAACCCATAAATGTATACGAAAACTACACAAACGTGTCTAAACTACTAATGTTTACTAACATTTACTATTATACATTATTTACTTACATAGGCCCTCATTATGATCCTGGCGGTGAGTGATAAAGTGGCGGTAATACCGCCAACAGTCTGGCGGTAAGTTCTGCCAAATTATGACCATAGCGGTGATAACTCCCATAGGCAGCCAATGACCCACACCAACCGCCACGGCGGAAACAACAGTTACCACGGCGGCAGTCAACAACAGCCAGGCAGGAGACAAAGTACTGCCCACCATATAATGACACGCAAAACTGCCACCTTTCCCCGGGCGGTACCAATGCCAACAAAAGCCTGACAGAAACAGAGCTCAGAAGTGAAAGAACTCACCATTGGAGAAACAGGGAAGAACCACGCCGCCATGGAACCCGAACTGCAAGTTATCTCAATGATTTTCTATGTCATGCTCCGCCTGGAACACCAACGCCGACGAAGACAACGACAGTGAGTACAGCCACCTAGCACACAAGGGAGGGACGGAGGAAAATGAGAGTGACACACGCAAAACACACACACACCATACACACAACCAGCTGCACACGTAAACCAATGGCATACGACACATGGAATAATAAAACACGGACGACAATGCTGGAGTAACAACAATGTATTAGCATAGCAAAATCCACCACACAAATCAAATATATACAAATACCCATAAAGGGCCAATGCCCAGTCCAAAGTCATGAGAGCACCCAAGGCCACAGGGCACAGTCCAAGGCCAAACCTGTATCCTGACACAGCCATAGAAAACACTGCAGGAGCATAATTTTGCAAGTGGGAAGGCACCTCAGGGGCCTGGGAGAGCACCTCAGCCGAATACGGGAACGTCCCCACTGGTTCCGAAGGGGGCTCCATGCCCATTTCTCTGTCCTGGGGAGAGCAAGGCCACAGTCTCTGAAGTGCATGAGTTGCCCACTGATTCTGGGGGGGGGGGCTCCATGCCCATTACTCAGTCCTGGGGAGTGCAAGGCCACAGTCTCTGAAGTGAGTGACTTTCCCACTGGTTCTGGAGGGGGCTCCATGCGCATTACTCTGTCCTGGGGAGTGCAAGGCCACAGTCTCTGAATTGGGTGAGTTGCCCACTGGTTCTGAAGGGGGCTCCATGCCCATATCTGTGTCCTGGGGAGTGCAAGGCCACAGTCTCTGAAATGGGTGAGTTGCCCACTGGTTCTGGAGGGGTCAGCCCGCACAGCAGCCCTGGAGGGTGGCCTACATGGCGTCCTCTGGCGGTGACGGCTGCACTGTGGTGGTGTTTGGAGGAGCCTCCTGGGCAACCTCTGCACTGTAAGATGGCTGCACTGTGGTGACGGTTGGAGGAGCTTCCTGATCAGCCTATGCACTGTCCGATGGCTGCACTTTGGTGGTGGTTGGAAGAGCCTCCTGGGCAGCCTCTGCATTCACTGATGGCTGCACTTTGACAGCTGGCTGTGGGGGCCACGTGAGAGCTGGTGGTGGTGTCGGCCTGACAGCTTGCGCTGGTGTAGAGTGCTCCGTCTCCTCCTGTGCATGGGCTGTGGATCTCTTACCCTTCTTGGCAGGGGTGGATGGGCTCTTCCCCTCTCTGTCTGGTGGTGCAGGCTCCTTCCCCTTCTTCTCAGGTGGTACAAGCCCCTTCCCCTTCTTCACAGGTGGTGCAGGCCCCTTCACGCTCTTCCCTGGTGCTGCAGGCACCATTCACACTCTTCCCTGGTGGTGCAGGCTCCTTCCCCTTCTGTGAGGGAGGTCTGGTATCCTTACCACCACGAGTAGGTGATGCTACCAATGTCCCCATGGACTGTTTGGCTGAGGTTCTGGGCTGTGTCCTTAGTACCCTGTCCATACGTGCAGGACAAGGGGGAGTAGGAAAGAGGTAAATTTGGGAAAGGGAAAGGTTCTTAGGGACGTTGGGGCAGGAGAAGGGAGGAGTAATGGGAGTGGAGGATGAAGGAGTGGTTGTTGGAGGTGTATGTCTGCTGGACTTGCATGCAGGTGCATGGGCAATATGCTGATGTGAGGTGGGAGGCTGTTGGGTGTATGAATGCTTGTATTTGTGTCCTTTAGGAGGGAGTGGACAGACACGGTGGGAGAGGAGACAGGGGACGCGTGCATGGATGTTGTGGAGGTGTCTGCTAGTGAGGTGTGTGTTCTGCTTGGTGTGGTGATGCTGGTAGTAGATGCTGATGTAGTGCATGCAGATGTGTGTGTGGACGTGTCTGGGAGGGAGGTGGTGGAGGGGGAGGAGGGGGAAACAGTGGAGGCAGTGGATGTTGTTGTGTCTGCAACTGTATGGTGTTTGTGTGAGTGCCTGTGTGCTGAAGTGTGGTGCTTGTCATTGCCTGTGCCACTCTTGTGTGTTGCCTTGTGTGCATGCTCATCTGTATGTGTGCCTGGGAGGGGTTGGGGTTGAGGGGAGTGTGACTGGGAAGTGGGGGTTGGAGAGGGTATGGTAGAAACAGGGACAACGGCTGCCATCAGATAGGAAGTCAGAGGCTGAATCGATCTCTGTTGGGCCGCCAATCCACGTGAATGACTACCAGGAATGCATTGCATTGCTGCATCTGGAATGCCAGCCCCTGGATGGCTTTCACAATGGTTGACTGCCCTAAAGAGATGGATATCAGGAAGTCAATAGCCTCCTCACTCAGGGCAGCAGGGCTCAGTGAAGCAGGGCCTGAGGTGCCTGGGGCGAAGGAGATGCCCACCCTCCTGGGTGAGCAGGCACGGGCAGCTCACTGAGGTGCCACTGGGAGGGCAGTGCTGGCACGGGGGCTCCCATCAGAGGACGTATCTGAGTATGTGTTGTCTCCTGTCTCTGCTGTGGTGCTCCCCTTACCCTCCTTCCCACTGGTTCCCTCGGAGTCGGTTGACTCTGCCTCTAGGGTCCTGTGGGATGCAGCTCCCTCTGTCGCCGGTGCCCCTGCTCCTCCACCAGATGATGCTAAAGCACACAAGGACAGGTTTACAGAACAAAAAGGGGGGGAGAGAGACAAAGGAAACACTGGGTAAATTACTGCACCAACACCACCGTTGGCGTACACAGCACCCTCACACACAGGGAACAGGCCTAAGCAATATGCATTGCACTACCAGTGATATACTTAGTCACCAAGGCATGATGAGGAGCACACACCGCCAACTGCAGCACACGTGGGACCCACGATGCCCTGCCTAAAAGTGACTACTGATAAGCTAGGTTACCTGTATTTGACATGCAACCATTACCCTAGAGATGACCCATGCTGCAAAGTCTGGCCTGGCCTTAGGGGCACCCACTAATACACAACCACCACCCGTATACCACTCCACCAGCCCAAATAAGGAATGATGCCCACTGCACTCACCCCCTTGTGGCTGCTGTGATGCGCTCATGTGTCCATCCAGCTCACAGTAGTCCACCGCCAGTATGCGGGCCATCAGGGGGGTCAGAGTCCGATGGGCACCCCTTCCTCGTTGGGAGGCCATCGCCAGCTGGGCCTCCACGGTCTTCCGTGCCCAGGGTCTCAGGTCCTCCCACCGTTTCCGACAGTGGGTGTTCTGACTGCCATAGACCTCCTGAAGCCACACGTCCTTGGCAATGGCATGCCATAATCCCTTCTTTTGATGGGCACTGATCTGCAGAGGCAAAAAAAAGAGGAGAACACCATTACAGTAACAATCCAGCCTGTCACACACATGGCCCACCATATCCCTTTCCTTCACCATTGGCACATACATAGCCCACCTCAAAACATGTACACCGCCAAGAGATAATCCCCCCCTGCAAAATGCCTTCACACACATCTCCATGCATCCATGCCACATGCATAATGCCCACAGTGTACTCACCTGTTGGTCTGGAGGCCCATACAGCAGTCCATACTGAGGTATGACCCCATTCACCAGTTGCTCCAACTCCTCCAAAGTGAAGGCTGGGGCCCTTTCCCCAGTCACACGTACCATGGAAGGTTCCAGACACTGGTCTCAGCAGCCCATGCTTTCCAGTATGTCATTAAGGAGTTCAGACTAAATGCACATGCAATCCTTAGCCTCTCCTCAGAGCACACAGATCGGTGGTCACATATATGTAAATTACAAAAGAAAGCAGCACTAAATGTGTGCAGCAGGATGCGGGGTCATTACCAGTTTTGCAAGCCCTTATGAGCAAGCCTTTTAACCACACATCTTTCTGAAATACTGCTTTTCCATACCTCAAATGCCATCTCTTACCCCTTCATTACAGTTTCTCCTTCTGTACTTATTTTATATAATCAGTGCAGGAAATAAGGGGGGTCTGGCAGGTATTATTGAACTGGATATGGGATAGGGTAGCACCAGAGAAAAAAGCTTAATTTGTCCCTTTGCCATTTGCTGACACCATGACTCTTTCAGCAATAGCTGCACAATGACTGCTTTACTTTCAGAAAAGCAACCTGTAGCAGGTTTCTTATTCTCGCTTCCATCTGGGCCCAAAACAAAGGTCTCAGTAAAAGAGCAAATATCCCTCCTTTTGTCAAAATCCCATCTTGGGTCAGGGGATTCTGGAGCCTTATACTTAGATACCTATGCAATGGATGGAAACAAAGACACTCAGCTTATCACTTCACAATGATTTAGAGGCAGGTTTTTGACTTTGTTTACGTCTTTAAAACAGATATGGATGCAATGCAAGAATAGTAAATGTATGTCTGTATGAGTATTTACACCAATGATGTAAAACCCCTTACTAATTTATTAAATTCTTTTATACGCTATTAATCCTTTTCTACATACAAACATTTACATAGACAATAAATCATACAAGTGTGTAAGCCAATGTACATAAGGTTTCTACATAAGGTAATGAGGGGGTTATTACAACTTTGGAGGAGGTGTTAATCCGTCCCAAAAGTGACGGTAAAGTGACGGATATACCACCAGCCGTATTACGAGTCCATTATATCCTGTGGAACTCGTAATACGGCTGGTGGTATATCCGTCACATTTGGGACGGATAACCACCTCCTCCAAAGTTGTAATAACCCCCTGAGTGTTATAAGGTGTAGGAGTCACATGTCTTCCATAGTTATAGGTTACAAATACTTGGTCTGGAGAAACATCATGGGCCTCATTTACTAGAAAATGTTGGAGCACCAAATGTTGGTAGTGCTACGCTCCAACATTTCCAAAACGCAGGGATGTGCCATATTTACAAGAATACGGCTCATCCCTGTGTTTCCCAGTGCACCACCGCCAAATTAACTGCCTAGTGCCAATGCAGCTACCCTTGCTCCATGGTGCAAGGATGGCTGCATTGCAGGAGAGATTGTTTTTGTGCAGGAAGGAACATCTTCCTGCACAAAAACAGTTGTTAATGGTGATTTGCTTCTTCTATGTGTGTCGCAGAATACAGCACACATAGAGAGAGCAAAAGACAAGGAGAAATAAAAGTATTTTTCCTCATTTTCCCATGCTAAGATCACCCTTGGGGTGGCGTTAGTATTTTGCGCTCCCTCAGGTTTATGATTTCTCGTAAATCTGGGGCAGCGTCAAAAGCAATGGGTGTTGTGGTGGAATGCCCACAGCAACACCCATTGCACTCTCTTCTGCCGCAGAAAACTGCGCCGGAGGGGCCTATATTTACAAGACAGTGCTAAGCCACATTAAGTGGCTTAGCACTGCCTTAGAAATATGGAAAATGGCACACCGCCAACAGAGATTCGCAGAAACTGATGCTCTGGTAGTGCTAGGGGCTCTAAATAAGCCCCCAAAGTCTGAACTTTTGCAGTGGTTGTCTGTGCTAATAATAGTTCATTATAACCCAAAATAACCCCTTTTAGCAACTATGAACGCTTGAGGGGAAAAAAGGTCCAAAGCTATGCCTTTCAGTTTGCATACAGATCCTTGATGTCCGTTTATTGCTCACTGTGCTCTATTAGAAGAATGTTAACTTATTTACTGCTAGTAACTGAAGGATCTCTGTGACAAACACAGTCACTCGCTGAGCTATATACAATAAACATTTGGGAGATGCATGTTACAAGTAAGATTGTCACCTGGTTGAATTTGAATCGGCATGAACAGTATTTTAGTGTCCCAGTCAGTAGAAAAATTAACAAAATCCCCTAAAGCCAGTGTTTTTCCTCCTGCTGAAAATGAATGCAAGGGATTTCATGTAAAATTACATTTAAGGATCATGCCCACACCTTCACAGAATCTTCAAACGTGAAAATATGGCGAGTGTTTTCCCCTGGGAAAAGAGGAAAGTGGTGCTTTGCAGGAGTCACAATGACCCTCCGCACTATCCTATCACAAGGCAAAACTGTGACTAGTTAAAATAGAGCTCTCTGACCAGATACTTAACCACAAGTTATCTTACCTTATTTGTAACCCTTGCAAATCGTGGGACACAGCCTTTCAGCGTAGCATTAAGCAGAGACAGCTAGGCCATGCCCACATCACAAGGAAATTCATAAAGAAAAAAAAGAAATAATAACAGGCTTGCCTCTGGTGGCAACATTGGTGCAGTAACTCTGGGGGCAGGCTAAAAGCATTTAGCAGGGCCGTCACAGGTAGCGCTTTTGTGCTATGAATGATTGACGCCCTGCTCTGCTGACTCCAGGAGCTGAGCAGTATTTTGATTGGCAGCACCACCGCATTCGGTAATTTTGGGCACACAGGGCCAACAATAGCCCAAATTTGTGAACCCCACCGAGAGTTATTTCCAGCGCAAATGGGAAAATACTGCCCATTTGTGCAGGAAATACCCGAATCTGGCAACTCTGAATTCCACACAGCAGATGCTTTTGTTTCCTGGCTATGTGTTTCATCGTGACATCATGTGTGCAACATACACTCCATTTTGGATCGGGAGCATTTCCCGTCGGTATCAATTTACAGCATGCTGTTGACAGTGACTCTGTCAACCAGCAACATGCACACTTTTGATCAACAAGTTTCTGAGTTGTAAGAGCAGCAGGGTGAGTCTCAGTAATACGCACACTACTGATGTTGGGTGGCAAGGCGTGTCACTGCCATAACCCAGTAAATCAGTGACAAGCACACTTGATACATTTTCAGTGACACCACGCTGTTGTTTTTGGCTATTGAATTTGACTGACAAGGCGTGTTGCTGTCATCTTCTAGTAAATCAGTCACATGTAAACTTGGTATGTTAACTTGTGTTTAGCTGTCAAGCCATGTTGCTGTCATCGTTCAGTAAACCAGGGACACTCACACTTGGTAAATTTTCAGTAGCGCACATTATACCAGATTTCCTGTCATATACATATAAAAGGCTTGCAGTGGTTCCCAATCTGTGGTCCGGGGACACCTGGGGTCCGGGAAGCATCCTCAGGAGGTCAACATCTGCTTAGATAATTAAATAATATTAACAGAATAGGTCCCCAGTTTCCAGTAATGACTCAGTGGGGGGTCCCCAGATTCCAATAATGATTCAGTGGGCGTCCCTGGGTTCCAGTAATTATAAAGTTAGGGTCCACAGAGGTCATCAAAAGGTTTGGAAACAAAAGCATTATGAGTCTTTGATATTCCCAAAATTATTTTTTTAATTAAGTCATCCATACTGAGTAGTGCCAACAATGTATCTAGGGAACAGTGTTGTTTTTTTATTATTACTGTGTAGTCTCTTTCGTAAATTTGCTCACTATTGCTCTTCAGGTATTTGTTTTCTTATTTGTTTTTTTTAGTCTAGATTTCAGTTTCAATTCCCAGTATGTAATCAGTGAACGCACCCCTACCTTTCTTGCAAAAACTAGGGGAACCACCAATCAAGTAGAAAACCTCGTTCAGGGCACTTACAAAGTATTTTGGTGCAGTAGGGGGAAACAGGTATTGCCCAGAGAAAAAAAGATTTCTTTTGAAGCATATTTTGGGTTTTGAGGGGTAAGCCATCTACGAGCTCCTACCTCCGGTACATAAAAGATCACATAAAGAGGAAGAAGTAATGAATATCTGGAAGCAGTTAAAATGTTAGAGAGACAGTTTGATGTATAAACAAGTCTCAGTGTCAACAGACATAGGGGGTCATTCTGACCTCGGCGGGAAAACTTGCTTACCGCCGGCCAGAAGTCCGCCATAACACCGCCGCGGCCGCGGTAAACCGCCACGGTCATTCTGACCCGCAACTGCCAAACCGCCAAAAACCCGACATCCACAAAAATCCGCCACACCAAAGGACAGCGAAAAAATGGCGCTGACCAAACCTCCACCGTCACGCCAACAGAAAAACGCCCATACCATTCCGACCCACAAATCCACGCGGTGGTCTTTCAAACGCGGTATTCCATTGGCGGTACACACCGCCGCGGTCAAAATACACACACACATAGAAAACTCAGCAACATTGGTCAGTTCGAAATACGCACACCTGATACACATACTAATACCACTCCCACACACCCAACACAATATAAAGCACACACCCACATCACCCACAAGCCCCTACGACCCGAAATCATTGATGAAGGCGAGAGACAGAGCACAGAATAGAGAATCCCACAACACAGAGGCACACAACACCATCACCCACACAGAATCCACACACCAAACACCACACACCACCACACGCACCACACCCAGCACCACAAACGCCACCCCACACCTCAACCACACCACCCCATGGCACCCCAAAGACACCCCAGGTTCAGTGACGCCGAACTCAGGGTCATGGTGGAGGAAATAGTCCGTGTAGAGCCCCAGCTCTTCGGGGCACAGGTGCAGCACACCACAATTGCCAGGAAGATGGAGCTATGGCAAAGGATAGTGGACAGGGTTAATGCGGTGGGACAGCATCCACGCAATCTGGAGGACATCAGGAAGAGATGGAACGACCTACGGGGGAAGGTGCGTTCCATGGTATCAAGGCACAACATTGCGGTGCAGAAGACTGGCGGTGGACCCCCACCTACTCCCCCAGAATTTACCGCGTGGGAGGAGGAAGTCTTGCACATCCTGCATCCTGAGGGCCTCACAGGAGTAGGCGGAGGAATGGACTCTGGTAAGGCAAATCTTCACTACTGCTTCCCACCCCCACCCCACCTGCATGCCAAATCATACCCCCTCCCCCATCACCCAACCCCTAGCAAAAGGCTCACCATCACAGCCCACCCATCCCAACACCAAGCCCTGCATGCGACCACAAAGCATGGACACCCATCACCAAAGCATGCCCACTGCACACACACATCACCCCCACAAGCCACACTCACAAAAGCTCCCACAAGGAAATGCCTGCACATGGGTACACGGACACCCACCCATCACACGAAAGGCCACACACAGAAGCAATAACCATACCTTTATACCCCTGCAGGACCCGAACGCCACCACACCGCCACGGAGGGTCCAGAGATGTCCATCCCACCCCCAGAAGAGGCCCCCAGCGATGACAGCAGCTCTGTCTCCCTGGAGCCAGACGACCAGCCCGGCCCATCTGGGACCTCTGGACAGTCGGTTCCCCACAGACAGCCACAGGCTACACCAGACCCAACCCCCTCTGGGAACACCAGCACAGCTCCCACCCAGCGGGCCCATGCCTCTGTCTCCAGGGCACGTAAATCAGCGGTGTGTCCACCACTACAGGGCACTTAGGTTGACCCACCACCCCAACAACAACAGGGACCTGGGGGCAGTGGTAGTGGGCACACCGTCCAGGGGACAGATGCCCAGGACCACAGGGGAACTGGGAGGGTTGCTCTGCGACAGGGGGGGGGACAGGCCCGGGGAACCGACTCTCCAAGAGGCCCTCTCCACCATCATGGGAGCATACCACCGCTCCCAGGAGACGATGGCGACGGTACTGGCCCGGTTCCAGGAGATCCAGGAACTGCAGGAGGAACGGTACATGGGGTTCAGGGAGGAACTGAGGAACATCGGTTCCGCAATGGGGACCATCGTCCTGGCCCTTCCAGATCGTCACCACATTGCGGGACCATGTGGCACCCCAAAGGGCCCCTGTCACTAGCCCAGGCCAGGAACAGCCTACCACCTCCGCCGGCGCTAGTGGACAGGAGGCCCCCACACAACGACAGGCCACCAGAACCCCACCTCCTGCAGAAGATGAACCACCCCGCAAGCGGAACCTGAGATCTCACAAGAAGACAGAGTAGGATTGCAAGACCCCCGCCAGCCTAAGATACCCCCTGATGTCATCCCACTGTCCCACATTGTCACCCTGTCCAACCTTGAACTGCCCTTGCTCCATCCTTCCACAGGCATATGGACAATGCACCTGTGCGACTGAGAACTGGACTCTGCCATGGACATTACTCCACCCCCACCCATCCCCGCTTCCCAATCATTTACCTATATGTAGCACTTAAAATAAATCACTTATTCCACTTAAAAAAACAGGAGTCTGCTTGTATTCTTAACAAATGTATTACACATAACGGTGCAATAGTGGCCAGTTACCTTGTGATGACAACATACCAATTTCAATAAGCTTTAGTCCATGGGCAAACAAAGCAGAAGTCAGGCAGTGGGTCATACAGCTCTGAAAAGGGAAGGGAAAGTCACAAATCAGTGAACAGGAACTGGGGGTAAACACAGACAGTGGAGACGCATGAGGCCTCAAGTAAATGTAAATTGGGGTGGCTGTTCCTTACCTGTGTGCTACTGAAAGTATTGTTGTATGACTGTATCCCTGTTGTCCGTGTCGTCCCCGTCGTCTTCCTCCTCTTCACTCTCCACAGGCTCCACAGCTGCAACAACACCACCATCTGGACCATCCTCCTGCAGAAAAGGCACCTGGCGTCGCAATGCAAGATTGTGAAGCATACAGCAGGCCACGATGATTTGGCACACCTTCTTTGGTGAGTACATGAGGGATCCCCCTGTCATATGCAGGCACCTAAACCTGGCCTTCAGGACCCCGAAGGTCCTTTCTATGATCCTCCTAGTTCGCCCATGGGCCTAATTGTACCGTTCCTCTGCCCTGGTCCGGGGATTCCTCACTGGGGTCAGTAGCCCTGACAGGTTGGGGTAACCAGAGTCACCAATTAGCCACATACGGTGTCTCTGTAGCTGTTCCATCAGATAAGGGATGCTGCTATTTCGCATGACATACGCTTCATGCACTGACCCAGGGAACTTGGCATTTACATGGGAGATGTACTGGTCAGCCAAACAGACCACCTGGACATTCATCGAATGATAACTTTTTCTGTTTTGGTACACCTGCTCACTGTCTTTGGGGGGAACCAAAGCCACATGGGTCCCATCAATGGCACCAATGATGTTGGGGATATGTCCAAGGGCATAGAAATCACCCTTCACTGTAGCCAATTCGCCCACCTCAGGGAAAATAATGTAGCTCCGCATGTATTTCATCAGGGCAGACAACACTCTGGACAAAATCTTAGAAAACATAGGCTGAGACATCCCAGATGACATGGCCACTGTTGTCTGAAAAGACCCACTTGCCAAAAAATGGAGTACTGACAGAACCTGCACCAGAGGGGGAATCACCGTGGGTTTTCGGATGGGGGACATCAGGTCTGGCTCCAGCTGGGCACATAGTTCATGTATAGTTGCTCTGTCAAGCCGGTATGTAAGTATGATATGTCGTTCTTCCATTGTCGACAGGTCCACCAGCGGGCGGTACACGGGAGGATTCATCCTTCTCCTCGCAAGTCCCAGCGGACGGTGCCTCGGAAGGACAACATGGAGCACAGAGTCAAGCAACCCACAGGTACGTTCACACAGCTTGCACAGTACACAAATCGCTATGCATGGAACGGCTTGTATGAGTGGCTATGCAAGGCCTAGGCCTGTGTGACGCAGTAGAAATCATGCCATGTGGGCCCTTGAAATGGCGGCTGCCTGACCTGTGAAGTGTGACAGTGGGATGTGAGGTAACTGCGCTGGCGTGGCACACCGTGGCGGTGGGCGGTCGAAGACTGCGGCGCAAAGCAGCATTGGTTAACATTGAACCCTATTGGTCTCAGGAGCCAATGACGATGTGCGCCGGTGGTCGCGGTACACACCGCCGCGGTACGCACCGCCGCGGGCGTGACCGCCATTTTCTATCTGATTAATCACTCGAGACCTGATCATCCACAGGAGAGGACCTATACTGCAAGTGCTGCTGTGACCTCGGTCTGGGAGATACAATGGCTGCTGCGACTGGGGAAAGGGCCCCTGCCTTCACTGACGAAGAATTGGAGGAACTTGTTGATGGGGTCCTCCCCCAGTATGCGCTACTCTACGGTCCTCCAGACCAACAGGTTAGTACACAGGGTGCACGTTGAATGGGCTATGCCTGTGTTGAGTGGGGTGTATGTAAGATGGTGGGGAGGGGAGCGAATGAGGACTGCAACGCACGAAAGATGAGAGCATGTGCCACATGGCAAGGTTGGGGAGGAAGGGGCCACTCACATTGACCAGGCAGAAAACTGATGCGCTTTCTTTTACCACCCTGTACAGGTCACATAGGTCAGCGCCCATCAGAAGATCGACATTTGGCGTGGCATCGCCAAGGACGTCCGGGCCCAGGGGGTCCACAACAGACGGGGCACCCACTGCCGAAAGAGGTGGGAGGACATCCGCTGCGGGACCAGAAAGACCGCCGAGTCTCTGCTGGGGATGGCCTCCCAACGTAGGAGGGGTGCCAGCCGCCAATTGACCCCCCTGATGTCCCGGATCCTGGTGGTGGCCTACCCCGATTTGGATGGGCGCGTGAGGACATCACAGCAGACACAAGCGGGTGAGTATCAGCACATTCTGCTATCTTTGCGCGCAGGGAAGGTGTCTGGGTGGGGGAGGAGGGCTGTGGCTATCTCCAGGCCAGGGCGCATTCTGTAGGCTAGGCCCCTCCGTTAGACACGGCCCTGTGCCCCCGCCCCCCACCTCTGTAGGGTGCCAAGTACAGCTATCCATGGTCCGGCCTCACCCATGTGTGCATTTGTCGTCCATAGACCCGTAGGACTAGTCACAATAACTGAGTAGTGTACCCCCATTGCGCGGCCTAGTTCAGGGGGCTTCTGTGTCTGTCCTCTCCGACAACGGTGTTGCCAGTGCATGCACTCAACCTGTCTTCATTTCTCCACCCCCCCCCATTTTCTTTGTCTTCCTGTTCATGTGTGCATTAGCATCATCTGGCGGAGGAGAAGTGGCATTGGAGCACGAGGGAGCTGCATCTCACATGGCCCCAGAGGGCCATACGACGGACTCCGAGTACACCAGTGAGACGGAGGGCGAGTGGAGCTCCACAACGGGGACCCGTGGAGACGTCAGCGACACCGACACGTCCTCGGAAGGGAGCTCCCTAGCGGTGGCGGCAACATCCGTGCCCACCGCCACAACAGGTACAGCCGCCACCCAGCGCACCAGCCCCGCCCTCCCAGCAGCCCCTCAGCCTTCACTCTGTGCCCGCTCGCCCAGGAAGGCGGGCATCTCCTTCGCCCCAGGCACCTCAGGCCCTGCCCCAGTTACCCCTGCTGCCCTCAGTGAGGAGGTCATTGACCTCCTCAGGACACTCATTGTTGGGCAGTCTACCCTCTTGAATGCCATCCAGGGTGTAGAAAGGGAGGTGCATCGGAGCAATGCATACCTGGAGGGCATTCATTCGGGTCAGGCTGCCCATCAGCGATCGTTCAACGCTCTGGCCTCAGCACTGACGGCAGCCATTGTCCCTGTCTCCAGCCTCCCTCTTCTGACTCCCTCCACCCAGTCCCAGTCTCCTGTTCCTCTGCCTATCCCATCCACACCATCAGACCAGCCTGCACACACCTCTACACCCAAGGGCAGCTCATCCAGACATAAGCACCACAGATCCCACAAGCATTCACCCAAGCAACATCCAGATGCAGACATGCCAACAGTCACTACCACCTCTGTGTCCCCCACCTCCTCATCTCCCTCCTCCCTCCCTGTGACGTCTCCACTCACACCTGCATGCACACCACCATCAGCCAGTACTTCCATCACCAGCACACCCTCCATTACAGTCCGCACACGTGCAGTCACCACCCCCACTGCCATTTACACGTCTCCTGTGTCCTCTCCCAGTGTGTCTGTCACCCCCTCTTCCAAAGCACACAAACGCAGGCAGCCACCCACCCAACAGCCATCCACCTCACGACAGCCTCCGTCACAAGCACCTGCACCCAAAGACAGCACACTTGACTCTCCTACAACCACATCCGCTTCCTCCACTCCCAAACCCACTACACCTACCCGTCCCTGTCCTCCCCAAGTCCTTTTCCTTTCCAACCTTGAACTCGTTTCAATCACTGACCCACCCCCTCCATCTGGTAAGACCAAAAAAAGCACCTCAGCCACCACCAGCCCTGCATCTACTGTGACCATAGGGCAGGGCTATTGGAGTCCACCAGATCCTAGGGCAGGAACATCGGCCAGCAGCAAGGGGACAGCCAGCCCCCCCCCGGGAAGAGGACAAAGAAGAAAAAGGCCCGGCGCGACAAGCCTGAGACGGCTGCCACCAAGGACAGTAGCCTTGCCCCGTCACCTGCCACATCATCCAAGGGAGGCAAGGGCCACAGAGCTCCAGCGAAGGAGGGCAAGGGCAGCAGGGCGGAGAAGTCAGGCAGCAGGCGAGCTGCCCAGGAGGGCCCCACCAGCCCCATCCCGGGTGTGACGGACGACACCCACGGGCCCAGGACTCCATCACAGGAGGGCGCCGCATCCGCAAGTTCGGATGGTGAATGAGCGGGAAGTCTTGCCCAGTCTGGCTCCCTAGACACACAGGACAAGCACCGCTGAACGGGCCCCGCTGGGACAAGAACCGCTGAACGGGCCCCGCCGGAACAAGAACCGCTGAACGGGCCCCACCGGGGCGAGCACCGCTGAACAGGGCCCCGCCGGGGCAAAAAACGCTGAACGGGCCCTGCCGGGAGGAGCACCGCTGAACAGGGCCCCGCCGGGGCGAGCACCGCTGAACAGGGCCCCGCCGGGGCAAGAAACGCTGAACGGGCCCCGCCGGAACAAGGACCGCTGAACGGGCCCCGCCGGGAGGAGCACCGCTGAACAGGGCCCCGCCGGAACAAGAACCGCTGAACGGGCCCCGCCGGGGCGAGCACCGCTGAACAGGGCCCCGCCGGGGCGAGCACCGCTGAACAGGGCCTCGCCGGGGCAAGAATCGCTGAACGGGCCCCGCCGTCTCAAGTACCGCAGAACAGGGCCCCACCGGGGCGAGCACCGCTGAACAGGGCCCCGCCGGGGCAAGAAACGCTGAACGGGCCCCGCCGGAACAAGGACCGCTGAACGGGCCCCGCCGGGAGGAGCACCGCTGAACAGGGCCCCGCCGGGGCAAGAACCGCTGAACGGGCCCTGCCGGGAGGAGCACCGCTGAACAGGGCCCCGCCGGGGCAAGAACCGCTGAACAGGGCCCACCATCTCAAGCACCGCTGAACAGGGCCCTGCCGGGGCAAGAACCGCTGAACAGGGCCCCGCCGTCTCAAGCACCGCTGAACAGGGCCCCGCCGGGGCAAGAACCGCTGAACAGGGCCCGCCGTCTCAAGCACCGCTCCGCTGGGCCCTTCATCTCAAACACCGCTCCGCTGGGCCCTTCCTGTCAAGCACCGCTCCGCTGGGCCCCGCCGTCTCAAGCACCGCTCCGCTGGGCCCTTCCTGTCAAGCACCGCTCCGCTGGGCCCTTCATCTCAAGCACCGCTCCGCTGGGCCCTTCCTGTCAAGCACCGCTCCGCTGGGCCCTTCATCTCAAGCACCGCTCCGCTGAGCCCCGCCATCTCAAGCACCGCTCCGCTGGGCCCTTCCTGTCAAGCACCGCTCCGCTGGGCCCCGCCGTCTCAAGCACCGCTCCGCTGGGCCCTTCCTGTCAAGCACCACTCCGCTGGGCCCGCCGTCTCAAGCACCGCTCCGCTGGGCCCTTCCTGTCAAGCACCGCTCCGCTGGGCCCCGCCATCTCAAGCACCGCTCCGCTGGGCCCTTCCTGTCAAGCACCGCTTCGCTGGGCCCTTCATCTCAAGCACCGCTCCGCTGGGCCCCGCCGTCTCAAGCACCGCTCCGCTGGGCCCTTCCTGTCAAGCACCGCTCCGCTGGGCCCTTCATCTCAAGCACCGCTCCGCTGGGCCCTTCATCTCAAGCACCGCTCCGCTGGGCCCCGCCGTCTCAAGCACCGCTCCGCTGGGCCTTTCCTGTCAAGCACCTCTCCGCTGGGCCTCGCCGTCTCAAGCACCGCTCCGCTGGGCCCTTCCTGTCAAGCACCGCTCCGCTGGGCCCTTCATCTCAAGCACCGCTCCGCTGGGCCCTTCCTGTCAAGCACCGCTCCGCTGGGCCCTTCATCTCAAGCACCGCTCCGCTGGGCCCTTCATCTCAAGCACCGCTCCGCTGGGCCCTTCCTGTCAAGCACCGCTCCGCTGGGCCCTTCATCTCAAGCACCGCTCCGCTGGGCCCCGCCGTCTCAAGCACCGCTCCGCTGGGCCCTTCCTGTCAAGCACCGCTCCGCTGGGCCCTTCATCTCAAGCACCGCTCCGCTGGGCCCTTCCTGTCAAGCACCGCTCCGCTGGGCCCCGCCGTCTCAAGCACCGCTCCGCTGGGCCCTTCCTGTCAAGCACCGCTCCGCTGGGCCCTTCATCTCAAGCACCGCTCCGCTGGGCCCTTCCTGTCAAGCACCGCTCCGCTGGGCCCCGCCGTCTCAAGCACCGCTCCGCTGGGCCCTTCATCTCAAGCACCGCTCCGCTGGGCCCCGCCGTCTCAAGCACCGCTCCGCTGGGCCCTTCCTGTCAAGCACCGCTCCGCTGGGCCCTTCATCTCAAGCACCGCTCCGCTGGGCCCTTCATCTCAAGCACCGCAGGCCCATTGACAGTGCTGGTTCTGTGTCGAGCAGGGCTTCAGGGAGAACTCGGGGCACCATGCCTCCTCCAATCACAGTGGAGTCGGTAATCCAACTGATGGACTGTGGCTTTGCACCCCCCAGGATGGGACAGTGGGCATGGAGGCCCCTCGTGGATCTGGCGTCGTGTACTCATGTGGCTGAGGTGCCCCCCCTTCCCTTCCCCCTGAGGTGCCTGTAGTTTTATCATCTGATGCCCCTGCAGTGTTCTCTCCAATGGTATCTGGTCTCCTGTGTGGGCTTTGCCCATGTGTTTGTGCACATTGGCCCACGGACTATGGAACTTTGACGGAATGTGCCGGACTTTTTGCCTATGGATATCTTGTTGACTATGTTCATTCCTTATTTTTGTATCTTTTATATGGCATATTTGCCATTCCTTCAATGGAGCTATTTATACATATATTTTATCGCACATTTAAATTGTGTCTTTGC
Source organism: Pleurodeles waltl (assembly GCF_031143425.1). Taxonomy (NCBI): domain Eukaryota; kingdom Metazoa; phylum Chordata; class Amphibia; order Caudata; family Salamandridae; genus Pleurodeles; species Pleurodeles waltl. The sequence goes on from NC_090439.1 coordinate 614,318,827, forward strand.
ATTATTCCGGGGGGTTTGTGTGGTGTCACTCTGACTTGTTGCTCGGCATTGGGGTGTAGGTATTTGTGGTGGGGGGGTGGGTGTATGGCGCATGTGTGTGCCCGTAAGCTGTCCTCCTCCCCCCTCCCCTGTGTCGTAGGTGCAGTACTCACCGTTGTCGTCTGCGCCGGCGTTCGTACTCCTGGTAGATGAGCAGGTAGACAATAGCTGGTAGGATGTGTAATTCGGGCTCCATGCTGTCCTCCTTCCTCGTGGAGTGTGTATAGGTGAGCGTTTTCCCGTTCGTACTCTGTTTCCGCCGTGTTTTTATCGGCAGGGCTCCCGCCCCGGAAAAGGTGGCGGATTGGTGAGTTGTGATAGGGTGGGCAGTACATTGTCTGCCACCTGCCTGTTGGCGGTGACCGCCGCGCTGTTTGTCGGTCCCGCCGTGGCGGTCGGAGTGTTAATGTGGCGGCCTGTGTGGCGGTTCCCGCCAGAGTTAGAATACCATTTTTTTGACCGCCGGCCTGTTTGCGGGTTGGCCGCCGCTTTATCACCGACCGCAAGGGTCAGAATGACCGCCATAGTCCCTGATTTTGACATTGGCGATAAATTCCAAATAACGCCGCAGTGACTGCCGCCAACATACTGCCACAGAGGTGAACATCCTTCCACCAGGTTATGGCCGCAAAACTGACAGAAAACAGCCACAACCACAAATCCGCCAGACCCACTGAACATGATAAATTGTCGGAACTACCACCCATACCGTTACGCCACCAAAACTATGCCCTCCAAATATTGGCCCACGAATCACCACAGCGGACATTCAAAAGCGGTAAACCATTAGCGGTGAACACCACAGCGGCAGATAACCCCACCCAAATACGAAACAAGACAACATTGGCCAGAACAAAAAACTCACACCTGGCACAAATACACACACCCCACACAACCACCAACAGCACTATAAAACACACAACAACATCACCCACAATCCTTTGCTAACACAACAAGATGGATACATTTAGCGACACTAACACAAAAGAGAACTGCACACACAAATCACAACTACCTATTCATCCCACATGCACCACACACCCCACCACATCACACATCAGCCTCTGCACAAACTACACACACCACACAACACCCATATCCCCACAAAGGCACCCCCGTTTCACCAATAAGGAGTTGTGGGTCATGGTTGAGGAAATAGTAAGGGTAGAGCCACAGCTGTCTGGAGCACAGGTCTGGCAGATATCCATTGCCAGGAAGATGGAGCTATGGTGGAGGATCGTGGACAGGGTGAACGCTGTGAGACTACATCCTCGCACAAGTGATGACATAAGGAAGAGGTGGAATGAAGGTGCGTTCCATTGCAGCAAGGCACAAGCTTGCCATCCAGAGGACTGGAAGTGGACCCCCAACTCCTCTCCCACAGATGACAGCTTGGGAGGAGCAAGTCTTGGCAATCCTGAGTGATTCACTGGAGTAGCCGGAGGACTGGACATTGCTCAGTCAACATTTACTACCTATCACCCCCATGCCTGCATGCCATATCGAACCCTCACTCTGACTCCCATCACCCCACTCCATCCCACACAATACACCACCACAATTAACAAACCTAAATGCCAAGCCCTGCATGCCATACCCACTGCATGCACATCCCTTCCAGCCCTGCATGTACACCCACCTTCAATGCATGCACAGCATGGAGAACTAACAATCCCACAATTCATCACCATAAACAAACAAAGGTGGCAGGGCAACAACAACAGTATAGGAGAAGCTAGTGATGCAGAATATGCCACATACATGTAGCATCATACACCACTTACATCCCCACAGTTTCCCCAGCTAATCTCAGTGGCAAGGAGGTGCCACAGCTACCCAGACCCCCACCAGAAGATGCCCCCAGCGATGACAGCAACTCTGGAGCTCTGAATCTGGATGAACTCCCTGGCCCATAAGGGACCACTGGTCAGTCGGATACCCCAGCCCACACCCAGTCCACTACAGAGCCTCTCGCTTCAGAATCCAACACCACAGCAGCCACCCAATGTTCCCAGACCACTGTCCCTAGGACACATCAATCAGGAGTGTATCCACCTGTACAGGGACCCCAGTCCACACCTCACAGACAAGACAATGAGGGTCCTCGGTCAGTGGCAGTGGGCACACCGTTCAGGGGACACAGGCACAGGGGGCCAGGGATGGTCAGAGGACAGCTGTGCGCTAGGGGGAGGACAGGCCCAGGTAACAGACTGCCCAGGAGTCACTTACTAATGTCCTGGGGGCATACAATTCCAGGACAAGATGGGTTGGTTGATAAACATCATGCAGGAGAACCAGCGGCTGCAGGAGAAACACCTCCAGAAGATCAAACAAGAATTGCTGACCCTGAACACCATCATGGTCTCCATTGCAGGGGTGCTGGGTGATGTGGCCAACATCATACAGCACACAAGCGGGCCACTTCCACTAGCCAGTGTACTGACCAGCCCTCCACTTCTGCTGCGTCTAGTGGACAGGAGACCCTACCACAGGACCCACAGGCCACCAGCACCCCTCCCCCTGCAGAAGGTGCCCCACCCTGCAAATGGTCCCTGCGACCCAGCCAGACACCGGAGACAGTTGCCAAGACCAAGACCACCACCAGGAAATGAACCCCTCCTGAATGTTCCCCTTGTGTTCCACTGTGTCACCTTGTTCACTTTGAACTTCCATTGCTCCCCTTCCTATAGCCCCTTGAACACAAGCAGACTGAGCCACTACACTGGACTATTCCTAACCATCACCCCACTCTATTGCACTTTGCATTGCATACCAATTCTTAATAAATACCCTTGGACACAACTTGAGTAATAGTGCTTTATCTGAAGGTAATGTACAATGTATAGAAATGTAATGAGCTTGCTGAACCTATGTAAATGTCCAGTTAGGTGTTGATCCATCCTACAAATGTCTCTCAGCAGTCTGTACACATCACAGCATTACACTGTTGTAACCACAGCGACATCTGCAATAAGGGAAGGCATAGGTGACAGTCAGGTGGGATGCAAAGGTAATGACTGGCATTGTGCTATAGCCACACAGCACAACACAAAAATGGAGAAATGCTTAGTTCAACAGCCTCACCTGAGTGTCATTGGAAGTACTGCTGGATCAAATGTGTCCTGTTGTCCACATCCTCATACTCTTCCTCCTCCTCACTGTCCTCAGTGTCCACTGCTGACACAGCTGCATTGTCACCCCCCTCCTCCTGCAGATAGGGCACATACCGTCTGAGGGCCAAATTGTGCAACATGCAGCACACAACAACAATCCTGCATACCTTCTCAGGGGAGTAGCATAGGGATCCACCTGTCAGATGGAGGTGCCTGAACCTAGCCTTCAGGAGCCTGAAGGTCCTTTCAACTGGTACACCCATAAGCATCATTGTACCTATTCTCAGCCCCTGTTCCTGCATTCCTAAAAGGGGTCAGGAGCCAGGACAGGTTAGGGTAGCCGGAATCACCTGCCGGAAGTGAGTTACAGACATTAGTCCTGCATAATGACATGGGGTATGACTCCTGAAGGCATACACTGACATACATTGGGTGGGGACTCAGGCTCACCTATAAGCCACACTCTGTGCCTCTGTAGTTGTGCCATCAGCTGTGGGACACTGCTATTCCTCAGGACAAAGGCATCATGCACCGATCCAGGATACTTGACAGTGATGTGGGAGATGTACTGGTCAGCAAAGCACATCCACTGGACATTGAGTGAGTGGAAACTCTTCTGATTCCTGTACACCTGTTCATTGGCTCCGGGGGGGACTAAGGCAATATGGGTCCCATCAATGGCCCTAATTACATGTGGGATATGTCCCATCACATAGAATCCATCCTTCACAGTGGGTAAATCATCTACCTTGGGGAATGCGATGTAGCTGCACATGTGTTTGAGCATGGCAGACAAAATCCTTGCAAGCACAATAGAGAACATTGGCTGTGACATTCCAGCAGCCAAGCCCACTGTCACCTGGAAAGAGCCAGTTGCCAGGAAATGGAGCACTGAGAGTACCTGCACAAGAGGGGGTATTACTGTGGTGCAACAAATAGCAGGTAGCAGATCAGGCTCCAATTGTGCACACAGCTCTGTGATTGTGGCTCTGTCGAGACGATAGGTGAGTATGATGTGCCTGTCCTCCAGTGTAGCCAAGTCCACAAGGGGTCTGCACACAAGTGCTTGCCTCCTCCTCCTATTCCTCTGCAGGGGTTGGTACCTTATGGACCCAAAAGTAAGGAGGGAGTGACAACAGGAACTATGATCACACTCCAACAGTACACACAGAGCATGCTTTTATGTTGGACACTAGAATTGTATAGGTGAGTACATTCGGCTGCAATGATGCACTTTTAAATCTGTACATGTGTACTAGCATTAGAAAATGGCACCTGCCTGTCCTGTATGCAGGGACAGGTGGAAGTGACCTCACTCCGCCAGCGTTCGTGTCATGGCAAGAGTCGGTCTCCACTGCCGTGCAATTCCTCATTAGCTAACATGGCCCTCTATTGAGTATGGGAGCCAATGATGATGGTGTTCACAGCCACAGACGTGACCACCATTTTATATCCCCACTGCGTGTGCTGCTGTGACCTGTGCCTGGAACCTGCCATGGCACGTGCAACAGGGGAAAGGGCCCCAGCCTTCATGTCAAAAGACTTGGAGAGGCATGTGGATGAGGTCCTACCCCTATATGGGCATTTGTATGGGCCTTCAGACCAACAGGTGAGTACATCATGGGTACGTTGCATGCGACATGGCTGCATGGAGATGTATGAGTGTGCCAGCAGTGTGTCATTGGGGGGGCATGGCTGGTGGCAGTGTTAATGCAGGATCGTGTGTGTGCCTGATGAGGGGCTAATGCAGTTTGTAGGCCATATATGTGCAGGCTGGATTGTCTTGTTCATGGTGTCCCACTGTTTTTTTTTCCTCTGCAGGTCAGCGCCCATCAGAAGAAGGGGTTGTGGCGTGCCATCGCCAAGGAAGTACAGACCCTGGGGGTCTACAGCAGGCGGAGCAGTCACTGCAGGAAACGGTGGGAGGACCTGAGACACTGGGCCAGAAGACTGTGGAGGCCCAGCTGGGGATGGCCTCCCAATAAGGGAGGGGTGCCTGTCGGAACCTGACCTCCCTGATGGCCCGCATACTGGCAGGGGCCAATCCTGAGTTGGATGGGCGCTTGAGGGCATTACAACAGCCACAAGGGGGTGAGTACAGTGTGTTTGACAACTATCTATGGTGCCTGCCATGGGATTTGGGTGCAGGGTACTAGTCAGTTGATGCCAGTTTAGACATTGCTGCATGGTCCAGCTCAGGTGAATAGGGTAAAATGCATGTTTTAGATAGCTAGGTAGCTGGCTTTCCTTGGCAGACAGGGCTTAGTTGGTCCCAGTGGGTGTGTAGCTGGCAGTGTTTGGCTTCTACCTGTTATAGTACTTAGCCAATGAAATGCCAGTGTGCCCAATCTCAGTCTCAGTGTGTGACAGTGATGTGTTTGCCATCTGTGCTGTTGGTTCTGTGATTGACCCTGTGCTCCCTTTCTTTTCCCCCTCTTTCTCCTTTTTTCATTCTGTCCATGTGTGCATTAGCATCATCCAGAGAAGGAGCAGGGGCACCGGCGAATGAGGGAGCTGCAGCCCATGGGACCCAGGAGGCAGAATCCACCGACGCTGAGGGGACCAGTGGGATGGAGGGCGAGGGGAGCACCATGGCGGGGACAGGAGGTGATACCGCTGACCATACTTCCTCTAATGGGAGCTCCCTGGTGGTGGTGGACCTCTCTGGGACCACCCCAGCTACAGGTTCTATCGCCACCCCCTGTACCAGCACCACCCTCCCAGTAGCCCCCCACTTAGTTGCTCGTGCCTGCTTACCCAGGACGGTGGGCATCTCCTTTGCCCCAGGCACCTCAGGCCCTGCCCCAGTCAGCCCTGCTGCCCTCAGTGAGAATGTAATTGACCTCCTGAGATCCATCTCTGTAGGGCAGTCAACCATAGTGAATGCCATCCAGGAGCTGGCATCCCAGATGCAGCAATGCAATGCTTTCCTAGAGGGCATTCATGGTGGCTTGGTGGCCCTACAGAGATTGTTTCAGGCTCTGGCCTCTTCACTGATGGCAATCAGTTTCCCTGTTTCTTCGTCCCCCTCCAACTACCACTTCCCAGTCCCAGTCTCCTCATCCCCAACCCATCCCACCACACATTCAGACAATCATGCACACAAAACATCGCACAGACAAACACAGGCAGCACACTTCATTCCACAGGCACTCACACAGCCGAGAGACAGATGCACACACATCATCCACTGTCTCCACTGTCTCCCCTTCCTCTTCCTCCCTCATAGTCACATCCACACTCACACCTGCATGCACTGCATCAACAGTCCCTGAATCTGCCACCTTCACAGCCTTGCCCACAGTCACCACAACAGCAGACCTGCAGACATGCACCCCACACACCACATGCGCAGTCATCACCACCACCACCACATCATGCAGCTCACCCACCTCACTTGCAGACAACACCACAACATCCATGCACACGTCCTTTGTCCTCCCCCACCCTATCTGCCCCATCCAAAGACACATGAACGCTCGCACTCAGACCCCCAACAGCCACCTCACACGTGCACACTGTCCATGCACCTGCACCCAAGTCCAGCGCACCTACTCCTCCTACAACCACTCCCTGTACCTCCACTCCCATCCCTCCACCCACATCCTGCCCATTGGCCCTAAGAAGCTTTTCCTTTCCCACCTTGACCTCTTCCCTCCCCATCCTGCCCGTAAGAGGAAGGTCCCACCCCGCCCAGGATAGTACCTCAAGCACACAGTCTGACACAGTACCACCCCCAAAGTCTCCAGCAGGCACTAAGGGGCATATGAGTGCGACACTGGCCCCCCGCCCCAAGGACACTCCTCCACCCCCAAAACAGAGGGCTAAAGGGCTGCCCCCTCTCAAACAGACAACCAAGAGAATGGAACCACCTCCAAAACCTAGGGCCAAGGAGACCCCTCCCAAGACCAAGGACAAGGAGCCCCCCACAAAAAGTAAGCCCAAGGTGGCCCCTACAAAAGGTAAGCCCAAGGTGGCCCCTACAAAAACAAAGCCCAAGGAGGACCATACAAAAACAAAGCTCTAGGTGGCCCCAACGTAAACTAAGCCCAAGGACACCCCTCCAGAACCAGTGGCCAAGGACACCCCTCCAGAACCAGTGGCCAAGGACACCCCTCCAGAACCAGGGGCCAAGGAAGCCATTGGTTAGCATTTTCAGGGGAGATGTTATTATGGATCTTACACCTAGGATAGCCAAATTGAGTGTGACAATTTCTCAGCACAAACAGGTGCAGGTAAAACAAGCCCAGGTGGTAAAACATTAGGGCAGACTATCCGTTGAGGTCATCTTTAATGACTGCAGGGTATGACATGAAATAAAAGGATGAGGAGTGCTTTATAGCTGTGGTTGATTTATGCATCTAAGGGACATTCGATCAAAGTAAATTGTTGGATTGTTTGGCAAAGGGTGACTTTTTGAGGATGGTGCAAAAACATGTTATTGAGGGGTGGCCAAAATAGAAATCTTTTCCATCAAGTCTGCAACCATTTTTTGAAATTGCAGACGAGTTGACATTAGAGAAAGATAACATATTTTTGAGGGGAGATAAATGTATACCTCCCTTTGCTTTAAGAGCCAAGATCATACATGCTGGACATGAGGGCTATTTGGGGCTGACCATCACCACAAGGAAAGTACGTTCGGAGTATTTGTGGCCCAGTCTGGACAAGGACATTGTTCAAACAGTTCAAGACTGTGTGATTTGCTCGACAAGTTGTAAAATTTTGAAAGTTGACACACTGCCACTTCATCTTCTGAATTTTCCAGAAAGAATATGGTCAAAATTGGCTGTGGATTGCATTGGGCTTTTTAATTCCTTATCACCCAGGTTTAGATATCTGTTGGTTTTAGTTGATTATTACAGTAGGTTGTGGGAAGTCGAGTTTGTCCAAGAGCATAAAACAAGCAATTTCCTTTCATTTTTCAACAAAGTATTTATGTGAGAAGGTTTTCCAAAAGAATTGGTGTCTGACAATGGAGTACAATTTGTCTCAAAAGAGATGAACGATTTTCTAACTAAATCTGGGATAATTCACAAATAAATTGCATTATACCACCCTCAGACAATGGGCTTAGTGAAGGAGATGAGCCATGCTTTAGTTGAGTGTGTTTAATGGGCTGTTAAGAACAGAATGGATGTACTAATGGCTGTTAACAGCATGTTGTTTTCTCATCGAATACGTCCAAATGTAATTACTGGAAGGACACCATTTGAAGTTATGAGGGGTGGGTTACCTGCATGTGAAATGTGCTCTCCATGGTTGGAGTGTCAGTCTTGTCCAATTCATGAGAAAGTTATAGATAGGGGTATACATCACAACGTTGAAGTGGCACAAAGGAAAATAAAGCAATGGTTTGATGCCAAACATGGTGTTGCTTTTATTGATCACAAAAGTTGAATTGGAGACTGGCTTGACGTTAAAGTACCGACTCATGTGCAGGAAGGACAGTGTAAGTTTAGAGAACCTGCAAAAGTGGAAGCTTTCAGAGTGAATCAACATAAATGGCAGAACTTTTCAAGAGCATTGAAGGTTCCTAGCAAAAATGGTAGTGAGAGCTCAGAGAAAGTTCAGTTTAATGAGGAGTCAAACAATCTATTTTGGTATGATAAAGATATGGAGAATGCTCAGAAGCAAGCCAGAGAAAAAAAGGGAGAGCAGGAAACCAGACAGGTTTAGGGATTGAATTTGTTTGTTTTGTTTTGCTGTGACATGACATTTTGTATTATTTGAAGTTATACATTGATGTTTATTTATTGATATCTCATTTATCAAGATGTGATTTTGCATCTACTCAAACTTATACTTAACCTATGTTTATAGTTTTATTTGAACTGTTTAAATTTCTTTTTGAAGAGTTTCGAGTATTTAGAGTTTTATTTATTCTTATTATTAAAGGGGGAAATGTTGTGGTGATCACTGTTCAGGGTGTGCTTTTATGCTCTGCAGATTTGCCTGCCTCGTGCAGTGCAGCATGTGATGCCTGAAAGTATAACACTCAAAGTTCTCATAGAGAATGTTATATTTCAAACTCTGGGGACAGTTGTCTTGTGGTGCTGTCACTGTATGGACATGAATAGGTGTTGCAGTGAGCTAATACGGTCCTGTGTGGTTAATTTGATTTCCCCAGAAACTCTCTTATCTAAGTGGCAATGTAACAAATTTAGGAAATGCTGGAGGGGTCAATTAGATTACACAATTTAATCTGCCTTAATCCTAGGGTGGGGGCATTCTGGATTAGGCCAGCTGCCCCTTTGGTAAAGGGGATAACGATTTATCCGACTTGTAGATACGTAATAATAGAGGGCCAATTACTTGGAAATGAGGTAGCTAATAAACATATTAGGCCTGATTCACAAACTGCACTTTTTGATACATTTTGTACTGTAAAACATACTACAAAATGTTGTTTTGACTAAATATATACGTGTGGAGTTCTCCTCCTACCTGCAGAGTCTCTGCCCATGTAAGTGTAGGTTTTAGTGATAAATGTGGGAGGGACACAAGGGAGTGGGTGTGAGAAGGGGGCAGACTTACTATTAAAGGGAATAGCACTAGGGAGGAGCAAGAGGGGTTTAGAGAGGCTCAGGGGGTGGTTAGGAAGAGACATCACCCACCCACACAAGATTGAGCTAAGTGCATTTCTCTGGGGATGGAGACATGTAGGTTACACCTTTGTATTAAGTTCACACTCACAGTTTCACCAAAAGTAGCAAACCTACTACAAGATAAAAACGTACTCAGAATTGTAACTTACATTTGTGAATCAGGCCCAGAGTTTGTAAACACCAAAAGTAGTAAACTTTGTTCCAAAGTGTAAACTTACCTCAAAGTCAAAGTGTACCTCAAGGTGTAAGATGCATTTGTGAATCAGACCCATTATGTCACAAATATCTTTCCAACTCTCTTCCTGGATGGAATGGCAACTCTGGGGTTATACTCAAAACGTGTCTCTAAACTATGGGGGGGGCGCATCTCCTTATCACAGCTACCACTACCTAGGACAGCAGCTAACTTCATGCTAGCATGATTTGAAAATGGACCATGCAACTAGAGACTAACTTGATGCTTGGAGAACTGCACAATTGGATACAGAAACTGCTTTCTTCCAATTAATTCAGACATGTTCCTACACACTATGCACCTAAGATGGCAAGTTCTATACACCAGATACCTGAGATAAAGATTATCAGAGCACAACTCTTTTTTGATGTAATTAAAGTAGAGCAGACACCCAACATGCATACCATCATGATGGCAGCAACCAGCAGCCCAAGAGGATGTCGCCTTTAGGGAATCCGTAAGAAATTTAATACAATAACACTTCATTGAAAACACATCAACAAGTATCATGATTGTTGAAAGAGTAGGTCTGTATTAGGGGTACAAGCACTGGAATTACATATGGGATTAAATGGGTACTCAGTAGAGAAGCTACAAAATGTGAGGCCATTATAGGAAAAACTGCTGAATCAGAAAACATGAAACCTGATTCAAGGGAGCAGCTAATGTAGAAGAAGGTAGACTATAATTAACTTGTATTGAGAGCAAGACAGCAGGGTGCCTCCTTGCCTGGCTTATCAAATGTGAAAAACATCACTCTCCCATAGAAGCAATACATAAAGATGATGGCATAGTGACAACTACACAACTAGAAATAAATAAAACACTGTTGACATTCTTTAGCTCCCTGTATAAATCTAACAGTGCCAGTACATTGGAGCAGCAGAGAGCATACTTGAGAACGTGCATGCTTGAACAGACACTACAGCTTGACACCCTTCACATCAATTAGTGAAAAAAACAATTAATGACCTGGCTGATGGTAAGATCCAGGGTTGTGACAGCCTTCCAACCAAATTCAATGCATTTCATAAAGACTACACTTGCTTCACACCTAATTGAAATATAGTTGGTATCTAGGGAGGCGAATACCTTGCCCCCTAAAGCCAACAAAATATTAATAGTGCCAGACCTCTTACATCCTGACCTGTCAGGATTTGTACTTGATAGGAACACATCACCATATGTGCAGCACTTGTTCCATGTTCCCCTTGCTAATGATCACCTTGTTGAAAGTGGCTGCTATAGGTTTGGAAAAAGCCTTTGACGTTCTTGACTGGGGATATGTGTTCATGATCCTAAATGAAATGTTTTTCTGGGATGAAATTGGGGAGTAGGTACTGCTACAGCTTTTATACTCTCTCCAAAGATCTGGGAATTCAGTGGTCATATGATTTCTGTATTGTAGGGGCGCAGAGGGTGATGAGGCAAATAACTGTGATTTGGAACTCAACAATGGTGTTGCAGACTATCGCTTGGATGAAGGAATTGTTAAAATGGGCCAAACCTGAGAACACAGTATAGCCACACAACAAAAACAGGCAACAGACATCAAAAAATCTCTGTCTGAGCCAACTCACTGTTTGCATTAGCCAGTAAGAATAGCAACTGAGCCCGATAAACAACTTCAGGCTTTCAATTGAGTTAGAAACACCATGATCTCCACCCTCTGAATATACACTCTTCACACTCTGCACACGTGAGACAGAGGAGGCACACTGGAGTACATGAGAACCTCACTTGAACAGCTTAATTATGCAAATATGCTAACAGACTCTGGTCCACGGACACTGGTTGAGGCAGACCGTAATCAAACCACTTCCCACAGACTATGTGATTGAAAAAGATGTGCTAAGAGATATGCTAAGCTATGCCCCACAACTGTTTTTTATGTTCTGTTTCATATTCAGTGCTGTACTGTAGAGTTAAACATAGTCAAACAATTCCATACTGATCAAATGTTCACCGTTTTGTCAAAACCAGCAAGTAAATAAAAAAAAAGCAAAATGCGCAAAAATGTTTTCCTTCACACAGTTAAATTACTGCCACACTAAGCGGATCAGCATAGGGAAACCTTTTCCTCTTGTATATCAAATATTATATGGCATATTTCAGAAAGCCCAATATACGGAGCCACAGATTATTCAATTTCCTTAGTAAGACTTTGTACTATGCTAGTAGTTTCTAAAGGTTCTAAATCAAGTTTTAGGTCAGAAAGATTCTTTGCATAGTCTATAATCTTCTTACTCTCATCCGGTATATACGTGCAACAATTTTCAATTTTCTGCATTTTGCAGACTCTATATATTCTGTGAGTAAAATGTCTAAAAGAAAACGCTTTTGAAGTACCATTGATCTAATCCCCACTAATTCTGTGTTTTCAACTAATAAAGCTCCAGGTGTAATAGTTGTTAGTTTGTCTGCTACTGTTGAAAACTTTCTAATCCTCTTGTCATTTAATACTACTCCTACTGCTAGTATCACAGCTCCAACTATGTCTCCCACTTTTACACTGTCTGAATATCTCGGTGCAGGTGGCACTGTTGAAGCATCTAAATTCTGTATGTGATGGATCTTTAGAAAAGAAAACCTAAGTTACCTCCCGGTAAGATGGCAATCTAAAATAAGCATTCTCACCACAAATAAAATATTAGGCATAGATGGATCATCTTTATTTTAGATAGCAGCAGTCAAGAACTACAGCTCCCAAGAGGAATAGCAACAGGCTGTCCAATGGGATCAAAAACAGGAACTAAGTTAGGCCAATCAGAAGAGGCCATCAACCATAGAGTGTACCCTTGACTGCAAGCAGCCCTCTTTTCTTGCTGCTCGCAGTCAAGATAAGTATACTCTTTTGGTCTTTCTGTTTATTTAATACAGTTTGACATGGTAGTGTTGTCTAGTTTATTATTTATTTACTACTTTATCACTATATTGGTATTTGTGCTTGCTGCTGCCCACGGGGTGCCCCCCCGTTTCCCCACACCTCCGTGTACCGTTATTCCCAGCTCGCGCGCCAACCGTCGCGCGTTCTATTTGTCCGTACTCCATTTTTCTGTCAGCGCGCTTCTGAGCCTTCGCGCGTCTGGCAAACGGAGCTCTCCTCTCACCTTCACGAATCGTTTTCTTTGCTCGGGACGCTTTCCCGGAAAGCAAGTCCTCTTCGCTTCGCCTGTGCCGGCTCAACTCACCAACTCCCGAACGGCTCTCCCTTCCGTCCCCGCCCTCGGGGAGGAGCCGGGCTCTGTCCTGAGAGCGTGTTGCTCTCGTTAACCCCTTCCTGCCTCACAGTTCCAATTCTCCTTCTGGGTTATTGCTCCTTTATATTTTCACAATGGAACTTGATAGTTCACCTCTGAGGCCAGATTCGGAGGAGGATGAGGAATCTTTCAAACAGGACTTAAATAATTTTATTCAATCTTCAGTAAAGCATGCATTAAAAGCATCAATGGAAAATATGTCTAAAAATTTGAGAATTCGGTTATGTCCATGGTGTCCAATTCTATGGCCCATTCTGCGGGGGAAGGCAGAAAACGAAAAATAACTACTTTTAAATCAGGTAAAGGAGCACAAGCAGAAAGTGAGCTTGCCTCACACCAGAATGAAGACTTGGTTCCTCCCAGGCCTCCAATAAAGGAGGGGAATACCGCCAAAAAACCGGCGTCACTTTTGAAATGTAAGTCAAAAACGAAAAACATTCCTGCGCCAAAAAAGATAGTTATCTCAAAAATTTTGGACACAGATGATGAGGACATGGACGATTTATCCCAATTTGATAATCCTGATGATACGTTTTCCCCATCCTCTCCTCCTCCAAAACGTATCAAACTTTCTTCTAGTGGTCCCTCCACCAGTGTGGTCGATTCAGACGGTATTCCCATGTTTGATCCGTCTTTGATTCATCATCCCAATTCAACCGAGTGGCTCCCGTTGGACCACGTGGGTGAATATATTTCTTCCTGCTTGCGTCTACCTATAGATAAACAGACGCGCTCCAAATTCAAATCTGAGTGTCCCAGACCTTCGTTGGACTCTAACATTACCACGTTTTTTTACCAAATTCGGTAGATAAGGCCTGGACCACGTGCCAGGATAAACTTCTGGACGTTGTCGGTCCTTTAGCAAGAATTTTCGATTTAGAGGAATCAGCAAGATTGGAGGATTCCCCAATCGACCCCTTGGACCTTTCCCTCTGGACTCAAAGAGCCTTTTGCCTTTTGGGCAATGCCAACTCGGCAATTATTCATGAGAGACGCAAGGGTCTCCTCCTCAGAATGGACCCCAAACTGGCTAACCTAGCTACTCGAGATCCCGGCATCCAGGCCGATGGCAAACTCTTCGGGGATTCATTTATTAAGGACCTTAGTCGTTTCGTTTCTACCTTTTCGTCCCTGGACAAGGCCCAACAATCTTTAAAAAAGGTCTTCAACCAACGGGTTTTTGCCCAGGCCGGTAGAGGTAGGAGCCGCTTTACCGGCCGCGCATACCGGAATCAAGGCTCAAGAGACTATCCTAACTCCTTCGGATCCTATTCCCAAGAATTTAAACCCCACTTTTACCCCCAAAGATCAAGGGGTTTCCGCAATCGTGGACAACGCTTCTCCAGGACTCCCAATAACCAAGGTAAGCCTACTTTCTGGCCTTCACGTGGGAGGTCGTCTTCGTTTTTTCCTTCAAAAATGGAAGTCAATTACTTCAGACCCATGGGCCCTATCCACTATTCAGGGATATCATATCGAACTCCTTTATCCCCCTCACCAGTCCTATCTCCCACCATTTCCAAAATTCTCCCTCGAAATGTCCTCTCTCATTTCTTTAGAAGTTCAATCCCTATTAAACAAAAATGTCATCCAGTTTTGCACTCCAGATCCTACCGGCTTCCTCAGCTCTATTTTTCTCGTCCACAAAAAGAACAAAAAACTAAGACCGGTAATCAACCTAAAAGCATTCAACAAATTTGTCGTCTATCGACACTTCAAGATGGAAACCATCATCCATCTCAGGGATATTTTACTCCAATTCGATTGGTTAGTCAGACTAGATTTGCATGACGAGTATCTGACAATTCCTATTCATCCTCCTCACAAAAAATATTTACAATTCCATTGGGATTCAAAAACGTATCACTTTTCCTCCCTTCCTTACGGTCTATCGTCGGCACCTTGGTGCTTCACAAAACTTTTGAAACCGGTCGTGACCTACTTTCATTCTCTAGGCATCAGACTTATTATCTATCTCAACTATATCTTTATCATGCACCAGAGCAAGTCTTCCCTTCTATCCCATCTCCAGATAACATCCACCCTCCTCACAGATCTCGGTTTCCTCATAAATCACGAAAATTCCGTGGTGATCCCATCGCAACAAATAGAATTTCTGGGCTTCCAGATAGACTCAGTATCGGCCTCTCTTTTCCTTCCTCGTGCCAAAGTCCACGCAATCAAAAAGGAGCTGGTACTGACACTTCAAAAAGACTCTATTTCCCTCAGAGCGCTTGCAAGAGTCGTCGGCCTTCTCTCCTCTTCGATACAGGCCATTTTTCCAGGCCCACTTCACTATCGCGCCCTCCAGCGTCTCAAAATCCTTCATCTCCGCCGAGGTTTGGCTTTTTCCGACCTTGTGTCTTTAGATCAAGAATCTCAAATGGAGATTCAATGGTGGATATCCCATTTAGAGGCTTGGAACGGCAGATCCATCTTCCCCTCTGTGCCCGATCTTGTGTTAGAATCAGATGCAAGTCTCACGGGCTGGGGCGCCCGCTGTGGTTCGATATCGTCTGGAGGTATATGGTCCGCAGAGGAGTCCAGATTGCACATAAATTGTTTAGAGCTTCTTGCAGGCTCCTTTGCAATCAGAAGCTTTACAAAAAACAGAGCAAGATGCTCCATTCTACTCCGTATGGACAATTTTGTCTGTGCCACAAATTTTCCCTTCTGGCCGAATATCTTCCAGGTTCCTTGAATTCCAATGCAGATTGGCACTCGCGCCATCTCACGGATTCAAGCGACTGGAAACTACATTGTTCAGTTTTTCTCCAAATCAAAAGAAAATGGGGGCCTTTGCAGATAGATCTCTTTGCATCCAGACTCAACACTCAGCTGCCACATTTCTTCAGTTGGCGTCCGGACCCTCTAGCCATCGCTACGGATGCTTTCCTCCAAGATTGGTCCAGGACCTTCAATTATGCTTTCCCTCCTTTCATTCTGATCAACAGGGTTTTGAATCAGGTCAGACGTCAAAAGGCGTCTCTTGTTCTGGTAGTTCCTTTCTGGCAGTCACAAGTCTGGTTTCCACCTCTCCTTGAGCTAACGGTGGACTTTCCAATCTTTCTCCCGTTGTTTCCGTCCCTTCTCCTGGATCCTTTCGGGCGTCCCCACAATCTCATTCTCAACAAATCACTAACCCTGACGGCTTGGAACATTTCCGGTCTCCCCAACAGTCCTTCACTATTTCGGCAGAAGCTTCAGAGTTCATCAATAACGCATGGGCTCCAGGCACAAGACGAGCCTACAGATCAGCTTGGTCTCTTTGGTCAGGCTGGTGTGTGGGAAAACGTGTCAATCCCTTTTCAACAGATTTAAATTTAATTATCAATTTTCTGGCTGCCCAGGCGGGTATAGGTAAATCCTATCGGACAATAAACCTTTATAGATCTGCGAGATCCATGAAGCACACGAATATTGATGGCAATCCAATCGGAAGCCATCCTTTAATATGCCGTCTCCTAAAAGGTGTGAAACTGTCGAGACCTCCAACTGCCAAATATTCCCAGGTCTGGGATGTTTCCCTTGTCTTAAATTTACTCCTTTCCTGGCCGGACAATTCGAACCTATCGCTCAAAATGCTTTCTGCCAAGCTTACTATGTTACTGTGTTTGATTTCTATCAAAAGGGTGTCGGATGTTAAGTCCTTAGACGCGTCCGCCCGGCAGTTTTTACCCTCAGGTGTTCTGTTCCATATTTCTAAACGCACCAAAACTAATTTACATTCTGTCTTCTATCCTTTCTTTCCTAACAAACCAAAACTGTGCGTAGGTCTTTGTTTAAAGGAATATGAAAAAAGAACTGGTGACCTGAGAACGTCCTCTTCCAATCAATTGTTGATCTCTTTTCGTAAACCACACAACCCAGTGTCTTCTGCAACTTTGGCTCGTTGGTTTAAATGGATTATGTCCCTGGCGGGGATTGATACCTCAGTTTTCGGAGCCCATTCTTCCAGGGGAGCTATGGCCTCCAAAGCCTTCGCCCTGGGGTCCAGTTTAGAGGACATTCTCAGGTCAGCAGATTGGTCTAACAACAATGTTTTCAAAACTTTTTATTGTAAACCTGTTAGAACTGCCTCTTCTTTGGTTATTAACAAGCTTTAAACTCGCATAATAGAGCCTCTGGTCTTGACATAAAATGTAGATTTTCCTAGTAATTTATGACGGAAAGTCTTAATTTTATTAAAGACACGGAGGCGAATATTATCCCACCGCAGTACCTTTATTAATATATACTTTCTGTCTCCCTCCCAGCGACTCCTGCATTGCCTCCAGCTTCCGGATAACGCCACTGGCTCCATCCTCTCCGTCTTCAAAAAGAAACCTCAGGATTTGTCCCAGCAATTTCCTCAGGATCATCTTCCTCCTTCAACGACTTCTCAGCTCATCGCTGTGGTTCAAGACTTTTGTTCCGTTTCTTTGGCTTTGGCAATTGTTGTTCTTATTTACCCACTGTTTTATGACTCCATTTAAGTAACTCGCTCAAGGAAAGAGGGGTGCTTGCAGTCAAGGGTACACTCTATGGTTGATGGCCTCTTCTGATTGGCCTAACTTAGTTCCTGTTTTTGCTCCCATTGGACAGCCTGTTGCTATTGCTCTCGGGAGCGGTAGTTCTTGACTGCTGCTATCTAATATAAAGTAAGAAAAGAACGCATAATATTCGCCTCTTTGTCTTTAATAAAATTAAGACTTTCCTTCATAAATTACTAGGAAAATCTACATTACTATTCCCTACCAGTATCTTTTTATCAATAATTCTTCTTTTAAAGACACACATCTTCCCTTTATGTCTTATCTAATATTAATTTAGGAACAGGCATTTTCTTTCTAAACTCATCCTCTTCTCTTTTCCACACATTCTTCAAGACGTCTTCCTTTTTCTATTCATTTCTTGCAAACAGTTCATTTCTCTCTTCTAACGTTAAGATGAAAGCCTTTTCTAGTGAGTTCATTAAGCTAGTTAAATTATTTTCATAAGCTCTAACATTAGTTACAGGAAGAAAATGTCTAAAATAATTCCAGGCTCTCTCCATCTTCTTAGCTTGTGGATTTAGATTCATGCTTTTCAGTAGTGAAACTTTTGAAAGAACCATGTCAAAATTAGAGAAATAGTATTGATAGTGTCTCTGCCTATATATTAAACTAAGCAATATACTGCATGATATAGCATAAGAGATAAGGATATGGTTGAGTGTTACTTGTTCATCAGCTGAAGAAAGCATGTGTGCACATACAAAACTCCTTTGCATCATTGCCTTTTGTATATTCTTGCACTAATCTAGAATAAACATTTGTTGAATAATCTTCTTCCTTCATGTAGTTGACAAAAGATTCCTTTATCTCATCTTTAATTCCTGATTTAGATGTTATTTTAGTGAATGTATCTACAGATTTCTCTGTCTATGGTGTAAAACGTATTTGTAATAATATAGTAACTGCCAACAAAACTATTAATGTAAATATAATGCTTATAATAATCTTACATCTATTTCTAGTTAAGGTACACATGTTTATCTAATGTCAGATCTTATCAAAATAATTTGTGAATAACAGCAAATTTTATATCTTTATCTCCATATGCATATTTCTTGGGTTTTTTCTTGTTAGTTTCTTACTGCTTTATTTACAGCAGCCTTTTTATAGTCTTCCTTAAACCTACTCTGTGTTTTTCTAAAAAGTTAATCCTACTTTTCTTTTTGCTTCCTGGGGCCTGTATTTGTGATGGGAATACTTGACAGGGGACTTCTACTTTTGCCCCAGCCAGGACTTTCTCACATGTTTCTTGATCAGGACCCATTCAGCTGGACTGAGGTTGTGGCATTTCTTGATGTGGATTTACAATGACACCTTCAACCTGTCAATAGATAGAACAAACCACGTCAGCTAGCCCTTTGTAATAATGGAGTACCATGTCATCTGTTATGTTCACAAGTGCATTTGCAGGAACAGCAGGCATTCTCATTGCTCTCCCCATAAGTATTTCTTGTAGTGATAAACCGGCCTTTTAATCAGGTGTACTTCATATACTCATCAATACTAGAGGTGAAGCATCAGACCACTTCAATGAAGTTTAAGCACAAACGTTTGTCAATCTGGATTTAATGGTTCTGTTGATCTGCTCAATGATCCCAGGTGCTTCAGGCAAATAACTGCAGTGTAGCTTTCATTCAGTTTGCAATGCTGCACACAACATTTTAATGATCTTACTGTTGAAGTGAGTTCTTCAATCTGACTCCAAAGAAACAAGCATACCGTACCTCAGGACCAACTCCCTCAACAGTAGTTTGGCTACAGTGAGACTGTCATTTCTCCTCATTGGGTATGCTTTCACCCATCTAGAGAACATGCACACTATAACCAGGACATATCTCAGCCCATTACAAACAGGCATCTCGATAAAGTCCATTTGCATTCTGTTGAAGGAACCTCCTGATCTCCCTAAATGATTCATTGTAACTGGTGTTCATTTTCCAACATTCATTTGTTGATGTTACACATAGGTGACACAACTGTTCTGTATGCACTCTGAATTAGGGATTAAAATAATTCTGCCTAAATGACCTGACCATAGCACCCCTCCTTAAATGTGTAGGTCCTTGGAAACGTCTTGTCACTGGGGATAATAGACTATCTGGTAAGACTGGTCCTCTATCTACTGAAACCCAAATGTCATTCTCATCCTTTCCACGTTCTGCTCTGATCTAACTCTGTCATTCTGCTTTAGACACATTTCCTGCATGGCTTTCAAATCTTCCCAAGTGTCAGCCATTGTCAGCAGCATAGAATAGACTTCTTGAAACTCATCTGTCAATGTTCCATTAAATGTACCAGCCACAACTGCACAAATGCGAGCCACTTTGTCTGCATATCTATTCCAGACAGTGACATAGTTATTGTCTCTCTGTGTACTGCACAGTTAACAACTGCAATTTCACTTGGAAGCTGTAAGGTGTCTTAGCTCTACCTCTTTGTGACCATAACTGTCCATAATCATGGGCAACATCAAAACCATGCTGACTATCTGTAAATGTAGTCACTCTCATTTGGGCAGTTAAGCTGCAAGCTCTAGTAAGAGCAATCAAGTCTGCAACTTATGCTCTGGAAATTCCTTGAAGCCATGAAGCTTTTATTATTTCTTGAATTGTACAAATAGCGTATACTGCTCTCAGGGAACCTTTGTTTGTTCTTAGGCACGAGCCACCTACAAAAAGAACATAATCAGTACTTATCAGTGGCTCATCCCTTATATCCGTGACACAGTGCACATATCCGTGACATCAAGACAGTCATGCTCAAATTGATCTGACACCTCACCCTCAGGCAGAGGCATGAATGTGCTCATATTTAAAATCTGGCTATGTCTCACAGTAATATTATCATCAGCAAGTATCTGCTGCTCATACTTTGTCAATCTTGTACTGGTCATATGCTGTGTTTTTGTTCTGGTAAGCAAAACCACAAAAGAATGAGGCACCATAACAGGTAAATGGTGTCCCATCACTACGTTTTCAAATCTCTCAAGACTAGCATTGACCACAGCCAAAGCTTTAAGACAATCAGGCAATGTGGCAGCTAAAGGATTATGGCCCTCATTACAAACCCTGGTGGTCGGTGATAAAGCAGCGGTATTACCACCAACAGGCCGGCAGTAAGAAAAATGGAATTATGACCATGGGGGAAACTGCCAACATATACAGCCACTTTAACACTCCGACCGCCACAGCAGTAGCAACAAACACCACTGTGGTAACTGCCAACAGCCAGGCGGACGACAATGTACCGCTCACACTATTACAAATGGCCTATCCTCCACCTTTTCCGGGGCGGTACCAACACCATCAAAAGCATGGCGGAAACAGTACACAGAAGGGAAATGACTCACCTCTCGACACTCAAGGAAGAACCACAACGCCATGGAGCCTGAACTGCAGATCTTCCCCATGCCGGTATACCTCCTCCTACACCAGGAACACAAACGCCGGCGAAGACAACCACGTGAGTACCGCACCTAGCACACAAGGGAGCGGGGGAGGAAAAAGAGAGTGACACACACACACAACATGCAACACCCCCACCCCCAACACCATACACACAAACAGATGCAACAACATTACATATCTACGCCGTACCCCTCAGGAATAATGCAAGGACAAAAGGAATTGATTAAATTGAGTGTAATATTACAAATTTAGATAAATATGTCCTTAAAGCAATAAACGGTATGTAGAATATATACAAATGGAGATACAATGGCCACTATAAAATGTCTGTGGCCGATGGGGCCATAACACATAGGCCAAGGCAACACTAGACTTCTGCCTCAATACGGAGAGAACACTGCAGGGGCATTAGGGCGAAAACACACAGGCACCTCAGGGGGACGGGGAATGGGGGGCACCTCAGCTGGAAGATGGCACAATGCCACTGCTCCTTGAGGGGGCTTCATGCCCTCTGTGATGTCCTGGGGAGTGCAAAGCCACAGTCTCTCAAGTGGGTGGTTTGCCTACTGCTTGGTCCTGGGGAGTGCAAAGCCACAGTCTCTCAAGTGGGTGGTTTGCCCACTGCTTGGTCCTGGGGAGTGCAAGGCCACAGTCTCTCAAGTGGGTGGTTTGCCCACTGCTTGGTCCTGGGGTGTACAAAGCCACAGTCTCTCAAGTGGATGGCTTCTCCACTGATTCTGGTGGGGGCATTGTGCCCAGTGTGCTTCATCCTGGCAAGGAGGGGGTGAGTGGATGCCTTCTTCCACTGGTTCTGGAGGGGGCCTTGTGCCCAGTGTGCTTCATCCTGGCAAGGAGGGGGTGAGTGGATGCCTTCTTTTACTGGTTCTGGAGGGGGGCTTGTTCCCAGTGTGCTTCATCCTGGCAAGGAGGGGGTGAGTGGATGCCTTCTTTTACTGGTTCTGGAGGGGGCCTTGTGCCCAGTGTGCTTCATCCTCGATGGTGCAAGGTCACAGTCTCTCACCTGGGTGTCACACCTACAGGTGTTGCAGGGGCTAGGATCCTCTACAGCCCATGTAGTCACGACTACACACTGCTCGCCGGCGGTGAGGGCTGCTCAGTGGATGGCAGTGGCGGGGCTGGCATTGGTGTTGTCAGTGGTGTTGCTGGCTGGTGGTGCCTCCTTCCCCTTGCTGGCTGGTGGTGCCTCCTTCCCCTTCTTGCCCTTGCTAGCTGGAGGCCCTTTCTTGCCCTTGGCAGGTGTTGCAGGCACACTGGCTGTGCTGACGGGTGCCTCCTTAGAGCCTCTCACACCTGCAGTATCTGCAGAGACTACAGTGGCCGTGGACTAGGTGGCTGAGGTGCTGGGCTGGGTTCTGGCCACCCTGGACTGAAGTGAAGGATGGGGGAGGGGCAGGGAATAGGTCAATGGTGGTGAGAAAAAGCTTCTTAGGGACATTGGGGTGGGAAGAGGGTGAAGGTTTGGGAGTGGAGGAAGAGGGAGTGGTTGTAGGAGGTATCTGTCTCCTATGTTTGGGTGCAGGTGCATGGGCTGGATGCTGTTGTGAGGTGGATGGCTGTTGGGTGTCTGAGTGCTTGCGTTTGTGTACTTTGGGAGGAAGGGGCACAGACACAGTGGGAGAGGACACAGGGGACGTGTTCATGGATGTGGAGGTGGTGACTGTCAGTGAGGGGCGTGTTGTGATAGGTGTGCTGGTGATGGAGGTAGTGGATGAGGATGTAGTGCATGCAGGTGTGAGTGGAGACGCTACTGGGAGGGAGGTGGACGACAAGGAGGAGGGGGACACAGTGGAGGTAGTGGATGTTGGTGTGTTAGCATCTGGATGGTGCTTGTGTGAGTGCCTGTGGGATGAAGTCTGGTGCTTGTGATTGCCTGAGCCACTTCTGTGTGTTGATTTTTATGCATGCAGGTCTGAAGGTGTGCTAGGGATAGGCTGGAGTTGAGGAGATTGGGACAGGGTAGAGGACGTTTGAGGGGGAGGCTAGAGACAGGGTCAATGGCTGCCATCAGTGAGTTGGCCAGAGCCTGGAATGCTCTCTGTTGGGCCGCCATGCCAGAGTGAATGCCCTCCAGGTATGCATTTGTTTGTTGAAAATGACCTGCTAGACCCTGGATGGCATTCAGTATGGTTGACTCAGGACCTCAGGAGGTCAATAGCCTCCTTAGTGAGGGCAGCAGGGCTGACTGGGGCAGGGCCAAAGGTGCCTGGGGCGAAGGAGATGCCCACCCTCCAGGGTGAGTGGGCACAGGAAACTTGCTGAGGGGCTGCTGGGAGGGCGGTGCTGGGACGGGGTTGGCATCTGTACCTGTAGTTGGGGTGGGCAAGGAGGTGTCCGCCGCCGCCAGGGAGCTTCCATCGGAGGAGCTGTCGGTACTGTCCCCTCCTGTCTCCATCGTGATGCTCCCCACGCCCTCTGTCCCACTGCTGCCCTCACCATCGGTGGATTCGGCCTCCAGGCCCATGTGGGATGCAGCTCCCTCCGTCGCCAGTGCCTCTGATCCTACGCCAAATGATGCTAATGCACACATGGACAGGGTGACAAAACAAAAAGGGGGGGAAGAGACAGAGGACACACTTGTCAATGCCAGCAACAACACTAATGTTGGTGTACACAACTCACAGGGAACAGACCTATGCACTAGGCCATGTACTACCAGTTACAATGCTAGTCACCAGGCCATGGGGTACAATGCCTAATGCCATTACCTGAAACCACAGGACCCTGCCCAGTAGTAGATGCCCACTAGCATTATTGGGGTTGGAGTGCATCTGAGCTTGCCCATCACGGAACCTACCCTACCATGTTCTTCCTGGCCTAGGGGCACCCACAGCCCACATCCCCCACCCAGGTAACAACTTAACACTCGCAAAGACATGATTCTGAATCTGCACTCACCCTCTTGTGGCTGCTGCGATGCCTTCAAGCGCCAATCCAACTCCGGATAGGCCACCCCCAGGCTGCAGAACATCAGGGGGTTCAGGGTACGACGGGCACCCCTTCCTCATTGGGAGGCCAGCCCTAGCTGGGCCTCCGCCGTCTTCCTTGCCCAGCGGCGCATGTCCTCCCACCGTTTGCGGCAGTGGTTGCTCTGCCTGTCAAAGACCCCCAGGGTCCGCACCTCCTTGGCGATTGCACGCCAAATACCCTTTTTCTGATGGGCGCTGACCTGCAGAAAAAGATACAGCAGAAAAGGTATTATTCATACTGTCCAAACTGTTACACTCATGGCCCAACATATCCCTCCCATCCCGTTATGCACAGACATTGCCCACCGAACATGCAGCACTCTGCCCGGGACCTCTCCGCTCCCCCTACACAAGGCTTACACACACAGCACTCCATACATTCATGCCCCACGCATCTTTCTAAAAGTGTACTCAACTGTTGGTCTGGAGGACCATAAAGTAAAAGGTACTGGGGTAGGACTCCATCCACCAGTGTCTCCAACTCCACCGAAGTTAAGGCAGGGGCCCTTTCCCAAGACACTCGAGCCATGGTCGCTTCCAGACACAGGTCACAGCAGCACTTGCAGTGTAGGTCTCTCCTGTTAAAGGTCAGGTAGCAAGTGAGTGAATAGATAGAAAATGGTGGTCACGTCCGCTGCGGAGCGTACTGTCGCCGCCTGCGTACATCACCAGTGGCTCCTGGAACCCATAGCCCCCAATGATAACCAATGCGGTGTTGCACGGCAGTCGTCGACCGCCTCCCGCAACGGCGCACAACGCCAGCGGAATTACCTCATTTCCAATTATCCCACCTCACAGGACAGGTGGCCGCCATTTCAGGGGGCCACAGGCCATGACACCTAACTGTGTCACAGCAGACATAGGCACATCAACGGACCTACACTTTCACACACTGTTTCTGTAAAAAAAGAAAAACATATTAATCTGAGTATATGTTTGAATATGACCATCTGCTCACCGTTTTTCACCCTTGAGTTCAACCGCTGAGGATGAATAGGAGATGGAGACATCCCCCTGTGTACAGATCCCTGGTGGACCTGGCGACAATGGAGGACAGGCACACTATCCTAACCTACAGACTTGATAGAGCCACAATCCAAGAGCTGTGTGCCCAATTGGAGCCAGACCTGATTTCAGCTATCCGCCACCCCACAGGTATCCCCCCTCTAGTGCAGGTCCTGTCAGTGCTCCATTTCTTGGCAAGTGGTTCCTTCCAAGCAACAGTGGCCATGGCATCAGGGATGTCACAGCCTATGTTCTCAAACGTGCTGACCAGAGTGTTGTCTGCCCTGATAAAACACTTGCGCAGCTACATTGTATTCCCCCAGGTGGAGGATTTGGCCACAGTGAATGCTGACTTCTATGCAATGGGACATATCCCCAACATCATTGGTGCTCTTGATGGTACAGATACTGCCTTTGTCCCACCCCGGAGGAATGAACAGGTGTTCAGAAATCGAAAGAGCTTTCACTCTCTGAATGTGCAGATGGTGTGTTTGGCAGACCAGTACATCTCCCATGTCAATGCAAAGTATCCTGGCTCTGTGCATGATGCCTTTATCTTGAGGAATAGCAGCATCCCATATGTGATGTCTCAACTCCAGAGGCACAGGGTGTGGCTAATAGGTGAGCCCAATGTCCCCACACAGTTTATGTGGGTATATGGGTGTGGGGTTGGCCCTAAGGGTGAATGTCTGGCTAACAGATATCCCTCAATATTTACAGGTGACTCTGGTTACCCCAACCTCTCATGGCTACTGACCCCAGTGAGGAATGCCAGGGCAAGGGCAGAGGAACGTTACAATGAGGGACATGGGCGAACAAGGAGGATCATTGAGCGCACCTTTGGCCTCCTGAAGGCCAGATTCTGGTGCCTCCATCTGACAGGTGGATCCCTGTACTACTCACCCAAGAAGGTGTGCCAGATCATCGTTGCATGTTGCACAACCCGGCCTTGAGACGCCAGGTGCCTTTTCTGCAAGAGGATGAGGCTGGAGATGGTCATGTGGCAGCGGTGGAGCCTGTGAACAGTGACGAAGAGGAGGCAGAGGAAGAGGATGTGGACAACAGAACTACTATAATTCAACAGTACTTCCAGTGAGACACTGTAACTTCATCTTCCTTGGCAGTTTTGTGTTGGACATTGTACATGGCAGCCTGATTTTCCTATTTCTATAGCCACTTACTGTACCCTTTGGCATCTCTATTTTCAGATATCTGTGCCCCACTCTGGCTCCAGGTGTGTTTACTGCTGCCCACTACATGTCATACCTATGTATATGTAAATGTACATTTGAATTGTAATGTTTACAGCTTGTTAAACTAATACATATTTCAATCAGTTTAAAGACTCCATACTTGTATTAGTTCCAAGGGTGTTTATTTCTGTGATAATAAGTGTAGGCACTATTGCAATGGGCTGGGTTGATGGTGGAGGAATGTCCAGGATAGAGCACAGTCTATTGTTATCACAGATGCATTGTCCAAGGGGGCATAGGGAGTGGGGCAATGGCACTTCAAGGTGGACAGGGTGACAGAGTGGGACACAAGGGTGACATTCAGGGGAGTCTTATTTCCTGGTCGGGGTCCTGGCAATGTTCTCTGGCTTCTGCCTGGATCGCAGGGACCTTTTGCATGGTGGCTCTCCTTCTGCAGGGGGAGGGGTGCGGGTGGCCTGTTGTTCCAGTGGTGGGGCCTCCTGTCCACTTGCATCAGCTGAGGTGGAGGGCTGTTCATCGGTGTGGCTAGTGTCAGGGGCCCGTTGGTGTGCCACTGCCACCCTCATGGTGTTGGTCATGTCTGCCAGCACCCCTGCAATGGTGACTAGGGTGGTGTGGATGTCTCTCAGGTCCTCCCTGATCCCCAGGTACTGTCTCTCCTGCAGCCGCTGGGTCTCCTGCAGCTTGCCCAGTATCTAAGCCGTGGTCTCCTGGGAATGGTAGTATGCTCCCAGGATGTTGGTGAGTGCCTTGTGGAGAGTCGGTTCCCTTGGCCTGTCCTCCCCCTGTCACACAGCAGTCCTCCCAGCTTCTCTGTTATCCTGTGCCTCTGTCCCCTGAACCGTGTGCCCACTGCCACTGACCACTCAAGCCCTAGTCACCAGCCAGCTGGACTACTGCAACGCACTCTATGTTGTAGTCACCACTCCCCTCCTTGAGAGACCGCAGAACATATAGATCTCAGCATCCAGACTCATCCTCGACCTCTCCAAAGGACCCAGATCATCCCTCACCTCAAAAAACTCCACTGGCTCCCGTTCAGAAGAGGTGCCATTTCAAGATGCACCTACAAAGTGCTACACAACCAGAACCAGCATACATCAACCACCACCCGAACTTCCACCAACCATCCAGACTTTTGTGAGTGACTACATTGTTTTGTGAGTGGGTGTGTGAGTGGTTTTGTGGGTCTGTGGATCTGTGAGTGGGTGTGTGACTGGCTGCATAGGTGTGTGTTGTTTTATAGTGAGTCTGTGAGTGGGTGTATGAGTGGCTGTGTGGGTCTGTGAGTGGATGTGTGAGTGGATGTGTAAGTGATTTGTTGGGTCCGACAGTGGGTGTGTGAGTGGCTGTATGGGTGTGTGAATGGGTGTGAGTGGTTGTGTGGGTGTTTAAGTGGGTGTATTACTGCATGAGTGGGTTTCTGAGTGGGTGTATGCATGAGTGTGTGGGTTTGTGACTGGATGTGATAGTGGTTTTGGGGTCTCTAATGGATCTGTGAGTGGGTGTATGAGTCGCTGTGTGGATCTATGTTTAGGTGTGTAAGTGGTTGTCTGGATGTGTGAGTGGGTTTTGTAAAGGGGTGTAGCTGTGTGATTCTGTGACTGGGTGTGGTAGTGGTTTTGTGGGTCTGTG
The DNA here is from genome assembly GCF_031143425.1 of Pleurodeles waltl. Classification (NCBI taxonomy): domain Eukaryota; kingdom Metazoa; phylum Chordata; class Amphibia; order Caudata; family Salamandridae; genus Pleurodeles; species Pleurodeles waltl. Next base: position 614,346,865 of record NC_090439.1, read on the forward strand.
AGTGGATTGTGAAAGGGTATGTAAGTGAGTGTGTGAGTGGATGTCTTTTTCTTTTTACTACTGCTCTGGATCTACATATCCATTGTGGATTTACCTAGGAGGCCTTGATGAGCACTGCGGAGGATCCATGGATCTTTGTGCACCCTAAAACGACTTTGGAGAGTTTTTAGGTCTCGGCTGTAGACGGTGCACATAAGCTGTCTCAAACCAAGACATGCTGTACCTACTTTGTGGGCTTCAACCCACCCATCACCTTGCCGTTTGCTGGCTCCATTATACCTTCTCCCCATTTGTAAATGACATTCATACACCATGCCACTTCCCTTCTTTAGCCCTCCTGAGAGCAGGGACCAACTACTACTATTCATGCGCAGCTGGCATTTTAGGAAATGTTTTGTGGACTACTTTTATCTTTCTTTAACAGTACCTTTCGTGAGCGAGCGTTTTTTCACTCCTGCTCCCTTCTCTATTTGTTGTTCTTGTATGTTTGCATGCACTGCTAAAGCATGGGAAGCCACAGTTGGCTTAGTGCTAAAACGTCAGCTCCTGCCAGGCTGGTAACCTTTCACAAGTTGCATTTGTTGAGACAGAGCGTAGCTTATATAATCTATATTAACATGCAATGTTTATGAATTAATGTGTGATAATGCTGTATAGAAACAGATGTAGTGAATTTTGCTTAAACCTGCACTTGAAATGTGACCATGGGGAGTGGCCGCCAAATTTATACGTGGACTAATAATGATGACTAAAATGTTTATAAATTAATATACTGAATTAAGTTTTATACTAATTATTAATAATTGTGTTATTGAATTTGTGCTGAAATCCTTGTAGGCCTTAAGTTAGCATGAGCCGAAGCTTAGCAGCTTGGCTCTCATATTAAATGTATTTTTTCTATCTTGCAGTGTGCTGACTCGCAAAATGACATGACCTCTTGTTTTCTTCAAACTAGAAGCTGAAATGTAACCATAATAGATCCATTCCCATGAGTTCCTCATTGCTTGTAAAAATTATTAAGACAAAATGCAACAGTGTAGATTAATGTAATGTACAAGGTCATTCAAACCGGTGAAGACAATGGGGCTACTGACCAAAAGATGTGAAAGAACTACAGAAAGATTAAATCATACCGGACGTGCTACCTCTGAAGACATCGAACATGAGGACCAATGAGAAGCTTGTAAAATAATATGGGGTGAAAAAATAATGACATAATCTGTTTTCTAATAGGATAAAGATAGTGGGGTATAGCAAAGGTCCAATAGAATTTTGGGAGAATGTACAACGAAAAAGGGATAAAAACCCATGGGGAGCAATTTAGGTAGGTTAGGGAATGCTATTGATTTTATCCAGAAACTTTGTCACTCTGTTTGGTGACTTATTGGTTTGCTTAGAACCATCCTCGTCCTTAGATTGCCCATTTACACTTTACCTCCTTATGAGGGAAGTGTCCCCATTTTGCCCCGGAGCTGAGTTCTGACTGATGGCGATTTGACTGATGTCCTGAAGACAAAGACTGAACCTGTGTGCTGACCAAAACTTTGGAGGGTAATTATGACAATGGATTTGTGATTTGTCTATTTTGCTTTTCCTTTCTAGGTACCAACTGCTTACTTTTTACAGAGACCATAGTTAGATGTTTTCCAAATTGGTGTTCTAAATTGTTTTGCATGAAGCTCAACATGCCGATGCTAATCAGTGGTTAGGACAGGTGTTCACTAAACTGACGCAAATAGACAAACTACCAAATGTATGCTTTGTTAAACTGACGCGTTATTGACACTCTGCTAAATTGATTTATGTTTACGCCATGTTATGTTTTGATGTTTGTGATTCTCGCCTTAATGAAATCTTATCAAAGTTGCCATATCGTGACTATGCTATTATGTTTCTTGATCTTGAGATTAACGCATCTGCTTTTAGAGTTGTAACCAATAGGGAATAAAACTCATAAAATTCTACTAAAGTGGTGTGGTTATTCATGACTGCAAGGTCATGGTAGTAGCTTTGAAGTGATTAATGACTTTGACTAAAGTGAAATGTATTGTTGTAATAAATATTGATGACATTATTGACGTATTGATTGACATATTGATTAGCTATCTCGTCCTAAGGTGTCTCTCAACTGGGTCGAAAGATTCATTGGCCTAAAATGAGTCCTGATGTGAAATAAATAATCATAAAGGGACGCGTTAGCAGTTCTGGTAGCAGAGCGACGGTTTGGCCCTTTGGGGCCCTAGGACAGAGAGATATTGTTTAAATTGTTTATTTTTAGATAATGCAAATTGGAAATATGATGCGTTTCTAAATTCACCATGACTTTCCCATGATCTCGGAGCCTGCCTAAATGAGTTGGGGATGTTCTTGGCGTTTTAGCATGTGTGGTGTAGGATTTGCGCTTGCTCAGCTTATGCATTTTGCAGGTGATTTTGTGAAGTTTGTGTGTATTTAGGCCAGGTAATGTTGTTTTAGTAGGAGTGGGCGTACTCCGCAGTATGAGAGTAGAGAAGTCGGCGTACTTCATATGAGTGTGGCGCTTTGTGCTCAAAATTATCCACGTGGTTGGTTGTTAATGTACAGACCCGTCGTGGTCTAAGACTCCGGAGTATATTGACAAGTGTAGGAGACACTTGGGTTTATGTTGTAATTTGTGCGGTTTAATAGGTCAATCGGGCGTGGTTGACAAGCTGAGTTTGAGTCAAATTGTATGTGTGAAACCTTCGATGGAGATTTGGCAAGTTCTATAGTGCACTAGAATGAACCATTGACAAGTCGAGAGTAGGATTTGCGGGTCGAATTCTGCTTGCGGGTGTGGGAACTGAGAAAGAGAGAGTAGCGGCTGAGGCTTCAAGTGAAATCTCTGTAACAGCACAGACTAGTGATAGGGGTTTGATACAGAATGGTGTCAGGGTACCCACTGCGCCAGACATGCAGATACAGTTGCAACCTCCACCGCAGATACAGAGAATCTATCCAGACGTCCCAGTGCTAGAGACTACTACAAATCTGATAGTGCCGCCAGACCCGATATATACAAAATCGAGGTTAATACAGATTGAGCCAACTCCACAATTGCTGCCCCAGCCGCAGCAACAGCTGATACCGGGGTATAATCCAGCAGCAGGACCTCCATTAGTACCTGCCCCAGCTTCAGAGAATCAAACTTTTGGAGTTGCTGCTCCACGGAGTTTGGGACCAGGTCAGACACCTGCTGCCATATCGTTACCAATTACTGTTGGTCCACCGGTGCCATTGTCTGCGCAAGGTAAGCCTGGTGTGTGTGATCAGGGGGTAATGACCCAAGATGCAATAAGAGGAGGGTCCATAGGAACTCCCCAGTTAATGGCCCCAGGAGAGCAATTAGTTGAAAGACCGAGGTCTTTACTAGACCTTGGCCCGATTGAAGCACCGTTGGAGACAATGAGACAGGCAGGGCTATGTGTGCTAACCCCACAGACAATAAGTACAAATGCTTCACAGTCGCCAATGATGCATGCAGGGAATATTTCACTGCAAGGGTTTACGGTGTAACAACTAAATGACTGGTTAGAAAAAACTTACGCTCCAAAAACCGCAGCAACTGTAGAGAAGTTAGAAAGCTCGGAGAAAGATGAGTACCTGAATTTTGTGAGACTGGGCGTGGAAGCTGCTGAATTAGTGGAGGGAACAATGGGGGTAAACAGATTAGAGTCATACAAAGAAGCAGAATTGAGGTATCTGTGCCCTAAAATCACTAAAGAAGTAGGTAAGGTAAATCAGAGATTAGCGAACCTGGCAGACAAATACAATATCGATATTGAGAATACCAAACATTTGAAAGGTAGCTACAGATTAGACTTTGACTGAAAGGACTTCAAGCACATGAGGTCTGCCGGAATGAAAGCGCATGTAAAAGAAATACTGCAAAGTGCTCAGATCTGGGGAGCCTTAGAAAAGTCGGAAGATAGATGTGCAAAGAAAAGAGATAAGGAGAAAAGTGACAGTCCGGGATCAAGTCAAGCTAAAGCTTCGCCCTTCTACGGGATCAGTAAAGATGTTACCGATGAGAGAAACAGCGGGTGGGGTTCTGATCCATGTACCATGGACTAGGGGAGACATTCTGTCATTCACAAATGATTATTCCAGGTTGAGGGATAAGCCAATAGAGTGGTATCAGCAGACAGATAAGTTTGTAAAGCTTGCAAAGTGTCTCTGGGAGGACTTAAATACCTTGTTTGAGATCATTGTTCCGCCCGACTTATGGCTTGAGTGCAAGAGAGGTGTAGACCTGGCCGACACAGGAGCCGGCAAGGGATAAGGTGACCGGAGCACCCTCTGAGGAGGTGATGAAGTACTATCACAAAGTGATTGAGTTTTTGTAGCAGAAAGTGTCGCCGAAAGTGACAGATTGGCAGAAAATGGACCGGACCTCGCAGGAGGTTAAAGAATCGATCCATGCTTACTACGAGAGGTTGTTGAAAGCGTTCAAACATTACAGTGGCACTGAAACTATTGATCCGAAAGACATGAACCATCTTGTGTTCAGATTTGTTGAAGGGTTGAGACCAGAGGTTAGCCAGATGATTAAGAATCATTTGATCTGTTGGCAAGCGAAGCCTATTGATGAGGTGTTGCAATATGCGAAATACTGTAGTGATGAGATTGAGCTGAAGGAGAGAAAGTTGAAGGAGAAAGTGATGGTGATGCAGATAAGGGCAGCGCAGGCAGGTATGCAGGGAAATGGAATCCAGCAGATGATACAGCAGCAACCACAAGGGAATGGTGTGTTTCAAGCGCAACCAAGAGGCCGAGGTCGAGGTTTTCTGAATCGCGGTCCAGACTTGAACACTGTTGTAGTTCAAAATGACCTACAAGGGATGAAAAAGATGTCCCCATGTCACACGTTCGGGGTGTGGGGCATTGGAAGCGGGAATGTCCGAATGAGGTGCAGGATGGTGTCGTTCAACAAAGCACAAATGTCGGTACATTACAAAATGTGAGAGGTCTAAAAATGAGAAGTCAAAATCAGAACTTCCAAAATAACCTGGTTCAGATGCAGGGGCTACAGCCTATTGAAGCGCTCAATATTGGAGGGGGTTGTAAAATGGTGAGGGGGGATGGTGGAGGAATGACCATGGCAGAGTCCAGTCTATTAGTCTCACAGGTGCATTGCCCATATGGGCATAGGAAGTGGAGCTGGGGCTGTTCCAATATAGACAGGGTTACAAAGTGGGACAGTGGTTTGACAATTAAGATGGTCTCATTTCTTGGCGGGGTCTTGGCATCATGCTCTGTCTTGTTCCTGGATCTCAGGGACCGCTTGCAGGGTGGTTCTCCATCTGCAGGGGGTGGGGTGCTGGTGTGGTGGTCCTGTGGCGGTGCCTCCTGTCCACTAGCGCCGGCAGAGGTGGTGGGCAGTTCATCGTCCATGCTAGTGTCAGGGGCCCCTTGTAGTGCCACAGTGTCCCTCCCGGTGTTAAGTATTTCCTTCAGCACCCCTACGATGGTGCCCAGGGCGGAGCTGATGATTCTGAGTTCCTCCCTGAACCCCAAATACTGTTCCTCCTGCATGCGCTGGGTCTCCTGAAACTTGGCCAGGACCGTTGCCATCGTCTCCTGGGAGTGGTGGTATACTCCCATGATGGAGGAGAGGGCCTCGTGGAGAGTGGGTTCCCTTGGCCTTTCCGCCCCCTGTCGAACGGCAGCCCTCCCAGTTCCCCTGTGTTCCTGTGCCTCCGTCCCCTGGACCGTGTGCCCACTGCCACTGCCCCCATGTCCCTGTTGTTGTTGGGGTGGTGGGTTATTCTGCGTTCCCTGTAGTGGTGGACACACAGCTGACTGACGTGTCCTGGGCACGGAGGTATGGGCCCGCTGGGTGGGTGCTGTGCTGGTGTTACCAGAGGGTGGAAGGTCTGTGGTGGGCTGTGCCTGTGTGAGGGGAACCAACTGTTCCGAGGCCCACGATGGTCCGGTCTGGTCATCTGGATCCAGTTGGACAGAGCTGCTGTCATCACTGTGGGCCTCTTCTGTGGGTGGGGTGGAGATGTCTGGACCCTCCTGTCTGGTGACATTGGGTAGTGGTCCTGCAGGGGTGTAAAAGCATGATTATTGCATCTGAGTGTGTCATGGTGTGCAATGGGTGGGTGACCGTGTACCCCAGTGCTAGCATTCCTGTGTGGGGGCTTGTGTGATGATGGTTGAGGGTGGTGTTATGGGTATGTGCAGTGGGCATGCTTTAGTGATGGGTGTCCATGCTTTGTTGTGTCATGCGGGGCTTGGTGTTGGGATGTGCGGTTTGTGTTATTAGTACATTTGTGAGGAGTTGGAGTGATAGGGGAGGGGGCGAGGGTGGGGGTCTGTGATAGCATGCAGGTAGGGTGGGGGATATGATAGTTAAAGGTTTGACTTACCAGAGTCCATTCCTCCACCGACTCCTGCGAGGCCCTCAGGATGCAGAATCGCCAAGACCTGCTCCTCCCATGTTGTTACTTGTGGGGGAGGAGGTGGGGGTCCTCCGCCAGTCCGCTGTACCGCCAGGTGGTGTCTTGAGACCACGGAACGCACCTTCCCCCGTAGGTCGTTCCACCTCTTCCTGATGTCGTCCCGATTTCTTGGGTGCTGTCCCACTGTGTTGACCCTGTTGACTATTCTTCGCCATAGCTCCATCTTCCTAGCTATGGAGGTGTGCTGCTCCTGTGATCCGAATAGCTGTGGCTCTACCCGGACGATTTCCTCCACCATGACCCTGAGCTCCTCCTCCGAGAACCTGGGATGTCTTTGCCGTGCCATGGGGTGGTGTGGGTGATGTGTGGGGTGGTATGTGTGGTGATAAGTGTGGTGATATGTAGTGGTGTGTGGTGTTTTTTGCGTGGAAGTTGTGTGGGTGATGGTGTTGAGTGCTTGTGGCTGCTAGTTTGTGGATGGTGGTGTCTCTCTCTGGCCTCTTTTGGAATTTTTGGTAGTAGGGGTTTGTGGGTGACGTGGGTGTGTGTTTTATATTTTATTGGGTGTGTGGGTGTGGTGTGTGTATGTGTATCAGGTGTGTGTATTTGGAATTGTCCAATGTGGCTGTGTTTTGTAGAAGTGTGTGTATTTTGAGCGCGGCGGTGTGTACCGCCAATGGAATACCGCGGTTGAAAGACCGCCGCTTGGATTTGTGTGTCAGTTTATCACTGACCTTTGGTGTGGCGGACTTGTGTGGGTGTCTGAATTTTGTCGGATTTCGAGATGTGGGTCATATTAATTGTGGCGGAATTCCGCGGCCGCGGCGGTGTGTTGGCGGTCTTCTGCACGGCGGTAACCGCCAATGTTGTAATGACCACCTTATTGTGTAAGACGAAATGCTCAATTACCTGTTCCAACTATGGAATTGAGGTGCAGACAAACAGTGATGATGAAGGGGATGATGGTCAGTTTTCGGAATTAGAGACGGAAACTGTAACTGAAGATTACCCTTTGATAACCTTATTCCCGATGCTTACAGTGACTGACTTACCTGCTGAATTACAGGGAATAGTAACAGAGAAAGTGTGGGACTTGACAGGAAAAGAAGTGGGACTGATAAATGGAGTGGAACCAGTTAAAGTACAGGTGAAGCCAAATGCAGTGTTTCCCCAGGTGACACAGTACCACATGGCACAAGATGTCCTTATTCAGGTGTCGCAAATAATTGCGGACTTTGTAAAGCAAGGAGTTCTGAAGGAGGTATTGAGCAGCCCATGTAATTCACCAATAATGGGTCTGAAAAAGCCTTGTGGGAAGGTTCGAATTGTGCAGTACTTGAGGAAAATAAACGAGATTGTGGTAAAGTGTTGTCCTATAGTGCCGAACCCAACAGTGATTATGTTTCAGGTTCCGTGTGATGCAGAATGGTTCACCGTTGTGGACTTGTCACAAGCCTTCTTTTCGGTGCCTCTTCATGAGGACAGCCGGTTTTTGTTCAGTTTCAAATTCCTGGACAAGGTGTACAGTTGGTGCAGAATTCCTCAAGGGTTTTCTGAGTCACCGTCCATCTTCAATTAGATATTGAAGAAGGATTTGGAGTCACTAGAACTGCCTTTCAGTGGTGCAGTACATTGATGACTTACTAATTGCGTCCAGAACAAAAGATGACTGCAGGTATGACACAATTGCCTTACTGAATCATTTGGGAAAGGACGGACATAAAGGGGGTAATTTCGACCCGGCGGGCGGTGGGCACCGCCCGCCGGGCGGAAACCGCCCAAACACCGCCCCGCGGTCAGATGACCGCGGGGGACATTCCGACTTTCCCGCTGGGCCGGCGGGCGATCTGCAAAAGATCGCCCGCCGGCCCAGCGGGAAAGCCCCAGCAAAGATGAAGCCGGCTCCGAATGGAGCCGGCGGATTTGCTGCGGTGCGACGGGTGCAGTGGCACCCGTCGCGATTTTCAGTGTCTGACAAGCAGACACTCAAAATCTTTATGGGGCCCTGTTAGGGGGCCCCTGCACTGCCCATGCCAGTGGCATGGGCAGTGCAGGGGCCCCCATGGGCCCCACGACATCCGTTCCCGCCAGCCTCTTCCTGGCGGTGTAAACCACCAGGAACAGGCTGGCGGGAAGGGGGTCGGAATCCCCATGGCGGCGCTGCTTGCAGCGCCGCCATGGAGGATTCCTTTGGCCAGGGGAAAACCGGCGGGAAACCGCCGGTTCCCCTTTTCTGACCGCGGCTTTACCGCCGCAGTCAGAATTGGCCAGGAAGCACCGCCAGCCTGTTGGCGGTGCTTCCACGGTCCCCGGCCCTGGCGGTCATGGATCGCCAGGGTCGGAATGACCCCCAAAGTGTCTTCAAAGAAGTTACAGTACTGTCAAAAAGAGGTGAAATACTTAGGACACTTGATTGAGAGAGGGTCCAGGAGAATATCAAAGGAAAGGGTGACAGCTATTTTGCAAATGAATCCCCCAACAAAGAGAGATGTCAGGATGTTTTTGGGAATGGTGGGCTACTGTCGCCAGTGGTTTCCCAACTTTTCAATTATCTCCAAACCATTGATAAAGCTGACAGGCAAAGAAACTAAGGATGACCCGTACACCATAACTCTGTCCAAAGAAGGGCTTGAGTCATTCATGGAATTGAGAGAGTGCATGTGCAGGACACCAGCTTTAGGTATGCCTGATTACACGAAACCTTTTCTACTGTTTTGTCATGAACGTGATGCTTGTTCTTTGTCTGTCTTGACACAGGTCCATGGAGGTGCAAACCGCCCAGTAGCATATTTTTCAGCTACTCTGGACCCAGTCGCTGCAGCCTTACCGGGTTGTTTGCGTGCAGTTGCAGCAGTTGGTCAAAGCCTTACGCAGTCTGAAGGCATAGTGATGGGACATCCCTTAACTGTAATGGTTCCACATTCAGTTGAAATTCTGTTGACTCGAACTAAAACCCAGCACATGACAAATGCCCGACTTACCTGATATGAGACAATTATTTTGGGGTCACTAAATGTCTCCTTGTAGCAATGTACTGTATTGAACCCAGCAACTCTACTTCCTGTTGAAAGTATTGAGATTAATAATGAAGAGGAAGTGGAGCATGATTGTCTTGAGGTTACAGAACTATGTACCAAGCCCCGACCTGACATTCAAGATACGCAGTTAAAAGAAAGTGACTGCATTATGTTTGCTGATGGATCCTGTTTGAGAGACTCAGTCGGAATGCTGAGAGCTGGTTATGCTGTGTGTACAATAGCTGGTATCATTGACGCTTCCTGGCTTGAGAGAGTGTATTCCGCACAAGTGGCAGAATTAATTGCCCTTACTAAGGCATGCCACGCAGCTGAAAATCTGAGAGTCACTATCTATACTGACAGCAGATATGGATTTGGAATTGTACATGATTTTGGCCAATTGTGGTCACAGAGAGGTTTCATGACCTCTTCTGGTTCTCCAGTGAAAAATTGACTTGTTGCATGCAATTCATTTACCTCTTGAAATTGCCGTGGTGAAATGCAATGCTCATGTTAAGTCACAAGACTTTGGGCCTGATTACAACTTTGGAGGAAGGTGTTAATCTGTCCCAAATGTGACGGATATACCACCAGCCATATTACGAGTCCATTATATCCTATGGAACTCGTAATACAGCTGGTCGTATATCCGTCACATTTGGGACGGATTAACACCTCATCCAAAGTTGTAATCAGGCCCTTTGTGTCCATGGGAAACGGCTATGCAGATCAAGTCGCAAGATTTTGCGCATTGAACTGTATATCATTCAAGGATCAGTGGGAATTGTTACTGCAGACTGAAAATGAAACATGTTTGAACTTTGCCTTAAGAGTGGTTGATACACTAGATGAGTTAAAATCACTACAGGGTCGTGCTAGCAGAGAGGAGAAACGCTCCTGGCAGAGAATGCAATGCGTACAGAGAGCTGACGACTTATGGGTCTCAGAGGAGGGGAAGCTGATTTTACCAAACAGTCTTTTGTCACAATTTGCAAGGCTTTATCATGGACAGGCACATCTTGGGAGAGATGCAATGATCAGGTCATTCAAAATTGACTGGTTTAACCCGAAATTCAGGCAAGCTAAAGAAGTTAATTGTCACAGGTGCATCATCTGTCAACCGATGAATGCAGGAAAAGGGACTGTGGTAACTTTGAGCCACAGAGGGAGAGCTGGCGGTCCATTTAGCAAGATGCAAATGGATTTCATTGAGATGCCTGTTTGTGGAGGATTGAGGTACGTGTTGGTGATTTTGTGTGTTTTCAGCCACTGGATTGAAGCTTACCCCACATGTAGAAATGACAGATCACAGTTGCAAAGCTGTTGCTTAGAGCACTAATACCCAGGTTCGGTTTTCCGGTCTCTTTAGAATCAGATAGGGGCAGACACTTCGACAATGAGGTGATTAAGCTCTTGTGTCCTGCATTAGACATTGAACAGAAGCTGCATTGTAGCTACCGTCCTGAAGCATCAGGACTAGTAGAACAAATTAATGGTACCTTGAAGTCGAGAATGGCAAAAATGTGCGCAGCTACCAATATGAAATGGCCAGATGCATTGCCCTTTGTACTGATGTCGATGAGAAATACCCCTGATAAGAAGACAGGACTATCACCCCATAAGATCCTCATGGGCAGAGCTATGAGGCTGCCCACAGTACCTGCGAATGATCTTGTGAATATCACGGATGATATGGTGTTGGACTACTGCAACGGTTTGGCTGATGTGGTTCACTCTTTTTCCCACCAGGTGGAAGCCAACACATTGCCACCGATCAGTGATCCAGGTCACACCCTGCAAACCAGTGACTGTATTGTTGTCAAGAAGCACACGAGAAAGTCGTGTTTGGAGCCGCGCTGGAAGGGGCCATATCAAGTAATACTGACAACAGCCACTGCTGTGGAATGTGCAGACATTCCAAACTGGATACATGCCAGTCACACAAAGAAGGTAACGTGTCCAACTGATGAGGAACTTGAAGTTTCCGATTCAGCAAGTCCAGAGAAGGAAGTCTCAGGGCCAGAAAATAGCCAAGGGGAAACTGAGACTGCAGGAGAGCCCACTGAGAACAGCCTAGTCCCTCAAACAGTAAACGAGTTCGAGAGGGGCGACAATGAGCCAATCTCAGTAGAGGCAGCAGGAGAACTAAATCAAGGAGCGGTTCTCCCAGAAGTAGACGGGTACGGGTTAGAGCTTGAACCTGTTACAGACCCAGAAGAAGAAGAAGGGGAAATAGTAGAGAGAGGTCAAAGCACACCGGCATCCCCTGAGCCAGGTCCGTCTAGAGAAAACACCATAGCACAAGAGGAGGGTGCTGTTCAGTGTCCTGAAAGGACAAGCAGGACGAAGACGCATAAAGGTGATAACTGGCCAGAGAAACAGGCTGCGAAAGAAAAGGTCGTACCAGGTGAAACAATAGCAGAAGAAACTGATACATCCCGAGTAGAGGATTTAAGTGAAGGAGAATTGCAAAGTGAACGCAGATTGAAAAGAAAAAGAACTGCAAATAGAAGGTACACAGGTTCTGAATGGGCATATGCAACAACATCTGAATGGCAACAAGAATTCTTAGCGTTCCTTTTTGATCGAGAAGTACCAGGCCAATACTACTGTACTTGAAATCAATCAGAGAAAGAGTCTGTGTTAAAACTGAAATTGAAAAAGAAAACTGAAAGCTGAAAAGCTGAGAAAGAGTCTTATAAATTACCGGATGTGACACTAATAACCTGAATTGACTTTGAAAACCCGATTATGACAAGCTGCTAACCTGATTGACAAAAGGGGTCCTGGAGTGAGTGAAACGCTGTAAATACACGCAGAGAGAAAGAGACTTTGTATCAAGAAAAAAAAAGAAAAAGAGCTTTTATATTGTCCTCAAGTTGATTGTTTGCTTTGAGTTATTCTGCTATCTGATTCTTTACAGACCATGGCTTATAATAGAGGTAGTAGCAAGAAGGATAAAGTGTGTGGATGGTTAATCCTTATACTAGGTATTGTGTGTGCAATAATAATTGTAGGTGTGATTGTGTGAATGCCGTGGTTGGATACGAACGCGACTAACAATGCTTCAAAACCTGAGACTACAACACTAACACCGTGCGAAAAGTTTGAGCAAGATACAAAGCACTTACATGAGGGAACTAACTAAAAAGGGGAACTCTCCACTAACGTCTTCTATCGTTTTCTGAATGAGTATGTTGAAACCATGGACGTGAAAAACTGTTATTTGTGCACAAAGATTCCTTCATCAGTACAAGAAGGGGTCACTTATCATAGTCTTCCACTAACCTACGGGATAAGTTGTAGTTTGCTACTAACAAGATTCTATAATCAAGAGCATGTGCAATACTTTTATTCAAATTTGGATGTGGTGTTTTCTTTTGTGCCAGTGATTGAGTTTCTGAACAAATTAGCTAAGGAGCATAGTATAAAATTAGTTAGAGGTTTCTTCGAACCAACACTTACATTTGGGACAGCTTATGCACACTGCAACAATCTGGCCTGCTTATTAACACCTGTAGAGAAAAGCTTCTTAAATCACACCGATGATAGATGCAAAGCTTTGAAACAAAGGACTAGAAAAGGGGCTAGAGAAACGCACATATGCAAATGATTATGCTTACACTGCAATAAAGACACAAGGCTAATTAGCTATAGATGCATTACTTGTAGGAAAGCTTTGTATATGTAGGACGAAATCTGAACATGACACTTTATTTGTGGGAACGAGTGAATGCAGGCATGTGTTTTTGTTTCAGAGTAAATGGACATTCATGTTAAATGGACAGGATCCAGCGATCCCTGGGATCTATTATATCTGTGGACTTAATGCTTATTACCGTCTCCCTAAGGGATGGTATGGGACATGTTATTTGGGGATAGTTTTCCCAAAGATTTATCAGATTGATGACTTAAAACAAATACCTAAAGCGTCTGAATTACAACATGCTAGACAAAAACGAGAGACAGCGGCTGCTGTCGTTGGTGACATATTTGGAGCCATAATTTCTTCAGTAGGGGTTATTTTAAACTCCATAAATATTCGGAAGTTGTCTACTATTGTGGATAACATGCTGACAAATTTTACAGGGGCTATACTCCTGATGAATACTGAACTTGCTGCAGAAAGAGCAATGACTCTTCAAAATCGGCTTGCTTTAGACATTCTTTTAGCAAAGAACGGCAGAGTCTGCAAGATGCTAAACGAGCGTCATTGTTGCTCGTATATACCGGATAATAGTAAAAAGATTAGAGGTATGCTTACTAACCTAACTAGAGATAGTGCAGATTTGAAGGATTTGAAGGAACCTGGAGTGTGGGAGAAAGTGGGAAAAGGAATTGCCAGAGTAGGGAGCTGGTTTAGCAACATTTGGAATGGGGTTCTTGCAAAAATATTAGGTGGTCTATTAATTGTTCTGGCCTGTTTATTAGGTTTATGGGGAGCATGCAAAATTAATGACAAAATTAAAAGAAATTGGACAAAGAGAAATAAGAAGAATGAGGAAAATGAAAGGGAGAAAATGTTTAACGGAATTTGGAAAAGTTCACACAAAGGACAAGATGTTGAAATGCGCATTATGCACAAGGTGAAAAATTAAAAGTGAAAGGTCAAAAGGAAAGGTTTGTGTGATGACGAACGTCATCAGAGGAGGGACTGAGAGAGCGTAGTTTATATAATCTATATTAACATGCAATGTTTATGAATTAATGTGTGATAATGCTGTATAGAAACAGATGTAGTGAATTTTGCTTAAACCTGCACTTGAAATGTGACCACGGGGAGTGGCCGCCAAATGTATACGTGGACTAATAATGATGACTAAAATGTTTATAAATTAATATACTGAATAAAGTTTTATACTAATTATTAATTATTGTGTTATTGAATTTGTGCTGAAATCCTTGTAGGCCTTAAGTTAGCATGAGCCGAAGCTTAGCTGCTTGGCTCTCATATTAAATGTATTTTTCCTATCTTGCAGTGTGCTGACTCGCAAAATGACATGACCATTTTCTTCAAACTAGAAGCTGAAATGTAACCATAGTAGATCCATTCCCATGAGTTCCTCATTGCTTGTAGAAATTATTAAAACAAAATGCAACAGTGTAGATTAATGTAATGTACAAGGTCATTCAAACCGGTGAAGACAATGGGTCTACTGACCAAAAGATGTGAAAGAATTACAGAAAGATTAAATCATACCGGACGTGCTACCTCTGAAGACATCGAACATGAGGACCAATGAGAAGCTTGTAAAATAATATGGGGTGAAAAAATAATGACATAATCTGTTTTCTAATAGGATAAAGATAGTGGGGTATAGCAAAGGTCCAATAGAATTTTGGGGGAATGTACAACGAAAAAGGGATAAAAACCCATGACACAGGGAGCCATTTAGGTGGGTTAAGGAATGCTATTGATTTTATCCAGAAACTTTGTCACTCTGTTTGGTGACTTATTGGTTTGCTTAGAACCATCCTCGTCCTTAGTTTGCCCATTTACACTTTACCTCCTTATGAGGGAAGTGCCCCCATTTTGACCCGGAGCTGAGTTCTGACTTATGGCGATTTGACTGATGTCCTGAAGACGAAGACTGAACCTGTGTGCTGACCAAAACTTTGGAGGGTAATTATGACAATGCATTTGTGATTTGTCTGTTTTGCTTCTCCTTTCTAGGTACCAACTGCTTACTTTTGACAGAGACCATAGTTAGATGTTTTCCAAATTGCTGATCTAAATTGTTTTGCATGAAGCCCAACATGCCGATGCTAATCAGTGGTTAGGACAGGTGTTCACTAAACTGACGCAAATAGACAAACGACCGAATTTATGCTTTGTTGAACTGACGCGTTATTGACACTCTGCTAAATTGATTTATGTTTACGACGTGTTTTGTTTTGATGTTTGTGATTCTTGCCTTAACCCGTTAAATGCGGGCGTCGGCCACTGGCCGACGCCCACACTCCCTCCCTGGTGCGGGTCACGACCAGTGGCCGACACCAGGGAGGGGGTTAAAAATCCTCCGGTGCAATGCACCGGAGGATTTTTTATTTTTTTTGTTTTCACCGTAGGAGACGCGGAAGAGCTTCCGCGTCTCCATCCCACCCCCCTCCCGCCCCATTATGACGTCAGCGCGCCGCGAGGCGTGCTGACGTCACATTTTTTCCCCACCGGAGAAGGAGAGACGGAGGTAAGCGTTCTTTCCTTCTCCGGTGGGGAAAAAAAGGCCAAAACGGCCTCCCCAGATGCCAGGGAGGCATCGATGGAAAGGGGAGGCTCTCCCCTTTCCATCGATGCCTCCCTGGCACCGTTTCCTGGCCGTGGATCGCAGCGCGGCTGCGATCCACGGCCAGGAAACGGCACTAGGCACCAGGGATCTTCTTTGGGGGGGTCGGCCCCCTCGTAAAAGGGCCACCGCTCCCCCGGCAATATTTTAATTATTTATACTGTTTTGGGGGGCGATCGCGCCCCCCACAAAAAAAAGAAAGAAAAAAAAGAAAAAAAAAATGGCGGGGTCGGCCCTTGGAACACGGGCCGACCCCAGGGGAAAAAAAAAAAACGTAGTTTTGCCTGGGGAGGCCGATCGCCCCCCCAGGGTAAAAAAAAACAAAAAAAACAAATTGTTGGTGGTCAGCCCTTAGGGTGACCATCAATGGGGCCATTTTTTTTTTTACACATGTGTGCTTTGCCGAGGGCAAGCACACATGTATAAAAAGAAAAAGATTTGTGACATGAGTCTCATATATATGTGTATATATGTATACACATATATATATATCTATATAGATATATATATCTATATATATATATATATAGATAGATATATATATTTTTTTCAGGACAAGCATTGCAGCGTCCATGTGCTGCTTTTCTGACTTGTTGGTGTGTATCTGGGCTTCTAACAACGCCCACCTCACGCCCATCACTACCACTCCTTTGATGGCATTGGAAAATGATTTACCTTTGTCCCTCCTTGGGGAGGTTTTGCTACCGCCTTGGCCATCGCCCCTGGTACATGGCTAATTGCACTTTTGCTGTTACGTTTAACTGCGAGAACTGTGTAACTCTTCACATGATGCTCATGGTGGCCATGGCGCTGTGAATCTGCTCTCTTATGTGAAAGAGTTTAACTTTAAATTATCAATTTATGTGGCAAGAAAAGTTGGGTTAGGAGTTTATAACGCTAATAGCTCTAACTCGAGCAGATGCGAGACCCATTGCATTGTAAATGCTTGTTATTCTTGTGTGTGTTGTTTTATAATGGTGAACAATTTCACCGCACTCCACGAGGACCGTGATCAAGACTCCTTGGTGAGTTGAAACACGTTGGTGGTTATTGACTGCAATAAAATACACGTTTATTTGTACTTCATGGAGTGCGGTGAAATTTTTCGGCATTAGATAATTTCTAGATTGGTCTTCCCTGTCACTGGGCACCGGCAGTGAAGTGTGCCGCCCAGCAACCCTTCAACCACTTTGTTTCTAAACATATAAATATATATATATTATTATATATATATATATATATATATATATACACACAATATGCATGCATGCATGTCTTTTCTGTAGTGGCAGTTTTGCTGGATAGTACTGAGGGAATTAGAAGAGGAGGTAATGGGAGGCAGAGCACCAAAAATGACTGTTGCACAGGGTGTGTGGTAAGGTGAAGTAATACATTCTTTTTTTGTTTTTTTCAGTGTTTTCAGAGAATCTGCAGAATTGGAGAAGAAGCGAAGGTAAGGTGACGACATTTCCTGTTGTACACAGCAAACATACCAACAAGCAATTTTGTGACTATCTGCCTTCTACGTAGGATAGTAATTTAGAGGGACAGTTTAGCCAGTTGCAGAGATGGCGTCTCGTTGGATGACTGCTGATCAAGCCCTAGCTTGGGTTATGGAGGACAGTTCTGATGTAGGCTCAGAGACTGAGACAGCAGACACTGAGACAGCATCTGAGGGAGAGGACAATGGGGCAGATTCTGGGAGTGATTTTTCAGTCGGCGGAGTCCCATCTGACGACACCTCTTCCAGTGAGTCTGAAGGAGACAATGACGACATCCATGCTGTCCCTTCGCAAGCACATTCTGGGCAGCGGGACCACATTGGGTTAGCCGAACCCAGAGAGCACGTGCTTGCTGCCGCAAGCACAGAACGAGTGCTCTCTTGGCAGCCCCCCTGTTTGGTTCAGCCCCAAATTCCACCTTTTACTGGTGACGCTGGATGTAAAGTCGATACAGCTAACTTTTTGCCAGTCGACTACATCTATCTGTTTTTGGATGTTGACTTTCTTCAGAAAGTTGTGCAGCAAACAAATTTGCGTGCAGACCAATTTCTGAGGGAGCGCGGAGACACTCTAGGGCCCCGTTCTAGGGCACGCCAGTGGACTCCCACTTCGCTGGCGGAGTTGAAGATATTTTTGGGCCTTACCCTCAAAATGGGGTTAGTACAGAAACCCACCTTGCAGTCCTACTGGACGACTCGCACGGTTTGGGTAACTCCCATCTTCGCACCATACATGAGCAGAGATCGTTTTTTGCTACTGCAGCGCATGCTGCATTTCAATGACAATTCTGCTGCATTGCCCCGGGACCATCCAGATCATGACAGGTTGTTCAAAATTCGGCCTGTCGTGGAACATTTGTCTGCCAGGTTTCCAGAGATCTATACTCCTGGAAAGAATATAGCAGTCGATGAGTCCTTGATCCTGTACAAAGGACGGCTGCTTTTCAGACAGTACATTGCGAGCAAAAGAGCTCGCTATGGCATAAAGCTGTACATGCTGTGTGAGAGCTCTACTGGCTATGTGTACAGCCTGAGAGTGTATACAGGGAAGGATTCTACCCTAAACCCTGTAGGTTGCCCTCCCACGTTAGGGGTCACAGGTAAGATTGTATGGGAACTTGTCCATCCACTTCTTCACAAAGGTTATAACCTTTATGTGGACAATTTCTATACAGGAGTAGAGCTGTTCAGTGAGCTCTACAAAGCTGGCACTGTGGCCTGCGGTACAGTTCGTTGTAACCGCAAAGGATTCCCGCGGGAGCTTGTTTGCAAGAAGCTCCAGAAATCACAGAGTACTGCATTGCGTTCTAACGAACTGCTCGCAGTCAAGTTCCTAGATAGACGTGATGTATACGTGCTCACTACAATTCATGATGAGAGCACTTCTCCCATCACGGTTTGGGGTCAGATGGCCGAAGTCCACAAGCCCATCTGTATACTTGATTACAATAAGTACATGGGTGGAGTGGACAAGAACGACCAGGTTCTTCAACCATACAATGCGTGTCGTAAAACTCGCACTTGGTACAAGAAACTGTTTACCCACCTGATTCAGATGGCAACATATAATGCGTATGTTGTTTACCGTCAGACAACAACAGGAAGACTCATGACTTTCCTTGACTTCCAGTTGTCTGTAATTGAAAGCCTCACTGCTGTTACTGAAGAAGCAGCAGCCTCCACCTCATATGTTCTGGAGGATGTGGCAAGGCTGCAGGAGCGACACTTTGCTGATCGCATACCTAAAACACCCAAAAAGGATCGCCCATGTCGTCGCTGTAAAGTGTGCTCAAAGCATGGAAAGCGGCAGGAGAGTCGGTATTACTGCCCCCAGTGTCCATCACAACCAGGCCTCTGTATCCCTACTTGCTTTACGTTGTATCATACTAAAGCAAAGTTCTGGGAAATCGACTGAGGTTGAGCTGCTGTTGGGTAATCCTTTCAGTGGCAGTGCATGGATACCGAACGTCCATGGGCCACTGCTTCGTTAGGCAAGGAGCCACAGAATTTTACTTCATCATGGACTTCCTTTTGGCGTGGTCGGTGTTCTGTTCAATTAACATGCATTTTCTTCCCTCTACTGCATATACTAGTAGACAGAACATATGCCACATTGCCACGGAGTACCCTTTCTTCACCTGCATGTCTTCCTTACTTTCAACGGTAGATATGCTCTCTCAGTTCGAGAAATCACTTTGTAGGGCATACTTGGAAGCCCCCAACTTGCTTCCACAAACTACTATAGGTTCACTTGGCTATTATACAGGATTAGCCAGGACTCTGATGAGAACAGAGACATGGATGGGTAAGGAAAGCTTATGGTAGGAGTGCCTTCACAGGGTTATTGCACAGGTAGAAGGCAGATAGTAAAGGTAGTACAGATGTACATCATCTACACCTATGGATTCAAGCCCATTGGTGCCATCCCAGCACTAAAGGAGAATGACTTGTATAGGTCAGTGTTTGACCTGCTTTTCATGTTCATCCTCCATCAGAACTTAGTAGATGTTCAGTTTGCTGTATAAGTGCATTATAGTCACATCACTGCACATAATGTTGGCTGGGACATATGCTACGTTCTCATGGACTCCCCTATGTACCAAACACTACCCTTTTCCATAGCCTATGACCTTCTCTTTAGGGAACATCATGAGAAATCCCCAGCATGTCTCCCTTAGTTTCAAAGGTAGATATGCTCACTCAGTTCGAGGAATCGCTTTGTACGGCATACTCGGACACCCCCAACTTGCATCCACAAACTGGAAGGAGTTGGATTTAGCACAGAGATTGCGCTAAAGGCGCATGAAAAACATGTCTTCCTGAGCCTCAGGTGGCTGTCACAGGAGTCATTAGTAAAGGTTTGTTACGCATGCATTTGGTAATGTTAAGGAAGAAGGAGGCAGGTAGCCTATGACCTTCTCTTTAGGTAACAGCATGAGAAATCCCCAGCATGTCTCCCTTAGTTTCAAAGGTAGATATGCTCACTCAGTTCGAGGAATCGCTTTGTACGGCATACTCGGACACCCCCAACTTGCATCCACAAACTGGAAGGAGTTGGATTTAGCACAGAGAGTGCGCTAAAGGCGCATGAAAAACATGTCTTCCTGAGCCTCAGGTGGCTGTCACAGGAGTCATTAGTAAAGGTTTGTTACGCATGCATTTGGTAATGTTAAGGAAGAAGGAGGCAGTTACTTGACAGGTGGTAAAATGTAGTCAAACTTAATCCGTTCTGTGGCGTGTGAATGTGATGGGCCCTTGTCTGGCAGCGGTAAGTTAATGTGAGTGGAGTGATTGATTGGATTGGGCCCGTGGCTGGCGATATGAAAGGGTTGTTTGTTGTGCGTGAATGGCGTGTGAATGGACCATAAAGAGGTTGGTGCCTGGACGCGGCTTTATGGCCCACCTTCAGAAGGCTTGGTTTCAACATTCAGATACTTTGATAAGTAATCATGCTTTAAAACCATAATTTCTGGAGGTGCTAAAACCAACCAGTGTGAGTGGTGGGTTAACTTTAACAAACTAGTACCAGGGGAGACCAAGGGTGCAGGACTTGCATGGCTTTCACCAGTTTTCCTTCACCCAGAATCCCCTTGAAATTACATTATGTGCTTAAAAAACACATTTTCCTTGCATTCCAATGAGCAGACGTCCAGGGATCTGCAGGGATCCTCAAAATTCCTACCACCCAGTGTTTCCCCACTTGTCCTGATAAAAACACAACCCCGCTTGTGTGCCTGCGCCTAGTGCCTGCTTCAGGAATGAATCACTCCAGGGTTAACAGTAGACCTCAAGCAAGGACTACCATTGACCCTTGTGTGATCAATTCCTGTCGCGGGCGCTAGGCCTACCCACACAAGTGAGGTATTGTTTTTATCGGGAGACTTGGGGGGACGCTGGGTGGAAGGAAATTTGAGGCTCCTCTCAGATTCCAGAACTTTCTGTCATCGAAATGTGAGGAAAACTTGTTTTTTTAGCTACTTTTTGAGGTTTGCAAAGGATTCTGGGTAACAGAACCTGGTCAGAGCCCCGCGAGTCACCCCATCTTGGATTCCCCTAGGTCTCTAGTTTTCAAAAATGTACAGGTTTGGTAGGTTTCCCTAGGTGCCGGCTGAGCTAGAGGCCAAAATCTACAGGTAGGCACTTTGCAAAAAACAGCTCTGTTTTCTGTGATGTGTCCACGTTGTGTTTTGGGGCATTTCCTGTCGCGGGCGCTAGGCCTACCCACACAAGTGAGGTATCATTTTTATCGGGAGACTTGGGGGGACGCTGGGTGGAAGGAAATTTGAGGCTCCTCTCAGATTCCAGAACTTTCTGTCATCGAAATGTGAGGAAAACTTGTTTTTTTAGCCACTTTTTGAGGTTTGCAAAGGATTCTGGGTAACAGAACCTGGTCAGAGCCCCGCGAGTCACCCCATCTTGGATTCCCCTAGGTCTCTAGTTTTCAAAAATGTACAGGTTTGGTAGGTTTCCCTAGGTGCCGGCTGAGCTAGAGGCCAAAATCTACAGGTAGGCACTTTGCAAAAAACAGCTCTGTTTTCTGTGATGTGTCCACGTTGTGTTTTGGGGCATTTCCTGTCGCGGGCGCTAGGCCTACCCACACAAGTGAGGTATCATTTTTATCGGAAGACTTGGGGGGACGCTGGGTGGAAGGAAATTTGAGGCTCCTCTCAGATTCCAGAACTTTCTGTCACCGAAATGTGAGGAAAACTTGTTTTTTTAGCCACTTTTTGAGGTTTGCAAAGGATTCTGGGTAACAGAACCTGGTCAGAGGCCCGCGAGTCACCCCATCTTGGATTCCCCTAGGTCTCTAGTTTTCAAAAATGTACAGGTTTGGTATGTTTCCCTATGTGCCGGCTGAGCTAGAGGCCATAATCTACAGGTAGGCACTTTGCAAAAAACAGCTCTGTTTTCTGTGATGTGTCCACGTTGTGTTTTGGGGCATTTCCTGTCGCGGGCGCTAGGCCTACCCACACAAGTGAGGTATCATTTTTATCGGGAGACTTGGGGGGACGCTGGGTGGAAGGAAATATGAGGCTCCTCTCAGATTCCAGAACTTTCTGTCACCGAAATGTGAGGAAAACTTGTTTTTTTAGCCACTTTTTGAGGTTTGCAAAGGATTCTGGGTAACAGAACCTGGTCAGAGCCCCGCGAGTCACCCCATCTTGGATTCCCCTAGGTCTCTAGTTTTCAGAAATGTACAGGTTTGGTAGGTTTCCCTAGGTGCCGGCTGAGCTAGAGGCCAAAATCTACAGGTAGGCACTTTGCAAAAAACAGCTCTGTTTTCTGTGATGTGTCCACGTTGTGTTTTGGGGCAATTCCTGTTGCGGGCGCTAGGCCTACCCACACAAGTGAGGTATCATTTTTATCGGGAGACTTGGGGGGACGCTGGGTGGAAGGAAATTTGAGGCTCCTCTCAGATTCCAGAACTTTCTGTCATCGAAATGTGAGGAAAACTTGTTTTTTTAGCCACTTTTTGAGGTTTGCAAAGGATTCTGGGTAACAGAACCTGGTCAGAGCCCCGCGAGTCACCCCATCTTGGATTCCCCTAGGTCTCTAGTTTTCAAAAATGTACAGGTTTGGTAGGTTTCCCTAGGTGCCGGCTGAGCTAGAGGCCAAAATCTACATGTAGGCACTTTGCAAAAAACAGCTCTGTTTTCTGTGATGTGTCCACGTTGTGTTTTGGGGCATTTCCTGTCGCGGGCGCTAGGCCTACCCACACAAGTGAGGTATCATTTTTATCGGGAGACTTGGGGGGACGCTGGGTGGAAGGAAATTTGAGGCTCCTCTCAGATTCCAGAACTTTCTGTCATCGAAATGTGAGGAAAACTTGTTTTTTTAGCCACTTTTTGAGGTTTGCAAAGGATTCTGGGTAACAGAACCTGGTCAGAGCCCCGCGAGTCACCCCATCTTGGATTCCCCTAGGTCTCTAGTTTTCAAAAATGTACAGGTTTGGTAGGTTTCCCTATGTGCCGGCTGAGCTAGAGGCCATAATCTACAGGTAGGCACTTTGCAAAAAACAGCTCTGTATTCTGTGATGTGTCCACGTTGTGTTTTGGGGCATTTCCTGTCGCGGGCGCTAGGCCTACCCACACAAGTGAGGTATCATTTTTATCGGGAGACTTGGGGGGACGCTGGGTGGAAGGAAATTTGTGGCTCCTCTCAGATTCCAGAACTTTCTGTCACCGAAATGTGAGGAAAACTTGTTTTTTTAGCCACTTTTTGAGGTTTGCAAAGGATTCTGGGTAACAGAACCTGGTCAGAGCCCCGCGAGTCACCCCATCTTGGATTCCCCTAGGTCTCTAGTTTTCAAAAATGTACAGGTTTGGTAGGTTTCCCTAGGTGCCGGCTGAGCTAGAGGCCAAAATCTACATGTAGGCACTTTGCAAAAAACAGCTCTGTTTTCTGTGATGTGTCCACGTTGTGTTTTGGGGCATTTCCTGTCGCGGGCGCTAGGCCTACCCACACAAGTGAGGTATCATTTTTATCGGGAGACTTGGGGGGACGCTGGGTGGAAGGAAATTTGAGGCTCCTCTCAGATTCCAGAACTTTCTGTCACCGAAATGTGAGGAAAACTTGTTTTTTTAGCCACTTTTTGAGGTTTGCAAAGGATTCTGGGTAACAGAACCTGGTCAGAGCCACGCGAGTCACCCCATCTTGGATTCCCCTAGGTCTCTAGTTTTCAAAAATGTACAGGTTTGGTAGGTTTCCCTAGGTGCCGGCTGAGCTAGAGGCCAAAATCTACAGGTAGGCACTTTGCAAAAAACAGCTCTGTTTTCTGTGATGTGTCCACGTTGTGTTTTGGGGCATTTCCTGTCGCGGGCGCTAGGCCTACCCACACAAGTGAGGTATCATTTTTATCGGAAGACTTGGGGGGACGCTGGGTGGAAAGAAATTTGAGGCTCCTCTCAGATTCCAGAACTTTCTGTCACCGAAATGTGAGGAAAACTTGTTTTTTTAGCCACTTTTTGAGGTTTGCAAAGGATTCTGGGTAACAGAACCTGGTCAGAGCCCCGCGAGTCACCCCATCTTGGATTCCCCTAGGTCTCTAGTTTTCAAAAATGTACAGGTTTGGTATGTTTCCCTATGTGCCGGCTGAGCTAGAGGCCATAATCTACAGGTAGGCACTTTGCAAAAAACAGCTCTGTTTTCTGTGATGTGTCCACGTTGTGTTTTGGGGCATTTCCTGTCGCGGGCGCTAGGCCTACCCACACAAGTGAGGTATCATTTTTATCGGGAGACTTGGGGGGACGCTGGGTGGAAGGAAATATGAGGCTCCTCTCAGATTCCAGAACTTTCTGTCACCGAAATGTGAGGAAAACTTGTTTTTTTAGCCACTTTTTGAGGTTTGCAAAGGATTCTGGGTAACAGAACCTGGTCAGAGCCCCGCGAGTCACCCCATCTTGGATTCCCCTAGGTCTCTAGTTTTCAGAAATGTACAGGTTTGGTAGGTTTCCCTAGGTGCCGGCTGAGCTAGAGGCCAAAATCTACAGGTAGGCACTTTGCAAAAAACAGCTCTGTTTTCTGTGATGTGTCCACGTTGTGTTTTGGGGCAATTCCTGTTGCGGGCGCTAGGCCTACCCACACAAGTGAGGTATCATTTTTATCGGGAGACTTGGGGGGACGCTGGGTGGAAGGAAATTTGAGGCTCCTCTCAGATTCCAGAACTTTCTGTCATCGAAATGTGAGGAAAACTTGTTTTTTTAGCCACTTTTTGAGGTTTGCAAAGGATTCTGGGTAACAGAACCTGGTCAGAGCCCCGCGAGTCACCCCATCTTGGATTCCCCTAGGTCTCTAGTTTTCAAAAATGTACAGGTTTGGTAGGTTTCCCTAGGTGCCGGCTGAGCTAGAGGCCAAAATCTACATGTAGGCACTTTGCAAAAAACAGCTCTGTTTTCTGTGATGTGTCCACGTTGTGTTTTGGGGCATTTCCTGTCGCGGGCGCTAGGCCTACCCACACAAGTGAGGTATCATTTTTATCGGGAGACTTGGGGGGACGCTGGGTGGAAGGAAATTTGAGGCTCCTCTCAGATTCCAGAACTTTCTGTCATCGAAATGTGAGGAAAACTTGTTTTTTTAGCCACTTTTTGAGGTTTGCAAAGGATTCTGGGTAACAGAACCTGGTCAGAGCCCCGCGAGTCACCCCATCTTGGATTCCCCTAGGTCTCTAGTTTTCAAAAATGTACAGGTTTGGTAGGTTTCCCTATGTGCCGGCTGAGCTAGAGGCCATAATCTACAGGTAGGCACTTTGCAAAAAACAGCTCTGTATTTTGTCAAAAAATGGGATGTGTCCACGTTGTGTTTTGGGGCATTTCCTGTCGCGGGCGCTAGGCCTACCCACACAAGTGAGGTATCATTTTTATCGGGAGACTTGGGGGAACATAGAATAGCAAAACAAGTGTTATTGCCCCTTATCTTTCTCTACATTTTTTCCTTCCAAATATAAGAGAGTGTGTAAAAAAGACGTCTATTTGAGAAATGCCCTGCAATTCACATGCTAGTATGGGCACCTCGGAATTCAGAGATGTGCAAATAACCACTGCTCCTCAAAACCTTATCTTGATCCCATTTTGGAAATGCAAAGGTTTTCTTGATACCTCTTTTTCACTCTTGATATTTCAGCAAATGAATTGCTGTATACCCAGTATAGAATGAAAACCAACTGCAGGGTGCACCTCCTTTATTGGCTCTGGGTACCTAGGGTTCTTGATGAACCTATAAGCTCTTTATATCCCCGCAACCAGAAGAGTCCAGCAGACAAAACGGTATATTGCTTTCAGAAATCTGACATCGCAGGAAAAAGTTACAGAGTAAAACATAAAGAAAAATGGCTGTTGTTTTCAGCTCAATTTCAATATTTTTTTATTTCAGCTGTTATTTTCTGTAGGAAAACCTTGTAGGATCTACACAAATGACCCCTTGCTGAATTCAGAATTTTGTCTAGTTTTCCGAAATGTTTAGCTTTCCGGGATCCATCATTGGTTTCACACCCATTCCTGTCACTAACTGGAAGGAGGTTGAAAGCACCAAAAATAGTAAAAATGGGGTATGTCCCAGTAAAATGCCAAATTTGTGTTGGAAAATGTGGTTTTCCGATTCAAGTCTGCCCGTTCCTGAAAGGTGGGAAGATAGTGATTTCAGCACCAGAAACCCTTTGTTGATGGCATTTTCAGGGAAAAAACCACAAGCCTTCTTCGGCTGCCCTTTTTTCCCATTTTTTGGGAAAAAACGAAATTTTCACTGTATTTTGGCTATTTTCTTGGTCTCCTCTAGGGGAAACCACAAACTCTGGGTACCATTAGAATCCCTAGGATGTTGGAAAAAAAGGACGCAAATTTGGCGTGGTTAGCTTATGTGGACAAAAAGTTATGAAGCCCTAAGCGCGAACTACCCCAAATAGCCAAAAAAGGGCTCAGCACTGGGGGGGAAAAGGCCCAGCAGCTAAGAGGTTAATGAAATCTTATCAAAGTTGCCATATCGTGACTATGCTATTATGTTTCTTGGTCTTGAGATTAACGCTTCTGCTTTTAGAGTTGTAAACAATAGGGAATAAAACTCATAACATTCTTCTAAACTGGTGTGGTTATTCATGACTGCAAGGTCATAGTAGTAGCTTTGAAGTGATTAATGACTTTGACTAAAGTGAAATGCATTGTTGTAATAAATATTGATGACATTATTGATGTATTGATTGAAATATTGATTAGCTATCTCGTCCTAAGGTGTCTCTCAACTGGGTCAAAAGATTCATTGGCCTAAAATGAGTCCTGATGTGTAATAAATTATCATAAAGGGACGCGTTAGCAGTTGTTTCCGAGTGCCAGAACTCCTGAATGTTTTCTTTGGCGAGGTGGCCCGTGTCTCTCTTTCAGGCCTCACATGCAATACCAAATCCTGTTTGCCTTCTCTCCTTGGTTAAAAAACACGTTTACAGCCTGCCCTCCAGAAAAATAACAAAAGCACTGCCCCTTGACAGCTTCTTCGAAAATGATGCAATTGGGACTGTAGTGAGTTTGTCTAGAGCTTTTCTACGACCTATAATTCTTCTTGCGGGTGAACGCGACAGAGTGTTGTCTTTCGGGGTGTCTGTCTCCCAGTTCACCTCAACTCTTTTTCCTTTCTCCGAAGGGCAAGCTCTTGCGGTGTCATAGCAGATGTGGATATCAACATTACAGGAAACATGTTCTAGTGAGAGTCCAGAAATACCACCAACTGATCCGCGCCGCCAAAAGAAATTTCTTCACAGAAAGACTGGACAAAAACAGCCACAACAGCAGAGAACTCTTCAACATTGTCAAAGAGCTCTCCATCCCTAACGCCAACGCCATCACGCCCTCACAAGACCTCTGCAACTCCCTCGCCACCTTCTTCCATCGTAAGATCACCGACCTACACGACAGCTTTGGACACCAGACCCAGCCAACCACCACAGAACCTACAACCCCAGCCATCACCCTCAATGCCTGGACTCACATCAACACGGAAGAGACCAAAGCCACCATGAACTCCATCCACTCCGGTGCCCCCTCGCACCCCTGCCCACACTTCATCTTCAACAAAGCCGACGACATAATCGCCCCGCACCTCCAGACCATCATCAACAGCTCGTTTTCATCTGCTACCTTCCCTGAGAGCTGGAAACATGCTGAAGTCAATGCCCTACTGAAAAAACCTACGGCGGACCCAAGCGACCTGAAGAACTTCCGCCCCATCTCGCTCCTCCCATTCCCCGCCAAAGTCATAGAGAAAACCGTCAACAAGCAACTTACCAACTTCCTTGAAGACAACAGCCTACTCGACCCCTCTCAGTCCGGATTCCGAGCCAATCACAGCACAGAAACCGCCCTCATCTCAGTCACAGACGACATCAGAACCCTGATGGACAACGGAGAAACATTCGCCCTCATCCTCCTCGACCTCTCGGCTGCCTTCGACACCATCTGCCACCGAACCCTAATATCCCGCCTGCTCCACCGGGATCCAAGGACAGGCCCTGGACTGGATCACCTCCTTCCTCTCCAACCGCTCCCAAAGAGTCTACCTCCCACCTTTTCGCTCAGACCCCACCGAGATCATCTGCGGCGTCCCACAAGGCTCCTCGCTCAGCCCGACACTCTTCAATGTCTACATGAGCCCCCTCGCCGACATCGTATGCAAACACAGCATCATCATCACCTCCTACGCCGACGACACTCAACTGATACTTTCCCTCACCAAGGACCTCACCAGCGCCAAGACCAACCTGCAAGATGGAATGAAAGACGTCGCAGATTGGATGAAACTCAGCCGTCTGAAACTGAACTCAGACAAAACAGAAGTCCTCATCCTCGGAAACACCCCGACCGCCTGGGACGACTCCTGGTGGCCCACGGCCCTTGGCACCGCACCGACCCCCTCAGACCACGTACTCAACCTCGGTTTCATCGTGGACCCACTTCTCACCATGACCAAACAAGTCAACGCCGTATCATCCTCCTGCTTCCTCACCCTCCGCATGCTCCGAAAGATCTTCCGTTGGATCCCCGCCGACACCAGAAAGACCGTGACCCACGCCCTCGTCACGAGCCGTCTGGACTACGGCAACACACTATACGCAGGAACCACCGCTAAACTCCAGAAACGTCTGCCACAAATTCAAAACGCCTCCGCCCGCCTCATCCTCAACATACCCCGCAACAGCCACATCTCCGCCCACCTGAGACACCTGCACTGGCTTCCCGTCAACAAAAGGATCACCTTCCGACTCCTCACCCACGCACACAAAGCCCTCCACAACAAGGGATCCGAACTCCTCAACCGCCGCCTCAGCTTCTACACTCCCACCCGTCCTCTTCGCTCCGCCAACCTCGCTCTCGCCGCCGTCCCTCGCATCCGCCGCACCACGGCTGGTGGGAGGTCCTTCTCCTACCTGCCGGCCAAGACATGGAACTCCCTCCCCACCATCCTCAGGACCACCCAGGACCACTCCGCTTTCCAGAGACTACTCAAGACCTGGCTCTTCGAGCAGCAGTAACCCCTTCCCCCTAGCGCCTTGAGACCCGCACGGGTGAGTAGCGCGCTTTATAAATATTTATGATTTGATTTGACTCTCCTGGAGTGAGCGTTGTTTGACGTCCACCGCTACATTGGCCTCCCTTCATTAAAAGCCACTTGGCTGTACATCGTCACGTGGGACAAGGTGCCATATTATGGGTCGACATCCTCAAAGGTAGCTACATAGAAGGTCACATATCCACATGCACTTGAGAATGAGCTGACACTATTCGGTGCTCACAGCAGATGGCTCTTGCACTGTAAGTGATACTGGCACAAATATCAGCAGATCGTGAGACTCCAAGAAAATCACCCTCACAGAGTACGATGCTGACCTTAGACCATAGGCACAGGTCTCAGTACATCAGGGTTCTTGGAACTCACCATTTTCAAACATACTGTGCGTCAGTGTCATCCTCTATATGCTGAAATTCATTCATTAAAATTGTACGTACATTTTCAAAATTGGAAAAAAATAGTAAGACCTGCAATCGAGATTGAATATTTGCAAGGATGATATTATAGACCCCCGGTGAGATCATCTGTAATTGCCAAATTCGCAAGGCATTCTTGGATAATGCCACTGATACATCAGCGTTCGTAAAAGCGAGACCTGGTGGTTCACTGTTTAGCTGCCATAGCATTGGAACTGTGTGCCCTGCTTTGATCTTTGTCTTTTCGCTCCACCTCTGTGTTATTGCAGGTGAACACATTCCAGGCTGTACTCATCTCCGATAGCATACTGTTCTTCATTTTGCTGAACTATGACGTCATCGAGTGGACGACTTGCAATGCAGAAGGCAGGAGTGAATCTACGGGAATGAGAGGCACACAGGCACAGGTAAACACATTTGTCCAACACATGAATAATTTTTACATTTAATAAAAAATGTGGAAGTGACTTATTTTTCATCAGCCTTTTAAGAAGGTGAATCTGGACGATGATCCTATTAGACCATTATTCATAAAGTGTCATTGGTGTTTTGAGAGTCACAAATTGGGCAAAGTGAAACTGCATGCCTGCACAGACGACCAACGTCATGAAACTGAGAAGATCGGGGAAGTTTTCTGACTTTGCCTATAGCCTATTTTTTTCTTGAGTCGATCTGATCTCTGCAGCTGTATGTCCTGTCCAATGAGCCCGTAATATTACGCTCAATGAATGTTGCTTCGCCGCTGTCACCCCTGGATGAAGTAGCTCTAAGCAGAAGTGTGGAAGCAGAGAAACACAACAAACATTGCTTAGTAGCCTCCTACCTCTCATTCCTTGCTGCTTTGAAAGACCCACCCCATCTGGCTTCAAGCATCAGAGATCAAGACAGATGACCAGTAAATGCATATTACCGCCCGTGATGTCAGCAGGAATGCACCAGTATTGTCCAGAACACTTTTCACATCCTTGTTCCTTTGCAAAGTTTTTTTCTCTTTTAAATATAATTTCATTGTCCTTTGTATCTTCATTTTCCTTTGGACCTTCGTTTGTTTAATGTTTGTTTCATGTTAAAGTTACGACATCACAGCCCATTCCAAAATGGATGCCTGCAATGTAAACACTTTCTTAAGTCTCCTTATGCCCTACTTAGCCAATTCCCTTTCTCGCCCCCCCGCACCGCAGAAGCTTGACGAATCACAGCAAGACTTTCCAGACAGCAGCTAAGGTGATTGGCAAATGAGTCTTGAAGTTCGTGAAGATATCCTCCTTTCCTATGGAAACGAGGTCCTAACTATAACTACCTACAGGTGATTGCCAGTCGGTAATATATATATCTTTTCTACTGGTAGTTGCCAGTAGGTAGTTGTAGTTAGGATCATGTTTCCATAGAAAAATCTTTTTTTGACTTGCATATATCTTTGGCACCGTTTGACTAATCTTCGCAAAACTTTCTAAAAAAGTGTGCTGGTGATTCCTTATGTACGGAAAGTTTCAGAGTGATCCACCAAGCAGGGGCCGTAAAAAAGGCAGAGTCAAAAAATGTGCCTTTCCCATGTTAATTCCCATAAGAGTTTTAAACACAACTACAGCCTGAACTGCAGGACGGAATTACACCAAATTTGGCAGAAAGGTAGCTTTTGGCCCAAAGTTTAAGAGAAATTAAAGGACATCCAAATTTGTATATCTAGGGCCACAATCCTTCCCAACAACGTTGTGAACAGTCTCCCGTGTTTGTTTTAATGAAGCCTCTGGTGGGCCAGGTCCTGGGGGCATGTAAAAAATAAAGGAGGAGGGCAGACAGGGCCCCTCTCCTGGGCTTATTTATGCTCCGTGGGACTACCACATTCCTGGGACTTTGATTCGATAGTATGCGGAGGGCCACGCAGACACTCCACGCCACAGGGACCACCATCTCCCCGGGCCTAGTCATTTAAATGGAGGAGGGTGCATGCCCCCGCCCTGCTGCCTCAGGGACCCCCACCTCCCTGGGGGTGAATTGAAATAATGGGGTCTGTCACTGACTCCCGGGGACCACCACCACCCGGTGCAAAATCAAACATTGAAGGGGAGCCACATGCCCCCCCTCAAGGAGCCAAACATGGTCCTGGGGATCACCACCCCCGAAGGCTGGCTCCTGCTGTGTCCCGGGGTTCCCACCCCGGGATAGCTATTTTCTCTGACTTGCTGGGAACTTTGACAGCTCCTGCCAAGTCATAGCAAACACTCCATTCCCAGCAAGCAACGGTAGACATGTTCATGCCTCAATAATATGTATCCACAACACCATACTGTTGCGCAATGCTGAAGTGTGTAATGTTGAAGCATGAAACATTTATCAGAACAAACCCTCG
Source organism: Pleurodeles waltl (assembly GCF_031143425.1). Taxonomy (NCBI): domain Eukaryota; kingdom Metazoa; phylum Chordata; class Amphibia; order Caudata; family Salamandridae; genus Pleurodeles; species Pleurodeles waltl. Next base: position 614,378,906 of record NC_090439.1, read on the forward strand.
GATATAAGTAGCACCCACCAATTGGTGATGGACTTCCTACATGACAATGGACACCTACACAAAAAAGTCTCAACAATCACAAAGAGTAATATGTCCACAAAGGTGTGTGCCATAAGGTACCCAAAATATTGAAAGTAATAACTGAAACAGTATCCCCAATTTTAACCGAACAAACCCATTCCAATATAGCAATATCACTACAACCTGTTACAGGTGGTTTTACACAGAATGAAACACAAGATTCTCTGGTGAACAGCAAACATCTCCAAGATGTACGGAAGTCACATGTCCCCTTTGTCTGTGCAACATGTCAGTACCATATGATCATAATCAAATGTAAAGTTTCAGGTCATCTGTGTAATGCATATGTGCATATCATTGACACATCATTTCAAAATTTTACACTCACACATTTTCCACTCACTGAAACACATATAGGGGGTCATTTTGACCCCCGCCGGCGGCGGATGCCGCCGGCCTGGCGGGAACCGCCAGAAGACCGTACCGCGGTCAAAAGACCGCGGCGGTCATTCTGAGTTTCCCGCTGGGCTGGCGGGCGACCGCCAGAAGGCCGCCCGCCCGCCCAGCGGGAAACCCCCTTCCACGAGGATGCCAGCTCCGAATGGAGCCGGCGGAGTGGAAAGGGTGCGACGGGTGCAGTTGCACCCGTCGCGATTTTCAGTGTCTGCTATGCAGACACTGAAAATCTTTGTGGGGCCCTGTTAGGGGCCCCCAGGGGCCCCACGACACCCGTTCCCGCCAGCAAGGTTCTGGCGGTCAAAACCGCCAGAACCAGGCTGGCGGGAAGGGGGTCGGAATTCCCATGGCGGCGCTGCCTGCAGCGCCGCCATGGAGGATTCCTCAGGCCAGGGGGAAACCGGCGGGAAACCGCCGGTTTCCCTTTTCTGACCACGGCTTTACCGCCGCGGTCAGAATTGGCCTGGATGCACCGCCAGCCTGTTGGCGCCAGGGTCGGAATGACCCCCATCATTTTGGTGTAAGTGTACAGTAATGATATGGATGCTTGCACCAAAACCATCATGTCCATCAATGATGTACAACACTAATATATGCATTTTAAAAAAGCAACTGAAACAGACGACCTGTGTATGCTACTGTCACAAATAAGAGTAAGTGCATGGCTCACACATACGCACAAATAACATCTTCAGCAAACTATCAGTACCAATAAAATAATAAGGCCAGGACAAAGGAACGCACAAATGCAATATATTGTTGAATGTTGTGTTTCCTAACTCTATATAAAAAGAAAAAGTCAACATACTTACATGAGAAATGACTTTCCCCATGAGGGCCACAGTGGTTTCGAGGCCCATCACTTCTCTCTGAAAGGCACTGCCAGAATAAACCTCCTCTGGAAGGGGCATCTGTGGGCAGAGAGCAGACACCTCAATAATCTCCCCAGGGGGTTGGTCCTTGGGTTTGGGAGGGGTGGGTTTGGGTTGCAGGGCTGGATAGGGATTTGGCAGGGGTCAGAGTCAGGGAAAAAAGCACACTTTCCACAGAGAAATAGTAGGGTGTTCAGGAGGGAGTTGGGTTTGGGAGGTCAAGGGAGTGGCTATGTCTGTTGTGCATGTGCATGTTGAAGGTGGGGGTGCATGATGGTCTGGTGTATGTGCTGCATCTTCAGGTATGTGTTTTTTACTGATTGTTTGTGTCACGCCACGGCCGCCGCGGCTCCTACGGCCGCCGCGGCTCGGGTCGCCGCGGCATTCCCTTCATGCCGCGGTCTGTGTGCGAGCCTCGGGAGAGGCCGCGGCTGGCACACAGGCCGCGGGAGAAGCCGCGGCTTGCGCGCAAGCCGCGGGGAGTTCAGGGGGCCTGGTCAGGAGTCGCGGCACTCGCCGCGCCCCTTTCTTTAAGTTCTGCCGCAAAGGCAGACACGGCAGGGCTTGAGACCCCGAGTGGGTTTCAGGCCTGACCGCGCATAGCGCATTTAGTGCGCTTTACATCAAGTCTTCCTGTACCAATGAATTAATCATCTGCTCACCACTTACCAATGTCTCCAGGCAAAAGCCGAACCCTTGCACATGGTGGGGTTTTTATGCCTGCCTTTTCCTTTCCCAGCATGCTGCCCACTTCCTCTCTTCCCAGCATGCATTGTTTTTCTTTGTTTGGACTCATGTACCTGATTCACTATTATACTCTTTTCCCCAATCCAAGATGGTGGTGTTTCTACTTCCTGTTTCCTACTTCCTGCCTAGAGGTATATAAGGGGAATTCAGCTGCTTGTTCATTGCGTTGCAACACTCCTTGGTGGTAGTCACGCTCTGACTGGTTTCTTCCTGCGAATCCAGTATTTTCCTGACCTGTCTTCGTTTCCAGTCTTCCTGTACTCCGGATCTTCAACTCTAACGCCTTGGTGTCCTCCTTTTGTTTCAGGGAGTTCCCGTTGGAGGTTTTTTACCCTACTGGGGTTTTTCCTCTGGGACTCCTTCTGGAGGGCACGGACTGTAGTGGCTTGCTATTGTCAAACAGCACCGTGGCTACCGGAAGGGGTCGCCCCTACCTCGGCCAGAGCAGAACCTGCCGGAACCGGGGTCTTTCCCCAACTCCTCTCAACTTCGACGGTAAGCCCATTGAAAACCGTGACAGTTTGGTGGGTGAGTGCGGCTCTTTGGTCTGTTTGGTGGGTGAGTGTGGGCATTTGGGTCAAGTATGTGTGTGTGAGGATGTGTCTGCTGTGGTGTGTGTTACTGTGGTGTCTGTGGGTGTGCTGGTTCATGCATGTGTGATGACTGGTGATATGTCTGTGGTGAGTGTGTGTGTTGGGGTTGTGGTGAGTGTGATGACTGGACGTGTGCTGGTGGTGTCTGTGTATGTGGCTGTAGTTGTGGGTATCGTCTGTGGGGGTGTGTGTGGTTGTGTAGTGGTGGGTACACTGACGGGGGTGGGACTGTGCTAGTGGTGGTGCTAGTGGTTTGTGTGGTGTCTGCAGGTGTGTGTCTGTGCTTATGTTTCTTACTGTGTTTGTATTGGGATGGGCTGCTTGTGGGTGGGTGCATATGTTTGTGTGTGCTTTGGACAGGACTGGGTTGAGGGAGTTGGGATGGGGAAGTGGTGTGAGTCTGGGCATGAGGTTGGGGTTGGTGGGAGGCTACAGCCAATGAGGAGGCCAAACCCTGGAATGACCACTGTACTCCAGAGAGGGCACTGTGGATCCCATCCAGGTAAGCCAGCACCTGGGTGTTCTGACCCACCAACCCCTGGATGGCATTTAGTAGTGCAGCCTGTCCTACAGCGATCCTTCTTAATAGATCCACAACCTTCTCAGTGAGCACAGCCAGGGACACCGGGGCAGGGGTGGCTGCAGCAAAGGTGATGCTGCCTTTTTTGGGGGGTGGCTACGGCCAACTGGGGTGGTGAGCAAGAGGGAGAGTGAAGCTGGGAATGTGGGGAGCAGACCAAGAAGCAGGTGTAACAGTCTCCGCAGGGTCTACCCCCACTAGGGACTGGTCTTCATGCGAGGCCTCCAAGGAAGATGTTGAGTCACTTGTGACCTCCTGACCAGTCTCCTCAACCTACGTGCCACTTGGTCCCTCTGTGTCAGTGGTTTCAGTACCAGATCCCCAGTGGCCAGCTTTATCCCTGCAGATTGTGCCACTGTCACCATTGCCTTGCTCAGTTGATGCTGAAAAAAATTATACAACAGTTAGAGTGTGTATGTGAGTTTACAATTTGACATCAATGTACATCACACAACATTAGCAACAAGTTCAGTTATCCCCATCTTTGCTCCTACATCATGTATACTTTTGTCACTCATAGACTTGTAGTTCACTCCAGAACAAAGCATTCCACTAGCATGAGTAAACACATAGGCCTGGCTACATCTCTGAACCACTACAGAACAGAGCTAAAATTGGTTCCCTTCTCCCAAAGTGTAAGAATTTTGGATGGAAATTGTCTGGCCAAAATGGAACACCACAGCATCTATGTGATGTTACCTTCAAGATGCAAGTGTCCCTTTCAAGAACACATTGCTCTCCCTCATAAACTTCCCCTCTGGGCAGGACTAAGGACACCAAAATGTAGTCTGTGGGATGCACACAACTTAACCAATATGGACACATTCCTGTCTGTTGCTTACAATACGGTTTGGCAAAGAAATACCTGTTGCCAAACACAGGCTGGGTTACATGAACAATTGAAACAGGCTAAAGACTCAAGTCCACCAGTTACTGTCAACATAAATTATCATAAATTTGCAAGAGAAACTGCTTTCAAACATGTGTCAGATAAGGAATGATGTCACTATTCACAGAGTATACAAACCTTCAGCGCAGATACACATTCTCACATTGTCATAACACCAATTAAGCAATGTCAAGTCTGATATATCAGCTGCTTCACAATTGTGCAGTTTTCCATAGTCACCAGTCAGGAAGCCTAGATTCTCTACACACATTTGTGACATACCATCACACCTAACCCAGTCATGACATGAGGCATGTCTTGAGAAACTGTCCCTCATGTCATTGTGAAAATGCTGGCAATTTCTTTGCATGCTCCCATGTGTCGCCCCCACAACAGTAATGGCCTTGGGAGGAGGAATCAAGTGGCATGATACAGCACACAACAAAACACCCCACACAGTATTAGGCACAGTCTTACCAACTTATATCTCCAGAAATCATCATGGCTTTGGAAGTGTGTCTTCTTTGCAGTTGTTGGCATACAACATAGCTGGAAAGTAAAGAGGTGAAACCACAACGATATCTTTAAAAAATGACTTACCCTCTTGTTGCTGCTGTTGGGCCCTTAACTGCCCATCAAGCTCCTGGTGAGCCACTACAAAGATAAGGGCCATGAGGGGGGTCAGGGAGTGGCACACCCGCCTGGATCGTTGGGAGGACTGCCTGATTTGACTTTCGGAGGATTTTCTGGGTTTACGACGCCGGCCCTCCCACCTCTTTCGACAGTGCATGCTGCGTACTTGTGGACCTGCACCTTCTTTGCGATGCCCTTACATATCTCCCGCTTTTGATGGGCATTGACCTGTATAGATGATATAAAAGAACAGGAAAATGCAATTCAGTGTCACTGTTGGGCAGTACTGCTGTAACATCATATTTTACCAATACACATATACATTTACAAAAGATTTACAACTTTTTTTAAACAGTAATAGGTAATAGGTAGAATGGAAATACTGATTTGCAGTGATCTCATGTACACCATCAACACTTGCTAGATCCTCATGGTACCTACTCAGGCCTACAACATGATCTTGGCCAGAACTGTGCAACCATTTCTGTTGTGAGAAAAACCCTTGATCACTCACAACCATTGTGAGCTACAGAAGGCCAAACCACCTATACAGTCTTGCACATGATCATGCTCAAACCTACATTGGCTTCCTGTCTAAACTCCCAAGAGTCAGAACCCATGGTCCGCATCGCATTCAGTGACTAAGGGCAACAGAGGAGGTTTGTTATGTGTCAATGAGAGCATGGTTTTGCAGTTATTTTGTACAAGTATGAATTCTAATGGGACAGACTGGGATGGGTGAGGGTGAGCAACTGTCATCTGAACTTGCTGCACCTAAATTTTGTGTACCAATATGTGGCTCCACGACAGGTTGAAATTATACAGAGCAAAATAATAAACAAAATGTGCTGGACTCCCACATGACAGTACAGCATCAGACAACTCCAGACCTTCTATATTTTTCAAAACAACATCACTGTCATTTCTACATTGGCTGTATGTTGTCGGTCATACAACTGGTACACTGTCTACTTGCCATTGTCAGTCAGTGGCCTGTGGTTTGTGTGAGGAAATAGGATGTGTGTGTGACATAGACACACATTACAGCCTCTACTGTTAGGTGGCTTAAGAATGCCATGCACACAAAGTTCAGACATTGGTCACACAAATCTGTCCGTAATACATCATTCTGTCAACTCAAAGCAAAACAACACCCACGTTACCAAAAAGGAAACAAATATTCTGTGAATCATGAAGGAAGAGGTTACTCAGTCAGACACTCCCCAATCTGACATGTACCTGTTCCTCTGGGGTCCCATGGAGATGGCTGTACAGGGACCGAACCTCCCTGGCAAGGAGCTCCAGCTCCTCAGGGGAGAAGGCAGAAGCCCTGTCACCATTGTTACCCGGCATCCTGGCTCCCAGAAGTCAGTAACAACAGCAAAGATCGAGGAGGTCTCGCTGGCTGCTGTCTAAGGTAACTATAACTTGCGTCTTCACATTGCACTGCTAATTACCCCAGATATTAAAGCACTCATGACAACTAGAATGTCAAGTTCCCTGTAGAATTTGTTTTGTAAGATAATTTTTTTTAAATTATATTTCCCAACTATAACGTCCGTGTAACCTTTGTTTTTAGTGGAAAATATATATATATACACACACACACACACACACACACACACACACATATATCTATTCACTTATTCATGCATACACTGCTAAATTCTAAAAATACCACCCAATACCCTTACCCACCCCTAATACCCTTACCCCTTAAACCCTAAAAATATCCTCACCCTCACCCACCATAAACCCTAAAAATACCCTTATCACCCAAATACCCTCACCCACTCTAAACCCTAGAAATACCCTTAACACCCTATACCCTCACTCATCCCTAATTCCTAATAATACCCTTACCATCCAAATACCCTCACCCACCATAAAAATACCCTTTCCACCTAATACCTTCACCAACCCCTAAATCCTAAAATTACCCTTACCACCCAATACCCTTAACCACCCTTAAACCCTAAAAATACTTTTACTATCCATTACTCTTACCCACCCCTATACCCTAAAACCACCACCCAATACACTTACCCACCCCTAACCCTTAAAAACACCATTAGAACCCAATACCCTTACCCACCTGTAAACCCTAAAATCACACTTAGCACCCAAACCAGTACCTACCCCTAAACCCAAAACATGCTCTTACTTTTATATATATATATATATATATATACACATATATATATATATATATATATATATATATATATATATATATATATATATATATATAATTCTTCAACAGATGGACTGATAGCCATGTGGTGAGGTGGTTAGAATATGCATGTGTCACTTGGAATCGTGTGACATCGTGACAGTGATGTCATGCGATTCCAGGCGACAGATGGGTGGAGGTGACGGTTGGTCGCGGTGCTGTGCCCCTCTTCTACAGGAGTAATACTTGTTTATAAATGGAATAAATATCTTCTTTTACAACGCTTCACTTCGACTCATTTCATGTGGCGACGAGGAGAAAGAATCAAGGTCCTCAGGAACGTTCTTGAACACGGAACAGTAAAAAGAAATGGTGGAATGAAGTGAAATTATGAAGATCTGGATCGGATGTTTTTGATGGAGAATTTGGCAAGTACAGTAACTGCGGTGGTGTGGGGCACAGAGACTTTAAGCGTAAAGGCAGTTACAAATCAGCTGATTTGCAGCAGTATGAGATTGTTGGTGGCAGCGTGAGACACTTGACAGTTTAACGCTCGCGCAACAAACAGTGAAATACACTGTTGGGCGCAGAATATATGAGTGCATTTTGTGATCGCACAAGAAACAGTATACTCCGAGTTGGTGTGTATATGCATCGATTGGTTTAGTTTGAATTAATCGAGCGCGTTGACAAGCTGAACAACGCTCGTGCAACAAACGTTAAAATACAGTGTCGCGCGCAGGACACACACGCGCTACTCGGAGTGTGGTGAGTTCGGGCAGGAGGCATTTCGTATTGCGCACACTCATCGATCGGAGCAAGTAAAAAGTAATTAAGAACCAAAAATAAAGGCAAGTCTCACCTCCAGTCTTCAATGGTTCTTCAGGCTCTGGTGGTACTGTTTTTTTTATGAACTTCCTGTTACGATCTCATCAGTAAAATAAAAAAGGGACTCTGGATATCTGAAAGTTTTTTTTGGTGTCGGACATCTTACATTGGGAAGAATAAATTCTCAAATTAACAACCAAAGAAGATTAAATTATTATATTTTGCTTTATTTATAGAAAACAGAGAAATAATAAGAATATAAATTTTTTAAGTATATTTGTTTAAGTAGTTTTTTTTGTTACTAATTGGACAATGCAGAATATTCATCCACCTGCTCCTTTCTTGCAAGATCCGGGGGATCCTCCATTGGAATGGAAACTGTGGTTACGATCATTTAAAGCTTTTCTCTGAGCTATTGATGGTCATAGATTTAGACCTGAAAGGAAGAAAAGTCTAATGTATTACTATTTAGGAGTTGAAGGACAAAATGTTTTTGATCATCTACCTACGTATCAAGTGGGCGAAGAAGAAGAGTTAGATGAATTTGATATGGCTATTGCACAGTTGGATAAACATTTTGTAAAAACTAAGAATATTGTAGTACATAAATTTTTCACGAGATCGCAGAATTCAAATGAAAGTATTGATACTTTTATTACTGCATTGGAAGTACTAGCTGCAAAATGTGAATTTGAAAATTTTACATCTCAATTGATTAGGGATCAATTAGTAGCAAGGTGTTTTTCAAGGAAAATACAAGAAAAATTGCTTACGTGTAAAGATCCTTCTCTAGACAAAGCTATTGATATTGCGAAAAGTATTGAGTGTTCTTTGGAAGATGCAAAACAATTGGAATCTGCCTTAGCAAATACTACAATATCAGGTGCAGTAACTAATGTTCAGAGTGTTGATAGTAAGAAGAGTTATGGGTTGGAGAAAAAACAAGATGGTTTTACGTCATCTAGAACTTTTTCTACAGGCAAATCTAGTCAGAAGACTTTCTGTTATAGATGTGGGGCTTATTCTCATGTATCTTCTTTCAAAAACTGTCCTGCAGTTGGTCAACAGTGTAGGAATTGCAACAAAACAGGTCATTTTTCACGAGTGTGCAGAAGTCTTCGTAAGAACAATGTCCCCTGTGTTCTAAATGATGAGATTCAAATGGAACAACAAGACAGGAACGAGTTGGTATTGATGGTCAAAGAGACTGGACATACAAGTAGCAAGTTGATTGTGGATCCTGACATTCTAGTGTCAATAGAAGGGGTGGCTATTAAGTTATTAGTAGACACAGGAGCTCGTATTACTATTGTGTCAAAAGACAAATATGATGAATTTTGGGGAGCAAAACCACTATGTAGTCCTGATGTTTCCACTGTTGCTTTTGAAGGGAGTAGAATTGATCTACTTGGTTATTTTTGGGCGTCATTAACTATTTATAATGAAAATATTCATGGGAAAGTCTATGTGGCTAAAAAGGGAATCAATGTTTTAGGATTGATTCACCAGGCTGAATTTAAATTAGTTATTGAACCAGGACAAGAGATACCTGTGTATATTGAAAGGAACAGAGCAAGTCCTGTGAATACAATTGAAAAAGGGACAAGCATATGGCAACAGAAATTCAAAAGGTTATTTCAAAATAGACTAGGGAAGATAACTAACTTTACACATACTATCAAAATCAAACAAAGTGCAATTCCTGTCAAACATAGGTTAAGGAATGTACCTTTCAGTATAAGAACAGAATTAACAAATTTATTACAAGATTTGTGTGAACAAGGTGTTATAGAGAAAGTTGAGGGCACTTTATGGTTGTCTCCAATTGTTTTAACTAAGAAGAGTTCAGGGGATTTAAGAATGTGTGTAGACCTGAGAAGTTTGAACAAAGAAATTTGGGTAGACAACTTTCCGCTACCAAGGATTGAAGATTTGATCGCAAAAGTTGGTGGGTGGAATAAATATCTTCTTTTACAACGCTTCACTTCGACTCATTTCAAGCCATCTGACGGCTGCACCGATCCCGTCGAATGGATCCCAATTATCGAAGCAAATTCATATCCAATAAGCTTGTATTCAGTTCATAAATTTATTTCTGTATGCAGGTAACACAGAGTCCTGAAATGCAATGTCAACGCGTTTCGGCAAAACGCCTTCTACTGGACCTATATATATAACTACCTACTAATAGTTAGGACCAAGTTTCCATAAGAAAAGCGTTTTATGTTTTGCTAATAACTTTGGTGTTGTTTGACGAATCTGCATGAAGGTTTCAAAACTAGTTTTCCACTCACTTCAGCTACTGTCTGGAAAGTGTCTGTGTGATTTACCAAGCAGGGGCTGAGGAAAAAGGGGGAGTCCCAAAATGTGTTTTCCATGCAAATTCCAATAGGGATTGTAGACCTGACTACAGCCCAAACCACTGGACGGAATTATAACAAACTTGGGAGAAAGCTAGATCTTGATCCAGAAAGAGTGCTTTTTGTAATATGGTGTAAATCTGTTCAGTAGATTTGGAGTTATTAAAGAAAAAAGATTTCTGCATAATTAGAGACACAAATCTACACACCAACAGTAATTCCCTGGTTGGTTGGCCCCTCCTGGGAGAAAAGTTGTGTCTGCCATTTTGTCCAGTGGGATATGGTTTGTGGGGGGAGGGGAATAAAGATGCAATAGGATATAGCAGGTCAGGATAGAGGTATTCTTACCCCAAAGGACTGATGGAGGGGTCTCTGCAGAGCCCCTCATGAGCAGGAAATTGCCCAAAATGTTTTTTTTGGGAGATGACTAAGGATCCGCTGATCCTCTGCGGTGCTCAGTGCGTCCCCCCATGAGAATCCACCACAGAACTACATATCAGACCCCAATTAAAAAAAAACACCCACTCATAGACCCACTTACACACTCAATGAAACACCTATGCACACACACACATGAACCCACTCTCAGACCCAGAAAACCACTACCACACCCATTCAAAGACCCACACAGCCACTCGTTCACCTACTTCTGGGAGCAGCTCTCCCACCATATGGATTGACTTCTAAGTGCCATTATAACCACCCGCCCCCTATTGTTTCTGCCACGGGGCCTACTGGCTACTTAGGGCCTCCTGATCAGACCCACTGGTTGCACAGATATCACAATAGACACCATGGAACAAAGAAGTTGGAGTGCACCCCCTGCCGAACATAGAGGATGACTTCACTCAAAAGACCATGATTATGCCTAGACTTCCCTGCCCCTGAGAGGCAGATAAGGAGTCGTTAACCTCTAATCAACCAACATCAGCAGGAAAAGCGCACTTAAAACCTGGGAGACTGGAATGGTGAAGCACCCTAAGCACTGCAGACAACCGTTTATGAAGGCCATAATAACATCTAGACCTTTTTCTCCTCTGGAGGGCAGATTGAAGGCTTAATCAGATAGCAAACAGGGAATGCTTACCTCCCCAGGGAAAGGTCCATCTTTTCTGGTGCTGTCTTTCTCTCATCTGATGGGACAGGTTGGTTCACTGCACCCCAGTCTGTCAGTTCCAATAGGGTTTCTGGTCAGGATAGGCAACAGGACCACAATCCATGTATGGAATTTCTTTTAGGGGAATTACAAACATCCTCCCAAAATAATTCCTATGTAGGATGTCAATGTCATCGACAGCAGAAATTACTTTGGGAGGGGGAGTCTCTCTTTTACATTTCTTTCTACCTCTGGACCTAAGGTACAGCAATTTTGGTTTATTTCCTTGGATAGCAATAAACGCAGCTGGGGAAACATCTTTTTCATATGCGGCATTTACTATGCAATGCCTTTACCACGCATCCTTCACCATGCAGTACATTTACCTTGCATTGCCTTAACCACACATGCCTTTACAACGAAATGGTAAGTATATATCAGGTCACCAGTAGGTATTTATTGTTAGGACCACGTTTGCATTGAAAAAGCATTTTCTGACTTGCCTCATCTTTTGCACTGTTTGATGAATCTTCATGAAATGTTTCCAAAAAAGTGTGCCAAGGAATGTTGCTGTGCATGGGAAGTTTCAGGGTGATCCGTCAAGCGGGTCCCGAGAAAAGAGGGGGTAAAATAAGTGCATTTCACATGTTAAATCCCATAAGAGCTTTGAGCATGATTACAGCCCAAACCACTGGATGGAATTACACCCAAATTTGGCAGAATGTTAGCTTTCGGTAAGCAGATTACATTTTCTGCTATTTGGTGTAAATGTATTCAGTAGTTTAAGAGAAATTACAGGAAACCCAACTCTATATATTTAGAGGCGCAAAGGCCTCACTAATCTTTCCGATATTGTGCGGAGACCTCCCTGGGGCAAAATCCTTTAATTATAGTAGCGGACCCCCCTGTAGCCCCAGGGAACACGACCTCCCCAGGGGGATCGCTTCAAAATAAGGGGGGCCACGCTGCCACCCCACCATCCCAGGGACCGCGCTCCCCAGGGCTGAATGAAATAAGATAGGGTTTATTGCAAACCCCCGTCCCCGGGGAGCACTACCTCCCTGGGGCTAACTTAAATGCCACATGGCTCCCCTTGTTGAACTAATAATGACCCTGGGTACCACCAACTCCCATGGCCGGTCCTACTATGTCCCGGAGTGCCCATCCCCAGGATATAGCTGTTTGTTCTGATTTGGCGGGAGCTTTGACAGCTTCCGCCAAGTCAGAGCAAACACAACTCCATTCCCACGAAGTGAGAACTATCAAGTAGCTCTTGCTTGCTGGGAGTGGAGTTTTCCTCTGGAAACAGAGGAAACTATTGCTCTCACAGACAGGGAGCTGCATGTTCAGCAGCCTGGGAAGGGGGGGGGGGCACACAGCCCCTCTTCCACATTAAAATAATATATTTTAGGGCTGGGCCCGGGGGATGGTGCCACCGGGTCCAAAGTCAGCTGGGGAAGTGGGCCGTATGACCCCCTCCCCAAAAAAAGAAAATATATTATAAGGCTGGCCCCAGGCGATGGGGTCCCTGGGGCTGACATTGGCTGGGGGTGGAGGGCCGCACCTCCCCTCCCTATAGAATGAAGGCTGGGCCCTGGGGGGGTCCCAGGGGCTGAGATTGGCTTGGAGAGAGGGGCCATGTGGCCCCCTCCCCTATTAAAATCTGAAAGCCTTTGTGGAGGTCAGTGCATCACTGATCTATTGGAGCCCACTCTGTATGTGACTGTGATGAGTGGGTTCTTTCATGTCTTCTGGTGAGAGCAGAGACCATGGTTCTCCCTTTAAAATGCTACAAGTAAGTAAATATGCAAATCACCTGGAAGCTGCGCCCACTTGATGCTGCACAGTCCACCTTAGTAGTAGTTATTCCTACTTCAGCAGTTAGAGTTATTTAAAAAAACTATAACTTGCACCCTAAGGTAACCTCTCCATGCTCTGCTAATTACCCCAGATATTATGGTACGCATAACAACTTTTATAACATCAATAGAAAATATCAATGAAACGTTAGTAGTCAATTCATTGGAAGAAAAACTGCATGGTGAGGGCGCGAGTTATAGTTACCTTATGGTGCCAGTTATAGGCCCTCATTATGTCCCTGGCGGTCTTCTAACCACCAGGGTTAATGTGGTGGTATTATCGCCAACAGGCTGGCAGTACATACCGCCACATTATGAGTGTGGTGGGTTGGCTGCAGCCAACCTGCCACTTCTCCACTCATACCCCCATGGTGGTACAAGCTGCCAGGCTGGAGATGTTATTCTCTGACCTGGCAGCCCACAGAGTACCGCCGGCGGCCTTATGAGCCTGCCTACGGCCATGGTATCTTTGGCATTAGCAACGCCACGAAAACCTTGATGGTAGGCCCTACCGATGACAGGGAATTCCTTCCTTTCCTGTCACCGGTAGGCGGCTCCCTCAACACTCACCTGACACACCCTACCCCCTCCATCCAACTTCCTCCCATCCCTAATTCAAAGACCCTCTCCCACCCCTGCGATACCTGCATTCAGCCCCCACCTCCATAAATGCACACACATGCCCACATCACCCCCTCCTCCACCCCTACTATAGTCACAGTGCCTCTCACCCCACACGCCCCCTCCCTGCATACACCCATTCATACACCCATTCACATACACTGGCATACACTCATTCACTGGCATACACGCATTCACTCATTCATTGGTATACACGCATTCACATATGCATTCGTCCAGACATGCTCACACACATTCTTACACACACACTAACATGCAGACATGCACTCACACACTGAGACACACCGCACAACACCCCCTACCCTCCCACCCCCTCCCCTGTCAGATGCCCGACTTACCTTGTACGGCTAGGAGGTCGTCCAGCAGGGAACAGGAAGGGGCGCTGCTACCACCAGCAGCACCCCGCCAGCAGGACACCCCAAGCCATATTTCAGCCCAAAATATGGCTGGCGCCGTTCTACTGGCAGGGCAGTGCTGGTGTTAGCAGCGCCATGAACACTGCAGAAGTCAGGCAGTGCTCATGATCTGGCGGACGTATGGTCGCAGCTGCGGTCCTATGTTGGAGGCCGTCACCGCAGCAGTAGGTGGTTATTACCACCAAAGTTATAATTAGGGCCATAGTTCATCGCAATAACTCCGACTATAACTTCTGAATTTCTATGGTTTTGTGCGAGTAAATTTAAAACATAACTACAACGGCCCCGTAACCTTTGTTTTTTTAGGAAATATATATATATATATTTATATATATATATATATATATAAAACATTCCTGTAACCTTTGTTTTTTTGGGTAAAGGTTACAGGGACCTTATTTATAATATAATATACCATATATACACTAAATAAACAAAGTTTACAAGATATTACAATTAGGCTCAGATTTTACACACAAAAAACCATAGAAATTCAGCAGGTATAGTTATACTTATCTCCACAAACTCTAACTTGTGCCGAAAGGTAACTATAACTCATGCCTGTGCCATGCACAGTTTTCCCATCAATTATTTTATTGCAAATAGTGCAGTAATATTATCAATGATATCATAGAAGATGTCATGAGTGATGTAATATGTGGGTTAATTAGCAGTGCATGGCTAGGGTGTGAGCTTAGCGCATGAGTTATAGTTTCTTGAGCTAATTATATCTATAACTTCTGAATTTCTTTGGTTTTGTGTGTGTAAAATCCAAACCTAACTATAATGTCTCTGTAACCTTTGTTATTCTAGTGAATTTCTGAGGTTTTTTAATTCTATTTTCTAACTATAACGTCCCTGTAACCTTTGTTTTTTTCCATGAATTTCTAGTATTATTGTAACATAAAGTAATATTTAATTTCTGTGTGGTATTCCACCCACTGCCGCGTTTGTGTAGAAGTGCATGGCTCACACTGTTCATCTCATCTTGGACACCTTGGCCTCTGTTCTGAGAGATTATCATAATCTTTCTTTTTAACAGTGAATATGGCTCTGCTACTTGAAAAAAAACGTCTGCACTTGTTGTAGTTTCGTATGCCTTACTAGTGTCTATGTTCAGTGAACTTATAAAGTTCTGTGTGTGACTTGCACTTTAGCCATGCATCCTCTCCTCCTGTGTCAATTTTTGTATTGCTTGACGGGATTTGGTGTGTGTTTTGTGAAGAGCTTGTGTAAGAAGGATCTGGTATTGGGCACAGTGCTATGGGATACTGAGAGACCTGGGATTTGAACCAGTTCCAGGTTTCCTGTCTTTAATATTTGGCAAAGAGCACCTTCCTCAGAGACCACAGTGACCTCCCTCATCTCTTCCTAGCTGGAATTGAGAGGCCTCCCCTTTGAGGTCAAACTTCATTTTCTCCCCCATTGCAAACAACATACTTTGGGACCAGTGGCGGCCGGCAGCTTTAGGAGGGAGGGGGGCGGGAGGGAAACACACACACACTCATTTTTTCACACACAGACACGCACGAACGCATGCACATCCATTAACAACACTCATAGCATTCAAACATGCACGCACCAAACATTCATTTTAAAACATCACACACACTCATTCTTTCACACACGCATGCACGCACATCCATTAACACTCATAACATTCAAACATGCATGTATGCACCAAACATTCATTTTAAAAGATCACAAACACTCATTCTTTCACACATGCACGCACATCCATTAACAACACTCATAACACTCAAACATGCACGCGCGCACCAAACATTCAATTTAAAAGATGACACACATACACACACACACACACACTTACCTTCAGCATCCAGGTCCCAGGAGGGTTGGGACTGCTGCCTTCCCTTATTGGCTGGGAAGGCAGCAGTCCCAGCCTCGTCACAGAGTGGGATGGGGTCAGTGAGACTGCTGACCCCACCCCACTTTGTGACGAAGTGTCACTGATTGACACTCGCCCTGGGCGCTTCAGGGCTTAAACCTGAAGCGCCCAGGGTGAGTGTCAATGGATGACCCTTTCCTCGTCACCCAGGGGAGGGCCTTGAGGCACCTTTGCTGAGCTGAGAAGGTCACGCCCATAGGAGCTGTGACCTCCTCAACCCAGCAAAGTTCAGCTCAGGCAGCCAGGAGTCTGCGCAAATCGCGCATGGCTCACACCTGGCTGTCTGAGCTGAAAATTAAGAGTGTCTGTCAGGCTGGCCTTTGTTCAGCCTGACAGACACTCTTCATGATGAGCAAAAGGTAGGGGGGTGTGGCCCCTCCTCCCTAAAGGACGGGCCGCCACTGTTTGAGATGCCAAGATGCTGTTTCCTCTAGAGTGCTTGAATTGATGAAGTGAGGTATTGTCTCTTGTTCCCTATCATTACTCAAAAGCCAATCGGGCTTGAACTGCTCCCCCTGAAGCTGTGCATTATACAACCCGTAGCAGCAACAGAAACAGGACCAAATAAGCATCCAGGATAAGAATTTTTTTTTTTTCAGTTCTTTGTTTATTTTTTCTGCGATAATGTTTATATTAAAGTGTTATTTGTGAAGTGTGCAGCTTCTACCAGGCACCTTGACACTGTGACTGTCTTATAAACAAAGAGTCGACAAGTTGACATCTTTTCCTTTGTATTTTGCCTACTTTACTTTCTATGAGGCTACAACAATGCAAAGTTGCTATCGGCTACCTTTATTTCCAGACATCCCTGATAAACGTTAACATAAAGGGTGAAAAGTGGTAGAAATTATTCAATAAAATAAGTAATAGCTACTGGTTGGAAATCCTTGAACTGTAAATGGAAAAAGCACTTTTGTTGAATTTATTGAGCATAGAATCACAAAATGTGTTTGAATATATAAGGTATGGCAGCTGGCCATTATTATGAATTTGTTGAAGCTGTGAATCACCTTAAATTATACTTTATGGATGAACCTCACATTGTCATGGAGAGATACACATTTTACACGTATTGTCAACTACAAAAGGAACCACTAGAATCTAATGTAGCTTCTCTTACAGTTTTGATGAGACATTGCGAATTTGATGCAACTATTGACCATTACATCAGAGACTAAATAGTAGTGCTGAAGCAGCTATGCTAATTACAATTATTAATGAGTATTATGCATTTTTAACTAATGGAATGAATTGTTAAAATGAATAGTTAGAGAAATTAATGTGCATGTTTAGAAATGTGACCACGAAGAGTGGCTGACAAAACCTATGAATTATACTAAAAATAATTGAAATATATGAAAACAATGAAAATTAATAATAAAAATGTAATAATATGCCATAATGAGATGTGTAACGTATGTTTTGCCTTATATAGTAGAGCTAACTTAGCTGGAGTCATGGCCTAGTTTTGCCAGGCCTCGTGCAGAGGCAGAAATTAATAATGGACGTTGTAGAAGCTGCTAGTGCATTTGAACTGTCCTCGACCCTCTCATGTTAATGTTGCTTAGCTAGAATTTTCTGCAATGTACCGACGAACAGGAGATTATGAAGTCAATTTGATACAATTATGTGTAGAGTAGGCTAAATGTACCTTCCCAGGACTTCAACAATGAGAGCACTGACTGGAGAGATACCTGAAGAGCGGATGATGAAAACATTGTACAGCAAACCAATCAAGAAGTTGTGAAAGATGAAATATTAGATCTCATAGATTTGTAAAATTAATATTATAGGACAGAGCCATATCTGCTGATTAACTGACCAATTAGGAATCGGGGATGGACTGAAAAACTCTAATAAAAAGTCATGACAAGGGGCTAAAACTTCAGATGTGGCAGGGGTGCAAAGAATGCTGATGACGTCAGAAGACGCGTTCTGTGATCCTGTCATTGGGCTTATGCTCTTAAAAGCCTGATGCGTTGCTGACCGATTGATGACCTGAAGACGAAGACTGATTTTGTTGCTGATCCATTCTGTGGATAGGTAGCTATGACAATGTGACGGATTAACTCTTGTGCCTTTTCTTCTAGGTACCAACTGCACTGTTTTATGGTTTTCCTCTTAGTTAGATGTTTTTCCCAAATTCATGTTTTATAAATTGTTTTTGCATGAAGTCCCACATGCTGATGCTAATCTTGGTTAGGTATGGTTATCTTGGGTGATGCTGATAGTGACAATGATTGACGGACTGAATTGCTGAACTCTGCTATTAATGATTTCTTATTCAGTTTTGCTAGCTTTGGAGCAGATGATTTTACAAGTATTAATCAGATTATGTTAACTAATTGAATTGAGTTGACTAATAGAGTTTGATTAACCATATGGCTTAATATTGTAACCAATAGGGAATAAAATTGTTAAAATGTACTTTTAGTTGTGGTTATTTTATGAATTATTGATGAAATTATCAGTTGATTAACTTTTTTCTATCAGTAGTTATTAATTGTATATTATTCACACTGGTCACTACATGGCTAGGATACTCCATGCGATCCAAAAGGTTCATTGACCTATACGCGTCCCCTTGTAAGTTTACTTACTAAGGACCAGACGTGCTATCAGTTTTTGGTAGCAGCTTGTTGGTTAGTTTCCTTGGAGTACTAGTTATGTGGTGATTAGTGGTTATGGCGATAGTTTGAGTTAGGGTTAGTTGTTTATTTTATGAGATTTTAATTTTGTTTTTCAGAAATGGCAATTGTAGCATGGATGATGTTCCCTTAAGCCCAGAAATGACTTTCCCAGATCCTGGATCCCGCTAGTAGAGTTGGGTATGTTCTTGGCATTCTTGTGATAGTATGAAAGTGGTAGGTTGCACTTGCAAAGGCTTATGCAGACCGCAGGTGCATTGTGACGTGTGTGAGGTAAAGTAGGGAGGCTGCGTACTCCAGTAGAGGTTAGTAGGAGTGTGCATACTCCGCAGTATGAGAGTAGGGAAGTAGTCAAACTTCATATTTGTGTGGCACTTTGTGCTCAAAAATTGTCCACGTGCTTGTTGGTGATGTACGGACCCTGCGTGGTCTAAGACTCCGGAGTATATTGACAAGTGTAGGAGACACTTGGTTATATGTTGTAATCTGTCTGGTTTAGTAGGTTGATCGGGCATGGTCAACAAGTCAGTGTGCGAGTTAAGTGAGTAAGAGAAATGTTCGACTGAAATTTGGCGAGTTCTATGTGCACCAGGACAGACACATTGATCAGTTGAAAGTGAAATTTGCGGGTCGAATTTCGCTTGCAAATGTAGGAAACTGAGAAAGAGGAATATCTGCATGAGTGAAAAGTGCCATCAGTGAAAATCTGTAAGGTCTCTGAAGCGATTGTGTACCTTCCTATAGTAAACCAGCAGGTTTGTTTTGGTTATTGGTTTTTGGTTAAGTGCTCGCAATAATTTTTGCATTAGTTTTGTGTGAATTAGAGATTAGGAGGACAAGCCGCAAGACTTTGTCAGCCGGAGTGTGTGAGTGTGACGTCAGAGTGAGCCGCGCTGGGATAGGTTGGTTAGTGAGAAGAGTCCAAGCAGATTGGCAGCCGTCCGCAAGAGACAATTGGTTGAGAAAGCGAGTGAAAGGAATCTTGGGATTAAAAGTAATTTCCTTATTGAATTTATTACACAAGAGATAAGCAAGATGAAGTTTTTCAAAGCGTTCAGAAGTGCCATGAAGGGTGATTCTTATATTAAGGTGACAGTGGGGGAGCTGACCCCACCGGAAAATTCTCCGGCATATATTGTAATGGAGGAGTGAGGTGTCGCGTCATGTCTTTGGTTAAAGCAGTGGTGCAAATTGACAGAGAAACAGGGAGCTTTAACCTTTCCAGAGGATGGAATGTTTAATTTGAGAATTTTGGATCAGTTGCGAATGGCATTATATGAGACGAAACCACTTCCGAGACCAGGACAGTTTGAGGCATTAGCGGTTTGGGAGCTCATAGCGAGGCAGCAGCAAGAACTGAAATTCCAGCGGAGAATAAGAAAGGTAGAGAAGTCATTGGCATTGGCAGAGGAAAGATGGGATTGGAAACAGAAAAAGTGGAGAATGGAGACATTACAAGGTGTTAATTTATTCCCTGCTATTACGAAGGAAGATGAGCCAGATGAGAAAGAAAATTATGATACAAGTGATAAAGGTTTGTCGGGGGCAAGAAGGGGGTAAGAAGAAGAAAACTTTTTACTGGGAAGGGACTTATTGTGCAAGACCAGATGTTCGACCAATTGTTCAACTCTTGGAATAGCGGTACAGACAAATAATGATGACACGAAAGAACAAATTCTTGAAATTAAGAGTGGAGGAATTAATGAAGAATACTCATTGATTGAGTTTTTCCCACTGTTCACTATGAAAGAATTGCATGCGAATTTGCAGGTAACAATACTGGAGAATGTGCGGGACCTGACAGGTAAAGAAGTGGGTTTGATCAAGGGAGTGGAGACGATCAAAGTAACTTTGAAGCCAAATGTAGGCCCATATTTATAATTTTTTAGCGCCGCATTTGCGTCATTTTTTGACGCAAAATCGGCACAAACTTACAAAATACCATTGTATTTTGTAAGTTTGTTTGCGCCGATTTTGCGTAAAAAAACAACGCAAATGCGGCGCTAAAAAGTGTAAATATGGGCCCTAGTGTTTCCACAGCTTCCACAGTATAACATGGCACAGCATGTCATGATAAAAGTGGCAAAGATAACTGGAGATTTTCTGAAGCAAGGGGTCTCGAAAGAAATGTTGAGCAATCCATTTAATTCACTGATAATGGGTATAAAGAAGCCGTGTGAGAAAGTGCGCATTGTGCGGGACTTGCGAAAAGTGAATGACATGGTGGTCAAGTATTGTCCTGTAGTACTAAATCCTGCAGTAATAATGTTTCATATTCCATGCGATGCAGAGTGGTTCACAGTGGTTGACTTGTCACAAGCTTTCTTTTCCGTGCCTCTTCATGAGGATAGTCAGTTTCTATTTAGTTTCAAATTCCTAGATAAAGTCTACAGCCGGTGTAGGCTTCCACAAGGATACACTGAGTCACCGTCTTTGTTCAATCAGATTCTGAAAAAGAACTTGGAGTCATTGGAACTACTGTACCAGTCGACTCTAGTACAGTACATTGATGATCTGTTGATAGCTGCAAGAACGAGGGATGAGTGTAAGTACGACTCAATTGCCCTGTTGAATCAATTGCGAAAATTTGGACAAAAGGTGTCACCTTTGAAATTGCAGTACTGTCAGAAGTCAGTGAAATACTTGGGTCACTAGATTGAGAAAGGGTCACAGAGAATATCCAGAGAAAGGATTACAATGATTTTGCAGAGAAGTCCACAGACTTCACAGAGAGATGACAGGATGTTTTTGGGAATGGTAGGTTATTGTCGACAATGGATTCCAAACTGTGCTGAGATTGCCAAACCATTACAGCAGCTGACACACAAGGATGTTACAGACCCCATTACACTAGATGAGGAACAGATGAAAGCATTTACTGAGTTAAGAGAGAGTTTTGCAGAGCTCCATCGTTGGGAATGCCTGATTACACAAAGCCATTCACACTGTTTTGTCATGATGCGTGTTCTTTGTCTGTCCTGACACAGTTCCATGGAGGTGCTTATCGCCTAGTAGCCTATTTTTCAGCTACCTTGGACCCAGTTGCAGCAGCTTTACCACGTTGTCTGCGTGCAGTTGCCGCAGTTGGTCAAAGTCACTCTCAATGTGAGGGAGTAGTAATGGGATACCCTCTAACGGTAATGGTTCCTCACTCTGTTGAGATTTTACTGACAAGGACGAAAATGCAATATTTGACTGGTGCCACACTTTCAAGGTATGAGACAAGCATTCTATGTGCTCCAAACGTAACATTGAAAAGATGTACAGTGCTGAACCCAGCAACATTGCTTCCCAGTGACATTGTTCAAATTGAGAAAGAAGAAGACATTGAGCATTATTGTCTTGAGGTGACTGAGCTGTGTACAAAACCAAGGCCTGATATCAGAGATACACGATTGGAAGAAAATTACCAAATTGTCATTGTTGATGGCTCATGTATCAGAGTTGGTACAGGGACATTGAGAGCAGGATATGCTGTGTGCACGATTACAGGTATGTTAGAAGCTTCCTGGCTTCGAGGAGTGTATTCTGCACAATTGGCAGAATTGGTAGCTCTTACTAGAGCATGCCATGTATCCGCTAGATTGAGACTTACTATCTATACGGATAGTCAATACAGCTTTGGAATTGTGCATGATTTTGGTCAATTGTGGTTGCAAAGAGGTTTCCTGACCTCTACTGGTTCGCCAGTGAGAAATGGCGACAGGATAAAGGAATTGTTGTATGCAATACAGTCACTTGAAGAGATTGCCATAGTGAAATACAGTACTCATCAAAAGACACAGGATGACATCTCAATGGGAAATGGATATGCAGATCAAGTAGCAAGGTTTTGCGCATTGAACTGTATATTGTTCAAGGATAAGTGGGAATTGATGTTGGAAGAAGAAAACGCATGTACAAGTTTTGCTTGAAAAGTGATCGGCACCTTAGAAGAGTTGAAAACACTAGAGTAATGTTGACAAGGAAGAGAAATTACTGTGGGTGAATTTAAGTGTGTCCAAAAACCTGATGAAATTTAGGTTTCAGAGGAGGGCCAGATGGTTTTGCCAAATAGTTTGTTGTCCCAAATGGCCTCCTACTACCATGGGCAGGCACACATTGGAAGGGATGCCATGGTTCGGTTGTTCAAAATAGACTGGTTCAATCCTAAGTTTAGCAAGCGGCAGAAGCAGTATGCCATTGCTGTATAATTTGTCAGCAGCTAAACGTGGGAAAAGGGACAGTGGTGAATTTGAGTCACATTGGAAAAGCAGGAGGACCATTTAGCAGAATGCAATTGGATTTTATCGAGATGCCTGCGTGTGGAGGTTTGAAGTGCGTGTTGGTGATTGTGTGTGTTTTTAGTCATTGGATTGAAGCATACCCCACACAAAGGAATGACAGCGTCACATTAGCAAAGTTGTTACTCAGGGAATTGATACCACGTTTCGGGTTTCCGATCTCCTTAGAATCAGATAGGGGAACTCACTTCAATAACGAGATTATCAAACTCTTATGTGCATCATTGAACATCGAGCAGAAGTTGCATTGTAGCTATCTCCCTGAAGCATCAGGACTAGTGGAACAGATGATTGGTACTTTAAAATCAAGAATTGCAAAAATGTGTGCAGCTACAAATCTGAAATGGCCAGATGCATTGCCTTTGTCGTTGATGTCAATGAGAAACACACCCGACAGAAAGACAGGATTGTCGCCCTATGAGATCCTCATGGGTAGAGCAATGAGATTACCAGCAGTTTCAGCCAATGCACTTGTAAATATTACAGATGTTATGGTGTTGGACTACTGCAAGGGTCTGACTGATGTGGTTTGCTCTTGGTCTCAGCGGGTGCAGACCACTACCCTGCCACCCATCCAAGATCCATGACACAATCTGAAGGCTGGAGACTGGGTTGTTGTCCGGAAGCAAGTTCACAAGATGTTTTGGAGCCACGGTGGAGAGGCCCATATCAGGTGGTCCTAACAACCACAACAGCAGTGAAGTGTGCAGGACTACCGAACTGGATACACGCAAGTCATACAAAGAGAGTGGTGTGTCCACAGGAGCATGAAGAAGCGTTGTTGAGAGCACCAACAACAGAGAAACAGGTTGCCATATCGGAGCCAGAAAAAGAGCCAAGAGAGCCTGAAGTTGAACCAGAGCTTGTGGAAGATGGTTCAATTACCCCTGTAAGAGATGAAGGAGAAGAATTACTGGAAGGTGTGGAAGAATGAATCTCTACAGATACAGCAGGAGAGTCTAGCTCAGCAGAGGCTTCCCAGAAGCACACGGTGTTGAAAGACAAACAGAGCAAGTGCCAGACCAAGAGGGGGAAAGAGCTGAGATGGATCAAAGTCAAAGTGGTCCGACTCCTCCTGAGCCTGTTGCAGGTCCATCAAGAGAAAACATCATAGAAGGAGAAAAGGAGAAGAGTCCAATCCTGAGGAAATTATTGACAGAAGGATCGAGGAAAAGAGATAATTGGCCTGAATCGCAGATAGGGAAAAAGAAAGAACCGGTTATAAATGAAACAATAGAGGAAGAAAGGAAGAATTGAGTGAAGGAGAACTAAGTGATAATCGAAAGTTGAAAAGAAAGAGAATTGCAAGTCGACCAAATGCAGGTCCTGAATGGGCATACGCAACTACTAATGAACGGCAAAATTAGTTCATGTCCTTTTGTCAGTACTTTGATGTAACCTGAAAGTGATTGAGGAGCTGAATTGTTGAGATAATCTGGAAAAACCAATAAAGAGACTGATAAATAGAGTAAAACTGGAAGAGACATTGATAACCTGATTTGACATGGAGAACCGGATGTGACAAGCTGCTAATCGATTTGACAAAGGAAAAAGGGTTCCTGGATGTGAAACTGAACTGTGAGAGAAGATTTTGTCTTTATTTTTGATTTTAGTGCACTTTATATAAGAGTTACTTCTGCTTTCTGATTCTTTACAGATCATGGCTGAGTTAAATAATCAAGATAGGATTGTTAGGCGCTGTAAATTCATGAGTCTTCGATTGGCAATTATGTGTGGAATAATGTTTATAGTGATGATTGTGGGAATATCTGTTCATGACATGAAAAGAGCTACTATTACTTCCATTCCTGAAACTACTACATTAACAGCTTTAGAAAGGTTTAAGTTAGATGAGCAGTGTTTGCTTGATTATACTAATGCTCAAGGAGAGCATTCTTCTAATGTTTTCTATCGCTTGCTGAGTGAGTATGTTGAAACCATGAATGCAAGGGATTGTCTTGTGTGTACGCAAATTCCTTCGTTGGTAGAGGAAAGAGTTACGTACCATAGTCTTCCATTAACATATGGAATAAGCTACTAACCAGATTCCATAACCAAGAGTATATTCAGTATTTTTATTCTAACTACGATGTTGTGTTTTCATTTGTTCCTCTTATTAGATATTTGAGTAAGGTAGCTAAGGAGCATGATATAGTATTAGTTAGAGGATTCTTTGAGCCCACACTAACGTTTGGGACTGCTTATGCGCATCATAATAATCTCACATGCTTGCTTACACCTTTAGAAAAGAGCTTTATAGGGCACACTGATGACAGAAGAAAATCATTAAAGGAGAAATTAGAAAAAGTCTTAGAGAAAAGGACTTATAAGAATTAAAACACAAGGGAAATTAGTATTAGATGCCTTACATGTAGGAAAGCTTTGTGTATATATAGGCCAAAGTCACGCACTGACACTATATTTGTGGGAACGAGTGAACGTAGGCATGTGTTTTTGTTCCAAAGTAAGTGGACTTTTATGTTGAATGGTGTGGACCCTGCGATTCCTGAAATCTATTATATATTTGGACTTAATGCTTATTACCGTCTTCCAAGAGGATGGTACGTGACATGTTATTTGGGGATAGTTTTCCCAAAGATTTATCAGTTAGATGACTTAAAGAAAATGCTGAAATTGACTGTTACATTATAAGTGACAGAGGAGGGAAAGCTCTTCTGCAATTGTGGGAGGTATCTTTGGTGCAGTGATTCCCTCAAAAGGAGTCATTTTAAATTCAATCAAGATACAAAAATTGTCAACTATTGTGGATACATGCTGGGGAATTTTACAGGGGCAATACTCCTGATAAATACTGAATTAGTCGCGGATAGAGCTATGACGTTTCAAAATAGGCTTGCTTTAGACATTATTTTAGCAAAAGACGGCAGAGTCTGTAAGATGATTAATGCTAGGCATTGTTGTTCATTTATACCTAATAATGATAAGGAGATAAGAGACTTAGGGCCAGATGTAGCAAGCAGTTTGCATGGCGCAAACTGCGAAAAACGCAGTTTGCGCCATGCAAACAGCCTCACGCGATGCTCATTCCCAAATTGCGAGTCGGTACCGACTCGCAATTTGGGAATGCGACTCGCAAATAGGAAGGGGTGTTCCCTTCCTATTTGCTACTCGCATCGCAATTCGCAGTTACCACCAGTGTCACACTGGTGGTAACACATTCGCAAAAGGGAAGGGGTCCCCATGGGACCCCTTCCCCTTTGTGAATGTCGAAAAAAATATTTTTTCAGAGCAGGCAGTGGTCCTACTCTGAAAACCACATGGTTTCGGTATTTTTTTCATTCTGCAACTCGTTTTCCTTTAAGGAAAACGGGCTGCAAAATGAAAAAAAAAAACTGCTTTATTTAAAAAGCAGTCACAGACATGGAGGTCTGCTGACTACAGCAGGCCACCATCCCTGTGAGTGCAGGGACTCTCTATGGGTTCGCAAAATGCGACCCACCTCATGAATATTGATGAGGTGGGTCTTTGCAACCCCATAGCGAGTCGCAGAAGGTGTCTGAGACACCATTCTGCATCCGATTTTGCGACTTACAAATTGCGAGTCGCTCAGACTCGCAATTTGCAAGTCGCAAAATCGGATTTTGCTACATCTGGCCCTTACTCACTAATCTGACTAACTCAAGTAAGGATTTGAAGGAATTGGAAGAACCAGGTGTTTGGGAAAAGGTTGGAAGAGGGTTTGGTTCAGTGGGAAATTGGCTTAGTCAAATTTGGAATGGGGTATTATAAAAAATTATACAGGGAATATTAATTGTGATTGCTTGCATTTTAGGATTTTGGGGTTCATGCAAATTATGCCAAAAGATTAAATTAAAAAGGGCTAAAAATAATCGGAAGAGGGAAGAATGAAACAGGGAAAGAATCTATAGAGAAGATTTGAGAAGAAGACAAAACACTGAGGACATTGAGCTATAAAAATGAAGTGTGATGACATATTTAGTCATCAGAGGTGGGATTACTGAAGCACATATGCTAATTACAATTATTAATGAGTATTATGCATTATTAACTAATGAAAAGAATTGTTAAAATGAATAGTTAGAGAAATGAATGTGCACGTTTAGAATTGTGACCACGAAGAGTGGCTACCAATGCTTATGAATTATACTAAAAATAATTGAAATATATGAAAATAATGAAAATGAATAATAAAAATGTAATAATATGTCATAATGAGATGTGTAACGTATGTTTTGCCTTATTATCGTAGAGCTAGCTTAGCTGGAGTCATGGCCTAGTTTTGCCAGCCCTCGTGCAGAAGCAGAAATTAATATTGAACGTTGTAGAATCTGCTAGTGCATTTGAACTGTCCTCGATCCTCTCATGTTAATGTTGCCTAGCTAGAATTTTCTGCAATGTACCGACGAACAGGAGATGATTACGTCAATTTGATACAATTATGTGTAGCGTAGGCTACATGTACTTTCCCAGGACTTGTAAAATGAGAGCACTGACTGAGGAGAAAGATGCAACATTTTTGATACCTGAAGAGCCGGGTTATGAGAACATCATACAGCGAACTAATCAAGAAGTTGTGAAAGACGAAATATTAGAACTCATAGATTTGTAAAGTTAATATTATAGGTTAGAGTCATATCTGCTGATTAACTGACCAAATAGGAATCAGGGGGATGGACTGAAAAACTCTAATAAAAAGTCATGACAAGGGGCTAAAACTTCAGATGCGGCAGCGGTGCGATGAATGCTGATGACGTCAGAAGACGCGTTCTGTGATCCTGTCATTGGGCTTATGCTCTTGAAAGCCTGATGCGTTGCTGACCGATTGATGACCTGAAGATGAAGACTGATTTTGTTGCTGATCCATTCTGTGGATAGGTAGCTATGACAATGTGACTGATTAACTCTTGTGCCTTTTCTCCTAGGTACCAACTGCACTGTTTTATAGTTTTCCTCTTAGTTAGATGTTTTTCCCAAATTCATGTTTTATAAATTGTTTTTGCATGAAGTCCCACATGCTGATGCTAATATGGGTTAGGTAGGGTTATCTTGGGTGACGCTGGCAGAGACAATGATTGACGGACTGAATTGCTGAACTCTGCTATTAATGATTGCTTATTCAGTTTTGCTAGCTTGTGATGAGGCTTTAGAGTGGATATTTTTACAAGTATTAATTAGATTATGTTATTGATGGTCATTAACGAATTGTATTGAGTTGACTAATAGAGTTTGATTAACCATATGCCTTAACATTGTAAATAATGGGAATAGAATTGTTAAAACGTACTTTCAATTGTGGTTATTTTATGAATTATTGATGAAATTATCAGTTGATTAATGTTTTTCTATCAGTAGTTATTGATTGTAGATTATTCACACACACTGGTCACTACATGGCTAGGATACTCCATGTGATCTGAAAGGTTCATAGACCTATACGCGTCCCCTTGTACGTTTACTTACTAAGGACCAGGCGCTCTATCAATGGTGTATTGCTACAATAAAAGATTGAACTGGAATGTTCACACCATAGAAAACTATTTCTGAAGGAGGCTTTTGACATTTAGATAGAGTGTTAAAAGCTCAGTTTAGTCTGTCAAACAGCTGACTGAAGCTAAGCAAATGTCTTAAAATATTTGTGTTATCAAGGTGTAAATCATCTGTGGAAAGAATAAAGATAAAACCAAAGGAAAAAAATATTCATATATTTCTAAACTAAATGTAGATGCCTTAGTTGCACTTCTAGAAATAATTCTTTAAATGGTTAAGTGTCTTTTTGAAGAATAAAGTGTCTGTTTGTTTGAATTGTAAGACATTAGGACACTTTCTTGTGTTTGTAATAGTGCAATATTAGCTGAAAAGTGAATTCTATATTTGAGATGATGATGATGAAACCACTGTTGGTAAAATAAATATGAACTTAAATATCATGGATTATATAAAAACTCAAGAGAATTGGAGAACAAAGACATTTACGGAACTGATGAAGAACCTAATGCGGCCTTGGAATGTAACATATTTACTGACAACCGGATTACTCATGTTTTAGAGAATTCTCATGAGACATTTATATTTATTTGAGCAATGTTTTCTTGGAAAACAATCTTATAAACAGGTAGAAGAACAAAATTGTAAAACCTTTTTGCATTATGATAGCTCCATTAATATGGAGGGATTTTCCATTTCTAGTATGCAGAGAATCTACACAGTCGAGCCAGATGGTGTCACACGCAAACGCAATGGACCATAACTGAATTTATGTTAGAATGTATTGATTCTTCAAGTGCCTACTTGTGGGGGAGAGCTGTACTGCTGTTGATGTGGATGCACCACATAGTAAGGTGAAGATACCTAACTGAGTACTTGTCAAACTGAGATAAGTTTGCGTTCAGAAAGAGGAGGATTCATCGAACACGTGTTGGCTGTTTGTTGCATAATTTGTTTCCAGTGATGATATATCTCAGATGTGATTAAAAAAAGATAAATTGTGTTGAACACATCATGAGATCTTAATTGAATCTGTGAATCACTGTAATTGATTGTGTCAAAAGACCTCCAACAGGACTCTGTGGACTTCAAATGCACCATGAGGGTTAGGTGCAGAAGGTGCAGGCACCAGGCATCATTTCCTTACCCCAGATTGTGGTCTAAGATTCTAGATACTTCTGAGGCAGCCATTAAATGCTTCCCATAGGATGGTCATCACATTTGTCCCTTTGCTGGATGGCTTCAGAACCTTACTGATCAAGACCATGTGGTCTCCTTGATCCTTTTAGACCTCTGTGTGGCATTCAAAACACTCCATACTGTTGCTGAGCCTGATGTTTCTCTGCTTTCATGTTAATAATTTTTCAGACCTATTTCAAGTGGAGATTCACACTGATGATCCATCTCTAGACATTTGGCCAATCAGTATACGCTTATACTGGATAAAGAAGTATTTATTAACAGCTCATGCATCGGTCACCAGGCAGCTAACTTCTTAAAACTTTCCTCTTCATTCATTTCTTATTGATGCACTCCCAATTTCATATGTGTTCTTTGCAATCAGGTAATTAAATAAATAAGCATGTTCCATGTTTTTGGGAAACTTCGTTAAGATCAATGCTGTGAAGTATGTGACTTTATGTGTATGTGTCACCTCAGCAGATAAAGCACAATCAGTCATGCATAAAAAGTGTAGCTTTTAACGTAGCCAGGAATACAGAGGCTTCCTGTCTCCAAGGGCATCACACGACCTTCCTAAATATTACAAAAAACAGTTCCAGCAGGATGTAGATAGTTTCCATCACACACCTTTTTCTCACAATGATACTTTGATTTGAGATCCTACAATTTCAGATAAAAGTCTCAGTACATGGTACTATTCTTTCCTGGGAAAAATAGCTGACAGAAATGAGCTGTTTTTCCTTTTTTAGTCATACTCTAAGGGCCAGATGTATCAAAAAACTGATTTGCTTTTCTTAAATATCGAATTTTAATAAATCGCTATTTAAGAAATGCAAAATGGTATGTATGATTTTTGCGATTCGGTAATAGCGATTTCTTTAAATTTGCAAATGCTATTACTGAATCGCAAATAGAGAATCCAACCCCATTTGCACCTATGGGCCTGTTGCGAATGTTTTAGCATTTCCCAAATTGCGAATTCCAGTTAGGAATTAGCAAATTAGAAAATGCAAATCCCAGGGTGCTAGGGGCCTAAGGCCCCCTCTGCTGCACCCCAAAAATATTTTTACGGACATGTGAAGCACGCACCTGCCTTAGGGGCATGTGTGCGCTCCATGGCAATTTTAAAAATGCATTTGTAATGCATTTTTAAAATTTGCACATGGTTACCACCAAACTTTAATTAGTGGTAATTGCATTTCCTAAATGCACAATTCACATTTAAGAAATGCTTGATACATGTGCTTTAGAAATCGCAAATAGGAATTCTCTATTTGCGATTTCCAATTTAGTCTCAGTACATGGTACTATTCTTTCCTGGGAAAAATAGCTGACAGAAATGAGCTGTTTTTCCTTTTTTAGTCATACTCTAAGGGCCAGATGTATCAAAAAACTGATTTGCTTTTCTTAAATAGCGAATTTTAAGAAATCGCTATTTAAGAAATGCAAAATGGTATGTATGATTTTTGCGATTCGGTAATAGCGATTTCTTTAAATTTGCAAATGCTATTACTGAATCGCAAATAGAGAATCCAACCCCATTTGCACCTATGGGCCTGTTGCGAATGTTTTAGCATTTCCCAAATTGCGAATTCCAGTTAGGAATTAGCAAATTAGAAAATGCAAATCCCAGGGTGCTAGGGGCCTAAGGCCCCCTCTGCTGCACCCCAAAAATATTTTTACGGACATGTGAAGCACGCACCTGCCTTAGGGGCATGTGTGCGCTCCATGGCAATTTTAAAAATGCATTTGTAATGCATTTTTAAAATTTGCACATGGTTACCACCAAACTTTAATTAGTGGTAATTGCATTTCCTAAATGCACAATTCACATTTAAGAAATGCTTGATACATGTGCTTTAGAAATCGCAAATAGGAATTCTCTATTTGCGATTTCCAATTTAGAGAATCGCAATTTGCGATTCTCTAAATAGGGTCGCAATTTTAAGGAATCGCTATTTTTGCGATTCCTTAAAATTGCACTGCGAATGCCTTTCATACATTGTGAAAGGCATTTTTGCATTCGCAAACGGACGAATTTTGTAATTCGCACTGTTTTCGAATGCAAAAAAGCTTGATACATCTGGCCCTAAGTTCCCTCCTGTGTTCTGTTGGCATGCCATCTTCTTCTAGGACATGTGGGTTAAGTGGTATTATAGTTATTACAAGACACCTTCAGTCCACTGGAGCAGCTCAACAGCATACAAAAAAGAGTTTGGATATGGAGTAAAATTATGCCTCTGGAGCAAATTTGGTGCTGAGTAATCTCCTGATGTAATAAATGATGATCTTCTCACTGTCAGTTTGTTCTTTTTAGATGGACAAAAACACAAATTCTGTAATGTGAGGTCCCCGGCAATCACTAACAATTATTTTTCTATCTTCCAGTAGAAAAAAAACCTGACAAGGAGAAAGACGGTTATTATGAATGTGAGGCTTACACTAGGAAGGTTGTGGACGTAAGCATTGTTGGAGGACGC
This sequence comes from Pleurodeles waltl, assembly GCF_031143425.1. Taxonomy (NCBI): domain Eukaryota; kingdom Metazoa; phylum Chordata; class Amphibia; order Caudata; family Salamandridae; genus Pleurodeles; species Pleurodeles waltl. Next base: position 614,411,039 of record NC_090439.1, read on the forward strand.
CTTGCAGATGCCTTCGGAATTACATACCAATGCCTCATTATTTTTCCCAGGCATACTAATTTTATGTTTCCCAGTGGAAAAGGTCAGGAGGAAACACAGAGCTTCGCATCAATGGCTAAGGTTCATAATTGTTAGTAAATAATCAATAAACACTTTAATTACTGTTAGGTTAGAGATGGATATAAATGTGCAGCAATAGGCACAGAGTAGTAGTTTCAAAAATCTTTTCCACTTAGTAAATCCTTTCCTATATTTGTGTTTTAATTGGTGTTAGTTCCAGTGTTAGCCAACACCTTTAGATTTTATTTAAAAAATCATATGTAAATATACTTACATTTAGCGGCTATCTGACAGAGACTTCTAGTGACAGATTCCTTACCTAGGCGTCAGACTGGATCTGAAAACGTTTGCTTGAGCAATACCTCTGTACGCATCGTCGGCTGGCTCTGTTCACTTCCACTTGGTGTCTTCAGCATCATTGGCACCGGATGTGATGTCTTGGTCACCTACATAGGCCCCACCCAGGTGCACTGACATCGGTTCTTTTCTTTCAACACCAGTTAGCGCAGATCCTGAGAGAGCTACCCTGCTGTCATTTATTTACAAGCTTTTTTCAACATTTTGTCAAGCATTTCTGAAGTTGTGTTGAGGATGACATCCAGAAAGGCCGTGTGGAGCCTGTCATCGTGCCATGTCAATTGCGGACCTTGTCTGCTTATTGTGTTTCCAGTCCGACCAGTCGGACCATGGCACCTGGGTCTTTGAAGGAGTGGTCCCTAAAGCTGTTTGAGGCCCGGCAGTCGACACTATCTGGCACGACTCCCTGGAGGGCATAGTCCTGGTCAAGGAGAAGGTTGTGGGACCTTTCCAGGAGCCGCAAGTCCTCTTCTTCCCACTCAAGGTCCTTGGGGCACTCTGGAAAGAGGCACAAAATGAAGAAGTCTAAATGGACTTTGACATTGCCTCATCCGTCGGCCAACGTGACCAGCTTGGAACATCAGCATTCCATGCACGGTTCACCAGAATCGATGCAAGTCCGCACCTCCATCCATTTCTGAGAGCTGGAGAGACCCCTGCACAGGTAAAAGACTTTTGGGAGGCCATGCACCATATATTCCAGCAAGCTGACCTCCCTCCACGGAGCACCTTCCAGCTCTGTGGGGTCGTAAGAGGCCCCATCAGGTTCTGCACCCGTGGCTTCAGCCTCAGCTCCGATGGGGTCTCATGGATCCGAATCCAGATCGGCGCCGGTCGTACCTGTTAGATCTGTCAGCTTTAGGGTGGTCACCCCTAACTTTTTGCCTGCCTCCCTCCACTTTTGAGATACTGTTTTTGCTGTTTTTTAGACTCTGCACACTTTACTACTGATAACCACTGCTAAAGTGCATATGGTCTCTCCCTTTAAACATGGTAACATTGGATCATACCCAATTGGGCTACTTAATTTAGTTATAAGTCCCTAATAGAGTGCACTATATGTGTCCAGGGCCTGCAGATTAAAAGCTACTAATGGGCTTGCAGCACTGATTGTGCCACCCACTTAAGTAGCCTCTCAACCTTGTCTCAGGCCTGCCATTGCGAGGCCAGTGTGTGCAGTTTCACTGCCAATTCGACTTAGCATTTAAAAGTACTTGCCAAGCCTAAAACTCCCCTTTTCCTACTTGTAAGTCACCCCTAAGGGGTGCCCTGGGTACCCCTAGGGCAGGGTGCTGTGTAGGTAAAAGGCAGGACATGTACCTGTGTAGTTTACATGTCCTGGTGGTGTAAAACTCCTAAATTAGTTTTTACACTGCTATGAGTCCTGCTCCCTTCATAGGCTAACATTGGGGCTGCCCTCATGCATTGTTTGAGTGGTAGCTGCCGATCTGAAAGGAGTAGGAAGGTCATATTTAGTATGGCCAGAATGGTGATACAAAATCCTGCTGACTGGTGAAGTTGGATTTAATATTACTATTTTAGAAATGCCACTTTTAGAAAGTGAGCATTTCTCTGCACTTAAATCTTTCTGTGCCTTACAATCCACGCCTGGCTAGGTTTATTTGACAGCTCCTTGTGCATTCACACAGACACACCCCAAACACAGGATACTCAGCCTCACTTGCATACATCTGCATTTTGAATGGGTCTTCCTGGGCTCCCTACTGGGACTCTGGCAGACAGAATTGAACTGAAATGGGATCTGGTGCACTTCTAAGCCACTCTTTGAAGTCTCCCTCACTTCAAAGGCACATTTGAGTATAAAAACAGGGCCTCTGCCCCTACCAACTCAGATACTTCCTGGGGAAGAGAACCTGAACCAGCACCTGCATCCTGCCAAGAAGACCTACCTGGCTGCTCAAAGGACTCACCTGTCTTCTTTCTGTGAAGGACTGCTGCCTTGCTGTTGCCCTGCTGCCTTTCTGCTCTCTGGTTGTGGTGAAGAAGTGCTCTCCATGGGCTTGGATGGAGCTTGCCTCCTGTTCCCTGAAGTCTCAGGACCAAAAAGACTTCAACTCTACAAGAAGGATTCCTTGTGTGGCGAAATTCGACACACAGCCTGCCAGAAACGATGCACAGCCTGCATTGCAGTGAAAAGTTCACCGCATGCTGAACTGGAACGACGCAGCCCGACTTCATAACGAGAAGATGGATGCAGCGCCAGCGTAGCGACCTGAACTTCTTATGCGCGGTCTCACCGGATCGACACATAGCCGAGTCGGAACGACACACCCCGACTTCCAAAGAGGAATCGACGCAGCACCTGCCATGCAGTAGAAAATTCGACCCAACATCTACCGGATCGACGCAGCTCCTGTCACTCTGTCCTAGCAGCGCCGGAAATCCACACATCTGAAAACCCTGCAACCCAAAGAGGATCCACAACCGAGCACTGGAAATCGACGCACAGCCATCCCTGCGTGAAAACTAAATGACGCATCGCCATGTGCGGCCTGAGAAATCGACGCACACTCCTTTGTTTTCCACGCATCTCCTCCTCTGCGGCCTTTTGCGGAGATTTTTCACGCGAACCAGGTACTTTGTATTTGAAAGAGACTTTGTTTGCTTTTAAAGACTTAAGACACCTTATATCACTTTTCAGTGATATCTCTACATTTACTTATTGTATCTTTATTCGTTTTGGCCTGCATTTATCCAGATACATATTTTTGTAAACACTGAGTGGTGTGTTTTTGTGGTGCAATATTGTGGTATTGTATGATTTATTACACAAATACTTTACACATTGCCTTCTAAGTTAAGCCTGACTGCTCAGTGGATTGTGTGTGACTTACCCTGACTAGAGTGAGGGGTAACCTGATGCCAACCAAAGACCCCATTTCTAACAGTACCCATGCAACCTTCTCCCGTGTCCATCACAACGCCGATGTTCCAGGCAATGCCAGCACCAACCGGCGGCACAAGGCCAATTCTGATTCCAGATGAATTGGAGTTGGAGCCGCAATGCTCGACGTCGATTCCATCGCCATTTACACCCATAAGTGCCAGATTGTTGCCTGAGCATTATTTTTAACAGCCAGGCATGCAAGAAGATTGCGAGGGGCCCCTTGATCCTTTAGAACACCAGTAGGGGAGATCTCTGAACTGGTATGATGAACTAGGAGAGGCCAGTGGTCTGGACATCTCTACAGATACTGGCTTGCGCTTTCCCCCCTAATGTGGCTACGGAGGAGGGAGCTTCCTATGCAGTGGTGGTGAGTAGGACAACAGAGGCCCTCGACCTGCCCTCAGTGGCTGTTACGACTAACCTCTTGATTGAAGTGCTTAAGACTGAGGCTTTCCCTTCCGAGCCTCTCCTGCCTTTTAATGAGGCACTTACTGACCTCCTGCTGGGAACGTGGTCCAAGCCCAACACAGGGACTCCTTTAAATAGGATGATTGCCCGCTGCCATCACCTTGCACTGGGTGATCCCAGTTTCCTCAGCCAAAACCCCACCCCTGAGTGCTTGGTAGTCCGAGCCTCCACTTCCCAGGGCACATCCCACTCTGCTCCGCTGGACAGGAAATCCAAGAGGCTGGACCAGCTTGGGAAGAAAATGTATTCTTCCACCAGCCTGGCATTAAGGTCGGTGTACACTTCATGCTTATTGGCCTGTTCTTCGCACATCTTTTGGGATACTGTTGTGCAAGTGCTGCCACAGGTCCTAAAGGGGGCCAGGACCATCCTCTCCCAAGCAGTGAATGAAGAGAGAGATGCAGCAAAGTTCACCATTGTGGTCTGGATATGACTGACTTGTTGGGGAGAGCGGTTTTGTCAACAGTGGCCTTATGGCACCATGCCTGACTGAGAACATCTTGCTTTTTGGGGGATATTCAGGCAAACCTTATGGACATGCTCTTTGAGGGGACTTGCTTGTTTAGTAAGATGACAGACTCAGCACTAAAGCGCTTTAAGGACTCACCGGCTCCGGCCAAGTCCTGGGGCCTCTAGGCGACCCCCTGTCCACCATCTGCCTTTTGCTCCTTACATGGACATTGAAGCGGTGTACTACCGCACCAGCCCTATGCCAGCCACCAACCTGTGCAAGCTCCCGAAGGTATGCGAGGACATGGGCACAGTGTCTTCAGACCTAGAGGCTATGGAAGCCAGAAGTCATCTGCCACCCAGCACCCTGTAGCTGCACACTCCAAGTTTTTCTAGTTTGATTCTGCAGGACCATATTTGTCCAGATGGAGGGAGAATTCAACATCATCTTCTCCTCTGGCAGTCCATTCCATTGGACACTTGGGTTCTGCAGATCATTCAGAAGGGCTATGCCCTGCTTTTCAATCTTTTCCTCCCCCAATACCACCACCATACGAACAACTGGCAGAGGATCATTTGTATCTGCTGTAAGAGGAAGTTACATCTCTCTTGGCTAAGGGAGCTATGGAAAAGGTCCCAAAATCAGAAGTAGGCAGTGGTTGTTATTCCTACTACTATCTGATACCCAAAAAGAACATGAACCTTTGCGCTATTCTAGACCTACAGACTGTCAATTTCTTCCTAAGAATGAGAAGTTCAATATGCTCATGTTGGCTCTGGTCTTATCTTCCATAGACCAAGAAGACTGCTTGGTAGCATTGGGCTTACAGGATGGGTATTTTCACATTCCCATCCTGTTTGTCCACAGGCATTACCTGCAGTTCAAAGTAGGCCACGAGCACTTTCAGTTCACTGTGCTCCCATTTAACCTCACCAGTGCCCCTCGGGTGTTCACCAAGGTGATGGCAGTGGTCTCAGTTCATCTGCACAGGTTAGGGGATTCAGTCTTCCCCTACCTCAACCACTGGCTGTTGAATGCAGCCTCGCCCGACTGTTGTCCCCCACCTTCATACTACGGTGGACCTCCTGCATTCATTGTGATTCACTATAACCATGCCACAGTCACACCTGATTCCCTCTCAAATGCTCTCTTTCATTGGAGATGTTGTGGACACAGTGTAGTTTCTGGCTTATCCTCCGAGCAGCGAGTTCAGGATATTCAGGTTATGCTACCGATGGTTTGGGCTCTATCCTGGGTTTTGGTGAGACTGACTCTGAGGCTGCTAGATCTCATGGCTTCCTGCATCCTGCTGATAAATCATGCTAGATGGCCTATGCAGGCTCTGCAGTGAGATTTGAAGTTCCAGTGGGCGCAGCATCAGAGAAATCTCTCTTACATGGTCCAGGTCTCGGAGGGAGCTACAAAGGACCTGCAGTGGTGGATTAGGAACCATGATTGGGTCAAAGGCAGACTTCTTTTCCTTACCCAACCAGACCTCACAGTAGTGACAGATGCATCACTTCTGGGATGGGGCAGCCATCTGGGAAAGGTGAAGATCAGAGGAATCTAGTCTCTGGTGGAATCTGGACTCCACATCAATCTGCTGGAGCTCCGGGCGATCTGGCTAGCATTAAATGTATTTCTTACCTCTGTCATGGGGACGTTAGTGGAGGTGTTCATGGACAACACCACAAACATGTGATACTGCAACGAGTAGAGTGGGATCATGGACCCATTGTCAAGAGTCCCTGCATCTCTGCACATGGCTGGAACAGCTGGGCATAACCATGGTGGTTCAACACCTGACAGGTTCTCTGAATGCCAGGACAGACAAACTCAGTGGACCACAAGTGGTGTCTCCATTCAGAGGTAGTGCAAGGACTCTTAGAGCAATGGGGGAGCCTTGGTTAGATCTGTTCGCCTCCGAAAAGAACAGGCAATGTCAGCAGTATTGCTCACTGAAGTTTTCAAGGAGACAATAGCTCTGCTGCTCTTTTCGATGCGAGTGGAGATCAGGCCTTCTGTACGTCTTTCTGCCCAGACCACTCCTGCCCAGAGTTCTCAATAAGATCAAGAATGACCAGACCCAAGTAATCCTTGAGGCTCCGGACTGGGCACAGAGAGGCTGGTATCTGAGCTTCTGGAAATGAGCATCGATCTTCTGATCAGATAGCCCCTTTGGGAGGATCTCCTATCACAGCAGCAGGGGAGGGCTCTCCACCCGAACCTGTCAACTCTGCCTTCATGCGTGGAGATTGAACGGCGACAGTTGACAGCCTTCAACCTTCCTCACAAAGTCTGTAATGTTATTTTAGCAGCTAGGCATTCCTCCACACAAATGGTATACCCCTGCAGTTGGCAATGATTTCTAAAATACTGTACAAAGAAGTCTTTAGATCCTCTTTCTGCTTCTCTCTCTGATGTTCCTTTTTTCATTCTGTTCATTGTTCAGCAAGGCTCTGCCCTGGGCACTTTTAAGGGCTATCGGTCTGCTTTATCTGCTTTTCTGTGGCTACCTGACCAAGGGCTTGTACATATCTTTCCCCCTTCACCATTTATTGTGCCTGTTAGACCTGACAGGCTTTGGGTGGTCTTCCCTCAACTTTTTGCCTGCCTACCTCCATTTTTCTGATCTCTTTTATGCTGGTTTTAGGACTCAGCTCACTTTTCCACTGCTGACCATTGCTAAAGTGCTTGTACTCTCTCCCCTAACCATGGTAACATTGGCTCATACCTAAATGGCATATTTAATTCACCTATAAGTCCTTAGTAAAGTGCCCAGGGACTGTAAATTAAATGCATCTAGTGGGCCTGCAGCACTGATTTGCCACCCACATAAATAGCCCCTTAACCACGTCTCAGTTCTGCCATTGCTTGGCCTGTGTGTGCACTTTCACTGCCACTTTGACTTGGTATTTAAAACCACTGGTCAAGCCTTAGGGTCCCCTTTTCTTCCATATAAGTCACCCCTTAGGTAGGCCCTAGGTCATCCATAGGGCAGGGTGCTACATAAGTAAAAGGCAGGACATGTACTTAAAAGGTTTACATGTTCTGGTAGTGAAAAACTCCCAAAGTCGTTTTTCACTACTGCTCCTCTCATAGGCCAGCATTAGAGCTCTTTTTATATGCTTTTAAGTGGTAATTTATGATATGAGAGGAACAGACTTGTCATATTTGATATGGTTAGAATGGTAGAAGAAATCCTACTTACTGGTGAAGTTAGATTTTACATTACTATTTCAGAAATGCCACTTTTAGAAAGTAGGCATTTTCTGCACCTACTGCCATCTGTGCCTTACAGCCTGCCTCCAATCTATGTCTGGTCTGTGCTGGTTGACAGATCCCCTTGTGTATTCCACCCAGACAACCACAGACACAGGACACTCAGCCACATCTGCATACAGATAGGTTTTGCTGTTGCACAGCATGAGATGAGCACCGGGATTAGCCTGAGCCACTCGGGGAGGGAGTGAGAGCCTGCACTTGGTCTCCACCCAGCTGTGAAATACTTGAAGTACCATAAAATGGTACCTATATTTTTTTTATAGTACTATTGCTATTGTTGACTGAAGTTGCAGCCTTTAAGATTGCTGTAACTTCGCTGAGTCCATCCATGCACTTACATACCCTCATTCAGCCTTCTTTGCACCCGTTAATAAAACATTATAAGATAGTCATGCACTCAGCCATTCATTCATTCCATCCATCCACTCACTCATTCATCCCTCCAACCATGAACTCATTTTCACATTTACCTAATCTCTCACTCTCTCTCGTTCTCTCTCTCTCTCACACACACACACACACACACACACACACACGAGAAAATCATGTTGACTTTTGCAATTGCCAAAGCAATTGGCTTTGGCAATGCTTATGTTTTTTGTGGCTTAGATGTTGATACGTCTAGGATGAAAAACTTTGTCTTATGAACATGGTTACACTGCATTTCGTTGCCCATCAGCTAATGTGTGAATTCATATTACGTGAACTTTAGTTAACCTATTATTACTGATTTTGCCTGAATATTTATAACTCCTGGGCCCCAGCTGTATTTAGCAGCGGATAGTTTGTCAGACTGGCAGTTGACAGTTGGTGCCTGCTGCTATTTAAACTGTTTAGGGCAGCAGGTTAAACAATGCAAATGTTGTGTTTATGTATGAGGAAATGGGAGGGAGCTGCTGCTGTGCAGAGATTTGTTTTCTCGCAGCCATGGCAACCTTTTAGTCAGTGATTAGAGTGATGGTTCGAACGTCCACACTGGAGCCCAGTCTATCTACGGACAGAAAGAGGAAACGCATGTGGAAAATAAGGATCAAGAACGTAAAGCTCCGAGTCGCTTATGTTTTCCCACCCAGAGGGCATGTGCCCAGAGCAGCCTGTGCTCTACCATCAATACGGATTTTAATACATAAATGTGCTCGAAAATAATAAGAACTTTTAGGTAGGTCAGGAATTTAAGTGTGATGAAAAAACTGACGTGTCTCTCAAAGGAGCGTGGCCGATGTAATAAAGGGCGTGGCTTTAAAACACGTAAGCTAAAAATTCGTGCTTAGGATAGTGTGCCTCCTGACTGGCATTGTGTTGCTCCTTTCTGTTATTCCATATATAATACAACAAGTGGCATTACACATACAACAAGCCAGGACTATTGGCTTTGTCAGTGTTTGTTAGATGAGTAAGCCAAATAAGCAACAATAATGGCTTCCTTGTATAAAATATTGAAAATGCTTCAGTTCTGAAATGATGAGCCTGTGAAAGAACTATAAGGAGTCTCTTTGAAGTCAAATGGACTAAGCCGCAGAAAGGTACTGCAAAAACAAAATCACCTGAGGGTGAGGGCAAGACACTACCTGCTTTTTAGAACTGCCTTTGCTGAGCACCAGCAGGGCCCGGCCCACTTAAAGCCCTAGGTCCAGTGACCAGAATTTGAAACAAACATTTGCAATGTAATGAGTCTTTCATTTACTCGAGTTAGAGCTATTAGAGTTGTTAATTCCTAACTGGACTTTTCTTGGCACATAACTTGAAAATAAAAAGTAAACTAGTTGACGCAAGCAGGTCGATTGAAAGCGCCACAGCTGCAATGAGCATAAGCGCGAAGGAGAGACGAAAAAGGAAAAATATAAACAGTCAACAGTCAAACATATTGACAAATGTGCAATTATCCATGTTACAAGGTCGATGGCCAAGGCGATAACCAAACCGCCTCAAGGAGGGAAAAACAAAGCATTTACCAATGATAGCAAAGGATTTTTGAAAGGTAAGCCCACAAACGAGTGATAGTGGTGGGCGTGGTTGAAAGACCACAAGTATATTACAACACGTCAGCGCGCTTGCCACTCGACCTAAAAATGAACATACCGCAGCAGTCACTACTGGAAGGGAAAAGGGCAGACGAGTCATGCTGCTCATGCAAGCTTTTGATAATTACATGTGCAAATAAAAGACTTCATTATTCTGCCGTGCTCCCATACTATTTCATCACATGTTTGTACACAAGACTGCATATTCACCTAGTTCAAGTATAATGAATTAATGCTTTCCAAAGGTCAGCTGTGACTTAAGGGTGACTAAGTGAAGGCTGTACAGTGCAGTAAACCTTTAGGGTTTCCAGTTACAGCTTAACATAGTTGTCCTGAAAAAAAAAGATTTTGAAAGAGGATTACTTGATGCCCTGGACATCACTCATCTCCAGTAGTTCCCCAGTGGCCACTCATTGAATCAGGAAGAGGTTTTGGAGCAGCTCCTACCGGTTTCACAATGAAGGCGTGAAAGCCACCACAGATCTACTCACACCAAGCACAAACTAAAGGGAAAAAATACAATAAAAAGCAACAAAGTCGATTTAAAGAACACCTTCCAACACCCTTGCTCGAGCAGACATGTTCGGGACTGACTTAGTATTGTTTATTGCAGGCTCATGTGGGAAATAAGCCAAATTATCGGTTCTTAGCGGGTTTTGGTGCCAGAGGCCTGATTGTGCAGGCTTGCTGTTCTAGGCTCAAGATATGACCATAATTTTTGAGGACACAATCTACTTCTGGAAGCAAACAACACATTTCTAAAACTTGGGTGTAAAGTGGTAGGTAGTGTGTTAGTGAAACTAGGAGTTATGGCCTGCATGTGGGTGCTTGGCAACACAAAGCCCGGTCATGGAAAGTAGCAGTACCCAGGGGAGCAGCATGCCACATGTAACAGTGCCAAATAACTCTATGTCAAGTAAGAGGTAATGCTCCAGCTGACTGCCTTACTAGATGTTGAACAGGAGTGGAGCATGACCTTGATTCATCGAGTACCGGAAAACCTCAATACTGGAGGGTAAATATATACACCGAAGACGAAATATGATATTAAACCACAGTAATGCATTCTTCCTGCTGTTTTCCTTGCATGTGAAGCATGGACCCTGCGGCAATATCAATAGTATGGTGTCAAACGGGTAAACTGCTGGCGCCTGGTACTACTACAAAGTTTATAAAGCCGGTAATGCTTCACCAAGTACTTTTATAATTGTAGTTTCTTTGTTTACTCTAGTCTGTTGGACAGGCCTTCTTCAAATCCACGCCAGAAGTGGGCAGTTACTGTATGGCTCTGACCATTTTGCATTAGAACAACTAACAGAAAGCCACCTGTACCAGGGGACGACCAGTGGTACACATTAGCAGAGACTGTATTCAATACAGCTACACAAAGCTCAGGAGACAGAGGCATCAAGATAAGCTTTCATAGTGTCTTCTCACAACAGTGCAGCCCAAATGTCAATCACCCATGCAAGCTGGTTGATGATCATGGGTTCTGTTGCGGTCAGACTTACTTAAGTCAGTCTTGTAATCATCAGGGACTGCAATCCATTTAACAGAAGTAGAATAATGCATATGAAGTGCACAACGAGCTAAAGTATCATTGGAACCTTCTTAATATTCAAGTGGAGCTCTCTACAGTACAATTTTCCAATAAATGTTACATCCCAAAATTATGGACTCTGAAAAAAGTAGAGTAGGCCTGCTCAGATTTCGAATGCACAAAGGGCCAGATTTAAAGAAAAGTGCTGCAGCGCGGTGCTGCGCCAAAATTGGCGGCGTTGCGTCACTTTAGAAATGCAGGGATGCACCGTATTTAAGGGAATATGGCCCACCCCTGCATTTCCCCCTGAACTGGCACTAAATTTAGCTGCCAGAGCAGGCATCCTTGCACCATCGTGCAAGGATGTATGTGTTGAGGGGTGTGATTGTTTATGTGCGGAAAGGTGTCCCTTTATGCACATAAACAATCATTAATGGTGCTTTGGTACTTCTGCGTGTGCTGCACAATGCAGCATACACAGAAGTGCCAAAGCTTCATTTTCAAATGATTGCTTATGTGCAGGAATGGACACCTTCCCACACATGAACAATCATTTCTGGCATTTTGCTTTTTCTATGCATGCGTCAGAATGCAGCACGCATAGAAAAAGCAAAAAATCGAGGAGGAATAAAGTAGTCTTCCTCATTGCACCATGCTAATGCCACCCCTGCGGGTGGTGTATGATTTTGGCGCTGCCTCAGGTTTATGAGATTTCAAAAATCTGAGGCAGCGTCAAAATGCAATAGGTGTTGTTGTGGCACACCCACAGCAACACCCATTGCACGCCCCTTCCACTCACAGTGCTGTGTGGGAAGGGGCCGTATTTACAAGGTGGCGCTAAGCCACAGAAAATTCCTTAATGCCACCTTGTAAATACAGCGATGTGCTTAGCGCCACAGGAGCGTCACTAAAAGTGACGCTCCTGTGGCGCAAGGGGCCTCGAAATATGGCCCACAGTGTGCAGCATAAGGACCTCGCACCACTGGAATATCTTCCTCTGACAGGACAGCACAGACACGTTTCAGAACAATACTGCCACTGCAAGACAAAGATTCTCCACTTCTTTTCGTCGCTATGTTTCAACTTTTGTGGACCTAATTCCGAAATGGTGGCAAACTGGAGATATACGTGAAAGCTGGAAGATGTCACCCATGAAAAAAACAAATTGACACTGCACACCAGAGTAAACTATTACAACGGGATACAGTTGGAAATATACTATTTGCTCAGGTATCGCCCGTTATATCACATAAGGCTGTCCAAATCTACAGTATGTACCAGTGAAAATGAGATAAGCTCTAAGCTGTTTTAAAAATATCAAAACCTGCTGTTTGTACCTGAACAGTACAATGGGTGTTAGGGCTGGGTTGGCACTGGTGTTTTATTTTTTAGCATTGAGGCATTTAACCTGTCCAATACTGCATGCAATAAGCACTTATGATACAAGCAGAGCTGGACTCTGCAGCAAGAGGTCATAATTCACCAGCGCTCTTCTTTCAGAGGTACCAAGATACGTAAACATCGCCGGAGAATACATTTTGATAAAACAGCCAAGATCATTTATTGGAGATGATCTCTGTCCATAGGACATAGTTGAACTCCCATACGTTTCCTTCTCAAAGTCAGAGTGCAGTTTTTTAATGAGTTGCTTCGAAAACCCTGGATAAAGAGAGCTTCAATTTGCAAGCAGAACTGCAATTACTGGATCTTGCCTTTACCCTCATGTAAACTTTGCTACTGATGCTTCAACGTATAATTTTAAAAGCCACTTCTTTCCTCCACAAGTTGGCATCTGTGCATCATTGCATAGTAGGAAATACAGCTGAGTGAACCGACTCCCCTTGCCCAATCACATGTATTTTGCCTCATTTAAATACAAGGATTTGCAATGCAATGGGTCTCGTGTTTGCTCGAGTTAGAGCTATTAGCTTTGTAAATTCCTAACTGGACTTTTCTTGCCACATAAATTGAAAATTAAAAGTGAAACATTTGACATAAGTGATCCGATTCAAGAGCAAGAACACAAAGGAGAGACACAAAAAAAATGTTCGCTTGCAATCAAACATATCGGTAAAAAGTGGATTTATCCATGTAACAGGGTTGGTTTTCAGGGCGTAACCAAACTACCCTAAGGATGGACAAACGTAAAACACTTGCCAATGTCATCAAAGGATTTTTGAAAGGCAAGCCTATGAAAGAGTGAAAGTGATGGGCGTAAGGTGGTTGTGGTTAAAAGCACACATGGATACCAACACATCAACAAGCAGGGCTTGGGTGCTGCTATGCTCGACCTAAAAACAAAAACTAGAACATTTCGCAAAAGAGAAGGACTACACTTTTACATCAACCAAGTGGCACAGAGTGAATTAAATAACAGCGCTCATGAACATACACACTCAGAGAAGGAGGCACTAAGTGTACATTAACTGTAACTTTTAAACACAGTATCATGCAGTTACTTCCTCTTAAGAGTTGCCAACTAGTCCTGCATTGGAACACCTAAAAACATGTCACCTGCTGTTGAGCCTCTCCGAAAACTATGTTCTGTGCTAAATTTGCCAAAATTTGCCAGGGTAGCTCGTAAAAAAATAGGAGAATCCCCTCAAATCCAGGATGCCAGGTCACACTAATTTAGACAAAGCACAGTATACAAACAGAGATGGAGGCACAGTAGGAGTTAATAGAATGTATTCCTCCCAACTGTCACCTTGTAGTTACCTCAGAGTTCTACCTAAGCGCGAGGCCTGGAATGCTAGCAGCAAATGCTAAGACCAGACACAGACACACATAGGGAAAATAGGAAACATAAAAGGAATAGTGTGAAGGGGATTTTTGACAGCAACCCAACAAAGTATAATCTGTGAACATTACATCTGCTGCCTTTTATAGAAAAAAGGGAAATCATTCACTTATACAATCTTTGAACCTAACAGGTATCCCAGCAAACCTCAAGGTGCCCCTTTCCACTTGAAGCTCACATTTTTCACACATCAACTGATTAGCACCAAAGAACTGGAAGATTCACCATTAGAAATATCTGCTAAAAAGCACATAGGCCTATTATTTGTGACTTCAAGCTCATTAGTAACAATGAATGAACAACACTGGAACCTTGCATTCAGTCACCATCCACACAAGTTTTAACTGGCACAACATGTGAGCCATTCCACAACTGCCCATTATCCAACAAAACTGAACCATTAAAGTTAACTATCCAGAAATACTGACTATACCTCTACACATGGCTGTTGGAACCAATGTTTGACTCTTACCATTATCAGCCTGGTTGATTTTACACTTTTCACAGTATTTCTTAGTTTGTAATTAGCTCACATTTTCTTTCTAACACCCTTTCTTGCACTGGCCACCTATCCCTCATCTCTGGACCTTTTCTCTCACTTCTACAACACTAATGACCAATGATGTAATAGTTTAGTAATAGTCAATATACCTCTGAGAAGCTTGATAGGTGTTCTGCCAGTTGAGGTGACTGGAGGTGTCCTATAATACCACAAGTGGGGCCTCAAAGCTGATTTAACATGTATCCAGAATTTCTGTGCTAACAGTATTGTCTCTTTGATCAACAGGTTGACTCTTTCAACCTGACTGTTGCTTTGAGGGTGATAAAGAGGTGCTTGACATGTTTGATGCAATTTAAAGACAGCAACGTGGTCAATTATTGGGCTAGGAACTGGACTCTACTGTCACTGACAATTAATCTAGGAATCCTTCCTGTGAAAAGGCAAGCTTGAGAAGCTTCTGTGCTTTCTTGGTACTAGGAATTAACATAACGCATATCTAACAGTAAGCTACTCATAGGCTCTATAAAATTAATCTCAACTTTATTTTGGAGACTAACTGGAAAATCTACAGAAATTGTAGGTAATTTATGAGGTTTCATAGATTTATCAGCACACTTGTAGACATTTTGACAACATACATAGTGATCCTCATCACAGTCCATTGACAGCCACCAATAGGCCATCCTAAATCATCCTATGCCACCCTCTCCCCATCTGTGCCCTTCATGTGCCATTCATTGACTCTCCTGATAAATTTACAATGCAACTGAATAGGCACAACCAGAAATCACCATTCATCACTACATTGTTTTCAGTAGTGTAAGAAAATGTCTCTTTTTGCATGATCATTCCTTTTTATTTGGACTGATGCTGCTGTCTTTTTGACTGTGTACCCAGGGACTCTGCTAACTAGACCCCATTACATGTGCTGTGACCCCTAAAACATGTTGCAATTGGCTACACTCCTAATTGGCACATTCAACTTACCTATAACTCCTTAGTATGCGGTTCAAAGTATACCCAGGGCCTGTAGGTTAAATGTCAATAGTGGACTGCAGCACATATTGTGTCACCACTAAAGTGACAAGGCAAAACATGACTGCATGCCTGCCACTAATGACTTGGCTGTGCAGGTTTATACTGTGAATTTGACCTATCAAAATGACCCTTTTGATGGAACTTGCCCCTCTTTTTAAGTATTATTAAGTCTTCTTTAAATATGCCCTACTACCCAATAAACCAGGTTGTATAATATTTAAAAGTATGACATGTAAAAGTATAACATAAAACATTTCCTTACAGTGACAAGGCCCCAAGAGCTATATTTAATTATAGCATGGCTAGCTGTTCCATAGGAAAGCATAGTGAATTCATATTAAAAATAAATTATGTTATCTCTGCCTAGGGAACAGCTAAATAGTTCAATATTGGAGTTTTTAAAATATTTTTTCCAAATCCAATTCATTGGTAAAGTTGGATCTGTACTCAATATTTTATTTTAAACAGTCACCTTTTCCTGTCTAAAGGTTCTTAAACCCCATTTGCAAGTGTTTCCAACTCTCATCCAGGAGTTGAAAAGGTACTTGAGGAGGTACTCCTGGAGCTGCTACAAAGGCCATGTATGTGGGTAGAGGTTGACCTTCCCTTGACAGGAAATCCTGTGGGCTATGCCCAGCCCCTTGCATATTTCCAAAGAGGCATACAGTGTCACAGACAGGTATAGCTGATACCTTGGCCTGCCTCATCTTTTGTCTGCTTAACCAGCCAGGCGCAAGACCCAATGGGTGATAAACTGTCCCCAAAATTGGATTTGAATTACCACAGAAGAGGTGTTGCTCATTTCCCGGACCTTGCTTCTCGGTGGGCATAGGAACTCTGCACAGGGGAATAAAGGTTCTGCCACCGTGTTTTTAGGTAGAGAGGGGCACTGTGTTACTTGTTGCAGTAGAACACACATGAACTCCTGAAAAAGTGGGTAGGAATAACCCTGGTAACTTTCTGCCTATTTGTTAGGGAGAGGGCAGAAGTCACCTCTATTCACAGAGTAATGCTATGCATAAATGTTGCACCCCTGGGCACTCTCTTCAAATCACTACTGGGCATGTGGAAGACAGAAAAAGGACCACACCTACTGTTGAGATCAGTGAGGAGAACCTAAAAGACTGGAACTGCTCCCACGTGTACCCAGTAAAATGAAGTGGACTCCAAATGTCAGTTGACTGACCTCATGTTCAGCTACAGGGGCACAACAACTGCAGGAAGTCCTTTTTCCTGACAGAGCCCAGCTGACCAGTTTCAATGTGATCTCCCTGTACCTTGTTGGAGGCTTCTGCTGGAGTGAGTGCTGACCTCTACTTTCTGTTCCTGAGCTCCTAGAATCTTTGGGTGGTGTTAGAGTGTATGCCTCCTGCCCAAACATATAAACCTTTAACTTGGAAAAATGTTGCCAAATTTCTGCTTCAAGAAATATCAAGGGACCGAGACCAACCTGCCAATATGTCTGCCAAGGGTATATTGCCTGTGTGTCTCACTTTACCCCAGCTCCTGCAATGATCTTCTCTACAGCAGCATCCGACCGGCATACGATGACATTGAATCCTGTTTGGCATTGAGTCTGCATCTAGGCCCTGCTGAAGAAATTGACTTACAATGAAGAGTTTAAGTCCAAAGGTGGAAATCTTCACTGGGCCCGACACCGAGCAGCATCCAACTGACTTTACTGGGCGAAAACCATGGACTTTTCCCTCAAGGAGATTTTCCTGCCTTTGTTGTGGACTTCATCAACCCACCACTGATGAGCCTGTCTTTGGAACTAGCCTGCAACTTTGCCCTACTGAGGACTCTAACTTCTTGAAAAGTTTCTGGGTCCTAAGGTAATTTTTCGACCAGGACCAACTAGGTCCTCGTATCTAGCCAGTGCTCCTTGATAGTTACCCTCAAACCTTACACCTGTCCTGGTCTAGCATTCCCAGTTGCCCAAAGTTGTCACTTTCCTCTGTTTGCAGCAATTTGTAATTAAAAACTTAAAAATTCCTATACCCGGTTCCACTTTTGAATTTTTGCCATTTTGGTGTCATGGTCATTGTTGCACTGGGTTCTGCCCCCAGCAGTGCACCCAATTTTTTGCTTTTCTGATCACCCCGTTTTTTGACTTTTTACTGTGGGTGAGCTTCACTGTAGATGTCTCACCCAGGGTAATCACATGATAAATGGACAGTGCAAGTTAGTCTGCTTTGCTGTTTTAACTATAGTGACACTTCATAACACACAAAGGGAAGGAACTGCCTTAGAGTGTAGTTTCACTCCTCTAGGCCTACAGATACCATTGACATCTTGAATCGGAGTGTAACCTGTGCAAGAAAATCAAATTCATACTTTCCAAAATGATAACTGCACATCTTGTGGATCATACAGAGTTTACGTCATAGAAACCCACCACTGATGGGGTCAGAGTTACGGCATTCTAATGTTTGGCAACCTTTGATCTATTTTTACTCCCATGGAGCTCGTTGGGCTGCGCTACCAGACGATCGGATTCCACTGGGGTGGACCAGGTCATGAGGGACGGCACAGGAAAGCTGCAATTACAAACATTGGGGGAAAGGGTATGCATGTGGCTCCCTCTGTGTGTTTCTATCTCACTCTAGGACCCCATCCCCTGGGCAGATTCATGTTGCAGAGGCCAGGACCCATCCCTGACCCCCAGATACTTCCAGCTGTGGGAAAGTGTTTTTGTGCTTCCCCAGGATTTCAAGGATGGGGGGGAGCACCATCACCTTCCCCCCACAGGAGGCTGAAGGGGCCTAGGAGCTCATACATGGGCTCTGTTTCATTTTTGAGGCAAGACGAGTGCTGCTGCACTGTCCCAAGTGCTCTGCTCTTCACACTACCAATGTCTTGGGGAGACAGGAAGCAGTGACCAGTAGACACAGGTGTGCCCTGGAATGGGCAGACACACAGGAGGACCGCTGGCTCCCACAGTACCACACAGTTGTGCTGCTGGCACAGGGAGACAGCGAGGGCAGCCGGGGTGGGCTCCCTATGCCAACTTACAACAATGGAAAGCTCTGGGGTGCCCGGGTAGGACCAGGCACCCCACATTAAAAAGAGCAACATGGCATGAGGCCGCATTTGAAGGAAACATCACCATGAAAACATAATTGCGGCCCTGTTATGATATTTGTGTTTTGACCACTGACTCCACATTGCACTTAGCCTAGCAGTACATCGTCATATTAGTGACCAGCAGCTTGATTTTGCCTATTAACTTTATTTTAGCACTAGCCACTGCCATGTTAAAAGCTCCAAGTATTTTTCAATGCCCACATTATACAATGTGTTTTCTCATTTATGTTTTTATTCTGCGTGTCTGCGTGTTCTTTCTCACCAAAAGCTAGAGCATAACATGGAGTAATCAGTCAGTCAGCAACATAAGGATGTACTAGGATGATGTTTATGGTGCGCCATGGAACGGTTTACTTTTGGGAGGGACACCTTGGGCAACTGGCCGGTTCCAACGTGTTTCTTTCAAAGCTGACCTGAAGTAGATTTGAATAACAAGGAGGGAGCAGGGGGAGGTTTCCTAGAACTCTTCCCTCTGGCTTGTTTAAAGTATATAAGAGACCCAGGATTGACAGTAGGAGATTCGGAGACTTCGGTCAGGATTTTGATGTTGAATGTCTTCCACCCCATGAGGGTAGATCGCTCTCTTCCACAGCCAATCTTTGCAGTCTACAGCTTGAAGTTACTGAGAGAAAGATGAAGAAGCAGCTGGGCCCCATGGTGATGAATTTTTACTAATCAATTGCTTTTTATTGTGTATGAATCTATCTATCTATCTATCTATCTATCTATCTATCTATCTATCTATCTATCTATCTATCTATCTATCTATCTATCTACCTATCTATCTATCTATCTATCTATCTATCTATCTATCTATCTACCTGTCTATCTATCTATACATGTACATATACATATAGGTATCTATTCCTTTGCATGTACATATCTGCTGTTTATAGATTGAAGATTCTTTCTACATGTTTTCATTTTATTGTTGAGCACATTTTAAACTTGTATTTCCAATTCTACTGATCTTCCTTTATGAACTTCATGAAGTGATTTAATAAATGTCTTATTTAAGAGGTACATTCCAGAGATTCTTTTTGACTCTTTTCAGTGTGTGTGTATTTTGGCTCGGTCAGCAGTAAAGCAAAACAGGCCCTCCCAGGTGCAGCGGGAGAGCCACAGGTATATTATTCACCCTTTCACAGAGACTCACTCCATAATGTTGTGCGGGGCCCAGTGTTTCACTTACACCCAAATCTCAGTCTGTGGTGGTCCTAGGATGATGAGACCATCACCAAACTGTTCAGCGTCACATGCTTTTGCTCCTCAGGTCATCTTGTGGGGCCTCACCCTAAGTTGGGGGGACCCCCAAAAGCATCACGGTTCCTGCTTCTTCATGTATTTTTTAAGTTTTCTCATCGATGGAGGTTTTGCTCTACATCTGAGAGTAGTTTGCCCCCTAGGGCCCCTATGTAGGGTAACATATTAAAAGACCTGGTAGGTCTCAAAATGTATAATACACTGTTTATATGGTTACACTGATTGTACAATTACACTCCAGTGCTTTTTCACCATGTAGTTTCACTGTGATGCCCTATAAGGGCTGTTCTGATTAGTGCAGTTTAATATCAAACATAGGAAGGAATGTACAGTTAAAATATGTATTGTTGGTAAAGGATTTCTTGGGTTTGCATGATGATTCCACATGTTTTATTGATACAGCATTATCGCTATTATGAAAATGATTCATGCCAAAGGAATATGTTATTACGCAATGAATGTTAAAATTCACTTGATATGCTTGGGTCTCTATAGTACGCACCTCACTTTCATCATTCCTCCACACCCTTTATTCATCTTAAACCACTGTTGCATCACATGGTGTATGAGACAAATAAGAGTGAACTGTTTTAATTTACAAAGAAACATAATCTAACTCTTTTAACTAAGAGAAATAGTGATTCCTCCAAGTCAGGGGTCTTCAAACTGGGGGGCTGGCCTGGCTGTGACCAAAGAAAGCATTATACTAATAGCAGGGCTTTGTTTTAAGGTGAAAAAAATAAGCAGCAGTATACCGCTTTGTAATGGGCATCACTAACATGTATTGTGATTTATATCTAATGTGGGAGTACATGTCAAAAGGAAAGGGACTCCAAATACTCTTCAAAATGTCCACCCCCCCTCTAATAATCACTCTATGGATACCTTCATACATCTGCCTGACCAGAATAGTATGTTTGGCATCATGTATTTGATTGCACTTTAAAACAGTAACAGAACTTAATTGCAATGTTGAAATAAGTATAGCCAGATTTAAACATTGCCAATTTATTAAAATCATTGTGAAAAATTTGGAGGGGGTCCGATGATTTTTTTTTCACTTGGGGGGCACATCACTAAAAAAGTTTAAAAACACTGCTGTAAGTAATGTCCGTTTTTGTGTGAAATTATTTGCTCATTGCCCACTTAATAATTGTAAATAACTTAAGGTTGATATGTGTTTGGATGAAACACCTATAACCTTGAATTACTTTTCTCTATACTCAACATGTAGCAGCCAGATAATGATGCATGCTCACCTTCTAGTGGGTGTGATGAGCAGCACCGCTATTTATGCAGTGGCACTCTCGGCACTGTGGAGAGACATGCAAATGCACACTTTTGCCAGGTTAATGTGCACTTCAGAGGATTATGTATGTATTTATATGATATTTCTATTGCGCAAAGCTGGCCAAAAGCCAGCAGAGCACTGTACATTGTCAAAGACAGGCAGAAAGTCAATGAGCAATTGGAAAGTAGTATGAACTGTTGGCAGTTAATGCATTGTGGTGTAATGTACTTGAAAGAGTGGAGTTTCCAAATCTTTCCTGGGCCAGCCGTGATGGATAAGGGATGCTGTTCCACATTCTGGGTACATAGATGGGCAATGCATATGTATGTTTTTCTTTTTAACACTACTAAGGGCCTCATTTACTAAGAAGTGGGGCAGCCTGGTGATGCACTAAATTTGGCAACGCAGCATAACTTCAGAAACACAGGGATGCGCTGTATTTAATACGATATGGTGCTCCCGTGTGTTTTCCCTAGCACTGGCGCCAAAAATAGCTGCTTAGTGACAATGCAGGCACCCTTGCACCATAGTGCAAATGTGCCTGTGTTGCAGGGAATGATAGTTTATGTGCAGGAAGGTATCCCTTCCTGCAAATAAACAAATAATAGTGGTTTGCTAGTCCTATGTGTACTGCAGTATGCAGCATACATATGAGTAGAAATTCGTCCTTATTTATTGATTGTTTATGCGCAGGAAGGGACACCATCCTGCAAATAAACAATCATTAATGGTGTTTTGCCATTCCTATTTGTGCTGCAGAATGCAGCTCACAAAGGAAAAGCAAAACAAGGAAAAATAAAAGTATTTCTCCTTGTTGCAGCATGCTAATGCTACCCGAGGGGTGGCACTAGTTGTTGGCTGTGCTTCAGGTTTATGAATCCTCATAAATCTGGAACAGCTTCACAATGCAACGGGTGTTGCAGTAAAACACCCACTGCAAGCCCCTTTCATGCGTGTAAAGGGGCTGTATTTACAAAGCAGTGTTAAGCCACAAAAAGTGGCTTAGCACAAGTTTGTAAACATGGGGCAGGCCACTGCATCATCGAAATGTCAGTAAAAGTGTAAATGAGGGCCTTAGCCTGAAGTCTTCTGGTGACCTAGCTGCAGATGTGCGGAAAACCACCATGGAAGGTGACCTTGTCTGCAAGATAAATGGGGGTACCTGTTGTCATAGATCTGTGAATGATGCAGCTGGTTTTGAGGAGAGTTCTGACAGGCAAAGGGAGCCATAGGTGTTCAATCAAGATGGGAGGTGATGTGATTACATATCTTCAAGCCTGGGTGAGACATGCTGTGGCATATAGAAGTCTCTTCAGTGATGCCAGTGTGAAGTGTGGATTTGTCCAGGTGGCAGCATGGGCAAGCTTCTGTGGTAATTCTTGAGGTGGTGATCAGTGGTGACCAATGCTTTTCTATGGATTTTAGATGTCCATGTTCATCACCAAAATAGGATGTAACGATGAGTACTGAGGCACGGTAGGGGCGAACAGAACTTATTTCTCACAGGAGCACCAAAGCACTTCACAACAACTATCACCTCTCAGTTATCTCACAGCATTCTTCATAATTACGGGGCATGGTGTACCAAGAGCATGTGCTGGGACCACACACACACAAACACATACACACATATCTACACACACACCAATAAATAAACATGCACACAATTAATGGATAGTACACCCCTCCCCCAAAAACTGCAGGAACAACATTCAGGAGCAACACAGATTCCTCACACATCTATATGCACCCACAAATCTACACACACTTACATGCACATTCAGTACACTATGCATCATCTCCACATAATACAATCACATAGAGCCAAAACATCTACATGCACCTGCAAACAAATAAACTGGAACACATGCAAACACATACCTTCAAAACACTACCCATCTTATTATTCACTCAAAATGAAAGAACATCACACACACACAAAACACATACACACATGTACACACACATCCCCCCCCCCACACACACACAAGATGAAACGGGGAAGGGATAGTTAGAAGGGCATTCATGATAATAACCTAACAAAATATGTTCAGTAAATATTACGTACAATTTCAAAACGTGGGTATTCACTGCTCTGTGTCAGAGCAGGGAAACATTGGGTCCAAAAAATGGTATTCTATCAAACACTGAACTGCTATATCCTGTGGACTGAAATGCTCCTCTCAGAACTCAGCACAGTCAGAAGAGAAAGAGCATGTGAACCCCTTAATTCCCTTTTAACGTAGACTGCATTGATCCCCACTGATAGGCCTCTCCAGGCTACAGTGGCAAGTGGTTCTCAAAGAACCATTTTTTACCATGACGCTGGTGATGGATTGTTTTTCTGGGTTTCTATATTGTACACTAATAATGCTGATCAATATTTTAATTTTACACATGAATATATACAGTATATATATGTGTGTGTGTGTGTATTTATATTCACTTAAAAAAACAAAGGTTACAGGGATGTTATAGATAGGTTCACATTTTGAATGTATAAAACCATAGAAATTCACCGCTTACAGTTATGGTTAGCTCAAATAACTATAACTTGTGCCCTAAAGTGACTATAGCTCACGCCTCGCTATGCACTGCTAATTACCCCAGATATTACATCGTTCATGACATCTTTGCTAACATCATTCATATATTATTTCCGTAACATTTTTAGTAAAAGTATTGATAAAATATGGCGGGTGGCCAGACCCTGCACCCATCCCGCCTGTAACCACCTTACCCTGCGCCACGCACGGTCTTTGACCGTGTGTGGTGAAGGTTAGCCGCAGAGCGTGGCCTATGACCAGGCCCTGTGGCCAACACCCCCTATAACGACCCAAACCCCCTATAACTACCCAATCCCGGGGCACCTGCTATATTTATATGTGTGTGTGCTTCACCTTGAGGTGTATAGTCTGCGAAACAGGCATCAGTGCCAGAATGGATCTTCATCTGCATTTTATCCAAAAAGAGATCACAGTTTGGCATGAAATGTCCACCCAACTGGAGTACTTTTAACTGCCTAAATAGTAAGTGCTAACTTGTTGCATAAAGGTATAGCGGACATTCTACACTACTGCTGGCAAAGGACTATGATAGATGTCTCCAGTGACCATGTGTGGTGTAATTTTGACAATGTGATGTGCCACAAGCATCTTCATTATGAAATCTGCACCAACATGAATCCTCTTATAAAGATGATGACAAGACTACAAAGAGTTGAATGTCCCCCAAACAAGGGTGCTTCCTATTAATCATATGAAGTAAGTGCTTCTTTTTTAGTGGAGAAGTGCTCGTATTTGTCTGCATGCCAAACGCTTGGGGTTCCTTTTGGTAAGCTGTCCATCATGCCGAAAAAAGGCAGGAAGAGCATTGGATACCACTAACCAAATGGGTTGGGCCAAATGGGCATGCTTCAAGGTCATTTTGCACAATTGCATACTCGTAGTAATGAAAAGGGTGAACTACAGACTCTGCGCTCACAAGGAGTTGACTGGAGGAAGGATCCCACTTGTCACAGTCACTACAGAAGAGATTGCGCTCCAACAGAG
This sequence comes from Pleurodeles waltl, assembly GCF_031143425.1. Lineage (NCBI taxonomy): Eukaryota > Metazoa > Chordata > Amphibia > Caudata > Salamandridae > Pleurodeles > Pleurodeles waltl. The sequence goes on from NC_090439.1 coordinate 614,435,661, forward strand.
AAAGGTTGTGTTCACAGCCATCAAGTATTTCAAATTGTTTATCTAGGGTGGAATTGCAGAGAAAATGCCCTTTCTTTAAATAAGATGAGCTGGAGAAGTTGGAAGGATCTGTCCATTATAGAAGCAGAGCTTTAATTGGGGCACTTACATTGCCCCAGGGGGGTGGCGATCCCTGGTGCGCAGGGGGAGCAGCACCCCTGCTTACTTCATCTACATTACCCTAAGGTTCTGGTGGCCCCCAGGCCTTAGGGGCACTTACATTGCCCCTGGGAGGTGACAGCCCCCAGGGCATTGGGGGGGCCCGCATGGCCCCCTCACATACCTTATGTACATTGCCTTTGCAACAAGGCAGTGCCCGGGTTGCACAGGGGCCGTGCAACCCCCTGTATTTTTTATAAGCCCACATGCCTCCTGGGCCTGGCCCACTCAAGAGCAAAATTAAAAGAAAGTGTGGGAGACTGTGCTTACTTTTTTTTTTAATTCATGGTGAAATTCATGAATATTCATGATTTTTGCTGTAAATTTTTAAGAAAATGCTGTTAAGCCTTAAAGGTACCCTGCCCCCTTTTCTTTTTTTTTACATTTGTTTTTTAAATTGGGCTTTAGGAGGCGGAGAGCCAGCTCGGACCGTGGGGACCTTGATGCCTCCCACACTGGGAGCTCTGCAGGGCACCTAAGACAGATGGTCAGGCCCCCCAAAAAATATGTTGAGGACGGGCCCCAGGGGATGGGGTCCCAGGGGCTGAAATCAGCTCAGGGAGGGTGGCCAGGTGGCCCCCCTCCCACCCAAAAAAATATTTGATAAGGCTGAGCCTAGTAGGTTGGGGTCCCTGTGACTGGAATCTTACAGGGAGGAGTGCCATGCGGCCCCCCCTCCTCCATTTAATAAAGGTTGAGCCTTAGGGGATGGGGTCCCCAGGGAAGAGATTGGCCAGGGGAGGGTGAACGTTCACCCCCACACTGGCCATTAACCCAATGAGGTAGCACTTACTAACAAACCAGTAGAAAGTGCTCCAGATGGATAGACATTTTATGCAAACTGTAGCCTCATGTTGAATAAACGAGCATGTGAGCTTCAATTCTGGCCATTTCACAGAAATAAAACCTCAACAAGAATCACTTACAAATATAAATGTAACAAGTGACCCAGTGAAGCTTTACTTCTGGAAAGGACAAATGATCCTAACTCCTGGGCTTGGCGAAGCAAAGCGTGTGTATTTACTCTGAGATTCCACCTTGAAAAACAATATGAAATTCTTCATGGAGGTGAATGCATCTTTCATCTATTGGAGCGTATTCAGACACCCTCATACCAACTCTTACAGCCACATAGGCCCTCTCACTCCCACTTTCACACCCAGAAAGACACTCTCACAGCCACTCTTACACCCAGACATCCTTTCACACCTATTCTCACACCCAAGGAGACAAGCCCTGTAGCCAACTCTCACTACGCGAGGCCCAAGCCATGTGCAGCATGGGGTTGGGTGGTTAGGGTGGTAGGCCGCAGGGACTGGCCTCAGGCCAGGCCCTGTGGCCATCCCATGCCACACACAGCCAAAGGTCGTGAGCGACACAAGCTTGGGTGATTTTAGGGGGTTTGGCCAGGTCCTGTGGCCAACCCCCACCGTGCACAGCTGAAGGCCATGCACGGCAGTGGTTGGATTAACGTTTAGTAATGAAAATTACTTTACGTTAAAAAAAGATAGAAATTCACAGAAAAAAAACAAAAGCCCATATTTATACTTTTTGACGCAAACCTGCGCCAGCGCAGGTTTGCGTAAAAAAGTTTAACGACGGCTACCCCCATTCCAATGCGCCAGCGGGCGTCATATTTAAGGAATGACAGTAGCCGGCACTGCAGCCTGGTTAGCGTCAAAATAAATTACTCTACCCGGGCTGCGGAGGCGTAGGGAAGACTGGGGGTTGTGCGTCAAAGAATAGTGCAAGTCAGGTTAGAGTAAAAAAGACAGGAGTCATGCCCCCCTGCCCAATGGCCATGCCCAGGGGACATCTGTCCCCTGGGCATGGCCATTGGGCACAGTGGCATTGAGGGGGTCCCAAGTTAGGCCCCCTATGCCACTTAAAAAAAAAAAAAAAAAATACTCACCTCTACTTACCGTAGATGGGTCCCCCCATCCATGGATGTCCTCCATGGGTGGGCGAGGGTGGCAGGGGCTGTCCCTGGGGGCAGGGAAGGGCACCTGTGGACTGCTACCATGGTCTCCCTCCATGGAAATGAGCCCACAGGTCCCTTAACGCCTGCCTTGACCCAGGTGTTAAAAAACAGCGCAAATCCACTGCCCGTCATTTTTTAAGGCCCACCTCCTCCTGTGCGTCAAAATGACTCCGGAGTATAAATAAGGCGCACATGCCTTAGAGTCATTTTTTGCACGGGAACTCCTACCTTGCATGTCATTAGTGCAAGATAGGTTTTCACGTACAAAAAATGACTCAAACTCCATTACTTTGGTGCTGGATGGGTCTAGCACCAAAGTATAAATATGGAGTAAAGTTTGCGCTGAATTTGCGTTAAAAAAAAAAGACGCAATTCCGGTGCAAACAGAGTATAAATATGGGCTAAAGTATACAGGGATATTATAGTTAGGAAATATAATTTAAAAAAACCTTAGAAATTCACTTAAGAAACCAAAGGTCATAGGGACGCTATAATTAGTTCCTGAATTTACTTGCATGAAACCAGAGAAATTTAGCAGTTATAGTTAGAGTTATTTCAAGTCACTATAACTTGTGCCTTTGCTATGCACTGCTAATTACCCCAGATATTACAGCACTCATGACAACTTTTATAATGTTAATAAAAATATCAATGAAACATTAGAATTCAAATTATTGATGAAAGAAATGTGCACGGAGGGTTCGAGTTATAGTTACTTGAAATAACTCTAACTAAAACTGCTGAATCTCTCTGGTTCTGTGCGAGTATATTCAGAACCTAACAATAACATCCCGGTAACCTTTGTTTTTTTCAAGTGAATTCCTAAGTTTTTTTAAATTCTATTTCTTACCTCTAAAGTGACTGTAACCTTTGGGTTTTTCAGTGAAAAAAACCTATATATATATATGTATATATACTACCTAGTGGTGGTCGCCACTGGGTAGTTAAAGAGTTAGAACCTAGTTTCTATATAAAAAGCGTTTATTTACTTGCCTACATCTTTGGTGCCGCTTGACGAATCGTCATGAAACTTTCCAAAAACATTTTCGAGTCCCGTCACCTACTGTCTGCAGAGTTTTGGGGTGATCAGTCCAGGGGGAGGTGAGAAAAAGGAGGGGCCCCAAAACACGTTTTCCCCATTCATTTTTTCATAGGGATTTTGAATAGCGATAGTGCTGAAATTACTGGACGGAATTACACCAAATTTGGCAGAAAGGTAGGTCCTAGTCCATAGAGAGTGCTTTTTGGTGTTGGTGTATTTCTGTGCAGTAGCTTTAGAGAAATTGTAGAAAATGCAAATTAGTATATATATATATATGGGATGCAAAGGATTTGCGACCCCTCCCGATCTCATACAGCAATCTGATTGGCTGATAACACTTCAACAACAGAAGCTGTTGAAGTGTGGTCAGCCATCTTGGGACTCATCTGAAGCCAAGTCACCCCCAAAAAGTAAAAAGTAAAGAAGAAGGGCCAAGGTACGAATACCGTGACCCCTTAGCTCTAGTGCTGGTGTCCCTCAGGGCTTATGATTGATGTGCGGGGTGGCCGTGTGCCCCCCACTGCCCTGCGGAACACCAGCTTGCAACGGCTGTAAATATAGTTATGTAATATATATATGTATATAGTTATGTAATATGCGGAAGTGGGCTGACCAGCCCCCTCCCACTGCCCCTGGGACCACCATCTCTCTAGGGTGAATTGTAAAATATGAGCAGAGCTGTGCAGGCCCTCTGCAAAATGCTTTAAGTTAGTGAGTGAGGCCCGATGGCCTCCCCTACAGCTCCGGGGACCACCACCTCCCCAGGGCTACACTGAATTATGAATGGGGGTTGCACTGCCCCACCGCTGCCCCTGGGACCACCACCCACCTGGGGCAAATATTTAAACAAGAAAGGGAGTCCCTTTGGGACTCTCAAGCCCTTAGGGACCACTGCCTCCCCGGGGGTTCTGTACACAGTCGGATGGGGCTGCGGCCCCCCGCTTGGAGCCACAGATGGCCCTGGGGACCACCACCCTCCAGAGCCAGCTCATGCTATGTCCTGGGGTGCCCTTGCTGCTCTGCACTGCGCCACATGGAAAAGGCAGAAATGCATTGTATCTGTAAAATACAGTGCATTTCTCTCCTTTACCTCTGCGTTGGTGCACAAATTGCTGCCTAGCTCCATCTTAGGCACCCTTGCATCATCGTACATGGATGTCTTCCCTGTCAGCAGAATTGTTTTTGTGCAGGAAGGGACAACGTTCTGCACAGAAAAAACCTACTGGAAGGCAGTTTCCTATTTCTGTGTGTGCTGCAAAATGCAGCACACATAAAAATAGGAAACAATGAGGAGAAATAAAGATTTTCTCCTTGTTGCATCTGCCCTGAGGAGGTGTACAGGTTTTCTGATTCTTGTAAATCTGGGAATGCATCAAAACCCATGGGTGTTGCATGCGAACACCCACTGCAACACCCATGTATGCCTCCCTGACACAATGATTTGCACTAAGTTGCCTTAAACCATATCTACAAGGCCATGAAAAACCACTACAAAGTGGCTTTGTGTGGCCTTGTAGATAGGGGCCTGCGTCATGCGCTGCCGGTGCATCACAAAAAGTGGCGTAGTGCCATCGTACGGGGCTTGTAAATATGCCTCTCTGTATAACTTTGCATTTGAAAGCCTTCATTACATTGACTTGGTACTGCTCATTTTGAACTTTTGGAATAACATTTTTCAACTTTCCTGTATCTAGAACTCAGTTACTGAGTGAGCCCCATTACTTAATGAACTGTTCTACTCTCCTCACGATTGATGTTTTGGGAGGTGCCTTGACGCTCAATTCATTCTCTTAGGGAAACCGTAAGTGCTAAAATTTTGGGCAGTTCATGCTTTGGAGTGTCCAAGTGTTGGGCTACCGTTTCGTTCCCACAATGTTTAGTAGCAGAGAATGGTTTCACATTAAAGAGCTTCCACTTTTGCTAGGAGACCCCTATTTAGGTTTCCTCTTATCCCATATGCCCAATTCTGGGAGATAGTTGATTTGGCAGTGGAGTTCCCGGTGTCAAGACTTTCCAGAGAATTGGAGTATAAGTATGATTAGGACACTATGGGGGTCATTATGACCCCAGCGGTGAGCGTTAATGTGGCGGCAGTACTGCCATATTATGAGAATGGCGGGTTGGCTGGAGCCACTTTTCCACTCATACCGCAATGGCGGTATCAGCCACCGGGCCGGAGATGTCAATTTTGAGCCTGCCTACTCAATGCCACAAAAACCATGGCGGTAGGCCCTACCGGTGACAGGGAATTTCTTCCCTGTCACAAGGTAGGCAGCTCCCCCACCCATCTCAACACCCACCTGATGCCTCCCACCTCCCATCCAAACTCCCCCCCTTCCGATCCCCTCACTCCCCCCATACACGCACACAACCGCAGACACGCACCCAGGCATACACCCAATCACTCACACTGACATACACACATTCATACACGCATACTTCCAGTCATGCTCGCACACATTCACACTGACATGCAGACATGCACTCACTTCACCATTCATACACGCATTCACCCACATGCATACACCCACACAAACAACACTACACACACAGACGCATTCACACACACACTCCCACATTCATGCACACAACCAGACACACACACAACACCCCCTCCCCTGTCGGAAGCCTGGCTTACCTTGTTCTAGGAGGTGTTCCTAAAGGGACCGGGAAGGGGCCCTGCAACTGCCAGCAGCGCCCGCCAGCAGAACACCACCAGGCCATATTACAAGTCATGATACGGCTGGCGGCGTTCAACTGGCGTGGTGGTGCTGGTGGTAGCAGCGCCACCTTACCACCGTCTGCCAGCATGATCACTGCTGGATTTCTGTCCTTCTTGTGACGGAAGTCCAGCAGTGACCATTGTATGGCGGACGGATGGTCACCACGGCGGTAGGTGGTTTTTACCCCCAATGACAAAATGAGGGCCTATGTTTTTGAGAGTTGTGAGTCTAATGAGATGTTTGTGATGTGCTTCTTAAGTTTGGGTTTGTGAGATGGATTGCTATTGTGTGTGTGTAAAGTGTTTGGCGATGTTGATTTTGACTCAATTAGATGTTTTATCACTGTTATGCTGATGTAGTGTTCTTATTTGTGAGGTTTTTGTTAACAAATTTATTTAGCACTTTAAGGGGGAAAAAACAAGAAAAAAAAAGGACACATTTAACAATTTCGTCCATTGATCACTGAGGATAGAAAGGGGAGACCGCACACCGTATTGCCATGAACTTGTTTAAGCATACCTGCAGGAAATATTATGACAGGCATTCAGGAAATCCCTTGAAAGACCTCTGATCTCACCCACCTCCTGCAACCAACAAAAGCATGCCTTTGAAGCACCTACAACCACCATATCCATCATGAATGTTTTATTACCTTTTTAATAAAGAATTTGCTTTATTTAGTTGGCTAGATTATTGGATTCTTTGAAATGCAATATCTCAAGATATGGTGATTTTACTTGCTTGCACAAGGTAGTGTGCAATGCGACACACCACATGCACATGGATGCCGATTTCTGAATTAACAAACTTTCCTTTTCTGAGTTGTGTGCTTAATAGGGGATGTTGTGCTATGCTCCTAAGTGTGCAGGAGTAGGTGCATTTGCCAGGGTGGATTACTGCTGGATGGAAGTCTACCTAGTGTGAATGGTGGTTCAGTGCTGTCACTGGTTGATTGCTGACAGCCGCGCTGTGATAGATTGATCTTTGTCAGACCTGTGCTGTCATTAGTTGCTGTTAGCTAGTTTATTTTTTTATGATTTTGAGATCAATATGAATGAAAATGATGAGTGCTGTATTGGAAAAAACTAATGTTTCTATTGTACCTTCTACTGAGTGTCAGAAATTACCTGCTGAGGAAATGCCTGCAAATGTATATATGCATATATGATGATGGACTCTGGATTCTTTACATGTAGTTGGATTTCTGAATTGCATGACTATAGCCCGTCTGGTAAAGACTTATAGTTTCCTTCAGAAGGTCCCTTTAAAAGTAGAAAGCTAGGTGCCTCATTTACGAGGCCCATGGCTCATGGCGGCGCAGCAAGTGCCTTGCTGCTCTGCCCTGAGCCACTGGGCAAGGGCTGAAATATGTTGTATTTACAAGATACAGCACATTTCTGTCCTCTGCCCCTGCTCTGGTGTACAAATTGCTACCTAGCGCCAAAGCAGGCATCCTTGCACCATGGTGAAAGAATGCCTGTGTTGTGGGGATGATTGTTTTTGTGCTGGAAAAACACCTTCCTGCACAAAACAATCACAAGAGGTGTTTTCCTCTTTCTAAGTGTGCTGTAGAATGTAGCACACATAGGAAGAGGTGGTTCAGTGTGCCATTTGGGCCTTGTAAATGAGGCCCACGATTTCCTGAGACGAACAATGAAAGAGCAAAGACATTGCCTAAACCGAACCAGTTTGAGGCATTAAACAAATGGGATTGAATGACCACAGAGAAGGAAAGAAAGAAAATGACAAATCAACTAAGAGGTTTATTTAGACATTGTTTAGGGGGCAAGTGAGATTGTCAAGAGAACTTTTGGAGGAATGATACAATGGAGGATGTGTGAGTTTTTCCTGCAATTATTAAACTAATGACAAAAAGAAAAATAAGGAGGAAAAGAACAGAATTTTGATTAAGAAGAGAAGGATAACTATTAAATTATCTTTTGAATTCCAGACTTCCTTCGTATACTGACAGGGCACAGAGACCTGATACCAGTCCTAGAGGTGTAGGAGATATGAGTGCTGCAAGAGATTCCGATGCAGATCCCACCCTACAGCTGAGGTTGCTAGTACAGTAGAAACTGCCTTCTCTGAAATTGCAATAACATTACTAGTAGATAGACACCTGTTGTTCCTCAAACTCAAAGTAATCCACCTGTTACTACAGGTGTGGCACAAGACACTGCCAAAAAGAGAACTATTAATGTTGCCTTTTTGACAATTGATGGTACAGAGATATTACAAGGCACAATTGATTCAAAAAGACTATTGACATACAATGTTAATTAGGAATTAGCGGATGTGTATGAGGTCAACATCAGTAAGAAAAAGAATGTGAGGAATAATTATGAAATGGTTTTAACACATGATGAAATAAAAGAATTGGGTTGGATGACTTTGAGAGCTCACATTAAAAATGAAATTCAAAAGCAAGGGAATGGAGTGATTTGAAGAAATATATGTTCAGATGGTATGGGACTCAACAAGTAAAAAGAAAGCCAGGGAATCCAGGAGCGAGGCAAAGGGATAAGCTAGCGATTCGGAAGTGAGATAAGGAACAGTTTTGGAATTTCCATTGCGAGAAGTACATGGGGAAAATGTAGTACATGTGCCATGGACAAGTGCTGAACTTTATGCGTTTACTACCGATTTTTAATGAAATTGTGAGAAGAACCTGAAAGGTGTTACAATGGGGGTTATGGGCTGACAACAATTTCACAGATGCCGTGGACTAATTGAAGTTCCTTATTGAGATTGTGATCCTAGTGATTTGTTGTCCAAATGTAAAGTTCCTCTTGACCCTTCTGAGGAGATAGCTAATAAATACAGACAGGTGATTGAACGTTTGACAGATCTGAAAAAGAAGGTGTCAAAAAATGATACTAAAAGAAAATTGAGTTACTGGGTGAGGTGTTGAAACCCTACTAAAGCAGCAACCAAAATCTCTGTCAGGGTGAAACACAAGCACCCCCTAATTAAACTGTGAGCAACACTCTGGTATCTTAGCACAAAAGCAGTACCTCAAACAGTAATAAAATGAAACACAGCACAAAACAAACCCCACACCAATTTAGAAAATTAGAGTAAAATTTTATGAATTATTTGAGACCAAAACAACAAAGTCCAACCAGTTGAACAGAAGATATGCAATTTTAAAGATTTGAATATATCTATATATTTTTAAAGTGCATAGCTAATCTAAAAGAGTTTCCCAGTGATAAACATAAAGAAAGGGACAGAGACATTTAGAAAAATCAGGTTTTCTGAAATTTCCTAAGCCCATAAAATGAGGAGCAGCTTAAAGATGTAAGTGAAAATAATGCCTAGAACAACAAAGCACCAACTGTGGTTATCTAATCATGATGGACTGGACCAAAGTCACAAGATTGGCTGATTACTATTGAGCACAGGCCACATAGGGGACCAGTTCAGCCTTCTGAACAAGGTCACTTAAACACTGGTTGGGGAGTGATTTGTCTAAGATGTATCATTCACTGGCGGTTCAGAAGAAACTATGGGGCTGCGATGTGGAGCCCTGTTTTGTTGTTGTGGAAGCAGTTGAAGAAGGGCTTATGTTGCAAAAGCCTGCATCAAGGATGCATAGCACAGTGGCAGCTCTGAGGAAACTGCAAGTTCTTATGAGAGGGTCAGCATCGGGATGGGTCGTTCTGCAGCAGTTCTGAAAGGAGCCTGTGAGGAGACTGGTTGTGCTGCGTTGGTTATAACCACTGGACCAGAGCTGGGCTGCCAGAGTACATTCCGGCCCATTTCCAAGGGTACAGGACTGCAGTGCCATCACTTGGGAGAGATTCTCAGCAGACAGAATCTAGGTGCTGGGTTCCAGATGGTAGGAGCCTTTATCCCTGAGGCTCTAACCAGTAGGTCAGCCAACTAGGCCTTGGAGTAACTCTGTTGGTCCTGGGTTCAAGATCTAGGTCCAGCCCTTTCACTCTGGGAGCAGGGCAACAGAGTAGCGGTCTTTTTTTTCAGAGCAACATTGTAGTTTTTCTAAGTTGTACACAGGTCAAGAGGTGTACTAAAAAGTTTTTGAGTTTGCTTTGAGGGTCCAATATTTATATCAAATGCCCACTTTGAAGTGGAGAAGGGTCTGGGGATTTTCACCCCATAGGTGTCTGGAATTTTCTGCCTCTGTGCCCTTGACCCAGCTTGTCTGGGATCACAAACGTCTAGTGTGGAACAGTTAGACCTGGCTCTCTCTGCACGGTTACCCCCCATACCTTCCCTCCAGTTTTTGCTGGCCTTAGAATCTTTGCACTTTACCACTGCTAACCAGTACTAAAGTGCTTTTGCTCACTCCCCTAAGCATGGTTTAATTGGCTTACACATGATTACTCTATTTAATTTATTCATAAGTCCTTTGTAGGTTGGTATACCATATATCCAGGGACTGTAACTTAAATGCTACTAGTTGGCCTGCAGTACTTATTGTGCCTCCCACTTACGTAGCATCTTAAAACATGACCCAGGCTTGACACTGAACCCTGAATGCAGCTTAAAACTGCCAAATTCTACTTGGCAATATAACTCCCTTGCCAAGCCCTAAACTCCCCTTTGATTGCATATAAGCCATGCCTAAGGTAGGCTCTGGGCGGCCAATAGGGCAGGGTACATTTTAATTAAAAGGTTGGACATGTACTTTTAAATGTCCTGGTACTGTAAAAGTCTTAAATTTGCTTTTTGAACTACTGAAAGGCCTACCTGTCCCATAGGACAACATTGGGTTCCCTTATTACATGTAATAAGGGCAATACACTAAGACAAATGGCCACATCCAGTCATGTGATTCAGGCTGCATGCACCCAATGATTAGTACAAGAAAATGCCAACTTTCCAAACGCGGCATTTTCAGAACTGAGACTTGAAATCTGACTTTAGACACCAGATCCGAACTTCCTATCTGCTCCCAATCAAAAGTTAGCACTTAGAAAATGTAATAATGCAACCTAAAGATAACCTAAGTTAGAGGTAGACTCACATAAGTGAAAATTTTGTTTTTCACTACCAGGATATGTAAAAGTTAAAAGTACCTTCCAGCCCTTTAAATACAGTGCACCCTGCCCTCTAGGCTGTTTAGGGCCTACCATAGAGGTGACTTATATGTATTAAAAAGGAATGTTAAGGCCTGGCAAAAGGTTTATTTTTCAAGGTCGAAATGGCAGTTTAAAACTGCACAGATAGGCCGCAATGGCAAGCCTGAGACATGTTTAAAGGGATACATAAGTGGGTGGCACAATAAGTGCTGCAGACCCACTAGTAGCATTTCATTTACAGGCCCTGTGTGCATGTAGTACCTCTTTACTAGGGACTAAAAGGTCCATTAAATAAGCCAGTTGGGTGTAAACCAATGTTACCATGTTTAAAGGGGCAAGCACAGGCACCTTTGCACTGGTTATCAGTGGTAAACAGTGCAGATTCCTAAGACGAGCAAAAATGAAGTTATCAAAAACAGGAGGATAGAAGGCAAAAAGTTGGGGGAAAACCATGAGGATGTCAGGTTCAACACAATTCATTTATGCAAAGAGCAATTCACAGGAGCCAAATGATTTGCATGCCTATTATTAAAGGATTATGAGGCACATCAGTGAAGCTGATTATCCTGAGAACATGGTGTCAGTGATTTTATATTTGCTTTTGTTATGGGTTTCCGTCTAGAATCTAGAATAAAGTAATCTTATACAACGAAGTGAAATATGTTGGCAGACAAAGAGTACTGCTGAGATCTTAAAACTGGCTAAATACAGTAGTGATTGGTTTGTTGTCAAGCAAAAGAGGGTCAAAGAGAGGCTGAGGGTTGCCCTAACAAAGCAATTGGAGGGAAATGCCCGAAATCAGCTCATGGGTTCAGACATGAGATATGTTCAATCTGGAAATGCCGGTTTATTTGTGTTTATTGTGTTATATGGTGTTTAGTAATGTGTTTTAGTCATGCCAAAGTTTCATGCAAAACACCATTTTTAGACAAGATGGATACCATCTCTGTCCCTCAATCCTGTGTCCGCTTCTCCTCACAGGCCCAGCAGAGCACAGTTAAGCAAAAGTGTAGCATTATGTTTCCAGTTATAATTATGTTGCTTTTCATTAACTTTTCCCTGTCCTCTATGACTTCTAACATTCATCAAGTTCTTTTCCGCTGCCTTCTGCTGTGATCACTGACCTATTCATTGGGAGAAAGTCCTATGGATCAAGTGTTTTATATCAGTTAGAATAGCTCCAGATGACACTAGCATAGAAGGTGATGAATGAGTTTTTTAGAAACTGGGATGGTGCTTATGCTTTAAGGCAATGACGAGTATTTTTCTTGTTTTTTGATTTGCTAAAGAAAAATCACTTTTCCTCACACCATGATGATTCTGCAGTTTCTCTAATTTGCTGTGCATGAATTGTGTATAAGAACCCCTTGATTTTGAGGCTGAGAATGTCCTATGCTGCTGGTTTTTCTTATGAATTTGCTGCCCATTGATACCTAGAGTATTGTTATGATTTTTACGTACGCTGTATAATGTTGCTTCTGAGATCTTTCATGGCATTGACTCTGTACTGCTCATTGTGAACTTTTGAAATAAAACGCTTTAACTTTTGTTGATCTAGAGCTCAATTTTTGCGTGAGCCATATTACGTAATGTACTGCTTTACTCTGCTAACTAATGTTTCGAGGAGTGCCTTCATAAAAAAATTCGCTCCCTGGGAAAAATGCACGAGGTACAATTTCGGGGTGTTCACTTTTTGGGGTGTCTTACATTTTGGGGTATATTTTTGTACCCACACCGGCACTCTGAGCAAAGAGTTGGCTGGTAGTGTGAGAGTGGGGATGCTTAAAGGGCGGTGAGAAACGTATCAGGTTGCTAAACAGAAGGATGAATGGTGAAGGAGTTACTGACTGTGTTATGTGAGGGGACAAGAGCACCAGATAATTTTTAATAATCGGAATAGCAGCAGAACCTATGTTTCTTAAAACAAGAAATGGGCACATTGCATCGGCCAGCTGACCCTCACCTGCCATTAAATTGTTTTATATGTGTTATCCTAGCCTTGGCCAGTGAGGGTTATATTTTTGAATTTATTTTTTTGCCGAAATCCAAGAACTTGTTGCATCTTTTAATATAAACATAGGTCCTGATTTAGAGTTTGGAAGAGGAGTAACTCCGTCACAAATCTGACGCATATCCCATCCGCCGTATTACAAGTTCCATATGCTATAATGGAATTGTAATACGGCAGATGGGATATCCGTCAGATTTGTGACAGAGTAACCCCCTTTGCCAAAATCTAATTCAGGCCTTTAATCTTTTACAATGTAACTGTGTTTTTTGCAAATTGATCACTGTTTATCTAAAACATTCTTACCATTCGTGCACGTTATTAGAAAAATAATAGAAAGCTATAAATAAAGGTTAAAGAGACTTTAAAGTTAGGTGACAATGTCAGTTAAAACACACCGTTTTAAAGGAAGAAAATCAATGTAATTTACCAGTTATGCTTATCACAAGTAACTTGAGGTAAGAGCAAGAGATAGGACTGTGGGTAGGTAGAAGGGGACAATGTTTGTGTGAGTAGAGTGTGACAGTGAGGACCCATTGAAAAAAAACAGAATGAGAGCAAGATATGAAGAATGGAAGAAAGAGTACAGGAGAGGGAGTAGAGGATGCCATGATTGAAAAATATAGTGCACATGAAAGAAGGGAAAATGATGTGGGAGTGAGAAGCTGAGGGAAGCATTACTGGCCAAGGTCATCAGGAACAAAGTAGATGGGAAGAGAGTGAGTAGGGAAATAGTTGAAAGGAACGGAGGTGGCAATGATAAGTCTAGAGTTAGCTGAAAGAGAGGTCGAAGGGGTGAGAACAATGATATGCTTTTTCTGTGAAAGATGTCCCGATAATGTCACCTGTAATGCAAGTGTTCCGAAACTCTTAATGTTGGCCCCGACATGCCTAAGGCTGAAATAGGAAAATGGGTGTCAATTACATCACGCGCTTCCTACCCGACAGAATCAGTCTAATAGTGAGAGAAGTAAGATATCGAATTAGGTAAAATGTGGCAAAGAGTATTGGGGAAAAGTATAGAAATGGAGAGGGAGAGATAAATTGCAGAGGGGAGAAGAGGATGAAACACAGTAAAAAATGTTGTACACTGCACATTCCTTTCAGGGACTGTAACTTAAATGCCACTAGTTCGCCTGCAGTACTTATTGTACTACTAGTTGGCCTGAAGTACTTATTGTACTACTAGTTGGCCTGCAGTACTTATTGAAGGGACATCTTGCCAATTTCTCGTGAGTCATTTTACTACAACATGAGGAAGACATCTCCTTCATTGTGCTGTTTTATTTAAGATATGCATACAGTGCCTGCCTCACTGTATGGCAGCAGCGGTACTTACAATGAACCATTAACTGAGGAGAAATAGTATGGGGAACAGAAGCTCTTTGATAGGGTAAAAGATGTGAGTGATGAAAATCAGAGATAATGGAAAAGTAGCTTAGTGGAGAGTATAATTGAAACAGATAGAGTTTATCTATTAGATCGGAAGTCATGCACGAGGTAACCACTAAAAAGGAAACATGTCTCATTCACAATGCCTTTTTTGAGAAAGAGTTGGCTTTCTTGATCTGGGAAGCCTCCAGTTGGAATTCATTTTTTACTGTACATTGTGAGTATTGCCTTTTATGTCACGTGTAAAATGGGAACATAGGTTTGGACCCAGTCTAATCACATGGACTTTACCTCTAGTCTAGAGGCAGAAGCACACGGTAAATTATGCTGCACAGTCTGTAATGCACACAACATAAAGCAAAGCCACTGGTATAAATAACAAGTATTGGCAAACCCATGGGTTTCTAATTTAAATGCGAGTGCTAAATTATTGTCAGGGCGGCTCGAATTATGCAGCAGGAGAGGACCAATGTATGCAATAGGGCTCATTACATTTTGCAAGGAGAAAAGGTTGATTATACAGTGTAACTCTGCACAGTAGGTAACAGTATTACCTAAGTATTTCCCCTATTTTACACACGTGAAGACTGTCTGGGTAGGTTTCGTCTCAGTAGCATTAGTTTAACAACTAAATACAGCAATAAGCAACTGAAAGGTGAACAGTTAACCTGTGCAATGGGCCTGCCATTGTGTGGCAGCATGTAAGGCAGCATTTTAATATATTTTGATATGTACACTTTTTTGTTAAAGTCTGCAAATTGTGCTGAAGATGATGGATTATGCAGCAAGCACAAAATGTCTTAAATCCACTGACCGTGGCTATTGGTTTTGCCAATGTTTCCTTGTAAAGGATTGCAAAAAATGTAAAATCAAAATTCTAGAGGGCATGTAAACACATATTTTTAGGTATCTTGCAACTGAACACTAAATTCAATATATTCAGTATTTATAACTCTCACTTTCACATAGGCAGCTCTGAAAAGAATTTAAAGCACCCTTTGCAGGTCAAACAGCTAAAAAGTAACACTGAGAACTAGTAAAGCTTACCATTCACTTTTACTAGAAACGAACGAAACCTCCATCCTTCTACCGGTAGGCAGCATCCTGGGAAGCAGATTTGTGGGCCTCCAGAAGAGATATTTTCCATTAAGTGCTGCAGTCAGTCCCTCCCCCAGCACCAAAAGTGTTACTTTTGTGTGCCAAGGCCTGGGCCATCATGCAACATGTGAAATACAGGAGTTAAAGCTTAACTGAAAACTTGATTAATTCCGGGCAAAAATATACCTGTTACCGTGATTTTACAGTGGACGGCTGCAGAATGGGTGATTGTGACAGAGATGTGTAGGGGGAAGTTCCACATGAGACAGAGACATAAAATAAAAACCAGCTCCCTCAATTTAAGCGGTAGAAGAACAAAAGAAGGTTGAAATTTAAGAGAATTTAGCATTATGTCATCTAATGACTCAAACAGGGAAGTGCTGGTTCATTGAAACAATGGATTCACATTTAGAATATTTTGCTTGTAGGTTTTTGAATTAAACATGAATAAGACTTCCCTGGGCTTCTCAGAGTTATATTTTACTTCCACAAATCGTGCTGTATTGTGTTCCAAGAAGTGTTTTAACTTAGACTCCAAAGGGACAAGCGTTGGACAGCACTCCCCAAAACAACTCCAGTTACCAGGGTCAGGAAGAGAGCTCTCCAGATGGACTTGAATGAAGCACGACCCAGCACTAGACCTTGTAAGTTGGTTGGACAGCATAATAAACGGAACAAAACTTAAGATGAAGTCTGATCAGGATTACTATTTGTTGCTTTGTTTGCTTCTTTGTATGCAGTGTATTGTTGGTATACCATGTTGTAATCTGGGTAAGAGATGACAGAACTATAGATTGATTGGTTAAGTTAAAATTGGAGACAGACCGGGGCATATTTATACTCTGTTTGCGCCGGAATTGCGTTGTTTCTTTTTACGCAATTCCGACACAAAACTAACTCAATATTTATACTTTAGCGTTAGACGCGTCTAGCGCCAAAGTCCATGGAGTTTGCATCATTTTTTAGCATGGACACCTACTTTGCGTTAATGATATGCAAGGTAGGCGTTCCCGTCTAAAAAATTGACTCCGAGGCATGAGCGCCGTATTTACACTCCCGGGCAAAATTCACGCCCGGGAGTGGGCGGGTCAAAAAAAATGACGTCCGGCCGCTTTTGCGCCGTTTTTTAGCGCCTGGTCAGGGCAGGCGTTAAGGGACCTGTGGGCTCGGAAGGAGCCCAGGGGTGCCCTCCCAAGCCCCCAGGGACACCCCCTGCCACCCTTGCCCACCCCAGGAGGACACCCAAGGCTGGAGGGACCCATCCCAGGGACATTAAGATAAGTTGGGGTAAGTATTATTATTTTTTTTTTTTGTGGCATAGGGGGGCCTGATTTGTGCCCCCCTACATGCCACTATGGCCAATGACCATGCCCAAGGGACATAAGTCCCCTGTGCATGGCCATTGGGCAAGGGGGCATGACTCCTGTCTTTGCTAAGACAGGAGTCATTTCAATGGGGGTTGGGAGTCGAAAAAAATGGCGCAAATCGGGTTGAGGTGAAAAATTTGCCTCAGCCTGACTTGCCCCATTTTTTGGCGCCCAAGCTCCATATCCCCCTACGCCGGCGCTGCCTGGTGTACGTCGTTTTTTTTCACGCACACCAGGCAGCGCCGGCGGCTAACGCCAGCTAACGTCATTGAATAAATACGGCGCCCACATGGTGCTTCAGAATGGCGTTAGCCGGCGCTAATTTTTTTGACGCAAAACTGCGTTAGCGCAGTTTTGCGTCAAAAAGTATAAATATGGCCCTCCGTGTGTAATCTGTGGTATGGACCGAGTGGCCGTTGGAACATAGTGCAAGTACTGGGAAGATAGGCAGTCACACCAACATCCAAAGCACAGACCCTTGAAAATGAACATGTGCAAGAAAGAGGCTCTTTGATGCAACTGCTCCCATCCCTTTTCTAGCCTCCCAGGGTAGCTAAGCTAGGACTGGCTCAAAGCAAGAGCAATTTTGAGTATGAGTGAACAGGACCCTCTCTCTATCCCTCCACAAGATCAGTTAGAAGAAATTGATTGAAAAACCTTCCTTACAAATCTTCCTGTTTCCTTCACACCCTCAGCTCCCCCATCTTTGACTTTAGCTGCAGCACAAGGCTATCAAATACCTTCTTGTTTTCCACTTATAATTGCAGAAGACGTAATGAGGGCAGAAAAAATATAAACACAATGAACCTCCTCCTAAAGGGACTCCTGCCTCTGTTATATATCACCAATGTAGGAAATGCCTGTGAAGATATCTGAAAGACTGGGTGGGGCTCATCAGGATGGGAAGAAATTGATCTTGATACCTGTACTTTTCAATTAAATCATATGAATGATTTAAAAAAGAAATCGAAAGATCGTAAAAATAAAGTAGATGTAGGACAATGTATGGTGTTTTTAAATTGGTGAGAAGGAGCAAACAAACATAATCATTAATCCCACATCTTTGGTATGAAATAGACTTAGCAGAGGCTGGAATATCAAGTCAACCACCTTAGGCAAAGCGGCAGGGCTTGTCCTCCTACTGCACCGCCTTCTCCCTATCTATTTCCACAGATCACTGAGCCACCAGGATAAGAGAAGGAGAGCAAGGACATCAGGGGGAGGGGAGAGTTTAAAGGATGTTTTACATTTTTTCATGTCATCCGCAGGAGCTGTAGTTTGCCAGTATATGTGCCCCGAACTGAGCAGCACGAGAGGAACTACAGGCAGGAGGGGCACAAGAAGGTAAGGTGAGCGTTGCTATGAGAGCCTTCAAGAGTAGGCGGCTAGAAGATGGTGCACTATTAGTCAGATGAGATGCATCATCCAACACTATAGACCTGCCCAGAACAAAATTTCATTCAGTCCCACCTTGGTGTAGGGATCTCTGTGAATGCAGGCCTACTACCACCCAAAATAATTTAAGATAGACAGCTGAGCATCTTTCAAGGGGTAGGATCATAAATTAGATGGAAGATGCCGCCTCTGACTCTAGCAATGCAGAGTCCCAAAGTCCCTGTTAACCTACTTTGAAGATTTTCCTTTGAGAGACTGCATCGGCTCCAGAGGTGAACTTACAGTTCATGTTCCCTGGACCCCTTCTGACTTGATGAGAATAAAGAAACAATTCCCTAACAATTGAGCAAACCATACACACGCCAGTGAGGAAATGCAAACTGTATTTGAACTGTGTAAACCTAACTAGGGTGCTTTAAATAAATTATTGCATTCGGCTGCGCCAAGTGAAGTAACAGGTCAATTGAAGGGAAGGTTTGTTGAGACAGGAACTCACGAATAAGGGGACCCTGATTGTAGTTAAGGATGGTTTGTTTAATACATCTGTTGAAGTGTTCCTGGTGAAAACGTACTGGACTTTTGAAAGGTATTCGTGCATTACCCATCTGGTGGAGATGGCTCAGGAAGCTGTCGGTGCTGCTTTTGTGCAGGGATTGTCACTGAGTGTGTGAAACCAATTGACAATTATCTGTCTTGGATGACAAACTAAAATGTTAACTGAACTAATGAGTGTGGTAAATCATTACGTAGTATTGCAGGAACACTAGAATGAATCTACAGGTTCTAAGCTAATATCTTTAAATTTATGATATGCAATAGGCATGAAGGGGAAAGGCAGAGGAGCTCCTCCACAAGGAGAACAAGGAGGAGGATGAGCTGCAAGAGAAACTGGGAGAGGCAGAGGTGAAACTGTGAGAACGTCATGCTTTGCTTTAGAGCAAACGCCATATTGTAAAAGGGATTATCCTAACAGTGTTTCAGATGTCCTTAATTCTTCTGATCCACCTGAGTTTAATCAGATCATACAAAATATGTACTCTAAACGTTAGTACAGCACAAATTATGCTGTCTGTACCTGAAAGGCTTTGAATCCCATAGATCAGATATGTCTTTATGTTGATTGTATGATAACTGGAAAACCTACTAACTATTTTGTTAATACTGTGCAAGCTGATCTGTCTAAAAAAGACTCTGAAAATCCTTCATTAATGTCAGTACTCCTCCTACAGAAACAAGGATAATCTATTCATCACTCCCTGGGGCAGTCCAAAAGTCTCCATCAGGCCCCCTAAAAAGAAACTTCATTAAGTCCATGCTTAAAGGTATTATGGCCTACATTTAGACAGAATACCCTTCTGGCTGGAAGGGCCTTTTTCCGAAAAAGTGACAAGACTGCTGTTGCAGGAGATTTTGTGGCCTAACAAATTTCCTGGTTTATTGACAAAACCTTGGTAAACAATACCTGTCATGAGTAAGCAACAAGCCAGGGCACACCAAAAATTTCTGAGTCGTTGATCCAAGTGGTCAGTCAATGAAGGTAGGAGTCCAAGAAGTAAGTAACAAGCAGACATTTATTGGAGTATACACCAGTGTGGTCAATATTCAGATCAAAGACCAAATGTAAAGCACAAGATCCAACACGAATAGCCGACACGTGTTTCGTCTTCTAGACTTTATCAAGGCTTAAAAGGGAGGGTGTAGCGAATAGGAGTTCCATGGGAAGCGTAAAGTCATCCCAACGTTAAATGGATTCATATAATCTGGCAGTGTGATTGAGAATATCAGGCCATGATAAGCCTGAAAAATTAAATGTCTCCGTGCCTCGCGGCATCGGACAGCCGAGTGAGAAAGTGTTTCTGATATTCTCAATCACACCGCCAGATTATATGAATCCATTTAAAGTTGGAATGACTTTACGCTTCCCATGGAACTCCTACTCGCTACACCTACCCTTTTAAGCCTTGATAAAGTCTAGAAGACAAAACATGTGTCGGCTGTTCGTGTTTAATCTTGTGCTTTACATGTGGTCTTTGATCTGAATATTGACCACACTGGTGTATACTCCAATAAATGTCTGGCTGTTACTTACTTCTTGGACTCCTACCTTCATTGACTGACCACTTGGATCAACGACTTGGAATTTTTTGGTGTGCCCTGGCTTGTTGCTTACATATCTGATTTCCTCACTGACTACCCAGTAGTTAGTGATTCTGGACACCTGTGGTGGGAGGTGCCCAGACGGTTGGCACCCACTGGACTTCCATATTGTTTTCCTTCAGGATTGACTGTAAGGACATTAATCTATAACCCTTGTTGATGTGCGAGCATTGTGGCATTTTCCACCTTTGCTTCTCTTTGTACCTCAATACCTGTCATGAGAGTGACCACCTTTTACCTCACTGGAGCAGGAATCTCTATAGATCTCGCTGTACTAGGCCTGTGTTTACAGTGTGCGCCAAGTAACGGCTATCTTGGATCTTGTGAGAGCAGAAATCTCTGGAGATCTTGTTGTACACTGGCATCCCCTCAGTATAAACAGAGAATTTGCCCAGAGACTGACTGGTAGTCAATGAGGTAGTTATTTGGCACCGCAGAATTGTTTGGCTGTCCCTTGGGACTGTGCATTTTGCACTTCCCAGTTACAAGGACTGGAGAAACCAAATGGAACATCTGCAGAGAAGTCTGCTGGTTTGTCTCATGGCAAGGTAAGCCCTTAATCTGAAAATACCTTAAGACTAAATTTAGTTCAGGGGCTATTTATTGGACACAAGATTAAAAGGAGCTAACATTTGCCCTGCAGTAGTGACTAGTCATTGGACAATATTTTTTACTTCAGTTTGAGGCACTGTATTTTTAACTGTAGCCTTTTGAAACTACATATTGTGACTAGCAAGAATCATTGCAAGAGAAACCCAAAGAGTGAGAAAGACATGGATTTAAAAAAACAGGAAATCTTGTTTATTCTGTGGTGATCTGGAGGAAAGGCCACTTGTCCTTGGATAGACATTCTCATTGCCTAAGCCCTATTGTGTGTGGACAGGACAAGGCTATTAAGGTGTAAGTGAGGCAGTGCTAAGCTCTGCCCCCACATCAAGCTAGTTAATGGCCCATTAAGACCCATCAAGTCACACCTAACCTCCCATTGTGTGTGGCTGTCTACAGGGAATGCACAAGGCCCAGCTGTCACCCACCCCAGATGTGTGTTGGACGCAGGCAGCAGGCACACAGGGCTAAGAGCAGAAAGAACACAACTTTCTAAAATTGGCATCTTCAAAATTGTAATTATAAATTTGACTTTACCGGAAAAGAGGATGTATCATTACAATTCCATATCAATCAATCAATCAATCAAAGAGATTTATAGAGCGCGCTACTCACCTGTGAGGGTCTCAAGGTGCTGGGGGGGGGGGAGAAAAGGGCGGCAGGGGAGATCACTGTTTGAAAAGCCAGGTTTCAAGTTTTTTTCTGAAGAGTAGGAGGTCCTTGGTCCTGTGGAGGTGGGTGGGGAGGGAGTTCCAGGCTTTGGGGGCCAGATAGGAGAAGGATCTGCCTCCAGTGGTGGTGTGTTTGATGCGAGGGACTGTGGGAAGGGAGAGGTTGGCGGAGTGGAGGTGGCGTGTGGGAGTGTGGAAGGTCACTCTTTCGTTGAGGTAGGTTGGGCCGGTGTTGTGAAGGGATTTGTGTGCGTGGATGAGGATCTTAAAGGTGATCCTTTTGTCTATGAGGAGCCAGTGGAGGGATTTGAGGTGTGGTGAGATGTGTTCATGTCGGGACAGGTTGAGTATGAGTCGTGCTGCTGAGTTCTGGATTCGTTGTAGTTTGCGTTTGAGTTTTTGTGTGGTGCCGGCGTTAAGGGCGTTGCCGTAGTCAAGCCTGCTGCTAATGAGTGCGTGGGTGACTGTCTTTCTGGTCTCTGTGGGGATCCATTTGAATGTCTTCTTCAGTGTGCGGAGTGTGTTAAAACATGAGGCGGTGAGGGCGTTGACTTGTTGGGTCATAGAGAGGGAGGGGTCCAGGATGATGCTGAGGTTGCGTGCGTGGTTTGCGGGGGTGGGTGCAGGGACTAACGTGGTGGGCCACCAAGAGGGGTCCCAAGTGTTTTTGTGTGGACCAAAAATGATTATTTCGGTTTTGTTGGAGTTGAGTTTAAGGTGGTTGGCTGTCATCCAGGCAGCGGTGTCAAGGAGTGTGGCGTGTAGGTTTATTTTGGCGGTGGTGGGATTGCGGGTGAGGGAAAAAATGAGTTGAGTGTCATCAGCGTATGAGAGGATGGTGATGCCGTGGGGTTTGAGGATGTTGGCTAGTGGTGCCATGTAGATCTTAAAGAGTGTGGGGCTGAGGGAGGAGCCTTGTGGAACTCCGCAGGTGATTTTGGTGGCAGAGGATTGGAAGGGTGGGAGACGGACTTTTTGGGTTCTGTCGGTAAGGAAGGAGGTGAGCCAGTCCAGGCCTAAGTGGCGGATCCCGGCGTTGTGGAGTCGTGTACGGAGTGTGTGGTGGCAGACAGTGTCAAAGGCTGCGGAGAGGTCCAGGAGTATGATTACTACAGTCTCGCCCATGTCGAGTCTGGATCTGATTTAGTCGGTGCAAGCGATGAGATCGGTTTCCGTGCTGTGATTCTTGCGGAACCCAGATTGGGAGGGGTCAAGTGTGTGGTTTGTCTCGAGGAAGTGGGATAGGCGGGAGTTGACTAGTTTTTCCGTGACCTTGGCTGGGAAAGGGAGGAGGTAGATGGGGTGGTAGTTGGAGAGGTCGTCAGGGTCGGCTTTGTTTTTTTTTAGGAGCCCGGTGACTTCCGCGTGTTTCCAGAGGTCAGGGAAGGTGGCGGTTGCGAATGAGCTGTTGATTATGGCTCGGAGTTTAGGGGCAATGGTGGGGCTGGCCTTGTTGTATATTCGGTGGGGGCATGGGTCGGAGGGGGAGCCAGAGTGAATGGAGTTCATTGTCTTTTCAGTTTCTTCGTCGGTGGTGGGGGCCAGGTGGTGAGTAGGTTGGGGGGTGTGTGTGGTGGGTTTGTGTTGGGTGGGTGTGGGTTGTGTGTGGAGGGTGTGTGTGGTGTGAAGCTGTTGTGTATGTCCTGGATTTTGCGGTGGAAATGATTAGAGAGGGAGTTGCAGAGGGTTTGCGTGTGGGTGGGGTCTTGGTTGCTGGCTTTGGGTTTGGAGAGCTCTTTGATGATGGTAAAGAGTTCTTTGCTGCTTTGGGAGTTGTTGTCAATACGTTCCTTGTAGTGCGCTCTTTTGGTGGTGCGTATGAGTTGGTGGTGGATGCGTGGGGTGGATTTGAGGGCAGAGAAGTTTGTGGCGGAGGGTTCTTGTCTCCAAGTTTTCTCTGCTTTGCTGCATTTGCGTTTGGACTCGTGGAGTTCAGTGGTGAACCATGGGGCGTTCTTGATATTGCGGGTGGTGATGTTTTTTTGGAGGGGCGCGAGAGCGTCGCACAGGTGGTGATCCATTTGTTGAGGTTGTGTGCGGCGATGTTGGGGTCGGTGGTGTTCGGGTGGGGGGGTTTGTGTCAGTTGGGAGTTCAGGTGTTCCATGGGGATCTTGTCCCACATGCGGTAAGGGGTGGTGTGTTGGTGGTGGTGTGTGGGTGGTTTGTTGTAGGAGAAGTGGACGCAATGGTGGTCTGTCCATTGGAGTTTGGTGGTGTGGGTGCAGGTGACGTGTTGGCTTGAGGTGAAGATTGCGTCGAGTGTGTGTCCAGCCGAGTGGGTGGGGGCTGTAACCAGTTGTTTGAGTCCCAGCCCATAGGCACTAAACATGATAGCTCTACCTCTTTCCAATCAGTAATTGCACTTAATAAATGTATCAAGGAGTCCTTAACGTTATCCTATGAGAGGGGTAGGTCTCACAGTAATGCCAAATGAATTGGAGAGTTTTTCACTACAAGGACATGTACAACTAAAAACCTATATATCCTGCCTTTTACTTACACTGCACCGTGCCCTATGGGCTACCTAGGGTCTTCCTTAGGGGTGCCTTATGTGTATAAAAGGCTTGGCAAGTTGTCTTAATGTTCTCTGCAGGATATTTAAAGAAAGGCACTTGATTGTAATATAACTTTCAAATACCTTTAGGCTGGGCAGGTGTCCTTTGACTGTAAGCCTTGGTCTGCTCTAGTTTTCTTATGTACATTAAATTAAGGAATGAAATAAAGGTTTTTAACCATGATGCTGTGTATGCAGATACAACAATCTATGTGCCGTAATAGAGGTTTACTACGCATACAAATCTGTGATATGTGTATCAGTTTTTAGATCTGACCAGGAAACAGCTTCAGCTGTCTATAGACTCATAATAGAGAAGAATAAATATCTATTTAGCTGTATATTTATATATATATATATACATATATATATATATATTACTCAAATTTTCTCACCCAGTAGGACAAGAAGTCAAGACACAAAACGGACAGTTCAAAAACTATATGAAAGAAAAATGGTCCTCCTCCCAACGCGTTTCAGCCGTAGCCTTGTTCACGTACAATCCGTGAACAAGGCTACGGCTGAAACGCGTTGGGAGGAGGACCATTTTTCTTTAATATAGTTTTTGAACTGTCCGTTTTGTGTCTTGACTTCTTGTCCTACTGGATGAGAAAATTTGAGTAATGGTGATGGGATTCCCGATCCCATATCAAGACCGCCGCAAGTGAGTCTCGATAAGTCGGGGTTCTTTTGATGATCATATATATATATATATATATTTTATTTTATTTTATTATCCAGTGGTGGTCGCCACTAGGTAGTTATAGTTATACATTTTTCCCTTAGACAGAGCGTTTTTTTTGGGCAATAACTTTGACGCTGTTTGATGAATCTTCATAAAATATTCAAAACCTATACTTTAGTCAGTTTAGCTGCCGTCTTAAAAGTTTTGGTGTGATCCATCAAGCAGGGGCCTAGAAAAAGGGGGATCCCAAGACAATTTTTCCCCATTCTACATCAATAAGATTTTTCAAATTTTTTAGCACAACTACAGCCCGAACCACTGGATGGAATTACACCAAATTTGGCAGAAAGCTAGCTCTTGGTGCAGAAAGTGAGCTTTTTGTGATTCGGTGTAAATACATTCACTAGTTTCTAAAATATTAGAGTTTAAAAATATAGATAAATAAGTATGTGGATCCTCCTCGGATCTAGGCCCGGATCCGGGGATCCAGGGGAAAAGCAAGGCCTTGATTGACTGGCTGAAACCTGACAGAAAAGTTCTGGTCGCCATTTTGTTTGACGCATCGGCTTGGGTGTGGAAAAAGAAGAATGCAAAAACACATGCAGGGTCTAGATACAGGTATCCTGACCCCATAAGACACATAGAGGGGTCCCTTAGTGATACCTCTGTGAGCAAAGTAAGGTTAGGTGCTGCACAGATAGTGTCCGCAGGTGAGGAGAAGTGTTCCCCATGGGTTAGCTTCGTGGGCCCTGAAAGTATGGACAGAGGGATCCAACTGGAGTCAGGAAGGCATAGAACTGGAACATGCCCCTGCTGTTGTGGGCCTGGATCCCTGTCCTCTCGCCCCAATCAGGGAAATCAATCAAGATATTGATTGGTCACCCCTGGGTTTTGGCTGGTAGGGGGTTGTGTTGGACTTTTTTCCTTATGCAGGGTCATCCTCAATCTTTTTGCCTCCTGTCTCCTATTTTCTCTGACCTGTTTATGTTTGCTTTAGAACTTGGAGCACTTTACCAGTGCTAATCAGTGCTAAAGTGCATATGCTCCCTTTGTAAATTGTATTGTTGATTGGATTTCCATAATTTGCATATTTGATTTACTGGTAAGTCCCTAGTACAGTGCACTAGAGGTGCCCAGGGCCTGTAAATACAATGCTACTAGTGGGCCTGCAGCGCTGGTTGTACCACCCACGTTAGTAGCCCTGAAAACATGGCTCAGACCTGCCACTGCAGTGTCTGTGTGTGCAGTTTTAAACTGCCAATTTGACTTGGCAAGTGTACCCACTTTCCAGGCTTAAACCTTCCCTTTTGTTACATATAGGACAACCCCTAAGGTCGGCCCTAGGTAGTCCAATGGGCAGGGTGCAGTGTATGGTTAAGGTAGGACATATACTAATGTGTTTTATATGTCCTAATAGTGAAATACTGCCAAATTCGATTTTCACTGTTGCAAGGCCTATCCCTCTCATAGGTTAACATGGGGGCTGCCTTTAAATATGATTAAAGCGTAGACTCCCTTTGGGAGCCGATAGACATGTGGAATTTGGGGTCTCTGACCTCACAATTCAAAAATACATCTTTCAGTAAAGATTGTTTTAAGATTGTGTGTTTGAAAGTGTCACTTTTAGAAAGTGGGCATTTTCTTGTTTAACCCATTCTGTGACTCTGCCTGTTCGTGGATTCCCTGTCAGGGTCAGTTTGACAGTTGTGCTGTTTGCACCTTTCTCTAGACAGTGACACAAAGGGAGCTGGGGTGTAGCCTGTATATCCTGATGAGCCATCTGTGCTAGGAGGGTGAGGAGGAGTGGTCACTCACACCTGAAAGGGCTGTGCCTGCCCTCACACAATGCAGTCTCCAACCCCATGGTGCATGTCTGGGGCCTGGCCTGGGCAAGGCAGGATTTCACAAAGAAGAGAGACGTTCCTTTGAAGTAAGCCTACTTCAAAGGCCAAAATGGGTATAAGAAGGGCACCCAAAACCACAGACTTTAGATCACTTCTGGACATCAAGTGGAACCTCTGCCTGGCCTGCTAAAGAGCTGAGGAGAAGTGCTGCCCTGCCAGTGACTGTGCTTTGTAGAGCTATCCTGCAGTTGCTGCTTCTGCCTGTGCAAAGGGACAAAGACTGGACTTTGTTCTGCGTTCCTGCTTGTGAAGAAATCTCCATGGGCTTGTCCTGAGCTTGCCTCCTGTTGATGAAGTCTCAGGGCCATCAAAGACTTCTTCTGCCAGCACCTGGACTCTCCGCTGAGACTCCTGCCCTGCCAAGTGGTGCCCTATCTGGTCCCTGGGCCCTTGACAGGGGAAGCTGGCAGACCAAGACTGAAAATCCACGCACAGACCGCCGTGCGGGGAAAGCATCAATGCACCTTCCGAGACACGGCTGAAAAACAACGTGCTGCGAGCTTTGCGGCAGAAATCAATGCTCCACTGGCATTGTGGCTGGAAGATCAACGCACACAGATTGAGAAACGATGTGTAACACCCGCTGACAGAGGCTGCTAACGTCGCAACCCACATATTGTGGTTTTTCTAATACCGTGCAGCAGGATTTTCGACGCAAACCTTGCTGGGCGTGGAAAAACTAGGCAAAGTCTGCCCGGACCCGGGTGTTTACTCGGATCGATGCATCGCTCACCTGTGGAGAGGAAAAATGACGCACACCGACCCGACCGGAGGAGGAGAAACGATGCACCATCTCGCTTGCAGGTGAGAAATCGACGCATCGCTAACCTTTTCCGATGCACACTCGCCTGTGCGTGTTATTTTGACGCTACCCAGGTACTTTTTAACGCTAACTGTGTTTTTACTGTTGTTCTAAGGATTTAAGACTCTTTTTGCTTTTTAATTCATAACTTGACTTGTGTATGGTGGACTTTTGTCGTTTTGGTCTTGTTTTGTTTAGATAAATATTTCCTATTTTTTTAAACCTGTGTTGTGTCATTTTGTAGTGTTTTCACTGAGTTACTGTGTGTGTTGGTGCAAATACTTTATACCTAGACTCTGAAGTTAAGCCTGTCTGCTTGTGCCAAGCTACCAAGGGGGTGAGCGAGGGTTAACTGAGGGTGATTCTCCTTTACCCTGACTAGAGTTAGGGTCCTTGCTTGGACAGGGGGTAACCTGACTGCCAACCAAAGACCCCATTTCTCACACTAAATAATATAATTTTCAATCTCTTATTCTCAACTCTGATTTTCACATTTAAGAACTCTATTTCGTGAGTGCTCAGATTACAAATGAATTTTAGGTTCAAGCCATTCTGATTGATCTCCTTCACAAATCCTAAGACACTCCCTGTGTCTCCTTCCCAGATGACAAAGATGTCATCTATGAACATGGGCCATGTGTGTGCAGGGAATAGCATCTTACATGCTGGAAGTTTCCATCCCATTTCCCTAAAGGAGAGCATCTCTTATGGTGAACTTCTCAGAGCCCGCAGAATATGTAGTACAATCAACAGCTATAGGGAAAGGGTTGATGGGACTGTTTAGCAAAGTTACAATACATTAGCAGGAACTGCCTTGAAGAAGGTTCCTGTCAACACTTGAACTGTCCATCGGGCCAACATATATTTCAGTATTTGGCCCTTAGCACCTCTGCCAGGACAACGAGTAAATTACTCCTCCACCCTGGCGTAGGACGGGCTGACTGCCAGATTTTGAAACAGGCCTTAAGTCTTCAGGTTACGGTATTTGAAAGTTAAAAATGTTCCTTAAAACTAAATAGAATTTCTATACTTGTACTAAGTGCATAGGCCTGCTAAGAAGCACATGTGCTGTTCTATTAAGACTTTTATGCCGTAGTTAATTTTTTAACATTTCAGTTTTGTTTTAGTCTTTGGCCGCCAGGTTACGCGGTGGCATGTTTTCATTTTGGCCCGTATTTATACTTTTTGACGCTAAACTGCGCTAACGCAGTTTAGCGTCAAAAAATTTAGCGCCATCTAACGCCATTCTGAAGCGCCATGCGGGCGCCGTATTTATGGAATGGCGTTAGTCGGCGCTAGCAGACCGGCGCTGTCTGGTGTGCGTGGAAAAAAAACACATAGACCAGGCAGCGCCGGCGTTGGGGAAAATGGCGTTAGGGCGTCTTAAAATGGGGCAAGTCAGGTTGAGGCAAAAAAATCGCCTCAACCCAATCTGCGCCATTTTTTACGACGCCCAGACGCCATTTAAATGACTCCTGTCTTAGTAAAGACAGGAGTCATGCCCCCTTGCCCAATGGCCATGCCCAGGGGACTTATGTCCCCTGGGCATGGTCATTGGGCATAGTGGCATGTAGGGGGGCACAAATAAGGCCCCCCTATGCCACCCAAAAAAAAAAAAAAAAAACTTTTTATACTTACCTGAACTTACCTGAATGTCCCTGGGGTGGGTCCCTCCATCCTTGGGTGTCCTCCTGGGGTGGGCAAGGGTGGCAGGGGGGGTCCCTGGGGGCAGGGGAGGGCACCTGTGGGCTCATTTTGAGCCCACAGGCCCCTTAACGCCTACCCTGACCCAGGCGTTAAAAAGTGGCGCAAATGCGGGGTTTTATGACCCGACCACTCCCGGGCGTGATTTTTGCCCGGGAGTATAAATACGACGCATTTGCGTCGCCGTCATTTTTTTAGACGGGAACGCCTTCCTTGCATCTCATTAACGCAAGGAAGGCGTTCACGAGAAAAAAATGACGCTATTTGCCCATACTTTGGCGCTAGATGCGTCTAACGAAAAAGTATAAATATGGCGTTAGTTTTGCGCCGAATTTGCGTCGAAAAAAACGACGCTAATTCGGCGCAAACGGAGTATAAATATGCCCCTTAGAATGCTGGGTCTGATAGGGGTAAGTCTATTTTCATTCTCTCTTTTTTATTATCTTCACTTCCCCTTGAGGAGGGTATCTGTGGTGATGGGAGTGCTGCTGATATGAGATTACTTTCTTAAAAAGTTCCTGACAGGTTTATGTAGCAGTGCCGATAGAAGCTAAATATTGCGGACAGTCAGTGAGGTGGTTCTTAAAGATAGCATATGCTTTTGTAGGTTTTGGGCGCTCCCTATCCAATTTCCTATGGATAGAACGTGTATGCTCTTTCGTACACAGGTCCCCCGTTTCAGGACCTGGGTGAATCTTCAGGACAGGTCCAACGAAACAATCCTTTTGACACTTCCTTTAATAATACTGTAAGTCGTGTTTCTCCAAGTGCTCCACCCCATGTTTCTTTTTCTTTCCACAATGACTTATGACGCTCTTCTTTCGCATGCCGGTTGAAAAACCCGAATCATGGCGGTTCCTCACACAGCTATGATAAAAAAATATTAGGTGGCAGTACTTGCATTGCAAAGGCGTATACTTTTTTGAAAGGGTGCTCAGGGAAGTAGTTGTAGGCATGCCAGCTTCGGAACAGGAAGTGCTCGAGGCTAACGCAGGTGCCACCAGCTGCTTCTGTAACAGAAGAACACATGTCTGCCCCGGCCTCACATATTGCGAGGAAATAGTTAAACTGGGCACATCTGCGCAGTCCTTGACAGTTGCTGTTTCACTCATAAACAGCTGTGCGGCACAGGCATAAAGAAAATTCTCTGCCCGATGATAATTATAGAGCGTGGTACAAAGCAGCCAGCGACAAAAGCATGCAATCAGCACATGCCTTTTATTTTCTAAGGAAAGCGGCTGTTATCCAGATCCCGGACTGATATGCATAAAACTGGTAACTCAGCCATAGGAAAATATAATGAAATTCTATTTTTGTTGTTTATTTATTTTGTTTCTTTCAGTTAATTTCTTAATGTTATGTGTTGGGTCCCAAAATGTAATTATTAGGGGATTGCTTTCCCTAACAAGTGTTTAGATGAAATGTCTTCAAATATTTACACTTTTTGTGACTAACAAGATGATGATAGGCTACTGGATTTTATCCTGAACAAAACATAATTTCGTTCTAAAACTAGCTGATTGTAGGACACAAATCAAACATCCATTGTTTCCTTTGGTGTAAGCGATCTTTGGCTCTTCTGCTTTCTTTAAATCTCTTGAGAAAAGCTTGTTGCGTGGAGACAAGAGTTAAAAACATGGGGGCACATTTGCTATTGCTTCACGCGATGCGGCACAGGCCATTTTAATAAAGATATGGAGGATTTCTGCTCTCTCCTTGCGCTGGCGCACTGTGTGCTGCCTAGCGCCAATTAATACGCCTGCATTACAGGCAGGCAGGACTGTTTTGTGCAGGAAGGTATACACCAATTTTGAACAATAGTGTAAACTTTAGTAAATAAAATGACACTGAAACAACTAAGATCCAATATGTAGGACCAGAGTTGTGAATTTTTAAAGTTTAAAGTAAAAAATAGCGCCAATAATAGTGTTAAGTGCTAACCGTGGTCATCTGGTTGCGCTTGATTGTTACCTAGGCACAAATTAAGGCTGACCGCAAAGGAGCACAGGTTTAATACAGAAACCAGATTCCACCCACTTGGGAGTTTCATTTTAGGCTTAATCTCTGGAACTGATGTCAAAAATCTGTAGCTGGGAACAGTAGCAGGCTATGGCCGAAGAAAGCTCCATATCATCAAAGAGCTGCTGGAGGAGGTCTCCATGTAGCTGATGACTTTTGATGGGATAGCTCCACGCTGGTGAAATTTCTGTTTCACTCCCAGAGAAGGTACCTCGGTGACTGGATACTATTCGGTCAGCTGGAAATGCAGGAAGAAGGGCTCTTGAAGTCTGTTATGTCCCCGTTACCCAAACAAGAGGTCAGGCTTATGACCCTTGGAGCCCACTTTTTTGCTGTAGTTACAATAGGGACAGCAAGGAAAATCTTCTTGGCTCCTCTCAGGTCACAGGCAGCAGGTCCAATCATCTCCTGTTCTACCACAGGACCAAAAAGTATTCCATGGAGGGTATTGTGGGTGCCACGTTTAAGTGGGTGGGCCCAAACTCTGAACACTCCCTAATCAACAGGGTGAAAGTTCCCAGGGGTGGCCCTACTTACTTTTGCAGCACTTCCATGTGCCTTACTGCAAACAACCCTACAGTGCCCCAGCTACCTAAATCAAATATGGCAGAACCTTTCTTCTCCTAGCCAGAGCTCCCTCTGCTCATCCTAAGGTGTGGCTATGGAAATGAGCAACCATTTCCCTGTGGTCACGCTAAAACAGTTTTTGGGCAGTTCCCACTCTGATCAGGATTGGCAGGTAACAATTGGAAGTCACCAAAAGGCCTTAGAGGCTTTAGGCAGGTTAACACGGAACTTCTTGAAAGTTCCTCAGAAAAAAGGGAGCACATAGTAAATTAAAGAAAAAGGGGGAGCGCTCCACTCAAATCAATATAGTACAAAACAAACCCAGTTTCCTGAGGATTTTTTTTTTCTTTCTCACAAATGACTAAATACCCTTACCACCAAGCTTCACTGAATAAGGGCCCACTAATGTAACCATTCGGTTCAGAAAAAAGACCGGAGTGCACTGCAATCAAAAGATGAAACAAAAGAAAGCGAGGTGTGTGCTGTCTCAGCCATATAATGTAACAAATAAAAATTAGAAGTCGCCTCATATAAGCTTCCACCACGACCCGATGGGTGACAATCCCACTAACTCCTGCTTCTCATCATAGGCAGAGCTCCTCCAAGCAGGGAATGCACTAAAACAAAACATGCAAAAAACCTTATAGTGACCCTCAATCAGCGCCTTCAGCAGAATGAGCCCCAAAGGCAGAAGTATCAATATCTGCCAAATTCATAATCCATCTGACCTAACTAGAAAGAGTAGTAGAGGTCACAGGTTTGTAGAGTTTTCTGAAGGAAATAAGGAGCTGAGATACAGAGGAAGATCTCAAATCGTCTGTCTGTTGTTCATAAACTTTTAAACATTGGCCCACACATAACTTGGGGTGATGAGGAAAATAAGGATAAAAAACGGAGGAAAGATTAGTCTTTGTACATCTGTGAACATTGAAAAGAACACCTAAAGTGGTAAAATGGGGGGCCGTAATATCTAACGCTCTAACATCAGAGAGACGTTTGAAAGAAACAAGGCACAACAACATGGTAAGTTTGGCTGATCATTTTTTGATAGGAAGCAAAGCATTGTCCGGCCAAGCAACAAACAAATTAAATACATCATTAACATCCCATAAGGAACTATATTAAGGTTTAGGAGGATTTAAAATATTAACTCCCTTTAAGAAACGACACACCAAAGGGTGCTCCCCAACTGGTTTGATGTTGATGTATGTGTGTGGAGAAGAAATAGCAGACCTATACGAATTAATAGTACGGTAAGTCATACCTTTGC
The DNA here is from genome assembly GCF_031143425.1 of Pleurodeles waltl. Lineage (NCBI taxonomy): Eukaryota > Metazoa > Chordata > Amphibia > Caudata > Salamandridae > Pleurodeles > Pleurodeles waltl. The sequence continues at coordinate 614,468,853 of NC_090439.1, forward strand.
TGGCTTCTGCTGGGAGAAAATTGACTATAAAAATCACATCTGCTGTGAAGGGGTCAACGTGTTTTCCCAAGCACCAGCTATGCCAGAGAGACCAGGCTGATTTGTATACCTTTTTTGTTCCTGGGGCCCAGGAAAGTTTGATGAAGTTTGAAGCCTCTGATGAAATAGGATGGGAAGAGAGGGATTCCCTGAAATCTTCCAAGCAGATAGGGATAGGAGATTATCTCAAATGAGATTGTGGGGAAGGCCGAGGGGATTGGAGAGTAGATTCGGAAAGAAGGTAATAAGAAAGGGAGGTTCTATTGACAATTCCATAAGATTGGGGAACCAGACTTGGGACTTCCAAAAAGGAGCAATGAGGACCAATGTAGCTTGTTGATGACAGACCTGAGCCAAAAGACGGGCTATCATAACAAAAGGAGGGAAAGCATAATTGATGTAGGCTGACCAATGTTGAGAAAAAGCATTGAAGGCTAACGCTGAGGGATCTGGACCCCAACTGAAGAAACATGGAAGTTGCGAGTTGAGACGAGATGTGAAGAGATCTATGTGAAAAGGACCCCATTTGCAAGAAATGGATTGGAAGACTTCGGGATGAAGCTTCCAATCGCTTGAGTCTCGAAAATTGCAAGATTGCCAATCTGCCACTGAGTTGAGATTGCCTGACAAGTACTCTGCTTGGATCGAAATTTTGTTTTGAAGACAAAGATCCCAAAACCCTTTTGCTAAGTCCGCTAAAGGTTTGGATTTTGTTCCTCCTAAGTGGTTTACGTAACGAACCGCTGAGATATTGTCCATCCTGAGAAGAACTGAACAACAAACACTGTCTCTTGCAAGGCTTTTGATCGCAAAGGACCCAGCAAGCATCTCCAAACAATTTATGTGCAACTTTGACTCCTCTAGAGACCATGTACCTCCAGTCGAGACTGGCCCACACCTGGCTCCCCAACCCAGGAGACTTGCATCTGATTCTAACATAAGATCTGGGGCTGATGCGAACCTAGTCCTGCCGTTCCAAGCATCTAAATGGTCTATCCACCATTTCAGTTCTGTGCGAGAGTCTTGATCTAGGACTACAGAATCTGAATATGCCAACCCTTTTTGAAGGTGACACATTTTTTGTCTTTGTAGAGCTCGGTAATGCAACGGGCCCGAAAAAAATGCTTGGATTGAAGAGAATAGAAGACCAACTATTCTTGCTAGAGATCTGGTAGAAAGTCGAGAACTGTGGAAGGTCTGAAGAATTTCTGCCTTGATAGACTTTATCTTTGATGATGGAAGAAAAAGAATGGCAGAAACAGAATCCACTAGGAAACCTAAGAACTCGATTCTTTGGGCTCGAACCAGGGAAGACTTCTCGTCGTTGATAATAAAACCTAGATCTGAGAGGAGCGAGGAGGTTAGTTGAGCATGAGTGAGAAGGGTCGGACGACTTTGGTTCATAAGAAGGATGTCGTCCAAGTAGATTATTAATCTGACTCCTTGAGCTCTGAGAAAGGCTACCACCGGTTTCATAAGTTTTGTGAAACACCAAGGGGCGGAGGACAGGCCGAAAGGGGGAGATGAAAAATTATACGTTTGGTGAACCATTGGAATTGCCGAAACTTCCTTGAAGAAGGATGCATGGGAACTGTGAGGTAAGCGTCTAAACGGACCATCCAGTCATCTTGTAAAAGAGAGTCTCTAAGATGAAAGATGGTTTCTTTCTTGAAGTGACAGTAAACTACAAATTGGTTGAAATTTTTTAGATTGATAACAGGACACATCATTCCATTTCCAAGGAGAGTCGGGGAGGATGAGGAACATTTAACTGAAAAGGCTCTGAGTAAAGCTCTATAATGTATCCCTGAACAGTGTTTAAAACCCAAGGATCTGCTGTGAGAGACTGCCACTTTGGGAAAAACAATGCCAGACGACCTCCCACCGGAAGGAGAAGAGTGTGACTTACCGGGTTGAGAAGCGAATCTCGAACCTCTGCCACTCTTGTTCCTGAAACCTCAGTTCCTTTGGGGATATAACGGAGATCTGTACTCTTGGTAGGAGTTGGAATAAGCACCACAGGAACCTTGGGTATCGTATGCACGGCCGGCAAAGCGGTTCCTACCTCTGCCGGCCCTGGGGAAAACCCGGATGGAAAACATATTTTTCAAAGACTGTTGCGCTTTATCTAAAGATGCGAACGTGTCGACATATTTGTCGAGCTCTTTGATGAATGAGTCTCCAAAGAGGAGACCTTCGGCTTTGATACCAGGATCTGAGGTTGCTAAATTGATGAGCTTAGGGTCCAGCTTGAGTAAAAGTCCTCTCCTGCGTTCGTGGGTTATAGCACAATCACCATTCCCTAATAAACAAACGGCCTGTTCTACCCACAAAGGCAACTCAGCAGGATCCAAATTAGCATTGTCTAGACAGGCTGCTTCTGCCATATCGAAAATGCAGGAAAAAGGGCCCACAACATCCAATAGTTTGTCCTGACAAGTGGACCAGGCCTTGTCAACTCCTTTTCGTTGATCTTTACCAAACTTAGAGAAAAAGGTAATGAGGGAAGTGTCAACAACGGGGGTAACTGAAATCTTTGAAGGGAGGGAAGGACGAGGACACTAAGATTTGAGCTTTGCTCTGACCTGTTTATCTAGAAGGGTACGTAACCTGCAGGTTAGATATTCTGCCACATGATCCGCGGGTAGCCAATCTGTAGACTGCAGATGCTGAATCTCATTGGGATCAAACATAGGCTTCCCCTCTGTATCTGTAACTCTGCAAGACTTGGATAACGAAAGAAAGTCAATTTTAGCTTTTTTGGGAGGAGGGGAAGAGACAGAGGGGGTCATTCTGACCCTGGCGGTCAGTGTTAAAGCGGCGGCGAACCCACCAACAGGCTGGCGGTCCAAAAAATGGAATTCTGACCCTGGCGGGAACTGCCAACACAGGCCGCCGCTTTAACACTCCGACCGCCACGGCGGCACAAACAAACAGCGCGGCGGTCACCACCAACAGCCAGGCGGCAGACAATGTATCGCCCACCCTATCACGACTCACCAATCCGGACAGCATGGAACCGGAACTCCACATCCTCCCAGCCATTGCCTTCCTGCTCTTCTTCCAGGATCACGAACGTCGCCGCAGACGACAACGGTGAGTACTGCACCTACGACACAGGGGAGGGGGGAGGGGGGAGGAGGAAAGGTTACGGGCACACACATACGCCACACACCCACCCCCACCCTCACCCCCACCGAAATACCTACACACCAATGCAGATTAAAAAGTCAGAGTGACACCCCCAAACCCCCAAAACAAAAATGCAAAGGCAAAAGGCAATGATTGTAAAAATAGAACTATATTATAGCAATAATTAAGTATAGCGAACTTAGCAATATATAAAGAATTATTACACATCTAGAACAATATATATACAAGTAGCAAAAGTCCGGCACAGTTTTGCAAAGTTCAAATGTCCGTGGGCCAATGTGCAGCAACACATGGGCAAAGCCCACACACGAGATTGAGTCCATTGGAGAGAACACTGCTGGGGCATCACAAAAATAAAATATTGGCACCTCAGGGGGAAGGGGGGGCACCTCAGCCACATGAGTCCACAACGCCAGATCCACGAAGGGCCTCCATGCCCACTGTGCCATCCTGGGGAGTGCAAAGCCAAAGTCTCTCAAGTCTCACAAGTGGGTGGATTGCCCACTGTGCCATCCTGGGGGGTGCAAAGCCACAGTCCATCAGGTGGATTACAGAGTTCACTGGTCATGGAGGAGGCATGGTGGGCAGAGTGCCTCGTGAAGCCCTGCCCGACACAGAACCGGGCCTGCCAATGGGCCAGCGGTGCTTGACAGGAGGGCCCAGCGGAGCGGTGCTTGACAGGAGGGCCCAGCGGAGCGGTGCTTGAGATGAGGGCCCAGTGGAGCGGTGCTTGAGATGAGGGCCCAGCGGAGCGGTGCTTGACAGGAGGGCCCTGTTCAGCGGTGCCTGTCTTGGCGGGGCCCTGTTCAGCGGTGCTTCTCACGGCGGGCCCTGTTCAGCGGTGCTCCTCACGGCGGGGCCCTGTTCAGCGGTGCTTCTCACGGCGGGCCCCTGTTCAGCGGTGCTTTTCACGGCGGGCCCTGTTCAGCGGTGCTCCTCACGGCGGGGCCCTGTTCAGCGGTGCCTGTCTTGTGTTTAGAGTGAACCACACCTGGCCAATACTTCCCGCTCAGTCAGCATCGGACCTTTCTGTTGCGGGGCCCTCCTGTGATGGAGTCCTGGGGCCCTGGGTCTCCTCCGATACCCCCGGAATGGGGCTGGTGGGGCCCTCATGGCCAGGTCGGCTGCTCCCTGCCTTTTGCGCTTTGCTGCCCTTGGCCTCCTTGGCAGACTCTCCGTGGCCCTTGGCTCCCTTACCCGATGTGGCAGGTGACGGTGCAAGGCTACCCTCCTTGGGGGCAGGCGTATCAGGCCTGTCGCGCCTGCCCTTCAGTTTTTTGCTCTTCCCAGGGGGGGGGGGCTGGCTGTGCCTTTGCTGCTGGCCGATGTCCCTGCCCAAGGAAAGGGCGTACTCCAAAAACCAGGCACGACGTTCTTGGGAGTTGCTGAGCTGGTGGTGGCTGAGGTGTTATTGGAACTCTTACGAGATGGAGGGGGTGGGTCAGGTGAGGAAAAGAGGTCCACTTTAGAGAGGAATAGTATTTTAGGAGCAATGGGAAGGGTAGCTGGAGTGGGTATGGGAGTGGAGGAAGAGGATGTGGTTGTAGGAGAGTCAAGTCTGGTGTCTTTGGGTGCAGGTGCTTGGGCTGGAGGCTGACGTGAGGTGGATGGCTGTTGGTTGGGTTCCTGCCTGCGTTTGTGTGGGTTGGAAGCGGGGGTGACAGACACACTGGGAGAGGACACAGGGGACGTGTACATGGCAGTGGGGGTGGTGACTGCACGTGTGCGGACTGGTCTGGAGGGTGTGCTGGTGATGGGTGTACTGGCTGATGGTGGTGTGCATGCAGGTGTGAGTGTAGACATCACAGGGAGGGAGGAGGGAGACGAGGAGGTGGGGGACACAGAGGAGGTAGTGGCTGTTGGCATGTCTGCATCTGTATGTTGCTTGTGTGAATGCTTGTGTGTTCTGTGGTGCTTATGTCTGGATGAGCTTCCCTTGGGTGTTGAGGTGTGTGCAGGCTGGTCTGTAGGTGTGGATGGGATAGGCAGAGGAACAGGGGAGTGGGACTGGGTGGAGGGAGTTAGAAGAGGGAGGCTGGAGACAGGGACAATGGCTGCCGTCAGTGCTGAGGCCAGAGCGTTGAACGATCGCTGATGGGCAGCCTGACCCGAATGAAGGCCCTCCAGGTATGCATTGCTTTGATGCACCTCCCTCTCCACACCCTGGATGGCATTCAAAAGGGTAGACTGCCCAACAATGATGGTCCTCATGAGGTCAATGACCTCCTCACTGAGGGCAGCAGGGGTGACTGGGGCAGGGCCTGAGGTGCCTGGGGCGAAGGAGATGGCCACCTTCCTGGGTGAGCGGGCACGGGGCAAACGCTGAGGGGCTGCTGGGAGGGCGGAGCTTGTGCGCTGGGTGGCGGCTGTACCTGTAGTATCGGTGGGCACGGATGTTGCCGCCACCGCAAGGGAGCTCCCATCCAAGGACGTGTCAGTGTCACTGACGTCTGCACAGGTCCCCGTGGTGGAGCCCCCCTCGCCCTCCGTCTCACTGGTCATGTCGGAGTCCGTTGCATGGCCCTCCGGGGCCATGTGAGATGCAGCTCCCTCTTGCGCCGATGCCACTTCTCCTCCGCCTGATGATGCTAATGCACACATTCACAGAAAAACAAAGAAAATGGGGGGGGGGGTGGAGAAATAAAGACAAGTTGAGTGCATGCATTGGGGACACCGTTGGCGGAGAGGACAGACACAGAAGCCCCCTGCACTACGCTGCGCACTTGGGGTACACTACTCATTCACTGGGACATGCCCTACAAGCCTATGGGCGACAACTGCCCACACAGAATACACAGGTCCATGAATAGCGTTACTAGGCACCCTACAGAGGTGGGGGGCGGGGGCACAGGACCATACCTCACGGAGGGGCCTAGCCTACAGAAATCGCCCTGGCCTAGGGATACCCACAGCCCTCCTCCCCCACCCAGGCACCTCCACTGCGCGCAAATATAGCTGAATGTGCTGGTACTCACCCCCTTGTGTCTGCTGTGATGTCCTCAAGCGCCCATCTAAATCGGGGTAGGCCACCGCCAGGATCCGGGACATCAGGGGGGTCAAGGTACGACTGGCACCCCTCCTAGGTTGGGAGGCCATCCCCAGCAGAGCCTCGGCGGTCTTCCTGCTCCCGCGGCGGATGTCCTCCCACCTCTTGCGGCAGTGGGTGCCCCGTCTGTTGTGGACACCCACGGCCCGGACGTCCTTGGCGATGGCACACCAAATATCGATCTTCTGATGGGCGCTGACCTATGTGACATGTACAGGGGGGGAAAAGAAACATCATCACTTTTCTGCATGCTCGATGTGAGTGGCCCCCCTCCCCAAACTTGCCATGTGGCACATGCTCTCATCTGTCGTGCCATGCATTCGTCATTCGCTCCCCTCCCCTCCATCGTACATCCACCCCACTCATCACAGGCATTGCCCACTATGCATTGGCCTCCGTGTACTCACCTGTTGGTCTGGAGGACCGTAGAGTAGCGCATATTGGGGGAGGACCCCTTCCACGAGCTTCTCCAACTCTTCGGAACTGAAGGCGGGGGCCCTTTCCTCAGTCGCAGCAGCCATTGTCACTTCCAGACCGAGGTCACAGCAGCACTTGCAGTATAGGTCCTCTCCTGTGGATGCTCAGGTCTCGTGTGATTAAGCAGAGAGAAAATGGCGGTCACGCCCGCGGCGGTGCGTACCGCGACCGCCGGCGCACATCGTCATTGGCTCCTGAAACCCATAGGGTTCAATGTTAACCAATGCTGCTTTGCGCCGCGGTCTTCGACCGCCTACCGCCACGGCGTCCCACGCCAGCGCAATGACCTCACTTCACATTGTCACACTTCACAGGTCAGGCAGCCGCCATTTCAAGGTCCCAGATGGCTTAATTCCTACTGCGTCACACATGGCTAGGCCTTGCATCGACACTCATACAAGCCATTCAATCCAGAGAGATTCGTGTACTGTGCAGGCTGTGGGAACTTACCTGTGGGTTGATTGACTCTGTGCTCCATGTTGTCCTTCCTAGGCAACGTCCGCTGGGACTTGGGAGGAGACGGAGGAATGTTCCCGTGTACAGACCGCTGGTGGACCTGTCAACAATGGAAGAACGACATGTCATACTCACCTACAGACTCAACAGTGCCACTATACAGGAACTGTGTGCCCAGCTGGAGCCAGACCTGATGTCACCCATCCGCCAACCCACAGGGATTCCGCCTCTAGTGCAGGTGCTGTCAGTGCTCCATTTTTTGGCTAGTGGATCATTTCAAACTACAGTGGCCATTTCATCTGGGATGTCTCAGCCTATGTTTTCAAGGGTATTGTCCAGAGTGTTGTCTGCCATGATGAAATACATGCGGAGCTACATAATTTTCCCTGAGGTGGGTGACTTACCTACAGTGAAGGGTGATTTCTATGCCCTTGGACACATTCCCAATATCATTGGTGCCATTGATGGTACCCATGTGGCTTTGGTCCCCCCAAAAGACAATGAACAGGTGTACAGGAACCGAAAAAGTTATCATTCGATGAATGTCCAGGTGGTCTGTTTGGCTGACCAGTACATCTCCCATTTAAATGCCAAGTTCCCAGGGTCAGTGCATGACGCGTACGTCATGCGAAATAGCAGCATCCCTTATGTGATGGAACAGCTACAGAGACAGCGTGTGTGGCTAATTGGTGACTCTGGTTACCCCAACCTGCCTTGGCTATTGACCCCAGTGAGGAATCCCAGGACAAGGGCAGAGGAACGGTACAATGAGGCCCATGGGCGTACTAGGAGGGTGATCGAGCGGACCTTCGGCCTCCTGAGGGCCAGGTTTAGGTGCCTGCATATGACAGGTGGATCCCTAATGTATTCACCAAAGAAGGTGTGTCATATCATCGTGGCCTGCTGCATGCTTCACAACCTGGCTTTGCGACGCCAGGTGCCTTTCCTGCAGGAGGATGGTCCAGATGGTGGTGTTGTGGCCGCTGTGGAGCCTGCGGAGAGTGAAGAGGAGGAAGACGAAGAGGACGACACAGACAACAGGGACAGAGTGATACTGCAGTATTTCCAGTAACACACAGGTAAGAATCTACTCCTGCATTTTATTATATCTGTAACAGTACTGGCTCTCTACTGTCTGACCTTTCACCCCAATGTATGGTAACTTAGTTGTGAATTTGCCTTCCTATTTCAGTGATCTGGTCCCCACGGAGTGCCCTCTGGTTTATTTCCCCATGGACTACCGCTGTGTGACACTGGTATGTTGTCATCACAATGTAATAGGACATTTTTGGTTGGTTATATCGAATACATTTGGTTAAAAAATATAAATAGCAGACTCCAGATGGTTTTTGTGCAATAATTGTGTTTATTGATGTGCAAAAATTGGTGTATAGTTCAAAAAGGGTGATGGGTGATGGTGGAGGCATGTCCATGGCAGAGTCCAGACTCTCGTTCGCACAGGTGCATTGTCCATATGCCTGTGGAAGGTGGAGCAGGGGCAGTTCAAGGGGGACAGGGTGAACAAGTGGGACAGTGGGATGACATCCGGGGGGATCCGTGCATGGCGGGGGTCTTGACATCCTACTCTGACTTCTTCCTAGGTCTCAGGCCTTTCTTGCGGGGTGGTTCATGTTCTGCAGGGGGTGGGGTCCGGTTGGCCCGTTGCTGTTGTGTCGGGGGCTCCTGACCACTAGCGCCGGCGGAGGTGGTGGGCTGTTCTTCCTCCATGCTAGTGGCAGGGGCCCTTTGGGGGGCCACATGGTCCCGCAATGTGGTGACAATCTGGTTGAGTGCCACCACGATTGTGCCCATTGCGGAACTGATGCTGCGCAGTTCTTCCCGGAACCCCATGTACTGGCCCTCCTGCATGGCCTGGATCTCCTGGAACCTGGCCAGGACTGTCGCCATCGTCTCTTGGGAGTGGTGGTACGCTCCCATGATGGTGGTGAGGGCCTCTTGGACAGTGGGTTCCCTAGGCCTGTCCTCCCTCTGTCGCACAGCAGCCCTCCCAGTTCCCCTTTGTTCCTGGGCCTCTGTCCCCTGGACGATGTGCCCACTACCACTGCCCCCAGGTCCCTGTTGTTGTTGGGGTGGTGTGTTGCCCTGGGTGCCCTGTAGTGGTAGACACACCGCTGCTTGACCTGTCCTGGAGACAGAGGCATGGGCCCGCTGGGTGGGTGCTGTGCTGGGGTTTCCAAAGGGGGGTAGGTCTGCTGTGGCCTGTGGCTGCCTGAGGGGAACCAACTGTCTAGAGGTCCCCGATGGTCCGGGCTGGTCATCAGGTTCTAGGTCGACAGAGCTGCTGTCATCACTGGGGGCCTGTTCTGGGGGTGGGATGGACATTTCTGGACCCTCCGGGCCGGTGTGTTGGCGTTCGGGCCCTGCAGGGGTAAAAGAGTATGGTTATTGCTTCTGTGTGTGCCATGGCGTGCGATTTGTGGGTGCCCTTGTCCCCCAGTGCTGGCATTCCCTTGTGGGAGGAGTTGTGAGGGTGGTTTGGGGGGGGGGATGGGTATGTGCAGTGGTCATGCTTAGGTGATGGGTGTCCATGGTTTGTGTTGGCATTCAGGGGTTGGTGTTGGTTTGGGTGGGTTGTGCTGGTGAGACATTAGCAGGGAGGATATGTGCTGGAGGGTTGGGGGTATGGGTGGGGGTGTGGGTTGGCATGCTGGTGGTTGGGGGGGGGTGAAGTAGTTGAGATTAGACTTACCAGAGTCCATTCCTCCGCCTACTCCAGCGAGGCCCTCAGGATGCAGGATGTTCAAGACCTCTTGCTCCCATGCTGTGAATTCGGGTGGAGTGGGTGGGGGTCCGCCGCCAGTCTTCTGCACAGCGATGTTGTGTCTTGACACCATCGTCCGCACCTTCCCCCGTAGGTCGTTCCAGCGCTTTCGGATGTCTTCCCGATTTCTGGGATGCTGTCCCACAGCGTTGACCCTGTTGACGATCCTTTGCCATAGCTCCGCCTTCCTGTCTATTGTGGTGTGCTGCACCTGTGTGCCGAAGAGCTGGGGCTCTACCCTAATTATTTCCTCCACCATGACCCTGAGTTCTTGGTCTGAGAACCTGGGGTGTCTTTGGGGTGCCATGGGATGGTGTGGATGAGGTGTGGGGTGGTGTTTGTGGTGATGAGTGTAGTGGTGTGTGGTGTTTTGTGCGTAGATGTAGTGTGGGGGATGATGTTGGGTTCCTGTGTGTGTTGTGGTTTGCGTTCCCTGTGCTCTCTCTCTGTGTATTGCGCCTTGTCTCTGAATTTCGAGTTGTGGGGGTTTGTGGGTGATGTGGGTGTGTGTTTTATATCGTATTGATTGTGTGGGAGTGGTGTTTGTACAGTATGTGTCTCAGGTGTGTGTATTTGTAATTGTCCAATGTGGCAGTGTTTTGTAGATGTGTGTGTATTTTGAGTGCAGCGGTGTGTACCGCCAATGGGTTACCGCGGTTGAAAGACCGCTGCGTGGATTCGTGGGTCGTAATGGCATGGGCGTATTTCTGTTGCCGTGACGGTGGAGGTTTGGTCATCTCCAGTTTATCGCTGACCGCTGATGTGGCGGCCTGCAGTCGAAGGTCGGGTTTTTGCTGGTTTGGCAGTTGTGGGTCAGAATGACCCTGGCGGGTTACCGCGGCCGCGGCGGTGTTCTGGCGGTCTTCTGACCGGCGGTAACTGCATTTTACCGCCAGGGTCGTAATGACCCCCAGAGTCTGTGTTATCTTTGTCGGAAACATCCGAATACGGGTCCTTGTTTTGTAATTCGTCATCATCAGTGTCCAAAGTTTTTGAAATCACTATAGGAGTGATGTGTTTAATCTTAGCTATACATATTTTAGATGATTTAGAGATTAACCCCTCCTTTAAGGGAGGCCTTTGAGTAACTACGTCCTCTGCCCTGTGTGAGGAAACCGCACTACTCAATAACGCTGTATTTTTTTTTTTTTGACGGAACAGGACGCTTTCTGCTATCCTCCGCAGATTGGGCCAAAATCGTCTTGGACACTAATTTAACTACAGAGTTTTCCAAAGTTTTAGATAATTTGTCCAAAGAAGCAGAGACTGCTTGTTCAACCGATGACTGAATAAAATCATTAAGATTTTTTTTTATAACTTCCTCCTCCTCAATGGCAGCCGTAGAAATAGGTGAGTTGTCCATTGATCTGAAAGAAATTAGCTGAATACAGCTGACAGAACCAACAAACGGTGAGGAAAGGGTTAAACTTTTCTCGACCGAGACAGAGAGAGACAAAGCTCCGCCTATGGGCGGGTTAAATGAACGAGGAAACAGAGAAGGTAAGTGGCATGATCAAAGAGACCTGTCCGAAGGGCCGAGAGGAACAAATTACCTGAAAAACGCAATTAAACGCGGAAAAAGACTGCTTAACTGAAGTAAAAGGTGAACCGATGAAGCACAGCCTTATCCCCTCACCGCGACCAGCAATAAAGACGAGCGTGCTGCAGTGAATATGTGCGGTTACAAGCAGACTAGAAAAAAAAGTGTGATGCAAATATGCGCAAATTAAACACCAAACACATACGTTTAAACCAAGAAAACGCTGTAATAAATACGAAATTAAAACTACTTATCTTGACTGCGAGCAGCAAGAAAAGAGGGCTGTTCTCAGTCAAGATATTATAGGTTATTGTTGGGCCAGTCCGCTTATGATTGGTGTGTTATCATGACTACTTGTTTGTTCCCATTGGCTATTTTTCTTTAGCCTCATGGGAATTGTAGTTCTTGACTGCAGCTGCTATTTAATTAAATAAGAAAAAAAAAGCATAATAGGACCCTTCGGTCTTCTCATAAAATTAATGTTTTACATCTCCTACTTTAAACACCATGCACTCTGCCTTTATGGGCAGTAAGGACCATTTAGGGGTACTTAAAACTATTTCATTATTTAAAAGCGAGGTTTAGGCCTGTCAGAGAGGGTTATTTTGACAGGTTTAATTTATAGTTTAAGCTTCCACAGTGGTGCAAGACCAGGCAGGACTGCAGTCATGTCAATGCAGTGGGTGGCACAATGATGATGTAATGGATGCTGCAGACCACTGGTGACATTGAACTTACAGAGCCTAGGTACAAGCCCACAGGCACATTACATCTTGTTAGTAGGGGTAAAGTGCACAGAGTTATAAAGCCAGCAAAAACAGTCAAAGTGACAAATCTGTAGGTAAAGAAGGCAAAATGTTCATTTCCAACATGTGTTCCTCCAGCAGAAGGTGGGGAGAACTTCCATACCTCCATGGGAGCTCTCATCGCTAAGGTGGAAAAAGTGGGAAAAACCACCAGTGGCGTAGTCAGTCCCAGGATGATGTTTCACCGTAAAGTCCAATCTCTGTAGGGAGATAGACCACCTAAACAGCTTAGAATTCTTACCCTGTATTTCTACTAGCCAACTGCTGATGAAAGCTTTAAGATGGTCCAAGCCCTCATCATTCAGCTGCAAGAGAAGGAAGAGCCCCTATCCAATGCTCTGAAGCATCTGCATGAATGAGGAACTCTTTGGGGAATTCTGGTACTTTGAGCACTGGTTCTGAACACATGGCTTCCTTCATGGTGTCAAAGTATTTTTGGCACAACTCTGTCCAGATCACTTTTTGGTCTGCTTCTTGGAAGTCAGGGCAGTCAAGGTGGGAGTGTTGAGGGGCTCCCAAGCCATGCTAGTTTGTATTTGGGTTGGAGAGGTTGTACATGGTCCACGTACACCACAGAGCCTTGCATTATCTGTCGCTTACCGGCCCTGATAGTCAGGCCTGCCTGTTGCAGAACCTGAAGCACTTCCTTGAGGTGGTGCTGGTGGTCATCCCAGCTGAAGCTAAAGACAGCAATGTCCTCCAGGAGGATGCACCTAAGTTTATCAGACCAGCTAGGACCTGGTTTACCAATCTCAGGAAGGTGGTAGGGACATTCCTTAACCCAAAGGGCATCACAGTAAACTGAAAATACCCCAAAAGGGTTAAGAATTCAAGCTCTTGTGATCCCATCAGCTAGGGCAACCTGTCAATACACAGATGTCAAGACAAATGTACTCAGGAACTTGCCCCAATTGATCAATAAGCTCATCAGCATAGGGAATAAGTTGAGCATCTGTCTTAGTAACTTAATTGAGTTTCCTATAGTCAACAAAGAACCTCAGGTCTGGGGTGGTGCCTCGCAGGGCAGTATTGTGTACCAGTACCAATGGACAGGACTAGGAACTACAGGATGGCTTACTCGCCCTTTCTCCAGCAACCTAGATACTTAAGTTGCACTGGCTGGTGTCAAAGTGTTCTTCTACTAACAAAACCTTTGATGCTGACTCCCACCTAATCAGAGAACCTGTAAATCATGGTTTTGACAGGTAAGCTGTCCCTGTGTCTTTGTCATGGGTGCACCAGTCAGTGAGCGCAAAAGTAGAGGAGAAAAGAGAGAGGGGAACTATTAGACCTGGCAGCTCTTGGCGTGGCATACCTGTACTTTTGGCTTCCAACCTCCTATTTTTAGACCCTGTGCTGTAATTAGTTTTTGCTGGTTTTGATACTCTGGGCACTTTGCCACTGCTAACCAGTGCTAAAGGGCAAGTGCTCTCTGTATAAAAGATAGTGATAATTGGTTTTCCTTGATTGGCACATTTGATTCACTGGTACATCCCTCGTAAAGTGCACTAGAGATGCCCAGGGCCTGTAAATCAAATGCTACTAATGGGCCTGCAGCACTGATTGTGCCACCCACATGAGTAGCCCTGTAAACATGTCCCAGACCTGCCACTGCAGTGTCTGTGTATGCAGTTTTCAACTGCCAGTTCGACCAGGCAAGTGTACCCACTTGTCAGGCCCAAACATTCCTGTTTACTACATGTAAACCACCCTTAAGTCACCCGTAAGGTAGGCCCTAGGTACCTCTATGGTCGGGGTGCACTGTATTGAAAAGGTAGGGCATGTAATGGTGTGTTTTACGTGTCCTGGTAGTGAAATACTGCCAAATTTGGTTTTCACTAATGCAATGCCTATCCCTCCCATTGGTTAACATGGGGATTGTCTTTAAATGTCTTTTTAGTGTAGTTTCCCTTTGGGAACAGATAGAGAGACAGAGTTTGGGGTATCTAAACTCACAATTTAAAAATACATCTTTTGGTATACTTGGTTTGTCTGTTTGCAAATGCCACTTTTAGAAAGTGGGCATTTTCTTGCTTAACCATTCTGTGCCTCTGCCTGCCTGTGGAATCCATATCTGGGTCAAACTGGCAGTTGGGCTGTTTGTAAATTCCCTCTAGACAATTACACAAAGGGAGCTGAATTGTTTCCTGCATATCCTGATGAGTCTTCCTGGGCTAGAGTGGGGAGGAAGGAGCTGACACCTGCTCCTGAAAGGGCTGTGCCCATCCTCACACAATGTAGTCAGCATCCCCCTGGAGTGTGTCTGGGCCAGGCCATATATATGTATATATCTGCAATATGCGCAATTTGTGTTGAAACATTTTAAGACTATACAGAAGGCCAGAGTTTCTAGATGCAATATTGTATGGTCCTAGTATACATTCTCAAAACAGGATTTATATGACTGTTTTAAAATTTAGTCAGAATGTTTTTTCTGATTCTCATGTAAAGAAAAGTACTTGAATAAGAAAGTTTTCATTTAATTCATCTTGATTCCCCTACAGGTATCCGGCCATCTTGAAACTTAGTCATTTTAAATTTAACTCTTAGATTGTTCATGTTTTCAGAGTGACTAGGCTTAGAATCGTAGTCTAGTATTGATTTCAGGAGATATAATTTTCATATTGTGTGTTCTAACCTTTTTCTTACTACAGGTCTCCTTCCCAGCTGTTCCCTTCCTAATCCCCTCTTCCCCTCTTGAACTCTCTCAGTCTCTGTGATGTATCTATCAGAGTCTTGGAGCTGTTCAGTGGTGGACGTGTTGGGAACGTGCACAGACCCCGAGGATCTGGTGACTCTGACACTAACCTAATAGGTAACACAGGACTTACAGAACACATCTGTTTTGTCTCTCATCTGGGGCCATTAAAAGTAGGTGACCAGGCGGTCAAAAGTTTTGGCCAGTCCCAGATGTTCTGCAAAAGGGTGTCTCATGAGCCAGCTGCAGTAGGAAGTCCCTACAGCACTGACAGACCACCAAACCTTGGGTTGACCCAGGATGAGGGACCTGAGTCTCACTATACAGGAGAACATTCTCCCAATAAAAGTGCTGATGACTGGAGATGTCACCATTGGCCTGGGTCTCAGCCTGTCACTGTAGGTCTTCAAAAGTGGGGCACTCATTCTAGTTCTTACAGAACTGTGCCTGGAATGGTCCTCTTTCAGCTAGCTCAGGCAGAGCTCCCAACACAGCTATGTTTGACCCTGTAGGTTCCAGGGCCGGATCCTCAACCTCAATCTTTTCCCGAACTGTGAGAATTCCTGTGGGCTCTCCCATGCCCCTTGCCTCTCCTTTTCCCGGCAGGCACCTGGGCCACTGATTCAGTCTCCAGGTCCTTTTGACTCCTCAGATGGGCTTCCAAGTACTGTGTGGTCATAAGCACCCACTCACGCAACCCCAACATTTCTAGACAAGACCAGAGCTCCACCTCTTTGCAGATAGTGTGCTGTAGGTCATTGCTCAGCAGACAATCAATGGGCATGGCTGGACTCACAGCTACTTTCAGAGAACCTGAGATCTCCACCCCACACTCTAGGGTGAATGAAGGCCACAGGATAGCGGTTTACTTGGTTGTCAGTTGCCACAACCTGGTTAGCTATTTTAGGAATGATCTGTCCTGAAGGCATAAAGTGACATCTGGGTGTAGTCCTTCTGGTACCTGTGTCTTTCAGAGCCTTACCCTTTGCCCCTTGATGGAGAGCCACTGCCCATACCTTTTAGTGTTGGGGCATGTGATCTGTAGGCACCATCTCTCTGACAACCACGAATCCTAGGGTAACCAATGTACCCTCCAAACTAACTTGGGCATCCCAGTCCCCCAGCACCACATTAGCAATGCATGGGTATGCACACCAGTGGGAGGCTGTTTACTGCAGAGGCAGATGGCACCCCATTTCTTGTTCTCTGACTGGTAACACTCTAAGCACTGTGGCTGGTAGAGCCCCTGCGACTTCTTCAACAAAACCCCCTTTCTTGTGGTCAGAAGATGACTGGGACTCCTTCCCCTAAAAATGTGTTTGTGGGCCACTAGAGAACTCCTTTTAGTTTTCCCAGGTCCCTCTTCCTTCTGTTGAGGGGACCCGATCTACCTATTTACTGGTTCCGCCAAGTACCTTTTTGGACACTTTGGTTCTTACCAAGAGGTTTACCTCTTTCCCAAGCAGTCTGGGTACAGTGAACTTGGAATTAATTAGATGCGGGTGCAACTCTTAAAACAATTGCTCAGTATGTTCCTTAAAGATAAAATTATAAAGCTCATCATAATCCTTTACTTTGCTGCTCTTCAGCCAACCATTCTGTGCCTTACTCGATGAATCCACAAAATCTACCAATGACTTGTGTGACTGCCTTTGGATATCCGTGAACTTCAGGTGTTACTTCTCTGGGGTTAGACCAAACTTCACAACAAGGGCTTTCTTCATTGCGGCATATCTCATCCTGTCAACTGTATCAAGAACCAATGAGGTATACCTCGCCATATCGGGCTTTTTATTCCCCAGGCTAGTTCTGCAGTCCTCCTCTGGGGTTGTATGGATAAACAAAGCCACCTCAGCAGCCTCAAATTGCTTGCCCATGTCATCTTCCACCCACAGCTAGTCACCATGGGCCTGATATAGAGTTTGGCAGAGGGGTTACTCCATCACAAACGTGACAGATATTCCAGCTGCCATTTTACAATTTCCATAGGTTATAATGGAATTGTAATATGGTGAACAAGATATCCTTCACAATAGTGTCGGAGTAAGCCCCTCTGCAAAATTCTAAATCAGGCCCCATGTCTTTGGAACTCAGGACTCTTTTGCCTCTCTAATATATGTAACTGTTGCTACCACCATCTTGGATGTGGAAGCCATCTTGGCCCTCAGGTCCAGTTCTCTCTGGCCCCTCTTATAGGCCAGTGGGACCACTTTCTCTTCTAAGGCCAAGGTCAATCTTCTCTCCTCCAGAGTGAGGGCTGACAGTTGTAAATTTAGAGTCCTCTGCTTGTTTGTCCCCAATCTCTCCGGGGCTCAGGCTGCTATAAGACACTCTGCATTCTGCTCTGGACAATGCAAAGGATCTGACATCTGTACGCTCTTCCTCTCCTGACACTTGGGTCTCCACAGGGGCAACCTATTTTTCCTCATCTATTCCTTCTCACCTTCTCCTTCATAATCCTCCTGTTCCTTTGCAGCGGACTGATGCAGGCACACTTCCTCTCATGCCTGAGGGCTATCATGTACTCCAACTTTTTAAACCCTTTTGACAGATTCATCCCTCTTTCTTTACAGAGCGTCCTAAGATCTGCCATGTTGAGGCTCTTAATGCTGTAGAGATCCACTTCCATTCTTTGAAAAATCACGTGAGCAAAGTAAGCGGGTAGGAATGAAATTTAGGAAAAAGTCAAAAGGGTAAATTAAAAATAGAAGAATTTAAAAATAAAGAAAAATGATTTTAATGTCAGATTATAAAAATCATTTTTTTTGTTTTAGCACAAAACATTGAATGATACTGCGAAACACACATCCTGGATCCCACTGCTGAACACCACTGCAAGAAATTGGGGATATTAGTTGAGGGTGGTGGCTACCCACTTCAAATAATAACCACAATCCTTGTCAAGGGAAATCCTTAAAGTAATTAATTAACCTGGGTTCATTCACCTGGGAGCTATGTTATAGGGCAGGCAGGCTTAACTTAGAGGCAATGTGTAAAGTATTTATAAAGTACTCAAAAAATAATAAAATCAAAACACCACACTAGAAAAATCCTAAAACCAATTTAGAAAAATAGAGTACATTATTCAGAAATAAAGTGACATCAACAAAAATCCAATAAACAGAATCAGAGTTATGAATGTTTAAGGTTTAGAGTAAAAAATAGCCCTTAAAAGCATTGGGGTATATTTACAATGCCCTAGCGCCACCTTGCGCTGCATTAACATTATTTTTGACGTTATTGTGGCCCAAAGAGGCCGAAACCCCCACGCCGTATTTACAGGATGGCGCAATGCATCCTTACTTAGGGATGATTTATTAAAATTTAAAAGGAAGGTTTAGACCTGTTAAAAAGGGTTATTTTGACAGGCAAAATTTGCAGTTTAAACTTGCATAGTGGTGCTACACTAGGCAGGCCCACAGACATATTTGCATTTTCACTGCAGTGGGTGGCACAGTGAGTGTTGCAATCCACTTGTAAAACTTAACTTACTGGATCTAGGTACACTTTGTATGCCATTTACTAGGGACTTATCTGTAAGGTAAATATGCCAGTTAGGGAGTATGCCATTCTCATCATGTTGATAGGGGGAACACAGGCACTTTACCTCTAGTTAGTAAGAGTAGAATTCCACACCCAGCAAAAAATAGTTGAGGTGAAATGTCTGAGTGTGAGTGTGCAACATGCAAAAGATGCTTATTTCCAAAGGAGGTCATGTGGCACATACGCCACAGGCCAGGATTTCCCACAGGAGTGACATTTTAAGATCTACCATCTAAAATGTAGTTTATCCATTACCTCTAAAGGAGTCATGGGAAAAGCAGGTTTGTTGGAGCTGGAGGCCCGCTGATTTATGGTGTGGCTCCCACTCCATCAAACTGTAAATGATGCCCTTCATTTGTGTGTTAAGTGATTCTGGGGGAGGGGGACATGGTATAGGACTCCACTAGACTAGGTGATCATTGTGTTTTTATTTTACTATCTTCTAGTGCTATTATCAATAAATGTAAAATTATTTATGGATATGCTGTCTATGTATTAAACGGGTCCTCTTTCTATTTAAAAAAATCTTATGTTCGAACACCTATAATAGAGTTCTTATAATAGACACTAGTTGGAGTAATGGATGTTATAGATTTACAATTATGGAGGGATAAGTTCACTTATTTTCATTTCAATAATGCCATTCTCTGATTAGATTAAAATCATTGCTAACAAAGAAACTCATATTTTAAAGCACCAACAACAAACCACATTAAAAAGGAGAATGGTGAGTTCAGGTATTGTAGCAATGGAATTGTGGACTAGCAAGATGAAAATACACTCCCCCTCACCACAAAAGTGTGAAGTACATCACCTCGTATCACAGGATCTGGTAGGTAGTTGCACCCAGAAGGCTGACAAAGAGAACCTCCATAGTAAACTACCATTTTGTAAAAGGCTCCATATACATTAGACATGATGTCCCAGTAGCACAACACTCAAGTAACATACCACACTCACAACAAATTGCAGCCACAGAGACAGACAGACAGACACACACACACACACAAAACCAGTTATTGGTGATTAATGGGATTGGTAGGGGAGGGCTTGTAGTCAGCCTCACGCCCTGAACTTCAGGTAAAATGTCCTGTGCACTGATCTACATTTACTTACAATCAAATATTGGTATACCCCTAGCCTGACATAGGGAGCAGTAACAACCTTTGCCCAGAAGAACCTTGTGCTTGTGTGAATACTGTTAAAATTCTGGAGCAGCTGCAGTAAACTGACAGATTGTGGAGGAAATCACACAAAAAGTCAAACAGGACCAGGGTGGTACACCTTCACCAAAGGTGCAACAACATTCTTGCCCACACTTTGCTTCAGTTTGGGTTGGTGGAGAACGGGTGAGTGGCCATGTCTGCCCTACTTGCTCAATGGGAGTTTTACTTCCATTGGTGACTACAATACTGCAGCCTTGCAGTTCTCTGATTGCACTTTTCAGTGACGATGAGGCTGATTACGACCTTGGTGGATGGGATACTCTGCCACAAACGTGATGGATATCTCGTCCACCATATTACAAGTTACATTATATCCTATGGAACTTGGAAAATGGTAGGTGGGATATCCGTCATGTTTGTGACGGATTATCCCATCTGCCAAAGTTGTAATCAGACCCTTTCCTCAAATCAGAACCACTAAGTAGTGGAGTGAAATATTCTGTGACTGTCCCCTCTCTCAAGAAGATGCTACAGAACAGCTGGTTTTATTCTTCCATCACCTTTGACATAAGCAGTGCTACAAAAAAATAAAATCTAAGCTGCTCAGGGTCATTAGACATAATAAGGCTAATTTTCAAGTACCTTGCACCGCCGAAGCGTAATTTTTTTGGCGCAATGGTGGCGCAGAACAGTCCCCCCACCCCTGCCATATTTACAAACTGGCACAATGGGACATTGCACCAGTTTGTATACCTGTGCTCCACATCATACATGCGCCAGGTATAATGTATGCAAGGGAGGCGTTCCACAGCTTGGAGGCCAACATGAATGGCACAGTGAAATCGGGAAGATTTCACTGCATCATTCTAGCATCATTTTCTAATGCCTGCTCAAGGGAAGGCATTAAAGTGATGCTAGGCTGTTTTAAATGAGCCTCCCCGAGCTTTGGTGGACTAGAGTCCAAATTTTTTATCCTAGTCCAGCAAAGCGCTACAGCTTCGTCAGAAATTCTTCCACAGCTGTGCTAACAAGTGTCATGGTGAGCTGTATTGTAAGTACAGTGCTACCATGGTGTCATTGGGGGGGCACAAGGTGTTGCAAGCAAACTGCCAGTTTGTTGTTAATGAGGCCCAATATATTTCAGTGTACTAAAGTATATTATTCCTTTGTTTTTGTAGATTTCTCTCAGCCCAAAACAACCCTCTCATTTTCAATGTGAGAAGTTTGAGGGATTTTATTTGTTGTGGACTGTGGAGCCTCCATTTACAGGGCATATGAAGCTGGATGTATGAACGATTTAAGAGTCGATAATCAGTCACAAATAGGTTTTCACAGGAAAAATTCAATTTTCGATGTACCAGAGCCCTCAAATGAAGGGTGTCTTGAAGTAGCACTATACTGAATCAGTATTTTGAAATCTACTTTAGCAAATCTCAAATATCGATTCTGTATTAGAGAATTTCTATTTTTATGTATTATGCATTCACAATTAGCAAATAGTCGCAAAAGATGGAAACTACATGTGTAAAATACCATCAATTTGAAACAGGTGGCAACCAGGCTCACAGTTTAATAGGGGGCTCACAATACAAACTTCTAAAATAGCTGCACTATATGTTCTGGTGAGGCGAAAGCACATCCTGGTTTCAAAACAAGGACAAAGGAGGAGCAAGGAAAGGGTTTTTAGGATACGTGTTACTTTATTTGTGCAGACAAAGAAGGAAGCATTACCTAAATACAGGTCATTATGGATGTTAAAGAAGAACATGAACCACGGTGAACATGGCTTATCCAGGCCATCCCCACACACATTCAGGTGCTTCCTTCCCTCCACCTTCTAGCCTAAGGAAGCTAATAGATACCAGGGGATAGTGGTGGTTGCTGGGGGATATCTCAAGTTAGCCTCTCAAGAATGTTTGATAATTCTTAAATGCCGTTACCTAAAATATATTTGCATATTTCTTTTCTGAGTAGACTAGCAGAAATTAATGACACTAAGGTTCATTTTTTTGCAATTGCTCATTTTCGACATATCATAGGATGTGTGGCTAGCACTCACATTCAAATTTGCCCTCCTTTAGAAACAGTATTTGTATTGAAATAGAAAAAAAACACCATTCACTGAATAGTCAACTAGTATGCAATGCTGCTTGTATTATCACAGATTTAGCAGAATACCCAGGGAGTACACATGACTCCTTCATGTTTCGTCATTCAGGCCCTTACAACCAGATGGCAAGGGAGGTCTTTAGAGATTGTTATCTTCTTGGTAAGTGTCATGATAAATGAACCTTTTGATAAAATATGCATTATGTGTCTTTAAAGTGTAATGAGCCTTTTCTCTAAATGTAGGCAACAGTGTATATGCGATTCGTCCCTAGGTTATGACTCCTTACCTAAATGCAAGCACTCCAAGGAAAGGTACATACAACAGTACATATATGTGAGCAAGATCAGTAATAGAACACACTTTTGGAATACTGAAGACGATGTTTTGTTGCCTTCATAAAAGTGGAGGAGCATTTGGAGTACCCACAAAAAAACAAGCGGTAAAATGATAGCTACCTGCGCAATTCAGCACAACATAGCAATAAGAAATAATTAATGTAGATGAAGATCCATTCCGTACCCTAAAAGAAACATAACAAAGCAAGTATGGTAGCTGAGGGCAGGGTATGTCAAACTGACATTACATGTAATTATTTTGAAGGTAGGTATTAAAGCAGGAATACTCAAAATGTTTATGCTGAGAATTCTACTTTATTAGAGTAACAAATTTTTTCCACAGATGAGTAATATGAAGAACATGAAATGTTCCTATAGCGTTGAATGTTCCTTTCAATATATGAAACTTGTGAAACAGAAAAACAAGCAAATTGCACAAAAACTTTAAATAATTCACAATATTTTTTTCTTCCCTTTGCCAGTGGTCTCAATCCTTTCACTACTCCTGCCCCTTCTTGGCCTTGCAAAATCAACCTCTCCCACTCCCAGGCATATTGGACACATCCTCACTGTTGCCTGGTTAGACTGAACTTTGCCATTAGACACTGGTAGTTTGTAAGGCAGGTCGCTTCCTCCTCACCACTGCTCAGGTAAGTGCTGCCATTGTTTTGGGCTTGTCTGGGCTTGTTTGGGCTTCTTGGCTTCTCCTCTCCCGGAAGGTTTGCGCCGCTGCTTCCTCGTGGCCCCGCCCCCCTCGCTCCTCCTCGGAGCTCTTCCCACTCCTGAGTCGTGCTTCCCCCGCCCCCTGCACTTCCATTGGAGGTTTCCCACCCTTCTCCCAGCTGCCACTCTCTCCCACCTCCTCTCTTATGCCGGCCGCAGCGCGGACGCGCCGCTGGTGCGCCAAAGTCGCACCAAAGGCAAGCCTGTCTGCGCCCGTCCGCGCTAGGCCACGCCCAGCGCCAGACCCCCTTGCCAAAACACCTCCCGCGCCACTGAACACCTTTACACTGCCAACGAATTCCACGCCCTTAATCCAGGACGCTCCTCCATCTGCTTCCAGTCCATACCGACGTGCACCAAAGGACCCTTCTCCTGCAAAGCCTGCAGTTTCACCTGCAACCTAACCTCCAAACTCCAAATCAAAGCAGACAACCGCCTAAGATGCATCCTACTTAACACCCACTCCGTCCACAAACATGCAATTGAACTCTGGCACCTCCTGACCACATACTCGCCCGACATCGCATTCCTCACCGAAACCTGGATGAATTCCGCCTCGGAACCAGATGTAGCCATAGCCATACCAGAGAACTACAAGATCACCAGAAGAGACTGAATCAACAGACCAGGAGGAGGAATCGCCATAGTCCACAAAAACACCATAAGAGTCTCCACCAACTCCTACGACACCATCAACTCCGCCGAGCACCTCCACTTCAAAATCCACATCAACGCCAACAACACACTCAGAGGAACACTGGTCTACAGACACCCTGGACCCAGACTGCAGTTTTGCGGCAACATCGCCGACGCCATCAGCTCCCAAGCCCTCGCCTCAACAGACTTCATCCTCCTCGGTGACCTAAACTTCCACCTAGAAAATAACAACAATGTCAACACCACCAACCTAATCGTCAACGTCGCCAACTTCGGCCTCAAGCAACTCGTCACTTCACCCACCCACTCCGCAGGCCACACACTCGACCCCATCTTCTCAGCCAGCAACCACGTCTCTTTCAGCCACACCATCGAAACTCAGCTGGACAGACCACCGCTGCATCGACTTCTCCTACCAGAAACCAGTCACTCACCACCACCGCACACAACACCCCTGATGCAACTGGAGCAAAATATCAACTGATCAACTGATCTCCACACTCGCCCGGGCCCCACCCCCTGGGACCATGGACCCCAACACAGCCACCACCAACCTGCATAGCTGGATAGAAGATTGGTCCAACACCCTCGCACCGCTCCCAAAAAAAACCAACACCTCCCACAGAATCAAGGCCAGCTGGTTCACCCCAGAACTACAGGAATCCAAACAGCTATGTCGCAGAATGGAAAAAGCCTGCCACTTTGACCCTACCAACTCCAACCACAAGGATGCCCTACGCAAACATCACCAACTGATCCGCACCACCAAAAGGACCCACTTCAAAAACCGCATCGACGCCAACGCTCTCAACAGTAAAGAGCTCTTCGGCATCATCAATGAGCTCTCCACCACCAGGACCTGCTCCAATGAACCCCTGCCATCACAGGAGTTCTGCAACTCACTGGCAACCCACTTCCGTTAACAGATAGAAGAAATCCACAATCGCTTCAAACCCCAGACCCACCTGCTGACTACAAACACCCAAGAACCCAACACTCCAAGCAACACCCACCTCCTACACACCTGGACCCCCGTCAACATAGAGGACACCGCCACCTCCATGGCCTCCATCCACTCCGGATCACCATCGGACCCCTGCCCACACCATATCTTCAATAAGGCAAATATCATCATCGCCCCCCACCTCTGCAAATCCATCAACAGCTCCTTCGAGTCAGCCACCTTCCCAGAAAGATGGAAGCACGCAGAAATCAACGCCCTGCTGAAGAAACCAAAGGCAGACCCAGATGACCCCAAGAACTACCGGCCGATCTCCCTCCTCCCCTTCCCAGCTAATGTCATCGAAAAAATCGTAACCAGCCAACTATCCCGGTTCCTGGAAGACAGCAATGTACTCAACACCTCCCAATCCAGATTCCACAGAAACCACAGCACTGAGACTGCACCACCTCAAGTTAAACACAGACAAGACAGAAATCCTCATCTTTGGCACCAACACCTCAACTTGGAATGACTCCTGGTGGCCCACCTCCCTAAGAATCGCGCCCTCACCCACCACCCACGTACGCAACCTAGTCTTCATCTTGAACTCCACACTCAGCATGACTCAGCAGGTCAATGCCATCTTCTCTTCCTGCTACAACACTCTCCACATGCTCCACAAAATCTTCAAGTGGATTCCCGTCGAAACCAGGAAAACTGTCACCCACGCCCTGGTCAGCAGCCGATTGAACTATGGAAATGCCCTATATGCAGGAATAACAACCAAACTCCTAACAAAGCTGCAAAGAATCCAGAACGCATCCGCCCACCTCATTCTGGAGATCCCACGCCGCAACCACATTTCCCCCCACCTCAGAGACCTTCACTGGCTACCAGTATCAAAGAGGATCACCTTCAAACTCCTCATACACGCACACAAGGCCCTCCATGACACAGGCCCAGCCTACCTCAACGAAGACTCACCTTCCACACCCCCACCCCCAATCTTCACTCCACCAGCCTCACCCTCGCTTCCATCCCCCGCATCCGCCGCAACACCGCCGGAGGAAGATCCTTCTCTCACCTAGCCGCCAAGACCAGGAACTCCCTACCACTCCACCTTCACCATACCCAAGACCTCTTGACATTCAGGAAACACCTCAAGACATGGCTCTATGACCAGTAGCTCCCCCTCCCCCCAGCGCCTTGAGACCCTACCGGGTGATTAGTGCCCTATATAAATACTTGATTGATTGTAACTCCTCCAGGGCATTTTTAATATGGCAGAAACTACTTTGTAACTCCACACTTTTATTTTCAACATCAACTTCCAATTTGGTTGTTCTTCAGCACACAATATGTGTTGCATTTGCAAGTCTATCCACAGATCTACACAAGCTTGTTGCTGCTGTCTGGAATGGCACAGATGCTGTCTGGTGTGAACAAACCCCTCATTTAATGATTGAATCAAAGTTCCTTTGGCTCTTTGACTTAGGCTTTGAGCCACTGCTGCCCAGCCTTCATACATAGTTCCTCATTTGCGAGGCTTGTGGTTCAGAGTGGCGCTGAAAGTGCCTTGCTGTACCACCCTGCACCACCGGGAAAGGGTAGAAATGTGCTGTATCTACAAGATATCACGCATTTCTGTCCTCTCCACCTGTGCTGGTGCAAAAATTGCTGCTTGACGCCAATGCAGGCACTCTTGCACCATGGTGCAAGGATGCCTGTAATTCGTGGATGATTGTTTTTGTGCAGGAATGGGCACCTTCCTGACAAAAACAATCCCAATAAGTATTTTCCTCTTTCTATGTGTGCTGCAGATTGCAGCACATATGGAAAGGGGTAAAAATGTGGAGAACTAAAGATATTTTTCCCTGTTCCATCATTCTTACATCACCCCTGATGTGGCGTAGGGATCTAATGCATTCCCAGACTTGTAAATCTGGGAATGCATCAGATTCCTTCCGGTTCCATGGATGTTGCGTGGGAACACTCAAAGCAACACCCATGGAATGCCCTTTTCATGCAGTGTTGTGCATGAAGGGGGTCCATATTTACAAGGCTGTGAAAAGCCACGCAAGGTAGCTTAGAGTGGCACTGTAAATATGGACCGACACACTGCACCACCGGAGCGTCAAAAAAATGATGCTCTGGCGGCGCAGTGTGCCACTATAGCCTCATAAATGATGCCCATAGTGTATTTTTTTAAGTAGAAGTGGGTCGAATTGGAGGAGTTTGATTCTGCAGAATTATGCAGAATTACATGAGAGTTCAGTCAGATTCAGCACAATTCACTGCAATCACTGCAGAGCATGTAAGGGTGCTGACGGGTATGCCCTGCTCTGCAGTGGGTTCTAAACAGGGCAGGAAGAGGGAGCATGTTCTTTATGTTTAACAACCACTGCATATTAAACTTTAATCATCCTACTTGATCTCTCTGCAGCGTTCAACACAGTTTCCCATCACATCCTGATCAGAAGACTCCACTAAGTCGGCATTAGAAACAAGGCCCTCGACTAGATCCAATCCTTTCTCTCCGTCAGAACACAACAAGTGAGACTCGCCCCCTTCTTCACAGAACCCACACCCACCAACTGCGGAGTGCCCCAAGGATACTCCCTCAGCCCCACGCTGTTCAACATCTACACGGCCCGCTAGCCACCATCGTCAGAAGCTACAGAATAAACATCTCCTACGCCCACAACACCCAACTCATCCTCCCCCTCTCCAA
This sequence comes from Pleurodeles waltl, assembly GCF_031143425.1. Classification (NCBI taxonomy): domain Eukaryota; kingdom Metazoa; phylum Chordata; class Amphibia; order Caudata; family Salamandridae; genus Pleurodeles; species Pleurodeles waltl. The sequence goes on from NC_090439.1 coordinate 614,496,058, forward strand.
CGAACCAGACAAGGGCAGACACAACTTCCACAAGGGCATGAAAGCAGTTGCCATCTGGATGAGAGACAGCTGCCGTCACCTCAACACAAACAAGACTGAGGTACTCATCCTGGGCCCTTAACCCAATGCATTGAGTGACTCCTGGTGACCACCCATCCTCGGAAACCCATCCACCCCGCCAGCCAAGCCTGCAACCTCGGAATCATCCTGGACCCTGACCTCAACATGAACCATTAGATCAACTCAGTCACCTCCACCTGCTTCCACACTCTCTGCCTCCTACACAAGACCTTCAAATGGATTCCCCTCGAGCATAGAAAGACTGTCACACACACCCTCATCACCAGCAGACTGGACTACGCCAACGCTCTCTACGACGGAATCAACAAAAAACTCACCCACAAATTGCAAAACAACCAGAATGCTGCTGCCAGATTGATCCTTGACCTACCCCCACACTGCCACATCTCACAATACCTACGCACAATGCACTGGCTCCCCAATGAGAAAAGAATCACTTTCTAAAATCCTCACCTATGCACAGAAAGCCCTCCACAACACCGGACCTGCCTTCCTTAACCAGCAACTCAACTTCCACGTACCACACAGGACCCTACGCTCAGCCAAGCCCTCTCCCGCAGAAGTACCCCGCCTCTGGAAAAAAAGAACAGGAGGACGCTCCTTTTCCTACTTCGCCATCACCACCTGGAACACCCTATCCATCCACATCAGACAAACCACCTCCCTCCCCAGCATCACGAAGTAACCGAAGACATGACTTTTTAAATCCACCTCCGGTACTTGCTACACCCCCAACCCTAGCGTCTTGAGACCCTAATGGATGAGTAGCTGCGCTTTATAAAACTCTGATTGATTGAAAAAATACATAGTGCTAGATATTGTTGCCTGTCATGCTGTCTAAGCTGGCAGAATCACAAGTAGTGCAATTGCATTGACAGCATATGACCAACTGTAGGATGTTGGCTCTGTATGCACTATTTCAAAGTAAGGAATAGTATGCACAGAGTCCAAGGGTTCCCCTTAGAGGTAAGGTAGTGGCAAAAAAGAGATAATACTAATGCTCTATTTTGTGGTAGTGTGGTCGAGCAGTAGGCTTATCAAAGGAGTAGTGTTAAGCATTTGTTGTACATACACACAGGCAATAAATGAGGAACACACATTCAGTGACAATTCCAGGCCAATAGGTTTTTGTATAGAAAAATATCTTTTCTTAGTTTATTTTAAGAACCACAGGTTCAAATTCTACATGTAATACTTTGCATGAAAGGTATTGCAGGTAAGTACTTTAGGAACTTTGAATAATCACAATAGCATATATACTTTTCAAATAAATCACATATAGCTATTTTAAAACTAGACACAGTGCAATTTTCACAGTTCCTAGGGGAGGTAAGTTATTGTTAGTTTTTGCAGGTAAGTAAACCACCTACGGGTTCAAGTTTGGGTCCAAGGTAGCCCACTGTTGGGGGTTCAGAGCAACCCCAAAGTTACCACACCAGCAGCTCAGGGCCGGTCAGGTGCAGAGGTCAAAGTGGTGCCCAAAACACATAGGCTTCAATGGAGAAGGGGGTGCCCCGGTTCCAGTCTGCCAGCAGGTAAGTACCTGCGTCTTCGGAGGGCAGACCAGGGGGGTTTTGTAGGGCACCGGGGGGGACACAAGTTAGCACAGGAAGTACACCCTCAGCAGCACAGGGGCGGCCGGGTCCAGTGTGCAAACACACGTCGGGTTTGTAATAGGAATCAATGGGAGACCAAGGGGTCTCTTCAGCGATGCAGGCAGGCAAGGGGGGGAGCTCCTCGGGGTAGCCACCACCTGGGCAAGGGAGAGGGCCTCCTGGGGGTCACTCCTGCACTGGAGTTCCGATCCTTCAGGTCCTGGGGGCTGCGGGTGCAGGGTCTTTTCCAGGCGTCGGGATCTGAGAGTCAGGCAGTCGCGGTCAGGGGGAGCCTCGGGATTCCCTCTGCAGGCGTCGCTGTGGGGGCTCAGGGGGGACAACTTTGGTTACTCACTGTCTCGGAGTCACCGGAGGGTCCACCCTGAAGTGTTGTTTCTCCACCAGTCGAGTCGGGGTCGCCGGGTGCAGGGTTGCAAGTCTCACGCTTCTGGCGGGAAACGCTGTTGCCTTTAAGTTGCTCCTTTGGAAACAAAGTTGCAGTCTTGGGTGAACAGGGCCGCTGTTCTCTGGAGTTTCTTGGTCCTTTTAGAGCAGGGCAGTCCTCTATGGATTCAGAGGTCGCTGGTCCTGGGGAAAGCGTCGCTGGAGCAGTGTCTTTAGAAGTGGGGAGACAGGCCGGTAGAGCTGGGGCCAAAGGAGTTGGTGTCTCCGTCTTCTCTGCAGGGTTTTTCAGCTTAGCAGTCCTCTTCTTCTTAGGTTGCAGGAATCTGAGTTCCTAGGTTCAGAGGAGCCCTTAAATACTAAATTTAAGGGCGTGTTTAGGTCTGGGGGGTTAGTAGCCAATGGCTACTAGCCCTGAGGGTGGGTACACCCTCTTTGTGCCTCCTCCCAAGGGGAGGGGGTCACATTCCTATCCCTATTGGGGGAATCCTCCATCTGCAAGAAGGAGGATTTCTAAAAGTCAGAGTCACCTCAGCTCAGGACACCTTAGGGGCTGTCCTGACTGGCTAGTGACTCCTCCTTGTTTTTCTCATTATCTCTCCTGGACTTGCCGCCAAAAGTGGGGGCTGTGTCCAGGGGGTGGGCATCTCCACTAGCTGGAGTGCCCTGGGGCATTGTAACACGAAGCTTGAGCCTTTGAAGCTCACTGCTAGGTGTTACAGTTCCTGCAGGGGGAGGTGTGAAGCACCTCCACCCAGAGCAGGCTTTGTTTCTGTCCTCAGAGAGCACAAAGGCTCTCACCGCATGGGGTCAGAAACTCGTCTCTCAGCAGCAGGCTGGCACAGACCAGTCAGTTCTGCACTGAACAATTGGGTAAAATACAGGGGGTATCTCTAAGATGCCCTCTGTGTACATTTTTTAATAAATCCAACACTGGCATCAGTGTGGGTTTATTATTCTGAGAAGTTTGGTACCAAACTTCCCAGTATTCAGTGTAGCCATTATGGAGCTGTGGAGTTCGTTTTTGACAGACTCCCAGGCCATATACTCTTATGACTACCCTGCACTTACAATGTCTAAGGTTTTGCTTAGACACTGTAGGTGCATAGTGCTCATGCACCTATGCCCTCACCTGTGGTATAGTGCATGCTGCCTTAGGGCTGTAAGGCCTGTTAGAGGGGTGACTTACCTATGCCATAGGCAGTGTGAGGTTGGCATGGCACCCTGAGGGGAGTGCCATGTCGACTTAGTCATTTTCTCCCCACCAGCACACACAAGCTGGCAAGCAGTGTGTCTGTGCTGAGTGAGGGGTCCCTAGGGTGGCATAAGACATGCTGCAGCCCTTAGAGACCTTCCCTGGCATCAGGGCCCTTGGTACCAGGGGTACCAGTTACAAGGGACTTATCTGGGTGCCAGGGTTGTGTCAATTGTGGAAACAATGGTACATTTTAGGTGAAAGAACACTGGTGCTGGGGCCTGGTTAGCAGGGTCCCAGCACACTTCTCAGTCAAGTCAGCATCAGTATCAGGCAAAAAGTGGGGTGTAACTGCAACAGGGAGCCATTTCTTTACACAAGCCCCCCCAGCCCACAGGCCAGGAGACTCAGCCAAAGCTGGGAGAGCCTTCCTAGTCTGTCAGGCGAGGAAGAGTAGAGGAAATAGGCTGGTTTGTTGCAGGGCCTACTCTGCCTTACATCCTCCTGTTCAGGTCATTCCCTCTGGGGAACTGACCCACTTCGACAGTGATAGGACCTAGTCTGAATTGCCCCTTGTCTGTGCTTTTAATGTCTTCACCCATTCTCCCTATTTTGGGGTTAGAGGTATCCACCTCTGCTAATCTTATCTTAGCCAGGGTCACCCCTAGCTTACCCAAAGAGGTTACCCAGAGCTGGAGTAACCCCACCATGACCAACAGGGTCAGGGGGCCTAACTTGCTATTTGGAATGGGGTCAGACCACCATGCCAAGGATAGTGCAGCCATAAAGGCTAACACCCAGCAGATGCCACTGACAGCTGTCAGTGCCCAGAACCACGCCTTTAGCTCTTCACCTACAAGGGAAGGGGCTAAGTTACAGGCTCCTTTGGGTTCAGGGGGCCTGTCTGCTGTATTAGAGTGGGGGGTTACCACATCTTGTAGTAAACACCCTCCTTCCACTCTTTCTTCTGTAAGCTGAGGAGCCACCCACTCAGGCTTAACAGTTGCCTGACTAGCCAGGACTTCTTGTGGGTCAGGTTGGACTTTATCAGAGCCACTTTTGGAGTTCTCCCCTACTGGAGCAGAATCTCCTTGGCTTGCTGGAACCTTGGCTAAAGGTTGTCCACCCTTCCTACACTGTTTTCTATTCTTTTTCTTCTGGGGCCTGCTTGCAGTTACTGCAGGGGCAGGACCTCCAGAATCCTTGGGAGAGGACTGGCACTGGACCAGTTCCTCTCTTGGGCTCTCACTAACCTCTGGGTAGTCATTTCCAAGGAGACAATCAAGGGGGAGGTCTGTACTGAATACCACCCTTCTCCAGCTAAAAGTCCCACCCACTTCTATGGGCACAAAAGCCACTGGCCTATCAGTGACCCTGTCTGGGCTAACTCTTACTCTGGCAGTCTCACCTGGGATGTACTGGTTTGAGAACACCAGCCTGTCATGCACAATAGTGTGACTGGCACAAGTGTCTTTCAGGGCAGTGGCTGGGATTCCATTCACCAGTAGGTGGTGGAAGTGTCTACTTCCCTCTGGAATCTCCAACTCACCTGTTGGGCCTTTTTTCCAGTTGAAGGCTATGAAGACCTCCTCATATGAGGAGTCATCCCCAATGGCTACACTGGTCACCCCTGGGATTTTGCTAGGGGGTTTGTTTTTGGGACAAGAAGTGTCCTTGGTGTGGTGCCCTGTCTGTCTACAGGTATGGCACCATACCTTAGTGGCATCCCAGTTCCTACCCTGGTACCCACCTTTGTTTTGGGTTGTGTCTCGGGGCCCACCCACCTGGTCTGTTTTTTGGGGGCCTACAGAGGACTCTTTTTCTTGATTTATAGTGTCACCCACTTTCTCCTGGGGAGGCTTTGTAACCCCTTTCTTTTGGTCACCCCCAGTGGAAGTTTTGGTTACCCTAGTCTTGACCCAGTGGTCTGCCTTCTTTCCCAATTCTTGGGGAGAAATTGGACCTAGGTCTACCAGATACTGATGCAACTTTTCATTGAAGCAGTTACTTAAAATGTGTTCTTTCATAAACAAATTATAAAGCCCAACATAGTCATGCACTTCATTTCCAGTTACCCAACCATCCAGTGTTTTCACTGAGTAGTCTACAAAATCAACCCAGGTCTGGCTCGAGGATTTTTGAGCCCCCCTGAATCTAATTCTATACTTCTCAGTGGAGAATCCAAAGCCCTCAATCAGGGTTCTCTTTATGAGGTCATAAGATTCTGCATCTTTTCCAGAGAGTGTGAGGAGTCTTTCCCTACACTTTCCAGTGAACATTTCCCAAAGGAGAGCACCACAGTGAGATCTGTTTACTTTTCTGGTTGCACAAGCCCTTTCAAAAGCTGTGAACCATTTGGTGATGTCATCACCATCTTCATATTTAGTTACAATCCCTTTGGGGATTTTCAACATGTCAGGAGAATCTCTGACCCTATTTATGTTGCTGCCACCATTGATGGGACCTAGGCCCATCTCTTGTCTTTCCCTTTCTATGGCTAGAATCTGTCTTTCCAAAGCCAATCATTTGGCCATCCTGGCTAGCAGGAGGTCCTCTTCACTGAGCATATCCTCAGTGATTTCAGGGGTGCTGTTCCCTCCTGTGAGGGAAGCAGCATCTCTGACTATCACAGTTGGAATCAGGGATTGAGGGTCCCTGGGCTCCCTAGTTAGGACTGGAAGGGGGGAATTCTCCTCCATGTCACTAACATCATCCTCTGGGTTGTCATCCTCAGAGGGGTTGGCTTTTTCAAACTCTGCCAAAAGCTCCTGGAGCTGTTGTTTGGAGGGTCTTGAGCCAATTGTGATTTTCTTTATTTTTCAGAGTTACCTTAGCTCCCTCATCTTAAGATGGAGGTAAGGTGTGAGGTCGAGTTCCTCCACATTCACATCTGCACCAGGCATTATGTTTCTAAAAGTTGGAATACTTTTTAAGAATCTAAAACTAGTTCTAGAATCTAATTCAAACTTTCACAAAACTTTTAAACTCTAAAAGAAATGCTAAACAGGGACTAACACAAGGCCCTAGCAGTACTTTTAAGAATTTAGAAAAATAGCTCAAATTGCAAAAATCTATTTCTAATGACAATTTTTGGAATTTGTCGTGTGATCAGGTATTGGCTGAGTAGTCCAGCAAATGCAAAGTCTTGTACCCCACCGCTGATCCACCAATGTAGGATGTTGGCTCTGTATGCACTATTTCAAAGTAATGCACAGAGTCCAAGGGTTCCCCTTAGAGGTAAGATAGTGGCAAAAAGAGATAATACTAATGCTCTATTTTGTGGTAGTGTGGTCGAGCAGTAGGCTTATCAAAGGAGTAGTGTTAAGCATTAGTTGTACATACACACAGGCAATAATTGAGGAACACACACTCAGTGACAATTCCAGGCCAATAGGTTTTTGTATAGAAAAATATATTTTCTTAGTTTATTTTAAGAACCACAGGTTCAAATTCTACATATAATACTTTGCATGAAAGGTATTGCAGGTAAGTACTTTAGGAACTTTGAATAATCACAATAGCATATATACTTTTCAAATAAAACACATATAGCTATTTTAAAACTAGACAGTGCAATTTTCACAGTTCCTAGGGAGGTAAGTTATTGTTAGTTCTTGCAGGTAAGTAAACCACCTATGGGGTTCAAGTTTGGGTCCAAGATAGCCCACCGTTGGGGGTTCAGAGCAACCCCAAAGTTACCACACCAGCAGCTCAGGGCTGGTCAGGTGCAGAGGTCAAAGTGGTGCCCAAAACACATAGGCTTCAATGGAGAAGGGGGTGCCCCGGTTCCAGTCTGACAGCAGGTAAGTACCCGCGTCTTCGGAGAGCAGACCAGGGGGGTTTTGTAGGGCATCGGGGGGGACACAAGTTAGCACAGGAAGTACACCCTCAGCAGCACGGGGGCGGCCGGGTGCAGTGTGCAAACACACGTCGGGTTTGTAATAGGAATCAATGGGAGACCAAGGGGTCTCTTCAGAGATGCAGGCAGGCAAGGGGGGGGGCTCCTCGGGGTAGCCACCACCTGGGCAAGGGAGAGGGCCTCCTGGGGGTCACTCCTGCACTGGAGTTCCGATCCTTCAGGTCCTGGCGGCTGCGGGTGCAGGGTCTTTTCCAGGCATCGGGATCTGAGAGTCAGGCAGTCGCGGTCAGGGGGAGCCTCGGGATTCCCTCTGCAGGCGTCGCTGTCGGGGCTCAGGGGGGACAACTTTGGTTACTCACAGTCTCGGAGTCGCCGGAGGGTCCTCCCTGAAGTGTTGTTTCTCCACCAGTCGAGTCGGGGTCGCCGGGTGCAGGGTTGCAAGTCTCACGCTTCTGGCGGGAAACGCTGTTGCCTTTAAGTTGCTCCTTTGGAAACAAAGTTGCAGTCTTGGGTGAACAGGGCCGCTGTTCTCTGGAGTTTCTTGGTCCTTTTAGAGCAGGGCAGTCCACTGAGGATTCAGAGGTCGCTGGTCCTGGGGAAAGCGTCGCTGGAGCAGTGTCTTTAGAAGTGGGGAGAGAGGCCAGTAGAGCTGGGGCCAAAGTAGTTGGTGTCTCTGTCTTCTCTGCAGGGTTTTTCAGCTTAGCAGTCCTCTTCTTCTTAGGTTGCAGGAATCTGAGTTCCTAGGTTCAGGGGAGCCCTTAAATACTAAATTTAAGGGCGTGTTTAGGTCTGGGGGGTTAGTAGCCAATGGCTACTAGCCCTGAGGGTGGGTACACCCTCTTTGTGCCTCCTCCCAAGGGGAGGGGGTCACATTCCTATCCCTATTGGGGGAATCCTCCATCTGCAAGATGGAGGATTTCTAAAAGTCAGAGTCACCTCAGCTCAGGACACCTTAGGGGCTGTCCTGACTGGCCAGTGACTCCTCCTTGTTTTTCTCATTAGCTCTCCTGGACTTGCCACCAAAAGTGGGGGCTGTGTCCAGGGGGCGGGCATCCCCACTAGCTGGAGTGCCCTGGGGCATTGTAACACGAAGCTTGAGCCTTTGAAGCTCACTGCTAGGTGTTACAGTTCCTGCAGGGGGGAGGTGTGAAGCACCTCCACCCAGAGCAGGCTTTGTTTCTGTCCTCAGAGAGCACAAAGGCTCTCACCGCATGGGGTCAGAAACTCGTCTCTCAGCAGCAGGCTGGCACAGACCAGTCAGACCTGCACTGAACAATTGGGTAAAATACAGAGGGTATCTCTAAGATGCCCTCTGTGTGCATTTTTTAATAAATCCAACACTGGCATCAGTGTGGGTTTATTATTCTGAGAAGTTTGGTACCAAACTTCTTAGTATTCAGTGTAGCCATTATGGAGCTGTGGAGTTCGTTTTTGACAGACTCCCAGACCATATACTCTTATGACTACCCTGCACTTACAATGTCTAAGGTTTTGCTTAGACACTGTAGGGGCATAGTGCTCATGCACCTATGCCCTCACCTGTGGTATAGTGCACCCTGCCTTAGGGCTGTAAGGCCTGTTAGAGGGGTGACATACCTATGCCATAGGCAGTGTGAGGTTGGCATGGCACCCTGAGGGGAGTGCCATGTCGACTTAGTCATTTTCTCCCCACCAGCACACACAAGCTGGCAAGCAGTGTGTCTGTGCTGAGTGAGGGGTCCCTAGGGTGGCATAAGTCATGCTGCAGCCCTTAGAGACCTTCCCTGGCATCAGGGCCCTTGGTACCAGGGGTACCAGTTACAAGGGACTTATCTGGGTGCCAGGGTTGTGCCAATTGTGGAAACAATGGTACATTTTAGGTGAAAGAACACTGGTGCTGGGGCCTGGTTAGCAGGGTCCCAGCACACTTCTCAGTCAAGTCAGCATCAGTATCAGGCAAAAAGTGGGGGGTAACTGCAACAGGGAGCCATTTCTTTACACCAACCATGTGCTCTACAATTGTTTTGAAGCCAATAAAGGAACAACCTCAAAAATGTGTGCAATGTTTGTGTGTAATGGTGTATCAAGGTGAGAATATATGTTAAATCTCTTGATTAAAAAAAAAAAATGCAGGTGAAATCTTCACATCCAAAGTATCTGTTTCACAAATATCAGTATATCTGTTGGCTGATGAATTGTTTAGGACCACAAATGTGAAAGAACCATCAAATATCAATGTAATGCACTTAAACTGTTGGATCAAAGAATGTAACAAATATATACTCTAGGTTCATAAGTCACGCTAAAAGAGAAACTTGCAGGTATACACCAGCCATCACAACATTTAAAGTCAAATAATACACATTCATAATAAGGCACATTGACATTCTTCATCAATGTAATTGCTGATAACAGATATGCTGCAAGTTGCCTATGTTTGCTCTATTTCTCTTAATCAATGTAATTGTCACACACAAATTGCTTACAAAGACCAATACAGAAGTCATACACTAGGGTCACATCTAGGTCACATAATGATGAAGGAGTGGTATCACAATGTAATTACCACAAAAATCTACATACTTATGATCACAAAATGGTGTTAGAATCAAGGGCTATGAGTACATTAACACTGAAATTTCACATACATACATTTTCTAACAGAAACTTTACTGTCCAGGTCTGTTGGACCAAGTCAGTCTTACAAACATAATTGGGTCTCATACAGAAAAGAGCCACATTTATGTTCCTATGTGTCCATCTAAGTTCGTCCAGAAAACCTGTTGTGGTGAAAAAATAACTCAAGGATTATTACTCCAAATAAATATCCTTGTCAGATGTCAAACAACAGAAACTCTTAATAAACAACTGGGCATGCAAATTGATATCTATGTAAGGCTGTGGCATGCCATGTAGGCAACCAAGCACATCAAAGTTAAAAATATGTTACATTTGTTTGTGAGTCTCAAACTTACTCTCACTATTCCAACTGATTGATGGCAATATGGTTGCAAGAGACTCCCTTCTAAAATTGTAGATATCGTACACACATACTCTCCAATTTGCGTTTAGCAGATACAAATGGACAAAATTGCTCATTTTGCCAATCTTTTGTCTAAACATGTTAACTCATATGTTGATGTGCTGTATCAGTTACATGCTGAACAATTAATAAAAAATGGCAACAAGCATGTGTTAATACAAGAAACATATAATTGTCAATTAAAATGAATTATGTTTCTTAATGACTCCATACAAATGGTACATAGGTAGTAATGTTGAATGCACAAGGAATACAATCATTGACTTCTGATGTCTATTTTCTGGTGACCAGGGATGTGGTTTGCAGCCATGGCTGATGACCCCATAAATTATTCCAAAGACAAGTGGGCAGAAAAAGTACAAAACACATCCACAATGCAGTGGAACGCATGTTTGGGGCACTAAAGTCCTGCTTAGGTTAATCGACAAGTCGGATTGCTCTATTCACCTGCTATTGTATGCAAAATAACATTTGTTTGTGCAATGTTGCATACTGTATGTACAAGGACAAATGTCCCATGAGAATATAGAGGGGGATCCCACATAAGCATGAAGAGGCAGATGAGTCTGAGGGCGAGATTGTCCACACAATGGCAGGTTGGTGGAGATGAGAAAAAATGATTGAACATTTTTTGGTACAGTAAAATGGAAAGGATATCAATTATGACAGAAACTATGTCAACTTCTCATCCAATAAATATGTTTTAACTCATCCTATGCGCGGTGTACGTGTGAATGTCAATGTGACTATGTAGTCACTCACATCTTGTCAACTGGATGTAGGCCTCAACATGTATAATTTATACTTTTTTACCTGTTGATAAACATAGGGGCATTTCTCCAACTCGGAACACATCAATGCAGCAAGTCAACTCTCTTGCTGTTTTTGATCCATCAAAGTGTGTGGTACTCAGTGTATGATAGATCACAAATCCCCCAATAAGTCAGTCCCTGAGACAGCCTTCAAATTGATGTGTGTTTCACCTATCGACTAGCATGCAGAGTGAAAGTACTTTGCTGGTACATGTGTTGTAGCGGATACCATCACAGGTTATGGGAGACATTTGTCATGGACAAAGGCCTATCTCAGGTGTAGGCGTCAAAATGTCATTTGGAAAAAATGTTTCATGCTTGTTTGGGAATCCACAAGACAGCACAAATGTAAGACCTTTTCAGGGCTGGTTGATGTAAATAGTACATTTGCTCACACTCGATAAAATACACATTTACCATGCTTTGTGCAGCAATGCAACAAGGCAAAAAGGCCTGTAACAAAATAACAAAAAAACAAAATAAGCTGCTGAAATAGAAATGGGTGTCATTCTTCAGAAACTTAAGACAAGGGAGATGTTTGCCGACCATCACATTACTTCCAGAAGACAGAGTTGGCTAATGTGTGAAGCAACTATGTTAAAATGCAAGCAATAATGGTTGTGGATCTACATAATTTCAATATATACGGTGTAATGGTGGAGTTGGCTTGAAATTTTACCATACATGGTAAGAGTGCCCAACTGTATTGTGGTCTGGATCACTAATGCTGGTATATTTCCATAAGGCAGTGGTCTTCAAACTGGGGAGCTGACCCCCTAAGGGGCCCTCAAATGATCCCAGGGGGGTGCCAGGCTCTAGGCAAGAGAAGTATTATGCTGATAACAGTGCTTTATTTTAAGCTGAAAACAAAATGAGCATCAATTAACAGCTCTTTAACGGGCAACTGCTAAAATGTTTTGTGATTTATTTCCAAGCTTGAAGTCCGTGTCAAAGGGTAAGGGACTCTGAATACTCTCCAAAACCCCGACCACTCCCCTACTTCGAATAATCAAACTGTGGGTGCTTTTACACGATTTAAGGCCTGTCTGACCAGAATAATATGTTTTTCATCGTGCATTTGATTCTATTCTTAAAACAGTAACAGACCTTCACTGCAATGTTTAAATAAGTTTAGACATATTTAAACATTGCCAATTTAATGGAATAGCTGTAAAAAATGTGGAGGTGAGACTCAATATTTATCCCCACTGGGGGTGTGTGGCATTAAAAAAGATTGAAGACTACTGCCATAGGATAACATGGGATATGCATGTTTGCCCTAAAAGAGGCCTGTATTATGTATTTCAGTCTGGTTGGACCAGGGGGGCCTCCTAAAGACCTACCATCATAGTTGGTGTTAAACTATTGCCTTTGCCAGGAGTAAAACAAAGTAAACTTGGGGTTGGCAGCATGCTGTGCAGTGATCAGTAGTAGTGAACATGACCATTCCACTCTGGGTCATTGCAGTGGGACCTACTGGCTCACTCACCTCTTCTGAAGTTATGCTGCAGTGTGTTTCACTCACCCCCTCTCAGCATCAAGTTGACCTGGAAGTGTGTGTTTGATAAAATCATGTGCAGAATGCATGTAACTGTGCAAGGTGTGCATAACAGATAGGTTGAAGTGTGGACCAGTGTGCACATGGTCAATGTTTGTGTGCTGGCAGTGTGTGTTCCAAGTGACACACTCTAGTACAGTAGAAAGGGACTTTAGTAAACTAAAGTGTGCGCAGACTGAGTATGTGTGTGTTGCATGTCAGTATGCTGGTGTTAGCATGATACATGTGGATTACAGTACTGGTCACTGAATGTGCTGTGACTGTTCAGAGAACTGACATGCCTGCACTGCTACATAACATAGAGGATCTTGGGTTCATGTGTGGGTATGATCTTGGCTGACTGGAGATAACATGAGAATTAAAGAAATATCACGAGATGGAGTTTAGTAGTCCAGCAATGCTGCAACCTGGGTGGGACATGCACTGGAGTACAGGAGAGCCACCCTATCTCTGTGCTAGCCTAAGTGTGTGTTAAATTAGTGATACTCCACAAAGAAGGGGCCTGGACAGATCTCAGGAACAGAGAGGTTAGGCTGAATAGGGAACCTAAAAGAGTGGGACAGAGTGCCCAGGATCAACCTTTAAATGCACATGTGACTGTGGGTGGCATCCTGGTGGGTATCCTGGTATCTCATATCATTTATGATGTGGGAGCAATTAGCTCTTGAGTCCTGCCTTGCTGTGCTGCCCTGCTGCCTGCTGTTCCCCTAGGTGGGTGTTAATTACCGCACATGCATCCCATTAACCCAGTGTGTCTCCATGGGCAATTTGGATGGCCTCCCGCTCTGAATGCTCAGGGCCAAAAAAGACTTCCAACCAGCCTGGCTCAGCACCTGGACTCTGCCATCTGTGAGTCTGCCTTGCCATGTGCTGCCACCCAAGTCCTTGACTCATGGAAGTGGTCCTAAGGTGTTAGCTCAAGCAAAAGCCCCTCTTCTTCAGTAGAACTGACGCATCGGACCCGGTGCATCGACCCTGCTGCATGATTGACAAGTGGCACATCAGCCCTGTTGCAGAGGTCAGAACCGGTGCATTGGCCCCACTGGGTGGGTCGAAACCTGTGCATCGCCACCATTGTGTTGCCCATAGTGCAGAAATGTGTCAGAAAAATCAACAAAAATGTTGAAATGTGCTGGTTACACCTAGGAAATGATGCAATGAGTGTGGCCTCCTACATACTAGGAAGCATAAAAGTTACCTTCACTTTGTTAGTGTCTGTTGTTTCGAGCTGGTTGTTGAAGTAGAGAAAGAGTTTGGTCTAGTGATTTTGCTGTTTGTGCTGTAGCAAGCAAGCAAGCACACAAGCTTTATTCGGTCTGAATAACCATCAAAGCAATAACTTACAACAATAAAATCATAATCTATACATAATAAATATATAACAACACAATTGAAAAGTAGGTAATAGGGATAAGATAAAATTACTGTAAAATGAGGGATCTGAGAGTGTGCAGAGAGAAAAATTTTAAATAAATCTTCACATATGTATCCCGTCCTATAAGTAAGGGGGAAGTGTCAAAGTTCCTTTTGTTGGCTGCTTTTAACTTCCTCATTAGTAATTTATAAGAAATTCAATGAATAAAATAATTGGGTAGAGTAAGGTAAAATCAGAGATCAATTAATATCAAATCACTATAATCCTTTTTTTTTTAAGTATGTACGTATATGCCAAGCGGACGCAAGGAACTTGCTGACCGCACAAGTTAAGGGAGAGGAGCAATCTCTCAACATCAGCCTGAGGGCATCTCTACACGTTCTCAACCCCATGTTTCTACAAACGGGACGAAGCCATTTCCGCCGGGCAATGCCATAGGCAGGACAAATAAACATAAAGTGCACTACAGTTTCCACAGAACCATTACAGCAAGGGCACTTGGCGGATAACAGGGTGGAGCTCCATGAACTAGAAAAGGACTTCAGAGGGAGGCATCCATACCTAAATCGAGCATACAAACTTTTACTTAGTTGATCGGTAATTAAGTCCAGGAAGGGTTCGAAGTGGGGAAACCACTTATAATCGAGGAAAAGAGACGTCAACCTACCATGTGAAGTACAGAGCAGATATTTTTCCCTAACATGGGACCAATAAACAGATTTCAGGTGGTCCTTGTGAGCCCTCCTTAAATTATTGGGTTGGCTCCAAAAGTGACTGAGTCCCAAGGTATGGAACCATTCTGAAATGTGCTTGAACCAGGGGATAGAAAGTACGTTTGGTCTATCCAATAAGTCTTGCAGAGATTCCTTGCGTGTGACTAATTCAGGGATAGTCCAAATACGAACCCAAAAAATTAAAGGCCTTAAAGCTATTACATCAGAAATGCGAGGGAACCCTAGATCCAAAAACACTGGAACCAGGGGCGTACTATGAGGGCATGCCAAGAGTGATCTTGCTAAATTATTTTCCCCCACAGATAACTTGCTAGATTTAGAGCAACCCCAGACCTCAGCACCGTAGACCGCGGCACTCTGAGCCTTGGCTAGATAAATTTTAATGGCTGGGGAAACAACTTTCTCAATATTAGACATTTGAAAATGTAAAATTGCCCCTGACCTATGTGCTAGGAGGGCTGAGCTTTTCCCTACCTGGGCCTGCCAGGTCATATCATTGCTAATTCTCACCCCTAAATAATCAATAGAGCATACCTTGCTCAAAGGAACCTCATTGTACAGAATGTTACATCGTTTTGAGCTACCAGGACCAAAGATCATGAGTTTAGTTTTACTAGAGTTAAGTTACAATCCATGATCTGCACAAAACACACTAAACCTATCCAGGAGGGCCTGAAGGCCCATGGGTGTTTTAGAGATCAAGAGGGAGTCATCAGCAAATAAGAGAATTGGAACTTTTGAATTATTCACGGAAGGGGCATCATTTTGACAGTCAGTTGCAACTTGGACTACTTCATTGATAAACAACGAGAAGAGAGTAGGTGCCAGGACACAGCCCTGGCGTACTCCCCGCCTGATATTAATACGATCAGTGAGTTCCCCCTGACTGCCCCATCTTACTTGAGCATAGGTGTTCTTGTGTAATCTTTGAATTAGATACACCAGGTTCATCGGGACGCCAATTTTCTTTAGGACTTCCCACAATTTTTGCCTTGGAACAAGATCGAACGCGGAATTAAGGTCAACAAAAGCAACATACAAATTTTGTTTGGCCAAGGTAGCATACTTCCAAAGTAACAAAAAAAATCTAAAAATTTGGTCCATAGTGCTAATTTTTGAACGAAACCCAGCCTGAAGGGGAGATAAAACCTGGTTAGCTTGGACCCAGTCCATTAGCCTGTCTAGGACTTGCTTAGAAAAAATCTTCTGAAGATTATCAATGAGGCTAATTGGGCAGTAATTGGCTGGCAGTCCCACATCTCCTTTTTTGTGAATAGGGATAATTTCGGCTCCAAGCCACGAGTCCGGAATGGGGCTACCTGCTGCGATGGCATTTGATAAGTATTAATGTACCACGCCCAAATAACGGGTTCAGACTTAAACAGGTCCCCCGGTATCTTATCGGGACCAGGACCCTTAGCGGGTTTCAAAGAATTAATGGCTGTCGTGGTTTCAGCAATTATAAAAACAATGCCCTCCATGGGACCCTCAATGAGAGGTCTACATTTGCCACCCGCATAGGCCTCGTGATGCTGTTGTGCTGTAGTCTGTGTTAGGTTTATCCCTGTCCCATATATATTGTGTACTTTTTGTGTCTTTGTGTTATTTTTCTAATTGGATTTGTCTTTGTAGGTGTTTGCCCAGTTTGGGGATATTTGTTAGTTTATGGTTAGTTTGTTGGTTGAGGAGTGTTGTTTGTTATTTTAGGGTGTTTAGGTGGGAGAGGGCCATGCCTGGGAAGGGTAAGGGAAAACATTTTCCGAGGAAGACTTTGGTGGCTTGGTGTGGCTGATCATGCATTAACAGCCACACATGGTGGCTTACGGGGTCGGGTGAGCCAAGCCTTCCCCCCCTAGGGACAGAAGAGACAGATGGGAGAGGGTATGAGGACCGGTAGGTATGTACTTATATACCATCTGCATGTAGCAATATTGCTATATTAGTCATGCAAAGCTTTGAACTCAAATGCACAGATTTATTAAAGGGTTGCATAGCTTTTGCACCACGCAGCAGGGTACAAGCAAAAAAACAACCCTTAAAGTATAATTCATCAAGCCACACAAGGCCAGCTTACGTGGCTCTGAGTGGTTTGATAAATCCAGAGTAATGCAACGCAGAGCAAATTGCTGTGTTGCTTTACCCTGCTCCAGGGAGCCATTCCATGGGTTGTGCAAGTGTGTTCCCATTCAACACCCATGGATTTTGACGCATTCACAGATTTACTGTAAGTGGTAGACCTGAAAATGTGCCAAAAATGTTCTTCCTCCTCAGATGATATGTAACGAGGAGGTGTTTATTTCCCCATGGTTTATCTTCTTTCTTTGAGTGCTGCACTCTGCAGCACACACAGACAGAGCAAAATGCCTCAGGGAATTATTTTTGTGCAGAAAGGTGACCCTTCCTGCACAGAAACAATACTGCTTACAGCGCAGGCACCCCTGCACCATGTTGCAAGAGTGCCTACATTGGCGTTAGGCAGCACTTTGTGCTTCAGTGCTGGGAAAAGGCAGGAATGGCCTGTGCAATGTTAGATAAGGTGTAACCCTCACCTTTGCATGTCACGCAGCGGAGCAAGGTGGCTTTCTACGCTGTTTGCATGCCTTCTTGTTAAATGTTCATCAAAATGTAACTGCTATGTGTGTATGCCTTGTGACACACAAAGAAAGAGAGAGTGACACCATGTGGCAGAACTAAGGGGCATATTTATACTCTGTTTGCGCTGGATTTGTGCAATTTTTTTTACACAAATCTGGCTCAAACTTAACTCCATATTCATATTTTGACGCTAGACCTGTCTATCGTCAAAATATTGGAGTTTACGTCATTTTTTGCCTGCGGAAAACTACCTTGCGTCAATGAGATGCAAGGTAGGCGTTCCCGGGCAAAAAATGACTCTAAGGCCTTTGCGCCTTATTTATCCTCCTGTGCAAAAATCACACACGGAAGGAGGAGGGCCTTAAATAATGGTGCTAAGCATGCTTAGCGCCATTATGCAAGGCCTGGGTCAGGGCAGGGGTTAGGGGACCAGTGGGTCATTTTCCATGGTCAGAAGCCCACAGGTGCCTTTCCCTGCAGCCAGGGACACCCCCACCCATCCCCACCCACACCTAGAAGACACCTAAGGACGGGGGGACCCATCCCAGGTAAGTCCAGGTAAGTTTTTCTTTTTTTCTAAAGTGCCATAGGTGGGCCTAACTTGGGCCCCCCTACATGGCAATGTGCCCAATGGCCATGCCTGCGGGACATAAGTCCCCTGGACATGGCCATTGGGCAGCGGGGCATGACTCCTGTCTTTGCTAAGACAGGAGTCATGCCCATGGGGGTTGTGTGTCAAAAAATTACGCTAGTCAGGTTAGAGTCATTTTTCTGACTCTAACCTGACTAGCGCCATTCTTTGAAGCTCAACCTCCTGTTTCCCCTACGCCTCCCCCACCCAGTTAGCGTCCTTCATTTTGACACTAGTCGGGCCTCACCATTCCTTAAATGTGATGCCCGGCTAGCGTCCAGGAATGGTGCTTGCCGGCAGTAAACTTTTTGACGCAAACCTGCACTAAAGCAGGTTTGCGTCAAAAAGTATAAATCAGGGCCTAACAAAGGGTCGTACTAAGCAGCACACCTGCAATACAATTTGTCTTGCATTATATGGAGCAGGCACTCATAGGGCTAAGTAATGGCAAGCATGCCTTTACACAATTGATGTACACTATTTACAAAGTACACACCTTCATGAATGTTTCTGCATGTCAGTGTAATTGGATACATTATGTTTTACTGTATTGGCCCAATCAGATGACACTGACACAGCACACTGTCAGATAAACTGCCCCTATGGCTTCATCACATCACATATCACCATCCATACTGCACACAGTATAGGTATAAGGTATGTCTGTGTGCAAGACTAGTATGTATGTACCAAGTGACACATGTATTATGATTACGCACAACACAGCAAGTTGACTTGTTGTGCTGACCCAAGTTAAAAGGGCAGGAATGCATCGTCTTTAAACTTTATTGGGCATTCCTGTCCTTTCTCATTCCAAGACAACTTTTGTGTGTCTAGTGCCAATGATTTCACCCTTGTGTCATGGTGCAAGGGGGCCTGCGATGGTGCTGGCCATGCTTCAGGCATGCGATGTTCGACATCTCTGACCTTATACCTCCAGCTAGGTCAGCACTGCAAGCTGACTAGCTACAGTCCATGTTCATATAATGTATACATAAGTGTGTTAAGGGAGTTGAAATGTGGAACTACAATGGGGTGTCATAATGCTTATTTTTGATTTTAAACTTTGTGTAGTTGCACTATTTACAATGCATTGTGTAAATCATTGTCTTGTAGGTGGACATGTGCCTTTCACCCAGGGATAAATGAAAAGGTTCCAGGATCCTAATACAATAAGTAAGTCTACTGAATACATCCTTGTAGTTCTTTGATGTCTGTGTGTGATCCATGATAGCTGTAATAGTGTGATGTGTATGGGGAGGTTTTTATCACCTGAAAATAAATGACAGTCAGTGGACCAACACAACAGAACGTGTCCACAGAATCATTTAGAATCAACAAGGAGACATGTTAATGTGAATGTATTTCAGCAGGGCTACTGGATTTATGCATTTTCGTCACCAGTGGTGATATTTGCATATTTATAGTTTTGATGCATTTGGCACATAATCCACCATCTGCCGCTTACTCTGCAGATATTCACCCCAAACAAAGATGGTCCTACCTCAAATGGTACAAAAGTAACCAAAAATGTATCAACAGGTGTAGCTGCAAAGTGGAATGGTCTTAGCAAAACTGGTCAAGTTTCTGTTCCTGATTGCTATATTTGAGTATGAAACTGGTACTAATGAGGTGAAAGCAATACCCAGAGAGTGTTACACAGTTTAAACACAAAGGAATAATGAAATAAAACTATTACAAAATGTGCGTCTGTTAGAAATGGGGTCTTTGGTTGGCAGTCAGGTTACCCCCTGTCAAGCAAGGACCCTCACTCTAGTCAGGGTAAGTCACACACAATCCAAATTATCCTGTGCCCACCCTCTGGTAGCTTGGCACTGAGCAGCCAAGCTTAACTTAGAAGGCAATGTGTAAAGTATTTGTGTAATAAATCATGCAATAACACAGTATAGCACCACAAAAATACACCACACAGTGTTTAGAAAAATAAATAATATTTATCTGATAAGATGCAGGTCAAAACAATTGAAATGCAATACGTATATGTTGAGATACCACTGTAAAAGTGATGTAAAGTGTCTTGAGTCATTAAAAAGCAATAAATGTCTCTTTCAAGCACAAAGTACCTGGCTCGCATTCAAAATCTCCACAAAGAACCACAGAGGAGGAGATGCGTGGAAAACAAGGGGGTGTGCATCGTTTTCTTGGGCCCCACACGGCGATGCGTTGTTTCATTTTCATGCAGGGAAGTCTGTGCGTTGATTTCCGGTGCTCGGTCATGGATCCTCTTCAGGTT
The DNA here is from genome assembly GCF_031143425.1 of Pleurodeles waltl. NCBI lineage: Eukaryota > Metazoa > Chordata > Amphibia > Caudata > Salamandridae > Pleurodeles > Pleurodeles waltl. Next base: position 614,516,171 of record NC_090439.1, read on the forward strand.
GCGTGGTTTTCGGATGCCCGGGGGATGATGCGTGGATTGCTGGTACTGACAGGACAAAGTCACAGGGGCCGTGTCGATCTGGTTGGCAATGCGTGGAAATTTCTTCCGCATGGCAGACGCTGCGTCAATTCCTCTCTGGAAGTCGGGCTGTGTCATTCCGGCTCAGCTGTGTGTCGATCCAGTGGGCCGTGCGTTGAATTTACGGTTGCCACGCTGGTGCTGTATCGATCTTCTGGTTGCAAAGTCGGGCTGCGTCGTTCTGGTTCAGCGTGCGGTGAATTTTTTCACAGCGGTGCAGGCTGTGCGTAGTTTCTGGCAGACTGTGCATCGATTTTCATCGCACAAGGAGTCTTCTTGAAGAGATGAAGTCTTTTTGGTCCTGAGACTTCAGGTAACAGGAGGCAAGATCTATCTAAGCCCTTGAAGAGCACTTCTCAGCACAGCCAGAGAGCAGCAAGGCAGCAGGGCAACAGCCAGTCAGCACTCCTTCACAGAAAGCAGTCAGGTGATTCCTTTGGGCAGCCAGGTAGTTCTTCTGGGCAGGTTGCAGGTTCTCTTCTCCGGGATGGACGTGTCTGAGTTGGTAGGGGCAGAGGTACGTGCTTCCCATGCCACTAGATTCAAGCTAGCCTGGCTGATGAGGGGTGAAACCCCAAAACCTGTCCCAGGATGCTTTTTTCTAGTCCAGGGAAGACCTGGCCTGGCAGTTCGGGCTGGACTGTTCCCATGGGGAACACCGTCAAGACTGATTTGCATATGGCTGGGTCCAAACTGGAATGGCTTGGGCAGCAAAAAAACAATGGATTTAGGCCCAGATCTCTGTACTGTGGTGAATGTTTGACATTGTTCAGCATTCCGTCCATCACTTGTTCTTTTTGCATAAATACCCAAATGTGCCTTTGAAGTGGGGGAGACTTCAAAGAGTGGCTTAGAAGTGCACAAGGTCCCCTTTCAGTTCAATCCTGTCTGCCAGAGTCACAGTAGAGGGTGTGCTAGTCCTTTGTGTGAGAGCAGGCTACTGTCCTTTGAAATGCAAGTGTCAGGCCCTCCACCCTCCCAGCCCAGGAAGACCCATTCACTATGCAGATGTATGCAAGTCAGGCTGAGTATCCTGTGTTCGGGGGGTGTCTGAGTGAATGCACAAGGAAGTTGTCAACTGAACCAAGCCAGACGTGGATTGTAAGGCACAGGAGGATTTAAGTGCAGAGAAATGCTCACTTTCTAAAAGAGGCATTTCTAAAATAGTAATATTAAGTTCAACTTCACCAGTCAGCAGGATTTTCCATCACCATTCTGACCATACTAAATATGACCTTCCTACTCCTTTCAGATCAGTAGCTACCACTCAAACAGCATATGAGGGTAGCCCCAATTTTAGCCTATGAAGGGAGCAGGCCTCACAGCAGTACAAAAACGAATTTAGGAGTTTTACACTACCAGGACATGTAACTACACAAGTACATGTCCTCCCTTTTGCCTACACAGCGCCCTGCCCTATGGGTTACCTAGGGGTGACTTATATGTAGAAAAAGGAGAGTTTTAGGCTTGGAGAGTACTTTTAAATGCCAAGTCAAATTGGCAGTGAAACTGCACACACAGGCCTTGCAATGGCAGGCCTGAGACAAGTTGAAGGAGCTACTTAAGTGGGTGGGCCAATCAGTGCTGCAGGCCCACGAGTAACATTTAATCTACAGGCCCTGGGCACACATAGTGCGCTTGTACTAGGGACTTATAAGTAAATTAAATAATCCACTTGGGTATGATCCAATGTTATCATGCTTAAAGGGATAGAGCATATGCACTTGAACACTGGTTAGCAGTGGTAAAGTGCACAGAGTCTTAAAACCAGCAAAAATAGTATCTAAAAAGTGGAGGGAGGCAGGCAAAAAGTTAGGGGTGACCACCCTAAGGCTGTCAGGTCTAACAGCGTCACTGTTAGAAATGGGGTCTCTGGTTGGCAGTCAGTTTGCACTCTTTCCAAGCAAGGGTCCTCACTCTAGTCAGGGTAAGGGAGATATACACCTAGGATAACCCCTGCTCACCCTCATAGTAGCTTCGCACAAGATGTCAGGCTGATCTCAGACGGAAGGTGTAAAGTATTTGTACCAACACACACACTAATACAGTGAAAACACTACAAAAAGGACACAACACCGGTTTAGAAAAATAGCCAATATTTATCTAAATCAAACAAGACCAAAACGACAAAAATCCAACATACACAAGCAAATTTATGAATTTTTAAATTGAAAAGAGTCTTAATTCTTAGAAATCAATGGATGCATTGTTTTTACACAAAGTACCAGGTATGCGGCAAAAATGAAAACGCACGGGCGATCATGCATCAGAGAAGTAAGGAATGCGTCGACTCCTGACTCACAAGTGAGGCCATGTGTCGATTCTTCTCTGGTCAATTAGGCAATGCGTCATTTTTCCTTCCCACAGAAGAGCGATGCATTGATTTCCAGGCAGGCAGCCTCGAGTCCATGCAGGTTCACTGTGATTTTGACACCCAATGACGATGCGTGTGAAATTCTGGGGCATGGCGGTGAAGAGCCACGCTGTTTGGGTGATGTGTTGATTTTGGTAGCCGCATGCGGGTGTTGCAGCTATTTTCCAGCAGCGATGCTGCTGGTGCATCAATTTTTCAGCTGCAAAGCGATGCTTTGTCAATTTTTCTCCCACTCAGCTCCGGTGTGTGGATTTTAGTATTGGTTCCCCCAGCTTCTCCTTTCAAAAGCCCAGGAACTGGATAGATCACTACTTGGCAGGGTAAAAGCCTCAGCAAGAGAGTCCAGGTGCTGGCAGAGGAAGTCTTTGATAGGGCCTGAGACTTCAAAACAGGGGCTAGCTCAGTCCAAGCCCTTGGAGACACTTCACAAGAAGGAAAACATAGCAAAGTCCAGTCTTTGTCCTCTCTAAGGTAGAAGCAGCAACTGCAGGCCAACCCAGCAAAGCACACTCACAGGCAATAAGGCAGTACTCCTCCTCCAGCTCTTCATCTCTTCTCCTTAGCAGAGGTGCCTCTTGATCCAGAAGTAATCTAAAAATCTGGGGTTTTGGGTCCATTACTTATACTCATTTCTGCCTTCGAAGTAGGCAAATTTCAAAGGAAAGTCTCTATTGTTCACAAGATCCTGCTTTGCCCAGGTCTGTTCCCAAATACACAACAGGGGGTTGGAGACACATTGTGTGAGGACAGGCATAGCCCTTTCAGATGTAAGTGTCAGCTCCTCCATCCCCACTCTAGCCCAGGAGACTCATCAGGATATGCAGTATACTCCTTAGTTTCCTTTGTGTCACTGTATACAGGGAATTCACAAAAAGCCCAATTGTCAGTCTTACCCAGATGTGGATTCCACAGGCAGGCAGAGGCACAGAAGTGTTAAGCAAGAAAATGCCCACTTTCTAAAAGTGGCATTTTCAAACAGACTTTACCAAAAGATGTATTTTTAAATAGTGAGTTCAGAGACCCCAAACTCCACATCTCTATCTGCTCCCAATGGGAAACTGTATGTAAAAGATATTTAAAGGCAGCCCCCCTATTAACCTATGAGAGAGATAGGCGTTGCAATAGTGAAAACCGAATTTGGCAGTATTTCACTATCAGGACATGTAAGACACACCAGTATATGTCCTACCTTTAAATACACTGCACCCTGCCCATGGGGCTATATAGGGCCTACCTTAGGGGTGACTTACAAGCAGAAAAAAAGGGGAGGTGTGGGCCTGGCAAGTGAGTACACTTGCCAGGTCGAATTGGCAGTGCAAAACTGCAAACACAGACACTGCAGTGGCAGATCTGGGAAATGTTTACAAGGCTACTCATGTGGGTGGCTCAATCAATGCTGTAGGTCCACTAGTAGCGTTTGATTTGCAGGCCCTGGGCACCTCTTGTGTACTTTACAAGATTGGGATAACCAATCATAAGCACAATTACCAGAGGAAGCACTTCCACTTTAGCATTGTTTAGCAGTGGTAAAGTGCGCAGAGTACCAAAAACCAGCAGAACAAAGTCCAGCACACAGCCAAAAAGACAGGAAGCAGAGGCAAAAAGATGGGGGAGCCACGCCAAGGATGCCAGGTCTAACACTTGTCACCCCCAGGTGAAAGTAGGTAGAACTACCCAACCTCAAGGCAGTTCTCATCACTAAGGCGGAAGAATCTGAACAGACCATCAGCATTGGCGTGTTCTGTACCAGGGTGGTGTTCCACCATAAAGTCCATTCACAGTAGGCAGATGGACCACCTCACAGTTTTGGCTTCTCACCCCTCATCTGCATTTACCATCTGAGGGGCTTGTGGTCAGTCTGAACCCGGAAGTGAGTCAGAAAACAAGTAGTGCCTCAGCTTCTTCAGTGCCCAGAACACAGCAAAAGCTTTGTGCTCAATTGCACTTCACCTCCGTTCCCGAGAAAGTAACCTCTTACTAATGGAGGCTACAGGTTGGTCTAGGCCCTATTTGTTTAGCTATGCTAGAACTGCCCCCACAACATGCTCTGAAGGGTCAGTCTGCACAACAGATTCCTTGGAGAAGTAGAGTGCCTTTAGCATGGCTTTAGGGCATCACAAGTGGTCTGGCAGGCCTCAGTCCAGATCACTTTTTTGGGCTGCTTTTTTGGAGGTCAACTCTGTCAAGGAGGCATCAATGGTGTCATATCCCTTGACACACCGGTGAGACCTAGAAAGGCTCTCACCTCTGTCTGGGTCTTGAGGGGGCTCTCAAGCCAGTATAGTGTCACTCTTTGGTTGCAGAGGTGCCACCTGGCCACTCCATACCTGGTGTCCCAGGTAAACCACAGATCACTGACCTACTTGGCACTTAGTGGCCTCAATAGTGAGGCCTGCCTTCTGCAGAGCCTTCAACACTTCAGGTGTTTCTGGAGTTTCTGGAGTTCCTCCCAGCCGGAGCTGAACACTGCAATGTCATCCAGGTAGGCTGTGCTGAAATCCTCCAGCCCAACCAGCACCCGATTGACCAACCTCTGAAAGGTGGCAGGGGCATTTTTCATCCCAAAGGGCATAACCCTGAACTGGTAATGCCCCTCTGGGGTGGAAAATGCTGACCTCTCCTTTCCCCCATTGGTTAAGGCAATCTGCCAGTACTCAGACGTTAAGTCAAATGTGCTGAGGACCTTGGCAACTCCTAGCCGATCTATGAGCTCATCACCTCTGGGGGTGGGGTGCGCATCAGTCTTAGTGATGTGTTGAATCCACGGTAGTCCACTCAGAACCACAGTTCTGGGGTGGTACTGGGGGCAGTAGCCTTTGGGACCAAGACCACTGGGCTGGCCCAAGGACTGCTGGAGAACTCAATTACCCATAATGCTAGCATCTTGGAAACTTCATCCTTTATAGTGGCTCTGACCTTGTCAGTCACCCTGTAAATGTTGTGTTTTACAGGTGGTCTGTCCCCAGTGTCCACATCATGGGTACACAGATGAGTGACCCCTGGGGTCAAGGAAAACAAGGAGGCAAACTGTCCCAGTAATTGGCGACAGTCCCTCTGTTGCTCTGGGGTCAGTGTGAGTGGTAAACTTGTAGATTGCCCCACATTCTTTCTATGGAGACTTCATATAAGTAGAAATTAAATCGGTACCCCTGTCAGATACCACCTCCTTGGGGAACCCTATGCGGGTACAAATCCCCATCAATGTCCGACCCACCAGAGGGGCGGCAATTAACCTCAGAGGGATGGCTACTGGGTCTCAGGTAGCAGGGTCCACAAAGACCAGGATAAACCTGTTGCCCATGGCTGTCTTGGGATCCAGAGGCCCCACAATGTCAATGCCCACCAGCTCGAATGGGGTGATCACAAAAGGAAAAGGTTTGAGCTGGCCTTGCACTTCTGACCACTTGCATGACAAGTTTGGCAAGACCTGCAATGTGTGTCTGAGTACCTGCACATTTGGGGACAGTAAAAGTGAGTAACAAGCCTCTCAAAGGTCTTGTCCTGCCCCAAATGTCTTGCTAAAGGTCATCATGAGCCAGACCCAGTAGGAAGGCTCTGAAGCACTGACGTACCACAAGCACATGTGCTGTCCCAGGCTCAGAAAACGTAGGCTCACTATACAGGAAGCCATCCTCCCAGTAGATCAAGTGTGATCCATACTCCTTGCCAGATGCCTGGTCTGCAACCTGTTGCTGCAGATCCTCAAGAGTAGGGCATGACTTCTGTGCCTCACAGAATTCTTCCCTTCGTGCTGCCAATGGGTCAACTCAGGCACCTCCCCAGTTCAGCAACTTGTTTCCCTGTAGGCTCTGGGGCGTCCCCCTCAGGTTCAGCCTTCTACTGGCCCATGGGAGCTTCTGCGGTGGTTTCCCGTGTCCCTTGCCCTTCCTCTTCCTGGCAGGCACATGGGTCTTTTTTTCAGGCTCCAAGACCTCCTTACCACAATGAAGGGCTCCCCGTAGGGGACCGGTAGGTCACACACATCCAACCAGGCAGACCCAACATCGCCAAGTGTGACCGGTGTTCCACCTCACACCAAGGGGAATCCTCCAGGTCATTGCCTAGCAGACAATCAGCAAGCATGGTTGGACTCACAGCTACCCTCAAGGAACCTGATACCCCGCACCACTCAAAGGGAAACTGTGCCACCTAACATAGGTGCTCTGAGTTGTCTAACGCAACTACTTGATGAAGTACATGGGGAACTACTTGCTCTTCAGACAGCAGGTGACACCTCACAGTAGTCACACTGGCTCCTGTGTCTCTCAGAACCTTCACCCTCTGCTCATTGATGGTTACCCACTGTCTGTACTTCTTAGTGTTTTCAGGCACAAGGGTCCTCTGGACCATCTCACTGTCCCCTAATGAGACAAGGCCATCTCATCTGGCTCTCAACCTTCTCCTGGAACCAGCTCCTTCCCAAGCACTACACTGGTCAAACCCTGTGACTAAGCACCAGTGGGTGCCTGTGTCCAGTTTGGACATTTTGGGTCCCCCCTCATGTGACCCACCTGATCACGTGCATAACAATTGCAGGGACCCTTCTCTTCAGGTTTTTTCTCACCGGGGGTGCGGGAATCCCTACCCTGGGACCTAGGTTGGGGCCCTTTACAGAACACCCCCTGTTTACCCTTACCCCCCCCCCCACTTCTTCTGATGGGGACTCTGCTGACCCTTGGAGGAGTCTCCCCATACCTCTTTTGGACCCGGGTGCTCTCCCACTGATCCGCTTCCTGGGATCATTCAGCTTGCTGTCAATTAGGTGAAGGTGCGGCTCTGGAAAACAAAGACTATACAAGTGCTCCCATGCAATCAAATTGTACAGCCCCTCATAAGTTGTTACCTTGTTGCCCTTTCATATGTTGCTACCTTGCTGCCCTTCACCCAACCATCCGGTGACCTGCAGAAGGCATCTACACATTCCAACCAAGTTTTGGATTCCTTTTTCTTATAGAATATACATTTTTCCTTGTACTGCTCAGGTGTGAGACCCTAACTAGTGAGTAGGGCAGTAGGGCATCCTTCATGATAGAATAGGGGAGTCCCTGGGGATCCCCTAAGGATGTCAGGGTGTCCCTCACTTCTACCTCAAAGTGCTTCCACAGACCCGCCGCTCCCCCCCACAAGTGTACCTCAGGGACCATGTTCATTTGGAGAGCTGACTGGTGCCCTCACACCACAGGTATATGTCATCCTCATCCTCCTTTTTGTAATCCTTCACTAAATCCTTTGGGACGTGTACCCTCCTCTCAGGCTGCACTGTGGTATTGCTGCCACCATCTCTGGTGTACTGGCTCCTTTGGTCCAGCTCCCTCAAACTTTACTCATGAGCCAAAAGTATTTTATTCTCTTCCATGGCTAATCTTTTCTCTTCCATTTCCATATTAAGCTTCTCTAACTCAGATTAGCGCATTCTCTCCTCAGGGGTCAGACCTTTAGAAGAAACACTACTGCGTGCCCTGGTGGCCCTCCCCTCAGGCAGGTCAGGGTTACCCAATGCAACACCATGTATTCTCCACACCTCCTCATCCACAGCCTCCTTAGCTGTCAACCAGGCCCTCAGCACCTTTTGCAGATCCTCCTTCCTAGCTGAGTTTTTGATTGGGAAGGAAAGTTATTTGCAAAATTGTTTAAGCTGAGCCACTGTATACCCCTCCAGTTTCTCAAACACAACTTTTGTACAACAGCTGGTGCATCACCAGATTGAGACATGCTTGTGGGTGAGGTTCAATAAAGATGCAACAGTTTCAAAAAGGCAACGAGATCCCAAGGGAAAAAAAGAAAGAAGAAAAATCCACACGTAATGGTCTTCAATGAAAACAGTAGTGTACACCAATCACTGTATGTCAAGTGCAAATGCAAGTTCTATCCTCACCGTTGACCACCAGTGTTAAAAATGGGGTCTCTGGTTGGAGGTCAGTCTGCACTCTGTCTAAGCAGGGACCCTCACTCCAGTCAGGGTAAGAAAGATATACAGCTCAGATAACCCCTGCTCACTCCCTTGGTAGTACAAGCAGTCAGGCTTACCTCAGAGGCAATGTGTAAAGTATTTGTTCCAACAAACACAGTAATACAGTGAAAACACTACAAAAGGGACACAATAACAGTTTGAAAAAATAGGCAATATTTGTTTAAATCAAAAAAGACCAAAACGACAAATATCCAACATACACAAGCAAAGTTATGAATTTTTAAAGTTAAAAAGAGTCTTAATCTATAGAAATCAATGGATGCATATTTTTTTACACAAAGTGTCTGTTTGTGTGCCTCTGAAAAGTCAACTATGCATTGATTTCTTACTAGGAAATGGGGCCGTGTGTCATTTCTTCCCCGGTCGGGTAGGTAATGCATTATTTTTCTCGCCCGCAGAAAAGCGGTGTGTCGATTTCCAGACTGGCAACCCCAGGTCCACGCAGGTTCACAATGATTTTGACGCTCAACGATGATGCATGTGAAATCCTGGTGCACAGTGGTGAAGAGCTACACTGTGTGGGTGTCAATTTGGGCAGCCGCCAGCGGGTGTTGCGTCAATTTTCCAGCCAAGATGCAGGTGGTGCATCGATTTTTCAGCCGCAAAGCAGGTGAGACGGACGGGGTGGGGGAGGTGTGGGAAAGAGGTCAAGGCTGGACAGGAAAAGTTTTTTGGACACACTGGGACGGGTAGCGGGAGGGGGTTTGGGAGTGGAGGAAGAGGTTGTGGTTGTAGGAGGTGTTCGTTTGCTGACTTTGGGTGAAGGTGCATGCGCTGGAGGCTGTCGTGAGGTGGATGGCTGTTGGGTGGGTGTGTGCCTGCGTTTGTGTATCTTGGGAGGGGGCGTCACAGACACACTGGGAGAGGACACAGGGGACGTGTGCATGGTAGTGGGGTGGTGACTGCACATGAACGGGGTGTGGTGGCGGGTGTGCTGGAGAGGGACGTAGTGGCTGTAGAGGTAGTGCATGCAGGTGTGAGTGTAGATGAGACAGGGAGGGAGGAGAGAGACGAGGAGGAGGGGGACACAGTGGAGGCAGTGGATGTTGCTATGTCTGCATGTGTGTGATGCTTGCATGTGGGATATGTGGTGCTTGTGTTTGCCTGAGCTTCCCTTGTGTGTTGACGTGTGTGCATGCTGGTATGTGGGTGTGCTTGGGATAGGCTGAGGTACAGGGGATTGGGTCGGGGTGGAGGAAGTTGGAGGGGGGAGGCTAGACACAGGGACAATAGCTGCCATCAGTGCTGACGCCAGAGTCTGAAAAGCTCGCTGAAGAGCCGCCTGACCAGAATGAATGCCCTCCAGGAATGCATTTGTTTGTTGCAACTGCCTTTCTATACCCTGGATGGCATTCAAGAATGGTAGACTGCCCAACAGTGAGGGACCTGAGGAGGTCAATGGCCTCCTCACTGAGGGCAGCAGGGGTGACTGGGGCAGGGGCTGAGGTGCCTGGGGCATCAGTGATGCCCACCCTCCTGGGTGAGCGGGCACGGGGCGAAGGCTGAGGGGTTGCTGGGAGGGCGGTGCTGGAAGGGGGGGTGGCGGCTGTACCTGTAGATGGGGGGGGCACAGATGTAGCCGCCACCACAAGAGAGCTCCCATCAGAGGACGAGTCCGTGTCACTGGTCTCAGCTCCTGTCCCCGCCATGGAGCTCCCCTCGCCCTCCATCCCGCTGGTGAAGTCCGATTCCGTAGTGTGGCCCTCCATGGCCATGTGGGATGCAGCCCCCTCGTGCTCCGGTGCCACTGCTCCTCCGCCTGATGATGCTAATGCACACAAGAACAGGGAGACCACAAAAAGGGGGGGGCGACAGAAGAAAGACATGATGAGTGCATGCATTACTGCTACCGTTGGCGGACACGAAAGGCACAGAAGTCCCCTGAACTACGCCGCGCTCTTGGGCTCCACTGTTCAATTCCTGGGAAATGGCCTACTAAGCTATGGACGACATCTCAACACATGGATGACACAGGGGCATGACTAGGTGTACTTGGCACTCTACAGAGGTACGCTGGGGTGCCACATGGCCTGCCTTACGGAGGGACCTTGCCTACGGAACTCGCCCTGGCCTAGGGAAACCCACAGCCCACCTCCCCCACCCAGACCTCTCCACTGTGCGCAAAAACAGCAGGATGTGAGTGTACTCACCCCCTTGTGGGTGCTGTGATGCCCTCAACCGCCCATCCAACTCCGGGTACACCACCGCGAGGATCCTGAACGTCAGGGGGGTCATGGTGCGACGGGCATCCCTCCCACGTTGGGAGGCCATCCCAGCTGAGCCTCCGCTGTCTTCTTGCTCCAGCGGTGAATGTCCTCCCATCTTTTCCGGCACTGGGTGCTCCGTCTGTGGTAGACCCCCAGGGTCCGGACGTCCTTGGCGATGGCACGCCAAATATGTTTTTTCTGGTGGGCACTGACCTAAATGATTTGTACAGGGGGAAGAGAAAGTTATTACCAACTGCACCGTCAAAGTGATTGGCCCCCATCCCTACCCTTGCCATGTGGCACATGCACTCACCGTTGTTTCATGCACGCCGCACTCTCCCCCTTCCTTCTTACATCCACGCCTCTCCACACAGGCACAGCCCATACAGCATGCTCCCTGTGTACTTACCTGTTTGTCTGGAGGACGTAGAGTAGTGTTTACTGGGGGAGGACCCCGTCCACGAGTTTCTCCAACTCCTCCGATGTGAAGGCAGGGGCCCTTTCCCCAGACACTCGAGCCATTGTCTTTTCCAGACCGAGGTCAGAGCAGCACTTGCAGTGTAGGTCCTTTCCTGTCGAAGATCATGTATCGAGTGATTGTACAGATAGAAAATGGCGGTCACCGCTGGAGTACATCGTCATTGGCTCCTGGGACCCATAGGGTCCAATGTTAACCAATGCAGCATTGCGCCGCGGTCTTCGACCGCCTACCGTGACGGTGTACAACGCCAGCGCAGTTACCTCACATCCCATTGTCCCACTTTAGAGGTCAGGCAGCCGCCATTTCAGGGGCCCACATGGCTTCATTTTCAACTGCGTCACACATACCTAGGCCTAGACTCAACACACATACAGGCCACTTTTTTGATTATGAATGGTGTTCTGTGTAAGCTGTGGGTACGTACCTCTGAGTTGTTTGACTCTGTGCTCGCTGTTGTCCTTCATAGGCACCGTCCACTGGGACATGTGAGGAGATGGCGGCATCCTCCGGTGTACCGACCGTTGGTGGACCTGTCGACAATGGAGGAAATACATGTGATAATCATATACAGGCTTGACCGTGGCACAATCTAGGAACTGTGTACCCAGTTGGAGCCAGACCTGATGTCAGCTATCCGCCATCTCACAGGAATCCCCCCTCAAGTGCAGGTCCTGTCAGTGCTCCACTTCCTTGCAAGTGGGTCATTTCAAACAACAGTGGCCATAGCAGCAGGGATGTTTCCAACTTGTTGTCCAGAGTGTTGTTTGCCCTGCTGAAACACATGCAGAGCTACATCGTTTTCCCTCAGGTGGAGGATTTGCCTACAGTGAAAGGTGACGCCTACATCCTGCGGAATAGCAGCATCCCTTATGTGATGGGGCAACTCCAGAGGCACCGTGTGTGGCTATTAGGTGAGCACCTGGAAGCTAGTCAGTGGGAATGGTTGTCTAGGTCTGGGGATATCCCTCCAGGTTAGTGTGTGTCTCACAGTTGTCCCTCGCCATTTGCAGATGACTCTGGTTACCCCAACCTGTCATGGCTACTGATCCCAGTGAGGAATCCCAGGACAAGGGCAGAGGAACGCTACAATGAGGCCCATGGGCGAACTAGGAGGGTGATCGAGCGGACATTCGTACTCCTGATTGCCAGGTTCAGGTGCCTCCATATGACAGGTGGATCCCTATTCTACTCACCAAAGAAGGTGTGCCAGATCATCGTGGCCTGCTGTATGCTTCACAACTTGGCTTTGCGATAGCTGTGGAGCCTGTGGACAGTGAAGTCGAGGAAGCAGAGGAGGAAAACATGGACAACAGGAACTCAGTGATCCAGCAATATTCCCAGTGAGACACAGGTAAGAATACAAACCTGCCTACTACATGTACTTTAACACTACTACCTCTCTATTGTCTGTCGTTTTCACCCAGTGTATGGTCACTGAGTTGTCACTTTCCCCTACAATTTCACATATGTGGGTCTCACTGTGTGACATCTGCTTTGATTCCTCATGGACTAGAGCTGTGTGACATAGTTATGTTGACATTACCAATGAAAAAGCTTTTTGCCACCGTTATTGCTTATACAGTATTCCGAAATCACAGATAGACTCCAGATTGTTTTGTGCTTTAAGGGTGTTTATTTCAGTGCTCAATGTTGGAGTGGGTTGTAAAATGGTGAGGGGTGATGCCGGAGGAATGTCCATGGCAGAGTCCAGTCTATTAGTCTCACAGGTGCATTGCCCATATGGGCATAGGAAGTGGAGCTGGGGCAGTTTAAGGATGGACAGGGTGACAAAGTGGGACAGTAGGATCACAATCAGGGTCGTCTCATTTCTTGGCGGGGGTCTTGGCATCGTTCTCTGTCTTTGTCCTGGATCTCAGGGACCGTTTGCGAGGTGGTTCTCCCTCTGCAGGGGGTGGGGTGCTGGTGTGGTGGTCCTGTGGCAGTGCCTTCTGTCCACTAGCGCCGGCAGAGGTGGTGGGCAGTTCATCATCCAGGTTAAAGTCAGGGGCCCCTTGTAGTGCCACAGTGTCCCTCCTGGTGTTGAGTACTTCCTTCAGCACCCCTACGATGGTGCTCAGGGTGGAATTGATGGTTCTGAGTTCCTCCCTGAAGTCCATATACTGTTCCTCCTGCAGGCGCTGGGTCTCCTGAAACTTGGCCAGTACCATTGCCATCATCTCCTGGGAGTGTTGGTAGGCTCCCATGATGGAGGAGAGGGCCTCGTGGAGAGTAGGTTCCCTGGGCCTGTCCGTCCCCTGTCGCACAGCAGCCCTCCCAGTTCCCCTGTGTTCCTGGGCCTCCGTCCCCTGGACCGTGTGCCCACTGCCCCCAGGTCTCTGTTGTTGTTGGGGTGGTGGGTTAGCCTGGGTTCCCTGTAGTGGTGGACACACAGCTGATTGACGTGTCCTGGGGACGGAGGTATGGGCCCGCTGGGTGGGTGCTGTGCTGGTTTTTCCAGAAGGGGGAAGCTCTGTAGTGGCCTGTGACTGTGTCAGGGGAACCGACTGTCCCGAGGTCCCTGATGGGTCGGGCTGGTCATCTAGATGCAGTTGGACAGAGGTGCTGTCATCACTGTGGGCCTCTTCTGTTTGGGTGTGGACATGTGTGGACCCTCCTGTCCGGTGAAGTTGGGTAGGGGTCCTGCAGGGGTAGAAAAGGATGTTTATTACATCTGTGTGTGTCATGGTGTGCAATGGGTGGGTGAACGTGTACCCCAGTGCTAGCATTCCTGTGTGGGACCTTGTGTGATGATGGTTTAGGGGGGTGTATGGGTATGTGCAGTGGCCATGCATTGGTGATGGGTGTCCATGCTTTGTTGCTGCATGCAGCGTTTGGTGTTAGGATGTGTGGTTTGTGATGTTGGGACATTTGTGAGGAGTTAGAGTGATGGGGTGAGGGTGAGGGTGGGGGTATGTGGTGGCATGCAGGTAGGGTGGGGGATGTAATAGTTAAGATTTGACTTACCAGAGTCCATTCCTCCAGCCACTCCTGCGAGGCCCTAAGGATGCAGAATCAGCAAGACCTGCTCCTCCCATGTTGTTAGTTGTGGGGGAGGAGGTGGGGGTCCACAGCCAGTCTGCTGAACCGCCAGGTGGTGTCTGGAGACCACGGAACGCACCTTCCCCCGTAGATCGTTCCACCTCTTCCTGATGTCCTCCCGATTTCTTGGGTTCTGTCCCACTGCGTTGACCCTGTCCACTATTCTTCGCCATAGCTCCATCTTCCTTGCAGTTGAGGTGTGCTGCACCTGTGCTCCGAATAGCTGTGGCTCTACCCGGACGATTTACTCCACCATGACCCTGAGCTCCTCCTCCGAGAACCTGGGGTGTCTTTGCCGTGCCATGGGGTGGTGTAAGTGATGTGTGGGGTGGTGTGTGTGGTGATAAGTGTGCTGATATGTAGTGGTGTGTAGTGTGCGGTGCGTGGAAGATATGTGGGTGATGGTGTTGTGTGCCTGTGGATGCTAGTGTTGTTGATGGTGGTGTCTCTCTCTGGCTTTCGTTCGTGATTTGTGGTCGTAAGGGTTTGTGGGTGATGTGGGTGTGTGTTTTATATTGTATTGAGTGTGTGGGAGTGGTTTGTGTATGTGTATCAGGTGTGTGTATTTCGATTTGTCCAATGTGGTAGTGTTTTGTAAAGGTGTGTGTATTTTGAGTGCGGCGGTGTGTACCGCCAATGGAATACCGCGGATGAAAGACCGCCGCGTGGATTCGTGGGTCGTCATAGTGTGGGCGTATTTCTGTTGGTGTGACGGTGGAGGATTTGTTTTCGCCAGTTTATCACTGACCTTTGGTGTGGCAGACTTGTGTGGGTGTCTGAATTTTGGCGGATTCCGAGCTGTGGGTCATAATAGCTGTGGCGGAATTCCGCTGCCGCGGCGGTATGTTGGCGGTCTTCTGTACGGCGCTATGCGTCTTTTACCGCCAATGTTGTAATGAGGGCCTATGTCTTTTAACTTGAGCAGGGCACTATCATGACTTGTAGCATTGACAATCTGGGCTACCAATTCAGCATCTGGTATCCTTGATTTAACAATTAAATTGATGTGGGCCTCAGCCACTTTGGATAGAGAATCATGACCGTGAATGGGCACTGTTAGAAATGAATGGGCACTGATACAAATTGTGTCTTTAGTTGAGAGAGGTATGCACTCTGTCCAAATAGGGACCACAATCCTAGTCAGGGTAAGTCAGACACACCCTAAATTACCCTGTGCTCAACCTCTGGTAGCTTAGCACTTAACAGTCAGGCTTAACTTAAGATGCAATGTGTAAAGTAGCTGTGCAATAAATTAATTACAGTAACACAGTGAAACACCACAAAAAGACTCTGCACCAGTTTAGAGAATATTTGTCTGAGTAAAACAAGACCAACAAAAATTCAATAAGTCGAATTCAAGATATGATTTTTTTTTAAATTTAGATGAAAATAGTGCAGAAAAGCGCAGAGCTCCAACTGTGGTCAACCGGGACCAAGTTATTCAAATCAAGTCAAGAGAACATTTTGGAACCGTTCAATTAATTAATCATGTCAACAATGTCTGGCCCTTGATGTTGCTCTCATTCACTCACTTTGTTCGCTTGGCGCATGTCAACGTAAATGTGCACAGCTACTTCATCGTCCTTTTTAGACACTACTACTATGGAAGAAAGCCATGACATTGGACTAGTGGCACGTTCAATAATGCCATACTTAAGTAATGATTTGAGCTCTTTTTCTATATCTTCTTGTAAATGAAAAGCAACTCATCTGTGTTTCTGAGCAATGGAGCAGACATCCTCATTGATATGCAATTTTACTGGTCTTTAGTTTCCCTAAACCATGAAACAATGAAGGGAATTGACAGTATTTTGTGATGAGCATTCATGTTGTAATTCAGTGAAATCAGTCCTACATAAGCAGACGTGTTGATTCCAAGCAAGCAGGTACTTGCCCCTGTACCTTGAAGTACATGGATTGGTGCTTGTACTTTTGGTTTCTTATGTTTCACCGTCATTACAAATGAACCTTTACTCTTCATGGATGTTGATGCAGCCCAAGTGTATACTTTGCTCTTTGACAGCATAAGCCATTGTAACGGAGAGAGTTCATTGTAATTCCGTTCAGGCATTATATTTATTGAGGCACCACTATCAATAAAGAAAAGTATATTTATTTTCAATGTAATCTTTGGACAGTGTAGGTATGATTTTGTTGCTTTGAAATGTCAATAATTCTTTGACTTACTTTTCTCCTCAAAAGCAACTAATTCAACGTGCACGTTTTTCTGAGGTAATCATTGACACCGCACAATCACTATCTTCACTTTCACTTATTATTGAGGCTGAAAAACTGTTTGACAATGACTTAAATGATGATTGACTTTGTTTAGTATCTGTTTGCCTTAACTGATGTTGCCATTTGGCCTTGTGGGTGTATGTCGAATGTTGCTTCTGGAACAATTTGGGGGCCATTTTGTTTTCGTGCCATGATGCACTTACTTTTTCCTTCACTCTGCACATCATCACAAAATGGTTCTCTTTACTACAGCCTTTGCATATGTGACCAATTGCGGGACACTTTCCTTACTGTGAAAACGTATATCGACAACTGAATCACAGCTTCTTTTTGCATTTAGACATCACTTGGTGTCTTTCAAACTTTTGTTTCGAATGACTTTTCACACTCATGACTAACTTGTTCTGGGCACCTCCGGCCTCCATATTAGGTGCTTGACTTTCAGCACGTTCCTCAGCTCTGGCAACCATAAACACTTGCTCTAACTCGACGAAGAGTTTCTCTCAGCATTTGTCATGTGAATGAATTGGACAAGCATCCATAGATCACTTTATGCCTGATGGCTTATTCATCATTAAATGAATTGAACTTGATTGTTTGATGAGTGTGTCAAGTCTTTCTATGAATTCATTATTCGATTTGTCAACTCTTTGATGTTCTTGACTGAAAACCTAGCAGTCATAATCGATGTTTGGTACTGGATTAAACTTGAGATTCAATGCATAATTATTCTGATGGTATATGACTTCTTCATCAATTCTTGGCATTTCCTTTACGTTTT
Source organism: Pleurodeles waltl (assembly GCF_031143425.1). Lineage (NCBI taxonomy): Eukaryota > Metazoa > Chordata > Amphibia > Caudata > Salamandridae > Pleurodeles > Pleurodeles waltl. The sequence goes on from NC_090439.1 coordinate 614,533,340, forward strand.
CTTTTACACCATCATCAGCAAGATATTGAGATATTTGTAATATTTCTGTTATCAGTCTCTTTAAGTGCATCAATGAAATGTTCACATGCTTCTATCCAGGCAGTCCATCTATCACCAATATTTTGCATTTTGGCAGGGTCGAATGGTGGTTTGAGGAATTGTAAACATTGTAAACCAGTGTGCAACTTGCCAACATTGAGAGTAGAGCTTTTCCTGGCCTCTCGGCTGGAAATCAGAATCAGTTCCCTTCATGCCCCAGCCCAGAACCTTTGATGGGCCAACCCTTCGATTGTCCTTGATGGGCTCCATTGGCAGAATTGCCTTCTGCCACATTTCTGGCCCCTGCAAATGAGGATCTTTTTTTAGCCCAATCCCTGTGCTTCTTCTTGCATCTCCCAGTCTGATGCCGCGGTCGTAATGCTCCTCTTATCAAGACTAAATTAAGAGTAATAACACTGTGCTTGTTTTTAACTTATTCTGTCAGCCAGCACTATTTGGTGTTTGATAATTGTCTTTAACTGCGCTTTGTAATCCTGGTGAAATCCACCTTCAACATTAACACTCCATAAATTGTAAAACTTTATTTTGCACGGCAGCGGGTGCCTTTTTATAGTTTCTTGACCAACGATGCGCAGACTTATCCATGGAGCTCTCTTTTCATTCACATGCTTCAAACTTGCTGGAATTACCCTTTGACTCTACATTTGATAACTGTTGAATTGGCACTTTGACAAAGTCAACCATGGCATGCACGAGCAGTTTGCTTGGACTAAGGCAAATTCTTTAGGAGAGCACTTTCTTCTTCGGGTTACTTATTGCATGTCTCTTCACCAGTTGTACCGTAATCCCCAGCTTGGTAGCCGCTGAATGAATTGGCCACACACAGAGCTGTAAATCATGTGTCTTTATTCGCATCTTCTACCTGAATTTTCAGGATCCTGATTGCACTCCAGCATTGCACACCAGCACATCAGTACACCTGTAAGCCTGAGCATCTGCACCTTTGGCAGCATTGTGCCCCACGCTCCAGCATCGGCTCTAGGAGGAGCAAGCACTTCTCCTTTAACCTTCCCCCCTCATCCGCGGACCTGTTTGCTGCCCATTGCATTTGCCCACCCGTCTGACTGCCGCCCATCTGCCTGCCCTGCAGAGGGCCCACAGTTGTGGCTCATGCCTTATTGGTTGGGCAGAGGTCCAGCTGAGGACCAGCTGGACTGGAGGCTGGAGAAGCATGCTTTGGCTGGAGTTTGCTTGGACCAGCTTGAAGTGAGTAGTAGGCCCCGGCCAACATCTCATGCATGCCGGAGTACCGGAGCACCAGTGAGCTCCTGTGAGTACTGTCAGTCCAGTCTGAGTGCTGGTCAGCTCAGCTGGGGTTGCGATTAGGGGTCTGGGCTTCCCTCAGCTCAGCTGTTTATGCTTGTTTGCTTAGCCTGCATCATTTTATCATATACTATTTCACTGTGCCCACACCCCACCACCCCTCTGTCTCTTGCCTCTTTCATCTGGCATTGTCAAAATCGTTCAAATCAGGGGAGGAACTAATGCTAGATTTTGACCTTGAATTAGTGCTGAACTTTGATCTTTTGAATCCTTTGAATTGCTGAACTTTGGTGATTTGACAGCACAGGCAGGCAGTTGCACACAGGCAAGTGCAGTGGCTGTAGGCAGTCACTGTGAGGAGTGTGCCCTGGGCCACTGCAGAAGCGGCTCGGCTATGCTGGCTGTGGCTTGAGGGCACCTGGCGAGCCTTGCTTGTCTTTGCTACTAACCTTCTAACTTCCTCCACCCACCCATAAAGCCTGAGAGGGGAGGGTTGAGGCTGTGCTGCACCAACAGCCGCAGCATCTACAGTGCTTCTCTCTGCCTTGTGAAATAGGCCTAACAGGACACAGGACACAGGATACAATATAAGCATAAGCACAAGGATGCACCTTAGGAAATGGAGATACCATGCAGTCACTGAAAATAAGAAGACCCCACCAACAAATCTGTGAGCGGAAATTCCATGCATCAGCTTAGCAAACCTGTATTCAGCTAGCCCTCCCACTAATTGTGATGGAACCCCGTAACGAAGATGATGTAAGCCACAGTACAAGTGACAAACCAGCACAAGCAAATAATTGCTGTACAATGAATTCCAGCCGAAATATTACACAAAGTTCAGCTTCTTGAAAAATGCTGGGTCGGTCTTCTTTTTCAAGTAACAGCAACATACAGGGCTTGCAGAACTCGCTACAAGGGTTAGTAACTTCAGCCTACGTGGAAGTAAGCCCTCCCTGGGAAAACCTTTCACGACGGGGGAGCACCAAGACAAAGCCAAGTCACAGTTGAAAGTGTGCTGGCTGCAAGACAAAACAAACTTATTGTCCTGGCAGAGGTCCATGCAGCATAGACGCAGGATGTGGGTGATCTGGGTGCTGAACATCCCCAAAAAAGTAGGGAGTGCTACAATGCACTAGCCCTGAGCAAACTTGGAAGGGCCATTGTCCCTAATGAGGAAGACTTACTGCCACCAGGAACCCTGGACATGACACTGCATACAAAATTTATTTCTCAATCATCATCCCCAATAACCTGTGACAACTTACATCATTCACCACCTGTGCTCTCAGAGGCACCGTTGGCAGTGAAAGATCTTGCAGTAGAGAACGGAAAGATATTATAGTACCTTTACACGCAGGAGTGGGAGGACAGGCTGACAGCTGACCCTCATGATACCTCCCTGTCTTCCAGAGCAAATCCTAGCACAACAGCCAGTATTACAGCCCGCAGACAGGGTGAGGAAACTGTTGATGGTTCAACCAGAGGAGATGAGAAACCTACAGAAAGGAGAAGCAGTGCAAACTCTAAGGAATCAAATACAGACGGCTTGTGAGCTTCATTGTTAAAAACCATGCACCTCTCGGTGGAAGTCCTCCAATATCAATCAGAAAAAATTTACTTCCAACTCACACTACTCAACACCTTGGCAGTGTTTGTAGCAGGAATAGATTTGAAATTAGGAGGCTTGAAGCTTATCTTCTTGCAGGTGAAGTCTGATTTGTTTAGTGCACTAGTCAACTGTGCACACAGGCCAGTTGTTGATAAATTATCCTCACTACCCTCTATACTCAACAAACTGTGCCAAACCTGAAACTAGGGGCCTGAATTAATCTTCCCTAGTCTTACATCAATCAGAGAACTCCCTTTCAAGAAGAGCTAACATCACTCGGACACAGAAATGATGCAGTAAAGACCATAATGTGTGACCAGTGAGCAAGGGATCAGGGTCCGCAAATGGGCAGCAAATGGGCAGCTGATGTAGAGTCAACAAACACTTCAGGTCTGGCTGTTGGTAGAACTCAATCTCTTGGAAACACTCTTGGAAGCACTCATTATCTTAGAAGCACTCATTCTCTAGAAGCACTAAGGATCAAAAACTGAATGCCAAACAAAGACAGGCACAAAGGAGGAAAGGGTGCAATAGGAAACTTCCTGGAATTAATGCAGATATTGTCCTTACCTTCAAGTCAGGGACTGGCACAAAACCCGGTACTACACTCCCATAGGCTCGCCAAACTGCATCGATTGAAGGGCCCATTGGGGCTCCAATATTGAAAAACCCTTTAAATGTGCAACTAATTAACACCACACAGCAGGGCTGCACACATGTAGTCAATCCCCGCAGTGACACCACCGTCACAGTTATTGCTCATGCCCCAAAGACCACGCCTGAGATGTGTGTAACAGAGATTCTCTGAGAAGACCAGGTTACCACTGGAAGTGATGCAGAACGCAGGGAGGCAGTATCTGGGTCCATGCTGACTCCACCTACAACTTCACTGGAGATGCCTACTGAGCATTTAGACACAAACATTCTTATGTTCCTGTCACATTATAAATCAAGAGGCACAGGAGACATCCTGAACAGGGGCATACTCCTTTGGTTGCTATCTCAAGTTGCAGATACTGCCGGTCTGTGTACAACATACAGAGAAAGGTATGGGTAGTGGTGGTAAAATGGGTGCACTTCCTAAGCATTATGGGAGTACAATGATAGTTCATGTCGTAGGTAGTCCAAAGTAGGGTAGAGCACGGTGCTAAGCGATGGAGAATGCTCCACTACCCAAAAGCATAATATAGTGTTCCATAGAAACACCGTACCAGCCAACACATGCTGCTGGATGCTCTAGGTTCTAAACTTACCATGGTCTGTAGCATCAGGGACTACCTTTTGCCTTGATGCATGAACAAGTGATTGATCACATGTCCACCTTCTGTTGCACTTTGTAATATAGAGACACACGCTGTTTTGGTTTTTCCAACTTAGACTGCGCTTACCCAACAAGTATTGAAAAAGTCACCTGTTGTGACAAAACACATGTTCCCTGTGATTGTGGAATGATACTCATCTTGCTAGCTTGATGTCCATATTTACAAATAAAAGGAACCTACTACAATCAAACTCATCTGGATGACTTGTTCATTATGAACTATTTTGGAGTGCTACAGTATCTTTGAAAAAAGGTCTGTGTACAACAGGTCTCCTGGCTGTAGACTTAATTCACACAGAAGCATCATCACTAACAGAAGCGACAAAGGCCACATGAAGATCAAGCGCAATTGCTCAAACAATCTTTGCTGAAAGAGCCATCTTTGAGAACTGGGGTATAAGCATCATCAAATACCACGAATCTGGATATATGCTCCTGCTATTAACTGCGTACCTAAGTATCAAGTCAGAAACTTCGTAAAATCAAACCTGATCTGTCCTAAAGGGTGCCTTGGGGCACTCATCAAGGAAATCGAGGATTACAGTAAGTATCACCCCAGATATTCACCGGAACTGACAGAATACAACAAATATCTGTTATCTTGATACTGACTCTAGGTGGATTGCCAGAACAATCAAGAACCACTATGGGACTGGGTGACAACCTCTAGAGAAAACAGTGGATGCTCCAACAAGTAAAGACACCCTGTGACTCTGCTCATGGAATGTAAATGGACTCCTTGCCAAGACGTCAGAGCAAGACTTTCCACAGTACATTAGTACCTTTGACATTATACTGTTGCAGGAAACATGGCTAGCTGAACCATACCACTTGCAGGGTTACTTGTGTTTTTCTACACCTGCTGTTGGAGTGGCAACATTTGGATACCTGCAGGTAGCCTTGCAGTGTACATCTCTATAGCTAGCTCAGTCACTGTTAGCCACCTTGCCCTCACCCTCCCATTAGTGAAGACTGTTTAAGTCACTACAACTGAGAAGAAGCACACAGCTGAGGTAGTAATTGTAAATCTCTATATTCGTTCCAAGCATAAATCGAAGACTGCCCCTCAGCTTGTTGAACAGCTTGTGGAACACAGAAGCAGTGGTGAAATATCAAACACTGCAAATATCATTATCTCTGGTGATTTCAATCTAGACCTGCCTGGTACCTCCCTGGACAAAACCACAGTTACGATATTCCACCATGGAAATATGACACACAGATCCCCTAACGCCTGCCCTGACCCAGGCGTTAAAAAATCAGGCAAAGCAAACTTTGCACCATTTTGTGACCCCTCCTCCCTCCGTGCACCATTTTTGCACGGGAATATAAATATGGCGTTAAGGCCATAGAGTCCTTTTTGGCACGGGAACGCCTACCTTGCATCTCATTAAGGCAAGGTAGGTTTCCACGTCCCAAAAATGACGTTAACTCCATAAATTTGGCACTAGACGGGTCAGCACCAAAGTATAAATATGCAGTTAGTTTTGCACCAAATTAGAGTAAAAAAATGATGCTAATTCGGTACAAACAGAGTATAAATATGCCCCCAAATGCGTACAATCAAACAATGAGTGCTTAACCCAGTCAGCAAAGTCACTAGCAGCTGAACAAGGGGATACAAGAAGTAGTGAAGTAGGAATCTTTTTCCACCGAATTAGGGGACATGTTTGCAGAATCCATTTCCATCTGCCCTCAATCAGATCCTTCTGGAATAGTGCCTACCTCTAAGTAACAAAGGACTAAATTATGTCAGCTCAAAAGAATAATCAATATCACCTTAAGGCACCTTCGAAGTATACCTGACAAGACAGCCTTGTAGGATGCCCTACGACATCAAAAACGTCAATGAGCAAGTTAAAGTGGTCAATCAACAGGTCACAGGAAGATAAGCTATGGGTAAAGCTACTTACAGATGCAAAAAGCAATAACTGCACGCTTCAGGAACACTATAAGCAAGCTTTTAGGCCCATCACATGGAGGCATCACATCACACATGATATCTTGGCGATTATTTCAACAGCTGTTATGAGGCTAATGTCCCCCACAAAATGCCAATTTTAGGACTGACAAGTGCTGGTGCATTTTCTTCCCTCACGGGCACTCAGCAGCATCCATCTTTTCTAACAGTAATACCTACTTTGAGTTCGAACAGGATGAATCTAATAGTCAGCCAGATTACCAAAGGAAGAAGGGAAGCAGCCCCGGGACAAAATGGGATATGCCCTGCAGTCTTTAAGCACAGGAGAGCCTTCTGGGCCAAAACATTAGAGCCCTTCTATATGGAAATCAGACTCACTGGTATAATACCATCCTCCTGGAAGGGATCAATAATCTCATCTATCTTCAAAAGCGGGGACAGATCGTTACCAAAAAATTACCGCTTAATTGCCCTTATCAACAATGAGGTGAACTACTTTCCAGTACTCTTGCTGAAACATTTGTCAACCTGGATAGCTGAAAAAGGTATAATTCCCTTCAGTCAAACCAGGTTCTTAAAAACAACAGGCACAGCAACAAAAATTATTGCTATCTCACTTCTTTTTGACAAAGTGAAGGCACTAAACAGCATTAACACCTATGCTTTATTGTCTTAAGGGCTGCTTTTGACCACATGGAGAGGAAGAGGCTCTGGAGGAAAATATCACACTGGGGCATCCCTCAGGCCCCTTTTGACTTGATAATAGCCCTCCACACTGAAACCTAGGTACAGGTGAAACTGGATGCAGGCACACATCTCTTGAGGCAGATACCTACATCAATGGGCTGAAGCAAGGTTGCGTACTTGCCCCCACGTTGTTTAACCTGTGCTTAACTGGTGTGGCTGGTGTTCGTGATGGCAGTAACCCACACACTCCGAGGCTTGGGGCTCAGTTGTTGCATTGCCTCATGTATGTGGACGGCCTTGTACTAATTAGCCGTTCCAAGGTAGGGCTCCAGAGAGTAATAAATGCAACTCATCTATACACGGAAGCCAACACCTTAACTGTCAATTTTGAAAAAAGTCCATCAGCAACAGGAGGAAGGCCCCCTGCTTTGGTACTGAGGTGAGACACGGCTTCAGCAAGCACATGAATATAAGTATCTTGGGGTGAATTTTGACAAATTAGGCAACTTTGCCCAACAAAGGTGTACCATCACAGGAAAAGGCTTGGCTCTAGCAGTATCCCTAAAAAGATTACAAATGTAACTGAACGGGCCATCTTTCACCCCCCTCCTACAGGTAATGAAAGCCATGCTCCTGCCTACAATAACCTATGGCTATCTCCAGATTGCGCAATAGCAAAAATCTACAGGATCATCTTCAGTCTATTAAAAAACAATTCTCCCGCCCAAATTAGACTGGAGTTTGGCCTGTTTAAACAATCCTTGGCGAGAAGAGATGCATAGATAATCTTTGGTGCAAAATTAGGGTAGCAGCTCCCAACGCTCTTAATCACCATTTATGGCAGGAGCTTCAGCAGAAAGATGCCTCACCGACCAGAATATATCTGGAGGACTCCCTGGTGAAGACAGGCCTCACCCACCTATGGGGGATGCAAACCAGCCACTGCACTTTTAAAAAAGCAGTTTGGAAGTCGTTCAGGCTTCAATGCTTAGTGGAGGATAAGGCGACTATACAAGGAGTTCTCAAGCCTGGATGACAATGAATTGAAACACGACTTGACACTATAGACGTATCTTGGCCTGGGCTTCCCACGATATATTAAAGAGCAGTTTTTGTGGCACCATTTGCGGTTGCTACCTTGCGCGCTAAATCTAGGCTCCTTAGCTGAGAGATTTGGCAAACACGTCCTGTCGCCTGTGTGACACCGGTATAGAAGACATTCAGCATCTGCTCTGTACTTTTGAAAAACTTAGAAGATAAAGGAAAGTACTTCTAATAAAAACGACTTAATGAAAGGGGTATACCCACAAGGAGACAAGCTGTGCTGGCCTGTTTTGCTCAGGGGATTTACAGCAAAACTATCGGCTGGTAAAATGTTTAACATTTGCAATGAAGAAGCAACAGGGGTTACTACTATAATTCTGATCAGGTAATCCGTTATAGTCAATGAGTTGTATATGTGCCTTTGCCATTTTCAACATTTCCGCTTGCAAATAGAGTCATCAAAGTATGTAAATGCGTTCAGTACAAAGCCCTAGACAGGGTGACACAGCCTGTCTTTGTTACTGACTGTCTGTTGCTGTCATGAATGAACACATTAAGTGAGAGGCTGATTTAGAAACGTTTTCTTCTTTTTAACGATAGCAATAAAATGAAATTTGATGTTACCTCAAAATGTGACTACCTTTTTTTTTTACTTAGCTGTGAATGTTGGCTTTATTGCAATGGTTTTAATTAACTATGCAAATTAAGAATCTACCTGCCTTTATTCTTCTGCGTGTACCTGCGAATTCAATATTCTAAAGCAAACTTTTAATACATTCTTTTCTAGCTATTAGGTCAGACAGATGCGGAGTCCTCGGGGAGACAGAAAGATTTTCTTCTAAATCATGCAAGACTCTACACCTACGTTTTTAAAGACACCCGTAAACCTCAGCAGAAATCCCCCTCTGCACTTTGTTCTTCCAAGGGGAGAAACACCAAAAGTCTCTCAAATCCCTAAGAAAGTGTTACCAGAAAAAAATCCTTTCTTATAGGACGAAAGCCATCACTCACCGAGAGTGTGGCATGCTTCTTCACAGGCCCCTCCTCACATTATTTGTGGTGGTTGCCAGTGTGGGCTACTTGATGTCCCAGTGAGAGCATATCTGGTGTGAGTATCCTAACTGTGAAATGATCCTGGGAAGAAACATGTCAAGCACCGTGAAGGGACGAATTACTCTTTTGTTCCTTTAATCCTGAACACGGGGGACGGGAATAAAATCATTAGCCCAACAGTAGGTAGTTTTAGTTGTCACACTCCTCTTAATTGCCGAATCTATACTTCTTTAATCAGTGTTCTATTGATAAAGCCGCCATTATACAAATAAGGAAAGATAATTGACAAAAATGAATGTATCAGTTTTTGTAAAAAATGGCAGATGTTGGTTTGAAGAGATAGCTACATCCATATCAGTGTTTTCCCTGTTACTTTTATCGAAAAAGTTTGAAGTGCAATCGCAAATTAATTCTATTTAATCTGCATAGTTTGGTTGCTGGTTGCGCCCTTATAAGTAGTTAATACGGTGACATTCTTCTTCCTTTCATCATGGTTTTCCATCCTCTGGTGTGAAGCAGTCTTTGTAGGGGACAGGTTCTCAAATGATTCCTCTAAGTGTTGTACTGATTATTCATCTTTCCTGACCTTATTTGACACAATTTAATTTTTGTAGGCTTTCTTTCCTATAAACACGGAATCCCCTCAAATGAAGTTCGTTAAACATGCGAGCATTTATTAGCTTTAAAGGATTTAGCCAGTCAAATCTTCTTTGACTTGTTTGTGACTAATGTGAATCACACCCGTTTGTCGTGACTGTTGCCTCAGCAATTCAAGGGCGCATGTTTCCTAGTTCCTGCAGATAACAATTATGCACCCACAAAGTGGGGGACTTAGTAGATGAAGCGTTAGTATACTGAAGGACAATTAGATTCCTTGGTCCGCTCCGACCTTTATCTATATTGCTTTTCAGTGACGTCATCCTGTTGAGGGTTATTTGAGAGTCTGAGTTATGCACCTTAGGGTTTTAGGTTTGCTCTCTTTCTCAAACTACAGCAATCACACCATATTCATCAGTTGCAGCAATCCATTTGACTCAAATGAAAACTAAATAGTTAATGTCCTACATATACATGAAAACACGATCCGATTCTAGGCGTTGGTAAATAGCTATATTGTAGCAAAATTAAACATGCCAATCATCTGATTTAGTCTATAACTTTGGAACAAATGCCATAATTATTCATCTTGTTTCAGCCCTGAAGAAGCGGCTTCGGTCGCCACAAAACACTGTTGGCTGAAGCTTTCTATGGCTGAACCTTGCTGTGGATGGAGTTATTTTGAAATATAGTCCATGGAATAATTGTTTTTGTTATTTATGTGCTCACGTGTTAACTGTCCACAGCATCAAAAAAGATTTCAAGTAAGATAAAAGAGACTTCAATTACTTAAGTATACTATTGAGTAGTTATGTTATTGAGCGCCCGACAAACATTAATACTGTATCTTAATTTCAGTAGATGCAGCATGACTCTGACTAATCCCAATTGCTTTCGTATGGTGGAGAGTTACCACTTTGCTTTTATTTTGTGTCTGCTGAAGATCGTGCTGCACAAGTCTGGAGTATGTCGCACCTAGATAATTATTCTAATTTCCATTGTTTGTCAGAAGGAACATTTTGTGCAGAGACTCTTCAAATTACATTGACCAGAAAGGTCAGATTTTGGAGGCAAATGTTAAATTTTAATTTGGTCTAACTGTAAATTTCAAAAGAACTAAATACTGTAATTGCATTAAAAAAAAAGAAAAGCCTGGTAGGATGCAGTCCCAAATGTGTAGGATCGACTAGTTGATGTAAGGGAATTAGCTGGAAAAGGGAGTACCCAAGGAGAATGGAGGGTTCAAGGATGGTTCAAGGTAAAGCAAACTGAGCGGGAAATTTACAGGTATGTTTGCTTACTGTGATACTAGGTGATATAGAGTCACAAGTCATAAACCTACCGGATTTCTTTGCTTAGTCAGATTGATTATTTTACCTTCATGATCACATAGCCTGAGGGTTTTATCAGAGTGTTCACTTGAACTGCAAGTGCCTTCAAATACTGGGGCTTTAGCAAATTGTATATGACAATCATCTAATGATGTTAGACCATTAATAAAGTCATAGTTATTGAAGACTGAATATTTAATTGAACAGTATTTTTGCTGAAGGAGCAGGGTGTTCAAGGAAGTTGGTGCTGTGGGGCCCATCTTTGTTGCCTGAGCATCCAGCATACCAGTGTGGCTTTTGCTGACATCCTGATGGCACAGCGACAATGTGTGTCATGCACTGCACATCATGGCTCAGAATTACTAAGATTTTGAGTCGGAGTGCAGGAGTAAGCCCACAAAGGAGTGGAGGGTTTAGGACACAGGACACAGGATGCAGGATGTTACGTCGTGAGCAAGAGTGGGGGGATGGAGTCACAGTGCTCAGCGTCTGTGTCGGAAGCGTTTGAGCCGACTTGTGCTGCAGCGGGCTGATGCAGGCTGTGGTAAGCAGGTGGGGGGCTTTGGATCTGGTCCCCTAGCCGTCGGCCATAGGTCCCCACCCCCCAGGCCCTGGATTTCTTTCCCTGCTTCTTGGTTGATTTGGCTAGTTCCAGCGATGCAGGGCACCTGGAGGGGCTGTTTTAGCACTGGTTCTGGGTTTGGCGCAGTTGGAGCGCCAGGACAGGAGCCCTGATCCGCAGGTGTTCTTTCTGGACTGTAGAGCACATTGGCCAGGCGCTAGGTGAACAACTCTGGACTGGAGCAGTGTGACAAGCTGAAACCTCAACCTGGGCTTAAGGCAAGTGGCATCTCAAGTGGGGCCAAGTGGGGGTGGCGGTGGTGGTGGACGGAAGCTTAGGCTACAGGCAACCAGTCTCTGGCAGAGGCGGCTGGCGTTAGGCCAGTGCGGCTTGTCAGGGCTATGCTGCCTTGCATCATCTTGCCCCCTCACCTTAAATTCGGCTTGCACAAACACTCCTCTCTTCTAAAAGTATCTTTATCTGTGTGCTGTTTCAAGTCTCATACGTTTTCATGCAGCGTTTTGACACTATTGCATAAGAGCCGCAAAGTGTTACATCCAGGAACCTACTCACGCCGTTTTAATTTTTTGTACTACTTTCTGCCCAAAATGTCCTTAATTTGTAGGAAGGAGTGTGGGAACTATCTGCGTTATGAGGTCTTGCAAAGTAAGAAAGGAGCATTCCATTTCTCAAAAACACCAGAAATGCTGCCGCGGTGATACTGTGTGCAAAGTTACATCGCACCTGTCACCGGCTCCCGATGAGCGTGCTTAACCTTTTTACCCCAATTCCATCACAGTAGCACATCCTTCAATGGTTTTACAAGTCGCTGAACTGTTCAATCCCATAGGTTCAAACTCTCAATATCCTGCTGCCAATTTGCCTCATTTAAGTTCCTTGAAGTCTCGAGATCCCTCTCTTTTGGCCTATTTTGAGACGAAACCTAAAGTGGAATCTAAGGCTAAGTGTGGGGATACCCAGCCAGCGACGGCTCTGGGTAAAACCTCTGTGTCTGTATTTACGGAGGCCTCACCAACAGCCTTTGGACCATTCACAACAGCTGCATTAATTCATCGTCCTGCCTTCTCAGTTACCTTTGCGAACTCTCAGTGCTCATCAGTCCCCTCTGAGGCCGGGGTCTTCTCTTTTACTCAGTTAACCTCTTAAGAAAAGAAGTTAGTTCATCAGCATCTCAAGAGGGCCATCTGGCTGCGATCCCACCAAAGCATGAGCTCTCTCCAAATATTATCTCAAGTGACCACTCCTTCGATGGCAGAGAGCGGGTGACTTCTTTAGCTGATTCCCCAGAAGCTTCTTATCCGCAGGATGGGCAGGTTGCGAGCAGTCAAGACCGTCTGCAGGATTGCAGTGTTGCCCTTTTAACTAGTCCCCCGGCAGCACAATGGACCCGTAATCCAAATGGCAGCATTTGTCCTATGCTGCCCACGAGGTCATCCAGTGGGGCCGGTGAAACCAGCTCTCAAATTGAGTTCAACAAGGGTGACCTCAATGATCAATCACTTTTAGACCTATCTTGTCTTCAACCTGAAATTACGGGTGGTGCTGGGGTGGAATCTAATTCTGTGCTCAACTGGCTCTGCTTGGCCACAGGTTCTGCAAACCCTTCAATCCACTGTGTTGGCCTTGAACTATCACTCTGATAAGCTGGATCACCAAGTTGATTTGTTGAATACATTGGCCACATAAGTAGTTGGATAGATCATACAATAGAACATTTAAATCAGTTAATTACCAGAGCACAAACAAGCTCCAACTTAGTTCAAGCAAGCTGCTACTGTTCCCCAATTATTGAAAGTCTATCATCTCTGCCTACCTTTTTGAGTTCTGTCTTAAATGAAAATAAGAGGCTCTCCGCAGCATCTGTGCCTCTGGCAACCTTGCTGAATCCGAGGTCCCATCCTGGTCCGGCTTGAAAACCAACTAAACTAAAAACATTGGACGACTATTTATTTCCAGCAAAGAGTGTAACAATCACCAATTCAACCAGGCCTGCTGTTACTGGAGCCTCGGAGCAAGATACAATAGCCAACCGTGTTTAGAGGAACTCTCATATGTCTGGGGTCGATCCTTTATAGCCAGTTCTCTCACTTTATTCCTGCACTGTCAACAAACTGATTCACTACATACATTGCCACCAGGAGCACCCGTTGAGCAAGAGGGCAAGAAAAGGCTCCAGAAAGAACAGAAAAAAAGGCAGAGCCTACCTCCCCTAGGGTCCCCAAATAATGTCCAACCGTCCGACTCGATGTGTAGCAGTCGCAGGAGGTGTCCAATGTCATTCCATGGACTAATTCCTTGATGGCCATACAGGGTGGCTCTTTACCATCTAGTGAGCCTATGCAGGGCCCTTCGGTTGGTACTATTCTGCAGAAAATCGAAGTACCCCCCCAAGGAACCTTTGATCCCTGCTGAGGAAGGCAAAACTGTCAGGTTTGCAAATCCCACTGTCACAAGCGGGGGGGTGTCGATATTGCATTCAACTTGTCAAACACCAATGCAGTCCATGAAATTACTGATGGCGAGGTCACAGGTTCAGGACTCTCTATTTCCTTCAAGTTTCCTTCTGATGGTCACGGGCGCCAGTCTCCAGTCCTGCTATCATGTCACCAAGCCCCCTTTATTGACACCCCAGACTTGGGGAGGGTGTCCCTCTGGGCTCGTTCAATACAGTGGAACAGTCACATCATAAGCCCCCTTTGTGCCCCCCAAAGGCCTCATTGTAGTGTGCAACTACCAAAAAAGCTCAAGGGGTGCCCATGATATTTTGAATAGAGGGAACATCTTACGACTTTTCATGGTCACCTCGGAACTGAGTAACATTGGATATAGTAATATTGCCTCTATTGAATTTCTTGCGCCAAGGGGGTCTCAAGCTGGGGAATCCACCTTGGTCTTCTTGATCTCCTCCTCTATAGCTCAGTCCATTCTCATCAAGAAAGATATATTCCACTCTTGGGGTATTATAATTATTCCTTGTAAAGAGTCAGGCTACCCAGTGCTGTTATTTGAATCCCAAATTTCAATGGTTCCTATAGTATTGCAGCTGTTTTCAATTCTGAAAGGTGCTCAGGGCAGTACCACTACCATCAACAGCACTAGTAGCACAGGTGCCGGCTGCCAGCAGGGGATCAATTGGGATTGGTTACCCTCTGCTCTTTCGCATGGGCGACCCCAATGACCCATGCGGGGCGGGCTTGGTGCCAGTGTTTGAACGTTTGACATTATGCTAGTTAGATTCAGTTGATTTAATATCTTTTTTAAACAGTTATGATGTAATCACCCTTCGGAAACATGGGCTGAGATCAGTTGCCTGCTGTCAGGATATTTAGAAATATGGAAACCCGCCCATAGAAAAAAATAAGAATGGCCGTGCTAAGGGTGGGTTGGCCACTTATGTCACTGTCAAACTAAAAGGGTGTATTTCACAACTGGCTTGGGATGACAATTGTATTCAGGGGATTGTGTCTAGAAACTGGAGCTCGCAGAAATCTCTGATAGTAATTAATGTCTATATCGCTCCTGGAACAATGGGAAAATGGGGGAGGCTGTCCTGACTAATGCAGATTTTGAGTGATCTAGCTGCTGATTACCTTATAACTGGGGATTTTAATACAAATTAGTTTCAGTGGTTCTTGAAGGCCCTGATTTTTTAATTGTCAGTTCGTTTCTGAGCAACAGAGGCCCCAGGATTGCACGCACTGTACGTTGGGAGAGTATGTAGTGATGCATTTAAATAGTATAGGCTTCAAAGTTTTGAATGGCCGTTCGTACGATGATGCTCCTCCTTGTTGGACGAGATCAGACGAACAATTCTATTCTTATTTGGACTACACCAATTGTAACATGGAATTGTTTCCCCTTATTGAGAAGTTTTTATTTCTACCCGGAGAGAGAGTGATCACTGTCCCCAAATCGTAACTATAAAATCTAATTTTCATTTCCATGATGTTGTGCGGGCTGGGGGTGGTGGTGTTTGTTCCGAGTCACTAAAACTGATACATTGAAACCCTTCTACTAGTAGTATTGTAATGGCTGAATGTGTTAATTTCCTTGTTTCAGAAGGATCTGGCTGTACGTCCCCAATTAAGCTATGTTTTCCTTCTTATGATTAACCCCTTCCCCGCCACGGACGTAATGGTTACGTCCATGGCAGCGCCCGTGTGGCGCCATGGACGTAACCATTACGTCCTGAATGCTTC
Source organism: Pleurodeles waltl (assembly GCF_031143425.1). Classification (NCBI taxonomy): domain Eukaryota; kingdom Metazoa; phylum Chordata; class Amphibia; order Caudata; family Salamandridae; genus Pleurodeles; species Pleurodeles waltl. The sequence goes on from NC_090439.1 coordinate 614,549,011, forward strand.
CCTCGGGAGAAGCGCTAGCGCTCCTCCCGAGGGCCGCCCCCCCACCCCCCTAGGTCAGGGCTGACCGGGGAATCCCTTCCCCTTCCACCCCCGACCCCCCCCACCCCCCCTGTGACGTCAGCGCATGCGCGCGCGCTGATGTGTCACAGGGGCCTCCCTCGTCGCGCTGGAAGCTCTGCTTCCAGCGCGATTGAAAAAGAAATGCAAAAGCATTTCTTTTTCAATCACTTGGGAGGCCCGGAGGGGCTTCAAAGGGAAGGAAAAGTATCCTTCCCTTTGAAGTCCCTCCGAGGGTTTCAAAAGCCGGATTGCTTGCAATCCGGCTTTTGAAACCCCACTAGACACCAGGGATTTTTTTTTTTTTTCTTTGAAATTGACAAAAGGGAGCGACCCCTTGGGCAAGGGTCGCTCCCAGGGGGGGCATTTTTTTGAAAAGGCCTTTTCTGCCCCCCCTGGGGGCAGAAACCTCTAGGCACCAGGGACCATTTTTTTTTTTTGTTTCATTTTTTTTTATTGAGGTGGGGAGCGACCCCTTAGGCAAGGGTCGCTCCCCTTGGGGGAAAATTATATTTTGGCCATTTCTGCCCCCCTTGGGGGCAGATTGGCCTATTTTGATGAGGCCAATCTGCCCCCAAGGGGGGTAGAAACCACTAGACACCAGGGATTTTTTTTTTTTTTTATTGTTATTGACAAAAGGGAGCGACCCCTTGGGCAAGGGTCGCTCCCAGGGGGGGCATATTTTCGGGAAGGCCTTTTCTGCCCCCCCTGGGGGCAGATCGGCCTACTATTAGGCCGATCTGCCCCCAGGGGGGGGCAGAAACCTCTAGGCACCAGGGACCATTTTTTTTTTTTGTTTAATTTTTTTTTTTTTGGTGGGGAGCGACCCCTTAGGCAAGGGTCGCTCCCCTTGGGGGAAAATTATATTTTGGCCATTTCTGCCTCCCTTGGGGGCAGATTGGCCTATTTTGATGAGGCCAATCTGCCCCCAAGGGGGGTAGAAACCACTAGACACCAGGGAGTTTTTTCTTTGCGTGAATTTCACGCAAAGGGAGCGACCCCTTAGGCAAGGGTCGCTCCCTGGGGGGGAGGGCAATTTATTTTAGGCCATTTCTGCCCCCCCTGGGGGCAGATCGGCCTATTATTAGGCCGATCTGCCCCCAGGGGGGGAAGAAACCTCTAGGCGCCAGGGCAAATTTTTTTTTTGTGTTTTTTTTTTTTGTTCTTTCTTTTTTTTAGAGATGGGGAGCGACCCATCAGGCAAGGGTCGCTCCCCTGGGGGGCAAATTGTATTTAGACCATTTCTGCCCCCCTGGGGGCAGATTGGCCGATTTTAGGTCAATCTGCCCCCAAGGGGGCAGAAACCACTAGGCACCGGGGATTTGTTTTTTGGCGCCAATGTCACGCAGGGGGAGCGACCCCGTAGGCAAGGGTCGCTCCCGGGGGGGCGGGGGGTGGCGGTTGGGGGGGCAAATTTATTTTAGGCCATTTCTGCCCCCCCGGGGGACAGATCGGGCTATTATTAGGCCGAACTGCCCCCGGGGGGGGCAGAACACTCTAGGCGCCAGGGCAATTTTTTTTTTGTGTTTTTTTTTTTTGTTGTTTCTTTTTTTAGAGATGGGGAGCGACCCATCAGGCAAGGGTCGCTCCCCTGGGGGGGCAAATTGTATTTAGAACATTTCTGCCCCCCTGGGGGCAGATTGGCCAATTTTAGGTCAATCTGCCCCCAAGGGGGCAGAAACCACTAGGCACCGGGGATTTGTTTTTTGGCGCCAATGTCACGCAGGGGGAGCGACCCCGTAGGCAAGGGTCGCTCCCGGGGGGGGGGGGGGGGTTGGGGGGGCAAATTTATTTTAGGCCATTTCTGCCCCCCCGGGGGACAGATCGGCCTATTATTAGGCCGAACTGCCCCCCGGGGGGGGGGCAGAACACTCTAGGCGCCAGGGCAATTTTTTTTTTGTGTTTTCTTTTTTTGTTGTTTCTTTTTTTAGAGATGGGGAGCGACCCATCAGGCAAGGGTCGCTCCCCTGGGGGGGCAAATTGTATTTAGACCATTTCTGCCCCCCTGGGGGCAGATTGGCCAATTTTAGGTCAATCTGCCCCCAAGGGGGCAGAAACCACTAGGCACCGGGATTTGTTTTTTGGCGCCAATGTCACGCAGGGGGAGCGACCCCGTAGGCAAGGGTCGCTCCCGGGGGGGGGGGTGGGGGTTAGGGGGGCAAATTTATTTTAGGCCATTTCTGCCCCCCCGGGGGACAGATCGGCCTATTATTAGGCCGATCTGCCCCCGGGGGGCGGGGGGGCAGAAACCTCTAGGCGCCAGGGGAATTTTTCTTTTTTTTCTTTTTTTTTTCTTTTTTTTTTCTTTTTTTTTTTCTTTTTTTTTTTTTTTTAGAGATGGGGAGCGACCCATCAGGCAAAAGTCGCTCCCCTGGGGGACAAATTGTATTTAGGCCATTTCTGCCCCCCTTGGGGGCAGATTGGCTGAGTTTAGGTCAACCTGCCCCCAAGGGGGCAGAAACCACTAGGCACCGGGTATTTGTTTTTTGGTGCCAATGTCACGCAGGGGGAGCGACCCCGTAGGCAAGTGTTGCTCCCGGCGGGGGAGGGTGGGGGTTGGGGGGGCAAATTTATTTTAGGGCATTTCTGCCCCCCCCCCCCTGGGGCCGGCTGAGCTACAGGCCAAACACCACAGGTAGGCACCTTGCAAAAAACACCTCTGTTTTCTGTGAAAAAATATGTTGTGTCCACGTTGTGTTTTGGGCCATTTCCTTTTGTGGGCGCTAGGCCTACCTACAGAAGTGATGTACCATTTTTATCGAGAGACTTAGGGGAACGCTGGGTGGAAGGAAATTTGTGGCTCCTCTCAGATTCCAGAACTTTCTGTCACCGAAATGAGAGGAAAAAGTGTTTTTTGGGCCAAATTTTGATGTTTGCAAAGGATTCTGGGTAACATAACCTGGTCAGAGCCCCGCAAGTCACCCCATCTTGGATTCCCCTGGGTTTCTAGTTTTCAAAAATGCACTGGTTTGGTAGGTTTCCTCAGGTGTCGGCTGAGCTACAGGCCAAAATCCACAGGTAGGCACTGCTTTTTATAAAAAAATGTGATGTGTCCACGTTGTGTTTTGGGCCCTTTCCTTTCGTGGGCGCTAGTCCTACCCACACAAGTGATGTATCATTTTTATCGGGAGACTTGGGGGAACGCTGGGTAGAAGGAAATTTGTGGCTCCTCTCAGATTCCAGAACTTTCTGCCACAGAAATGTGAGTAACATGTGTATTTTTAGCCAAATTTTGAGGTTTGCAAAGGATTCTGGGTAACAGAACCTGGTCCGAGCCCCGCAAGTCACCCCTCCTTGGATTCCCCTAGGTCTCTAGTTTTCAGAAATGCACAGGTTTGGTAGGTTTCCCTAGGTGCCGGCTGAGCTAGAGGCCAAAATCTACAGGTAGGCACTTCGCAAAAAACACCTCGGTTTTTTTCCAAAATTTAGGATGTGTCCACGTTGCGCTTTGGGGTGTTTCCTGTCGCCGGCGCTAGGCCTACCCACGCAAGTGAGGTATCATTTTTATCGGGAGACTTGGGGGAACGCTGGGTGGAAGGAAATTTGTAGCTCCTCTCAGATTCCAGAACTTTCTGCCACAGAAATGTGAGGGACATGTGTTTTTTTAGCCAAATTTTGAGGTTTGCAAAGGATTCTGGGTAACAGAACCTGGTCCGAGCACCGCAAGTCACCCCTCCTTGGATTCCCCTAGGTCTCTAGTTTTCAGAAATGCACAGGTTGGGGAGGTTTCCCTAGGTGGCGGCTGAGCTACAAGCCAAAATCTACAGGTAGGCACTTTGCAAAAAACACCTGTTTTCCTTCACAACTTTGGATGTGTCCACGTTGCGCTTTGGGGCGTTTCCTGTCGCAGGCGCTAGGCCTACCCACACAAGTGAGGTATCATTTTTATCGGGAGACGTGGGGTAACGCTGGGTGGAAGGAAATTCGTGACTCCTCTCAGATTCCAGAACTTTCTGCCACAGAAATGTGAGGAACATGTGTTTTTTTAGCCAAATTTTGAGGTTTGCAAAGGATTCTGGGTAACAGAACCTGGTCCGAGCCCCGCAAGTCGCCCCTCCTTGGATTCCCCTAGGTCTCTAGTTTTCAGAAATGCACAGGTTTGGTAGGTTTCCCTAGGTGCCGGCTGAGCTAGAGGCCAAAATCTACAGGTAGGCACTTCGCAAAAAACACCTCTGTTTTTTTCCAAAATTTAGGATGTGTCCACGTTGCGCTTTGGGGTGTTTCCTGTCGCCGGCGCTAGGCCTACCCACGCAAGTGAGGTATCATTTTTATCGGGAGACTTGGGGGAACGCTGGGTGGAAGGAAATTTGTAGCTCCTCTCAGATTCCAGAACTTTCTGCCACAGAAATGTGAGGGACATGTGTTTTTTTAGCCAAATTTTGAGGTTTGCAAAGGATTCTGGGTAACAGAACCTGGTCCGAGCACCGCAAGTCACCCCTCCTTGGATTCCCCTAGGTCTCTAGTTTTCAGAAATGCACAGGTTTGGGAGGTTTCCCTAGGTGGCGGCTGAGCTACAAGCCAAAATCTACAGGTAGGCACTTTGCAAAAAACACCTGTTTTCCTTCACAAATTTGGATGTGTCCACGTTGCGCTTTGGGGCGTTTCCTGTCGCAGGCGCTAGGCCTACCCACACAAGTGAGGTATCATTTTTATCGGGAGACGTGGGGTAACGCTGGGTGGAAGGAAATTCGTGACTCCTCTCAGATTCCAGAACTTTCTGCCACAGAAATGTGAGGAACATGTGTTTTTTTAGCCAAATTTTGAGGTTTGCAAAGGATTCTGGGTAACAGAACCTGGTCCGAGCCCCGCAAGTCGCCCCTCCTTGGATTCCCTTAGGTCTCTAGTTTTCAGAAATGCACAGGTTTGGTAGGTTTCCCTAGGTGCCGGCTGAGCTAGAGGCCAAAATCTACAGGTAGGCACTTCGCAAAAAACACCTCTTTTTTTTCCAAAATTTAGGATGTGTCCACGTTGCGCTTTGGGGTGTTTCCTGTCGCCGGCGCTAGGCCTACCCACGCAAGTGAGGTATCATTTTTATCGGGAGACTTGGGGGAACGCTGGGTGGAAGGAAATTTGTAGCTCCTCTCAGATTCCAGAACTTTCTGCCACAGAAATGTGAGGGACATGTGTTTTTTTAGCCAAATTTTGAGGTTTGCAAAGGATTCTGGGTAACAGAACCTGGTCCGAGCCCCGCAAGTCACCCCTCCTTGGATTCCCCTAGGTCTCTAGTTTTCAGAAATGCACAGGTTTGGTAGGTTTCCCTAGGTGCCGGCTGAGCTAGAGGCCAAAATCTACAGGTAGGCACTTCGCAAAAAACACCTCTGTTTTTTTCCAAAATTTAGGATGTGTCCACGTTGCGCTTTGGGGTGTTTCCTGTCGCCGGCGCTAGGCCTACCCACGCAAGTGAGGTATCATTTTTATCGGGAGACTTGGGGGACCGCTGGGTGGAAGGAAATTTGTAGCTCCTCTCAGATTCCAGAACTTTCTGCCACAGAAATTTGAGGGACATGTGTTTTTTTAGCCAAATTTTGAGGTTTGCAAAGGATTCTGGGTAACAGAACCTGGTCCGAGCCCCGCAAGTCACCCCTCCTTGGATTCCCCTAGGTCTCTAGTTTTCAGAAATGCACAGGTTTGGTAGGTTTCCCTAGGTGCCGGCTGAGCTAGAGGCCAAAATCTACAGGTAGTCACTTTGCTAAAAACAGCTCTGTTTTCTGTGACATGTCCACGTTGTGTTTTGGGGCATATCCTGTCGCGGGCGCTAGGCCTACCCACACAAGTGAGGTATCATTTTTATCGGGAGACGTGGGGGAACGCTGGGTGGAAGGAAATTTGTGGCTCCTCTCAGATTCCAGAACTTTCTGCCACAGAAATGTGAGGAACATGTGTTTTTTTAGCCAAATTGTGAGGTTTGCAAAGGATTCTGGGTAACAGAACCTGGTCCGAGCCACACAAGTCACCCCTCTTGGATTCCCCTAGGTCTCTAGTTTTCAGAAATGCATAGGTTTGGTAGGTTTCCCTAGGTGGCGGCTGAGCTAGAGGCCAAAATCTACAGGTTGTCACTTTGCTAAAAACAGCTCTGTTTTCTGTGATATGTCCACGTTGTGTTTTGGGGCATATCCTGTCGCGGGCGCTAGGCCTACCCACACAAGTGAGGTATCATTTTTATCGGGAGACGTGGGGGAACGCTGGGTGGAAGGAAATTTGTGGCTCCTCTCAGATTCCAGAACTTTCTGCCACAGAAATGTGAGGAACATGTGTTTTTTTAGCCAAATTTTGAGGTTTGCAAAGGATTCTGGGTAACCGAACCTGGTCCGAGCCACACAAGTCACCCCTCCTTGGATTCCCCTAGGTCTCTAGTTTTCAGAAATGCACAGGTTTGGTAGGTTTGCCTAGGTGGCGGCTGAGCTAGAGGCCAAAATCTACAGGTAGTCACTTTGCTAAAAACAGCTCTATTTTCTGTGATGTGTCCAGGTTGTGTTTTGGGGCATATCCTGTCGCGGGCGCTAGGCCTACCCACACAAGTGAGGTATCATTTTTATCGGGAGACGTGGGGGAATGCTGGGTTGAAGGAAATTTGTCGCTCCTCTCAGATTCCAGAACTTTCTGCCACAGAAATGTGAGGAACATGTGTTTTTTTAGCCAAATTTTGAGGTTTGCAAAGGATTCTGGGTAACAGAACCTGGTCCGAGCCACACAAGTCACCCCTCCTTGGATTCCCCTAGGTCTCTAGTTTTCAGAAATGCACAGGTTTGGTAGGTTTCCCTAGGTGGCGGCTGAGCTAGAGGCCAAAATCTACAGGTAGTCACTTTGCTAAAAACAGCTCTGTTTTCTGTGATGTGTCCACGTTGTGTTTTGGGGCATATCCTGTCGCGGGCGCTAGGCCTACCCAAACAAGTGAGGTATCATTTTTATCGGGAGACTTGGGGGAACATAGAATAGCAAAACAAGTGTTATTGCCCCTTGTCTTTCTCTACATTTATTCCTTCCAAATATAGGGGTGTGTGTAAAAAAGACATCTATTTGAGAAATTCCATGTAATTCACGTGCTACTATGGTCACCCCGGAATTCAGAGATGTGCAAATAACCACTGCTCCTCAACACCTTATCTTGTGCCCTTTTTGGAAATGCAAAGGTTTTCTTGATAGCTATTTTTTACTCCTTATATTTCAGCAAATGAATTACTGTATACCCGGTATAGAATGAAAACGCACTGCAGGGTGCAGCTCATTTATTGGCTCTGGGTTCCTCGGGTTCTTGATGAACCTACAAACCCTATATATCCCCGCAACCAGAGGAGTCCAGCAGACGTAACGGTATATTGCTTTCGATAATCTGACATTGCAGGGAAAAGTTACAGAGTAAAAAGTAGAGAAAAATTGATGTTTTTTTCACCTCACTTTCAATATTTTTCTTTTTCAGCTGTTATTTTCTGTAGGAAACCCTTGTAGGATCTACACAAATGACCCCTTGCTGAATTCAGAATTTTGTCTACTTTTCAGAAATGTTTAGGTTTCCGGGATCCAGCATTGGTTTCATGACCATTCCTGTCACTGACTGGAAGGAGGCTGAAAGCACAAAAAATTGCACAAATGGGGTATGCCCCAGTAAAATGCCAAAATTGTGTTGAAAAATTGGGTTTTCGGATTCAAGTCTGCCTGTTCCTGAAAGCTGGGAAGCTGCTGAGTTTAGCACCGCAAACCCTTTGTTGATGCCATTTTCAGGGGAAAAACCACAAGCCTTCTTCTGCAGCCACTTTTTCCAATTTTTTTGAAAAAAACAAAATTTTCCCTGTATTTTGGCCAATTTCTTGGCCTCTTTCAGGGGAACCCACAAAGTCTGGGTACCTCCAGAATCCCTAGGATGTTGGAAAAAAAGGACGCAAATTTGGCTTGGTTAGCTTATGTGGACAAAAAGTTATGCAGGCCTAAGCGCGAACTGCCCCAAATAGGCATAAAAAGGCCTGGCACAGGAGGGGGAAAAGGCCTGGCAGCGAAGTGGTTAAGGTTTCATCAACCTGCTCGCAACTGCACCTCATTTCTGCCCTTCGCTATTTCTAGGGAAACTCGGATTTTAAAGAAAGCGTGTAACAGATTAGCAAAGACTATTAGGAAGAGCCCTGACTCTGAGAGTCTACTAATCAGATATAAGGAACTGAGGAAAGACTATAGGAAGGCTATCTTTGATGACCATCAGAACCATTTTAATCAGTTTTGGGCTAAACTCATAAGTGCGAGTAAGGATCCAAATTCTAAAAAAATGTGCTCCCTCATTAACAATTTAAGAAATAATCAAAGGGGTCTTGGTACTGTTAATATCTCAGAAGGGGTTTGGATGACCTACTTGATTAGACATTTCTCTGCAAGCAAACATGATGGAAAATTGTTGAGTGAGGGGGCTTACTGCACCACAGCAGTCCAGGTTAAGCCTCATTCCCAGTCTGTAGTGTTCGTGTTTCCCCCTCTTGAAGAGAAGCCCCTTTTACAACCTCGTCTCCTTTGTATAATTTCTAGGGCAAAGCGAGATGGAGCCCCAGGTTCCACCAGTCTTCCACAGGTGCTGTTCAAACAGGACTTGTCCTTTTGGGCAGTTCAACTTGCGTTCAACTTGCGCATCTGTTCGAGTATTGTCTTTTGACTTCAAGAATTCCCGAGGTCTGGCGTGGTGCCATTCTTCACCCGCTATATAAAAGCAGCTCAAGGTCGATTCCCTCTACTTTTCGGATGATAGCCTTGCTTGATAATGAGGCCAAGTTTTATGCCAGTCTTCTGTTGCAAGTTCTTCGTGCCTGGGCTGAATCGAAGGGATTAATCCCTATTGTTCAAGCAGGTTTCCCCACTGCTTCCGGTACATCTGCGAACTCATTAGCTCTTTCTAATTTGATGGACAGGGCGATTCTATCAGGCTCCATGTTGCATTGCTGTTTTGTTGATTTTAAGGCAGCATATGATCGGATTCCTAGTAGTGGCCTGTGGGCTAAATTACAAAACTGGGGAATTCCATCAGTGCTTTTGGGTGCCATTATGGAACTACACACGGATACCTGGGTCCGTATTAAATCACGTGATGGTTGTTAATTTTCTAGGAAAATTTCCACTGGTCGTGGTGTGAAACAGGGTTGCATGCTTGCACCCCTGCTTTTTAATCTGTTTATTGCAGATTTGTCATTGGCTCTCGATGCTGTTAAGTCTCTTCCCCCCAAGATTGGTGGTCTTAGGCTCAGCCACTTGCTCTATGCTGATGATCTGGCAATGTTCAGCTATACCAAGATCGGCCTTCAACGACTGCTTACCCAACTTGCATCTTATACGTTTGTGACTCAATTAGAAGTTATCTTGCTCAAAACTAAAATGGTCTCCTTCGGTAGAAAAAAGCATTTGGGAATTAGTTGGTACTACAAGAGTAGTAAACTCGTTTCAGAACAGTATTATAAATATATACAGGTGAACTTCAACTTTAGGGGTGGTTCTGTTAAGCACAGGAAAGAGATTGAACTTAAAGCAGTGGCTCTGCAGGTGGCTTTTCAAAACTATTTAAAGTTTTAAAGGGGCTTCCCCTAATGGAAGTTATGAGAGCAAAGATTATCCCCTCATTGTGTTATGGTCAGGAAATGTTGTTGGGTAAAGGCTCTTGTTTATTAAATAGGCTGGTTAATAAGATCTACAAGAGAGTTTTCCACGTACCACATCTTGCTTCTCCCTAATCAAATATAAGGAACTGAGGAAAGGCTATAGGAAGGCTAGCTTTGATGACCATCATAGCCATTTTAATCAGTTTTGGGCTAAACTCATAAGTGCGAGTAAGGATCCAAATTCTAAAAAAATGTGGTCCCTCATTAACAATTTAAGAAATAATCAAAGGGGTCTTCGTACTGTTAATATCTCAGAAGGGGTTTGGACGACCTACTTGATTAGACATTTCTCTGCAAGCAAGCATGATGGGAAATTGTTGAGTGAGGGGCTTACTGCACCACAGCAGTCCAGGTTAAGCCTTATTCTCAGTACGCAGTGTTCGTGTTTTCCCCTCTTGAAGAGAAGCCCCTTTTAAAACCTCGTCTCCTTTGTATAATTTCTAGGGCAAAACAAGATGGAGCCCCAGGTTCCACCAGTCTTCCACAGGTGCTGTTCAAACAGGACTTATCCTTTTGGGCAGTTCAACTTGCGCATCTGTTCGAGTATTGTCTTTTGACTTCAAGAATTCCCGAGGTCTGGCGTGGTGCCATACTTCACCCGCTATATAAAAGCAGCTCAAGGTCGATTCCAGCTTATTTTTGGATGAAAGCCATGCTTGATAATGAGGCCAAGTTTTATGCCAGTCTTATGTTGCAAGATCTTCGTGCCTGGGCTGAATCGAAGGGATTAATCCCTATTGTTCAAGCAGGGTTCTCCACTGCTTCCGGTACATCGATAAACTTATTAGCCCTTTTTATTTTGATGGACAGGGCGATTCTATCAGGCTCCATGTTGCATTGCTGTTTTGTTGATTTTAAGGCAGCATTTGATCGGATTCCTAGTAGTGGCCTGTGGGCTAAATTACAAAACCGGGGAATTCCATCAGTGCTTTTGGGTGCCATTATGGAACTACACACGGATACCTGGGTCCGTATTAAATCACGTGATGGTTGTTAATTTTCTAGGAAAATTTCCACTGGTCGTAGTGTGAAACAGGGTTGCATGCTTGCACCCCTGCTTTTTAATCTGTTTTTTGCAGATTTGTCATTGGCTCTCGATGCTGTTAACTCTCAACCCCCCAAGATTGGTGGTCTTAGTCTCAGCCACTTGCTCTATGCTGATGATCTGGCAATGTTCAGTTATACCATGATCGGCCTTCAACGACTGCTTAACCAACTTGCATTTTATATGCTTGTGAATCAATTAGAAGTTAACTTGCTCAAAACTAAAGTGGTCTCCTTCGGTAGAAAAAAGCATTTGGGAATTAGTTGGTACTACAAGAGCAGTAAACTCTTTTCAGAACAATATTATAAATATCTACAGGTGAATTTCAACTTTGGGGTGGTTCTGTTAAGCACAGGAAGGAAATTGAACTTAAAGCTGTGGCTCTGCAGGTGGCCTTTTCAAAACTATTTGAAGCTTGAAAGGGGCCGAATCTCCTCCCCCTAATGGAAGTTATGAGAGCAAAGATTATCCCCTCATTGTCTTATGGTCAGGAAATGTTGCTGGGTAAAGGCTCTTGTTTATTAAATAGGCTGGTTAATAAGATCTACAAGAGAGTTTTCCATGTACCACATCTTGCTTCTCCCACTCATGTGCGATTAGAATTTGGGCTTTTGGATCAGCAGGCAATAGGTGCTGGTGCCTTCTTGAAGCTTTGTCATAAGCCACGCCGAGCCAAGGAAGGTAGCTTGGAGGCAGTTCTGTGGCTGGAAGTTAGTGCGTCGAAAACAATGGGGTCTCATTTTCACTGTCTGGCTGATTGTAAACGGCACATGAAAGCAGGGGACCTCTGGGCAAGTAAACCCACCCATTCTCTTTTCAAATTGGGTGATAAAAAGATTACACAGTTACACTTGTACCACTCGGATCATACCCTCCTTGCTAAACGCAAACATGCCTGGTCGGAAATTAATTAATTTAAGCCAGGTACTCCAGATTGCTATCTTTCTTGTTCATACGGGTTTTGTCTGAAAGAGGCATTTATGGCTTTAAGGATGGGTGATTGGGGTTTTCTGAAACATTTACCCACATGGCCGTTAACTCCGGAGGAGGGGGTGATGTGCAGGGGTTGTGGCTGTTGGGAAGAAACAATTGAACATGTGGTTTGTTTGTGTTCAGCCCTGTTCAAGGAGCGTAGATCTCTGCTTCGGAGTACGTGGAATTGCTTGGGGATCTGCTTCTGTCGGCAGGCTATTATTATGTCTTTGGATCCTGCAAACTCTATGTTGAATGTTTTACTGACCAAATTTATTAAAGTTGCACAGACCAAATTTAGGGGCACTGAGAGCAGTGGATAATTGTGTTTGAAATTCTCACCCACTCTTGCCACGTTTGGGTTTGTACCAATTTTGTCAAATTGTTTAGCTTCAACTTTGTATCATGGGTTTTGATCTTTCTTTGTTGCTAACCTAATATCATTCAATGCAATTAAGCACTTTAGGGCCTTGAGCACCGTGGGTCCTCCTGTTTATTATGTATCACATGGGGTTCTGGTTTGTGGAGGTCCAGTTATTTTTTAATTGTAGGTTTTACAATACCATTGTAGGAATGCTTTTACTGAGGTTTGCGTATATAAATTATTGAGTATTTTAGTATGTATTTAAATTTATTGTTTGATTCATCTGCTCGTATGTGCAGTTGGGGCTCTTTTTGTTTTAATTGTATGGGGTTTTATTATCTGTACAATAAACTATTCACTGAGGAGTCGGGCTGCATCACTTTTGTGGCCCAGCCCCAACTCAAAATACTTTTTGGCATTTACTAAGTAATGCAAAGTCGATTTGAATGGCTTTGCATGGTTTTGACAAATACAAAGTAATTCTACACATTGCATGGTACTACCCTGCATTTCTTACATCAGGTAGGTGGGATGGTGTTCCCATGCATCCACCCATGTATTTTGATGCAAACCCAGATTTACAAAGACTTGGAAACCTGGTTTTGTACCAAAATAGTGCTCCTATTTGACAGAGGCAGAATGAGGAAAAATATCTTTATTTCTGCTAGTTACTTCCTCTTTCCATGACTGCTGCATTCTGCAACACACATGAAAATGAGGAATGTGTGGCTATGGATTGATTTTGTGCAGGAAGGTGTCCCTTCCTAAATAAAAACAACCCTGCTCATAGCGCAGGCCCTCTTTCACCATGGTGCAAGGGTGCTGTGTTGGAGCTAGGCAGCACACAGTGCAGCAGCTCTGTTAGAGAGCAGAAGTGAGCCATATTTTAGTAGATATGCCACATTTTTGTTCTCTTCATTCACCAATGGAGCGCAGCAAGTAGCCTTGCTGCATTGCGTGTTAGGAAAGTAAATCTGGCTCCATTAATGTACTGCTGACGTACTGCAGACAGATTCGGCCATGCTCTTCGGTAGACCACTGACAGAAACAAGTTGGTGAGCAGAGAGCACCCTCTCCTCTGCCTAGGAGAAGCAGGACATGGCACTCCCCTCAAGAACATGCACAGCGCAACAAAGCAACAATCAGTTGCTGGTTTAGGAGCATGAACGTTTTGCTTTGGGTAGAAATAGAAAGATTCAACCAATTTCAGCTCTGACAACGTTCTGCAGCCCTAAGTTTACATTTCCTTCCACCATAGGAGCCAAAATGGAGGAAACGGAAGAGAAATCAGTATCATGAAAAACGTTTTTCTCTAAAAAATGTAATTTGCGCTAGCCCTGAACAAGTGTAATTGTCTCTACTGGTCCTGTGGTTTTTCCATTTCCTGAACACTCTCCCCATGCCGATTCCTACCTGTTAACTTGATTACTACAAAACATTTGGGTCAGATTTAGTAACGTCTTCTGCTGGGTTTGCATGCAAACCAGTGAAAATGTTTATTTTGAATTTACTTTCCATTGCACAACTCTAGTTGCCTTAAAGTAATGCAAATTAGCTCTTGGCACAGCTTTAAATTACTTTGCGTAATGGAGGTCTTCCATGGGTGGTACATAGGAATACCCATGCAATCACCCATAGTTTTTCACACAAAACCCTACATGCTAACAACAGTTGAAAGGGATTTGCACCAGAAGATAGTGCCTATTTGAGGCAGGCCAAAATGGAGAAAAGCTTTTATTTCTCCAATTTTTTCTGAATTTGCATGTGTGCTGCACTGCACCGAACACGTCCAAAATAGGAAAAGTTTTAAAATCTGTATAGTCAGAGCATTTTGTACTGAAAGGTTGTTTTTCCAGCACAAAACCTGTGGTAGTCATGACACATACACCTTTGCACTCTGGTGCAAAGGTGTGTGCGCAGAACTAGGCAGCCTGATTGTGCGCCAGCGCTTGGGAGAGAGAGGATTGTGCCACATCTTTGTAGAAACGGCCTTTTCTTGCTCTCGCTTTCTCATGCAATGCAGCCCACCAACAGGGGGTGCTGTGATGAATGCATGAACACTTTGTAAATCTGGGTCCTAATGTTGATGTAATCGTCCATTGTAAGGTCCTTCTATTGCCTCTTTGCAAACTGTTGTAACTTTTTATGTAAAACAGGGGTTCATCCTTAATTTCAGCGAACAAACAGCTGTCTGCATAACACACTGGCAAGGAAGACAGGCCGCATCTAAATAATTTACCCAGTTATTTAGGTGAAATGCAATCTCATTGTCGATATATGTGAAGAAAACAAATCCAACGTTGGATGCCTACCCTCGTGAATGAGGTCTTTCTTCCGATTTCTTATTGTTAATCACTCTCCTCGTGATAAACTAATGGGATGTTGTTTGAGATATTGACATCTTAATAATTTTTAAACAAGCGTTGCATAATACTTCCCAAAAATATGTGGAATATGCAGAATATTTTATTGGATGAGAACTGAAGAGCACAACGGTTTCTTGTTATTGTATTAAATACAGGGTGAAAAAATGTGTAGTTTGCGCTAACCATCTCACAGATCTCAGGAGCTTTGACAAGTCAGACATATATATCTACTACTGCACTTCTTGTTCCGGGACGCAATACTGGATGCATCATAATGAGCACCTGTGACGTCACCAAAAGTCTCAGGCACAATGAAAGTTATTTCAATGTTTATTTCCTACCATACACAAATTGTACAGCACAGAACATCATTTATTTCTCGGTCTTGATGTAAGAAATATTAATTGTGAGAAGAAACTGTATACAAACTACTCGGAAAGAAAAAAAAATAACACATACATAATTGCTGTTTACAAAAGGGGTTCCTTTACAGCATAGATCAGTGATGCAGGTAACACAAAATGCTCAGTGCACATTACAAAAACACACCAAGTACAAAGGAGGCAAATAAATAGGAACATAGCTACGAAACGTCCTGAGCAACAGTGCACGCACAGATAAATTAACCCGAAGCCATAGGAAATTATAACAATAAATAGCGTTTTAAATTAAATTTCAATAAAATATATAACAAATTTATTAAAATCGTACATTAAATTGTAGTCTGTGCAATGCATGAATTCATCAACAAGCGTAACTTTTTTTGTGAGCCAGTACAATACTTTGTACGGGAGAACAAATATTGCCTGCTTCCACCAAATATTATGTATGAACGTGAGACAGCTTTGTCAAACACAATGCAAAAAATAAAACAGCTCCCTAGACAATATACTTTCTTTTCTGTCCAATGTCAGGTACCAAAGTAAGAAAGAGTGGCAATAAAAAATATAAATGCCCGCCTGTATTGAGTACAGCCTACCAGTTATCGTTCCAAGTGCAATTGAACCACTGGTGAATCAGGGCCACCCTGCTGGACAGTTCACCCCTTCGCTCACCCCGTAGCACCTAAAGCTGTTGTGCATGTCCTCCGAGTGAATCTCAGGCAGTGTGTCCCATTCGAAATATAAATGTCGTCTGTAGAAAATAAACCCTTTTTTGTGCCACAGAAAAAATTAAACACACACGAGGCCTCGTGAGGACGTTTATTACTGAGGCACTAATGCACGAAGGTATGTACATGTACAGAAAAGCAGTTTTGCTGGCCCTCTAGTCTTTTCTCAAAAGCACTGTTCACTGTGACATAAATACATCTGAAAGAAGATTTCACAAGTTCAAACTATCTGAAACACCTACACTGGGCCTGATTACAAGTACAGGTGTTATTTATCAGTGGCAGCTCATCTGCTACAGCAGAGGAGCCCCTGCCCCCGCTGAGAGCCAACAGAGGGAAAAGTGAAAAATAATATGATAATAAAATCATTTTATTATCATTAAATTTTTCATACAGCGCTAGAGCCAGGTGACACCAGGATCGGGTGGGGCCATTATGACATCAGGGGGAGGAGTTGTGTGCACAGTACGTGTGCATGTCGGTTTGGCCGGCTGTCCAAGGATGGCCAAACAGACATGCACAATTAGATCTCTCAACACAGCCAGGTGGAAAAGAGACATAGGGCCTCATTCTGACCCTGGCGGCCGGTGACCGCCAGGGTCACCGGCCATGGGAGCACCGCCGACAGGCTGGCGGTACTCCGAAGGGCATTCTGACCGCGGCGGTTCAGCCGCGGTCAGAAAGGGTAAACTGGCGGACACCCGCCGGTTTACCGCTGCCCTTCTGAATCCTCCATGGCGGCGGAGCGCGCTCCGCCGCCATGGGGATTCAGACACCCCCTACCGCCATCCTGTTCATGGCGGGAAACCCGCCATGAACAGGATGGCGGTAGGGGGTGCCGCGGGGCCCCTGGGGGCCCCTGCAGTGCCCATGCCAATGGCATGGGCACTGCAGGGGCTCCCGTAAGAGGGCCCCGCAAAGTATTTCAGTGTCTGCTATGCAGACACTGAAATACGCGACGGGTGCCACTGCACCCGTCGCACCTTCCCACTACGCCGGCTCAATTCTGAGCCGGCGTCCTCGTGGGAAGGTTGATTTGCCCTGGGCTGGCGGGCGGCCTTTTGGCGGCCGCCCGCCAGCCCAGGGCAAATCTCAGAATCACCGCAGCGGTCTTTCGACCGCGGTGCGGTGTTCTGACGGGGTTACTTTGGCGGGCGGCCTCTGCCGCCCGCCAAAGTAAGAATGACCCCCATAGGCTCCTAGGCCCTGAGCAAGAGTTAAACTAGCCCACTCAGGCCAATCATGGCGCTGCTCTCATGCTGGTAAACAGTATTACCAGCTTGAGTGTCTTGTTTGGAGTCTGGGAGCCTACGCAGTGTGTACCAGCCCTTGGGGAATCGGGGCTGGAGCACGAGCAAACAGACGGTAGCTGGCAGCAACAGGTAAGTACGTTTTTATTTTATTTGTTATTTACCCCTCACTCTCCCCACATCCCCACCCTCTCCACCCCCACTTATCATCACTAGCAGCTGTCGCTGTTTCTTATGCTATCTGATAACGATACCATGTGTACATTATTTATCAGGTTCTATAAATAGCACATATTACGAGTTTCTGGGGAATATTTGCAGATTTTGCTATTTAATGCACCAAACGTTGCATGATACAGTAAACATTGTATTCTTTTCCCCTGTTGCATTTCAGCAAGCTTGGGCAGATTTAGCTTGCTAAAATTTAACAAAGGTTGAGGTATTTAACACAGCTGATAATTACTGGATGTGTTTAATAACACTCACCTTGTAATTCAGGGATTTACTCAAGGGTCGGAAAAGAACAACCCAATTTTAATCAGGCCCACTGCCTACCTGTGCAGCCATTTCTTTTCAAATGGGGCCGGAGATTTAGAAGCGATGATGCTCAGCCCCTCAGATCCGGCAGTTTGAACAGTAGTTGGTGGAAGCACGAGGCAGGAGGACGTCTAAAGAATGAGCATTAACATTTACACAAAATACTTGTGCTGCTTCAATGCAGTGCTACCTACTACTACTAATTGCTGTCACAGTAGAACAGAAATACACCACACCTGACCTAGAGGGACGTATGAGACCTTGTTTTCAAAGACTCTCTTTCAAAATGGGTGCACTACATGCTTCTCTAATGAAGGTTTGTATAAAACGATGCTGGTGCTCAAAAGATTCCCTGCCATGATGTGGTATAGTATGCATGTTTGCACTGGGAATGTCCATAATGCATACAATACTATTGCTGTGCTACAGATTAGGCTAAGTTGATTTGATTCCAACAAACTAACATCACAAATCATCAGCTAATCCCCAAGTGACGGGGGTGGGGGGGTTGGGGGTTTAGGGTGCTTAAGGGCAAGGTCCAGGAGGAGTTTTCCCCCATTACCTAATCATAAGGATGTATATGATTTAGCTACTTTCAGAGACCTTCTTTGAATAGTGGCTATTCTGTAAACAATGGTTTTATGTGATTTATAAACCCTTTGCAAGTTTGTAATGTACAGTTTTGAATGTGAACAGTGTAAAACGTACCTTGTAATTGCAATGTAAAATCTTCTAGTTTTTGTTGAAATTTTGAAACCCTAGCAATAAATATGCTACTCAACATTTAGCAGAAGATGCTACTGGCCCTCTTTTTATAGGATACCTACTGGATGTCTGCCTTGCTGCAACAGAAGGCACTCCTAAAACATAAAAAAGCCGATCCATCTCTGCCTCATCTGTTGTTGTGCCCACTTCACATCTTCATACAAACATTTTAAAAGAAAAATTGTGACCTTATTTGAAAAGTCTATTACATTCTTTTAGTCCATCCTAAGACTGACCAGCTCCATATTTAATAAATAAGAACAATACAATGACTCCCTACAGTATATACACTGAAAAGGTTGCGTCTTAGTCAACAGATCCAAAATGTTCAAGCCATCGAATCATCGTCGTGGCCTCCCACGTTTAGAGATATGATACTTATCTAGACTATGGGCCATATTTATACTTTTTTAGCACCGCATTTGTGTAATTTTTTGAGGCAAAAGCTGCGCAAACTTACAAAATCTAATTGTATTTTGTACGTTTTCACCACTTTTGCATCAAAAACTGATAGAAATGCGGCGCTAAAAAAGTATAAATATGGGCCTATGTCCGATGACCTGTCCACCCTGATAAAAGAAAACCTAACATGTTAAGTTTTAAGTAATGTGTTAACATGAAAGCACACATTCAAGTTAAATTCTGATTGTTGTGTTTAATTATTGCTAGCATTGAATAAACTGTCCCAAATTCTGCCAAACAGCAATTCTGTTGGTCAACCTTGGGCACAACATTTCTAGAGCATCTACATTTTGCATTGAATGGCTAAATGCTAGACATATATCAACTTCAATCACATAAAGTGCTTCGAAAGAGTGGGGATGCAACAGACACAAAAACTGAGATTATTTAAAAACTAAGGGTTGTGTTATAGAGTTAGGTGCTAGTGTAAAAACCTCTAATTTGCATTCTGCAAACTCACGATGTCTATCCACCAGTGGTCTTTCTGAATTTAACCTGTAGATGCCACTCTGGATTTAGGACTAGCGAGTGGTACACATTAAAGAGTTCTGTGAGCATTGTGGTCTACAAAGAGAAAATGGAACAGCCTTTGTTGAAGAAACTTGGATGTTCAGCCACAAAAAGCTTTGCCAATCATCCAGAGGACCCAAGACAAGGCACAACGTAGGGCTAGTAGGATGAGTATGACGTACGAAAACGTCCCACATGATGTCATCATACTATTAGGCAGAATTCGATCTGTGTTTTTACAAAGACTGTGCTGTAAAACCCCTTGCAATAGGCAAGTGGGTGGTATTCTTTATACCGTGTTCCTCTTTCAGATGGTAATTCGTCAAATTGAAGAAACACATCCCTGGTTTGGAGTCAAAAGAAAAGACAATGCTGTACCAAAAATAAAACTCTACCATTTGCTTTCAGAAATGTTTCATACAATTCTAGCAATATATTTCATTTACAGAATCACACCTTTTTATAGCACTGACTTAGCGCTTGGAAAATATCACACAAATTATAAATACGATAGGTGTCAAAATTATGTGAAAAAGATTAAAACATACATTTTTTGATCCCAAATAAATAAAAAAATTAAAAAATAGCTGCAGCGCTTTTTTTTACATTACCGTAGCTCACAGAAAAGGAATACAAAAGAACAACACAAGAAAACATGAACCGGAAAAAGAGAACACCAAAAAAATCAAGTGCAGTGCTGTTAGAACAGTCAGTTGGCCGATTTACTGATGATGATCCCTCCATCTTCTGTCCAGTTGGAAACCCTCTGATAATGCAGATCTCTTAAGTTCTTGTCTGATGTGCTCAGTGGAGGACAAAGTTAGTGCAATGTTGCAATTGAATATGCAGTATGGACGTCTGCAGTGCACTCGGTCCGCAAATGCTCAAAGTATCCACTTGGAGTTCATCGTTGCTGTGTTATGTCACGTGCCGTGAAGCATCTCTTAGACTACAGATGGATCCCCTTCACAGCTTGCTTGATCCTTTCCAACAGGGCTTTGCATTCGGGGGAATAGTCTCTTTCAAGATTGCTGTACATGTCTGTCAGGGTGTTTACATATGCTTCAAAATTCTGTTCACTGATTGGCCCCTAAACAAAGACAAACATACGTATCACATATAGTTTATGCTAGTCACAAGTAAGACAGTGGGAAAATAACAGAACGCAGCAGTAAGGTGATATGGTGTATAGCATGTATATGCTGTAATATTAAATAAGAACCCAGCGTGTTCCTATGCATGACATCAGCGGTCTGATTAAGGATGAACACTTTCAATGTGTGGCCAGGATTAGTGTTTAAAAAGCTGGTGGTCCAGCACCTAGGATAGGGTTACAACAGCTGCTAAAATTACTCAACAGCAGTGCAATTTATGGGATATGGCTACTCAACATTTATGTTAACTCAGTGATGGGACTCCTGCGTTTTTTGACAGGTATAATGTGTGTACATATGTATCAGTCCCAATAAAGTGTGATAATTCAGGAGTCATTCAACAATGTTAAGTAGGGTTTATATAAGCTTCTGAGTATGGCCTCACAAGCAATAATGTCTTATCTTTTCTGAATAGAGGAAATAACAATGTCAAATACAATTGTTTTCCGTTCTATACTGCATCATTGTAACATATGAATACCATGTAGGTGTTTTTGCTTGAATGTACCTTATACGCTATGTGAACTGGAAGCCAGAAACAGCTCATGCTCCTATTTGTACAAGTATTTAGAGTCAAAGAAACATTTGTATTACAGAAGGAGCAGCTCTGCCCCTTTATAATACCAATCGGAATAGGTTTCTTGGTGCACCACCACATTCATGGCTTTTCACATACAGTGAGTGCTATCAGCAAGCTTGCTCCAGCCACGACAACCTGGGCATTACATCTACCAACAAGTGTTTACGTGAGGGAGGAGTAGAGCAGAAATCAACCAGGGTCCATGTTACTGACAGGGCTCCCTACACTGATCTTAGCCAAGTTGTACTTTAAACTGGGTGCACCAGGCACATGAACACACAACTGTTTAAAAAATGGAGTTTTTAAGATCCTACCACCAAAGGCGCTGAGATTTTGAGGGAAACCCTGCCTATCTATGCATTTGTGCCAGACACAAATCATGAGGCCTAATGAACTTGTACCTTTCCTTTTGTTCTCCTCTTTTTCCAGGCACCTGTACGGATAATCATGTTCGAAAACAAGAAACTTAACAGTCAATTAGTATCAAATATGTTAAAGCTCAATGAGCTTTCATCCCAAACACGTCAAAGCTTATAGGAGCCGTGACGAAGGCCGGACCTAAACATGTTTGCTCAAGCTATTGGATAGATGAGCCATTGAGCCTCATTCGACATCTGATAGACACAGTTTTTAATCATATCTGAGATACCCTAAAATAAAGGATACACTTTGGGTTTACCTCCAGATATTTTTGCTATTTATCTGGATCCCTTCAATAATCCAGCTTGCACTTATATAAGAACTCCCTGTAATGGTCAAGTCCTCCAAGGTGTTATTTACCCACCAAGTTGTGGGAAACCGCTGATGATGAGGCATGCCACAAAAAGTTGTGGGTGAGGCATTTTCCATCAAATCTTAGACATTCCTTTAAGTTCTTACAAACCCCTTTTTCCAAATGAAAAACCCTGCCATCTTTTGTGTGTTTTTGTTCTTGTAGGGAGGGGTGGTAGTAGGCCATGGTTGTTTGCCCCTCTCTCTCTTACCTTTGTGGTTTCATGCACCAAGCACAGACCAGTCAGTGCATCCTATTACAGTAAATTCACTGTTTCCAGTGCACTCAAGAAACCACACCTACACTGTGAACAGCACATTAGTCAAAGGAAGACTAAGGGGCATATTTATACTCTGTTTGCGCCAAATGTGCGTGAAACATTTTGATGCTCATTCGACGCAAACCTTGCACTATATTTATACTATGACGCCTGACACTGCGAGCATCAAAATTCCTCCGTGTGCGTCATTTTCTGGATGCGGGAAACCACCTTGTGTTAATGACATGCAAGGTAGGCGTTCCCATCCAAAAAATAAATGACTTTAATGCATGTGCGCCTTAAATATGCTCCGCGTCATTTTGGCACACAGGAGGGGACGGGCCTTAAAAACGGCACCCAGCCTGATGTGCGCCGTTTTTTAATGCCTGGGTGAGGGCAGGTGTTAAGGGAACTGTGGGCTCATTTCCATGGTCTCTGGCCACGGAAGCAGTCCACAGGTGCCCTTCCCTGTCTCCAGGGAGACCTCCTGCCACCCTCACCCACCCCTGGAGGACACCCATGGATGGGGGACCCATCCCAGGTAAGTACAGGTAAGTTCAGGTAATTATATTGTTTTATTTTTTTAAGTGGCATGGTGGGCCTAACTTGGGCCCCCTCTACATGCCACTGTGCCCAATAGCCAAGCCCAGGACATAGGTCCCCTGGGCATGGCCATTGGGCAGGGGGGCATGATTCCTGTCTTTGCTAAGAGAGGAGTAATTTCCATGGGGGTTGTGCATCACAAAATGGCACAAGTCCAGTTAGAGACATGATTTTTGACTCTAACCTGACTTGCACCTTTTTTTGATGCACAACCCCCATTTTCCCCTACGCCGGCGCTGCCTAGGTTAGAGTAATTTTTTTTTACTCTGCCCAGCCTGCAGCACCGGCTAACGTCAATCCTTAAATAAGGCGCAAGCCTGGCACGTAGGAATGGCATTAGCCGGCGGTAAAAAAGTTTATGCAAACCAGCGCCGGTGGTGGTTTGCATCAAAAAGTATAAATATGGGCCTAGGTGTTTAAAGCCACTGGCCCGTCTGTCACTTTGAGGGTGGCAACCCAACAGCATTTCAAAGGGAGGCAGATAGCCCCTTGCAGGCAGGTGAAGTGAGTGGCTGCATCCACATCCTGGGAAGGAGCTGAGAGTTCCCTTGGACTCCCTTTTGTTCCTTTAAGGAGGCACCCTCAGCACGCACACTGACTGCGTGCTAATATTATGTGGTGCATTCTGCCTACTCTATGCTTTTGCTCCTGTGTCTGTAATATGCAAATAATACAACTGAGTAAAAACAAAGGATTCTCAATTTTTTGTGGGGCTACCCTTGCATACAAATGTGAAACCGTGCCTTTGGGATCATGCAGCGCACATTCAGAGCTGTCACAATCTGTATTACAGAAAGGAACACATATGTATCTGTGGCCCCTTCTGTAATTTAAAAGTGCCTCAGAGGCACAAAAAAGGCGGGCACACACACCTGTTCCTCTCCTTCCCGACTTAACAATAAAATTGAGACGGACATCTTCATTTTTCCAAGTTCAAAATAAGCAACATTGGTGATTCCACCTGCAACAATACAGCATACTTATTCCGCCTGCCAACTTTGCCAGGTGCTTCTGAAACTGGCCATCTACCTTACTCATGTAACCGTACCCAGCCTGAATCATAAAACAGTTCCTTTATTTGCTTGTTGGCACATCAAAAGCATGATCAATTTTTTCTTTCTAATTTTCTAATTGGGTTATTCTTTGCTCACTAAAACAAACACTTATTACTCCACTCGTGAAAAAAACAGCTCATTTAAAACCGGTAGCTAATGGGCCTTTCTGAGGCAAACTCATGAAAAGGAAGCTTTCAGGCAGTTATCAATGTTTATCGAACAAACCAACCTATAGTCAGAGATATCAAATAGATTTATACTGGGAATCAGACGCATCTCCATTTGGGGAAACCTTAAAGACTCTGTTGACAACAATGGGGTTGCTGATATATTGCTACTTGAGATGTCATCAGCATACACCACTGTTGACAACTTACTACAAGCCCAAGAGCTTTATGCTTCTGGCATAGAGAACAGTCTTCAACTGGATATCATTATTTCTTTATTAAAGACAGACCCCAGACTGTCTTGATACCACCTTTTAAACCTTCACCTTATAACAGTTCAGTTGGTATCACCAGGGGTGTACTATCACATCATTACTCTTCAACACTTAGCCAACCACTCTTGTTGAAGTTGTGAACTCTTTTAACCTTAACTGATACAACTAGGCTGATGACACTTTGATCCCCTTATGACTCGAACAACTGTCACTGGGAAAAAATGTAACACTCAGAGAATACCTATTCACTGTGGCTCAATGGATGATAGATAACCATCTCAAGCCCAACTCCTCAAAGACATAAATGCTCACATGTGGTTCATGACAAACCTATAACCCAGTACTCAATTGGGGCCAGTAAATGGGCCAGCCACCTATAACTTCCACTGAACTTCAACTGAAGTAAAACATGCGGAGTGATTAAGAACTCCAAATCAACCCCATGTCAACAAGGTTACTACATAAGGAAAATCCCATGATGTTTTGTGCTTTCATATAGGATAGAGTTATCACTGACACTAATGATATCAGGATTGGATTATGCAAGCAGATTCTACATTGGAATCACTAGAAAATCCATTGCAAATAATACAGAACACAAGAGCGAGGCAGCCAATCAACCTAAATAGAAGGGTCCATATTACACGTTTGCTCAAAAGATTACACTGGTTACTAGTTGTATAAAGAGCATCAGTTTGAAGCCTTTTGAATTGGAAATCATGCAATCCATCCGATGAGACAGCTTTGCAACTCAGACTTTACTACCAAAGGAAAAAACTTAACTCAGGATTAGCACTACTGCTGTTATTTCCTACTTACCATAAATTCTACATATGAGGTTGTTGCTTCTCAGTACAGACATGCAAATAATTTAATAAACTGCCTTAGAATAAAAAAAAATTATGTTTCAGTAGTACTAAAAAAGACTAGACTTTTCCTATAATAAAGACTCAGTCCCTGTAAAGCCACAACCCTGCCTAGTTAGTATACGCTGCTTGCATCCGTATTTTCACAGTTGTTTGTTTTCCACCAAATATATAGAACATAGTGACACACAGCTCCATTAAGTAGGGAGCGCACATTTCCCCAGCATCACACACAACACCAATACTCAACAGTAATAGAGGACATCACTACCAAGACCCTTCTTTCATCCTTGCACGTCAGAACCAGAAGTCTACAAAGCTCTTTGTCACCTCGACAAGAGGTAGGGTAGCACTATAGAAATGGTATTATAGAATATAATACACTGGTGCAATGATTCTTTGAACAGCCATCATAGGAAGAACTGAGACAGAAGTATATTCAGCAACAAAAGTTCAAAGAATGGCATAGTCAGGGGCTTTAAAGGAAGACTGATAGCAAGAATGAGAAGCAGGCACACAAAGACAGATACACACTGAAATACTGGGAGTGATATTAGTAGACATACAAACATATTGAACAACACACTTGTAAGCCACTGGACAAACTACATATATATATAGATAGATAGATAGATAGATAGATAGATAGATAGATAGATAGATAGATAGATAGATAGATAGATAGATAGATAGATAGACAGATAGATACTGTGTTGCTAGCTTACCATTTGTGGAAGCTGGATCTCAGCAAGACTCGAGATGAGGGCTTGACTAAGACTTGCCAACTCCTTTAGCAGACTTTCATTGTTCTTTTCTATTAGTTTATTTTCCTCCTCTATTGTTTTCAAATTGCTCTCCATCGATTTAATCTAAAATGGAAATAAGTGGTTTTAACACTGAGTTTTAAAAGGGTTATTAGTGACTCAGAACGAAAATGGAAGTCTTATGTATGTATCCACTTAAGGGCTGTGCCTAGCAGTAGTTACACAAACAATTTCAGCCTTGGTAGACACCTATACTCAGTTTGAGGTTGGACACCTCCATGCAAGACAATGTAGTAAATGTATTCAGTAAACAATAACCACCCAAATCGAACATACACAAACAGCATGGGTTGTGCTAATTTGCATCACGTTATAATTTAACACCATATTATGTATTTCAAGGGTGTGGTATATTGCTCCATTTCCTTTGCCGGGGGGGCGTGTTGTATTGCGACAACAAAGATTAAAAATCAAATATGGCTTCTTGAACAAATAACAGCATTGGTATTAAGTTTTTGCGCTGTCAAAAAATTATAGCCGCTAAAAAGACATGGAGCCAAAGAGCACACACTCACAACTGATGTTGAAACACACATCAAAGCAAATGGCAATTACTGGCCGGTGCGTATAACCCTTGCTGGTGTCAATAATAATACAAGTGACTTTTAATAATATTTATCAAACCTTTATATAAACCATGGAAACAAGTATATATAGACAATATAAAATAAATCACAAAGGTATACTGTTATATTGTTTTAAAATATTTAGACCACATGCTCTTGAAATTTTCTTCTTGTACACACTGTTTATGTGCATATTTAAAAGATATTCACTGCACTCCAGAAGTCCAAATTGAAGTGTCTTTATTCAAGATTAAACAACCACCAACGCATTTCAACTCGTATAGAGTCTTGCTCACGGTTCAATACTTTGACTTCTAATGTTTGATTGATATTTTTATTGACTTTATAAAAGTTGTCATGAGTACTGTAATATCAAGGGGTAATTAGCAGTACAAGGTGTGAATTATAGTTACTTTAGGCTGCAAGTTATATATACTTGAAATAAATCTAACTATAACTGCTGAATTTCTATGGCTCTGTGAGAGTAAATTCAGAACCTAACTATAACGTCCCTGTAACCTTTGGTTTTCCGAGTGAATTTCTAAAGTTTTTTAAATTGTATTTTCTAACTATAATGTCCCTGTAACCTTTGTTTTTTTCAGTGGATTTCTAAGTTTTTTTTTTAATATAAAGTAATTTCCGTTGTTAAACATTAATCCTGTGGCCAATCCCTGCGGCCAACCCCCTGACCAGCCAACCCCATGCTGAGCACAGCCTTTGGCAGTGCGCAGCAGGAGTTGGCCTCAGGCCCTGTCTCTCTCATAGTCACAATAGGTGTGAAAGGGTGTCTCTGGGTGTGAGAGTGGCTTTGAGTGTGTTTGGATGTGAGAGGGTCTATGTGGGTGTGAGGGTGGGTGTGAGAGTGACTGATTGCTCTTCAATAGATGAATGATGCATTCACCTCCAAGAAGGATTTCCGATAATTTTTGATTTCTGAATTAAACACAATTGCTTTGCCTGCACCAAGCCCAGCAGTTTGGATCATGCGTCCTTTCCAGAAGTGGAGCTTAAACTGGGGCACCTACTACATTTATCTTTGTAAGTGCTTACTGTTGAGGTTTAATTCCTGTGAAATGATCATCATGGCAAGAATGGAACCTCACCTGTTCCTTTATCAAGCAAGAGTCCACAGTTTGCACAACATGTCTATCCAACTGGAGCACTTTCTACTGGTTAGTAAGTATTACTTTGCTTGGTAAAATTACAGTGTGGGGGTTTGATGCACACCCCCTCTGACGATTTTAGCCCCAAGGACCCCATCCCCTGGGGATTACTACAATTCCATGAGGGAGGACCACAGGGCCCCTTTCCCATGGCTGATTTGTGGTCCTGAGGACCCCATCCTCTGGAGCCTGGTCATCTGTTCTGAGTGCCCCACAAGGAGCCCAGTGGGCAATGGGACAGCAGGTGGAGTTTGAAGGCCCCCACAGTCTGTGAGAGCAGCTGTTTCCTCTGTTTCACTGCCCACATTTCTGCAAGCAGGAAAACAGAGGAAGCCTATGCTTCCAGCAAGCGAGAGCTGTTTAACAGCTCTCACTTGCTGGAACAGGAGTGTTTGCTGTGACTTGGTGGGAGCTGTCAAATCTGCAGGCAAGTCACAGCAAACAGCTATGTCCCAGTGATGGGCACCCCAAAACATAGCAGGAGCCAGCCCTGGGGCGTGGGGTCCCCAGGGCCATCTATGGGCCCCTCTAATGTTGTATTTGCCCCAGGGAGGTGGAGGTCCCTGGGGCTGGGGGTCCGCAGCAGAATCCTTTTGTCTTTTATTTCAGCCCTGGGGAAGTGGTTGTCCCTGGGGATGCAGGGGGCCCCGCTGGACCCCCCTATTTGTTTTACACACTTTGCCCCAGGGAGGTGGTGGTCCCTTAGGACCCCCCTACTTATTTTATTCCTTTTGCCCAAGGAGGGTGGTGATCCCCAAAACATAAATAAGCCCATTATGGTGGTCCCGTGCATCCCTGCCCTTATTTTTAACATGACCCCAGGACCTGGCCCACCCAGGGGCTTTCCTGAGCCAAGTGTGGGAGACTGCGCTTGTTTTTTTTTTTATTTCTGCCACTGATTCACAATCCCATTGCAAATTTGCATCAATCATGTTTTTTTAAGTACTTGTTTGCCCTGGTGGGATTCCTCTGGAACGCCAGAGCTAAGGGGTCAGGGTGTCCCAAACCTGGCCCCTTTTCTTATATTTGTATCTTCTTTTCGGGGACTCGGCTGAAGTCCCAAAACGGCTGCCAACACTTCTCTGTTGAAGTTTTGGCAGCCAATAAGATCTCAGCATGAGATCGGAGGGTTCACCAAAATACCACAGGTTAAAGATAAGATTTAATTAGGAAAACTATAAGTTTGTTATAGAATCAATAAAGTTATAGCTATTTTCTTAATTTATGAAATACACACCACTTACACATTTATTTATTTCTTAATTGTGACAAACCCAACTTAAACTAGACAAAAGTTAGAAATTCAAAAGTTAAACTTATGTCTTAAATTTATCTTTTACGCACAACTTTCACATTACTATAAGTCATACTCATTACTCACTTTTGTACTTACAGAGCAACTTCAAATTAATATAAATCATGCGCCTTCTTACACAGTCTTGTCGCCTCACTTGTCACACTAAATTAACTATAACTCACCAGTGTGCCATACACTGTGTTCTGGCAAATCATATATTTTCTGATATTAAAAGTGTTGCTATTAATGCAATGATTTCACATGCTCTAACTTCTGTAATATGCAAGGGTATAACTAGTGCAATGAGAAGGGTCGAGTTAAAGTTAATGTGAAGGTCTTGGATCTTGTTAGAGTTAATGCAAGTAGTTTGTTTGTCAAGATAATTGTTCTGCCCTAATTAGGAACAACTAAGAATCAGAGGTAGAGGGCCAAGGCATAGCTTCTAGCTAATCTGAGAGAGTGCTCCAGTCTTGTAACCCAAAATGGAACTTAACTCCATAGACCAAACACCTTCTTACAGACTGAATCTTCAATTGCATCAAGATTGAATTTGCGCCGTGGAAATATATTTTTTACTTTTTTGTATGAGATCATAAACCATAAACATAATTCCTCTCAATAATAGAAGTCTGCATCATTGCAAAGTTTTTTCCTTCCACTACTCTTGATTTTGTTGTTTTTGTTGTCCTTTTATAAGTTCCTTCAAACAAAAGATGAACTTAGATTGCTTCTCAAGCGAACAGTCGAACTGGAGGTTAAAATGAGTTCATGTCGAACTACCCAAAATACCCTCTAAATTGGTATTTTATCCTAGATTGGTCCACCTAAATAATGTGCTGTTGTGAACGTTTTAAAGGCAGTGATAGACTTTCTACTGAATTTGAAGAAAAAATATTCCACAATACTTTGCCCTGGTCGCCCCTCCTGGCCTCGGCTCAATCCTGTAGGAGTGATAACATGAAGAGTCTGGCAGTATATTCCCTTAATGAAATAAAAGCCCAGATTTATGAAAGGAAATTACATTTCTTAACGGAGCGAATCACAAGTTTGGTTCGTTAAGAAGTGCAATACTGCGTATCCATATGTACAAAAGGATATAGGGAATCGCAAAATGCGATTTCTTGAATAGGAAATTGCAAAAGGGGATTTCCTATTTGTGATTTCCTAAGCACAAGTACAAAGCATTTCCTAAATGTGAAATGGGCATTTAGGAAATGCTATAACCATGGAATCCAAGTCAATGGTAAACTTGCGCAATTTTTAAAAATGCACCCAAAATGTATTTTTAAAATGCCATGTAATGCGTACAGCCCTAGGGATTTACATGTGCACCACTTTTCTTTGGGGTGCATCAAAGGGGGTCTTAGGCCCATAGGGACCCTTGGTTTTGCACTTCCTAATTTGCAATTTCTTTTAGAAAATTGCTAGTTTGGAAATGTAAAACCATTTGTAGCTATGTATAGGCCTTTAGTCCCATAGGACTGAATGGTGTAGTATTTCCTAAATAGCGATTTCCTAATCACAATTCCTACTTTGTAGAAATCACTATCAGGAAATATTCACTTTTGTACATTCCATTTCCTAAATAGCAATTTCTTAGGATTCACTATTTAGGAAATGCATTCTAGGAATTTCTTACATCTTGCCCTAAGTCCTTTGTTCCTTATTAGACCATTCTTCATCATTGGTGTGTTCTTTAGTGAAGTTAAAAAGTGGTAATGGGATATATATTAAACCATATTTTCCAAATTGTTCTGATGGGTTTAAATAATTAGGTGCAATTAATAAGCCTTACCGCTTACTGTATGATATTTCAATTTAAAAAGAAAGTTATAAAACAAAATATGTTTTCTCAACAACAAATGCAGCAATCTCTACATATTTCTTAAAAGGAAAGTGTTTAAGCTACTGAAGAATATAGTATATATCTGCATATTGGGATCCAAAGTGAGTTGACTGTCAGACACAGTATCTGTTGTGTGGTTTGTCACAGTATCTCTGTTTCTCCTTCTCTTGCTTGTGGAGAGTACATATTAGCAATGTTCCCCAGACTGTTACTTTCATGTTTCCAATGGTTCTTACACTTTAGATTTATTCTGAGAGTCTGGTGGAGTGGGTAGAAGTTGTTGCCAGGACTCACCAAGTGATGCACCTATTATGTTTTAAGTGACTGGTGTGACCTGAAGACTAGAGCCTCATATCATTTTGGGATGACCAAATGACCAAGCTTGTTTTCTTCTATGAATAATACAATGAACGCTTCTGAGTTGGATAATAGTAACGTTTGTTATTAGAAGTACTGTGTGGTGCAAATAGAGTACAAATTAATAACTTTAGATTTACTCACCTGGGTGCTGAAGTGGTAAAAATACTGAGAATACATGTGAGCAATTGTCAGGAAGTGCCTTGTTTAAGGTGTTATGTTTATTTATATTACATTGGTATTTAATAATTGCATACACATAACACGGCAGACTG
The DNA here is from genome assembly GCF_031143425.1 of Pleurodeles waltl. Lineage (NCBI taxonomy): Eukaryota > Metazoa > Chordata > Amphibia > Caudata > Salamandridae > Pleurodeles > Pleurodeles waltl. Next base: position 614,580,135 of record NC_090439.1, read on the forward strand.
TTGTGCTAATTATAGCATTGCTAAAAGAATGACATGTTTGAGCGAAGGCAAATAGTCTATGCACACTGGGAGTGTAAGAGGGAGATTCCCCAATTCATTCTACTTCTATAATCTAGTCAACTATTCCATAATTGTAATTGAAAAATCCACAGTTTTTAACAGCATGCATTACAGTGAAGCAGAAAGAAGAAGAATTATGCCATATCAGAGAGCCTGCTACATGTGGTGGTTGGTCAAACGATATGATGGAGGCATCTCACTACCAGCATATCATACTTGTTTATGAAATGGAAGGTTTCGTCAGAGAGGAAAGTACTGGACTTAACTAATCGAGCATGGTTTGAAGCTTAGGAGTTTCTTTGATTGGCAGGTGGTTCAATCTTCATGGCTGAGGCCTGTCACATCAATGTATTTATTTATTTTAAGAGGTTTGCATAGTACTAGACGTGTCACTTTGTCAACCAGAGAGTGCCAGCTGGTGGTAGGTAATACCTTATTGTTGGAAACGGGGTCTCTGGTTGACAGTCAGTTTTGACTCTGTCCAAGCAGGGACCCTCACTCTAGTCAGGGTAAGGGAGATACACAGCTCAGATAATCTCTGCTCACCCACTTGGTAGCTTGGCACAAGCACTCAGGCTTATCTCAGAGGCAATGTGTAAAGTATTTTTACAATCACACACAGTAATGCAGTGAAAACACCACAAAAAGACTCACAACCAGTTTAGACTAATATCCATTATTTATCTGAGTAAAACAAGACCAAAATTGCAAAAATCCAACATACACAAGCAAAGTTATAAATTTTCTACTATTAAACCTCAATGTAGCGCTTAGAAACACAAATGCTTCAATTTGATATTATCACTGTGTCGTGATGGAGTCATTCCCAATAATCCAATGCCAATGGTGCCAGTCACAGAGTTGCACAGACACCCAGGTACAGTACCTTTTGAAAGGGAGAAAACAAGCTGGTACACGGAGTTGGGGACTGAGTTGGGGAAGCGAGGTGTTGCTGGATCTGGTGCAACGTTAGTCTCTTGCTGCACAGCAGTGGAGAGGAGGCGTTGATGTAAGGCACCGGTTAATTGCTGCGGAGAAGTAGGGATGAGGCGTCGTCGGTGTGAAGCGTTGGTTCCTTACGCTCTAGCGGGGTCGATGTCCTGCAGGTCAAGACGCAATGGGGCGCCCTCACAGGGTAGTGGTCCTGGGATTCGGGACATACAAAGTAATGGGACGTAGGCGGGGCTGCGACGGCGTCAGGCCTGTGATGTCACTCAGGGTCGTCACACTCCAGCGGCGACCATTGTTTCGGTTGAAGTCGGCGTCATGGGGTCAGGCAGCAGCCTCAGTACGGGCATCGTCCAGCGTTGGTAGACCTGGTTTTTCTTGGTTTTTAGCCAAGGGCCCTAAACTGGAATAGGCAACACCTGGAGAGATACAGTTCACAACAAGTTAACCCAGAGGCTGTTAGCTGGTCTTTGCTGTCCCTGGGACTTCTTTACAGGAGGCAAGCTCAATCCAAGTCCTTGGAGAAGCTTCACAAGCAGGATACACAGAAAAGTCCAGTCTTTGTCCTCTCTAAGGCAGGAACAGCATCTGTAGGCCAACCCAGCAAAGAACACACAGCAAAGGGGCAATATTCCTTTGCCAGCTCTTCAGACATTCTCCTTGGCAGAGGTTCCTCTTGATCCAGAAGTGTTCTAAAAGTTTGAGGTTTTGGGTCCACTATTTATACCCACTTCTGCATTTGAAGTAGGCAAACTTCAATGGAAAGTGTCTGTTGTTTACGAGATCCTGCCTTGCCCAAGCCTGGCCCCCCGACACACACAAGGGGGTTGGAGATTGCATTATGTGAGGACATGCACAGCCTTTTCAGGTGCAGGTGTCAACTCCTCCCTCCCCACCCTAGCCCAGGAGACTCATCAGGATATGCTGGACACTCCCCAGCTACCTTTATGGCACTGTCTAGAGGGAATTCACAAACAGCCCAAATGTCAGTCCGACCCACACGTGGATTCCACAAGCAGACAGAGGCACAGAATTGTTAAGCAAGAAAATGCCCAGTTTCTAAAAGTGGCATTTTCAAACTGACAATCTAAAAAACAACTTTACCAAAAGATGTATGTTTAAATTGTGAGTTCAGAGACCCCAAACTTCAGATCCCTATCTGCTCCCAATGGGAAACTGAACTTAAACAATATTCAAAGGCAGTCCCCATGTTAACCTATGGAAGAGATAGGCCTTGCAATAGCGAAAAACGAATTTGGCAGTATTTCACTATCAGGACATGTAAACCACATCCGTACATGTCCTACATTCAAAATACACTGCACCCTGCCCATGGGGCTACCTAGGGCCTACCTTAGGGGTGACTTACAACTACAAAAAGGGAAGGTTTGGGCCTAGCAAATGGGTACACTTGCCAGGTCGAATTGCCAGTTTAAAACTGCACACACAGACACTGCAGTGGCAGGTCTGAGCCATGTTTACAGGGCTACCGTTGTGGATGGCACAATCAGTGCTGCAGGCCCACTAGTAGCATTTGATCTACAGGCCCTCTGCACCTCTAGTGCACTTTAGTAGGGACTTAATAGTAAATCAAATATGCCAATCATGGAAAGGCCAATTACAAATACAGTTTACACATACTGCACTTGCACTTTAGCACTGGTCATCATACCAAAACCAGCAAAAACGAAGTCCAGCACACAGTCAAAAATACAGGAAACAGAGGCAAAAAGACAGGGAAACCACACCAAGGATGCCAGGTCTAACACTTATGTTTAGAACATCCCAAAACTACCTGGTGTTTATGATGATAAAGATTTACTATCTGTCTTCACAATTGTGTTGGGGTATACCCTGAAATAGAAGGGAGCTATGTCTTCCAGGAATGATATTGAGGGTGTCACATCTTAAACAGATCTCACTGGTAATTGAGGTATTGTGCTTACAACTGGGGGTGATCCTGTGCAGGACAGTTTATGTCAAATGTATGCTTGAAAAGAGAGGTCAATCAATCATGAAATGTATATGTGTTTTCCATAAAAACATTACAAAAATTAGAAATCCATAAATCCCTACCATGTGTGGATATTTAGAGACATAGGGCCTGATTACAACTTTGGAGGATGTGTTAATCCGTCCCAAACGTGACGGATATACCAGCAGCCATATTACGAGTTCCATAGGATATAATGGACTCTTAATACGACTGGTGGTATATCCGTCACATTTGGGACGGATTAACACCTTCCTCCAAAGTTGTAATCAGGCCCATAATCTCTTAAAAAATAAAGAGGAGATGTAGATTGGTTATGCAAGTGATTAATTTCAAAGTATGCTATCTTCTTGTGTCATGATAAAGAATAACACTTTCTTAAATTACTGAGCAACAGCAATGCTTTTTTTCTACAGAATCAAACAATTTCATTCAAATCCTAATACGTGTAAATCTGTTCCTTTAAATGGTGCTTGTTGAGAACATGATCTATTTGAATCATAGCTGTACATAAAGTATAGCATGCTGTTAAACTATTGAATTATTTCATATGACACTATATTTAGAGATTTTATCTTGAAACAAATGTGTAGTAGGATTTGGCAGCGGATGGGTGTACCTATTATCTAATGGGTGCCCATATGTTCCTAAAAGTGCCATTCAAGCATTAATGAACTTATGCAGATATTCATTTTATATCATTCTGCCCATTCATATAAACTGCTCAGAAATTAAAAATGTACAGTACACTTCATCGTGATCTGCTGTCAATTTAATGGTAAGTATTCAGGGCTTTGGGAAAGGAATGGCATGTTGCTGGTGGTTTAAAATGATCTTACTTCTATTTTCCAGTCACAGCCTTAATATAGTCCACAATACTTTACCCAGGTCAACCCCCTCATCTACACACCCTCACCCCCCCACCCTGGCCTCGGCACAATCCTGTAGGAACCATGGCATAAAGAGTCTGGAAGTATATTCCCTTAATGAAGTAAAGTCATTTGTTCCTTATTAGACCATTTTTCATCATTGGTGTGTTCTTTAGTGAAGTTATGAAGTGGTAATCGGATAAACATTGAACCCTATTTTCGAAATTGTTTGGATGTATTTAAATAATAAGGTGCCGCTAATAAGCCTTGCATCTTACTGTATGAAATTTAAATTTAAAAAGAAAATAAAGAAACAAAATATGATTTGCTAACCTGAGTTTGCAGTTTTATCATATCTGATTCTATTTTCAGGTTTGATTTATTTAGTTCTTTGATCTCTTCATCCAGATGTCTCATGTCATCATCATCAGCATCAACACCTGTAAAGAAAGTGATGGAATTGTGAAGTAAACTCACAGTCAATATACTGCAGGTCCCAACTCATAGTCTCTATTGTGGCATATACATTAATAAAGCCTAGGCATCATCATATAAATGAAAGAGAAAAGCAAGCAAATATGCAGAACTTTGATTGAAACATTAAATTAACCAAAGTCACATAATTTAGTAAAAATGAGAAGCAAAACAAAACTAAAGAGAAAGGTCCTGATTTGCAAATGTAAACGTACACTTTTGTGTAAATTTGCACATATTCTTGTAACTTTAGCGCTTTTTGTATTCACACACTATGAGTGCAATCTTTCTACTAGTAAAATTACTAGCAGTAAAATTACACTCCTAGTTTGCGATTATCAAAACAGTAGTAAGCTTAACGTTCATGTATTAATTTAACTGCTGTTTTGGTATTCACCAATTTCGTGTGCATAACTCATTGTATAGAACAGAAGAAGCACTCAATAAGAAACATCACCCTGGTTTAGGACTTCTTTCTTCTAATACATATAATGTATAACAAACAAAATCGAAAACATGCTTACATGAGTTCTCATTTACAGTTTGCCCCATTATGCCAGGTTGTTGTCCATTTCCTTTTCTGAAGTACTTGTCTTTAATACATTATTATCCTGTTTCAATGCATACAGGTCTTTTTTTCATTATTTTATACCTAACTCTAATTAGTTGTGCCAAGTGTATCATTAATTGGTCCATTCTGTGGAGCTACACTGCCAGAAAAAGGAATAGATTTGGAATTTTGGAAATGTACATTTCCACTTAAAAAGACCAATTTTAAATGAATATTAGCCAGGATGAGCCTGTGAATGTAAAGGCCATTTCTGGCTGAATTACATAAAATGACAAAAAAATGTAAAAATCTTGTGGTTAGAGTATGAGCATACCTAGCCATGAAAAACTTTTGCCAGAACATTTAGAACGATAGGCATGCACATGGTTTGACAGGGTTCTATGTTATACTATCAAAGAGAAACATATTTCCCTGCAAATATAGCATGGTCAATATATGGACTACAACAATATCATCAAGGTGAGTGTTTATAGATAGGTATAGATTATAATTCTTAACTTGACATCTACGTTCCATGAATATATACTTTGTCACTTATATAAATGTGGAGTTAGGGATAATTATTCTAAACTTTCCTATATATAATTCCCTGGCCATATTTTTGAAACAATATTTTACCAGGATGGGATTAAAGATGTAATATTGTGGAAAGCTACATGTTTAAAGTTACATGTAGATAAAAATAATAATCGAAATACAGCCAAAGATACAAACCTTGAAATGAAAATTGACATAGACACAAAATGCTAGAAATAAGAAGGAACAATAATAGATGGACAGATGAAGGAAGGATAAACAGATACTTAGATCAAAAAAATTGACAGATATATAAAATGTACTGGATACATGCAATGCATGATTACCAGAGTTACATACATCAAAAGTCCTAAACTGTGCATAATAATCACCTCAATGTACAGCTTTTGCCTCCCTTCCAACTCTAACACTGGTCCGGCCCATTTCAAGTCCTAGTATTTCAAATGTAGTCCTCCTTCACTGAGCCAGCTTTGGACCTGTTCCTACTGCAGGGCATGGCTCCACTAAGTGTCCCAGACAGCCGTTTTGAGTGGGATAAGAGTCTACAGATTGTAGGCATGCACTTATGGGTCAGTCTGTAAGCTGGCTCAATGGGAACTCTCCATCCCAACCTTTCGCTCTGTAACTGATTCTCGGAAGTAGCAATTGTAGAGTGGATTCATTATGAAGAGGGGAGTAAGTGATTCCAGACAGAAAAGTGTATGTTAGCTGAATACACTGCAGCTGAGCTCAGGCATAATATTGTCCACATACTATAACTGCTGTACGGGTAAATAGTTCCTGGAATACTATTACAGTGCTAGCCTTTTCATCCCAGATTACATATACATGTGAATGTGGGTTTTCTATCATTTTCCGATGAAATGTTACTATTTATGTGGCAGCCTACATTTTATATATTAGGAGACCAACAGGAGGGCGTGCAATCTGGAGAAACATGTTATGCTTTTAAGGCAGCTGAGAAAAATACATCCTTTGCTGCTACTTTCCATAATTGTAAATGTGCAACAGAGAAGACGACCTTCCCGCAGACCGCTGCCTTACCACGGTGAATATCATGGTTTATTACAATCCACCATTTAGACCATACACATGTGGTCGTCCCTGGTCAACAGGCTGCAGCCACCGAACTGGTCAAAATATAGGGACTCTATCCAGGAAATAATTAAAAAATAGTTTTTTACACCTAGCAAATAATTACTCTCTCTAAGGGTCTTCTCAAAGATTTTTCAGAAGGAACAAATAGAACAAGTTGATAACAGAAAATGTGCTGAAATATGTTGCACTGGTTTTCATCTAGGAAACAGCTTCTGAACTATAATCAATGGCTGGTGTTTACATTTGAATTGTCCGGTATCTTATGATGACTCAGTGTGGTCATATAATAATAAAGTGATTTATAACGCGCAGGGTTACTCCAGAAGGAGGAAATTGCCATCTCCAGATTACAAGTTCTTGTTTCTTGAGGGCAAGGAGGTAAATACTGGAGATGTACAAATAAGTGTAAATATTATTTATAGATACAGAAAATGTTATTTTGAGCACTTGGGTTACAGAAATGTATAGCTAAGTAAGCGGCAATCAAACGGTTTGCAACAAAACCCACGTGCACTGTCACAATGTGATCCTTCATATTCTTCATTGTCTTAGTTTCATTTTTTTTGTAACTGACATTTCCCGAGTGAAGGGGATAACAAGTCACCTGTTGTATTGTTCATAGTTACATTGCTAACTCTTCTCCAGATTCTAAGAGGGCATGCTACTTGGCAGGAACAAGGCTAAATCAGGCAGGATCACTATTGGTTAGAATCATTTCCCTGTTGCCTTTGGGATACTTGGGATGTGGCATGGTATAATAGCGCGACTTGCAAGGGAATAGCACAGATGAAATACTCACTGTTGCATGAGTGAGTGCAATGGTGCTTGAGCATCAGAAGACCTCGTGGATTCAAGAGTTTGCGTAAGGGCTGTATGACTGTGATGAGCATATTTGTAGCTAGCACACACTTTGCCTCAGAGTACAAGAATGAGACCATTATGATTAGGATTCCACATACAAGCATCAAACTGACCCCCCAGTAAATGTGTTTTCTATTTCGTGTACATCAGTTGACAGTTTACACGTGCAAAGATAAGGAAAAAGTACAATTTGTAAACTGCTGTATTTTTAATCTAAAGTCTGAATTGATGCAGTTACAAACGTATTTACATGTTCTCGACTTCATTGGTACACATGTTGGCCATCTGCACAATGTAGCACTTGAAGGTTGCGTCAGTGGCACAGTTGACACTGAAAAAGAACTAGACATCGGTGCATTAACAAAGAATGCACCGATGCCACGTTTCTCGTGGGTCTTCCTGTCAGGGGTCCCAGGGGGAAAGACTCAATGCAGAGTTGTGAAATTATTTGTCTCCTGATTGTAACATGTACTCGGATACCACGAAGCTCATGCATGCATGAGAACTTGTGTGCAGGGTGTCATTCCTACCTCTCACGTGTTAGGAATGAAATTGTCCACCTTTCCCAGGACCAACATGTTGCGACATGTCAAGTTACATGCCGTTCATCTCTTCATCTCTGCCAATATGAACCTGAAATAGGACTCTGGAACTGGATCTATGGTAAGCAGCGTATTTAACTTTCCACATTTCCACAAGGAAGTGTATCCACATGCATAGAGCTAAAATTTACCTTGAAGCAATTATTTTCAAATAACATATATGTTGAAAAACATACCGCCAGGGGCTTTAATTCTGATAGTCGCCATTTCCTCTGTGAGTTTGCCCTTTTTTATGACTTGCGCATTCAGTGGACACCCTGATAAACTAAAAATATAAATAGATAGTTATATCCAATGCAATTCATGACAAGACAGATTTTCGTCACAGCACTGCCATGCACTACTTGAATTTATGAATCTTTTAGGTCAGTGGTTCTTAAATGTGTGGACACACACTGAATGACTACAGGAAGCCAAGGACCCCAGTACAAGCAATTTCTATGATTTGGAGCTCAAAACAATGCACACAAATATATAAAAAGTATTCACATGCACCAAAAGATTACAATTATGAAAGTGTTTTATTTAATTCACAAATAAATATACAAATATTGAATTTTAATGAGAAGCTTGGAAGTTTTCGAAATGCGATGCTAGACTCTCCCACATCGTCTGTCTTTTCTGTTCCTAATGCACCCTCTCTTTTTGTGGGCACATGCCAGTGCTATAATTGATGCCACCAATCGTCCTTACTAGGTTCTTACCCACCATAACATCACAACATTTCATACCTTTTGAATTGATCCCTAAGTCTTTTGATTCCAATTAGATGGAAACCATTGTTTTGTACTGCTACAAAACTCAAGCATGTTACATGCTGATATTTACACTATTATTAGAAGGTATTTATTGATTATTTCTATTGTGATGTGACAACTAGTAAACGTAAAATAAGTAGATATATTTTTCAAATACTGAGCATTAAATCCCGTAAGATGGCAATCAGGCTGTCTTGGCCATATTGCTGGCCTACACGGAGGTGATCATTTTGGGTGTAAGCCACATGACCTTAAGTTGATTTGACTAGTCCAAATGAAGGCCATAATCTCAAGGGACAGCAGGTGGAGTGGTGCTTTTTGTGGGTTTAGGCTTTAGCTTCCAATTAATCATCCAGTTTTAAATTTCCTCAAGGGCGGAATTTAAGGTATTGAGACTATTTAAACTTTCAATCTAGCTGTATATGTATATATTGTCCAGGCATTGTTGTTAGGAGATCCCCTGGCAGTACACACCTTGAGCTGTCCAGACAGGTCATTAGAGGCAGGCCCAAACCACTGCTTGATTAAAGCTATGGGCCTCATTATGACTTTGGCAGTCCCACGGTGGGACCACCAAAGCAGCAAGGAGGACGATGCCATCATATCGGTGGCAGGCCCCTAGTCGTATTACAATGCTCCCACCGGAATCACCTGCGGGAACATCGTATTATGACAGTGCTGTGGTATTGGTCTCAGCTCCCTTAAGAATACGCACCTTAGTTTTGCAGAGAGTGCGCATTTCGAGGGCGCTGAGCAGGGGGGACTGCACTGTCCGTGCCACAGGCAGGGGCAGAGCATGGGCCCGCCTATGGCCGCCAGTACCGTGTTTCCACCAGCCTTTCCATGGTGGGGTCCCAGCCATAGAAAAGCTGGTGGAAACAGCAGCCGTGATCAGCGCCACTGTAGCTAACCACGAGTCTGACCGCCGTCAGCCCATCATAATCTAGGCGGTGATGGCGGTCCGACCAGCAGGGTTGTAATGTGACAGTCAGACCGCCTGAAGTGTGGACTACCAGACTCATAATAAGGCCTATGTCTCTAGAGTGAAAAATGCTAAAAAACCTTCTCTATTGTGGCTGTCTTTAATATAGTAAGCAAGCACACCAAAGAACATTTCACTAATTGTCATAAATAAGCCAGTTTGGATCCTTTCTTTCCCTACATTTCTTGCTCTTGTGTGCGTTATTGTTGATCTCAGTGTAAGGGGGTATTGTTCAAGAATAAAATTGTCAGAATATTGAATGGCATAAATATTGTGACCTCAATATTGTTTAAAATATCATCCTATTGGAGTTATTAATCGAAAAACTATACCCAATAGGAATATTTTTCCCAAAAATATTTTGGACACAATATTTATGTTAAGTAATGTTTCTGACAATGATAATCTGACCAGATAGGATGTTTACTGGGTGCGAACATTTTCACAAATGTGAGAGATAGCTACTCCTGTGATATAAAGTTTGAGTTGTAACACCTATCGCCTTATACCAATGGTTCCCAACATGTTGCCTGGGCACCCCTGGGGGTTCGTGAAGCCTCCTCAAGGGGTCTTAAACTGCTTAGAAAATGTAATATTATGAACAAATCCGGTCCCCAGCTTTCAGTAATGACCATGCCGGGGGAGGTCCCTGGATTCCAATTATGCTTTAGTGGGGGTGCCTGGGTTGCAGTATTGATAAAGTGGGGGTCCACAGAAGTCTAAAGGTTGGGAACCACTGCCTCATACCCTTTCATGTGCTGCTTAGTTCTACTTAGTAACTTCCCAGAGTAAATGACCCCAAGTACATCATTGTAAATACTGAAGCCCTCAAAAGCTGCAAGTGCCTTGGAAAACTTGTTGGTGTGTTGGTCTGCAATGAATTCCACAACATTGTTATTCAAGTTTTACTGCAGTCCTCCTCACACAGTCATGCTATCATCTTGCCTTCACAAATGCTCACTTTAATGTCAGACCTTTGACAGCTCTATGGCCCATTTATTTGAAACCCCAATAATTGGAAAACTATCAGAAAGGGGTAATCTGCTTTTTTTTAATCATGCAGTGTTTCAGAAAATACATTTCTAGTGCACAAAGAGTGCTATTGATTATGGCCCCAATTGAATGTTTGCTGGAGAGTGTATTTCATTGCAAACCTGACAAAGTACCCCCACTACCAAACTGAAGGTCTGCCCACCTCATATACAGTTCATCAAACCTTCTATATATTTATAATGGAGATTACCCCATCTCAATTGCTGGCATACAGCTCCGACGGCCTGTAAGAGAGCCCTGTTTATGGTGAAAAACCAAGTGACAAGTTTTCACTGTCCGTCACCCCTAGTAAAATCTGGTGGTAAAGGGCAGTGAAAACTGCAAAACTCCTATGGTGAGGGTGTCATTGCATTTCATATTTTCAAAAACAAAAATCTGCCTTGGGATTTTGTTCTTGAAATTAAAAAAAAACACTGAAAGTTTGCTGTATGGCTCTATCAAGCTGACTGAGCGGTCTTTCAAACATTCATTGCATTGAGAGGAACCGCCTTGATGGCAGTTCTTACCTATGCAAGAGAAGTCTGCTGGGTCAGAAGACATCTCTAAATGTGCGGGCGGGTACTCCATCAGGAAAATGGAGTACTTTACTCTATCCCGCTGACGGAATTAATCCTGTCCTCCAAACTCAAAATCAGGCCCTTCGTTTAGAAGAGATGTTAGACAAGACCACAATTATTGAGGCTATGCAAATCATTGGACAGAGACACTAACTGAAAGCAGGGCTGAAAGCTGCTGTGTTTCCTGATCAGCAATATAAAGCACCAAGTTATTGTTTGAGTTTTCCATAGTATTATCAGCCTAGTTTTACTTTGTCAGAGTAACAGTATAATGCGGAAGGTTTCTACTTCTAGAACAACTGAAACAATTTGGTATTCTAATGAAGCAATGTCTATGAAAAATACTAGAGGCAACAAATACAAAATTATACCTTCTGTGTGTGACAAAAACATTATTGACATGTCCAAGACCATCACAGCCAGGAAGAGGACAATGCGGTAGTTCTTGCTTGTTAAGTTTCCAGGTGAGGGGTGACCCATTCAAGGAGCTCTCCTTCTGTCTCTTGGCAGCCAGAGGACAACCAGAAGCACTGCGATGGGTTGTGTATTTACCTGAAATGTGACCCTGGCCGTCACACCCAGCCACAGGGCATCTGTGAGAAAAGCAAACCAAGAAATTGCTGACATTAACTGAAATAGGATATAAAATAACTATGTTTCTAAATTTTGTCCATAATGCCTCCAGTTCACATTTAAATGAGCTTGTACACCACTTAGGGCCTTATAATGACCGTGGTGAATGGGATACTCCATCACAAATGTTACGGATATCCCGCCTGCCGTTTTACAAGTTCCATTGAGTATAATGGAACTTGTAATACTGCGGGTGGGGTATTCGCCATGTTTGCGATGGAGTATCCCATCTGCCAAGGTCGCAATCAGGCACTGAGTCTACAAGGCTTATCAACTTTAAGATTATATATGAAGCAAGTCTAAAACTGGTTAGGAGAAAAAATAATTGTCCGTACTTAATCAACATACTTTAATTAAATGTGGGAAGCACAGTAATATTTGCCAACATAATCTTGACTTGGCATTTTAATTCTTAGGAACACAGTATGCACAAAATTCTTAAAGCGTTAAGAGAATAGGTTAACTTAGTCCTGTTTTTCAAACTCTACTCTTTTGTGGAATCTAGAGCAAAAAAACATAGAAAAAGTTCTTGATGACAGTGCCTATACTTCTACATGCACAGAGCACAAACAATACTAATGAGTAATAAAGTTAACATGATGCAGTAGTCAACACGAGTGCAAAAGGATATAAATCCTTTCATCACAACTGTTAAAGACCTTTGGAAAGATGATGGGGAGCTAGCCGGGATCCAAAATGACCATGCCTTGAGCGAGGTCTGGCAGGCTCCGTCAAACTCCTTCAGTGACCCTTGCCATCCAGGAGCTTAAACCTAGGAAGCATCCCTTGTACACCTAACTTTGTGGAACCCAGTGGCCCAGGTCACGGTTTCTGGCCTACTGCTGTGCTTGGGTGGGTGCAAGGGTCTGCTATGCTTCATCGGCCTGCAGTGAGCGAACTGCTCTGAATGCATGGTGCGGGCATTAGATGCAGTGCACTCTGTTGATCCTTGCGGTTCACACCAGAGAGACCTGCAAAGGTACAACATCGGTCTTGGATGAAGGGGGCAGCTGACTGAAATTGAAGTGGTGGCATTTGGCTGACAAAGCCCATGGGGACGGTTTGCACAATAGTGAGGGCTGCCACATGTGGCTCACCGAAGTCAGGCAGCTTTGAAGCTGTGGTGCGCATAACGAAGCAGGTTGGCATAGTCAAACCCTGAGAGTTGAATTCAACATGCTAGAGATCAAGTTTAAAGATCTGGAGCATAAACTGGCTATGGCAGTTATGCAAAATGAGCTAAACCTGTTATTGGTGTTATACTGAAGCGCTGCTGATTGGAAAGCTACTTGGGAAAGAGGCCAGGACTATGTGCTCTGGAGAGCGCGAATGTCTGCGCAACACACTACCCTGGCTATTAACACATAATTCCAATAACATCATATTGAGTATAACAGCTGAGGATGGAGAGCACTGACTAACCTCATCTGAAAACTTAGACTTATACACTAAATAATAATATACAAACTCATACCAATCGCAAGCATCCTTCATACATGTTCACTTGGCAGACTATCAGGATGATGCAGCCATAGCCCAGCTAGAGCATATTAACAGACTTTAAAGAACAGATATCAACTGAGAAAATGCACAATGCCATCAATGGTACGGCAAATGGTAAAGCACATTAATTCACCTCAGAATTCTATAAAGCATGCGAGACTGACAGGCTGGCACCATACTGGCTGCAAGTATACATTGGAACCTTTTTAATGGACAGACTCCCATTACCTACTGGTGAAACCATCGTAATCATGCTATTGAAACCAGACAAGGATCCCTTGTTAACAAAGGGCCTGATTAAGAGTTTGGAGATGGGTTAGGCTCTCACAAATGTGACAGTTATTCCTTTTGCCATATTACAAGTGCCATTGGATACAATGCACTTTTACTATAGTGCACAGGGTATCCATCATGTTTGTGATGCTGTAACCTGTCAGCCAAACTCTAAATCAGGCCCTAGGTCATACCATTCCCTTACCCTTTTAAACTTAGATAGCAAAAGACTTGCTAGCGAAATTGCCACTAGATTTGTGCTTGTCATAAAAGGTCTTGTCCTACCAAATCAGATGGCACTCATACTCGCTAAATCTACCCCCTAAACATTTGCATGTTATTTTCTATTAAATATGAGATAAACTCATAATTGCCAGCACTAAGTGATTTTCTTAGATTCCCACAAGGCATTTATTCATTAGAATGGTCCTTCATGATTATGGTCCTTCAAAGGATGGTCCTTGGTGCACATATACTTACGTTAATAGGTCTGTTATATGCATACCCGACAGCATGCATAAAAAAGTAATTGTTGGCACAAAATACTGGTCAGTTGTTGACTCCCAAATTAGGGTAGTAATTGATTTGTAAAGAAAAGGTGGTTTCATTGGAGCCCCTTCCACTTTGGGTATAATGTTAGCAACTTTAGGTGGAACCGTGGACCACTACCTGCTATCACTGCAGTTTTTTACAATGAAAATATAATATTTTTAAAGCAGCCTTATTTCCTTTAAGAAACTCGGGCGTTTTTTTTAAAGAAAAAAATATCAATTTTGAAATAGTTTCGTAGGGGTTGTGTTCTGGGGTCCTTTGCAGGCCACCGCCCCTATGAAGGTAGACAATTAGAAGGAGTAATAATTTACAACCTGAATATTAATTAGACAGCCTGTTTTGCTATTGCGTCCAATTCCTTATTTTGTGAACTGACTCTTAGGTCAGTTCACAAAATAAATTACAGGTTGAAAAAAGATGGTTTGCAATTTGCAACCGCTTTTTGCAAACAGAAGAGCAGTACATTTGCGACCAACTTCTGATTATATGTATCTGGATCATCACAGGTATTATTCTGAAGGAATATCATAGTAATAGCACAGAATAATGTATTATTTCAGTTAATCAAAACCATCACAATTTTTTACACCTTTCAAATTCAAATGTATAAATGTAAAATTAGAAAATTATTAAAACATTAAACATTAAATATGGCCTTCTAAAAAGGACTCCTAAAACTACTAAAGTGTCAGAATTACAATGTCCAAATAGTGCCAAGATAATATTTTAGTAGCCCTGATATCGGCATATATTTTGCACATTAATTTGAACAAAAAGAAAAATACCTGCAGCTGCAATGAAATCCATACTGAATGAAAGTTTATGTCAACTACCAACCAGCACTTTACTCTGAATATTGTCACAAGCAGTTAAAAACTTCAGCAGTCTACAGTTAATCTGAGGATCTGATGGATGGATAGCATTGATGATAGCTGACCTGGATGTGCCTTGGCTTTTAACGGCTTCTTTCAACGATACAACCCTCAGGAGTTTCAAGAATGGGCAGATGCAGACTAGATGTACGTCTTTCTTAGTCGTTCCACACAGCCTGCATGATTTTGGGCCAGAATGCTTGCACAAAGGCTGGTCAGCCAAAGACGGTAAGGTCCCAAAGCGAATGGCCTTCAATTTCCTTTTCAAATGTAACGAAAAAGTCATATTTCAGTATGCTGCCGGCTGCAGCCTCCTATATGTGTGGATGACCACCCAGGCATGGTTACGAGATGCAAGCGCTTGCTAATCAGCAGTGAATGAATGGCTTTTCACAGCTTTATTCAATGCCTGACAGAATGCATGATGAGATAAGTTTGCATTCCACATAGCTGTCGTGTTTGTGGCTTCCAATGAAGCGTGCAGATAAGCCCTGTAAGATGACTTAGAATCCAGGTTCACTGACTGCCATAGGGTGCTGGAAAGAGCTTGATCTTGTTTTGCTCTTACCTTTTGCCATGCTTTTATGGAGGAGTACCTTCTCCCCCAGGTTTGATTCACAAGTCCAAACTCTAATTGGACCTGCGCTGGGGAGGGACTCAGCGGGAGCCCAAATGCACACTTGTGCGCCCTGATTTGAAGAGTATCCAAGAGCAAAGCATCCATTCCAAGCATAACCTCACTAGCATAGGGGATTGATGGCAGACGTTTTTCAGAAATAACCGTCATAAGAGGTTTCAGTTTAGGGCCAGTCAGTTTTTTGGCTAAAGCACAAAATGCAATTATATATGATTTTCCTTTCTTAATAGTGTACTGTTCACGAGCCTTCAAAATCAGCTTGTTATCTATGTATCTCCCGAAGTACTTGTAACAGTTAACTTCCTCTAAGATGGAGTCACCAAGCCTGGCCTTTGGAAAAGAACCAGAGTTGCTGCAGATGGACATGGTTTTAGTTTTTCCAGTATTCATTTCCAATTTGTTGAGCGCAGCATATTCTGCGAGTCCTGTGCATAGTCTCTGTAGACCCACTCCTGTATGGTTCGGAAACAATGTTGTCTGCGTAAGAAAGATGGATCCATCTTTAATGGCCCAGCCAGGGGGAATGGGAGCTAACCTGTTCGAGTTTGGTGGATAAGTCAGCTACAAACAGATTGAACAAGTGTGGGGTGCTAGCACGCACCCTTGCTTTAGGCCAACTTCAGTGGGGATTTTTCTAGACAGCCTGTTGCCGTCTGCCAATCTAATTTGTATCCAAGTGGACCAGTAGAGCTGCTCCTCAGCACGTAAGAGACTTAATGGGAAGCCCAATATTCTCAGCTTTTTCCATAGGAGGCCCCAATCCACCAAGTCAAATGCCCCTTTAAAGTCAATTAAACATAAGTGCAGCTATTTTTGGATTGCTTGCATTTTTCAGCGATTGATATTAAAGCTCAAATATTGGTAGTTGTGCCAAAGCCTTTGCAAAACCCAGTCTGGTTAACAGCAATTCAATGTTTTGAAGTTGACCATTCTGTCAGCTGGGCTAGAATTAGAGAGGCATAATACTTTGTTTCCACGTCAATAAGAGCAATTAGTTTGTAATTTGCTGGATTCGAGCTATCCCAACCCTTGTAAATTGGACTTATTATTGAGCCTCTCCAATCACTAGGGATCGTATGTGACAATGCCACCTCATTATAAAGAGCTGCCAAGTGCTGAGACCAATATTCAGGATCCTGCTTGTAGATGGCTTGTGGAATGTCATTTGGGTCTAGCACACCATCCCTGCGACCAGCTTTGATCACATTTGCCACTTCTGCTGCTGTATAGGAATCAAGCGTCAAATTGTCATGAATAACAAGAGGGCAGGTACTGACGAATAACTCCCCATTTTGAGGGGTTTCACAGTAATAAAAAAAGGGATACCCTTTGCACATCTGCTGAAGTTAATATAGCAAACAATAATTCCAGGTAATACAGAGCATTACAAACAATAAGAACCCCAGCTTTAATCTCCTTTTTTAATGAAGAAGTACTTCATTACGACCTGTCCAGTCAGAGATTGGCAACACCTGTTTCACAAGATTTACAGCAGCTCTTTTCAAAGATCATTAAACTAAACAAATTATTATGTCTGTGACACTAAAAAAGGAACGACTTAGTACTCAACTCCTCTAAAGATCCTGCGCTAGTGATCAGAGATTTGCCTTGTTGCTTCTTCTATCAAAAAGGTGCAGTACCAAAAATCTACTAGATAAATTTGGAATGAAAAAACCCCACTCTTTTAGGTTAAAAAGACAGGGAAGTATAAACTGGTGGATATTGTTGGTACAAACTTATATGTTAGAAGTTGATTTGTAGCTCATCTCCCTAACTAGTTTGTTGTGATATCTGTATCCAAAAATACCTCTGCGTTCATCAGCACTTATAGCAAGTCAAACAGGTTTACTTTTTCTACAATGCTGTCTGAATAGAACCAGACTTGGTTAAGGAGATAATTAAAGCTGAGATTCTCATTTCTTTTAATGCTTCAAATTACCTATTGACACCATTGCTACTACATCTGTAACGGATGTGCAAAGGTTATGCATTTCTCTTTTGTGGGCCAGGTCTGCTGAGTCAGAAGTGTGATGAAGTAGTGGTGGTGGTGCCATTGTGCCATATTTCTCAGTATTACGCAAAATTATTTGAGACAACCCTATACTGTGTAAGGTGACAGACTGAACAAATATGGCATACACCACGACTTCCAGGTGGAGAATTCACCATGATGAGAGCACGTTTTGGTGGCTACTGACCTTAAAGATATGTGTAATCATTGATAGTGTTGAAAATACTTGGAGCCAGCAACATGATTTTAACAGTATGTGTCTGAATAGTGTGGTGTTGAGAGCAATGAGATCTATTATTCTATATTTTTGTGAAGTTTTTATTGGTCTAAACAAATGTTAAGGTTTATGTACATAAAAGACTAAGGGCCTGATTTAGATCTCGGCGGAGAGGTTACTCCATCTTAAAGGTGAAAGGTATCCGTCTGCCGAAATCTAAATACCATAGAAAAGAATGGTTTTTAGTTTTCGGTGGATGGGATGTCTGTCACCGTTGTTACGGAGCAACCCCTCCGCCAAGATCTGAATCAGGCCCTAACAATTTTAAAAATCAACATTCTTATAAATGTAACAACCATAACAGAAGCAATTGGGGCAGGCATAATGGAGTGAATGGAGTGGAGGACCATGTAAGACATACTTCTACCAAATCTTTGTGCTACTGTAGAATACACAGAGCTATTGTTCTGCATAGTAAGTCCAAATGTTTACAACATTTTCCAAGCCTTTTGCCCTCTGAAACGTATGGAATAACTCCACACTAATGGCTTCATTACAAGCCTGGCGATCCGACTGCCACATTACAAGTTTGGCCCACCTAAATACCACCGTACCGAACCCACCAGAATCATGGATCCCGATGGGGTGATGGCAGTCGGGCTTGCAACCAGCCATGGCGGTGCTAAACTCAGCACTGCCTGGCTGATTACAACCCCTATTTCCACCAACCTTTTCATGGCAGGAAGTCCACTGTGTTCCCAGGTTGGCGAGGGCCTAGTGCGCATGTATGTTTGGCTGGATCCAGGCGGCTGTGAACTCCCCCTCTGTCTTTGTAACGCCTGTGGCCCCACCCCTTTTATGGTAACAACATAATAAGAATAGTTTATTATGTTATTACTGTAAATATTTTGTAGCTGCTGCTGCTGGCTGGGGGATGGGGAGATGACGCTTCTCCACCATTGCGGATGAGCCGCCCCTGTTGAGGTTTCTGGATGATATTGAGCTCTGGGCTTCTTTTTGACAATGGTGCTAAATGCTGCTTTGAAAGTAGGTCCCGCGTTGATGTGGCGCTTGCTATGTTCATTCTAATTTTTAAGAAGACAACCCTCAATGTTACCAGCCTATCTCCCTGATAGATGCAGTGGTAAAGGTTATGGGCAAGTGGTGCTCGACAGGGTGATGGGGTGGGTGGGTGAGTACAACATCATTTCCAGTGTCCAATATGGCTTCGGGCAGGGCAGATCAAGAAAAGACCAATGCCTTAATCTACATTTGAGAATTAAAAAGCGTACTGTTGCTAGGTTTGAATCAATCCTTCTTGCTTTCATGGACTTAACATCTGTCTTTTAAAGGGCAAATTGCAGAAAACTCTGGTGCCTGCTACTTGCTCTGTGGGTGGACCCTAATATTGTCCATTTGTTGAGTGAGCTACATGTTCATACAACAGCATCTGTTCTACATTCCCAGGGTGGCTGTGTTGGAGGCGACACATTCTGGTTGGCTGAGGTGAGGCCCTAGCCAGGCGGAACCTACCACTCCCGTCAGGGGTGGGTGATTGCACGCACTGTATAACCTGCGCTCACCCTTGGGTAGCTTGACACAGAGCCGTCAGGCTTATTACAGACACAATGTGTAAAGCATTGGCACAACATGACCACACAATAAGTACACTGAGTGTCTCAAATGAGACTTTACACATGGTGTATGTGAATAAAGTTTGTATTCAACACACACATGAATTAACACCACAAGAACATTGTGTAAATCTGGGCATAAATCACATTCAGAAATATCACTAATAATACAAGTCCCAACAGGGTTAATATGAAATCAGCAGTATGTACATGTGAGAAAAATAATACTTTTCCTCCCTGCATCTCCATCTGGTACTACCGCATCGGCAGCACGAGACCCACCCCAACGATCACCCCAGTTCAATATAAAACTATTGTAAACAATAGCAGCAATGTATACATACAGAGAACTACAGCACTATTGAAATAGCCCCGTGGCCTAGGCTGCACCAGTAGTTGTCAATGTCAACCACAATAATAATCAATGTGCGCTGTGATGCTGCAGTGTGGTGAAATTGGGACCAGACTCAATGCTATGCAGTACCATGGATGTCAGCCATGCTTGCCTACACACTCACTTCCAGCACTCTAATGTGGTACTCTGACAACTGGCAGCTGAGGTCTAAAGGAGTTTGCAAACTCCTCTAAGACCCAAACCTTCCTCCACCCTCCAACCAATTCCCGCCCCCTCAGAGTTAGAAATGAAGCAACCTTTCCTCGGATACTAGACTGCTCGTGGCCAGTGGTTACTCTTAGTCAAGATCCTGGGGCAAAGTACAATGGAAGAAGGAGTAAATGGCTGGTCAGGCAACAGGCAGCAAATGGAGTTTTGGTCCCCACTCGGGAATGTCACTCATGGGTCTCCACAATGGCCTTCCGGCACGGGCCTCGGTCTTCAACACACAGGGGGAAGGTAGGCTTGGGACACGCTGTTCACAATGGTGCCAAACCAGACACTCCACTTCACAGATAGTTACCAATTTGACACATCCCAGGACAGAAGGCACCACATCTGGGGAGCAATGACTTAGACCGCCCCAGATGTCCTGATTACACACGAAGAGTTTGCCAAATTCCATGTCCTCCTGCTATGGGGCAATGTCTAGTGGGCGATGGCGTCAGTTGCACCAGACACTTCGGAACCAGACACAAAGTGCTCAATGCAGGGCAACCAGACACTCCCGCTTGCACAGAGCTAACCAATGCAGTGCCTCCTTGAGAGGAGGCACAACGTCTGGTGCACGATGGATTGAGTCACACCAGACAATCCCGCTGCACATGAAGAGTTACCACTGACGTGCCTTCCTGGAATAAGGCACAATGTCTGGTGCACGAAGACTTGATTTGCACCAGACAATCTTGCTGCTCGTGAAAAAGTTACCAATGCAGCGCCTTCCTGGAATGTGCATGTGCAATGACTTGAGCCGCACTGGGCACTTGGGCACTTCTGAACACACAATCAGTTCCCGTTCTGTACCTCCCAGGAATGAGGCACAACATCTGGTGCCCCATGACTTGAGCCGCACCAGACAAATCTGGTCTCTCACACACACACATAGATGCCGGATCAGTGGTCGCACAAGTAGAATGCAGAACTGCTCCAAGTATGCCCCCACCTCTGAGGGTCGCAACCAGTGATACAGACATCCCACGCAATGAGCGTGCAGTTGATTGTCACAGAAGAGAAATGTGGCACACTCGACAAAGCAGGCCATGCGGTGTCCTGTAACCAGCAATCCATTTCCTATGAACCAAACACTTACGTGTGACGTGGCCCCACGATGAAGGGTCACACTTCTTGAATGTGGGCTGAAATTTGCAGGTCCTGCACCAGATGCTTACACCACTGCTACCAGGTGGAATCCAGCAGATGGCATCGACATTTAGGAGTGCCCCACTCTCCAGATGACACAGTGGATGTTGTAGATCCTTCGGAGGAGGTCTTTGATGTCCCGGGGACCTCCATGCAGAACAGGGGGCAAGCCAAAGCCAACAAGCCCTTGGAGAGCACCCTTCAGAGTGTTGCACTGCAGCAAGCAGTGTGTCCAGGCTACCCACGATGCAGGAAGGGTGTGTGATTCCTCTCCAGGACAGTAAATACTCCTGTTCACAACAGATTCTTCTGGCAGTGTGCACCATGCAGTACGGAGACTCCATCCTGAGCTCCTGCAAGTGTATCTCTGAATTGCTCAAGTGTGGCCCTCCTAGGCATACTGAATTGGGTCTTTGAAATTCGGGGGGTTCAAAGGGTTCACTTTGAGCCACATATGTCCCCACTAAATTTCAGTCCTGCGTGCATGGAGCCCTTGAATGTAGACGCTTATCTTTAGTGGTGCTATGATCTGACTCTGAGAGGCCAAGTATCCAAACCTCTCCCTCCATTCTATCCAGCCAGGCCCTCAGATGGAATAGCTCTGTCGTTTTAATTATCCAAGTTTTACAGCTGTTGCTGGGGAATACACTGATGTGTTTTCCCCCAGCTATCAGTGAAATGAAGCTTGAATTCAATAGGCACACAGAACACATTTTAGAATATGGAATTGCCCTGTGAGAAAGTCACCCTTTTAGAATGTTCACCCTAATATTTTTGACTGATACTGGTGTTAATTGATGCAGACTGTGCCCTGGGCTCTGCTAAACAGACCCAGGGCCAGTGCTCTGAAAAAAAGGTATATGGTCAAATGGTGCGATGTTATAATTCCAATTGGCAATGAGAGACCGTTTAAGTCCCTAATAGATATCAGGGCAAGGGGGATTTAAACTTCTTATAAGTCTCTAGTATATAATAGGGCAGGGAAGTGTGGAGACACAGATGGTTTCCTGCACTGAATGTACACTACTGTTGTGCCTGCTGTCATTTTTAAAGGCAGCACTGCCTTGCAGACTGTCTTTAAAAAGTAAAATGTGTGGAAATTTGACTTTGGAATTTGAGCAGCTCCCTAAGTGATAAACGACCTTATTTTTTACATGTAAGTCAACCCAATATCTCCCCTAGAAGCCCCAGGGATAGGATGCATGTACCTACAAGCAGGGACATTATAAAACATGTTTTGTATGCCCTATTGAGGGAAAACTGCACCTTTCATGTTTCCTCATTGTAGATATTTAGCTCCATAGGATAAAATAGTAATATTGTCGATAAACATAAGTATGGCAAGGAGGAAGCTAAATCTGTCATGAAAGACCTCAAATGAATGGTAATGATTATTCCAGCAACTTGCCATTGTTAAATTTATCATAACTGATACAAGAAAGAAGTTATAAGACTTTCTTTTTTGTAAGTCAAATTTCAGCCTTCTAATGCTCTATCCTGATTGGTCAGCCCTAACAGGATTAGTCAGGCTGCTTTAATGAGGTGATAAGTGGCCTGCCCTGAGCAGAGACTATCCAGTGGGGAGGTTGGCAGATGCTGAGGCCAGGCCAGGAAGGGGACTGAGTAAATCAACCTCAGGCTTCAAACGGAAGCCAGTCAGAAAGGAATGTAGCCAGGCCTGCTCTCTCACAGATAGATAATGGGCTTAGGAAAGGAACTTGAAGATGTCCAGATGGGGAGGGGGAATTTAAATGAGCTACACAAGAGGGGTGCTTTAGCCAGGTCTTGCTCCTCTGGAGGAACATCATACATCTTGGAATGTTAAAGTGCAGTGCTTTATGGGACAAGAAGATACCACAATTTGTAGGAAGTTGTCATGCTTGTGGGTGGCACCCTGCAGTTCATTGCACAGGGATTCCCACTGACTGCCCCCCAAGATGACTAAACAAAAGTGGCTGGTCTGTATTGGAATTCAGATCTGCTGTTTGAAAACACAAAAGAAGAAGGACTGTCCTGTTGGAACCCTGGTCTGCAATCCATAGAACTGCATACTAAAGTATTGCTCAGGTTGCACACTGAAACAACAGCCCCAAAGACTTTGCCTTGCTTTTAAAAGGATGCATGATTGCACTCCCTGAAAGCAAAAGGTTAAAAGAACTTTCCTGCACCAGCTTCCACAAACGTCTCTAGCCTGGAGTGCATCCAGTGGACTTGCCAGGATTTGGCAAGGTGCATTGGGAGAATTGTAGTCCCAACATCCCAAGAAACAACTCAGAGATTCTGGAACCTTGGATTTGGGTTGTGGACTACTTTCCTGCACCGAGAAATACTGCTGGAAGTAAAATTAAAAGTGTTATATTGTGGACGGCTCTAACTCTTGACTATGTCCCAGTCCAGTGCAACCTTCCCTTTGAGCACTATTTGCTTCTAAGTGCTAGTTTTACTTTTAATCTTTACAAATTCAGATCTCTGTTTCCCTCTTGTCATTTTGTTGTAGTTCTAAAGATAAAAATATTTCCAAGTTTTATAAATTGGTGTGGGGTTTTTACTGTGTATTGTGTCTTACTTATTTTCTGTAGTGGTGTATTTAAATGTTTTACATACCTGTTTCCTAAGTTAAACCTGCCTGCTTGTTGCCAA
Source organism: Pleurodeles waltl (assembly GCF_031143425.1). Lineage (NCBI taxonomy): Eukaryota > Metazoa > Chordata > Amphibia > Caudata > Salamandridae > Pleurodeles > Pleurodeles waltl. Next base: position 614,604,223 of record NC_090439.1, read on the forward strand.
GCTACCAGGGGTTGAGCCAGGGGCTAATGTTTAGAGACCTTGACTGAGCCTAACACTGTCTGTGGGCATTATTGCTAGTGGTAGGTGTGTTGTTCTCTCCATGGGCACATGTCCCCTGGCACACATGCAGGCGAGAAACAAGCTTAGAGAACACACCGAGGGTGCAAGTGCACTCATACAGGCTTGCTGATTCAGGCTCAGTACATATACAAAATCCCTAGTGTGCAAATGTACACATACTGACAAGTTGTGCCAGGTTCATGAAAACATATGAAAACACCATTGTGTAAGTGTGCACATACTGGCAAGCCCTGCTAGGCTCAATATACACTTTAAAATGCCAATATGCAAGTGTACACAGATAGGCAAGCCATGCCAGGCTCAGTATGTACATGAAAACACTAATGTGCAAATGTGCACATATAGGCAAGACATGCCAGGCTTGGTATATACATGAAAACACCAATGTGCAAGTGTGCACATACTGGTAGACCGTGCTATGCGCAGTATGTGCATGAAAACACCAATGTGCAAGTGTGCACATACAGACAAACTGTTAGAAATTGGGTCTTTGGTTGGCAGTCAGGTTACCCCCTGTCCAAGCAAGGACCCTCACTCTATTCAGGGTAAGTCACACACAATCCAAATTATCCTGTGCTTACCCTCTGGTAGCTTGGCACTGAGTAGTCAGGCTTAACTTAGAAGGCAATGTGTAAAGTATTTGTGCAATAAATCATGCAGTAATACAGTCGAACACAACAAAAATACACCACACAGTGCTTAGAAAAATATATAATTTTTATCTGGTAAAATGCAGACCAAAACGATTAAGATGTAATAAGTATATGTTGAAATATCACTGTAAAAATTATATGAAGTGTCTTTAGTCTCTTAAAAGCAATAAATGTCTCTTGCAAGCACAAAGTACCTGGTTTGCGTTCAAAATCTCCGCAAAGAAACGCAGAGGAGGAGATGCATGGAAAATAGGGAGGCATGCATTGATTTCTTGGGCCGGACACGTCGACACGTCCTTTATTTTTCACGCAGGGAAGGCTTTATATTGATTTCTGGTGCTCAGTCTTGGATCCTCTTCAGGTTGCGGGGTTTTTGGACGCCCCAGGGACGATGCGTTGAAATCCGGCGCTGACAGGACAAAGTCCCAGGGGCTGTGTCGATACAGTGAGCATTGCATGGAAATTTCTACCGCACGGCAGGCGCTGTGTCGATTCTTCTCTGGAAGTTGGGCTATGTCATTGTGTCTCGGCTGTGTGTTGATACAGTAGGCCCTGCATTGAATTTCCGGTTGCTACGCTGCCGCTGCATCGATCTTCTCGTTACAAAGTCAGGCTGCGTCGTTCCTGTACGGCATGCAGTGAATCTTTTACTGCAATGCAGGCTATGCATCATTTCTGGCAGGCTGTGAGTCGATTTTCGCCACACAGGGAATTCTTCTTGCAGAGATGAAGTCTTTTTGGTCCTGAGACTTCAGGGAACAGGAGGCAAGCTCTATCCAAGCCCTTGAGAGCACTTCTCTGCACCGCCAGAGAGCAGCAAGACAGCAGGGCAACAGCAAGGCAGCAGTCCGCCACAGAAAGCAGTCAGGTGAGTCCTTTGGGCAGCCAGGCAGTTCTTCTTGGCAGGTTGCAGGTTCTGGTTCAGGTACCCAATACCCAAATGTGCCTTTGAAGTAGGGGAGACTTCAAAGAGTGGCTTAGAGGTGCACAAGGTCCAGTTCAATCCTGTCTGCCAGGGTCCCAGTAGGGGGTGTGTCAGTCCTTTGTGTGAGGGCAGACTACTGCCCTTTGACATGCAAGTGTCAGGCCCTCCACCCTTCCAGCCCAGGAAGACCCATTGAAAATGCAGATGTATGCAAGTGCGGCTGAGCATACTGTGTTTGGGGTTTGTCTGAGTGAATGCACAAGGGAGCTGTCAACTGAACCTAGCCAGATGTGGATTGTAAGGCACAGAAGGATTTAAGTGCAGAGAAATGCTCACTTTCTAAGAGTGGCATTACTAAAATAGTAATACTAAATCCAACTTCACCAGTCAGCAGGATTTTGTATTACTATTCTGGCCATACTAAAAATGACCTTCCTAATCCTTTCAGATCAGCAGCTACCACTCAACCCGTATATGAGAGTAGCCGAAAGGAGCAGGCCTCACAGCAGTGCAAAAACGAATTTAGGAGTTTTACGCTACCAGGACATGTAAACTACACAAGTACAGGTCCTGCCTTTGGTCTACACAACACTCTGCCCTATGGGCTACCTAGGGCCTACTTTAGGGGTAACATATATGTAGAAAAAGGGGAGTTTTAGGCTTGGCAAGTACTTTTACATGCCAAGTCGAATTGACAGTGAAACTGCACACACAGGCCTTGGGGCTACTTAAGTGGGTGGCACAATCAGTGCTGCAGGTCCACTAGTAGCATTTATTCTACAGGCCCTGGGCACATATAGTGCACTTTACTAGGGACTTATAAGTAAATTAAATAATCCAATGGGGTATGAACCAATGTCATCATGTTTAAAGGGAGAGAGCATATGCACTTTAGCACTGGTTAGCAGTGGTAAAGAGCACAGAGTCTAAAAACCAGCAAAAACAGTATCCAAAATATGGAGGGAGGTAGGCTAAACTTTAGGAGTGACCACCCTAAAGCTGTCAGGTCTAACACAAACCAAACCAGGCTCAATATATACATGAAAACACCAATGTGCAAGTGTGCACGTGCTGGTTGGCACCCCTTCCTAACTTATGTAGGGAGGGCGCATGCGCACTTTCACACTGTACTTACAGTGGGAAAGTGTCCAGGGCCCACTTAGAGCGAATCAGCAAAACCTCAAGGAAGAGCCAATCTCCTCAGTAGGGGAGCCCACGTGGGGGTTTTCTTCTACCAGGGCATAGAACACCCTTGCGTCCCTGCCCTGCCTTCTTCATACCACCTGCTCCACTCTCTGAGGGTGCTCTAGAGGTAGAAGGATGCCTACTCACAGCTGGCCCGAGTGGGGAAGATGCCACCCTGAGCGTAGGGGCACCTGCGGCTCTACAGGCCTGCAATCCCAGGCCTAATACATGTTGGTCAGTCTACTCTGGTGGGTGGCATGCTCAACGCAATGTCCCACTAATGGGCAGGGCCGGACCCACCCTGGGTATGTGGTGTACCTTTATAATGGGTACTTCTGCGTATGGCACCTCAACCGATCACGTAAACGCCTTTTCCTGGCATGAGTAGAAAAGGCGCGCTCTTTCCCCCTCCAGTACAATGGGAAAGTGCCCGGAGTCCTAGGGCCACACACAGAGTCAGCAAAAAACTGGGAGGAAAAAACAAAATGTTTTATAGAAATCCCCCAAGAAGGGGCATGTCCAACAGGCTTGTACTCGGCCCTTGAGCGTGAGCAGAGAGATGCATCAGGATGTATTCTTGCCCACTTTCTGTTTACGCTATATGTTAATGGGTTAGAGCAAGTCCTCTTGTCTCTTGGAGCCGACTGCCCCAGGGCGTGGTTGAGATCGCTACCGGTTCTACTGTGCACAGACAATGCCGTTGTGATGGCAAGGACTGCAGTGGGCGTACAGTTTTTGCTGGACAAGTTTGTTGATTTTATGGATAGCTTGGATCTTGTCAATTTCACTAAATGTTATGAGATGGTTTTGGGCCAGAGACGTACTAGATCAAAAACATTCATGGTGGGCTCGCACACTTTAGCCAAAGTCCCTGTTTTTTGTATCTTGAGATTCTGTTGGATTGTCATAGAAAATGGAAGCCCCTGGTTGAAAATAAGAAAATGGAGCTAATTAAGACAACTGCTACTGTTCATAGTTTTGCGCAGAGATCAGGGCCTTGCCCGTCCAGCACCTTAATTAAGGTGTATCATGCCAAGTGAGCCTCCAAGCTCCTATATAACAGCAAAGTGTGGGGATACACAAGAGTTGACAGTATTCACTCAGTGGAAAACTTGCTTTTAAGGTTGGTGCTGCAGGTTCCCCTTAGCACACTGGCACTATCCGTGCATGATGAATTAGGAGTCCAGTACAAGATTGCTCTTAGGACACTGATACACTGGGTCAAGCTGTGAACGAGTGGGGAATCCCAGCTGAATAGGCTGATTCTGAAGGATTGCTTATCCTTGGATCATGCCACTAAAATTCCATGGATTGCAAATATTAAGGGTGTTTTTATTAGCCTGGGAAGGGAGGACCTATTCTATAGCCCACTGTGGAGGTAAAATGGGTCAGGGATACATTTTTAGAATGTAAGTTAATTTAAAAGGAACAGACTGAACTATTAAAACACACGGTATGGGGGGATTTGCTGTTAAAAACCGTATGGACTATGGCACCATACCTGCTCAGTGTGAGGAGTGACAGGGACAGATTTTGATTGACCAGATAGATTCAACATGATACATCATCTTCTGGCCATGCAGAGGAACTGGAGCCCTTCGGCTCACTGTGACCACCTGTCTCCACAGAACACCCTTCACTTTATGTTGTTCTGTAGTTACTTTACTGGCCCGAGGAAAATGTTTATTACGCTTTTATTGAAGTCCATTAACTTTAGGCAAGCACGACGGGCGCTTTTTATCCAGCAGTTATCGGACAAATTATTTTTAAAGTAAAAGTGTGTTGCTTTTTAAGAGCTATATTGAGAGTAATGGATTTCATGCTTGATTATCTGTGCTGTTGGCATTTGATTTCTTACAATTTATAGTGTTTTATCTGAGCTTTTTTAATTTTTGTAATGTGTGTTTTAACTGCTTTGCATAAAACGTTTTATAGTACTTTGGGCCAGATGTACGAAACGTTTTGCGACTCGCAAACGGCAAAATTTGCTGTTTGCGAGTCGCAAAACGCGTATCCCAATGCAGAAATGCATTTTGCGAGTTGTTACCGACTCGCAAAATGCATTTCATACTCGTAAATAGGAAGGGGTGTTCCCTTCCTATTTGCGAGTCGCATTGGGATGCAATACCATTTGCGACCGCATATGCGGTCGCAAATGGCATCGCAGTTACCATCCACTTCAAGTGGATGGTAACCCAATCGCAAATTGGAAGGGGTCCCCATGGGACCCCTTCCAGTTTGTGACTGGAGCCCAAATTAATTTTTCAGGGCAGGGAGTGGTCCAAGGGACCACTCCCTGCCCTGAAAAAAACCCAAAACTAAAGGTTTCGTTTTTTTTGAAGTGCAGCACGTTTTCCTGCTAGGAAAACGGGCTACACTTCAAAAAAAAAAAAAATGCTTTATTGACAAGCAGGTCGCTAACATGGAGGTCTGCTGACGACAGCAGGCCTCCATGTTAGCGAGTGCCTATACTCGCAATGGGGCCGCAATTTGCGACCCACCTCATTAATATTAATGAGGTGGGTCATTGCGACCCCATTGCGAGTTGCAGTCGGTGTCTGAGACACCGTACTGCATAGCAATTTGCGACTTGCAAATTGCGAGTCGCAGGGACTCGCAATTTGCAAGTCGCAAATTGCTTTGTTCGTACATCTGGCCCTTTGTATTTCTTTTGTGGTTACAGCATAACTGAATAAAGACTATCTGATGATGAACAATATGAGCAAAACATAAATAGTATTGTTTTTTTTTTTAATTATTTTTGAACTTCTCTGGAGTAAGAACCTGAGCCAAACAGCATCAGAGCATTGCACAAGAGTGTGACACTGTAGTAGAGGTGGAGAGCTGGAGTGAGTATTTCAAGTGAGCTTTGGGGAGTGGGGTCTTTGGAAACTACCTTCTGCGATGATACTGCATGACGCAGACAAAGGTTGAAAGTGTACTCTGATGGTTTTGAATTGACGCATAGAAGTGATACACCTTCACTTTGATAGTGTATAGCTTTTTTTGCGGGGTGGCTAGTGAGAGAATTGTGTTTTGCTTTGAAGGAGGTGGTGTAGTGAAATATCCTCACATGAAGGTCAATTCTCAGTTTCTTAGGAGCCATCTGATGTGGATCACTTTATGCGCTGTTCTTATGCTGTGCTGTTGTGGGACTGGAAGGTAGGATGGCAGGTGAATTCAGAACGAGGTAGCTTTGTGGAGCAAAGTTCACTGCAAGAAGGAATGGGGATATCCTTAACAATGGTGGTTAGCATAATAGATGTTCTCAGTCGGGTAGTCGTTGTTAGGAAGTTCAGTATGACTTGAAGAAACTAGCTTCTTTTTGGGGAATCCAGTGAGGAGTGAGTGATGATGGTGTAACTCACTACCGGCATTATTGGCAACTATGATCTCAGTGTGGCATGCATCATTGTTTTAAAGTTCAAATGTAAGTACAGGTCTAGGCTGTGGCCTGCGATACGTTAGACATGTACTTTGTTGCAACAGTGAGATATCTAGTAGAATTTATTAACAATGGTGGTGTTACCTGAAGCACATTTAGTCAAATTATTAAATTGATAGACATTTCATTTTCACGTAACTACGAAACCCGAATTAACGGTGGGGGTGTAACAGTGAGCTGTTAAACAGTTACAATATTTGTATAGCCAGTTTTACAGTGCTGGCAATTTTTTGCTGTTGTAGTACATTTTAATTTCACAGTTGTCTACCCTAGTCTCTTTGTAGCCAATCATTTAACGTTTGCTGGTACTGAACTATACAGACTCTATTCATTATTTTTACCAGAACTGAATAAAATGAAAAGCAAGTCATCACGGTTCATTCCTCTGCTCTCTTCCTGCTTCCACTTGGGTTCATGCCTGCCCTGCTCAATGGCCATTCATGTGATCTCTCCAAAAACATGTGTTCCCCCTCTCTACCGCTTCTCTTTAGTCCTCAAAAACCCTTCAGTGCAGGCTCAGAGCCACGGCTTTATTAATAAGGGTGAGTAACAGAGGTGGTGTCGTTTTTCGTTCACAATATAATAGGATACCCATATAAATGTAAGTATCAACTGAACCAAGGTCCCTTAGACTTACTTAAGATCAGGGTCTTCTTTTTCTTCCTTGGTTGGAGTCATTTTGGCACCACCTTTTCGGGCATGAGGGCAGCCTGACAAGCTGGAAGAGGTACACAGAATCATGGATAAATTCAATCTGGCCTTTGCAGTACCATTAAAAGCAACACTTGCAATCCTGAAAACCAGGGCAAATGTTGGCCATTTCATCTCCTTTAATCCCCTCCGTTCATTTGTTGAGTCCTCTGCTAGCTTTCTCGACATTAAGTTGGTTGCTGAAGTAAAGACAGACTACCCCACCCCATGCCTCCCTCCATTTTACATGCAGTTGCACGCAGAGCGTTTGTATGACATATCGGCGTCGGTAATCCTACCTTCTGTGCGAAGCATAGTTTCCAGTCACGTGACCAGAGCCGTCACAGCCAGGTGTCGGGCACCTAAAACATGCACACACAAAAAAAGGCATTACTTAAAAAACACGGAATCAACAAGTCGTTCTGTTTTTTTTTTTTTTCCAAACGAACAAAGACGTCTGAGCCAGGTTGGAAAAAGAGCATTAGAAAACGTGCACGAGATTGACTCGTTGGCAAATAGAACTGATAGAAAGCAAAGCACGAAAATACTTGAACGTGTTACAAAAAGAATAAACAGAAATGCAGATAATGTGAAGTCCATTCTTCGCGCCAAAAATAAAAGATTTTGGAAACGAGGTCCCCCAAAATACTGCAGTGCCCCAGAAAGTGAAACGGGGCCTTACGCGTTGTCACAGCTGCAGATATAGGCTAGAGGTCGCTTCATGGAGCTTTGCTAGCAGGACGATTCATTGCCAGAGTCAACACCAGTGAAAGGCAATATGAGGCGGCTCCTAAGAGCTACACGAGGTAGGTGGACCTAAGAAACAAAAATGTGCTCAGGCCACCAAACTTCCAGACACCCCCCCAGCAGTTACACTAGGTGCCTTTGGGAGGAAGGGGCGTTTATAGGGACTGCTTGCACAGACAGGATTATACTTGATGAACTGGTTTCCAAAATACAATAGTATTTCATTGAATTCTGAATAGAATGCATTCCCTAATCCAAATGCTATTTAGGAAAGGGGGAAAGAATGTTTTTCTTGCACGAAATTCAATGTGTTGTTGCTGCCAGTAAGCTGCAAAACTCATTAAGTAATCAGGGGCGGATGCTAAGTTCATTAGCTTTGAACTGTTACCTCAACTCCTTCAGGCTTTTAGCCCTTGACGCATTCGTTCTTTGCTGAATATCATTGTGACTATATTATTTCTGATTTTACTGTACTTGGATGGGGGGAGCAGTTTATTGCAAAAGAGCAAATAGGCAGAAACTCGCGAAAGTCGCAACATGGCTAAGTCTGATTTAGGAAAATGAAAGTTAAAGGTTGAATCCTGACAAGGACGTCGGCTTTTTATCTTTCATTGGACAGTAAATTAAGTACCATTAAACTGAGCAAGACTGACAATTATTTTAGTAGCAATGGAAACCCAAGAAGATCTATGTAAAACATAGATTACTACTTAACATTTAAAACACAAGTTCCTGAGATTCTTCATTTCTTCATATTAGACACATTTTGCCATTCTCAAGAACTCTGTGACACCCTGTCTGACTATTTCCACACCAAGATTGCCACCATCTACACCAACCCACCAAACTCAAACTCAACAACCTCCACCCACCAGCGGACACCAGATACTCGATAACCACATGGATTCCACTCACTACGTAGACCACAACAGCCATCATGTCCCCCATCAACTCCAGGGCTCCCTCGGGCCCCTACCCCAACCACTTTTACAACCTCAGAACCAACGAAATCAGTGCAGAACTCACCAACATCCTCAACGCCTCCATTACCACAGTGGCCTTCTCCGACAAATGGAAACAACTGAGGTCAGACCCCTCCTGAAGAAACCTTCCGCCGACCCCAGAAAACTAAAAAATGACAGCCTCATCTCCCTGCATCCATTCCCCACCAAAGGCCTTAAGAAGGCCATCAACCACCAGCTCACAGAACACCTGGAAAAAAACAACCTGTTTGAAGCCTCCCAATCCAACTTCCACATCAACCACAGCATTGAGACCTACTTGATCGGTGCCACCAATAACATCAGATCTCTACTCGATTGTGGAGAAACAGCAGCCCTGATCCTCCTCGACTTTTCAGTGGCATTCAACACTCTATTGCATCACACCCTCATCAACAGACTTAACAGCACCAGCATCTAGGGGAACACCCTCAAGTGGATTGCCTCTTTCTTCATAGGATGAACATGGAGAATCTGCCTGCCACCCTTCACCTCTGAACCCACGATCATCATCTGCGGCATATCTTAAGGATAGTCCCTTAGATCCACCCTGTTCAACACCTACATGACACCCCTTGGAGACATCATCAGAACCCACAGACTCTACATCATATCCTACGCAGATGGCACACAACTTATCCTCTCGCTCACTTTAGACCCCGCCACCACCAGACCAAATTTCCGCAATACCACAACCAGTTTCGCCGACTGGATGAAGACTAACTGCCTCAAGCTCAGCATGGATATGAAGGAAGGGCTGATTTTTGGTAATAACATCTCCTCATGGGATGACAGCTAGTGGCCCTTCGAGCTCAGACACACACAAGCAGACTGCACCGCAAACTCTGCATCATCCACGACAGCAAACTCAGCATGACGCACCAAATTAACCCAGTCACATCCTCTTCCTTTCACACCCACTGCATGCTCTAAAGAAACTTCTGATGGATCCCCGTCAACACCAGAAAGACCATCCCCCTAGGCTAGACTACTGTAACACGCTCTACTCTGGTATCACCTCTCAACTCCTCAAAAGACTCCAGACCCTCCAGAACACAGCAGCCAGATTCATACTTGATCTCCCCAAATGGACCCATATCACCCCCACCACAAGAACCTCCACTGTTCTCCATCAAGGAGAGATGCCAGTTCAAGCTTCTGACACACGCCTACAAAGCCCTAAATGACCAGGAACCTGGATACATCAATCACGGTGTGAACTTCCACAAACCTGCCAGACACCTGTGCCCTACATCCCTGGCCCCACACACACACCACACATTTGTCACAGCCTCAGCAGGGGACATTCCTTCTCCTACATTGCTGCCAAGACCTGGATGACCTCCCCCTATGATCAGCACCCTCCATGTCATTCTTCAAAAGGAGACTCAATACCTTGCTTTTCGACTATGGCCAGCAGTGCCCAGATATCCTCAGGGGTGATAGAGCAGCGCTTTATAAATCTGATTGATTGATTTATTGATTGAAAAATGTGCAACTGAAAAATTACCAGTTAACATTTGTTATTAGCCTTTGTGTGTGGACATGCCGCTTGTTTTTAGTAACTTTTGATCCGTCTGACTTAGCAAAATTTATTTTTTAGTTAAAATCTGCAAGTTATGCAGCAGATGATGGATTATGTGCCAAATGCATCAAACCCATAATTATGTGAAAAGAGCTGCAGAATTGCAGAATTCAAGTGGACCTGGTTATAAGAGAGTGAATACCTTTTTACTTTAGTGAAGACACACCTGCCATCACCAGCAATTCTTTGATCTTTTTATATGCTTCTGAAAATTTGAGATTCAGGGCAATTTTCAGAGGGAGATGATGCCAGAAGTGTATGAATATTGTAACATATGATTTAATCTTTGGGTGTAGCGGATAATTGTCATCTGTTGTGTTTGTTAGAAACACTTGGTATTGGAACAGAATTCACAGTGTACATAGTAACATAGTAGCTGATGTTTCTTGTTGGGCACACACATTACCCTTGATTAAAATAAGTTTCTGTCTCAACATTTAAAAGCAAACACATACATGTATCAGAGATTTAAACCATCTACCTAATTTGCACAAGTGACAGACCTATATTTGGTTAACATGAAATATATTGACCCATCTCAAAACATTCAGCCTGTTATACACCATTTTCACATGTAGGCTCTATATTTCCATTTTCTACATATCCCCACCATCCAGCTCATCTTGGGGTAAGTTCAGGAGTTTTGGCAAATGTTTTAAAGGTGTTGCAAATGTGTGTGAAACTGTACATCTCTTTACAGTGTAACCTCAAACAGATGTATCCGTTTTAGGGCTCTTTCCCCATCCTTGTAGATGCAGAGATAAACTAACAATAGCAAGATAAGATTGTAGGTGTGCCTGATACCTGATTTGTCCCAGAATTCTTTGAGCAAATGAGTTTGTGGGAATGTGAGACAAGATACAATATGGATGCTTGCAGAAGGGCATACCTTATACTACCAAACATTGTTGCGATCCCATACTAATCTATGGCCGATTGTGTGCTTTACAATTGCTGTTCAACAATAACAATGACCAGCTTACAACAGTTGCAATATAGATGGAATGTTCAGTCGTTCAGTCAGAGGTGATGTCTGCTCTCTTCACCACTATGAGATCCTATTTACTCACAGAAGCATTTTATACCTTTTGTCTTTTGTAGGCCTCCGCCATTTACTGTACAATCAGACAAACTGCATTGATACCATCGAGTTTTTGAAGTGACTAAAGAATAGATAAAATTTGTTTAGAGGTTCTACTTACTTAAGCTCTTGAGAATTAGCAGCCATTAAAGATTTCAGGGTTTTATCAGCCAGTGGACATCCAGAAACACTGTTCGAAAATATAAAACACATGCCATGACTGGATGCAGTTAAAAACGAACTCTTTCTAACCTCAATTTCAACCTACATAATAATATAGGGCCTTTATCACCCCTCTGTCTGGTTCAGGGGGTCTTCCAACTGAGGGGGGTAGTTTGAGCGATGGGGGAGGTCCCTGACTTGATCTCAAGTAGTTAAGCGGTGGGAGGCACTGGCTAAGGCAATAGCCTAGAACAGCATCATGTTGCAAACAAAACTGTTTTTTAGTGAGAAAAGAGTGGTAGTGAGCCACAATATATTGGACATCAGTATATTCATTGGTCACTAATGTTGTGGCTGGGATTAGGTGTCAAGGGGACAGGGTCACCAAGTAACCCTCAAAGTCCCTTCCCCGATTTAGGAAAAAGTATCACACTGTGGTTACTTTTACACTTTAGGGAGACCAGACTGTTCACAGCACAGCATGTTGCCAATCAGATGTTTCATTGTATTAAAAGGAATAACTGAACATAACTGCTATGTTTGAATTGTTATATATGTTTAGAACTGCCAGTTTTATAGAATAATTATGAAAAGATGTTTGTCATTCTGGGGGTCCCAGATTATTTTTTTTTACCTGGGGGGAGCAGCTTTTAAAAGCTTGAAAACCATTGGTCTAGATCATTCTTGAATTGTTGCATAGTTCTTATAGAGTCTGATTTGCAAAGGTGAACAAACACTTTTGTGTAAGTTTATGACTTTTTGAAATTCACAAAGGAACTTTAGAGTAGTGTATTTAGGACTGCTTGTCTTGTTATGTGCAGAGTATCCGCCATGAGTGCAGAGAATCTGCAGTTGTAAAATAACTACTTGTAAAATTCCTTTTGTGAATTCCCAAAAATCTAAAACATACACAAAAGTGTAAGTTTACCTTTGGGAATCAGGCTCATAATATTTTATTTTGCTTACAGGTTATTGGCCTGTCACTATACATAGCAAATAACAGTACAGTTGTCCCTTTTGCTAAGAAGTACCTAGTCTGTGAATAAAATGAGATTTAGAAGGAACAAGAAGAGATGTAACCCTCATCAACACTCACACTGATGCTATAACTTCAAAGTAGAACATAATAGAGAAGTTCTAACTTTATGCAATCTTTAATGTTCTTTTAAAATAATGCTTTCAATATTTCAAATGTGAAACCATCTGGTGAAACTGATCTTTTCAAAATCACACAATTTCCTCCCATCGTTATTTGTTTCAAAACCAAAAACCAAAGTCTAAAAAATTAAAATAGTTGAAATATTGTAATGATCAAATTATGCAGGTTCAAAATCCAAACCCATAAGATACGCATATTGCACTTCTGCCATGCACAATCCCTTTCACTGAAGCTCATTGCTTGAATAGAATCACTGATGGACTTTTTTGCTTATGCAGGGTCATCCCCAATATTTTTGCCTCCTGCCTCCTATTTTTTCTGACCTGTTGCTGTTGGATTTTGAACTCTGAGCACTTTACCACTGCTAACCAGTGCTAAAGTGCTTATGCTCCCTGTATAAATTGCAATGTTGATTGGTTTATTCATGATTGGCATATTTGATTTACTAGTAAGTCCCTAGTAAGGTGCACTAGAGGTGCCAGGGCTAGTAAATCAAATGCTATTAGTGGGCCTGCAGCACTGGTTGTGCCACCCACATAAGTAATCTGTAATCATGTCTCAGACCTGCCACTGCAGTGTCTGTGTGTGCAGTTTTAACTGTAAATTAGACTTGGCAAGTGTACCCACTTGCCAGGCCTAACCCTTCCTTTTTCTTACATGTAAGGCACCCCTAAGTAGGCCCTAGGTCGAGCCAAGGGCAGAATGCAGTGTATGATTAAGGTAGGACATATAGTAATGTGTTTTATATCTCCTGACAGTGAAATATTGCTAAATTCGTTTTTCACTGTTGCAAGGAATGTCTCTCTCATAGGTTAACTTGAGGGCTACCTTTAAATCTGATTAAAGTGTAGATTCCCTTTGGGAGCGGATGGATATGTGGAGTTTGGGGTCTCTGAGCTCACGATTTAAAAATACATCTTTTAGTAAAGTTGATTTTAAGACTGTGTGTTTGAAAATGCCACTTTTAGAAAGTGACCATTTTCTTGCTTATGCCATTTCTGTGACACTGCCTGTTTGTGGATTACCAGTCTGGGTCAGTTTGACAGTTGGGCTGGTTGCACCTCACAATAGACAGTGACACAAAGGGAGCTGGGGTGTAGTCTGCATTTCCTGATGAGCCATCTGTGCTAGGAGGGTCCGGAGGAGTGGTCACTTACACCTGAAAGGGTTGTGCCTGTCCTCACACAATGCAGTCTCTGACCCCCTGGTGAGTGTCTGGGGCCTGGCCTGGGCAAGGCAGGATTTCACATTCAAAAGAGACTTTACTTTGAAGTAGCCTACTCCAAAGGAGAAATTGGGTATAAGAAGGGCACCCAAAACCACAGACTTTAGAACACTTCTGGAAACAAGAGGAACCTCTGCCTGGAGAAGAGCTGAGAAGTGCTGCCTTGCCTGTGACTGTGCTTTTTGGAGCTATTCTGCAGTTGCTGCTTCTGCCAGAGTAAGAGGGCAAAGACTGGACTTTGTGTGCCTTCCATCTTGTGAAGAAATCTCCAAGGGCTTGATTTAGAGCTTCCCTCCTGTTGTTTGAAGTCTCAGGGACAGCAACGACTTCTCTCTGCCAGCACCTGGAGTCTCTGGAGAGACTCCTGCTCTGACCAGTGGTGCCATATCCAGTCCCTGGGCCCTTGAAAGGAAAGCTGGTGGAAATCCAAGGAAATTGACTTCGCACGACTTCAGACCGACGCAGCTGCTGAATCCGGTGACGCCGCCTGCAACCGACTCCGTGATCTTCGCTGGAACGCGATGACCTTCCCAGGCCGGAGCCGCAGCAGCCCTGCTGAAGTCCGCGACTCTGTGGAAGTTGCCGCACCACGTCGTGACCGCCGCCGCTCAAAGAGCACGGATTCAACATTTCGCACAGACGCCGCGATCCCCGACTTCGCGCATCGGCTTGTTTCACTCTTCACCTAAGGTACTGTACTTGGGGGTCTACGTGACTCCGTGGCCGGCGCCGCTGGTGTTGGCTTGTTGGGAACGACTCCGTCACGACGCCGTGTTAATACCTCATCGAAGCATTTTGTGTTTCTAAGCGCTATTTTTGAGTTTAATCTTTAAAAATTCATAACTTGACTTGTGTATGTCGGATTTGTGGCGTTTTGATCTTGTTTTGTTTAGATAAATATTTCCTATGTTTCTAAACTGGTGTTGTGTCATTTTGTAGTTTTTTTCATTAAGTTACTGTGTGTGTTGGTACAAATACTTTACACCTAGCACTCTGAAGTTAAGCCTGCTGCTCTGCCAAGCTACCAAGGGGGTAAGCAGGGGTTAACTGAGGGTGATTCTCTTTTACCCTGACTAGAGTGAGGGTCCTTGCTTGAACAGGGGGTAACCTGACTGTCAACCAAAGACCCCATTTCTAACAATGACATATTCAAAAAGGCAGAAAAGAGCATGAACACAAATTACAAAACAGAGAACTGAACAGTTCAATGGAGAAGCAGAACTGCGGCAAAACACACTGAAAGGGTACAAAGCCCTTTCCTCTGCTTTCACTTCCTGTATTTCCATACCTTCGATGCGACGCATAGTTTCCTGTCACATGACCACTGCCATCACAACCTGGTGTTGGACAACTGTATGAATAACACAAAGAAAAAAATAGTTTGAACACTGCAATGTCTTTTAAAATTCTTTTCAATTTTAATAAACATATTTAGTACTCAGGGTTAATGAAGGTAGAAATATTTACAACTAGGAGTAATTTTTCCCTTTTTCGGATGAACTTTAAAAAAAAAAAAGTTTTGTGGAGATTTATCATACAGCGCCAAGGTTATTTGCAAAACAAAAAACACTCTTCCTATAGAAACTGTGATCATGTATAACTAGAAAGTGGCTAGTGCTACTGTGTACCATATATAAGGATAAAGATAGTAATGCGTTGTAAATGCATTCACAGTTTGGGAATATATACATATTGTAAATTGATTTGAAAGAGAATTATATGTAAAAATATGTGCTTTTGCCATATGAAATGCAGAATAAGCAGAATCAATTCTACTTATATACAGAAATCAGACAAGTCGTGGTCATATACCAGCTTGCAGATTGGTTCATTCTCAGCAACATTATAGCATGGGTTTCAACTGCTAGCATGGTCTATGTAGGCTCTAGCAATACAAGGAAATGATTTGCTTGTTTTTTTCTAAAAACAAACCACTTATTATTTGTATTACTTTTCTGGAGACACATACACACATGTGTTCCTTAGTGGTCACCAACGTGGATAGCTTAAAAGCCAGTTTAAACATGGCCAGATTTGCTTTGTGAAAAATATAGATTTTTTTTATGTGATGCTAGATATTTGTCTAAGAAATGCTGCAAATTATTCCCAGTGTGTGCTTCACTGATATAATTGGGACTGTGGTTGCATCCTTAGGGAAGGCTACAGCTGTTTGGAGCCCAAGAACCAAACTACTAAATGTGAGTTTTTTTCCCGTGATGCTCGAAATTAGCTTTGAGACTCCACTGTGATGCTTGGTGGAGTACCCTCTACACAACAAATCTGCCTAACCTTAAAAGAGTGGATTTTGTGTCATTAAGAAAATATAAACAAGCAATAAACATTTTAAAGGGAATTTCTGTCCTTCTAAATTAGATTACTTTAGTAAACTCATCACTTCAAAATTAATAGAGCGAGAAATTGTTTATTTGAAAAACTGTTTTGGGACAGTAAAAAGTCCATAACTAAACCATTATTTATTCACATATGTACAATTATATTAGTCCAGGCTCAGATACTGCTCTGAAAGTCTAATTATAGATGAGTGTTGCTGTGGAAACATTTAACATGCATTATAATTTGATTTTCCCAATGTCTTATACTTAAAGACAGTAAGCCTGGGGATTCCCTACAAAGGCATTGTAGAACATTTAAAATGCCTTGGGACCATTTCACACACTATTATTTTTTAGAGCATTTGTGTATCCTTAGCGTGATTACTGATAACTACTTTTCAATTTCCAGGCCTGATTCACGCAGCATTTTCAATAAGTAGCTGTATTGGACTCCAGGAGTACATGCGTACTCATCCATAAAAAGCTTTGTGAATCAGCTGCCTGATTCACAAAGCATTGTTTTATTAGAGTATGCTTCTCCAGTCTGTAGGGTATGGCATTATTTTAATCCTCAAACTAAACTGGATGTCACGTTTTTCACAGGCCCTCAGGTATGAGTCTCACAACCACTTGAAGCTGCGTAAGAAGGAAAGCCAAACTGAAGGATGAACTATTTGTATTCTGTTATATGTTATTTCGTTTCAGTATTTTGTAACGTGCTAACCTGTCACCTTGGGGCAATTTCAGAGACTAAGAATACATAATTATTGTGCAATGAACTCGTGGACAGTGATTAGGCAATGGGTTGAATCAACTCTATCAGTTGGTAAGAGCTGATCAGTGTAAAGTTTCGATGAGAAGGGCCAGTGGATTTGGGGAAAGATGCATGAGTATGGGGGAGGTTAATACACGGCACGTATACGACTTAGAGGCAGTTGAGTCCAGTTTGCATGATCAGTGAATTTGTTGTTAGGATCAATGATTTCTCCACAGCCCTGGTCTCATAAAGCGGTGTTCTGCATTTTGAGTCTATTTGCTGGAGAATATGGGTATTGGACTGCAGTTTATGGTTAGGTTTGACTTTGGGGTGCGAGTTTTGAAGGGCTTTTCCTTTGCTTCATCCCTTAATATTCCATCAGTCACAGGAGGGTTTGACATAGTCTTTGAGCAAAATTTGAGATTTGGTTCTTTGTCAGTTCTTTAAGTTAAGCACTCGCCTTAACATTTACTAAACAGCATGTGGTTAAGTACTTCACTCGTGGTTGAATTCTGAGCACTGTATTGCCTTGAGACTTTTACTCTTTTGTCAATTGAACTTTGGTTGGCAAATTATACATGGTTTAACTAACTAGAAGTTATGATTTAGTACACAGCTTGAGGTCAGTCTTTCAGGAGTAAATGTCACGCTTTCAAACGAACAGTGAGATTCTTCATTTATTATTTTCTTAAAAACAACACAATATGGCTTGGAGAAACACACTAGATTGAACAGATGCACCCACATGTGACCTGCTATTTAACTCGAGGTTTAATCTGCCAGCCACTAACACAACTGTATACGAATATCATCCTGCAATAGAGAGTGAAGATGGTCTCTGAATGCCTCGTTTAAATTATATCAGAGGGAGGGAGTAGTTTCCTTCCACCAAGGACCCACCATCCACCTGCCTCTTTACAGCGAATTTCAAAGCTCTGAAAGATATAAGGCTAGAGCCAAGCAAATGGTGATATTCCTGCCTCTACTAATATGAGTAAAGCACCACATCGCTGCTTTGTCATGACCTGGTGGCTCCATCCACCACCTACTTTTGACATTGCCTGGTCCGGCAGAAGACGTGGTGATATGGCTCTCAAACACAGTTCCCAGTAGCCTCCATTCTCACTACTTTCAGGATGAGGCGGCCTCGGGGATTCTTTCCTCGGGGGTAGACTGGGAAATCCTGTCCCAGTGGGAGACGAATCTGAATTCTCCTGATGAGTGAGATGCACTGGTCATTACAAGGATTACCTTACCAGGGGTGCACATTAGCCATTGGCAGAAGGAAATTCCCTTGTTGACATGCACATTTGGGGTGCAAATGGTGGAATGATGGGGTTTCTGTTGCCATCAATGCACTGATGAGTGTTTCAAAAGACGATTCCCTACTTGACCTTTGGAAGTGAAACCTCAAAATTACCCTCTAGACAGGGGTATACAAGCAACTCTTGGAAGGTAATCGTTGGGGTTACCCATGTATGCAGGTGTTCTGCAGGTGATTTACTTGTCTGTACAGCAGGCATGTTTTGTTCCTGCAAAGAAATGTGCTGCTGTTCCTCAGTGATCTGCTGCCCTTCAGGCCACCAGAAGTCAAAGGGACAGCTGAATAACAGTGTTTACACCATGATGATTATATTTGCTACCATCACTTTATTCATCAGCTGTATTACAGTCATCCCTGTAGTCAAGGATTAATACCGCCAGTAGACATAGTGGGGAGATAGGCTGCTAGACTTGAGAGAACCTGATGTTTAAATGAGGTAATCATGCCAATGTTGGAAAAGGCCCTTTTGTAGGGTTGTCCCCAAGCTTTTTGTCTTCTTGTTCCCATTTTTTATGACCTTTTTTTTATGGTCTTAGGTCTCCGGGCACTCTACCACTCCTGACTAGTGCTAGCATGCAAGGGCTCCCTGTCTAAATTGCATTTGTGATTGGTTCATCCATGAGTGGCTTGTTTAATTTCCTATTAAGTCCCTAGTATATTGCACCAGGTGTGCCCAGGGTCTGTAAATCAAATGCTACTAGTGGACTTAAAACACTGATTGTACCACCCACCTGAGTAGCCCTGCAAACACGTCTCAGGCCTGCCATTGCAGTGTCTGTGTGTGCAGTTTTAAACATTCCATGTCAACCTGGAAAGTGCATTCACTTGCCAGGCCCCATCCTTCCCTTTCAGTACCTGTAGGTTACCCCTTAGTTAGGTCTAGGGCAGCACCGCAGACATGGTGCAGTGTATTTAAAAGGTAGAACGTGTATTGGTGTGTTTTATGTGTCCTGATAGTGAAATACTGCTAATTTCATTTTTCACTATTGCAAGACCAATCTCTCCTGTAGGGTAACATGAGGATTGCCTTGAAATATATTTCAAGTGTCATTTCCCACAGGGAGCAGCTAGAGATGTGGAGTTTGGGGTCTCTGAACTTACAATTTCAAAATACATCTTTTGGTGAAGTTGTTTTTGAATTATGCCTTTGAAAATGCCACTTTTAGAAAGTGGGCATTTTCTTGCTTAACCGTTCCATGCCTCTGCCTGTCTGATGAATACGCGTATGGATCAGAATGACATTTGGGCTGTTTTGTGCATTAACTCTAGACAGTCACACAAAGGGAGCTGAGGTGAGCCCTGCATATCTTGATGGCCCATCACCAGCCTTCCTGAGCTAGAGGGGTGGGAGGAGCTGACATTCGCACCTGACTAGGGCTGTGCCTGCCTCACACAAAGCAGTCCCACCCCCCTGGAGTGTGTCTGGGGCCAGACCAGAAAGAGGCAGGGTCTTGTGCACTACAACAACTTCTCTTTGAAGTTTGCCTACTTCAAAGACAGAAATGGGTATCAGTACTGGACCTCTGACACCACATAGAATCCTTCTGGACTGAGCAAATTCTGCGAGGAAGAAGAGATGGATGCTGTAGGAGGGACTGCTACTCCACTTGTTGCTTTGTTGTGCTGACCTGCTGCTTGCTGCTTCTGTCCTGGGAGTGAAAGAACTGGACTTGACTTTCTACATCTTGCTTCCAAAGGTTTTCCAAGAGCTTGAACTGAGCTTGCCTTCTGTCAATAAGTCTCAGGGACATCAAAGATTTCTTCTGCTAGTGACTGTGCTCTTCTGCTGAAAGTCCTAACTTGCCAAGTGGTGCCAACTTCAGTCCCTGGGCCCTTGGAAGTGCAAACTGGTGATCTGAAGGAGAAAATCCATGCATCAATGTGCCGTGATGGAAAAATCGACGAAGGTGCCTGTCCCGTGGCTGGAGAATTGACGCAACGCCTGTCTCATGCCTATAGAATTGATGCAGCACCTGATTCACTGCGGTCCCATCTACACAGCGCATCTGGATTTTCTAAGCATTGTCCCTAGGTGCCAATTTTTCATCAACCCCTCACCACAGTAAGGAACCAAGGGCACATGCCCAGAAATTTACGCATTGCTTCTCCTGCAAGGAAAAAAATGACGCATCACCTCCCCTGCAGTAAGGAACTGACGCATCATCTGACCTGCGAGGAAAGAATTTACACATCACCTCCCCTGAACAGTAAGGAACCGACTAATTGCTTTGCTTTTTGGGCTCTTCACCTTCCCTGTGGCCCGCATCTTCTTTGTTTTTGACGCATCCCAGGTACTTTGTGCTAAAGAGATACATCCATTGATTCCTATGGATTAAGACTTGCTTAAACTTTTAAAAAGAGATATTTTTACTTGTGTATGTTGGATTGTTTTGTCGTTTTGGCCTGGTTTTACACAGATAAATATTGGCTAGTCTTCTAAACTGGTGTGGAGTAATTTTGTAGTGTTTTCGCTGTGTTACTGTGTGTGTGGATACAAATACTTTACACATTGCCTCTGAGATAAGCCTAACTGCTTGAGCCATGGTACCAAGTGAGTGAGTAGGGGTTATCTTAACTGTATGACTCCCTTACCCTGACTAGAGTGAGGGTCCCTACTTGGATGGGGCGTAAACCACTGCCAAATAGAGACCCCATTTCTAACAGCCAAGTTTCTTAAAGATTCAAGAATGACTCTCCATAGCTATCATTGAGGCCTTCTACTGACAATTTCTTTTCAGAAAAGATGCTATTTCACCTTCGGTTTTAACTGTACTAAGGATTCCTTTATTAAACTATTGCATAACAATCTGGAGCTAAAAACAGTTTTGACTGTAACCTGATCTTAGGCCTACAAACCTTGATGAAGAGTTGGCCTGGAGTTTTGTGAATATGTAGCTTAGAAAGGCAAATACATATCGACATGGAACGCTTTTCCTGTTTGTTTGCTCTCCACATTTCAAATGCTGTAAATATATATTTCAAAAAATATTGCATTGCATGGATCTTTCTGCATTTAAAGTTCCTATTGCTTGTCATTTTTATAGTTATTTAGTAGGTCACACGCTCGTCATTGATTTGTGCGCATACAGTAACGTGGGTAAAAAGTTGAGTATTTCTTGTCCAACAACAAACAGATCTGCAACTTACGTAATGAGTTCTTTTTTCACGTCTCTGGAATGAAGCTTTGGTTTAGGGCTTGGCATTTGCATGTCTCCAGGGTACCTTTTCTCCTCTATACTCTCTGAACAGCTTCCTGTCTCTTTCTGAAATAAAATATCACCATATGTTGAGTTGCATCCTCTGGTGGATTCCGCACTTACAGTGACTTTTATACGGTGGCAAATAAACTGTGACCTCGTACATGCGTATCCTATCAAATCTCATTTTTGCTTCACTCTGAGACAGACACAGACATAGTAGATGGATCAAAGGCCATACAGGCATACATAAACCTGAGAAGGAAACAGATATAAAGAAGTCAGTAGGAAGATACTTGTGACGATACTGAGATTACTCCAATTAAAGAGTGGCGTGTAAAAAGAAGAGAATGAAAATGACAAACAAACATACAGATAAACCTACAGATACTACACGTACAGATAATAAATGTACATACAGACAATAAACGTAATTACGGGAGCGTTAAAAAGGAAAAATCTAATGTAAAAACAACAGTTCTGTGCCGGCTAAAAATATAAGGAATGATTTAGGCAAAGTGATGCTGCACACAGTTCATCACCACTTTCTTTGCACCCTTTAGCACCCCCAACCGCCACCATGTGTGCGCTGTATTTAAAATATGACACACTGTGGTGCAGGGTACGGGGAAATAGTGACAGAATTCCTGACGCTATTGATGTACTCTACAGGAGTAGTGCCAGAATGTTGGCGCTACTCCTACAGAGAACATAGGGGCCCATTGTAACCAATGGCATGCCCCCTTTTAATGCCTGCTCTGAGCATGTGTTAAAAGTGCTGAAAAAATGGCACAAGGAAATCTCTTACATTTCCTTGCACCATTTTTGTGACCCCCCCTAACGGGGGAACACCCCCCTTGCATGCTTTTATGCCTGGTGCAGGCATAATGTGGCACAATGGTTTACAGAGTGGCGCAATGCATGCATTGAGACACTTTGTAAATATGGAGTATGTAAAAAGCCACATTAGCGCCGCCTTAGCATAAAATAAATGACTCTATGGCGGCGCTAAGGTGGCGATAGGGCCTCTTAAATCAGACCCATAATCTTTCACTCCCCTTACTCCATGTGCCTTCCGAAGTAACCGTCCTGTCACAATAATGCTACACATGACACAAAGCAACTCAAACTGTCACACAATATTGTCTCTCTTCACACGGTCACCGGTGAGGAGCAAGTATCACAGGGTGGCAGGAAAAATTAGCCGAAATCATTAAAGAGAGTGGATTTCCATGTCGTATTTGAAGTCCTCCATAAAAAAGGCTCCCACCTTTGAAGCTATTTTCTATCTTGGGATTCATGCAGTACCAGCGGAGCATTTGTGGAACTCTGCAGCAGTTATAGATTTCCAGGCGTATGCAGATACATTCAATGTATGCTGGTGGAATTTCCAAAAAGTGGAAAATCCTGCATGCATAAATTTGCACTGGAACATTTAATTTTTTTCCGGAAGTAAAATACTTTTCGTGAGTAAAACACCTTTGCTTACTCCCATTGTAGCTATGGGGGTGTTGCTGATTCACACACTGTAAGCGCACTATCTCCTGCCCTCGATAAGGGGTGCATGTGTGCACGATTCCAGGGCAGGAATCTACTTGCAAGGGCATGCCACTAATCACCAACAGCACCATCCTGTCAGCTTGCGTTATCTCGAACTCAGTGAGCTGCCTGATGCGGCCTTCCGCTCTGCATCTCGCAAACCATGACCAGGTGGTCACAGCTTTTTGGGGCAGTAGCGAGTCATCTTAACTGTGTTTTGTGGGACATGAGGCAATCGTCCTGAAAAAATACACAAAGGCTGAGAACTCAGGATTCTCAGAGAAATGGATCAACACATTCAGATCAATAAATACGAGTAAGCAAATGGTTCTCAGAGCTTTTGAAATTGAATCAAGTCTTTCACGCTCTAGGGCACGCTTTTTTCTCTCTGTCAAAAATCAGCATTTGAAGCACAGCATCAGCCTACTGGTGTCTTGGAGCCTGAACTTTAGCAACAAGTCATTATCTCTCGTTGAACCTTTCTGGTTATTCATCTATAAAAATGTAAAGGCCGCCATCTGTTGTTTTGTATGCAGATTTTACGGCTCTTTTCTTGCCTACGGGGGAATTTGAACCGCAAATAAAGTTTGGAGAGAACAAAGCGATAGCCCTGGAGTTGAAAACCATTGAGCGCAAAGTATTGGAGACATTTTACCCAACAATAATGGTCATAAACGTTAATGTTTGTGTTTTGCGTATTAAAGAATTTATGTTTGACATTTGTATGAAACACTCGTGTTGCTGTTCAGGAGTGCACCATGTGTGATTCTCATAGGTAGCAAAGCTTCACATGCAGATTCTGTGACACTGTACGACAGCTTAGAATGTTGTAGGCTAGTATGGAAAGATTCAGGCCCATATTTATACTTTTTGACGCAAAACTGCGCTAACGCAGTTTTGCGTCAAAAAAATTAGCGCCGGCTAACGCCATTCTGAAGCACCATACGGGCGCCGTATTTATTGAATGACGTTAGCCGGCGTTAGCCGCCGGCGCCGTCTGGTGTGCGTTAAAAAAAACGACATACACCAGGCAGCGCCGGCGTAGGGGGATATGGGGCTTGGGCGTCAAGAAATAGGGCAAGTCAGGTTGAGGCAATTTTTTCGCCTCAACCCGATTTGTGCCATTTTTTTTCACTCCCAACCCCCATTGAAATGACTCCTGTCTTACAGGAGTCATGCCCCCTTGCCCAATGGCCATGCCCAGGGGACTTCTGTCCCCTGGGCATGGTCATTGGGCATAATGGCATGTAGGGGGGCACAAATCAGGCCCCCCTATGCCACAATTTTTTTTTTTTTTTAAACTTACCTGAACTTACCTTAATGTCCCTGGGATGGGTCCCTCCAACCTTGGGTGTCCTCCTGGGGTGGGCAAGGGTGACAGGGGGTGTCCCTGGGGGCATGGGAGGGCACCTCTGGGCTCCTTCAGAGCCCACAGGTCCCTTAACGCCTGCCTTTTGCAGGCGCTAAAAAACTGCGCAAAAGCGGCCGTACGTCATTTTTTTTTACCCGCCCACTCCCGGCCGTGAATTTTGCCCGGGAGTATAAATCCGACGCACATGCCTCGGAGTCGATTTTTTAGACGGGAACGCCTACCTTGCATATAATTAACGCAAAGTAGGTGTCCACGCTAAAAAATGACGCTAACTCCATGGACTTTGGCGCTAGACGCATCTAACGCCAAAGTATAAATATGGAGTTAGTTTTGCGTCGGAATTGCGTAAAAAAAAACGACGCAATTCCGGCGCAAACGGAGTATAAATATGCCCCTCAATTACTTTAAAATAATCGTATTCCGGTTCGTTATATAGCTTGTTCTGCAAACAGGTTTAACCATGGGCACTACAAACAGATGTTATTGTTACCTGACTCTAAGGTGCCACATGAATCAACCTTAGCAAGGCGAACTGACCCACCTGGGGTCAGACCTGTGTCCTTAAAATCATGTAGAGATCTTGTTAATACGTGTGTCATTTAGCATGTGTGCATGTAGATACTGAGACACCTTTATTATATCATATTAGATGGCATTCCCTAAGTCTATGCTTAAATTGATAATAAAAATCAGCTTACAGTACCTTGATCTTATAAAGGCTCTGGGCACGCACCCACAGTATGGTCAGTGATCTTCTCAGAGACTTATACTCCGGTGGAGTATATTTGAGGGTATGTAATATCATACATTAAAGTAGCCCGAGAAGAGCTGCCTCTGCACCTTTCACTTGCATCTACGGATCAATCCATAACATTTTATTTCAACCTTCAGAGGCAATAAATTGCACCGTGCGGTATGTAATAAACATAATTTTACAAAACTGTGACTATGACAAGTGATTGTTTAATAAAGGTTACAAAAAAGAACAGCGTGTGAAAATGAATGATTAGGAAATTAGGGACAATGAGAGAGAAAATAGAAAATAACGATAGAATAGATGGTCGTAAAATGTAAAAGCAAAAGACTGCAAAGTAAAAAGAGGCTGAATTCCATTAATGTACAGATGGAAGTTTATACTGATTTGAGCAAAGACCAGAACATAATGGTAACATGAATAACAGATAATGGCATCTGGCACTTTTAACATTTTTAAGCCCTGCAATGTTTGGAGAGCTGACAGTGCGAACTGAACTAACAGCCTTAGCTATTTGTCAGTGATTTGCATTTAGGAGAGATTTTGAGCTGTGTCCAGATTCATGCTTTTTTGTTGTTGTTTGTTAGAGGGCATCTGGACAGGCTATTTCACGGATAGGGATAGACAATATTTTCTGGAAATTACCACCCGAAATTAAGCAACTGCTATGCATGAGAAGTGGACAAAAAAAGCCAAAAATACATAAAAGCATTCAGTGTTTTTGCATGTGGAACACGTTGCCAGACAGAGACCTGAAATGTACATTTGGCTCTTTATAAGAAACACTGAGCGTTTTAGAAAGAGATAAGGCAGGGATGTGCAGGAACAATGCCACGCTCTTGACTACAGACGTGCTGCCGATCACAAAAGGTTTGTCACTGCAGGTATTTAATGCCACTGGTGGTAAGTTAAGGCAGTGCATGGTGCAAACACCTTTTACTCTCATATTATGAAAGCAGGTTTCTGAGGTGCTAGTTTATGACAAGAAAGTCTGTGCATATGTATGGTTGGTGCGCTTCTGTTGTTTTTGTGCTGCTTTATTGCGGTGTGTTGTTCTTGTGTTGTACTGTGATGGCTGTATTGCATTCTGTTTGGACTGTTTTGTTGTATTGTGTCCCGTTCCTATATATATTTCAGATTTATATAGTGCATGGTCACCAAACATATAGAAGCGCATCGTAAGTAACAATAATGTTACTCAAGGTGTTACACAAAACAAGCAATGGTGAATTATATGCGAGTGGGTGACAATAGAACAAAAAGGGAGAGACACACCGGGGGAAGCAGAAAAGGAGATCATAAGGAGGGACAAGTGAGGATGTGAGAGGTTGGATGGGGTGTATACGAAGCGGCAATGAACAAAAGGAAAGGAATGGAAGTTAAGGTAGAGTGGAAAAGGGTGAAGGTGGGAGAGTAGGGATGGGCAGAATAGAAGAAGATAAGAAATACATGAATATGGAACAATACTGAAGAGAAAAATATGAGGGCATCAGGCCAACCCTGTGCTTTAATAGGGACGGTGAGTTAGGTGCAATCTAAATAGATGAGTCATCAATAGATGAAGGAAGAATAGAATACTTGTTGTAGTTATGATTTCTTCAGGAGGTAGCTCCTGAGATTGATTAATGTCACATTGCTTTGTGTATATTATTGTGTTATGTTCTGCTTTTTACTTCAGATACTTCTCAACAAATACTGCCTCATTTCCAGCAAAAGGCAGCACATGTGCTTAATGTTCCTGTGCTACGCAGCCATTTACCACTGTCTTAGATGGTAAAATGGTGCTGCTCCTGCTGTTTAACTATTTAAGACACCAACCATCCTAAAACTGTGGCAGAGACTTCTTTTTAAATTAACAGTTGCAGTGCTCTCCTTATGTGATATGTCCATTGCCTACCATATTATATCTATTTTTGGAAGCCAGTTTCCCCCCCAGTCTTCTATGAACTGGGCTTAGTTCTAGGTAAATTTGTTTTATACATTTGGCAGGACACAAATGATCATAGCAATTGATGAATTGGTTCATCACAAAATCCAGTCATATTGCACATTATCAACACATCCTGAAAGAAATACTTCAGTAAGATGAGTGCCAATGCACTGATTTGCACCCTGCTGGTGTGCACTCAAAACTATTGGGAAATGACTGTCAAGTATAGGATCCAGGAAAGAGTGACTATAGGCCTGATTTCAAGTTTGGCAGAGAGGGTATAAATGTGACAGAGTATCCTGCCTGCCAAACCAACAGTTCACCTGCTATAGTTGGAGTCAGGAGGACCACCAGCCTTCCATCGATGGAGCCCTTGTTGGCTCTGTTGACAGTCTTCCCCGATGGCTTGAGTGAGTGGGGTCTGTCAGAGGAATGGCGTTACTATGCCTTCTCTAGTTAGGGTGAACATGTGATGTTCTTTGTTTTCTGCCTGTAGGGTCGGAGAAAAACAAATATTGACCCCCAAACAGAGGAAAAAAATCCCTGGGTGTGCTAGTCATTTGTCATTTGTTTTTCAAGAGCAAACTCCCATGTGGGTGGTTTATCTTTTAAACAAACTCCCACTTTGGGAGTATAATTTGAAAAATGAAAACTTTAGTAAAATTTGTCAACACCTGTCAACCCCGATAGAGGTAATTTCACCAAACCCTCTGTACCTTGTCAGTAACCACCTTCACAGCGGTGTCCGTGGAGGTACAGAGAACATCTTAGAATTGTTAGTGAGCTTTCCATTTTGTGAACGGTAGTCAACCAAATGAACAATAAAAATGAGTCAGAACCATGTAATTCTTTTAATTCCAAGACTATAATGTAGGGCACTTCAGGCCGCCAAAAGTTTAGAAATATAGGCCCTCATTCTGACCCTGGCGGTCAAAGACCGCCAGGGCGGAGGACCGCGGGAGCACCGCCGACAGGCCGGCGGTGCTCCAATGGGGATTCCGACCGCGGCGGTAAAGCCGCGGTCGGACCGGCACCACTGGCGGGCTCCCGCCAGTGTACCGCCGCCCCATTGAATCCTCCACGGCGGCGCAGCTTGCTGCACCGCCGCGGGGATTCCGACCCCCCCTACCGCCATCCAGATCCCGGCGGTCCGACCGCCGGGATCCGGATGGCGGTAGGGGGGGTCGCGGGGCCCCTGGAGGCCCCTGCAGTGCCCATGCCACGAGCATGGGCATTGCAGGGGCCCCCGTAAGAGGGCCCCTACATGTATTTCACTGTCTGCTGCGCAGACAGTGAAATACGCGACGGGTGCAACTGCACCCGTCGCACAGCTTCCACTCCGCCGGCTCGATTCCGAGCCGGCTTCATCGTGGAAGCCTCTTTCCCGCTGGGCTGGCGGGCGGTCTGAAGGCGACCGCCCGCCAGCCCAGCGGGAAAGTCAGAATTACCGCCGCGGTCTTTCGACCGCGGAACGGTAACCTGACGGCGGGACTTTGGCGGGCGGCCTCCGCCGCCCGCCAAGGTCAGAATGAGGGCCATAGTGACCCACAAATGCTATATGGTAAACCTCTAACTAGGCACGCTCTCTAGCCGCATGGAAAATACGATAGCACCCTGACTTAAATTGCAAGATCTAGAGTAATCGATATCTGATTTTATCTGCCACTTAATAAATTGATTTTATGACTACCACTTTATTAGCCACTAATGTGTTGGCGGTTGTCTGAGTTTTAGTGATTGCTTTATATGTTGTTTCCTTTATGAACTTCACAATTGTATGTCCATGTGCATCATTTGTAAGTACTAATGTGTATTACATTTTAACTGGACATGGCAATTATGTTTCTGGCATATTTATGATAAGACTTCCCTGTAAGCTCAGGTCTGTGTCAATCGGGGGCTCACCTACGGGTCTTGTGCGTTACCTTTTATTTTGTTCGATCAAAAAACACTTGATTTCCTAGCTTTGGTACAGAACACAATTGTGAGGTTTGAATGTTTCACAGAAGCCAATTTTAGTTGTGGCTAAAATTAAAGTGACATCTAAAGTAAATCATTTGAATTATTAGTCAAATATCATTGGGATCCATATATTTTGTACTAAAATAAAACATTATTAATCTCAGAAAACAATGTTATTTTAAGAAATCAAGCATATTTGTGAAGATCTGCATTATTAACTTTGGAGGTCAGTCTGTAAGAGCTCCCACAAAGATGAGTAACCGAGTTCTAAGGCGTGAAAATTAAGTTCGAATGAAAAATCCTGGGGTTCCCGCAAATCTATATCAGAGGGTATTTTAGTTGCACAAAAACAATAAAGTCAAGAGAGTAAACAGTAAAGCTCTCAAGCCAATTCAGTGAATAAATAAACATTGTTAACTGAATGACAACGAAAATTGGTAAAAGGGATGAGAAGTTATGAATTTTTAAAGGAAAAATCAAAAAGCGCTGTCAGGAATCAAAGAGAAAGCAACGGGTGTGGGCCCTAGGTACCTTTTCCAGTAGCTGCATGGAGCATGGGCCAGGTACAGTCTGGTTGTTCCCCCTGCCCAAAAATCTTACTTTCAGAATTGTTTTTTCAGGTGGAAGCCAAAAACCTCCAATGGGGCAAGACAGGACTCTGTGGTAGGTGTGGGCCACACTAAGCTGGCTATGCTCTATTTTGGGTTTTGTTGATGTCTTCCGGTTTGGGTACATAAATATTTGATTTGGGCCAGCATAAAATTTGCATCCAACAAAGTTGCACTGCTGCTGGGATCATGCTTCCACCTTATCATGCTGACTAGTTGTACATTCTGACTTAGTCACTTTTTCTGGAGCCCCAAATTCTCCAGCTGGGCAGGACAAAAGATGGTGGCTAAAGTTGCCTCCACAGGGCCAGATAAATGAAAATGTAATCCTTCTGAAGCCACAGGTTTTGGTTCCAAAAGCTCAAAGCTGGGTAATCTTAAAAACTTTGGATGTTCTCCCTTTCCAAGGGTCATCTCGTCACTTAGTCACTTTTTTTGGAACTCAAAATCCTCCTGTGGGTTAAAGTTGGAAGACAAAGTAAGCAGGGCTCCACTAGGTTAAATATGAACCAGGAAATGTCTTCAGATAGGTAGTGCCTTCACCCAGCAGCCTTAACACCTTATTCCATTCCTCCAGAGGATGAGAAATTTCTAAGCCCTATCTTAGTCAAATGTTGTTTTGTGAGTATTCAGCTGCATTTCCAAGAGGGAAGTATCTTTGTCCACCCATTCTTCTTCCATATCCAAAGTCTAGTCCCATTGACTCTACTGGTTAAGTCTTGGGGTACAAAAGAATTCTTCAAACCTTTCCCCCAGCAGACATCTGGTCCCAGGCCGGACTTTCTCTTCTTTTCCTTTATAATCTTATCCAAGTGCACTGGTGCTATCAGCAATGTTTGGTGGATGGATCTTAGGCTACCCATGTTAACCAATTGAAACTGGTTTTCTTTCTGTGTCACCCTGGTAAGGAAGGAAAACCAGACTAGCTGGGGACAGGCCCACAGTAGTGGCATGCCTGCATTATGTACTTGTCGTAGAATACATGAGGTTACATTCCAAAGTTCCTGTCTGTTCATTTGTGTGACCTTTTGGTATTAACTTTTCTTCTTTCTCCTGACATGCATTAGATATTGTGTTGGGTTAATTTCCTCTCTATTTCTGCACAGGCTCTTCGGGTAGAGCATATGATGACATGCATTGTGTTCTCAGGACCAGGCTGGATGAGGGTTGTTTGCATTGAATATGGGACATCCCAGTACTAAAGAAATGTAATCAGTGTCACAGAAAGAGGAGACGGCCTTGCAAGAAATGATAAACAACTTTTCTGCCAATTGTCTTTATGACAGCCATCTAAAAAATGTAACTTGATGGATAAATTAGATTTTTAAGTAGCAGCTGTGAGAATTGATTTTTTGTGGGGTATCTCATCCATAGAGACAGAGGAATGTGATTTTTTCATTTATGCAGGGCTCATTATTAAACATTATGCATCCAGGTCAGACCCATTTTAATGCCGAGTTAACTCATGCTAAGAACAGGATTTTACATGTTAGAAAGTTTTCTCTGATGTAATTGCAGCAGTTTTGGCCTACAGCAGCCCAGGCTGCAGTAACACCAATGATACCATGTTTTAAGCTATCCCATGTAAGTGCTGCATTGAAAAGGCACACTGCTGTCCACATGCAATATTTGACTGTTACAGTGCGTACATTTTATATATTTTTGCTGGACGTAATAAAGAAGTTACATAAGTCAGTTGGATTTACCAAAGTACCTGTTAAGTTTAAAGTCGTAGCACATGCCCAATGGGTGTTTTAACAACCTGGTTTTGCCCAGAGTCAAAATAACAGTAAATCAATCCAAAAAAACAAAAAAAGACGCAAACGATGTACTTCCCTGGAGTACCAACATTAGGAGAAATGTGAATGAGGGACCATTCTTTCCACCACCAGTACTCTGAGACTGCAATGTGTGGCTTGAGCACTCTACAATAACTTTAAAATAAATACATATTTCAATGAGTTACATACGAATGAGATGCCTAATTGACTCATTTTACCAACAAACAGGGCTCCTTTGTGAGTCTTAGTAATATACAGTAAACACATTCGTTTGTTTCTGGTTTGGC
This sequence comes from Pleurodeles waltl, assembly GCF_031143425.1. NCBI lineage: Eukaryota > Metazoa > Chordata > Amphibia > Caudata > Salamandridae > Pleurodeles > Pleurodeles waltl. Next base: position 614,636,006 of record NC_090439.1, read on the forward strand.
TGCTGTTTGCTATGTAATATGAACCCCTGACACGGTACAGTTTATAGGGCTACACCTCTTGAAGGTGACTGTGTAAGAAATCATTCTTTGCTGGACAAAAAGTAGTGTTTGATTCAACAATTTCAGCATTCCCACTAAAATCAGCGTTCCATCACCAGGGGGTTTCACCTTGTGACCTCAGTGCCACATTAAGGGGGAAGGCTACCTCTTTCTCCTCCTCTTTCACACCGTAGGCTTTGCTGTAGTTGATGGGCGCACCCCACCCCTCCTGCTTGCACAGGGCCTGATAGAAAGCTGCGTTGACCAGAACACTGCTCGCCTTGAATGGCGACGTCGGCTGAGGTAGCTCGGTGGTACCGGAAGCGGTAACGGGTGCGCCTTTCTCTTGATGGCGGTTCTTTTTCATGCTCAGATCTAGAGTACCGTTCTCGTCAACTTCAATCTGAAATAAAAGATTATAGAGGCATTAAAAAGACAACGACGGAGTCTGCCCGACATGAGGCAACCATGTGGTGCTTTTAAAGGATAAGTGAAAGTGCAAGCTTTTTATTTATATGTATCATACACTAAAGCCAGCTTTTAGAATTATGTACATCGTTCAATATTTAATTCTTCCAAAGAATTTGGTGTAACTGCATAAAGCTTTGGAAGCTGCCGTGCTTAAACGCGGCAAGCAGAATTTAAATAAGGCGCTTGCAGGGTATAAAGTAGACAATAAATCTGAGTTTATTTAAAAAAAAGTTTAGCTTTAAATCGTCTTCTGCATTCTGATACTCTTATGGAGAAATATGACCCCAATTCAACAAAGAGCATTAAAGTAGTGCCCAGCTCATCAGCCTACTTTCTGCTCAAGCATGGATAGACAGAGAGAGAAATCATAAAACAAAGCTCGGTGGGTGTCTTCTCTGTTCACCGGAAGCAACGAAACATCATATGGCAGTTGGCGGCGCTCTTGCCGGGCCACAGTAGAATATTTGCATGCATTACCCTAGCACTGATAACACGCGTTTTGAAAACCAAATATATGCATGTAAGCAAAGTTCACAGAGGGCTTGGGTGTACAGAAGTTTGGTTTTAGAATTCTTTTGGGCGATTCGTAAGGTATGTTTTGAAAGTCGTATTTAGAGGCTACACTGCTAGATTCCCTTCAGAGAAAACACAGGCGATTGTAGACAAAAGCTAAAAAGCTAAATGTGTGCAGTTTTAGAATCGTTATGGTGGAGGAAAGCTCCGAGAACCATCACTTGACCCACCAATGATACTTTCGGAATTTGGCAACAGTATTTACTTCTGCGTTTCCCCTCCCACGTGATGGTTGCTCCGCCGTGCCCGGAAGGTGGCACGGCTGATAAATGACTCACACTGCAGAAACAAAAGTTGTTAGAGCTCCCTTCCTGCCTCCCTGTTTTCTCTGACTCATGATTGAGACCACAAACCCAAGAGCAGCAATAACGTTTTTCTGTTTCACTATCTTTTAGAAAAAACAAATGAACCGCCATGGCCAGTGTCTTGTACCTGATCAACTCCAGTACAAGTGTCACGGAACTAGCAGCCCTTTCGCAGTGTCTGCACAAAGGGTACAAAGCATACAGGAGAATTAAATGAAAAATCTAATTTCATTGAAGTAGATGGAGTTGGGTGTGTAAAGCCAGCCCCGTGTTCCTTTCCTGCGCATTTCCTGATCTCTTGATGTACTTAAAAAATGTACCTAAGAGGCGACGTACAATTAGCTAGCATTGAACGCTGCAGGAAAAATAGGACACACTAACGCACTCGATTAATCTACCTCTTCAAACGGCGTATCTTGCTAGCCACACTGTTAGCTCACACAATTGTTTTAGTCTTAAAAAAGAATTTCCAAGACAACATAATAAAGCCCAGGCAACTAACATTTCTGGGTCAAGATTCATTTGTGGTAAGGAGGTAGGCAGAGTTGCATGGTCCCTGACACTTGGACCACGCTTTGTGGTAAGGAGGTAGGCAGAGTTGCATGGTCCCTGACACTTGGACCACGCTTAGTGATACCGGCGTGGATGGCGCTCTCAGTGCTGTAGAGTTTAACTATTCAAATTTACGGGAGGTGGCCAGGGGGAGCTCACTAATTTGCCCCCACCATAACCTGCATATGCAAAAAAGTGGCTACAACAAAGTGTGTAACAATACGGACCTCCTGGGACTTGTTACCAGTAACCCAGTTTCCCACTCCAATATCTAGTACTGGCCAATGTACCATAGACCTACAAAGTCTTGTATGTCTCGCTCACAATCTGTCACTTTCATGCGTTTCACTGCCTCCTGAAACCGCTGTACAGCACCAAATGTAGCAAATGTAGTCCCTTTACTAGGGTTCTTTATAGTGCTCTCCCCTGCCTCCACTTGATGTACATTTAAAGCCTCTGTTCTATGGAAATTGTAAGGCAACTTTTGTATTAACCCGCATACTAACAATACAGCGTGCAAAACTACAAACCCCTATATGTATTTATTGTTTGCTTGCTCTTAGGAAAAAAAAAAGTACCTGTGTCACACACCTTCACTGTTTGAGGTCGACATCAATCAGCAAAATCTACAGTGTGTGGTGCTTTGTTCAGGATCTGGTGGGTACATATCAGTAATTCTGAACATTAATTCTTACAGTAGTTTACTTTTTTCATTACAATAATGGACAAATCAGTTATCAGGTCTGAGAGATCTGATAGCATGAACTGATGGCAGAATTGTCAGGTCACTCCCTTTTACATTCCACCAAAAAGGTATGCCCATGGATTCTGGACTGCACCAACGTCTTCCTGTGGGAGTTTCTAGTTAGAAAGATAGTTTCATGTCTATGTGAGTTGGCCCATCTATCACACAGAGCCACATATCCTCACCCATGATTTTGTACAAACCTTGGTAAACAGACTATCAGCAGCATCATTATGGTAAACAGACAAGTCGGCAGCACTATTTTGCAAAAACAATACTATCTTTTCAGTTCAGCATTCTCTCATTCTTAAAAAACAGTGGCCATTGAGCTTTGCCACAAATGTGCCATTGGACCTCCTGAGTAGGGGCTGACAACATCCCACCAGTTGACCCACTCACTACACTGCCCTGCTGCGCAACAATTCTTTAACACCTTGGCCCTGATTATATGTGCCCCAGTCTGGGATGCAATATTAATGGATGATGAAGTCCAACTCCGATGTGGTCGAATTTTATTGGGTGCGCTAGTTTTAAACTGTTACAAGTTTTACCCTTGAAATTGGACATAAGATGCAGATTTAGATGCTTACTGCATCAAAATCCACATGTCCCATTATTTATTAGTTTTTTTCCCTCCTTTAAATTCCAGCAGGTTTGAGCTGTCAAAATATAATGTAGGTGCGAACATTACCACACCTGGTAATTAGCAGGTGTGTTAACAATTGCAATTCACTGGGCCAGTTGTAATGAGAGGCCCAATGCTTGTTACATCACTGCCCGGCACTTATTCCATGCATTTTACAGCACCTTATTTGAACTGTGCACCAAAACGTTTCGGATTATAGGTGTTCGATTATGTATGATAAAATTATGAATTTCAAAACGTTTTGGTAAAAGAGACAGTGTGCCATCTGCTGTTAGCCAACTTATTATCCAAAGAAGAGAGATAGAAGGACCTTCTGGATATCTTTCTCTAGTAAAAAAGTATTTTTGTGAGGCAATAGCTGCTACCTTTGTAGTGATAAATGGAATTCAACAAAAGTCTCCCACTCTTCCCAAGAGCTCGGCTCTGTCAGGCATTCCACTGTGCGCCATTTTGTAAAACATTGTCTAGCTGGGAAATTCTCTAATTAGTTTAATGACATTACGCAGAGCACTTTCTTACGTTCTGACAGGTGCATCTCCTGCTTTGCACCTTTTCTAGCTACCAGTGATCCCTGCTTGTCAGGGTTTCACAGACACAAGTTCGTTTTTTTCCGGACCAACAGACCATCTGCCAAGTTATGAAGCAATTTAAATACCCAAAGGCAGCTCTCGCGTTTCCTTCGATAGTCGATAAGTTCAGATTTTAAATCACTCAGCTTAAACAGAGATATGTTTTATTATATTTAAGGGAAGTAAATACACTTGTAATAGGCACCCAGTAAGACGCTTTGCTTAGATCTTTCCGTCCCTTTTTATGAATAGTTTAATCTGATGTGATAGTTTTAAACCTCAAAGCTGACAGCACAGCTTATCCTGGATAATAACTTAGTAACCACCATATTTTATGGCATCTGTAAACTATCAAGTGCATCATTCAGCCGCATTTATCCATGCTAGTTACAGAACTACAAGATATTAACCCTATCAGTGCCAACAGTTGCTAGTTAATCGGTATTTTTTGGTGTGCTCACATATGTCTGAAAAAATACACTGCTTTACATTTCAGAGATGAAGTTTATAGAAAGAAGAGGAAGTTTATAGACCGATGGACAATAAAATCTCTCATTGTAGCTATTCTTATTTTTATAATAATCAATCAAAACTTTTTTGCTACAAATATCTGCATGCATTTCACGACCATGTGCAAAGAATCAGTGAAGTTACCAAACCCAAAAATATTTTTTGTCTCACTTACAAAATAAACTACAGTTTTGAGGAAAAAGAAACAAAACATTAACAAAAAAGTCCTTCAAAGGAATAAGCAGTTTTTATGGTCTGGCTCGAAAGCGCAGCTGTCGCCAGAGAATTATGTGAGCACCACTAGAGAGGGCTTTGGCTCCCCCCAGATGTTGGGAGTCAGAAGTACATGTTTTGATTGAGCAGAAGTTGCGTGCTTCCACCAAAAAAGTGCCTGCCCTCCACACAGCTGCAATCTTTTTATTTATTTATCTAACTGGCTGAGTTGAACTTTGAGGGGCACACAGATGACATTGAAATATAATTTACAGTGCTTTTCTTTGGCAGCAGCACATATGGATGGGGTAGAGAAGTCATTAACCTACATGGAGTTTTAGGTCTGGCTTGACAGCACAAATGTCACCTGACCTTTTAACCAGCATCAATATTATTCTTCAGTTCTTTGCTTCCACACAAATACATTTCCATTCCTATGCTATCTACGTGTAATGCTTAAAATTATCATACAACATTCTTTTAAAGCCACACTTGCTTCTTCTGTGGTGTTTGACCTAGCAACCTTGGCATGGTTTCCCCTGACTTTTTGCCTTTTAATGTCCTGTTTTTATGACCTCATTTTTGCTGGCTTTAGGATTCTGTGCACTTTACCTGTGCTAACGTGCAGATGCTCAATACTCTATAAACATTGTGATATTGGCCTATCCACAACTGGAATATTTAATTTTCTTGTAAGTCCCCAGTAAAGTGCACTATATTTGTCCAGGGCTGGTAAATTAAATTCTACTAGTGGGCCAGCAGGACTGATTGTGCCATCCACTGCAGTAGCCCCTTAAACATGTCTCAGGCCTGCCACTGCAGAGCCTCTGTGTGCAGTTTTAAACTGCCATTTCAACCTGGCAAGTGCACCCACTTGCCTGGCCCAAACCTTTCTTTTTAGTACATGCAAATCACCCCAAAGATAGGCCCTAGCAAGGGCTGGTACAGTGCATTTAAAAGGTTGGACGTGTACTTTTAAGTTTAACATTTCCTAGTAGTGAAAAACTATTACAATCATTTTTCACTACTGCAAGGTCTATCCCTCACATAGGTTAACGTTGGGATTACCTTGAAACAACTTTAAGCGTAATTTCCAATCGGGAAAAGATAGAAATTTGGAGTGTGGTGTCTCTGGACTCACAATTGAAAACTACAACTTATGGTGAAGTCAGATTTTAAATTGTAAGTCTGGGTTGGGTGACACAGCTGGGCTTTGTGCATTCTCTCTTGATAGTCACTCACAAAGGGAGCTGAGGTGTGCCACTTACACCTCGATGGCCCATTATCAGGCTGATGGCTCTTCCTGGGCTAGATAGGAGAGAGGGGCTTTCACTTGCACCTGAATAGGGCTGTGCCTGTCCCCAGACAGAGAACTGTACAACCCCTGGTAGAGTGTCTGGAGCCAGGTAAGGAAGAACAGGGGCCTAGTGCACTTCAAAGTCCTCTCCTTGAAGCCTCCCTCACTTCAAAGGCTCAACTGGGTATAAGTACTAGATCCCAAAACCCACCAAATCAGTACACGTCTGGATATGAGGACATTATGCCGAGAAGATACACTGTTGTCATGCCAGGATGGACTACTACACTGCTGAACTGTTTTGCTCAGTTGGTCTGCTGCCTGCTGCTTCTTTCCTGGGTGTAAGAAGGACTGGACTTGCCTCTCTACATCATCCAAGAACCTTAGTAACTCCAAGGGCTTGCTGGCATGCCTCCTGTTTTGAAGTCTCAGGGCCAGCAAACACTTCCTTCAACCCTTCTTCAGCTGCTGGACTAAGCCCACTGTGGATCCTGCCCTGCCAAGAGGTGCCAATTCAATCCTGGGCCTTGAAAGTGGCTTTGCAGCTGTTCTTCTACAAAAATTGATGCCATTGCACCAATCGGAATTGCTGTATCCTCCCTTGATGCTGACATATCACCGCTGTGGATGAGGCTGAGGACTCTGCATTGCTGACTGTGTGGCTCAGGATCGACGCATCACCACTAGCTCTGGCTCATTACCTTTGTATCGCCGGCTGTAGAAATCAATGAAACATCACCTTCATCACTAAGCGTTCAACACCGCACCCTGAGGACATTGCATTAAGGACTGGGTGGCTCAACAATAGCGCCTTCCCTGGCTGCCCAGATCAGAACCGATGCTTCGGCTTTGCATCACCTCCTTGCTTCTAATGCAACCCTTTATACAAAGTACTTTTTCAGTGGGTCGTACGTGAGTCCTATAGACACTCTATTGCAATTTATTCTTTCAAAATTCACATCTTGAGTTCTACTTATTGGATTTTTATTGTTTTTGTCTTGTTTCTTCTTTTACTCATAAAAATATGCTTTATCTGTCTAACCCGGTGTCAAATCTTCTTGTGGTGTTCTCACTGTGTTACTGTAATTTAAGTATTGTACTTTACACATTGCCTCCTAAGTTAAGCCTGATTACTCTGTGCCAAGGTACCAGAGGTTGAGCAGAGGTTGAATTAGGTTGTGAATCTGACTTACCCGACTACAATTGTGGTCCTTCCGTTGTAGACGGGGCATACCTCTGCCAAATAGAGACCCAAATGATAACATATGTAGTTCTGCCAATGGACAGAAATAGGTATGTCATGCTGCTTGGTCTATGATTTAGCACCAAGATCACATTCCATGCTAAAAAATTAGCTTAAATGGCACCACACAGCATGCAAGAGGGCACAGCTACTCGAGTTGACCTTGCTGCGGCTCGAGTAGATTTTCTACTCGAGTGGCAGCCTTCTGACCGGAAATGGTCAAAACCACCCGCAGCTGCCCACGTTAGAAAAACCTTGCTGGATATTCTTCTAGCAACTGTAAATTGTGCTAGGGGGTACCAAATCTCCCTGGCCCTCACCAACTTACTGTTCTAAAACCACGCTTGAGAAAATATTCCACCACGCAGCAATCGGCGGAATCTGGCCAGAGTCATCTGGAGATGCCAAATTTCAGCCAATTCCGCAGGCGGAACACACTATTTTGTTGACCCCTAGTGATGAAACGAAGGCTGTCACTGAAGTAAGTGTAATCATACACTGCATTTACCATGATGCATTAGGGCAAACTGAGTTCTGTGATGTAGGGTAGTGTGCTCCCACCCCGTTTTTGTTTGAAAAGGCTCCCTTGAGTTAATAAGCTGATGGGCTCCAGCTGATGCACCATTACCCAGTGAGTGGTACAGAGACCTGAGAAGACATTGGGCAGCATTTCCAGCACCCTAAAATGATGTGCTGCTCTCTAATGAAGAAGAACAACTAGGCTGAAACATGTGTCTAGAGATATACAGCATTGGCTGCACCAACAAGGGGAAAAAACAAAAGACTTTCACTGATGTTAGTGTTATCATGCACTAGATTTACTATGATGCATTGGGCCAACCTGAGAGGTGGGATGTCAGTCAATGTGCTCCCATCTTTTTTTGTTAGCATATTAAAGTATGTACATCTGCATATATGGTTTATGCAATGGTGCTTTTTTCTATATGTATTTGTTTTTTAACATTTATTAATCCAAAACCAGGTTGCAAGAGTTAAATGTGTGCAATATGTTAAAATAACATAAATCACATTCAAAAGACCTGCTGATAATTAGGAGAGCCCTTTTCATGTGTTATAGGCCCGGTAGAAGGCGTTCCACTGAAAAGTGTCCGGCATGATATATTTTACTGATGCACCTTTGGATGTTTTGTGATGAAACGTTCACTTTTTTGCATGGATGATTGGAATTTTTCTATCTTTTGCTGTCTATGCTGCTGTGACTGCACCATGAGCGAGATATCTATATATATATATCTATACAGGGAGTGCAGAATTATTAGGCAAATGAGTATTTTGACCACATCATCCTCTTTATGCATGTTGTCTTACTCCAAGCTGTATAGGCTCGAAAGCCTACTACCAATTAAGCATATTAGGTGATGTGCATCTCTGTAATGAGAAGGGGTGTGGTCTAATGACATCAACACCCTATATCAGGTGTGCATAATTATTAGGCAACTTCCTTTCCTTTGGCAAAATGGGTCAAAAGAAGGACTTGACAGGCTCAGAAAAGTCAAAAATAGTGAGATATCTTGCAGAGGGATGCAGCACTCTTAAAATTGCAAAGCTTCTGAAGCGTGATCATCGAACAATCAAGCGTTTCATTCAAAATAGTCAACAGGGTCGCAAGAAGCGTGTGGAAAAACCAAGGCGCAAAATAACTGCCCATGAACTGAGAAAAGTCAAGCGTGCAGCTGCCACGATGCCACTTGCCACCAGTTTGGCCATATTTCAGAGCTGCAACATCACTGGAGTGCCCAAAAGCACAAGGTGTGCAATACTCAGAGACATGGCCAAGGTAAGAAAGGCTGAAAGACGACCACCACTGAACAAGACACACAAGCTGAAACGTCAAGACTGGGCCAAGAAATATCTCAAGACTGATTTTCTAAGGTTTTATGGACTGATGAAATGAGAGTGAGTCTTGATGGGCCAGATGGATGGGCCCGTGGCTGGATTGGTAAAGGGCAGAGAGCTCCAGTCCGACTCAGACGCCAGCAAGGTGGAGGTGGAGTACTGGTTTGGGCTGGTATCATCAAAGATGAGCTTGTGGGGCCTTTTCGGGTTGAGGATGGAGTCAAGCTCAACTCCCAGTCCTACTGCCAGTTCCTGGTAGACACCTTCTTCAAGCAGTGGTACAGGAAGAAGTCTGCATCCTTCAAGAAAAACATGATTTTCATGCAGGACAATGCTCCATCACACGCGTCCAAGTACTCCACAGCGTGGCTGGCAAGAAAGGGTATAAAAGAAGGAAATCTAATGACATGGCCTCCTTGTTCACCTGATCTGAACCCCATTGAGAACCTGTGGTCCATCATCAAATGTGAGATTTACAAGGAGGGAAAACAGTACACCTTTCTGAACAGTGTCTGGGAGGCTGTGGTTGCTGCTGCACGCAATGTTGATGGTGAACAGATCAAAACACTGACAGAATCCATGGATGGCAGGCTTTTGAGTGTCCTTGCAAAGAAAGGTGGCTATATTGGTCACTGATTTGTTTTTGTTTTGTTTTTGAATGTCAGAAATGTATATTTGTGAATGTTGAGATGTTATATTGGTTTCACTGGTAATAATAAATAATTGAAATGGGTATATATTTGTTTTTTGTTAAGTTGCCTAATAATTATGCACAGTAATAGTCACCTGCACACACAGATATCCCCCTAACATAGCTAAAACTAAAAACAAACTAAAAACTACTTCCAAAAATATTCAGCTTTGATATTAATGAGTTTTTTGGGTTCATTGAGAACATGGTTGTTGTTCAATAATAAAATTAATCCTCAAAAATACAACTTGCCTAATAATTCTGCACTCCCTGTATATATATATATATATATATATATATATATATATATATATATATATATATATATATATATGTGTTGGAAATGTCCCTTTTTGCAGGGTCATCCCTCATCTTTTTGCCTCTTTCCTCCTATTTTTTCTGACCTGTTTCTCTTGGCCTTAGGACTGTGGGCTAACCAGTTCTAAAGTGCATATGCTCTCTGAGTAAATTTAAATGTTGATTGGTTTATCCATGATTGGCATATTTGATTTACTAGTAAGTCCCTAGTAAAGTGCAATAGAGGTGCCCTGGGCCTGTAAATCAAATGCTACTTGTGGGGCTGCAGCACTGACTGTGCCACCCTCCTAAGTATCCCTTTAAACATGGTTCAGACCTGCCACTGCAGTGTCTGTGTGTGCAGTTTTAAACTATCAATTCGACTTGGCAAGTGTACCCACTTGCCAGGCCTAAACCTTCAATTTTCATACATGCAAGGCACTCCTAAGGTAGGCCCTAGGTAGTCTCATGGGCAGGGTGCAGTGTATGTTAAAGGTGGGACATGTACTGATGTGTTTTACAAGCCCTAACAGTGAAATACTGCTAAATTCAGTCTTCACTATTGCAAGGCCTATCCCTCTCATAGATTAACATGGAGGCTGCCTTTAAATATTATCAAAGCACAGATTCCCTTTGAGGGCATATAGAAATATGGAGTTTGGGGTCTCTGAACTCACAATTTAAAAATACATCTTTTAGTGAAGTTGTTTTTTAGATTGTTAGTTTGAAAATGCCACTTTTAGAAAGTAGGCATTTTCTCACTTAAACCATTCTGTGACTCTGCCTGTTTGTGGATTCCCTGTCTGGGTCAGTTTGACAGTTGGGCAGTTTGTAAATCCCCTCTAGACAGTGAGACAAAGGATGCTGTGGTATAGCCTGCATATCCTGATGAGCCATCTGGGCTAGAGTGGAGGGAGGAGTGGTCACTTACAACTGAATCGGCTGTGCTTGCCCTCTCACAATGCAATCTCTAATCCCCTGGTGTGTGTTTTAAGCCTGGCCTGGGCAAGGCAGGATCTTGTGAACAACAGAGACTTTCCTTTGAAGTAGGCCTACTTCAAAGGCAGAAAGTGATATATGTATTGGACCCCAAACTGCTGAAAATTAGATCACTTCCGGAACCAAGAGGAACCTCTGGTAAAGAGAAAAGCTAAAGAACTGAGTAGGAGAGCTGTCTCGTCCTGTGACTGTGCTTTGTTGGGCTATCCTGCAGTTGCTGCTTTTGCCTGTGAAAGGGGACAAAGACTGGACTTTTTGGTAAACTCCTGCTTGTGAAGAATCTCCACGGGCTTGAACTGAGCTTGCCTCCTGTTTTGAAGTGTCAGGGCCATCAAAGACTTCCTCTGCTAACACCTGGACTCTCTGCTGAGACTCCCGACCTGCCAAGTGGTGTCCTATCCTGTCCCTAGGCCGTTGAAAGGTGACGTTGGCAACCAAGAGCTGAAAATCCAAGCACTGAGCGCTGTGTTACCAAGTTTTCTAACACCTTGCAACAGGATTTTCCATGCATCGTCTCTGGGTGTCAAAGTCAACCCGACTCTGTGCTGATTCACGTGCCCTGCCCGGAAATCGATGCATCACTCTCTTGTGAGGGACAAAAATGACACATTGCTGACCCGACCAGAGAAGAAATGACGCATGGCCTCCCTTGCGAGGAAGGAATTAACGCATTGCTGCCTTTTCTGACACACGCTAGCCTGTGCGGCTTTATTTTTTTATGCCAACCAGGTACTTTGTGCAAAATCATTGTTTCCATTGTTTTCTATGGAGTAGGACTCTTATTCTTTTGAAAATGTATATTTTAACTTGTGTATGTTGGAGTTTTGTTGTTTTAGTCTTGTTTGATTTAGATAAATATTACCTATGTTTCTAGACTGGTATGGTGTCCATTTTGTAGTGTTTTCACTGTATTACTATGTGTTGGTACAAATATTCAACACATTATTTCTGCGTTAGGGCATTGGGTTTGGTCTTCCTGTTCGTGCCAAGCTACCAAGGGGTGAGTGGGGTTAACCAGGTGTGTTTCTCCTTTGCCCTGACTAGGGTATTGGTCCAAGCTTGGACATAGAATAACCTGACTGCCAGCCAAAGACCCTATTTATATCCTTTTCATTGTGGAGGATTTGGTGCTGTATATATATATATATATATATATATATATATATTTGTTGCCTGGTAATTCGCAATGTTGGCATAGTTTGCAACATTCAGAGAATTTTGATAAGAACTGTTACACCAAAAATTGTGCCACTACGTCATTTCACATATTTACCCACCATGCGTACAATGCATGATAAAAGTAAGATTAATGCACAGAAACAACAGAGCACAAGCAGTGGTTGTTCACAGTGGCTGATGTCTAAATGCACCCACTTGCCACAATTTGATGCATGGTCACATTTTGCCCTAAAATATAGCTCAAAATGATGGATTTGTGTTGTTCATAATTATGAACACATTTCCATATTTTTTGAGTAATTTCATGCAATTGTGAACAAACAATTCTGCATATTCCACACACCCCTAAAAAGTGCCCAAATGTTGGTGTCCTGTTTGGAACTTCAAGAAGAAACTTGCAAACCTGTCACCCCTCAATTCTTTTTCACCCTATTGTAAACAAATGTAAGGGTGACGAAGGACTAGGACAGGTGACTTCTATCCCACTACCCTATTTTAATTGCAAGAAAGACACTAGAGCTGCTGTCATCCGTTCATGTCTTTCTTCAGCCTAACAGCTTTCAGAGTGAAACTGCAGAAGGCCAGTTGACAGCTCTTCATATGCCCTGTTTGTATTTCCACTAATAGCAGATAGGCGTCTCTCTGCTGCCCTAGGATAGCTGCCCTACCATAACTTTATGTGTATTTCCTTTTATAAATGGCAAACGAGCACTCCCAAACTCTTGGACAAGGTGAGAGGTAAGCCGCACCAAACCCACTGCCCTTGATCAAGGCCCATCAATTACACCACACTCTTTTGCAAGGAAGAGAGGCATAATAAATATATGCATTATCACCTCCTTTCTTGTGCTAGGCAATGGGGCTAAGATATACAGATGATCACCACTCAAACTTAGACATGGGAGAGAGTACCAAATACCACACCCAGCAGCAATACTTTAGCATAAAATATCTTCCCACACAACAGAGGTTCGTCCTCTGCTCCTGCACAAGGCAGAGGGAAAATGAGGCACCAAATATTCCCTGCCCTTAAGCAAGGTGAGGAGAAAGCATGAGATTCCGTCACTCTGGCAAGGTGCAGAAATGCGTGTATACAGAGATGGACATTAGCATCATATTAATTACACCATATGACCATTAATTATCATAAACGATAAAGAAAATTAAAAGTCCCTATTTATGGGGACACTGAAACTCATGAATGCCGGTACCATGTATTCCTATTACTATTTGATGATGTTCATTACTGCATGGATCGTTGATTGGTATTACTGATTGGAAATATCTTACTGCCCATATTTATGAATCCTTATTGATTACTGGCAACATCACTTTTAATAACTGCCTGGGTTCAAGGTTACTGTTCATTAATGTCTGGCCATACTTTTACTTATTACTAAGCAGCATAGTTTAGTTTCATTACTGTCTAACAATCTAAATGACCAGATTACTTATTGGTCATATTAATTTATCTGACTCCTAGTCTTCCTCATTCTAGTCCTTACATTGTTAGAAGTTAAGCCTTTTGAGACACTACCCAGAAATATAACTGTGAAGAAGGCTTATTTTTAGTCTTTCTTCCCTTTCTATGCTATGGGTTTGCCCTGCCCTCCTTCTTATAACTTCCTCTCTCAACCCAGAATGTTACCAGGTAAAAACCTATGATAAACAAATGAGGGCTCCAATGTTTTCTGAGATGGTCATAAGGCAGGAGGCTGATAAGAGGGCTGGGACGAGGAAGACAATGACACAGTGTACAGAAGACTAGTAGGAGGTCATTTGTGGATTACACCCTCGTCCAGCTTCCTCTTCCCAGTCCTTTTTTTGAGAGGATGTAAACAACTTAATAATGAAGAACACCAAAGACAAGGCTGAGATGCAGCCCCAAACAAACTAAAATTTTATTCATCTATGCATGAATCAATAGTCTCTGATATTTAGACATCATCACAAGAAAGTTCTTATACTGAATTTAAAACATCAAATTGATAAGGTTTAACAAATGTGAGCAGAATGAAGCCATGTACCTACTTTACAGATCTACAGTGGAACTCCACTTAGTTCTGCTCACAAAAAAACGTAATCCTCTTTTTTATTGAACTTAAATGCCAACTGGAGGTTCCTTACATACTGCAATGTGAAGCTGAGAATTGGTACAGTGTATCCAAACACTTAATTTGGCTGTTGAGGGTTTTCCCTTTCATGGAACCCCCAGAGCACATAAATAGTGCATCAGAAGAATAGAAAATGTTTACCATGAAATAAATAGAAGAAACATCATATACAACAACCTTTCTTTTCTTCGGATTGAAAAACAAAAAAAAAGTGTCACTGGTGAAAAATGAAATTGTGAAGAAACATTTTGGATGAACCTCTTCCTTGACCTTAGAATTACTCTGTCCAGACAAAATGTTCAAATTGAGCTGAACTTAAGCTAGTCCCTTTCTCAAACAATCTACTGGCTTAACTCATGCCAGTTAAACATTCAACCTTTTCTGATACACAGTGTACATTCAAGAATGTCAAAGTTCAAGGTAAGGCTCTTACAAACCCTTGAGAAGAAGCATTGGTAAATCCCCAGATGGGATAGAACAATGTATCACAGGCTTATGTTCAGGAACGTTTAAGAAATATAGTAAGCATAGGCAGAATTTCAGCAAATGAATCTCAGTGTTTTCTAAATGTCAGATAGCTACCTATTGAGCATACAAGGCAGAACATGGTAGTCCTTTATGAACCCCTCCCTATGGAAGTCTATAAGTAGACATAGTTTCAAACATTAAAAATTCACATGCCCTTGATTTTTTTCTTTAATTTTCAAAATGAGCCCAATATTTTAAAAAGCATACCATGGTTTAAGGCTTTTGGATTTCTTGGATAGCTAAAGGTATCTCTCCAGAATATCTGTGTAATTGTAAACCCGTACTCTAGACATTCAGGCCCTGCGAAGAAGACAGACGCAAGGTAGATGAAATGGAAGAGAAAATTAAAGAGGAGAAAAAGCTATAGGAAGATGAATGGGGTAAGGGGTACAGCTAGATTCAGAAGAAATGGAAACCATGGAAGATGAGCTAATAGGATCACACTTGCACTCTTATTCGGAATCGTCTACACTATACTGTGGTGGAGGAGAATAACAGTTAAAACAGACCGGAAATTAATAAGCCATAGCATAGACAGAACATCCACTCCTCAGCTGCCTGAAACCAAAACTCTGATCAAAATTTGGGATGCGGAATATTTCCCTTGGATGCTGCAGACAGATATTGCTAAAGGAGTCCAAACAGGTGTGAACATTTAAAAATATAATAATGAACTGACCTTAGCTTTGTGGATAACCAGTCTTCAACGGGGCAAAAACAATGTGAAGTTCTGGGTAAGCGAGGGACTTGTGGAATTGTTATAAGGCAAAATTGCAACACAGAAAGAGAAGACACGCTAAAAAGAGAAGCCTTCATCCCAGTTAAGTCTGGTGTGTAACCATCAATCAATCAAATCAGGTAACCTGTGTCAGGATGGTGGAATTCCTCATGACTTAAGGGCTGGGACAAGTTAAATGGATGAGGTGATAATGCTCACTGAAGCTTGTCACTTCAACAGCTTTATTAGTGATCATTTCAGTCCTTATTCTCTGTGATCACTGATAATTAGAGGAAAGTGTTTTAAATGAAGAGTAATAGCCAGGAAGTGTCAGGAATATGAATGCAGATGAGCCTTAAGGCTCATTCCTAAAGAGGGGCACTGATCCCAGATAGGGACAAGGACCAGTGTCCCAACAGAATAGTTTTGCAGCCAAAGAACAAAGACATTCGCTGAAAAAACTTTAGTTAAGGCGTGGTTAAGGTAGATAGGCACCAAACAGTGCACACAACACAAAACCTCAAATATAGTACTTAGACAAACTGATGCACCTCAGCCCTGCGTGGACTTGAGGTTTACCTAACTAATCTTACAGATGGCCCACTGTTTCTTTTTCTGAGAACTGTACGATAAAACATGTTTTCAAAATCAGTTCATTTGTGACATTTATTTAATAGTAAGTGGCATTTCCAAGCCTTTTAGCAGTGGTTGTATGATGCCCTCTGGTGCTTGAATGTATCAAAAAAGTCCGCTCATTGATCCTCCGATTTCTTTTGAAGCCTTTGCCATCAATTGATGACTTTTGTCTTTCCTCTGGGATGTGTTTTCATTTTCCTAAATGCTGTACAGTTCCATTATGGGGCGTATATGGTCCGAAAATGGCCACATAACTTATGTTTCCAGAACATAGCTCAAGAACCAGCCAGTTGGATTCCCCACTCTTTTAATGACACTCTAGAAGAAGCTATTGTCTCAATCAGTTTCAGTTTTGTGTTAAAAAATGTGACTGTCGATTTGCAAAGAATATAAATTACCTCTGTATGTTCTTATTTTATGAATATAATAAATGTCGCACGTTCACAGCAAACCGAAAAATCTGTTATCCAAGCCCTTTCTTTCTGCCAAATCTGATGTAATTCAGTTCAGTACTTTTCGGAGTGCAAAATAATAGGCAGATGAAAAAGTTAGCTTTCATGGGATAGAAATTTTAGTCTGATTTTTTTCTCACTGCTTGGATTTAAGCCCTTTTTGCTCTTGTTTAAATATCTTTATATATAGCTTGCACACATAAAACAAACAGTACAGCAAAAACTATGCGGACAATTCGCAAAGGGCACTAGAGTAAGTAAATACTCCTTTATGCCTAAACGTCTAAAACGGAAATACAATTGGAATATCCAGGGAATATTTCAATACAGTTAGTACAAACAGAAAGAGCTCTGCCTTCTTTTCATTTTTACAATAAAAGTGAGTTTGGCGTTTGGGCGCCATTTACAAAGGCACACAGAGAATTTTATAGAGAACTCCTGCACTGCTACTCATCCTACTGAAAGGTTTTGTGACTCGGCCCCTAAATACTCGGAGCGAGAAGCCTTTTCCTACTTTTGTTAAGCAGACATGGGCAGGCTGTCACCGTCAAGACTTCACATTTCCTGAGTCATGGTCCCTCCCGGTACCCAACAATGAAAATAAACATCACATTTTACATTTGTATGGATGTTGTACAACGGGGCAGGGCCCCTTAAAGTGCAGTCAAACTCCCTCGGAAAATTGGTACTGAATATCCACTGGTGAGTCCTACTTTCAGGTCTATTTGCATTTACCAACATGCTGGGGGGGGGGGATTGTAAGACTGCACCAATGACAATCAACGCAATGACAGCGCTTCGAAGTGACTTCATGTCACATGGCAGAGGTACACACAACAAATAATACATAACATACAAACATGCAAGCAAACACACACCAATTCATTTCACACTGACATACCCTATTTATCTCTTCACCGCCATAAACCCTAGTGCATAATAAAAAAACCCGGACTGAAGTACATACACTTTGTTTTCAGACGGCAATTGTGTAAGCAATGCATGCACATGTTTGCACAATAAGTTTAAAGCGTACGTGCTGGTTTCTGTCGCCAGAAATATGAAAAACATGGGTGAACTTTCCATTTCGAAAAGGTGCTAGATTTGTTGTTTGCCTTTTAGCATACACCACATATGCCATTTTGTCTAAACAGGTGGGACAGTCACCAAAACATTCAGCAGCCTGCTTGGCAGGCAGCAGCCGGGAGGATAACGCTAGACTGTATTGCGTGTTGCCACCTCTGCAGGGGTGGCTGTAAAGCAGCGAATATCTTTGACAGGTTTTGGCAGAAGAACTGAACAGGCGAGAGGGAGCTGTGAGCACAGCCGGCGAGGCTGGAAGTGTGTCGAATAAAGGCCTGCTGCCTTTGCTCCTGTTGCGGAGATGAGCGACATAAGATCCCGGTTCTCATGGCACTGTGACCCAGGTAAGTGCTGTGCTGTCATGAGCACTAGAATCAAAGGGTAGCAAATGGCAGGCAAAATAAACGGAGAAACAAAAACAGCGATGATGCATACTGTCGAGCAGCTGAGGAGAAAATGCTGCCTGCCCTACACTGTATCATTGCCGTGGCACATCGGATAAACTCTTAATGTGTAGCAGGTGCTTTATCTCAGGGTAAATTACCTTTTCTTCTCTGGCCATCATCTTTAAATTCGTCCAGTCTTTTTCTCTTCACCTTTTACCTGTTCCTGGTTCCCAGCTCATGTGAATGCTTATTGTTTCCCCTTTCCCTTTTAAAGCTACATTTGTTCACTTATTCAAATATTCATCGCTGTCTGTTTTCCTAGTTTGGTATCTCCTCGTCGTTGCTATTCTACACGGTGCCTATTATTTAAAGGTGAACACCTACTACAAAACAAGCAACGGCAAAATCAGTAGGCCTGGGCTTAACAACCAGTAGTTCTGGGTTTAAAAGAATGATGGTTAATATTGTTTGTATTGCAAGTGCCACGTAAAAATGAAAACAGAAAACACCCTTCTGCCTAAATGTGCCAACCACTTGCAGCAGAAATGTAAAATTTTAAAATATGCAAAAAAAAATTTCTCGAATTTTGATAGAACAGCATGGATGCCTTCTAGCACCTAGATGAGCTTGTAAGGTACATAGAAATAAGCCAGGGCCTGATTTTAAGTGGAGTGGAAGGGTACTTTGTAACAAATGTGACAGGTATCCCTTACGCTTTATTACAAGTGCCTTAGGATATAATGCACTTGCAGTAGGCAGAGGATACCTGTCATGTTTGTGACAATGTAATCCATTTGCTAAACTGCAAGTCAGGCTATTCATTTTAATGCACATCAGAAGAAATATCTGATTTTACTGGCACAAAGAAAAGTTGCTATTAGATTTGAAATACTGTAACCTGAAGGCATACTTTAAACACAGCGTAGTTTCTAGGCTAGACCGCAAAAGTCCAACTTAAAACATTTTGAAAATGTTTTGCATTCCTGTGTGTCATTAGTAGCAGTTCAGTTTAATCATCGAGAAATATTGCATCCTATTTATATTTACGGGATCCTGCAAAGGCTGAGAATTACATGTGAGCTTCATGTCTTGAGATCTCTGATTTATTACAAAGGACTGTAGTTTTAGATAGGTGTAAAACAATGGATTATAATTTGGTGTGGGGGACTGCCCACCTCAAGGAATACTAACATTCCTTGTTAGAATGAACACTCGAAGTCACTAAAGGAACCTGAGCTCAATTCCTGGTTGCTATAAGACAGAAAAGAGAGGCTTAATTAAGGGCAATGTGTAAAGTATTTATGCAGTACCAACATAGAAATAAATTTAAAACACAAAGCACTGAAAATCCCAAAATTTATTAGAAAAATAGAGTATAATTTAATAAACCAAATTACACCAAAACAACAGAAATCTATTAAGGAGAACCGGAGAAATGCATTTTTTAAAGTTTAAGTAATCATAGCACTAAAAACCACTAAGGAGCAATGATAGTCTATGAAAGTAGTTTATTCAACGTCAGACTCACCACAGTGGAGCCTAGGTCAGATACACTCTAGTGGATTGGTCCCTGTGAAAGTCTGAAAGTCAAACAGCTTGAGAGAGTTTCCAAGTCCCACTTGAGAAAAGGGCTTGTCCTGTAGCCACTGCTGTGGAACTGAACACTGGATACCAGAAGAAGGTTGGCACTCTGAAGTTTTGGACATTTGTCACAGAATGTTTTCTAAGTCGCAAAGCAGAATGGGGCTTAGTCACTTTTTCGGTGGTGTCAGGATCTTTGAGCAGGACAAAGTTGAAATCTAATCCAATGCTGTGGAACTGCTGGTCAGATACTTTTCTTGAGGGTCAGGCTTAAACTCTGGAGGAAAATCTTTAACAGTTTCTAAACTTTTTTTTGGCACCCACACAACCACAGGAGTAAATATATATGGTCCCAAGGACCTTAGGGGAAGGGATTTAGAGACTCTCAGGGTGTCAGGCAGAGGCCAACAGTAAAGTTCAGTCCAATACCAGTTGGCACTTGTCAGCTGGGCACTTCAAGGAAAAGGTTTCTTGCGTCTTGTTGTTTCCCTGCAGCAATGCAGGAGGACAGCCAACTGACCCTTGGAGTTCACTTCTTTGCCCTGGGTATAAAAGGGAGCAGGTCTAGTTCTTCAGGGCTCCTCCAGGTCAGAGATGGCATATCCAGTCCGCTTCTAATCTTCTGCAGCTCCAGAAAATGTTCTGAGAATGGTGCTTTGGGGTGGAACATTTATGCCAGCCACCAGGTAGTGGGTGTGGCAGAGTCCCGCTTCTTCCCTAACTAATGAGGTAAAAGGTCTCATGGGAAAACCTATCCACTTTTGCAGAAGTTCCTGTTTGCCCTATTGCAAACTATCCCACAGTATACCTTGTTCCCAAAATTCAAGCTGGGGAAACCCTTCTCCCCTTCTGCAGAGACGGTGGGCCCACCTAGAGATGTGGCAAGGGTAATGAGCAGTCCCCTCCTCTGTTGTCACTCAAAACCTATAGTTTCCTCTAACTGGATTTGGTGCTGCTTGACTGTGGGAACAACGGTTGAGCCTTCCCAAGTGTCACCTGAAATGTATTTGTGACAGGGCAGGACGCTTTGAGGTCAAATAAGTATCTGGGCCCATCCTAACTAGTCTTCCTGCCAGGGCAAATAACTCCGCATTCCATTGTCAATGTCCCTGCTCCGGGATCAGTTTTCACACCTCATTAAGATCAAGTACTTGATTGATAGCTGCTGGAGAGCTAATGTAAATTAACCTTAAGGAGCATCAAGCAGAGAAAAAGTAACTTTCTAAAAGTTACTTTATCTAAATATTCATTCAAAATCCAAATTCATAATTGAATTGGGATTTTAATAAATATTAAAAAGGGTGGTTGAATTATTCTTCAAGCTAGTTCCAAGCTAAAGATACAAAATTAATATTTTAAGGTGTACTCTAGTCTTCTCTATATGATAGCCAGTCCTGCCACATTGATAAAGGCTTTTAGGGCCTTGCCAATGTATGGACATGGTAACATCATTCTCCTCATGTCCTGCTTTTAAATACCCTGCACTGTTCCTTGTGAGCTAAAAGGCCTACATCGGAGAACTTATTGATATTTAAAAGGGAGGTCTTTGCCTGTCAAAATGTTTTTTGTGACAGGCCGCGTTGCAGAGTTTACACTGCAGCAGTCAGGCTACAATGGTAGGCCTGAAGACAGGTTTTCTAGACCCTCTGCCTGGAATACACCTAAGGTCCTGCCTTCCAATGGAGGCATTTACCTTGAAGGCACTGGATACATTTTCTACACCATAACCTAGTGCCCTATAGGCAAGTTTAATATGTCAATGAGTGATAAGCAAGTTTAACCATGTTAAACTTTGAATTTAATTTCTTTGTTGTTTAGTTCCCCCAGAGCATCTGTTTTTGTTACTGGTGGAAACTCTCCATCTTTTTAAAGAAGAGGGACCAGGCAGTGATTTCCCCTTTCTTCTTTGTTGCCTATAATAATGCTGGAACTTTTTTTATTTTTTATAAAAGGTGAGAAAGCCGTCCAAAAATGTTAGATTATGTGCTGGTGGATACTGTGGTAAAGTTGTCTGGATATGAAGATACCATTGTATAATTTTATTGTACGTATCAAAACCAGATAGTTCCTTAACACAATTTCTTTAAGAAGTTTCGGATTGTTTTCCAGGGTTTCTGCAATAAAATTACATGTTGACAAATCAGAGGTTTATCTACTATAAAGTTTGTTTTAAATACATATTTTAAAAGTAAGGGTTAGTGTGGAATAATACTAAAATAAAATTTTGGGGAATTTGGTATTATGACTCCATTTAGAGCACAAATAACTAACATCAGAAACAAAATAGTTTCACTGACCGAGAAAATGCCCTCTTTATTACTGTCATGTTGGGGTAAACTAATTACAATTAAAATCAAGATTCTCCCAAGTATCTATTTTCTCTTGTAGTTGTTGCTTTTGTTGCTTGTTACAATACCTAAGGTGTTATTTAAAGATAATGAAGATGTATTATCCACATTTTTATGGAAGGGGAGAAGAGCTAGAATTTCACTAGTAAAATGTGTAAGAACAAAACCTAGTGGTTGGTCACATTTTTCAGATGTTATTAGATTAGTTGACATCACTTCCATTTTAAAGAGATTGTAAATATGGTGCAAAGACTCAAGTTTCTGCCTTCACCCTCAGTTCTCTGTTCTTGCTTGCTGATGAAGCCTATTATGGTTGATTAACTTTAAAAATGGCAAACATTCTTGTTGTCTCTCACATGGTAAAATATTAAAAATACACTTATTATACAAGTACTCTTTGGAAGAATTTGAAAGATAAAACACCTTGTTTAGTCATAATAATTCTGCCTTTCCACCATCAAGGGTGAAAACAAATGTAGGACAATTTCCTTTCTGAATATAACAAACGTATAGTTTCACATTCACTTGCATGGCAAACTAACTTTGTTACTGAATGATTTCTCATAACAATTGCTGCCTTACATTTGTCAGTTGAAATGAAAGCTTTTTCAAAATATAAATTACTTAATAATAATGGGAAAAGTAGAGAACAACCAAATACAGGATTACTTAGGGAAACAGATCTTGACAGCATATTACATTGATGTTATGGAATAAAGTATGATCTAAACTTTATTCTACCTCACAAACCTTATTCTTCTTCTATAGCAGATTGTTTCAGATCCCAGTTCTAATATTTAAAATGAAAATTGTCAGTAATCAACTCTGTTAGTCCTGTAGGTGCACGTTTCGTCAATAAATAAAGATATTCATGAACTTTTTTTTAGATGTTTAAAGTGTATAAATGTGAGAAAGGTGTCTTTACAGGAGTGTTGGAATGTGGTCTATTAAGATTAGAGAATATTTAGAACCAACTTTTTATGAACTCAACTCGCTATTAAATGTGCTTTGCTGTGGTTACACGTCACCATATTTCCGTCTAAGCCTATTTGTAACATTAATAGAAATGCTGAGATTCTTAAACCTCCTTGAATAGGTTAGCACTGGATTTTTTCTCATAATGTTTTCTTAGTGTGAAATACTTTTGAGCTAATGATTGATGCTGACGTGGACTTTCTTTGAAACTAGCACTGTACATTATTTTACTGACACATTATCTGCAATGTCTATGTTTGATGTATGTGTAAGTGATTTATTAGGATGATTTCACAGACTTTCATTTTTCATCTTTCTTCTTCTGAAATTCTGTTTTGTTTTTGTTGTATTGTCTTACTTATTGCTTTTCAATTAAACCACAAAGTACAAAAATGCATTTTTATTCAGAAAGTATAATATGATGCAGTACTTTACCTAGTTTCTTACTTTGTTAGGCAAAACGTTATTTTGGTCTGCTAGTCTATTTTTTTAACACAATGATGGATTATGATTTATTGTAGCTTTTTCCACTATAATTCTAATGCATATTTTTTCAATAGAAGCTATTTGTGCATATGCTTAATACTTATGCCACTTTGATATTTAAAAAATGCAAATACCAGGGAAATCCACTTCTTGTTCTGCTTTAGTTTATGAGAAACCTCATCGGACACTTAAGTTTTCACTAGCTTTTACAACATCTGGGTAATATATATGCAATTATAAGTGTTTGTCCTAAGCAAATGAATAATTTAAGCAATGAAGAAAGAGAGAAGCTCAGTGGAACACATTAGGCAATCCAATGTGTGGGTTTTAAATGCAGGAATTGTCACTGCTCGCATACTCTCTGGTTTAATTCTACCTTATTTAAGGTATTTCATTAGCATTGTATGAAAAAGGCATTCAAAGTTGACTGGTAATTCTAACAGTGGTAGAGTTCTTACACAACAGTCAGAACCTCTGATTCTGTATTATGCTTTTTGTGAAAAGATTCACCCCAGATTGAAAATATTTTGCTTGTCGACAAAGTCCTTGTGTACTAAAGCTAGTGTCCTCCATAAATGGGAAACGCCCTGAAGGCCTATTCCGGAATAACAAAGTCGTGGGCAACGAAAGCGGAACTACGCTTTCCTTAACCACGACTTCGTTGTTTTGAGCCTTAACCACGCATGTGCTGAACAACGCACATGCGTGGTTAAGGTACAAACAAGGAAGTCGGCTGAGGAGTACGACGTGACGAGTCAGGTAAGTGGGGCGGGGGTGGGGTGTTGGGGTTTTAGTTTTAGGGGCGGGGGTGGAGGGGTCGTGGTATTTTTAGTTTTAGGGGCGGGGTGGGGTGGGGGTTGGGGTTTTAGGGGCTGGGTAGGGGGGTGGGGGTATTTTTAGTTTTAGGGGTGGGGGTGGGAGGTTGGGGTTTTAGTTTTAGGGGTGGGGGGTCGGGGTATTTTTAGTTTTAGGGGTGGGGTAGGGTGGGGGGTTGGGGTTTTAGTTTTAGGGGCGGGGTGGGGGGGTCGGGTCAGGTAAGAGGGGTGGGGTGGGGCATCGGGGTATTTTTAGTTTTAGGGGCGGGGGTTGGGGTTTAGTTTAAGGGGCAGGCGTGTGGGGTCGGGTCAGGTAAGAGGGGCGGGGTATTTTTAGTTTTAGGGGTGGGGGTCTTAGCTTTAGGGGCAGGGGTGGGGGGTCAGGGTATTTTTAGTTTTAGGGGCGGAGTGGGGTTGGGGGGGTTGGGGTTTTAGTTTTAGTTTTAGGGGCGGGCGGGGTGGGGGGTCGGGGTGGGGGTATTTTTAGTTTTAGGGGCGGGGTGGGGGGGTTGGGGTTTTAGTTTTAGTTTTAGGGGTGGGGGTCGGGGTATTTTTAGTTTTAGGGGTGGCGGTGGGGGGTTGTGGTTTTAGTTTTAGGGGTAGGGGTGGGGGTCGGGGTATTTTTAGTTTTAGGGGTGGGGGTTGGGGTAGTTTAGGTTTTAGGGATGGGGTGGGGGTTGGAGTTGTTTTAGGGGTGCGGGTTGGGGTAGTTTAGGTTTTAGGGATGGGGTGGGGGTTGGGGTTGTTTTAGGGGTGGGGGTTGGGGTGGTTTTAGGGGTGGGTTGGGGGGTCGGGTAATTTTAGGGGCGGGGTGGGGGGTTGGGGGGTTTAGGTTTAGGGGCAGAGTGGGGGCTCGGAGTAGTTTTAGGGGTGGGTGTTGGGGTACTTTAGGTTTCAGGGATGGGGTGGGGGTTGGGGTTGTTTTAGGTTTTGGGGGTAGGTTGGGGGTTGCGGTAATTTTAGGGAGGAGGTGGGGGTTGGGGAAGTTTTAGGGGCAAGGGTGGGGGGTTGGTGTGGTCTTGGGGGGTGGGGGTGTTGCGGTAATTTTTAGGGGTGGGGGGCCAGGGGGGATGCATGCTGGAACAATGCATGCCGATCACTAATGCCTTTACCAGGAATGCCTTTACAATGAAAAATCGATGTTAAGGCATTCGTGGTAAAGGCATTAGTGGTAACAACGAGGTTGTTGTTCCGACCTCGTTGTTCAGGCATGCGTTGTTCCGGCAGGCGTGGTTCTGACATACATTCTCCAGAAAGGCTTCAATGATCTAAAATGTTGTGCCCCTATTCTCTGCTATGAAAGAACAGATTAAAACCTTTGCAAAAGATGGTCAAATCTGTGGCGGTAGTCACCGAACAGGATGGGCTCCTTGCTTTGTCTGTGGCAGAGTCCTTTATATCATTCATTAAGATCCCTATAATATCTCTGTGGGCTTTTAATAATAAATAGCACCGGTTGCACACCATCAGGTCATCCTTACGTTTCTAATGAGGCTGCAATTAGGTGGAATGGATGTGAGGCACAGCAACACAAGCGCTTGTGCGGAAAACAATAGCACTCAGTGCAGATTAAATTGAAGACACAGTGAAGCAAGTAAGCAGGCTCTTCAAACTCTAAAGTTTGCAAACATATCGAAACAGTGATGGACTGAGAAAACGATATCGGGAACAATGAGATTTAATCTAAAGACTTAATGGTCATTTCCTACATGGAAACTTGAGTTGTAATCGTGGCTTCATTACTTGATTCTGGGTAAACATTTATCCCCCTTCCAAAGACTATGAATATGTGTACTTCCGAATACATGCTTGATATAAAATGTAATCATGCAGTCTATTACTGTCTTGTGTGCATGTCTCTATGCACATTCTCATTTTGATAAACTGGATTACGGAGAATACCACATACAGTACGTTTTTTACATCATGCACCTAATATGTGTCCAACATTTTGGTACAAGGTACTAGCTGTGTTCCATGACGGATATCTAAATAAAAACTTAAATGTGGCCTGCGTATAGTGCACTGGAAATGTAGTCTATTTTTTTATAGTGGCAACCCTTTCCTCATATTTATGGACTTTGCCTGCATCTCCTGTATTGTGTTGGAGATCCAGTCATGTTACATCCCATTCCACGATAACAGGTCTACCACATAGCCTGTTAAACATGAACGTTTATTGCATTAATAAATGTGCTCTACACAGATAATTTGCAAACATCTAGCTTATACATTATTATAACAAAATCTAGGAGCATTCTGACAATGTTGTGTAATCATAGACATCGATTCACCAACTTACCAGCAGAAGTGATATCACATGCCCTTTAACCTAATGATGACATCACATGAAGTGACATCACAGGATCATTGACAAATGTATGTCATAGGAAATTGCCTCGCCTAGCATCTGACATGCTGTCAGTGTGTGGTGTTACTGCATTCTGGTCTGGAGCATTCTACTGCAAATCTGGCCAGTTGTAAAGTAGCTAGAAATAGTACAATGTCTTGTGTGCATGACACCTTTATTGGCTCATTTTGCCACTTCTTCACCATTATTGTAGTCACAAAGTATATGTTTCTCCCTGAGGTCCTCAATCATTGCCCATTCCAAATTTGTTCGACAGAAATTCAAATAGGAATTTCAAATTGGACCAATGATTCAATACTAGAGGTGCCCTCAGTACAACATTGAGCCATGCCTGGTAGCCAGTTACACAAATGCACAATGTGACACCCAAAGTACTTGCATATTGTCCAACTGAAATAGATGCAAAGTACTGAGCACATGATAGTCATAGACAATCCATTTGTTTTCAACTTGAGATGTATTGAGGATTTAAAAAACACTGAGGAGCGCAGTGGGCTTCAAATCAGCCTTGAATGCAACAATGCAATGTGCCTGCATATGGACTGACAGGTGATTAAAAAAGCATACAATGTAACTCCCTAAGCAAAACATATTAGCTCCAAAGTTAACCTCATTTAGTTTGTTATAATTGCAACACAATAAGATAGGCCTGATCCATTCCAGTGTATTGATATATAGGTTAATAGCATACCATTGTTTGTAACAGAACCATTGGTAAAAGGCTGAGAGCCATGGCAGTTGTCCATTTAAATTAAAATATACAAAACGTGATGGATTGAATGCTTGAATTATTCTCAGCCACTAGTAATTGCCGCACTGCAATCCATCATTATTTTGCACACTAAGCCACCTCAGTTTGAACCCAACTGTTCAAATCAATCTTGACCCTGCGCAGATAGAAACAGTCCAGCCCAAAGTGTCAAGCGAAATCATTCCTGCACAGGATCACAAGCAACCCAGGACAGGGTTTGCCCTACTTGGGGATCATCAGCCATGTATAGCTAGAGCCAGTGTGCAGGGGACCCATGTTTGGACATACCCATCCAACTTGATGTGCCACACTAAAGTATACAAATAGTGATACATGGAATGCTTGAATTAATATCAGCCACTGGTAATTACTTGGCGCTGTACCCCAACCCATCATTATATTGCACACCATACCACCTTTTTGTGTAATTCAGTTTGGCATCCTAAGTGGGGCAGGTATGCCCAGACGTGGGTCTTGTGCACATTGTGTCACTGGAACCAAGCTGTACCTGGTTGAAGACTCAAAACTAGGGTGCAACTGGTTATGTTCCAGTTCAGGGAGGACCTGGCATGTCAGTTTAGTCTGGACTGTTCCAACTGGAGCAGGGCACTGACTGTTTTGCATATAGCTGGTTCTGAACTGAGGTGGCAAAATAATGATGGACTGGGAGGCAGTCCAGAGAAATTACCAGTGGCAGAGCTTAATTAAAGCATTCTATTCATTGATTTTTTGTATATTTCAGTTTGTCGTGCTTAGTTGGAAGGCCATGTCCAGACGTGACACAATTTTCACCAGGTAAAACCTAGTGGAGTCTATGTGAGAAAAATACTGCACATTCCAGACCTCATTAGGAGTGGCCTCTGAATTCCGATGGATAGGTAACAGTGGTTGCTGGCCCCATTGGAATTCTGAAGTTTGATCAACCAACATGGATCTCTTTACCTTCATCTAGAGATTTTGGCTGCTGAAAACAATCGAAATCTCCAAGTGAAAGTATGGAGAAAATGTGGAATTACTGGGGAAAAATCAGACATGGAATTACAATTCCCCTGGTAATTTCTCCTTCCTTAGAGGTTCCACAGGGTTCAACTTTCGCTGGGGAGGGCTTTCCCCTCTTCAGGAGGTACTGGCACTCCCAGTAGCGGTAGCTCTAAGGGAGGAGATAATCAGGCCTACGGCCTTTGCAAGTTATGTTTTGGTGTTTGCTACTCTGATTAGAGTAAAACTTTGGAAGTACAGGAGTAGCCCCGAACGAGGTGTATGTTTAGTGATTCGGAGGTAATACCACATTCTATAAATTCTGGATTTGTCAGTATTAATATTGTGGTTTACTGCTACTAAGAGTAAGTGGTCTCTCAGATGTTGGGCAGTAGTATCCTATTCCTCCAGAGGAAAAATTAACATGTTTAGGAATCTTTCATTCACTGTGTGTCTTCCACTTAGCAGTTCCTTAGATGCAACATATTTGTATAATTTGTTTTACAAATTCTTCTATTGAAGAGAGTGCAGTAAGAAACCCAATGGCAAGGGTCGAAAAGACATCAAAGTTTTGACACTTACCTTGGCAGAGAGGTTCTGCGGTTTAGACAGGATGTCCACTGCTGCTTCCTTGCAGCGGGCAGGAAGGTTCATCGCAGCAGTAGATGCTGTTGAATGGGTGTCTTCGCTGCAATGACCATAGCTGTAAGTGTTGCCATGACAAGGACTCTGTGCGTGGGCGCTTGGTAGGGGATGAGAAGGCTTCGCTGGAGGTGCAAAAGGCTTTGCTGCTGAAGAGACATTTGATTACTATTGATTTGTGCTCTCTTGGATTTTCAATTTTATTTTTCTTATGTAAATCAGTTGTGATTTCAGGTATTCACTATATCAATGCACAGAAAAATACACTTCTAGGCCAACTAGCATCCACATATTATGAAAAAATTTAATTTGGCTACATAAAAGGGACCTGCTCTCTCCGATTTGACTTACATGGTACATTGCTAAATAATGCTTATTTCTTAATATATGATGTTCATAATAAACGTTCATTGAAAAAGTGCTGCGAACCGCAATAGTTGTAAATAGTCCATATTTGGGAAATGCGAACTTTAAGAGGTTGCCAGTTTCGGGTAGTGAAAAGCTAGCGGAAAGCTATCCTGAGTGTTCCATTACATGGGTTTAAGCAGAGCCAGGATCAAAGATAAATTCACTTAAACACATTTTCAGGAGTGCTTGTACTTTCTCTGCAAGCATGCTTAAACTGTGCGGAATCGGAGATTTTCTGATTTCCTGTTCGGGACCCTACTAATATTAATTTTCTAAAGAGACACTGGGTCTACAATTTATCAGAATATGCCTATGCAACCTATTATATATGTGCTATGCGAAACCATGACAATGGGATGCTTAAGATACCTTCTCTGAATCTTAACAGCAATGATTTTGGCCAGATACATATACCACATCCTACCCTTCTTGCTCTCAGTGCGAGCACTGCACCGCCTACTGTCAGCTGCTTCCACTTTGGCGCCTGCATCTGAGCTAAGTAGCACTTGTGGTGAGAGCAGGGATGAGGAATCAAAAACAAATACCTTCTGCGCTGATTTGTTGCCAGCAAATGCACCTATTCCGTCAGCCCATATTAGTCCATGATCTGTGTGGGATAAATGCAATGGCTGACAAAATGTGTTGCTCTCTACCAGACTCGGAGGGTCCGATTTACAAAGAAAGTTAGGCCTTTCTGGAATTCACAAACGCTCCCATGAAAACACATGGGAAGCTACGCCAGGCCTGGACAGTCATGGATCATTACTAGTACAGGACTAGTGGGGGTTATCTGTTCCCTTTCCCGACCTGGAAGGGGATTGCATCTGGTTGGTGAAATATCCAAACCTGTCCCGAGTAGAAAGGGTAAGGAGAGGAGTTAGTGGAGGCTGATAAAGCGCCATGTGTGTGGTTGTTCATAATCTTCCAAGGCTAACCTCGCCTTGGAACACCCACCTTCCACCCTTTGAGTGTAATTTACAGGTGCAGGTAATTCTGCATTCATGGCGTAGATCTGCGTACATTTAAATGGGCTTCCACCTGCCAGGAATCCCTTTGTGAATCCCTGAAATGTTGTGCTCTTGGACAATTTTCATTACATCTGTATCTCATCTTTAAGGAGCTGTATTCATTAAACTGATGAAAATAATTTATTTTCCGGTCATGGGGATCAATTGAGCTCTGTGCATACTGATAGTATTAGACGTTTGAAACTCTGAGTGGGAATTAAAAGGTCTAATGCTGGATTGTATTGATTAAGTAACTGTTACGACTACTTTATTCATTCCTAAATTCCATGCACAGTGATAACGCAGTGTAATAATACTCCAATGCCTGTCATCAAGGCTGCATTTAAATGGCTCTTCGTTTTTTGACAAAGACCACAAAACTAGAAAAAGGTATCCACATGAGGTTGATGGAAGATGTGAACCTGTTTAATGAGGTCAATTGGTAACCTTGGGCCTGATTACAACTTTGGAGGAAGGTGTAAATCCGTCCCAAATGTGACGGATATACCACCAGCCGTATTACGAGTCCATTATATCCTATGGAACTCGTAATATGGCTGGTGGTATATCCGTCACATTTGGGACGGATTAACACCTCCTCCAAAGTTGTAATCAGGCCCCTAATCTTTTCATGCAGTGAAATGCCGTTGAGATCGGGACACTAATAAGACTGGTTTGGTATTTGCACCGTTGCTTTTAATGGTGTCCCAAACTGAAAAAGAAAACAACTATGCAGCTTACTTTGTGACAGTAACTTTACCTTCAGTGGATTGTGAAGTGTCTCGTCCTTGCTCTACTGGTGATATTGCATGTTTGCCAAACACTTGTGCATCAAAACTGGCATAATCAAATGGCACTTTTCCAAACGTGTCCTTCAGTTCCTTTGTCAGCGTGGTTCTGGGGGATGTAACAGGGAGGGCTGTTGTATGCCCGTGGTGAGATAGCTCAAGATGGTTCAGTAAATGTGGCCTGCAGAAAAAACATAAATTGAGGCAGATGTGAGCTGAGAAAAATGTAGAAGGCAGAAATATGTAAGGGGAGGGAGCACTGGAGGAAGTTTGAAAGAGATTAGAAAGAAAGTGATGATAGAGAGAAATGGACGAGGAGAAAGGAAGCTAGATAAAGCAAGGAGATCAAGCACATAGTAAGAAGGATGTTAAAGGCAGTTGCAGTAAATTGTAGAGTTGTAACCTTAAAGAAGGAAGCTATTTGATGTCAAGCAATTATGCATGCTAAAAGTGAAGAAAAAACAGCTGTTAAGGACTAAGGAAGAAGGCACAATATCAGAAGCAGTGACCACAGTGTTCCAGGCTGGATTGACTGTAAGGTGTGATAAGCAGTAAAGGAAGGGGATGATGAAAGTTTGAAGATGTTCCATGCAAATTGAGCAGAAAGAAAATTACAGATTTGAAAAAGAATGACCTGAGACCTAAGAGTGGTTGCAATAAGGAAGATTCCATAAAGTGTTTCCAATTTGGCATGTACAGTGCTATGGCAAACAAGAAATGCTCTAAGCTGAAGTGTGATGTTTGGGAGACCATGTGTCATTGTTCACGTGTGCAAAAATGAATGAACTTATACAAGATACTGTCGCCAAGCAGCAAAAGATCCCTAGAGTATAGGGTGGAGATAGAGTACTGTTTAAGGTGGTAGCAGACTCAGGATATCCATATACTATAATAATGGCTCGGAAACCATGGAAAGAAACATTTGCAGATCAATGGGAGTTCTATTTCACAGACATGCATCATGATTGGTAAACAAGGTTCATAAGTAACATGATGGAGTTCCACATTTTGAAATTTGTGTTGACGGAAAGAGAGTGTAAAGGGAAGTTAAACAAGGCTAAAATGTGCAGTCGTTGTAGGACAAAGGGATTAAAGCAACCTAAAATTTACATTGGAATGTAATATCAAGGAAAGGTTTATGAAGTAAGAGTGATACATTTGAGTATCAAAGAAGTAGTGAAGCTTGAGAAAGAGATCCAAAAAGTATTATAGTTTGAAGTTGGGAAAGTAAAGGCAGTGCTGCACCAGAATAAGGTTATGAGCGAGCCACAATACATGAGATAGGTTGGAAATATTTGATCCAACAGAAGGTAAACAAATTGAAACCTAACAGAACCTGTGAAGTCTTCCTCATTGTTGCCTCACCTTATGATGTTTAAAATAATTATTATTGAGATCTGTATGTGCGAGGATATCAGAGATTTAAGTAAGATCTTTATTAATTAATCCCAACTAGCTAATGGAGCTTTTAAGACACAAGTCATCTTCAAAGTTAAAATGGCTCAAACTGCTTTTGAAACAATGTGGTGCTCTTGAAAGAGATGGGGGCTAACAATCTATAAAGCAGTTAGAATGATTCTGTAGGGAAAGGTTTTACAAAAAGTCAAATGTAGAAGGAGTTAGTGGCAGTGCCTTATATTTTACTACTTTTAATATGTTATATATTTCTGAGTACTTTGGATTGTGCAATTTTAGATATAAAATTGTGATTGTAATTTTTTGGTGGAGAGTTATCTGGATGGAAATATCTGAAATAAATGTTTTAATATGATACTGAAATAATAGTCTCATACCTCACACCATCAATTTTAGTGCCTCATATAATCAAATGCTACTCCACTACTATTGCTAATTATCAGTTTAAAGAGTGCAGTTTAGATTGTCTGTGGCAGAAGCTCTTTGTCAAAGGCTAAACATATATTGTCTAAACACTTGGAAGGCATTAGATACTGTCAAGACCTAAATTGCTGATGGCTACCAACAAGGTGTTCCATAACAATACATTGAGATTCTGAAGAGTCTCAAAGAAAGAGGAAAGTCTAAGTGAAAGCTAATTGCAATAAATAAAACATATCTGGGGGACAATTTAGGTGAGGGGGCGGCAGCTTCTAGTGAAGACGGACCTTTAAATGTATACTTTATACAGGCTAAACGGCCCTATATAATATCTACTTCTTATTCTAGGAGCAAGTAATATTCTTCTCTGGAATTCCATATGTGGTTGAAATAAAAACATGGGTTATACTTGAATGACACACAGCGGTCTGTTTTTGAATATAAAGTTATGGGAAAGCTTATTATCCGCTGTTGTCAGAGCAATAAAAGCTCAGTGTAGTTGCACCATAATTACTAATGTCATTTATTTGCTTTCTGGTTTTGAACTACTAGGTTTCACTGTACTCTTGAGCAGGAAAAATGTGCAGCAGCCTAAATATGGTGGATTGCTTTTCCAATGTTGGTTGGGTCATCGGTCAAAGGGTTCTGCTGGTAAAGCTACCAGAGGCACTGCCAGCAGAAACATGTTGGTTCACCCGATTCTAGTTAAAGTGGGAGGACTTCTGGTTTTGTGAGACAGGGTACTCCACTGTGTTTGTGAAGGAGTACCTTTTCTGCTAAAATCTAAGTGAGGACCTTTCTCTGTTGTTAATTAGGTCTGCTTTAGGTGGCTTTACTTTTATGTGTTGTATTATTGTATTTTTTCTTTTCATGCAAATGTTGTTGTAATATGTAATAACGTACTTCAGGAATAAATGCAAAACAAGACCTTATAAATTAAATCTCATATAATACTGAGCTGTAAAACTTCTCACCTGTGAATCTGCTCAAGATTCTGTCCACCCTGAGAACAATCATATTTTTCTGGAGTTTTTGCCACTTTTTCAGCTGCAGCAATTGGACAACCGGAAAGACTGTTGAAGAGGGAGATAGATCTTCAATAAGAGAAGTAGGGTTTCCTCACATTCAAGTCCATTAGATTGGTGAACATTATATAATATATATATGTTTATAAAGCTTTAACACAAAGTCACATCTCCAGAATAAACCAGAGATTGCTGACGTTTACATTTCAAATAGTTAGATGCATTTCTGTGCTTAAAATGGCTTTTCTTGGTATCGTTTTTACTGTGTGTCTGTTATATTATTCAACTCACAAATAATCTTTGACATGTTCAATGAAAATGGGGAGAGACAAGCATAAAATAAAACGGGGAGAGACAAGAATAAAAAAGCATAATAACATAACGTGCTTTAAAATGTACATAGCCCTTCCATATGTACTGCACCTAAACACTGTTCTGCATAGCATAGGTGGAGATCTCAGCCTATGCGTTATAGTGCTACAAATTAAAAAGAACAGGCATCATTTGAGGAAATCAAAACACAAGTGACAAACACCACCGTAAGAACTTACATAAAACTCACATTCAAGGACTCTGACTTCTTCTGCTTGTGATCTGAGATGTTGCAGAGCCAGATGCCTCCTATATTTGTGTGGTCTATCATATTGTGTGTGTGTGTGTGTGTATGCAAGACGGAAAGTCTTTTTTGTGTGTGTGTGTGTTTCTGTTTGGGCCATGCAAAGTGTTATAAGGGGTCTTTGAATAGTAAAAGGTAGTGTTAGATGTGTGATGAGTCATGCTTTTTAAATGCGGTAACAATTTACATATTTGTAATTTTTTAAATATGTAAATATTTTTATGTGTGCCCTGTGATGTATGTGAGTGTATGCAATATTGAAATATGTATGACTATTTATTAAATCAATATTATTTTTAATTTTACTTTGCTTTTTTTTGCGTTTGTACATTTTAGGGTCAAATGTCATCAGCAATGTCTGAAGTTATACAACGATTTCTTCTTTTACTTATTTTTATTTGTTTAAGGTTTTGAGCTTTACGTTGATAGTGTTATTCTCTTCCTTCAATTATTGTGTGTAGTTCTCTTGCAGTATGTGTGAGTGGCTACGTGTGAATGACTTGTGCCAATAATTGGTTACAGTAGATGTAATCCTGTTTAAACTGTAGTACTACTTAAGTAAATGTAGTTATAACTTTAGTGTACATCAACTACATCTTTGCAAATCGGGCTCTTTGTGAACTGTCCTAAAGGTGTAGGAAAGGTGTTTGTAGAAATCTCCACGTGCATCTTAGTGAAATGCATTTAGTAGTACATTAATTAATACTAAATTAGCACTACTGCACATACTCAAAAATCCTTTTGTGGACTGGCGCCAAAGAAATTCATTGTGTGTCAAAGTATATCTTACAGTTCATAAGTCCATGCAAGCTCTGCCACCCATATCCTGCAGTTTAGCAACAAACATATAAACATTTTAAAATGATAGTATTCTTGCATGCTGATGTGTGTTGCCCACTTAACTCCCCAAAGGCCCTGTTTTCCGATGTACTACTTTCCAATGGTTTTTTTGGTCGGTTCTCCAGCCTGATTAACCTGAACCTCCGAAAGGTATTAATATTCTTTACTTAGGGTGGGCCTCTAATGGGGCCTGTGACAAATACTTCTTCATTCCTACTGATATTTTCTTGTTTTATCTCTCTGGAGACCACTACTTTCACCACGCTTTTAGTATCATGCAGGGAGGCATGACTACTTCACACTGTCCGACCTGGAAAAATGGTTACCAAAATATTGAGTTTTCAATACCCCTTTCTCTTATATCGGCTCAATAATATCAAATGGCAACATATTCTTATGAAAAACAGATTTGGAAGTAGGAATAATAAATTGATACTTCCATACATGTTGATGCCTTGACAATAATCTGAAGATATGTGTGCTGGTCATTAATAAAAACATTTTTGTTTTGAAATACAACCGCATGAAACTGTCGAACCCCAGCCACAACCTCTCTCATTCCTGCATGGAAAGCAATTGACTGCATCCTTCTACCACAAAATAATAAAGATTTGAAATCTGGAACTTTTAAGTGAAACTAAATAAATATATTCCTATGCCGATTGAAGAGATTGGGTTTAGGTGGCGTATTGACATTATATATGGATTTGTTTCTTAATGAACACTTTACTCCTTGCTAATTAATTTTATCTTACGGGCTAAAGTTGACAACATCATATCACCATTAACTCAATTAGTATTGTTCCTTAAAAGAAGGGGCATGGATTGTTACTTTATTCTGGCCTATGCAATACTTTTTTGGGGATATGCAGGGTTTCGACCTTGAAGCAACGAGGTATCATAAAAACGTGTTTTAAGGCAGGCTATGAAATATAAGGGAGTACGGACAGTTCCAAAAAAACTGTGATAATTTAATTGTTTCCCATTATTACGTACCCCACTGAGAATGTAAAACTCACTTCATATACAACATAAGTCTCCTAGAGAAGTGCCAGGCATTGAAGCATTCTCCTTAAGGCTGTATTCGCTGCAATCCTGGCACGCACCCTCAAGATGCTTTCAGTCTGTCACATATGGAGATGTGATGAAGGCATGGTTAAATAATGAGGAAAAAACGGAAACGTGCTAATATTTACTTACATAATGTATGAGAAATGTTTATATGAAGTTCACATTTCATTATTAAGTTTAACTTGCTGTAGTTTTAGTCATTTTGGAACATGCAGTGCCTACAACAATCTGTTACATTTCATTCTTTGCTAGCTGGGTTTTTAACTCTTGCACATTTCAACCTCTTTTTAAAATTCGAAATGGAAAACGTTGCAGTTGCTGGCGTACTCCACCTTCCTGTGTGATCTGG
This sequence comes from Pleurodeles waltl, assembly GCF_031143425.1. NCBI lineage: Eukaryota > Metazoa > Chordata > Amphibia > Caudata > Salamandridae > Pleurodeles > Pleurodeles waltl. The sequence goes on from NC_090439.1 coordinate 614,672,996, forward strand.
ATACAGAGGGGAGGCTCGTGGTTCTAACCAGGGCGGGTGCGAGCAGGTGGCAGTGAGATCATGTTCTTCATCTCCCAGCCCTCTGTCTTGCTACTCCGGCAGGACTTCACCCCTTGCCCGCCCATTTTTTCAAACGCAGTTAAGATATTGATTGACCTCTTTCATTTTAAAGGTTAATGTTCAAGATGTGTCCAGATGCTTCTCATATTAATTAAGCTAATGTGCAAAGTCCCTGTTGTGGGAGGGAGGAAAGTGGGGGGAGGTGGCACGAAGATAAACTTTCAGGTTCTCCAGGTAAAAGAACCATCTACTAATCTGGGAGCTAGAAATACACATGTTATTCGTTAGGCAAACCCAGTAGCTAGGACAAAGCTCACAATCCACGAGGTTGTACTGAAAATAACTTGCTAAAGGTTTTGAAATAGTCTGAATCATAAAACAGGTGATAAGTTGTTAGACTTCTTACATAAAAAGTAGGCCTCATCAAAAGAGGAATAATCAGTGCTTACTGTAGAGTCTAATGCAAAAAGAATAGATGATGGACGGAATGTTGAATAATGCCAACATTCACACCAGTCATAAAAATCTGGGTTTAATCCATTGTTCTTTTGCTCACCATGCCACCCTAGTTTGGACCCAACCATATGCAAATCAGTCTAGTCCCTTTCCCCATGGGAACAGTCTAGCCCAAACTGCCAAGCCAGATCCTCCCTGGCCTGGAAACAAGCATCCTAGGGACCAGTTTCAGGGTATCACCCTTCATCAGCCAGGCTAGCTTGAATCCAGTGACGCAGTCAGCACGGGACCCATGTCTGGGCACACTCTTCCTGTAGAGTCTAGACACCGGGACCATTCATGATCCTTTTCTGCAGAGGCACTGAAGGGGCGTATGTGCATGTTTTCAACTAAAACACACTGCTTACAGATTATACACAGGATCCCGTTACCAGTTGGCCGTATACCAAGTGATAATTATTAGGGATAGGTGTAACATGTGTAATTTTGGGTAACATAACTATGCAAAATGACTAAACAATTATGCAAAATTATTTGTAACTATGCAGGATGCATCTGGCAATGAAAAAATGACCCACACAATCTGTTTGGGTAAAAATTTACCTTGCAATTTTAGGTTGATTTCCAGTTGCTTGCATTAAAAACACTGCCACTCACATTTGGATTTGTAGTTTTATGCTGAAAAATTACTCACATACTCCATACAGGTAAAATATCTACCTCAAAAGTTTGTTGACTGGCTGTGTTAAAGGAACTGCTGTACACGTTCAAAACACTGCCATTCACATTCAGATGTGTATTTTTGTGCTACAAATTACCTGAATGCTTCCCTCAAGTAACAAATCTACCTGAAATGCCGCTTGCATTAAAAGATTACCCAAACAGAAAATTTTGAATTCAAATTTCTCCCCGAAATTATGCGATGGGAAGTAATTGTGTAATCTCTGTAATTTAATGTAACTTTGTTACTCAAATTACTAAAATTACCCAATTACTCTAGCATAATTACAATTTAGCCCAGGCCTAATAATTATCACACCGAATAAAAACTGACACAAATGTGGTTGGTATTTATAAGGTGAAATAAATATTGGCTATCATTAGTTTTTCATGAATAACATGCAGATTTTTGTGCTTATTACACCAAAATCCGTATATTGAACACAAAACTCGTAATTATGATCTGTGTTAACAAGAGTTATTGCAAGTTCTGAATTTGTTGTGCAGCTCGTATTGAGGCCCTTACTAACTTTATTTTGGAAGCATGAGCTGTGTACAGCACAACTTGTAAACAATTAGCATTGGATGTCATTATATGTTTTCATGTTATGATTTCTGAAGGTCATGTATAAACTCTTTGTCATTCTGAATTAGTGCATGTCTCGAGACAACCTGAGAAATGTACACACCCTGTGCTTCTGAATCAGTGCATAGCTCCAGAAATCATGATATTTTGAAAATGTGTGATACTGTGAGAAACTAGGTTGTTTAGGGGGTGAATCCCTACTCAAGCAACAGCCACAATCCTTGTCAGGGTGAACCACAAAAAGTCACTAAAGTAACCTGCAGTTAACCCTCTGGCAGTTTGGTGCATAAGTAGTCAAGCTTAACTTAGAAACAATATGTAAAGTAGCTATGCAACACTTAAACAGTTATGAAGTAAAACACAATACAAGAAAAATCCCAAACCAATCTTTAAAATAGATGACATTTTATTGAATTATTTGACAGCAAAATGACAAGAATCTCATCGGTAGAATCGGAATTTTGAATTTGTAAAGTTTAGAATGAAAACTAGAGCCTAAAAGATCAAAGTGGCAACTGTGAACATCTAGTCACGCAGGACCACAGCGAAGCCTCAAGTTACGGCCGACATGATGGATCATGGGTCAGATACATGAAGCGGATTGGGCCTGGTATCCACTTACCTTCTGACTTAGAAGTAATTTTGAACAGAAGTGTCTGAGAAGGTAATTTTAACAGGGCAAGGCAGCTGGTGGTGTCCGAGGAGAAGGTGTTGTCATTTGGGAGCTGCTGAAAAAAGTTGCATTGGAGGTTCTTACACTGGACCTAGTTTCTTTTTTGCAAGTTGAAAATCTCCAGCAGGACACAGCCACAGGCTGTGGACAACAAGGGTTCCATTTGGCTGGATACCCCTACTTAGAGGAGCTACTGAACAGGATTTTCTGCTGTGGAGATGAACGCAGGGAAAGCTGCAGCAAATTCACACCAACCAGTGATGCACCTTGGGTGGATTAGCCAGCAGGTCTTAGAGCACTTTTTGGTAAAAAAAATTCTAAGGCACAAGTTGTGGATGTGGGCTATCTGTGCACCTTTAGCACCACTTCCAAGGGTCTCTGCCTTGAAGGGCATGATTTGGAGGGTCAGCACTCAGTCAGGCTGGGTCCAGGTGTGGGATAAAGGTGGTAGGAGTCTTTTAGGTCCCTGAGGCTCTAATCAACCAACTTCTCAGCCAACTAGTCTTTAAACTCACTCTGGAAGTCTTGTGTTCAAGTAGAAAAGCAGGGCAGGCTTCTGAGGGCAAAGATAAAGCTTCAGACAGCAGGACAGTCTTTTCTGGTGCAGTAAGGCAGTCCTTTGAGGTACACAGCAGGCCACAGCAGTAGGCAGTGCTCCTAGAGCCCTTCCACAGATCCATAAGTGAACTGAAGATTGGGTCGAAGGGTCATATTTTTATATCTGGTGTCCCTTTTGAAGTGGGATAAACATCTGAAGGCTTCCCCCAGAAACGTGTGTGGGAATGTCTTGTCTCGCTGCCCTGGTCCCAGTTTGTCTGCAGGCACAATAAGCTAGTGTGAAATTCGTTTTGTGAAAACAGGGCACAGGCTTGTGAAGTGCAAGTGGGGCTGTGCACAGCTGCACCCCTCCACATCCTGCCTGAGATCCAGGCGCATCAAGTCCCTCTATTGTGTGGCCGTCTGGGAGGATTGCACTAAGGCCAACTGAAAATTAAAACGAGTCATGTGACCCAGGAACAAGATGCATGCACCAAATGGTTAAGACCAGAAAAATGCCAACTTTCTAAAAGTGGCCTTTTCAGAACTGTGACTTAAATTCTGATTTTACAATTAAGGAGACGTTTAAATTAGGATTCTTCAGACACCAAAAATTTTCCTACCTGCAGCCAATCAAATAATATCACTTATTGAGGTAACCCTATGTTATTCTATTGGCGAGGCAGGCCACACAGTAACGAAAAACACATCTGTGAGTTTTTCACTATCGAAATATGCAAAAGTTAAAAGTACATGTCCAACTTTTTAATTACAGTGCACCCTGCCTTTTAAGCTGCCTATGACCTAATTTATGGGTGATTTATATGTAATAAAAAGGGAGATTATAAGGTTTGGCAAGGGCAGTATTTTGCCAAGTCGAATAGGCAGTTTAAGATCCCCACAGGTTGCACTGACAGGCCTGGAATAATTTTTAAGGGCTACTTAAGTCAGTGGCACAATAAGTGCTGCAGGTCCACTAGAAGCATTTGATTTACAGGCCCTGGGTATATGGTATACCACTTTACTAGGGACTTATAAGTAAGTTAAATATTGCTATCAGGTGCATGCCTCTTTTACCATGTTTTAGGGAGTGAGCACTTTAGCACTGATTAGCAGTGGTAAAGTCCACAGAGCCCTAACGCCAACAAAAAAGAAGTCAGAAAAGTAGGAGAGGTCAAGGCAAAAAGTTTGTAGGAAGACCCCCAAGGCTGACAGGTCCAAAGGTTACTGTAAATGAAATGAAATTATAACACAGGCCAAGTGAAATGGAATGTTATAGTAACACAGGCCAAGTGGCCACATCATGTTATTCAGGGCAAGTGTACACAGACGGTGGTGAAGCTTTGAAACTGTTTATTTCCAAAAATGGCTAAATAGGCAGGTGTGGGTTGCTACAGAGAACACAGATTTTAAACTCACATAGGACAGAGCAGTACGTCCTTATTTGAAGAAATGGCAGTGCTTTCTAACACAGGTACACAGCTCCTTTGCAAGTCTGCTTACATGGTGCACAGGCTACTGTGCACTTAATTCAGTCAGAGCCACTTCTTTAAGAAACGAAAATGATGCACACGCTTGATATGACCTAGAGGAACATATTACACAAAACTTGCAGAGGGAAAAAGGCTACATTAAAAGCTGTTTGGACGAGAGCTCACATGGTCGAAAGGAATTTCACATTACTATTCTCTGAGTTCGAATAAAAAAATAGAAAAGTAAATGGCAGTACTATGCTTCAGGTGGAATCTGTTCATTTGTTTTTAATTAGACCCTTACCAAAGACAGTACAACACCAGTTTACTCTAAATGGCTAGTCATGGATTAGGGTTTCTATGTTAGAATCTCAGTTAAGCAAGTAGAATATTTTGTCAACAAAGACGTGTATCACATGAGGTTTGCATTGGTTTCATAATCAATTTTCTCCATTTGTTCTGATGAAAAATACTCCTCTGTATTGTGAACTGGGGCAAATTCATCTCTATCATTCCACATCAAAAAAGCAGCCAAACAGTGTAAAGTTAGGCTAATTTATACACCCCTGGAACAATCCCAAAATGTGGTTCATGAGATTAAGCCTATAGTCAATTGATTTAACATCAAGAGCAGGTGCAGTAGGTGCCAAATTGTAGAAGATCCTTTGAATTGTGTGAACCATCAAATACAATAACAGAAACAATATCTCTCTATGCACACCAAAGTATCTCAGGATTCCAAAGTATCTAGGGGATTTTCTTCTAAAACTTTCAGGTCACAGGCAAGAAAGCTTTATCTCTGCCATTGGCTATGATCTGCTGCTGCCTATTGTCTTTGTGGGATGGCCCTCCGGTTAGGGGTGGGTGGAAATCAGTGGAATTACATAAAAACTGCGAGATTCCATAAAGTTCTGTCAACGGGTGTAAAGTACTTATGTTGCACTGCTCGCACTGCAGTTTACCACCAGTAGTGCAAGCAGCGCCATCAGTGCAAACTGCACCATGCGGTGCACAAGAGTGCACTGTCATTCAATTTGATTTTGCTTCCGCTCATATAGACAATCTATTTGAGGGGCACAAAATCTACTCGAGAGGCAGCCCACTGACCGCAAATGCCCGTGACTGCTTGCCTTAGAAAATGGTGCTAGGTATAACAAATCTCGCTCTCATTTTAGAGCCATGTAGTGAATGACAGAATTTGCCACAACTGCTCTTTACAAGAGTTATGCAGAGTCTCTAAATTCCCCAAATGCCACAGGAAGAATGAAACATTCTGCCACCTCTACCCTGGACCTACTTCTCCACCTCAATGCTGTATTGCCCTGCAAAGCAGCACACAGATTTAAGTCGAGGAGAATGCTGCTCAAAATCCACTTTGAGGTGTGATTTGAAACACAGTTACACAAACAATAAATGAACAGCTGCTTTATTTGTTTGTGCTTGTATTACGTCAATTTGTAGCATATGTACTTGTGACACTATATTAAAATATTTAGCTTGAGGCTGCTATCCATTAGGTTTACGTAAAATATACTCTTATTAAACACAAGCTTGACTTACCTTCGATGTGTATTGCGATTGCTGTTGACATGGCCTCTTCCACTGCATCCTGGGGTTGGGCACTTCAGAACATTTTCGTGCATTGCAAGAACTAAGAAATGGAGAAAAGGAATATATTTAAGTTACTGGCTTAAAGTAGGGGTGTGTGCTCGCGCCCATTTAATTTAACATCTACATTGTGGACTTAGCTTGTCAACTAGTGGAAGTAGTAAGCGACTCCCCAAATTAGCAAACGAACCAATGCAATGTTTACAATACGCAGATTATACCGTGCTGCTCAGCCAGATGCTGATGGAATCTCCTATCTGGTAGAATATATGGAAGGACTGGGCCTGGAACTTAAACACAATAAAATAAAAGTAATCTGTTTTTCAGCAAAACCAAGTACTAGTCACTCTAAGTTCAAATGGAAAGCTGCCAGCAAGCCGACAGAGGTGGCTACAACCTTTATTTATCTGGGAGTCACTCAGGATGCAAGATTATTATATAGAGAGCATCTATTGCAAAGAAGAGGCCTGGCCTACAAATTACGATTTGCTTTTAATCTGTTACAAAAAAAGCTAGGAAGTTCATCGCAGCTTTAATTATTGCAGGTCATCGGAGCAAAATTTCTTCCTTCACTCACCTATGGCTCTGAATTATTAAAAGGGCGAGATACCACCTTGCTTAACCAGCTCCAATCAGTTCTGTTCAAATGTTTTTTTCACCTCCTGAAGTATATCTCACAGGTGAAATTGGAGTTTGGTTTATTCCATCAAGCATATGTGAGGTGGGTGCATTAATAAAATTATGTTGGAAGCTGAGAGCTGCTCCTGCCGACACCCTGGCCACCCAATTCTGGTCTCAGCCTAATGAGAGGTCTACCTGACCAACTGATCTTAAGCAAGCTTTGACTAACTTGAACCTATACAAAGCATGGGGCTCTAACTTTGATTTTATGATGTTCAAAGAAATCCCCAATAAGGCACTAAAACTATGCTCACGGTCAATAGATAAAGCAAAGTTGTTTGGACAATGCCACAGATGGACATTTCTCCAATTCTATACCACTCAGAGTCCCAAGCCAAACTTAAAGTCTCACATCACAGGCACGGTTCAACAGTCTCTTCTCCTATTTCATATGGGAGCTTTTCCATCTAAAGACCTGGTACCAGCCCGGAAGCAAACTTGGCCAGACCTTCATTGCCGCCTATGTGGCTTGTTCATTGAAAGCGTTTAGCATTTTTTGTGCATCTGCCCAGCAGTTACTCATATGAGACAGAAACTGATATTTTCCTCTCCACGAGGCTTACAAATCACATCCTGTCACCCAGCTGTGATGGCGCTTCTAAAAGGGCTTAAAATACAGCTTGCCTATAAAGCCCAAACTCTTCATTGCACGTCATAGGGCTTCTTACCTAATAAACACTGTGCACCAGTGTGATCTAACTTTTGGCTTTATAGGGCACTTTTCGATCTTCCCATCTGCTCATAAGTCATTTAGAGTTTGGAGCATGGAATAGGAGTTGCACCACACTGCACCTTAGTGAATAAACACTGTGCGATTTAACCTTTGGCTATACTGGCCATCCTCTGATCTCGCCACCTGCTGAAAAGTCATCTAAGGACTATCATCCATGGAACATGAGTTGTACTATTTCACACTCTGGTGATTGCTTAATGCTATATTATTGCAAATTGTGATTTTATGTTTGAGGTTTTAAACTTTCGTTCTCCTACTACACCTTAATATGTACTGTAGCTATAATATTCAGGGGTTTTGGAGTCATGTATGAACCCCTACCTTCGTCTCCAATTCCACAGTGCTCTTGAAAGATTCTTCCCACAGGCACAATTTAAAAGTCACCAAATTGTAATATGGGTTTGTCTAAGTAGAAGTGTGATTCTGAAATCCCATGACAGCTACGATCCTCGACCCAATTTGGTTTTCATAGTAATCTGTAATGGTAGCTGTCACTCGACATGACTGTGGCCCCTTTTAATTTCATTAGAACGTATGCACAATGTTCACTTTACTGATTGGGGGTGTTGCTTTAATCTTTTGACTGTATGTCTTCGGCACTCCAATCCAAATATATCTATGCATAACGTCCACGTCAACGATCGGGGGTGTTGTTTTAATACATCGATTTTATCTTATTGATAATATGTACTTTTCCCTTTGCAGTATGTTTATGCAATGATTTTTATTAATCTGCAATAAAGCATTCGTTATTTAAACCACAGAGAAAAACACAAGATTAAAATGTTCATTAATTATACAAGAAAGGTTTGAAGGTAACTGACCAAATTTTTTTTTTAAATTAAACCTTATTAAGAATTTTGTTAACAATAAATGGAGACTGTGATCTTGGTCCAACTTGAAGCAACAATACTACCCCAAAGGATAATGTTCCTATTCTACATTAATTCAGTAGGAAAAAGCTAAAATGCAAAATGACAAAGAGAATATAAAAATGTACTCTGATATTAACTCAAAGGTGGTAAATATGGTTCTTACGTTGTACTATTGGTGATTGGTGAGCAGTGCTTTTTTCACATTTGTTTGTTTGAACAAGAAATTAGGTCAGCATTAGATACCTGACTGTGTCTTGTAGGATGTTTGTACACAGAAACAGTAGTCAGTATCCTCATTTGGAGGGTGGATGATATGCTGATTGCATAAATTGTGCTGTGTGCACAAACCTTTTATAGTGCTAAATGGTGTATGGGTGTTGTTTTGTCATACACTGTTGTTAGATTCTATTAACAATTAAGAATATTAACAGTTGCTAACTAGTGCCAGCACATTAAAAACATCAATATTTTAGCTAGCATTGACAAAGCCAGTTGATCTCTTTTATAAGTGAAAGTGTAGGAAAATGTATTGTTAAGTGGGTGTGTGAGGCATCAGTCTTACTAGAAGTTGTAGCTGAGCTTCTGAGTCCCCACAAAGTTCAATAATCTGTTGCTTAGAACATAAATGCAGGTTTCTCCAAAGAGTGCTAGGCATATACTTTTCAGATTAGCACAAGCAACAGGCGCCTTTCAGAGACTGTGTATAGTATCTATGAGCATCAATACAACATTGATGATAAGAAATCAAACAGACTAACTCTGATTTGGTCAAAACATAGTTCAGAGAGAATCACTGCTGAACGTCTGGTAGCTATGGTATATACAGCTGGCAATCCTTCTGTCACTGCTTTCCCTATTTTAATAATATCTTTTTGTGCATGAAATATTTCTATATTTCTACACTGGTTGAGGAATTGTGCTCCTTTAAAATTGTTGATACCTGTTGGACTTGGCCCTCCTCGCAGAGTAATTCCCAGACTTTTTGCTTTCACCCCTCCTATTTTTGCTGAGTTCATTATTGTTGGATTTAGAACTATCAGAGTGACTCCAATAGCTTGTTTGATGGCCTCCTGATCAGAGTCTCAGGGACAGGAAAGGCTCCAACCATGTTGAACAGGCACTTGGACTCAGACAGAGTGAGTCCTGAACCCCCAGTAGTGCCCCTCCAATCCTGGCTCATTGGTGTGGCTTTAAATGTACCCAGATAGGCAAAATCCCAAACTTGAGATTTAAAATATTTTTGGCTAAAAACTGCTATGAGATCTGAAGGTAGACTGGGACCTGCTCGCCCATCCATCCAAGGTGCACTGCCAGTCGGCCTGACTGTGCCGTAGCTCTCACTACGTTCTTCTCTGCAGCTACAAATCCTGTTAAGTGGTACTTTGCCAAAGGAGTATTCAGCCTCCTGGAACTCTCGATGGCTACAGCCCCCTGCCTCATTCTGCTAGAGATTTTCCGAACCCAATAACTCAATTTCTCACAATACTGCTTGAGCTCAATATATACTTCTCTGAAGATTGCTCGCTGCTTCTGCCATAGTTATCAGGTATTGAGCAGAGGCTCTTTTAGAACTATGCGTTTCCCTAGTAAGAATTGGTCTATTGAGTTAATAGTGGTACCCCTTTCCAATTATTTACCCAATCCAGACAGGCATGTTGATTTCTCTTTTCATCTGAAGCCTGTCAGTACGGCGCCAAAAGCTCTAAGATGGACTTGTGAATTGTAACTGGCAAAATTGCATTGCTATTGAGCAGACTTTGCTGCCTTTTCCTACTCTTGCTTCTTACACAGGGATTTCATCACTGTTTCAGATGTTCACATGTTTTGGCAGGACAAGGATTGGAGCTGACACTTTCATCAAAAACCCTTAATCTAGTGCCCAGTCCACATGTTACAGTGGCAGATGTCGGCTCTACATAGAGTGTGGCATCCATTGCTGATTTGTATATGACTCACAAGAAGAAACTACCTGCATGGGAACTGATATTTTTGATTTGGTTTCCAGAATCAAAACTCCACTTTGGGGTTTGGAATCTGAAAAGCAAAAGAGAATGCTGAATGATCTTAACCAACATGGCGTCACACTTGGCACTAAACTGTGATAGAAGTGCCACAGACGGTATGATGGGGGCATTTTTGTCACTGAGTTCTCTACTGTGTAGGAGTCAAACATTTAACAGAGTGAGGAGCCTACCACCAGGGTTTGTACACAAAGTCCTCTGCTGAACAGGTGGGTTTGCATGGTTCTACCTGACTATGAGCTTTATGTAGAGGTTGGTGGATGACATGCTTTGTGGCAGGTATCCCAAATGCTGTATAACAGTTACATTATAGCTGCAGCACTTGCAATGTAGCAGATATCCACCACTTATTCCATCTGTCAATCTTTAATAGGGTCCTATAAGCCTGCCTCTGTCAGGAAATCATCCAATCTGTCACAAAAATTATAATCTATATTGGAACCATACCAGTGGCTACCTTACGTAAATCCATGAAGTCTATTGAAAACTGAACTGATAACTTTGATAATATTTCAAAATGAAATCCCACACTATTTTTGTTTGTTTGTGTATTGTATATGCCAGTACATGATAGAATGTATTTATGATAAATGCCTTTTTGGTCACTTGTTAACTTTTGTTTTTTTTAACAGATGTGACATGGTATAAGGAAGGACCTTAAAACCTGGCTCTTCAACTGAAGCTCAGAGAACAAACCCCCTCAGTGCTTTGCGACCCTTACAGGTGAGTAGCTGCACTTTCTAAACATTGATTTGATTTGATTTGTTATATTGAAATAATTAAATTGAAAGTATTTATTTTTATTAGATTTTAGCTCATTCTCTATTTCCTATAAAAAGTATTCACATATTTGATTTATTTATGAGTATGCACCTAGTTATATGCAACTAAGAAAATGATTTACTTGTGTTTATTGTGTGGAAGTGTTGCATAAACTACACACAATATTACTTGCAAGTATACATTAAAAAGTTGTTCAGTTTTGTAAAATGTGCATGAGACTTGAATGCTTACATTATGTACCAGTTTGACTCATGCCTGGAAAAAACTTAGTCCGTCTTTCCAGAGTACTTGTGGCCATGTTTGGGACGTGCTGCTCTTTTAGATCTGAACTGCAGACCATCTTTGTGCAACAGAACTAAATGATGCATTTTTTAGATGCAGACATCAGTTTCATATATACATTTAAATTCAGTATAGTTTCGGCCATAAACACAAATATATGAACCCCATGAACAATTTCTGTAAGTCTCCTAGTGCAAATACAACAGGGAATGATGATAACAAATACAATGGTGAACCTTTGATACACATGCAGTCTGAAATAATGCAATAGACTACTGAGGGTGCTGGTGGCTATTGTGGCCACAAGTGGAGATTTCCCCAAACAAATCTTAGAAATGTGGTGCTAATTGGTGTGCCTAAATCAGTTCTAGCACCCATGGAAGCTGTATGTTAAAAGATCTACTTGCTTCCCTTAGAAGCTAGTATTTATTTTAAATTGGCAGGCATCATGTTAAAACAATTCTTAAGTTGTGGAGAACAGAATTGTACTATTTATTCACTGATTCGTGTAATGTTGTCTAACTCCCTCTTCCTTTTGTATCACCATTTCTTTTGCCATTTCTTCCTTTGTGTTCAAGGTTTATTGTGTGTATTTACTTGTACATGGAATAGCTTCTCTCTTGCATGCTTCATGTAAAGCACACTACCATCCAATATCATGGGACCAGGGCTATCTGAGAGTGTTCAGTAAATACATTGAGAAATAATACAGTGAGGTAACTGAAGCAGCAGGAGGATCCTTCTGAGAAAGAGGAGCGGAAGGTGATCTTTTTGACTCTCAATGTGGAGTGATGACCAAAGGAAACAGCCTAGCCAAGCAATTCTTTACGTTCTTTGCTGTTTTGGCTGTCATGGGGCAGCGCCTTGTTCCTCAGACTAGAGGAACTGATGCTCTGACGTGAGACATATCCTGATCTCAGTATTTCAGTTTAGGATCTACTCAACCAGAGATAGTTTTTCTCCATGCAATGGTGAGTCTATTTCAGATGTGAGGTGATATTTTTGTAGCTTTTGATTTGGCCCCTTGGATATAAAATGTATCAGTGTACATTTGGAGCTGTAGGTGGTCCTGCCATATCAACTGAGCCAATGGTCATCATGGATATGTTGAATAACAGAAGTGACAATAGAGACAGACCCCTTTAGGGCCACACATGATATGGGTTTCACTGTCATATAAGAGGATGCAATTCTCATTTGCTTGGTGCCTTTAGAAAGGAAAATAGCTCTGAGTTGAATGAGAACTTTCCCTGCTTTGATTAGGAGTGGATCTCCAGGCTACAGTTTGTGCCGTTTGGTCATATATGTGTTTCCCTATCAGTACTGTGCTGCAGGCAGGAAAGGGCCAGGCAACTTGAATAGAGAGCATCCCTACTCAACAGCACCTATATGACTAGCACTGTCCGATAACATTATATTTAGTGAAAACATTTCTTGCAAATTGCGTTCTGGCAGGTTTCAAATATATGCTGTCCAGCCAGAGACATTGGGGGGAGAGAGGGGGCCAATTTCATGCTGCCCTTTGATGTAGAGAAAAAACAGGTACATTTGGTGACTTTTGGTGTTGTCAAGGGCACTTGGTTGCTGAAAGTAACTTTGTAAAAAAAAAAAAAAAAAAACAGACAACAATGGATCGTGCTTTAGAAGGTGCATATACTCCAGGGAGAGGAAAAAAATCTACCCCCGATTCAGACCCTTTGCTTCTCACATCCGGACCGGTTTGTTATTTTATGGACAGGTGGTGTTTGCACAAAGGGATTATAAAACAAATGTATTTGGACAAACACAATGGAGATAAAGCGCGGTCAAGCAGATGGGCCGTGTTACCAGGTGGGTAAGTATAGGTGCTGGTCTATTGGTCGTCGTGAGTTGATTTCTGCCCTTCAGAAGGGGTTTCATTCACAGGGAAATGTTACTCTTCTAGTGCTACCTCGGAGAGAGAGCATTTTAGCAAAAAATTAGTTTTGCAACTGTTTGTGTTCAGATGGAAACTTCCTTGTGTGCTCCGGTACAAAGGCCTCTGCTGAGCAAATATTTGCGAAGTATTTGAATGTCAATTAATATGGACTCGATATTGCACACACTGTGCTTCTTTTATTGTCAAACGTGAAAAAACAGGCTCCTTTGTGAAACCTAAGATAAGAAAAATTGGAATACTGTCACCAAATTATCACTAGTCCTGCTCCAGTTCACATCAGAAAAATACTATGTGTTAAAGAAAGAACTGGTTGGAAGCCATATCTCTCCGATGAAAGGCCCGACTTCAATCAAGACCATTTTATTAATGACAACTTAGAATATTCTCAGTCTCTCAGAGAAGATTTTCTATACACTTTAAGTGTATTCAGTATAGAAAAACATTCACTCCTTTGGAATCAGTATTATTATATTTTCCAAAATGCACATCTTGATATAATAAGATGACCGTTCTCATCTGGAATGCTGAAAATGCCAGTAAATTATCAGCCCTACGTAAACACAATCAGAAATAACACAGCGCTTACTCTCCAGCGGCACTCTGACTTTGTGCGGACAGCCAGACAGACTCCTGTGGTGTGGGTACAGTCCGGTCACGTGTCCCGAGCCATCACATCCTGGAATTGGGCACTTCGTTTCCCGCCTCTCGCTCCGTTGGGAACCTGTGAAAACATCACTCGGCTTTTTTGAAAATGTTCCAACTAAAATGTATTGCACTGCTTTTTCGACTCCCTCAGAAAGTCCCTTTAAAATATGACCCATGGCTGTAAAACATTGACTGGGCGAAAGTAGACTATTTTTAATGGTTCTTTCTGTAGACAAAGGATCCAAGGTAAAGTGTAAAAATCAGTACGCAAAATGAGGTGCTTTAAAGAGTGCTCAGAGGTTTTGATAAGAGAAGTGTATGTTGATTTGCATGTCATAGTAACTTCTGGTACATATAGTGCTTAGAAATAGCATAAGTACGGAATTAAGCACTGTACCAAACACGTTCCTTCAAAACCGTTAATATGTTGTGTAGTTATCAGGTAATACCTGTAAGTGCAAGCACAAGGAAACACAATAACATAATACCAGTGGTTCCCAACCTTTTGACTTCTGTGGACCCCTACATTATCATTACTGGAGCCCAGGGGCCCCACTGACTCTTTATTGGAATTCAGGGACCCCCACTGAGTCATTACTGAAAGCTGGTGACCTACTCTCTTAATATGATTTAATTTTCTAAGTAGTTGCGAACCCCTGAGGAGGCTTTGAGGGACCCCTGGGGTCCCCGGACCACAGGTTGGGAACCACAGTAATTGTGTGTTAAGCATTATTCACTGGCTCTAATGTGATACAAAGTAAGTCTGGTCTTGATCTCAAAATGCTCTACTCCAGTGGTTCTTAACCGTTTGACTTCTGTGGAACCCAATTTCTCATTACTGGAACCCGAGGACCACAACTGAATCATTATTAAAACCCATGATTCCCTCACTGAGTCATTACTGGAAGCCGGGGACCTCGGCCTAAACATTGTTGATGGTTTGAACTTCAAAACAACACACAATACAAAAACAAGCATTCATCAAACACATGCACAAATTACAACACATTTTATTTAATTTGCAAACAGGTATAAATAAAAAAGTAAACATTTTAATTGTCATAGGAAGATCAGAGCTTTTCTAAATTCATTTGAAGCCGCAAATCTCCATACTATATTCTGTTTTATGCACCTGGATAGCTCCCACTAATCAATCTGAGGATACTAAATTAAATTATACTGTAAATGTCAAATTCCTTGACATTCACAGTATTTTTTTAAAATTTTCAGTTGTACATGTACCCACTTTATTTATGTAGACTTTATTAATCTGTTAATATTGTTTAATTTTCTAAGCAGTTGCAGTCCCCTGGGGAGGCTTGATGGTCCCCCAGGGATCCCAGGACCACAAGTTGGGAACTACTACTCCATCCTTGTTTAACTGTAACACTAAGTTACAATACTGTATTGACAAAGATGCTCTTTCTGTGCTTACTGCACATTTTAGCACTGACTGTTTGCTTTACATTTGCATTGTTTATTCACTGTTTTTTAGATAAAAAAATTAAATAAAGCAATCCATGCTAAATATGATGACATTAGGAAACATGGTGTGGCTTTCTAATGTCTGAGACCACAGGACACTAAAGGTTATGTATGCATTGACTTTATTTTCTCTTCCCACATGAATAATGTAGGTAACTGGTCCCTTTTTAGTAATTTGCCTGTTGTTAAACTGTTCAAGTTGGGAAGCCCAGTTCTCTAAGATTGTTGAAGTGGGACAATAAGCCAATCAAGTAAGAACGGGAACTGTAATTGGGTATAATGTGGAGCACTCACTTGTGACATTATACTTGCATGAAAATAAAGAAACATACATGAACAACTGAGAATTTCTGTGCAGAAACCATACACTTCACACTTACATAATGTGGGCCAGCAACTGAAAAATAAAGAAGGTATAACAGATGGTCTACGAAGGTGGGAACCACACTCAAAAACAGTACTGCCATGAATTGCATCCCACCAATAGCTTAGAAAGAATACAGAAATCAACTCCATGGCATAAGAAAACCATCAAAATTATAAATTAACATAATGAGGGCTTATGCAGGAAAGCTGTGCATGTGACTGATCCCATATATTTCCCATTGCATCATAGGCTAATGCAGGGCAGGTAAAAAGTCTAAGAGCAGTATGAAACATTGTGGATTTTTCAACAGATAATACTTGAGGGTCATAGCTCTGCTTGTCTTCATTGAGAGCTCATGAAGAAAGAGGATTCACGGGCAAAAAGTCATTTTTTTCAGGAACATGAGGAACGGAAGATAAAATGTTGGAGGGGAGTATAATGTTTGTCTGTTCGAAATGGTTAAATATTGGCAGTTTGCACTCATCTCACTGACTTCTTACTCCAATGCCTAGCTGAAGGTACTTTCTTTCCTGCATCTAAGGGGGCCAGTGGCATTACAGCAGGCATTTAGTATGGTTGCAGTTTTACTGATTGTGCCAGATGTGTTGAATTGTATCAACACATGTAAGCGAGTAGGAGTAAAAAAATATGTGATAGAATGCACAGGTCAGGAAAAAGATATCATAGAACATGTCTACGCTTTGGCACATTTCCAATGTGTGGCTTGTGAACCAGTCTGCAAAAATGTTTAACAACAGACTTCAAGACTCATTCAGTACCAGTCCTACAATAACCTTTCATTACCAACACAGCAGACAAGCAGGCAGAATACTACAAAATGTGACAATATAAAGAAGGCATCCACCCTTTTGCTCTCCCGTCAAGCAGTTCCCTGAGAGGATAATCATATGTGGTGAATGCCAATTGGTTGCTACTGGACTACAATGGAAGTCCACACCATGTTGATGAAGATGGCATCAGAATGGTTGGATGGCATGACATTGTCCTCTCTGTAGCTGAGGCTACAGTCCTGAGTCTCTGCTTTCCACCTGGCATTGATACTTGGCAAATCCTATGTCAGAGACTGTACAGTATCATGGAGATGAGGTTTTGCCATTTGCAAAAGGTGTGTGGTCCACAACTGAAGACCAACAGCTGAAGACCACTCCCCATTTGTGAGAGCACTACTTCTTGTATAGTTCTTGGAAATCTCTACACTAGATAACAAGAGCCATGTTCCAATTGGTTAGG
This sequence comes from Pleurodeles waltl, assembly GCF_031143425.1. NCBI lineage: Eukaryota > Metazoa > Chordata > Amphibia > Caudata > Salamandridae > Pleurodeles > Pleurodeles waltl. The sequence goes on from NC_090439.1 coordinate 614,690,149, forward strand.
AGCCTGTAGTATTTTTGTGTTGCTCTACCTGTATGATTCTACAGAATGCCAAACGGAAAAGTGCATTTGCAAAGTTCTCATCCTTATAAGTTGTAATTAATTAACCTTATAAGTTGTAATGAACATAATTAGGTCGATCTGCCCCTAGGGGGGAGAAACCGCTAGACACCAGGGCTAATTTTTTTTGTTTATTTTTTTATGTATATGGGGAGTGACCCCTTAGTCAAGGGTCACTCCCTTGGGGGCAAATTTACTTTTAGGCCATTAATGCCTCCCTGGGGGCAGATGGGCCTTTTTTTATTAGGACAATCTGCCCCCAAGGGGGGGGGGGGGCAGAAACTGCTAGACACCAGTGATAATTGTTTTTGTTTCTTTTTTTTATGTATGTGGGGAGTGACCCCTTCGGCAAGGGTCGCTCCCTTGGGGGCAAATTTACGTTAACGCCATTTCTGCTCCTCTTGAGGGCAAATCGGACTATTTTTATTAGGACAATCTGCCCCCAAGGGGGACAGAAACCATTAGACACCAAGGAGTTTTGCTTTTTATTTATGTTTATACATAAGGGTAGCAGCACCTTGGGCAAGGGCTGCTCCCCGGGGGGGGGGTACATTTGTTGTAGGCCATTTCTGGCCCCCTTGGGGGCAGATCGGCGTATTGTAATTAGGCTGATCTGCCCCCGGGGGGGCAGAAAACCCTAGACACCAGGGATTTTTTTTTATTTTTTTATATGTGGGGAGCGACCCATTAGGCAAGGGTCGCTCTCCTGGGGGGCAAATTGTCTTTAGGCCATTTCTGCTCCTCTTGGGGACAGATTGTCCTATTTTTGTTAAGCCAATTTGCACCCAAGGGAGGCAGAAAGCACTAGACACCAGGGATTTAAATTTTTTTGCATCAATTTCACACAAGGGAGCGACCCCTTAGGCAAGGGTCGTTCCCCTGGGGGCAAATTTATTTTCAGCAATTTCTGCCCCCCTTGGGGGCAGACTGGCCTATTTTTATTACGCCGGGGCAGAAACCACTAGGCACCAGGGATTTTCTTTTTGCGCCAATTTCACGCAAGGGGAGCGACCCCTTAGGCAAGGGCCGCTCCCCTGGGGAGGCAAATTTATATTAGGCCACTTCTGCTCCCCGTGGAGGCAGATCAGCCTATTCCTATTAGGCTGATCTGCCCACGGAGGGGGCAGAAACCACTTAGGCACCAAGGCACCAGCCTATTTTTGGAAGGCCCATCTGCCTCCAAGGGTGGGCAGAAAGCCCTCCAGAGACCAGGGAAGATTCTTTTTCCAAAATAAAAGGGTGGCGGTATGGCATACCCCCGCCCGAAATAAATGGGGACAAAGTTGTTCTGCCCACTAGTGGGAAGATGAGGCAATTACCCCCAGTCTACACCCCAGGGGGCAGAAAGTCTACTAGATGCCAGGGAATTAAAAAAAAAATTGTGGGGTTGTGGCTACCAACCAGTATGGGCCTGATTATGCCCTTCCCCAACTGAAAGGGGTAACAGTCTTTCAGCTCTCCCCTCACACACTAAAACATCTTATCCCACAGCAAGCAAGAGGACATTTGATTATTTGGGGTTTTGATTTTACATTTGGGCCATGAGAGCTTGGCTAACTCTCAAAATAGGCCCACTTGTAATGGTGAGGGCTGCACTTTTTGGACTTTGGGATGCTGCCAGGTAGAAAAATCCACAAGACCTAGACACATCTCAAAACTAAACATCTGGGTGATTCCAGGGCGGCGTGCTTCACATGCACCTGCACCATTTTCTTATCTACAATGCCCTGCAAACCTCAAACTTTGGTGGAAATCACACCTTTTTCCCACATTTTTGTGTCAGAACCTTCCGGAATCTGCATGAATCCACAAATTCCTGTCACCCAGCATTGTCTCATCTATACCGATAAAAGTTCTGCTGCACGTGTCAGCCTAAAAATGTTTTTTTTCAAACTGCCCTTTTGGACCCGCTTTGGTTCCCCCTCAAATTCTACGTTTTTGGCTCTTCCCTGTCACAGGCACTTGGCCCACCTACACAAGTGAGGTATTATTTTTACCGGGAGACTAAGGGGAACATCGGGTGAAAGGAAATTTGTTTCGAGAGGTGATCCTACCCAGAAATGTGGGAAAAATTTGATTTTTTAGCTACATTTGAGGTTTGTTGAGGATTCTGGGTAAGAAAACATTGGGGGATCCACGCAATCACAACCCGCTGGACTCCCTCGGGTGTCTAGTTTTTGGAAATGTCTGGTTTTGGTAGGTTTCCCTAGATGGCTGCTGAGGCCAGGACCAATAGCACCGGTGCCCCCCCAGCAAAAACAGATAGTTTTGTATTTGATAATTTTGATGTGTCCAGATAGTATTTTGGGGCATTTCCTATCGCGGGCACTAGGCCTACCCACACAAGTAAGGTACCATTTTTATTGGTAGACTTGGGGGAATGCTGGGTGGAAGGAAATTTGTGGCTCCTCTCAGATTCCAGAACTTTCTGTCACTGAAATGTGAGAAAAAAGTGTTTTTTGTCCAAATGTTGAGGTTTGCAAAGGATTCTGGGTAACAGAACCTGGTGAGAGTTCCACAAGTTACCCCATCCTGGATTCCCCTAGGTATCTAGTTTTAAAAAATGCACAGGTTGCATAGTTTTCGCTAGGTGCTGGCTGAGCTAGAGGTCAAATTCCACAGCTTGGCACTTTGCAAAAAACAGCTCTGTTTTCTTTGGGAAAATGTGATGTGTCCACATAGTGTTTTGAGGTATTTGCTTTCGTAGGCACTAGGCCTACCCACACAAGTGAGGTACCATTTTTATCGGGAGACTTGGGAGAATGCTGGGTAGAAGGAAATGTATGGCTCCTCTCAGACTCTAGGACTTTCTGTCACCAAAATGTGAGAAAAAAGTGTTTTTGGCCAAATGTTGAGGTTTGCAAAGGATTCTGGGTAACAGAACCTGGTGAGAGCCCCAGAAATCACCCCATCCTCGATTCCCTAGGTTTATAGTTTTAAGAAATGCACAGGTTTGGTAGGTTTCCCTAGGTGCTGGCTGAGCTAAAGGCCAAAATCTACAGCTGGGCACTTTGCAAAAAACGTGTCAGATTTAAATGTATAAATGTGATGTGTCCATGTTGCATTTCCTGTCGCGAGCATTAGGCCTACCCACACAAGTGAGGTACCATTTTTATGGGAGACTTGGAGGAACACAGAATAGCAAAGTGTTATTGCCCCTTTTTTTCTCTACATTTTTACCTTCCAAATGTAAGACAGTGAGTAAAAAAGATGTCTATTTGAGAAATGCCCTGCAATTCACATGCTAGTATGGGCACCCCAGAATTCAGAAATGTACAAGTAACCACTGCTTCTCAACACCTTACCTTGTGCCCATTTTGGAAATATAAAGGTTTTCTTGATACCTATTTTCTACTCTTTATATTTCAGCAAATAAATTGCTGTATACCCGGTATTGAATGAAAACCCATTGCAAGCTGCAGTTTATGTATTGGCTCTGGGTACCTAGGGTTCTTGATGAACCTACAAGCCCTATACATCCCCGCAATGAGAAGAGCCCAGCAGATGTAACGGTGTATTGCTTTAAAACATCTGACATAGCAGGAAAACGTTACAGAGTAAAACGTTGAGAAAAATGGCTGGGTTTTTTTCACCTCAATTTCAATATTTTTTTATTTCACATGTTATTTTCTGTAGGAAAATCTTGTAGGATCTACACAATTACCCCTTGCTTGATTTAGAATTTTCTCTACTTTTCAGAAATGTTTAGCTTTATGGAATACAGCATTGGTTTCACATCCATTTCTGTCACTAACTGGAAGAAGGCTGAAAGCACAAAATTTTTTAAAAATGGAGTATGCCCCAGTAAAATGCCAAAATTGTGTAGAAAAATTGGGTTTTCTGATTCACATCTGCCTGTTCCTGAAACTGGGAAGCTGGTGATTTTAGCACCGCAAACCCTATGTTGATACCATTTTCAAGGGAAAAACCTCAAGCCTTCTTCTGCAGCCCTTTTTTCCCATTTTGTTTTTAAAAAACTAATTTTTTGCTGTATTGTGGCTGATTTCTTGGTCTCCTCCAGGGGAACCCACAAAGTCTGGGTACCTCTAGAATCCCTAGGATGTTGGATAAAAAAGACACAAATTTGGCATGGATAGCTTATGTGAACAAAAAATTATGAGGGCCTAAGCTTAAACTGCCCCAAATAGCCAAAAAAAGGACTGGCAGCGAAGAGGTCAATGAGGATACCCTTTGCATGGTTACAGGAACATTCAGAGCTGAGCTCAGATAGGGTTGCCAAGTGGTAGCCTTGTATTTTAATACTTATCAGATTTAGATATGAGATGAAAAGCACAACCCTTCAACTAATTAATCCCTAAAATTTATACTGTCCAAGGAAACAATCCTGATAGCAATGTACGATGAACAGAATTAACAATGACATAGGCTAAAAAATCCTCTAGATCATCTTCCCCAAGTTAACACCTAGACTAGAAACAATTGTTCAACTCAAACAATTACTACACCCTATTACAGTCACCACAATAGCTTTCACAGAAAGAAAGAGAATTAACAGAATCAATTAGGGCTGGTCATCTACTTATTGAGACTACACTCACAATCCTAACCCCTGTGCATTTTTCCCACACAGGGTTGCCATTTTTCCCCGAGAAAAATACCCGCCTTCTGTTCTTGCTTTAATATTTTGCAAAGACCTGGACTCGATTGTTAAGTAGATCTTTATATGACATTGTTCATATTAATTTTTAACATGACTGTTCCATTTTTGTTTATGTCAAGGATCACTCAGAGGCCATTAAGGCACTTTTAGCTCACATTTTAATGTGTTTTCTTAATTTGTTCTTTCTCTCTTTCTTCCCAATCCACACACCAAATAATCATGGCAGTGACACGATTCGACACTGCATTACCTTTAAACCCCTTCTCTATATAAGGGGCCAATACTTTAAAAATTACATGCCTTTTAGACTCTTTAAATACAGAAATTAAAATTTGAAACATGAAGCCCTGAGAAATTTCCCTGAATCCCTTTTTGCAGATCAATACCACTGCATGCGGAAAGGAGCCCTTCACCCACAGCATCAAGCTATACTATATCGCCATTTGAAAGAGGTTTCGAGCCCCCTCACTATCAAATAACCTCCTTGGATGAAAAGTGAACATTAGCTCCCCTCCTTGACCTACCTGGTAACCTCTCAATATCATCTTCAATAACAGGAAAATCATGCTCCAGTTAAAAGAAAGATCCTGGCCTTGCTTAACAATACCTTTCCCACTTTCAAACCCCTTTTAGCTAACTCACACCCTAATCCATCCGGCCTCTCACTCTCTTACCCAACTCTCCCTTCCTCAACTCCCTCAACTCTCCCTTCCCCAACTCCCTCCAACTTTCAATGCTTCACACCAATGACTTCTCTTCCACTCAACACTCCTTACTCCAACTCCAACATCTCCCACAATTCCTTTTTCCCTCATACACCCTCCTACACCCCGGCTTCCCTCATCCACCCATCAACAACCCCAGCAGGACCCAGAAACCTACCCCACACCCAGGACCTTGAATTGGAATACACACACCCTCTCACCCGTCAAACAAAAAACACCCTACTTCCTCCAACTATCTCTCCACACCTCGCACAATTCACTTGCCAACAACTCCCCAGACCAGTAACTCACCATCAGAACCCAGAGAAACAATCCGCTTCTGAAACCTTCTGCCTTTAACTCTTCACTTCTGTCCACCCTACCCCAACTGCATCCAACTCCTGGGAATCAAGAGCCCATCCCAATGCCTATAGTGAAAGAACAACATAAGTCTTAGCCCTCCCCTGTACTCCAATGCTCCCCTTTCATTTCAGCAACTTATTTACCTTTCACAAATGCACCACCATACCCAACCCAGTTCAAGAGCTCCTCTCCCTAGGGATAATCGTTAGCCCAGACCCAAACAAGCATACTCACCACTCAAAGAGTACTAAATACACAACCTTGAAAAAAACTATGAAAACACCACTGCCTTGAGCACTCAGATTTCCAGCCAAACACAAAACGGACTCCCTTTCCAAACCAATATCTATATTTGTACATTAGTTCCACCCCCCATGCCCACCCAAAATCGGTACTTATCTTCCAACCTGATCTACATTGCACTCTCCCTCTTTGTCAAATTGAGCACAAGCTTACCAGTCTCTCTCTTACTTGCATTCCACCCTACTGCAGCTCAGCGGTTAAACACTGCCGTGAGGTCTGAGACATGATCATCAACCACTTCAACATCAACATCATGGTCCTAATTGAAACCAGGCTATACAATACTTGAAACAGTGTTACTCCTGTTGCCCCCCACTCCACTCTGAAAAGTGACTGAGAAGACAAAGAAGATGGGGAGCCTAGTGAATATACATAGAAACTTTAAAAGTGGGGTCTTTGGTAGGCAGTCAGGTTACACCCTGTCTAAGCAAGGATCCTCACTGTAGTCAGGGTAAATGAGAATCACACTCAGTTAACCCCCGCTCACCGGCTTCATAGCTTGGCACGAGCAGGCAGGTTTAATTCAGAGACAACATGTTAAGTATATGTACAAACACACACAGTAATACAGTGAACCACAAGAAAATGACAGGACGCAGGTTTAGAAAAATAGTAAATATTTGATCTAAATAACCAAGACCAAATACAATAAAAATCCACAATATACAGTTCAAAATACGAATTTATCACTTAAAAGCAAAAAACTGTGTTTTGATGAAAAAAGACTGCAAGTTGGTAAAATGTGGCGTCGTAACGGAATTGTTTCCTTAAATACAATGTCCATGGCGCTATTTACGGAGTCATTCAACCCCCAGGTACAGTACCTCAAGAACAAGTAGAAAACAGGTCAGTGCACAGAATTAGGGAGAGCAGCTTCACTGGGTCCGATGCGGCGGCAGTTTCGGTGCCATGGGACAGAAGGAATGCGGTATCACACAGTGGCATTGGGTCCTCACTACAGGGCAGTGGAAGTGAGGCGGTGTCGGATGTGAAGTCTATCCCTTGGTTCCAGCAGATGTGAAATCCGGCAGAGTTGCGATGTTTCAGGGTGACCTCATGGATTCGCAATGACATCACAGAGCCGCAGGCACTGCAATGGCGCTGGGTCATCACAGACATTGGACATACAACACTCCGTTGTCAGCAAAGTCGGGCAGGATCGGCAGTTGCAGCGATGCAAGGCCTACTGAGTCGTCGGACTCTTATGAGGTCTACGTCCTAGGGGAAGGCGGCGTCACGGTTTGAGGGTAGCGGCATCAGCTCACAGGGTCGTTAGATTCGTGCTCAGTGAGGTCCAAGGCCTCTGGGCAAGTGACTACACGGCTACAGGCAGCGGCGTCCTTTGCGAAGTCGTATGGTGTTGTCCGGTGTCGCTAGACTGGTTTTTCTCCAGGAATTCACTTCCTGGGGACCAGGAACTGGAATGGCACGGTCAGGCAAGCTAGAGTCCACAGCAAGTAGATTCCAGTCTGGTTGGTGAAGAATTTGCTGTCCCTGAGGCACAAAACAGGAGGCAAGCTCTACTTCAAGCCCTTGGAGTCACTTCTCAAGCAGGAATGCAACAAAGTCCAGTCTCTTTCCCCGTGCACAGGCAGAAGCAGCCACTGCAGGATAGCCTAGCACAGTCACGGGCCAGGGCAGCACTTCTCCTCAGCTTTCCAGCTCTTTTCCAGGCAGCGGTTCCTCTTGAATCCTTGAAGTAATCTAAATTCTGGGTTTGGGGTGCTCTTCATATGCCCCTTTCTGCCTTTGAAGTAGGCCTACTTCAAAGAAAAATTTCCCTTGTTTGTAAGATCCTGCCTTGCCCAGGCCAGGCCCCAGACACACAACAGGGGGTCAGGGACTGCATTGTGTGAGGGCAGGCACAGCCCTTTCAGGTATGAGTGACCACTCCTCCCTTTCCTCCCATAATGGATGGCTCAACAGGATATGCGGGCTACCCCCCCAGACCTCTTTATGTCACTGTCTAGAGAGAGGAGCCCAACTGTCAAGCTGAGAAAATGCCTACTTTCTAAAAGTGACATTTTCAAACTTACAATCTAAAAACCAATTTCACTAAACGATGTATTTTTAAATTGTTGAGTTCAGATATCCTAAACTCCATATCGATATCTGCTCTCAAAGGCAATCTTCACTTTAATAATATTTAAAGGCAGTCCTCATGTCAACCTATGAGAGAGATACGCCTTGTACAGTGAAAACCAAATTTGGCAGTATTTCATGTCAGGACATGTAAGACACATTAAGTACATGTCCCACCTTTAACATACACTGCACCCTGCCCATGGGGCTACCAAGGGCCTACCTTAGGGGTGCCTTGCATGTATAAAAAGGGAAGAGTTAGGCCTGTCAAGTGAGTACACTTGCCAAGTCGAATTAACAGTTAGAAACTGCATACACAGACACTGCAGTGGCAGTTCTGAGCCATGTTTACAGGGCTACTAACATGGGTGGCACAACTAGTGCTGCAGGCCCACTAGTAGCATTTGATTTAAAGTCCCTGGGCATCTCTAGTGCACTTTACTAGGGACTTACTAGTAAATCAAATATGCCAATCATGGATAAACCAATCAACAATACAATATACACAGAGAGCATATGCATGTTAGCAGCGGTAAAGTACCCAGAGCCCTAAAGCCAACAAAAACAGGTCAGAACAAATAGGAGGATAGAGGCAAAAAGATTGGGGATGATCCTGCAGAAATGGCCAAATCCAACAGAAACCCTCTGAGCTGTAGGCTTCTCCCTAATATCTGCTTTCAATTCTTTGAATGTTTACCATTGGAAATCCTCTCACAAGGTACTTCAAACCTCAGGTAGCACTCCCCTTTCAAACCAACAAACCAACACCTTCACCTAAGAGATGATTAAGTGCCTCTTCGCTCCCTCTCTGCTAATTCCTTGATTGAGATGTGAGGCTCCATATTGTATTTAGGCCCTTTATCATGTCCAAATGAGGCATTCTTAACAATCTGTTTGCATTTTACTTCCTTGTTTGCATATGGCTATGGCTTTAACGGAGGAACACTGACCAACGTGAAAATGCTCTGTGCCAGATCTTTGTGCAACTCACTTCCTTATTTGTCTTGTGCACTGGTTGTTATTCCTTAAACGTCAATGCAGCAGATTGCACAGAGGTGTGGAGCAAATAATCTGTACACATTTCTCATTTGTGTTTGCATGGTGAATAACATAAAAGCCACATAAATTTCCTAATTTTCAACACAATTTTCCACCGCTGTTGATGTTAAATTAATTCCTTTTCGTACACCCTCCATGTCTACTACTAACATCACTGACAAGAGTTTCCAACATCTTACTAATGATTTTAGTGACCCCAAAACTTATAAAACTATAATATATATATATTGAACCATTCCCAGTTGGGAATAACCAATTTATCCAAGATTTTATGGACTTCTTGATGATGCGCCTAACTAACCCTGTAAGTGAACCATTTTCAGACTGTTAACGTCACTTGAAACAAATTGGCACTCACACTTAGCAACTTAAATATTTAGTGATACGTAATAACCTAACATCACCTTGCAACCTTCCCACCCACACCATCTGTTCTGCCATCAACCTGGTGATAGTCAAACCTGGCTCACTCATTATGCCTAACCCTGATCCACAGTGACTGCACGGCTAATTTGGAAATGAAAGAGTGCTGGTGCACAAAGCTTCCACTCAGAAGTAAACAGTCAGTTCAATGAAACATCTGTCCCTTCAATTCAATTCTAGACATTCTTTGTATCGTTTGCTAACTCTTGCACATTCCTTCTTTCTCCTTTTCTGATGATTTTTCTGTCTTTCTCTTCCTTGTCTTTCCAATAAGTATATTTTGCCACTCAAGTGTAATAGATGCAGAAAAATAAGTGTCAGTTCCCAAAAATATGTACCAGTGGCCCCCACCGGCAGCCACTAGCCCAATTTAAGCACTTGTTGACTGGTCAGATCATTTCCTCATTGCATACAATATTCTTAAACCAAAACAACCAGAGGATTAGGAATGACATTAAACACATCACACTCTAAGCAGCACCTGAGAAAATTCCTCCCACTGAGTATGCACCCTTGGGATCTTTGTCCTCCTTTATTCCCATTTGTAAAATTGTTTGAACTAGCACTATGCCCTTGTGTTACTCTGCTGTGGTAAAGTCACTTCCATTACCAAGAGATATATTGATTTAGTCCTGGATCAAGGGCTGCAAAGCACAAGATCCATTGTAGCATAAGCCTCTTTTCCAGATGCAGCATAAGCGTTCACTTTTTGTTACAAAAGCCTAATGTTGAGCTTGACCACCTTGAAAACTATAGGTCTGTTACGGAGCTGTACTTCATGATGGAACAGTGTGTAGCCCTATTTGGAGAAATGTACAATGAAAAAAGAATCACTGGGCCATCAGCAGTCTGATTTTAAAAGATCACAGCACAAAAACCTACATGCCCAAGACCATAAATGCTTCAATATGGATATTTTCTTAAACATTAAATGCTAGTACTCCTAGACCTAACTGAAGCTGCCCATACACCCCAAAGGAGCAGATTACTACATGCTAAAGTAAAGGGATTATTAAAAAAGTTTAGAAGTAAATATTTTGTAAAAATATTTAATATTAAATATTAATATAAAGTAATTTTATATCTGTATTTGAAAAGTAAAAAAGAAGTAAAAAATGCTCAATAGATCTTTATTTGATGAAAATATATTTAATTACATTAAATATACTTTTCTCAAGTTTAAAAAAAAACACATTCCAAAATACAATAACAAGCTAGTATAATATGAATTAATAACTATTTAAAGTGATGTATAGAATTAATTAAAATAATGTATTTATATATGATAAAATCTATCCTTAGGTTAACTTTAAACTGCAAACAACTTATTAAAATATGCTTTACCGAAATAGAAAATATGTAATAGTCATACATTTGTTTAACATAAAAATGTAATTATATATTTATCTATTTTAAATAAATTATTTACATTTACTTACTTTAATTGGGGTTTTCATTTAAGCCCCTAACTCCATTATTTTCTATGGGAGGGTGTTGCAGTAAGAGGGGTTTGCCATGTGTAATGGTAGACTTACTAATGTTTGTTTTTTCCAGTAGTAACTCAAACTTGTAAGTAAAAGCCACCCCCCTTTTTCCAGGGCAGAAACAAGTAAGCCTGCACTTTTGAATCACTTTACACTTGGAGCTTGTGAATAGCCAAAAATAGTAAAGCTACTAAAAAGTGTGAGAGTAAAGCTGCATGTGTAAATTACTCCCAAGTGTATTTTAACTTTGTGAAAAGCTCTAAATATGTCAGTCTCACAACAATACAGAGGTTCGAGCAAACTCTGTGTCTCCTTCACGTAATGACCACACCCTCACCTTTTCCTCATTGACACAACTGCTGCTTGTCACAAATGTATCTATCTTAAATGCCTTATTTTTGTGCTATTTATCTGTGTTCAGTGCCTGCCATCTACAAATATAGGTAGCACTTAAATGCTTTAGGTGTAATGATGTGAACCACAAGTGTATGTAGCTCTTACTATTTTTTGTGTTATGTCATATCTTTCACATTTGGAGATATTGTGCATGTTCTTATCTTCTCCTTTAACTTTTCATGTGTGAAGACATAATGTACTGCTTTTTTACACACAAAATAGCAACTAGGCCTGAGAAACAAGAAAAGGCGGGATGTAATCAAACCAAAACTACTTCTACAATAACTCTTGGGTCTTTCCCAAGAATGGGAGTAGACACCTCACCCACTAATAAAGGCATGCTTCATCATCGGCACCTACCCACATCCTGGTAGGATGATACCACCTCGGTTTACTCAACCAAATGTCTTGGGAGTTCTTAGATAAGGTACCAAATAGAAGCAGAGATCCAGACCAAAGTGTTAAAAATACCAGTTGGTATACCCACAACAATTTCCTTTATTGGAGGGTACCAGAGGTATGAGAAAAACAATATAAGTTGGATTTCTTAAGGAAGTGATGTTGCTAGATACCTCTACAGAAGCTTATATTTTGTTTGAAGTTTTACATGTACACACTTCAAGTATCTCATAGGAAAGCATAGCCTTGCTTTCAATTTTGACAAGCAGAAGTGTGATTTTATGAAATTAATGAAATCAGGAGTGAGTTCATGTATTATACCTCTGCTTCAGGGTCATCTCACATTTTCTCTGTGACAAGATCATGCCACCTGCTCACTCAGTAAGGTTTCAAGTTTATTTAAAAATTGTGTGGTTGATTGAAAACACTTAAAACACACATGTGTATAAAAACAATAATAATAATAAAAATAGATACAAATATCACTTTCACCATATCACATTTGCAGAATTTTCCAATTACATATAATGTTTTCTTACCTAACAAAGTTGTGACTCTAATTGATTCATAAAGTGTGAGCTGGTGGGCTGAAATCCAAAAATTAAATTTTAATTAAAACTACCAAATCTCCAGGTAAGGTTTTCTGGAAAGTAACGTGTTAGTATTCATGCTTCATAGACTTGTGTTGAGGGAAATATATACATACACGGTTCACTTTTAAAAGTATTTTACCATTAAATGCTCCAACTGCCCATCTTGGGCAAGATCTCTGATGGGATGAAATTTGATTTATGTTGTGTGGTTCACTATTTTTTAAACACATCAGATTTTTAGCTTCTCGAAGTGTTGTGTTTTATTTTAACAAGCACTATGGTACTCTTCAGAATCCATCATTATTATATGAAAAACTCTAAAGAAATATTGTTTCAGTCAACCTAATTGAGTACATTACTAAGTAATCAAATAAATAAACAAATAAATGAATAAATACAGTGTAAAAATACCACTTTGGTCATTCAATTACAAATCCACAATGCTTCATACAGTGGCCCTGCTGCTGTTCTACACGCTTCCAACAAACCACTGATACACTGTGTAGCACACTACCTGTCTGCTAATGAGCTTTGGTAGTTCATCATAAGAAATGCTATATAAATTCTATTTCAATATAACACAAACATACCTCTATATCACAATGTGTAAACAAAACATGTTGCAACTTAGAATCACATGACAATTGTTTCATTACTGTATCCATTGCATGGTACATTTTATATGTGCTACATTGGGACATAGGAGAATTACACCTCGCACAAGATTCACTTCTTGAAGGGGAGCCTGCATGATGACAATTAATTATATATAAATGTGAGCAAATGATTGAGACTCACAGTATTTAGGTAGCAATACAAGCAAGCAGTGTAGCACAGTCCGATGTGGTAAGCATAGTTAACAAGCTAGAATGTGCAAATTGGACTCAACCTGATCTGTAAACTGACCATATTGCGATACGATTGAAGTTGTAATCAGTCATATCACAAAATGTTTATTCGCAAGAGTTTGCAAAATGTCCAGCTTCATAAATATTAAAGAAACTGGTCTCATTTTGCCACCCTATACAAACGGCTGCATATTCAGTGGTGGAGGCCTGCAAGACACAACATCCCTCCACTCCTATTTTCGAATTCCCAATGTGTCAAAACCAATTTCTTAAAGGGACAGGCACTGCTTTTAAAAACGCATGTTGACATCCTGGGAAGACAATGGATCATCTTTATGAAAAGGTGCAGTGCCCACTTTTCCTGCGTCCTTTGGCACCCCCTACCACCACCATGTGTGCACTGTATTTAAAATACGGTGCACCATGGCGCAGGGTAGGTGGCAATAGCATCATTTTTTTACACTATTGATGTCCCCTGCGATAGTAGTGCCAAAATGTTGGTGCTACTCCTGCAGAGTACATAGGGGTCCATTGTATTCAGTGGCATGCCCCCTTTCAACACCTGTTCTGAGCACGCGTTAAAAGTGCAGAAAAAATGATTCAAGGAAATCATTTTGATTTCCTTGTGCCATTGTTTCAGCCCCCCTTAAAGGGGGAACGCCCCCTTTGTATACATTATTCCTGGCGCAAGCATAATGTAGTGCAAAGGGTTACAAAGCGGCGCAATGCATGCATACAGCCACTTTGTAAATATAGCATGGTGTTTTTGGCCTTCTAACGCCACATTAGCGTCACAGAAATGACGCTAATGCGGCGTTGGAATGGTGCTAGAGGCTCCTAAATATGCCCCATAGTGGGTTGGGTGTCCAAAGGAAAATGCAGGGATCCCCTGGACAAACTGATATGATTTCCACAGGACTGCTTCCCGTTGGTGAATCAGCAGCCATGCCCACTTAGTTGTTGATAAGTGATCATTGGTTGGTGGTCATAAATCAATGATACAACTCAATGTGCTTTACAAATGAGAGGGGAAAGTTTTTTCACGCAGCTTCTTGTTGCAAATTTGGGAAAGGGCATTTGTGTGTCTGAATTACTTTTTCAACTTACAACATTTTTTTTTTGTTTACATTTCAAAGAGGTGTTTGCCAACTCAGTGGTTTCGTGATGCACCTGCTTTAGATCTTCACAATATCTTGGTACATCAGGTCCTTATTTCTTTTTACATGTGTAAAATGTTCAGAAACCGGGAAGGTTGTTCACTTTATTCAGTTACCTAGTAATTTAAGGACAAGGATGATTACATTCCTTCAAAATATTCCTTGGGTAGTAAATGCATGCGAGTGAATGCTACTTAAACTATTTTAACCAAAATTAATAGTTGCTCAAAAATATTTTAATCAAGAACCCCTGCCTTTATTTCTCTCTTTCCCTAGGTGTGCACTAATTGGTGCATGGAAAGCAGACAGGGGGTATTTAGGTAGAGGTGACATGGTTAATTTCCAAGAAATACAGATTTGAAGGTCCCTGGGGTAGCGTCTGGGGATAAGTGCATGCTCACGGCGACAACTGGGAGTCCTTTGTAAGAAAACAAGTTTATCGTCAATTTCTTACGGTTTGCTAAGTCTTTATCTCTCAACCCGTATCCCGTACACCAGCATGCCCTGTGTGATATTGCAAGGTTGTGAAAATCATAGTGCACGTAGAATGCTCCTTCAAGAAAGCTCCTTACTGGCATTAACAGTGGATGCTGTGAGAAGACCGAGGAGTTGGACTGTCTTGGTGTTCCAAGGCCTTTGGGATTTGGCACTATTTGTTCGCTCAGGTGTCTTACACAGCCTGGGAACCTGTAATTACATGATTGCGCTATGATTATACAATTACAGATCTTTACTTTGAAACTTAAGCTATATTACACCCTAAACCCCTCTCAGTAGAGCGCAAAACAAACATGCTCTGATGAGAAGCTCACACTGTCAACCGACATTGCTTATTTATGCCAAACAAATTCATTTTGCCTTTAAGGCTGGCCTTCCGATTTACCTACTGAGGCTGCAGCGTCATGTGATTCTGAGCCACAGCTGATGACAGCCTTCCCAGCTGCTCCAGAGGTTGGTGACCAGAACAGTAGACGGTCTGCTCGCCTCTTCTGTCGCTGGATTTGGGGATTAGTCAAGCCAATCACTTCCTTCTTCCCGTTGACGTGTTTGGGTCCAGCAGAGGTAGCGCTATGTTTCTTGGCGTGCTCAGTGTTTTAGAGCACCATGTGGTAGTTACATGTTATCCTCAGCAGGAGATGTGATTGTGTAATAGGAAGCACAAGGCTGCAGATGTGTTTATTAGTATTCCAATTCGAACATGCTTAGTAAATCTTTCATTGCCGTGTTCAGTGTGAATAAACCATCGAATGGAGACATTGAACGCACACTTGGTGGTTGCCATGGGCTAGATCTCCTCTGCCTATATTTGATGGCCCTGTTGTAGTACACGCAGGATGAGCCTGCAGAGACTGGAAAATTGACTTTAAACTCCAGCTATTTGGCATTTTGGTTTCATAATAAACTCATGTATAATATTAATTGAAGAGATCTTGGATGCCATGCTAAGGGGCAGATTTAAGAAAAGTGGCGCTGAACATATTACAGCGCCACTTTCCTTGTACCCCTTAGAGCCCCCCCTACCACCACCATCTGTGCGCTGTATTTAATATACGGTGCACCATGGAGCAGGGTAGGGGGCAATAACATCATTTTTTTTTTAATGCTATTGATGTACTCTGCAGGAGTAGCGCCAAAATATTGACGCTACTCCTGCTGCGAACATAGGTACATTATAAATAAAGCCCCCTTTTAATGCCTGTTCTGAGCAGGGGTTAAAAGTGTCGAAAATAATGGCACAAGGAAATCCCTTCAATTTTCTTGCGCCTTTTTTGCAGACCCCCTAATGGGGGAACCACCCTTGCATGCATTATGCCAGGAGTAGGCATAATGTGGCGCAAGGGTTTACAAAGTGGACCAATGCATGCATTGCGCCTCTTTGTAAATATGGCGCAGGGAAAATGTCACTTTAGTGCTGCCTTAGCATTAAAAAAATGATTCTATGGTGGGGCTAAGGTGGCACTAGGGGCTCTTAAATCTGCCCCTAAGTATGCAAACCTACCTACACTGAGGTTATAGTAATTACAATGTGTTTTATGTCTGTTTAAGCAATTTGTGGCTCAAATTGCTGCTAGATATTCGAACTATCAATGTGCAACATACTCACACAGGCTATCTCAAAATTAATGTCTAGCTGAGACACAAATTGAGGTTGCTTGTGGCCTTTCCAAATCATTCACTTATTGCAATTTGATCCACACTAATTAGTTACACCAGCTTATGTCAGATGATTGTGATAACGGCCATTATTTTACGTATTTGTATATCTTTGGAAATGCATATAATGCATTTACATGACGTAAGTCTCAATACCTCTTTATCATTTCTCTGGACCGGTGGCAAGTTTAAGTTTGTAGATGCATGTATGCAATACGTCACTTACACTTCAATTCTCAATACAACTATAAAAACTTGTTGATTGCTCACTGCTGGTAATAGTAGGCGGATGTGAAAAACTCACGAGATTCTGCAGAGAGACACATCTACCTGAAGTACAACGACTTTGCTGACACTTATTGAACAGATAGGGAGAGCAGATGTGGTCACCTCAAAACTTCCTCCGCCTCTGGCAGCGGGATTAACACTATCAGGAAAATCTACATATGGCTGCACAACCCAGCCGAAAATATCATGTGGCTGTTACAAGCCCATCCAGGCTGAGCTGAGAAGAAACGAATACTTCATACTAAGCAAACTGAATCACATCATGTACTTTGGCCCACTACTTGGCAGCTGGCAAGAGCAGTACAGGTCACCTTCTTACCAAAAATGGGCTGTCCCAGGTCAGATGTCCACTCGTTCTTGCACTTGGGCAGCAAAGTTGCAAAATATGAAGTGGTGTTGCCACTCGGTTTATCGCTGCAGATAGGTGTGAGTTTTTAGAGTGGGCAAGGACAGTTTTGCAGACGTTTGCTGTGTATGGATTCAATTATCTATGGAGGGATACAGTGGTAATCACAAAATTCACAATGAAGTGCACTATCTCCGCACCACTTCCTCGGTGATACTCAATTAGCGCTTCTTTTGAGTGCTGCTTGCCGCAGGCTCAAGAAGAAGAGTGTTACTTCATTTGGCTGTAGCCATGCCTCAGAGAAAATGAGGAACCACCCCACTGGTGTAAAATACATGAATACACAATACTATATAATGGGATGCACAAGTGACTGAAACTCCTTGTGTAATACAAAAGTTAAATACGATGGCCCATATTTATACTTTTTGATGCAAATCAGCGCAGGCACAAATTTGCGTCCAAACGTTTACCGCCGGCTAACGCCATTCCGACAAGCCAGCCGGGTGCCTTATTTATGGAATGACGTTAGCCAGTGCTGCAGCCTGGTTAGCGTCAAAATAAATGACTGTAACCGGGCAGTGGAGGCGAAGGTAAGACTGGGGGTTGTGAGCCAAATAATGGTGCAAGTCAGTTAGAGTCAAAAATATTGGCTCTAACCTGACTAGCGCCATTTTTTGATGCACAACCACCATGGAAATGACTCCTGTCTTAGCAATGACAGGAGTCATGCCCCCCTGCCCAATGGCAAGGCCCAGAGGACTTATGTCTGTCCCCTGGGCATGGCCATTGGGCACTGTGGCATGTAGGGAGGACCAAGTTAGGCCCCCTCATGCCACTTAATAAAAAAATAAAAGTATACTTACCTGCACTTACCTGCACTCACCATGGATGGGTGCCCCCATCCATGGGTGTCCTCCCGGGGTGGGCAAGGGTGGCAGGGGCTGTCCCTGGGTGCAGGTAAGGGCACCTGTGAAATGCTTCCATGGTCTCCCACCATGGAAATAAGCCCACAGGTCCCCTAACGCCTGCCCTGACCCAGACGTTAAAAGATGGCGCAAATCCAGCTGGGCGCCATGTTTTAAGGCCCATCTCCTTCTGTGTGTCATTTTGACACCAGAGGATAAATAAGGCACACATGCCTTAGAGTCTTTTTTGCATGGGAAAGCCTACCCTGCAAGTCATTAGCACAAGGTAGGTTTTCAGGTACAGAAAATAACTCAAACTCCATAACTTTGGTGCTAGACGGGTCTAGCGCCAAAGTATAAATATGGAGTTAAATTTGCGATGAATTTGCACCAGAATAAATGACACAAATCCGGCACAAACAGAGTATAAATATGGGCCCATGTGTTTAAAAAATGTGGGCGCAAACACCCATTGCCCTTTCATAATGTATCTCCTGCTTATTATCTAAAACAAGCATTTGATCTGACTACTCGTCATGAGGAAAAATTACTATACGCAAACTGCAGCTAATGAGTGGCAAGTGATGCAACTGAACTGATACAACTGTAGCATTCCCATTGTAGCATGCATTGTGTTTGCCTAAGTTTAGTCATCCTAATGGCATGATCACCCTGGCTGTCGCAAAGGATATCATGAGTGCTTTTTGGCCGTGGGTGTTCTAAGCTTGTTGACTTATTAGCAATATCTAGTGCAACAATGCAAGGTGAAGATTCTGCTGTAAGAGAGCTATACAGAATGAGGTTGGGGTGAATCATTGTTCAGTGTGGTGGGGGGGGAAGGAGCAACAACTATTGGCTATTAATGACTAGAATACACAGGAAAGTAGTATCTTCCTCTTCCACATCCGAGCGTTCTTGCCAATGGGATGCTGGACTTGCGCCCCTAAATGACAGTTTAAGGCTACATTTGTTCATGCTTCAGCTGCCTTCAAATTCATGGCACGTTGATAACACTGCTATTTGAGAAATCTAACAGAAGTTAAATCAAGGAACAGAGAAAACAACGGTTACATTGCTAAAGAACAGCCTTGACCCAAGATCTTCCAGACCCAAAATGGTCACTCCCCTTCGCATCATATTCACAAGATGAAAGATTTATGCTTTGCGATACTTAGACTTCTTTCTTAGGTGACACCACCAAATATGGTGCTGATCCATCCTTCACAACCTGAAGATATTCGTTAAACATTTATAGTTTTTGATCGCATCCCAGAAAGTTTTATCATTCACCAGTCATTTTAAATATTTCAGAACTTCTTGCAACAGCCTCAAAAATGGGACCAAAGTTTTCCTTCACATGCAGAATTTGACTGGCTTCCTATGAAAGATAATATTAAGAAAAACACTTTGTAATCTAGGGTTTATCTTTCTTTTCTGTGAAATTCCAATACCGTACCTCTTTTTGGTCTCTCACCCCGTCTGGTAGAATCACATGACAAAGTCCACAACATAAGCAAATGTTACAAGGTCTCTGGGTTAAAACCTAAGTATGCATGCAATGCCAAAATTATATTAAACGTAAAATGAATGAAATTTCTTGTGTACTCTTACACTGGTAGCGATTCAGAGCATTATTAGGAGAGTGACTGAACAACTGTTCGTTATCTGTAGGTTTACATTAGAATCTGGGTGGTTGTTAGTTTTTTTTCTCCCAAAGATTAGCTTTACTTTCTGTACCACTAATGTTCAAATGTAATGTTTTCTAATATCAGGGTTTCCTGGTAGAGACAGATTTTACCTCTGCTCAACCTTTCTTGGGCCTTTTTGGAAGAGTAGCAGAGAAGTTAAGGGTTAGGGGCATTTGATTAATTCATTTAATAATTTTGTTTTAAGAAAAATGGCACATCACACATCAAAAAGCATTATGAGAGTGGCAAAGAGCCTCAACCCTCTGGGCTAAATGCTGCCACGAGAGGCCTACGAGTCAATGGGAGGCATGCACAGCTTGAGAAATTCGAAATTTGTGCCAAAAGCCGAACAGAAGAGGCACTTTGCAGCTGCTGCAATACAATAGTGAATCTAATCACAAACAATGTGTTTTAAACATATTAGTATTTGACGACGTAAGTCTACATTTTCACATGCAAATCATTACAATGTGTACAACTCATGCATACAATATATAGTGTTAATAAGGAATTATGCAACCTTGAGGCTTTTGATCCTGCTTTGTGGTTCATAGAAAGCTCGAACATGCAACAGGCCCTTCTTGAATTACTCTGCAGCAAATCTGAGAAAATATGGCCGATGTCTGAGATTCTACAGATTTAACCCTATAAGGTCCACACTTAATATACGTTAGTATGCCCTCATGTGTATGGACCATAGGTAAATCTTGTCTATGGTGCATTGTCCAGTGAACATACAATAATTCAAATCGGTATGACCTACATGCCTATCTCTTAAAGACAAGATCCTGGTAAAAACGTTTCCTTGTTCATTAGTAGATACAGTATTGTGAATAAGCGTATTTATTTTTCTGAATACAACATGAATATTGGAAGAGCAGCAGGACTGAAAGAGAAAGAGCAAGTTGGCCAAAGGATGGTCTGAAAAAGGCACAAAGAAGTGTGTGATGTGGTTGATCCACTTGCTTCTATAATGCCATTGTCAATAGATTGCATATGAACCCCTGAGGAGTTTAGTTATATCGGTTGCCTTCTAAAACCTGAAAAACTCCAGAAAGTCTGAAACTGTTTTTCAATAAACATTAACAATGAATTCAACTTACCTTTGTTGTTATAAAGTTGTCGGTTGCCAATGTCAATCACTTTGGTATTTCTTCTTTCCCCAGCAAGATGCTCCAAAAGAAACCTATCCAACTGTTTGTAGGTGCTGTGGAAAAAATTACCCTGCTCTGCCCGCAGAGCTATTGCTTGTTCCAACAAACTTAGGCTCCCTTTTGTTTTGTCTAGCTCAATTGATTCATCACTCATTACCGACAGACAGTCATCATCATCATCTTCACTGTCATGGTACTGATTATGGTGTCTCATGTCGAAAGGTTCAATTTGAAAAGCTTCTGTTTTCCTTTCCTGTGTGCGTGATGCACATGTGGTCTCACAGTGGCCATTTTCTGTTCCTTCAATTTTTATTTCAGGGGCATCTGGTTCACCTTCCTTCCTACACTCCACAATGTATTTATGAGTCCTGTGCTCCTTCAAGCTGTTCTCATCTGAGATGTTTGAGCAACTTTCCCATCCGTTCTCCAGGTATTCCGAGTTGCTCTCGTTGTCCTCCGAGGAAGAGGACGGCATGTCATTGGAAGAATGAGCACAGTCCGGGCCTGTGGAAGTCTTGACATTGTAGTTTTCATCTCCATCTTCACTGTCTGTTTTGGAGGACTGGATGCCACTGTCATTTGGGTTATTGTCAGACACCATGCAGTGGTTTGTGTCCTTCGTTAAACGACTGAGATTCATTAAAGAACTGGCTACCAGCTCTTTGTAGGAGGCATACTTGTCCGTGCATTTCAGTCCATTGTTCTCCTCAGTTTCTGAGCCTGAGATCTCATCGGTCGGCCTGGGAGTACCTCCTAAATAGAAAAGAGAAAAAAATAGTCGTAGTGTAACTTATGTTTATGGCTCCTGCTTTTATGGTATTGGTTTTACATTTCTGTCGGTATTAATCCATTATTTTATTTTTCTAATTTTATAATTATTTATTCTTATTTATTTTAGGATTTGTGAACTGAAATTAGTATATTTCCATATTTATTTGACTGAAAAAAATATATTCTTATTTGAATGTCTGCCGGTTTTCAATTTAATTGAGACTCATAGATGATAAATAAATACACTTTTAAGAAAACAGGAAACTTTTAGTTACAATCATATGCATATGTACTGCTGGTTAAGCATCACTATTAAAATGCCTATATTTTTTAACCTACTTACCTATCAATTTGCAGAGCTATTCGCGTGACAGTCGCGACTGACAGTATATATAATTGCTCAGAAAAGATCAAGCTTTCCATTTTTATCCTCACTTAAAAATAAATACGACATGAAAATAAATGGTTTTCTGTCCGTATTTATCTGTAGAAATCAGTAAAAACGGAAATGGGGGAGCCTTACTTACTTTGAAAAAGGCTGCAATTCTTTTCTGTACATTTTAAAGTTAAATCAGAACGGCAATAGACGTTTAAGCATCAAAGGAATCTTGTGCCTAAGAAGTAGTACCTATCTGTTTTGTTTTTGTATTCTGCTAAATATGTCATGGCGGCTGAGACAGAGGAGAGACAATATATTACAAAATAGGTCCTATCCATTTATTCCATTATATCTCATTACTTTGTGGCTTAATGTTGTGCCTGTTATAATGTGCGGCCCCACAATTTTCTAAAAAATGCAAATAGTATTAACATACAACCTTCCATAGTGCCTGGTAATAGGAAAATATTCTGAGTGCTTGCAGCTATAGGCACAGATTACAATAAATGAATAACATAAAAGATAGACTCTGACACATCTAATCTAATTGGGGGCCAATCAAATTTCCATAGAGGTCAAAATAGTCTTCTGTTTTGCTTTATGAGACGCAAAGCTGTCACTGTTTGATGTTATTCAAAGTGCGCAGTTGGTTAATACGTGGTTACAGATCATAAATTACAAAACATACAGAAAGGAAACTCACAATCACCTTCCTGTAGTAGTACAAATAAGCACGTGATTTTTTAAACTGAAGAATAGTCCTTCACGTATATGGTATGTAATGCAAGATATCTACACGCTACTTACCTTTGTTAAATTGAATCCTCACTTCAGACACTTTAGTCTGAATGAATAAATACATAAAGTTTTGGAATGTTGAAATAATTTAAGGCTTAAACCTGATGTTGCAGTTCGAAATAATGAAGGAACAATTTAAGAAAATGAGGGGGCGTCAGGAAGACACAGATAAAGAAAGCGATATTGAGAGACTGAAAAAGAGAGGGCCAGGGTGACAGAATGAGTGAGAAGGATTGACAGAGTGAGAAAGACAGGACCTGCTCATACAAGACAGAGTGAAAGACAGGGCGATAGGGAGAGAAAAAAACAGAGAAAAGGCCGGAACTGGAAAGAGTGAGCGAAAGTTAGATTTGTCAGGCCAAATAAAACGTGTAGGTTTTTACATTGGTAGGTACAGCCCAATAAATGCATCTCATATACAGATGTAACGGCCTGATTCAAAGAAATCACCCCTCTAGCATACCATCCCTACTATACTAATAATCCTATGCCTTCTTGATGGATTCACACAATTTTGAGATAAATAATTAAGGTCTCTAATAAAAATGTCAGCAAATGTGGAAAGGCTGAGTGAGTTCGTCCAAAAAAGAGCATCAGAATATCATAGATAGACGTAAGGCGCACCGAATCATGTGTATTTAGAACGAGTGACAGGATCAGATTTGAAGACGAGGCACACTGACGCTATCAGCTGTTGGTACAAGAGCAATAGCTCCGTGGTAGATAGTGTGCTGACTGCAGAAAAGTAGTGATTAAAATGAAAAGAAGGTTTAGAGAGCTCCTGCTCACATTAATAATTAATACTAGTGTATAAATACTGGTGGAAAGTGCTGCAGTGACATTGCTTACAAGGGTACGTGAGCATGAAGACAACATGGGGCGGCGAAAAGTTTGAAAAAGTGTAAATCAACAAAAGAGAAAAAGACAGGATTAAAGGCTGGTGAAAACTGAAGACAAGGGTAGGAGTAGGTTTGTGAAAAGGAGTGCTGTGTAACGGCTCAGACATTGAAAAACAAAAGTGGATATATTTACAGATTCTGCACCAAATAGTTTATAGAGAAGATCAACAACATTGCTAGTTGTACAGAGAAAAATTAAGTAAAGCATCAAAAGAACGGAATAGGTGGGTTTATATAGGGGCATACATCTATAAGCATAGCTGATGGAATCAGAAAAAGATTCATGGGCAAAAACAGATGAGAAAAATCAAACAAATGAATATGAGTGGTGGGACGCATCAAGTGTTAAAAAAAAAGAACAGAGGAATTCTTAATTGAAAACAAATATGGTTCAAATACAAAAACAACCATTGGCAAACCCAGGAGCTCTAACATTAATATGCCAACAGAGGAAACAAAGTAATTCACAAATGATATTTGTAGGCCTGTGCACGATTAGAATTAATGGCTTTGTCAACTCAAGTTGTAGAGACAACGTGCAACACAAGACTGCAGTATCATTGGCAGTGTTGTGAGAGCAAGCAATACAAGCCTTGAGTACCACAGATTGTTACTAGGGGCCTCATGTACAAGCCCCTTGCACCACTGCTGCGTCACTTATTTTTGATGCAGTGCAGCCCTAGCAGTGCACTACCCTGCTTCATAATTACAAACTGACGCAATGGGCTCAGTGCGCCAGTTTGGAAAGCCCTGCACCACATTATACCTACGACAGGTATATTATATGAAGGGTAGACGCCGCCATGGAAAAAGCCACGTAGAACTGACATAGTGAAATTTACAAGTTTTCACTGTATCACTCTATGACTTCACTGCCCAGACCAGGTTTCCAATGGGATTCTCCTCGCATTGCTGGAGGAGCGTCACTTTAACGACACAAATCCAGCAATGCGTCACTTTAGGGCCAACAGATCCGTCAGAATTTCTGACACATCAGTGAAAACGTGCGCCGTGGAGCTCGGTATTGTGGATACATCGCATTCATGGCGTTGTTAGGGGATGTGTGGCAGGCGCAAAATATCTGCCACATCAGTTTCTTGTGAATGAGGCTCTAGGTATCCCGAGAGTCGGCAGCTCCAGACTACAGCACCAAAGTGTGTTATG
Organism: Pleurodeles waltl; assembly: GCF_031143425.1. Taxonomy (NCBI): domain Eukaryota; kingdom Metazoa; phylum Chordata; class Amphibia; order Caudata; family Salamandridae; genus Pleurodeles; species Pleurodeles waltl. The sequence goes on from NC_090439.1 coordinate 614,715,187, forward strand.
AGTGTCCTTGGATTACAAAAAGAATAGCTGTATTGTATTTTAATGGCACTGGAAAGAAACTGTGATATAATTTAAAAAATACTTAGTAAATGATTTAGTACTGGATTCATATAAAAGTACTAGATTAACAACAGTCTAGTGTAACATATTGAATTTGATTTGTTTTACGAAAAATAAATTGTCTAAGGAAACATAGTTGGTATCCCCATAAATTTGACTTCAGAGGAAAATGCTATTTAAACAATTTTGGGAAAAAAATATTTCCTTTCGAACATAGTAATTAGTTTATGAAAAATACAGAGAACATCACATCAGTTTAAGGCAAATACCAACATAATGTCACATACAGCATTCTTTAATGATCACCTCTTGTCCATATAGTACACCTTTCATATGTGGTGCTGTTTAAAGCAATTTTTCAAGTCACTATTGTTTTATCAGAGCAGTTTTTTATGCTAGCACATATGACACAAGACAAATCCAACATTTTTTAATAAATCTCTCATCTTGCTCCCATTTTGTATAATGCAGTAGATGCACTGCCATTATAACATGCTGAGAACATGACTCTTTAGTTAGTTTCTATCCTGCACTATGACGTATTACTTTGTTAGAGAACTATGTATGCCCTTTGATTGGGCATGCCTGAGCCAGACAGGTACCTTCAGTTAGTAGTTCTTCAAAGCTTTTGGACCAAGTAATGAATGATTCCATTTGAGATGATCTAAAGACTATGGTTGCATGCTTCTATTACTGAAGCTGTCTAGTGTCATTGAAACAGTTTACTCCCACTCCCTACTAATAGCACTAAAATAATCTGCAATCTAAGAAACCATCCAGATGGGATTTCTTCTTATGTGTCCAACAGGTTTGTTGTAATAACTGTCCAGCACTTTAACCTCACCTTCTTACAGCACCAACTCTAATTTAAATAACTCACCATTCCACCTCAATTTCTAACTCATCCAGCTACCAAAGTTCACCTAATCAATCCACCTAACTTGCTACACCTTTGCCACACTTTGATCATCCTAAAGCTGGGATCCTGATGGACCTAAACACTTCAAGATTTAATCACTGATTTGACCAATGGGTCGAGAGGACCAAATTAATCTTAACTATTCCAAAAGAGAGGTCCTTACTGTGGAGAAGAGAATAAGTGCCAGCCTACAGCTGGCCAGTCCCCGGGCCTAATCTGCTTCACAGGGAAGGAAACAATCAAAGCTGTGTCAACCAGCCCCTTGTGTACACATTGTCACACATTAAAATGAAAGTCGTCGCCCAAGGAGTTGTTTTTAGAGGCAAGATGGAATGCAAATATTTATTTTTAGATCTTTCCCTTTGTGTTCTTTGCTTTATGGGTTCTTATCTAAACTTTTTTACAATACAAGGATTTGTTGATAAAGAATCTGTGATTACTGGGAGGTTCCCTTCAGTCTGGCAAACCAATAACTAGATGTGTGATTCTCGTGCCTCATAATATCAGAAATGATTTGTTGTGCAAAACAAGCATTTGAGATTCATCAAAGTAGGGTAAGTGGTCTTCCCCTCTTGATGCAGTGCGAAGGCGAAGATAAACACTGGGTCTTTTGCAAGGATATCGAGCCAATAAATAAACAACACTTGTTCATCACAATATGATTTGCCATTTTAAAACAGAGTACAAATTTGCTAAGCACAATGCATATAAAAATACTTGATCATTTTACCAGTCTAGATATGTGTAAATTGTTCAAATTTAGTTGCACGGGATAGTGGTATTTTCAACAAAATTGATATCAGTGACAACAGGTTATGTGGATCTCATTCAGCTGCCTTTATGATTACTGGACAATGTGTACGGTGTATGTTTCTCAACCTGACTGCGACTGCCCTGGAGAAAAGAACTGCTACCTTAGGTTACCTCGTAATCTTTGCCCTGATGAAGACCCAATTGTAAGGTAAAACAATCCCACAGTTGATGCCTAGACTGAATTATTATCTTTTAGGAGGGAATTCAAGGATTAGGAACTGATCCTCTTTTTGATGGACTTTGAATAGGCTATTGATTACCAATGCAGACAGGCTGAATGCAGTTGTCGGCTTTCACTGCAAATCATATCTCATTATTTTATTTGTAAATGTTCACTTTGTCTCTTTGCACAAGCACTTTTTGTAGCACTATTTAACATAACTGAGTGACCTTTGTATTTTGAATTCTGTTTATACATTACTAAACATTATTATATTTGATATTTTGCATAGTACATGGCTCCAGTGTTTTCTTTTCTTTTCTCTTCTTTTTTGATCCTGTATAAATTAGGAGTAACTCATTTGCTCTGCGAGAATGTGTTTCCATTTCTGTTAATAATTTCTGGATTTTCTGACTGGACCACATTGTTGTTTTGTGGGCATTTCTCTGTTCTTACTGATCTGTGTGCCTGCAGCCTGTCTCCAATATACATCTGGTGTGGGTAATATCTACACTTTGTGCATTCCCTCTAGACAGCCACAAACACAGGAAGGTTATGTGTGTCTGAGCACTCATCTATATCATCTGCATTCTGATGGCTCTTCCTGCCCTGGAAGGGTGGGAGAGGCTGACACCTACACCTGAATAGGCAGTGCCTGCACCCACATAAAGGTCTGATTCCCCCTACTCATAGTCTGGAGCCAGGGCTGAGGAAGAAAGGATACTTGTGCAATTCAAACACCCTTCTTCAAGTCACCTCCAGTTCAAAGGCACATTTGGGTATAAGTGCTGTGTCTCTGTCCCAAACAAATCAGACACTTCTGGACCTACAACTAGACTCTGTCAGAAGAATTGCTGTACAGCATCAAAGACTGTCACCCAGCTGGACTGCTGACCTAGAAGCACTGCTTTTCTGCTGTGCTGCCCTGCTGCTCTGTGATCTTGCTGAGGGTGTGCTGGACTCTGCCTTGTACCCCAAAAAGATCTCCAAAGGCTTATTGGCTTGCCTCCTGTTACTAGAGACTTTGGGATATCAAAGTCTCTCCTTCAGAACTGACGCATCGTTAGCATTGTGTGAGGAAAATAGATGCATCTTCTGACTGTGACCAGAATTAAGGTGTTTTGCTCAGCGAGCCCTTTGTGGGCTCTGTATCTGGCCTGCGCTCCATTGCATGCTGCAGGCTGAAGACTTTGTCCTGGTCCAGCATGACCAGATAACCTCCATTGGTGCTTATTGCTTCTAAGCTCTAGAACTCTTTTTATTCTTTCAAAACTCTTTACTTGACTTTGCCATATTGGTGTTTATTTATTCATAAGATTATTGTCTATTTTTTTTAAACCTGAGTGAAGCCTTTTTGTGGTGCTTTCTTTGTGTTGCTGTGTGTGTGTTGCACAAATACTTAACACATTGCCTCTTTAGATAAGCCAGACTTCTCTTTGTCAAGCCACCAGAGGATGAGCATGGATTATCTTTCAGTGTGTATCTGACTTACCCTGACTAGAGTAGTGTCCCTACTTGGACTTGGTGTATACCCCTACCAACTAGAGACCCAATTTCTAACACACTGCAATGAACACCTTTACTGAGGTAGAAAATACAATGCATACAACAACTTCCTGTCCATGCCCCCCCTTGTAATAGAATGCATAATTTGACACGAATGTGGCTTAAGTGGCACTAGAGAAAACAAAATGCACTTGTATTTAATGCCTCCTCCCCCATGCTATTATGTTTTCCCCACCACTTTTATGCCTGTAAAATCCCGGTTGGAGCCAATGGAAAGCAGTTACAGGCAGGATGATATCACACATCATTCTATCAATTTAGTTTCACAAAGATATGATGTCAACGATGTTGGAAACAGCTACCCTCGAATTTCCTTTTAGATACTATAATTGACTATGAAAGCTCCTGAGGGTGTGGGGCAAAGGTATTTTCGAACACAAATATATGCTTATGGTCCAAATTGCCTTCATTTACACCTGCTGGGAATTAACTCAAGAAATCCTGGCAGGACCAAATGGGGTCACTGCAGCATATTTTTTATATTATTGTGACAAGTGTGAAGAAATGTACATTAGTATCTCACATGCAAGTGATCAGACGTTGGCGGAACAAGGCAGGGTTCACCATGTAAGTTTGTGATTCCCACAAACTTTTATGTTTGTGGACATTCACAAACTCTACTCTGACCCTTTCACACACTGGAAATAAGCAGAAATATATTTCAGAAATGGGTTGGGCGAACAAATCACCACCAAACTTGAACGTGAAGTAGAGGAAAGGATTACTGTGGGGTGAAAATATTTTCTCCAAAGCAAAAAAGGAAAGACATTTGCATTGTGGGCACCAGCATTATCCCAGGGCTAAATTCTACACTGTGCACTGAGGAATTGATATTGCGGAGATTATCTCAAATGTCATTGCCAGTAGTACGTCTGGACGCCTGTATTGGCACAGCTTTCCAGACATAGTACTGGACATTTTTGTGAATTCCAACAAGTAGTTTATCTGGACCCATTAGGGGGAGGAGTTTTCCTGGTGCGGTATAACTACTTTTTGTGATTAGCATTTTAGGGGCATAATTGTACTCCATTTGCGCCGAATTTCTGTCATTTTTTTACGCAAATTTGGCACAAAACTAACTCCATATTTATATTTTGACATTAGACCTGTCTACAGTCAAAATATTGGAGTTTGTACCATTTTTAAGATGCGTTAACCTACCTTGCGTCAATGAGATGCAAAGTAGGCATTCCCATCTAAAAAATGGTGCTAACCCCATAGCCCCATATTTATCCCCCTGTGCTAAAATGATGCACGGGTTGGAGGAGGGGCTAAATTATTTAACGCCTGGGTCAGACGTTAGGGGACCTGTGGACCCTTTTCCATGGTTAAACACCATAGAATGGGTCCACAGGTGCCCTGCGCAAGCCCCAGTAGCACCCCCACCAGAGAGACACCAGAGGATGGGGGACCCCATCCCAGGTAAGTAGGGTAAGCATAGGTAAGTTTGTTTTTTTTGTAAATTAAAGTGCCATTAGGGGCCCAACTTGGGGCCCCCTGTATGGCACAGGGTGCAATGGCCATGCCCAGGGGAAACTGGTCCCCGGTGCTGGCCATTGGGGTGGTGGGCATGACTCCTGTCTTTTCTAAGGCAGGAGTCATGTGGTATGGATGGTTTTGTGTCAGAAAATGGCGCTAGGCTGGTTAGAGACATTTTTTTGCCTCTAATCAGCCTAGTGTAATTTTTTGGGTGCAAAACCCCCTTCCTTCATACCGCCACACCCACCCGCCTAAAGTCATTTTCCCTGACGCTAGCCCACTCTGCACCGGCTTGCGGGATTCCATAAATTTGGTACACAGTTGGCACACTGGAATCACGCAAGCCGGCGCTATACTTTTTTAAACAAAACTGCGTTTGCGCAGTTTTGTATCAAAAAGTATAAGTAGGGGCCTTAGTGTTTTCACAGAAATAGCTATCACTGTGATTGCTGTTGGTTCTTTTTCTGATATGACAACACTAACTATGTAATCCGTAATCCACGGAAGTAACGTTCTGACTGATGCAGTGAGAAATGCCAAGTTTCTAAGACATTAAACGGTGCACTGGCCACCTAGAGGCACCCACAGGTAAAATGCAGGAATGAGTTTTCAGACAGCAGTCTAAGCATGTGTGAAACGCATCTTGTGCTAACACCCCTTCTTACAGGGGCTGAGGTAGAGCGGCAGGAAGCAAAACCTTCATAGTACAGCGTCATGGAAGATAAATGTATCCTTTGCGCTTTCTTTCAATTTTACAAAACTGTCCCCCGACCCCACCTTACCCTCACTGACAAAAATAAGCCGGTATCGTCGTTTTTTATACTAATTATCTCCCTAGAATTATTTCAGGGCTGCCAGGAGCAAGTAAATATTGTCATAGTAACTAAAAGCATTTTTGGATGAAGGGGTGATTTTAGTCATAACACTAGCCCCTTTAATAACTCTTATTATAGCTGGCGTGAAATTGCCGGGCCGCCTTCAGGGAGAACCGAAACATGTTACATTTAACTTGCTAAGAAACAAACTGGATAAACAGACGTTTTTTTTCACGACGCACTATTTCTGCTTCCGATAGTCGCCGGAAATAGCCCATGCTCCCAGTCGATACAACAGACGAAGCAGTTTTTTCCCCAGTGCCATTAAGAGAAAGAGTGGAGGGCTGTGATAATTTTAAAGTATGGTGGACAGCACAAAGCAAATAAAAAGCAATTCTCCGTGAATACGCTCAATTCACTCAACTATTCTCTCACTCCACTTAACTACCCATATGTGGACAATCATGATTTATAGACATTATGCCTAATTATGCATATTTGGACTATGTGAGAGATCCCAACAAAGGCCCTAGACAGCAACAATTACTCTGTTGCCTAGTTACATAGTTTAACATATTCCTATTAAGTGCAGACAACAGGGGGGTAGAAATGCACATGTGCACCACAATATATCCCCCCCCCCCCTTACTGCTGCCAAAGTGCTAGCCTTTTGGGCTTCGTTTCCAGTTTTAATAATTGTTTGGATCGTCTGTTTGTTATGTAGTAGGAGAAAATATTTATTAATTATTCTTCGGAAAGTGGGTTTCAAACAGCGACAAGATGAATAGTATAATATGTGAGGGGCGTGAAAAGTGCAGTGTTAACCGAACGTCATCCCTACGCTTTGTACTGCTTTTTTTAAACAGCCCTTCGAATATCTGCAATCTGCTTTCAAGCCAGGCATCTGTATCGCCTTCATCATGTTAGGAAAAGAAGAAGAATGTCCGTAACTACATAACTAGTTTCTCACAAAGAACCCCTTCATCGTTATACCTTATTGGCACAGCTCAGGCTAGTGTGTGTACTGCAGACTGACATATGTGATGTGTTTTGAACAAATCACACATTTAACCTCCCACTTTCTTCAAAGCAATTTAAAAAAAATTGAGTGACATCAAGATGATTCCATATATTTCTAAAACAAATACATTGAGCTCTCATATTTCACCATTCCAAGCATTAGTGGCTCACTCGTTCCAGGTTTTACAATGCATTTGGGTTATTTTACTAAAACATCTTCAATTCTAAGCACTACAAATACCAGAGTGCAAATGAAAACCCTGTACTAGCTGTACTACTCGTGCAAAGAATAAGGGAATGCTCTGAGTAGCTTCTGTGTTTTGTCTTTGGCGTTAGATGCAGGTACTTATACTTTGGAAATTGAACTGTTCTGTTGGCCACTTTTATGTGGCTTGCTAAAGTTATCTTGGGGACATTCATAAAGCTGATCTTGGAATGCATTCTGCTCATTGCTTGCGACTGGCTTTCTGATTTGTAACTCACATTTTATTGCTTTTCATTTGCTGGCTTTATTTGTTCAAGGCTGTCCAGCTTGAGTTCCTACCTTTCCTTACAAAAACCTTATTTATAGTACCCTTCCTACTGCTCCCCTTCTGTAAACAGGCCAGTACATTTTTCTCTTATCTCGTCGCATTTGCTGTGCATTCAAAGACTGAGATCAAATGTAAGGTGCTGTCTTCTGAGGGTGCTTGTTTACCTTTCTTTCTCTGAGTGAGAGGATTTATGTGACAATCTTGCTGGGTACTTGGGGTAGGAATTAATTTTTTTCTAGTACACAACATTTACATTTAAATGAACTATGTAACTACTTCAGAATATATCAGAATTAGGAACACAAATGAAGCACATTTTGTGTTATTTTTGAAGTGTATGGGAAACAAATACTTTAATATGATCAAAACAAATGATTACGCTAGGTGATGCTATTTTCACACATTTTGTCTATGCACTTGAATAGTTTTATTAGTAGAAGTGTACGTTTGTGCAAATATAATGGTTATTTCAATTGAAAATGTGTTGTCTGTAATGGCAGTGTGCTACCAAAGCATGAATACTCCACTCTATACCACTCCATACCACCGCACTCCGTACCACTCCACTCTAAGCCACTGCACTCTACGCCACTTCACGCTTTGCCTCTCTACAAGTACCACTCTACTTTATGCCAATGCACTATTCACTACTCTCCTCTATACTAATGGACTCTTCACCATTGCACTCTACACCACTCCAGTCTAGGCTACACCAATCTACTCCAGACAACTCCACTCTATGCCACTGTACTCTATGCCACTCTGCAACACTGCACTCCACACCAATACACTCTACGCCAATACACTTTACTCTGTAACACTCAACTCTATGCCCCTGCACTCTACCCCAGCCCAGTGTAAGCCACTCTAATCTACTCTGCATCACTGCACTCTATGCTACTGCATTTAACACCACTTTACCGTATGCCATTACATTCTACGTGTTGGATATGGCCTCTCTGCAGGGTCACACCCACACTTTTTGCCTTCCTTCTCTTCTTTTTCTGACCTCGTTTTGGCTGGCTTTAGGACTCTGGACACCTTACCACTGCTAACCAGTGCTAAAGTGAATGTGCTCTCTCCCTCAAAACATGGTAACATTGGCTCATACCCAATTGGCATATTTAATTTACTTGTAAGTCCCTAGTAAAGTGCACTACATGTGCCTGGGCCTGTAGATTAAATGCTGCTAGTGGGCCTGCAGCACTGATTGTGCCCCCCACATAAGTAGCCCCTTAACCATGTTTCAGGCCTGCCATTGCAGGGCCTGTGTTTGAAGTTTCACTGTCACTTCAACTTGGCATTTACAAGTACTTGCCAAGCCTTAAACTCCCCTTTTTGTACATATGTCACCCCTAAGGCAGGCCCTGGGTAACCCATAGGGCAGGGTGCTATGTAGGTAAAAGTCAGGACATGTAGAGGTGTGTTTTATATGTCCTGGTAGTGAAAAACTCCTAAATTTGTTTCCCACTACCGTGAGGCCTGCTCCTTTCTTAGGCTGGCATTAGGACTGCCCTCATATACTGTTTGAGTGGTAGATTCTGATCAGAATGGGGTAACCAATTCATATGTATTTTAGAAAGTGAGCATTTCTCTGCACTTATAAACCATCTGTGCCTTACAGCCTATGTCTAATCAACGTCTGGGCTGGTTGACAGCTTCCCTGTGCATGTCACCCAGACAACCACAAACACAGGACACTCAGTCACACCTGCACTCATCTGCATACTAAATGGGTCTTCCTGGGCAGGAAGGGTGGAGTGCCTGACACTTACATTTCAAAGGCTAGTGGCCTGCCCTCACACAATGGTCTGCCAAACCTCCTATTGGGACCCTGGCAGACAGAACTTTGCTGAAAGGGGAACTTGTGCACTTCAAAACCACTCTTTGAAGTCTCCCCCACTTCAAAGCATTTTTGGGTATATAACCTGGTCTCTGACCCCACCAACTCAGACACTTCTGGACGTGAACCTGCAGCCTGTCAAGAGGAACTGCCTGGCTGCCCAAAGGACTCATCTGGATTGCTTTGCTGAGAAGGGCTGCTGCCCTGCTGTTACCCTGCTGTCCCGCTGCCTGCTGACTTTGCTGAGAAGTGCTCTCCAAGGGCTTGAATTGAGCTTGCCTCCTATTTTCGGAAGTCTCACAGCCAAAAAGACTTAATCTTGTTAGGAAACTCCTTGTGTGCTGAAAATCGATGCACAGCCTCCCGGAAACGACGCACGGCCGTCTTGCGACCAAGAAATCGCTGCACAGCTGAACCGGAATGACACAGCCCGACTTCCCAAGCAAAGATTCGACACAGCGCCTACCTTGTGACAGAAAATTCAACACACTGCCTTACTGGATCGACGCACAGCTGAACCGGAACAATGCAGCCGATTTCCTGAGGGGAAATTCAACACCGCGCCTGACGTGCAACAGAAAATACGACGCATCGCTATATCGGATCGACCCAACACCTGTGACTTCTTCCAGCATGCCCAGGTTTTCTCTGCATCGTCTCTGGGCATCAAAAGATCCCCGCATCACAGTGAGGAACCAAGACTGGGCACGAAAAACGACGAAAGCCTCTTGCAGTGTGGAAAGAAACGATGCAACGTCTGTGCTGCATCAGAAATCCAACACACACCTATCACCGCATCTCCTCATCTGCGTTCTCTGTGCATGTTACTTTTAACACAAACCAGATACTTTGTGTAATCAAGAGAAAACTATCACTTTCTAAGATTTAAGACTCTTTTTAAACCTGCAAAAGTGATATTTTAACTTGTGCTTATTGAATCTTTATCGTTTTGACCTTATTTTAACCAGATAAATATCATATATTTTACAAATTGCCTTCTAAGTGAAGCCTAACTGCTCAGTGCCAAGCTATCAGAGGGTGGGCACAGGATATTTTGGATTGTGTGTGATTTACCCTGACTAGGATTGTGGTCCTTACTCGGACAAGGGTGTATGCCTCTGCCAACTAGAGACCCCATTTCTAACACTATGCCACTCTATACAACTGAACTCTATCATGCACCACTCCAGTCTATGCCACTTTACTCTACTCTGAAACAAGCTACTTTACAGCACTGTACGCCACTCTACTCTACTGTGCGCCACTCCAATCTATGCCACTGCATTCTATGCCAATGCACTCTACACAACCTTACTCTATGCCACTGCACTATACTTTTATCACTGTACTAAATGCAGCTGTTCTCTATGCCACTCTACCCCACTCTAAATCATTGTACTCTGACACTATACTTTGGAACACTGCACTCTCTGCCACTGAACTCTACACAATGCTTCTCTGCACTGCTCCACTCCATGCCACTACACTCTATGCCACTGCACTGCACTGTGTTCTCCTCTTTACCACTCTTTGATACTCTACTCCGTACCATGCTATGCCACTGCACTCTATGCCACTCAACTCTACTCGGTCTATGCCCCTGTACACTATACAACTCAACTCTACCCTGCACCACTGCCCCCTGCATCCCTCAACTCTATGCTACTCAACTCTGCACCACACTCTCTTCCACTTTACTCTATGATGTTCTACTCCACTCTTCACCATTGAACTCTATAGCACTCCATACCACTATCTTCCACGCCACTAACTTTTAGCCATGCTGAACAGCAGCTTAGCTAGTATACAACATGGCTAAATCACAATGGCAAAGCAATATATCTTGCATAGGCAAGACCTATTGGCTTTGCCAGTGCTTGTTACTTCTTCGTGGCTTCTCATGACAGTCCTAGAGTTCCAAATGCCACTCTGTTGATTTTTTCATGTCATAGTCTACCCTCTATCACTACACCAGATAATCCAAAGCTATAGCATCACTTTTCTGTGAAACAAAGAGAGGTTCACACCATTTCTACCTTTTCACTCGTCTTCCTTATTTCAGTACTTTCAGATGTGATGGGATGCCTCACTTGACATATATGAGGACTAAGATGAGGAAGACTAGTACTTGGAGTAATGAAGGTTACTGATTAGTAATGAGGGCATTACTATCACAGAGAGCACCACAGCAAGCAAACACGTGGACATGCACGTTGCACACAGTTATACAGAGAGATTACTGAAATATGTTGGGAATTGACAGCATGACAAATACCCAGTCAATTAAACAATTCTATCTATCTATCTATCTATTGCTAAAAGGTTTGGAATTCTAAGCAGTCATTTTTTTTCAAGTTCAATAATAGTTTAATACTTTTAGACTTTTATAATATACCAGACACAAACTCCAATATACGAGTCACAAAAAACTCTTGTCAATTAACTCAACAAATCAGAGAATTTCCCCTCCTAAAAAACAAATACTTTCCTATTCTATTTATGATAACATGTACATCCAATAAAAAATCCCACATGTATCAACTCTTGGCTGTTTTAGCTCTCTCACAAGATTGAGAGGACATTGAAATGTATTATTCTCTTAATGTTTCTAATACATTTCAATAAAGCCTTACACTTGAAAAGTCTGTCTCTCAAGAGTAGTACTTAGGCCTTCCCAAATTCTTATTTTTTATGTAAAAAGTACTTTTCTCCCCCAACAACAGTACTTTTTGACCCATAGACATGACAGTACTATCATGGTCAATTGAAAGGTGAAGTCACTGAAAACGTTGCTACCCGTCTACACCTAGCAGAAATTCATGTCAAAATGTCATCAAGCTTGAGACCCTTATACCGATATGTTCTACTCACCTTACGGTATCTGCAGCATTGTTCAGCGAGCTTATTGGTTTTCCACATTCTGATTAAAGTCCAAAGACTTTTTTGTAATAGCCTGTACTACAAAACAAAGTTCAGCCTTACAATGCTCTTCCATATTCTGGTATTCTGTAGAACTGAAAGTAAACTATATGTTTATTTCTTTTGTTTAAGAATAAACTTTCTAGATCACTGTACAGATCCCATTAACTGAGTTCCTTAAAATAACGTGGCCCCATATTTCATTGTTTGGCAAATCACACTACTTTTGCATCATCCTAAACAGCCTGACCCTGTTGCTCGACAATATGGGAAGACTGTTATTGAACCAATTCCGCAATACAACATATGTTGGCCCATACATATTTTTTTATCACCAAGAAATACACATTCTGCCACATCAATACTATGACTTAGATCTCTATATATTTATTTGGTTATTTTTGAAGCAACTTATACAAATTGTTATTGACATTTTAGATACCTATGGAGTTCAAAATCGTCAATATTTGCGAGCGTGTGCATTTTTTTCCAGGGTCATGCCCTGTGCTGGTCGAGTATCCTAAATATGAAAACATAGAAGTGGTACTCCTAAATTAGTCTAAACCAACCTCTGTCTACAGGTATAGAAAGACTTTTCAGTGAGATCGCTGACTCGCTGTAGTATAACCTTTTCGTTACATGTTGTTTACCTATACACAGGGTCGGATTAAAAGTTTGTTGACTTAGTCTGACTCGTGCATACACATCTGTGTGTGTCAGGATTACGAGTTGGAAGGTATTTAATGTATCTGATAATTATCGGAAGCATTAAATACCTCAACTTTCCTTATATTCTTCATGTCAACCCCGCTGAAATTTAACTGGAGGGAAGCATACAGTAGTTCCTATATCATTCAGATTTTGGTGCGCTTAAAAACATAAATCCGCATGTTACTCTCCACTAACTCACAATAGGTGCTATTTTATTGCACCCATTAATAACATACCCCGCGGTATTGTTATTTATCTGGTGCAATAGATAGCACCTTTACACATAATCAGGGCCATAGTCTTTTTGGTATTCTCATAAATTATTTAAAACATACGATTGTCTGCAAAACAGACATTTATATTGTGTTCAATTTCCCTTAACCAACTACATTTAACCCTTTCACTGCCAGGGTGTTTACACATCACTGTGCGGTGTTTTTTTAAAAGTTAGCTTTATCTTATTTAAGTAGATGTTCCTGTCCGGTCTCTTTGTGCACTGATGCAAACTATATTATTTGCACATTTACATCTATGTATTGGCACACACTGCATCAATATCTCATTGCAGCCTGAACGTATAATGACATTCATAGAAATAATTTTATTTGTTCAACATATTTGCTCAATATTTTGTTGATTTTCTCAAATAAAAAAGCAAAAATCCTGAGATGCTATAAAATATTTTGCTCAATAAGCAGAGTCTGGCAGTAATAAATTTGAACTTTTTTTCTGAAAGTTTGTAGTCTGCACAATCCATGTAGAGTAAGCGCAGAACACAAAATGTTGCCAGAATCACTACTTATAACTACTGGCCATTTGATGACAGAGAGTTTATGACTACATGCAGAGTATAAAAAAACTATACATTTTCTAATGCTGTATGACATAAAGATTCTACTGGAGCAAATCAGGTTTCTCTTGCCATAATTCGCGAGCCAGTAGAACACACTGTACACGACTTTTGTCAGATTTTTAGCACCTTTTTCTAAAACATGGTAATTCTCTCCAGTGTGCATCATACAGAAGCATATCCTTGCCAAGGATTAACCCTATGACTTTGTTCCTGTGGGTATCCTGAGTGTGAGATATCAGACATGTCTCAGTTTTCCTTGAGTTGTGGGCACTTACAAGCAATAAACTGTGTGCAGTAAGCACATTTTATGGATCTGGAAAGCAATTTCAAGCGAAATGCCAGTGTAGGCTACTTGTTTTTTGGTTTCAAGTGTCACCCCTGAACTATATAGAAATACACCACAGGTATATCATTTTAACATCAACACAGCCTAAGGTTTCTATTGCTAGATGTCTGACCTCTCTCACTCTGATTAGCTGGCAGTGAGTTGAAACTGAAAATGACATTTGTCAGACTTCTTAATTTTTTTTACAAAAATTGTGAATCTCTTAAGGCTCCCTGTTACTCAAAATTTCCCCCACCTAGGCTTGACCCTTAACTCCTCTTCCCTGTGTATCCTGAATTTGGGGGTGCGATACATGCATGGAATTTCTATGGATTTTGGTTTCCCAGAGACAAGAATCTGGGTGCAGTGCATTTTGGCAATTTGAAAAGCAACTGCAATCGAAATGCTGGTTAAGCTGCCCATATTGTTGTTGCAGGTATCACGACTGGGCTTTGTTCAAACCTATCAAACCATATATTGTTAATACTTACTCATCCAAAAGGTTTCTTTCAATGGTTGGCATACTTCTCTCACCGATTGGCCGAGCAGGAGTTTGGGCTGAAGATGACATTTGTCAGATTTCAACATTTCTTCTCAAAACATAGTAATTCCCTCCAGTCTCTCTCATGCAGGATAATATCCTTGTTATGGCTAGACAATGAGCTTTTTTACTTTTGGTCCCCGGTGCATAGCTTGCAGACATGTATGGATTCTCTGTGTTCAGGGTCTATACAGGTGATATACTGGGTTCAGTGTATGTTGGAATTTTGTCTAAAGCACCTACAAGGAAATTGCCAGTCTAGGCTACCTGCCTTTTTTCACAGGTATCACTCCTGGCTATATTGACACCTAGGACAACCATATATTTCAAAAGCTACACATCATAAGGTTTTCTCTGCACCTGTTTCAGAGGAGCTCTCTTTTTCCATCCGACTGCTGTCATCTCGCCCCCCCTTGTCCTCGCTGTCCTCCTCACATTCGGTGCTTGGGCTGTAGTGACGAGGCTTCATTAGAAGAGACTTCCTCTTATTCACTGGAGCTCCAGTGCCCAGCTCATGAGGTTTCCTCTTCTTGGCCATAGAACAGTTATATGCACTGTAGACATAAAAGAACATGCTGAATATGAGACAAAAACACTACTAAATAATGTAAATGTATGCTACTGAAAACCACATAAACCACACCATAGAAATGTATTTTCAAAAAGTCAAAAGAAGAGCTACCTAAATAAATAATGTTGCAGATTTCTTGCTCAGATCAGAAAATGTCAGCATCAAAAATACACATTTTTAAAATATCTTAGGGCCAGATGTACAAAGCATTTTTCTGGTCGCAAATGGGCTGATTCGCAGAATTGGGCTGTTTGCAACTGGAAAAATGCTTTTTCTAATGTACAAAATGTAAAATGTGAATCGGGAAGTTGCTACTGAATTGCATATTGCACTTGGGATTTGGTATTTGAAAGAGGCCTGTTTAGGACGTCCCTTCCAAATACCTAATCGGTATGGTATGTACTACTGTTTTGCAAATTAATTCCAGTCACAAAACAGTATTACTTTACCACCAGTTTGAAAAGGGTTATAACCCATTTGTAAAGGGGAAAAGGTCCCCCATGGACCTATTCTCCTTTGAGAATGTTAAAAAATATTTTTTAAGCACAGACAGTGGTCCCATGAACCACTTTCAAATCTCAAAAAATGAAGCAGCAAAGTTTCACTTTTTCTTTTTAAATCCATCCCTTTTCCCTTCAAGGAAAATGGGCTGCATTTAAAAAAATGATTGCATTATTAAAAAGCGGTCACCAACATGGTGGTCTGATAACCTGTGTTGGATGTGATTCTTAATGGATCACAAAGTGCAACATGTCTCATTAATATGCATGAGTTAGGTTTATTTGCACTAGGAAACTCAAAAGAGTTTCATACATTAGGATTTCTGATTCTCTAATTGCGATTCAGAGACATTGCTGATTTTTCACAGTTTAATTGGTAGAAATCAAAATTTTATTCAAGACATGGAAGCTTATATTATGCATAGTAACTGTATTGCCCCCATACACAGCAGCAACAAATGAACTCAGAATCAAAATTTGAGTATTAAATGTTTTGGAACTTCTTAGAACATGCATATAACCCTGGAACCCACAGCCATTTTCCTTTTTTTTGCTGCAAAATAACTCAAAGTCCATTCCAAAGCTCAAGTAAAAAATAACTCTCCTTCTGCTGCTTATCCCTAAATGACTTCCATAATATCCACAATCTTTTCTCCATAGAAGCCTTCTGAATTTTGTCCTGGAAAGCAAAAGTTCAAGCACATTAATAGAGTTAGGTAGATCATGCTAGGGATAATATTAACCTTCGTGCCTTTGATAAAATCTTGATTTTCTACCCAGTAAAGCTATGGAAAATCAGCATTTTATGTCAAGCTAAGGGAGACAATATTATGCATGTTCACAACCCATTCATAATATTTTCAGGTTTAAAGTAAAATCGCTTAAATGTTTTATCATTAGACCAATCTGCAGCCTTCATGCTAAGGCTACTACCTACCATATAAGTCTTACTCGCCACTGCCCCTCTAGCAGAATGTGCAACAAACTGACTCACGTCAGTTCCTGCCTTCCTCATGACCTCTTTAACTCATCTAGCCAGTGCAGGCATAGACACTGCACAATAAGGATGTCTAAAATATATCAACAACTGAGCACATTCATTAGCCCTAAACCCCAAAGTGCTTTTCCCATACTCCTTTGAATACCTTTCCGCACATAAACTATCTTGACCCCCAATTGTAGGATAAAAAATTGTCCTTGACATTGTCTTCGGGCACTTTCATACCTCAAAACACACAACTTCTGGTTGAAAACGTCTTGAAGACACTTCCAAAACCCTTATGTCTGACATCCTCCTGAATAAAACTAAACAAAGCAAAACAGCCATCTTCCAAGATAACAACTTCAATGGAAAAAGCTCCACCAGCTTTCAGTCTTCTTCTAAAACAGCGTCACATCCCATATTGAAAAATATGTTGCTTTTGGTGGAACCTCCACAGGAACAATCTCAGTTATCCTTCTCACCAACACCTGTTCACCTACTGGTATCCCATTGATTAAATTATGCCCTGCCCAAAATTGGAAAAACCTTTCTTAAAAACCTCATTCAAGTAATTTTCTACCTCCAATATAGGTGTTGATGTGGGATCCAAACCCCTTGCAGACCACCAACTATTCCATCTTCTCCGTGCTGTCAAGAATGCCTTTGTTGCACCTTGTGCCCAAGAATCTTTGAAAAGCTCTAAAGCTTTCTCCTGATCCCCCACAAATCTCTTCTCTGCTCACAATCCTGCCCACAACTCTAGGCAATTGATATCCATTCCATTCTCGTTGACTGATCAACCTCCTCCTGTTGTCACTGAATCACAACTGGCTTTTCATACTTGAAGAATTGCTTCCAACTCGATCACTGAACCACAGCTGGCTTTTCATACTTGAAGAATTGCTTCCAACCTCTCCAAAAAATGCCCTGCTGTTTCAAGCCTCTGCATTCACCAACCATAAATTCACTTCCTGCACTGCTTCCTGAGTTAACCTCACCTTCTGCGAATACTTCACCGCCAAATGCAAATAACATCCTTTCAACCTCTGAAGTGCTCTGTAATGCAGGGGTGCAAGAAAAATCACCTGACTCAATGGCGACAGCAAACCCAACATCTTTGCTAACTGCCATAAGGAAATCCATTCCAGGCACTCCACTCTCTTTCATTCCCTGTGAATCATTCTCACCTTCTCCATAGGCAATTTCAACACAGCCTGCAAGGTCTGTATCTGAAAACTAAAAAGTAATCTCCTGTCTGAGTGTTAAACACGACTTCTCACTGTTTATCACAAAACCTAAATCGTCCAGAATCCGCACAGCCTACTCCATCTGCTCCAATGCCAACTCCATCATCTCCGCCATAATCAGAACATCGTCCAGATAAACTATCAAAAGTACTCCTCCCATCCTCAACCAAACCATTATGGGCCTCATGACTTTTGTAAAACATCACAGAGCAGAGGTCAATCCGACAGAAGGCTCTTGAGCCTCCAACGTACTCCCTTCTAATGAAATTGAAGGTAGTTCCTGCGCTCCGTACATAGCGGAATGGTCAAGTAAGCATCCTTCAAGTCCAAACATGTTAATCAGTCCCATTTCCTCAAAAGATCTCTCAACATATGTATACCTTCCATTTTGAAGTGATTGTAATGTATCTAGTAATTCACTTCTTTCAGATGTATGATTGGCCACCTTCCTTTGTCCTTTTTTTGTACTAGAAAGAGGTTGCTTACAAAACATTCTAGACATTCCTTGGCTCTCTCTATGGCCCCTTCCCTTCAAAGTTCCTCCACTTCCAGAGTTACTAACTTTTCCTGATCTCTTGAAAATCTTAACATTCTTGGATACTTGTCCTGCACTGGTACCCCTACAAAATCGGATATCTTTGGACCGTCCTCAACACCCATGGATCTTTTGTAATTTCCATCCACCCTGACACAAAGTGGGCACGTCTGGTGCCCAGTTCTATATGGATACATTTAGGATCTTGTTTTGAACATACCTGCTCCTCCTCTAGATCTCCTCTCACTTCGGCTTCCTTGTGACATTGACCTCCGTCTTTGTGGTTAAAAAAAAATCTTGCTATGCCTTGCACCCATAACCATAGGGTCTCAAATCTTGTGTAAATGACCCACGTGTGATGCCTTGTCCACGACCGAGGAAACAACCAAGAATTCTCCCTGCAAAACCCTTTCTGATGTCATTTTGAACACTTCTTATGGAATTAAGCCCACATACCTGGACACATCCCTCACAAATTCCTCCTCAAACAACATGCCATTGCTTTCTACCCTAAACTCCTTGCTGGCCAACTCTACCAGCTTTGGGTCGATCTTCATTAGCATGCTTTTCCTTTGCTCCATACAGAGTACGACATTTGCATTTCCCAACAGGCATACAGCCCTCTGGACCCATTGGTTCATTTCCACTACTTCATACACCTGTATTTCCTATGTGAGCCTCCCCACAAATGTTGAACATCTTTGTCAATAGGCCTAATAAATCTGAGAGCCTATCTTGGCATCCCTCTTGACCCTTATCCAAACCCTTCCTAGGGTAATGGCTCGATTATATAAAAAAAGCTCATCATCTTTGGATTCAACTCCGGCATATAAGCCACCTTGAGATCCAGCGTAGGCCTTAGACACTCAGACCTCAACCGAGTCTGCACCTCCTTTGCTATTTCTTGCCTTATCCAGTAGGATATATACTGAACCACTTGCTCAGCCGGCGTCCACTGAGGTGATGGAGGATGCTGTATCAAAAGGGGGTCAAACATCTCCTTCCCCAATGGATCCACAAAATCGCTGATTTCTGACAATCTTTTTCTGTTTCACTTTAAGTTTCTTTGTTTTTTCATTTTCGTTTGGTTCATCTAAGTCTGATTGACAGGACAACTCCACTTCACTACTACTTGATGTCCCATCACATGGCACCGCATTGTGACCTTTCCCTTTCACCTTTATAGCTTTCCTCAACTCTGGAGCCTTACGCTCAGAACCTTTAACATTTCTATTGCCATTCATCTCAATACGCTTCCTCTTTTGTGTTTTTTTTTCTGGCCAGGCACACCAGAGCCTCCTTCTGCAGTCTCAACTTCCTCTGTGGACCAATACCTTTCATCCTTCACCACATTCCTATTGGCTTCCCTTTTAACTATGTGCCTTTCTACACAGACATCTATTTTGTTGTCCAATGTTTTAATCAAATCTCAAAAAATGTCTCTACATAACCACTGACCTTAACATCAATTACCTGTTCCTCTACTGACCCCATAACAATTTCTCAATTTTTTCTGTGAAATACTCTCCTCTGAAACAAATAAACACCTTCTCTGTCCTACGATGCCTCAAAACAGCTGACTGACAGTTGTTAAGCATCAGTCATTCTCTAAGTGATCGTTTTTGCCCAAAATATGAAACCCTCAAAATGCTGCATTTTGCTATAAAGCAAACCTACCTTTTCAAAATGGCCACCGTAGATACTCGCGTACAGCAGCCTAACAAGGCCAAATTCCAGCTTCACTGTAAATCCAGCATGAGCTGCGTACCATAACACAACACATGCTCTCTCCTCTGACC
Organism: Pleurodeles waltl; assembly: GCF_031143425.1. Taxonomy (NCBI): domain Eukaryota; kingdom Metazoa; phylum Chordata; class Amphibia; order Caudata; family Salamandridae; genus Pleurodeles; species Pleurodeles waltl. The sequence goes on from NC_090439.1 coordinate 614,735,378, forward strand.
CTGACAATAGGCTACAGGCGCTCCACCTTGTGCCCCTCCCCTGCCATGACAGATTGATCTTTTGGAGCGTGTGAGGTTTCTTTCACATATTAAATCCATTAACCATGCATCACCGCCCTTCACTAAACACTACTTGAATCACCATAAATATTTTCTTGGTGCCAAATCCCCACTACAAAAGCCTGCGTGCTGGAGTGCCTCCAAAACACTTATTCAAACTCTTCCCTAACCCAATACAGTGCTTTCCTCAGCCTGTATTCCCTCACATGACGTGCTCTGACCCTAATCTGTGATCGTATCTAACAAATTTAAAACACGATTACCAGCATGTTTTCAAAGTGTAAACAGACACCAAAGCCACAAAACATAACATAGAAGCAGTATTCTCAAGCTCTAAACATTAAAGCCCCAACTACCAACTGTGAACATCTTAAATACTCACAACTTAACCCTTCAAGCTCTTGAAAAGGTCAGGCATGTCTCAAACTCTCTTCCAAAAAACAACCAGCACAAAATATATCCAAATTAAGCAATTCTCATAGACACTCAGTTAGACTGAATTCTATGAATGTACGTATCTGTGTATGAGCAGGAACAAAGAAGGAAGATGGCTGAGGGTTCCAGGGTTATTGGCATGTTGTAAGAGGTTCCAGAATGGTTAATGTTCTAATTTTGTTTCTGAGTTCATTTGTTGATGTTGCGTATGAGGGGCAATAAAGGGACTATGCATAACATTGGCCTCCGTGCCTTGACATAAAATTTCAGTTAGGAAATTGATATTCCTAATGTTAGTACATCTGGCCCCAAGTCTTCTTCCCCATGGAACCCTTATTTGTCAGTGGTATGCCTGTTTGCTTATCATTTGATAGTAAACCCTGCAGGGATAAATCAAGAAACATAACATTAGTTATTTATTTACTAAAAGGAAAATAGGATCACCTGGTTTGAGAATGACTTTTAAACAGGACCGCATTCAAATACCAACATTGTTGTAAAAGTGCAAATAAAAGTGCAATGTGTTAGGCCTGTAAAGAGGGTATTTAGGCCTTTCAGCCAGGACAGCAGATGCTTACCATTGTACACTTGAGATCATTATGATTATGATTGCACTGCAGATAAAGTTTCAATGGATTGCTGGTTTGCTGTAGGTGCTCATGCCTTATGTGATGTTTCATGGTCCATGGGAGTGGCTGCTTTGATTATGCTTTTTTGAGTGCACATATGTCTGTCCATGCATTGGCAGCTGGGCCCTTTGCTGTTTGCACTGCCAGAGTGCTCAACCATGCATCCTGAAAACAACACCATTGATCCCTTCTTTTTATTTTCTAAGCCCACTCCCTTACCCTCCCCCCCCCCACACAGATTGCTGTAAAGCCAGTTTATGGAGGCTGGGAGAAGTTGAGAGGTCTTGTACGGAGTAGGTGGTTCCTGGGCTGAGCAATTGCAGCTTGAGTAGCCACTATCGATGAATTAACAGCTGTAGGACATACCCTGACAGATGCAATGACAGTGCAGCCTGGGGTGTGTCTGTACGAGTCAGAACAGTGAGTCTAGCTGTAGTTATTTCCTGTCAATCTTCCTGATTGACGGGCTGGTGAGATTGGTCTCTTTAATCTTCTTGCTACTGATACAATGAAAACTTTAGATTTGCTGCTCCATATATTGTTCTTTATTGATTTCTTCTTATATTTGTTTACCACACTGGTTTGTAGTAGAAGAGGCACTCAGTCTTACTCTATGATCCTGAACCTCTATTCATCACAATTTTCTATCCAGGTTCTTGACAGAATTATGATTTCTATTTTAAAATGGGTAGTCAAAAAGACCCCCAAATCAGATCTTATCCCGGGAGGTTTCATCTATTTGGAGTACCTCATCAGGAATACAGATTACCGTTAAAAAAACTGTGTTATCTCATCATCAAACCAACATAGGCGCTTGGCCTATCCTTCACAATCGAAGGGTAGCATGGGTAGCATGTCAAGACTCCTACCGTCTACAAAATATCATTAAACTGTAAACGTGTAAATGTCCTTGACAACAGTCACACAGGAGGCTGGATATACATTTTGACAGACTTCAGTGGAGTCAATGTCGCACCATGAGTGGAATAGCTTAAGGCCTTTTCTGTGCATTTTCATTGCCTTTCTTTGGTAGAGCAAAGGCCTGCATATGGCGAAATCGTAGCAGACTTGCAGAGAATGAACAGAGGGACCTGGATGGTAGAAAAGAAAGAGTCTGGCCTTGCAATCTGATGCACATATTGAACATTATTATTTACAACACACAATAAGTTGAAGTGGGAGCTCGTCTTGATAGGAGCCAATGCAGTCTTCTGAACATCAGGATGAAGTGGTAGATGAGCGAATTAAAGAATTCTTGAAATGTATGATAATGATCTGTTACCCAGAAAGGGTTTTCTAATGCTAATGCAACCACATCCTAAAACAAATATATAATGTGATTTATAAGTTGAATGAGAACAGTCCAAATTTTTTTTTCCCATCCCATCCTGAGGATGCCAGGGAATGGAAGGAGTTCCAGTTTCTAAGAGTAAGACATGAGTACAAGCATTCACGATTGTTGTCAGGGAATAAATAGAAGGCTCACAGTAGAAAAATGCAGGATATGAGAGCGGTGATACATAGTGAGGCAGAACTACAGATCAATGGGACCCTTGTAGTAGTAGACTCTCTGCAAACTCAGAGGGTTTTGGAAATGGAGAGCTTAAACAGAGCTCAAAAGTGATGAATAACAGACGTGCACTGATAAAGACCAATAATAAACAGGGCACCCAGGTGACATGGCCAAGCCCTGAGGGATGGGGTCCCATGGGCCAAAATCGGTCCAAGGAGGTGGGGGCATGCAGCCCCCTCTCCATTTTGTTTATGGTTGGGCCCTGGAGTATGGGGTCCCTGTAGCCTAAATTGGCCCAGGAAGGGGGTCGTGCAGCCTCCTTCCCTATTCAATGAAAACCGGGCTACCCAAAGGGCCCCCCAGGTCATTTCCAATCAACTTTAGTGGCGTGTTCTTAAATCCGAGGAATATAAGGACATCTCCACAAAACAAAGAAGCGCTTTTACGTCATATATATAACAGATCACTGCAACTGTGTGAAAAGGTTGCTTTGTATCAGGCATGGCTGGGTTTCCCATTAATCATTACAGTGCATAGTGGCTCTCATTACAGCTCACAACCACTGGACCCTCTATAAAGATTACAGTGGTGCAACAACATATCATCATCATTTAGGGTGTCTAGGGTTTAGGCGGACTCCATGCAATGTACCTACGTACCAAAAAGATGACATATGCGAACATGACAGTGACTATGTAAGGAGACATTCTAGAGAGTAGGTTTAACTGTAAGAGATCAGTAGAGGATCAGTGGATTCGTTTTTGTCAAAATAAAGTCAGAAAAGGTCAGAAGCATGTCCCCAGTGCTTGTGTGGGAGGCAACCAAGCCGGTTAAAACTGTGGAGCATGTGTATAAATGAACCCCCGTGTGTATCTGTAAATGCTTGTTAAGACTAAATCACAAGATTCTCTGGCAAATCCAAAATGAAACCTTTGATAACAGTGTTTATGGATTCTACATTTGTGTTGTATTCGTATGGGCATATACCTTGCTTTTCATGAACAACCTGGATCTCCGTTTTGCTTTTCTAGAGCGTGATCACTTGTTGATATATCATGCTGGATTTATCTTTGTAATATTTTAAATTTTTATTGTTTTGACTTTTGCTTAAAAGTGGTTCATTTTCTGGGTTTGCCATCCACTTTTCACTGTAATTGTCTGTTCGTGGATATTTGTTTGCAGGTACATTACATAATCTTGAGCTTTTCACTACGGTTTTAGGCTTTTTTATCTGACTGAAACAATTTATCCACACCTGGTCTGATACAGAACTATTGAAATTGCTGGAAGGGAACAGAGGGAAATGAGTGAAATAAAAACAGTATTTCCAGGGAAACTGGTTGGAAGTGTGTGCGTGAGTGTGTCTGTCTGCGTGAGTGTTTGTGTGCGAGACTGAATAATGTTACCCACTTTTTGACAAAAAATAACCTACAGCTGTTCAGTGGTTACTAAGAAACTGAGATAGTTTTGATATAGAATGAAATAGTTGGTGTTTCCAGGACACTTTTAGTTCATACCTGGAATGTACACTGAATGTATTGCTCTATATACACGTCTATAGCTGAGTTCACCCAAATGTCTTTTATTGAAACTGCGGCTGTGGAAATTACCCTTGAAGTAACAAATACTCTTCACGTCCCTAGGCATCCTACCCTCGGTATCAGATGAAAAAGTGACTCAAGCTGTAAATCATAGTAAATCTTACTGCTGCCATGTAAACTAGGCGAGATGTATTACACAGGTTGCATGCTACGATCATGCTTGTTCACTTTTGGATGTCATCAAGGCTTTAAAGTTCCACTGTACAATCTTAGGAACTGATTATAAAAGCCTAGCAGTAAAAATGTTTGAAATCAACTTCTGTAAAAGAACTTCTAAACTTGAAGCAAATTTGTGTTTTTCTGAGCTATGCAGGGTCCCGCGTATAATGCTGGAAACATCTTCAGCTGGGTGAAAACATGTGTGTGAGTAAATCGTTAGGGGAGCAAGCCAGCATTTGCACACATAACCATTTTTCTTTTTCGAACAAACATATTCTGTACATCCCCATTAACGTCGGGGCGCCTCTTTCTCTATCTCACTCTCAGAAAGCACTTCCTCCAACCTTTCCAGAATACACTTGTATGTGTTTCCAGGGCGAGAATGTACCTGCAAGAGGTAAGTGAATACCCACAATCTTCGAACTTTATGAGTGAATACCTAATTGTGCACGGGGGATCACTTTGAAATGCTGCCTGTCCCACCGCATTTATAATTCTGGATAGTAAGTCATTCTAAGCCCTTTTCACCAGTGTAAGTGCAATGACAATTATACATTTCTACAATTCCGGAATTTATTGTGGAATGGTACAAACAACACACTGTAAGCATGTTCACTCCCATGTCAATAGATGTCACATTGTTTTCTCTAGTTCATTTGCGAACACTACTGGAAGCACTCTGGTAGACTCTCTAGGTTTTTGTTCCCAAACAGTTGTTATTTACTCCAGAGAATTCAGAAGTTTAACCTCTGTCCAGACTAAGTCACACAATTTCTATATAAAACTGTGACTAGAACCCCCCCTTCTACTGCCTTTTGCACTTGCTGTGCCTTTTATTGCCTACATATCAGAAAGCTAGTATTTCAAACATTAAGTACACCTCTTTGGCCAATAAGGTTTTAAAAAACGATATTTGTTGTCAGTTTCAGTTGGAGTTAATTTACGTAACATTAAAGTAAATAACAAGGTCCTCAACAAAAACTAGTCAGTTACACAATTCATAAATAACATTAAAAAGCACTAGTCGCAAGTTTCTCACAATTGGACCGTATGGAAGAAGCCTTATTAAAATGTATACTGATTGAATTTTTCATAAAGCATTCAGACATGCAATCCTGCAAGTGATACGCAAACCTAGAAGAACCTTAGCAATACTTTTTTATTGTAATTATTTTTAAGCATAATGAAACTATAGCTATTGGTGTCAAAATATTTTCACCAATTTAAAAATCAATATAAACAAATTTCAAAAGTACTTGAAAAAGAGTGCACATTTAATTAATTTGCTATGTAGTATTATCAAGGAAAAGAGTCCAGGGGCAGTTCATCTATAGGGACGTTGGGGCGTTGATGCCCTGTCCGCCCCACTGCATCACAGTAGTTCATTGGGATGACCTGATGCTGTGTCATGTGAACTATGCATGTCAGATTGGCTGGTGTTTTTACGGTGGCCAGCCTGACATGCACAGTTCAGGCTTCTGCAATCAACAATTGAAAGGCATCTGCGAAGCAGAGGCATAGACCCGAAGGTCTGAGATGGAGTGCTGTGTTTGCTAGCTCCACCCAGTCCTAGCACTGCTCTTATGCTGTTCAGCATTGTAAGCAACAAGACAGCAGTAATTGGATTGGCTTGGAAGCTATTATCCAGCAAGCAGCGCAAGGCAGGAAAAACTTCAGGTGTATTTGCCGTTTAGCCGAACATGTTCGGTGCTGCAGAACATCAACAAAGGTAAGTTTATTTTAAAAGGGTTTCATGTAATTTTTGATGTGCCTCACTACTTTTAAAACGTAGCAGTGCAGAAAAGGATTTACATTTGTAAATTAATTTAAAGGTAATTTGCTACTATTAAATTGCTAAATTGAACATCTGAAAAGATGTGCCATCAAGATCAGATCAGGGAAATCCAAAGCGTCACCCTTTTTGGCAATTGGCTTGTTGACGTGAAATGGGCAAGGCATGAAAGCAAAACATATAAAGTTCTTGCTTTCGCTAATAACTAACAAAGGGCCTGATTTAAAATTAGGCAGATGAAGTGGTGTCCCTTTAAATGGTAGAGAAAGGGCATTACCTCCGCCATCCAAAGGGAATTTTGCCCATTAAGTTTAGAGATGAACACTGGTCCTGAGGTCCTTTCTGCAGATTGAAAGGAGCCACCATAATGGCAGGTCCTTTCAGTGTACTACTAGTTTGGTATATGGATTCTGTCGGTTTTGATTGATGTGACCAAATATTGGGGGTCATTTTGAACATGGCGGTAAACACAGTCGGCTGCCGTGGTGAAGGTGAACAGAAGACCACCACTGGCGGTGAACAGAAACCCACCATAAAAAGGTGGCATAAATAGAAACCGCCAACGTTTCTGTTTCCACCAGCCACTGCCAGGGCCATGTCGGAGGAAAGGCTGCACATCCCACCCCACCACCGCCAAGCACACAAATCCCCCACCCTCCAAATAATGATGCACAAATCACTGTGGTGGTTAGTGGATGCTGAACGACCATTGGCGGTACAAACCGCCACGGCCAGCAATCGGACCCAACAGCAAGAAATACACACATTGGCAAGTTTGAAACCCACACAGCTGACACACATCCACAACACTATAAACACGCACAGACACACCCCACAATCCTTTGCAACACCAATAGGATAATCCAGACTGACAACAGTAGACACAGACACTGAACGCTACAACACACAACTCACATACCCAACCACAAAACAACAACCTCACCAATATCCACACAACACACCATCCACAACACACACCATGGCACCCCATAAGCACCCACGCTTCACAGAAAGGGACCTAAGAACAATGGTGGATGAGATACTCAAGGTCGAGCCACAAATCTTCAGGGCACAGGTCCAGCACACACCCATCACCAGGAAGATGAGGGTATGGCAGAACATAGTGAACAAGGTCAATGCAGTAAAAAACCATCCACGCACAAGGGACAACATCTGCAAGAGATGGAATGACCTGCACGGGAAGGTGAGGTCCATGGCATCCAGGCACCACATTTCTGTCCAGAAGAATGGTGGAGGACCCCCACCAACACCCCCTGAGTACACCGACTGGGAGGAAAAGGTACTGGCCATCCTGCACCCTGAGGGCATCACTGGACTCACTGGAGGAATGGACTCGGGTAAGTCATCTACAGCTACCCCATATCCACCACACTTTGAATGCATGCACCATCTCACCCCTCCATCAACCACCAGGATCACACCCTACTGTAGCCTCAGTCACCCACATCCAGTCACCTTGCATGCCCACAAACCCACCAGCAGGCCCACATCCCTCCCCTTGTGCACAGCCACCCACCACTGTAAGGTATCACAATGACACTACACCACCCACAATGCACCAACACATCCATGCAAAATGCAATGTCAACCCCACAAAAGGTCCCTGCATGGCCCAACAGGGGAATAAACTGCATAACATAGGCCACAGCTGTGCACCCTCATCCAAATTAGTCAATGTAACATACATGTCCATTCCCTCCCCCCACAGGCACCACCACCCATGCCACCCTGGTGGAAAGAACAAGGAGTGCCAGCTCCCCACATGGAGACAGAGGCACCACTCAGGGCATTGGAGAGGGAACTGTGGACACTGAGGAGTACCCTGGCCCCTCACACAGTCCTGGACTCTCACCCTCCAGCAGCCCCACCCAGGACATCACTGACACCCCTACCATCCTGGTAACAACATCTGCACATGCCAATCGACCCCACACCAGTGTATCCAGGCCACAGACTGGTAGAACACAGGTACAGAGGCCACAGTCACTACCTACCAACAGGCAGGATGATGATGGCCCCAGTACAAGTGGTACCGCCAGACCTGTGCAGGGGACACAGGCACATGGGGCAAGGCCCAGTGGGAGGGCATCAGTGGCCCAGGGGGGAGGCCAAAGGATGGATGCTGCAGCCCAGGAGGTGATCTCAGAGTTCCTGGGAGCATATCAACATACACAAGACAGGATGGACTACCCTGGAGCAGAGTCAAAGGCTGCAGATAGCCCAACATCAAGAGACCATGAAGCAGTGGAAACAACTCAATGCCACCATGGCTACTATTGCAGGGGTGCTACAGCACCACAACCCAACCTAGCCTGTGACCCCCACAAACCAGGAAGCCCCTACCACTGCCCAGGACCCAGACCAGCCATCACCATCAGCAGCAGCAAGTGGAATGGTGGAGGACACACAGGAGACCAGCACCCCTAACCGTACAGCCCTGCACCAGACACTCAAATGGTCCCTCAGACCCAGATATGGCACTGGAACACCTGCCAAGACCAAGGCACCCTCAAAGAAGTGACTTTGACATGAACTGTCTCCCAAGTGTGCCACTGTGTCACCATCCTCAAGGCCAATAGAAAACCAACAACTTTCAAGGTACAGATGGGCTTATACCCACTGCCACCAATTGTTGAGACCATGTAGCCAGTATGGACATCCACCATCAGCCCACTCCCTATCACTGTAAAGAGCACCAATGCATCCTTGACAACTATTAAAACACATGTACACCAATTTTAATGTCCCCTGTCATTATGTTGATTCAATTGTAAGTGTGAACACATTTGCCAGTAAATATAAAAATCATACCTTTATTGCACGCACAACCTTGTGTGGAGTGAACAGAAATGTACACCATGTTGGTTATCATGTCACATGGCACCTGAAATTCATGTAAAAGTGTCAATGGCTACAGACCCCACACCCCCATAGCGAATAAGTCAGACTGACATTATGCAGTGCAGACAACATCATCAGTGAACAGTACCTCATAGTCACTGGAAGTGTAGGTGGATCAGTTGGTTCCTGGAGTGAACATCTTCCCCCTCTTCATCATCACCATCACTCTTATCCCCTCTCAGAGGAAGCTGGGCTGGATATACACCACCCTCCTCCTCCATTAGGGGGATAGATTTCCTCACAGCCACGTTGTGCAGCATGCAGCAGACCCCCACTATTCTACTCACCTTCTTAGGGCCATAGCACAGGGATCCCCCAGAGAGATGGAGGCAACGGAATCTAGCCTTCGGGAGACCTATAGTGCGCTCTATCACCCTCCTAGTAAGTCCATAGGCCTCATTGTAATTCCTCTCAGCATCTGTTCTAGGATTCCTCACTGGTGTCAGGAGCCAATGCATGTTGGGGTAGCCAGAATCACCTGCAAAAGTGGGTGAAACAGGAATGTAACTAACTACCCTCAGTTGCAGACAGCCTGTCAGCTATGTACAGTAAAAGTGTCAAACACACTCACCTATGATCCATCCTCTGTCCCCTTGTAGTTGTTCCATCATATGTGGCACACTACTGTTCCTCAGCACAAATGAATCATGGACTGATCCAGGGAACATGGCATTTACATGTGAAATATACTGGTCTGCAGTACACACCAATTTCATGTTCATGGAGTGAAAGTTCTTCCTGCTTCTGTACACCTGTTCACTTACTCTTGGGGGGATGAGAGCAATGTGGGTGCCATCAATGGCACCTATCACATGGGGAATGTTGGCAAAGGCATACAATTCTGACTTGATGGCAGGTAGTTCAGCACTTTGGGAAAACTTCACATATGTCTGCAGGTGTTGTACAAATGCATTCAAAAATATGGACAGGATTAGGCAAAAAAGTGGCTGTGAAAACCGTGCACCCATGCCGACAGTCACCTGAAATAAGCCAGTGGCCAGGAAATGGAGTACAGAGAGCACCTGCACTTCAGTAGGGATGGCATGCTGATTCCGATTTGCTGGTCTCAGTACAGGATCAAGTAATGCACAAAGTTCATGGATAGTAGCACTAGTTAGTATGTAATTAACAATGATGTGACGTTCCACCATGGTCTCCAAATCAATGTGAGGTCTGTAAACAGATGGGGGCCTCCCTCGCCACATAGGTCTGTACCTAGGAGGAGTGGAGAGCACATGTGAGGGAAACAAATTCATTTGCACAACCTGTTGTGTATTAAACATTGGTGTCCAACAGTGTAGGATGTACAACTGGAGTGACATGTCTTAACTGATACGTCTGGACTGTTGTGGTAAGTAAATTGTAATTTGGGCATGCAAATGAGGGCTGGGGTCCATAGGGCCTGCATGGGGCCCATGACCAAAAAATATCTGCGTAGTACTTGCCAAATTACAGCCCCTAGTCATCCAGATAGGTAGCAGTGGAAGTGACATCATACCGCTAGCGGTTGTTGTAATGGCGTAAGTTGGTGTTCACCGCCGTGCACCCATTCATAGGTTAACATGGATGTCAATGGGTAATATGGGCCTATCATGATCGCCGCCTGCGGTGACGGTGCACACTGCCGCAGAGAATATGCCATTTCGTCACCCCAGGTTCACTTGACTTCCGGATTCCGTGCATGCAAGTACTTCACTGAGTGCACTGCTGTGTCCTGACTCTGGTTTTTCAAATGGCATGAGTCACAGGGGAAAGGGCCCCACCCTTCACCACAAAGAAGCTGGACAAGCTGGTGGACGGGGTCCTACCCCTGTATGCCAAGTAATATGTGTGACCAGAGGTTCAGGTGAGTAAGCGGATAGGGTGCATAGATGTGTGTGATGGTGGTGTATGCCTGTATGCATGTGGGCACGTTTTGTCTCTGCACAGGCGTTGAATGTTTGACAATCAGTGTGAGTGAGGTGGTGGAATGATGTTGTTAAGTGTCCGTCCCATAGGGGACGTATAGCCAGCGGTATCAAATGGGCATTGTTTGACCTCTGTTTTTCTTTTCTGTGTCTCCCCTACAGGCCAGAACCCATCAGAAGAGGGGACTCTGGCAGGCCATACCCAGGGAGGTGCGGACCCTGGGGGTCTACAACCGGTGAAGCACCCGCTGCAGGAAGCGGTGGGAGGACCTGCAGCACTGGGCCAGGAAGACCTGCGAGGCCCAGCTGGGGAAGTCCTCCCAATGAGGAAGGGGTGCCCGTCGGGCCCTAACCACCTAATGCACAGCATTCGGGCGGTGGCATAACCAGACTTGGATGGGCGCTTGAAGGCTGCACAGCAGACACAAGGGGGTGAGTACCAAGACCAATTTATGCCTCCTTGATGGATGTCTGAGGGTGCTGTAGTATGTATGCTGTCTAGTGGTAGGGACTCTGACTTGTGTCTTATAGCAATACGGCCACCATGGGCAATTAGATGAAAAGGGGCAGGTCTGCAGCTCCTCAGGTCCTTCTGTAATGTGGGAGATGGTTGTATACTAGGATTGTGGCCACTAGTCAGGGGCATAGTCATGACTATAGGTGTAGGTGCTGCATGTTGGTGTATTAGCTGGGTGGGAGTATGAGGGAACCAAATATGTACTTTTATTCAGGTGTTAATATATTTCTGTCCTGTTTTGTCTCCCCACCCCTGTACTCTTGTGTTGTCTGTGTACATCAGCATCATCTGGCGAGGGAGCAGTGATACCGGCGAGTGGGGATGAAGTGGCCCACTGTTCCAAGGAGGCAGAGTCTACCGACGGCAAGGGGTCCAGTGGGTTGGAGGGCGAGGGGAGTACCACGGGGAGGCAACTACAACTGAAGGTAGTGACTCTGATACCTCCCCCCTTGGGAGCTCCCTAGTCATGGCGGACAGTAGGGGCCCACCCAATCTTTGACATCTTCTGCCACCCCCATACCATCACTGCACTCCCAGTTGCGTCCCACCCAGTTGCCCGTGCCCACTCACCCAGAAGGGTGGGCGCCTCTTTCGCCACAGGCATCTCATCCCCGGCCCCAGTCAGCTCTGCTGCCCTCACTAAGAAGGCTATTGACCTCCTGAGGACCATCTCTGTAGGGCAGACAACCATTGTGAATGCCATCCGGGGGCTAGCATCCCAGATGCAGCAGTGCAATGAATACCTGGAAGGCATTCACGGTGCTATGTCTAGCCTACAGAGATCTTTTCAGGCTCTGGCCTCCTCTTTGACAGTGGCCAGTGTCCCTGGTCTTTCCGTTCCCCCTCCAGCCACCTCTACCCCTTCCAACACACCACTCCCTTCACCCATCCCAAGCACATGTTCAGACAGCCATGTGTACACCTCAACACACACAAAAAATACAGAGAAACACAAGCACCACACTTCCCACCACAGGCATACACACAGCCCACATACAAAGGCACACACAACAACATCCACTTCCCCCACTGTGTCCACCTCCCTGTCTGTCACCTCTACATGCACACTCATGAGCACTGCACCCTCATTCACTGTTGCTGGCCCCATTCTTGCAGTCACCACAACATCAGACATCCAGTCATGCATCCCTGACACCACACCTGCGATCACCACAACGACTTTGAGTAACACTTGCAGCACACTCACCAAACTTGCAGACACCCAGACAACATCCATTTACACTGGCAGCCTGTCTTGCCCCACTGTGTCCACCCACCTCCTCCCATTACATTCAGACATCCCCAGACACCCACCCAACACACATCCACCACACCTCAGCTTCCTGTACAGGCACCTGCATCCACGTCATGCACACCTGCACCTCTTACAACCACTCCCTCTATCTCCTTTCCCACACCTTCCTCCAAGATCACCCCGACTGCCCCTGAAAAATGTCTCCTGTCCCGTGTAGACCTTTTTGAATCCACTGGCCCACCCCATCTCATCCCTAAACGTGAACAACTCCCTAGCCCTGTCCACTCCTTCCACATCCAAGTCCGCCCCTGTCCGCCCTTCCCATTCCCGTGCCCTTTCCCCAGTGAGTAAGAGGCCCCGTGCTGGCCCTGGTCCATCTGCCACCCCGCTCCCCCACGTTCCAAGGCTAAAACCAAACCCCCTCCACCTTTCAAACAGAAGTCCAAACACCCCCTTCCCAGATGTAAGTTCCCACCCCGCCACCTCTTCCCCTGTTCCCTGAGGTGCCTGCCTGCCCGCTGATGTCCCTTTATGGTAAAGCACCATGTGCACATGTGGGAGTCAAGTTCGGGCCTTTTGGGCCCATCGACCTTTTTGATTTGGACTGGCCAATGGCCTCATTTGGACAATCTGTTGTTACAGGAGTTGTGATAAAGTTTGTGTGCCCAGTGTTGGTGTTAGCACATGTGGTTCATCATTTCATTGTCGGGGGTGTGGTGCAAATGTGTGTACTTTGGGCAGGTTGTCTTGGCCTTGTGTCGGGTAAGTATCTCTTGCTTAGGTGTATGTTTGGCTTGTGATGTTGTGAGGGGTTGTGGGTGCGTTGCGGGGTGGGTGGAGTGGGTGGGTAAGTAACTGCCCTTTTTTCCCTTGTTTATTAGGTTGCGGTACTTACCGTTGTCATCTTCATCAGCGGTCACGGAGGTATATGGCAAGGAGCAGCACTGGCATGATTTCCAATTCTCTCTCCATGTCTGCTTCGGTATGTTCTGTGTGCCTCCGGTGAGTGTTTCCTTTTATTTCATTCATTTCTGCCAGGCTTTAAGTGGTGGTGGTTCCCGCCCCGGAACTGATGCTGATCTAGTACTTCATTATTTGTGGGGTGGGTAGGGCCTTTCCATCTACCTGTGGGTGGCCTCTTCCGTCGTTGTCAACACTCCTCTGCTGGCGGTGAGTGTTTTTTAGGCTGCATGTTTTTCATGTGCTTCTTTATTTGCGGACCAGAAAGCCAGCCTGTTGCCGGTAGTCTTTCCCACTGTGTTCATAATGAGGGCCATTGACTTTTTTTCTCAAATTAAACTCCTAAAGTGGGTGTTGTATTTTAAAAACAAAAAATGTATGAACCCTCCCACACACTGGGAGTCTTTCCCCACCTTGTTTACAGAGTAGCTGTGCACTTGCGAATAGACATACAAAATCTGGACCCTGCCTGCAATTTGAGGCTGACTGTGATGGAGCGCATGTTGGATACATCAAGAAGATTGATTCCACTAGGACCTGGAAGTAGGCATGTTCAAAAATGTTTCTAAGTCCCAATCTGAATCGCAAGTTTGTTTTTTGTCTGAGAAAAAGCTATTTTCATTGCGGGACAAACCAGTAATTCAGTCTGATGCTGTGGAACAGCCAGCCAGACATTTTTCAGTCAGTCTCCTTTGAGCCATAGTAGAAATGTTTTAAAAACCTTCCCAAGCTTCCTTTGGAGACCAAACAACCACAGGGGTACACTTCTAAGGCCCCCAGGGACAGCACATAGAGACTTTCAGGCATGTCAGGCAGAGGGCAACAGCAAAGTACAGTCCAGGTCTTGTTGCCACTGGTCATCTGGGATACTTCACAGGAATGTCCTCTTCAGCTTTTTTTTATGTTCCTGGAGCCCCACAGCAGATTAGCCTTATGATCCTTGAAGAGCTTTCTATCCCTGGATTTCATGTGGAAGAGCGTCCAATCTCCTAAGTTCTTTCTCATAAATCACAGGTGCCACGTGCAGCAGGTTTAGTCTGCCTGATATCCTTTCGCAAGTCCAGAAGTGTACTGAAGCATTGATTTTCAGGCCACATTTATGCCTGGCACTAGCTAGTGGGTGGGAAGAACTCCTGGGCTCTCCATAACTAATAGGCAAAAGTTTCTGGGGGGGCAACCTCTACCCATATTTTCATTACTTTCTGGACATTTTCATGATTGCTCTAAGGGCTTGGGGAGTATGTGGGAATGTTGAAGGGAAACCCCCAGTGTTGTTCCACATTTTTGTTTTTTATTTATCATTTTGAGAAGGTACAAAACATACAAAAACACTCCCCACAGTATGGGGAGACAATGATGTTCTACAATGTACAACAGTGTCCCGGAAGGGCCATTCAGAAAGGTACAAATGTTAGCAAATACCTGACAGCAAGGAGTATAATGCTTACATCAGTGGAAGTGGTGGCAGGTGAGCCCATCATGGGGTATTACTGTAGGGACAGTACATGTCAATACACAACTGGGGGACAGAATAAAGACTGAACTGGTGAATAGTATGAAGCATTCGCTATCAATCGGAATCCTGGTGTTCCTGTGCTAAGAGATGCTCTCAACGTGGTTGCCAGATGTCTTTAGACTGAGCTGTGGGAGGTTGTAGCATGGCATATATTTTGTTAGTGGTATCTCAATATGTCATGCGGTAGAGCCACATCAACTTGTGTCCTCCCACATCTAATACTAAAGTCCAGTTTGAAGCAGGCACTGTACCCACAACAATGACCTCCCTTTCAAATATGTCATGTGTTACATGCATGTGTCAACAGGCCTGTCAGGTAGGATTTGATAGTGTGGAGTCAACAGGATGCCCACAGCCACCAATCAGAATATTCTGTGAATTTCAGACGAGTCATTTCTGCTTGTTCAGGTCAGCATATTGTTTGCTCCTGGGAAGCCGAGCTTCAACTTAGGCTGGAAGCTGACAGAGGATTATAAAAGTAGTCTTCTGACAGTTCAGACAGGTTAATGGTAACTTTCTAAAAGTTACTTTTCCTTAATATGTATTATGAATCTGACTTCACCATTGATTTTTAAACATAGTGGTTTAATTAATTTTCTAGCTTGCACCACTCCAGGGATAGCGGCATTAGGATTTTAATTTAAATCTGTAATATGTTTTTCTATTAAGTCTGCTAGGCCTGCCACAGCGAAAATAGCTTTCAGGGTCTTGTTGCAAAATGGACATGGTAACATAAATGTTCTATATGTCCCACATTAAAATATCATGCACCCAACCTTGTGGGTAACAAGGCTCAGATATGGCTGATTTACTAATACTAACATTTGAAACTGGGTTTCAATTAAAGGGCTGTCAGTTCACACTGCTAGTTTTTCACTGCAGCAGTCAGGCTACAATGCTAGGCCTAAAGCCATAGTTCCTTTGTCATGCTAATAGATGGCACAATAAGTGCTTCAGTCCACAAACAACAATTCACATTTCATTCCACAGATGTATTTCCACATCACATACAATGGCTTTAAAGAAAACTTAAAAAGACATGGATTGTTCATTGTCTATCTGTTTTAGTGATCAGAGCACATACACTGGGCAACAGACAGCAGAGTCTGAAAATCAGCAATACAATTCAGCATAACACTGTCAGTATCCACAAAAAAGGAGCACATTCTCATAAACACCGTCATGAAAGAGTGTGCTCTAGACAAACCATGCCCAAATTCACATTTGATCTTGTATACAAGTTTAACAACGCCAAGCAACACATGATCACTCCTTGAATCTTTCTATGCAAATAACTTACTAACCGGTTTTCCAACAAAATTAAAACTATTCACAGCCACTCTAGCATGTACTTCCCACTGCCTTCCTGGCAGAGATACTTCCACCTAGATAACAACAGCTTCTTGATTGCTTTCTACCACTTACTGGCGAAGACATTATCCCCTTCTCAATCCATCTGCCATGACACAGAATGTTTTTTTTCATTTATGATACTGTTTTGATCTTCACCCCATACATCAGCAAGATTTATTCTTTTTTTTTCTGCTGAAAACCTTATTAAAGATCCATTGATTACACCATCCGAAAGGCAGCCGTATCATAGATCATTACACCACTTTCTTATGCTTGTATTGTGGTAAACAATTCTTTTGGGCCTTTTGGACATTTCCAAATATTTTATTATTTATTATTTATCAGTTTTCCACCTACTGCATGCTGTGCGTTGGCTCCATGTTGAAAGCATATTTCCTTTAAATTCCCTTGCCCGTTACATTAGGCTGTTGACATGAATGGTCCTCTTTACCTGCAGAAGATGTTCACACTATATATAAGCATTTGCATGCCATATGACCTGTTTCTCTGTTACTGTTCTTAGTCTTCTTCATCTTTTGTTGCTGTATGAGTGATCATTCTTTCTCTTTTCTACTTGAAAGTCTTTTCTCCTGAATCTCCATTTCACTTTCAATCATTTTACCTTTAATTTGTTGAAACGGATTCTGCACTTTTTCCATTTGCTTTTAGGATTCAGCATCTCAATGCATTTGTATCTTCCTGTTTGGGTGTCTGCAATGGTATCTATCTCAACCTCACAGACTTCTTTGTCCGGAAACGAGAATTAGTCCAGATCTATAAAGCCAGAGTAGTCTGGGACCACATCCAAGAATTCATATTACTGCAGCCTCAATTTTCTTTTATTGGGTGCCTGTAAGAAGTGGATACTCTTCAGGTCAATGTACCCAATTCATAGAGCAAAGTTCAAATTCCTTTGTTTTCTGCTTACTAGTTGCTTCAGTGGTACCATCCTTTTAGAGATCTCTGCTCTAAAGAAAAATATCTTACTCAAGTTTCACCTAAAGAGAATGGGCAGGCAAGCCTTTGCAGTGGCTGTGGCCATGTGGTGAAACTGGCTCCCATTTCATTTATAGAAATAGGATAATTGGCCAAATTGCGGAAACTGCTAAAATCCTGGCTCTTTCCCAATTATCTATTTACAATTCTCTGTAGCAAGTGACTTTCCATAGCAGTTGACTCAGTGACTTGTATGTGTTCTAATATCAAGATACCCCTTGTGGGTCAATGTATCTGCTCTACAAAATCCCACAAATAAATAAATAAATATAATGGTATGCTAGCACCTAACTACAGCCCACTCCTAACTGGTCCTGGACGAGATTGATCAAGATGATGTGGATGGTGGTGTCAAAGGCCAATCATACTTCAAGCACAACCAGATCCACAACACACTATTCTTAGTCACAAAACATGGACTTATGAAAGTCACCATCATGTTTAAAAAGCGTACACCAAAATGACAGCATAAATAACAAAACAAACAAGTCACACTATTCAGTTATTAGTTCTACTAACAATATATTATCAGATGTAAGAAGAAAATTACATGCTACATCTTGAGATAACCCTTCTACATTAGTAATTAACTGGAAATCATTCCTAAACAAACACTCTCTGATCCAGCACTGCACAACAGACGCTTGAAACTTAATCTGGTGATTTCTAACAATTTCTAAAGGTGGTTGTAGCTTGATATTCAGTCCCATCCATTTGTAGAACGATGCTAACCGGTGCTACAGTTCTTATGCTTTATACTTAAAACATGGTTACATTGCTCTAAACCCGATTGGCATAGTTCATATAACTGTACGTTCCTGTTAAATACTACAAGTGGACAGCAGCACTCATTGTGCAAACCACTGAAGTAGCACAACAAAGCATGTCTCAGGCCCGCACTGCAGTTTTAAACTTCCACTTTGACCAGGCAAAATTAATTTTTTGCCAGGCCTAAACCTACTTTTTTAATACATATACATCACCACTAAGGTAGGCGGTAACCACCACTAGCGCAGAGTTCATGGTATTTAAAAGGTAGGACATGTGTGTTCAAGTTCTACATCTCCTGGCAGTAAAAAACAAAAACAAAAAAAATTCACTATTGAAAGGTCTATTTCTCCTACAGCCTAACACTTGGTTACCTTATTACATTTAGCAAATAGAGATATGCTGTTCAAATTTTAAAAAACTGTAATTTTAAATCATCTTTAATGGTGAAGCCAGGTTTTAAGTTAACATTTTGAAAATGCCGCTTTTACAAAGTTCACTTTTTTGTCCAAACCTACTGCCTTTCTGTCAGTGTCCTGGGTCACATGACTGTGAATGGCTCTGCTGTTGGAGTTCGTATTTTGCTTCCAGACATTGAGTCAAAGGAAAACTAGGTGTCAGAGCAGAGGGTCTTCCTGACAGGATGGTCGGAGAGGAGCTGACCTCTTCCCTGATTACATTCCTAAGGGCCCTATCTGCAGCACACACAGAAGAAGAAGGCACAAGGCCTAGCCTGCCTTTTGTCGCCCTGAACAGTTTGCAGCCAGGGGAAGGAGAAACGCTGACCAGGGTCGGTTTTGGGGATACGTTAGGGTATTACCCCACACAAAGGCTTATACCAGGTATAACATTTTAGAAGCACTTTTCAGAACACCTGTAGACCTGTGGAAGATTTAGAAGAAGGACTGCCCTGCTGCTGGAAGTACTGCCTTGCTGTCTGAAGAAGGAAGATTGGCCCCACTTGCCATGAATCCAGGCTACCTAGAGAGACACCAAGGGCCAGTTGGCTGACCTCCTGTGGGAGGTACAGGGACACAAAGACCTTCCAGAGGCCTACCTGAAACTGCCCATCTGAACAGCACCAACTGGACCTGCCTGGTCCTGCCGGAGCCCTGCTGCTGGCCTCTGCTAGAATGTGTCCTGATCTCCAATAGGTGCCCAGCAGGTCCTGGACTCTTGGCTAACACCGGTGGGAACTCCATCATAAGAAAATGGGAAAATCTTGAAGTCTTGGGCTACTTATGAAAGGAATTCTCCATGCTGAGAATCAACAACCCGTAATGACCAGCAACACAAAACTCCAGACGGACTTGCTCTTTGAGTTTACCGCAACTGTACATGACAATTGGCAACGAAGACCTACACTTCTCACCGGCAGTGAATGTCCACGACAACCAACCAATTAGAAGTTCCAGCAACAACCAACTGTTCGCGCTACAACAATGACTGTCCATGACAGTTGACCTGCTCTTCACTCCAAACCCCCCCTCTTCGTGGCCTCCTCCAACACAAACAGAACTCTCAGCTCTGGATTAGAGAATGTAACTTTACATTGCAGGTGGTCTGAACTTGTGACTTTCTTTTGGTCTAGCAAGACTAGATAGCTGCAAGCAGCCCTTTCTGTTTCTTGACCCTATTTTCACTAAGAATTCTGAAATTCAATATCTCTGGTTTGACTGATTGGACATTTATAGTAAAACATACTTACTTCACAGATTGATAAGATGCGTTT
Source organism: Pleurodeles waltl (assembly GCF_031143425.1). Lineage (NCBI taxonomy): Eukaryota > Metazoa > Chordata > Amphibia > Caudata > Salamandridae > Pleurodeles > Pleurodeles waltl. The sequence goes on from NC_090439.1 coordinate 614,755,493, forward strand.
TCAAACATATATTTATATTTTGAGTGACAATAACCATCCCAATATGTGTGTGTGTGTGCGTGCGTGTGTTTGTGTGTGTGTAACCGTACTGCTGTACGAGCCTGTTGTGTAACCACAATGTGAATGACAGCACTGCTGTACGAACATGTAAAATGGGTCCAGCTTTAGTGTACTCCTTGTGACAGTATCATGTGATTCAGAACCAACGTTGAAGAAGGAGGATGGAGTCTTTTGTGAATGATAGGTCGTGTGAAATTGTATTTTCTCAACTTTCAGTATCACAAATGAGGGTTAAGCCATTTTTTAGAGACATTGGGGCATATTTATACTCCGTTTGCGCCAAATTTGCGTCGTTTTTTTCGACGCAAATTCGGCGCAAAACTAACGCCATATTTATACTTTGGCGTTATACGCGTCTAGCGCCAAAGTATGAGGAAAGAGCGTAATTTTTTTGCGTGAACGCCTTCCTTGCGTTAATGAGATGCAAGGTAGGCGTTCCCGTCTAAAAAAATGACTGCGACGCAAATGCGTCGTATTTATACTCCCGGGCAAAAATCACGCCTGGGAGTGGGCGGGGCAAAAAACCCCGCATTTGCGCCGGATTTTAGCGCCTGGGTCAGGGCAGGCGTTAAGGGACCTGTGGGCTCAACATGAGCCCACAGCTGCCCTCCCATGCCCCCAGGGACCCCCCCTGCCACCCTTGCCCACCCCAGGAGGACACCCAAGGATGGAGGGACCCATCCCAGGGACATTCAGGTAAGTTCAGGTAAGTATAATTTTTTATTTTTTTATATATTTTTTGGGCATAGGGGGGCCTGATTTGTGCCCCCCTACATGCCTCAATGCCCAATGACCATGCCCAGGGGACATAAGTCCCCTGGGCATGGCCATTGGGCAAGGGGGCATGACTCCTGTCTTTACTAAGACAGGAGTCATGTAAATGGCGTCTGGGCGTCGTTAAAAATGGCGCAAATCGGGTGGAGTCGATTTTTTGGCGTCAACCTGACTTGCACCATTTTAAGACGCCGTAACGCCATTTTCCCCAACGCCGGCGCTGCCTGGTGTACGTGGTTTTTTTCCACGCACACCAGGCAGCGCCGGTCTGCTAGCGCCGGCTAACGCCATTCAATAAATACGGCGCCCGCATGGCGCTTCAGAATGGCGTTAGCCGGCGCAAATCTTTTTGACGCTAAACTGCGTTAGCACAGTTTAGCGTCAAAAAGTATAAATACAGGCCATTGTGCTTAAATGATGCACCTTTTCCCACAAACATTCTTAGTACACTCCTGGGGAGGGTCAAGTGTGTAGGACACATCATGAAAGTACTGGAATGTTTCCGGGGTACCCTTTGCTTATGCCTTTTTAACGAAGTTATGTCATAATGTGATTTTAAAAGAGAAAATCTTTAAAAGAGAAAATCTTTTTCTAAATGTTCTAGGGTGGAAACCCTTTCTTCCAGTGGTTTTCCTTCCGGGAGTTGGGCTTCCTTGATTCACTCGTGTGCAGCAATTCCCATCAGGTATTTACAGATCTGTCATTTTTAAAGATCACCGGCTGGCACTGGGGGCCCTATTTTCAATCCATTTAGCAAATGTAGAAGTAGAAATAATGGATGTTGCCTTTGAAAATCTTGAGTTAATATAGGAGCATTGGTTCTCCTGAAAAACATATTCTGCGGGAAGCTAACCTAGAATTTATTTTACCTTTTTGGAGCTTGCAAATTTAGCTGGCAGTGTATACTTGCACCTGCAAATGTTTCTAACAACAAACATGTTATTGAACTCTGTTGGGCCCATCACCGAAAAGACCAAGTCGAGTGTGAAATGACAAAGCAAATAAAAAACTTACAAAGGATCATAGTTAGAGTGATGCAAGAATACAAGTAGCCAGGCATAGACAGGAGTTTATTAAGTACAGGAAGTAAGCCGGGCGTATGTTTGTGAAGCTTGTACAAAATTGCTTTTTAACTCACTGTGCACACTAACCATGCAGAAAGAAGAGATGCAACTGGTGTTTTGTAATACAGCAGATATACTTCATGACTATGAACTCGAATCCGGAGAAAGCGTAAGAACCACACTGCATCGGCTGCAGCCAAGCACACAGAAGTAACAGAGGAAGCTTTGGGTTACAACCTCAATCGCTACGAATGTGTTCAAATAGGTGGAAACACCTAATCCTTTATACCTTTAGTGATCTTTGCACGTTTGTATGGCAAGTTCGTTAGTTTCTAGTAGTATTTTGGCACAAATATCTGGATATTGCTTGTTTGGAACTAGCCCATTTCCTAAAATCCATGATAAAACGTTTAGGTTCTGCAAGGGCTTTGGTACTAAGAGCTAAGATTGCACCTTGAGGTAGAGCTTGGGGCAAGGACCTGCATCTCAGTCCACACACCCTGAACGAAGGGTATGTTTTCTTAGAGGAAACTGCGAGCTGAGAAATCTAATACCTAGATTTAGTGCTGAAATAGCTGAGCAAAAATCTCTGGTAAAGACCAAAAGGTGCCGAAAAGTAACACTGCTCAGCATCATTGATAACCTGAAGTGACTTATTCTAACACCTCTCAAGCACCGAGAAGAAGTATGGGGCATTTGTGTCCATGCAGGGAAGACTGGTACACATGGAAAATAATGTTTCTTTTTTAGAGCTGGCATTAGTCAAAGCCTTTTGTTTTAAAAAATATATATATATACTATACATACTTAATACAGTGACTTTCTGCAGGACCTTTCCATTCATTTGTCTGCTGCAGTGTCATGCCCATGTACTTCCGCCCACCACAGCATACAGCATGGGGCACAGGGTCAGCCCACTTCACCCGCTGACTTATCCGAATGGCTTTTGACTCTTGCTCATTGTGCACATCGGCACAGCAGTCCCCTTTGTTGCCGCGGACTACTAGTGTAATGCGTACTTTTACATATACAGATAAACACCTTAGTTTTTAAGCAGTGCTTCACAAACAAAATAAGCACCGCCCGCCAATTCTACACCTATTAGCTTTGCCAGCACATCTTCAATCAGGGTGACAGATAGAGCTTCTGTATGCAACCCTGTGCATGCTGTACTTTACTCTAGAGAAAGGGCCTGATTTAGATCTTGTTTGAGGGGAATATTCCATCACAAACATGACATCCCATTATATGCTATGGAGATCATAATACAGCGGAGGGGATATCCATCATATTTGTGACAGAGTATTCCAGTAGATCTAAATCAGGCCCCTTTTCTGGTGTATAGGACAGCATGCCCAGAGTTTTGAAATGTTGCATCTTAGATTATTAGCAAAGATCGATCAATTCACAATGTCAAATACATTAATAATATGGTCTGCCACAATGTCCATGCCAAGCTGTGTCCTCCAGTTTGCCACAAGCAGACGACACCCATCTTCCTGGTGTACAATTACAATTTTGTAGATTACTCTAAATGATAATTTACCTAGAGTTGTACAAAGGTATTTGAAAATATCTAAATCATCTGCTTCAGCTATATTTTAGTTGCCTGTGTAGTATAAAATTGCAAATCTGCAAGTACTTAAAAAGTGATTGATGAGAAACACCATGTTGTGCTTGCCGAGCCGAGATTGGATACAGCCCACATAAGTCAAAAAGCTAGCCCATGGTTTTTAGACCTAATGTAAACCACTGCCTGGTCACAGTGTTGTGGAAGAGAGATGGGAGATCAGGATTACCCTACAACGAAGTGCACAAATGGATATATGGTTGTTCATATTTTACGCAGATTTCCACCCAGATCTGATGAATATCCTTAATGGTCTTAAACCACACTCGTTTAAAGTAATTAATGTCCGACCATCTACAAAGTAATAATCTATAGTCAGAGCCACGGGCCAATTGATAACCCTTAACAAGTGAATCAGGATTAATGTATGTAAGCAGATTCCGAATACGTGTTCCAAAAGCTGCCCAAAAATACACCTTAAATTTGGAAGTAACAGACCGCTCCCTGATTATAGGAAAGTACCATCTTGCCTGGCGTGTTACTCCCATTTTTACTTGTGTGTCAGTTTGTTTTTGCCTGTCTCAATGGGATCCTGCTAGCCAGGAACCCAGTGCTCATAGTTTGTGGCCTAAATGTGTTCCCTGTGTGGTGCCTAACTGTGTCACTGAGGCTCTGCTAACCAGAACCTCAGTGCTTATGGTCTCTTGTCTTTAAAATTGTCACTGCAGGCTAGTGACCATTTTTACTAATTCTGATTGGCACACTGGAACACCGTTATAATCCCCTAGTACATGGTACCTAGGTACCCAGGGTATTGGGGCTCCAGGAGATCCCTATGGGCTGCAGCATTTCTTTTGCCACCTATAGGGAGCTCAGATCATTCTTAAACAGGACTGCCACTGCATCCTGAGTGAAATAACGTCCACGTTATTTCACAGCCATTTTACACTGCACTTAAGTAACTTATAAGTCACCTATATGTCTAACCCTCACTTGGTGAAGGTTAGGTGCAAAGTTACTAAGTGTGAGGGCACCGTGGCACTAGCCAAGGTGCCCCCACATTGTTCAGGGCAATTTCCCCAGACTTTGTGAGTGCGGGGACACCATTACACATGTGCACTACATATAGGTCAATACCTATATGTAGCTTCACAATGGTAATTCCGAATATGGCCATGTAACATGTCTAAGATTATGGAATTGTCCCCCCATGCCAAATCTGGTATTGGGGTGCCAATTCCATGCATCCCCGGGGCTCCAGCATGGACCCCAGCCACTGCCAAACTAGCTCTCTGGGGTTTTCAGTGCAGCTACTGCTGCTGCCAGCCCACAGACAGGCTTCTGCCCTCCTGGGGTCTGGGCAGCCCAGTCCCAGGAAGGCAGAACAAAGGATTTCCTCTGAGAGAGGGTGTTACACCCTCTCCCTTTGGAAACAGGTGTTAAGGGCTGGGGAGGACTAGCCTCCCCCAGCCTCTGGAAATTCTTTGAAGGGCACAGATGGTGCCCTCCTTGCATAAGCCAGTCTACACCGGTTCTGGGATCCCCCAGCCCCTGCTCTGGCACGAAACTGAACAAAGGAAATGGGAGTGACCACTCCCCTGTCCATCACCACCCCAGGGGTGGTTCCCAGAGCTCCTCCAGTGTGTCCCATACCTCTGCCATCTTGAATGCAGAGGTGTGAGGGCACAGTGGAGGCCTCTGAGTGGTCAGTGCCAGCAGGTGACTTCAGAGATCCCTCGTGATAGGTGCTTACCTGGTTAGGTGGCCAATCCTCCTCTGAGGGCTGTTTGGTCTCTCCTGTGGGTTTCTCGTCAGATAACGAATGCAAGAGCTCACCAGAGTTCCTCTGCATCTCTCTCTTCGACTTCTGCCGAGGATAAACCCCTGGCTGCTCCAGGACGCCTGCAAAACCGCAACAAACTAGCAAGACGACTACCAGCAACATAGTAGCACCTAATCCTGACGGCTTTCTCGACTGTTTCCTGGTTCATGCTCTGAGGGCCGTCTGCCTTCACCCTGCACTGGAAGCCAAGAAGAAATCTCCAGTGGGTCGACGGAATCTTCCCCCTGCTAACGCAGGCACCAAACTTCTGCTTCACCAGTCCTCTGGGTCCCCTCTCATCTTGACAAGCGTGGTCCCTGGAACACAGGACCTGGATCCAATTGACTCCAACAGTCCAGTGGTCCTTCTGTCCAAACTTGGTGGAGGTAAGTCCTTGCCTCCCCACGCCAGACAGTAATCCTGTGTACGGTGTGAACTGCAGCTGCTAGGGCTTCTGTGCGCTTTTTCAAGGAATCCTTCATGCACAGCATAGCCCAGTTCCCCTGCACTCCAACCTGCATTGCTCAACTCGCTTTGTAGTGTTGAGACGACAGACGTGCTCAGATTTCTTGATCGCCTGTTCAAGTGCTTCAGCGGGTGCTGCTTGCTTCTGCGTGGGCTCTCTGTACTGCTGAGCGCCCCCTCTGTCTTCTCCTCCGAGGGGAGACCTCGTGGTCCTTCCTGGGCCCGGGCAGCATCCATTTTCTTCAAACACGACCTTTGCAGCTAGCTAGACTTGTTTGCAGTCTTTCTGCGTGGAAACAACTCTTCATCCTCCAGCACACCATGGGACATCTTCTGTGCAAATCTTCAGCTTCTTCCACCCGGAGGCAGCCCTTTTGCACCTTCATCCAGGGTTTAGTGGGCTCCTGCCCCCCCTGGACACTTTCGTGACTCTTGGACTTGGTACCCTTCCTTTACAGGTCCTCAGGTTCAGGAATCCGTCTTCAGTGCTTTGCAGTCAGTTGTTGTCTTTGCAGAATCTCCTATCACGACTTTAGTGTGTTTCTGGGAAAGTAGGGTAACTTTACTCCTACTTTTCAGGGTCTGGGGGAGTATCTTGGACACCCTTAGTGTTTTCTAACACTCCCGGTGACCCTCTACACACTACACTAGGCATGGGGTCCCTAAGTGGTTCGCATTCCACTTTCTTAGTATATGGTTTGTGTTGCACCTAGGCCTATTGCATCTTATTGTATTATACAGTGTTTGCACTACTTTTCTGTTTACTTATCTGATTTTGGTTTGTGTGTATATTTTGTGAATTTTACTTACCTCCTAAGGGAGTATGGGTCAGATGTAGGAAGCATTTTGCATGGTGCAAACTGCGAAAATCGCAGTTTGCGCCATGCAAAATGCCCATCGCGATGCTCATTCACATTTTGCGAGTCGGTACCGACTTGCAAAATGTGAATGCGACTCGCAAATAGGAAGAGGTGTCCCCTTCCTATTTGCGACTTGCATCGCAATGCTAAATTGCTTTGTGACCGCGAACGCGGTCGCAAAGCAATTCGCAGTTACCACCAGTGTCACACTGGTGGTAACCCATTCGCAAAAGGGAAGGGGTCCCCATGTGAATGTTGCCAAAAATGTTTTTTCAGAGCAATGGACCACTGCCTACTCTGAAAAAACTAAACCAAATGGTTTTGTTATTTTTTTTGTATTGCAACTCGTTTTTCTTTAAGGAAAACGGGCAGCAATACAAAAAAAAAAACTGCTTTATTTAAAAGCAGTCACAGACATGGAGGTCTGCTGTCTAATATTAATGAGGTGGGTCTTTGCGACCCCATAGTGATTCACAGACGGTGTCGGAGACACCGTTCTGCATCCGCATTTGCGATTCGGAAATTGCGAGTCGCACCGACTCGCAATTTCCGAATCGCAAATGCAGAAATTGCTACATCTGGCCCTATATCCTCTGAGATATTTTTGGCACATTGTCACTAAAATAAAGTACCTTTATGTTTAGTAACTCTGAGTATTGTGCTTCTTATGATATAGTGCTATATGATACAAGTGGTATAGTAGGAGCTTTGCATGTCTCCTAGTTCAGCCTAAGCTGCTCTGCTATAGCTACCTCTATCAGCCTAAGGTGCTAGAACACTACTAATCTACTATTAAGGGATAACTGGACCTGGCACAAAGTGTAAGTACCATCAGGTACCCACTATAAGCCAGGCCAGCCTCCTACACTGATTAGCTGGTCATTTCCTAAAATGTGTAGCTCTTCTGGCTCTCTTATAGCCCTCTAGGAAACTGCTAATGATCCTCTCCTGACATTTAAAGAATGAGTCAGGCGCTTGCAATGGGATTGAGTGAAAAAGATGTAGAAACTTCGGGAGGATATTAATTTTATTAATATTACATCGCCCAACTAGATTTAGTAGTAGACGACTTCAAGCACGCAGTTTAAGACTGACAGACTTCAAGAGGTAGTCGTAATTCAACCCAACTATGCGTCAATGTTGGCACAGATCTTTACCCCAAGGTACATAGATACAGAAGTGAGGTCAGGAAAAGAATGGTCAGAGCGATAGCTAAATAGGATATGAGTCTTGGCTATGTTACATTTATAAGGAAAACCACTCCAAACTTATCAGCCTCATCTGAAATTTGACAGTAGTTTCAAGGGGATCCAATGAGTATACAGCCACGTCAATTGCATAGGCAAATCAAAGGATTAAGCAATTGGAAATAGGATAGTATTTTCCCCTGCTGCTTTGCCAGAGGAGAGAGATTTTATTGCCTGCTCTAATTCCTGCATAGTAATATCCCTCTCCAAACCTGAAGCCTGATGTTGGTCCACACATGGCAAACGAGCCTTCTGTGGGATTTGCACTGGTGACCTATAAATGTATTTGTAAAAAATGACAAACCTGACTGTCTATAGCTTGTATATCATAGTGAAGAAGGCCCTCTTTATCCTTGATAGACTGAATTGAATTTTTATGCTTCTTTTTGGCGAGCCGGAATGCCTGAACTCGACCGATCTGTTCTCCATAATCATACTGAAGATTCTTTTTGTTGTGGAGCTTAATCATGATATTCTTGCATAAGCCCTACTCAAGAATACATATGAGTTCACCAACTCAAATTAAATCAAATGCTGAGTCAGATTTTTATTCTTAGATGCTAGTGCATGTTTTGTCTCCAGCTCTGTTAGCTGAGCATGCAGCTTAGAAACCCTGTCTCTTTCATTCTTATTTGCCTCCAGACCCAAGTGCATGTTGGCCCCCTCTTACAAAAGCCTTCATTTTGTCCCATACAATATGTAATGGTGAAGAGTCCTCATTGGCATTTATAAACCCTGTCAATTGGCCCATCAATCCTGCTCTAAAGATGTTCAGTTCAAAGTGGGTTTGCAAAGCCAACGTAAAGTTGGAGAATACCAGCTTCTCTTAGCTCCATGACAAGCTTGCATTCGCAAACTGAAAATTAAACAACTTTTGAATTTCTGTGTGTAGCACTGTTAGAACTGACAGCCTTAGGGTGGTCATCCCCCAACTTTGTGTCTGCCTCCCTCCATTTCTCTGACACTGTGTTTGGTAGTTTTAGGACTCTAGGCACTTTACCGCTGATGACGCATGCTAAAGTGCATGTGCTATCTCCCTTAAACATGGTAACATTGGATCCTACCCAACTGGCATATTTAAATTACCTGTAAGACACTAGTAAAGTGCACTACATGTACCCAGGGCCTGTAAATTAAACACTACTTATTAGAAATGGTGTCTCTGGTTGGCAGTCAGTTTGCAATCTGTCCAAGCAGGGTCCCTCACTCTAGTCAGGGTAGGGGAGATACACTGTTAGGATAACCCCTGCTCACCCCCTTGGTAGCTTAGCACAAGCAGTCAGGCTTATCTCAGAGGCAAAGTGTTAAGAATTTGTCCCAACACATACAGTAATACAGTGTAAACATCAAAAAAGTGACACAATACTGGTTTAGGAAAATAGCCAATATTTATCTAAATCAAACAAGACCAAAACAACAAAGATCCGACATACACAAGCAAAGTGATACATTTTTAAATTAAAAAGAGTGTTACTCCATAGAAAACAACGGATGTGTTGCCGGTTATTTTGAGGACTATGTTTGGTATGTTAAGGAATAAGTTATTGTTCCTATAGGGAAAAGGTCGGTCTTTTAGACTTATGGATTTCTTTTATTGACTTAAGGTTTTCTGTTTTGAAATAGAGATGGATCTGTGAATCTGGCTGTATGCCTGTATAAGGAGCCCCGTGTGATCAAAAGCTGAAGCTAGAGAATCAGTCTTTCTGTGTTCTCTTTATGAGGGAACGCACCAACATTGTCATCCGGTATTTAATGTTATTACTACATCTATTGTGCAGATTAGTCTGGGAAATCACATATATCTGATGGTGTTCTCTGCATGTATTGGGTGTTTTAATTTTAATTTAATTTTCTTGCACTACCTTTTGGTGTTGAACTTTTTCGGTTTTTATTTGTTTTTTAATCACTTTTCATTTATCTTTTCACTTGATCTCTTCGTTTGTGCACTTTGGATCTTTTTTGATGATAATTGGTTTGTGGTATCATGCATGTGGATAGCTGAATCTCAAGGAATTGGATTAAACGTATTAGTATGGTATTTCTTATTGTTATTTTTTATGTTTATCAGATCTGATTTGGATGGGAAAGACGAGAATCTAAAAGATCTGCGACATTAGTCATCTAACATTAAAAAGGAACTGACCTGATGAAGGCGGCTTTACAAATCGGAGGTTTACCGCCGAAACGCGCTTAGGCTTACTTCCTACAGTTGTTACAATGGATTATGAACTTTAGGGTCCAAGTAATTTTTCTTTATGAATTAGGTGGAGACGCGATCTGGTTCTAAGTTACAACATGTCACAACTGTGAATAGTATTAAGGCTTTAAAGCAGTGCCGTAGAGAAAGCATATATTTAATTTGTATTTTATTGTATTTTGGACAATTTGGATTTTTTGTTCTTTTTTCAATGTTATGTTTCCATTATCTTTTGTGTTTTGTCTTGTATAACACTTTGGCCCTGATTCTAAGCTTGGCGGGCGGCGGGAGCCGTCCGCCAAGCGGGAACCGCCAGAAGACCGTACCGCGGTCAAAAGACCGCGGCGGTCATTCTGGGTTTCCCACTGGGCTGACGGGCGACCGCCAAAAGGCCGCCCGCCAGCCCAGCGGGAAACACCCTTCCCACGAGGAAGCCGGCTCAGAATGGAGCCGGCGGAGTGGGAAGGTACGACGGGTGCAGTAGCACCCGTCGCGAATTTCAGTGTCTGCAAAGCAGACACTGAAATTCTTTGAGGGGCCCTCTTACGGGAGCCCCTGCAGTGCCCATGCCACTGGCATGGACACTGCAGGGGCCCCCAGGGGCCCCACGACACCCCATACCGCCATCCTGTTCCTGGCGGGTGAACCGCCAGGAACAGGATGGCGGTATGGGCTGTCAGAATCCCCATGGCGGATTCCCATTGGCAGCGGAAAGTCGGCGGTACACCGCCGGCTTTCCGCTTGTGGCCGCGGCTGTACCACCGCGGTCAGAATGCCCGGCGGAGCACCGCCAGCCTGTTGGCGGTGCTACCGCCGACCCCGGCCCTGGCGGTATTTACCGCCAGGGTCAGAATGACCCCCTTTGTCTCTGTCTATTCACTATATATAAGTGTGTGTGTCTTTCCTTGTGAATATGTAAATATTTATATATTTAACTTTGATTATTGTGTTTTCTTGTTGTTGTACATACATATGTAATAAACATCATTTTTTGTATTTCAGTTATCTTGATTGTTTGGTTGTTTTACATTGTAGATAATAGTGAACATTAGTTGTAGCTCATTCTCTTTTCTTGTACTCAAGCTTTTACATATAGTACCTGGATTGTGTCAAAAATAAATATGCACGGTGAGCGTGCATTGGAAAAGCCTGCGATGCGTCAATTCCTTACTTGCAAGTGAGGCTGTGCGTCATTTCCTCCCTGATTGGGTAGGCGATGCGTTGTTTTTCTCTCTGGCAGGAGAGTGATGCGTCGATTTCTGGACAGACAACCTCAGATCTGCACAGGATCACAATGATTCTGATGCCCAGCAACGATGCATGCGAAATCCAGTGCATGGTGGTCAAGAGCTAAGCTGCTTGGGTGAAGTGCTGATTTTGGCAGCCAGACACAGGTTTTGTGTTGATTTCCCAGCCACGATGCAGGTGGTGCATCGATTTTTCAGCTGCAAAGCATGTGCTGCATCGATTTTTCTCTCACATGGCTCCTGTGTATAGTCTTCATTCTTGGTTCTACCAACATCTCCTTTCAAGGGCCCAGGGACTGGATCAGGCACTGTAGGAATCTCAGCAAGAGAGTCCAGGTTCTTGAAGTCTTTGATGCCCCTGAGACGTCATAACAGGGGGTAAGCTCAGTCCAAGTCCAAGTCCTTGCAGACACTTCACAAGCAGGAAAACACAGAAAGGTCCAGTCTTTGTCCTCTCTCAGGCAGAAGTACCAACTGCAGGCTAACCCTGAAAAGCAGACTCACAGGCAAAGGGGCAGTGCTCCTCCTCCAGCTCTTCGGCTCTTCTTCTTGGCAGAGGTTCCTCTTGATCCAGAAGTAATCTAAAATCTAGGGTTTTGGGTCCACTACTTCTACTCATTTCTGCCTTTGAAGTTGGGAAACATCAAAGGAAAGTATCTGTTGTTCACAAGATCCTGCTTTGCCCTGCCCTGGCCCCAAACGTACACCAGGGGATTGGAGACTGCATTGTTTGAGGACAGGCACAGCCCTTTCATGTATGTAAGCTCCTCTCTCCTCGCTCTAACCCAGGAGATTCATCAGGATATGCAAGTTACACCCCATTTCCTTTGTGTCACGGTCTAGTAAGAATTCACAACAGCCCAACCATCTGGCCCAGATGTGGAATACACAAGCAGGCAGAGGCACAGAATGGTTAAGCAAGAAAATGCTCAAACAATCTAAAAACTAACATTACCAAAAGATGTATTTTTAAATTGTGAGTTCAGAGACCCCAACCTCCACATCTCTACCAGCTCCAAATGGGAAACTGCAATTAAAAGATACTTAAAGGCAATCTCCGTATTAACCATTTGAGAGGGATAGGCCTTGCAACCACATTTTTCAGTATTTCACTATCAGGACATGTAAAACACATCAGTACATGTCCTACCTTTAACATACACTGCACCCTGCCCATGGGGCTACCTAGGGCCTACCTTACGGGCGAATTACATGTACAAAAAGGGAAGCTGTGGGCCTGACACTTGGGTACACTTGGCAGGTCGAATTGGCAATTTAAAACTGCACACACAGACACTGCAGTGGCAGGTCTGAGTAATGGTTACAGGGCTACTCAGATGGGTGGCACAATCAGTGCCACAGGCTCACTGGTAGCATTGAATTTACAGGCCTCTGGTGCACTTTACTAGATACTTACTAGTAAATCAAATATTCCAACCAAGGGAAAGCAGATTACACATGCAGTTTTCAAAGAAAACACTTGCACTTTGCCACTGGTCAGCAGTGGTAAGGTGCCCAGAGTGCCAAAACCAGCAAAAAAATAGCAAAAACAAAGTCAAGCACACAGTCAACTGGACTGCTTTGCTTAGGAGGACTGCTGCCCTGCTTGTTACCCTGCTGCCTGCTGGCCTCAGACTCTGCTGGAAGGCCTCTGCCTTCCCCACAAGTGCCCTCCAAGGGCTTGGATTGAGCTTGCCTCCTGTTCTGAAGTCTCAGAGCCAGAAAGACTTCATCCCAGAAAAAATAAATCTCAGTGCATCAGAAAACCGAGGCAACACCTGCAGAAATCAACACAGCTTCTGCCTCATGGCTGAAATTTTGCCACATCACCTACCGGATCAACGTAGCACCTGCTCCTTTTACTAGTGCATCAAGGATTTTCAACGCATCATCCCTGTGTGTGAAAATATCCCCGCATCGCAGTGAGGAACCAAGGCTGCCCTCCTGGAAATCGACACATCACCTTGCAGCATGGAAAGAAATAACTCATCGCCTGTGCCACGCCAGAAAAACGAATGCAGTGCCTTAGTTTTCAACATATCTGCTGCTCTGCGGGCCCTGTGCGTCATTATTTTTTATGCTGTGTTGCAGGGATATAACCACTCATTCTTAAGGATTGAGACTCTTTTAAACATTTAAAAAGTGATATCTCAACTTGTGCATATTGGATTTATGTTTTTATCTTATTTTATTCGGATAAATATTATTTATTTTTTCTAAACCTATGTGATGTATTTTGTTGTGTTTTCACTGTGTTACTGTATGAGTTATTGCACAAATACCTCTTACTTTAAGAGTGACTGCTCTGTGCCAAGCTACCAGAGGGTGAACACAGGATAATTTGAGTTGTGTTGTGACTTACCCTGACTAGGATGGAAATTGCTAGTAGGCTACCCAGCCAAATGGTTGGTGAGCTCCCACAAACCTATAAAGTAAGTGTATTATGGAAGGTTTTGCAAGTACTTTCATTCTTAAAAACAAGCATTTTCAATGCAGCGGTTCTCGCATTAGCACGAGTTAGAGCTATTAGCGTTGTAAAGAAAAAAAAACACTGTGCGATCGCACTATGTAAAATGTAGCGCAATTGCGCTGTGTGGAAAATAAACAGGTAAAGTAGTCCGGACACCATGCTGAAAACATCAAGCCTTGTATGTTTTTAGTAGTTAACCGGTACTGTGTAGGTGGGCTAAACACCGGAAAAGGCGTGACGTATGCATGCCTTTCACAAATGAAAGCAAGAAGATTTTAAAAGGCAAACCCGCGAACCAATGTAAGTGACTGACGTGACATGGGCGCAGTTTGAAGCCCAAAGAGAGATTACAGAATGGGACGGAGCGCTTTGCGCTCGCCCATAAATGTACCCTTGGAAAAACAAGTAGTTAACCAAGATAAATGAATAGGGAAAAAATAAAAAATCGTATTTACTTGCAGTGTAAACTATGGGTTTCTCTACAATGAAAAAATGTTTCCCAATCTAGAAAGAGAGTAAAAATAAATTGTGCTTGCTCATGTGTTTGCTATGTGGATCCCAACCAAGTGTCCTCCATGTACACATGAGACCGCCTTAACTCAAGAATTTACCTAGATTTCCATGGTGTACATTTTATATTCTTTGCATCCCTGAAAATGGGCAAATGTATGCAAATAATACTTGTAAGTCTACAGTTTCGGGATTTAAGCATTTTTTTTTGTGAGAGCCTTGGCTATAATGATGAACTTGTGTGGCTTCGATGTTTTTAGTGTATAAACCCATGCATAACAAAATAGGTAACTTGTTTAAATGTTTCTTGAAATCCGAGTTAAGAATGTAAAAGTAAACTATAAAGTAGTGTGTTTTTATCAAGTTCCTGTTGCTGCCAAAGTTTGCAATTTCCCTGAAAAGTAAAACTTCATAACATATACCTGATTTGTAGAGAGCATGGGACATTAAAGCACATCACATTTGGAATTGCAAAAGACTTTGGCACTCTGTTCAGGAGACAATAGTATGTCATGCAAACTTAGGAATTAGCAGTAAAAAAATAGCATTGAAACGTCTGAAAATATTTCTTTCTGTTTTTTGCCAAAAAAGATCACAGCTTTAGCAACATTAATATACTAGCTACCTTTTGGTGATGCAATGTAGGTATATAGCAAACAGCACATAATGTATATATTTGCTGCGAGAATACCAAAAGAAGGGTAAATAAAAGTTAGTGTTTGAAGACCTGTCTTCGCAGTCCTACCTACTGGCACAGCTCGCATAACTGTGAATGGCAAAGACACCGCTATTCAGTCAAGCAACACCAGAAACACATAACCAATATTTTAACTTCAAAGAAAAGAACATTGATACTGTGCAGGGTAGTGCTTTTTTATTCAAACTTGCACCATGAGTTATTTTTCCACAGCAGCAGAAGGCGCAGCAGACGTCATTCTTACAGTGTTAAACACACACATTCTTTTCGTGCATGTCATTGCCTTTACCTAGTTAGTTTAAAGATTTGGTACACTCTGGCATTATAGACATCCTGCAAGGATTACGGAATAGTTCTTAACTAACTGTTTATAGGCACCACGTGTTTTCTCTACAGAAAAGCAATAGGGAATTACAGATTTAGGGGCACATTTAAGAGCCCCTAGCGCCACCAGAGCTTCACTTTTCGTGATGCTCCGGTGGCGCTAAGCACTGCTATATATTTACAAGGAGGTGTAATGCTACTTTTTTGTGGTGTTACGCCTCCTTGTAAATATGGGCCCCTCCGACACAGTTTTCTGTGTCAGAGGGGCTTGCAATGGGTGTTGCGGTGGGCGTTCCACCATAACACCCATTGCTTTTGACGCTGCCTTAGATTTACGATTTGTCATAAACCTGAAGCAGCGCCAAAAACTAAGACTACCCCAGGGGGGGGGCGTTAGTATTGCAAAACAAGGAGGAATGTTTTTATAACTCCTTGTTTTTTGCTTTTTCTATGTGTGCTGTATTCGGCAACACATAAAGAAGAAGCAAAATGCCATGGATGATTGTTTACATTCCAGAAGGGAAACCTTCCTGCACATGAACAATAATTCAAAAGTACGCTTTGGTACTTCTATGTGTGCTGTATTTTGCAGCACACATCAAAGTGCCAAATCGCCATTATCGATTGTTTGTGTGAAAGAAGGTACACTTTCCCTTACATAAACAATCTATCCCCTCAACACAGACACCCTTGCACTATGGTGCAAGGATGCCTGGAATGGTGCTAGGCAGCTTAATTCAGTGCCAGCGCAGGGGGAGAAGCAGGGGTGAGCCCAGCTCCTCTAAATACAGCACACCCCTGCGTTTCAAAAGTGAAACAGCGCAGTACTGCTATTTTTGGCACAGCACCACACTGCACCACTTTAACATAAATTTGGGACATAGGGCCAGATGTATGATTCTGGCCCATTGCGATTCGGTAATTGTGATTTTTAAGAAATCGCTATTACCGAATCGCAAAGGGCCATGTATCACATTTGCGAATCGGTAATAGCGATTTCTTAAAAATCGCAAATGCAATTACCGAATCGCAAATTGCGATACTGGCCCCATTCGCAGCTATGGGCCTGTTGGCCCATAGCTGCGAATTTTTTGAATTTTTTGCATTTCCTAAATTGTTCTGTTCTGAACTAGAAATCGCAATTTGGGAAATGCAAAAGGCCAGGGTGCTGGGGGCCTAAGGCCCCCTCTCCTGCACCCCAAATAATTTTTTTTTACCATGTAAAGTACACACACGCCAAAAGGGCATATTACATTTAAAAATGCAGTTTTACTGCATTTTTAAATTTTGCACCAGGTTACCACCTGGTTGCAGACAATGGTATTTTGCATGTGCAAAATACCATTCTGCAAAAAATCGCAATTTTTAGATTTCTATTTTGTGGTATGCGAATGCCTTTGATGCATTGCAGACCACGATTTTGCACTCGCAAACGGCCGATTTCGCCGTTTGCGCGTGCAAAATATTTTGATACATCTGGCCCATAGTTTCTTATTCCAGAAGCAGGCTTTTACTATGGACAAAGTAATCACTTTTTGTTTCTGTTGACCTTGCCTAAAAAGCCAAATTTGTAAGGCATAGTTGAAAAAAGCATAATGGAAACCGCAATATATTTCACCCATAAAGGTAGGTATAGCAGCTGCACTTGGCAGGAACATACAAGCAAAGTACACACTACTGACGTGGGCTACAGAAGAGGTGTCCAACATACATTCATGAGAACCAGATCCATAATGTTTGGGATAGCCACATATAATACATGCAAGGAATCACTCAAAGGCTATTCTGAAAATGCAGTTTCGATCCAGTCCTCTTGGGCATACTTTGGGCTGTAAATAGTATCTCAACACCATCACTACTATAGCACTGTGTGTGTGTATATATATATATATATATATATATATATATATATATATATATGCCCTGTGAAATAATGTATGAATTCGGATTTCGGAAATTTTTACAACTTATGCAGTAGATGTACGAGTACTCCCTTCGGTTATTTTCAATGGAAACACCTGCCCCTTCTAACGGCAGTTACCCAATTAGAAATGACATAACATTCTACTATTTATCCTTGAACAGTAGGTTTTTAACATAATGCATGTGACCAAAGTTAAAGTATAAAGCTCTTTACTACACATGGCCCCCTAGCTTTATGAAAGCTAACTGCAACCCTAAGAAAAAATTTAAACTGTTGGAAATATAATAAAAAACAAGATCAGCAAAAAGTCTATTACAATTTAGAACAAGCAGTTGCACTGCAATGGGTCTCATGTTTGCTCAAGTTAGAGCCATAAGCGTTATAAACTCCTAACCAAATTTTTCTTGCCAATTAAACTGAAAAGTAAAACAGTTTCACATAAGTGAGCCGATGGCCACCACAAGCGCGAAGCAGACACACAAAAGGAAACAGAATTCCGCTTGCAGTAAAACGTATCAACAAAAGTGCAATTATCAATGTAACCAGAAAAAGTGCAATTATCCATGTAACAGGGTCAATGTTATGCGAAGCGCTCAACTACTGCCCAGTGAGATTACACTGCCTGTGAAATAAAGAGAAAAAGTGGTCCAGAAACCATGCTGAGAACATTGAGCCTTGTATGTTTTCAGTAGTTTGCCGGTGCGCTTCAGAAGGGCTAAACACTGGAACATACATGATGTGTGCATGCCTTTCAATAATGAAATCAAGTGAATTTTAAAAGGCAAGCCCACGACCCAACCACAACTGGTGGGCGTGACATGGGTGTGGTCAAAAGCCCATAGAGAGATTACACCAGGGACAGAGCGCTTTGCTCTTGACCCTAAAAATGTAACAGCACTTACAACAATAACAAAAATATTAGTAGTAATACTACCGCTATTAATAACAACAATATTAACTGTTCTGAGATACTTATTTTACAGAACATTCATAGTGAGAAAAGGAAAAATATTTACTTGATTGATATTCAGTTGTCTATTCACACTTGCATAACACAACTGAATAGACAGTCAGCCAAGTAAGGTTAAACATATATATATTCATAGCTTTAGCAATAGTGTTTATACATGTACAGTAGATAAAAATAAAATAAAGTTGGGTGTTCTATCAAAATCGAATAGATGAGGCAGTGGCAAATTACATTAATTCAACATCATTCATCACCAATCAACTACACCAATGATCCATGTAACTATTATGCTGTCTGTGGTCTAATGTTCATCTTTGATGCATTCGGAAGCACTTCTGATAAAAATGTTTTTTGTACAAACATCACAGGAACCATAAATGAAAAAAAGATGTACAGCAGTACTATGTATCTCATTGTCGAGTCACTATTAAAACAGCACATCTGTTGATTTAAACGTAACACCAGGCAACTAACATTGTGCAATAGCCCACTGCATATGTCTTATGGAAAAAAATAGGTCCCTGAGTGTAAAGCATGCCCCGAAAAAATGTGCCAGTAGAAGGTTAGGGAAGTGGTTCCCAACCTGTGGTCCGGGGACCCCTGTGGTCCGGGGACCCCTGGGGGTCCGCAAAGCCTTCTCAGGGGGTCCACAACTGCTTAGAAAATTAAAAAATATTAACAAATATTGACAAATTAGGTCCCAGCTTCCAGTAATGACTCAGGTGTGGGTCCCCGTATTCCAATGATGATTCAGTGGGGGTCCCTGGGTTCCATTAATGTTAAAATGGGGGTCCACGTGAATGAAAAAGTTGGGAACCACTGGGTTAGGGTCTAAGGCCCTTAAGAACTTCATTTTGCAAGCTTTCTATCACGAGCTGTGCCCCAGATGTTTGAGGCAGTGCTTTTGATCTCCTGGAGCAAAGAAGAGTCTACCACCTTTGATACCTAGGTACAGATCCTGAAAGAAATGGTTAAGCTTTTATTTGTTTCAGGTTAAAACAGTTTGGAAGACATGCTTGCTCTGTGTGTCTTTTTAAGACACTGCTCTGTTTAAAATGCATTCAAGACACTGTTCTGTTTAAAATGCATAGACAATGCACGACCTCCAGACAGCAAAGCTCAGAAACAGAAAAAAGTGGCTGCCTATCCTTGTTTTCAAAATCTTCTGTCTGCAACTCGTGCACTATCGTGGATACCTTTGTGTTTAAGTGTATGCATTTTAGCTAATACAAGTATCATGAACGGGTGTGCCAGAGCACCTGATCATGATAGAACCCCACTGAGGTATGCTAGGGTAATAATGGGAATCGGATGCATGGTTTTGATACATTTGTTTTGAGCTCTAAAGAAGGGTTTGATACCATTTTCAATTAAGAAAGCTTTGTTCTTAAATGTAAACTTGGTTTAATCCCCTAAAGGAATGAGCTAAAGACAAATACATGCCAAATTCGATAGCAAAAAGTTATATTAATACTTGAACTGAGAAAAAATATTTTGCGCAAGAAATTTACTAAGATATACAACTTCTTACTTGAAAGAGAGAAATGTCATGTGATACTTTAGATCTAGATCATGGCTGGCTGAGCAGCCCAGTTCATTCGACCTAGAAATAGTGCTAGTAGATGGAGTCGAGAAGGAATGCAACCTAACTTCAATCTAATGTAAAACCAAAAGGTAGCAGATAGCCACATAGGAAAGAAGGCCACTCATAATACCTGTGAGGAAAAACTTAAGGGAACAACATCAACTTTTCGTCCACAGCAAAACACAAGATCTCTCAGAAAGCTTTAGTACAATCAAGTTCACGGGCACATCTGTATGTACTATATAATTTCACATTAAACCAGGACTGGATATTTGGAGTCTCACACACTGCCGATAGAACACCAAGGGCTTGATTTAGAGCTCAGTAGATAGGTTAAGCCATCACAAACGTGATGGATATCCTATTCACTATATTATAATTGTCACTGGATGTAATGCACTTGTAACACTGTGTCCGGGATATCCATCACGTTTGTGATGGAGTAAACTGTCTGCCAAACTCTATATCACACCCTAAACTCCTGGTATTACCATTTTTAATTCATCTGCTAAAAGCAGCCCATCCCTGGATCATTGTGGTCGGAGTAGTGTTTAATGCCCATGGGAAGATTGTGAATGTTGCTACTGCTTGACAAAAAGCTGCATGGTTACCTGCTCCCTATTCATCATCTCACTCAATGCAGCCATGTGAATAGGGACTGGCTGCAACACTGAAGATTGCTAATCAATTACATCAAGGTCTCTGTGGATTCCCTGACAGGCCAAACTATTGTGTTTCATGGCAGATGACCAGACAAAAAAGTTGGGCTTCCCTCAATCTGCTTGCCATCTGGCCCAACAATTTAAGTGATATAGAGAGAGCGCGCTACACAGATAGAGCTCTTCCCGGGGAAACCTGACTCCCCTTAACCTTAAGCTTGAAGACAGCTTCCTACAGTTTTGCTGAGGTCTAAAAACCTACCTATTCACCACAAACTACAGTCCTGACCCCACAAAACGTGCCCACTGATGGTGCTGCACCACATCGACTTCAGACTTCTCCACACCACTCTCGCATAGTGGATACTTTCACTGACTATAATAATTTACAAATGGCAGCATCGCACCACAAGCACTGGAAAAACACATCATTATTCAAACTGAAAAGGTTTAGATACTAGACATAGCATATGTAAAGCAGGTGTTCAAGAAAATCACTCCCTATGTTAACATTTGACATCATCTTCATAGGAAAAATGACTATAAACTGTTTCTGGCACACAAGTGCACACACATTTTTGTGGAACAAACGTGTTTGCATCATGAAAGCAAGGGGTGTAAATAATATGTGGCAATACGCCTGACAAGTGTTGTCGCTTGTATCCTTTTGACAGAGCCACAACTTGGGAGCCAGTTTAACAAAGTTCCATTAATTATTTTGTAATCACAGTACAAAAACACAGCAAAAGTCGAGGAAAAATCAACAGACATCCCCAGCCCCACATTTGGCACAGTTATCTGCCAGTTTTGTCTTCTGCGACATGCGTCATAACGACTATCACTGTGCACGTTGTGCAACAGGAGCTATTTAAGTAAAACACTAGGGCAGTCGGAGCTAACAGGGGCCCGACATTACTGTAAGCTTTGGCATTGGCTGCACAAATACAAGGCAAGATCCGAAAACTACTGTCTTGTGCACACAGTAGGCATATGCTTGCAAACAAATAAATAAAAAAGTCTCCCGTTTCTCTCAGATGGTTCGGTACACCACTCATCTTGAACTGAAGCACTAGTTTTAAAAAGCCCTGACGATATTGTGTCAGTTAAAAGCAGTGCTTTATATGGAAACATAAAAGTGCAGGCGGTGACTCTTTAGAGTACCTGTTTGCTCCTGAGAAGCGCAGGTACTCCCCCGTTCAAATTAAAGAAGTGCAGGTAGTTAGTGCCGGACAGTACTTGCCCATTCAAAGCGCTGGTTAAAATCATTCTTCACTGTCCATGTCTACGCAGCCATTACAGCGCTTGCATTTATCAAGGAGAGATTCAGAAAGCTGCGCTCACAGGATGTCGAGTCTTACCTGAGCCTCTCTGCAATGGAGTCCACTTGCGCTGTCAACAAAAACAGAGGGCAGAATGAATCAATTTACATGTCGAGGGCAGTGCCTGTCACAGCCTGCACCTGCCTATCTGTAATCACAACAGCAGTACTCTCAAAACACAGGTGACTTTCTTATAAACACATTCGAACCACCTGCGTGACTGGCAATTTTACCAGACTAGAATGACGATTGTGTTAATCTAGTGCATTTAATTAGAAATATCGGTTAATTGCGAGGAGTGGCACACAATATAATGCATTTATTATTAGCTGAGAAGGGCTGGACATCATTGCTTTGCAAATGGCTGATTTGATTCCCAGCTGGGTAAAACTTGGTGTTTGTCAATACCTGCCCACACTGGGATGCAAAGCATGTTGACAGAGCTGACAGGTGGCCCGGAACATGACTTATCTTATGAAAACAACCTCAAATGTTCCACTTGCAAAGGGCGGCCTTGTTCATCACATCTAGATTCTGTGTGTGTGTGTGTGCGTGTGCGCGCACAACTGCATGTCTCCGGTGCTTGTGTGTGTGCGCGCATGTGTATGTATGTGTGACCTAAAATAGCTAAACACCCACATAAATGTGGTTGTGAAATTATTAAACAGTGTGCGAAGTGTGTAGACAGAGCGTACAACATACAAGCTATTTCATTTTTAAATGACATTTCTATCCGAAGCAAACTTAATAAGAACACTTCAATTAATAGGCATTGGTCATGACTTAAAATGCTTGTTAAGTTGCAGGCAGATGATACCTAAAAAAAGGATAAAATAATTCATACAAAAACGAACCATCTGTCTTTAATTGAGCTGCACATTGGAAGTGGACTGCGATCTCCAGTGCTCTTGAACAAAAATGTTAAGTGATGTAGGGGTGCATTATGAGAAGGACCACGGCTTTAAGTGAATTCAAAATCCCAAGATTCCTCTCTGCACCAGTCTTGTATCAGAGTTCTAGGTAGATGACATCCAACGTAATTCTAGGCCTGACTGCTCACCTGGATTTATTTAACTTCTAAGGATCCCTGACTTCTCTGGTCTGACACGGTTGAGATGTTCCAGATAAGGGAGAATCAGAATTAATAGCTCTTTGAAATATGTCCTAATGTGAGCACGAGTTAGAAGAAGAGCATGGTGCCTATGCAGGAAGAATAAGAATGATCATTGTGATAGAGGAAAAGAGACAATTAGTAAGGATGACAAGGTATATAATTATCTCTGACTAGTCTACAATAATAGCAAATGTAAACGCAAGACATTACATATGCTGAGGGTAAAGGAGCAAAATAAACAATTACAGAAAGACAGAAAACAGAGATTACCAAATGGTTTATAAAACGGAAGGATTAAAAACAAGTAGAAGAGGCAGATGATGTAGAAATTGTCTAGCAACAACAAGACTTGCCAAACATATTCTACTCAGGTCCATCACCTGGGGTGCACCACTGAGTGAGCGCTGGGTGACATAAAATATGATAGGAACACCTATCTAGACATCTGTTGGCTCTGCAATATCATTATTTAACTTGAGGAAAGTTATTGATAATATTATCAAAGCACAGCCCACTCAGATGTTTTTGGGACATGCAACACTATTGTTCTTAAATCACGCAATGTGACCATCTTACAAGGCAATGCATCATGGGTAATGCTTTCATCCGGATTGGTGATATGCATAGAACCATTCAAACCTTTCCTCTTGGTATATATATATATATATATATATATATATATATATATATATATATATATATATATCAATCTACACTTCTCAAGCACATCAGCTACCTAGAGTCCCAGTTGTTAGCGGGACTTTGGAACCTAGCTTTGGGATAATTTTCTACTCAATGACCCATACGTGCTTTAAGGCAATGTTCACATATGCTTATATTTGAGGCCTCCCCAAGAACACAGAACACATAACACATATCAAGACCTATTTTATAGAACCTTGTGATCATAGATCATCAGTTTTTACCTACGAGTCACCAGACACATCAACAAATTAGAGACAAATGGCCCTTATTTACTGTAAAACCAAAACCAGGCCTATATTTTTCAATCTTGCGCCCAAATTACTACAAACCTTTACGAAAGGCATATTATGCACAAGAAGTCTTGGCACCTCCAAGGTTGTGATTTTCACATCAAGGTTGTTAACACTGTTCATATGCACTTCCTGCATTTTGGATCTCAACCATGAGAGAGACTAACGCATCCAGACTGGTGGCAATTGTAGAGTGGTATTTTCCTTATCGTGTTGTTTTTGGGGAAAAAACTGTATACCTTCAGTCCATGGACATGTGAGATCTAGGAGACAGTTCAAGGCATCTAGAAGAGGGGGCCCTAATATCTCTGTAGGAACCTCCTATCCCAAAATGAACTCAGTAAAAATTAGCCCGTCCTGTTTTCTTACTGAAACACACAGATGCAATAGTCAATTAGGTGATGATGTAATAATGTTAAACCAATTTGTGTCAGCCTAGACTTCCCATTCACAGCTTTTGAACATGTCCCTTCCAGGCCGCTACTACATGACCCTTAGCTTGGGACATTCACTATCTCAACAACTGTAGCTGAAGTGATTTTCTCTCCTGACTGACTTTTGGATCTTCTTGAGGAGACGTGCTGTGGTAAACCCCTCTCTTATCATCAGCGATGTCAGAACAACAGTGTGGTCCAGTGTAAAAGAAGGGCTAAAATAATGTTTTAGATATGCTTTTACTGATCCTGAACAGCTGTATTGTGGAAGGTTGTCCCATTGGCACGTATTGCTTTCCCTACAGTGAAGTGATCATTGAGTAACTGAATGATGCATTCACACAGAACATGATAAACCGTGGAGCATCGCATTCTTATAATTCTTCTTCATTATCAATCTAGATATTGGAGCTACATCATGTAAATAGGAATTAAGACTTGTTTCCCAATCACTTTATGTTGTAGGGTACAGGAATCGATGTCATAAACAAACAATGCCCAATATCTTTGCTGTATTTGTATGCCCTAAAAATGTGAGGCTGTTACACTGCATAATATTCAATGTGTTCAAATGTCAGTACAGCAACATCTGCGGTGACACTTTGGTCAGACTCCATGATATGCATGCTTGTAGAGACTCTAATGCCTTCCAACTGACACAAGCCATGTTCTTCCATTCTCACTGCTTTGTCTTTCCTCATTTCTAGTTCTTCCACACTTCAGCTTTAAGTATCACTCCCACTTTTTTCCGACAAATGTCAGCTGCCCTGTCCATTTAATGACTGGCGCTCCACACTGGCGTCCTGCTTACATGTACATCTGCTAAGTTAATGACATCATGAGCAATCCTTCTCACTGAAGGCTATTAGTCCTCCTCCTCCTCTCAGCTTACCACAACCCAACTATCATATCCTTTCAAACCTCACCAAGTGCTGCCCCTTCATGTACGTGGTTGAACTCCCATCCCCCAGCTGACCTCAGTCACACTCTTATCTCCCGCTTTCACTTTTCAAAATGCTTTACATCCTGACAATGCTAACTCTTGTGCTTAAATTAAGGTCTGTGATAGGTTCCACCAGATGACAAAACAAACTTCCATCAATTTTTTTTAATTTTTTGCAACTTATCTGACAAACATGCATTATCCTATACACATATATCATTTTTAGATGAGGGGGAAAACAAAGAACCAGGGCCCTCATGAAGGCAGGCTGCACTTTTTCAGTGCAGAGCCCAGCGCTTGTTTTATGTGCCTGCAGTGTGGAAAGTGAATTGATTTTGCATGATATATACCGAATTGGAGTTTGATTTTCAGACAGTACTGCTCAGAAACAGTGAGTAAGGTTTGCCTCTCTCTATTCCTGAACTGTGCCACCTACAATATTACAATACAATTTTATGTGGAAGTTATAGATCCTATGCACAAATCTTTTGTACGCTTGGTAATTACAAACGTTCCAATGTGGACAAGGTGCAACCCTACATTTCAAGACTGTTCAGTAGAATTTGAAATGGGAATCCTTCCTCATAATAAATAATTGTGAAGTATCTGTGAATCTTCCAGAATGATTATTGGTTATTTTGCATGCAAATGCTACAAACATCTATTGTAGCACAAAATGATGGCCAGGACCAAAGCAGTTTCTGTGCAAAACCACTGAATGCTTTGTGACCCGAACTCTGGTACACTAGACCCCTAGGTTTCTAATACTCTAACACCCTTTTGCTGTCTTTTTATAACATATAGGTGTACTGTACATCTAGAGAAGATGCCTTCTCTCTTCATTCTACAGAACTGCGTCCCCGATTTGAAAAAGATGGGGAAATTAATTAATCTTGCAATGAGATCAATACAAGAAGTGCTGGCCAGTGTATTGATATTTTTCTTGTTACCATCAGAGTATGATTTAAGCATTGGCAACCAAGACTATATTCCACCAAGAACAAGTGCGATAATCATTCCTTATGAGGGACAGCTTTTCTACAGAACGCTTGGATATGTAACTGGGCGCATGTAGTTCTTTGCAACGTGCTTCATCTGACAACTGACTTTCTATTCGCTGGCTCACATCCATCGATATTAGTTTAATCAATGAGATAAAAGTAAAGTAGAGTAAACTTAGGCATGGAAGGGTGGGTGTGAAGTATGGCAAGGAAAACCATCAAATGTGCTATTTAATATAGTTTATCTCATTATTATAACCAAAACAAAGAAAAAGGCAATTTCACATCTTCCGTGTTCCTCCTTCCACTGAAAAAGTTTGGACAATAAGAACGTTGGGGTTTCTAACTGACAATACTACACGTGGGAAAAATGAATCAAATAATGTATAGTCTAAGTGAAAAGTTTTATTGGATTTTGGGACAATTTTTGTGAATTTTATTGATGCAGAACTAATTGAGTAAATAGCTGTTATGCATTATATACAGGTCTTTCCCCGAAAATTATCTATTCATAACATACAATTACCATGGCATGTCAAGATGTGCAGTGTCTGTTCAACCTGTTTCCAGCTTACCTTTTGCTCCCTTCGAGCGTGCACCGAACAGTTTTACCTGAAAGGTTGCATCCATCTGAAACATAAGCAGAACAACATTCGATCAACTTTTTGTGCCACAGAACATTCTTTGTATTTTATTGAAATGTCCCCACCCGCTAAGAAGGTCGCTGTTCGGTAGTTTCTTGAATGCGTAATAAGTATCAAATGAGATAAACGACCTCATCAACCACATAATTGCCTAACACTTTTCATGAACAGGATCTTAGTTTTTCAACATGCACACTACTGTAGTGCAGTATCCCAGTAGCCCTAATGGCCTCCACTGATCTGCACTTGTGCAAAAAATTCAAAGACTTCATCTTCTTTTAGGCGTTTCACCACTAGGGTTCCCATAAAAAACATAATGGATTGCAACTGCACCAGTTGGATCCTCTATATATCCTTTAGGTCTTTTCAAAAAAAAATTCACAAAGTTTTTTTCTTTGGTAATAAATGGTCTTGTGTTCCAAAAAAAAAATTGTACATGTGCAATATGCACTGTGTTAACGCTGAGTTTATTAATGAATATTCATGTATTACAAGTGTTGAATTTGCACAGAAAATGTATTAACGTAGAGAAAAATAATGCACGCATTTGAAGGTGCGCTCCCACCAGAGTGGCCGTCAATGTTCACGAAGTGTACTTATTAATAGTTTATTAATATAAAATGTTGAGCTTTTTGTTTGATTAATGTAGTAATATGTCATATTAAGGGTTATGTATTGTGTATGAGCTTTATTAAGCATAGGCTTTAACTTAGCAAGGTCTTGGCCTAGTTGCACGGCCTCATGTTAAGCTGCATTTCTTAGGCAACTAATAAAATGGATGCTTAGAGAATTAAATTGTGATTTTCCACTGTACTGACCATGTGCTCATAGCTGAAAGTATTTCTCATGAGAAACTGCTTGTTAGAAGTTTCTGTACTTGCTAGTGAAACAATGTATATTGTAGTGTGTGAAAGACTGACCTTCCCAGGAGAAGACAGTGGATGTACTGACTGGAGTATATGCTGCAACAATATTGATAACTGACGAGCTGAATGACGAGAGTGGCGAGCAGGAGAAGAGGAGCCAATCATCGTCATGTGAACCATATCGTAGTAAAATTGTAGATTTGAGGTTTTAGTTTCATTGGAATAGATGTAAACTTTCAATCCCCGGACCAATTAGGATATGGGAAGTAGTTTTAGGAAATCTAACTTAGCTGGACTGCACCGGGAGGAGAGTGATCATTCCAACGTTGTTATTTTCCTTGACCAGACATGTTTAACTTTATGACTAAAAGAGACTTTGCTTCTTCTAAACTTTGATGCTGAATCCTAATGTCCTGCTGACCGAACTGATGTCCTGTTGATGAAGACTGTCACAGCTTGCTGAACCATATTGAGGACAGGTATACTGGCAATGTTACTGATTGTTATGTCTTTTTGCTTTTGTTTCTAGGTATTGACCGCTAAATTTTGATAGAGCCATAGTTAGATGTGTTTTCAAATTTGTGTCACTAAATTGTTTTGCATGAAGTCCAAACATGCTATTCTAATATGATGTTAGTAAGGGTTCTCACTGATGAGACATGTAATAACACTTGATGCCTTTTCTTTGCTGAATCAAAATATATGTTATATCGTTTGCGCAGTTTTTCATGCTATTAATTTGTACAGTAACTTTAGATTGTGTACTAGCTCAAGCTTTGATTAGATTGCGTTTCTTTCGCCGCTTTGGTCAGCCAGTATTGTTTCTGTATGTTTATCATTTGATCTTGAAACTACGTTACGTGACATTAGCATTGTTATTATAGGGAAATAAACATTCTAACTTTTACATTAGGGTGTGGTTATGCATGACTGCAAGTTCATGGTGTGTGGAAATTACTGACTCCTATTGATTATTGATGTCATTGATTGTTGTTGTTGTTGTTGATCTGTATTGGATCGGGATAGATAGTGGGAAAAACTGAAAGCGCAGTCAAAAGATCCATCAGCCAATTCACTTCTCTCTTTTAAGTTTACTTAAAAAGGTCTGACATGCTAAACAACTGTGACATTTACATGCGTTGTTTACATTGAATGTGTAACCTATCCTACATGTTCTAACTTTACTACATGTGTGTGCAAAATGGACATGCTCAGAAAGTAGGTATGCAGGCAAAAGAGTGCAGAGACAGAAAAGGAATTGCATACTTACCTCATTTGCTTAAAAAAGTTATCAAATTATGGCTGTCTCTGTGTTTCAGCTTTTAGTCTAATCATGTGTCCCATCTCCAAGCTCCAAGTTTGGAGATCGTGAAATTGAAAGCAACATGTGTACAGTGGCTTATTTCACTTTTTTTTTTTTCTGAGAGACACAGCTTTGTATTGTGTATCGTCCATGAATATATTGTTTGAATTCATTGTACCCTTTTTCATTTCTGGTTGCGGGACAGGGACAGGTCTTAATTCCCAAACTGCAGCATGATTCATAACATGATAATGTTCCATTTACAAAGGTACTCAGAGTAAGTGTAAAACTTGTAATGGCATTAGCCAAAGTCGCCTGGATGCCATTCAAAGAAATTTGCAAGTGGCTAAGTAATTTGTAAGCTGTCCCATGGCTGCTCTCAGCCAAAGCAGAACTATAGTGTAACACAATAAATGTGTTATCAATAAAATATGTGTAACAACTCAAATGTACCACAATATCAGTACACATCCATGTTAAAGGTACAGTAGCACATGTACTAACCAGAGAACATGTTGGATGTTGTCTTTCCACACCAGCAGCCCATATTGACAGCCAACAGATTGGAGTTTTCTTGTTTTCTCTTCTTAGTATAGCAAACAAGTATCTTAGTAAGAGTGTTGTCAACTTGTACCACATTCGGGTAATTATTGGACAGCGTTATCATGACTTTGAGCAGCTTCAAAGTGACAAAAGGTGACACAAACTGGTACAAAGTCTTGAAAACAATTTATTTTCTAGTGCAAAATATTTTTGCAATAGAAAGATCCCCAAAAAGTAACTCAGATTATGCTTTGTTATGCTTTGTTTTATTTTGAGTCAGTGGAGCATCCAATCGGTCGTACAAGGGCATTCTGATATAACCACCAATATTTTGTTTAAGTAAAGCACATTTGGCCACGGTAGGATGGGAGTATGGTTCATGTTACAAAAAAAGTGCTGTCATTAGGTCATGTGCTAACTCACTGGGAACATACAAAAAGCATTCCTTCATCTACAGATCCATGTTTCTACACAGGTGGCACACTTAGTCCTTCAGGGGACCTGAAGGCCACAATTGGTGGCACAGTACAGTTCATTGGATCATTTGAAAGTTCCACCTTCTAGTTCAAACCCACACATATATAACTTTTGGAGCCTTTGAATCCATACTCTAGTGAGCCAATCACGTACACACTGAAGAAAATATCTGTCAATCTGTGCCTCTGGAGATGCTTCATTTAACAGATACTGACCATGACCGTGACTGAGGCACATCAGGACCACCCTTTCAAGAAAAAGACCACAAGATTAGTTTTGTCCCATCACGGGAGCCAGATGTGTTGACCTACCAGACAGACTCCTGGACACAAAGACACAAGAAAGAAAGAAATGAACATTAAAGGAGAGTAGACAACTCTCTGTGGCTCCCAATACTCTGTTAGAAGCACTGAACTCACTTTTAAGTACCAAGACCATCTTGTCAATATAATATCCTTGTATACACCCAGATAAAAATGAAAGGAGAAATCTAAATGCGAAAATTCACATTGAATGATATACACATTTGAAATGACATGCTATATATGTTGCTGGTGAGAGGATTGTGTATCACATTTACAAAACAAAGAGAATGTTTTACAATTATGAGTACCCAACAAATGTGTTTTTAGATTTCCCTACAGAACTGAATTTGAAAAATATATTTTGGGTATCAGTTGTTTATTCAGCACTAAGATAGTGCATACTTTTGACACCTAAATTAAATGGGAAAGTAACCCTTTGTAGAGGTACATACAGTACATGGTATCTCTACAATTAAAAATAAAACATTAATGACCAGTGGTATATATGTCCTGGCACTACATGATAGCAAGTTCTTGTTTCATGGGCTTTGTGAAATACCCCCTAGCATTTGAATTATAAGCTTTAACCAAAGAAATGACCAAAATATGTGTAACTCTAAATGTAAATGCTGCTAACTTTCTCTTTTATATTCATCTCTTCACGGCCTGGGAATGCAATGCAAGGACATAATTTGCCATGCAGAGTAAATCCGTAGGTTCGACAAAACTAATCTACAGGATTGTTGACGCACACATGTTGGCAGCCTTTATCAGCAGGCACCAGTCAGTATGTGTTGATCTATGGCTGAGATCTGTGCTACACCAGTCTTCCACGCTACTGATTATGTTATGTTAGAAGAGAATTGTGTAGGGCTTTTTTTTGCCGTGATATACATTATTTGGTGCGGGTCACCCTACAAGCACCTCAAAGTGTTAAATTTGTGGGAGAGAGGTGTTAGTGCTAAGGATGCGAACAAGAACACTAATGCAACAACTATAGAAGAAATGTTGGTGACACTGATGGACTTTAAGAAGTTAGCTAAAGTAACAGTGATGTTGCAAGGATCTGATTTCTGGTGGTAGTTCATTTGAATCTGCATTTGGATATCTGTAACATCCCCAAAGGTCCACTATGACTCAGTTATTCCCTAGTCCTAGAGAGGGGATTAATTAGCGCTGCAATGTTTCATATTAGGAAATGTGTATATTACAGAAAACGGAATAAATTTTGGTTGGGGTGCAAATGTTGCTTTACATTCATGAATAAAGAAACGCGTTCTGTTTACTCTGCCGTGTGCGTTGGCTAAACTGAGGAATACGCGCACCACAGTGACTACAGAGGTTATAATCGATCACCACAGTCTGAAATGTTGGAAGCCCATGTGCTATTTCCCGACCACAATAGACCAGGGTAAGAGTCCTGCACACATTAAACGTTTCTATTATTCACGAAGCCTTTTGTTACAGTTTAGGACTCTGATTGGGGGCTCTTTCTTTCTCACACATTTATTATGCTCTGGAAACACTTTTGTCTTTTTCCAGACCGCAGCAACTATCATCTGCTACCTTGCGACCCAAGGCCGCAGCTCAAGAGTGGAGAGTGTATTCTGCAGTAAATAGTTGGGTACAAGTGCTTTCGGTCGTGTAATGTGACTTATCTGTCGGATTCCACCTGGTATTTTTACATGCCACACTACCAAAAACACACCCACACACACACACACACACACACTCACACACACACTTGTCTATATTTTGAAGGTCTTTAACAATGCTGATTAGTTTTTTTAAAAAATGCGTTTTAAGTACCCTAACAATTGCATTCCTCGCTTTTCTCTGCCCCTTAAGCTTGTCATATAATTACAATATCGCTATTATCCTAATAAGTGTTTTACTAGTGTTAGTGGAAATCACAG
Source organism: Pleurodeles waltl (assembly GCF_031143425.1). Lineage (NCBI taxonomy): Eukaryota > Metazoa > Chordata > Amphibia > Caudata > Salamandridae > Pleurodeles > Pleurodeles waltl. The sequence continues at coordinate 614,787,798 of NC_090439.1, forward strand.
CCGGCACCTAAATACTACCGCCATTATCTTGGTCATAGTGTGCATCGTAGTTATGGTTTATACATGCTGTGATCTCTACATTTTCTTAACCACGGGGTAATTTACAAGGGCAGTTCATTATATGCCTCCATTCGAATTAAAGCAGTGTTTGCCAACGTTAACTTCAAGCTTCCGTGTTTCATCGTCTTTTCTTGACGTTGGCATATCGAAGCGTCGAAGCTTTCATTACCACAGCGCATGCGCTGTAATTAAAAACAAAATGCAGGCCACAAACCCTGTAAACCCAAAAAGCGCGGCAGCCTTCGCAGATGACGACTATAATACTGAGAAGTTTTCACCCCAGGCTCCCAAACGCTGAAGTCCCGCCCACCTCAGGCGGACGCTGCTCTAGGAGGCGCGAGGCTGGCTTTGTTTGCATGATCTGCAAATGGAAATTAGGCGTGAAAGGGGTTGAGAATAACTGCCTTTTTGTCAAATAAAGGGGAAATGATTCTCGGCGGTGGCGAGTGTTCTGAAAGGCCGAGAGTGGGCTGCATGCAGAGTGACTGCGATTGTGATGGCGAATCTGGCGTCGTTTTTCCAGGCTGAGTTGTGATTGAAGGCACTGACCTGCTATAGACTTATAATAGGGGAGCAGGTGTGGCAATGATGGACTTTAATTTCCTTTAATAAACCTTTTATGTGCCGCACTTTTACTGCCATTCTGCGCTCTCCAAGGTCCTGCACATAATAGCTTCATCACTTTTGATTACTATACTCTATTGAGACAAACAACTCCAGAACACACTATATATTTTGTTCAGTTAAACCAATATAGACAATTTATCCATTGTACATTCTTTCACCTGCAGCTGCGATGAGAAAATTAATAGCAGCTCTTGCAAGATTTAAAAAAAATATAAAAGTACTGGTGATTTTTTGTCATTCTTTTAAAATACAAAAAACCCTCACCACATCTTACTGTATCTATTCATGACATAACAACATTTATCCCTTATTTTCAGATGTAGCTCCATCTGCTGCAATCGCAGATTTTATTTCAAAAGTTGTTCACAAATATGCAGGGGCGCCTCCTCCACTAGGGCGGGGCGCCTCCCCCCGCCAGCAGCAGCAGCTGCAAAACCTTTGAACGAAAAGGATAATAAACGTTGTTTATTATTCATTTCTTTTAAAGGGGCAGGGCCACGGGGGTGAAGAGCAGCGATGGGGAGTGCTCCTCAGAGCGCATGTATGTTTGGCCAGCCTGAGACGGCCGGCCAAACATACATGTGCAGTAGACTCTCAAACCCGGCAGAGAGCCTGCACAGGCTCCCAATCTTTGTGGGAGCGCCCTGGCTAGGCACTCCCAGCCAACCCTGATGATGTTTTGAGCAGCGTCAGGATTGGCCGCAGGGCAGGCTGGGAGCCTGTGCCTACCTGCCTGGTCTGGGGCAACGACAGACAGAGGAGCGGCATGCAGCAGAGGAGGTAAGTGGTTTTATTTTTTGAAATGTAATGTTTATTTACACTCCCCCGTGTGCATGCGCCGCCCCGCCCCTTTTTGTTGTTGGGAGCCACGACTGCAAATATGTGATGTGCGTAATGGACGATCTGAGCAACTGCAGTATTTACATACATCTGTTCTTTGTTCAGCTTCTTAAACTTGCCTCAGATGTTTTCCGTGTGTGGGGTGTGATGATGCTGTGGCTAACTCAGAGATAATCAATAAGGCCTTTACTATACACGTTCGGTCCTAATACTCAATACGACCTTGAAAAGTAAATGGAGAAAACCAGTTCCAACAAGCAGGTTTGTGAAACTTTCAGCAAGAAATTCCACACGTGCTGACCATCAGGAAAAGGTCTGACCACAGGCACATTCCACGCAAAAGACCCCTAAACAAGCAGTCAACACTGAAATAGAAGGCCGTACAAGGCCATTGGTGGTCGGCTACCAGCCGCAGTCCTGTGCTCTTCACAAGGGTGCACTGTACAAACATGGCAGAGTACGTCCAACATGCAGTTGACTTGAAAAGAAGGCTTTAGATATGATTTTTAAGTTATGAGGGACAGTCGGAAGAAGGCTGTGATGGGCTTGCTTAAGATGACCATAGAAAATTAAGGTCATCTTGATGAAATGTTTGAAAAACACTACACAGAATGATACATTAGTGTGCAACAATGAATGCAAGAATGAAGATACACAAACACACGCACATATTCACACACACACACATAGCAAACAGTAGCACAGGCGGCAGAAAGTAAAAAAAGAAATGCATAGAAGTGCTTCAGTATATCCGCACATATGTATTTAATAATTTAACCTCCACGGACCTCAATGTGTTCATACCACAATGTAGAAATAAAGCTGAAAAAATACCCTCCTTTCCCCTGTCGGTGAAATGTAACAGTTCCATACCACACTGCCAGATGTATGCTAAATTGATTATTCAGCATGATCACCATCACTACATTAGCAGATCAGCTGGTCAAAATGTTATTTCAGAGAGAGAAACAATACTGAATGGCCTCATAAAAATACAGCTTTTACTTTAGGGACCATACGTTGCACAATAGTTCACGTCCTGTAGTCATCATTGTGCATACATTAATAACTAAAAGTTAATGGAAACACGTAAATAAGGTGCTGTGGAAGGTAGGTTTGAAAGATCTTACCCTGACCAACTGCCAAAACCTATTTAGTTATCGATTAATAAAGTGCAATGTAGAGGTAAAAAGTGAAAAGACAAACACTTTTTATCTTTTTATCGTCCAAGTTACACAATACTTAGTAAAATTAGGAAAGAGAAAATACATTGAAAGTGCACCTGTATAATGTATATTTCAAATTAACCATATTTAAATACTTTATACCATTATTTTCTGAAAACATAGAAAAGGCAATCTCATCAGTAACTAAAACTCTTTAGTCTAACTAGTATGGTAGATACACCAAGAAATTATTCAACAACATTCCTCTGGGACTCCACCTGGTGGCCTGCCAAACTCGGACCCACGCACTTCCTGGCAGCCCGTGCAAAGAAGCTCAGAATGGTAATCAACAGCCAACTCACCATGACCAGCCAAGTGAATACATTCTCCGTCTCCTGCTTTCACACACTCATGATGCTCAAGAAGATTTTTATATGGCTCCCCAACAACACTTGCAGAACCAACCACCAAGCCCTCATCACCAGCAATTTGTACTACAGCAATGCACTCTAGGCTAGAATCAACGTTCAATTGACCAGAAGACTCTAGACCATACAAAGCTCTCTGGCTAGGCTCACCTTCACCCTCTACTGTATACCCACATTCACATCACCCCGCACTTCAAAGAGCTCCTCTGGTAAGAAATCCCCAAACAAGCACTCTTCAAACTCCTCACACACACATACAACGCCGTAGGCAACACTGGCCCCACATACTTCAACAACTGCATAAACTCTTCTCAGCCAGACTCCTACTCCCACACCCACCCCACCCCACATATGCACCACCACATATGCCAGTCGTGCATTATCATACCACGCTTCTAAAGCCTGGAATGATCTGTCCCTGCACATCAGAATCTCCTCTTCAGTTCTTGAATTCTGCAAGAACATGAAGACCTGGCTCTTCACCTAACCAGACCCTCGCTCGGCCCTTACAGATTGTGCAGTACAAGGATACCCTCCTATAGGAGTTGAGTACTATGCAAATACATGTGACATGGCATACTATAACATAGCTTTTATTTTACTAATCTAGTCCATTACATTTACAACATGTCAACTATTTATAAGCGTTATTTTAAAACAGACCAACCAGATATACTTGGCTTCAAAATACTGGCCAATCAGATAACTTGGACATTTCAATGTAATATAGCATTCTTGGAATCACCTGTATCAGGGTTTTGAAAAAATAATTTATTGGGCGGAAAAGCAAAGGGAATACACTGTTGAACTTGTCCCTCTCTACAGGGTCACCCCAAACCTTTTGCCTTTACCCTCTACTTTTTTTCTGAATTTGTTTTTGTTGGCCTTAGGACTCTGTGCATTTTACCATGGATAACCAGTGCTAAAGTACTTGTGCTCTCACCCCTAAACATGGTAAAATTGGTTTACACCTGATTTGCCTATTTAATTTACAGATACGTCCCTAGAAGTATAGTATACCATATACTCAGGGCCTGTAAATTAAATACTACTAGTGGGTCTGCAGCACTTATTGTGCCACCCACTTAAGTACCCCCTTAAAACATGCCTCAAGTCTGCTTTTGCCACCTGAATGCTGGTTTAAACTGTGATATAACGACAACTTGCCAAGCCTTAAACTCTCCTTTTATTGTATATAAGTCACTCCTAAGGTAGGTTCTAAATAGCCCATAGGGCAGGGTGCAATGAAATAAAAAGTTTGTACATGTACTTTTAAGTTTTACATGTCCTGGTAGAGAAAAACTCCTAAAATCGTTTTTCACTACTGTGAGGACCCTCTGTCCCATAGGATAACAGTGGGTTACCCCATTGCATTTAATAAGGGCTGACATTTGATTCGGACCATGTAGGAAGTTGGCTCTGTATATACTATTTCAAAGTAGGAAACAGTGTGCACAGAGTCCAAGATTTCCCCTTAGAGGTAAGATAGTGGCAAAAATAGATAATTCTAATGCTCTATTTTGTGGTAGTGTGGTCGAGCAGTAGGCTTATCAGAGGGTAGTGTTAAGCATTTGTTGTACACACACAGTCAATTAATGAGGAACACACACTGAAAGACTGATTCCAGCCCAATAGGTTTTTATATAGAAAAATATATTTTCTTAGTTTATTTTAAGAACCACAGGTTCAAGATTTACAAGTAATACTTCAAATAAAAGGTATTTCACTCAGGTATTCTAGGAACTTTGAATAATCACAATAGCATGTACAGTTTTGACAAAAATGGCAATAAGCTGTTTTAAAAGTGGACACTGCAAAAATCAACAGTTCCTGGGGGAGGTAAGTAATTGTTAAGTTCACAGGTAACTAAAACACTTACAGGGTTCAAAGTTGGGTCCAAGGTAGCCCACCGTTGGGGGTTCAAGGCAACCCCAAAGTTACCACACCAGCAGCTCAGGGCCGGTCAGGTGCAGAGGTCAAAGTGGTGCCCAAAACACATAGGCTTCAATGGAAATAGGGGTGCCCCGGTTCCAGCCTGCCAGCAGGTAAGTACCCGCATCCTCTGAGGGCAGACCAGGGGGGTTTTGTAGGGCACCGGGGGGGACACAAGCAGGCACAGAAAGTACACCCTCAGCGGCACAGGGGCAGCCGGGTGCAGAGTGCAAACAGGCGTCGGGTTTCAGATAGGAATCAATGGGGAGACCCGGGGGTCTCTTCAACGATACAGGCAGGCACAGGGGGGGGCTCCTCGGGGTAGCCTCCACCTGGGCTAGGCAGAGGGTCGCCTCGGGATCGCTCCTGCACTGGAGTTCGGTTCCTTCAGGTCCTGGGGGCTGCGGGTGCAGTGTTGGTTCCAGGCGTCGGGTTCCTTGAAGCAGGCAGTCGCGGTCAGGGGGAGCCTCTGGATTTCCTCTGCAGGCATCGCTGTGGGGGTTCGGGGGGGTCAACTCTGGCTACTCACGGGCTCGCAGTCACCGGGGAGTCCTCCCTGTAGTGTTCGTTTTCCGCAGGTCGAGCTGGGGGCGTCGGGTGCAGAGTGGAAAGTCTCACGCTTCCGGCGGGAAATGTGTGGTCTTTAAAAGTTGCTTCTTTGTTGCAGAAAGTTGCAGTTTCTTGAACAGGGCCGCTGTTCTCAGGAGCTTCTTGGTCCTTTAGATGCATGGTAGTCCTCTGAGGCTTCAGAGGTCGCTGGACCCTGTTGGATGCGTCGCTGTTGCAGTTTTCTTCAAAGTAGGGAGACAGGCCGGTGGGGCTGGGGCCAAATCAGTTGTCGTCTCCGTCTTCACTGCAAGTCTTCAGGTCAGCAGTCCTTCTTCTTCTTTAGGTTGCAGGAATCTATCTTCCTTGGTTCTGGGAGGCACTAAATACTAAATTTTTGGGGTGTGTTTAGGTCTGGGAGGGCAGTAGCCAGTGGCTACTGGCCCTGAGGGTGGCTACACCCTCTTTGTGCCTCCTCCCTGTGGGGAGGGGGCACATCCCTAATCCTATTGGGGGAATCCTCCATCTGCAAGATGGAGGATTTCTAAAAGTAAGAGTCACCTCAGCTCAGGACACATTAGGGGCTGTCCTGACTGGGGAGTGACTCCTCCTTGTTTTCCTCATTATCTCCTCCAGCCTTGCCACCAAAAGTGGGGGCAGTGGCCGGAGGGGTGGGCATCTCCACTAGCTGGGATGCCCTGTGGCGCTGTAACAAAGGGGGTGAGCCTTTGAGGCTCACTGCCAGGTGTTACAGTTCCTTCAGGGGGAAGTGAGAAGCACCTCCACCCAGTAAAGGCTTTGTTCCTGGCCACAGAGTGACAAAGGCACTCTCCCCATGTGGCCAGCAACATGTCTGGTGTGTGGCAGGCTGGCAAAAACTAGTCAGCCCCCACTGGAAGTCGGGCATGTTTTCAGGGGGCATCTCTAAGATGCCCTCTGGGTGTATTTTTACAATAAAGTGCACACTGGCATCAGTGTGCATTTATTGTGCTGAGAAGTTTGATACCAAGCTTCCCAGTTTTCAGTGTAGCCAGTATGGTGCTGTGGAGTTCGTATTTGACAGACTCCCAGACCATATTCTCTTATGTAGGGGTGCTCATGCACTTATGCCCTCACCTGTGGTATAGTGCACCCTGCCTTAGGGCTGTAGGGCCTGCTAGAGGGGTGACTTACCTATGCCACAGGCAGTGTGAGGTTGGCATGGCACTCTGAGGGGAGTGCCATGTCGACTTAGTCCATTTTCTCCCCACCAGCACACACAAGCTGGCCAGCAGTGTGTATGTGCTGAGCGAGGGGTCCCTAGGGTGGCATAAGACATGCTGCGGCCCTTAGAGACCTTCCCTGGCATCAGGGCCCTTGGTACCAGGGGTACCAGTTACAAGGGACTTACCTGGGTGCCAGGGTTGTGCCAATTGTTGAGACAAAGGTACAGTTTAGGGAAAGAACACTGGTGCTGGGGCCTGTCTAGCAGGGGTCCCAGCACACTTTCAAATCATAACTTGGCCTCAGCAAAGGCAAAAAGTCAGGGGGTAACCATGCCAAGGAGGCATTTCCTTACACACCAGATAAGCATTTTATGCTTGGTAAATCCTCTTTAATGGTAATATAGGACTTTAAATTACAAATTTGAAATTGCCACTTTGAGAAAGTTGGCAAGTTCTGGCCCTTAGTTATTTGTTGTCTGTAGCCTCCCCTGGGTCACATGACTGGGTGTAATTGAGTGTTAGACTTGGTAAATTCCTCCCAGATAGTCACACAATAGGGGTTTCGATGTGGCTGAATGGACCATCTTTGGGCAGGATGGGGGAGCTGGTTAGAGCCCCACTTCCACCTGAATAGGCTGTGATCTGCCTTCACACAAAGGAATGTCACCACTGCATTGTTTCTGCAGCCAGCTTAGAGCTAGGAGTGCTGGGGGGGGGGGGGGGAGGTGAGAACATTTCAAACACTTCTAAGACTAACCTCTAGAAACAGCTCCCAACTTAAAAACACCACTAGCTATAAAGATAGGGGCCTCAGATCCACTCTTCATTTCACTTTCTGAACCTATGGAAGGACTCTCAGAGGAATGCTTGCTGATGTGTCCTGCACAGCTGTTTGCTGCACCTGGAAGGAATGCTTTCCTGCCTGGAGCCTGTCTTGAATCCTCAGAGGCCAGCCCTGCTATCTGAACCCTGCATCTTCACCTGAACCCAGGATTACCGGAGTGACTGTAAGAGCTGGTTTGCTGACTGGCCTCCGATTCAGGGTCAGAAGGACATAAAAGTCTCCCACCATCTTGCACACGCACCTGATCCCAGCCTATTGAGCCTTGAACCCCCAGGTGGTGCCCCACCTGTTCTGGACCCTTGTTTATGATGCTAATTGTACCAAGATAGGCTAAATCCAAAACTTGGGACTTAAATTATTTTTGGCTAAAAACTGCTCTGAGAACCAAGGAAGACTGGGATGAACCTGCTCATTGATCCTCCCAATTTGCATCGCCAGTCGGTCTCACTTTGTGGTTGCTCTTGCTACATTCTTCTCCAGAGCAGCAAATCCTGTTCAGCCATCCTTTGCCATAGGGGTATCCGAGCTCCTGGAATTGTCTTTGGCTACATCCTCCTCCCTCATCTTGCTGGAGATTTTTGACTTCTATAAAAGAGACTAAGTCCAAACAAAGAAATCTTCACTGCAAGTTCATCCAGCAACGATACTCCCTTCTCAGACAGCACCCACAACCTTGCCCCACTGCACTTTACCATTTTTTTTAGAACATAAAAAATATATATATATTCTGAGATGCTGGCCTGGCCAAATCCAATTCTTGTACCTGCCCCGCGTTTCATTATGTTGTTTCATATTTTTCGACTTTGACCCACTCTTGTGTGTCTAGATGTTTACGGTTGACACTTTGATCTTTTAGGTGGTAGATTTGACTGAAAATTTAAACAATCCATAACTTCATTTCTGTTGATTAGATTTTTGTCATTTTGGTGTCAACTAATTTATTAAAAATAACTTTACTTTTTCAAAATTGGTGTGGGATTTCTCTTGTGGTTTCACTATATTACTGTTTGTGAGCTGCATAAATATTTTACACATTGCCTCTAAATTAAGCTTTACTGCTTTATGTGCCAAGATACCCTGAGTTAAGCACAGGTTAATTAAGTGACTTTTTTCGGTTCACCCTGCCAGGGATTGTGGCAGTTGCTTGACCAGGGCTCACACCCCAGTCAACCAAAATCAACAGCCCAATTTCTCGTACACACTAATATTATAATGAGGTTGTTGTGAAAGGTTTTGTTCTGAAGTTCAAAGTATATTCTGAGTGGAGAAAAAAATGGATTCACAAAAAATACCACCAAACACTATGAAGCTATCGCAAAGGTATTTTAGGTTTGTGTTAGGACTGTTCAATTATTTGAAGGCTTGGGGCTTATTTCTGAAATTCTATCAACTTAACTCTGAAATTCTATGAATTCTTTCTATAAAAGTAAATCTAGGACAAAGATAGACACAGGTCAAGTCGGGTGATTTTTTTATTTTAATTTTTTTATTAATGAGTGTTAGCTTGCAAAAATAGAATCCGAAAGTCGGGTATTTTTATGACAGTCATTTCAGAGTTAAGATGAAGGAATGTTGAAGAATTTTTTCTCTTCTGTCTCATTGACATAACCATAAACATATCTTCCACAGGACCTACCCCATTTATTCAAGGATGTTTGCAAGAACAGAAAATCTAAAACTAAAAATAATCAGACTAGTATGAACTTTCAGAAAATCTTTTGATATATTTTGTAATTTAAGGAGAGCTGGGGACCTTTGGATACGTCATCATGGGCATGCCAACCTGTGGCACAGAACGTACAATAAACAAAAAAAAAACCTATCTGAAGGCCATTGGCTGTGTAGTCTAAGCTGGATTGGTTATGGAAGTGGGGGTATCCATGATAAGGAATGCTCTCAGACGTTAATGATTTGCCCAAAATGTGAAAGTTTCCCTGGAGGTAATCTTGCACCTGAGGCATAGGCTGCAGTTTGTGAGTTAGAAACACGAGGGAAGACATACGCTCATCTCTCAAGCATACTTTATGATACAATGTTAATATCAGTAGGACCAAGGTATTAAACTAATAATCGTTTTCTGTAAGCTGTTAACTTGTGTCACAGACACAAAAATCAAATAGCTATTTGCTGAAGATGGACTTTCCATAAACAATCAGTGGGGAATAACAGTAAAAAAAGTTTATTTGAAATCTAAAGCCATTTGGGGAGTTAATGCTCGTTTTCTATGTGTTAAATTTTTGAAATCGGGTAACACTGCTTTCTTGAAGGGGTAGCGTTGAAATACATTAATCTACCATGGGTGGGTCACTCTCAAAGATTCTTACCTTCCATCTCTGCAACAGACACTGGCTGCTGGTTTTTTTTCAGCAGCAACTACTATATACCTCAGTGGAACAAGATAGTACCTGATTCTTTGTGATGAAAAAGCCTCTTTCTAGCATGGTTACCCCCACTTTTGGCCTCATTCTGAGTGTGTGTCAGTGTGTTTTTACTAAGTCACTGGGATCCTGCTAGCTAGGACCCCAGTGCTCATTATGAAAACCCTATATGCCAGTGTGTTTTGCCTGTCTCACTGGGATCCTGGCATCCAGGATCACATTGCTCATAGTTTGTGGTCTAATGTGTATGCTATCTGTAGTGCTTAACTGTGTCACTGAGGCTCTGCTAACCAGAACCTTAGTGCTTATGCTCTCTCTGCTGTTCAAATTGTCACTAAAGGCTAGTGACTTAATTTACCAATTTCAATTGGCACACTGACCCCCCCCCCCCCCCCTTATAAGTTCCTAAGATTAGGTACCCAGGGCATTGGGGTTTCAGGAGATCCTTATGGGCTGCAGCATTTCTTTTGCCACCCATAAGGAGCTCAGACAAACCATTTCACAGGACTGCCACTGCAGCCTGCATGAAATAGTGCACACGGTATTTCACAGCCATTTTCATGGCACTTAAGTAACTTATAAGTCACCTATATGTCTAACCTTCATTTATTGAAGGCTAGGTGCAAAGTTACTAAGTGTGAGGGCACCCTTGCACTAGCAAAGGTGCCCCCTGCAGTCCAGGGCCAACTCCCCAGACTTTGTGAGTGTGGAGACTCCATTACACGCATGCACTGCATATAGGTCAATACCTATATGTAGCATCACAATGGTAACCCTGAATATGGCCATGTAAGGTGACTAAGATCATGGAATTGTCCCCCCATTCCAAATTTGGTATTGGGGAGCCAATTCCATGCATCCTGGGGGCTCCACCATGGACCCCCTCTACTGCCAAACCAGCTCTCTGAGGCTTGCACTACAGCTAGAACTACTGCCACTTCACAGACAGGATTCTGCCCTCCTGGGGTCTGAGCAGCTCAATCCCAGGAAGGCAGAACAAAGCATTTCCTTTGGGAGGAGGGTGTTACACCCTCTCTCTTTGCAAATAGGTGTTACAGGCTGGGGAGGGGTAGCCTCCCCAAGCCTCTGGAAATGCTTTGAAGGGCACAGATGGTGCCCTCCTTTCATAAGCCAGTCTACACCAGCTCAGGGACCCACAGTCCCTGCTTTGGCGTGAAACTAGACAAAGGAAAGGAGAGTGACCACTCCCCTGTCCATCACCACCCCAGGAGTGGTGTCCAGAGCTCCTCCAGTGTGTCCCAAACTTCAGCCATCTTGTTTTCCAAGGTGTGGGGAGAATCTGGAGGCCTCTGAGTGGCCAATGCCAGCAGGTGATGTCAGAGACCCCTCCTGATAGGTCCATACCTGATAAGGTAGCCAATCCCCCTTTCAGGGCTATTTAGGGTCTCTCCAGTGGGTTTCTCTTCAGATTGTGCTAGCAAGTTTCCATCAGGAATCCTCTGCAACTACTACTTCATCCTCTGACCTCGGATCGACCGCAGACTGCTCCACGAACCGCTGTAACAGCAACAAAGTATCCAAAAGGGATACTTTTCCTCTGCAACTTCAGCTCCAGCCAGCAACTGCAACAGTTGCAATGGTGTGCATGCTCTGGGGACTCCCTGTCTTCACCCTGCACCAGAAGGACCGAAGAAATCTCCTGTGGAGTGACGGAGTCACTTCCCTGCTCCAGCAGGCACCTTCTAAGACGATAACAGGTTCTCCTGGACTCCTCTCCTGACGACGAGCGTGCTCCTTGGAACACAGGTGGTGGACCCCTTCGACACAGACTGTCCTAAGGTCCTGCTGTCCAAATTTGAAGGAGGTAAGAGCTTGCCTTCCCCGTTTGCGACAGTACCCCTGTGCACTATTTGCAAGAATCCTTCGTGCACAGACAGGCCCAGGTCCCAAGCACTCTATCCTGCGACGCTCAACTTGCTAAGCTGTCCTCCGGGGCATGGGACCTTCTTCTGTAGTGCTGTAACAACTGCAATTTGCACCTTCTTTGTCCCCGGGCCCTGGGGCCTCCGTGGGTGCTGCCTGGTCATCTGTGGGTTCGCTCCAGTGTCGGGAGCCCCCTCTGCCTCCTCAGTCTGAGTTGAGGCCCCCAGGTCCCTCCTGGGTGCAGGCAGCGCCACTTTGACACAATCCGCAACATTGCTTGAACCAAGGCTTGTTGGATGAATCCAGCCCGAAACTCACCTGCATCCAACATCTCCACATGGGACATCTATTGCATCATGCAGGATCCCGCGGCCATCTTCCCTTGGTGCATTTCTGCAGTCTTCGTCCATCCCTAGACTCCTCTTTTGCACCTTCTTCTAGGTTGGCAGGGGCTCCTGTCCTTCCTGGAATCTTTTGCAACTTGTGGACTTGGTCTCCTCTCTTACAGGTCTTCAGATCCAGAAATCTACCATTTGTTGCTTGCAGTCTTGCTTGGCTCTTGCAATAACTCTAATCACTGCTTGTAGTGTGTACTAAGGAAACTTGCAGTACTTTACTTCTACTTTCCTGGGCTCTGAGGTGGGGTATTTTACTCTCCTTTGTGGTTTTCTTACTCTCCCAGCGATTCTCTACACACTACATTTGTCTAGGGGGGAATTTGTGACTCACATTCCACTTTCTTAGTATATGGTTTGTGTTGCCCCTAGACCTATTTTCTCCTATTGCATTCTATAGCATTTCCTATTGTTTGCACTATCCTATGTCTAATTACTTACCTTATTTTGGTGTCTAGTGTATATATTATGTATAATAATTACCTCCAGAAGGAGTGTTGCCTCTAAGATATTTTTGGCCTGGTGCCACTAAAATAAACTACCTTTATTTTTTGGTAACACTGAGTGTTAGACTTTTCATCCTTGGCATGGTCTCCCTTACATTTTTGCCTCTGTTTCCCAGGTTGTTGATGTGTGCAGTACTTTGTTTTTGCTGTTTTTGTTACTCTGGGCACTTTACCACTGCTAACCAGTGCTAAAGTGCAAGTGCTCCTATACAAAATGTGTATGTAATTGGTTCATCCATGATTGGCATATTTGATTTACTAGTACGTCCCTAGTACAGTGCACTAGAGGTGCCCAGGGCCTGTAAATCAAATGCTACTAGTGGGCCTACAGCACCAGTTTGTGCCACCCACATTAGTAGCTCTGTAAACATGTCTCAGACCTGCCACTGCAGTGTCTGTGTGTGAAGTTTAAAACTGTAAATTCGACTTGGCAAGTGTACCCACTTGCCAGGAATAAACCTTCCCTTTTCTTACATGTAAGGCACGCCTAAGGTAGGCCCTAGGTAGCCCCAAGGGCAGGGTGCAATGTATGGTTAAAGAAGGACATATATTAATGACATATATTAATATAATGACCCCCTTTATCTTTTCAATTTTGTTATAATCATTCTTATGCCTCTGAAGTGTATCTTGCATTGGATGCAGAGACCACACTAGAAGTTACAAATTCTCCTATTATAGGTTCTTTGTCTACGTCACCTGCCATTGCTTATTTTTTTTAGAATTGTTATAAAAACTAGTGGTTTTATCTTTACCATCCCTTAGGGAGTTAGAGCGTACTTCTCTAACATTACCAAATGCAATAATTTCACATGAGTGAGAATATAGCCTGAAAAGGTAATGATTGTGTTAAAACAGTATTTGAAATATAATTTTAATAATGAGCTAATTGTTCCTTCCACTTCACTTATTTGACGATCTATGTTATTTGTGCCAAAAAAGATGCAGGACCCCAACCATGGATTGACTACTGTGGATTAAACAAAATCACCATCAAAGACCACTAGCTGTCTCCTATTAAAAACATTTTAGAGTCTTTTAGTGGGCATCCATTTGATTTATGTGGAGGTCAATATTTTGCTTGTATTAAAAAGGGTGTTGAGTAGAAAACCTTACTTTGAACACATTCTAATCACAAATAAAGTTTAGTTTCAAATATAACTTAGCCTGTCCAGATGGCTGCATTTAATTCAGATTTTACTGATATTCCCTGTGGGGTCTCCCAAGGTCCTGCTCCCAGCTCTACCTTTAAAAACATATATTATGCACCTTTAGCTGACCTGATTGTCTTCTTGTCTCTTTCTATTAAATGGTTATGCTGATGTCACTCAAATCCGTATGGAAGGTAATATTAAACAACTCCAATAATTCTTTATAGGTTAACTGGCAATGGTGGATGGCTGGATGAATGCTAGTTTTCTCTGGATAAATTGAAACAAAACAGAGATTTGATATTTGATAATTCATTAATTTGTTCTCCCTTGTGGTGTCCCCAGATGTTAGGAGAGTGCCCCCAACCAGTATCTACTGCCCATAATCTGAACATCCTATTCAATTTTAACCTTCTATTTCAGCATCACATTAATAAGCTAATGACCACAGGTTTCTTGATAATCGGATATTTAAAAAAATCTCCCTTTTATTCCCCAATACTCGAGACAGCTGTTAGTGCAAGCCCTGATTCCTAGAAGGTTGGATTATTTTATGAAGAGATTATAATTTATCCACAGTGTGGCTGCTAGATTGATATTTGGTGAAACACTTCAAGGAGCAAGGACATACAGGTTGTGGGAGTAATCAGCATACCAAGGAGAGGAGGAGACATTTCAATTTACTGAACATCAATGAACTCACATGGATAGACTGATTGAACTGTACTAATAATGAACTGAACGATGTGAATGATATGAGAAGATTGTCTTTTATACAATTTTGAACTGGTATTGGTGAGCATATTAAAACACTACCTTGATCGTGATGACCAAATTTAGATATTTTTTCCACACTGACTGAATATGTTTGTTATGTTGATGTGTGTTCAACAATTGTAGCCTCTATATTTTTATGAGGATCACGAGGTTTCATGGGAATCTTGGAGTATGCCTGATTTGTTTTGATAGGCCATTTACAATGAACAATAAACACTACATACAATGGGATTCCTATTATGTCAGTGGTGGAACTTGAATGGTTTTACTCTATGGCATTGAACACATATCTGTTTACAGAAGGGTACAGGCTACTCCTGTAATTTTCTGTTGTATGAGTGATATATTTTTACTTCCTCTGGTGGCTATCATGCACTGACTTGAGTACGACCATCCTAAGATGGTGACCAGTGGTGTTCAGTCTATTTGTTTTAGGTGATGCAAACAGATAACAGGTGCGACTCTGCTGCGTCTTTCAGACACTGACCAAGATGCATGGAGTGAGCAGTATTGAGGTGGATTTTGGACCTCTGCAGGTTAGTTCTTTGACAACGCTGCCCTCTATGGTGAGCATATTATTGATTTAGAGAGTAGAGGTGATGGGCATATGTACATTATGGGCATGTTGTTTCCCACTATTTTAGAAGGACATAAGTGATGCAGCTGTTTCCTGTTCGCAGACCTATTTTTATTTACCAGATTTGAGAAGTAATACAACACCAATGTAAGTACGTGAGTACACCAGTGTGATGGTTTAAGCATTGGATATTACTTTACAAGTGCTGGTGGCTAGGGTTTTCACATTAAGTTGGGATATTTTTGCAGTTGATTCTCTCACAGTGGCACTCACGTGAGGTACTTGGGCCATTTCATGACCCATTGAAGACATGTAAGTGACAAGATTTGACCAACTGGCATGTGACTGGGAGCATGCTGGTCTCACACGGAGCAACATAGATGGTAAATGTGGTTGTAACATAATGTGAACTGTGAAATATGAAAGACCTCTATAAGTACAGAGGATAGAAGCCTAACTGTATTTCAACCTAACTTCTAGCACCATGATAATCGATTGCATGCAACACTGTCTTGAGGGTTGACATGTCTATGTTGTGATGCTAGTACACTGTATGCAGTTGCCTGAGTTAACGGACATGGTGCTATACCTAGAACCTGGATATGATGGTGGCAGGACGTTTTGCCATGGATTGTAGTAATGTTGAGACTCCCTGATTGTTATTATTTTTGGAGGAGGATGGTGCTAGCTATGGATTTAATCTATGTTTGTTTGCTCTCTTAGGTGTGATAGGTGGACAAAAGCGTCCTGAGGAGACTCCTTTAGTAATATGGGGTCAATATTTCGACAATATTCACCCATATGGTTAAGGATCAACTTTGACATGAGGTATTAGCCTGATGCACAGGCTATCCAACATACTTATTACAGTGATATATCCATTGGGGAATGTACAGTGTGTTATTGTTGTGTGATGTTTGTATCCCTATTTTTATGTGAGCAAAGCATCGTCTGTACTATCAATTCACTTTTTCATACTTGAAATTTTGTTTTTTTGTACAGTAATGTGTGAATATACTAGAATATATGTATGAAGAAATTGACTATGTGTCCAACACTTGCATCTGTATAAGAGCATTATTATGTTTTGAACTGATTAATATGGAAACATCTCTATACATACAGAATGTTTTCCACTTTAATTGTATTCTAAGGAATTTTAAGTTGGTTACAGAAGCTTTCAGCCCTACTGGTTGTTAGTTCTGGATAAATAAGTCCTACTGACACTTGTTTTGATATTGATTGGATATTACCCCTGTCCCGTGGACGTATTAGGTGGTCTCTGTTGTATGTATGATAAACTTAGAAAGGGTTACAATTTACTAATACCTGTTTAAGTTCCATACACATAGAACACTTGCCACTAAAAGCAGATTCTACGTTTATAGTCCAGTAAATAACAAAGGCTATTTCTGTTACATAGGCCATTAGGCATTATGTAGATTTCTCCATTTTCCAAGAATTGGTACAGTGGCAGAAACCATGCAAGCTGAAGAGTAATGACCATGTAACTGCCCTCCTGAAATGAGAATCCAGGACACAATGGTTGTATTGTCTTGCATGATGTAGAACTGAACCTTTCTGACTTCCTGGGCACTCTGTATCAATGTGCGGTGTAATTGCTAGAATGGAATGCATGAGAGCTTACTTTAGAATGTTGGAGTTTACAGGTACAACCAGAGGAATAAAGACGTGTGAGTTACAGCTCCGTGTGTAGCCTATTTATTTAGTGAGTACCAGGCTGGGGAAGACGCTACAACTGGTGACAAGATGGGAGCTAAGTAACCCAAGGAAGAAAGTGCTCTCCTGGAGAGTTTTTTGTGGTCCAAGGAAACTGCTCATGCATGCCCCATGTGCGTTTTGTGAAGTGCTGAGTCGAAAGTTGGCGTATGTGGAGTCAAAGCTCAAGTACAATTGGTGTGAAGCGTGTAAACAGAAAAAGAGCTTCACTGAAAAGTCCACAAATCGTTGGCCAAGAAACTATGACCAAGATCATAGAAAAAGGTACTGCGTTGCCATGCAAAATAAAGTTATACAAACTACGGAGCATTAACGTTAAAGTTGCATTTAACCAGGTTCAGAAAGTGCAGTAAAAGGCAGTTATCCGGTATGAAATAGCAGTTGCTGAAAAATAACGAAAAAGGAAGCATACTGCTATCACTCTTACCTGAGACTTATTAAGTGGATCTTTACGACCTCAGCAACAGGTTAGAAGACTGAAGAAGAAGAAGCACAGGGGCTGTGCTTACTGAGCTTTCCAATTCCTGAAGCGGCACACCATCAAAGCTGGCAGGTGGTGGCTCAGAACACCTCCAGAGGTCTCCATGAGTGACCGAGCTCCGATGGAGAACAAGAAGACAGTCAAATATCCAAAGACTGTCCTGGATAACGCGAAGGCTGAAACATCGTCGGGCCTGCATGATGATGCATATTCCCAGGTAAAGTCGACATTGTTTGACAGAGCTCTGTCCTCGATATCAGCCACTCCTATGAATAGTTACAATGCTGCTGCTTTCCTCAAACCACCACCACTATTCGACACTGCCAAAAAGCAAATTATTGGCAATAGATCGGTGGTTTGGACAGATACATTTAAACATTTCATTGAAGCACCTGAAGAAGTCACATAGCATCAGATTAAGAAGGGTTGAATCTGAAGCTGAATTCAGTACATAACATCAATTATCAATGATATGTTTTCAATCAAGAACGTCAAAGAGTTGGTGAAACAATCAATGAATTTGTGGAAAGACTTGACACACTCATCAAACATTGTAAGTTCAATGAATTTATTGATGCAGAAGCAATGCATCTTAAAGTGATCGATGGATGCTTCTCCGATTCATTCAGACATTGAATACTGAGAGAAATGCTTACTCAGGAGCAAGTATTGATGGCTGCCAAAGATGAGGAACGTGCTGAAAAAACAGCTGCCAACATGGTGGCTGTAGGTGCCTATAACGAGTCAGTCATGAGTGTGAAAAGTAATTTGAAACAAATGTTTTAAGAACACATAGGCCCTCAATATTACCCTGGCGGTAAATCCCGCTTACCGCCACACTGACGGACGCCAACTTACTGCTGTGGCGGCGGATATCGGTTCACCATATTATGACACACACACACACCAATCCGACAGAATATAGCCACAGACACAAATCCTCCATCCCAAAGGTCAGTGATAAAGTAGCCGCATCAAAACCCACACCATTACGCTAACAGAACAACACCCACCACATTATGACCCACAAATCACCACAGTGGACATTCAACGGCCGTAATCCATTGGCGGTACATACTGCCACGCTCACAATGGACACCCACAGACAATGCATCACTGCATTGGACAACACACACCTGACACCCATACAAACACCACACCCACACACCCACACACCCACACCACTATAAAACACCTACCCACATTATTCACAACCCTTTACGATTACAAATCATTGGCACTAGACTGACACCAAGACCACTGCCACAACTACATACACTCACCACATACACCCATACATCCCTCACGCACCCCACTTCACATTACCAAATACACCCTCACAAACACACATCACAGAACACTCTTGGCACCACAAAGTCACCCCAGATTAACTGAGGAGGTGTTACGGGTCTTGGTGGAGAAAATTATCAGGGTAGAGCCACAGCTATTTGGAGTACAGGTGCAGCAGATATCAGTAGCCAGGAAGATGGAGCTATGGCAGAGAATCGTGGACAGGGTCAATGCCGTGGGACAGCACCCCAGAACAAGGTACGACATCAGGAAGAGGTGGAACAACCTACGGGGAAGGTACGTTCCATAGAAGCAAGACAACAGCTTGCTATCCAGAGGACTGGCGGTGGACCCTCACCTCCTCCTCCACAACTCACAGCATGGGAGGAGCAAGTCTTGGCAATACTGCATCCTGAGGGCCTGGCCAGAGTCGGAGGAGGACTGGATTCTGGTAAGTCAACTTTCAACAATTATCACCCCCTACCTGCATGCCATCACATACCCTCACTTTCATCACTCCACTACATCCCCCATGCTCACATCTCTCTAATCCCAATGCCAAGCCATGCATGCTGTGCCAATCCATGGACGCCCCTCACAGCCCTGCATTGACACTCATCACAAAAGCATGCACAGCATAGAGAACTAACAATCCCACCATACATTAACATACACAAGTAAAAGCTGGCAGGGCAACACCAACCATAGCGGGGAAGCAACGGATGTTCAATATGTCATACACATGAGGCATAATATATCATTTACATCCCCACAGGTACCCCAGCCAATGTCACCGTAGAGGAGGTGCCAGCACTATCTAGTCCCCCAACTGAAGAGGCCCACAGTGATGACAGTAACTCTGGTCTTCAGGATCTGGACAATCTACCAGCCGGTTACCCGAGCCCAGTCACAGACTACCACAGAGCCTCCCCCATCAGGAAGCAACACCACAGCACCCACCAAGCATACCCAAAACTCTATCCCAAGGACATGTCAATCAGTAGTGTGCCCACCTGTACAAGGACCCCAGGCCACACCTCGCACACAAGACAAACAGGAACCTGGGGTCAGTAGCAGTGGGCACACGGTTCAGGGGACAGAGGCACAAACCAACAGGGACACTGGGAGGATAGCTGTGCACCAGGGGGAAGACAGGACCATGGAACCGACTCTACAGGAGGCGCTGTCTGAGATCCTGGTAGCTTATCAAGATACTAGACAACGTGCGGGAGAACAGGCAGCTGCAGGAGGGACAGTATCAGGGGATCAGGGAGGACTTACAGGCCATCAACAACAACCTGATCTCCATAGCAGGGGTGCTGGAAGACATGGCCGACACTATGAGGGAGGAAGTGTCACACCAGCGGGCCCCTGCCACTAGCCAGTCATCTGAACAGCCTTCCACGTCCGCTGTCGTTAGTGGCCAGAAGGCCCCACCACAGGACTCACAGGCCGCCAGCACCCATCCCCCTGCAGAAGGTGAACCACAAACGTTCCCTGCGATCCAGACAGAAGCCAGAGACACTTGCCAAGACCCCTGCCACGAAATGAGACTCTCCTGATTGTCCCCATTGTGTCCCATTCAGTCACCCTGTCCACCTTGAACTGCCATTGCTCCCCTTCTATGTCCCCTTGGACAATGCACCTGTGCTACAAACACACTGGAACAATACCCTGGACTTTCCTTCATCATCACCACATCCCAGTTCACTTCCCCCTCTAAATATTAGCACTACAATAAACATCCTTTGATATAAATCGATCTAGGGTATGCCATGTATTTCAAATATGTATTGATTGAAACAGGGACAACCAGTGCAAATGATCTGTACATAGATTGAGCATAGAATCAATGACCTGTAGCTGGCTGTTGTGATCACACAGGAGTATTTGTCAAATCACCAACATCTGCAAAATGAATAGCTAGAGGTAACAGTAAGTGGGCACAGAAGTGGGAAATGCCAGCATGCCAATGCCACACAGAATGCAACCAAAGTCATTGAAATGTAAAGTTGCACTGTCTCACCTGTGTGTCATTGGAAGTACTGACGGATTACAGATGTTCTGTTGTCCTCATCCTCATCCTCTGCCTCCTCATCCTCACTGTCCACAGGGTCCAGTGCTGCCACAGGGGCCTCTCCAGTCTCCTCCTCCTGCAGAAAAGGGACATGCTGTCTGAGGGCCAGGTTGTGCAACATGCAACATGCCATCACTATCTGGCAGACCTTCTTGGCTGAGTATTCGGTGAGTAGCATAGGGATCCACCTATTAGATGGAGGCTCCAGAACCTGGCCTTCAGGAGGCCAAAGGTCCTTTCAATGATCCTTCTGGTTCACCCATGTGCTTCATTATAATGTTCTTCTGCCCTTGTCCAGGCATTCTTCACAGGGGTCAGCAGCCATGATAGGTTTGGGTAACCAGAGTCACCTGCATATATTGAGGGACTGCATTTAGCCACACACTATCCTATATGTTCTACACCACATAGGCATACACCAACATATACTGGGTGGGAACCAGGGCTCACCTATTAGCCACACCCTGGGCCTCTTTAGTTGGGCCATCACATTTGGGATGCTGCTATTCCTCAGGACAAAGGCATCATGCACCGACCCAGGATACTTAGCATTGACGTGGGAGATATACTGGTCCACCAAGCACACCATCTGCACATTCATAGAGTGGAAACTCTTACGATTCCTGAATACCTGTTCATTCTGACGGGGGGTACAAATGCTATATGTGTTCTGTAAATTGCCCCAATTATATTGGGGATATGTCTCATTGCATAAAACCCAGCCTTCAAAGTGGCCAAATCCTCAACCTGGGGGAATTCAATGTAGCTGCACATATGTTTTATAAGGGCAGACAACATTCTTGTCAGCACTATTGAGAACATTGGCTGTGACATTCCTGCTGCCAAGCCCACTGTCACTTGGAAAGAACCAGTTGCCAGGAAATGGAGAACTGATAGCACTTGCACAAGAGGGGGGATCCCAGTGGGGTGACGGATATCAGATAACAGGTCTGGCTCCAATTGTGCACACAGCTCTGTGATTGTGGCCCTGTCCAGTCTATAGGTGAGTATTATGTGCCTGTCCTCCAGTGTAGCCAAGTCCACCAGGGCCTGTACACGGGGTATGTCTCCATCTCCTATTCATCTGCAGCGGTAGGTATCTAAGGGACAAAAGAGTGAGGAGGCTGTCACAAACTGAACAATGGAGCCACAACAGTAGTCTGCAATCTGTAAACAATGTAATGGGACAGTGCAATTAGTCAAGTATGTGCCTATTTATCCTGTGACGCAACATTATTCCATAGGTCTGCCCCCCCCCTGAAATGGCGTCTGCCTGGCCTGTGTGGAGGGATAGGTGGTAATGAGGTAATGCCACTGACGTTGTGCGCCATGGCAGTAGGCGGTCGTGAACCGCTGTGCAATTCCTCATTGGTTATTATTGGGCCCTGTTGGGTACAGTGGCCGATGGGGATCTATGACGGCAGTGACGGTATGCACCGCCGAAGATGTGACTGCCATTTTCTATCTGATTACTCACTTGTTTCCTGACCTTCCATAGGAGAGGACCTACACTGCATGTGCTTCTGTGACCTGTGTCTGGAACCTACCATGGCCTATGTGACCAGGGAAAGGGCCACAGCCTTCACTTCAGAGGAATTGGAGAGACTGGTGGATGGAGTCACACCCCAGTACGGACTGCTGTATGGTCCTCCAGACCAACAGGTGAGTACACAGTGGGCATGATGCATGTGGCATGGATGCATGGAGGTGTGTGTGAAGGCATAGTGTAAGGGGGAGGGATATCCTCTTGGCTGGGTACACGGTGAGTGCTGGAATATGTGTGTGCCAGTAGTGATGGAAACGGGTATAGTGGGTCATTCGTGTTACTGGCTGGACTTTTTGTCTAATGGTGTTCTCCTGTCTGTATTGCCTCTGCAGGTCAGTGCCCATCAAAAGAAGGGCATATGGCCTGCCATCACCAAAGAGGTGTGGACCCTGGGGGTCGATGGCGTGCCTGTTGGATGCGGACCCCCTGAAGTCCCGCATACTGGTTGTGGCGTATCCAGAGCTGGTTGGGCTCTGGAAGCCAACACAGCAGCCCCACAGGGGTGGGTACAGTGGCCATCATTGAAGGAAATGGCTGGAGGGGTGGTATCTGGATGGTGGGTGCATGTCAGTGGGTGCCCCTAGGCCAGGCCAGAATTAGCAGCGTAGGTCCTCTGGTGGCTAAGGGTCTGAATGGGAAATACTGCCTACCTAGCTTGTTAGCATCCACTACTGGTCAGGGCTGCGTGGGTCCCAGGTGTGCTGCAGTTGGTGGTGTGTGCTCCTCCTCATGCCTTGGTGGCTAGCAATATCACTGGTAGTGCAATGCATAGTGGGTAGGCCTGTTCCCTGTGTGTGAGGGTGCTGTGTACGCCAATGGTAGTGTTGGTGCAGTCATTGATCCAGAATATCCTTTGTCTCTCTCCCCCTTTCTTGTTTTGCCTTTCTGTCCTTATGTGCATTAGCATCATCTGGTGGAGGAGCAGAGGCTCTGGCGATGAAGGCAGCTGCATCTCACAAGACCCAGGAGGCAGAGTCCACTGACACTGAGGGAACCAGTGGGACGGAGGAGGAGTGGAGCAGCACGGCGGAGACTGGAGGGGACAATACAGACTCAGATACCTCCTCCGATGAGAGCTCCCTGGAGATGGCGGATACTTCTGTGACCACCACAGCGTTAGGTACAGTCACCATCCCAGTACCAGCACTGCCCTCCTAGCAGCCGCTCAGCGAGTTGCCCGTGGCGGCTCACCCAGGAGGGTGGGAATCTCCTTTGCCTCAGGCACCTCAGGCTCTCCCCCAGTGAGCCCTGCTCCCCTGAGTGAGGAGGCTATTGACCTCCTGAGATCCATCTCTGTAGGGCAATCAACCATTGTGAATGCCATCCAGTGGCAGCCCACATGTAGCAATCTAATGCAAATCTGGAGGCCATTCACAGTGGATTGGCAGCCCGACAGAGATCGATCCAGGCTCTGGCTTCCTCTCTGATGGCAGCCATTGTCCCTGTTTCTACTGTCCTCCCTCCAACTTCCACTTCTCAGTCCCATTCTCCTCAACCCCAACCCATCCCAAGCACACAGACAAATGAGCATGCACACAAGACAACACCCAAGAGTGTCAAAGGCAAACTTAAGCACCACACTTTGCCCCACAGGCACTCACACAAACACACAAACACCATTCAGTTGCAGACACAACATCGACTATTTCCACTGTCTCCCCTCCTCTCCCACCTCCACCTCCCACCCAGTTATGTCCACACAGTTACGTCCAAACTCACACCTGCATGCACTACATCATCATCCACTACCAGCATCATCACCACACCAAGCAGAACACACACCTCATTGGCAGACACCTCTACAACATCCATGCACACGTCCCCTGTGACCTCTCCCACAGTGTCTGTCCCCCCTCCTAGAGTGGTTCTTCCCTGTGTCTCCAATGGTGAGACCTTTGACTTCTGTGCTCTGTTCCCGCCAGGCTTTTGATGGTGTTGGTACTGCCTCGGAAAAGGTGGCGGTTTGCTATGTCATTATATGGTGGGCGGAACTTTTTCTTCCGCCTGGCTGTAGGCAGCTACCACTGTGGTGGCTGTTGTTTCCACCCTGGCGGTCAGTGTGGTACATTGGTTGTCTTTCAGAGATATTACCGCCACGGTCATATTTTGGTGGTAGTTACCGCCAGCCTATTGGCAGTATTACCGCCAATTTATCACCAACCGCCAGGGTCGGAATGAGGGCCACAGGGTTGTCTACCTGCAAAAAAAGGTTGTGTTTCAGGTCTGGATTTGTGTTTTCCCATGAAGGAAAGTGTTCCGCGTTTGGTCAGATATTGAAAGGCAACTTTTTCTGTGGTGGTTTGGGTATCAAGCCACACATGGGGTGGCTCCTCCATTAGAGCAGAGGAGTGTCGCCTCCCACCAGCAGTGGCAGCTGCAAAACCTTTTCAAGAAAACAATAATAAACTGTGTTTATTATTGTTTTCTTGAAAAGAGGCGAGCATTGGGGGTGACAAGCACTTGAGGGGAGTGCACAGAGCACTACACTCAGAGCACATGTGTGTTTGGCCAGCCGTCTCGGGCCGGCCAAAAACACATGCGCAGTAGGCTCTCCCCAGCCCAGCAACACAGTTGTCGGACTGGAGAGAGCCTGCACAGTCTTTTAGCAGCATCAGCATTGGCCACAGGGTAAGCTGGGAGCCTGTGCCTACAGCATCCAGTGATGAAGGAGAAGATCGGCGCGCGGTGGAGCAGGTAAGTTTAAAAAAAAAAAAATTCAATTAAATTATTTACAGCCGCCCCTTCTGGTTGCCGCGAGCCGCGACTGAAGTCAAAGAACTGCTGTGAATTCCCATTAAGCATTTAGACAGTTTATTGAATTATGATGAAAGAACGACTACACCAATGTGGTTAGTTAACACCATTGCAAATTATATAAGATAGAAAGTTATCATATTACATGATTGAGAAATCACTTTTCTGTTGAATTATAACATTTATTATTAATGCTTATTTTGCCAACAGTCCGTTTGAATGCCCAAATAACGTTAACATGCTCTGAGTCTAAACTAACTTTGCAATGGTAAAAGTAGGATACGTTTCTTTACACAAAGCGAACTCTTCTGCAGCCCTGAGTTACAGAATTCTGAAACAGTGCTGCATTTCTGTTAGTTAAAATGTAAACCACAGTCGTTCAATCTAGTTGGACAAAGAACATATCCATTATGTCGATTTTGCATCCTTCCCTGTATAATTTCTACCACTCTCATTTATTTGTGAGTGACCACAGAGCCTGGCCCCTTTGCTTGTACATAACAACTGACAGTAGAATCAAAATGCAGTTATTTTCTTTAAAAACACTCCAATGCTGAATTGTAGCCTCTCTGATATAATAATTGGTCAATGTTTTTCTGTTTAATCATGAAGCTCTCAGCAGTCTGACTTTCTTTCTTTAATCGGTCCGTCGCGGTTTTTATCTCTTGAGGCCGCCTTGGTTATTGACAAAGTAAAAGGCAAACTGGGAATATCTATTCAACGTGGACCTTTGGGTGGGATCCGTAATTTCCTATTTTTAATCGACCGTTTTAGCAAGTGTGCCCAGCTTTGGCAGCTCAGATTGAGGTCCGCTCTGTTTGTGTACTCTCATGATTAATGTTTTAAAAGAATGTACATAAAAGAGATTTTCCTTAACTACTTTTGTTGCTAGATATGCTTGGTGCAAATCTTTAACCTGTGACTACAAAGCAAATTTAACAATAAGGTGAGAAAAAATGAAGTGAGATAATTAGAGTAAAAACAATTGCTTCTGCACAATGTTTGACTCAAATTCTGTGGGGAGCAAAACTAGAATGCCATTTTTTAAAATTCAGCCCTTATAAATAGATCCAGACTGCAGACTAGCAAATGCAACAATCAAGAATCAGGACACTATGGCCCATAGTTATACTTTTTTAGCACCGCATTTGCGTAATTTTTTAACGCAAAAGCGGCGCAAACTTTCAAAATACAATTGTATTTTATAAGTTTGTGCCGTTTTTGCATCAAAACACAGCGCAAATGCGGCGCTAAAAAAGTATAAATATGGGCCTATGTTCAATAATATTAATATCTCTCCCCACAGCTGACTCCCCAGAATTTACTGAAAGTCTTAATATATGTGTTATCATCTTGAGTCCAGAATTATTCATTACAGGATGGGATTTCTGGTTTACCAGTGATCCCTTATTGGATCGTCTATCTAAAACTTTATATTAAGCTCTAAGAGCATACATTTAGCAGACGTTTCTTTAAAATGGTTCCTTGACATATTCCTATAGTTGATAAAACCCTGGTTACTGCAGTTCCCAGTTCGAAAAACATGTACATTTATGTCATATCCAAGGCTAGACTATATGCTAGCTTCTAGAAATGTTCTTTCACATGTCCTGCCATGAGATCTATCCTCTGTGAGTCTGTACATATGCACTATGCAAACCTAGCGCACATTCAGACCAGTTAAGAGCATGAAAAGAAGTTTTAATATAAAGGCACCCCAGTGCATGAGGTAAAAATTGGCAATTTGGAGGTACATTTAATTAACCAAAGCACCACTTATGATATGTTCTTCCACTGCCATAATACATACATAAGCAATCACTCAATTAAATCAAAACATACACATTTACCTGAAAAAAACAAGAGGAGAGAGATACTCATTACATATGAAACAACTCTCAAGCAAATGCATAGGAGATACCATACAAATGGAATTTGATAGTGAGTACACAGAGGTTACTAGAGCAGTTTACAGTTCCTCTGATAAACTTGGTTCAGAAAGTGAGATAGGTTACTTGCAACTTAAATGAAGAGCAAATACAACATGCAGCCGTCCCTGATGCAAAGTTGTGAAATGTAGGTGTCCTACATTCATTTGGTTCAGGGTGAATTTGTTGGATAGACAGAAACAGTTCCTGCTTAATTTCAGGATTTCTAGAGATAACTGAAAGCTGACAAAATTCACAAAGAAAGGGTAGCGTATTTTGCCTTGGCTAAGGGTTCAAATATATTCCATAATTGACACAGATGGTCTGATGACATAACTCAACCAATACTCCACATTGATCACCTGAGGTCCTTCAACAACTGTCTGATCTTGGTTAGCACTAGGTTCACTTCCCATTTCATTAAAAATAAAAACTGGAATTGAGAAAATATATTCAATCATCTATTATGGGTAATTGTTTCAACATTATAAAGTATTTTAATTTGAATAATATGTGAGTATGGTTGTTGACCTATACGATGATGACCAGGCGGCTATCTTTTTTAATGGCATAGTCCCACCCATGCTTTTACACAGATGTACCAGCAACAATGACCAATTATTGTAGATTTGGAAGTGCGTTGTGTTTTGCTTCTTGTGCCTCGCAGCACAGAAAGTTTGGTTCTTCCATTCTATTGTATTGTATTAAAAAAAAGTAAATATTTCCCTGGGTTTTCACCAATATTTCCAAGACATATTTCCACAAACCGGACATTTACTTCTGCCTAGGGCAAAAGTATATCCCTAGCCAGACTCGGTATAATATGTTTATTGCTCTCCTTTTGAGACATTATCGTCTATTTGACTTCTAAATGTACTGCATGTATTGTATGTTTCGTTTTTTTGTTTTGTTTTTTGAAAATAATGAAAATAAATATAAAATTTAAAATATCCCTATCCAGAGAGTGAATGGCGAGGGAGCACCTTCAGATTTGGTAGGGTACAGAGATGCATTTTCTCCACGAAAGATGTTTGGCCTGGATGAAAACAGTTGCTTATGCACATGCGTTTATACTTATGTAATTGTGCCCCATCGTCAGTTTCATTGTAGTCGTATCTTCACCTTTTGGCAAAATCACAAAATACAGTATTTTAGAATAATCCATTTTTCAATTCAAAGCAATTGAGTAGGTAGGGGGCTGCGTTTAAACTTCGCCAGTTTCTAAAAGAAAAGTTCAAAGCTAGTAGAGAGATCATGTTAGGAAGGCACATTTTGCAATTCTGTGTTTTCAGATCTGGGATGCACTAGTTCGTGGGGCCCACAGCATGACATGCTTCCAAGAAACCAGTGTGGCGAAATCACCCATGAATGCACTGAAGAGAAAGAGGACTTAAACCTGCGCCCAGCGTCAATAGCCAAGTTTGGATTCTAGACTCTGATTTCAGAGCTGTCACTGCTGTCATATACGTTATGCATGCAACTTTGCACAACTGGCAGCACTGAATATAAACCAAAGCCATATGCTTGTGCCCTGTTGCCAAATGAGTCGAACTAATAATTCCATTATTCCCAGAGGAAAGTGAAGCGTGCCAGGGATTTCTATTAGTCTGCCTCACCAAGGCATCGCAGGGCAGAGACACAGCTTTATGAAATTAGGCGGCAACTGCCAATATTATATTTTTAGAATAAAACATGCACGTTTTGTCCTCGGTAAAGCAACATGGCGCCCAGAAGGCTAGTGATGTTGTTGGATCATATGGCAAGAGAGGCTACAACTGCACTGAGTTGGCCTGTGATTCATTCATATGTCACACATTTCCTGGCTTTCCTTTGGGAGAGCAGATCCCCCACTAATCGGCTGTGTCACTTCCCTTTGCTTTGTGGTGGGTGCTACACATGAATAGGCTCTGCGCTCTCCAGTTCTGCCATCTCTACAGCCTTCATTTGCTAGTGAGCTGTGAAAGAGTCAGGACGGTTGTTCTGGCCTTCTCAGGCCTGGCACTGGCCTTGCAAGTCTGTGAGAGAAAACCCGTACATAGCCTGTTCGACCCCTACCTGCTGTCCCTTAGACACTTCAAAACTCAGCCCAATGTGTTGGGAACAAGATATGTTTTTCTTCGTTATGTCATGTAGCCGTAGACCTGTGATAAATGATGACATTTCACTTAATTCTCATATGAGTATTTCATGTGAAAACTAAATGCCAGGGCACACCTAGTGCTCGAAAGACAGGCAAGAGGCCAGCAAGGTCCAAGGAGAGAATATCTCCTGCAAGACTTTCTGTGCTTGAACCAGGCTCGCAGGAGGCATTCATTAGGGAACCTTTTCCTAACACTAAATAAATAATGCAAAGTTCTATTTCTATACTCACAGAGTTTCATGGGTGTAATTTATTTTTTTATATGGGCTTAGCAGTGAGCTGGTGTCTTTGTATTTCTGTACAGTAGATGCTTACAATTTTATATTATGTAGCTTCCTTCAGTAAAGAGGAGGACGTAAACAATCAGCTGGACACTGCTCATCTAATCATAAATCTGGGCGAAATTAAAATTACGCTTACGCGATTTGTAGTCTCAGTTATTTTGTGTTAGTTACCCTTACTACATGAAGCCACTTGGCTTACTTTTACACCATCTGGCGTAAAAATGTACAGCGAAGTGTGCAAGTCGCTATAATGCACGTTAAAAACTGTACTGCAAAGGTACAGGAAAAACGGAACTGCAGCTGTAATTTTCAGTGTTCTTATTTAAATGTATCCCAGTGTCCAAAATTGATTCTAGAACATATTTGGCTTTAAAATGTAGCGAGAAGTGACGAATTTGCATTTCAAGTAATTATGTGTATTTTTGCATAATTAAGTTAAAGCTAATTACACAAATGTTGCATGCCCCAACTAATCACCCAGCTTTTCTCTGTGTAAAAAGCACAGCATTAGTTATATTCATCAGCCATTTCTGACTACTAATGTCAACATCACATGAAATGACGATCACTGGTATATCATTTTATCTGCTTATTGTAAATTTCATCATGATAAAACAACAATTACAAGTGTGGATTTAGTTAGTCTCAAGCTACACATAAGATGTTACCTTACAATACATTTTATAATGCATACTAATGCATACTAAGGACCTTATTACGAGTTTGGTGGACTAACTGGCATTCCGTGGCGGCCCCAAGAACTCTCTGCGCTCGGCGGTCTTTCCCCTGTACTTTTTAGATGTAACCACTGGCCCAGCAGCTGTAGTTCTGATGGCAGAGGACCGACGCAGCAAGAGGTCAGCAATTCAAGAAATATTTTTCATATGTGACGATGCAGGAGTGTACATTTTATCTAAATAAGTGTAAAATGGACACATATGCATGACATATGCAAAAAAAACCTTGTATGAATACTTTTCCATTGCTGGAGTCCAGACCATATGTGCCCAGTCCAGTCGATGGGAGAAATTGCAAAACGTACTTAACCTGGATCTTGTCTGCCTCGGGGTCATTTTCTTCAGGGTTAAGTTGCTGCTGTGAAGGGGAGTCTGGATGAAGAGGTCCACATCCGAGACCGAAGAGAAAAGAAGGCAATGGGTGAGCTTGCACCCCATTACTTTTGATTCTGCCATCTCAAAGCAGGTGGGCTTCCCGCCACAGTTTGCTCAATGGAGCCTTGTATGTACCACCTTCTGACAACTGCCTTTCGCCATGCTGCCATTGAGGCGGTTGGCAAATGGCTGGTGGAATCTGCAGGGTCCGGCGGTCTGTTGATCAGCAACCCAATAACATTGTAATTCAGTGGGTGGACCGCCAAGTTAGTGGCCGGGGAATACGACACAGCTTTGACCGGGGTACCCTTTCTGCCAAACTCATAATCAGGACCTAAGACAGTCAAGTTTAAAACATAATCTTTTTTTATTTTATTTTAGATAGTAAAGCATATCTTTGTTACATAAATTTCATATTATGTACAGACATGTAAGTGATTCCCTCGCTTACACTCTTTAAATAGATGTTTTAGGGGGCTTTAAGAAATTATACTTATTGGCCTTTTCACTTTCAGTAATGTACAGAATAAAAGGAAACCCCAGATACTTGACTTAATTTCCACATAAACATTGAGGGCCTAATTTAGAAGTCTGCAGACTGGTTACTTTATCACAACATTGATGGCTATCCCATCTGCCGAAATCTAAATCCCATAGAATATAATGTTAATGGAGTAATCAGTCCCCCGGTTCTAAATCAGGCCCTGAATCACTAGTGTTTTCTGCTCCCAATTAAATAGCAACTCATAATTTATTCTTTGAGAGGACCTACTACAAAATGTAGGTTTTGCAGGCGCAGTTGCACTGTCCTTTGGGGGGCCATTGTAACTGGTTGGTTGCCTCACATGCCAATAAACATGTGGGATCTGGAACTGTAAGATTAAATATTGCTGACAAAATTATCAACAACAAAAATATTGCCCAAAAGATATCGGGGACACACATAGTGACTTAACATACTTTGCAAGTCAATAATGGCGATAACAAAAACAGACTACAATATCATAAAAATAGGTATGCTTATCAAATGCTATTATACACTATAATAATGTTTAAAACATATATAAACTTTTTAAAAATATTACATTTATAAAAATGTATACAAATATATAGAAAGTATAGCATAAAATAAAATATATTCCTTAAAACAATTACAAATGATATAATAAAAAAATATAATTACAACATAAATATTAGAAAACTACTAATAGAATTATTTATTACTTCGAATTACAACCAGTAGATGTAAAACAATTAAACATATGATTATAGTAATATTAACATAAAATACTACAAAATAAATAATTAAATACCAAATTAAAGTGACTTTTAAAATGAAAACAAAAACATTTATATAAAAATAAGTTTAAAAAAAACAGATAGAAAAATTAGACATGAAAGTGTCACATTCTCTACTCCCTATATAACCTGAAAAGCAGAAGGGAAACTGTGGCTTTGGAGGAGTCAGATTAACTATTCCCACTCTAATATAAGCAACAGTAGGGAAGTGATTGACTCTGGAGAGGTCAGATTGACTATTTCCATTCCATCATAAGGAACAAAAGGGAAGGTGTTAGACTTCGAAGGGGTCAGAATTACTATTGCCACTTCAATCTGAGCAGCAGTATGGAAAGTGTTTGATTTTTACGGGGTCAGATTTACTATTTCCACTTCAAAGTATGCAACCATAGTGAAAGTGTCAGAGTTTGGAGGGGTTAGATTTACTATTCCCACCACAACCTGAGCAGTATTAGAGAAAGTGCGGGACTTTGCAGAATGCAGATTTACTATTCCCACTCCAAAGTAAGAATTGGCAGGGAAAGTGCCAGACTTTGAAGGGGCTAGATTTAGTATTCCCACTCCAATGTAAGAAACAGTAGGCAAAGTGTTTGATTGTATTGGTCAGATTTTCTACCCCCAATCCAACCTGAGCAACAGTAAGGAAATCATTGGATTTTGAAGGGGTCAGACCTACTATTTTAATTTCATTACAGGTAACAGTGGTAAAAACATAAACACTAACATTACAACATTATATATATATATATATAATAAATAAACATGAAAGGTATTTCTATAAACATATAAGAAATATTTTAACATAATACATTATATATCAACATACAAAATCAAACATAATATCGCATTAAATATTTATATAAATGAAAAGATGTAAAAATACATTTAAAATTCTTCAGTCTGTATTACCCTACAATTCCAACAACAACCACAAAAAATAAAATCAATAACAGAAAAAAAAATAAGAATACTTATTAAAAAATAATACCATATAACTATGTATTAAACAAAAACAGTAAAGATAATACAATTAATAAATACAAAGTATAACAAAAATTAAATACTTAATACAATTTTCTACCTAATTAACAAATTAACCCTTTTATAAAAGTAAAGGCAATTAAAAAAATTAAAACGTTCACAACATATTTCCTTAGAAATGGAAATATAATATAAAAAAGCCTTAAAATATTTTTCATATCCAAAACAACGCACATTAAAAAAATAATTAAATATATTCAACATTAAAATAATAACTTACAAAACACAGACTAATACAACTCAACTGAATACTTAAAAAACACTATTATGTAAAACTTAAGTTTAGATATTATATAAAAGATTAAAAAAATAATGTCCTCATCCTCTGTGTGTTTTGTCCCGTGATATTATTAACACAATAGTTGTGTCTCACAATATTTTTGAAACTATATTTTGCTGTTTTCCTTCTCAAGTGTTTATTTTTATTTCGATATGTTCTTATGTAATAGCCCAACCATTTTTAGATTTTCTCATGAGTTATGTAACCATTTCCTTACCAGCCACCCTTCCTTTGAAGCCATGCAGTAAGCTACTGTATTATGAGGTTCGGTATGATTATTTTCTTTGGAAGATGAAAGTTATCCATAGTAAGAATAGGACTGAACTTGATTCACCCACGATGTTAATGGTAGGTTCTAATTTAGATAAAGTCTGGTTCATTTTAAATATATATATATATATAGTGAGAGGAACTATGCTTTTCAAGCAACAAGAGATTTCATTTTGCAGTGCTAAGAAACGAATGTTAAGTATGCACCAACAAAAGACAAATATCCCACTTGGGAATGATTGAACAATGAAGGTGATTTAATGACTTATATATTTTAAAGAACTGCAAAACCACTTATGAAATGCTGGTTGAATTCTAATTAAAGTTTTAGTGCACATGAAATGGGGATCGTACCTATTTAAGGAAAAACAGACGGGAGTATTTTTACCATTTTGGTTTCATTATCACATGTGCCAACTATTTAAAGTCATTGTGCCACGGCGTTTCAAACAGTTGATAAAGGCTAACTTAATAGCCGAAACGCGTCCTGAAGTGGATTAACTGTAATTAATTAAAGCTATGATCCTCAAACTGGAGTGCTGGCTTTCTCTGTACTCGAGGAAGAAGTGTTTATATATATATATATATATATATTCACCAACAAGGTGACTAATAGTCATACGTGGGACTGACAGGATACTTGGAAATTATGTATGTGTATATATATATATATATATATATATATATATATATATATATATATATATATATTACCTAGTGGCCGTCCACACTAGGTAGTTATAGTTAGGACCTAGTTTCCAGTCCATAGATGGAGCATTTTTTGTTTTGCCTATAACTTGGGCGCAACTTGATGAATCTTCAAAAAATTCTCAAAACGTATACTATGGTCAGTTCAGTTGCCATCTTGAAAGTTTCAGGGTGATCCGTAAACCGGGGTCAAAAAAGGGGGTTCCAAAATGCATTTCTGCCATTCATTTTTCCATAGGACCTTTAAACACACCTAGACCTCAAACCGCTGAACGGAATTACACCAAATTTGGCAGGAAGCTAGATCCTGTTGCACAGATGATGATTTATATGGTTTAGTGCAAATCCATTCAGTAGTTTCTAGGATATTGGAGATTAAATTATAGATCTATAGAGACGCGATATAGGACACATAGAGGGGTCCCTTAGGGGCAAAAAATTGCCCAATTATATTTTTTCTATCTGATCCGTAGAACAACAGATCCTCGGGTAGAACTACTGATCCAGACCCGCAGTTCCACTGGTGGAACCACAGTAACAGAGAAAAATTGATTTAAAAAAACACCCTCCGCATCCAACCCAATGCTGCACACAGCCAGGTTGGTCAGTGGACCTGACTATAGGCAGGTCCCTGCAGCCAACCCCTGCCGCGGACAACCTTTGGCCTTGCACAGCGCTACTTATATTTACATCTGTGCATACTAAAAAAAAACATAGCAATTCACTGAAAAAAAAACATAAATATATATATATATATACAGTATATATATATATATATATATATATTTATATATATATATATATATATATATTTATATGTATGTATTCACTAAAACAAATAGAAATTCACTGAAAAAACAAACAAAAGGGATGCTATAGTTAGGTTAACACTTCAAACATACAAAACCAGTGAAATTCAGCAGTTATAGTTCACTCAGCTAACTAAAACTCACACTCCCATAATTCACTGCTTATGATCTCACATATTACATCACTCATGACATGGTCAGTGACATCACTGATAGCCCTGAGGGATCCCTTTGGGCCCCACCACAAGAGATAAGGGGTCAGGGTGTTTGTACCCTGGTCCCTTTTGTATTTTTCAATTTGTTTTGGGACTCAGCTTCGGCTGAGTCCCAAGATGTCTGACAACACTTTTGTTGAAGTGTTATCAGCCAATCAGATCTCTGCACGAGATAGTTAGGGGTCACGAATCCTTCACGTCCCTATATATACAAATTTTGATTTCTTTAAATTTCTCAAAACCTACTGAAGGGATTTACACCAAATAACAAAAAAGGGCTCTTTCTGGACCAAGAGCTACCTTTCTGCCAAATTTAGTGTAATTCCGTTTAGTGATTTTTGCTCTATTGCGGTTCAATTTTTCCTATGGGAATTAACATAGGAAAACCTCTAAATTTCACCCCCACGTTTATCTCAGCCCCCGCTTGATGGATCACTTCGAACTTTTTCCAGGCAGCAGCTCACACGACTGTCAAATTTTTTTGAAAAATTATGCGAAGATTCGTCAAGTAGCGCCAAAGATATAGACAAGCAAAAAACAGCTTTTTCTACAGTAATTAGGTCCTAACTATAACTACCTACTGACGACTGCCAGTAGGTATATATATATATATATATATATATATATATATATATATATATATATCTATCTATAACTGAAATTAGGGCTCATCACCAGTAGAAAGATGAAATATTTAACTAGAGACCTACGTGACTTTTAACCATACTGCGGTATATGCTAGTAAGAGGGTCATTCAGACGCTGGTGGGCTGTCATCTGGCCTGAATGTTGATGAAGGCCATGGATTTTACTTCTGTAATGGAGGTCGTCTCGCCTGGAAGAGGATTTCTAAGCCTACAGTGCAGCTGCTCCACTGGCAGCTCCACTGTAGACTCAGCAAAATGCTGAGTGGGTACCATATTGGTTTGTCCCCACTCAGCATTTCTGTTTGTTTTACACAAATTCCAAAAGCAGAAGTTTGTTTGTGTAAATCAATTAATAGTCCTGATACGCAGGAACATTTTCCATATGGGATTATGAGTCATTGATTTCCCAGGGCAGACATACAGACAAATCTAGTGATGATCACGTGGGAGGGGTGACTGTCACTATGGGATGGTGAACAGGGCCGTGGGACCTTCCAGGTCATCATTTTTACAAGCACAGCGAGATGAGACTTTGCTGGTAGAAACCCTGCACTTCCTTTACATAAAATGCGGCAGTGAGCCATGAGTTCCAAAACATGGTGGGACTTTCATTCTGTCAAACTTACACTGCAAGTCGTACTACACAAATATCACAAACCTAACAAGACAGCAAGGAACATTGGTCTTGTTGATAACGATGACCAAGGTTAAACAGGTAAGGATTTCTGTTCTTGTGTGGTCCATGTGTGAGGCTTCTTGCTATGTTGCTGACCTGGGTAAAATATTTCTTTAGGAGTGGATTATAGCTTTAAACATAATAATACACATGAATAATCTGATTTCTAAATATGGGGTATGCTATGGATTTATAATGACAGGGTATGGTAGGGCATCTATTGCCACTTTCCCAGTAACGTATCACCTGCTATGGAACTGAACTATAATTCTGTGTTACTGGAATTAAAGCCACAGTCTATGAAGTTTGGCAATTATAAACATGATTTCAGATTCCGAAAATGATACTAAATAAATCTCGAAATGTAACAGGATTGTAAACATATTTAGTCCGTTTTATTTATTGTATATAGCAATTAACCAACAATCACTGAAAACGTACGCATATAAATATAAATGAGCACAACACAGTTGCAAGCGGCGGGTAGAAAATAGCAGTGAAAAAAAAGATGGGAACTAGGTAGCCATATCGATCGTAGAGACAGGGCAATCTAGTATTTGGGTGTCATAAAGTGGGCAAGACCAGAAGCACCCACAGTGGGAGACCAGAGAAAGACAGATTTGAAAGAAGAGCTAGGGGAAGGGGCGTGAATAGCAAGAAGACAGGAAGAATAGATTGATCAAGATATAAATATGTCAAAAGACCATGCAGATGAAGCAGAATTTTAACATTTTAACCTACAGTGGAAGGTTAGCAAGTCATAAGAAATGAAAGAAAGACAAAAGCACTGCAGGAAATTTTAAAGACAAAACATATAAAAAGGACATTACAGTCGGGGATAAGGACTGTGGAAGTAAGGGATTCTGTGTTTAGATATGCTTGCAGCAAAAAGTGTTATGAATGTGGCAGTGTCGGTGCGCATGGACATAAAGAGATGTGTGAAGAGAAGATACAAATCAAAGGCAAGCCCGAGGCTGAATGCAGAAGGGATATGGGAACATAGGTGGGCTGGAGGAGGGGGAGACTAATGTATAGGACAGTATTATGGACAGGGAAAATAACGGACAGAACAGAAAGGACAGAAGCTATTTATTTTTAGAAGTGAGGATTAGAATGAAATGATAAGAAGTATTTAGGAGTGAGAAGAGTGCTGATGACGAATGAACAAGGAAAGAAGGACTACTTTGAAAACATCTGCAGAGACGACTGGAAAGACCAAAGCTGAAATGATGCCTGAGAGAGACATTAGAAATAGAACCAAAAAGAAAAGGGCCAGGAACAGAGTCCAGATGGTCAGCAGAATGAGAGGAATAATAGGAAAGGCAGTCCAGCCCAAGGAGCAGAGTACAGGAAGTTAGTGCCGCAAAAGTAGAGCTAATACACAACAGCGCCTGGAATTTCATAAGAAGGAAAGGTGTGCAGTAGTGTTGTGCAAAATGACGCACGCATATACTTTATTTCTGCATGTACCATGATAAACATGACTATCCTCACCTTCTCCGTTTGGCAGCTATAATGCTTTATTGGGTCAAAACAACCCGAATTGTCACTGTTTCCAAGCTTCTTTTTCTGCATTAACACGTAGTCCTGCAGCTCATTCTCTGAAAGACAAAAAAATATGCTTATTGAGCTAAAGGGGAATTAGCAGTGGGATGGAGTGCCACAGTTGCTTGCTGCCACCAGGTCTTGGCAGCGTTGCTTGGTGGCTAATAATGCACCTAGATGGAATTTCTACATATTGCAGCACAGTAGGAGTAGATACAATCAGTAGAATGTTCAGGATGTGTTACTTGTTTTTGCTCTAGAGGTTTACATTTTATGTGAATCTGCAGGAGTAACATGCCCCAAGAAGGATATGCTCCACACTTCATTCAATCCAGTGTCTGGCATCCATATCTTGCAAGTCATATGGTTAACAAATCTTAAATTGAGGCATGTATTCATATTTCGCATCAATGCTGCCAGAAACATTGCCAGCTGCAAAGGTTGTCATATAGCTAAGCACATGTTGCTTTATCAAGTCTTCGCAAGTGAGCATATTTTTAGCCTGAAAACGCATTTTGCATAAATGAAGGCAAAACGAAAGCTTGGCATCTCCTTGTTTCGTTTAGTGCAATGTGTCACAGCCATGTTTCTTCAAAATGCTGCTTGTCATCGTGTCAGTCCAAATCATTCTATTTGTTGAAGCAGTGATGTATTTTATTTCACCGACAAAATAAGTACAAAGATTGACTTCCACTACAATAACTTTCAAGAGCATGTTTACTAACAAGCTGTCACTTCTGATGAGGGGACCTAGGTGGCAGTGCATTAAGTAGGATAAAAAAGATGGGGAATATCTAGGAAGGGCATGGCCAAGTCAGACCTGCCAACCTAATTTCCAACTTATTTTTTTTCATCATGTGAGAGGAAGTGGGGCCTTGCAGAAGGCAAGGCTTCCATCTGGGAAATGGCTGCCGGGCACTTCTGCGCTCTCCCCATCCACATACCTCTGGTCCTCTCCAAAAAGAGAAAAACGCTTGCTGAGGCTAACCCGAATGTCCTGGGGTGTTTTCACTTCGACTGCTTGCAGCCACCAAAGACGAGCTGGAAATCCACTGAGCCTAGGGGCAGCGGTGGTGCCTCCACCACTGGAAAGCAAAAAATATGAAATATAAAATGGTAAAAAACTGATTTATTACCATTTGATTTTTTTGTGCTGTAACAACCAAGGCTAAGGGCAGGACAGAAGCAGGGAGGAAAAGTGCGCACTTCAGTTTAAAGTGCGTATGCCACTTTTGCTGGCTGTAGTGCGACGGCCAGCGTGACATGCATACTTTAAACACTCGAACCTGAGATGTCTTAGATACCTGGGTGGAGAGCGAGTGCAAACCACCAGTGCTTTAAGGACCGTTGCACCAGTGTGCTCCAGCGCCTCCTGATGCTTCTCCCATGCTGCTTGAGCAGCATGGGAGAAGCATCTAGATTGGTATAGGGGAGTTGCTGACTGGAGATCTGGGAGCCTGTGCTGTCGAGGTGAAGAGCAGCATGAGGCTGTCAATCTTTTTATTTCTTTAAAAAAATCATTTAACTCACTGAAAGGCACTGAGAGAAACTTGCAGTGCCTTCCGTCTCAACTCCAGAGCTCTCAATCATGGCCCATTATAAGCACTGTTTAAAATGGACCATGATTGAGAGCTTTGGCTTTGTGTCCACGGCACTCCTGGTTATTGTTAGTGTCTGTCAGTGGGTTACATATTCCTCCGTTGCCCCACCCGTTTTGTTTTCTGCTGATCACCACTGTGTAGGGGTTTCTAGTTCTTCTTCCTTGCCACATGTGATATTTGCTCCTCACTAGGTGACTGTTATACATTGGAAATCTAACAGGGTTTTAGGAGTTCATTGTAACGTGAACTATGCAGTATAACAGTGGTGCGTAACCTTTTGAGTTCCGGGGACCCCTAGTTAATCATTACTGAATCCCGGGGTCCCCCATTGAATCATTATTGGAATCCAGGGATCCCCTACTGAAAGCTAGGGGTCCAGGCCTAAACATTGTTGACGATTTAAACAGCAAAACAATACACATAAACTACAAAAAAGCATTCATCAAACAAATACACAAATTATGACACATTTTATTTTATTTAGAAAAACTTAGAGATTTAAACAAATCTAAACTTGAATAGAAAGGTTGGAGCTTTTCTAAATTCAATTGAGGCCACTCATCGGCCATACTATATTGTGTTTGATGCACCTGCACTGCTCCCACGAATCAATCTGAGGACACTAATTTAATATTTAGCCTCCGATTTCCAATTCCTTCTCGTTTATACTACGTTTTACAATTTCCATGTATACATTTAGCTTCTTTATTTATATACACTTTATTAATCTGTTAATATTATTTAATTTTCTATGTAGTCACGGAGCCCTTGATAAGGCTTCGTGGACCTTTAGGGGTCCCCAGACCACAGGTTGGGTACCACCGCAGAATGTAATAGTAGAATGTATAGGTGTCATAGTTGATGACAGTGTTACATGAAATGTACTGACAGGGGGGACGGGTATTCTGGGATACCAGTTAATGGAGGCATGTCGTGGATCCTTCCGTGGAATAAGCTTCAAGTTATTGTCCATAACCCTTGGCTCCTGGTGTTTATTTCTACTTCATGTGCAACAATGACCTTGTGAAGAATGCCGATATTGTATGAAACACAGTTGCAATGTCTTTCTAGTAAGCATATCTAGAGATCTTTTAGCAGAGACAAGGCTTCTCTTAATATGAGTGTGACCTTCAAAATGTGAACTAGAATCCTTGTTTGACAAAACTTGGTGCCTCTGGGATTCTCTTAGTACATCAAAATACATCACACCGAACACATATATCTAAACTGGGCCAGAAATTTTGGCCTCAGAAGTGATTTTTAGCTCAGATTTCTGTTCAATATCAGAGAAACGAGTAACACACTCCATTCTTCACACCACTTACGTCTAAATTAATTGGTATCATACTTTTTCTACTCGCACCCTTCCAGTTGCAGGTTTGACACTTTCGTCCTGATTACGAATTGTCCGCCGAACTTCCAACAGGGAAGCTGCCATCATACTGGCTACATCCCCGCCGGGACCATTATGTCTTTCCCACTGGGCTGACAGGCAAAATACAAGGTTTCCCCCCATCAGCCCAGCAGGAAAGTGGCAGCAGAGCGGTCGCCAGCTTGCAATCAAGCAGGCGGCACCAGCACCCTCGCAATGCTCACTGTCTGCACAATGCAACCAGGCCTGCCCTCTCATCCTGTACCCCACAGATAGAAAGTGGGCTTAGGAATGTAATTTGCAGATATACAGAAGGGGAGTTAATGGAAATGAGCTATGTCAGTGGATTGGTTTAGCCGGGTCTTTCTCTTCTGGAGGAAAATCATCCATCTTGGAGTGTTAAAGTGCAGTGCAGTGCTTTATGGAACAAGAGGATGCCACTCTTTGGAGGAAGTTATCATGCTTCTGGGCTGTACATTGCAGTTCACTGGAAAAGGATGCCCACTGACTGCCCTCAAGAAGATTGAATAAAAGTGGCTCATCATCTTTATTGAAATTCAGATCTGCTGCCTAAAATCACAAGAAGAAGTAGGACTAGGGACTTATAAGTCCCTAGTTTATCAATTTAAATCCCCCTTGCCCTATTCTGTACTAGGGACTTACAGATACCTTTTATTCAGAGCACTGGCCCTGGGTCTGCTTAGCAGAGCCCAGGGCACAGTCAGGGTCAATTACCACCAGTATCATCATGGGACATTGGGGTGAACATACTAAAGGGGGGACTTTCTCACAATCGCCAATAGAAAGTTTGTTGTAACCTATTCGTAAGTGGTAAGGAGTCCTAAGTCATCCCTTCCCCTTTGGAAACTGTTGGGAAAATATTTTTTAAGAGCAGGCAGTGGTCCCATGGTCCACTGCCTCCTTTAAAAAAAAGTTTCGTCTTTTTAAATGCATCCTGTTTTCCTTCCAGGAAAATGGGCTGCATTTATAAAAAAAAAAAGATTGTTTTATTTAATAAGTAATCACAGGCATGATGGTCTGCTGAGTCCAGCAGGCCACCATCCCTGTGATGGCTGAGACTGCTAATGGGTTGCAAATTGCGACCTACCTCATTAATATTATTGAGGTAGGTCTATTTGCGACCCACTATGTATCGTAAATGAAACTCTAAAGAGTTCCATGCATTTGAATTAGGAATTTCCTAATTGGGATTAGCAAGAAATCACAATTAGGAAATTCTAATTCAAACGTTTGTACATGTGACCCTTTGGTTACACTGCAGAGACTTCAAGGATCAGATGGGCAAATAGTCAGAACACCTTTATGGCACAATGACAGGCATTGATATCAGTCTCAACTTCAGAGCTCTCCATCAAGCCCCATCAAAAATATCAATCAACAGTCCTGAATTCACCCAAAGACACCTCCATTTTAGTATGTGCTATACATAATACAGAAGACACATGAAATATCAAAACTACAGTAACACATGTAGGAAACAGAAGTACTGCTAAAATATATGGGCACTTATACCATGTAACGTGAAGCAAAACATTAAGGACATTTTCCCATAGACACAGAATGGGTAAAACCCTTTGATACATCTGGGCCTAAATGTAATAGTCTGCATGAATGATTTATATTACCTGATTGGTTCCTGCACATATTTTTGCTAAAATAATATGTTTTTATTGCAAAGCTATGGAATTATAGAGCCCGGAAGGGACACGTTTCCATCTTTGTTTTTATAGGATGTGCCCCACCTAAATCCCTCCTTTGTGGTCTCAAAAGGAAAGAACGTATTGTGTCTGTGAGGTATAAAGTATCAAGGTCTACAACATGGAGTCCCTGGATGTACTGACTCTAATCACTAATCGAAAAAACATCACCATTGCTCCTGAAAGTATGTGGAAACAGATCCATACTAAAGAATGCAGTGCCCATTCTCCATGAAGCAATCTCAAAGCCTCTTCAAACAATGTCAATATCATAATGCCATCTACCATTTGCAACAATGTAATGCCACAAGACTATTAATTCAAAGGCATGGGCCCCATTATGAGTTGCCTGGAAGCTGAGGAGGAGATGTGGGCCTAGAAATAACACTTTCGAACACTTTCGAACATTATCTACGCCCCTGAATCCAGACGTTACAAGTTACATTTCCCCTAAATCGGAATGACAAGCGGAATTTAGAGCACCGGAAAATGCTGAATCCTGCTTTTGGGGACTTCCGGTAAAATCAGGCTTGGTATTCCTGCAAATTTTTATTTCAGGTGTGGGAAAGCGGGCCCACTTAGAATCGGCCGGGCAAGGGGGGCCATCCCCTTGGGAATAATTACTCTGACAGACTCCCAACGAGGAGTATGGTGATTTGCTCTACATGTATCTTTGTAAACAAGCTAGGTCTGCTGTGGGATTGAAACATGTTTGTCAGTGGTTGTCGGGGTACTGGGCTGAAGGCACCTATAGTGTTTCTACTTATAAACAACATTCTTCCGGGCCTCTTGCCACTTTG
This sequence comes from Pleurodeles waltl, assembly GCF_031143425.1. Classification (NCBI taxonomy): domain Eukaryota; kingdom Metazoa; phylum Chordata; class Amphibia; order Caudata; family Salamandridae; genus Pleurodeles; species Pleurodeles waltl. The sequence continues at coordinate 614,831,446 of NC_090439.1, forward strand.
TAATTTTTCTGTCCATTGCTCAGCCATTATACGGATTTATTGTCAATGTTTTTACTTTTCACCATTTTCCCTAAAATTGCCAATAGAGATCTACATCACGAGGGAGTCAGCAGTGTTCCCTAAAGTGAAAGTCATTAGCATCCGAATTACCACAGAGCAGCACATGTCTACACAATTGCAAATTTTGGCTATTTTTATTATTTCTCAAAGGGCTTGCTTTCAACTTCTTCGGTGGTTAGTTGGCCCTCAGGGGAGAAGTGCCATCGCTTCCTGACGCCCAGAGCCCCCACTCAGCAACCAGGCCGTTTGCTGTCAAACGCGTCAACCCTTTGCCCTAACCCCATCTGCTGCCTCACCGCTCCCAAGGGGCGCAGAGTTAAGGCAGAACAGCTGAGATCCACTTACGAAAGTGCTCACGAGGCATAATGAGAATACTATTACTTTTTATTTACCTCTGCATATTCATCTCAAACGGCAATCTGGCTCTAAGCAAAATGAAAGCAGCGCGACAAAGAGTCACTTAGATGTGACATGCGTGTTTGCATTTCTTGTCCTATTTAGAAGCTGGTTGAGGGGTTGTGCGTTTGCAGGGGTGAAAAGGACTGGGACAAGGGCTCTGAGTTGCTGTTATGTCTGCAGCTACCATTTCAGAAAAATATTTAAGAACATATGCAATATAAGTCCATATGTAATTGATTACACGGCGATGGTAGAAGGATGTTTTAGGTATGAACCTTATTTGGTTTGCACTTTTTCTGCGGAGTGCTTACTTTGTGCTTTTCGGTTCTGGGAGCATATCTGTGAGATTGACTCAGAAAATTTCATGAAAGACAAAGATCCACACTGCCATTCTTTATGTCTATATGATACCTTCGAATGGCAAGGAGACACTGGCCCTCATTCTGACCTTGGCGGGCGGCGGAGGCCGCCCGCCAAAGTCCCGCCGTCAGGTTACCGTTCCGCGGTCGAAAGACCGCGGCGGTAATTCTGACTTTCCCGCTGGGCTGGCGGGCGGTCGCCTTCAGGCCGCCCGCCAGCCCAGCGGGAAAGAGGCTTCCACGATGAAGCCGGCTCGGAATCGAGCCGGCGGAGTGGAAGCTGTGCGACGGGTGCAGTTGCACCCGTCGCGTATTTCACTGTCTGCGCAGCAGACAGTGAAATACATTTAGGGGCCCTCTTACGGGGGCCCCTGCAATGCCCATGCCAGTGGCATGGGCACTGCAGGGGCCCCCAGGGGCCCCGCGACCCCCCCTACCGCCATCCGGATCCCGGCGGTCGGACCGCCGGGATCTGGATGGCGGTAGGGGGGGTCGGAATCCCCTCGGCGGATTCAAAGGGGCGGCGGTACACTGGCGGGAGCCCGCCAGTGTTGCCGGTCCAACCGCGGCTTTACCGCCGCGGTCGGAATCCCCATTGGAGCACCGCCGGCCTGTCGGCGGTGCTCCCGCGGTCCTCCGCCCTGGCGGTCTTTGACCGCCAGGGTCAGAATGACCGCCACTGTGTCTTTCCCAGTTTTATCCATTTTTTACCTCCTCATGACATAAACACCCTCCAAGCTTTCAGGCACACCGTCCAAGCTTTCTGCCTTTGCCCATTGTATACTTCCTTGTGGCCCAGGGACGCAGCATGCTTTCCATTTACCCTTTTTCTACCTTCTCACGAGCACAAAACTCTCACTCACTGAAGTGGGATGCTGCATCATTGAGTCGGCTTCTCGGTCAGCCAAGATTTCCAGCTCTGGCTCTTATCGCAGAGCTTATCAAATGTTAACATACTATGGATAATTCTGATAATTAGTTCAAAACTTCAGAACTGTAGGTAAACTAAGGACTTTTATTGTCGTTTCCGACTGTAAGATTTTTTTCAAAAATGATTCAGAAAGTTGTTGGGATGTTGAGGGAGTCAGTTGTCCCACTCACCATTGGATCAACATGTTTCAGTCATGCACTTAGAGTCCGATATAAAACCAATCAGTCCGTTTTTGTAAAGCGCGGATACTCACCCATGAGGGCCTCAAGGCACTGGGGGGGGGGGTGCATCTGAAGAGCCATGTCTTAAAGTTCTTCCTTAAAATGGTGAGCAATGGGCTTTGTCTGAGGTGCAGGGGGAGGTTGTTCCAGCTCTTTGCTGCGATGTAGGTGAAGGATCGTCCTCTAGTGGTGGTTTTACGAATGTGAGGAATGGTGGCCATGGCCAGCTGAGCGAAGGGAACTGGCAGGGATGTGGTAGGAGATGCAGTGGTTCAGGAAGGTTTCTCCTGCATTGTGTATGGCCTTGTACACACATACATGGATACATGGTCTTTGGCTTTCATCAGGACCAAGGATCCCTGAAATCACCCACTCCTGCACTACTCTGCTCTTCCACCAATCAAGGGAACAGAAGTAGGTGTAAATGCAAGCCAATGTGACTACAGAAAACAATAAACCTTATTCTAAACCAACTCCTTCTTTCCTTTAGATGCAAATTGATTGTAATAATGGGAACACAACGTTCTATGGTGAAGTGTAGTGCAACTGGTTAAACGCACATAAATCTTCAATCTAAAATAATCAAGAGGGCTTCACAAATCTTAATGGCGATGACCATAAAGCTTCCTATCAATACATGTACAAACCAAATCAATGTGCAGAATCAAACCTATGCAGTAGGATCACATTGTATGGCACATGTGTATCATATATTAGTGATAAGTTTGTGGCTTTCACTATGCAGTGATATGCGAGGGTTCCATGATCACCCTCTGTGTCAAATCTTGAAAGAAGCCATTTTAGAATATTGAGCAGAGTATGCCCACAACTGTGCCTTTGTGTGGTCCTGAAATATGGGGCTTTAGTTTACGTTGTCACAAGGTGTAACACAGCTTGTGCACTGACTCTTGTGGCTTCCCAACTTCTAAATATAAGCTGTGATCAGTCATGGGTGAGTGTTATGTCACTGGCTCATCAGCATGTAACATCACTGCATCAGCATCAAAACTCATGCATGCAGGATGCTCACAATCATGTGTAAGTGTCCACATTATGTATAATTTAGCCCAAACCTAGGCTAAAAAACAACATTTATCTGACTATGATGGTCCTCATGGCCACTGTAGGATGGAAGAGGCATATATTGTTGCTAGACATTCCAAAACAGTTAGATTACACTTAATATTGAATGAACAGAGAATTACTAAACATATTCTGTCTCTACATACTTTTCTGTATGCCCCAAGTCACAAATCTATTTAAATCTGTTAGATTAATGATTATTTAAGATAATAAGGTGTGTTGTAAATTCATGCACCCACCTTAGTTCTTTTAATTGAAGACGTTTATTAATGATGCCTTGATCCGTATGGGCAGTTAGATTCTCTAGTATCACTCATTTCATATAGTTTTTATTGTACATTCTTTCTAGAAAATGGCACATCGTTCGAGCGGTGGTTTGATTAGAGCAAATGTGTCTCTTCTGCTCACCAATTGGTGATCGCATAAATAGAATTCTGTGTGTTACCTTTCATGTACGTGTGGTGGTGCCACAGAAACCTCAACCCTAATTGAGTTTCTATTGTTGAACTTGTAAATGTACAGACACTGCATGTACCAAAAGGATAACGGCTGACCACAGGAGGAAAACCCAAGATTGCCTTCTGTGTTAGGCTTGTCAACGTCTTAATGGGTCCTGCTCTGGACTAACATGTCTTCCATAATTACTCCATGCTTAAATGCAAGCAAAGGCTAGCAATTAGGCTTTATTTGGTATTGAGAATACACCACGTGTAGAATATTTTTTACTGTTCGATCTCACATAGTTTGCATATAAAGTGCTGTGATAAATTACCTCTTTTTGCATGGTTGCTCTAATTTGTTTTGTACATGTGCTTCTGTTTTGTTTTACTCTGTGCACTGGGACACTGCTAGCCAGGCCCCAGTGCATATCATCTCACCCCTAAACATGTTGAATTGTCTATTTCCTCACTGACATATTTAACGTTCCTATAAGGCCATAGTATATTGTGCCTTAAGGACACGCATGCCATGGAGGTGATATGACACCTATGGACTACAGCACTAGTGTGACATCCACTAATGTGACAAGGCAAACATGACTCCAGGACTACCACTGACAGCTGGCTGCTGCAGTTTTAGAACTGTAACACAACCTCTCAAAATAAATCCTTTTGACAGGAGAAAACACCTGTCCTAAATATTAACAAGTCACCCATGTAGATCTTTTAGGCTACAATATAGGGTGCATGGTATTTAAAAAAAGACATGTAGAGTTTTAAAGTTTATATGTGTTTGCAGTGAATAGCCATCAAAGGCTATTTTCACTGTAGGAAGGCAGACTGACCCCTAGAGAGCCATTAGGAAGCAATATTAAATTTTCTTCTGCTATTTCAGGCTAGCAACCAGCTACAAAATAATTAAAGGACTTTTAAAACATTTGTTAAAAGTCCAACTTAATGGTGAAGTCAGACTTTAATAAGCCATAAAGGAAAAGGGATTTCTAGAAAGTTACCTTTTCCCTGCCTAAAGCTCCTGGGGCTAATTTGTATTAGCCGCCAACTGTCACTTACGTAGTGAACGGCCCTGGTGTGGTGAGAAGTTTCGTTCTTTTGGCAGGAAGACCAAATGGGCAGCACCAAGAAATTAATTTACTTCAAAGGGGCCTTCCCGTCCCAAGCAGATGTCAGGTGACACCTGCCCAGGCCACTCCTTTTGTTCTAGTTGGGGGAAAGCTGCCTCCAGCACTGACCAATGAGGAGGGGACTGCTCATTACCCTCACCCCACCTCTTGGTGGGCACACACGCTGTGCACAAGAATGGAATGGTTTCTCTATCTTGAATTTAGTAAAAAAAAAGCAAGATGAGCACATGGCAGTGCAAGTTGTCGGGGAAGTGACACTTTGACTGCCTCAAGCTCATCTTATTTTGCTACTTTTCTCTACTTATTTGCATGCAAACCAGTTCTCTCTTGGTCCTCTCCTTTGTATACAGATGGCCAGCAAATAATTGCTGCTAGTATCAACCCAAAAGTTTACTACATACACAAAACATTGCTGTTCTGTTTTCTTCCTTTGCGTTCACATTTCTCACAAATTAGACTGGCTTTTGGTATCAACCCAGAATTTCTTCTGGTTTAACCCTGACCTATCTTATATTCACAAGCTTTTGTACCAGCTGCTTACAATTGTCACAGGGATGCTACCTTCTAATTGACACTGTCATGATGATGATGATACATCAACTCGTGCTGCAGGAGTCTACATTTCTACTATTAACTGTTTTGGACTGTAAGTAAAAGGGGATCAAATGGCAATTTACTTGTTTTATTCCTACGTGCTGTATTTCCAAATTCTAGCAACCATGGCATATTGTTTCTCATGTGCCATATCTGTTCATGTTCTGCACATTTAACTCACCTGAGCAATGCAGCATCACTTTGTTCATACTTGTAGCCTATAATAGTCCAGTTCTTTCTAATGACCTATTACAAAATATAGCTATTGAATTAATATACATTGATGATTTGTTTTTGTGATGTCTGTGTGTCCTTTGATGTTGAACGTTATTGAGATTCACTTGGACATGTTAATGAATACATGTCTACTGCAAAAAAATCTTCTGTGCCTGAAGATTAAGGTTGTATATGAATGACCCCAAAAGAACCATTTTACCCCCTTCTGTATTGTAAAATTAAGTGCGGAAATCACCTAGGCATAAGGCTTACAATTAAAGCTAAAGCATAGGTGGAAGAACTGTATTCATATAAAACAATACAACCAAAGATGTGCAGCAGATATGCCTGTAATGATACATTTATGTAGGGATGTTAATTAACTAAATGTCAATCATTTTGAAAGATCAAGTGTCAAGTATCTGTCCTGTAACTATAGTCTAAACTATTGCAAGTCAGCAGAGAAGAGGTTAGAAGCTGTAATAGCCAGTGATTAATTTGTAAAAGTATAAGTGATGGTGGCCAAAGCTCTGCTCAGAATCCATGACTGGCGATGTTAAATGTTAGCTCAACAAGGCCATGATTTATGACAAAGTGGTGCAGCGTGGTGGTGTGTCAAAAATAGCAGTGCCGCACCACTTGTGAAACACAAGGATGTGCCACATTTACAAGAATACAGCACACCCCTCTGTTTCCCCCTGCAACGGAGCTGAATTAAGCTGCCTGCGTCAATGTAGGCATCCTTGCACCATAGTGCAAGGGTGTCTGTGTTGAGAGGATAGGTTTTTTATGTGCAGGAAGGCATCAAAAGCAATGGATGTTGCAGTGGAACGCCCACAGCAATACCCATTACACACCCCTCTGATGCGGAAAACTGCATCGGGGGCCGTATTTACAAGGAGGCGCTAAGCCACTTTCTGTGGCTTAACGCCTCCTTGTAAATATGATGCAATGAAAAGCACCACTAGAGCGTCACTGAAAGTGATGCACCAGTGGCACTAGGGCCTTGGAAATCTGGCCCCAACTATGTAGTCTTGAATTAACTTCATACCTTTTTAATTCCTACCAGACACACCACGTCCCCTTATCACACTGAAAGTTCTTGCAGTTTCCCTTTGTGACTTTTTTCCCAAGCAGCTGGAACGCAGAACACTTAGGTGGATTGATGAGATGCCGCCTTTGGAGTAAGTGTGACTACAAGGGGCAACTCCCCTCCGCATGTTCCCAGACTTGAGGCTAACTGCCTTTTCTCCATAGGGCCTTACCTCAACAGTTTAACCAGGTGTTCCCCGGGTGCATTTTAAAGTATCTGCTCAATGTCTAGCAGACCTATCTAGCCCCTTATACATTAGGGATCCTTGACCCTGAAGAATGCCCCAGACCGTTCTGGCTCTTAGAGAGGGCAGAAACATGATGGTCCCAATTTTTTGTAAGACATTTTGAATCATCATATTCAAATCTGTCCCTATCGTTCTTTTAATCTTACCAACAAACACCTCCATTAAAGCATTATATCTAATAGGTGATTTGTGAGCTAATTCTAACATCTATTTCACTTTTCAACTGGATCCCTTGACTTATCCAGGAAGATAAAATGTCATCACTCCCTCAGAGTTCATTTAAAAATGAGGTTGAGTCCGCCGAGGTAGTATCACCTTACCTGCGTGGGGGCTAGGTGGTCATATGATGAAGCATGGCACTATAATGTGTGTGAGACCACCTAGTCTGTAAAGGGAACTCCCTCATACACTCAACTGCCACTTTCGTTTCCTATTTCCATGAAGAAATAACCGGCGTCCTACTCAGCCTAAACAGGGCACAAGAGACCTGTCCTTTATATCCCCCACACTCGTTGTGTTATAGTTCCTTGGGTACGGGAGTTTGTGTGGGGTTGATACACTCCCAATACTCTCTTCTTGTGTTATAAATGTTATGTGACAGACCCCAAAAATGAGTTCTGTTTTTATTTCAGGAGCAGAGGCTATTATTATGCCTTCTTGCAAATTTAATAGCAGCAGTCAAGGTAACAACTAGAAAAACTACAAATCCCATGAGACAGAGAACGTCAGCCAATGGGATTAAGCCAGTAGTATCAGAAACAAATCAACCAATCACAACAATACACCCCCAAAAACCTCTTAGCTTGATTGTGACAGCCCTCTTTTCTTGTTGCTTGCAGTCCAGTTAAATACTCATTATTTATCTATGTGTACATTTTTTCACTGCATGGTATTGTTGATAATGTATAAACGACTAACATATTTCCATTTTGTATCTAGTGGTCACAACCCTTAGTCGGCACGTTGCTGCACTGCCTAACAGTTTCCTTCTGGTGCTCGCTTTCGCTCGTGCTACTGCGCATTGCTCAGACCGTGTTCTCCATTTTTCCGGAACACAGCACTGAGGATTGGCATCACTCTCCATTTCTCACCACTCATTGCCATTTTTGCTCCCTTCTCCGGCATTCAGCGTTGGGCACCTGACTCCTTCCCATACTGAAGCAAAATGTATGTTCGGTCTTGCTGTGCTTTCTGGCTCTGTTCCTCCCCAGGGCGCAGGCCTCAACCCTCCTCCTCAGAATTTAACTGACTAGGCCTTCTTGTTGTTTCATATGGTCTAGCCCTTTACTGGCATTTCTCTATTTTATCCTATCCTCTTAAGCTATATTGAGTCTCCATTTATTTATGTATTATTATTTATTAATTTATTATTTTCCCCCCAAAAATCTAAATAATGGAAATTGATAGCTCTCCTTCAACACGCTAATAAGGAGAATGACTCCTTAAAGGATAATTTAAACAAGTTCAATCAGAATTCAGTTGAACAGGCAGTTTCTACCTCTATGGACAAATTATCAAAAAATATTGAGAATTATGTTTTCTGTCTAAGACATTTTTGCCCCATTCTGCGGGGGATAGCAGAAAGCGCTATTTCCTCAGTTACAAATGATCCCAAAAAAACCCCAAAAAGATGGCGCTATTGATCAGTGAGATTCCCTCACATAAGGCAATGGACGCTGTTCCTCACAGGCCTCCTTCAATGGAGGGGAATAAATCAGACATTTTTTAAATATCATCATCTTTTAAATATAAGGTTAAAACTAAACATATTTCATCCCCTATTTTAATATCTCACTTCCTGGGCATAGATGAAGATTTGGGTGATGTTGATTGAGACAATGGCAAAGATGGTCAAGGAGACACAGACTCTGTTCTAATTCTTTCCCCCCAAAAACCTAAGCCTGCTCTCCTAGATTCTTCTAAATCAAATTTGGTTTTGGATTCGGATGGGGTCCCTAGGTTCGACACTAATTGTATACACCACCCTAACTTCACTGAGTAGTTACCGGCGGACCATGTTGGTGAATATGTGGCATTCAGACTATGCTGTCCTTTGGACAAACGGATAAAAGCCAAGCTCAGATCCGGGTGCCCACGTCCTTCACTTTCCTCCAAGATCACAGTGACCCCAGCTATTGACCCCTCTCTCCTAACTTTCTTTTCAAAATTTGGTAAGGACCCGCCCAAAGTAGATGACAAGGCATGGTTTACATGCCAGGACATATTATTGGATACTGTAGGCCCCCTCACCCGTACTTTTGATTTGACAGAAGTGGCCCGACTGGACAATATCCCAATAAATCCAGATTACCTTTCTTTATGGGTACAACAGGCCTTTTGCCTTCATGGAAATGCCAACTTTGCCCTCATTCACAAACACAGAACAGGTGTCCTATTGAAACTTGACCCTAAATCGGTTGACCTGGCGGCTATAGATCCAGGCATCATTCGGACGGTCTTCTCTTTAGAGATTTCTTTATCAAAGAATTAAGCAAATACATCTCCACGTTTGCTTTTTTGGATAAGGTCCAACATTCCCTGATAAAGATGTTTTCCCAATGGGTTTTCTCCAGGACTGGCAGAGGCAGGAACTGCTTTGCCAGCCACAGCTAGAACAGTCAAAGTTCTAGAGGTTCCTTCAATTCCTCATACCAAGAATACAGGCCTGAGGTGTACCCACAGAGAGGCAGAGGCAACAAAAGTTCCAAATACGCCTCTCAACCATGACATTCCAATTTCTGGCCATCCTCCAGTAGGAGGTCGTATTAGTCTGTTTCTTCTAAAATGGCATAGAATAACCTCAGATCCATGGGTTTTAAACACAGTCCAAAGTTATGGTATAGAGCTCTACTCAGAGCCTTTTCAATCAATTTTTCCTCATCCGCCTCAATTCTCCACAGAGATTCCATTCCCTCATCCATCATTTCTTTAGAGATGTAATATCTCCTACAAAAAAGAAGCGATTTCTCCATGTCATCTCGATCATTCTGGTTTCCTCAGCTCTATCTTTCTAGTACAAAAGAGAAACAAGAAGATTAGAACATTCATCAATCTCAAACACTTCAACCATGTTGTAGTGTAACATAATTTAAAAAATGAAACCATTATTCTTCTCAGAGATTCTCTACTTCAACATGATTGGATGGTTTGTTTGGATGTGCAAGAGTGTTATCGTTCCATCCCTATTCATCCACTTTACAAGAAGTATCTACAATTTCAATGGGTAGGCCAAACTTCTCATTTTTCCTCTCTTCCTTTTTGCCTTTCATCAGCTCCTTGCTGCTTCACCAAACTAATGAAATCAGTTGTTGCTTTCCTCAGAGCATAAGGGGTAAGACTGATTACTTATTTGGACAACATCCTCATTATGGGTCAATCTTCCCTCCATACAGAATCATACTCGTCTCATGTGTTCTCTCCTTTCAGATTTAGGTTTTCTAATGGACATAGAAAAATCTCGTCTTTGGCCCTCCCAACAAATAAGATTTCTGGGTTTCTTCATAAATGCAAACTCAGCCACTTTGCATCTTCCTTCAGCAAAAATAAAGTGCATAAAATCTGAAATTCAGCAAACGTCCGCACCTCAGTGATTTTCCTCAGGTCTCTGGCAAGAATAGTGGGTCTACTTTCCTCTTCAATTCAATTCCCAGGTCCTCCTCACTATCGGGCACTTAAAAAATTAAAAGTTTGTCATTTACAACAAGGCCTTATTTACTCAGACAACATCCCTCTAGACTGAGATTTTCATCTAGAACTGTAATGTTGGATAGACCATTTAGATGTCTGGAATGGCAGAACTATCTTCACATCAGCCCCAGATCTTGCATTAGAATCAGATGCAAGACGCACGGGTTGGGGCGCCAAATGTGGACCAATCTTGACTGGGGGCTCTTGGTCACCAGAGGATTCCAAATTGCACATCGATTGTTTAGAGATGCCTGCAGGCTCCTTTGCGATCAGAAGGCTTACCAAAAACAGTGTCAGTTGCTCCATTCTTCTTCGCATGGACAACATCTCAGTCGTTCGATATATCAACCATCTGGGCGGCACCAGATCCAAACCATTAGCAGAACTAGCAAGGGGTTTTGGGGATTTTTGCCTTTTAAATAAAATTTCTGTTTATGCCGAATTTCTTCTAGGCAATTTGAATTCAATTGCAGATTGGCATTCTCGACACCTTCGAGATACTAGTGATTGAAAGCTTTGTCCCTCAGTATTCGACAACCTTCAACACAAATGGGGTCCTTTTCAGATAGATCTTTTTGCTTCCCGTCTTGACTCTCAACTTGGTGGCTAGAAGAACAAACTCAGAGTAAAAAATTTGACACCATGGTTGGGGGCTCTATTTAATATCAAGAATTGATTTCTACAAAATGAACCCCTTTTTGGCACACCTTTTTTATGGGAGACATATTAACCCTACGTGTTACCTTAAAACTTCCATTAGAGAAAACTCTGATCTCTCTCCAGGCAGAACATTAATCACCAGAGTTATCTTGACATATTTATTGTTGCCTGAAATTTGTTGGAGCAAGGAGCGCCACAGCACGTGCTTTCAAAACCATAATTTACCTGAATACAAGGTGCCCCCTCCTGAAGTCAGCACACAGTGCGGTGGCACTGGGCCCACCGCCATAGAGCTGGTCCTGCATGGGCTCCAGGGACAACAAAGGCTTACAAATCAGCCTGGTCTTTATGGTCAAGCTGGTGTATAGGAAAACACATTAATCCCTTTTCAACTGTATTTATTGTAAACTTCCTAGCGGCAGAAGCTAGCAGTGGCAAACTGTATCAAACAATAAACCTATACAGAGCAGCTATGCCTACCAACCATCCATATATTGACGGAAAACCAGTGGGAGAACATCCACTCATTTGTCGGCTACGAAAGGGAGTAAACTTTTGTAATCCTCCTTTTCCAAAATATAGCTCATTGTGGGGTGTAAATAATTTTTAAACTGTTTTTTTCATGTTCTGACAATGTTTTTCTTTCTTTTAAGATGTTAGAAGCTAAACTTAACATGTTGTTATGTTTGATTTCTATTAAATGTCTTTCAGATGTTAGAGCTTTGGATACTTCCTCTAGACAATTTACTCCAACAAGTGTTTTGTTTACAGAACATAGACGTACAAAAAACAGTCTCTCCACTGTGTTTTATCCTTACTTTACCGACCATCCCAAACTCAGTGTGGGTCAATGTTAAAAGTCTATGAACAAAAAACTCCTGATCTTAGAATGTCTTCAGCCACTCAACTTCTGATTTCCTTTAGGAAACCTTATAAACCTGTTTCTTCCCCTACTCTTGCATGGTGGGTTAAATGGATTACGTCCCTAGCAGGAATAGATACTTCCATTTAGAGCACCCATTCTTCCAGATGAGCTTCCAAGGCTTCCAAGGCCTTTCGGGTGGGTTCCCGTCTAGAGGACATACTCAGATCAGCAGATTGGTCACATGACAATGGGCCTGATTACAACTTTGGCGGAAGGTGTTAATCCGTCCCAAATGTGACTGATATACCACCGCCATATTATGAGTCCATTATATCCTATGGAACTTGTAATACAGTGGGTGGAATATCCGTCACATTTGGGACGGATTAACACCGTCCGCCAACGTTGTAATCAGGCCCAATGTGTTTAAAGTTTTTTATTGCAAACCTGTACATAATGTTTCTTCTTCTGTTATTAATTTGCTTTGAACAAGCATAATAGGAGCCTCTAGTCTTGAAATAAAATGTAGATTTTCCTAGTAAAATGTCCTAGTTATGAAGGAAAGACTAATTTTATTAAAGACACAGAGGCGAGCATTAAACCACCACAACATAGATTAACTGCATCTCTTTTTTCTCCCTTCCTATTAGCAACTTGCATGACAACAACAACTTTCTCATAATTTTTCTTCTCATACATCCTTGTCATGCTTCTCTGCTACACAGTCTACGGACTTGCAGGAAGTTCACATGTACCCAGTTCTCCTTCATTCCAGGATCAGTCCTGCTTTCACAAACTTTTTTCAAGAGCTGTTTTCTCTGGTAATTGCATTGGCTATTATTTCTTCTGTTCTACCATTATTTGAGACTCATTGACCACTTGCATAAGACAAGAGGGCTATTCACAGTCAAGATAAGATGTTATTGGGGTGTATTGTTGTGATTGGTTGATTTGTTTCTGACACTACTGGTTTAATCCTATTGGCTGCCATTCTCCGCCTCATGGGATTTGTAGTTTTTCTTGTTGTTATCTTGACTGCTGCAGTGAAATTTGCAAGAACTGAGAAAGCATAATACTCGCCGCTGTGTCTTTATTAAAATTAAGACTTTCCTTCATAACTTACTAGGAAAATCTACATTAAGCACCAATACCAGCATATGATATACCTACCTAATATACAAGCAATAACGGTTTTCCAAGCAGAATTCCATTAGAAGGCCTATATTCGCAAGGGGAAAGTTAATTAACCTTTCTAAAATAAAGTCAATGGCACATTTTGAGAGAGACCTAAGCAAAATGTGTGTTTTGTTTATATAGTAATAATAAGCAACTCTTAATGGAGTGAACTAAATGATTACATGAATCATATAATGTATTGATTGGTTGACATGCAACCTCACACAGGGTTAGAAGTAACTGATTTGAAGAGAGAAAGATGAAAAATGAGACAACAATGCAAAGAGGTTTTTCACGTAATGGGTAAAGTACAAATTTATGCCTGCAAGTTAAAGTAAACCCATTACTGAAACCAAAAATAACCCGAAAGAATTAACAGAATCTATTTTACTGTAATGTCTCCATTTACAAAAATAATAGTCCCTGCACTGCAATTGAGGTGTTCTTTTGATTGACCAGAATTAGTCATGGTAAATTACTGTTTTCAGAGGCACATGAAATGACATATGAAAATATCTAAATCTGCTGTCATTTAAATTCTAATAAATACACATTAACACATGAATGCGAGAATTATTGCCTTTATTATTATGAACAGTGGTGAATAAATAGAGAAAAGCACACTCACATAGAGGGGCTAAACACACGAAGGAGAAAAATCATGGCAAAAGGTGACGATCATGTACTTTTTGTTCTACACTGTAATTAAAAAGATGTAAATTGACTGAGAATCGGACCTTGAATTCTGATATCTATGGCCCTGATTTAGGCCTTTAGTGACAGAAGGGGATGACCTACTTCCACCATGTTTTACTTGGCTATCTGATTTATTAAGTATTTCATGTGCTGCCTCTGTCGAATGCCATCTTGCCTCTTGAGCATCAACTTTAAACAAGCATTTGCAATGAGTCTCGTATTTGTTCGCGTCTGAGCTATTGGATTTGTAAATTCCTAACTGGACTTTTCTTGTCACATAAATTGAAAATGTAAAGTAAAACAGTTGACATAAATGAACAGATTCAAAGCGCCATGGCCGCCATGACCATGAGCGCAAAGGAGATACACAAAAAGAAAAAGAAGTTTGCTCGCCGTCAAACGTGTCTGCAATCACGCAACTATCCATCTAACAGTCTGCAAGGTGGTAACAAAACCACACCAAGGAGGGAAAACGTAAAGTATTTACCAATGATAACAAAGGAGTTTTGAAAGGCAAGTCCAGGAATGAGTGAACGTGATGGGCGTGTGGTGGGCATGGTTAAAAGCCCACAATTCTTACAATCAGACCTAAAAATGGACAGGGCTCGAGTCAGTCATGCAGATGAGTTGGGACATTTACAGGGCAGTGATAAATACAACCTATGCCACCGATCCAAACATGCCAAAAACACTACAGCTTCCCTTGAGCGTATGCCCACTGAGGCAGTCTTTACCTGCAAGCACTGTGCCATCAGATGAATTCCAGGTCAGGAAATGTGGCAGGCCTTGGAAAAGGTGCCGGAAGAGGATTTCCCCAACGAATAGCCAGTGTTACTCCACAATAATGGGTTACCTTGTGAAAACATGTAGTTTTGCAGCTGAATCTAAACACGATTCTTTGTACCACCAGATGTAACACTCAGATATAAGCTAGACCTTCAGCACTAAAAGCTTATTTAAAAACAGGTAACTTCAGACACTTCTGCTATTGGTTGAAGCAGTGAAGCAATCAACTGAGTATACAATTGTAAGGAGCTTCTGGGAAGAAAAATGGGGAAGTTCGTCATGAAATGGTGCAAACTATATTTATCTGTAAGGGAGGTTTCTATTCAAAAAACATACTTGCATGTGTCTCGTGTGCATGACTTTACAGCTGACCAATAGAACTATATTCCAAGGTGCAATACTTATTGTTTCATATAGCTATTATCTAGTTTTTAGGCACTGTCTTGTAAACTCATGAAATACTGGGATGCCATCTGGTCAGGGTGGTGTATGGAGTCAGATGAATTGCTGAAACATCTCTCTCCAGGTAGTCATGTTGGCATATTACTCTGATATGATGGGCAGTTTAAAGAGGCGAACCAACAAGGCATGTCAGTCTTCATCACTGAACTGATGTTTTTCATTTGTTAGTCTTGTAATTGGTGAGTGAAGAATATGATTAGTAAGTATTGTGATCCGAAGGCTAAATTATGGAGTCATGATTCGAAAGTCTGTCTAAAAAGTGATGATTTTGAGGGCTTTCTGACATCCTCAATGTTTTATTGGGAATTCAGGACTGTGAAACACTCAGGTGGCCAGAATTGAGATACATTCTGAAATTCAAAGATACAAAGCAAAATCTATGTCTTGTCAGCATATCAATAAAATCACAAACCTGAGGTACAAATAAAAAATAACGCACAATATAAAGGATATGATTTGAAATGGCAAGCAAGGATATACAATATGCAGTACAAGTGAGGGCTCTTTGAAGGCACTAGCCTAAAATCTTTGCATTTTGAACAAAAATTGGAAATTATTCAGAATAAACTACTATTGAGAATGTGTTTAATTTGAAGAGTGTGATATAATGTCACAGATTAGATCCAATCCTGTTCCATAGAGAGTTAAACTATGACCTCTGACAGCATGAAGGTTAAAAGACTGCTTAACAACGAACTTCCTAACATTGAAATCGGAGATTGATGCATTTAAGTTCGATGTTGGCTGCAACTTCACACCAATGAAAATACCTTATGGCCTTCAATGCATAATTTGACTTTTGAATGCCAAATACAAGGTAAATGACTATGTTTTGCCTCTTAAGACATTGTAAATAAGTCCTTCAGCTTTGTACATTGAAAACCAGATAATGGTGTTCCCTACCCTGAGCGTGCCATAGTTAGAATGTATTCAAAATATAGGCCCTCATTACGAACTCGGTGGGAAATCCCGCCGAGTTCGGTGCTGGCGGTCGAAGCAACGACCGCCAGCACGTTGAAGACCCAACCGGCCCAATAAACAACATTCCGCTGTGCCAGTGGGCGGAAACAGTGTTTCCGTCAGCTGGCCCAGCAAAATGCTGGGCCTGTACATTGCCGACGGCTCCACATGGAGCCATCGGCAATGTAGCAGTGCAGCGGGTGTAGCAGCACCCTTCGCTCATATCACTGCCCGTAAATCAGGCAGTGTCATGCACAACGGGGCTGTGCACGGCGTCCCCTGCACTGCCCATGCCAAGTGTATGGGCAGTGCAGGGGCCGCCAGGAGGGGCCCTGGGGCACCCATTCCGCCTAAACCGCCAAGGGAAAGGCTGGGCAAAAACAGGTTCATTATCCGGTGGGCAGCGCTGCCCTGTCGGATAAGGAACTTCGCCATCACCAGGCTGCCTGGCGGCGGTAGCCTGGCGGTGGCGGAGTTCGGCCTGTGGTGGTCTCCCCATGTATATTATATGGCGGCCCGGTGGCGGTAATTTCCGCCACCGCCGGCATGGCGGTCCAGACCGCCATGTTCATAATAAGGGCCATCATCTTTGAATGTTTAACTTGGTTTCCCAGAGGCAATTCTTCATTGAAGAACCATAAGAGAGAGGCTGACAGACAGAGTTTTTGGAGTCAGGCCTTGTTTCCCATGAGTATCACATCATTATTACCTCCCTAAAGCTATAGCCAGATTTAGTTTACCACTCTAGTGCAGATAAAACGTTTCTATATAACATGACTATGAGTTTAGTGTATGTGTAGCCAGGGGAAGGAACATGCCAGCTCCAAAGGCAAGCCCTTAGCTACTACTAATCCTGAACATAACAGCAGGAGATGAAAGTCACATGAATTTGTTCTTAAAGCACTAACTTGTATGATGTTGAATCACACTAGAGTTACTATGTGCCAATCCCTTAATTTCAAGATGGTGTTAGATGGGCCAGAGTAACAACAGAGTGGCATGGTCTTTTGGGTGTTGGTTGCATCCTGTCTCTAGATCTCGCTGTCAATTCCCATGGAGACCATGTAAACATGCTTCCATTGTGAAATCCTAAGAAAACTCACTGTTAGAAATGGGACAGCAACACCAGAAAAATAACATGCAAAAGGAGCAATGCCACAAATAAGAGCCTCCTGAACTTCAACATTAAACACTGCACTTCGTCCAAACACATGGAGCCGTAGGCAATTTCCTGTTATCTTTTGCTATTCCTCCTACAGTTTCTTACTGTATGAGACAGGACTATGACTAAATAAATGTTGACAGTCAATATGCTATGATTCTGGGCAAATCACTTATCTCCCCGGGTAAAAAAAAGTGACCTTGTGCAATGTAACTTGCACTCATGTAAAGAGCCCCGACACCTTTGGGTTGAGTTTGCACTATATAAAACAGCAAAAAAACAAAAACAAAAATATGTTCCTTATGAGGAGGCCCCTTCAACAAGGACCCTTCAAATACATTTAGTCAAAAAGGATTATTGCTATTATGTCCAATGACTGATATCAAGTATAGGTGTAAAAGTTGCAATGGAGAGACTGCTGCTTCCCAACTCCCACCACACACATACTTGCTACATTCTTAATTTTTTACAAGCTATAGCACTGGGTCTGTGTCAAACCCAGTGAAACAGGTTCTTATCAGCAGTGTCTGGTTTCAAAAGACACAGGACTAGAACCTTTTCAGAAGCAGGGCTGAATGGGAGATGATTGCTCGATTTGCAGTCAAAGTGATCTAGGTAGTCACTCAAACCTTGTGCAGAGTACTGAAGACTCGGAGTTGGATTTTATCCCTTACATACATAACTGATGACCCAGGTGACAGAAAATGAGGTTACAAAACATTGAAAAAGTATTTGTTTTCCCATAAAGTTTCTGCATCAGCCAGAGTGATAGGGCCGAAGGTCCTGTCAGTCTCCTTGGTAGAATTGAAAAACTTGGCAGAAGTGCTGCTCAAGCCACAGATGTGGCCTCAGATTTATGCTATAACAAATACAGAGAGGGAGAAATACAATTTTTGAGCGCTGTTAATTATACTACTAATGTGCAAGATGCTACTGAACATACACATAAAGAAGTGTGTGCAAATTTAAGCTGTAGATAAGTAGACAAGTAGGCTAACAACAATAAAAGTAGTTTGTGTTTCTGGATGTGAAATCTCATATTAATATTTGTCAGGAAATCTACTTCCTTGTGGATAAAAGGAGATATAAATGTAATCAGTTTATTGTTCCTTTGTTGGATTTTTTCTCTTCTGATTCAGTTGATAGGTCAGAGAATTTGAATGACCCTGGATGTTGTTAGGTGAGAAGGTAAAAAATGATGTACCTCCCATAAACTAAAAAGCAAAAACAAAAAAAACAACAAAGATTTTTTCTTTTTAAAGTAATCCCACTTCAGCACCTTTTATGAAGCCTTAAAGGAACATAAGTGCAAACTCATCCCTGTGGAGCCCAGAAACGATGTGCATTAGCACAGAAGGAAGCAGTGGGCTTAACTGCCACCTAAAAGGACAGATGTATGGAAGTTGCTATACACATCAGCTAGGGCTTCCAAGGGCCACCTCTGGCTTAACTTTTGAAGGCCCTGTCACTGATCTAGTTCCATGAAGGCAGCAGCAGGAACTGAAAGTAAACAGACTTCTTAGAGCCCTGCTACTTTCTCTTATTTCTACCACTTATCCTTACTCCGGCTCCTTAGCAACGAGTAGAAGTCTGTTGCTGGACTTAGGACGGTCACAAAGGTGAACCCAGTGATGTCACTGGGGGTGTCAAAGAGTATATAATGCCATGTCTGCTACACCTTGCCCTTTGGAGATTCAACTCCCTGAAGTTGCATCGCAAGTGGCTTTAAAATGCGTAAGAAGTGTAACACGTCCACATTATACTGCACTTTAAACCCAGCCTGCTTCCACGCGCACTATACCACTGCAGCTTGCAGAAACCGAGATATTTTGGCTCCCATCTAATCTCTGCTCCAAAGCAAGCCTCAAAGGCAGCTTGGAGCTTTGCTGAGATTAACAGAGCTCCATTTAGAGGCCATTGACTACCGACGTGTCCAACAACTCTTCCAAAAAGGAAAGGAAAGAAAAATAAAAAAATGCATCGTGGTATAAACCTTATAAACATATTCAAATAAGCTTAACACAATCTGCCATGCTTCTTTTTGGCTGACCATGGACCAGAGAAATGGTTAATGCAAATGGATTTATAATTTGCTTTGGGGGGCCAGTTTCTTCTCCTTATTTATTAGCCCAGCTGATGGGGCAGATTTGATGAGGCACTTCTGGAATAATTGAGTCATCACACAAAGAAGGCTGCTAGCATTCAGAGTGGTTTTATCAGCAGCAAGCAGGCCTGATTACTGACAATTACACTCTGATCCGGTGATGGAGGAGAAAGAGCCAACGAGAGGGAAATGTCCGTGTTTCTATCCAGGAATAATTTCTACATTCATTTTACATGCTAAGTGTTTCCTATCTCTGCATAATAAACTGTAAACAGGAATAGATGGCACAATGTCCCTTAATATTTCCTGGTAATGAAGACACAAATGCGCTGCGAGTGCTGATAAATATAGATGAAACATAAGCTCGTCTCCTGGTTGGTATTGTTACCTTTAAAATAAATGCATTTTCACCGTAAAAGCATAATCATAGTTAATGCGAAAAATTGACAGAAGATTGAGGCTGCCCTTGTAACTACACAGAAACTTTGTAGAAAACTCCTGTTAATCACAGCTGCTTTAAATGCTCACAAACTGAAGGTGAGTAGCTGAAAAGTATATCATTTGGAGGCTGTTGATTGGGGCAAGCTCCTCCAATCAGACGCGAGGGATACACAGCCAACGCCATCACCGCGTCAGTCATGCAAACACAGTTGAATGTAGCACTAGATGACAGGCCTATTGGCACTGCAAGGAGGCATCACAAGGATGAACGCTTCTTACCCGCCCGCCCAGCCAGCCTGAATCTGACTGACAGTGTGTGCAAGCTACACTTAGTACTAAATGTGGCAGGTCTTTAAGTGGAATGAAAAAAGAGTGTAGGGGTCCCTAAAAGGGGCATGGCCTGTATAATCAAAGGTGTGGCCTAAACATGTAAACTAAAAACCACATAGTGCCGCTCTACTCACAAATTTGCAGAGAATCACAAGCGTAGCTGGCATAAATTATCACTGCTCTGTGAGCTACAAGGATTGGATGTCCATATATTCTGAACACCTTTATGACCCAGTGATTAGCATTCAGCAGCAACTTGGTCACCATCCCTATCTTTACCTGGATGTAACTCAATTCAGAGCGTGCACCATACAAGAGTAATATGCTGCCTGAAAAAAACGTACGATAATACAACATCCTGGAAATAGCTAACACTCTTAGGGAACGTAAAGCATGTGAAATATAAACAAAAACAACATGGTTTACCTTAACCTTTTTTACATTTACTGTTCAGAAATGGATTCGTGATTATTCCTGGAAAGTTAAGGACATGAATAAGGGACCCACAAGTGACCTGTTACAATGTCTGTATTTAAATACTACCTGGTCTGAGACCTAGAGGAATCCAGCCCAGTTAAAGCCTGAAATGATGGATTGTGAGTTCAGATTTGTTGGGCACACTGTCAGTTGGTTCATTTGGTCAAGCCTGTGATTATGGAAAGATGAGCCGGGTAAACTTTGATCCATAATGGAACTTTTACATTTTTTAATGAAAACCATTGGGGAGATTAGCAGGGCAAGATTGATTGATGACAATCACAGTCAGCTTCTAAATATAGTGACAAGCTAGAGGTGAGCTTACTTTGAAAACGAATCAATAATTAGGTCAAATAGCCACTGTTACTACTAACTAATACCAATCGGTGGCAGGTGAACTTTGCAGCTCAACTCTGAAGACGCACAGCAATACTAGATTTCCAGGCTACCAACAGACTATAAAATTAACCTTTTTAACTACGACTTGCAAATTTAACGTATATGGACATCATGAAATTTTGTAATGGCTATGGAACTCATTAGACAATCCGCACTTTAAGAATGTGCCGGCTTTCTTAGAAACTTCTGCTGATGGTGGTCCATTCCTAATTGAGCAGTCCTTTCACACAGTGTAAGTTTACAATCAACTCTTTGTATGCTCCAGTCCTATTGATAATATCTCTGTATAAACAGAAAAGCACTGCTATCCTGTTTCCAACATTAATATTTTAAACTAAATCAATAACAACCTCCCAGTTCACATCAGAGACTTCTCCTCTCTTAGTCAATTCCCCAAGAAGCTGAAGACCTGACTTTTCAATTAACCAACCGACCACAGGCAGGACTACACACACACACTTCCTCAGCTCCAGGATGGCCTCACTGGTGCTAGATCGCTTCAGAAATACACATAACATGACAAGCCACGTGTTCCTTCTCATTGCAATGCCTTTACTGCAAAAACAAAAGCGATAATAGGTGAAGTAAAGAAAGAAGGGATGAACAAATTTAGCACCATCCTTGATAACATCCAACTGTTCTATCAATACTTTTGCTTTCATTTTAACAATACTGCTAAATAACATGTTCACTTGAAAGCAGTTAGTGTATGTTAACTTATGATCCTGGTGTTTAGTGCAATGCATCGATCATGCCATTTTGTATTCCATGCTTTGCTCTGGGTTATATATGATGTTTCAATTTATCTCATAATTTAAGTGACAGATGGTCATTGTTGCTGCCATGTTTAGGTCTGGAGTTAGCCAACACCTTTTGATTATACTGAAATTGTATGTAAGATATACTTGTAGGGGCCTTCAGCCAGATCTTTTCATCCATTGGTTTGAGATTGTGTCATTTTCATTTTTTCTTCTGCCTTCTAATACAGCATGGCCAATTGGTCGGCCCAATTCAGCCTTTGGCTACCTTCCATGTATGTGATGACATTCTGCGTTTCAGAAGGAGCAGATCCACACTCAAAGTAATTCACTTCAGTTTCAGGGACTGCTATAGCAAAGTGTGCTTTTATAGAACAAAATATTTTTACCAGTTTGTTTTCTAGACTGAAGAGGATCTGACAGCTTCCCGAACAATAACATTTTTCAAAACCCACAACAAACAACTATTGACAAAGTCAAAAGCCTGACAGCCACAGCCAGACCTATTGGCTTTGCCTATGCTTATTTCCCAATGTGGTCAAGTTGTTGCTTTGCTATTACATCTGGGCATGAGTCGGACACCCTGCAGTCAAGACTCTCCATAAGCTGCCGTGTTCTGCTTGACTTGTCATTGAAAATGCAACAGGTCCTTTATGAAGCCAAAGTTAATTATTTAAAATTTTTTGGTATTGTCTGCTCTGAAGTGATTCCAAGAAAATCAGGTAAGACATTAAACTCCATCAGTGACTGCCTCTTTGACAAATTTATAATTGCAAGGGCCCTCCTTCACAAAATGTATTTTCCTGTTAAAGCACTCTGTTTTCCAGCAAGTGATGTACTGCAAAGTGCCATCACTTTTTATGTGTGGTTGATTATGTAGTAAATCAAGACCAGCTTTTTGTGGATCAGTGGTACTTGATAGGGTCTGTGTTGACTTTAAAAAGTGACTACCACAAGTTAAACTGCTAAACCATGCTATGCAGCTCAACACCTGGAGCTGAGGTTCAATCTGGCGTTGAAGCATTTCAAATTCATGAATCTATGAGCTCTTAAGAGAAAGGATGAAAACTATTGGATCTGAACTGCAATGGAGTAGAGCAAGCTTGGAGAGTAGAAGGAAATTAATAGTGTATTCTTTTCTCAGTCCATATCTCAATCTGGATTTGTTGCTACTGCATATCTTTTGAGTTCACTCCGTGCTCCCCTTCTTGGTCACCAGATATAGTGGTGTGTTGGAGTTAACTACTGTTGGAACTGACATCCTTGGTGTGGTTTTTCCTATCTGTTTGCCTCTAACTCTCCTGTTTTTTCTACATTCATTTTTGCTGGCCTTATATCTCTATGCACTTTACCACTGGTAACCAGTGCTAAAGTGTGTGTACTCTCTCGCCTAAACATGGTAGAATTGGCCTACACCCATTGGCACATTTAATTTAATTGTAAGCCCCTAGTAAAGTGGTACTACATGTACCCATGAAAATACTGAGGCACCCGTTGAACATGTGTACAATTGTCCCAAAAATGGCATGCTTTCACCCCTATGGTAAATTTGTATATATATAAAACAATTGTTTTAACACATATTATTATAGTACACGGCTCACTGAAAAGCAGTAAATCAAAAACAGTGATAAATCATGAATTTCCTAGGTCTTTAGGCCCATATTTATACTTTTTGACGCTAAACTGCGCTAACGCAGTTTAGCGTCAAAAAGTTTTGCGCCGGCTAACGCCATTCTGAAGCGCCATGCGGGCGCCGTATTTATTGAATGGCGTTAGCCGGCGCAAGCAGACCGGCGCTGCCTGGTGTGCGCGAGAAAAACCACGTACACCAGGCAGCGCCGGCGTTAGGGGGAAAATGGCGCATGGGCGTCTTAAAATGGGGCAAGTCAGGTTACGTCGAAAAAATCGTCGTAACCCGACTTGCGCCATTTATTTTCGACGCCCATCCCCCATCAACATGACTCCTATCATTGTAAAGATAGGAGTCATGCCCCCTTGCCCAATGGCCATGCCCAGGGGACTTCTGTCCCCTGGGCATGGTCATTGGGCATAGTGGCATGTAGGGGGGCACAAATCAGGCCCCCCTATGCCAAAAAAAATTATTAAAAAAAAATAAAAAAATACTTACCTGAATGTCCCTGGGGTGGGTCCCTCCAGCCTTGGGTGTCCTCCTGGGGTGGGCAAGGGTGGCAGGGGGGGTCCCTGGGGGCAGGGGAGGGCACTCTGGGCTCATTTTGAGCCCACTTGTCCCTTAACGCCATGCCTGACCCAGGCGTTAAAAAGCGGCGCAAATGCGCCGTTTTTAGCCACGCCCACTCCCGGGCGTCTCTTTTGCCCGGGAGTATAAATACCACGTAAAGGCCTGGGAGTCATTTTTTAGACGGGAACGCCTCCCTTGCATATCATTAACGCAAGGAAGGGGTTCACGCTAAAAAATGACGCACATTCCGGGAACTTTGGCGCTATTCGCCTCTAACGCCATAGTATAAATATGGCGTTAGTTGGCGTTAGTTTAGCGTCGAATTTGCGTCGAAAAAAACGACGCAAATTCGGCGCAAACGGAGTATAAATACGGCCCTTAATTTCCAAACATATAAAACCATGCCCCCCCTAATAATTCATTGCTCAATCCCTCAAACAACAAAAAAAGGAGATATATATATAGGTCCAATCTCATTCAAGTTCACTGAACAGTCAAATATTAATCCATGTTAACTTCAAAAATCCATTATGTTTGATCTTGAGTGTTCCTCCAAAAATGTTTTGCCCTTGAATTTGAACAAACAATCCAATACTCCTTACAACGACTTCTCAGCCTAACACGTGTTTCGTCATTTGACTTCTTCAGGGCTGGAATGTAGTCGCTTCTTTATATTAGCTTATCTAAATTCCAAGAGTCATCAACAACCAAAATTACCTTCAATCAAATCATATTTAGGTCTCTCAAAGCATATGTCATTAATGCATAGTGGAATCCAGTAAACAAAATCCTATTTAGTGAATTAGTGTCCAACATCCCAGTCAGAACTTAGAAAAACACCCTATTAATCAGTGCAAATATCCACAGTAGTGACAATCCCTATATATGTTACCAAAATAGGGGGGAGTTGCTGTCACATGCCAAATTTACACATCACAAAGAATCTGCCTCAACACACTCACAAAGGGTTTCACACTAATTGTTTGTGCCCCAGACAATCTGGGGCCAGGGCTGGGAGGAAGGAAACTCCCAGCACCTCTGTAGGGAGAGGGCTCTAGGAGTATCTCCACTTCAAAGTGGGCACCAGGTATAAGTGGTGGAATCTCTGACCCAACTCTTCAGTACATCTCTCAACCTGTGAATGATTTGGAAGAACAGCTGTTCTGCTTCAAGAAGGACTTCTACTCTGCTGCCCTTCTGCCTCAGTAAGAAGGACTATACCTGCACCTTGAACCCAGGACTACCAGATAGACTCCAAGGGCTAGTTGGCTGGCCTCCTGTTTAGAGTCTCAGGGAAAGAAAAGGCTTCAACTACCTTGAACCATGCCACTGGCCTGTGCCTGCTGTGAATCCTGCTCCCCAAAAAATGGTGCCACCCCTGTCCTGGACCCTGGAAAGTGAGCAAGAAGGTGCTTTGCCAACCCAGATGTGGTCTTTGAGAAGAACCGATGTTACACAATGCATTTCCTTTCTGTTGCACATCTAAAACTACTGGTACGTGATGCGTCCGGATGCAGGACCCTAAAGCTCCTTGGAACTCCACAATACCTTCTCGACACAGAACTTGTATAATAGCCACCAAGCTCCTCGGAACCACCATTGTGTTATGCCACCATGACGCAGTACCTCGCATCAGAGCTTATTGGAACTGCGGCTGTCCGATTTATCCTCAATACAGGATTTTGCAGGGCTCCACAACCAGGATTTAGGGTACTTTTTTTCAACTGGCCTAGCTTGGTTCTTATATCTGGCCCACGCTCCAACTCATTCAGCCTGAATTTGTGACTTTGTACCAATCTTACACAACTATATAACCACAATTGGCGCTTTGTGCTTTTGAGCACTATTCTTACCAAAACCTTTAAAATGTCATATCTCCAGTGATCTCCTGTCTGTAGGCATTGCAGAACCTTTTTAAAGGTTGGTAGGCTTTATTGCATCTGTGCGCTGTGAAACACTTTTTCTTCTGTAATTTAAAGGTGTGTGCTGCCCCTGAGCTTCTAGCTGCACTGTGTTGTGAACGGTGTGCATTCTGATGTTGGTATTCTATCCATTCTTTGCAAAAGTAGTAAAAAATAAATTATGAGTAGTCTTGTAAATCATAATGTGGGGAGGACTTTTACTAACCCTTTTCCTTTCAAGCCTCAACGACTCACAGTGATGGCACTGCAATTCAAAAAAGCATTTTCTCTTCGCAGTATACCTTAAGTATACTATAATTTTGGGTTTGGCACGGGCCTTGAAAATCCTCACTTCCTTTTGCTGAGGGGCCAGCTGATACTTCACTAAAAATCTACTTCCTCTTGAAAGATCAGTATCCTTTAAAACCATATTGCAAATTATTCAATGGTGGTTGCAAACAGTAACCCAGAACTTGCAATAACCTCTAAAGAATTCCCCTGCTTATGTATCCAGAAACAAAATAAATTAGATCAAAGTTGTGTTTATTCCATGTATCTTATATTGTCCTTATGTGTCCCCTGAAACACTAGCATTCATGAAGTGCAAATTCTGCATTAAAGGGGCGTAGCATAGTAAAGCAATTTTTCTTTCAGTGTATCCACTATTTTTTAAGCCTATGATGTTGGTGATGCCGGGCATGGTTAGAATCATGTATTTGGAACAGGAAGATTTGTATTTTAGTCCAAGATTACCACCTTATGACAGTATTTGATCTCAGTCAAATGTTTTGATCTCCCGATACCTCAGTTCCTATAACTATACAAAGTGGATACTGACAGTACATTGAAATCTACAATTATGCTCTGTGTGATTGTGTTTCTCAAAGAAAATTTGGTGTGATTAACAACCCTATAAGTACATGAACACAATAAATTGTAACATTTTTAATATTTTCAATTTGTTACTTCGTTGACAACATCATTCTTTCAAAATGTTGTTGGTGATCAAATATCTCAGAAATAGTTAATTTGTGCTAAATGCTGATTTTATTAGTGGCTGATTTTGTGAAAGCACAGAAAATGTATACATTATTTAACATTACATTTGTAAGCTATTAATTAACAGAATTGATTACCACTTTTAGTATTTTACTGTTGTTTGTTACTATCACTAGTATTGTTTTGTTTTTTAAGTATTATTATTATTATTATTACTATTATTATTAATAAAAATAACATTATTCTTGTTATTATTATTGCTACTACTATTATTCTTGTTGTTATTGCCATTATTATCATTATTAGTATTATTTAATTAGTAGTAAAAGTAGTAGTAGTGGTAGTAGTATTATTAGTGGCATTATTAGCATTATTTTTATTGTTATTAATATTAACATTAATAATATTGTTATTATTGTGATACAAAATATTTTTATGCTGGGTTGTCAAATATTAATTGTGGAAATTTTTTTGCGTGCAAAGTTCAATTCACTGTTTAGCTGCCAGACATAAATAGTGCCAAATTCTTTGGTTAAAATGATTACTCTTTCATGAACATGAGAAATTTTAACATCTTTAATATTTTCACTTTGTTACTTCGTTGGCAACATCATTCTTTTAAAATGTTGTTTGTGATCAAATATCTGAGAAATAGTTAATTTGTGATAAATGCAGATTGTATTAGTGGCTGATTTTGTGGAAGCACAGAAAATGTATAAATTATTTATTATATGTGTAAGCTATTCATTAACAGAATTGATTACCACTTTTAGTATTTTACTGTTGTTTGTTACTATCACTAGTATTGTTTTGGTGTTTAAGTATTATTATTATTATTAATATTATTATTATTATTATTATTACTATTGCTAGTGCTATTATTCTTGTTGTTGTTATTGCCATTATCATCATTATTATTAATATTATTAGTAGTAATGTTGGTAGTAGTATTATTATTGGCATTATTAGTTTATTATTTATGTTGTTATTATTAACATTATTTACATTAATATTATTGTTCTTATTACGATACAAAACATTTTCATGCTGAATTGTCAAATATTAATTGTGGAAAGATGTTAGCATGAAAAGTTCAAATCACTATTTAGCTACCAGACATAAATAGTGCCAAATTCTTTGGTTAAAATTATTACTCTTTCAAAGAGTTGAATCAATGTTCTGAAATTGACAAAGGTGTCTGATTCTCCACACTGGTATTTTAAGTAGAAAGCATGGACC
Source organism: Pleurodeles waltl (assembly GCF_031143425.1). Lineage (NCBI taxonomy): Eukaryota > Metazoa > Chordata > Amphibia > Caudata > Salamandridae > Pleurodeles > Pleurodeles waltl. The sequence goes on from NC_090439.1 coordinate 614,859,536, forward strand.
TTACATTTCTCTATAAACAATATTTATTAGTCATTGCCTCAGCATTGATTCCACATTGTATTCTTTATGGGTTTGAAAGATCGCTGTTCTTCTTCTAATTTATATGAACCATGGTTTGAGACGTATGCAGACTTAGCATGTGTGGGTTTCAGAGAGTCCAGTTTTTAGCCCACTGAACCCACATAGATCCAGCTTACATTTACTAGAAAGTTTGTGAGGTTTTAATTATAGACCCATAAGTATTTAGTCTGATCAGGCATTAACAGAGTATATCCTATGGTTGAAAATTCACTTCATGAAATCATACAAACCAATTTGAATCATAAATGCCTTTTGTGATGCATTTTCACTAGATATTTCTGACAGTCTTCATGAAATATATTTCCAAATCATGTTGTATTTTAAATGTGTTGTAACATGAAAATGTACCATGTTCATGTATAGAAAAGCATTGAAACAATCAAAGTGGAAGCAGTGAAACTAAAGAGAGGTGAAATCACTGTTAATTAATATTACATCATCATGCAGATATCTATTTGAACAGTAGTCAGCTTTCCACAAATTATCTTAGTTCCAGGATGTGTCCTTCTCATTATGATCCCATCTTAGAAAATCCCTATTGAAGCCCAATTCAAAATCTTTGCACATTGTTACAGAGATCACTTTGCTTGCTGAAGCTTGGCATGTAATACATGACAGATTTGGAAGTGTAGACAAAACCTATTTCTGTTTATTAAATGTTGGCAACAACATACCAACTGCTTTGAAACAGAAACTTATGGCAGAATTGTCATGGGAATAACCAGCCCAACTCTACAAAACCAACTCAAAACAAAGTATAAAAAAAATAAAAAAATAACTGAAAGAACTGAAATTGTTGCTCATTGACATCCTATTTACCTGATTTCCGTGAAAGGGGCATGAGCCCAAAATGTGCCACTCAAAAAATACCAATCAAAAAATTGAAAAATAAATGAATATATCCAGAAATTGTTCTCATAATTAGAACATAATAATCTATAAAACTATGCTGCAAAAACACATTCTAAATATTGGGCTGAACCTTTTGGAATTCTAATCAATAACTCCTGCATTAATTAAATCTGTTAACGCAGTTTCTTCAGTAAATGAAGAGGGGACTTCCAATTTACTTATGCTTAATGCAGAGGATGTGGAAAGTTTAGTTTTAATGATGAGTAACCACTGATCTTCAAAAATGTGGGACCCTTTCATTGGCACCTGATGTGTTCAAGTCTCGACAGTGAATTGCCAGATTTTTTTCTGGCAGCCCAAACAGTGTCCTTAGTGCCTCAAATTGTGGGCATTTTAAAGATCATCTATTTCAATTAGTATTTATAAGCATCCCTCAGCAGACAAAACAGCAATTGCATTGCAAATCCAGTCAATTGTCAAACCATTCTTCACTTATGTGCCCACAGAGTGTACAGAAATACATGTCCTATGCAGTAGCTGATATTGAAAAAAGAATGACACCATCTTGGACGATTTGAGGCAGCCTCAATAGCTCAATGAGGTGAAGAGTGAGCAGTTCAATTCTGCCTCTATTTTGCATAGAGCCTTTCAGGGCATGTGGCTATGCTTTGGGACAAACATAATCCACATATTCCTTCCCACTGTTTACAAATTACTGGCCATTATATATCTCACTACCCTATCATTGTAAAGTCTGCATTGTTCCTCCAAATAACACAAAATGAACACCAGTGTGAAGGTACATACCTCTCACTAGCAAAACTACACTGCAAATGCTGCAGTGAGTCTTAGCCATTCATTTCCGCTGGCATCATGTGCAGGAAAAAGTGATCAAACAACATTTTTCTAATAATTGCATGCAAAGGCGGTGTTCACAGGTGACATGCTTGTCTATATTTCACTGAATATCGTAACACTCCAAGGGCTGTTTTATAAGCTGGGGTTCATTTTTAGGCTGCATAACATTTCAGAATGGTCTACTCAAAAACACTGTAATACTAGGATTACAGACCTTAAGATGACTAGTATGACCTGTGATTCATAATTAACATAAAACTAGTGCAAATAAAAATCCCTTTAGGAGAATACATGTTCTCTGTGGTCTGTCCAGAGATATGGAAACTGCAACAGGGAACATCAGAGCAGAGACAGATGGTTTGAGACTGAGATCACTGGTAAAATCTTACCTCTTCTGGCAACACCATCAATGACACATGTGGATACATGAACTCAGTGCTTTGATACCTACTAGCTCAAAACCCAGCAAAATGAAATGTAAATACTGAAATAATATTTAAGGCATAGCATACATAAATTACAATTGAAATTCCAAACTAACAGACATTGGCAAAGCAGTGCAGAGTCATACTCATCTGTGTTTAAAGCTTCATTTTGCTACCTAAAGTAGTGGTTAGAGTTACTGATTGACAAGGTGACAGAGGTAGCCATACTTAGACAGAATATTACAAAACAGTAATTTAATTTGGAGATAGCCTATGCAAATTTTATACTTAAACACAACTAACACAGCTTGTCATCTTCTGAAGCAAAATCTACAAGATGTTTCAAGAGAAGTAGGAGGTGTACATAGGAAAATTATATTACATTCAAGTTCCAAAATAAGACACATGATTTGATATCTATAAACAGTTGTTACTGGCAGTCATTTTAATCAATTCAATGATTCACTGATTCACAGTCCCAGTGTTTGAGAAAGGTGATGTGAGACATTCACGCTTGCTTTTCAATAGATAGTGCATTACCTTTGTTTGCCAGAATGAAATAAAATGAGTATCTGCTACACTTGAATTACTGTTCATTAAATAGGTTTCTCACAGAGAGCTTTTTACATTGTATCTTTGATTGCAATTTTATTCTACAGTTTTATATCAAAATGTTTCCCTTTTCGTTATTCTTTAGGAGTTTATGACCTTTTGAATTTGTGGTTATTTTCTTGTCACTGCTCTTACATAAAACATGTTACCTGCTTTCTCATCTGTGTTTATTGTCTCGTTATGGTCAACACTCTAGAAGGTTCTTTGTTATGGCCCCTTTCAAGACCTTGAACACTCATGAATGCAGAAAGCTTCTTTTCATACAAACTCTCAGTATCCTGGGCTATGCCCTGAATGACCAACACTCCACAAACATGAGGATAGAGATAATGACTTGCGGTCATCCCACAGTCTTCATAATATAGATTTCCAGGCTCACAATGATCCCTGTTGGCCTGCAGTTCTCATTCTTTTACACTTTGCAGAAACAGTGACTTTTCTACTAAATGAAATGCCAGCAGGAAATTCTCTTGCCCCAGCTTCTCCTTAATCCTGACCATGCTGTGTCTGTGGTAACTCTAAACAGAATTGAAAGAAATGTTGAGGTAAATGTACTTTTGGGATTGATGTGAGAGTAAGTTAGTAACCGTCCCTTTGCATCCATCACAGCTAAGTGGTGGCATTGATAAAGGATGCCTTCATCAATTATGGGTTCAGATCATCTGGAAGACAGATTTTAGAAAGCATCTAAATAATTTGTAGGAATTATCCCACATGCCGATAAAATGCTGTGAAATCATTGTGATGCCTCAAAATGGCAGGAAGGTGAGACAGTAGAGAGGTCCAAACCGGGGATACCTAGTAGCCATTTAGAGTTTCGATAGACTCAGGAAGATCGGCCTCATTGAGACTGGAAAGCACAGAGAAGCCAGTCATTGTACTAAGTGTAGCAGTGTTCAGAAGATCTGTTGATAATTAAGAGCGAAGACAAGAAATGCGTGCCATAGATCAACTTAAATGAAATGTTGTTTAAACACTGTGGCGGTCATTCTGACCGCGGCGGGCGGCGGAAGCCGCCTGCCATGCGGTCACCGCCATTTGGCTGCTCCGCGGTCATAAGACCGCGGAGGCCATTCTGGCTTTCCCGCTGGGCCGGCGGGCGCCCGCCAAAGGAGCACCCGCCGGCCCAGCGGGAAAGGCCCTGCAACAATGAAGCCGGCTCCGAATGGAGCCGGCGGTGTTGCAGGGGTGCGACGGGTGCAGTTGCACCCGTCACGATTTTCACTGTCTGCTAAGCAGACAGTGAAAATCATGCTGGGGCCCTGTTAGGGGGCCCCTGCACTGCCCATGCCACTGGCATGGGCAGTGCAGGGGCCCCCAGGGGCCCCACAACACCCGTTCCCGCCATCCTGTTCCTGGCGGTAAAAACCGCCAGAAACAGGATGGCTGGAAGGGGGTCTGAATCTCCATGGCCAATGAGATTCAGCCCAGCCAGGGGTAATCTGGCGGTAAACCGCTGGATCCCCTTTTCTGACCGCGGCTTTACCACCGCGGTCAGAATGGGCATTGAAGCACCGCCAGCCTGTTGGCGGTGCTTCCGTGTCCCTCCGTGACCGCCAGGGTTGGAATGAGGGCCTGTGTAATCCATTGAATTCCTGTCGACATTTTGTCAATGAACAAAGATCAAGAGGACAGGTATCAATGGTTATATATTAATGTATATTTTCAGTTAAAAATATGCCCACTGTACTGTATTTAGAACAAGGTATTTGTTAGGTAACATAGGATTCTATGAGTTCTTCTTCTGCATACAAAAAAGTATTGTAATTTTGATAACATTTCGATTGGTAGCCAGATAACAAGTAATTTAAATGACATCTTCCAGCAATACATTATGACCCAGGCATCTGCTCTATCTGAGCGACATTACATTGATAAAAAGCAAACCTGAAAACAGTTTTGCTCTTCCGAGTTAGCACAGGAAAGAGTGTTGGACTTTTTTTTCGAGTAGTTACAAAATATTATAGGGCTGATTCACAAAGACATGAGTATGTGAAGTAGTACTCCTGTAGCACGCTAAGTGTACTCTTACGTGCCTTTGTGAATTGGCTACTAAATATATAAAATGGGAATAGAAAGGAAATAGAAAAGGAATATTCATATATAATTAGTACAGAAAAACGGGATATGCACTCTCTGCACTTACTAATGAGGAGATGTATGTTTCGAGTTCGAATCACAAAGTATGTGGCAGTAAATAAAAGAATGCACTTCTAGTACTACCTCTGCTTTTGTGATTTAGCCTCAAATTGTCTTCGTGGGTCAAAATTAAAAGGGTCCAGACGTGTTCTAAACCAATATGTAGGGAGTGAAGTGATTGTCATTTACTAATCATCCACTTTTGTTGAATGTGAGCAAGACCTACATAGGCAAAAGATCATTGCATTAATGTGTCACATAGTGTACACAATGAGGTTAAAAAACTAATAAGATATTATTAAAGTGAAAAAAATGTATATAGGTATATATTAAGAGATACTAAATAATTATAATGAAAATTGAAACTGACAAATAGTACCATGTAACAATACTGATATAAAAATGCAGTATTGGTGCCAAATAGCTGCGTAAATAGTCCTCTAGATCCCTTATCTGCAGTGACTCAATATCATTCAGAGATGTCAGAGGTCAGTTATGATTTAGAAGCATGCGGGCAGGCCAAAATGATGAATACTATGACAATTATGCACTAAAATACACACTATGCAATATATTCACAAGTCTGTGACATTTGGTGTCAAAATGTGCGCCTGACGTTTAGTAAGATCAGTTGTGCATGGAGAGGAAACAAAACAATATGTGTAGAAAATTCAGTGCTTAATCTGTAAGAGAATAAGTGCGAGGTCAGATGTTTTGCTCATAAGCCTGCAGTCAGCAATACTGAATGTTGGTGTGACACATACCTAGAATGCATAGTCTTGATTTCACCTCATGCCTCTTTAATCTACCACCAGACATGCCTTGCACCATTATCTCACTCTTGCAGATTCCTGCTTTCTCCACTTGACACAGTTTTCCTTTCTCTTCCTCCTTCATTTCTCCTTATGTGTTTTTCCCTCTCTTCCTTTGGGTCAAAGGCTGGTGTTGGACCCCAAAAATGAATTCTTGAGGGGCCCACCTATAACTATCAGCTCAAATAAGGCACTGGAAAAAAAGAATACACCGAATAATGCAGTGACCGAGGTATCTCAGGTTGTCTACAAACAAGTTAATTTAAGGCATAGAGCCTGACAAGGAAGGCACAAGAGGAATGTCATAAATTCACAAGTCAAAGACATTTAGAAGTGAAACCACCTGAAGGGCATGTGGGCAACATACATATTTACGTTGGCAGTCAGTCAAGCAAACGTTTGGCCTAGGCCAGTGATATCTTTGTGCGTCACGTTTTAAAGAAAGAAGAGAACAGTGATTAAGAATGGCTTTAGCCACTGCGGAACAGAAGGACAGATCAAAAGCTGCACGTGAGGCACATCTTAACCAGAAGAATAAGAGAAAGACTTCATGAAACAAAGGCCCACATGCATTTTGCATAAACGGAGTTCGCTTGCTCTTGAAAACTGGTATAACCAGATAAAGTTGTTACTCACTAAGAATGCCAAGTGCCTCGAAGGAGAAAGTGGTTACCCACCAGGCATTTCGGGTATTTAAGCTAAAGAGGTTTGCACGTCAAGAAAGCCAACTTAAGAATAAACCACATTTCAGTGTGCAGCCACAGTGGAAAAATGAAAAACATATGACCTAAACAGAAAAGTGCCTGGAACACCACTGCAGCATTCTGAAAAACTGTTTTTTGGCTAAGCTCGAAATTTAGCAGACGTTTCAGAAGTGCAGTTATGTAGCATGCTACAGAGAGAACAAATTGCTAATCAGAGTTTGAAGGTCAGAAAATTGAGATGTCTCCCGGTTTGCTTTTAGATTAGCGGATGGTTCTCTTGTGGATGCCATATTATAATATTTCTACTTTCTCAGCTGGGATATTTTTGCCGAAAGAGCCCTCACCTGCACAGCAGGAACACTTTCGGTGAAATTTCAGTGCTGACTGGACATCATGTCTTTGAATCCAGTTGGTGTTTATTGATGCATTTCAGTAACATACAGGGAGGTTTTCTTTGCATGTGAGGGTCACTGCTGTTTATTTCAGCCTGAATGCTTAATGCCCCAAATGCAGGATTTGGGAGAGGAAAATCTGGATTAGAAGGCATTCACTAAATAGGGTGAGCTACATCAGGGCCATATGTACCAACGAATTTTCCCATAGACACAGAATGGGTAAAACCCTTTGCTACATCTGGCCCCAGGTGTGATATCTACCATATGGCCTCCAGGCAACGGTTTCCAAAGACAAAGGCAGCAGAAGCTCTATCATCAGAACCCATTCAGTATTCCCGCCTCCGAAACAGGTAGGGAAACGCTTGTGTGGGGGAGAGTGCATCAACCAGTTTTTAGCAGATGTTTAACTTTTCAATGATGACATAGCACGCCTTATGCCCTTTCAGGTGTCTGTGAGATTTGTCATCATTAATTTCTACTGCCAGGAATGCAGCTAGTTATACGTACCTTTAAGCGAAAACACAGACATAAAAAGCAAATAATGTCCATATGCACAGATTGTTTGCCATACAGACATGGCCAAAATTAAACATAGAGGAAATGAAATATAGGTTAGAATCTATGACTTCTGTAGATTTGCATGAATACTCAATTAAATATTTTTGTATCCTTGAACATCCAAGAATATATGTAGGCAATCATGTGCATAAACCTACTATGCATACATTTTCAAGGCAAGATTTTCAATTCAGTGCATCAGAGAGAGGGAAGAAGTCTAATTGCATTGTGTCTACTTCATATTCATGCACTCAGTGTTTCGGAAAGTGTTTTAAAGGAGATTTCAAACTTCAATTGGACAATGGTAAAGCAACTAAAAATCTACTGTGCTTCTGAGAGATCCTTGACCTTCGACAATATTTTGATAAACCAACTCACAATCAAAGATAAGACAAGAAAGTCTCTCCCAGCAGCTCAGACTCCCAAGGTTTCAGCTTCAGCAAATGCGTGTGATTCCCCAGGTTCAGAAATGAATAGACCTTCAACATTGTCTGGAAAATATGTCAGAAGACACGAAATGTGGCACATTCTCTCTCATGTAATTTTGGATTAGATCCATTTCCCTTGGAGGACAAAGATAAGAACCTTGACTTAATCATTGTTAAAACTGGCTGTACAATTGAGTGATGCTAAGCTAGATACTGATAACACCAGTTACCTACATTCCTTGGACATGGCATAAGAAGTGCAATATGAAGTTCTACATAAAAAAGAAATCGCTTTTGCTGATGGCACCTTGTGAGTGTCCCGCATTTGTATAGGAAGGCAAAACTAGTTAAGTCTCTATCATAATTATTGCACCTTAAACTATTTAATTATCAATCAAACTAAAATTAAATTCATGGTGTTTAAATAATATAAATACTTTTGTGTCAAGCTAAGATTGAACAACACTTGCTGTGTGTTGGACATTGATTATCTTGCTGTCAAATTCAGGAGAAAGAGTGATAATAAGGCATTTAAAAGTAAGTAATATCATTCTCTCTCAGAGAGCTGAGGCTGTAATACGTATTAAGCTTGAAACTAGAGCTTATATATGTGAACAGTTTGCCAACTTCATCTGCAATCATCATCTGGATCTGCTTGATATCAGCCCCCTTACTTTTCAATATCTATATTGAACCCCTTGGATCACCAGTAAAATAAAATGATATATGGATTTGGTATCATTTCTATGCAGATGATGCACAGTTATATATTAGCACCTCATTAAATACAGATCAAACAATATTTTTTGCCTACATTTTCAACCTTCCAAAAAGGCTTAAGGTTCAACATCTAAAACTACAAGATTCAAAAACAGTATTTCTCTTACTCGCTTCAAAAACGATTCCAGATCATTGAAAACTGGTTAAATGTGATACGATCTGTGTGCTTGTTACCTCAGATTGTTACTAGAAAGGAAGCTAGCGCTTGGAGTCCATATCAACAATCTGGTCAAAATGCCTTATTATACTCAGACTTCTCCGAGATTGCAAACCTTATCTGCTACAGAATGACAGAAAATGACTGAAAATGTCAGCATGATGCCTCATCCTTTTCCCCCTTAACAATGAAAATGCTCTCCGTACTTAAATAGCAAAGTAACATTTTGCACCTCTAAAGCCATTCTTACATTTACAACCTGCCTACTGTTGATCTTTCAGAAATGCAACTATATCACCCTGGTTCCCTCCTCATTAAGATAGTTCCAGTTGAGGCAAGATGTAGCTACAGAACTAACTGTTTAATTCACAAGGCATTGCACCTGAATGCACCCAAGTTTCTCTTACAGACACTGACCATCTCTGGGTCTCCCATATGATGAGAACCAAAACTAACCTTTGCCTTCAAAACACTTTAAGAAAAGAATCACCCATTCCTTCTCAGGGCTTGCACCTGTGATTTGAAACCCACTAAAAGTCTGCACTGGACTGATCAACTTCTCGAATTTAGTTAAGCATTCCCTGAAATGTTACTTACTCAACAGATCTCTCAATTCATGATATTGTCAAGTGCTGATCTTCTGGGAAATGCATGGAGGGACTTCCTAGTTTGAAGAAATGGGTGCTCTAGAGGCAGTGTCAGACACCAGATTGTACAGGACATCTAGTACTGCAACAGAAAATAAGCAAGAAAGAGAACAAACTGAGAACCAGAAAAAAAAAACCTTTAAGCTGAAAAGGCCAATGGACAGCTGAAGGACTGAGGAAAAACAAAGGATCTGGAGAGAGTGGAGAATCCATTGAGTCCAGTGTGCAAGCAATGATTCAGGAACAAATTCGACTTCCCATTGGAACTCCTTTTATAGTGCAAAACAGGACAGGTTATCATCCAAGAAGAGGTTCGGCCGTTTTGGATTGAAATAAAGAATGGTAAAGTGAAACCATATATCTACAGTATATAACTATTGATAAGGTTTTAAGATAACATTAGGCTAAGTATAACACAAAGGATGTCTGTATTCATTTCAAAATATTAAATGCAAATTACAAGGTTTGCTTAATTTGTAATAGCTTTTCTGCATGCAGTATTTCCAGAAGCCGGTATGCAGGGAGACTCATCCCATAATCCCTTGCGTGGTTGTGAAACCCAACATGTGGCGAACAAACAAGATGGAGCTGCTCTAGTACGTCGTTGCATCCTCGACAGGAAGAAAATGACTCAAATCAAGGGTCCACAGGAAGAATGCGATGAACAGGTAAAAAACGAATCCCTACAGATATACAGGCATGTGGTAGGTATCTCTTACAAATACCAAATCAGTATCAAACGAATCAATGTTTTGTGACATAAATGTAGTCATAAAACATTGAAATTTAACCAAAACCTCAAAGAAGGTAGTAACGTATTCACAAAAGGGAAGGAGTCCCATTGGAACCGCGTCCAGTTTGTGGATGTAATTAAAAAGGTTTGTTGAAGAATAGGCAGTGGGTCCAAGGGACAACTTTAAAAAAAAAACTTATTTTTTAAACGCAGCCCTTTTTCCTTTACAGCAAACAGACTGTATTTTCATTAAAACAATTAAGGTTGCTTTATATACATATAATCACAGCCACCATAATTATGTAGGCCTCTAATCATAGTAAGTCGAAATTTGCAATCTACCTCATTAGTAACCAGGAGGTAGGTTGGATTGTGACTCCTTACGAGTCAGAATTTTTATAACTGATTCCCTCCCCTCAAGAACTTGGAAGGCTGAAATGGCTCAGTGTCCAAGAGATGATTGGAATGGATATTATCCAGCAAGGATATATAAATAAAGGTGGAGGCCAATTATGCTTCACAATCACCAAACACATTATGCAAAATCATACTTTGCCATCAGTAAAAGAGGCTGATGAATGCTAAACTGCTTTTGGGTGAAGGTTACAAAAGTGTACTCTTATCTAGTATGTTGAGGTGGACACACAGTTAGACATGACATCTGTAACTGACTTCAGGATATAGGCAGCTACTTGTGTTAGTGTCAGAAGAAGCATTCTTACAACTCACTGTGACATTGAGGCTACACTGCTACACCTACAATGTATTCTTCTGAATGTCATTCTGAAAGGCAAGAAGGGCAATATCCTGATCCTAGAATATCTCTTTATTTAACACCAAGTATCTGATTGGGAACAATGAATTCATGTATAGGTGGACATAAATTCTAATTTTGAAATAGAAAGAAATTTAAAAAAGAAGAAAGAAGGGGCACCACACAAGCAATTATTATGCTGCATTTTAGCAGCCAAGCAACAAGAGCCTGCAAGTAATGTTTCATTACCCCCACACCCCTCATTTACTTGCATTCAGCACCCATGAGGCTACCCTGCCTCCATGAACCCAATCCCAAGCCACCTCCCATTTTTAAAAGCCCTTCCCCTCCACCACACCTCCTCCTTTTTCTATCTGCGGACACAATCTGGCTCATATGTTGCCCTCAGTGGGGCAGTAGAAACCACTGAGGCTGCTCCGTGTGGCAGTACGAGTATGGAGAGGTGTGGAGTTCCTTTCAGGTGCTCGCAGTCACGCAAGCTTGTGCAGGTTCCTAGGCTGAGCCAGGAATGCTGAAGTTTAGTGTGAACGCTTAGATGGTGTCAGGCAGCCCTGAGCGGCTAGGCAGCACATCTGGGCCAAGGTCACATTTGGAAGTGTCTGGTCGGTGGCAGAGCGGAGCTCGTGTGTATGGATTCAGGAAAGGTAGATGACCATGGAAAACAAGCATTTATGTCAATATGGGGACATAGTGTTATTGGTTTATAATTGGTCAATTTGTTATATCTTTTTGATAGGAGGACCAGGGTTTGGTATTTTTCATTGGCATTCTTTTAAGCCTCCTTCATACCTTTTAATAGGGAAATGTTAATGTTGTGGCAAGAGAGCAGCAAAGAGGAGGCAAATGTTGTCTTCACCTTCTAATGAAGTTTCTTTTCCTGCTAGATATCAAAGAGGAACGGGAAATGAGGAAGAGAATGTGCCTCCTTTGATGTCTAAAGAGGACATTCAGGCAATGATAGAGACAGTGGTCTCCAGGGCTGTGGAGTCTAACTCTCACCCAGCAGCTAAGACTTCCAAGGTTTCAGCTTCAGCATATATGGATTATTCTCCAGGTTCAGAAATGGATAGGCCTTCAACAGTGTCTGGAAAATATGTCAGAAGAGGCAAAATGTAGGACGTTTTCTCATGTAATTTTGGATTTGTTCCATTTCACTTGGAGGACAGTAATTGTTAAACCTGACAGCCTTAGGGTGGTCTTCCCCCAATTATTTGCCGCCCTCCATTTTTCTGATCTCCTTGTTGCTAGTTTTAGGACTCTTGCACTTTTCCACTGCTGACCACTGCTAAAGTGCTTGTGCTCTCTCCCCTAAACATGGTAACATTAGCCTATTTAATTTACCTGTAAGTCCCTAGTAAAGTGCACTAGATGTGCCTAGGGCATGTAAATTAAATGCTACTAGTGGGCCTGCAGCACTGATTGTGCCACCCACAAAAGTAGCCCCTTAACCATGTCTCAGGTATGCCATTGCTAGACATTTGTGTGCAGTTTCACTGCCACTTCGACTTGGCATTTAAAACTACTTGTCAAGCCTTAAATTCCCATTTTCTTCCATATGAGTCACACCTAAGGTAGGACCTAGGTAACCCGAGGGCAGGGTGCTATGTAAGTAAAAGGCAGGAGATATACTTATACACTGTACATGTCCTGGTAGTAAAAAACTCCCAAAGTAGTTTTTCACTACTGTTAAGCCTGCTACCCTCATAGGCCAGCATTAGAGATTCCCTTAGATGCTTTTAAATGATAATTTCTGATCTGAGAGAAATAGACTTGCCATATTTAGTATGGTTGGAATGGCAGTAGGAAATCCTACTTACTGTGAAGTTGGATTTTACATTACTATTTCAGAAATGCCACTATTAGAAAGTAGGCATTTCCCTGCACTTGCTGCCATCTGTGCCCAACAGCCTGTCTCCACTTCATGCCTGGTCTGTGCTTGTTGACAGCTCCCCTTGTGCATTCTACCCAGACAGCCATAAACACAGGACACTCAGTAGCATCTGCATTTGACTGCATACAGATGATTTCCCTGGACAGGAAAGGTGGCAGGACTCTTTTACACTTCAAAGGCCAGTGGCCTGCCCTCACACAAAGAACTGATAACTCCCCACCGAGCTCCTGGCAGACAGCTCTGGGTTGAAAGAGTAACTTATACATGTCAAAACCACTCTTTAAAGTTTCTTCCACTTCAAAGGCACTTATGGTTTTATATACTGGGTCTGTGACCCCACTAAATCAGACACTTCTGGACCTACAACTGGACTGTGTTAGAGGGACTGCTTGGCTGCCCAAAGGACTTATCAGGACTGCTTTGCTGGAAGGACTGCTGCCCTGCTTGTTGCCCTACAGCCTGCAGCCTGCTGACCCCTGACTCTGCTGGAAGGACTCTGCCTTCCTCCACAAGTGCTCTCTGAGGGCTTGGATTGAGCTTGCCTCCTGTTCTGAGGTCTCAGGGCTATCAAAGACTTGACCAAAGAGAAGAAAATCCAGCAGGTCGGAAAATCAAAGCAAAGTTTGCCAGCCTGACTGAGTGACTGTCTCAAGGCTGAATAATTACTGTATCACCTACCAGATTGACGAAGTCCCCTTGCCCTACCTCAACGCATGCTGGATTATCAACATGTCATTCCACTGTGTCAAAATATCTCTGCATCGCAGTGAGAAACCAAGGCTGAGCTCTCAGAAACTGACACATCCCCTTGCTGCACAGAATGAAACGATGCATCGCTTTTGCCGCACCAAAAAGATTGACGCATTGCTTTACGTTTTGACATATCTTCTCCTCTGTGCCCCCTCTGCGTCATTATTTTTTATGCATCCCAGGTACTGTATATTAAAATGAAACAACCACTGATTCTTAAGGATTAAGACTCTTTTAAACCTTTTAAAATTGACATCTTGACTTGTGCGTATTGGATTTTTGCCATTTTGATCTTATTTTATTCAGACAAATATTATCCATTTTCCTAAACTGGTGTGGAATACTTTTTCTGGTGTTTTCACTGTGTTACAGTATGGGTTATAGTGCATATTCTTAACACATTGCCTTCTAAGGTAAGCCTGCCTGCTCTGTGCCAAGCTACTGGAGGGTGAGCACAGGATAAACTAGGTTGTGTTGTGACTTACTCTGACTATGATTGTGGTCCCTACTTGGACAGGGTGCATATCTCTGCCAACTAAAGGCTTAATTTATAATAGTGATGAATCTCTTTTTCCATGCCATGTGAAGCGTTCCACACTGGCAATGCCATTCCATGGGAAAATTAAGGACATGATTATGGATGAATGGAAGGAGCTCAATAAACTTTCAGTCCCATGGTTTCTGCAGAAGTTATATTCGACAGAAGGAGCTGATGTGTTCCCTCATGTGGTTAAAGTGGATGTGATCCTTACTACCTTAATTAGGAAAAGAGTCATTAATCCTGAAGATTGTTCCCCATCTGATGCTACAGATAAGAAGGTTGATTCTAATTTCAAGAAGGTTTTTTCAGCAGAAAATGTAGCATTAAAAGCTAGTTTGTATGCTGCTTATTCGTCTCAGTCAATAGTGTGGAATTTTAGTAAGTTGGCAGTGGTGATTCAGGAGGGTCTGAAGTGTCCAGATCTTTTGGCATCAATGAAGCAACGAGCCAGATTAATGTCTGTTATTTGATTGGATGGGATTAGAGCTACAGCTATGTATTCTTGTGCTGTCAACGCAGCTAAGCGCAATCTCTGGATGAAAGGTTGGAAGGCTAACCCACCTGAAAAGGCCACACTTTTGAAACTTCCCTTTGAGGAGCAGATGTTACTCGGAGAACAGTAGAACTCCTTGCTGTCAAATGCCTTTAAAGACTGTGAGCACGCCCTACCGTATAAGGGGAACTTAACTGCTAGGATGTTTTGGGAGAAATCGGCCAGATCTTCTGCTAAGCGTGATTCATCATCTTCATCCCTTAGGAGGAGAAGATTTCAGCCAATGCCTTCCTCACTGAAAATGGATTTCAACAAACTAAAGGACCAAATAAGAAAAGTTCCTGACTAGTTTATCTCCCTTGAGTTGCTTCTTTTGGGGGGAAAGGATTCAGTACTTCCCGCAGGCTTGGGAAGATGATGTCACAGATTGTTCTGGACATTTTTGCTAAGGTTTATGACATAGAGTTTGTGGATTTGCCACCAGATACAGGGATTATTCAAACCCAGTTTCCAAAAAAAGGGGCGAAGAGACTGGCATTGTTGCATGGAGTGGACACTTTGCTCGAAAAGAATGCAGTCTCCAGGGACTCATTACTGGAATGGGGGATGAGCGCTTACTCCATTCTTTTTCTAGTCAGATGGTGTCAGGAGCCTATCGCCCAGTACTAGGTCTAAAATGAGTAAACTCCTGGATCACGTTGCATGGTGACTCTTCAGGCCATCATACCCATGGTTCAGCCAGGAGTTTTTTGGGCATCAGTCAATCTGCGAGATGTCTCTCTCAGGTCTGCTCATCAAAGATTCTTTGTTTTCCATCAGAAATATCATTTTCAGTTCTACATCCTTCCTTCAGATTAAAAGATGCATCAAAGGTTCTCACAAAGGAGTGAGATCCACTGGTTGCAATGCATCATGATGAAGTAATTTTTTTACACTCTTATCTAGAGGATTCACTGGTGCAGTCTTCAGGAGAGATATTCTTTTATCCCCTCTGCAAAGGGTGTTGGAGGTGCTCCAAGAGCACGGATTCCTTACAAACTGGGATAAGTCTTCCATAACTTCCACACAAGACTTATGTTTAGAAAAGCTTGTCTCCAGTATCAGCTGGGCATAGTTTCACTCCCAGAAAAGTGATGGCTACAAGTTGGAGGCTCATATTCAGCAGCTTCTGGAGCGCAAGCAACCAAATATTGCAGACTGTCTGTGGGTCCAAGGAGACTTTGCTTGAACCATTTTCCTATCTCCATGGGCAAGGTTTATGAGGTGAATGCTAGACAGTTGATCTCCATATGCACAGGATCTAGCATTTAGAATCAAATAGACTCAGCAGAAGAAGCAAGATATCTGGGAGTTGTTGAATCAGGATATGGTGATAAAAGGGGTGGGGTTGGGTCCTCCTGTCGAAGTGGTCATCACTACAGACACAAGTTTGTCCATGTGGGGTGCTAGGTTGGGAGATCCGGAGGTGTGTCATTTCTGGACAGAAACAGAGGCTCAACATTCTTCAAACTGGAGAGAGCTCAAAGTTGTACAGTTAGTCATTCTAGAATTCAGTCATCTGATTCAGAACAGGACATTTCTGGGTTCTGACAGACAATATGGTCACAAAGACATATATCACCAAATAGGTTGGAACCAGATCCCAGACATTGAACAAGATCGCCAAACAGATTTTCAACTGGGCCCAGCATTTTCCGAGATCTCCAGTATCAGTCCATGCTCTAATGTGAAGGCAAACGTACTCAGCAGGCAAATTCCTTCTTTTCTGGACTTCTCATTTCATCCAGGAATGGTCAATCTCTTTGTTTAAACAAGGGGGTGGCCTTGTGCTAGATCTGTTTGCCGCACCAGAGAATGCCAAACTTCTGAGGTTCTTTTTGAGGGGGAAAATCAATTCAACTTGGGCAGTGGATGGTCTGACATGTCCATGTCCTCAAGGATTGATATACAATTTCTATCCTTTTCCCTTAATCAGGGCTTTTTTAGTGAGAAGGGTGAGCGCACAGGCTGTGATGATAGCTCTGCATTGACTTCAGGCAAATTCTTTTGTTCTATTACAGTCGAATGCCCTCTTCTCTCGGGTTCCCTATACTGTCCCAGGGAATGTTTCTCGAGCTCAAGTTGGCAGCCTGGAAGTTGAGTGTATAGGGTTTAGGGAACAGGGATTGCATGAGGGTCTTGCAACTACAGTTCAGATTTCTAGGTGATCATCCACAGTTTGTTCGTATTGGGCATCCTTTTATTGTTGGTGTGAAGTCAGAGTTCGATCCTACTTCAACCATTTTGATTTTGGTGACGGACTTTTTGCAGGAGGGAGCAAAGTTGGGTTTAACAGTAACAACCTGTACGGTCCAATGAGCAGCAAAAACAGTTTTTGAAGTTTCTGGAATAATTTAGCTGATGAGGATAGTCTAATTCCCAGATTCCTAAAGGTATTAGCAAACTTGTTTCCCATTTCTTCTCATCCGTTTTCTTATACTTTTTCTACATGGGGTTTGTTTGTGGTTTTAACAATTCACCTTTGTTAATCATTAGATTAGCCTGATTTAAGGATTTTAACACTTAAGACCTGTTTTTCTCATAGCGATTACATCAGCCAGAAGATTGGGAGAAACAGGAGCATAGCCATGTAATCATCCTTTTTGTAGGGCTTTTCAGAGTAGGGTGTTTTTCTTCTGGTCTCTTCTTTTTTACCTAAAATAAAATTTGCATTCCATAAACGCAAATGTTATTATCACATGTTTTCCTTCTCCTGCTTCTGATGAGGAGACCAAACTACATTGCTTATATGTGAGATGAGCTCTAGTTCTTTATTTAGAGTAGGTGGAATCTTTCAGAAAATCTGA
Source organism: Pleurodeles waltl (assembly GCF_031143425.1). NCBI lineage: Eukaryota > Metazoa > Chordata > Amphibia > Caudata > Salamandridae > Pleurodeles > Pleurodeles waltl. Next base: position 614,877,013 of record NC_090439.1, read on the forward strand.
GTCTTTATTGGTCAATTTTGGGCCCGCTAGAAAGGTGGAGAGACCAGCAATTGGGAACTTGAACAGGTGGGTAAGGTCAATGATTACCATGGCTTACAAGGTAAAGTGCCATCTTCTGGGGTAAAGTGCCATCTTCTGGGGTTCAGGGCAGATCTACCCATAACCTGCCTTCCTCAGTGTCAGAACTGCAGGAGGCTTCAATATCTGAAATATGTAGGACAGCTACATGGGCTACTCTTTCAACTTTTGTGAAGCACTACATGCTGGGGCAGAGTTGAAATATTTCAGATGTGTTTGGTCACAAATTCTCTCTTCTATGTCATAATAGAGGTGGATGTTATGGTGGTGAGGAATAAATGTGTTCAACTTAGTTGACATGTCTTTTATTGTCCTTGCTATATTTCATTGTTGCTAAATTCAAGTGAGGAGGGATGTGGGGGTACTGTTTCAATTACTTTTCGGTAATTACATTACTCTTGTCCTCCTCCCTGTTTTAATTCAAAGAATGTCCCTTCCACCTAGTCTGGAGCAACTGAGATGTGCTGTGTACCACGCTTGTTTACGAACAAAAGGTGTGGTGGGGAGAGTGCTTTCGAAGATGGGAGGTGGCTGGGGATTGGGTGTGTGGAGGCAGGCAAGCCTCATTGGTGCTGAATTCAACTGAGGGAGTATGACTAGAAGTAACGTAATTACAGGTAAGTAATTGAACCAACTTCATTGATCACAGGGAATGGGAAAGTAGGCGTGACAGTGTTATGTTATGCATTTGTATACTGCACAGTAAGCCATTATTATGGACTCATAGAACTGTTCGCTGTCTGAGGATGCATCATCATAAGAGATTTGGATTTCCATTGAAAGTTACAGGTTGAGTCATCCTGCAATAGTTTTTACACTCTGGTCTGTCTCTGATTTGTGGCAGTGTCATGGTCAATGAACTGTGGATGTGCAGTTTATAGTGTCAGAAAGGTGCCACAGAGGACTTCTGGCAACTGCTGCCACAAGAACCAGACTTGAGTGTGTGTAACAATGAGCCCAATTCACACAGATTATTGTTGAAGGTGTAATTTACATCTGACTTTGTCTCATGTTCCAGTTGTATGTCTCTCCTTGTTATGGAAATATATTTTGCCGATCAGACACATTGAGGTCATTTTTTAAAATACTACTGTGGCAATTTGTTGAATACAGCATTCTCAACAGGCATGGCAGATCATCCAGGATGCATGTCTAAGTACACACAGGAAAAGTTTAACATTTCGCCTTTGCGATAGGAGGATATTGGCTACTTTTTCACTTTGTTGAGTTTATGAAATTTGCCACATTCATAAACGTTTATTGGGCTAAGATTTTTTGTCACGGTTAAGAAAGATTTGTGAGAGAATATTTTCCCAATTTTTTTTTTTTATTCAACCATTTGCATCCTGCACTTATACATTTAGCAGACGTTTCTCCCTGTATTTGGTTTTTTAAACTATTCAAACTTGTAAAGGTTATGAAGATAGCAATTTTTTTTTAATCTTTTTGCATTTGTGAAGGAAAATGCAGGTGCAAATTGGGACCCCCATAGTTTTATGGTTAGTTCGCCCAGTGATAGGAAGAGGTATGAAGGTCAGGCAACAACACAGACAAATATAGTTGAGAGAATTTCAGTTTCCTGACAGTGTGCCCAATTAATGGCATTGGCATTGAAAATAGTTATTTTAAGCAAATCACGAAATACAGAAAAAGTGATCACAGAAAATAAAGGTCCTATCAGCCATTTGCATTTTCGTAATTTTAGGTGACAAATCCCACAGACTTGGAGCAGATTAGCAAAGATATCACACAACACAGGGCAGCAAGCAAAGTTGTTGCGCTATGGTGCACTGCTTGAGAGGGAGAGAGCAGGAAAGTACCATGTCTTCTAAGATATGGCACTAGCATGACTTCTCCCTTGTGCTGGCACAATCTGGCTGCCTAGCACCATACACACACCTTTGCTCCTTTTCCCACTGTGGATGTGTGTTGTACAATACAACACACATGCACAATCGGAAGGGTTCGCAGAAATAAAAACATTTCTCCAAGTTAATGCCAATGCCAAAGAGGGATTATTTGTGGTGCAAACCCCTCCCTACTATAGTTAGTTGATAAAGCTTTACATCAAGAACTATAGGTCGTTACCTGGGAAGGCCACGTACTATCCATTGCATCAGCTGCCCTGATGCAAAGTAATACAAAGCAGCTCAAAGCGCTGCTTTGGGTTTCTTTCGGGCAGATTTCCAGTGCATACCTTTTTGCACTGAAAAGCAAACTCCAAACAAGCATTTTGGCTGGTTTGTCACTTGTATGACCCAGACCAGCACACAATGTTGGGAAATGTTTCTGTCTATGTTTGCTATACTACTCTTTTTGAAGAAATATTAAAGCTGTTTCCTGTATTTGCTTTGGTACACTGTGAGAGGAAGGTGCCTGTTGGGTTCCAGCTACTTGATGCAGGTATGTGTGAAGCCTGTGATATCAGCCCTGGTCAAGAATGCAAAAATATCTCACATTGAAGTCAGTACTTTTCATGCTCTTTTAGCCTAATAGTTTATCTGGTTGCTTTGTGCGCATTTACATCAAGAAAAGGAACTTAACGCAGTATTTACATATGAAAGCTATCTCATTTAGGTTGTGAAACTCCTCTTTCTCCAGAAGCACATTTGATAAACATCTTTGTACTGCGTCCCTATTTGTTTCAATTTGTCTGAAAGCATATGCCTTCTATTAATACTCCAAAACCACAATTCAGCTCACCTTGTTAATATGAAAACAAACGGTCCTGCAAACTTTATAAAAAAACAATGAGCGCCTTTACTGCTCAAATTTTCTTGTTAATCATTAATCAAGCAAACATTCATCAGTTTAGATCGGGGCTGCGAGAGGGAAATTAGTTTGATGTAAGACACAATTATTTAAAAAGTGAGAAGTACATTAGTTTAGTTGTGAGCTTAGGAGCACATGCGATATTAAGGTATTCCAGCTACTACATTGACTGAAAGTGGGGTATGTTGTGAGGGGACTCGCCTGCACCAACATGCGACAACGCCACTATGTAGGGTTAAAAGGAGTAAGGCATTTGGCATTGTAATCAATATGCAAAGGGGATACGTATAATTGGTACCACTATAAAATGGCACGCATGTCTACGAATTGACTAGATGAACTTTGATGTCATTTGTGAATTTGATCGATTGTTCAGTTAGATTAAGTATCTCCAGGGTTGGGACAACATGCTTAAGAATGCAGTTGATTGAGATGAAGTAGAGTGATAACCAGGCAGTTCCCAGGCTGAGGACAATTTTAAGATGTGGTATATTCATATGGATGCAATCGATAGGGATGAATGCGATAAATTACACTGGTAATCAGGTAATTCCCTGTCCTATGACAATTTTAGTATGGCACATACTCACATGAATGGAATTGACGGGATGGTTGTTAATAGCAAAGGAGGTCAATTTTCAGGGCCAATGGTGGATGTTTTCTGCTATTTTAGAATTTTTTCATAGTTATATCATCTACACTGTCTGATGTCCAAGGCTAGATTATATTGAAATTCGTGTTGAATATTGGTACTTGTTGGATTTGAATGGCTACATGTTAACATATGCTGCAAGAGGGAAATTATGTATGACAACACACAAAGACACTATTATAAAAAACACTCTTGATTGGACTCAAAATAATTTTATCGAATTGACTTGATGTTGGTATAGGAGACACAAGTTTAATTTTGGCCAGTTACGTTATGACTGGAACATAGTGTTAGGATGATTAGTTCCAGTTTGAACTTTGTGTTCTGGCTACACATGAGGAATGTGTGGGGTGTGATATATGAGCCGCTGGATTTTTGTGTTAGAAAGAAGCTCTAATCTGGGAAGCTATAATGGGAAATAAATAACCAATGATGATAGTGATCAGAGATAATAATCGAGGTGTAGTATTTTGGAAGCAATAACATTAGTAGGAGTAGCTACCAGTTCAAGTAAATCATGCACTTCTTGTTTTAGGTTATATATGAAGAATGACTGTATCCATGCAAGATGCTCTCCTCTGATTTCATAACTGATGAAGTTGTGGTCTGTGACGTATTGAGTGAGATGATCATTGAAAAAAAATATTTAATTAGGACAATTATGCTTTTTTACAATTAAATTTAAGGAAGTCACCTACTTTACAATCTGTGTTGGCCTGTTATTGTGGACTTATTTACACATCCCTTACAAGTAATGATGTAAGTGTAGTATTTGTGGCATGAGCATCATTGTGTGCTTTGATTTTCAAGAGGACACCCATCATGAGAGTTTGCGTTAAAACATATGCCTCATAGTACGACAGTGGCACTTAGAATGCTACTTATTAATGCTGTGAGGTTAGGTCACATGGGGATATAACTTTTGCTCCTGTTATATGTTGGTGGATGGTCTTTCAATATTGGTGAGAATGAAGTAGGGTTTTATATATATATACATGAAGTGATTCCAACATTTAGTAATTCTATTTGGTTCTGTTTGTGCATAGACATTTTAATTGTTAACATGTCCTAAATTGTGTAATAGATGTAATAGGATATTGTCATTCTTTATTTTGTATAGATAAAATTATGACCAATTTGAAATCTTGAAGAATTTAATTTCCTCCAAGAATACTTCAAAAAACGAATACAATACAATACATATAATAAAAATATGGGGTTCCTGATTGGAGGGAAACAATATTTCCATAATAGACCTACTTACGATTTTGTTGTATAAACCTTCTATAAATTGGTGGTAACATTTTAAAATTATTTATAATGCATATTGCAATGGATTTTGTATGACATACTCATACATTGGGGGCAACAATTTGAAATAAAGGTATAATGCATACTGCAATATGATTTTACTGAACTGGAATTTTGTAAACAAAGTTTAGGACGTTTATAAGACAAATTAACTCATAGGATAATACTATATTATATGACATCTGCTTGGTGGCTTCTATTCAATCAATATTCATGTACTGTATAGGAGAGAGGACAGACATATTTCTCCAGGGCCCTGTAATGTACATAGTAAAGATTTTGACGGATGTATATATATATATATTCAAAACAAACTGGTCTCTTCTCAACCACCCGTCCAGACCAGCAACACGGCGGCACAAGTACAGACGGCACCCTGGTTACAACTCCATATGTAGATACATGTTATTGGTCTTCTTGGGTACCATTGTGCAAGTTCAAAGAAGTGCAAAACACATTTAAAAAGAATAAAGCAGCCTACGCTTTTGGCTTAAGCCTTCAACCGGGCCTCACAAAACCAACTAGTAGGCTATATATTCATTTAAAAAGCCAAAGATGTACACATTTGGTTTTCCTTTAATTTCTCTTAGAATACAGATTGGATTTACATCACATAACAAAAAGGTTGCTTTCTGGACCAACGGTTATCTTTCTGCCAAAATTAGTGTATTTCCGTCCAATGGTTCGAGCTGCAGCCACGTCTGAAAATCCCAATAGGAATTAACATGGGAAATGCACTCTTTTTGACCGCCCCCTTTTTCTCAGCCCCCGCTTGATGGATCTTGCTGAAACACTCCATGCACCACAAGATTCTTGGGCATACTTGTTTCAGAAAATTTCGTGAAGATTTGTCAAATGACGCCTAAGATATAGGCAAGTCAAAAAATGTTTTTTTCTATGGAAACTAGGTCCTAACTATAAATAAATACTAGTATGTGTGTATGAGTATATATTAACATATATATATATATATATTTATATATATATATATATATATATATATATATATATATATATATATATATATATATATATATATATATAACTCATGCCCCTCCATGCACAGTTTTCTCATCAATAATTTTACTGCAAATGTTGTAGTTATATTATCAATGATGTCATGGAAGATATCATGAGTGATCTAATATGAGGGGTAATTAGCAGTGCAATGGCGAGGGTGCAAGTTATAGTTACCTTATACAAATCTTTTACAGTCATGACAGACTTCTTGTTGGGAATGAATCATATTGGTGGGCTGCTTCTGTTCTTATGTTTGATGTACTGTTTCATTAAAGTATTCTATCAAATACAGAAGATTGGCTTGGCATAATTCATGAAGCCTAAGAAGTTGGATTTAAAAAATACCCTCTCCTTTACACTTGCAGACTAATTTTAAAGACTAATGAGTCAACAAGTGGAGTGATTGTCCTATAGGATTTTGCCTAGATTACATTTGATATAGCTTGAACATGATCCATGGGAACACTCAAGATCTTACCACTATCTATTCCATTTGGCAGTATCCCTGCCTTACATATGTTAGCTTCTGAGTTACAGGGACTTCTATGATTATGTTCTTTGAGTGTAAACATACACAGTTCTTGCCATCCCTCTGGCTAACCTGGCACTATGTAGATGCCTCCCCGTCCCTTCACCCATAGGAAAAGCAGATTTTTGTGAGAGGAATTAAAGGGCACCTATTTCACTCATACAACAGGAAACATTAGGCAAAATCTTCTCATGTATCTAACATAGTGCTAATACACCCTACAGTACCAAATTTGAGAGTAATCTTAAAATTACTAGCCACAATAGTCACCTATCAAATGCAGATTACAGTAATTACAAGTGTACCTCACTCTTGTGGTTTTTCCTATCAACATCTTACTTGCTTAAAGAAGGTGAAACGTATATGGACAAAAACATCCCAAAACTGAGTTATAAAACACAGGCATTGTTTTGACAAAAGTAATTCCTGCTTTTATTCTCCATTTTCAGGAGGGTAAAGCAACATGGTACAGTATTCACACACCCTAACAGTACTGATGCCTGCAGCACCAGTACATCCAGATGCATGAATTCCAAAGTGGGAATTCTGCATTACTTTTAATAAGGGACATAGTTGGGTACCTTTGCTCTCATCACAACTATCTCAGTAACAACATACCAACAACACAAAGAATTAAAAAGTACTCTGGATGCCTATTGAATGCAGAGCAGAAATGTTCTGTACTTGGGTATTTCAATAAATTGGACTATTATTTGTGGTGGGTGACTACACACATTATAGCAGTTGTCAGGGTGAACTATCAAAGTCAATAAATTAACCTGAGCTCAATCTACAGTTAGCTATGGCACAGAGCAGAAAAGCAGATGGGATTAACTTAGGGCAATGTGTAAAGTATTTGTGCAGAACCAAAACATCAGTAAAGTCAAAAGGCAAAACAATAACAATCCCAAACTGAATTAGAAATAAAAAGAGCAACATTTGATAAACAAAATTACACCAAAGTCCCAAAAATTCAAGAAGGGGAACTGGAGATATGAATTTAATTTGTATAGTAAGAATACCACAGAGAAACATAAAGTGCCAAGGATACTCAATAGTCAGGGTAGACTAGAACCTAGGTACAATTTAGGGTTGATCACTATGGAGTGTTACTCAGTTACACCAAGCAGATTCATCCTGGTCAAAGATTTTACATTCCGACTGAGTCCTTTAAGTCCCAATATAGAGCAGGAGTACACTTCTAAAGCCCTCAAGTACTTTAGGGGAAGTACTTAGAGAGTCACAGTGGGTCAGGCAGAGACCAAAAGCAGAATCCAGTATGGGTACAGTTCCCACTGGTCAGCTGGGCATTTGCAAGAAAAGCCTCTAGTAACTTGTTGTATCCCTGGAGCGTGAACACAAAGTGAACCTTATGACCACTTGAGTCCACTACTTTGGCCTCGGTATAAGAGGGAGCAGGTTATACCTTCAGGGCTCCTCTCCGGTCACAGACAGCAGGTCCAGGCCTCTTCTCTTCTTCCTCATGTTCAGCAGTGTTCTGAAGTAAGTGCCTGAATATACCACATTTACACCTAGAACCAGCTAGTGGCACATACTCTTGGGCACATACTAATCAATGGCATTACATTTCTGGTGCCAACCCTACCCACTGTGTACATTTGCAAAAATGACAATTGTCTTTGGCCACACCAAACATAGGCTGTGATGGCTGGGAGAGTGTGTGGGGAGTGTGCTATCATACTCCTAGTATCCTACCACATCTAACACTGAAATCCAGCTTAAAGCAGCCACTGTACCCATATTAAACCCAGAGACAGAAGCCTGGTAGCACAAAGCAGGGTTCTTCAGCAAACAGACAGTGAACACACAAGATTATGTTCCCCTCTTTTCAAGCGCACCCCTAGTGTTATGAATAAAACCTAGAGACAGAAGGCTGATTGACAAAAGCAGGATTCTTCAACATCTAGCGAGTGGATACACCAGAATTGTCTTGGCATTGTGTTCCCTTCCTGTGAAGTATGCCATAAGTGTTACCTGTGAACCCATCTGATCTGTTAAGCAGGATTTGACACTCAAGCTGGATTTGACATGTAAGGACTTGTTAACATTAAGGACTTGTAAGGACATGTTAACATGTTAACATTAAGGCCCTCATTATGTACTTGGCGGTCACGACCGCCATGGCGGAGGCATCAGAAATTCCCATCACTGGCTTGGCGATCTCCACCACCACATAATGTACACAGTGGGGACCGCCACAGGCGGCCTTCTACCACCGCCAGGCTACTGCCGACAGGCAGCCTGACGATGGCTGCCCTTCGGAGAAAGAATCCTTGTTCCACCAGCCATTCCCTGGCGGGTTCACCCACCAGTAAAAGGCTGGCAGAAGGGGTGCTCCAGGGTCCCCGTGCAGAGCCTCGTCGTGAAGGTCACTGCCCAATTTACGGGCAGTGATCTGTACGACAGGTGCTGCTGCACCCGCCGGACAGTGGCATTGACGACAGCTCCATGTAGAGCTGTCAGCAATGTCCCAGCCCAGCATTCCGCTGGGCCTGCTGGCAGATACACTGTTTCTGCCCGCCAGACTAGTGGAATGTTAATTATTTAGCCAGCGGGGTCTCAAGGGGGCTGGTGGTCTGTGATAAGACCGCCAGCATGAACACGGCAGGGATTCCCGCTGTGTTCATAATGATGCCCTAAGTTTTTACATGCCCTAACTTTAACTACACGTGCCCTGCTTTGTGTACTACAAATTCTACATGGAGATGACTTACTAATATTTAGATGTGAGGATTTGATCTTTTAAAAGAGTTTATTTTGAAAAGTCCAATTGCAGTTTTACACTGCTACAGTCAGGCTACAATGGTAGGATTGAAGCCATATTTGCACTGCCACTGGAGTCACTGGCACAATAGGTACCTCAGTCCACAACGGGTATTTAACTTTCCGATCCCTGTTCAAAGGGGGAGCACAGGCCCTTCACTACTGGTTATCAGGGGAAAGGTGAACAGATTTTGAAATCCAGCAAAAATGTAACATTCAGCAAAAGGCAACAGATACAGGATGACCATGCAGGAAAGATGCACATTTCCTACAGTATTAACAAGTTCACAATAGTATGCACAATAATAAAAACATAAAAATCACATAGAAGAGAACATTGGATGAGGGTGTGCATATAAGTGTGGGACAGGACATATCAGGCCATTATTGAGATGCTGTTATACACTCAACTTTCCCTTGGAAAAACATATCTTTACTGCCTAACAAGACATACTACTCACCACCATACACAGCACATATTAAGCCAGACCAAACATGCAGTTGATTGGCTGTTAAGGCACACAGTACAGATGCTCATTCTTAGCTACTAACCGCATAAACACATGTCCAATTAGAACAAGCCAAATCAATTTGTAGGCAATATGATACAGCACTCCAACCACAGAAATGAAAAGATCTCGAAACTTCTTTATACAGACATACCTACTCTACTGACCACAAACTTTACTCACACATCAGTCTGTTATGCAAGCGTCTAGAAGGCCACACCCTGATCTATCAAAAGAAGGAACACTGCTCTACTAACAGTAGGACCAGCTCTATGCATGTGCCAACTAACAATGTCAAGAACAAAAGTAAGATTTATATTTTTTGTAGAATGAGCCTCTTCAACGTTATTTACAATATGATGTGTTTTGAGACTGAATTACAGAAACCTGACATGGAATACCAGGTGGGATCATGTAAATTGCCCCAGGACTACACAGCTCACCAAACAGTGGGATGCTACCACGAGGTATATATTACAAGAGACATGTCTTTAATTTTTGAAGCAGGTAGGTAAACTAATTTATCCAGAATCATATTTTTTATTTGTCTGGTCAAGTGCTGAAGCCGAAATGAAAATAAAGGTATCTGTGATCAAATGACATTTACACATGTTCAGCATCACAAAACCAAATCCTCATCGGAGTGTAATGTACGTGCCAAGAAGTGACAATTACGCCCCTCAAATCCAGATCCTGATTCACAAAGTCAGCATATGGGAAGTTTTATTCTCAGAGGTAACAAACGACGAAATTTTGCAAGATTTATGGATATATTTCTGAATCTGTTAGTGAGTTGTGACGGTGAAAAAGGGCCCACGCAAAGGGTGTGCACACCCAAAAAACTTCCACTTTGTGGATATTCACAAACATTAGCTGTGCCCCTCTGGTGCTGAAGTGTGTGAAAACCGCTGCGACACAACGTTTTAATATACATTTAAATCCGTTTGTATCTGTTTAATTGACTTTAAATATTCCATGAGGTGTTTAAAGCAAGACCTGTAGGACTTTCCACCTGTCTTCCATCTTTGTTGACTCAGAGGTGTGCATCATAAAATAACCCGCCTAGTGTTGTGACCCATCTTTTGTCAAAAGGCACCTTCTAGGGGTCCTTTTATGAGCCACAGCGGAGAGGGAAAGTGAATTATCAATGACAGTTATTTTTAAGAATCAGTGGTTTAACACTAATTTCTAATCAGATCCTACAGAAAGGAACAGCTCGCATGGCAGCTGTACTTTTCCCAGGGTTAATTACCTTTCACTGCTCCCTCCTAATGAGTCAGCTGTTCCCGTCATTACACAACCGCGCTGTGTGCATCTGCAGCTCTCACTGTGGACAAACACAGGCGCTAACGCTCTGTTTACACACTGGAGATATTTGATATGAAGAATTTGCACAACAGTTTGCGAAACAATCTCTGAAACGCTTTCTGTTTCTTTTCATTCTTTGCTGGAGCTGACTGAACATTTAATTTAGTCAACTCTAGCAAAATCATAAAACTGGGATCCAAACACAGGGAGAATGTTCTGCATAGTTATTAACTTTCTAGCCACAGTAACATCATTTTTTCGCTTTTATGTTGAAGACTAATAAAGCTTTGTCCTTTTTTCCAGAGGTCAGTGTTCTCACAGCAATGAAAAAAAAGTAAAAATCTCTGTCAGTTTCAGGTCTTTTAATGTGAGTGTGAAGCACATCGACTTTACTGAGTAACAACAAACTATTCCGCATAAATAACAAGCATACGCTGTTTAAGCAGGGCCACGTAGCAGGGATTACAGCGAATCCCTCACAAAAGATTGATGTTCTACCCATATTCTCCAGTTTGGTTTTAAACTTTGAATTATAGGGTTCCGTCCAGTTCTTTATTTACGTAGAGCTCCACAGCGATCAACAAAAGATAAAAAATGCATTATGTTTTGCATAAAATGAAGCAGGGTAATATACATTTTAAACCATTAAAATAACATAAAAATAAGGCTGCTGACTTTTTCATTTGGAGGGCACAGCATGAACATATAAGCATCATTAAATAATTTAAACTTATACTTCATAAGTTACTGGGTTGAAAACAGTCTACACGGTCTTACTACAGAACATATGACCACCACCTAGCTAAATTCTTTGACACAATTAGAAAAAAGAGAGCACATAGGTTGCGCATGGGGTAGACAGGCCTATGTCCTAATAAAACTTTCAATGAGAGACAACAAACCTCAGCAAGAATATCCCTCTTATAATTATGTATACTTTCTGTAGATGCAGATATTCTATTAAACTGGTTGCTATTTGAGAAAAAGTATAGTGGACTTATTGAAGAAAATATGTAGTTTACATCTGCTACATTTATGGTATGGGGCTTTCACAGTATGGTATAGTGTGGAAAGGAGACGAAAGCAGCAGCACCTCTGCTTTTTCTTTCAAAAGAAAAACAGATTGCACTCTGAACCTGTTAATATCCATATCTAATGCCGGGAACAGCTAATGTTTGAAAATATGGGATTTAGTGGCTATTAAATTGAGCTGGCAAAATGAATATACTAAACCACATAGCTTGAATATTGTAGTGTGAGAAAGGATTGTGGGACAGGACATCGTGCTGGATACAAATGTGCCCGCCATGCATGCCACGTTCATGCAATGCCTTGTCCTGTCCTTGTTTAGGTATGTATCACGCATGCGTGCCTGGGCTTAGCATGGACAGACAGATAGACACACAATATATTGGATCACCCCGAGGCTAACACAAGGCAACTGAGCAACTTAGTTGGATGCAGAGGGAGAACTTTATCAGTGCTTTCTTGAAGTGTAATATGGCGATCAGGGAAAGACTGTTTTGGTTAATGTTCAAATGCTTTGATGAATGAACTGTAAACTCTTGCCTCCATAGTCTACATGTTTCTTCATTGACATGTTGAGGAGCGTTTGACAGGCTGAATGCAAAATTCTTTGGTGGATTGTTCTGAGATCTTGTTGCAGAGAACGGAGATGGTCAATACATTAAAGGTGTTTGAATAACCTCATCCTCTTCCTCGAGGTATCTTTTGTAGAGTAGAGCTCACCTATAAGAATTCCTATGTTGCTCTGTAGGATACTCAGCCAACTCACTGTAAAGTCTATTCTGATTAGAAACTGCATACTGAAGTTTTGACTTTGGTTTCTGGAGCAAGACGAAAGCCTGCTCATACCCATGTTACCGCCTCTCTAGGGTTCTCTCTTATTTGGAAATGGTCTGTGGTGGCCAAAGCATGAAGCAGAGGCCTTCATTGCAAGTTTGTCAGAATGGAGTGAGCTATTTACCACACGTGGTAAATATCATAAATCATAATTCTGATGCCTGTGTAAACATGTTTACTAAGGGATCGTAATTTTACCCTGAACTTGTATTGAAGACCATTAAGCAAACGTACTAATCTGGTGCCCAACTGCAAAACCATTATAATTATTTTGTAACTGGAAAACTTTAACTCTTTCATGTCCACCTATTCCTCCATATTGATTTATCACTGTCTCTACGAGAAAGTCTTATTCTGACAAAGATCCACTGACAAGTAGGTAATCCTAGATATTAATACTGTATGAATGGTATAAAAGGGTGAGGCTTTGAGTACTCTCGAGAGGAACATGTACATATTAATTATTAAATAGATAGTGTGATGGAGGTAGAACTCTGCATGTTGAGGCTGTATTTGGCTGGAATTTTAGGAAGTTTTCTGATGAAGAATTTGTTCTGCCCACCATGCCTCTCAACTTGCACTCTCCCCCTCTTGCACTTACCACCTGATCACACTACTTGGTAAAAGGTAGGGAAGTTGTCACTGGATTACATCTGCCCCCCTAGAGAGCATCAGCTTCACCACATGCTTCAATGGCTTTAAAAAAAAATAAAAACGACAATTTACCCTAGGTGTTATTCTTGATGAATGTCAATGTCAGTGGCTTGCCAATGTACATGTGACCCAAAGAGTAAAAAGAGTGACTTGGACACCAGACAGTGTAGCAACCTTTAAGCACATGTGGGAACAAGTGGGCAAACGTGAGTACTTCACTAGTGGCTGCTGTAATTACCATTGCAGGTGGAACCGACACATCCAGCATCCCTACTGATGACTGCAGCCTATTCTATTGTCCTCTTACCAGTTAATACAAACCTTGCACTTTGTTTCTCTTTTTGAACTCTGTGTTGACCCTATGAGCATTGCACCATTGCTGGTCTTATTTATGTTCATAATCTTTTGTATAAATATTCTTACCGCCATATGAATTTTGATACTCCTGTGTTACTTTTATTCCATAGAAAGCATCATATGCAATTGAAACACAACTGCGGGTGCAACCAATAATATTTTGGGCAAATAAGGCAACACTATCAATACTGTGTCCTGCCCCCCAAAACAAGTTCCAAAACCTTTGTGAGTTGGTGCACATCAAGAAGCCAAATTGTTATGAGAAGCAAATACTTCTTAGGCTGTCATTACGAGTGGCCGGTTGGATGTGATCATTATCGCACCACACAAAATCCAACATCAAGGTGTTGAAAAATTATTGGAAATTTTAATTATTGCATATTCAGAGCGCTGCCCGCCAAACATGCAACTTTTACCTCCTAAAAGTAGGCATAACATGCATATTTTTGTGATTAACGCACCAAATGTGCATGTGCCGGTACTTACTAGGTATTTAACTCCAGTAAATTGCACCAGGTTTCACCTGCCAAGATATACCTGGGGGAAAATTTCAGAAATGCTGTGCCTCCAGCCAGAGGGATCCCAGAGGGATTGATACATTTGTTAAAAGATGGCGCCCTCATAGAATTACATTGTAGGAGGGTTTCAGGGCAGAATATCCACTGCAGAAGCTGGTGCCTTTAAATCCTGTCATCACATGGCCGTTTTGTAGGCTTGGGCAGCTGGTTGACAGCTGGTTCACTCACAGGGCATTGTAGACTCTGTGCCACTTTTGCGAGAATAAGTGCCCTCGTCTCCGGATATATGGTTTCACAACGTTGTGGGTAGTTGTACCATGAAATACTGTAAAACATCTCCACTGTGCGACACTGGAGCTGGTAAATAGCGGAATATTGCACGCTGCCTTAAATTGAAAGTATTTTATAGACTCCCCCGCCCCCACCCCAAATAATCTTCCTATGGGCTCCGGGAGAGCGCGGCTAAGCGGGTTTCAAAGCTGCAGCCACGCAGACTGTGCGGTTGGAGTTTTGGCACAAAATGCGTTGGTCCCCAGCTGCCTCAGGTTCAGGGGGTTGTAGCATTAATTATTGCAAGAGTATATTTATCTCTCACAAATCATTCTCCATAAGACAGGTGGATGATCCTGATGCCAAAGGCGCGTGGTTGAATGGAGGAAGAATCGTTTCTCTACCAATTCCAAAATAACAGAATAAAAAAAAAAACTGGGATGCTAAAAATGACATTCATTGTACACATTATTTTCTCGTCGACTGTCAATCCTCACAGACGCTCTGGTGTTTGCACAGCTGAGGTGAAACTTTGTCACCCCACAGAAGGGCAGTATTGGGTATTTGATAAGGACTGTTCCTTCCCTAGCCCTCGGTACCGCTCTTGGCCCAGCATTTGGTCATGTTTTATACACTATCTTCCAAGCTGAAATATTTTCACCCTATCGATCTCAAATATGTTACACCTCCCAAATGCATACTTTTTTTTTTATCAGCGGTGTGTTCTATTCCTCTAAAAAATAGGGCCTGTGATAATCACTATTCTGACATAAACCCAAGCCCATGTGGCAGTTTAGTGAGCTAGGATATTCTGCACACCGTTGGAGGCAATGCATTAATCTCCAGGGGTCGTTTCCGCACAGTAGTGATCCAAAGGAGTGATTTTTACTGAGAAAATGGGTGTAGTTCTGTAGTTGACAGATTTGACTAGTTACAGCCATAAAATGATTACCTTTTCCAAATACAGCTTCTAATCTCTGGGAGTATTGCATGAAGATTCATTCACTTTACGTTACAAAAGTTATCTTCCTCTACGAAAGAACTTTTCCTTTTCTTTTCTGTCTGCAGGGGAAAACATTTTCCCATGAAAAAATATCTTCCCATTTACCCGCCAGAAGTATGAGATATACCATTTCTTTTCTCATCTGTGTGACGTTTATTCCTGCTCTTTAAAGTAATAACTTTCTAGGTAGGGAAACAACCTTTGGGTTTCTGGATTTTCACTTAGTCCTTAATTTGTAAAGGAATAAGTGCTGGGGCCCAAAGTTTTGCTCAGAAGCCTGTGGCTGGTTCTAGTTAAGGTCGTGGTGTGCAATATGAATACTACGTAGCCCTGATTACTCCTGGTGCCTCTTTATTCCACCACTCCAAACTTCCTGCCTCTTTGTCTCATGCTTGCAAGTTCTTTTCCATCCCTGCTTTCTCCCTTTGTCAATTTTCTTCCACCTCATTTCCTTTTTTCTGTTTTTCTCTCTTTTGCTCTGTATCAAAGCCAGCTGAGGAAAATTAAGTTCTTGTCCCGTACAAAGAGTACCAGTAGGCCACACCTGCAACCACCGGCTCAAATTAAGCTCTGTCACCACCATGAAATGCATCCTATCACAGTCTAGGTGTCAGAATTACTACAGCAATCAACCATATTAGTGTATTGACTATTGATTGTGACCCATAAAATCCGTTTTAAGGACCATCAGATACACTAACCTGCACAAAAACTACTCTGTACCAGGTCATTCATTGTCCAGTTTTGGAGTTTTCTTATTGGATAATGCTTATGTAAGTGACTGACTATGTCAATAAGTGAGTATACATATAAATAAAAAAAACTGAGTGTACATATTCATTTATCTCTAATGCTTGTGTTGTATGTTATTGTCACTTTAGTAGGAACAAACATAATGAAACAAAAATCATAAAGATGAGACACATTATGATACTCTACCTCTAAGTACTTCTGATGCTCAAGTGAATGGTTTCACAGTGTGCTATTCACAGAATGTTTGTTTGGACTATTGAAACATTTCTTATATCCTTAATGCTGTTTCAATCACCTCTTGCGAAATTTGTACAAACCCATGTCTACATGGATTACATGTTGTAGGGTTAAACAATTGAAACAAGGATGGGCAAGGTAGTAGATAGAATGATGTATATGATATTCTGGACACCAAATCAAATTTATTAGGAAGAATGTCAGGATTCAGGACAGCAATGAATTAGCAAAACATGGTCTTAAATTATTCTATCTAATATTGTTCCACTAATGTGTAACAGTATGCAGGAGTTAATTCCCTGCAAGGGATGAGAAGAGGGTGTTCCAAGTTGTTGGTAGCCTTGAAGGCTTTTGAACACCTACACACCTGTGAGATTTTGGAAATTCATAAACTCCTCTCCAATACTTTCATACACTGCAAATAGCCAGAGGTTTACTCATGCAAAAAGTATGACTATGGATTTCCAGGATGGGAGTAGGGATGGATCATCCGTACACTTGCCGGGAGTGTAGCGGTTGGGCTCTCCGCATGGGATGTTCGGATATTAAAACGTGTGCCATTGCACAATGGTGCTAGTATTTTCAGCATGTTTGACTGTAACCTTCTTGGACTTCTTCTCAATTACGCTTGGAAAGCTATGACTGAGACTGATATCAAGAAGCAATCTTGGAATGTTTCAGAATACCAGAAAGATTTTACTTGTGAATCAGACCCTTGATGTCCATCTGACAAGTTGTGCTCCTAATAACAATGTCCAGTTAGGCAAATCAGAAGATGCAAGGAAGGAGTTTCACCTTCACAGTTATTGTAATCCATGCTTTCTGCTGGGAGTCAAAGGACATAGAATTACCTATGAAATTGCTTGTAGGTATTAATACCAACCGTCAAGGCTATTTAAACTTTGTTTGACCAGTAGGCCTATCATACTACACAGATTTAACTCTTTCTTCTCAAGTCTCCCTATTCAATGATAAGTAATATTTCACATCAGATGATAAACGCTGATTAAATTCCATTGCATCATTTGCACCCCCTAATACGTACAAGTACAAGCAAAGCAAATTGGATTTGACTTTAAATAGGTGAGCTATGGGCTTTGTCACGTCGGTTGGCATCAGTTAAACAAATAGAGAGATTCCCTCAGAATCATTCTGAAGTCAAACTGCTCACTAATATTGAAGCATAAGGGCAATATTCTTATACCACTCTCTCTCTCTCTCTATATATATATATATATATATATATATATCAATCCAGCGTTAACAAATCATCACACGATAAATACCCTGCGATGAAAGGCAACAAGCCAGGACTCCGAGCAAAAAGACGTGCTTTACTTAAACAAAAAAAAGAAAAGAGAGAATTCTTTCTGGCGCGTTTTGGAGAATTAACTCCTTGTTCACAGATCCAAACCGAGCTTTGGTTTTGCATGCATTTAAATGTCCGAGACCCGGACAACACAAAATCAACACAGAAAACTGACTCATATAAATCCCAACTGTTGCTCAAAACTAGTAAACATGGCACGCTGGTTATAAAAAGCGTCAGCATGGTAGAGATTTAGAAGATATAATAGAAATCTTAGTACCTTGTTCCCACATGTTTGTTCATTAGAAGGTTTAGAACTTGCTGATTTTCTACTCCTCCACCCTGCTGACCGTGAAAATTAAGATTAGGGGATTGTTTCCATGGGAGTCCATTGTAGTCCATTGTTGGAAGCCAAGTGTAGCCGCTAAACCCCGTCACATACATGTGTATTTGTGCACCTGGCAATGCCCTTACTACCACTGGTCTCTGGAATCATAACCACAGCAATAGGAACAGAAAGTAACCTGCGCTCATTTAAGCCTCCTTTACTACTGTCATTTCTGCTCCACCTCCCAGCCCCTATGCAGCAAATAGGAAGCTGTCTGAAGCTAAATGTAGATCACCAGGTAATATCTGTGAAGATGTGGGGAATTAAAGGGTGCATGATATCACTTCCTCTCTCTCCTGGCATTTTGGCGAATCATTATCCATGATAGGGTCAGTTATTTTATTACTGTACACTGATATTTTCTCCTGGGTTTCCAGTTTCCAAGCAATTGTGCAGGGTCATTCTTCAGGTCCTTCAAGAAAACCTTTCATGTATTTTTCAAAACATTAATTCATATGTTACTTATCAAAGACGCATTAATTTTTCATTAGTTGCAATGCTGTCCCCATCTGACAGCACTGTTCCGTGTTTAATCACAACAGGAGCCCAAGCTAACTGACCTCCATTTAGTAAAAAAATTACATAGAAAATTAGCTGGATTTCATGCATGGTTTAAAATGGGAGTTTTTGCAACCTTAATTCTGGAGAGGCCTTAAGAGTGCCAATGAAGAATTAACACACATTGCCCCAAATATATCACAAGGAATAACAGTCCAGAGAGCTCAATTAACATAGTAAATCTAATATAAGAAAGTCCCGATAAAAATCTTAAACAGTGAAAGAGGTAACTATTCTTCAACTTGTGGACCAATGGGCCCTACTTATATAAAAGTACTAATCTTCCTACAAATAGGTGCATAATTACTACTTTTTTTCAATTTGCAAACATTGCCATTAGCATGCCTTCAAAGCTGCATATATCGCTGGTGTTCAATGTAGAATTGTACATGAAGAATATAATTCTGCATTGGGGAATATAACCCACTGTGCAGTTGGACAACTTCAAATGAAGAAGACATGTGGGAAGTCCTTCGAGATAAAGAAGTATATTTTGGGACTTACTGGGTCTAGTAGTAGGAGCCTTTCCCAATCAGGCTTCTCTCAAGAATAACTTGAAAATTACAATTATCAGGAAAACTATTCCCAGCTCCTATACTCCTATAACAATAACAAATCCATTTCAGTGGCATAACTTAAAATGGTGGGGCCTCCTGTGGAAGGTAATGAGGGCCCCTGTGTCTCCCGTATCTCACAGAAATTCATTGGCGTGGGGCTGAGTGTGGTCCCCCTTGAAGGATGTGGAGCCCTACGAAGGATTGGGGGGCCTGCGCCGTAGATTCTGCAGGAGCCTGTGCGACGCCCCTACACCCTTTATGTGAGGAAATAGACATCTGCACTGATTAACACAGCAAGAGCAACTCGATACCACGAGGGGCTGTCTTCCCCCACTATTTCTGCAAGCCGTGCCCGTACCTTAAATTAACAGAAAAGGATCTCAATCCAACAAAGTGGTCGCCTGTGTGCCATGCAATAAATAATAATAAACGAAAATATGTAAATTATGACTGCATCAAATAATGTTGAGGAAAAATAGTTAGTTACTAAGTGTTTTTCATACATTCTTCGTTCTTACATATGAAGTTCCATATTAGTCAATAGAGAGGGAAGAAATTGAGAAGATGTAGTTAAAATATAAGCCAATCAGAAAATAAGCAACTGCGTGAAGCAGAGTATCTTAGATGTCACTGATTACAAGGACTCCAGTCACCTTGCAAACATACACATAGCCCATGTAAACATAAGATGATCTAAAAACGTAAAGTATCTACAGAAAAAAATGAAACATAATAATGGGGCCCTGAGTTAATTCAAGGGATGTAAAAACAGAGAGTAAGGAGCCATCTACATAACGAAAGAAGAATGAAAATATAACGCCGAAATAAAGGTGGTCATTCCAAGTTTGGCGGGCGGCGGTTGCCGCCCGCCAAACTTACGCCGCCACTTGGCCGCTCTGCGGTCAAAAGACCGCGGGGGCCATTCAGACTTTCCCGCTGGGCCGGCGGGCGCCCGCCGGCCCAGCAGGAAAGGCCCTGCAACACAGAAGCCGGCTCCGAATGGAGCCGACGGTGTTGCAGGGGTGCAACGGGTGCAGTTGCACCCGTCGCGATTTTCACTGTCTGCAATGCAGACAGTGAAAATCATGCTGGGGCCCTGTTAGGGGGCCCCACGACACCCGTTCCCGCCATCCTGTTCCTGGCGGTAAAAACCGCCAGAAACAGGCTGGCGGGAAGGGGGTCGGAATCCCCATGGCGGCGGTGCTTGCAGCGCCGCCATGGATGATTCTCCCAGCCGGGGGAAATCCGGCGGGAAACCGCCGGACCCGGCTGGGCGACCGCGGCTGTACCGCCACGGTCGGAATGCCAAATGAAGCACCGCCAGCCTGTTGGCGGTGCTTCCGTCGACATCCACCCTGGCGGTCTATGACCGCAGGGTTGGAATGAGGGCCAAAGTCTTTTTAAAGAGAGAAGGGGTATGTATGGAAAATCCACTACAATAACTGTAGAATAAACGGCACAATTGAAGGACAAACTATGGAATTCACCAGAAAGCAGTAAAAATGAAGTCAACTAAAAAAAACAAGGATACAGTGATTCAATTATCAGCATGACAATACAAAGGGAACTGGGAATGGTGGGCTAATATATTAATAAATAAGAGGATAGCCCATCTACTAAAATTAAGAATGTTTAGTCGGGCAGTGTACAAGGAGATTGGGATCAACAATTCTATGGACAATCTGGCAGATCAATGGAAAGGCAATTGTATACAAAAACGCATCTGGGTTATAGCAGATGCAAATAGGCAAAATCTCATTGCTACATGTGAAGGGACATTCCTTTGTACCAATACGTACACATTTGATGGTTATACTACTGTAAATCATTAAAGGCTATGTTCCTCTTGTAATTCAAATCCTTCACAAGAGAACAAAGCAGGGGAAATTTTGAAAAAGGGACTGAATTCAAGATTCCACAGTGAGAACCATTTTGTACCCAAGGCTATATGCATTGTGGGACCCTAATTCCTTCATACAGAGGCACTCATTGCAAGACCTTCTGGTCTACCTTTGATAAGTCCCTTTATAAACATATAACTTTAAAATTCATTTGTGTTTAAATAGTGAAGGTTACACTATTTTAAGAACATGTGACACAGAGTGTGTGCCTAGCTTATGGAAATTTCCATATCATTGTAACACTGTTAAAATGGAAATTTGTATGTGTAAGAAAATACCTCTTTTACTTGTCCAACCCCATTTGCTATATTTTTTGGACTGATGTTGCTAGCTTTTTGACTCTGCACACTGGGAACCTACTCATCAGGGCCAGTGCGGGTCCTTTGACCCCTAAAACCAAGTTGAATGTGCTATATTCCCTGATTGGAATATTCAACTTATCTATATGTCACAAGCATATGGTAACAAGTGTTCCCAGGACTAGAGGATTAAATGTCATTAGTGGGCTGTAGTAATTATTGTGCCACAACTGCAGTGAAAATATAAAATATGTCTCCAGGTCTTTTGCAGAAGCCTAGCTGTGCAGGTTTTAAACTGCCATTTCAACCTCTCAAAAAAAACCTTTTGTCTGACAGGCCTAAGCCTTTTTTTAATGCCAACAAGTCACACCTTAAGTAGACACTAAAAGCCTATAGGGCAAGGTGCATGGAATGTAGAAGTGAGCATGTATGGTTATGTTTTATATGCCCCGCCAATGTCAAAACTCTGAAATCGTTTTTAAAGTGGCATGGCTCCCATAGGCTAACACTGATTTACACTATTACTTTTAGTAAGTGCAGTATTCAGTTTTGGAATAGCTAGGAAATGGTTTACTATTGAGGAAAAGACATTTGTTGAAAGTTACCTGCTGCCTGCCAAAACTAAAAAGGTTTCCTGTCAGTGTCGAGTTGACCCTGACCCCTGATGCCACCCCTGGCATGAGATGTGGATTGCAGATGTAGATACAGAGGCAGTGGACGAGAGACTTTGGGTTTGGGGAGCTGTCTTTCTTTCTTGCCCAGCCCCTTTCTGAGCTTCAAAGGATTCACACCCTGTGACTAGCAGATGCAGTTCACACTTGGGCCTGTCTCCCTTTTATCTTCTTAGTCAGGCTGGCTACAAGCCCAGTGGGAGAGGTAGCCACCTCAGAACTGTCTTAGAGTATCTGAGGGAGGGTTTGCCCATGTCCATAACCATGTCCTTTGGAACTTTTCCCTCTGGTTTAGGGAAAGGTCTGCAGCAACCCTACCCACAAGTTAGTGACAGGCATAAATGTGACACTCCTTCATGCCTTCTTTAGAACACCATTGAACATGTGCAAGACAGAAGAATGACTGAACCTGTTTTGGGACCAGTGAGGACAACCCTATGGACTAAAACTGCTCCCACTTGTACTCAGGAAAAAGAATGCAGTCCAAAAGCCAGTTGGCTAACCTTCTCTTAAGCTACAAGGGAATGAAAGCTGCAAGAAGCCTACCTTCCCAAAGAAGCCCAATTAATCAGTTTCAACTGGACCTGCCCTAGACCCTACTGCTGGCTTCCATTGCAGTGAGTCCTAAACCTCAGGAGGTGCCTCCAAAGTCCTTGACCTTTGGCTGGTGTTAGAGTGTACTCCTTAGGCCAAACCTCTAAGAACTGGGACTTAAAAATGTTATGCCAACTTTCTACCTGGAGTACTGACTGAGACCCTGTCACTGTCAAAGCCATAGCCGTCAATGTCGAATTTCAGGTATGCTTCAATTATCTTACTTGCTCCATTGAAGAAGATCCAACTTGAAGAAAAGTTTTTAAGTGCAAACAGCAGATTACAATTGACATTCACATCTTTGGAGCTTTTCTGCCTTCATTGACGACTGTACTGGGACACCTTTCTTAAGCAACCCACCATCAACGAGTTCAACTTCAGATCCAGCTTGCCCAATATACGACTCATCACTGACCACTTTTTCTCCATAAAAAGTTCTAAGTCAGGTAGTAACTCCTCAACCCGGATGAACCTGGTCCCTTTATCCGACTAACGCGCTATCACTGTGGGCCTTAACTTTAGACCAGTTCTAGCACAACCAGTGGCCCATCGTTTGCACTTTGTGCTTTTTGGTGCCATTTTCTTTTTTAAAAATTTAAAATTCATATCTCCAGAACCACTTTTTGCATTTTATTTGTTTTGATGTCATTAAATATGCTCTGTACACACACACATATATATATATATATATATATATATTTATATATATATATATATATATATATATATATATATATATATATATATATATCAGACTGGCAGAAACAACACTATACGATGTTTCTGACGGTCTGTATGCTGGAAACAGTGCAGTGGCATTGGCCCGACTCTCTTAGGGACACCAGCACCCTCTCCATAGAGGGTGCTGGTAGGGGGGCCCAAGAACTAGCTTTCCACCAGCCTTTCCATGGCAGTGCAACCACCATGGAAAGGCTGGCAGAAAGTAGAGTTGGCATCAGCACAGCGGTGCCGCAATGGGCACCGCCATGACTGACCACTTGTCCAACTGTCGCCAACCCGTCTGGATCTCTGCTCCCTTTGGAGGCTGCAGTGTCCTGCTGGCCAGACCACCAGGATCATAATCTGGCAGTCAGACCACAAAGAGAGCAGCGGTCCAACCGCCACCACAAGTTTGGTGGTCCTCGGACCAACTAACTCGTAATCAGCCCCTAAGCTTTTTAGTTAGGCTTTGGGACATGGACGTTATCATATGGTGTTAAGTGAGTGTTTCTATTGTGATTTAAAGATTAGTCGTGTTTATATTATTCTGAATGACCGCATGCCTTAGTCAGAATAAGGAACTTTTTGGGATTAACCAAAATATATTAATATTATAGCAATATTTTCAAACTTTACTGTGCCTGTAACTGCTAATGAAATTCAGCTCCGGCTCTTTAGAGTACAATTATTTCTAATTTGTATTTTTTTTCTGGAAACAATACCTTACTAAGAGTGAGTCCCCTGAGCAAAGTCTTAAAATAAACTTTCAAAGTTTATCCACAATCATTCCCTTGGCATGGTGAAATAATAAAAGTTTTTTTTTTCTCGAAATTGACAAGATGTTAAATAGATAAATTGAAGGATGATACAGGACCAACAAAACAAAAATACTGAGGGAAGTGAAGATTAATTTGTTGGATAGAGGGCACACCAATACTTAATATGGATCCATTAATCTAAGTCTGTAAAAACAATTGAGATCAGTGGGATTTAATCTATCTCTCGTTTGAAACAAAAGAGTCATATAAACTGAGGTAGGCAACATGTCTTATGATTTCAAATCCTGGTCTTCAGTTCTTACCCCAAGGTAGGCCCATATTAATACTTTTTTAGTGTCGCATTTGTGTCATTTTTTTACGCAAAAGCGGGGCAAACTTCCAAAATACAAATATATTTTGTAAGTTGGCGCTGCTTTTTTGTCAAAATGCGGCACAAATGCGGTACTAAAAAAGTATAAATATGGACCTTAGTGTTTAAAAAAAAAAAAAATGGACATCGCTCCCAATTATGCTAGTTCAATATCGTTAATCAATGAAAAAGTTCAAAGTCACTGTAAACCCTTCATACAGGTAACTGTGGCTAGCTCACATATGTAAAAGACTACTCCATGCATTTCATTTACCAGTTTGTAACTTGCCTTGTCCCCATTTCAAAAAGGTAATACTACATAGAAGGGTTAACTTAGCAGTAAAGGTTTCACCAGGTTACTGTTAAATAATAAATCTGTATAAAATGCCTCTTTAGCGCAACCAAGTAGTGTCTGACAAAGCAAACACCTTAGGAAAGTCATGATAGGGCTTGGGGGTTGTATATAAGATGATAAAGGATTAACAGTTGCTACTGATATCAGTTTAGGAATCATCACATTTAGATGCAAATTCTATGAATATATTATGTGATTTCATGTTGTGGTGATTAGGCATTCTTTGCGTCTGTAACGGCAACGTAGTAAGCCTAAAACAAACATTGACAAAACTAATAGATGTTGCCTGTTGGCTTTACCAATGCTTTTTTGCAATGCTGTTCAGCATCAGCAAAAAAGAAAAAAGGTTATGGTTATTGCTCAACATTACTGACAAAATGAAAAAATGCCCTAGCATTTTGACATATAAGTGTTCATGTGTCGCCCCTCATGCTCACCTATGTATCTTGCGCTACAGTGGCCTCAGCTTGAAGATTAATGTGTGTTTTTACCATGACGTGTCAGCCTTTTTTTACCCCAGAGCTAAGATATATGCTAAGCGAAATTCATGACGTGATGCCATTATGGCTATTTTTTTATTTATCATTATATGTTGGACACCAATGTTGAAGTGGTAAGTTAAATTTGTATAAAAGTGTATTTCAGGGAGGAGTGGCTCAGAAGCAAAATACATAGGTTAGGCCATCACAAAACAATTTTAAAAATAAAAAAGGGACCAGGGAGTGACAGAGGAGCAACAGGTGAGCAGGAAATGGTGTTGAAAGGTGCAGATAAACTCCCCCCACAAGTGGCAGCACTATCTGGGGATGCAGGGAAGCAACTGGGGTTTAAAAAAATGCGGAGGGAAAAAGCAGCAGACAAGGGTAATGGGCAGAAAGCAGGAAAACACTGGCACTTTAAAGGAGTGCTGAAAGCAAAAGAAAAAGTAAGGCCAGATATACTAAATATTTTTGCAGTTGCTAACAATTTGAGTGGGAGTTTGTGACTGCAAAAAATCATTTCTCATGTACAAACCCCATTATAGGAGTTTGTGAAGTTTTACTGACTCCTAAAATGGTATTGTCGCTGGATACCAAATCACAATTTGGAAGCAACATGTTGTCAGCATTTATTTCAGAATGTGATTCGGAAGCAGATGTATCAGTGGTTTGCCACTGGAATTCTGGTTGCAAACTACTGAAAAGTTACTAGCTGTTTTTTAAAGCAGCACCATTTCATTTAAGGAAATCAGGTTGTGTTCAACAAAAAAGTTTTAATTTTGAGAAGCACTCTAGGGGATCATGGTCTAATGAGCCTTCAGTCCACCATCCTTGTGATTATGATCAGTGGGAGTGAGTTGCAATTTTCAAACTGCCTATTGAACATTCATCATGTAGGTCAGACAGCAATCGACTCCTAATCAGAATTTTGGGAACTCACCTATTGTTACATAGTTTGGCTCTCAAAATTAGATACTGGTTCCAAACAGACTGGGAGCAAATTGTGCCCACTTCTTTCGACCAGCGTCTTGATACTTCTGGCCATAATTCACTGATGTGTGCTGTGGATAGATACACATCATCCAGTACCAAAGATGACAAAGAAGCTATGCTCCAGGGCCAGGAAAAAAAAAAAAATAAGGAAGGAAAGTAAGATTGACAAGAAAACTAACCAATGATCAGCAATATATTTTAGACAACAGATCGTCAATATGTCTGTTCGACCTACAAAGAGCATGAGTTAGGGCGTTTTAGGGGGAAAGCTAAAGTTGCAGATGATGTGCCACATCTCCCTCTCCTCAAAACCTCTTGGAGTCCTCTGGCGCTTTTGCCATCATCAGGCATAAACTTCATCCTTTCGGCTCAGTGCCAGGCCCTAAAAAACTACAGTTGTTGGGCAGCTGTGTTCTTGGTCTGAGGCACCACAAGGGGTGGGGGTCCTAAATCTGCGGTTGTCACTCTCATGATACACTTGTGGAATGGTCAGCACTGTACTTTACCTCCTGGCAATGCCACACTGCTGCCACGGCGGGAAGTTGGGATGCATGGCCATGGTGAGCAGCTGGGACAGGGGTAAGACAACGCAGTAGACCATCTTATCTGGCTAAGAACAGTAAGGGAGGCAGGAAATGTGTCGCCTAGTCCACCAGCAAGAAGAAAAATATAGTAGGCCTCCCAGGCACGTGCCACATCCAAGTGTAAATACCTGCCACACTTTGACCATGAGGGCAAATATAAAAACATTACAGCTGGCCACGCTACATAGCAAAATAATTAAGAAGTTCTTTAAAATGAGAATTGTCGAATTGCAATGCATATATCATTGGGAAAATATCCGTGTTTCATTTAGCTGTGAGAAATATATTTAAAAAAGCAGTGTTCAAACTATTCCCCGAAGTGTAAACGCACAGCTTCACACTGCAGGGAGAAAAAGCATCCGAGTCTGAGACTGCATCGTGCAAACCAGGATAATCTCTCATGAAATCAAAGACAACATGGAAAACCTGAGCCCTGCCTTTACAATCTCTCACTTATCCCGTCCCTAACCAGCCACTCCTTCCTGCTTTTCTGTATTACAGCGCGAGCATTTGGCAGCTGACCTCTCTTGTTTGTCCCTACATGTTTACCAAAATATAAAAGTGAAATACAGTCCCACGGGCACTGTACTTGAAAGGTTATGAGAGTTAGAGAATTTTAACCATGCCTGCCAAATCAGCAGATGGCTTGTGATTATAATTATATGCATCAATAAAACGAATAATCTTTACAAAATTTGAATTTCTACTAAAGTAAGGGATTTAGAAAGCAGATGCAACCGAATGCAATCTATTTAACCCTTTTTGTAGCCACCAAAGGATATTTATCAACATAAAAGGAATTTGTTAGGTTGTGCACGCGTTCTTCTATTATTTTGGCTTCCTTTTAATGATGGCAGTGGCACTGATGCATACATGATCACACATCCCCTTCAACTGGTTTATTGTTTTCTTCAAATTAATATCCAACAGTTCATGTAAGGAGAAAAAAAGTGAAAGTTCTTTCAGGTTAAACAAAATCATGGAGTTCACTCACATTTGAGTACGTAATATACCCTTCTGGCAGTTTGTATTCCTGCTTCTGAATATATTAATCATGTAAAAAAGCAAGTGTGGGTCTTCAACAAAACACCGGCGCTATTAAGTGCCTTGGCACACTATTCGTACTAGGACACGTACATGCTTAATTAAACTATATGAAATCCATGCTTGCCTTCTGAATGCAAGCAGCCAGAACTTTAGCCTAAAGACGAGTAAATTGTCTACTTGAAAATGGAGAGGGTACCATCCCAAAATATTATCGCCATTCCTGTCGTCTGGAATGTGGCCCACTTCACATGCATTGCTCCTACCTCCCAAAAGGCACAATAACGGAATAGGAAATATTCGGACTTATTCTGCAATAATCGTGTTCTGTGGATGAATTGAACTAGTTCGTGCAGGCTCTATTCATGCACTGAACATGTGCCTAATTTGTGAAATTGAGCTTGTTTAACTGCAAAATAATTCAGAAAATTAGGTGTCATTTGTAGAATGTCAGGGAATCTGTTGATTTTTTTTTATTTATCAAATGTTGCCTTGCATTTTCACCAACATACTTGCAGTGCTGGGTTTTTCAGGTCTGGTGCTGGAGTGGCTAGTGACATTCGTGGAACTATCTTTCTACAGCTCGCCCAGTGAGTTTAGCAGTGGTGTCTCTCAGGGGTCCAGGTTATCCTGTTTTATTTTCATTCAGCGCATGATGCCTCTTGCACATTTTCTCCATGCTGTGGGGTGAACTTTTACAACTATTCAGGGTCCCAGCTGGTTTTCAAGCTGCAAATAATCTTTTGTTGAAGATTTGACCTTAGGATCATAATCATTTTTCCCCGGCCTCACCTTGTTATGGAGGAAGATGCCAAAAATCTTCCTAAACCTTAATTCCATCAAAATATAGCTGCTTCTCAACATCAGGAAGAGGCCCACCTGGGAAAGAGTAGTGTAGGCACAAAACATGGCTCTCCTCTCCCTGCAAGAGCACAACCTGGAAATTCACATTGATACTAGCTTATAATTGGAGGCTCAGGTTAGTAATGCTATTAATTCCGGTTTTCTCCAATTGAAAATATTCATGAAGCTGTTACTTTTCATCAACCAACAACTTCATTGGACAACAATCTATAACTTAGTACAATCTAGGGTGGACTACGGAAATGACATCTACCTTGCTTCCTCTTTAAAAATCTCACATTATCTTCTCTTAGTTCAGACCAGCACCTCAAGGCTGATATTAGTACTGAGATCTGAAGACTGAACACTGGACCTTCTCTGTCACGTCAGCCAAAATAAGGAACATATTTCCTCGCTCTATTGAGATAGAAGCAAGCCTGATAGGGTTTAAGAAAGGTCTAAAATCTTGAATGTTTTTGTCTTATTCAATAGTGCTTTCCTTCACCCCCGTCAAGCTGTTTGGAATGTGTGCCCACTTACCTATGCACTAATTTATTCCTTCATTTGCCCTTCATCCCAGCTGATTGTTCATATCACCTTTGAAAGGCTCAGAAGCCAAATTGCCCACTTTACACTTTATTTGGCTTAACAAACACCATCTAAGGCAATCACCTACCAATCTGCAACTTCCACGACCCAGTCCTTCTGATAGCATATGTTCTGGATATTTTTCATGTGACCATTTTTACACAATTACTGTTTTATTACACATAAAAAATAGTGTCTCTCTTCCTAAGTGCAAAGAACCCAGAGGCTCTAACATTTCTGTTGCTTCAGACTTCTTTCTGAGCACATGTCCTAGAATGATCCTACAGCATCACTGATTCAGATTTCTAAGCCACTGTTCAATAAAAACATTAGACTCACCTCCAAATTTATTTTGAGCCTACTCCCCAATAAATGACCACACAACTTCCCAAATCTTCATCTAACAGCCTGGTGCCCATTGGTCCTCTTTCCTATCCACTCCTTCGAATCTAGACACAATTAATACTTGAAATAAGAAGAGTGTACAAGTAGCTAAAGCAGCATTCTCGATTTGAGTGTGTGTGTAAATATATATATATACTATATATATATATACTGTATAAAGATAGATTACTAAAAAAGACAAAAGTTATAGGGACAGTATAGTTAGGATGAGAATGTATATGCACAAAACCATGGAAATTCAGTTATTATAGTTAGAATTATTTTAAGTATTTCTAATGCATGCCCTAAGGTAACTATAACTCATGCCCTTGCCATGCAGCTTTCTCGTCAATAACTTTACTGGAAATGTTACAGCGATATTATCAATGATGTCATAGACGATGTCATGAGTGATTTAATATGTGTTGTAAGTAGAAGTGCATGGCGAAGGTACACATTTTAGTTACCTTAGGGCATGAGTTATAGGTGCTTGACACAATTCTAACTATAACAGTTGAATGTCTACAGTTTTGGGCCTGCAAATTAGCATCTTAACCATACCGTCCCTGTAACCTTTGTTTTTTGTGAATTTCTAAAGTTTTTTAAATGCTAATTCCCAACTATAATGTCCCTGTAATCTTAGCTTTTTTCAGTGAATTTCTAAGGTTTTTTATTGTAGTGGGGGCCCTTCACCCAACCCTTCACCTGCATCCAACCCCCATGTCACAAGGGAAAAGCAATGAGAAGGCACTCTAAAAGCAGGGGAAAAAAGCAAAGAGAAAGCAGTAAAAACTAGAGAAAAGAAAGAAAAGGGCACACACACAAAATGAGGGAAAAAGCAAAGAGAAAGCACTAAAAACTAGGGAAAAGAAAAAAGAAGACACACAAATGTGTCAGTGAAAAAGCAAGGAGGAACCAGTGAAAACGAGCAAAAAGCAAGGAGAAAACACTCAAAAAGAGGTGAAAAAGCAAGGTGAAAGCAGTGAAAATGAGGGAAAAGCAAGGAGACGCAATCTAAAAAATGGGTGAAAAGCAAGGAAAAAGCAGTGAAAACAAGGGAAAAACACAAGAAATGGGGGAAAAGCAAGGTGAAAGCAGTGAAAACAAGGGAAAAGTAAGGAGTGTGCACACAAAAAAAGGGGAAAAAGCAAGGAGAAAGTGGTAAGAATGAGGGAAAAGCAAAGAGAAAGCAGTGAAAATGAGAGAAAAGCCCACAAAAGATTGTAGTTAGTGTTCTTTCAAGTAACTATAACTCGTGCCCTACAGTAACCATAACTCGCACACTTGACATGCACAGTTGTCATATCAATAATTTTATTACAAATGTAGCAGTGATAATATCAAAGATGCCATACAAGATCTTATCAATGATATAATATGTGGAGTAATTCGCTTTGCATGACGAAGGCATGAGTTTTAGTTACTTTAAACTCTAACAAAAACTGCTGAATTTCTTTGGTGTTGTGCGAGTAAATTCAGAACCTAACTATAACACCATTGTAACCTTTGTTTTGTTCAGTGAATTTCTATGTTTTTTTAATGTAAAGTAATTTTAATTACTACACTTTAGTCCTGAGGTCGCACACAGAGGGGGTTGTTTGCAAGGCTGGCCTGCATCCAGGCCTTGTAGCCAAGCACTTATAACCACCCATCCCTGTGCCACGCATGGTCTTTGGCCATGCGCAATGCAGATTGATCACAGGGCCTGTCTCTGTTAGTGAATCTGTGAGTGGGTGTGTGAGTGTCTGCGTGAGTCTGAAAGTGGGTGTGTACGTGTCTGCGTGGGTCTGAGTTGGTGCATGAGTGTCTGGGTGGGTGTGTGAGTGGGTGCTTGAGTCTCTGAGTGCATGTATGAGTGAATTAATTAGTGTATCAATGAGTGTGGTTTTTCTTTCAATTTTTTTCATATTTATGAATACTTTGGGAATTGGTGAAAATTTGTGAATATTCATGAACACTGCACATGGTGACAAAAAATTATTTTAAACCTATAACTTGTCTCTAGAAAACACCTATATCATATCCCTGGGGTCAGGGTACCTTCACCCTCACCCCTTATGCCACTTTCAATTTGGATTTTCACCCCGGGGACCGTATCATGTGAAATAAAATGGAAGCCATAACTTTCTAATCAGGTTGCAGTCAGCCAATTGCAACACTTCTTTTTGCACGCATATTCACGAAACACTGGGGTGGAATGGTGGGCAAAAAACCAATGTATTCATCCCAGATCTGTGACTAGGGGGGAATGTTTGCATTGTTCAGCATTCTGTCCATCATCTGTTCTTTTTGCATTTGTTGCCCTTTGTGGGAAAGGTATGCCCAGATGTAGGCCCCTTGCTTACTGCACCACTGGATTCAAGCTAGCCTGGCTGATGAGGGGTGATACCCCAAAACTGGTACCAGGATGCTTGTTTCCGGTTGCGGGAGGACCTCAATTGGCAGTTCGGGCCTGACTGTTCCCAGGGGGAGCAGGGTCAAGACTGATTTGCATATGTCTGGGTCAAAACTGAGGTGACGTGGCAAGCAAAATAGCAATGGATTAAACGCAGATCTGGGAACGCTGTCACTCACAGTGAAGAAAACTAATGGGTGATGTGGGCTGACCCACTGCTCCATCCAGTAGGCTTTGGAGGGCGGTAGCAAAATGTGATGACACTTGAAAAGACCAATGGTTGAAGAGGGCGGACCAAGAATTCCCCAGTGTGTATATATAGGCATGTATTTTTATTATAATGCTTGGAATATATGACGCTGGCTGCACAGCTAAAGTTGTTTCTAGGTCAGACTTAAATGCAATCTCAGGTGCTGATGCCCCATTGTGGATGCTTCAGCGAAAAGAAATATATATTTTGCAATTTTTTTTGTGTGCCTCCATTTTCCATTTTGCAATCCTTTTTTGTTTATTGATGCCACTTAGCTGTAACATTTTAATCCTTCATCCTATTCTTTTTAAATTATCTGATTTTAAAATATTTCACTTTTAACTAATCATGTTTCGCCCTTTAACGTCTTTCTTAACTGTATAATTGTTAAATGTCCACATTTTCTCTAGGGTTTGCCAATCCATTCCAATCTAACTACCAAAAGCGAGCTAAAGAAACATAAAGGAAATCTTTTTATCCCCGTGGAATGGACATTGGAATATATCCCACCAAAATAGTACTTCACAATGCAATGTTTAAATTATTCCCTACATTCACATGATGGAAAGCTAAGGTTTCTTTAGAAGTTTAATTCATGAGGTAGTACTCCAAAAGCCTTGTTACGGATTTGCATCACATCGTCCATTACACGTGTGCATTTCCATATTTGCATCTTGTATTACAAGTCAGTGTTAGGCACGTTGCTGTCAGCCATGAAGCATGCGCAACATCCACAAAAGGAGCATGGAATCATGCGCATTACTAATTACGGTGTTTATGACAGGGACATTGTAGGCTTTGCAGTCTGAAGGATGGCAGTGTCTTTGGGCTGCATTGAAGAAGTCTGACCTCTGTAAGTATTGCAGAGAATTTTAATTAAATAAACAGGCTCACGCAATATCTCTTGCACAAGACCCATAAAGAGGGCTTGATGAGTACAGTAAAACAGCCAGCCTATCCTTTTCGATGTGGAAAATAGATGGATGGCGGCTGTATTAAGCCCCAGGAACTATTAAATATTTGCACCCATAAAACAAAATTTTCCTGGCAGTAGTTTCATTAACTTTGTCATGTAGCCTTCTACTAATGCAATCTTAAGTTGTTTTGTTTATTATTGAAGCAGTCTACTCAGTACTGGATATACCAAGTTTCAAGGCACGGGAGTGACCTTTATGCACAAGTACACACTTACAGGAAATAGGCTAGACATGTACTGCAAGCCAAAGTTTGCTGCAAAAAAATGACATAGTGGAAACCTGAGATGAAGGGTTTGGACTAATTTTAAGACTAGGGTTACAATTCCCACTTCGCCTTTCAAAAATAAACTGTGTGTTCCTCAGTAAATATTTTTCTCTGCCTCATTTCTGGTATTTGTCAACTGGTAGTGGTTTAAGATAGGTTACTAGCAGTTTCATGTGCTACACGTAACCTGTGCTTCCACTCCTTCGATTTAAGAAATGGCACAGTGGCATATTATCCGAGGGCTGATAAAATGTGCGCACATAAAGAAACAATGGCCCAGATTTAAGAAACATGGTGCGTAATGTCATGAAGCGCCACTTTTCTTGCGGCCCATTGCGCCCTCCTAACGCCATTATGTGTGTGCCGAATTTAACATACGGTGCATTGTGGCGCAGGTTAGGGACAACATCAACATAATTTTTTATGCTATTGTTGTACTTTGCAGGATTTTGGGCACTAATCCTGCAAAGTACATAGAGGCCCATTATAAATAATGGTGTGCTTCCTTTTAACATCTACTCTGTGCAGATCTTAAAAATTCCGGTAAAAATGGCACGGTGGAATCTCGTAGATTCCACTGCACCATTTTTGTCGGCCCCCTAATGGTGGAACGCCCCCCTTGCATAAATTATGACTTGTGCAGGCACAATGTGGTGCAAGGGTTTACAAAGTGACGCAATGCACACATTGCGCCATTTGTAAATATGGCGCAGTTTTTTTGCCACATTATCGCCACATTAGCATAAAATATAATGACGCTAACGTGACGATAGTTGTCGCTAGGCACTCTTAAATTTGGGGTAAAGTTTGTAAAATACTTATGAAGCATTTGTGCTTCTGAAAATAACTGTAGCAAACTTTATTCACACCTGTTTGCAGTAAGGGCAATTAAGAACTACAGATGCAATCCACGAGGAAAACATTTTAAAAAAGCATTGTTTAAAGCTGGTCATTGTTGCATTGGGGGATCGGTCTAAGGGCAGCTTTGAACCAGCCACACACAGGTTATTAGTCACCAGGCAGACGTGCCCGGGCTCTTTTATTACCTCTGCCTCTAAGTCAGAGGTCTTCAAACTGGGGGGCGGCCCCCCCAAGGGGGGGCCTCAAGTGATGGGGGGGGGGGAGGGCAAACTCTGACCAAAATAAATATTATACAGATAACAGGCCTTTGATTTAAGCAGAAGCATGTTATTGCAGTTTAAAAAAAGGTAACAGTACTTAACTGCAATGTTTAAATAGGTTTAGACATATTAAACATTGCCATCTTTATAAAATAATTGTGAAACATTCTGAGGGAGGGCTTGGCATTAAAAAGTTTGAAGACTACTGCTCTAAGTCATCAACTATACCATTGCTAGCCGGTGTGAGGGGCGTGATCATTTTCCCTTTGGTGTTTAACCGCTTCAACAATGGCGTGTCCCAACATAACAGTCATAAACGTTGCTTGCTTGCCATTACTTCTGCAGGGCAACACTTCGCAGAACCGGCCGCATGAAATAGCTGTAAGAAGCAATGCACTTCATCGAGTGCCTCGTGAAACGTTCGACTGAGCTGAGGAAACGGACGCTTCCTCGTGACCTAGTTGTCAACAAAAACAGAGGTCACCTCTGGATTAGGGGGAGATGTCTCCAACACTCCCCCCCTCCAACGCACCACCAGGCCTAACTGCCAGACTTGACTTTTAACCTTTGACCCGCCGCTCACGCATCTGTGCAGGACGCCAAGTTGGAAATAAAGCGGAGTGCCCTGGTTAGCTCACTGTTGTGTACGCTGTGTCGTGTGAAGGGACACTAATTCATCGGCGAGCGACCAAGCGTTTTTCGTAGGCCGTGTGTCCTTTGCTTAACGACCAATCTCATTAGCTTCCTGGGTACTATGTGCTGATGCATTTTCCGTGTACACACTCTGCCCGTTGACTCTCAAGGTGCCCAGAGGCCTGTTTAATCAGTCAAAGGCTGAATATATTTGCAGTCAATCACACAAAAATGATGGTTCACTGTTTATTGCGAGTTACGTGAAGAATGTGGAGTGGAAACATATTTCAAGAGGAAAAGTGAACGCGGGAGGTCAAGCTTTCATCCCTTACCCTACACAGTCGACATTTAGCGCAGTTCATATAAACAATGTTGTTTCTTTCTAGAGGGTAGCAGACAGTCTTCCTCTGAAAAACTCGCCTTAAAGCGGTGATACTATTAAAATGAAGCATTCTCAAGGAACAAAGCCCATTGGCAGTTTGGAAGTCTGTTCGCAGGCGCCCCTTGAGCTGCCACCCTCCCTTTCTGCCTCTCTTCAGTTACAAGGTAAAGGCCCCATTTACTCCTATGAAAAATGACATGCTGAAAAGCACTCAGTAGCGTGACAGCTGTCCATAAGTACCGGGGAGAGCTCCATTGTCCAACTCGTCCCTGGATAAAACGCATACTTCGCGGCAGAGGCTGTTCAGTTTGGCGAAAGAGGACGGGCAGGAGGTCGCTGGAGATTTCGCACACTAATTTAATCTGGGAGAAGGACGGGCTCTGCATCTCACTTGAACAGACTGCCGGCAATCTGGGCTCCCGCAGAACTATCTGCTTTTGCCTGCGCTCTATTTACTCCTTATCTCTGTTTACCAACCGCTAGGCCGCTTTCATTCCAGCCACCAGGCCGTCCTCTCCGACTATCAGTCAGCAGCTGACACTGTGGGAAGAGCCTCAAAGGCACGGGCAAAATAGGATCAGGACTGAACCAAAGCTGGATAAACAATGCAGCCGTACAAGGGGAAAACATAAATCCTAGTCCCCAGCCCAGCCCTCAGGATATGAGTAGACCCTCAGTAGCAAATCCAGCAAACCCACCACAGAGAGCGGCTGATGGCACTAGAAGCGCTGTAGACTCGGCCACAGTCCACAACTTGGAAAGGGGAAAAGAGCGCAATCTGTTCTCGGGAACTCACACTTTAATTGAGGAAACTGAGCTTCGCAGCCTCTTTTTTTAAACATTTTCAAAAAAATGCTTTTTGTGCATCGATTACAGGGGACTATAGTGGGTTAGCCAGTTACAGGTGAACTGTGATGCTTACTTAAAAAGTTTGGTGTAATTACATACATCGGTGTTTCATCTGAGTACTTTCATTTTCTAGCTGAAACAGTTATCTGCTTTGATTTTGAAACAACATGTTATATTTATTCATTCTGATTCCACCGAGTTTAATTTTCCCACAGCATGTCTTCAGGGTCAGACTGTGAAGTCAAAGCAGCCCTGGCAAGTTTGTCGGATCAGCCCCCGGGGCCGGAGGAGGGGGTGGTTTGCTTTTGTTGCTGGGGGCCGATATTGCAGCACCCCTACAACACTAGCCCCAGTAACAAAACCAGCCCCCACTGCTGCTAAACCAGCCCCCACCCTTCCAGCCTGATGCCCACTATGGCCAGTCTGGCCCTGCCTGTCTTTGAACCAGGGCACAAGTCCTAAAAAATAAGTCGGGGAACTAACCAAATTAGGCAGTATGCAAGTGACATCACTGCATGTGACATTGCACATGGCACCCCAGGAAGTGATATCACAATCGATGACATTACAGGAAGTGACATCACAAAAAGGGACGTCAGATCTTAGCACCTCACACACACACGTGTAGCAGGTCTGTCATGCGTATATTTGAGTGCATTACAAGTACACATGCAAACACTCCTGATTTAGGTGTAAGACTCACACTTTTGTAAGCTACACATAAAACAATGTTGCCTTTTGTCAGCTTAAAGCTTCCTTTACCCAAGGATTGAACAAACTAACTCCGCTGCCAGCCTACTCCACCAGGCATATTATTCCATATGCTGCATATTTACATCTAGATGGGATTGCTTTGGCTGCCTGTGCTCTCCAGAGGTGAGATCAGTCTCCTATGCAAAGTATGCTTACTCAGCCCTACCCACCACTTAATGTGTCTGTGGTGGGAACGTGCACTCATTTTAGGAGGTTATGGTTCATTTTTCACCAACAGACTGTGACACACAGGAAGATAGAGAGAAGGAAAGGGAAGAAAGGAGAAAGAAAGGAGACAATGATGAAGGCAGAAAAGGGTGTGAAACTAGAACTTGTATAAATAAGCAAGTTTAGAGTACTGAAAGAAAAAGATTAAGGCAACCTTGGCATTCAGCAATGGGACACTACGAAAAAGTTTGGGGCTCTGCATTTATGTTTTTACAAATTACAAGCTGCTGTCCAAAAGGTCTCTTCCACATTTAGCAGCAGTATTCTCTCATGTTCTTATAGATGGCATAACTATAAGCCAGCCTCACATTCACCAGTGCATCCTGACAGCTCACCCTGAAATCAGCACAACCAGAACACCCATACAAAGAATGGACCATGCATTTCAAAGTAAGAGGAAGCAGCTCCACATTAAAATAAGTGTACGCCACCTAGTATCCAAAAATGAGAAAGAAATGGTGGCAAAGATAACTCACAAGAAAAAAGGAACACACAATTTCAGTCCCATTTAGCACATTCAAGAAGATATTGCCCTTCAGAAAAAAATATTGCTATTTTGCATAGAAAAACTACCCAAGTGGGGAGACATAGGAACAGCAAGAGACACCGCAAATTATAGCCAGTAATCAGAATCTACACTAGACTATGCTCACTAATAAGAAGTTTGCATATCCTAGACACGTTACACTTCCAAAAGGTTGCACTGGAGACAGTCTACCTGACCTACATGTTTACAGTAACACTGACTTGTGGGCTCACCTAGTCACTGTAACTGAAGGAGTCAGCCCTACATAAGCACCCGTGAACTTTCATTTCATACATAGCATAGCTCTGAATTACATAATTCTCTCAGACCTAAAATCATCATAACAAAGTTACCCTCTGTTATTGTGTTATAAGCCAGTACATTGCAAACATTGCAGCATCGCTGTTGTAGGCAGGCGTAAGAAAGGCAAAAAACAATCCACCCTACCTCAGCAGGGCAACAACTTGACAAACTTAAATGAAAATCTCAAAAGCTGATAAGGGATATGAAATATGTACCCGCACTCCAACTCGTTCCACATTAACAGATGCTCCACTACCTGGATTAACTGTCAGAAAATCCAAAATATCACAGGAGTAATGTACAAAAATAAGGGAGAAGCATTCCTTAAATGGCAGCACAACTCTTAAATTGTCCAAAAGAAGCTAATGTAATAAATAAAACAACATTATGCAAGCAGAAAGCCTAGGATCAATCCTGCTTTCTCAACTTGACCAAATTGTATGATTTTAGGCAAATTTCTCTCTTGTGTTTGATTTAATAGACTGTAATGTCGCACCATGTATGATTCTAGGATGCACTTGACACTTGACTTTCATGTGACTTCTGCCTGCCAGCCCCACTCTACCCTCATGCACCAAGAATTAAAGACAAATCATTAAACTTTGATGTGAAAGAGGAGAACTAAAGAGATGTCCATTTAATGGCTGAACAAAGTGAATGCGGAATCCCTGTGAGCTGCCTGTGCTCTCTGTATGCCAGGTGGGGGCTGCGATAATTGAGGGCTGTTGCTCTAGTGCATTGTTCTAACAAGAAGAGTGTCACTGCCCTGTGCACCGCTGTGACCTGACTGAGGCTTTATCCCTGTGTGCGCTGTTACGAACCCCATATGCTTGTGGAGGGGGGAGTGATGAAGTGAAAGGGTTGTCGCCCTAGAGGAGTGTGCAGCTGTGAAGGATAAGCAAGCCATTACCCGCAGAAGAAGAGCAACGATTCAACTACCCAACAATCCAGGAGGATCCAAGACCTGCCAACAAATCCAGGGAGGCTTACAGCATAGGCAGCAGAGTGCTTCTACTGTAGCATCCATGTCCAGGGCACTCCCAACCTCCCCTCCAACAGAACAGGTAAGACTGAATGTTGGGCTGCCAGGCCTTGGGGCAACTTACTTTGACTGACATGCCACGGTGAGGAGGCACAATGACTTTCCCAAAGTCATAATAGAACTTCTAAGACTTGAACTCACTAGCAGGACCTACCTGGAATGTCACCCCACATAAACAGGAAATAAACATGAGCCTCTGACAGGGAAGTGGGACTGGAGAGCTATCCCATGGAAAGCCAGTGTGCCTGCCTTAGGAAGACTATGGTGGTCATTATGAGATTAGCGGTGAGTGATAAAGTGGTGGTGATACATTCCATAGACAGCCAATGTACCAGACTAACCGTGAGAGCATTAACACCACTGACCACAGAAGTAGCCATCAACAGCCAGGCGGAAGACAAGGTTGGCCACCATATTATGACATAGCAAACCCCCATGATTTCCGGGGCGATACCTGCACCATCAAAAGCCTGGAGGAAACAGAACACAGAAAGCGAAAGACTCACCAACAGGTACACAGAGGACTCCATCTCCACCATGGAACCAGAACTTCAAGTCTTCCCGATGCTAGTCAACGCCTTGGCCCTCCTGGAACATTAACACAGACGAAGATGACGACGGTGAGTACAGCCACCTAGCACAGGAGGGAGGGAGGTAGGGAGGAAAAGGAGAATGACACACACGCATAACACACACCATTCACACACACACCATTCACAGAACCTGTTGCAGAGTTAAACCAATGTCACAGGACACGTTAAAATAAAACGAAGACAACTATGAGAATCAGCAAACACTGTAATTTGATGCCAACAGCCACCACATTATCCATTTGATTCCAAATACAGGCGACAATGTTCAGAATGGGCCAATGGCCAGTCCAAAGTACAAAAGGCCCAACTTGACTCTTGACAACTTATGGAATCCACTGTTCAGGGACATCATGTTGGAAATGGGCAGGCACCGCAGGGGGGAGAGGCGGGGGGCACCTCAACTGAAGTGGGTAACTTGCCTACTGGGTCTGGAGAGGGCTCCATGCACATTTGTCTTTGCTGGGGAGTGCAAGGCCTCAGTCTCTGAAGTGGGGAACTTACCCACTGGTTCTGGAGGGGGCTCCTTGTACAGCAGTCCCTTGAGGGTGGCCTAAATGCCCTCTGCTGGAGGTGAGGGCTGCTGTGTCTCTGCTGGAGGTGAGGGCTGCTGTGCCTGTGCTGGAAGTGGAGCCTCCTTGCCCTCTGCTGGAGGTGGGGGCTCCCTGCCCTCTGCTGGAGGTGAGAGCTGCTGTGTCTCTGCTGGAGGTAAGGGCTGCTGTGTCTCTGCTGGAGGTGAGGGCTGCCATGCCTGTGCTGGAGGTGGAGGCTCTCTGCCCTTTGCTGGAGTTGAGGGCTCCCTACCCTCTGCTGGGGATCCTTGGCAATCCTTGCTGGTGGAGGGGGATCCATGTGTCCCCTCTTGTGACAGGTCCCATCGGCCTTAGACATGTTACTTGTGTCCTTGCCTCCAAGACTAGGCAGTGCCTCCACTGTCCATGTCTCATGTCCCCTGCTTTTCATCACCCTAGACCTCCCTTTCTGAGCCAGAGGTGTGCTCTCAGTAGGTGTGGCAGCCGTCACACTCTGGGGCCCCTTTGTGCCAGCAGCTGATGATTTGATGGGAGCAGTGGCAGACTGTTTGGCTGAGGTGCTGGGCTACTCTTACGGGCAGGGATGAAAGGGGAGGGAAGAGGTCAAGACGTGCAAGGAATAGTTTCTTAGGGGCGTTGGGATAGGATGTGGGAGGAGGGATGGGAGTGGAGGTTGAGGGAGTGGTTGGGGTAGGTGTACGTCTGCTGGAGTTGGGTGCAGGTGCATGGACAGTGTGTGTGCAAGGTGGATGGCTGTTGGGTGTCTGTGTGAGTGCGTTTGTGTCTCTTATGAGGGGGCAGACATGGAGGGAGAGGACAAAGGGGACGCGTGGATGGATCCTGTGGAGGTCTTTGCAAGTGAGGTGTGTGTGCTGCATGATGTGGTGATGGTGGTGGTGGCTGTTGAAGCAGTGCCTACAGGTGTGAGTGCAGCTGTGACTGTGAGGGAGGAGGAGCAGGGGAGACAGATGAGGCAGTGGATGTGGTTGTGTGTGCAAGTGTCTGTTGTTTGTGTAAGTGCGTGTGGCCTGAAGTGTGCTGCCTGTGTTTGAATGTGCTACTCTTGTATGATGTTTTGTGTGCATGCTTGTCTGTATCTGTGCCTTGGGTGGGTTGGGATTGAGGATACTGGGACTGGGAAGTGGTAGTTGGAGGGGGACTTTAGGAACTGGGACACTGACTGCCATCAGAGAGGAGACCAGAGCCTGAAACGATCTCTGTAGGGCTGCCAACCCACTGTGAATGCCCTCCAGGTATGCATTGCATTGCTGCATTTGGGATGCAAGACCCTGGATGGCATTCACAATGGTTGACTTCGCTACACAGATGGATCTCAGAAGGTCAAAAGCCTCCTCACTGAGGGCAGTTGGGCTCACTGGGGCAGGGCCTGAGGTGCCTGGGGCAAAGGAGATACCCACCCTCCTTGGTGAGCACGGATTGGCAACTCGGTGTGGGGCTACTGGGAGGGCGGTGCTAGTACAGGGGGTGGTGGATGTGCCTGTAGCTGGGAGGTGTCCGCCACCACCAGGGAGCTTCCATCCGAGGAGGAATCAGAGTCAGTATTGTCCCCTCCTGTTTCCACCGTGGCGCTCCCCTTGCCCTCATCCCACTTGTCCCTTCTGCATCAGTGAACTCTGCCTCCTGGGTCCTGTGGGATACAGCTTCCTCAGTCGGTGTTGCCCCTGCTCCTCCGCCAGATGATGCTAATGCACACATAGGCAGGATGACAGATGATAATAGGGGGGAGAGATGACATACATATTACCATCACACACAGGTATCAGGATTGAGCACTATACATCGTACTGGCATCACATTGGCTAAGTGCTACAGCAAGATGAGAGCCAACCACAGCCAACTCCTGGGACCGACTAAGCCCTGTCTGACATGAAATGCTACCTATCTAGGTTACCAGATTTTGTTATACACCCATTTACCTTGAGCTGGACAATGCAGCAATGGCTAAGCTGGCATTAAGGGGCACCCACTAACTGAATCCCACCACCAGGATCCCATGCCACCCAAAAATAATTGTTGTCACGCTCACTGTACTCACCCCCTTGTGGCTGCTGTGCTGCCCTCAAGTGCCCATCCAGCTCTGGGTAGGCCACCGCCAGTATGTAGGCCATCAGGGGGGTCAGGTTCTGGCGAGCACCCCACCCTCACTGGGAGGCCATCCTGAAGAAGCGTCACTGGATAAGTAGTGACCACTTAGATGCAAAACATTTTGATCTAGTATCATAGGATCTGGGGCACAACCTATTATCCTTCACTAGAGTGCAGCTGAGCATTACCTCCACCAGCACTCCCCGTTTCATTTTTAACCTTGGCCTTAACCCATTTCTGAATTATTAAATATGATGGTTATGGTTCTGAGCCAATTTTACCCTTCTCTTCTTTCTCTCTCCTACATACACCGATAGTCTGAATTCATCATAGATCTGACCAATCTTGGTAGAAGATCTTCGGTTAAGTACCACCACCTTCATAAGGGGTGGCCCGTCAGACATTGCAGTGCCAGTCTGACGAGGAGTTTGCCCAGTGATGAAGCTTGACATCCTATTGGGTGTGTGAGGGCTCTCTTAAGCTCCTGACTATCCTTAGCCCTGTGTGTGTTCTTTCTACTTTTTATTTCTGGAACAGTGTACTTCGTAATTTTTCACAAAGAACAGGTATTCAGGAATTGGCAGAGTTTCCACTCACTCAATGTTCAAATGGTGTGCCTGGCTGACCAGTACATTTCCCATGTCACTGTCAAGTATCCTGGGTCAGTGCATGACACTTTTGTCCTGATGAATAGCAGCATCCCAAATGGGATGGTGCAACTACAGAGGCACAGGGTGCAGCTAATAGGTGAGCCAGAGTGCCCACCCACTGTATGTCAGTGTATGCCTTCAGGCGTCATCCCCCATACCATTGTGTAAGGCTAATGCTTGTCCCTTAATACTTGCGTGTGACTCTGGCTTCCCAAACCTATTGTGGCTCCTGACCCCTGTGAGGAATGCCGGGACAGGGGCTGGGAATCAGTATAATGATGCACATGGGCAAACCAGGCAGCTCACAGAACGTACCTTCGGACTCCTGAAGGCCAGGTTCAGATGCCTCCATCTGACAGGTGGATCCCTGTGCTACTCCCCTGAGAAGGTTTGCCAGATAGTTGTAGCATGCTGCATGTTGCACAACCTGGCCCTCAAATCACATGTGCCTTATCTGCAGGAGGAGAAGAGTGGAAAGGCCCCTGTGACAGCAGTGGACCATGAGGACAGAGAGGATGAGGAGGCAGAGGATGAGGATGTGAACAACAGAACATCAGTTATACGGCATTACTTCCAATGACACACAGGTGAGACAGTGGAACTGACCATCCCTATGATTATTTATCCTTCAGTGTGGCTGTAGTATGATGGCAGTCAATTCCTTTGCATCTCAACTGACTGTCACCTATG
The DNA here is from genome assembly GCF_031143425.1 of Pleurodeles waltl. NCBI lineage: Eukaryota > Metazoa > Chordata > Amphibia > Caudata > Salamandridae > Pleurodeles > Pleurodeles waltl. The sequence goes on from NC_090439.1 coordinate 614,921,319, forward strand.
CCATCTCATTTTGTAAATGTTGGTGTTCTTACTACTGTGTACTGATGTGATGACTACAGACAGCTACACATCATTATTTGTCTGCTATCACAGAGTTCAGGTCACTTGCACAAGATATAACTGTTACCATAATTGCACATTTTCTTAACATAAAGCACTATCACTCAAATTGTGTTCAAGGGTGTTTATTGTAGTGAAATCTATAAACGGAATAGTGCAATGGAATGGGGTCATGGTAGAGGTAAGTCCAGGGTATTGGTTCAGTCTGTTTGAAGCACAGGTCCAGTGTCGAAGGGGCCATAGGAAGGGAAGCATAGGCAGTTCAAAGTGGACAAGGTGACAGAGTGGGACACAAGGGGGACATTCAGGAAGGTCTTATTTCCTGGTGGTGGACTTGATCTTGGCAAGTGTCTCTGGCATCTGTCTGGGTCGCAGGGACCATTTGCGGGGTGGTTCACTGTCTCCAGGGGGAGTGGTCCTGTGGCACGGCCTCCTGTCCACTAGCTGCAGCAGGGCACACTGCTGATTGACATGTCCTGGGGACAGAGGTTATGGGACGTTGGGTGGGTGCTGTGGTGTTGTATACTGAGGGGGGAGGCTCAGGGTGTGGACTGGGAGTGGGCTGGGGTGGCCAACTGACCAGTGGCCCCCGAAGGGCCAGGAAGTTCATCCAGATCCAGATGTCCAGAGTTACTGTCATCACTGGGGGCATCTTCTGTTTGGAGACTGGATGGCCGTGGCACCTCCTCGCCGCTGGGATTGGCTGGGGCACCTGCAGGAATGTAAGTGATGTATTATGCTTCATGTCTGTGACATATTCTACATCCCTAGCTTCCACTATATTATTGCTGTTGCCCTGCCACCTTTGTTTGTGTATGGTGATGTATTGTGGGATTGTTAGTTCTCCATGCTGTGCATGCATAGGTGGTGGGTGTACATGCAGGACTGGGAGGGCTGTAAATGCAGTGGGTATGGCATGCAGGGCTTGGCATTGGGGTTTGTCATATGTGTAGGTATACTGTGTGGGATGGAGTGGAGTGATGGGAGTCAGGGTGAGGGGGTAAGATGGCATGCAGGTATGGGGGGGTGATAGTTTGTAAATATTGACTCAGTGCCAGTGTCCCAGTGTCCCAGTGCCAGTGTCTGGTCCTCCGGCAACTCCAGTGAGTCCCTCAGGTTGCAGTATTGCCAAGACTTGCTTATCCCATGCTGTCAGATGTGGGGGAGGAGGTGGGGTCCGCCTCCAGTTCGCTGGATGGCGAGCTGGTGCCTTGCTACCATGGAACGTACCTTCCCCCGTAGGTCGTTCCACCTCTTCCTGATGTTGTCCCTTGTTTTTGGATGCTGTCTCACGGCGTTCACCTGGTCTACAATTCTCCGCCATAGCTCCATCTTCCTTGCAATGGATATTTGCTGTACCTGTTCTCCAAAAAGCTGTGGCTCTAACATGACTGGTTCCTCCATCATGACCCGCAAATCCTCATCTGTGAAACGGGGGTGCCTTTGTGGGGACATGGGTGTTGTTTGGTGTGTGTTGTGCAGTGGGTGTTGAATCATGTGTTGGGGTGTGGGGTGCATGACGGATGGCTGGGTGTTAGTGGTGTGTGTAGTTGTGTCTGTGATTTGCATGTCTGTCTCGTGGCTATTTTTAGTGTTCGTAAAGGGTTGTGGGTAATGTAGGTGTGTGTTTTATAGTGCTGCTGGTGGGTGGGTATGGTGTGTGTATTAGTGTCCGGTGTGTGTTTTTGGTATTGGCCAATGTTGTGTTGTTTTCTTTTGTTTTTGGATGGTCGTTCTGACTGTGCCGGTGTGTTCCACCTATGGTTTACCATCGTTAAATGTCCACTGTGGTGATTCGTGGGTCATAATGTGGAGGGTGTTGTTTTGTTGGCGTGACGGTGTGGGTTTTCGTACTAAAAGTTTAACACTTACCTTTGATCTGGCGGATATGTGTTTGAGGCAGTATTTGTCGGTTTAGTGTGTTTGTGCCATAATATGGTGAACCGATTTGCACCTTAGCGACGATATGTTGGTGTCTGTCACCGCGGCGTTAAGCGGGGATTTACCAACAATGTCATAATAACCACCTATGTCTTTCATTTATACACAAAATATGTAGTTGGATGGGAAAGTCCATGCACCACCCTTGTAATGTCTCCCTAATGCACGGTAAGGTAAGGCAGCGCAATGTGCTGTGTTGCCTTTTTTTTATTTATTTTTTAACAAAGCCACACAAAACCTATCCTATGAGGTATTTCCATATTGTATGTGTGCTGGTGAATGCATCATATATACAAAAAGGAAATAACAAAAACAAATAAATATATTTCTTTTTGTTTCATTAAGCTTAAGCAGACTCGCCAGTTTGGTACAAACCTATGCTTATACCCAGGCACCACTCATGTAATGCCTACCTGACACAAGGTAATGCACAGCAGGGCAATAGGCTGCCTGTGGTAGTTTACTTTTCTTTACAAAGCCAAGCAAACAGGATTTGTGTGTGGTACTGTAAATCCCAAAACGGATTTTGCATCAGAGTTGTGCCAGAAAAGTGACACAACCCAGGCACAAAATCTGGGCCTCAACTTATACATTTATTTTTTAAAATCTCTGCCACAAATAAAAAATAGGCAACAAGGAGAAACGTGACAGTAAATCTGTTCTGCTTAGTTAGTTGCAGTCTGAATTTTAAAATATTTTATCAGGTTAAGGCACCTGCTGCAGATATCTTAGTGTTCACAGTAAATTTGAGGGCATAATAATAATATTAATATAACTCTAGTGGTTCATGCATTTGCGGGAAAGATCTGTGTTTTGTCTAGGCCCAGTTTTGACTCAAAGTAGCATAGAGGGTTAGTGCTTCTCTGGCAAAGGACATAATGTAAAATGCAGATGATAGATTTTTATTTTATGTACATAGGTAAGTGGGTTAGTGCGTTTAACACAGAGATTGTTTTGTTACTTGCAGTTGCATAGTAATACTTCTAATAAAGCACAGTGAGATATGAATAATTATATGTAACATCTACACCTTGTAGCTTTCACTGTTTCAAGTAACATATCTTGTAAATTGGTTTACAAACTTTTCATGAGTTGTCGTCAATATAATGTGTATGTGTGATAAAAAGCACTCTGACACCCTGCATTAGGATGAATAGCATGACAAAAGAAATAAAAAATAGTCCTATTTAAATTGTTATTTTGTGTAAACACTGGAACAGAGCAACATATCTGACATTCTTACAGTTCATGCATATACAGGAACTTAACAAAGTCAAAATCGTGCCTCTCTTAAATAAGTGTGTAGTGCTAACAAGCTGTGCGCCTTTGTTTCCCTTCCACTGCATTTACATCTAGGTGTTAGGCTCCAGGTAGCTCTGGGGCAGGATACTTTAACAAAAGGAGGCATAATGGCACCTTAAAGTCAGTCTTTGTTGAGGGCCCAGCTGGAGGTTCCAACAAGAAGGGCCCTCCTTGCCTACACGTTGCTGCTCAGATCGAATCAGTAGACACAACGTGCAGGTGCTGCTGAATGTGTCCTGGTGTTTGAAAATTACACAGGAATGACTTCAGCATATTTTAAAGTGGGGTCCAACGTCTTGGCAGGGTGGGCAGCATCCACCCTCTAAAAAAAGTCGGTGGACGCTGTCCACTGGTGTGTGTCAGAAACTTGTGCCCTGCTTTGAACTAATTTGAACACAATGTGGCAGAAGTTTAACACACTAAATACATTTCCCAAAAGCTGGTAACATTTATGTTTTTATTCCTCTGACACAATTTTTTGGACAGTTTCTTCAAAAAAACTTCAATTTTAGAGACAATGGGGGTCATTATGACCTTGGCGGTCGATGATATTGTGGCGGTAGTATCACCAACAGGCTGGCGGTACATACTGCTACATTATGACATTGGCAGGTTGGCTGCAGCCTACCCACCAATTTACCATTCCGACCGCCATGGCGGTAGCAGCCGCAAGGCCGGAGATAAGAATCTCCAGCATGGCAGCCGCTATTGTACCGCCAGCTGCATCATGACCTTGACTACCGCCTTGGTTTTCATGACATTCATAACACCACGAAAACCATGGTGGTAGATCCTACCAGTGACAGGGAACTCTTTCCCTGTCACTGGTAGGAGGCTCACCCACCCCCCCTAAAAAATTCCCCAGATGACCCCCCTCCATCCACGCCCCCCCTTCTGATCTCCCACCCCAATTCACACACACTCACAGATACGCACCATGCATACACACACACTCACACATACATCCATTCATTCTCGCACATCAATACACACATTCACACTGACATGCAGGGGACGGGGCGCTGCTACCACCAGCAGTGCCCACCAGCAGAACACTCCAAGCCCTTATTATTTTTCATAATATGGCTGGCGGCGGTCTACTGGCATGGCGCTGCTGGTGGTAGCAGCGCCACCTTAACACCATCCTCCAGTATTGCCACAGCTGAATTTCCACCCTTCTTGTGGCAGAAATCCTGCAGTGGTCATTATTTGGCGGACAGCTGTTAGCCGCGGCGACGGTCTTCTGGCTGCCGTCGCCACAGCGGTCAGTGGCATTTACCACCAATCCTAAAATGAGGGCCAATATGCTCAAGTCTGTGGTGTTTTGTGTATGAGAAATATTATCACTGCTTGACAATGAAAATGTACTTTAACCTCAGTCACCTCATGTCTACACCTCTGAATTCCACACCCAGTATGCAAACTGAAACCAAGAAGCGAGCACTAGTTTACAAAAATACAACTACAAATCCTGAATTTTATAAACAAAGTTCTAGGTGCACTATCCTCTACTGTTGTTAGAAAAGGGGTCTTTGGTTGGCAGTCAGGTTACCCCCTGTCCAAGCAAGGACACTCACTTTAGTCAGGGTAAAGAAGAATCACCCTCATTTACCCCCCCACCCACCTCCTTGGTAGCTTGGCATGCGCAGGCAGGCTTAACTTCAGAAGCAAGGTGTAAAGTATTTGTACCAACACACACAGTAACTCAGTGAAAACACTACAAAATGACACACACAGGTTTAGAAAAATAGATAATATTTATCTAAACAAAACAAGACCAAAATTACAAAAATACAACATACACTTGTCAAGTTATGAATTTAAAAAGAAAAAGAGTCTTACAACCTTCAGAAAATAGTGAGAACATTGTTAGCGTACAAAAGTACCTGGGTGGTGTCAAATTAAAGCCTCACGGGCGTGTGTGCATTGGAAAGGGCCAGCGATGAGTTGGCTTCTCACTCGCAAGCAAGAGCATGCGTCATTCCTCCTCCGGTCGGGTCGGCGTGCGACGTTTCTTCTCTCCCACTATAGAGTGATGTGTCAATCTGGATGGGTACCTCGGCTCCAGGCAGACTTTGCATTGATTTTCCGCACCTAGCAATGTTGTGTCAAAATCTGGTCGCACAGTGTCAAGAATCCGTGCTGCGTGGGGGCTTGCGGCTTTAACAGCAGCCGCTGTGGGTATTGCGCATCATGTCTCCAGCCATGTTACATCAATCTCTAAGGTGGAGCGTTGATTTTAGCCGCAAGGCCAGTGGCGCGTCGTTTTTCAGCCACAAAGCGGGTGGAGCTTCAAACGTTTCCACGCACGGTGGTCTTTGCGTGGATTTCTTTCATTTTCCACCTTTCAATGGCCCAGAGACAGTTTAGGGCACCACTTGGCAGGCAGGACTCTGTTATGTTTTGTTGTTTGAATTTGTAGAGTGCCGAAACTACCCGGAGGCCTTATAGCGCTGTAGGACCACAATAAAAGCCAGAGACAGGAATTCAAGTTTAAAAAGCCAGGTTTTAATTACTTTCCAAAAGTTCAGTTTGTGAGTAATTAGTCGGCTATTAAGGGGGAGGGAGTTCCATAGTATAGCTTCCCAATAGCTCCCTCTCAGCAGAAAGCCCAAGTGCTGGCAGTGAGAAGTCGTTGTTGTCCCTGAGACTTCAACAACAGGAGGCAAGCTCAGTTCAAGCCCTTGGAGATTCTTCACCGGTGGGAAGTCACACAAAAGTCAGTCTTTGTCCTCTCTCAGGCAGAAGCAGCTACTGCAGGACAACCCAGCATGCACAGTCACAGGCAAAGGGGCAGTACTCCTCCTCCAGCTTCTCCAGCTCTTCTCCTTGGCAGAGGGTCCTCTTGGTTTCAGAAGTAATCTAATTTTCAGGGGTTTTGGGTGCTCTTCTTATACCCCTTTCTGCCTTAAAGTAGGCCTACTTCAGAAGAACGTCTTTCTTGTTTGTAAGATACTGCCTTGCCCAGGCCAGGGGGTTGGAGACTGCATTGTGTGAGGGCAGGCACAGCCCTTTCAGGTGTAAGTGAGCACTCCTCCCCTCCCCTCAGCCCAGATGGCCCATCAGGATATTAAGGCAACACCCCAGCTCTCTTTTTGTCAATGTCTAGAGGAGAGGTGCAAACAGCCCAACTGACAAACTAACCTAGACAGGGAATCCACAAACAAGCATAACCACAGAATGGTTTAAGCAAGAAAATCCCTACTTTCTAAAAGTGGCATTTTCAAAAACACAAGCGAAAAACCAACTTCACTAAAAGATGTATTTTTAAATTGTGAGTTCGGAGACCCCAAACTCCAAATGTCTATCTGCTCCCAAAGCGATACTACACTTTAATCATATTTAAAGTATTTAAAGTAACATTTGATTTACAGGCCCTGGGCACCTCTGGTGCATTTTATTATGGACTTACTGGTAAATCAAATATGTTAATCATGCATAGCCAATGTACACATACAATTTATACAGGAAACACTTACACTTTCACACTGGTCAGCAGTGGTAAAAGTGTCCAGAGCAAACAAAACAGCAAAAACAGAGTTCAGCACACAGAAACAACCTGGGAAGTAGAGGCAAAAAGTTAGGGGAGACCATGCCAATGGTGCCAAGTCTAACAACCGTCAACAATAAAAAAACAATTTGCTTCATACTACCATGACTTGAGCCTCACCCCTAAAAACCTAAATTTGCATTCAATAACGTGCTTTTTTCACCATGTACACATTTAGCACATTTATAACTATCATCAAAAAAATTAGCATCACACCTGTGAGAAAATACATGGTTTTGCATGGTCAGCCCTATTTGTTTCTGTGCACTGGGACTCTGCTAATGAGGCCCCATTACATGTGCACTGACCTCTAAAAAATGTCAAAATTGGCTATACTCCTAATTGGTATATTTAGCTTACCTACATATCCCTAGTACATGTCACCAAGTGTACATAGGGCCTATAAGTTAAATGTCACTAGCACATATTGTGCCACCACTAAAGTGACAATGCAAAATGTGACAGCAGTCCCCAGTCATGAGGTAAGTCAAGCAGCAGCTGCTTTGGGGCTAGCCATCAGTTTGACTGAATGGATAGGTTTTTAAAAGCTTCTTAAATCTCATAAAAGTGTTTCCCATTGTGTGAAGGGACCTTCCTGCAAACTTCTAGCGGTGGAATGAAGAGGCAAAAGAAAGTTGTGGTCCATGCATCTTGACCTTTGGATGAAAGACGGGAGAATAATAGTTTGAAAAAGTAGTAAGGTGTCCTGCTCTGTAGAGTTTTCTGCTCTACGGAGGTCTCTGAAGGTTGCACTATTATTAGAAGCCAGGAGGGAATTTTTAGATTAGGTGTGATATAGTCAAAGCAGTCAAGTCAAATAGAACATAAGCAGCATGCTTTTGAATAGTTTGAAGATTGACCACTGAATTATTGGGCAGTCCAAAGTACAACCTGTTAAATAGTCATGACAGGAGATGACAACAGCAGGGACCAGGGCAACTTTTTGGCATAATTATTTAAGGAGAGGACTTACGCTTCTCAACAGACATATGTAATGGAAAGCAGATTTGGTGAGTGCATTTATATGGTGTAGGAAAGAGAGCTAACTATTAAACATAACTGCCAGGTTATGGGTTTTAGAGACAGGTTATGGGTTTTAGAGAAGGGTAGGTGCATTTAGTTGGTCATGATATGGAGAACATCTGATTATAATAGCTACAGTGCAGGGAAGTCAAGGGTATGCTGATAAACAAGATTTGGAAACTGTCAATAGGCTTGCTCCAAACAATTTGCTAAAGCTAGCAGCCACAAGTCTGCAGCAAGTACGATGCTCTTCCCATTAATTAGTTGATAGCACATTGGATGCAGCAGCTTAAATACCCAGCTATATGAAGCTGAGTCACTGCAATTTTCTCTGGTTACCCACTCATTCATCAGATCCTTATTTATCAGATATTTTGGTATATATTGTACAGGTGCTTTGTTCTTCTGGTACTGTCTCAGATGGTAACTTCACTTACTGTTCTGTCATGCAAAGCCTGCAGAGCCTTTCAGTAAATCATGTCACATTGTTTGCAGTGTTTCAGCATGTTTCTGCAGTTCCTTTCTTAAGCAATCACAATAAAAAATAATAAATAAGTGAATAGTGAGGGAATCTGAGATATTTTCAGATGTTTAATAACTGGGATTATGATGCAATGGCTGTGGTGGCTGTAAATGATCCCATGCTCATGTGATTCCATGTGCATGGCTAGACTGAAATTAATGTTGAGTTTTTGGCAGAAGAGGCAAACTTCAGGCTGCTCAGAGAAGTGGAGAGAGTCAGAGTTGAGCTGGAAAATGAGAGATGATGGAGATGGAAAGAAGACCTGTTCTCAGTTATTTCAATATAAGGGACTATAAGGTCATCCAGTGATTATTATAAGAGAAATAGCTATGCATGACTACGAAAGGGATGAGAATGTCAGAATAGAGGCTGAGGTTATTGCGTTGTGTGAGAGGATGGTGGTGCAATAGTAAATCAAAATGATGCAGACTTTCTAGAAGATGTGGTCTAAGAAAGTGGATTATTAGTTGAGGTGGGTGGTAGTCCACCATAAGTAATAATGTCACTATTCCTGTCAAGTCCAGTAAAGTTTTCAGTAATCTAAGCCTGAGCTCAAACCCTGGTAGCTACAGCATAGATCACACGAAGATTTAACTTTAGAACATGTGTAAATCATTTAGAAGTACTAAAACAATAACAAAAGTGAAAACACACTCCAAAATCCCACTCCAATTTATAAAAAATAGAAAATATTTTAATGACCAAGTAGTTAAATTCCTAAAGTCAGTCTGTCCCATGAAGGTCTATACTCACACTCTATAGATCCCCTATAAGACTACACATTTTCATCTCAGATTTGCCAGTATAATTGATATCAGCTGTATACCTTTTCATTTGATCACCATACCCATGTATCTGACACGCAGCTTTCTGAGGCTATCACAGTGGCAAAAATGGAGGCAAAATGATCCCCCCCACTGCAGATGTGGTATGGGGCTCCTCAGATTTCCATATCTTAGAGATATTAATAGGCCCTAAGATGAAAAGTGGAGGCCTTTCCTCTGTGCTACAGAAGCCCGGTTATACCCCCCCAATTCAGCACTATACAAATATTCAAAATTAACCATTAAAACCATTTAAATTTTTTGGCCACCACTTTAAACTTGGTGTTCCACGATATGATTATTTTAATGAAACAACTGGATGCATGCCGGCATTAAAGAAGGAAGTGATAGGAAAGAGAGAGTTCCCATGGATCATAAGATGAAAATGAATGTCACAGAAAGTGTGATGGGTGACAGAAATAAGGAATGAACAAGGATTCAGGATGTCAGTTAATACGGTAATTGCCTAGATGTTTGCAGCACAGTTGGAATTGCAAAATACCACCCATGTGAATAGATGTGGGGAGGACTGGGAGAGATTTATGAGAGATTTTCCAGCAACAAGGTTGCAACTGGAAGATGGGGCTGGTTTGGAGAAGGACATCTGTGTGGGGAAAGTGGAGACAACAATGACACAGTTAAGCAGTGGTAAGACTCTGGGCCTGAACAGATTCCCCATGAAACTTAATAAAAGACTGCTAGAGTGACTGGTAGGACTATCCGGCATACATTTCAGACATTCAAAAAGGAGGGCACTCTATCCCCAACCTTACCATGGATAGTATTTGTGTGATACACAAGGGGAGGCAACTGCATGAGGAGTGCTTCTCATATAGACCAATTTTGCAGCTGAATTCAAAGGTGAAAATCATGCTAACGTTGTTAGCAAATATGTTGTATGGAGTGGTCTTCACGCTTATGGAGCATTGCCAGTCTACCTTTATGCCCAATAGATCAATGAGGCTAGATCTGTGACTCCAGCATAGGTACATGGCATGGCTGGGAAGGGGTGGAACTGGCCGGAAGGGTCTCCCCACACACACTTCAAATTCATTTGACTCTTTGAGTAGCCATTTCTATTCATGATATTGGAACAAATGTGGTTTTGTACTGTTGTTTGGCAGTGTATTAGACTTCTATTTACTGCACTACTAGTAGGAACAAGGGTGAATGATACAGCCTTCCCAGCCATTCTGAGTGGGTAAGGGCACCAGACAGTGTATTCCCCTTTTCCTAGTTGAATTTATCCTGCCCATAGAGCCACTGGCATATCTAATAAGAAACAGCCCTGTAATAAGAGGACTTAGATGGCATGAAAGGGGGTAAATATTGTATCTTTTTATATGCTGATGACCTACTTCTGTTTTTGGCAGATCAGGAGGTCTCACTTTGTAGGGTGTTTGATATTGTTGGATAGTACAGAAGATGTTCTGGGTTCAAGGTGAATAGGCCAAAGTGTGTAATTTAACCTCGTACTGATTGAAACCAAAAGTGAGCTATCATGCTCCTCTTAACATTTCATCTTGAGGGCTTAAATACTTGAAGATACATGTAATTAAGGAGAGGGATATATTTCCAGAAAATCGTTTGATGGCTAATCTCCCGAAGTGTAAAGTGTAATCATGATGTAGTGCAATAGATGACACTACCACTGTCATTGTTGGACCAGGCAGCATTGTTTAAAATGATCAACCTATAAAGATTCCTCTACATATTACAAAATGTACCACTTTGGGTTTTGGATGATTTTTACAATAATCTTGAGGGGCAGATCTGCTCCTTACTTTAGAATGTAAGACCTCCTAGGAGTTCCCTCAGGAAAGTATGCATAGAGATAGAAGAACGGATAATGTATTGTAGAATATTCTGATGTAGTATCGGGTGTAACAGGCCATAGAAATAAATGACTGGGCTTTTGAACAGGTGGGCGACCTTCTGCCCTTATAGAGAGAAATTATAGCAGTTAGGAGGTTCCACAGTATGTCATGAGAATGGGGGAAACAAAAGATATGCTGGAAACCACGGGGACAGTATTGAAAGGGTAGAAGGTGGTCTCATAAACCATAGGCTAGTAAGGAAATGTATGGAATGAAATTCCTCTGTGAGATAGTGCTGGCAGACGTTATTGGGCTGATGGGATTTGGCAAGTGGAATTTAACAGGGAGATCAAAGTTGGGAGGTGCGTGGAACAAAAAGAGCATGAAAAGGCTGGAAGCATTTCACCAAGTGTATGAGTTGGCAGAGTCTCAGATGTTTAATCTCATTCAACTATGGTATACTGTTGTGAAACTGGGGATGTGATGGAAACTAGAGTAGCTCTCCTCTTTAATACAAACTATACTCCAGAGCAAAGCAATTTCACAAAGATATAAAACCCTATCAATATTATCCCAGATGACCTGGCTAAACTATAGAATAAATAGGAGGCAGATCTGCTGAAAGGTATGAAATGGGAGGACGCTTCAGAGTTTCCCCAAATGGTGGCAAGGTCATAGTTTTTATTGGTTCAACATAAAACATTACATCAAGTCTACCATACAAGGACACAAAAGGATACATTTTATAAGGGAGTGGAAACACTGCCTTTTTGCGTTGTTAGTGGGAGGGTACATATTTTCATCTATTGAGGCAACATTTCCAACCATAGAGGTTCTAGGGCTTAGTACTGGAGCAAAAGGCAGTGACATAGGGCAGCCCCCAGAAATGGGTCCTAAAATGCTATTGTTAGTTGTATGGGAAGAATTCACTTGCTGGAAGTATGACAAGCTTCTCTAGGATAAAGGTATGATAGTGGCCAAAAGATGTGATAAGGGTTTGGAACAGTAGATCTCCCACACGGATTGAGGCCTGGAAAACCAACATGGACAGATGCATGATGGCTGAAAATGGGACTTATGAAAGGAGGAGATGACCCCCCCAAAAATCCAAAATGTGGAGCAATTGGAGAAGGTATCATCATTAGAAAAGAGGGAATGCTATGATAAATGCTCGGTGCCAATACTTCACACAATGGGTTGTTGGGCACGATCTATGGATAAGGTAGAAGTTTTTGTAATTAATTTATTCACTGCCTAGCGATTCCCTTTTTATATGGGGATACAATGAATGTTGTATTGCTGACAAGTAAAGTGCTTTGTTGTTTTTGCTTGAAATCTTTAAAGAAATATATTAAAACACGGCTGTTACTTCATCTACCAATATGAGATAAGACCAGCAATTTCTGTCCTGTTCTAAAGTCATTAGCTGGAATAAGATGTTTTTCCTTGCAAATGAAATGTAATTGGTAAACTGAAGATTAAGAAATTTTAGCAATGTGCATAGTTAGTTGAGAGTTGAGTAATGATCCCAGCGTCATGACTGTGGGAAACATAAGAAGCAAATCAAAGAGATTTAGGCCCTCATTATGATATTGGCGGTAACAACTGCCTACTGCCGTGGTGATGGCCACCAAAAGACGATCGCCGTGGCTATCAGCCATCCGCCATAATATGACCACAGTAGGATTTCAGCCAGAAAAATGTCAGAAATCTGTCTGTGGCCATGCCGGCGGATGGCGGTAAGGTGGTGCTGCTGCCACCAGCAGCGCCACGGCAGTAGACCGCCGCCAGCCATATTATGACCCACAATACGGCCTGCCGGTGTTCTGCTGGCAGACACTGCTGCTGGCAGCAGCGCCCTGACCCGTCTCCTGCCAGAGGACCCCCTGAACAACGGTAAGTGGGTGCTCCGACAGGGGAGGAGGGTGGGGGGTGTTGTGTGTGTGTGTGGGGGTGTGTGAATGTTTGTGCTAGCGTGTATGCGGGTGTGTGTCCCGTGTTGAATGTGCGTGCATGTATGTAGGTGTGAGTGTGTATATGGTGTGTTCTGTGAATGCGTCTGCATGTATGTATGAAAGTGTGTGCGGATGTGTGTGTGAATGGATATATGCATGCGTGGATGCATGTGGGTATGGGTGTGTGTATGCGTTTGTGTGTGTGTGTGTGTGTGTGTGTGTGTGTGAAGGGGGTGTGAATGTAGGGGGGGTTTGGAGAGGAAGGAGGGTTGGGGGGTAGCTGTAGAGGGGGTGGGGAACACCTCTATCAGTGACAGGGAATGGATTCCCTGTCACTGATAGTGCCTACCGCCATGGTTTTCATGGCGGTAAGGAAGCCAAGGAACTATGGCGGTAGGTGAGGTCATTATCCCGTAGACAGTACAGTGACAGCTGCTGGGCTGGAGATTACTATCTCCTATCTACTATGTCTACCTGGCATAAGCTAGTCCATGAGAATGACTCATGGGCACTCCCTAAGCAATGTGGCAAACGTTCTGGGCCAGAGATATCCACTATGGACATTTTCAATGTGGCAAACGTCTTTGGTCACACTAAACTCTGCTTTGGGAGTTAGAGGGGGTGTTTGAAGAGTGCCCTATGACAATTCCAGCGTTCTTCCACATTTAACACTAAATCCAATTTGAAGCAGCCTCTGTACTCCCAGCAGACTCGGAGAGAGAAGTATTGTAGGCCAAAAGCTGGGGTTTCCTGAAACCAGACAGTGGGCACAAAAGAACTGTACTGACATCCTGTTTTCCACCTTTCATGTGTGTCTCAATGTTACATGTAAAACTCAGAGATAGAAGTCTGGCACCAAAAGCAGGGTTTTCCAGCAACACAATAGCGGATACAAAAGAATTATCTTGACAGCATGTTCTGTGCCTTTGCAATGCACCCACAGTGTTATATGTAAACCCAGCAGGACTCACAAGCAGGATTTGATACTCTAGTAGGATATGACACTGTACTATCCAAAAAAGATGCTCACAGCCCCAACCCAAAGGAGTCATCCCTGTCCATTCATGTCGACCTGTCAGTCACAGTGAGCTATTGTGGAGCTCCTGGGAGGCATTTCACACCCTTTTCACACACATTTAAATGCTAATTCCTGGCTCGGAGATAGATCAAAAGCACATTACCTTACAGGATCCTTAGTTCAGACAAGAGGTAACTTTCTAAAAGTTATGTTCCTTAATACCTATTAAAATCCTGACTTTACCATTGAAACGGATTTTGAATTTCTTTTAAAAATAGTGGTTAATTATTTTTCTAGCTAGTCCCATTCCTGTGATACAGTGTTAGGATTTTAATCTGTACACTCGGTTTCTACCTAGGACAGCTAGGCAGGCAACAGTGAAAAATAGGTTTTGTGTGCTAGACACTGTAAGAACATGTTGATATTAACATTTGGCATCTCCTACTTTTAAATATCTTCCACCCTACCTAGTGGGCCACAAGCCCTACACAGGGGTGTTTTATCAATATTTTAAAGGAAGTTTCTGACCTGTCAAAGGGTATATTGTGACAGGTTTAATTACAGTGTTTGCAATCTCACTGTAGTGGATGGCATAACAGGGGCTGCAGTCCACTAGTGACAATTAGTTTACAGGCTCTGGGTACATTTTTACCATATACTAACAAATTATACGTAAGTTCACTATACCAATTAGGAATATGCCAATTCAACCACGTTTTAAAAGGGAACTCAGGCACTTTACCACTAGTTGGCATTTCACTGCAACGGGTTAAAGTGCACACATTTCTAAAACAAGCCAAAATATAGGTCCCACCAAAAGACAAAATATCCGGGGTGATGGCTCAGAAAAGGCAGATTTGCTACAGTGATGATCTGGCAATTTTCCTCAGAAACTTGATTAAGATTACATTTGATTAATTCAATATGAAACATCTAAACATTTCAGTGCTATTTAGATAAATCACAGTACACGTTTTACTGTGTATACAGTAGTACTAAAGGACATCCTCTTTGCAGACAAATTTACCACTATGGTTCTGCGCATAGGACTATGGGTGACTTGAATGACTGAGCCAAGCTGTGAGACCTACCAGTCAAAGAAGGCTTTCTTGAAAGAATCGATGGATTCAATCAAAGAGTGACGGAATGGCTAATATGAAAACCACACTTAGATATCTTTTTAAGCTCATGGAAACATTCCATATTTTTTGATGGACCAAAGAGAACTAGTTGGTCAGATCACTGTTAAATGGCAGTACTTCCCCAGATCTCAGAACATACACAGGGAATCAAAAGGGGAAACATCCTTTTTTACGACTTTTTGTTTTCCGAAAGTCGTGGTTAACGAAAGCGCAACAACGCTTTTTTTAACCACGACTCCGGTTTTTTGTGCCTTAACTACGTATGTTCTGAACAACAAACATGCGTGGTTAAGGTACAAAGAAGGGAGTTGGCGAAGGTAAGTGGTGGGTTTAGGTTTTGGGGAGGGGGTGGGGGGTCAAGCGGTTTTAGGTTTTGGGGTGGGGTTGGGGGGTGGGGCGTTTTTGGTTTTGGGGAGTGGGTGGGGGGTCAGGGGGTTTTAGGTTTTAGGGTGGGGTTGGGGGGGTGGGGCGTTTTTGGTTTTGGGGAGTGGGTGGGGGGTCGGGGGTTTTAGGTTTTGGGGTGGGGTTGGGGGGTTGGGGGTTTTTGGTTTTGGGGAGTGGGTGGGAGCTCAGGGGGTCTTAGGTTTTGGGGTGGGGTTGGGGGGGTGGGGCGTTTCTGGTTTTGGGGAGCGGGTGGGAGGCCAGGGGGTTTTAGGTTTGGGGGAGGGGTTGGAGGGTGGGGTGAGGGATGTAGGGTGAATGGTGCCTATTGCTAATGATTTTATCAGGAAAGCCTTTACAATGAAATATCGTTGTTAAGGCATTCGTGGTAAAATCATTAGCAGTAGCAACGAGGTCGGTGTTCCGACCTCGTTGTTAAGGCGGTAATTGTTTTTGAAGTTGTTGTTTCGTCGTACAATCAATCAAAAGACACTTAAAGTAGTTAATGTAATTGAGGCTTTTCATTTATACTGTTCTGACAGGGCATGTAGTGAAGCACCATATAAAATTTCTTTAATGGAAAAATAGAAAAAGATAATCATAACATTTCAATGAAACTAAACCATTGTGGTTTAATGGAAGCTAAAGAGCTAACTCATGGTGATTTGAACTTGAGAGAAGTCGCTGCGCTACACTGCATGATTGTGTTTCCTCACCCAACTAAGCTGCCTGACGTCACCCACACACCATTGCACCATAGGGCAATAGGGTCTGCATTATGTGTAGCATAGGTTTTGTATTGGGGGAATACTCTTGTGGTACAAAAAACAATATACAAATTAGAAAACTTTTCCCACTTTGATATCTGCTGTACAGTGCAGCACATATGCAAAATGAGAAAAGTCAGACAAGTTAAGAGTAAGAAAGAATTTCTCCAAGTTAACACCAATGTCAAAGAGGAATTAATTGATTTGGCACAAAATTATATCTACTATTGTTAGTAGATGAGGATTTACATCAAAAACCATGAATGGTTGCCTGGGAGCACCCAGGGCCACCAATAGATTGTTCCCACTCTGACACAAAGGAAAGCAAAGTATCACTTATGTGAAGCAAATCTGGTGCAAAATGTAAATAAATCTGACCTTTGTCAGTGGGGCAAGCTACCTACCTGATTCATCGAAGTAAGTGCTCGTGCTCCCTGTTGAATCCCTAACAAGCCTGTACCTTCAAAATACCCGAATCACTACTAACGATGCCAAATATCTGAGTCATTGAATACCACTAAGTTCTAATTCTGCTCCCACACTGCTATATTCTCCCTCAGAAAAAGCAAGCTATAGTTAAATCTGTGTTCAAAAAGCCACAGAGAGGCCCTTTGGATCTAGGACTGAGTAACATTTAAATTATGCTGGTGCAATCAGTGTAATTCGGGGTATTTCATGTAACATTCCTAAAATGATGCCATTTCATCTAGTTGCAAAATTACATTACTTTTCTTGACAAAATTATAGCACAGGAGCACAGGTACCATGCAAACAAACAGAACATGTTTGACTGTTGTTCATGGCAATTGTTTTTTGTGGTTTTAGTGCAAAATGCATCCTTGCGTCAAAAGTAGATATGAGGACTAATTTCTCACTAAAATACAGAAGTTAATTATAGATTGCATTTCGCATAGATATGCCTGATTTTGTGTAATTTTCCCAAAAGTTTGCATAAATATGTGAAAGTCAGCTAAGCAAATTTATCACACACATTTATTTGAACCCATCTAACTTCTGCAAAATATTGAACCTGCCTTACCTGACAAAATTGTTTCAAAAAGTGTGTTCCTTTCGC
This sequence comes from Pleurodeles waltl, assembly GCF_031143425.1. Lineage (NCBI taxonomy): Eukaryota > Metazoa > Chordata > Amphibia > Caudata > Salamandridae > Pleurodeles > Pleurodeles waltl. The sequence goes on from NC_090439.1 coordinate 614,938,697, forward strand.
TTCACAGCTATGTTATACCAAGTAGAACTCAGCACATATTGGGGCAGATTCACAAAGGTAAACATACCATTTGCAGACTTCTACATCCCCGACTGTGGAGTCTCTGCAGTCATAAAGCTACTATTAAATCATAGTTTGTGAATACCGAAAATGATTTAGCCTACACAGAAGTGTACATTTACCTTTGTGAACCAGGCCCATTGATTTTCAACTACTGGGATGGATTAAAAGGGTTGCATCTAGTTGCACGCCTATAGTCTTAGCGTAGGACGAAAGTCAAACTTTGCACTTGCAAAGCACCAGGTTTCTGATGAAAGAGCCAGTGCTGAATCTGTCATTGGAAAACCTTTACCTGGTGGCTTGTATGAAAAAGGTTACCAAGTTATAATGGCAGTCACTCTTTAGATTGCCCTGATCAAGACCACTGTGCCAGGCATGGTGGTACAGGACAGGTAAATCAAACACTGGCTGCCAGGTTCAGAGAGAAAATTACTTGTTGATCAGGGCCATTTTTTTAAACAAACTCTCTCTGTAGAGGTTTATTCTTTGGCAAACAGTTGCAACAAACATCACAACATTTACCAAACTCTTCAGAGCAGCAGTGGCAGTTGCTTTGAAGGCTTAGGGCCCAATTACTAGTCTGGCGGTCCTAGGACACAGCTATGGCAGTCTGACTGCCACATTACAAGGTTGGTGGGCAGACCTAGATCCCGATGGGCTGATGGCAGTGCTGGTTGTAAACAGCCAGGGCGCCGCAGAACTCAGCGCCGCCCTGCTGATTACAACCTTGTTCACCACCAGTCTTTTCATGGCGGTTCCACTGCCATGAAAAGGCTGGCAAGGAACAAGTGCAGGAGGCCACGGGGAGGCCCTGCACTGCCCATGCCTATGCCTATGGCACGGGCAGTGCAGGGGTCCCCCTGCCCAGGACCCTTTAAATGCACGCTGTCTACTGTGCAGACAGTGCACATTTTAAGGGTGCTGGTGCCCCCTGTGTGCTGCAGCATTGCTGCCGGCTCTATTATGAGCCGGTGGCAATGCAGCTGCACCTTTCCCATTGGGCTGACTGGCAGAAACCTTGGTTTCAACTGGTCAGCCCAGTGGGAAAGTTGTAATGGGGAGGTCGACAGCATCGCTGGGACCTTCTCATCTGGAGTTTGGTAGACAGATGTTTTTGGCCACCAAACTTATAATCAGCCCCTTTTATTGAAAGGCTGGTGGGTATCATAAGATATCACATGCCAGGGATACAGCTATCATCCTTTCTATGTATGACTTTAATGCCGTCTTCTTCAATGGCTTAAGAAATTAGGTGGATATGGCACATGCCAGTTCTTAAATGTTTTAGATCCCCGTGCAGAATTCTACACTGTAGACCATAAGCTGTATTCAGTGAGCTAACAACTTAAGAAATACATGATCCTGTCTATCATTGTTATAGGCAGACTCAGCAAAAACAGACGAGGCACTGATGACTTCCCCTTTTAAGTTGGAGTTGCTGTAGGCAACATTTAGGATACCACATGAATCGGCACTGCCCACAACAATTATGTAATCATATTTTGTTTTCTTTTTGGTGGTCTAACTTACCATGTTGTTCACTTTTCACTGACATAACTATGACACTCAAATGCATCTTCTGGTTATGCTGAGGCCCTTTCTCTGGAATCAAGGAGTTGTTTCACACAATATCGTCAGAAAACTGGCTGCTGAATGATGGTCAACCTTAGAACTCAATGACTCTAAAACTGAGATTTTGATGGTGGGTTCTAATATATTAGAATCCCTGGAACTCTGGCTCAGTGAATTCCATTTAACAGTCAACCATCGTAATAGTTTAGGTATCCAGTTAGATGCTGCCTACTAGCAGCTCACACAAATCAATTGTTGAATGATTTAAGAAATGCTACATTGCCCTATCTGAATCGGATTTAAAGTTTTTCGACCTCATTTAAGGTATGGTGGGTGGTCCACTGGTATGCCGGGTCAGTAAAGACTACTACCCCCTGTTACTCTAGTGAAGAACCACACACCATATTTAGAGATCCCTGCCAGGCAGGTGAGGATATCTGTACAGTCAGAAGATCTGCTGCTGTGGAGACTTCACTAAAGGCATTGAATGCACTTAAAGATTGCTGAGTGGTGCTACATTTTATATGTCTCCTAAACAAAGTTGTTTTGTTTTCAATAACAAACTCCCAAAGCAGAAGTTTGTCATTCGAAAGCCAAAAATCAGTGACCAAAACATGCTGGAATTTTTCTTACAGCAACTGGGGATCATGTGTTTTGTTTGCTTTTTGGGGCACCCGTGCTTTCCCTGGTGGTCACAAACAGGAAAATAATATGTCAGAATGACCACCATAAATATGGTGGATGTTTATATGTACATTGACCAACGGCCTGTGGATTATAGGCCCTAGTCAAAGGTTACGGATAGCTGACCCAATTGAGGCCCCTCTGACAGAAACCTCATGGGTTCGTAAAATCTAAATAGGCTTTTTGGCCAAATCTAAATGAAACCTTTTTTACAATATTCACTTTCCTTATTCAATTAGGTAATGCAAGCATGGACAAAGTATTGAGCTTAAAATATTGGAAAACATAAATGTTGGAAAAAAACATTGTGATTTAAACATGTTGAGGTATATAATATTGTTGTCAAGAATATCAGGGTTTCTTGATAGTATAGTTTTCAGTAATAGAGTTGTGAAAAAATATATTTTTAATTATTTTGATGTGTTTTAGTCAATATAATAATTCTAGTTGTTAGTATTGCTCGTATAATTATTTGATAAAATATAGTGGATCATTATGACCCCGGCAGTGCGTGCTAATAAGGCGGTAGTACCGCCAACAGGCTGGCAGTACATACCGCAACATTATGACATTGGCAGGTTGGCTGCATGGCAGGTTAGGGTGAGACAGGGTGCAAACTGACTACCAACTAGAGATCCCATTCTTAACACCCATCTATTTTACTCACAGATCACTCTGGCTATCCAAACCGACCTTTGCTGTTGACACCTGTGAGGAACCCAACCACGCCAGGGGACGTCTGCAACAGTGAGGCCCACGGGAGGACAAGAAGTGTGGTAGAGAGGACTTTTGGTCTCCTGAAGGCATGACTTAGGTGCATTGACTTGTCAGGGGGAGCACTCCTCTATGCAGCCAACAAGGTCTGTCAGATCATAGTTGCCTGCTGCATGCTCCACGACCTAGCCTTGAGTCGTCAAATACCATTAAAACCAGAGGCAGCAGGCCATGTAGGGGGAAAAGCTGATCTGCCAAGTGATGATGAATCAGAGGAAGAGGAAACTGGAAATACTAGGGCAGACCTCATCAATCAGTACTTCAACTGACTAATGGGTATGTGAAGGACTACCATTGTGGGGATATGAATGTGGAATCAGATGGAGAGATTGGTTGTACAGAGTATTCTGAATTGTCATGGTCATTGGCTTGGTAAAGTGTAAGTCAATAAAGAACTACTGTTATGTATATATTTGAAGACCATAATTGACAAGCATAACTACTTTATATGCATGATGAAAGAGACATACACAGGAACTGCGTTACAGTGTAGTTTATTGTACATGTGAAAAAATAACTGATTGACAGAAGGGAGTAAAATAAAAGTGATGGGTGAAGTCATGTTGGATGACATGTACCAGGTAACTGTTACACCTGTTATTGACACAAGTCCAATATCCTTGTAGTATAGGAAAATTGAGTCAGACATTGGAACAGTCAGCTGTGTGTCTCTGTGACACACAAGGGGAACAATCCAGGAGAGGATCACTTCCGGACAGTGGATGTGGTCTTGACATCTGCTCTTGAAGGATGTCTGGATGGAAATCCACATTTACGGGGGGATCCTGAGCTACAGAGAGAGGGGTGTCTGAGGCCTGACCTTCCCCAGGTAGGGCCACTATCACACTAGTAGCTGCAGATGTTGAAGGAGCAGATGGAAGAGTGCTAGTGGAAGGGGCTAGCTGTTGTTGACAATACCTACCTAAGGTGGAATTCAAGTCTGTCAGCACCCGTGCTATGGAAGCAATGGTGACATTGTGTTTTTGTAACTGCCCCATGACTTCTGTCTGTTTGTTCCTCCGCTGCTTGATAAGGTCCCAAAACATGGTGATAACCTGGCCCATCATGCCTTGGGAAGTTGTGTAGGTTCCCAAGACTTGGAGAGGGTTGCCTGGTCAGCCAATGATCTTGATTGCCTCATCCTCTGGCCCACAACTTCCCTCCCAGATACCCCACTCCCACATGCCTGTGTCACTGGCACAGTGTGCCCACTCCCAGTGGATGCAGCTCCTTCATTGTCTGAGGTGGTGCAGTGTGACTCTGGTCGCTGCATTGTGGGGCACAGTACTGTTTGACCTGCCCTTGTGACACAGATTTGGGTGACGATGGTTGCTTGAGATGTTGACAGCACCAGGATGGGAGGTGTAGCTGGAAGTGGAGGACTGATCAGGGGTCCCAGATGGGCCAGGTTCGTCGTTCATGTCCAGACCTTCAAGAGTTTTGTACTCACTGGGGTCTTCATCAAGAGGGTGATTGTCAGTCTTTGGTGTCCTCTCGATGTTGGCTAAGGCAAGGTTACCCGTGGAGGGTGTGAGACACAGAGGTTAGTTTTTAATGTTTGTATTGTTGCAGTTGTTTGAGATGCAAACAGTGGCTCACCCATGATTCACCGCAATAACACTGCCAGCTGCTTCACAGTGTACCTATGTTGCACACACTATCTTGTGGCTTGGACGCTATACTGCATGTGAAGAGTTATTCAGCTAGGTTGATAGTGATGGTACTGTTGACGGCATCAATGGCTGTCTATTTGTAGACATGGCTCTTGACCTCTGTTACTTAGTGCACTGTCTGGCATGTCGAATGGCACAAATGGGAGACGAACGATGGAAGATGTCATCCTTGTTGTCACACAATATGTGGTTTGGAGAGGGACATTGGCCTCTATCTGCCTGTCCTGCAAATTTATTGATTCAGCCACCTGACTTACCAAACCAGGGATGGCAATTTATAGCTCGGTATCATTTGACTGTTGCCATGATACTTGGGCCTTCAGCTGTTGCAGTGTTATGCTTGGAATGTTTGTGTGAGTGGGCGTTTATATTGCTGTCATTGGGATTTACTGTTCCACACAGGTACATACGAGATAGTGTTCACATTGAGTTGGTAATCCATGCATGACAAGTGAAAAATGGTGCTTTATCTATGTTTCCAGTAAGGTAGACAGTTACATTCTGTGAGTTGTAGTGGTGTGAATGGTCAACAGGGCAGGTGCCATTTCCAAGTGCTGTGGGGCCCGATGAGTGCAGTGGAGATGTGACATGCTTAAGATGGTTATTAGAGGTGTAGTGGGTGAAACGTTAATGGGTGAGGGTTTAGGTGGTGAGGGAGCATGCAGGACAGGACAATAGTGTGATATGTATGTTGTGGGTATTTACCAGACTCCACTCTCCCAGATATTCCTGTCAGGCCCTCAGGATTCAGGATGTTTGAGACCTTCTCCTCCCAAGATGTGAAAGTAGGGAGAGGAGGTAGAGGTCCACCACCAGTCTTGTGGACCACCAGCTGGTGTCTGGCAGCCATGGAATGGACCTTCCCCCTGAGGTCGTTCCACCTTTTCCTGATGTCCTCTCTTGTGCGTGGGTAACTGCCAACATAATTCATCCTATCTTTGCCACAACTCCATCTTCCTGGCTATTGAGGTCTGCTGGATTTGCTGTTCCAAACAGGTGTGTCTCTACCTGTATGATTTCATCCTCTATGACCCTAACTCATTATCTGTGAAGCTGGGGTGTTTTTGATGGAACATGGTGGTGTGGGAGGTCTGTGGGGGTGGTGTGAGTGAAAGGACGCAGTGGATGTTGTGTAGCGGAGGGTCATGTGGGCTGGTGGTGTGTAATGTGTGGGCTGTTCTGTTGTGGGGTGTGTGCTTTGTGAGAGATATGTGTGTGATGAGAGTGTGAATAGCGATAAAAAAGAAATACAGGCTGTTGGGCTGCTCTGTGAGGCTGAGTGACGTTTGGATTGCAGGGGATTGTGGATTGTGTAGGGATGTGTGTCAAAGTACCATTGGTGGGTGTGTCAGGTGTGGGGTTTTCATACTATCCAATGCGGTGTTGTGTTCTGAACGAACTGAGATTTGAGAACAGTCAATCGCACCACCAATGGTTTTCCATCATGGAAGTACTGCTTTCGTGATTTGTGGATCATAATCTGATGAGTGGATTTTTGTGGGGCTGGCAGAGCTGGAGGTCAGACTGCCAGGTGTCAGTCGTCCGTAGTCCTGACAGTTTCGAATAAATGGCTGTTTTGTGGCAATGTTCACTGTGTGGTTCATAATACAGCGGCGTACGTCTGCCATCTTGGCAAAGTTTTAATGCCCGCCGCCGTGGTGGTCTTCTATTTATTCCACCAAGTTCGTAATGGCCCCTGTTGATTGGGAAATTAATCAAGTTATAAATAAATAAAAATTATTGTTGTTTAGTTTTAAATTGTTAATTAATAATTTACTTTATTGTTCATTATCTAAATTGTTAAACTGATCTGTTTACCGTATATTTTATTTTTGGGTTTATGGATTTGTATGGGAATATTTGAAAAGTTAAATAAAAATGAATGCATTTTAATTTAATGATAGTTGTATTTATAAATAAATAGTATTTAATTGTTTTTTAAATTAATTTATTAATTATTGTGTAATTGTTGAGCTGTTTTATTCCTTTTAATATGTGTTTTGGTTTTTATATTTTTATTACACATGTATTTTAATGCTCTATTTTTTTTTTTAGGTTAGTATGTTAGGAAAAACTAAATATATAATATTTTTACATTAATTGAGGTGTATGTGTAATTTATTTATTGGTAATTATGTATAATTTTAATATTTATTATTTTGCAATAAATGCTTAATGAAAACTGTTTGTGAAACTTTTTTGTGCAATGATATTTCGTATTTTTATGTATTAACCTCTTTAATGTGGGCATCGTCTGCTGGCCGACACCTGCACTACCTCCCTGGTGAAGGTCACAACCAGTGGCCAACACCAGGGAGGGAGTTGAAAAATCCTCCGGTGCGCCGCACTGGAGGATTATTTTTTATTTAAATACCCATTGGCAGATATGGGAGAGCCTCTGTGTCTCCCCAACCCCTTTGTGATGTCAGCGCTCCGTGATGTGCGCTGATGTCACAATCTGTTTTCCTCACGGAAGGAAAACAGGCCCAAACAAGCCTCCCCACCATTTGGGAAGACCTCGTTTGAAAGGGGAGATTCTCCCCTTTCAAACAAGACCTTCCTGAAATGGTTTCCTGGCCCTGGATCACCAGGGAGTTCACTTGGGGGGGGTTGTCCCCCTCTGAAAATGAGCCAAGCGGGGCATATTTTAGAAAAAAAATTACGTTTACCCCAGGGGGGAGGCAATCGTGACACCCCGGTGGTTAAAAAGAAGTTAAAAATTACACACAAAAAAAAATGAAATTGAGGGGTGATCGCCCGTGAGGGGGCAATTATTTTTTCTTTTGGTTGTATGGTTTCCCTGGGGACCATTGTGGCCCCCAGGGAAACCATACAGCTATTAACCATTATCTATGGATATATACATATATATATATATATATATATTTATATATATATATATCTGAACATATCTATATATAGATATATCTATCTATATAGATCACTTTTGCACTTTTGTCAATGTGTGTGTGGTTACCCTGGGGCCTGCGATCGGCCCCCAGGAAAATCAAACCCACATATAAAAGTGATCTATATATATGTGTATATATATATATATATATATATATATATATATATATATATATACATGTATTCGCCACCAGTTGTCTTGCAGTTGCAGCTTGCGTCTTCACAGCAATGCAAATACTTCCACTGATGCATTTCAACTGTAGCTTTTATGCAGCAATAAAAAAAAGTCAAATAAATGTTGTGATTATGTTTCTGATACAAAAGGATCTGACTTTTGTCTAGAGGCAGTTTTGATGCCATAAAGTAGCACAGAAGGTTTATATGCCTACTGCAAAGATCAAATCTGTATTTTTTGTAAATAGCTGACTGGATTAGTAAAGTCAGCCATTACCTGCGCTATAATACAAATGAAGCGTACATGCGAGGGAAGCTATGGAGAAATGAAGGGTACTTTTGCTGGGTGGTAGTGAGGGAATCTGAGGAGGAGGTCATGAGAGTGGGAGCACCAATAATGATTGTTGAACTGGGCACCAGAGGCTCTAAAGACTGTGACAATTGGTATGTGACAAGGTGAAATAATAGTGTGTCTTTTTTGTTTTTTTGAATGTCTTGTCATGCTGATTGAGGGAAGAAGCAAAGGTAAGGTGACTGATCTTTACCTTTGCACACATTACACACACACCCACCAGCAATTTTGTGACTGTCTGCATAGACTAGTGTTTTCGAGCAAGAGTGTAGCCAGTAGTAGAGATGGTGTCTCTTTGGATGTCTGCTGCTCAAGCCCTAACTCAGGTTATAGAGGACAGCTCTGAAGTAGGATCAGAGACTGAAACAGCAGATACTGAGACACCATCTGAGGGATAGGACAGTGGTGCAGACTCTTGGTAGTGACAACTCCTCTTCCAGTGATTCTGAGGGAGGTGATAAGGATAGTCCTGCTGCCCCTTCGCAAGCACAGTCTGTGCAGTGGGACAATAGTGGGTTAGCCCAACCAAGAGAGCAGGTGCATGTGGCGGCAAGCACAGAGAAACTGCTCTGTTGGGAGCTCCCCAATTTAGTTCAGCCCCAAATTCCAACGCCCAAATCTTATTGTGGAGACATCAAAATTATCTATCAGAAAACAACCTGGTGTTGTAAGGCAGGCACCTGCGTTTTTGGTCCAGGGCTCGGCGGACATATAGGGAAACCTACCAAACTCAAATATTTTTGGAAACTAGACACCCGGGGGAGTTCACAGAGGTGTGACTTGTGTGGATTCCCCAAAGTTTTTTTTACCCAGAATACCCTGCAAAGGTGAAATGTTGAAGAAAAACTCGATTTTGTCTTGCATTTCTGTCACACAAACTACAGAAATATGCTGGGATCCACAAAATTCCTACCATCCAGTGTTTCCCCACCTGTCCTGATAAAAACGCTACCCCACTTGAGCGCCTGTACCTAGTGCCTGCGTCAGGAATTGATCACCCCAGGGTCAAAAGTTGCCCTTATGCAAGGACTAACTTTTACTGTTGAGTGATCCATAACTGACACGGGCACTAGGCCTACCCACACAAGTGAGGTATCATTGTTATTGGGAGACTTGGGGGAATGCTGGGTGGAAGGAAATTTGTTGCTCCTCTCAGATTCCAGAACTCTCTAGCACCGAAATTTGAGGAAAAAGGTTTTTTTTGCCAGATTTTGAGGTTTGCAAAGGATTCTGGGTAACATAACTTGGTGAGAGTGCCACAAGTTACCCCACCCTGGATTCCCCTAGGTGTCTTGTTTTAACAAATGCACAGGTTTGGTAGGTTTTCCTAGGTACTGGCTGAGCTAGAGACCAAAATCCATAGCTAGGCAATTTCGCAAAAAACAGCTCTGTTTTCTTTGGGAAAATGTGATGTGTCCATGTTGTGTTTTGGGGCATTTCCTGTCATGGGTGCTAGGCCTACCCACTGAAAATTGTCCAAGCTGGGCATATTTTTGAAAAAAATGTAAGTTTACCCCGGGGGGGGAGGTGATCGCGACACCCCGGGGGTTAAAAAAAAATGAATAAGCTAGAGACCACAATCCACAGCTAGTCACTTTGCAAAAAACAGCTCTTTTTTCTTTGGGAAAATGTGATGTGTCCATGTTGTGTTCTGGGGCATTTCCTGTCACGGGCGCTAGGACTACACACTGAAAATGGACCAAGCAGGGAAAATTTTTATCAGGAGACTTGGGGAAATGCTGTGTGGTGGGAAAATTGTGGCTTCTCTCAGATTCCAGAACTTTCTATCACTGGAATGTGAGGGAAAAGTGTTTTTTTGTCAAATTTTGAGGTTTGCAAAGGCTTCTCAGTAGCGGAACCTGGTGAGAGCACCACATTTTACCCCATCCTGGGTTTCCCTAGGTGTCTAGTTTTCAAAAATGCACAGGTTTGGTAGGTTTTCCTAGGTACCCGGCTGAGCTAGAGGACAAAATCCACAGCTAGGCAGTTTCCAAAAAACACGTCAGATTTCAATGTAAATATGTGATGTGTCCATGTTGTGTTTCCTGTCGCGGGCACTAGGCCTACCCACACAAGTGAGGTACCACTTTTATCAGGAGACTTTGGGGAACACAGAATAGAACAACACGTGTTATTGCCCCTTGTCTTTCTCTACATTTTTTCCTTCCAAATGTAAGACAGTGAGTAAAAAAAGAGTCTATTTGAGAAATGCCCTGTAATTCACATGCTAGTATGCAGGCCCCGAAATTCAGAGATGTGCAAATAACCACTGCTTCTCAATACCTTATCTTGTGCCCATTTTGGAAATACAAAGGTTTACTTGATACCTATTTTTGACTCTTTATATTTCATCAAATGATTTGCTGTATACCCAGTGTACAATGAAAACCGATTGCAAGGTGCAGCTCATTTTTGGCTCTTGGTACGTAAGGTTTTTGATGAACCTACAAGCCCTATATATCCTCACAACCAGAAGAGTCCCCCATATGTAACAATATATTGCTTTCAAAAATCTGCCATAGCTGGAAAAAGTTATAGAAGTAAACATGGACACAAATGTATATTTTTCACTCAATTTCAATACTTTTTTTTATTTTAGCTGTTGCTTTCTGTAGGAAAACCTTGAAGATCTACACAAATGACCCCTTGCTGGGTTCTAATTTTGTCTACTTTTCAGAAATGTTTAGCACTGGTTTCACACCCATTTCTGTCACTAACTGGAAAGATGTTGAAAGCACAAAAAATGGTAAAAATGAAGTATGTCCCAGTAAAATGCCACAATTGTGTTGAAAAATGTGGTTTTCTGATTCAAGTCTGCCTATACCTGAAAGCTGGGAAGATGGTGATTTTAGCACCACAAAGCCTTTGTTGATGCCATTTTCAGGGAAATAAACACATACTTTCTTCTGCAGTCATTTTTTCTGAAAATAATGATTTTGTTTCAATTTATATGTTTTTATTATTGTTAAACATTTATACATTACTGTATACTGCAATTCAATAATGTTTTACATTCGGTGTTCAACATTTGTACTAAATGAATAGGACTTGTATTCACATATGTAATCCTTTTGAAGTCAAACATCTTACCTACTGTTGCTTAGACTGCACTGGGAATAGTAAACCCAAACCCTCTAAAGCCCAACACTTCCCCTACTGTTGGTTAAACTGGAGTTGTAATAATAAATCTAATCCCTTTGAAGTTCCACACTTTGGGCCTGATTACAACCCTGGTGGAAGTGATTACTCCATTAGAAATGTGACGGATATCCCGTCCACCATATTACAAATTCCATTATATGCTACGGAACTTGTAAAACGACGGCAGGATATCCATCACATTTGAAGTGGAGTATCCCATTCAGCAAGGTCGTAATAAGGCCATTTATCTGCTGCTACTTAGACTGGAGTGGGAACTGTACATCTAACTCCTCTGAAGTCCACCACTCTCCATACTGTTGCTTTGACTGAGGTGGGAATAGTAAATTTAAACCCTCAGACATCCAGCACTTTCTCTACTGTTGCTTAGACTGGAGAGGGAATACTAAATGTAACTGGTCCAAAGATCAATGCTTTCCCTACTGTTGATTAGACTGGAGTAGGCATAGCAAACATCTCCAAGGTCAACACTTTCCTTACTTTTGTGTAGATTGGAGTGGAAATAATAAATCTAACTCCTTCGAAGTCCACCACTTTCCCTACTGTTCTTAGACTGGAGTGGAAATAGTATAGCTAAACCCTCTAAAATCCAACACTTTTCCTACTATTCCTTAGGGTCGAGCGGGAATAATAAACCTAATTCCTCCAAAGTCCAACACTTTTCCTACTGTTACTAAGATTGAAGTAGGAATAGTAAATATAATCCCTCTAAAGCACAATACTTTCCCTATTATTGCTTAAATTGGAGTGGGAATACTACATCTAATCTAGCCACAGTCCACCTCTTGTTGGTGAAATTGTATTTATGTTGTTATTTGTTTACTTTTTTAATATTGTTTTTTTTTCTTACATTATTTTTAGTAAATTTATTTTTGGGGGTTTACATATATTAATCAGTACTATTTTTGATATTGGTGAAATTAATAAATATATGTAATCAAAAGTTTCTATGTATTTGTGTATAATAATATATATGTTTTCATAGTACCAAATATAAAATATTTAAAAATGAAATTAATCTAATGTAAAAATAACATTTGTCATTCAATATATTGTACTTTATATGTATATTTATAAAAATGCATGCATATATAAATAAATAAATAAATAAATCTTTATTGCTTGATTTGTTAAAACCATTACAATATAATACATAATAAAAGCCATTATTTAACTACATCAAAAATACTTGAGTATTCATTAACAATAAAAACTTAAGTACTTATTAAGTAATAGATAAAACAATGGAAGTTAGGTGCAACGTACAATAATGGGATAATGAAGTTATATGGACATTGTTGATAGAAAGTGCTAGTTCAACAATTTCAGTGAATTAAGTACCTTCTCTGGCCGCAAGTGTCTTATTGAAAATACTGAATAAAGTGTAGGTACTTAGTTCAGCATCCAAGGGAAGTAGCCCCCGGGAACATAGAGTAAGGTCATCAAGGCTTCTTTCAAAATTCATGCCTGTGTGCCAAAGGAGGGTTTTGTAAAGTGCAACCACTGGGTTGAACGGGTGGCAGATTTAGAAATTTTGCTATCTGCCTAAATTGTCATGGGGCCCCCTAGTCTTGAAAAGTACAGCATCAAGGAAATTGAATTTAGAAGTAGAGATGTAGAGCTGTGCCCTTTGGGATTTTCTTAGCTAAACTTTAAGCTATAATTTGAGCTAGTTATCTCCCTACCCTGCAGCAGATAAGCCTCTTGCCTCAATCTTTTTCCTGACTCTGTGGAGGAATTGCACCATTCCACAATTCAGCCTTATATCCAGGGGTCGAAGAAGGCCATCACTGCCTACCTGCAGGACCTTATGCCATGCTCATTCCATGATCTCCATAGGAGCTCGCACCGGTCCTCCCTTAGGGTGGTGCACAGGCAGAGGATGTGAATTATGTCATCCCTACCCTGATCGCATAGGCAGCAGTTAACATGCACCTCCCATCTTGTCCAAGCGGGATAGTGGCTTGAGATCGCCATTATCCCTTGTCTATGTTTCAAAAATTGCATCTTGATCCACTCAATATAGGGTTCACTTAGGTAGCTCTGAGGTATATATATATATATATATATATATATATATATATATACATATATATAAGGTGGGGTTCAATATAATGTTACCCACTTGGGCTAGATTGTTTGTGTAACTGGTTATCGTGAAATGATGTTAGATTATTTATAAAGCATAGATAATTTAATTTACAAAACTTTTATGATTATGATAAGTTTATAAGTCAGAGGTTTTGATACATTTTCACATACTTTTGTTGGTTGTTGCATGTGCTTGTAAAGTGGTAATTTTGTAACCATCCACCACGTTAAGAAATATTTTGGGAGAGTAAAACGCAAAGGAATTAGTGTAATGAAAAAAGCCTGTTAATGCAGGTACTATGTATAATTCATGCCAGCTATGTAATGACATGTTGATACATTTTTTAAAGATTTGTTTATTTTTAGTAACGATGTTTGTTGATGCGGTCATTTGATTATATAAACAGTAAGCAAACATGGCAGTGAACAGGTTGACAAAGGCATTGTTCTGCCAAAATGAATTCTTGTTTTCCCTTATTGAAAGAAATAAATGTTGCAATTTGACTCGCTCTTGGAGTGCCTATCTTCCTTGAAGTAGGAGGACAGTGTTTATTCAAAAATACATAGGCAAGTGTCACATTTCAAGAACCACCGGCGGTCAGGCACGGAGAGGCAATGCCAATGAAGTGATTGTGTTAATATACCACTAGGTAGGTGTAGATAGGACCTAGTTTCTATTGAAAAAGTGGGTTTTTTTTGCTAATAACTTTGGCGCCATTTGATGAATCTTACCAAGATTTTCCCCAAAAATACAATGCTCACTTCAGCGTCTGTCTGGAAAGTTGTATTTGTGATCGGTCAAGCAGGGGGCCGAGAAAACTTTAGGGTCCCAATATGCTTTTTCCCCAACCTTTGTCCATGGGGATTTTGAACAGGAATAGGGCTCGAACCACTGGACGGAATTACACCAAATTTAGCAGAAAGGTAGCCCTTGGTTCATGAAGCAACCTCTTTGTTATTTGGTGTAAAATGTGTTCATTAGTTTTTGAGTATTTAAAAAAAAAACATTTGTATATATAGGGGAGCGAAGGCTCCACGAATCCTCCAAGTCTCATGCTGAGATCTGATTGGCTGGCGACACTTCATCACGGAAGTGTTGGCAGCCATGTTGAGACTCGTCTGCTGCCGGGTCCCAGAAAAAAGATTTTAAAAAAAGAAAAGAGGCCAGAGTAGCAACACTCAAACTCCTTAGCTCTAGTGTTGGGGTCCCAGAGGTACCCCCACCTCCCCAAGAGCAAAAAACAAAAACAAAAATATTTCTTATTTTTTGTTTTTGGCTGGAGCAAAAAAAAAACAAGTGCAGGCTCCCATGCTTGTTTAAATGCAGCCCCTCGATGGGCCAGGTCCCGGAGGCATTTCAATTTTGTATGCAGCCCACCATGCAGCCCCAAGGACCACCACCTCCTAGGGGCTAAAGTGATTAAGTATGTGGGGGGCTACGTGGCCTCTCACAGCCCCAGGGACCACCACCTCCCAAAGGCCAGGACAGCAGTGAATGCAGGGGGCTGAGTGGCCCCCCTGCATCCCAGGGACCACCACTTCCCCAGAACAAAGATTTAGTTGTGTACGGGGGACCATGCAACCCCTTGCAGCCCTGGGGACCACCACTTCCCCAGGGCAGTGATTTAATTGTGTGTGGGGGCTGCACAGCCTCCCACAGCCCTGGGGACCACCACCACCTCCCTGGGGCTAAAGGAAGTATGTATGCAGGGGCCAAGTGTCCCCAATAGTCCTGGGGAAAAAACATCTCTCTTGGGCCAGGATTTAGTTGTGTGTGTGGGGGCCACATCCCATGCAGCCTCAGAGTCCACCATCTCTTTAGGGCTAAAATAAAACAATGAAGGGGTTCATGTTGGACCTCCGGCCCTGGGGATTACCACCTAACTGGGGCAATATACACTGGATAGGAGCCACGTGGCCACCATTGAGGGACCAATGATGGCCCTGGGGACTGCCACCCCCAGGGCCAGCTCCTGCTATGTCCTGAGGTGCCCACCTCTGGGACATATCTGTTTTCTTTTGCTTTGTGGGAGCTAACAGGTCCCACCAAGTCCACTTCTTGCCTGCGAGAGCTTTTGAACAGCTCCCGTTGGCAGAAAGCTGAGTTTTCATATGTTTCCCTGCAAATATGCATGCAGGGAAACTAATAAAAACATTGCTCCTACAAGCAGGGAGCTGCTATTTTAATCAGCTCCATGCTTGCGGGAGCAATACCGACTCCTGCAGGAGTTGTGAGCTGGCTAGAACTGCGAGAGCCTTGAGGATCACCCACACTCCTTTATTGTCATAAACAAATAAAAAAATTACAAAAAAAAAGCCTACTGGGACAGCTAATAGACTGTCACCCAGTAGGTTGAAGGTTCAGATCTTAGTACCTCATGCTGTGTTTGTTTCTTCAATAAGTCACCTATAGCTTAGGGCCTAATTATGAGTCTGGCGATCCTAGGACCGCCAGACCTGCAGTGTTAGTCGGGCCTTCTTTGCTGTGGTGGTCCAACTGCCAGGGGACCACTGTCTCTGCTGGGATTGGTGATCCTGACAGGCTGGTTGTGGATGCAGGTTGCAATCAGCTAGGGTGGCTCTGCTGATTACAACCTGGTTCTCTGCCAGCCTTTTCATTGCGGTTTCACCTCCATGAAGAGGCTGGCAGAGAACAGGTGAAGGGGGCCACAGGGAGGCACCTGCCCTGCCCATGCCTGTGGTATGGGCAGTGCAGGGGACCCCCTGCCCAGCACCCTCATAATGTGCACTGTCTGCTATGCAGACAGTGCACATTATGAGGGTGCTGGTGCCCCCTGCAGGTGGCCGCTTTTCAAACGACTCAATTACAAGCCGGCAACAATACTACCATCACTTTCCCACTGGGCTGATGGGCTGATGGGTGGAAACCTTGGTTTCTGCTTTTTAACCCTCAAAGTCATAAGAGTGCTGGCTGGGATGTCGCCACTACAGTGACGGCCACACTGTTGGGAGTTTGGCGGACTGGTGTTCCCGTCTGACAAACTTGTAATCAGGGCCATAGTGCTTAAGGTCTCAGACTGTCACACTGAAGATTGTGGGTTCTAGTCTAGGTGTGACTGTGGTAATTTCCATATTAATTTTAATATTAAATACCGAAAGGTGATCTCACGCTACTTACTTGACAAATTATTTTCTTTTTCAAATTCTCTGAAAATATCTCATTCTAAGTAAATCATTCATCAAAGCCTGAAAAAGCACTCTCTCTTTCCCTCTCTCAATATTGCTCTGGGTTGTCACAGGGGCTTGACCGCAGGGCCTGGCCACAGGCCAGGCCCTTTAGCCAATCCCTGCTGTGCATGGCCAAAGGCAGTGTGCGGTTCTCAGTTGTGTGCTGATAGGGGTTGGCCGCAGCTCAGGTCCTGTGGCCAACCCCTCCCATGCACGATCAGGTGGTTATAGGAGCTTGGCCACAGGACCTGGCCAGAGGCTGGGCCCTGCATCCAACCCTCACAGTGCACGGCCAAAGGCATTTCAGGCATAGGCTACACTAGAAACTTTTAGCTTTACCTAAATAGCTTTTCTAGCAATTCCTACAGCACTTGCTGAATGGACAGGCTGAATAAATTTAGTACAGAATGGAAGCATCTTCAACCATGTATAATGTTCAAAAACATTTGTGCCCCTCCTACAGCTTGGAAAGACGTGCCTCTAAGCATCAGAGCCTCTTCCTCATTTCTTGAATACTTTAAGAAACTGAAGGCCTGGCTTTTTGAGTAGTCCCACTAGGCCCTAGGTGTGGCTAGACTCACATCTGCTTAGCACCAGGATACCTTCTTGAGTGATAGTGCTTGCTACAGATCTACATAAAACAACAAAATAATGCAGTTAATAATCAAGGAACACTATTTGTGCTCACATATTTCAGATGTCTTGTCACATGTATAACTTCAGTTGTCTCAAGTTGTATTGACGGTAGTACCCAGGAGAAGAAAGTAGAGACAGCGATAAGTCTATCTCCAAGAAGGCAGCCATTGTCTTGAATGTTCTGCCAACTGAGCTCAGATATCTGGCACAGTATTTTGCTTTTCAGTGAAAACTAAATATGCATTGATTTGCAACATATTGATGTACTATGGAACTGCACTATGGAAGTACTGAAAATTCTGGTTGATGCAAAATTGCTGAATGTTATTAGATTATTTTGTGAGAGTGAAGGGGCAATGTGTGAAAGCCAGGTCTGATGAAAAAGCACTTAACAAAACCAAATAACATAACATAACTTGATACAGCATGAAATTACACAGGGCAACCACCACCCATAGTAGCTTCTGATGCCCTAAGGAGACGTATTTTAATCACTGCTTGTAACCCTTTGGAGTCCTACTAGCTAACCGGTGATTCATCACCCATCAAAATGCCAATGGCACACAGTTCTCATGAAACTTTCATCCACCACAAAGATAGAAGACCCCATTTCAATCTGTATCCAGTCACAGTCATGTCACAGGTTTTGGAGGCCCTTTTCAAAAATGTCATGTAGGATCCATCTGCCACATAACGTGAGTTTCTGTTATTAAGTTGAAAATATATCTTTTAAGGAAAGGGAAAACACAGTAGCCCTAACATCTGGTATCATTTAGTGGTATATCAGAGCTACCTCATCAAAAGTAGTCCGTCCAGGCTTGCGTCAAATCTATAAAATACATCTTGCAGCATGAATATGGGGTCCTGAAAAGTGCTGGGCATGGCTAATAATGCCCCTACCACCTGCAATCTGACAACCCTCTCCAATCCGGCATAGTTTACATTATGCAAAAACCAACTAAGGTAATGTTTGTTCTGCTCAGCAGAAGTGAAAAGAACTCCAAGGATCAACGTGTTGGCTGCTCATGACTTCACTTTTAAACCCTGTGCTTAGCCATTAGCCACTAGCGTCCATGTTAATTTGCAGATATTTTTAAAGCCCAAACAGCACAAATAGCCTTGCTGGAACTAAACAGCATCAAAAAAGTGAAACCTTTATTCTCACAATAATACTTTTAAGCAACTCTAATGTTGTAAATAGCATGTTCTAGTTGGATGAGGCAAGGCCCTAGCCAGGCAGAAAGTACCACTTCCGTAAGGGGTGGATGATTACACTCACTGTAAAACTTGCCCTCACCCTTGGGCAGATTGGCACAGAGCAGTCAGGCTTATCACAGGGGAAATGTGTAAAGCATGGGCATAGCACTACCTCAAAATAAATACACTGAGCGCCACAAAGGAGACTTCACACGAGGTGTATGTAAATAAAATGTCTGTTCAACACACACATTAATTAACACAACATGAACATTATGTAGATCTGGGGTTGAAACACATTTAGAAATATCACTAGCAGTACTAGGCCCAACTGTGTTAAAATGACATTAGCAGTATGTACACATGAGAAAAATAATACTTTCCCTTCCAGCACCCACATGCAGTGCCAGCACACTGTCAGCACAAGACCCACCCTACTGAATTCTCTAACTCAATGTCACACGATTTTAGGATGCACCCTGATTCACAACAATAGCAGCAATGTGTAGATACAGAGAACTGCAGCACTTTTAGATAGTTCTGTGGCTTAGGCCACACTGGTAAAACCCAGTGACAACCATGATAGTCTTCAGACCAAGTAACAAGGTGTACGCCACACTGCTGTGCGGTGTAGTCAATCACTCGCTCTGCACCGCTATGTGGTGCACTGATATCTGGCAGTCTAGTAGTTACAGTACTCACAAAACCCCCCCCTTGGATCCAAACCTTCCTACCCCCTTCAACCAGTTCAAATTACCCGCCACCTAACAGGTTGGAGATTATAGTTCCCTTTCCCTGGATACTGGGCCTCTCGTGGCAGGAATTACACTTATTCAGGATCTCAGGGCAAAAGTGGGGGGGATGGGCAAAGAGGTAAGGGCTGACCAGGCAATAGTCAACAAACGGGGCTCTGGCCACCACTCAGAGAATTCACTCAGGGGTTTCCGCATATACGATCACTCTGGGACACACGCTGTTCACAGTGGCGCCCAGCAAGAAACTTCAATATACAGCTAGTTACCAAATTCACAGGAGACACAATGTGTGAGGCACGATGACTTGTGTTGCCCTGGACAGTCCCAATTCCACATGAAGAGCTACCAAATCTGCACCACCCTGGAATGAAGCACAACATCTGGTGTACGATGACTTGAGTCACACCAGACAATTACGGACACACACAAAAATGTACCAATGCCAAATTACCTCCCTGGAAGGGGGCTCAACGTCTGGGGCAAATCTGATGTGTGATGACTTGATATAAGAAATATTACCCTCTGGAGGGAAAATTCATACTATACACCACACCACTGATGACTTGAGACATACCAGACAAATCTGATCACACGAGGAAAGTTACAAGTTCTGTGCCTCCCTGAATGTGGCACAACGTCTGGTGCGTGATGATTTGATCTGCATCAGACAAATCTGATCACACACAGAAAGCTACCAATTATGTACTTCCCTGGAATGAGGCACAACAGCTGGTGAGTGCTGACTTAGGTTGCACCAGACACATCCTGTCACACACACAGAGACGCAAGTTCAGCGGTGCCACACAAAGTATAGTGTAACACTGCACCGTGTATGCCCTCCCCTCTGAGGGTTGCAATGAGTAAATCAGACACCGCACATAATTACCATACAGTTAAGTGTCGCACAAGAGAAATGTACAATGCTCGACAAAGGCAGGCCACGCGGGGTTGTGCAACTGGTGAATCCACTCACTGCCATTCAGGCGCTTATACGTGTCATGGCCCCACGACGAAGGGTCACACTCCTTAAATTGAGGCAGTACTTTGAAAGCTTCACACCAGGCAAATCCAGTCTCCAGGTTCAATACTTAGTTCCACACCTCCACTGCTGCTATGAGATGACGCCCAGCAGTTGTTGTAGGCACTTAAGAGGGTATCCCTCTTCAGATGACACAGGTAGAAGGTGTAGATCCATTGGGGGAGGTCTTTGGTGCCACTGAGACCTTCACCAGAGAACAGGCGTCAAGCCAACAAGCCCTTGCACAGCACACTTTGGACTGCAACATAGCAGCAGCCATTTTGCCCAGGGCAGCCACAAGGAAGGAAGGGTGTGCCTTCATGAGGCAGTAATTACTCCTTGTGCACAACAGATTCTTCTAGCAGTGTGCACCATGTTCCTGCAAGTGTATCTCTAATTGCTGCAGTGGGGCACAAGTAGTTATACTGTAGTGTGCCTTTAAAGCTTTGAAGTTGAGGGAGGTTCAGAGGGTTCCCCTTTGAACCACAGATGCCTTTCCTAAATTTCAGTCTGTTCTGCCATGGGGCTATGGAATGCAGAGCTTAGTCTTTAGTGGGGCCATGATCTGGTTCTCCCTCCAATCTATCCAGCCAGACCCACAAATGGCAGAGCTCTTCGTTGCAGTTGTGTGTCTAAGTTTTATAGCTGTCACTGGGGAATGCACAGGTGTGCTCCTCCATCTCCCAATGTGGAATCAAGAATTAAAAGGCACACAAACCGTTTTAGGGTGGAGAAATGTCCACTTTCTAGATGATTAGTGACAAATCCACTGTTACCATAGATAGGGGTTTGTCAGGATGAATCAAATGATAGTAAACAACATGAGGCTGCTCTGCTGCAATCCATTGTTTTAGCTAGGAGTAATTGTAACACTTCTCCCATGTTACCGTAGGGGAAGAGCAGCTCTCCTAAGTAGTGAAAACACACATGGGTATTCTTCACTCTCTGGGCCTACGTGCTGTTGCACACATACAAACTTGCATTGGCAGGTGGAACACATGTTTAAAAGCACCAAAGGTGCAAATGCACACACAGTCTTACTAAATCAGGCTGGATGCAGGTTTAAAGCAACATAGGTGCTAGCACGTACACCCAGGCCTGTTATGACAGGCTGGATATATATTCAAACATGCCATAACAGCAAATGTGCAACCAGGCCTGTCATGACAGGCCTAGCACATGTTTGGCACACCAGTGGGCGCGTATGCACACACTGGTCAGCACCATTTCCTCGTATATGTAGGAAAGTGCACCCACTTCGGTCTGTATTGATGGGGGAAAATGGCCTAGGGCCCTAAGGTCACCATGTAGGGAATCAGCAAAAACCTATGGGAAGAGCTGCCCCACCTAGGTAGGGAGAGCCCACATGGGGGTTCTTCCTTACTAGGCATGGGACACCCAGATGTACCTGCCCACCCCTTCATCTACCACCTGCCAAGTCCGTCAGGGGGTGCTCTACGGGTAGCGGAGGATCCCCTCAGGATTGGCTATGACGTTAGTAGTGCCAACCTAAGCCCAAGCACAACTGTGCCTCCACAGACCTGAATTGACATGCCCGCTACATGCTTCACAGGCTATTCTAGTAGGTGGCACACTCAATGCAGCGTCCCACTAGTAGCCAGGGCTGAACCCACCCAGAGTATGTGATGTATGTTTTTACAGGGCACACCAGGGTACAGCACCTGAACCAATCACAGAAGTGCCCCCTCCTTACATGTGTCATCAGGGAACGCACACTTTACCACTCCAGTACGGTGGGAAAGTGCCCAGAGACCTAGGACCATCTAGCATCTCGTTTTAGTGCACAATGATGGAGGTTATATAAGCCTTGGTGGTATCAACCCAGCCCTTCTAAAAGTGGCAATCCATTTTCTCTTAAATAATCAATGAGATTCAAAATAAATTTCATGTCACTTTCACTTTTGCTGACTGTGCTTACTCAGCATTATTGTTTCAAATAGTATGCATCACTTACATAGAAGTCAAGTCCAAGAAATCAGATCCCGTTTCACATCAGGCTAACACAATCACTTCTTCATTTCAGGTAAGATCTGAAAACTCACCTACTCTAACAGTGATCACCTCTTGTCATCTGATTACCCTTTGAAATAAATAAATTACAAAAATCGCAAATTAAAGAACCATTAAATGCTGAGAACAAAAGCTACAAATATGTTGTTTTCTATGTTTAGTTTGTGGCACAAAACCGTGTTTCTTCTACCAAACTATGACAGCAGAGCTTGGAATTGTAAGGTGAACCCCTTTGGAACTACAAATAGACGGAGTGGTAGAAAAATCCTAGTGGAGTTAAAAAAGGAAAAAAAGTGGAAAATTGGACTTGTTAAAGGTGTGCGGTTAGTGGTGTTTCATTATTTCAGTATCTAATATTCATTTGTCTTTAAATGTTTTTGTGCATAGACCAAGGTTGGGGTATCACAGGGATCTGATCTAGCCACAACCATTATGTAATCATTTTTTTCTTTACGGTGGTACAGATCGTTCATCAGTCATTATCATAACTATAGCAATCACAGCTGAAACAAACGTCTTTTTAAATTTGCTTCTGAAGGGTCACTCTTGTATTTTGACGAACATCTGGGACACTTATAGGCTATCAAAAGTACCCACAACCGCAGGTATTTCTGCATGTGGACATGTAACTGGTTTAAATTGGGGCATGCAGAAACTTCAAGCAAAGGCTGATTGCAACTGAAAAATTATAATTTCGCTTATTATTTAGCCATGGGAAAATATTACCTTCCTCTATAACCTCATCAGTTTGGGGACCACAGTTCTCTATCCCCACTCTAAAAAACACGTCCAGAAGGGGAGTCACTTCGCAAGCATCTTTAGGCTGGTAAACAACCAACATCTTGGTAAATAAATACCCTGGAACCTCTCTGGTGGCATAACCCAGGAATGCTCACAAAGCTGTCTTTCTACTGGATTTACTTGCGTGGGAACTCCAGCATGATGGTCTAAACTTAGTATGACCGGGGACGAGTACCCCTAATTCTGATTCTGTGAATCAGTAATCAGATGTTACCCTGGAGAATAAAATGTTGTGGCCCTTAGATGTACCTAGGTCTGAAAAACCTCTAATGAATTGGACCCTAAGTGTTACTTGATCATGCTTACAATTACTTCCTCCACACCTTTGTCAATACACTCATCAAGGAGTGCTGAAGGAGGGAATGAGCATGAGTGCGTAGGTGTGCAAAGAGGAGCTGGTCATCCCATAAGCCAATGCGTTCCTTAGTCTCATAGGGATATGTTACCCCATGTGCAGCCTCAAAGGTAGCCCCTCTTTTCTTTTTCTGGCCAGGTGCAAGAAAATATGCAAAGCAGACGGGGTAAGTTGTGATCGCTGCCTCCTTAGACTGCGCCCCAGGTAGCAATGCTCATGAAAAACGCAAGCTTTTCCATGCATAGTTACCTTCAACAAGAAATACTAAAACACAATGATCTAGAGTAAGGTCCCTTTTTCATGTGTATAATTGAATGGTGCTGCTAGTGTCGCCATGTCAGAGGAAAGTCCTTTGAAGCCCATCTTCTGAAATGATTGGTGATTTCACATTTAGGGCAATGCATATTTATGAGAACACACAAAGAACGTCAAATACATGCCATCTGCACTGAAAACAACAGCGAAAGTAACTTTACTACCTCGTGTAGCCAGTGTGCCAGTCGATAATTCAACCTGTTTTATCTTATGGAAATAGGGAATGTCTAAGACTACTCTTGAGGGCCTCCCAATGAGCATCCTCCAGAATTTCATTTAGCATGACAATTGAGAATATTTTGGGTAAATCATTTTATCCTCACTCAAGTATTTTCATATGTTATGTTCTTGTTTGTTTTGTGGGAATGCCTCTCCTCATTTTATATTTAAATGTTTTTCCCTTACGTTATTTACACGTTATTTATAGTCGGTCAGGTGTATTTTCAGGCCTATCAGTATTGTCATAGTGCATTTGCAATTTCAGAAACAATTATGTTAGAGGTTGCCTTTGCTGTTTCTCATCTCATGTCCTGGGATGAAGGGATTGCACACAAATCAATATGGCATGGAGAAGTTTGTCTTACGAAATAGTTAGTGTGATCAGAGAACTAAATAGAAAGATGGGAAACTCCTTGACATCAATAGAGGTAAACGGTATTCAGAGCCACCTACCGTCTCTTTCCATACCTATCTAGGACCATTGACAAAATCAAGGCAACAATTGTGAAGTTATAATTAGTGTTCTGTGTTCTTGCTGGGCAATCTGTACATTTCCAGCTCAAGAGCCATTTTCGTGTATTCAGAAGCATTTCATATTTTACACAACGAGGTTTCCCTCGCAAACAAATCCTGTATAGTCATTGTGCTGTAAAACGTGCTCATTTTATGGTCTTGTCTAAGACAGCTCATGCGCTGTATTGTGCAAGACATGTTGTTAGCGTATACTGGGCTTAGAGCTCACCCATTACTTACCAGTAGTTGGCTGTATGGTCACTCTCATTTTCTTGCTTATAATTTGTTAGTGTGTGTGGGCTTCACTTCCTGTTCTTGTGTTTGTACCTCCCTACAGCATGGACCCATTATTTGTGTCTACTTCTCCGTTTTCAAGTGCTACTTTTTTCTTTTAGATTAAGCACTGTATGAGAGTGCGTGTATTTTCCAGCTGTCTCCCTTGTTAGGTTTCCCTCTCTGCTACACTTGTTCCTGTTGTGTTTTTGCTCCCTGTTTGCTTCCCCCCACCCTTATGTGTTTATCAAACCCCTTGCGCTGTTTTTTTCACCTGTGTATTTCTCCCCAGAACTCCATAATGACCACTCTCTTATCTGTTTGCTCCCCCATCTTCCTCTTTCTCTCCATTTGCTCCCCATCCATGTACCTTTCCCATGCCCTCCGCATTTCTTCCCCACATTTGCATCCCTCTGCTGCTTTGCTAACCCCCACCCGTGCTACTTTTTCCAAAGCAACTCAGATGGTCAAACAGAAAAAAAGGCATTTATATCATTTAGTAGGCACCTGTGTGCATGGTGTTCATGCTTACAAATTAGATTGCCAGCTACATATGTCTTCTTTTTACTTTTTTTTCAACACACGTATGGGGTGAAAGGTTAAATGCCACCTGCGGACTCCAGCACTTATTGTATCATTCACTAGTGTGACAAAGGAAACAATAACAGAAAAACAAAGTATGTCTAGTCCTGTGACCCTGCTAAGACAACCTATTAAGGCTATAAAGGGGCTCTCACCCACAAATGGCTTGTGGCATGCTTCATCATTGGGCCCCTCACCCATTATGAAGATACATCCTGGTGGACTCAACCAGATTCTGGAAGGTCTTGAGAGTACTTGATCTTATAGGCATGAATAAGGTATAAAATTAACTAGGGTGTAACAACAAAATCTAAGTTTACTGATGGTCAGCCTGATAATAAGAATAACACCACCTTAGTACTGCATAGTATTATTTCTGGACACAAGTGGGTAGTATGGCCTTTGAGTCACAAATCTGGTACACATGCTACTACCATCAGTATGTTGCCAGTGTGGGTCAGGTGGCCTTCCTCAGGACCAAAGTATTCATAAACAATATATGTAGAATCCTATGGTGAATCTTAATTTGTGATTTTACCAAACACATACATGCACACACTCATGCAAACCTACGTACATATAGAGGCTTGCGGGTCATCTGTAAGGCAGGTTAAAGTTTTACATTGATCATTGTTCATAAAGTGGAGCATACCAATGTGAGGCACACCATGTGACTGCACTGTATTGCAAGTGGAACGCCCCTCTCATGCACAGAAGGACTAGACACAGACACTACAATCAGATAAAAAGCTTGAGAGTACATGAAATATTGCCATCTTAGTTTCCCCAACCTAATAGGGGTTAAAAGAAGCCCCCTGGGGTGTGCAATAAGACTAGCTCTGTGATCAAATTCCAAAGAAAGTATTAAAGTGAAATAAGTGTTAGTTACAAAATTAAAAAATATAGCAAGAGGAGTTGCAACTTAATGCCTTCATCTTAGCTTTATCAAGAGAAAATCACATTGACTCATAAATAAGGTCATTTCATCAACCTTACTACTCCAAGAGTCCTTGTCTGAGTTGATACCTAGTTCACTATCCGCTACCTCTGCATCCTAGAGGTACCCAATTTGATAGCTAAATAAGAACCTCTTCATACGTTGTTGCATCACATGATTGGCATCAGCACCTGCTATAAGTCTGCTGTCACATTTATGACATTGTGAGAGGTGTATCTAGCAGTTTTGCTGGCAGTTGTCACTATGTGTTGTTTGTGTTCTTTTTTCTGGAACAAAACTGGAAATGAATGGTTGCAATATGTCATTATAGTTTATTTGTAAAAGGAGGCAAGATCTATTGGTGTGATATTATTTAATTCCAAACCAAGGTGCTTATTTTTATCATATTTGAAAGAGTGTACAACATGGAACACTACTAAATTAGTAGCTGAGGTGTCAAAATCACCATATTCCAAGATAAGTAAGATACATCAGTGTGACCTGTTAAAATAACCATTTTTAACAGGCTAAAACTTCTTTTTTAATATTAGTAAGTCTTATGGAAGCCTTGCAGTTCACAAGATAGGGTGCATGATATTTAAAAGCTGGTCATGTAGAACATTAATGTTATCATGTTCCTATAGTGGCAAGGCCCTAAAGGCTATTTTCACTGTGGCAGGCCTAGCTGTCTCTTGTAGAAATCCAGAGTACAGATTAAACTACAAATACTTCTATTGCGGGAATCGGGCAAGCTGGAAAAGTAATTAAACCACTATTTTTGATAGTTATTAAAAAATCCAATTCAATGTTGAAGTCCGTTTTCAATAAATATTAAGGAAAAGTAATTAATAGAAAGTTAGCCTTTACCCATCTGGACTATCATAGGGCTAATTAGCATAGTCCTCTGCCAGCTCCCAGTCTTTGCTCAAGCCTTAAACTTAATGTGAAAAGGTGTGAAAGGCTCCCAGGAGTAAACAAAATGGTTGACATGATTGGGCAGAGAGGCGTCCTCTGAAGTTCCCAGAATAATCAGGGTGGGTCTGTGGTCACCCTGTTGATTTCATGCAGCTAAATCCAGCTTGACAGGTCTGTTGAGCCACATGTAACACGTAGGGTGCACTTGTAAATAACAAACCAGGATGCCAAGACAGTTCTTGTGTATTCCCTGCCTGGTTGCTGAAGGGTCCTGCTTTTGTCCTATTCAACGTCTGTCTCTGGGTTTGTTGTGGGTACAGTTCCTGCTTCACACTGGATTTTATGTTCCATGAGGGAGGACACTGGTGGTTTCCCTATGACCCTCTCACGCACACCCCCAGCTTTCAGAACCCAAGTTGAGTGTGGCCAAACGCTTCTGTTATCTTGGCTATACCCTGGCCTAGGGCATTTCGGGCCTGTTTGAAGTGAGGCAAAAAGGAACTACTGAAAAGGTGTGTAGGGTCACCCCAGGAACGTTGCCCAGGAGTCACCCCCACCCAGTAGCTAGTGCCAAGAATAAATGTGGCACCTGGAAGGCACCTTCATCAGAACACTACGTGACATGCAAAAGAATACAGGGTGGACTCAACATTCTGCACTTGGCATCTGTGACCTGTGAGAACAATGTGAGGAGGTTGGGCCCTCTTCCACTTAAAATCCAGGACAGAAAGATCTCCAAGGATCATAAGGCTGATCCCCTGGGTGGCTCCAGGAACAGAAAAAAGCTGAAGAAAACAGTTGTGTGAAAAATCCACGCTGGCCTGTGGCACTGGACCTGGGCGAGCAGCCAGTCACCAAACAGAGCCCCTTTCAACTTTGCCTGAATGATTGAGTACAAACAAACAAACACTGGCTGCTGGCTAGGAAGTCTGGTGTGGTCCCCATTATGCGGCCAGAGGGCTGCTCAGAAAAGAACCTGCTGTTGCACTCCGTCTGACACCCTGAGAGTTCATAACTGCTCCCCTCAGATCCTGAGAGCTTTTGAAGTATACTTCTGTGGATGTTTGAGCACCCAAAAAAGTTTGGGAACTTTTTCAAAGCTTTTGCTCCAGAGATCCTGAGCCTCAATGGGACCGACTGTGAAAGGTCTGTGACCTGGAGCTCCATGGCATCAGATTGAAATTCAGGGTTTTTTTTATGTGGAGAAGAGGTGTTCCTCTGAAAAACAACACAGACCCTTTTCAGAATGGGACAGAAAACTTTTTTTGAATTTCCCTACTTCCAGGCCCTAGTGAGGCCAATCTACTTAGTGTATCGGACCTATGCTCCATTGTGGTCAACCTCAAATCATGCATAGGTCCTGATCTACCACAACCATTGTCTACCATTGGCGCTTTGAACTTTTTTGGTGCTATTTGTACATAAAGCTTTAAAAAATATTATCTCTGGTTCCCTTTATTGGATTTCTGTCATTCTAAAGTAATTTTGCTTATTAAAATTGCCTCTACTTGTATAAATAGGAGTGGTATGTGTATTATATTGTATTTTTGATGTTTTAACTGTTTTGAATCTTCTAAATTCTTTACACACTTTTCTAAGTTAATCCCGACTGCTCAGTGCCACAGCTACCAGGGGTTCAACTCAGGTTTAAATTACTGAAATCTTTGACTTGACTTAACAAGATTGACTTTATTACTTGTGGTCGACATCAATCCACCCCAACTAATGATCCAATTTCTCATTGTTGGATCTTGCTACCTTGAGATGATTGTGAGTCATGTACAATGGTGAACCTATAAAGGTATAAAAAATGGCTTAGTCTGTGGATAAGTGGATAAGCATGTCATTGTCAGCAAGTCTCTAGGAGTGTGATACTTTCTACCCCAGCTTCTCCGATAACAACCTGTTATTCTGGACATGAGGAGCCTTTTCAATAAGGCCTGGCTTTAGGGAAGCTTTAAGCAACATACATAAATCTATTCTGAAGTGACAGGGAAGAGTATACAGGATTGATTTGTCTATGCTGGCATTTGCTTGCTGAGTTTTTTCTGTACCCTGTTCCCATGAGACTATTTATTCTAGTCCTCAAATATATTGAAAGCAAAGAAATACTATCAGATACATATAGTGCAATACAGAAAAAAAGTATATACAAAAAGTCTCACGTTCAGGAGCACTTAAACTTCCTTACCAGCTGCAAACAATTTGCTCTCACTATGAATCAGACGACTTCCTCACTCTGCGCATAATGTGAACATGTACCGACGATTCAACCTATGTTTTGTTAATATCCCTTCTAATGTCTGTGATTTTGCTTGATGTTATATTGTTTGATTGTGCTCTGGAGTGTAAGTAAGAGGACGCACCTTCTACTTAAAGCTTAACATTCAATTACACAAATAAAGCAGGACAAGTTTAAATCCATCACATAATTATTGTAAAAAGCTTTCCGGTTGGTGGAAATTGGTTTCTTTATTTTCTGAGCTGTACAATGCCACATGCCACTGTAAAGACAATTTTGTGACACAACAATGTTTACATGTGCTTGGGTGCTGATGAACTGGTGTAGCACTGGTATACTGATAACACAACTGATGTGCAAATACTTCAAAACCAGGACATGGGTGACGACTCGGGTTGAAAAAACATGTACATCTCAGAAATGTTCAATACATATTTTTCTGTAAATTAGATGAGTAGTCATAGATTTCATAGTTGTTTGGAAGGTTTTGTAGGACCAGGTACGCTTGATTGCTCAAGAGGCTTAAAAGGCTTGTGGAAAAGGGTGGATGTGAGCATCTTAAGGTAATGTAGGGCCACGACCAGAAACAATGTGCTCAGACAGTACCTTTTCTTAATATTAAAGGCTGCATGTAAAAGTTGAAAGATAATGTAGGAGAAGGAAACAGAATTCAATATATTCATGTTTGCACAGAAAACTATAACACTCTGGGAATCAATTAGAGTTGGCAGATGTCCCGTCCGCCCTATTTAGAGCCTCCACCCATGCATATACTCTGGATAAGGCGGACGCACTTTGGCCCATATTTATACTTTCACAGCGCCGCATTTGCGTCGTTTGTTGACGCAAAATCGGCGCAAACTTTCAAAATACACTTGTATTTTGGAAGTTTGCACTGCTTTTGCGTCAACAAATGACGCAAAGTGGCGCTAAAAAAGTATAAATATGGGCCTTTGTTTCTATGTATGTGACAAGGCCCTAAAATGATGAAAGCCTCAGCTTCCAAACACTTCTGCTGCTCAGTAAAAGACATACACATATAGCACTATGTGAATATTCACGTATGCGAACTTTTAAGTTTCACCCAGGAACCCCATCGAATGTGCAGCCTCTAAATATGTTTACATCACGCAGACAACACAAGCCCCTAAAGGGGAAGAACAAACAGTACCCCTTTCAACTTTGCCTGAATGATTGAGCACAAAAAAAAACGCTGGCTGCTGGCTGGGAAGCCTGGCTTGGCCCTCATTATGCCGTCAAGGGCTTCACAAAAAAGAACCTGCGCCGAAAACGCCGCTCATTATCATAGATGATCGCTTGGACCCGGCTTTAGTGTTGATTTCAACCTATGCGCATTATGAGCAATGAAGTCTTTACTACTTGGAGCCTTTTTTTTCCAAATGAATTAATGAATTAAATTTATCCTTTCACCAGCTGCTCCGCAGCAGATGGAACCATTTCTGAAGCCTTGTTGAATACAATCCATAAAACTCATTTCCTAGGATTAGCAGTCCAAAGTTTCTTCTAATGTTTATATACCGCTTGGGATTTTGAATTTCATGATGTTAAACTTTGAAGTGAACTATTCGTTTTTTTTTTACAAATTAATATCCAACAACCACGTTGTTTAATGTGCTTTATGGCTTGCTAACCACAGCGTCCGGGTCCCCTAAGGACAGGTCAGCTGAACCAGTAAGCCCAGCTTTTTGTAAAAAAAAAAAAAAAAAATGACTGAATTATATTAAACCGCAAAAGCAGTTTGAATAAAAATAGAGGCTTCGTGTGAGCTTTCTTTTGGAGGCCAGATTGGTAAGCATGTCAAATCTTAACTATGGCCTGTGAGTAGATAAAGTAAGAAACATCCAATGTGATTTTAAAAGTGTTTTGTTTAAAACTAAGGAATTTGTTGTACTTGTTTTTTTTTTCCCTATACTAATGACACCTCAAGTGTGTCGTTGGGTTGAATATTTTGGAGACAGTACCCCGTTTCCCATTACCGTAACTTTCAGATGTTTAGCTAAACAGGTCGGTGCTGAAATCCAGTCGGTGCTGCAACGAGTGAAAAGTTGTATTCTCTTTTGTGTTGTATGTGTATGCTTTTATGCGGCATAGACGGCCAGTGCCGCTAGCTGACAATAGAAAAGCACACATAAACAGCATAGTAAAGGGACCGCGAAGGGTTGCAGCGTGATCCCCGCACCAGCTCCTGTGTTACAACGGTGCAGC
This sequence comes from Pleurodeles waltl, assembly GCF_031143425.1. NCBI lineage: Eukaryota > Metazoa > Chordata > Amphibia > Caudata > Salamandridae > Pleurodeles > Pleurodeles waltl. The sequence goes on from NC_090439.1 coordinate 614,970,350, forward strand.
ACTAAACACTGTGGATTACATGAAGGACCTTGGACAGCTCCGGCCATGGCACAGGCTGCCGCAGTCATTTCACAGACCCACTGAGACCGAACGCATGCAGAGGGCCCCTGCAGAAGCTTCTACCCTTTTCACGATGGTTTCCAGTTACAGCAGTTTAGCTTGAAATTATAGATTACTTGATAATAAAGCAGCTGCCGGGAGAAATAACTAAACATAGCTACAGACTAAAAAGTTTCTGTTGGGCGTTGCATCGTCCTGCCATTGGAGCTATTCATACAAGGGCTCTAAAGAAGCTTGCCAACCATCCTAGACAAAATAACTCTCATCAGCGTCAGATGTACGGACTGGACTCATTTATAAGGGGGACATTTTAAACTCCGGAACTAGAATAACGACTTATAATCACAGCTTCCCTTTCCGCGCACATTGTGTGAATCTGAGCAGTAACTCCATCTTTCTGTGCCTCGATATCCTTACCTGCTCCATACGGAGTTTGTAGAAGATGGTTTAACGTGAGCATAACGAGCTGTATAGCACCCCTATAGGTGTAGGGGAGAACTTAAATATCAATATTTTGCTTAAGCGTGAGTTGGGTACCGATCAATGACCAGATACTTTGACCATACCTCCAGCACGAGGTCAGATTCACAGATGATCTTGTGCATCTCATTTGAACTTATGTTGCAAAAACTTCAGTCTCAAAAATTGAAACTACTAGTTCTGAATCAAAGAATCGGCACTAGTGGATTTTTGAACATGCAAAGTTAGTATGTGAATGTGTAAATTGTATCCATCCACCTCCACAGGTTGCTATGTGTTCCTGAGTGGCTTCATTATTGAACAGTTTACGGGTTGTTTCCCCACTGTGGAAACACTCAAATATTTACTCTTGCCAAGGCATGAGTAAGTCAATTTCCAGGATTCAGGTTGCAAAAACACCCCTATATGTAATGAGAGGGTCAGGGATGGGGTACCTTCAAATAGAAAATGACTGCTCCTAAGGGGAAGCATAAAGCTTACAAGTACTGTTGAACTTCGCATTACATGGCAGTATCCGACAATTTCCACCTGTGAAAATCCTGAATACATAAATATTATGCATGCACATATTTTTGTGAAACTATGAATGTTCGAGTTATCCAGGATTACTGCTGGATTTTTTTCGAGAATTTCAAAAATCCTGTACATTTGTTCCAAGAATAGGAGCAATCATACAAGAGTGCATTTCCATCGTTTAGCTCTGTTTTTGTGAACCAGGTCATACATAATAATATTCACTGCCTACTGGTACTTATGTCTACTAGGCCAGGAGCGCTATATATAGTAAAAAAGGGTTGATGAAATGTGCTACGATACTGTCTCGATTACAGTATTTACCTATTGACATGCATTCTGAGACATATTTCATGAATGACAGGAGTATGTGTTGGTAACACGTGCACTGGAGTGCGCATGCACAAGTGGACAACTCACAGGCATACACACATTCCTGCCCCGTTTAAAGGATGTGGGCCGGATAAAACGAAACATTAGAAAGTAGTAAGCAACTGAATATGTCAAAAAATACAACACTAGCTCCACAGGCACAAACTCAGTGCAGCCGTTGTCTTTAGCTCTTCTTAATTTCATGTAGGAAAACACCTCCGAATAATATGAGCAGGACACAAATATACATGTCACCAACTTGTGACTGTAGGGAGTGATGAGAGCCATGGTGCAAATGGAATGCACAGATTCCTGAGAGGGGGTATTTTCTTACGTTATTTTGATTATCACCAACAATTAATAAAACCATTAGGGACATGGAAATACAGACAGAGTCGGCCACTACCAAGGGGATAATTATCAAGACAGTTTCATCGTGTGTTTCCATGTTTGTTTATTAAAAAGCAAATACAATTCCTTTCATCCCCAAAGTGGGATTTGGACCGGGGGAAGTGGTGACTTTCCCTGGAGCGTGTAGCAGCAGGGCAGGCAGTCCTTCAAAGGAGTAAGACAAGAAAAGTTCTGGCCACACCTATTCCAGCAGCCAGACAATGCTGGGGCTGGCCTCTCTGGGCTAGAATAGGGCTGGGAGTGAAACAAGGCAGAGAGCAGGCACCTGCAACAAGCAGTATGAAAGGGAACCAAGGACTCGGAAAGAGAGAGCATTGGACAAAAAAAACAACACCTGAGAGCGCTGATTCAGGACACACAACCTCTCCTCAGATGACGTCCCAAACAGATCTGAAAAGGAAGATTTCATCCTTCCTCCATCCCTAAAAAGTCCTGAAATAATCCTGGATTTGTCCATAACTTCATAAAATGACGTGATTGTCCCCGGACATGCTCACGTGCCTGTAAATCTAATACGACAGCTCAAAGCAATACTCTGCGTGATATAGCGCTCTACTTTCTGTCAGGCACATCTGGGCCTCGGAGCTGCTTTCAAAAGCCAAGGGGCACGTAAATCCCCGTTCAATTTTATGGTGGAGTAAGCATGGTGACAGCATTAGAGCCCACGCACGCCGCTCACAAATTTGGCAGGGGGAAGGCAGGAAACACCAAAATGTTGCCATACTCTATTCTTTGTTTATAAATCCCGCCCCAGCAGAGCCTTTCAAATATGCCACATCCACGCGGCTGATCTAAATATGTACGAATATGCATGCAACATGTGTATGCACACACGCACGTGCTTTCACACAGACACGAGTACTTAACGCCTTACAAACCGAGGAATAAACATGACGCAAACACGAAACGTCTAAAACATACAATCGTAGATAGTCGGTACACGAGTGCCCTTTAAGTTTAGTAAGTTTGTCAGCAAATTCAAACATAATTCCGGTAAACGGCCAAATCAAATATCCTGGTCTGCAGATTACCACATCTTAAATTCAGAATCACAAAAGCTTTGCTGCTGCATTGGAAAAGCAATTACACTCTGACCTTTCGTTTTGAAAGCGTTCTAGCGCAGATGCAGAAACAAAACCATCGTTCACTCACCCAGCTTCCCCCACCCCTCAAAGAAACCAAAAGCGTTTAACAACGAAGGTTATTTTACTAAAATTTAACTAATGCTTTTTTGTATTTTGATTCGAAAACACGCGCTCTGCAAGCCGCAACACGCTTAAAACAAACAACAACAAAAAACCTTGCGATGTGCATCACTTTCTTCACAGGCATCACGAATCAAAGCGTTGTCCCCGAAGGGAGCACAATAGCAACCACAAAAACACAAACGCGGAAATAACGTGTTGTTAAACGCGCGTGTGCTTGAAGCCGGGAGACCAGAAGTTAGTGAACTTACTTTGGTGCGCGCACAAGTCCTGCATTGCCGGTCCCTGGTGAGCTGATCTGCGCGCTAGGGCTGTGTCTTTGAAAGGTAGTTCCCATGATATGACATCCAGCGCCTTTGGCTGCCTGGAGATAAGCACCTGCCCGTGGGTCCCCTCTTTACGTCACACCTCCCTATTCAGAGCTCTTCAATATGATTCACATTTGCACATCAACAGCCTCGCGCGCGTACACAGATTTTTTTCTCTTCCCCCTTTTTCGGCTCTGGGCCCAAAACTTTCACTTTAATTTTCATCACATGATTGCTGTGGCATATGTCCTTCCAAGCCTCCCATATATCAGTCATCATGCAAATGAGATGGAATATCACTCCTCTGCAGCAGATGGCCAGGGATGATAACAATGGCTCAACAGAGGAGATTCAATGTCCCTGACTTTATCGCCACGGCAACAACAGCCTAAAATATATGTAATGGAAGTGGTGCTTATTAATTTTGCAGGCTCAAGTGTTCTGATTTTGTGACTGAATGGGCTGAGTTAAAAAGGGGGCTGTGTCCTTCTGCCTCTGGAAGACTATCTATAAAAGCCAGAGACCTGGAAATTATTTTCAGTGACTAAGAAGGCAACAGCCTAGCAATTATTTGAGTAATTAGGTGTAATTCCTCCCTGTGGGCCTTGTACCCTCCTGTGCTTGTTTCACAGAAGCTCGTGAATTAGGCAGACAGGGATACTGAGAGAGAAAGGCTCGCCTGAAGACACAGGAAGAGAGCTCGCAGGAACTAAGCCTCGGTGATATGTCACTTGGCCTCCAGCAGACTTGGTAAACATAAGCTCCAAGCCATAAGTAAACACAGGCCCCACTTCACAAACACGGGCCAATTACAATCACAAAGGCGGCCACACTTCTGGGTGGGGTTGGGAAGCGAGTGTGGGTGATGGGGGAGGGGCGAGAGGGGGGTGGCTGGTGCTTCCTGCTAGGCCCCGTATGACGCGCACACACCATGGCCTCGGCTAAAAGCGCCCCCGTGTTACCTCATTGTGTCTCTGCCACTCTCAGCGGTCTGTCATCGTTTTGTGTATTATGATCCCCTAGGGATTCAAGTAGAGCTCTCGTGCCACGTCCCACGGGGACCCCTCTGAATTTGATATGTGATTAGAAACCGTATTTGGAAGCTTAATTGTAACGCTCTGTTGCTGTCATACGTGCGCCCCGCGTTTTCTAAAATGTTAAATATGAACCTAAATGGAGAGTGGCAATATTTAAATGAGGACTCGGCATCACTCCCAATTCACGTTCTCATTTTCAACGGCTTATAGGACGTACGATAATCAGAAAAACACATCAACACATATTTAATTAAGCTTAAAGCTAAAAGTTGTTCTTATTAATCTTTTCTCCCCATTCTTTACCCCAGCTTCAGATCAATGGCAGTTTCCCAAACTGCACAATTCCACGTTGCCGAAAGCCCACTGCACTATAAAGGACGTAAAAGAAAGCAAACGGGGCCCATGCAAAGTATAATAAGAGCCCCCGAAATTCCCGCCATCCTCGGGGTTAATAATGCCAAATTAGAAAAATGCCACACCCAACCCCCCCTCCCCCCGAAAGTCATGTCTTTAAATAGCAGCATGGTCCTAATCTGCATTGTTTGGGGGGCCCAGATTTAAAGACAATGGGATTCTGAACTCTTGCCTTTGGTCTGGATCCACCAAATTTTTTGCACAACTAAGGGGGGAAAATACCTGCGGGTGCTAGTGCCAAATCTTCAATCACGAAATCAGAACCGGCGGACAACTATGCTTGTAAATGGAAAATACAACTGGGAAAAATCCCAATGGTACAGCATATTGTCTCTTTTCACACATTTAGAGTTAGTGATGGAAACATGGCCTTTCCTGGCAGGCAGTTACAACTTTGTGAGTCTTCACAAACCTATTGAAAAGTTGTCCACACTAAGGGGCACATTTCCAAGTCCCTAGCGCCAACTTACGCCGAGTTAGCGTCATTATGTTTATTCTAAAACGGCGCTAAGAACGGCTTTCTCCTGCACAATACTTACAAAGTAGCGCAGTGCATTGCGCCACTTTGTAAACCCTTGCGCCAAATGAGGACTGGACCAGGCATATCGTATGCAAGGGAGGGCGTTCTGATGCAGGGAGGCTAGAAAAAATGGCGAAGTGAATTTACATCATTTCACTGAGCCATTTTTCAGTCATTTTAAGCGCCTGCTCAGAGCAGGCATTAAAATGACGCACCCACCTTAATCAATGGGCCTTCCCTGTGCTTTGCTGCAATAATGTCAACATTTTTGATGCTAGTGCAGCAGAGTGCCACAATAGCGTAAACATCGTTGAGACTATTGTCCTAACGACCGCACTGTGTGCTGTATTGTAAATAGGGTGCAACCATGGTGTCGTTAGGTGGGCCATGGGTGACACAAGAAAAGCAGTTCATCAGGACCGATGCACCACTTTATTGTAAATATGCTCCTAAATGAGCACACACAAATTTAGTACACAAAGCCTGCAATATATGTGCCAATTGATTGTGAAAATATGTAAACATGCTCATTATTTTTGAGCTTCCCCACATGAGACACACAATTTCTGTATGACAAAAAATAAATTAAAAAAAGGTTTTGGTGCTTTTGTGCCCTAGCAATTACAGTAAACACAGCATATTGCCTACAGGCAGAACAGCTGTAAATTTAGATGCTGGCATATAACCCCATGATTACCATACAATTGCATGGGCAAGTAATTTCTTTGAATCTAAAGAAAAACAAAAATCACAGGTGTAACTACTCCCTATGTTTGTCATTTCTTTGTGAATGAGCCCCTTTCGCTCAGGCCCTCAGGAGTGAAAGTCTAGTCAGGGCCAATGAGGGAGGTGAGGTATCATGAATCCAGAAGAATATTCACATCAACAGATTATATTTTGCCACAAAACAAAATCATGCAGTTTAAAATTGTAAGAAAGTGAAATATTAATTGGGGTGGATGGCAGCCCACCACAAGCAATAAAGTCACTAACTTCTTTTGTCCAGTTAAAGGTATCTGTAATTTAAGCCTGAGCTTAGCTATGGTATACAGCAGTCAAATTTTAATTTAGGGAAAATGGGTAAAACATTTAGAAGTACCAAAACAGTCAAAAAGCTGAAAACACAACACAATAAAAATCACACTCCAAATTATAAGTATAGGGAAATTGTTGTATGTTAAATGACATTAAAATGGCAAAATCCAATAAGGGGAACCGGAGATATACATCTTTAAAGGTTTAAGTCAAAATAGCACTTAAAAGTTCAAACTGCTAATGGCAGCAAAAGTTTATGCTAGACCGGAACCTAGGTGCAATTTGAAGTCGACCGCAATGGAGCATGGGTCAGATGTACTAAATAGTTTTGCTCTACTAAGGACTGGACATAGGGGCATTTGAAAAGAAATGTAAGTTCCAATCTGAAAAGGGACTTGTTTTTCCGAGGAGAAACTCTTATTTATGTTGGACAAACCTGGAATTCTATCCAAAGCCAAGGAACTGCTGGTCAGATGGCTGGTCCCCTTAAAGGTCTGGGGCTCAAGAATGAACATTTTGCAAAAGTTCCTAAACTTTTTTAGTGCCCAAACAACCACAGGAATATATTTATAACCCGCCTCCCCGGGCCTAATGTGGAGCATTTAGAGACTCTCAACAGCAAAGTCAAATCCAGGTCCAGTGCCACTGGGCAGCTTTTACTCTTTATGGGAGTGTCCTTTTCAGCGTTTTTATGTTTCTGTGTCCACCCAAGGGATCAGCCATATGATCCTTGGAAATCTTTCTGTCCTTGTATTTAAAGTTGAATGAGGTCAAACCTCCCCAGGTTCTTCTAATAGGTAACAAATGCCATGTGACCCAGCCTGCCTGGTATCCTTTCTTAAACCCAATTGTGTTCTGAGAAAGGCAGATTGAGGGTTCATCTTTGTTGGCTGCACTAGCCTGTGGCTGGGGAACACCCTAAGGCCCTCCTAATTCCTCTCTGACCAATGGAGTAAAGGTTCCCAGTCCCTGGCTTACCTACATTTGCAGTAGTTCCTGCTGCTTACTGACAATAGGCCCACAATGCAATGCGTCAGGGCAAATCAAAGTTGACGAAGGTCCTCATCCACACTAAACTTGGGCTTCGAAGCTGGTGGTGTAAGTGGGGAGTGTATTAGGGTAATGCTAGTTTCCACCCACATATAATATTAAAACCCAGTTTGAAGCAGGCACTGTACCCACAATAAGACCAGAGACAGAAGTCTGGTAGGACAAATGCAGGGTCCTTCAGCAAACACGCATGGGATACATAAGAATTGTTTTGGAATTTGGTCTGCTCCCTTTGAAAGGCTCAACATGTCAAAATATGTTTCAGTCAGACCTGTCATGAAGGATTCGACACAGTGGTGTCAACAGATGGGGCACAACCCCCACCCTGCATATTTCATTGATCTCAGAGGAGTCATCTCTGCCCATTCAGGGAAGCCAATTTTGTCCTTGTGGGAGGAATTTTGCACCTCTTTCGCACCTCATTCCTGGATGAGCACAGACCAGTAGTTGGCAGAGGCTAATGCTTTTTAGCCTTCTGACAGTTCAGGCAAGTAAAGGGCAACTTTCTAAAATTTGTTTTCCTTACTATTTATTTAAATAAGACTTCATTATTGAATTGCATTCTTAACAACCATTAAAATAGTGGCTTCATTATTTTCTAGCTGATCCCATCTCCAAGATATAATATTAGCATTTCAATCTGTACTCCAGTTTTCTACACAGGAAAGGTAGTAAATAATAGCTTTAGGGCCTTTTTACTATTGGAACATGGTAACATTTAATTTCTACATGGCCTACCTTTAAATACTAATCACAATACTTTGTGGGCTAGAAGTCTTATGTATAAAACTGGATTATTGTTTTGGGTGGACGACTGACAACTTAAAGGAACAATCACAACCCTTGTCAGAGTCAGCCCTCAAAGTAGCTAAATTAGCCTGAGATCAACCCCATTGTAGCTATGGCACAGAAGAAACAGGACAATGTGTAAAGTATTTGTACAGTACCAGAACTGTAATAAAGTACAAATGCAAAGGAATAAAAATACCAAGCTCAATTAGGAAAGAAAAAGTACAATTTAATTAAAAAATGACACCAAAACGACAAAAACCCAATAAGGGGAACCAGAGCTCTTACTTTAAAAATAAACAAAACATTCAATCTGACATGCTGTCAGAACTAATTGATCTTGGCTGTGATGGGCACAAGTGACATATATCAGCATTGGTCTTATTACACATGTCAGTAGCCTTTGACACAGTTGATCATAACATATTAAGCAGCCTTGTGGAGGCTGTTGGCCTACGGGGCCCTGCACTTGGTTGGATAAAAATATATCTTGAACGCTGCACTTCTTGTCCCTTCTAAGGCTACAGAGGTTCAAGTGAACTGTGGCACCCTCCATTGATGATTGTTATCACCTCACTTATTCTGCATATACATCAGGTTTCTCATCAAGGGACTGGGCAATAGACAACCATGCTAATGACTCCCAGCCCCTCCTTCATTTCGATGGTACCAGCACCTCCCAATAGAACTTTCAGAACATCAAGCAATATATTTGGGAATGGATGGGCAACAACTATTTAAAACAAAAATGCAGATAAAACAGAAATAGTGAAACTGAATAAAAAGGTAATCCTTTGAACCATATGTGCTGGCCTATAGAGCTGCTTCTGTCCCCAAGACATAAAACCAAAAGCACAGAGGTAACTACAGAGAGCAATCTATCCTCAATTCCACAAACTGGAGCAGTGGTCTCTAAAACTATCTACATACTGAAAAATATTTAAAATATTTCCAATTCCATACACAGGATGCTCTAAAAACTAACACAGTGGCATTAGTCTCATCCAGAATGGATTGTGAAAACTCAGTTTATATTGATTTGCCTAACATTCTGATACATCAATTAAATATCATTCAAAATCAAGCAGCTCAACTGATTTATAAACTTCCAAGAAACGTCCATGTTACTCAGGCCCTGACACACTGATGCCTTATAGAGCTTGTGGTCTCACTTTTAAAACATCCACTTTATAGTCAAAAGCTGTAAAAACTACTATGGAAGAAGACATGCCAATACCCTCAGCCCCCATCTCCCATTGAAAGCCCCACCTTCCCAGCTAACAGCCGCACACAAAAATGGCAGCCTGAGCCAAGAAACTTGGTTGGTTAGAGATAAAACACGCCCAGGCAGTATTTAATTTAGTAAGCACTTATCAAATATTTTGTGGGAAGATATGCACTGAAACAATACACCATTCCCATTTATAAGGTATAAACATAATTTCCCCTAGATTATAGAATATGCAAGACATTGAGTTAACTAACCTAATACTTCTGAGTGCATCAATAAACATACTGTTAGCTTTTGTTTGGCCCCACAAACTAGTGCCCCTGGCATCCCTTACCTTAGTACAGCCCTATTAGAAATTGGGTCTCTGCTTGGCAGAGGTTTGCACCCTGTCCAAGTAGAGACCACAATCCGAGTCAGGGTAAGTAAATTGCACTCTCTAGGTTAACTTAAGCTCACCCTCTGGTAGCTTGGTACAGAGCAGCCAGGCTTAACTTAAGAGGCAATGTGTCAAGTATTTGTGCAGCTCCCTCACACAGTAACACAATGAAAACATTCTGGTCCAGCTTGAAAAAATAGAGAATCTTTATCTGAGTGAAATGGAACCAAAATGACAAAAATCCAATAAGTAATTCATGAGATAGGAATTTCGAAGGCATACATAAATGTCACCAAAGTGCTCAAAAGGTCACTAATGATTGTGTTTATATTATTGTTGTCACTCCAGGGAACACAAAGTCACCAAGAAAGTTGTTTTAAATTATAGTTTCCCACACAGTTGTCAAAATAGGGTACTGTGGGTATTCTGTGGTAGAATGGTCGTTAGACCGATGTTATTGGGATGTTATGGCCGCATGTGAGGAAGTATGGTCCAGTAGCAATCCCCCCGCAGGCCCCATGACACTCAGTACCTTCGGTGCAGAGATAGCATCATCATGGACTGGGACTCTACATTGCGCTCCTTGTACAGGCAGCTGTGTCTTCGCTGTCCGCGCTGCGTCACTGGATCTCCCTGGTGTCATTCCTGGAAACAGCTTTGCTGGAAGGGCCGTGCTGAAGACCCTTCCCTTAGTGCAGTGGCAATGTCCAAAAGCAGAGTGATGGCACCTCCGATTGGCACACAACTCTGAAGCGTTGTTCGTCATATCTCCCTGGCTGGAGGGATTTGATCAGTGTGTGGTCAGCAATCAGCGGGCTACGATGGCTAAGGGCAGAATGCGGTGCTGTTCCCATATGCTGGTCATCATGAAGTGCAAAAGTTACGGTTTTAAAGAAGTACAACAAAGTCTTTTGGATCTCTGAGATTTTAGCACAGAGGGGCAAACCAGTAAGCACATAGGGCCACTCTGGGGTCCAGGTAGAGGAGGATCATTCCTGTACTCAGCAGGGCAGAGATCAGCAGGTAACAAGGCAGCCCAGCAGAGAAGCAACATTTTAGAGTAGGCAGGACTAAGACATATTTACTGGCCTACATAAGTGAATGGCACAGTCAGTGCAGCAAGCCCACTAATAGCATTTAATTTACAGGCTCTGGGTATATGGCATACCAATTTACAAGGGATTTACAAGTAAAGTAAATATGCCGATTGTGTATACACCAATGTTACCATGTTTAGTGGAGAAGCACTTGCACTTTATCACCGGTTAGTAGTGGTAAAGTGCTCAGGGTCCTCAGGCCAACAAAAAGATGCAGCGAAATACAGGAGGTGAAAGGAAAATAATCTGGGGTAAGACTACCCTAAGGATACCAGGTCTAACAAGCCCTCTAAGGGCCCCTCCCTGGAGCTTAAACCAGACAAACACTCTTAAGTGAAATCCTTTATTTCTTTGAATAATTAATGTAGGAAGCCCGCTCAGTCTAGAGCAACCCTCCTTGGGGCACCTGTCATCTTGAAGGGTTCACCAGACCTGCCATGGCCTCCATAAATGTTTCTCCCCATTCGGGAAATCCTGTGGACAACTCATCTTCTCATAATCTTATCTTCTAAGTATCACCAGATTTCAGAAAAAAACAGTAGAAAGTCACAGTATTTCAGTCAAGAGCTAGCCCTGTGGAAGTCCGTGCCATCATGTTTACCTTTGGAACCATGATTTCAGATCATTCTGAAAAAAACTACAGAATTGGGTTTTGAAAAAAGTGTATTACTGATTCTGTCCTCTTCTTGTCTGATCTTGGTCTGAGCTTTAAGAAACCACTGGTGTACATGCTCTGTATAAAATCAAACATAACACAACACAATAAGTGCAGGAAAGTACAAAGCTCCAATAATAGAAAATGGCCCTGGTAGACCAGTATCTAGGCACAATTGAGACTGACCACAATAGAGCACGGGTATGATAAACCAACTAGGTTCATCTTTGTCAAAGAACTTGCCTTCTGGCTTGGACGTTTAAGTCCAAATCCTTTACAGTAGCATACTTCTAAAGCCCCCAGGACCTCAGGAGAGGCCTCTGTGGTGTTAAGCAGAAGCTCTGGGTCCAGTCCAGTTGCATCTTGCTGCATCCCTGTCACCACAAAGGAGGTCAGTCAACTTACCCTTAGAGTCTACTTCTTTGTCCTGGGTACAAGAGAGAGCAGGTCTAGTCATTTATGGCTTCTCTCAGTTTACAGACAACAGGTCCAGTTCTCTTCAGATCTTTCAGAGGTACAGAAAGTGCTCTGAAGTGGGTGCTTTGTGATTCCCCTGTGAGAAATTGGGTTTTTGATTGATGGGATGGAAGACCCTTCTCAAGGAATAACCACAATCCCTGTCTGGGTGAACTACAAAAGCCACCACATTAACTGCTGCTTATCCGTCTGGTAGCTTGAACAAAAACAATTAGGCTGAACTTAGAGGCAATGTGTAAAATATTTATGCAGCACACCAACAGCAATAAAGTGAAAACACAATACAAAAAAGTCTCACGACAATGTAAAAAAATAGAGCTAAATTTAATAAATAAATTGAGACCAAAACAACAAAAATCCAATCAGTAGAATCGGAGATAAGCAATTTAAAAGATTTAGGTAAGTATAGCACCCAAAACCACAAAGCACCTCTCGGGGTTATCTGGTCATGCTAGATCAGCAGAAAGTAAAAAATTCAGGCCAACTGCAATGGAGCGTGATCCGGATATAGGAACATGGTTAGTCCAGCTGAAAAAGTTACCTTGTCAATGTCTGGTACAAAGAGTCCAGTTGGAGTGAAGAAGGCTGCGAGGAGCAGGGAGAACGCCACGGATGGTCTTTGCTGTAGCACAAAAACCAGGCCAGGTGTTGCAGGTGGTCGTCGCTGTAGCACACAGATATGGATAGCTGCTGCTGAAGCTTCACTTTGGTGGTCGTCGCAGGCTGTCGATGTTGAAGCGCAAAGTGCAGTCTCGCATTGATGTTCATCACTAGTGGTCATTGTAGTTGTGTCCACCAGAGTGTCACTTTGAAGGTCATGGCAGGAAATAAGATCTTTGCACAAATGGACCCGTTCATGGCTGCACAGAGCCCAACATTTCAGGAATTACGCTTTCTTTTCACATTCACAGTAGGAGTTCAACTGATGCCAGCCAAATGTCCATGGCCTGGGTAGTCACCTCTGATGAGATCAGAAACTCACTCCAGCAAAGAACAGCAGGGCTCAGGAAGTTCAAGTCTCAGATCCTGGCAGGGTCAGTGCAGCATCTCAGCTGGTCAGTTGAAGGAGGCCTCTGGAGCTTGTTGTGTCCCTGTAGCTCAGCTCACAGTGTCAGACACCTGACCCTTGGAGTCATTCTGTCTGGGATGAAGAGAGCATGGCCAGGCTTCCTTTTCAAAATGCAGGAGCAGGGCAGTCCTCTGGTAGCTAAGCAGTCCTCGTGTCGTATCCACAGGGCCTAGAGTGTACTGAGGATTGGGTCAGAGGGTCATATTTTTGTACCTGGTGCCAGCTTTGAAGTGGAAGAAGCTTCTGGAGTTTCCACCCAACAGATGGTTTTGCAATTTCCGTCATCACTGCCCTGGTCCCAGGATATCTGGGCTGACAAATGGCTAATGTGAAGTCTTTTCTGAATGTGCTCTGGTAGCTCCTTTGAAATGTAGGTGGGGCTGTGCATCTTGGCCCATCCTGACAACATCTAGTTCCCCTTTATTTCACGTTCTGGGAGGAATACACAAAGGCCACCTGTGAAATACATCCAGTCAGGTCACCTAGGATACAGACTGCTGACACTAAATGGTTAGAGCAAGAAAGTGCCAACTTTCTAAAAGTGACATATTCAGTACTCTGACTTAAAATCCAACTTCATCATAAAGAGGGTATTAAATTACCATTCATTTTGTGCAAAGAAGACATTTCTTCCTGTTCCCAAATAAAAGTTGTCACTTATTAATATGTAATAATGTTACCCAATGTTATCCTACAGAAGAGGTAGGCCTTGCATTAGTGAAAAATTGATTTAAGATTTGTTTTCACTACCATGACCTGTAAAACGTAGAAGTCCATGTCCAACTTTTCAAATATACTGCACTCTCTCCTTAGGGCTCTTTAGGGCCTACACTACAGTGACATATACAGTATGTATTAAACGAAAGGTTTGGGCCTGGCAAAAGGTTTATTTTGTCAGGTCAAAATGGCAGTTTAGAACTGCACACAGGCTGCAATGACAGGATTGAAATATGTTTCGAAAGGGCTACTTAAGTGGAAGACTGGGCCTGCTGTATTTGCAGCAGGCCAAGTAGTAGCATTTAATTTACAGGCCTTAGCCACATGTCTTACCATTTTGCTAGGGACTTACAAGTACATTAAGTGTGGCAAATGGGTATGACACTAATTTTACTATGTTTAAAGGAGTGAGCATAAACAGTGTATCACTGGTTAGTGCTGGTAAAGTGTACAGAGTGCCAAGGGCAACAATACTTAATTCCAACAAAACAGGAGTGAAGGCAAAAAGTATGGGGAAAGACCGTCACCCCAAGGCTGTCAGATCCAACAGCCTCACTTATGCCTTGCATGTACTAGTGGGAATGGTGACTTCTGGCCCTCCATAACCAATAGAGTAAACATTCCTGGGGCCAACCCTACCCATTTTGTCAGCAGTTACAGTTTGCCTGATTGTACACAGGCCCAAAATGCTACGTTTTAGGACATTTTGAAGATGGTAAAAGTCTTCAGCCACACTAAATGTGGGCTCTGAAAGTTAGGTGTGTGGGGAGTGTACTACAGAAATCCTAGAGCCCAACACTATAATCCAGTTTGGATTAGGTATTCTACCCACAACAAACTTAGAGACAGAAGTCTGGTAAGACAAAAACCAGGACCTATAGCATCCAGAGAGTGGATGCACAAGAATTGTCTTATCATTCTTTTCTCTCTCTTCAAGTATATCCCACATGTTATATGTATACCCAGAGACTGAAGTCTGGTAGACTGAAGTCCATCAGCAACTACATAGCGGATGCAGAAGAACTGTCTTGGCATCCTGTTCTCTCCCTCTCAAGTGTAGCCCAAGTGTTAAATGCAAATCTAGCAGACCTATCAAGCAAAATATGACACTCAAGCAGGGTTTGATACTGTAATGTCAAAAAGGATGATCGTAGCGTCCACCCTGCAAGTTCTGTAGAGTTCAGAAAAGGAATCTTTGCCCATTCAGGTCAGCCAATTGTTTGCTCCTGGGAGGCATTGCACACCACTCATGGCTAAATTCATGGCTAATCACTGAAAAAGAGAAGCTGGAGAGCCAATGCAAGTTAGCCTACAGGAACCTGAAACAGAGAATAGGTAACTTTCTAAAAGTTACTTTTACTTAACATTTATTACTAATCTGATTTCACCATTTAACTGGATTTTTACTAACTATTTAAAATAGTTGTTTAATTAGTTTGCTAGCTTCTCCCATCCTGAGATACAGTATTAGTAATTTAATCTGTACTCTGCTTTTATACATAAGACAGCTAGGCCTGCCATGATGAAACTAGCTTTTGGATACTAGGCACTGTAAGAACATGTTGGCATTACATTTCTACATGTCTCACCTTTAAATGCACACTACAGTGTGAGCTACGAGGCCTACAAAGAAGTCCCTTACAAATATTGTAAAGGACTTTTTTTTTACCTGTCCAAAAAGGTTTTTTGTCCTGCAGGTTTAAACTGCAGCAGTCAGGCTACAATTGTAGGCCTGAAGCTGCGGTTACCTTGTCACACTAGTGGACAGCACAATAAGTGATTCACTCCACAGGTGACATTTGCATTTCCATGCCATGGTTGCAGTTTCTATGCCATTTAGTATAGCCTTAAAAGAAAGAAAAATAAGCAAATGAGGGGTTAGACATTTTCTACATGTTTTAAGGGATAAAAGCACATATACAGGGGATTGGACTGCAGTGCCCAAGTGTACAGAGTCTATAAAAGCAACAATAAAATTCAGCAATAATTGGGGCAATTACACAAAAAGGGGATTTGTCGCTCAAGCATCATGAAATTGTAAGTGCCACATTGAGTCTCCACATTTATTTTAAAAAAAACAAGTGTGCCTTTTGACAAATCCGGTTGGTTTCTCAAAAGAACGCAAAGTATATGCAATGAAGTAAACTTGTTACATGGATGCAAACTTTTTATGGCTCCATAATGAGGTATTAGCAGAGGGTAAGAGCAGATGCCAAGGTCTTTTAAACTATGGTTTACTTAACTGACATTATACTTTGCTTTCAGTTCCACATGTAAGGGACTGTCAAACAAGGTGACAGTTTTTCAAAATGATGAACACCCAAGCAAAATATTTTTTTCTCATTTGAAATTAGAACTAGTACATTTTGGATTTCAGGCATTTTGCTCCCTTATTTCGACTGACTGCAGGATAGGCCTATACTCTATGGGGCAGATTTAAGAAAAGTGGTGCTGCACCCAGTGCCACTTTCCTTGCGCCCCTTAGCACCCCTTACCTCCACCATGTGTGTGCCGTATTTATAAATGGCGTACCATGGTGCAGCGTAGGGGGCAATAGCATCAGAATTTTTGATGTTATTGATCTACTGTTCAGGGTTAGTGCCAAAATATTAGCGCTAACCCTGAAAAGTACATAGGGGCCCATTGTAACCAATGGTGTGCCCCTTTTAACAACTGCTCTGAGCAGGTGTTAAAAATGGCGAACAAAATGGCGCAAAGAAATCTTTTCGATTTCTTTGTGCCATTTCTTTGGCCCTCCTAACCAGGGAATGCCCCCCTTGTATACATTAGGCCTGGCACAGGCATAATGTGGCGCAAGGGGATACAAAGTGGCACAATGCATGCATTGAACCACTTTGCAAATTTGGCGTGACAATTTCGGCCTCGTTGGGCCACATTAGAAAATAAATTATGCTAATGTGGCGCTAGGAGGTGCTAGGCTCTCCTAAATCTGGGCCTATGTACCCTTAGCATTCTATTTCCATCCTCAATTTCACAAATGAGCAAAAATATAATTTGTTTAATACCTCCTACCTGATGAGTATTCCAGAACAAAACGTAGTTGCTAGAGATCAGATTTTGTAACATAAATTTTCTGGCAGGCTGTCTCAAACTTCTATTCATCTAGGAATTACAAAACAAGTTCAGTTGACTTATATTTTAGCACAACCTGTTATTAATAACAGCATGAATCCACAAGAATTTCCGATGAGCTACTGTAATAAGGACAAATAATATTACCAGTACTTCTATGGTAATAGTTATTCTAAAATGATAGTAACAAACATAATAATCAATTATTGGCATTAGGATCATTATTAGTTTCTTTATCACTCTTCCAAATTATGGAAGACATAACATAACATGGCATCCCTTCGCATTACATACCATAATATAAAGCTGTATCTTGTTCCATTATAATTGCAATGTCCTATTTCAACTTTGTATTTTTGTGTTATTTCCCTCTTTTTTAAATGTACTATTTCTTTTTTGTGTTATTTTGTCACCCCCTACATTGTAAGGTATGTTTTACTATTTGCAGTGTTTTGTTACCACCATCTCCCCCTTACAATAATAAAAAAGTTTGAGATTTTAGGTGTTACATCAGGTCTGGCACTTAAAGTGTTGATTTTGTTAAAACACTTAGAGTCTGATTACAACCTTGGCAGATGGGATACCCAATCACAAACTTGATGAATATCCCATCCACCATGTTACAAGTTCCATTATATCCTACGGAACTTGTAGAACAGAAGGCTGGATATCCATCACATTTGTGACGGAGTATCCCATCGCCAAGGTCTTAATGAGGCCCTTGGTGTTCAATTGTGATTCATTTGTCATTGTCCTTTTCATTTTACATTGTAAGTATAAGGATCCATTAAGTTTAAGCTCTTTTGCTGCCCTCCTCCTTTCATTAAAAATATGGACACTATCTGGGTTGGTTTCATGATAGTGTACACTTTTAGTGCTAAAATGTCAATGACGACATGCATAACACCTTCATTACAATGTTATTTATAAGCTGACCACTACATAATTTGAAGGCATTCTGATATGTTTTAACATCATAGTAAAGGAAGTTTCTAGTGATAATGTAAGGAATCCTGTATATCTTGAGTAAATCTGAGATGGCAATGATGGAGTAGATATACTAATTTAAGAAACGCTAATGATTAATATGTGTTTATTAATGAGAAAAATGCGTAGAGAAATTAACATTAGAAAAATAACGTGTATAATCGAAAATGTGCCCACTGGGAGTGGTCACCATATGTATTACCAGATGCTAAATAATGAGAAAATTCATGTAAAATGTATTAATATATCATAACTGGATGTATAACCTTTGTTTTGTGTTAATTTGCATTCTTAACTTAACCGAAATAAAGGCCAGGTTTCACAGGGCCTTGCCCGCTTACAACGTGAAGACTTGACAAAGCTTGCAAGGACTGGTAACCGGAGTAAAGGACCTTGAACTGTGCAGAGTTCAGATGGCTCTGCTAGAACATTCTGCAATGTACCAGCGGACAGGAGATGATGAAGACAATTTGATACAATTATGTGTAGTGTAGGCTAAATGCACTTTCCCAGGACTTGAACAATAGAGGCACTGACTAAAGACTATGGGAGTCATGACCGCCGGGGCCGGGGATGCGGGAGCACCGCCAACAGGCTGGCGGTGCTCCTCAGGACATTCTGACCGCGGCGGTTCAGCTGCGGTCAGAACAGGAAAACCGGCGGTCTCCCGCCGGTTTTCCGCTGTCCTGCAGAATCCTCCATGGCGGCGCAGCTTGCTGCGCCGCAATGGGGATTCTGACACCCCATACCGCCATCCTGTTCCTGGCGGGTCGCCCGCCAGGAACAGGATGGCGGTATGGGGTGTAGTGGGGCACCTGGGGGCCCCTGCAGTGCCCATGCCAATCGCATGGGCACTGCAGGGGCCCCCGTAAGAGGGCCCCACTTTGTATTTCAGTGTCTGCTTTGCAGACACTGAAATACGCGACGGGTGCCACTGCACCCGTCGCACATACCCACTCCGCCGGCTCCATTCGGAGCCGGCTTCCTCGTGGGGAGGGGTTTCCCGCTGGGCTGGCGGGCGGCCTTCTGGCGGTCGCCCGCCAGCCCAGCGGGAAAGCCAGAATGGCCTCCGCGGTCTTTCGACCGCGGAGCGGCCATATGGCGGCTCCCTCCAGGCGGGCGGCTCCCGCCACCCGCGGGGGTCAGAATGACCCCCTATGTATGCAACAATTTTGTTACCTGAAGAGCCTGATGATGTTCTCATCACAAGAAGGACCAATCAAATTTAGGAGGCTTGAAGCCCATGCAGAAATAGAGATCTGGTAAATAAAAATTATAGGTTAGAGTCAAAACTTCCGACGAGACTGACCAATTAGCAATTAGGGGGACGGACTGGGCGACCCTAATAAAAAGTCATGACAAGAGGAGTGAAATCAGAACTGCGAGGAGAAAGCAGATGACGTCAGGAGATGCTGTCCGAAGTGCTGATAATTGGGCTTATACTTTGTGAGCCTGATACTTAGCTGACCACTGATGACCTGGGGACGAAGACTGACTCGTTGCTGATCCATCCCGGATAGGTAGCTATGAAAAAGTGACTGACTAATTTTGTGCCTTGTCTTCTAGGTACCAACTGCGCTGTTTTATAGAAATTCCCTCTTAGGTAGATTTTTCCAAATTAATGTTTTTCTCTAAATTGTTTTCGCATGAAGACCCACATGCAGATGCTAATCTTGGTTAGGCAGGCTGCTAAGGAGACGTTGATAGTGACAATGACTAACAAATTGAATTGCTGAATTACTCCATTAACATCGATAATGATTGACTTATGAACTGCATCGTTGCTTATGATTTTCTTTGGAGAATACTGTTTACCTTGATGATTAATAAAAATTGATTAATAAAAGTAAAATTAACCTTTGATTAGAATTGTAATCCATAGGGAATAAAAATTGTTAACCTTTCCAGGAGTGGTGGTTGTTTTTGGATTAGTATGGTTTTCCTTTGTGGTTTCTTAAGTGTATGATATTGATTTATTGTTGTTGATTATTGGTTCAGTGATCACTGCATGACTAGGATACTCCATGCGAATCAAAAGGTTCATCAACCTATACGCGTCCCCTTGTATGTTTACTTACTAAGGACCAGGCGCGCTAGCAGCAATGTCTTCAGAACACTCATAGATTTGCCCCATCATTTTGGTTCTGGAACTCGAGCATTGTATTTTAAATAACTATAAAAACGCTATATTTGGTGAGGCAAATGCAAGGACTTGGAAAACATTAATAAGATATTCCAAATATATATCAACATTAAATTCAAAATAGGGTAACTGATAAATTAAACCTATGGATCAAGCACGGTTCAGGAGAATATTTTGATGCAGATGGCCTCATAACGAGTTTTGCGATCCCATCACATGACTGCTTAGCTCTCGGGAAGGATGCCACCATCATGGTGGTGGTGTCCCCCCACCCTATTACAATGTTTCAGCTGGACTGACCGAATATCCCCAGCAGGGACAGTGTTCCCCTTGTGGGTCCGCCCGCCAGTGTTGTAATTGGGAGGTTGGACTGCCCAGATTGTGGGGGTCCGACCATCAACGCAAGTGTGGCAGTTCAAGGACTGACACACTGTTAATGAGGCCCAAAAACTTTAACAAACTCAGTATATGAAGCATTATAGTGATTCCACTATCATGCACACCAGAATAAACGTTCTGTTGACAGGTCTAATATAGCTTGCTTTCCTATGTCTTGACAATATGGCCCTCATTTGGACATCGGCTGTAAAAAACACATACTGCCGCAGTGACGGCCGCTAAAGGACCATCGCCGCGGTAACCATCTGTCCACCATAAAATGACAACAGCCGGATTTCTGCCACAAGAAGGTCGGAAATCCAGCTGTGGCCATACTGGCGGATGGTGGTAAGGAGGCGCTGCTACCACCAGCAGCGCCACGCCAGTAGACCTCCGCCAGCCGTATAATGATAAATAATACCGCCTGGCGATGTTCTCCTGGCGGGCGCTGCTGGTGGTAGCAGCGCCCCGTCTGCTGCTGGAAGACCCACTGGATCCAGGTAAGTCGGGTCTCTGACAGGGGAGAGGGGTGGGGGTGTTTTGTGTGTGTGTGGGTGTGTGCCTGTATGTGTGAGTGTGTGCGTGAATGCAGGTGTGTGTTTAGTGTTGATTGCATGCATAAATGTATGGAAGTGTGAGTGCCTGTATGTATGGAAATAGGAATGCGTGTCTGCGTGCATGTTTCAAATTGTGAATAGAAGAATGCATGCATGTATGTATGTGTGAATGAGTGTGTGTCTGCGTGTGTGTGTGTGATTGGGAGGGTGGAAATGTAGGAGGGTTTGGGTGTCTGGAGAGGTAGGGGGAGTGGGGGCCTCCTATCAGTGACCAGGAAGGAATTCCCTGTCACTGATAGGGCCTACTGCCATGGTTTTCGTGGCATTACAAACACCACGAAAACCATGGCGGTAGGCAGGGTCATAATCCAGCCGGCGGCACAATGGAGGCCACTGGGCTGGAGATAGATATCTCCAGCCCAGCGGCTGCTAGCGCCATGGCGGTCGAAGTGGTACATTGGCGGGTTGGCTTCAGACAACCCGCCAATGTCATAATGTGGTGGTAAGTACTGGTTGGCGGTACTACTGCCACATTAACGCCAACCACCGGGGTTATAATGACCCTCTATAGCTCTAAAGGGACATTGATGCCCTATAAGAACAACTGAAAATGGATGAACATGACTTCCTATGCAGCTTTAAATCTGGGTGATATAATTAAAGAACACTAGAATGTTCCTAACAATATATAATACATAGGAAAACTGTGACCTCTTTTCAGAGGTTCTTGATAGGTACTTATATAATTAGGTTGTATTTCCTATCTTAAAATATGTTCCAGAATAATGGACGATTAACTGAAAATATCACATATGATCAGTAAAAAATATGGAATATTATGCATTAGTCATAGTCAAGGGACTTAGAACCGACCAGGACATTTTCAGAGATAGGCTATATGACCTGCTTTAGAATTTCAGTGGGATGAATGTCTCTCAGGACAGAATTCTCCCTGAGAGTAATGTCAGAAACTATTAGGGACATGCCTCGTGTAAAGATTTATATATGTACAATTTACAAAAAAAATAATTTTCTAATATCAAATCAATAGAGAAAATAGAATTACAAATATCCATGAGAGGAATAGCAAAATTATATAGCTTGTGACTGGTTTTGGAATAAGGCATTGTGATTTCACAGTGAAGCATCTGGGAAAGAGACTTGCCAATTTTGGAATTATCATTGATCTTAAACCTATCTAATAATGTACCACAAACTTTAAGTTAAAATGGGCATCTAGGAGAGTGGTAAAAACAATTCTCTTAACCAGAATCTGCATCTCAAAGAAAAACACCCGCTATAGGCATTCCAGAATGTTGCCTTGTTTGATTATATCTGCTTGGGTTTTGAGATGTATTCTGACATTATTCACTGGGTGGTCTGGTGGTCCTTTTAACTACCCTTTAATAATTAACAGTTTATATTGACCTCCAAAGACGGTGCCAAAAGCACTGAAAGAGAAGAGTGGCATGCATACTGTATCTGTCCGGAACATCCCAGGGACCATACTCCCCTTCCTAAATCCTTTCCACCTTTTTGTCGATTTTGGAGCTGTAATAAAAAATCTTCAGAAAGTTGCATTTACAGAGGAAAGTGAATAATTGATACTATTCAGTGTTATTAGCAGAGAAATTTAAGAAACTTTTTAAACAGTGTCTATTTGAGATGATACTGATAACTAGGTCATAAATGATCAAGAACTGGGTTAAACCTTTGCTGTCTACCAGTATCTTAACAATGACTACATTTGATATGGAAAAAAGGGTGCACCAGAAAATTATATTATACTCTAATGCAGCCATATGGGAGACTCAGTGGGTTCTAAAGAGGGACTTTATTGGATGACTATGCCAACAATCTGGGATAGAGAAGAAACCCACAAAAATCCAGTCCAGCGTTTACAGTCTCTTATAGTCCCCTATACCTTCATAGTGCTCTATATGAAAGGTAATAAATCAGTTCCATTCAAAGTATTTCTTTTACCCAAAGGATAAGTCATCCTGTATACATCTTCTTGTTCCCTTTGTCAGAGTTCAAGATGGTCTGTTCGGTCCCTCAACTATCACATTGCAAGGTGAGTTCCTGACCCAAAGGTGGAAATGAGGATTCAATAGACCAACGTGGTTTCCAGTCTCTCTCTCTCTCTCTCTGCCTCTCTCTTGCTTTCTCCACACATCCTATGAATGTTTCCCCCCAGTATCCTGTGACTCTGTAACAGAAAAAAGGATGATTCAATAGACCATCCTAGACTCTAGTGTCTTTTCTGGTAGCCAAGATGATCTGCTGTAAATAAGTAAACAGAGACCTCCCTTCCTGCTCACCTTTCCCTTCTGTGATGGGGGTACGTGGTTGGTTCAATCCTTTCTTCTCACCTTTCCTCATTGCCTTCTTGGAGAAATGTCAGTCTCACTCTGCCTCCATTCAAAAGTGGAGCCCTGCCCCTCCATTTGGGTCAGCATTTGTGATTTCGGATGCCAAGCCAGTTCAAATGATGTAAGACTAATGCATTGTTGCATTCTTCCACAACAAATAATTGAGTCTGGGACAGGTGGTTTGCCTTTTCCTTCCTTCCTTCTACTGCAGAAAGGTTTATGAGGGGATACTGATCAAATACCATCTCCAAGCAGACAAGTCTCTGTCTAGAATTGTACAGTTGGTGAAAATATATGGTCTAAAATATTGCCTAGGATGATTGGCAGTGGCTGAGATTAGTTCAGACATTATTTGATTACCTTTTTACCTAGAAGACACCCTTAGCGTGATGGGTATGTCTAGACATCCTTCCCCAGCTCAATGTGCCACAGGACTCAAGCTGTACTTCATTGTTGAGACCTATCTAGGTAAAAAATTATTTTGGGTTGCTTGTGTTCCCATCTAGCAGGGCCCTGGTCTGGCAGTTCAGGCTGGACTCTATTGGAGCAGGACCAAGGCTGATTTGCGTAAGGAGAGTCTCTGTCTGGAATAGCACCAGGAGTGAAAAATGATGGTCTGGAATGTTGTCCAGACGTATTACCAGTGTCTAAGATTAATTCAAGCATTTCTTATATCACCTTGTTGTTTTCGCAGTAGACGCCCTTAGTGTGACGGGTATGCCCAGACATCGGTCCTGCATTCCCATGCCCTTGGAAGCATCCTGTGCCATAGGACTTAATCTACTACTCACTGATGAACTCTAAGTAGGTTGAGAACTATCTGGGGTTATGTATGTCATGATGTAATTTCAGATGTCAGATTGATGATATCAATGATGTCTTAGTACATTTCAGTAGTGATGTGATGTATAAAGGGGTGAGTTATACTTAATTCAGTTAGCTATGACTGGTGAATTTCTAGTTTAAAATATTATATTTTAAGTGACATTTTCACCAAACTATAAGGTCACTTTAACCTTTGTTTTTTTTAGTGAATGACTCTTTTTTTTAATGTAACTTAAAATATTGTAATCATAACTACCTAATAAAATATTGTAATCATACCTAACTATAATATCATTTTAACCTTTGGTTATCCAGTGAATTTCTAGGTTTATCTAACATAAAGTAATATTTTATTATGATCCCTAAATAGGCCTACCCAGTGCTAACACAACATGGTGTTGAGTGCAGGGCTTGGCCTGTGACTTGACCATTCACCAAAACCCCCATGTGGCTAGCCCTCGCTGGGCACAGCCTTTACCAGTGTGCAGTGTGAGGTTGGTGGCAGGGCCTTGCTGCAGGTCAGGCCAGGCCAGGGCACAGCCCCCATGGGTGGTCAACCCACAATGGTTGGGCAGGACCCCATTGCTGATAAACACCCATGGTCTTGCAGTGCCCAAAGACCCCTCCCTCTTTTGTTTTATGTGACACTACAGTACCGCTGTACCACTGTGACAATACCCAGGGGTCACATAGTGCTGCGGTAATACACTGGTATGTCCTTGCCACATAAAAATAATATTCTTAATTCAACCCCAAGGTGTGTCCCCCTGGAAACCGTCTATAAGGCCCAGGGAACCCCTTATTGCTTGTTTTTTATTTGTTTTTGACCTCATGGGGACTGAGGTCCATATTTTTACTTTTTGACACAAAATAGCACAAGCGCAGGTTTGCGTCAAAAAGTTTACCGCTGGTTAATGCCATTCCAAAGCACCAGCCGGGCACCTTATTAATGGAATGACGTTAGCCGGCACTGCGGCCTGGTTAGTGTCAAAATAAATGACTCTAACCGGGCAGCGCAGGCATAGGGAAGAATGGGGGTTGTGCGTCAAAGAATGGTGCAAGTCAGGTTAGAGTCAAAAATCTTGGCTCTAACCTGACTTGCGCCATTTTTTGACACACAACCCCCATTGAAAGGACTCCTGTCTTAGCAAAGACAGGATTCATGTCCCCCTGCCCAATGGCCATGCCCAGGGGACTTCTGTGCAAACTCCATAACTTTGACGCTGGACAGGTCCAACGCCAAAGTATAAATATGGAGTTAAGTTTGCACCGAATTTGCGTAAAAAGAAAACGACGCAAATCTGGCTCAAACAGAGTATAAATATGTCCCAGAGTCACTGAGTCATAAAATGGTGACTGCAACTTTACCTTCATTTTGCTGCCAGACAATCAGATAGCATGTTTTGAATTTTGCTGTACATGAGTACTTTGCATTAGTACCGCAGTAGTACCATTCCAGAAGCTGTTTATAAATACTGAATTTATTTCTCAAAAAATACTGAACAGATTTACACCAAATCACAAAAATCATGTTTTCTGGATCAAGATCTAGATTTCTGCCAAATTTGTGTCATTCTGTTCAGCTGTTTGGCTGTAGCAATAGCTAAATTTCCTGTGAAACATTACATGGGGAAAATGTGATTTGGGAACCCTACTTTTTCTCATTCCAGGAGGGAGCTGAGGTGGATTGAACTTTTCTTTGATAAGTTTTGTGAAGATTCATCTTTAGGTGCCAAAGTTATTAGCAAACCAAAAAAACAATTTCCCTTTGAAACCTGGTACTACCACAGTGCAATATCAAATGAGTGAAAATGTTCCAACCGTGTGTGTGAGGGCTTGCATCACAACACCTTCCTCCTCTTATAGACAACATGGAGGAAACAAAAAAAAGAAACACCTACATGGAGTAAAACAGTAAGGAAATGTAGAAGAAGGAATAACTTAGAGAGATGACTAAATCAACAGGGGATTAATCAGTTACATAGCATTTGAGTCCCATAGTTTCACGAGAACACAAATTTGCCTGCCTCGTATATAAGATCAGACCTCCATTTTGTGACCACCAGGTTCTCTGTGCCCTAAACAACCTAGTGAGCAAGAGACAAATAAAAGTGGTAAGAACATAGACTCTGTTTTGTGTTTTCTTGAAATTTTAAAAGTGCTTTCTCCCTATCTGTGATTGTTTAAATTTACCACTTGGTTTGTGTGATTTTTGTACTTTAAAAATGGCTGATTTGTTCTACCCATAACTGTTTTAATTTCTCTTCTAGTTTATCCCGTATACTGTACAAACACCACGCCCTACAGAGTAAAAAGACAAAATACACCTCAGTGGCTAACCAGAGTGTGTTTAAGAGACTGCTTTATGATTTAAACTGTGTTTGGAAAGTGTATGTAGCACTTGTGTGGTATGAGCGCAGACTCTGTGTTGTGTTTTCTTGAAATTTTTAAAGTGCTTTCTCCCTACCAGTGGCTGTTTAAATTTGCAACTATACAACAGCAGAATGCAGCAGGCTCGTGAAATACGCACCAATCCCTATAGGTTTCCAACTATCCAAGCAGTTGGACATTCAGATGTCCTGAGTGTGCAACTCCACCAAAGCACCTGCTGCAAAGGTGCTGGAAAGGTTAGAAAAAAACAATAATGAAAACTATAATGGTGGTGCACCACTTATTAGAAATTATCAGTTCACATATAAAGAAAGTCCAATTCTCTTGTGATGTGATGTGTCTTCTCTTTATTTTCTTCCATTCACTTATTTCCTTCCATATTGTTCTTGGTGAAACATAACGTACATAGTAGCAACAGCCAACGCGTTTCCCCCTTTTAACATAGGGCTTCTTCAGGACTGTACCATAATGTGTAATAAGAAATAAAAACACAAACAACGCTTGAACACATAGGGGGTGATTCTAAGTCTGGCGGGCGGCGGAGGCCGCCCGCCAGACTTCCCCCTCCAAAATACCGCTCCGCGGTCGGAAGACCGCTGAGGGTATTCTGGGTTTTGCAATGGGCTGGCAGGCGACCGCCAAAAGGCCGCCCCTGCAATGCAGACAGTGAAATTCTTTGTGGGGCCCTCTTACGGGGGCCCCTGCAGTGCCCATGCCATTGGCATGGGCACTGCAGGGGCCCCCAGTGGCC
This sequence comes from Pleurodeles waltl, assembly GCF_031143425.1. Taxonomy (NCBI): domain Eukaryota; kingdom Metazoa; phylum Chordata; class Amphibia; order Caudata; family Salamandridae; genus Pleurodeles; species Pleurodeles waltl. Next base: position 614,997,663 of record NC_090439.1, read on the forward strand.
CCACGACAACCCATACCGCCATCCTGTTCCTGGCGGGCGAACCGCCAGGAACAGGATGGCGGTATGGGCTGTCAGAATCCCCATGGCGGCGCAGCGAGCTGCGCCGCCATGGAGGATTCAAATGGGCAGCGGAAAACCGGCGGGAGACCACCGGTTTTCCACTTCTGACCGCGGTCAAACCGCCGCGGTCAGAATGCCCAGCGGGGCACCGCCAGCCTGTTGGCAGTGCCCCCGTCATTTTAGCCCTGGCGGTCTTGGACCGCCAGGGTTAGAATGACCCCCATAGTCAGAACAACACATAATGATGAGACAAAACATGAAAGTAAGTGTAAATACAAATATAGATGAAATTAAAAATAGACATATAAATATATAAGTATATACACAGACGTGAGTCCAAAACGTTACTAGGAATTGCCTAGACAACAGTGAAACCACAGTGGTGTGACATAAGAAACTTACAAGGGAATTTACACGTGACTCAAGAATAAAAAGAAAGTATAAAAAATGTTAAATGATGAAGAAATATCCAGTGTAATAAAATAGATTTTATTATCACCAGTGTCAGAAGCCGACTATGTGCATGCATAATCATGCAATGGTCCATAATTGCCAAGTATAAACATACCTATTCAGTTTCTGGTTGGTTATGGTATAAACATTTCTTCACATACATATTCCTAGTGGATTTGGTGGGAAGAGGGACAAAAAGAAGAACCAGACCATTGTATGACCAAACCGGAATGAGCCATGGGCAGTGAGTGCCAACATTTCGAGATAATTATCTCCAGCCTAGCCCCCCTGTCATGTCATTCATGCGTTTATCAAGAAAAAGAAACTAGTGTCACTCATAAAGTAACAATTAGCAAAGAAATCCCTTACATTATATAGACCATCCACCGATGGTCATTGTTGGACGGTTGATTATATAAACCGATCAGTATTTTAAATACCAAATCCTCTGTTAGTGTAGGCAAGTTAACAAAAGGTAAAATGTCTTACCCAAATATTCAAGAAGGATTCATAATGCCGGGTGGAAACTAATTATGGCCCTCAATATGGTTAGAGACCCATTCGAAGCAGGAGAAATCAAACAGCACTTCGCCGGCGTGGTTTCAAATTCACCGCCGCCGGCGTTCTCAAGTACAGACGCCTATTAGGTGATGCCTTTGTTCCAGGAAATCTGTGGCCGGGAAATGAAAATAGATCCATTCGAAACAGGAGAAGTCCTGCGGCACTTTGCTGGCGCTGTTTCAAATTTGCCGCCGCCGTTCTCAAGTACGGGCGCTTATTATGTTATCCCTCTGATCCCGGAAATCCGGGACCGAGAACTAAAAATAGAGAGTGGACCATAGGATGAAGAGTAGCGGCCATATTGGTAGTATGTATCACAGCGTCAATAAGTGGTAAAAAGAACCACATCTTAGCACAACAGAAATATCAAATAACCTAAGTGTGAAAAAAGGGGGCAGCCATCTTATTCGGGGTTATATACATGATACTGCGGTTAGTATATCTGAGAAAGAAGTAAGGACTATATATGCACATCATCGTTTAGAAAATTGGTAATACAAATAATGTAGAAATACTAAGGTATGTACAATTACTGAGGTATACACTGAAAAATATATAAAAAATGTTAACAGACACTAATAAAGATTTAACATCGTAATCCGAAGGACAGGTATAGTTCCAAAATATTCATGGTTAATATATCTGAAAAAAGTGCAAGGCCTGAGTATACCAATCACCATTTAACAAATTAGTAGTACAAGTACATAACATGGTTGCAAAGAGTAATAGAACTAAATACCAAGATAGTCTCATAACAAATTGATGTGCAAGATGTTGTGCTATATCCACCTATCCACTTCAATTAGTACTTGAACAAAGATATAGACATTTTCATATATACAAATATGAAACATTGTTATAGATAGTAGTGAAATTCATGATCCGTATTGTGACCCAACTCAACCGCCCGTAGGCAGCAAATCTATGCTGCCTCCTTTTGACGCAGGATAAGTTCTGTTTCCTCCTCTTGCGTGAGGGGGATGTGATCTACCCCTTGGAACCAGATATGTGCATCATCTGGATGAGATAACATTATATGGGATGTTAGTGGGTATCTAGTGTCCTTGTTTCTAATAGCACATATGTGTTCCTGTATTCTTAGTTTAAGAGACCACACAATACTTCCCACATAGATCTTGTTGCATGTACAGCCCAAAATGTAGATCACATATTTCGTATTGCAATTGATAAAATGCTTGATAGTATATGTTCTAGTAGTGTATAACAAAAGTCTTTGGATTTATCCAAACCCAGGGCACAGATATTACATTCGTGACATATATAGAAACCCTTTGGTTTCGTTGAGAGCCATGTAAGTTTATTTGGAACGGCAACGTAGCTAGGGCATAGTTGATCCCTGAGTGTCATGCCTCTGCGATAAGTAATCTTTGGTGTCTTGGATATATGCCCTTTCAGTCCCTGTATGTCCATAAGGAAATGCCAGTGATGTTTTAAGATCTTAAAAATGTCCTGGCTGTGGACTGAATATCGGGTCACAAAAGACAGATTGTCAGAACATTTCTTTTTATCTTTGCTAGATTTCACAATCCAAGTCTCCTTCCTAGAGATTCTCATGATCCGTTTTTCCGCATCAGATAAAGTCCTATCATCGTACCCTCTCTTAATAAATCTCTGTTTAGCATATTGAATTTGTGGGAGAAATGTATCATTGGTACTACAGTTGCATCTCACGCGCACCATCTCACCAAACGGGATATTATAAATTACTGATTTGGGGTGGGCGCTTGTTGCATGTAGAATGCTGTTGCAAGCTGTAGATTTTCTATATAAAACACTATGTATGCTGTTATCTGTTACAAAAAATCTAATATACAGAAAATCAATTGTATCTTTACTGTAGGTTATGCTAAGTTTAACGTTGTATGGGTTATCGTTAAGAAAACATGGTACATGTTTAACTGTTCAATCGTCCCATTCCATAGCAGAATAATATCTATATATCTCCCCAGAACACAATAAATTCTGTCCAGGCGGAGGCATGTTTGCCCCATGCATGTATTTAGTGTGATTTTTGTACTTTACAAACTGATGTTTTCTTCTACCTGTGATTGTATAAATTTCTCTCCTAGTTTTTGTTTTTACATATGCTGTGCTGCGCCCCAATCCTCCCAAAGGTAAAAAGGCAAAATACACCTCAGTGGCTAACCAGAGTATGTTTAAGAGACTGCTTGATCTCCACTATCGTTTTAACTGTTTTTGGAACGAGTATGTAGCACCTGTTTTTGGCTTGAAAAATGATTACTTTAAGTGCATGAAAAAGCAGTATTTTAGTGGCTTCAGAATTGGGCCTTGCATGGAGAGCTGAATCAGGAAGGTTTAATGTGTGGCTTAAGCCCGTATGTATCGAAGGAGATTCTGAAACACCTCTCTGCCCCCTGCCCCAATAACCCATGCTTAAGGTCACTTGCCCCTTACATAATTTTTTACTGATTGTTGCATCTGTGCTGTGATTGGTTGCTAGGGCTAGGATTTCCATTGGACTAAGGGCTTAGGGTTTCAGTTTTGATTGGCTGTTAGGCCTCAGGTTTATGATTGGTTACTAGGTTTAGGGTTTCTACTGGACTAAGGGCTTAGGGTTTGATTGGCTGTTAGGGCTAGGGTTCTGATTGGATTCTATTACTGAACTAAGGGGTTAGGGTTTGGGTTTTGAAAGACAATAGGGCTTGGGCTGTGATACGTTAACAGAGCCAGGTCTCCCATTCTTTCTAGTGTTTAGGGTTAGGGTTCTGATTGATCAGGGTTAGGGCTAGGGTTCTATTGGCTAGTAGGGCTATATAAGCTTAGAGTTCAGGGCATCTCAGCCCGGGTGTTGAGGCCAAGGGTGGAGAGGACAAGGGTAGTCGCCTGTTTGGGCATTTGTGGGTTGAAAGGGCCTAGGTGCTGCCCAATGTTATCTCTACTGGCATCCGCCTTAACCCATACACATCCATAAACATCTAAACACAATATCAGGAAAGGCATTTGTGAGAAAGTCATCCTTTTAGCAGGTTCACCCCCTATTTTACCTGGATAATGGTGGTAACTGTCCCCGACTGTGCCCTGCGCTCTGCTAACGAGGGCCTGGGCCAGTGCTGTGAATGAAAGGTACATGGAAAAAGTGATGCAATCACAATTGGCAATGACAGATATCTGTAAGCCCCTAGTATATAATAGGCAAATGGGATTCAAACTACTGATAAGTCCCTAGTATATAATAAGGCAGGGAGGTTTAGAGGCCCAGTCGATTTCTTGCACTGGAGTGTGCACGGCTGTGTTGCTGTCATTTTTAAAGTCAGTCCTGCTTTGCCGGCTGTCTTTAAAAAGCAAAATCTGTGCAAATTCAACTTTGGTGTTAAAGGTACTTCTAAAGTGATAATTTACCTTATTTCTACTTAAAGGTCACCCCCCAAGTCTCCCCTAGTTGCCCCAGGGATGGGGTGCTATGTTACTATAAACAGGGGTCCGATTCACAAAGGTAAACTTAGACCAAGAGTCTAAGTTTAGACCAAAAGTCTAGCTTTAGACCTAAAGTCTAACTTTATGACTAGTAAAGTTAGACCTTAGGTCTAAACTTAGATTTTTGGGCTAAACTGAGGCCCATATTTATATATTTGTTTTGCGCTGCATTTGCATAATTTTTGGACACAATAGCAGTGCATACATACAAATTATGATTGTATTTTGTAAGTTTGCACTGCTTTTGCGTAAAAAATGACACAAATGCAGTGCAAAAAAAGTAAATAAATTTGGGCCTTAGACTTCTGATCCAAGTTTACTTTTGTGAATTTGGCCAAGGGACATTATAAAAGATGTTTTACATTGCCTGGTGAGATAAAAACGTTCCCATTTCATTTTTCCTCATTGTAGATACTTAGCTCCACAGGATAATATCAGAATATTTCACATAAGCATAAGTATTGCTAGGAAGGAGCTAAAAGTGGTAAGAAAGGAACCAACAAATTGGCACTGATAAATCCTACAACTTGCCACTGTTGCATTTGTCATAAATAATACAGAAAATAAGTTGTACAATGTTTGTTTTCGGTAAGCCAAAATCCAGCCTGCTAATGGTGTCTCCTGATGGGGCAGCCTTAACAGGATTATCTAAGCTATTTTGATGAGGTGATAAGTGGCCTGCACTGAGCAGAGGTTATCTGATGGGGGAGGTCTGCAGCTGCATAGGCCAGGCCAGGAAGGGGGCATGGTAAATCAAACTGGGCTTCAAAGGAAGCAGGACACAAAGGAATGTCATCAAGGCCTGCCCTCTCACCCTGTGCACCACAGATAGATAGCAGGCCCAGGACAGGATTTTGCAGATTCCATGTGGAGGAATGTTAATGGAAATGAGCCACACCAGTAGGTTGGTATAACCAGGTCTTGCTCCTATGGAGGAAAATCATCCATCTTGGATTTTAAAGTGCAGTGCTTTATAAGACAAGGAAATGCCACACTTTGGAGGAAGCTGTCATGCTTTTGGGTGGCACCCTGCAGCTCATTGGACAAGGTTGGCCCCCTGCTTGTCCCACAATATGATTGAATAAATGTGGCTGAGCTGAATTACAAATCAGATCTGCTGCCTGAAACTGCAAGAAGAAGGACTGCCCTACTGGCACCTTGGTCTGCAACTCAGAGGACTGCACTCTGAAGTACTACTCCTGTTGCACACTGGAACAATAGCCCTAAGTACTTTGCCTTGCTTCAAAAGGGCTCAGGAGTGGACTCCCTGAAAGCAACTGGTGAACAGAACTTGCCTGCACCAACTATCACAAACTCCCCAGTCTAGAGTGCTTCCAATGGACTTTTAAGGATTTAGCCAGGTATATTTTGGAAACTGAAGTCCTAAACAACCGAGGGCCATCTTTGAGCTTCTAGTTCCATGGATTTGTGTTTTGAACATGTTGAACCCTGAAGAGGAGCTCCAGGAAGAAGTTCCAGAAGTTTGTTGAAGTTTGGAGCAACTTTGGGAAAAAGTTCCATAAGCGGACTGACTCGTCATGGTGAGTCAAGCTGAATACCCTCAAGCACGATGTGGATTTCAGTTTTGTCCCGCTGAAAACTCCGAAGTTCTAGACCTCCAGGATTTGACCAGGTCCTTGCGGAAAACCAGTCGCTTAACATCGCATCAAAATTGGCTTGCTGAGGTGGAGCGCGCAACGTTGAGAGAGAAAAGCTCCAGAAAAGCTTCTAAGTGCGAAGGTAAAATTTGACCGAGGCCTCTCGCTCAGTGGATCCGAGCAGGGCTCTATCTTGGTCGGCCTGAAACTTTGACTTTATCCTGGTCAAGTGCAACCAGATATCTCCGGTTAGCGCTGTTGATTCCTTAGCATTAGAAAGCACTTTTTTTAATTTCATCTTAAAAAATTCATAACTTTAATTCCCTGTATTGGATTTTTGTCGTTTTGGTGTCTTTGTAAAGATAAAAATATTTCCTATTTTTCTAAATTGGTGTAAGATTTTTTATTATGTATTGTGTCTTATTTATTGTATTGGTATATATAAATGCTTTACATACCTGTCTCCATATTTAAGCCTGCCTGCTCATTGCCAAGCTATCAGGGATGGATCCACGGGGTAGTGTTTTGAGACCTTGACTGGACCTAGCATTGGCTGGGGGGCAGTATTGCTAGTGGTAGGTCTGTACTTGCCTCTACTATTAACCAGTTTCCAACATATTTTGGTGTTCAGCGGTGTAGATGTGGACTTGGTTATGAAATATACCATACAGTAAAGTGAGTTAAGATCAGTAAAAATACGCAAAATTGATTTAGAACAAAACTTTTAATATTGGATTTTTGAAACTTTAACTAAAACTGTTTTTAATCCAGTTTTTAAATTTTTCAAAATTTGTTCTATTTCTTATAATGAAGTTTGTGTGACCCAAAACTAGGGACACCAGGGAGATGGATCTTGTTAAAATGAACAAACTCAAAGTGGCTGAGCTTAGGGTTAGTGTAGAGTTAATTAAGTCCATTAAGGCCTGGGGATGGATAGCTCCAGAGAATGAAGGGGAGTGGAAGGTAGCCACTCCAACAAACTCTATCAGGAGGAGGAGGGTGACACCCTGTCCACAACTTCCAGTACTAGATTCATAATCACAGCTAGGGGAGAGATAGAAGGTTCCATCACAGCGGAACCAGAACTGTCTCCTGAAGAGAGAAAACGTCAGGCTGAGCCTTAGCTATTGAGAAGGAGAAGCTAGAGCTGGAGAAAAAGAGGTGGGCAAGGGAAGAAGAGGGAAAGAATGGTGATAGTGACAATGAAGAAAGTGCTGAGTAACCCAAGGGAGAAGGGGTAGTTCTAGGCTTCCCAAGGGAATAATTACCATGTAGACTGATGGGGATGATATTGACACATGGTTGATTGCATTTGTGAGGGCCATCAAGATGAGAGATGTCCACTCTAAATATTGGGATTCACTCCTGTGGGAGCTGATTCCAATCGCTTGGGAGAATAGGCTCCTGACCCTACAGGGGGATGAGACAGAATCTTACTCCCACATGAAGCAATGCTTAGTCAAGAAATTTGGTCTGACCCCAGAACAGTACACAGTGAAGTTCAGGGATACCCAGAAGGTGAGCACATAGTCTTGGGTGTACTTTGTAGACATCTCAGTGAATGTACTGGAAGGCTGGATTAGGGGTAACCAAGTGATTACCTAGGAGGGACTGTATGATTTAATTCTTAAAGACAAGAGCCTGACTCATTGTGTAGAAGGGAAGTTACGCCAGTACCTAATGGACTCAAACTTGTCTGATCCTAGGGAACTGAGTGGGACAGCATGGATGAGAACCTGGGTTTCCAATCAATACCAGGGAGGTGACCAAAGGAAAGGAGGATATGTCCCCTTCCAGGGGAAAGCAAAGGGAAAATGTCAATAACAGAAAGAGTCCTCATAAGGCCCACAGAAACCTGCACAAGAGGTAGAGGCCCCGAGCCATGCCACTTTCAAGAAGAGGGGGTATTTGAGGAACAACTTTGATCTTACAAAGACAGGAAAGGTTTACGACCCGATGAATACAGGTCAGTGTTTTGACTTTATCAGTTAGGACACAAGAGAGGAGATGCTGTTTACACAAAGAAGCTCCCCACTGGTGGGCAGTCCACAGGGATTGCTAGTACAGATGTGGTTGTGCCGTTTGTCCTACAGATGGCAAAGGGGTTAGCAGAGGCAACCAGACATATGGTCTGGTGGAAAGGTTCAATAAGACGCTGAAGGGCAAGTTCAATGGGTTGTCTGACAAACTCAGGAGGAGATGGGATGTTTTCCTACCATGCCTACTGTTTGCCTACAGGGAGGTCCCAAAAAAGGGGTTGGTTTTAGTCCCTTTGATTTGTTGTTTGGGCACCCTGTAAGAGTTCCATTGTGCCTGGTGAGAGACTCTTTGGAAAAGCCCAAGGAAGCCAAGAACAATGTGCTGGACTATGTGCTACGCCTGAAATCTCACATGGCAGAGTACATGTACAATGCAAGCAGGAACCTGGAGGCCAGCCAAGAGCTCATAAAGCTCTTGTATGACCTGAAAACTACTATGCCTGAGTACAAACCAGAACAATTGATGTTGGTGTTAGAGCCTGTGGCTTTTAGAGCCCTCTTGGACAGGTGGACTGGGCCCTATACAATCGTAGAGAAGAACAGTGAAGTTCCCTATTTGGTAGATTTTAACACCCCCTGGAGCCCTTACAGGGTCCTGCATGTTAATAGGTTTAAATCCCACCATGACAGGGCAGGCAGAACCATGCTGATGGTCACAAATGAAAGAGGAGAAGAGGAAACTTTGCCACTGCTAGACTTCCTCTCTCACAATGTGCAAGATGGGACAGTGGAGGGAGTTGTACTCTCTCCCAAATTGACAGACCAACAGAATAGAGACTGCAATCATGCTGTGGGGCAGTTTGCTGATCTATTCTCCCTGACCCCTGGACTCACCACTTGGTGCATCCATGACATTGTCACTGGTGACAGCCTACCTGTCAAATGCAAGCAGTACAGGTTGTCGGACCAGGTCAGAGCCAGTATCAAGGCGGAGGAAGATAAAATGCTGAAATTGGGGGTAATCAAGTCTTCTGATAGTCAGTGGGCCAGTCCAGTGGTGCTGGTACCCATACCTAATTCCCAGGGGGAAAATGAAGAGTTGAGGTTCTGTTTAGACTACAGAGGACTGAATGCAGTAACAAAGACTGATGCTTACCCTATACCTAGAGCTGATTAGCTCACTGATAGGTTAGGGTCTACTAAGTACCTGAGTATATTTGATCTGACTTCAGGCTATTGGCAGATTGCCCTTAGTGAATAAGCAAAGGAGAGGTCAGAATCCTCTACACCAGAGGGACATTACCAATTTAATGTAATACCTTTTGGCTTAAAGAATGCCCCTGCCACTTTCCAAAGGTTGGTGAACAGGGTCTTGTCTGGGCCGGAGCAGTTTAGTGCAGCCTATCTGGATGAAACAGCTGTGTACATTTCCACTTGGGAGGATGACCTGACCCACCTGAAGGAAGTGCTTCAGGGCCTGACTATTAAGGCCAATAATGTCAACTAGAGCAGAGTTCAGTTGTGTACCTGGGTAACCTTGTAGATGGAGGCCATGTACAACCTCTCCAGGCTAAAATCCAAATCTTATTGGATTGGACTGCTCCTACAACCCAGGCAGAGGCCAGGGCCTTCCTTAGTCTGACTGGATATTATAGAATATTTGTTTAGAACTATGGGACCATTGTACCTCTCCTGACAGAACTCACTTGTAAACCAGGCCAGAGAAAGTCATGTGGACCCCAGAATGTCAGAAGGCCTTTGACACTTTGAAAGAGGTTATGTGTTCACCACCAGTGTTGCGGGCCCGTGACCACACAAAGGAATTTGTGGTTCAGATAGATGCTTCAGAGGATGGCATTGGGTCAATGTTGTCCCAGGTAAATGAAGACGGCCATGATCAGCCAGTTGCCTTCATCAGGAGGCGACTACTCCCCAGAGAACAAAGATGGAGTACCATTTAGAGGGAAGCCTTTGCTGTGCTTTGGTCCCTGAAAAATCTGAGGCCATACTTGTATGGTACTCAGTTCCCTGATCATACTGACCACAGACTTCTCGGGTGGTTAATGCAGATGAGGCGGGAGAATCCTAAACTGTTCAAGTGGTCCATTATCTACAGGGGATGTACTTCACAGTGAAAAAAATGCCAGGGGTAGCCCATGCCAATGCAAAAGGACTTTCCAGACTGTTGTAATTGGCTGATGAAGACTACCAGGGTACAGGTTATTTGACCATCACCTTTCATTTGGGCGGTGGCCATATGAGAAAGTCATCTCTTTAGCATGTTCACCCCCATTTTATTGACTGATACTGGTGGTAACTAACCCTGACTGTACCCTGGGCTCTGCTAACCAGGTGCAGGGCCAGTTCTCTGAATAAAAGGCACATGGTAAAAGTGGTACAATTGCAACTGACAATGACAGACTCCTGTAGGTCCCTAGTATATAATAGGACAAGGGGATGTAAAACAGCCTATAAGTCCCTAGTATATAATATGGCAGGGAGGTTTAGAGGCCTAGTGGATTTCCTGCACTGGAGTGTACACTGCTGTGTTGCCTGCTGATATTTTTAAATGCAGCCCTACCTTGCAGACTGCCTTTAAAAAGTAAAATGTGTGCACATTCGACTTTGGAGTAAAGGTGCTTCCAAGTGATAATCTACTTTACTTTTACATATCAGTCACCCCTAAGGTCTTCCCTAGGTGCCCCAAGGGTGGGGCACCATGTAACTATAAGCAGGCACATTATAAAAAATGTTTTATATGCCCTGGTGAGGGACAACTATCCATTCCATTTTTTTCTCATTGTAGATACGTAGCTCCATTGGATAATACAGGAATATTTCACATAAGCATAAGTATTGCTAGGAAAGAGTTAAATGTGTCATGAAAGAAATCAAAAGATTAACACTGATATATCAAACAGCTTGCCACTGTTGAATTTGTCATAACTAATACAGGACGACATAATAGCCATATGAAGTACCAACCAATGCTGTGTCAGCTCCAATTGGATTACATCCCACAAATACATCCAGTGAACATTTCCCCTTGTCCTGGGTGACTCCAGCACTGGTTCCAAGGTGAGATCATACCAACTACATAAAACGGATCAATGAACACACAACTGTAGTCATACATTCCAAAGTATCCATGAACATCAAAATAGTAGAAAAGTAATTGCAGGACTAATATGTAATAAAACTAGAAAATGATTTTTTTTTATTGAAAACAATAAACACATGTAGTAAAGGACAATGGCCAGTCCAGTAGTACAATACGTGGTCCAGCATATTCTGTACCGCTAAACCTGCCTCTCATAACACTGCCATGGAAACCACCCCAAGAAGGGGCATCTAGTGGGCAGTCGAGGCACCTCAATGATGTCATGTGGGAGGGGTGGGGTTGGTTTTGGGATGGGTGGATTTGGATTTTGTAGTGGTGGGCCTGACTTTGGGAGGGGTGTCCTTGGTTTTTGGAGCGGATTTGATTTTATGTGGGTATGGCTGGGTTTAACCCCTTCGCTACCAGGCCTTTTCCCCCTCCTGTGCCAGGCCTTTTTTTGGCTATTTGGGGCAGTTTGCGCTTAGGCCCTCATAACTTTTTGTCCACATAAGCTTGCCTAGCCAAATTAGCGTCCTTTTTTTCCAACATCCTAGGGTTTCTAGAGGTACCCAGACTTTGTGGGTTCCCCTGAAGGAGGCCAAGAAATTAGCCAAAATACAGTGAACATTTTGTTTTTTTCAAAAAAATTGGAAAAAGTGGCTGAAGAAGAAGGCTTGTGGTTTTTCCCTGAAAATGGCATCAACAAAGGGTTTGCGGTGCTAAAATTACCAGCTTCCCAGCTTTCAGGAACAGGCAGACTTGAATCAGAAAACTCAATTTTTCAACACAAATTTGGCATTTTACTGGGACATACCCCATTTAAAAAAAAAATTGTGCTTACAGCCTCCTTCCAGTCAGTGACAGAAATGGGCATGAAACCAATGCTGGATCCCAGAAACCTAAACATTTCTGAAAAGTAGATACAATTCTGAATTCAGCAAAGGGTCATTTGTGTAGATCCTACAAGGGCTTCCTACAGAAAATAACAACTGAAAAAGAAAAATATTGAAATTGAGGTGAAAAAAACATCAATTTTTCTCTACGTTTTACTCTGTAACTTTTTCCTGCAATGTCATATTTTCGAAAGCAATATACCGTTACGTCTGCTGGACTCCTCTGGTTGCCGGGATATATAGGGCTTGTAGGTTCATCAAGAACCCTAGGTACCCAGAGCCAATAAATGAGCTGCACCTTGCAGTGCGTTTTCATTCTATACCGGGTATACAGCAATTCATTTGCTGAAATATAAAGAGTGAAAAATAGCTATCAAGAAAACCTTTGTATTTCCAAAATGGGCACAGGATAAGGTGTTGAGGAGCAGTGGTTATTTGCACATCTCTGAATTCCGGGGTGACCATACTAGCATGTGAATTACAGGCCATTTCTCAAATAGATGTCTTTTTTACCCACTCTCTTATATTTGGAAGGAAAAAATTTAGAGAAAGACAAGGGGCAATAACACTTGTTTTGCTAATCTATGTTCCCCCAAGTCTCCCGATAAAAATGATACCTCACTTGTGTGGGTAGGCCTAGCGCCCGCGACAGGAAATGCCCCAAAACACAATGTGGACACATTCAATTTTTTGACAGAAAACAGAGGTGTTTTTTGCAAAGTGCCTACCTGTAGGTTTTGGCCTCTAGCTCAGCCAGCACCTAGGGAAACCTACCAAACCTGTGCATTTTTTTAAAAACTAGACACCTAGGGGAATCCAAGATGGGGTGACTTGTGGGGCTCTGACCAGGTTCTGTTACCCAGAATCCTTTGCAAACCTCAAAATTTGGCTAAAAAAATACATTTTCCTCACATTTTGTTGACAGAAAGTTCTGGAATCAGAGAGGAGCCACAAATTTCTTTCCACCCAGCGTTCCCCCAAGTCTCCCAATAAAAATGATACCTCACTTGTGTGGGTAGGCCTAGCGCCCGCGACAGGAAATGCCCCAAAACGCAACGTGGACACATCAAATGTTTTTAAAGAAAACAGAGGTGTTTTTTGCAAAGTGCCTACCTGTAGATTTTGGCCTCTAGCTCAGCCGGCACCTAGGGAAACCTACCAAACCTGTCCATTTTTGAAAACTAGAGACCTAGGGGAATCCAAGATGGGGTGACTTGTGGGGCTCTGACCTGGTTCTGTTACCCAGAATCCTTTGCAAACCTCAAAATTTGGCTAAAAAAACAAATTTTCCTCACATTTTGGTGACAGAAAGTTCTGGAATCAGAGAGGAGCAACAAATTGCCTTCCACCCAGTGTTCCCCCAAGTCTGCCGATAAAAATGATACCTCACTTGTGTGGGTAGGCCTAGCGCCCGCGACAGGAAATGCCCCGAAACGCAACGTGGACACATTACATTTTTTGAAAGAAAACAGAGGTGTTTTTTGCAAAGTGCCTACCTGTAGGTTTTGGCCTCTAGCTCAGCCAGCACCTAGGGAAACCTACCAAACCTGTACATTTTTTTAAAAACTAGACACCTAGGGGAATCCAAGATGGGGTGACTTGTGGGGCTCTGACCAGGTTCTGTTACCCAGAATCCTTTGCAAACCTCAAAATTTGGCTAAAAAAATACATTTTCCTCACATTTTGTTGACAGAAAGTTCTGGAATCAGAGAGGAGCCACAAATTTCTTTCCACCCAGCGTTCCCCCAAGTCTCCCAATAAAAATGATACCTCACTTGTGTGGGTAGGCCTAGCGCCCGCGACAGGAAATGCCCCAAAACGCAACGTGGACACATCACATTTTTTTAAAGAAAACAGAGGTGTTTTTTGCAAAGTGCCTACCTGTAGATTTTGTCCTCTAGTTCAGCCGGCACCTAGGGAAACCTACCAAACCTGTCCATTTTTGAAAACTAGAGACCTAGGGGAATCCAAGATGGGGTGACTTGTGGGGCTCTGACCTGGTTCTGTTACCCAGAATCCTTTGCAAACCTCAAAATTTGGCTAAAAAAACAAATTTTCCTCACATTTTGGTGACAGAAAGTTCTGGAATCAGAGAGGAGCAACAAATTTCCTTCCACCCAGCGTTCCCCCAAGTCTGCCGATAAAAATGATACCTCACTTGTGTGGGTAGGCCTAGCGCCCGCAACAGGAAATGCCCAGAAACGCAACGTGGACACATTACATTTTTTGAAAGAAAACAGAGGTGTTTTTTGCAAAGTGCCTACCTGTAGATTTTGGCCTCTAGCTCAGCAGGCACCTAGGGAAACCTACCAAACCTATGCATTTTTGAAAACTAGAGACCTGGGGGAATCCAAGATGGGGTGACTTGTGGGGCTCTGACCAGGTTCTGTTACCCAGAATCCATGACAACCCTCATAATTTGGCTAAAAAAAAACACATTTCCTCACATTTTGGTGACAGAAAGTTCTGGAATCAGAAAGGAGCCACAAATTTCCTTCCACCCAGCGTTCCCCCAAGTCTCCCGATAAAAATTATACCTCACTTGTGTGGGTAGGCGTAGCGCCCGCGACAGGAAATGCCCCAAAATGCAACGTGGACACATCACATTTTTTGAAAGAAAACAGAGGTGTTTTTTGCAAAGTGCCTACCTGTAGATTTTGGCCTCTAGCTCAGCTGGCACCTAGGGAAGCCTACCAAACCTGAGCATTTTTGAAAACTAGAGACCTAGGGGAATCCAAGATGGGGTGACTTGTGGGGCTCTGACCAGGTTCTGTTACCCAGAATACATAACAAACCTCAAAATTTGGCTAAAAAAACACATTTTCCTCATATTTTGGTGACAGAAAGTTCTGGAATCAGAGAGTAGCCACAAATTTCCTTCCATCCAGCGTTCCCCCAAGTCTCACAATAAAAATGATACCTCCCTTGTGTGGGTAGGCCTAGCGCCCGCGACAGGAAATGGCCCAAAACGCAACGTGGACACATCACATTTTTTGAAAGAAAACAAAGGTGTTTTTTGCAAAGTACCTACCTGGAGATCTTGGCCTCTAGCTCAGCCGGCACCTAGGGATCCCTACCAAACCTGTGCATTTTTGAAAACTAGAGACCTAGGGGAATCCAAGATGGGGTGACGTGTGGGGCTCTGACCAGGTTCTGTTACCCAGAATCCATGACAAACCTCATAATTTGGCTAAAAAAACACATTTTCCTCATATTTTGGTGACAGAAAGTTCTGGAATCAGAGAGTAGCCACAAATTTCCTTCCACCCAGCGTTCCCCCAAGTCTCACAATAAAAATGATACCCCCCTTGTGTGGGTAGGCCTAGCGCCCGCGACAGGAAATGCCCCAAAACGCAACGTGGACACATCACATTTTTTGAAAGAAAACAAAGGTGTTTTTTGCAAAGTGCCTACCTGAGATCTTGGCCTCTAGCTCAGCCGGCACCTAGGGATACCTACCAAACCTGTGCATTTTTTAAAACTAGAGACCTAGGGGAATCCAAGATGGGGTGACGTGTGGGGCTCTGACCAGGTTCTGTTACCCAGAATCCATGACAAACCTCAAAATTTGGCTAAACAAACACATTTTCCTCACATTTTGGTGACAGAAAGTTCTGGAATCAGAGAGGAGCCACAAATTTCCTTCCACCCAGCGTTCCCCCAAGTCTCCCGATAAAAATGATACCTCACTTATGTGGGTAGGCCTAGCGCCCGCGACAGAAAATGCCCCAAAACGCAACGTGGATACATCACATTTTTTGAAAGAAAACAGAGGTGTTTTTTGCAAAGTGCCTACCTGTAGATTTTAGCCTCTAGCTCAGCCGGCACCTAGGGAAACCTACCAAACCTGTGCATTTTTGAAAACTAGAGACCTAGGGAAATCCAAGATGGGTTGAATTGTGGGGCTCTGACCAGGTTCTGTTACCCAGAATCCTTTGTAAACCTCAACATTTGGCTAAAAAAACACATTTTCCTCACATTTCGGTGACAGAAAGCTCTGGAATCTGAGAGGAGCCACAAATTTCCTTCCACCCAGCGTTCCCCCAAGTCTCCCGATAAAAATGATACCTCACTTGTGCGGGTAGGCCTAGCGCCCGCGACAGGAAATTCCCCAAAACATAACGTGGACACATCACAAGTTTTGACAGAAAACAGAGGTGTTTTTTGCAAAGTGCCTACCTGTAGATTTTGGCCTCTAGCTCAGCCGGCACATAGGGAAACCTACCAAACCTGTGCATTTGTGAACACTAGAGACCTAGGGGAATCCAAGATAGGGTGACTTGTGGGGCTCTGACCAGGTTCTGTTACCCAGAATCCTTTGCAAACCTCAAAATTTGGCTAAAAAAAACAAGTTTTCCACTCATTTCGGTGACAGAAAGTTGTGGAATCTGAGAGGAGCCACAAATTTCCTTCCACCCAGCGTTCCCCCAAGTCTCCCGATAAAAATGGTACCTCACTTGTGTGGGTAGGCCTAGCGCCTACGAAAGAAAATGGCCCAAAACACAACGTGGACACATCACATTTTTTCATAGAAAACAGTGCCTACCTGTGGATTTTGGCATCTAGCTCAGCGGGCACCTGGGGAAACCTAGCAAACCAGAGCATTTCTGAAAACTAGAAACCTAGGGGAATCCAAGATGGGGTGACTTGTGGGGCTCTGACCAGGTTCTGTTACCCAGAATCCTTTGCAAACATCAAAATTTGGCCCAAAAACACTTTTTCCTCTCATTTCAGTGACAGAAAGTTCTGGAATCTGTGAGGAGCCACAAATTTCCTTCCACACAGAGTTCCCCCAAGTCTCTCGAGAAAAATGGTACCTCACTTGTGTGGGTAGGCCTAGCGCCCACGAAAGGAAATGGCCCAAAACACAACGTGGACACATCACATTTTTTCACAGAAAACAGAGGTGTTTTTTGCAAAGTGCCTACCTGTGGATTTTGGCCTCTAGCTCAGCCGGCCCCAAGGGGTGCAGAAATGGCCTAAAATAAATTGTCTAAGGGTTCGCTCCCCTTGCGTGAAATTCACGAAAACAAAAAAAACTCCCTGGTGTCTAGTGGTTTCTGCCCCCCTTGGGGGCAGATTGGCCTCATCAAAATAGGCCAATCTGCCCCCAAGGGGGTCAGAAATGGCCTAAACATAATTTGCCCCATAGGGGAGCAACCCTTGCCTAAGGGGTCGCTCCCCACCTAAAAAAAAAACAAAACAAAACAAATGATTTTTTTTTTATCCCTGGTGCCTAGAGGTTTCTCCCCCCCCTGGGGGCAGGAATGCCTTCCAAAAAATGCCCCCCATTGGGAGCGACCCTTGCCCAAGGGGGTTGCTTCCTTATGCCAGTTTCCACACACAAAAAAATAGCCCTTGTGTCTAGTGGGCGTTTCAAAAGCCGGATTGCAAGCAATCCAGCTTTTGAAACGCTCGGAGAGACTTCAAAGGGAAGGAAATACATTTCCTTCCCTATGAAGCCTCTCCGGGCCTCCCCCACGTGATCGAAAGAGAAATGCTGAGCATTTCTCTTTCGATCGCGGTGGAAGCTGAGCTTCCAGCGTGGTGGGGGAGGCCCTGTGACAAATCAGTGCGCGCTAGCTCTGACGTCACAGGGGGGGTGGGGGAGTAGGGGGTGGAAGGGGAAGGGCTTCCCCTTCCATCCCTGCCTTGAGGGGGTGGGGGGGAACATGCTCCCCCCAGTTCCCGTGCCTTGGACTAGGTGGCCTCGTCCAAGGCACACGGGAACCGGTGCCTTGGACGAGGTGACCTCGTCCAAGGCACCCGACTGGGTAATGTTGGGGAATCAGGTTTCACAGGGAAGGATTTGGATGTGGATGGGATGGGTCGGGGTATGAAGAGGTTCCTTTGGCTTTTAGAGAGGGGGTGGTTTTGACAGACACATAATAAACTCTTCTTGGGAAAATGGGTAGGATGTCCAGGAGGGATTAGGAGTTGGGAGGTTAATGGAGGTTGAGGGGGTAAAAGTGTCAGGTATGGGTGGGTGTTTTTCATGCTACTGTCTGTGTGTCTGATGTATCATGTTTGTGTTTTGTAGGTGTCTGTTGTGTGGGTGAGTGTGGGCGTTTGCGTTTTTTGGTGGTGTGTGATGTGGATGTCCTGGGTATGCTGGGTTAGTGAATGGTATTTTGTTGTGGTTGTGGTATCTGGGGGAATGCTGGGGGTGGTGGATGCATCTGTGGATATGGGGTCTGAGGGTATGTTGGGGATGGTGGATAGGTCTGTGGGTGCGGTGCCTGGGGGTATGTTGGGAATGGTGGATGGGTCTTTTGATGTAGGTGTGTTGTCTGGGGGTATTTCGGGGATAGTGGATTGGTCTGTGGGTGTGGATGTAGTGCCTGGGGGTATGTTGGGATGGTGATGGTGATGAGAGTGGTGAGTGCCTGGTGAGTGGTTGTGTGCTTGTGTGTTTTGTGGTATTTATGTTTGTGTGTGCTGCTTGGCGCTGTTAAGGAGTGTGCATTCATATGTGTGAGTGTGCTTGGGACAGGTATGGGAATAGGGAATTTGGATGGGGAAGAGGCAGGAGGTGGGCTGGAAGCTTGGGATGGGTGGAAGGCTACATTGAGGGATGAGGCCAGAGCCTGAAAAGATCTCTGTAGGGCAAACATAGCACTGTGGATGCCTTTCAGGTAGGCGGCCGTCTGTTGCTGATGGCGGCCATGCACCTGTATGACATTCAGTAGTTCTGTCTGACCACAGAGATTTTTTTCAGAAGGTCAATAGCTTCCTCACTCCGGACAGCAGGGGAACAGGGAGTGAGGTGCCTGGTGCGAAGTAGACAGCTACTTTCTTAGGTGAGCAGGCTCGGCCAACTGGGTGGGGAGCAACAGGGAGGGTAGAGATGGTAGTGTGGGTAGCAGATATGGCTGGTGTAGGAACTGGTCCTGTATGTTCCGCCACCACTGGGGAATGTTCACTGGAGCTTGACTCTGATGACAAAGATGTTAAATCTGTATCCTCTGTGACACTCCACTCACCCTCTGGGCCACTGGGTCCCTCCGTGTCTGTAGTGTCACAAACGGGAATACCATGGCCAGCTGCTTCTCCAAAGATGTTGCCCCTGTCTCCTCCACTTGCCTGGAATGATGCTGAAATGAACCATACAAATAGGTTTATTGCATGTGCCAGAACACACTTGACCAATGGCTATGATCACAGAACATTACTAAAATGCACAGTAGACCACAGCTACATGTCCACCAAAGTGGCTCCAACATTAGCAAGACCACATGAATACATGCTACATTACCTGTAAACAGATGCTCACAGAGCATTCATAATTACAGACAGCTCAAATTGTGTGAGTGAAGTTGTCCTATCACAATACCAGTGTATCAAGTAGGAGACCTTATCACCTTGAATAGCTTGGCTCTTGTAGCATACCTCAGTAACCTGTAGTTATTAAATATTATGACAAAGCCAACTTCTTTCCTACAAATTCCACACAAAGCACTGCAATCAGCAAATGTTTATATATATATAATACCACTTCATGATGAAATGATGGTCTACTAATACTTCTGTGTTTCAGCAATATGTAGCACAAATAAGGTGACATGGAAACACTCATGTCCTACTATTGAAACTTCCCAATGGCAACATCCTGATATGTCCATTGTCAGAATAGTCTCATGGAAGTTGTACTTATGTAGCTTAGCTATGTAGCACATGTCACACAGAAAAGTAGACTGAAGACAATCTGGGCAAAATGTCTGGGTGATTCGTCTACAAATATCCACAGCATAATGAATCAGCTAGGCCTATGGAAATCACCTGTCCAGAATGGAACTGGTGAGAGCACCATTCTAGCATTGCATAACTAAAAGCCAATAGTCCATTGAATGTTTTTGAGGCTCAGGGAATCTCCATTACCTGAAGAGGTGGTTTATTATGTTTCCTAATGGGAAGCCACATCACTGTACCCTTTTTTCATGCACGCTCAAATGCCATTATATTACTGGGTGTACACACTCACATATGATTCCCACATGGTAACACATGAACTATTTAAACACCACATATAACTATTTTTAAATACAGTTTGGCCTACACACACACATATGTGATGGAATCAGACATCATCCTATGAAGACATGTTGATCATGTGTGAAACAGTTGTATAAATGATACTACAAAAGTGAAAGGTGCAAATGCCAACATTTAGGAACAAATAGGGATTGGCACCAGTCATGTTTGCTAACTCATGTTACTGTACATTCACCACTTACCAAGACAAAGTATTGCTCAGTGACTGTACACTGTATGCTATGTCACGTCACATGAAACACAGTAGTGAGGTAGCATCACTCTTGACGCACTGAAGGCAAGTGCCCTGTTGGATACAAATGTCAACCACAACATCAAACAACAGGAGCTGAATAATCACTGTAGTCATCTATATGTCTGCTCAAGACAGTAATTTGTTAGTGGACTGGACTCTGCTGTGTTCATGGTCATAAGAACAATAGGCAAAGCACATCAGCATGCACCTACTACCAAACCTACACAAACAATTGCTCTTCTTGTGCGTTGCACATGGGCCAACCCCATCATTGATGGCGAGATATCTGCCTGTAACACACAAAGTTGGCAATGTGAAATATATGATTCTGGCCAGGACTCACCGCTGTGTTGCTGTTGTGAGTCCCTCAACCACCCATCAGGCTCTGGTTAGGTCACCTCTAGTATGCAGGTCATTAGGGGGTGCTCGGGGTCCGGCATGCGCTCTGTCACGTTAGGAGGACAGCCCCAGCAGGACCTCCGTGATCTTCGGGGCCCAGAGTCTTAGCTCATCCCGCCTTTTCCAGCAATAGACGCTGCCCTAGTGATAGACCCCCAGGGCCACATCTTCTGGGTGGTGGCTCTCCAAATAGCTTGCTTCTGATGGGCATTGACTGTATAGATGCAAAAGAGAGTGATCATAATGGAATTTTTTAGGATGTCTGTTTGGTTAACATACATTTTGTATACACCAACCACAAGGATTTTTAGTTTTTTATACACTACCTGTATAATTCTCATATACTGAAAAGTACAGGAACATAAATACACACTTCTGTAGGCATCTGCTGACTATCCTCAACCTTGGTCATGGCCTACACTGACTAAGCCAGCTTACAAACATTGTATAGCTCAGGGCCAAGCAACATGTAGTGTGATGTGAGCTACTATGAAACACAACATGCCTTGTGACCTTTTGAAGGGTAAAAACTACTTGTGCATGACTGTACAGACATCTTTACAGCCAGGCCCATTGGCTCGTTGCATACGTCCATACAGGTTACTACCATCCTAAGACTTACGTCACAATGAAAGAGCTGGCATGTGTGTCACTGAAAGCTTCCTCTCTGGGGATGTGTGGACAAGTGGACTACTTAATGGAATATCACACTACGAGAGATTGAGTTTGTGTGGTATGTACTGGTATCACAGGACACACCTTTTACCATAAGTGGCACTGTTACAGAGATGACACTCAACATACCATGGTTTTGTTTGATTGGTTGAATGTAACAGCTGGTGATTCAGATGTAATGATCTCTTCAGAATCAACCAACTATCTGCCCTGTACCTTTGTCACTTGTGCAATAGGCATGTACAGTGAAAACATGACATATGGAAATATAACAACATGGGAGTAAGGTGTCTGTCATTAGTAGATATCACACACTGGCAATGTTGCTCAATGGAAGGATGTACCAGGTCAGAGGGTTACCCCAGTCACCATCCCAAATGTAGTCTATGTAAAAGCATTAAGGGCCACTATTGGTTCAGAAGACTCATTTTGGGAACATCCAAGGATCTTCAGGTCTACAGAGAAATTACCCTGTGCATCAATTGTACTGGCACAGTAACTCTGCCCCAGCCTAGGCCATGGCCCATAATGGGCAAAACTCTTTGTCAGGCCTTGGTCTCTGCAGGATGAGCATACTGAACCCACATTAAGATCACATTCTCATCACTTCAATACATAACAGTACATCTTGTGGCCATCCTATATGTAAGTTCAGGGTTGTGTGGCACTCTGAAGGTATCAGTGAGGTTTAGCTAGCACTCAGACAACAGTTTGCCAAGTAATGATCTGGGCTGAGTGACATGTGGGACTGGATTGTGTGTAGTAGACAATTGTAATGTGAAGTATGTGTAATGGTTTTTAACCAGTTATGTTTTATCAAATTACTTTTGGCTTACTCATATATATGTTACTCTGGATACTGTGACCAATGCTCCAATTTATTTGATTCCACACATAGGGAGAGTGAGGAGATAACAACCTCCATTGTACTGCCGTTTTCCAGACCTTCAGACCATGGAAGAAACAGATGTTATAAAGAAGTTTTGTCTGAATAGACAAACAATTCAAGACTTATGTAGTCAGTCAGAGCCTGATCCCAAGCCTCAAAGCACTAATCCAACATGTATACCACCTATTGTGAGACTAATGGCAGTATTATACTTTCTGGCCACAGGAACCTTTCAATATAAAGTAGCCATATCTGGTTGTTTGTCACAACCTATGTTCAGTGGTATATGAAGAGATGTGCTATGAGCCATGATGAAACACATTGACATCTATACCAAGTTCCCCAGATGTGAGGATTTCGCCAATGAGAAGGTTAACTTCTATGGATTTGGTCGCCTCCAACATGTGGTTGAAACCATTGATGGCACCATGTTGCATTAATACCACTGCAAGCCAGTGAACAAGTCTACCAAAACAGGAAGCACTTCCATTCTATCAATGTGCAATTTGTCTGCTTGCCAGAATTGTATGTTTCAAAAGTCTGTGCCCGGTTCCCAGGTTCAGCCCATGATTCCATTGTAGTGCAGAACAGAACCATACCCCAGCTATTGTCACGACTACAACTGGAGAGGGACTGGCTTGTTGGTAAGTAAGATCTGTCCTAACTGTGTATATGCAGTCAGGTGCTATAATCAGAAAGTGTGTGACTCATTGTAGCATTCATGTCTTATTTAAAAAAAACAGGAGACTCAGTAAATCCCAGCCATCCTTGGTTATTAACACAACTGAGGGATCCAGGGGAAGTCAGCTTCAGTGAGGCTCATGGAAGACCACAGTAGCCAGTGGAGCAGGCTTTTGGGCTCCTGAAGGCCGGATTTTGCTGTCTGGATAAGTCTGGGGAAGCCCTCCTATACTCCCCCGGGAAGGTGTGCCAAATCACTGTGGCCTGCTGCATGCTCCATACCATCGCCCTGCGATGGAAAATCCCTTACATCCCAGAGGAAGGCTAGCCTGAAGTGGCACCAGGTGAGAATCCTAAAATGCCAAGTGATGATGATAGCAGTGAAGGGGAAGTAGCTGACTTGTAACAAGATCTCATAGACAGCTTCTTCTCATGAGTGTTTGTCATTCAATGTCATGACTTTGACTATTCAATCAACTCTTGTTTTGATGATGTGAGGAGTATGGTTGTTGAAAATGTTAGGAAGCTGAAGCTCTGTGTAGTATCTTATCTAGTGTTTTCTCTGTTTCATTTATACTTTAGAATGCATTGCATATGTACTTGGGATGCTTTGAGATTCCTACTTAGAACCCTGGTTGCTGGCTGAAGTCAGTTGACTTGTGACTTTCACTTGGCACGTAGTGGTTTGCCATGGGTCATTATCTGTTTATGGAATACATTATGTTTTCTGCATCCTGCCACATTTTTCTGGTCTTTCTGCTGAACCCCATTACTACAAATTGGTACCATTAGTGGAGTTAGCTGTCATTCCACCACTGACTTCATTCAATGGTCATCTGGACCCACAGACTCAGGATCTACTTTGACAATACTTTGGTTCTCTCAACTTTGAAGGTACTGCTTACTGTGACATTGAATGTTTCTTTAAAAAAATAACCCTTTTAGTTGCCATTTTCTGCTGCCTTATTACCTTCGTGCACCCCTGCACCTTTTGAATTTGACTGTGCCAGTCACCTTCCAGCTCATGGCTGTTTGTGTTCTGAATGTGGGTTCAATGTGCAGACCCATGCACTTGCCTGGAGCGAGGATTTAGCGTCTCTCTCAAGAGCGTCCAGACGGTTGACACTCAGCGTCCATTCTCCGACACACTCAATAGTCCTTAGGAGCGCAGTAAAGCGCACATCAACACAAGATCCTTAAAGGCATACATCGTACTCCAGCACAAAATCTTTACATATAAAGCCTGGGAATGACAATCTCATTGTGCTGGGTGAATTGCCTATTATTTCTAGTGAGTCTGATGGTGATATTTTACCCATTTTTATTTCTAAATTCCCTAAAGTTTTTAAAAAAGAGATAGGTACCATGATGAGATTTAAAACCATTAAAAGGTTAAAGAAAAATGCCATACCACTCAAACATAAAGTTAGACCTGTACCTATCAGTGTACGTAGTGACCTAAAAAGACTTTTGAATTTGTTGACTAAGAAAGGAGTCATCACTCCTACTGACTCATCTGAATGGGTTTCTCCCATTGTTCCAGCTAAACAGTAGAATTGCACCTATGTGTTGATTTAAGATCCTTGAACAACAGCATAGCATTGGATTACCATCCTTTACCTCACATTCAAGAGACTTTAGCCAACATAGGTGAATCTAAATATTTTTCTGCCATCGAATTGCACTCTGCCTACCATCAAATAGCCTTAAATACTGAGTCTCAAGAACTCACCACATTCTTTACGCCTTTTGGGGCATACAAGTATTTAAGACTACCTTTTGGTCTCACTTATGTGGCAAGTGTTTTCATAAGACGATGGATATTTTGTTCACAAACATGAGCAACATACAGCCCTTTCCGGACGATATTCTTATTTTTACTGATACCAAAGAACAGCACTTTAAAATTTTGGAAAAAGTATTAAGGATTTAAACGAAAAAGGTGTCACTATTAAACCAGAGAAATGTAAAATCTTGGTCCAACAATTAGATTATCTAGGATATACCATTTCTGCTGAAAGTATTAAACCAAATTTTTAAAATATGGAAGCAATACTTAAACCACCGTCACCTAAAGATAAAGATGCCCAAGGTCCTTGTTTAAATTATGAGAATGTTACGCTGGCCTTATATCTGATTACGCTACTGTGGTCCAACTCCTAAGAAATTTATTTTAAAAAGGGGTCAAATCTACTTTGACCTCAGAGGTTGATGCAGCATTTACAAAAGTCAAAGATCTTATTTTTGCTGCCCCTGCTTTAAGTCCTTTCATTGCTGGAGAAAAATGTCTCATTACTGTTGATGCCAGCATGAAGGATATAGGAGCTGCAATCAATTAGACTGTGAATGGGGAACAGATCACTATAGCGTTTGCTTCTATGCCCTACTAGAGGCAGAGACAAACTATAGTACTATAGAAAGAGAGGCATTAGCCTGAGTCTGGGCTGTTCAGACGTTTAAAACCTACTTAGTGGGTAACTATTTTGAAATATTCACTGACCACAAGCTTCTAATATTTTTGTTGAATGGTAATGAACTAGGTAAAGCTTCGGCTCGACTTTCACATATGCCATTACCTGCTTGTGAAGACATGAAGGGAGAATATGAACATGTTGTTGCTGCCATTGATGCTGTTTCTGACCTCAATGGAACCATTTCTGAAACAGATTGGATAGATGCCACTACACAGGATGAAGTTTTGACCAAAGGTTTGGATTTTGCTAAAAACAGGACAGCCACCAATTTGCAATGCTCCAGATTATTTGAAGCCATTTGCTCAAACTTCTTTGGTACTATCCTGTGAAAGTGGGATATGTAACAGAAATGTTTGTTTTTTTCCTCCTGAATGTTTGAGGGAAAAGCTTATAAGGTTAGCACATGAAGGTCATTTAGGCAGCGCTGCCACATTTAAAAAACAAAGGGAACCCTATTGGTGGCCTTCCATGAATAATTAGGTTGAATATCATATCAATTTGTGTCCTCAATGTTTAGTCTTTGACAAACATTGGAAAACTGTACAGAGACCTCTCCAAAATGTACCTTACCCTGATCAGCCATGGTCTAAAGTAGCCTTAGATTTCTCTGGCCCATTTAATTTGACGCCTGCATGCAAAAGATTTATAATAGTCTTAATTGATTATTACTCTAAATGGATCGAATACTCATTTGTAGAATCGGCTTCAACACAATCTGTTTTATCTTTTCTTGAGGATGTTTTTTCCCTTGAGGGAGTTCCCAAATAAATTGTGACAGACAATGGCTCCCATTTTGTCTGCAACCAGATGAAAAATGTTCTCACTAACCATAACATTACACACATTCAATTTGCTTTATACAGTCTCTCTGCCAATGGGTTGGTAGAAAGAGAAATCGCTTTATTAAGGAAGCAATACAGACTGCTCTTTCCTCTGGTCTTAAGGTAAAAAAAAATCCAGAAGGCTAAAATCACAGCTTATCACTCTATCCCTTCTCTGAGTAATCAATACCACTCCTTTATAATTATTGAGGGGAACAAAATATAGGTCAAGAGTAATGCCTGAACGGTTAGACTCATTCTGTATTCCTAAATCCAAGCATGCCAATACTGTACCCTCTCTACTGGTAATGGTGGAAAAAAACAGGAAAAACAAAACAATATTTTGGTTCTCACTAGAAAACCACTCAGAGAAAAAAAGGGTAATCAAATTTCACTTGCCCTTTCAAGATTGACCGAGTTACAAAAAATAATGTTTTGGTACATGGAAAGCATTGGTGGAATAAAAGTAGGATGGTTCCCGTTTCTGGTATTCAAGCACAAATATACAACAGAACTTGTCTTATCACTGAAGAAGATTCAGTTTTGTTTGAGTGTAACAAAGACAAATTTGAAAAAAGTATGATTCAAAATACTACTTATTTTGATACTTCTTGCTCTGATAATTTTAATGAACAACATATTATAGAGGCTACTCAAAACTCAAATCTTTCTAATGAACAGGCCACTAAGAGTTCTTAAAACTTGCAAAACAAATATTTTTGATAAGACTGTTGGTGTTTCTGCTTCTACTTCATCTCAAACCAATATAGAAAGTAAGAGACTATCCAAATTATCTGTACGATTTCAAGATTACGACTTAAGCTAATTTGTTTATTTATGGGGAGAGATGTTGTAGTATCTTATCTCATGTTTCCCATGTTTCCTTTATACTTGAGTATGATTGCGTATGTACTTGTGATGCTTTGAGATTCCTACTTAGAACCCTGGTTGCTAGGTGAAGTCAGTTGACTTGTGACTTTCACTTGGCAGGCAGCAGTTTGCCATCGGTCCTTATCTGTTTATGGAATAAATGATCTTTTCTGCATCCTGCTACATTTTTGTGGTCTTTCTGCCGAACCCCGTTACTACATTCTGTCAAAATCTGGTAATGGGTGCTTGGTGAGGAAGGTTTTGAGACATTCTCATTTTGTCAATGTTGCTTTGTTAAGTCAGATTTTTCATCATAGACTGCATTCTCCAGAAGTGTGCTATGTTAATTATGTCATATGTATGGTTTCATAGCTAATCTCTTTGTTTTGGTATTTTTTGGTACCTTCAGCACGGCATATTCATTTGAACATTTCAGAATTGTAACATTAGCAGGTATATGATGCTGTTGAGACATACAAAGTAGACATGGATTTTTGCTGGGAATGTGTGTCACAGGCTTTGGGTGTACAAAACATGTGCCAAGACAGCTTGAACAGTGATAGGACGGATGTTAAGGAGACTCCATTGGACTTGTTCCTTGTTGTGTGGTGGCATTATGCATTCATTATTTGTGTCATCATGTGCTCAGACAATATTTAGTTGTAGGCCCAAATCATGTTTATTTCTCTCCACATTGGCTAACTACTCATTTTATATTTGTTTGTGACAAACCACCTGATGCAAAAGCACTGACTTGTAATGGCCCTGTGATCAGAAACTGTTGTACTGCCATCTGTCTGAGTCTTGCTTTACATGATGTAGGGTTTATTTTGTGAGGTAGGCAATACAGCTCCAGCTGATGACATCAACTGATTTCATTGTTGCCTATTCCACAGGACAATATTTGATACATTCCATCCTTCCATGTTTTGGAGATCTGTACCAGTAAATGTGAGCACTTACATAGTATAATTCAATAATTTATGATTTGCCATGTTTCTTACATCTTGCCAGGCTATGATTGGAGCAATGTAATAAAAATGTTATAAGACAATGCACTTGTATGTATGTGTTGGTGTGGCATGGTTGTGATCCTGAGGTAAGTATTGCATATGTGCAGCATGTCCATGCTTACCCAAGTAGTGTGTTTTGTCATTCTATAGTTCACATGTTATTATATACCTACATTGCTAAATGTGACATTTAATACAGCAGACAATGAGTCTGTGACTTGTAAATTCATTGAAGTGGTAAATGTGAAGAAATACTTAGTGCAAAATCAAACATAAAAGAAAAGTGAAGTAATCAGTCATGGTGAATGGAACCATGGATGCAGATGTCAAATTATCTGAAATCCAAAGTCCAGATTACTCCTCCCATCAGAAATGGTGAAGTGTCCAGAATTAGTCCACAGAGTGAATGTGTGACACACAATGGAGGAAAGAAAGGTTGCAGATTTTTGCTGGCAGTGGTGATGTCTTGCTATCCACACCTCCTGAATATTTACATGAACGTTCCCACTTGCGAGGGCCCGGGGGGTTCAGCTGCTGCAGAGGCAGGGGTGTCTAAAAGTTTCTTCTTTCCCTGGCAGGGCTTCCCTTACTGTGGCTGCCACTGATGTTGATGGGCGTGATGTAGTTGCATTACAGGAAGAGGTAGATGGTGGTGGATAAGCCCTGCTCGGGGTTGTATGGATGTCTCTCAACACCCCTGTTAGGGAGCCCAGGTTGGAGTTATGGGCCTCCATCTGTTGGTACATGTCCCTCTGCAGCTGCTTACTTTCATGGAGTTTGGTAAGTACATGTCCCATCATGCTTGAGGACTCCTGATAGACACCCAAGAGTTGGCTAATGGTGTCCTAGTTGTGAGAGGCACCAGTCACTTTGCTGGCCCACAGTACCCCTCCCACAGACCCTACTTCCACAAGCCTGTGACCTTGGCCCAGGGTGTCCTCTCCAACTGGGTCCTGGTCCCTTTGTGTCAGGGCTGGTGATTTGCACTTCAGGATCCAGGGCTGGGGGACACACGATTTGACTAACTGTGCTATGCACACAGGTTCAGGGGAATGTTGCTGGCTGAGATGCTGTTGCAACTGGGGTGGTAGGTGTTGGCAAAGACATAGTGAGACTCACTGTTAATGACTGAGCAGGCTGGCCAGATGTGCCAGGTCCATCATCCATGTCTACATGTTCAGGAGTGTTGTCATCACTGAGGGCTTCATCCGGGGGTAGGTTGGGAGTCTGTTCGGTAGACATATCTCTGCCCAGGTGCTGAGCCAGATCAACTTGATGTTATTGGTGGAAGTGTGCAATCTACATCCAAATGTTTTGTGTCACAGTGAGTAGAGACCTAGGAAAATTGTAATAGGTAGGGTTTCCTATTGTGATATATTTTGATGGTATTGAACTTGGTGACAAGACATTTGTAGATGTTGCAAAGAATGTATTGGAATTGAGCAGCTCATTATATGTGCTGATCAGTTGCATTGCAGAAGAAGGAATGAACATGACATCTAACAAACAGTTAAGCCAACACACATGGCGAAGTAACGTGTATTTGACCGCTCCATGGCCTAGTTGTGTACAATACAGGCAAACACACAACTTGGTTGTATATGTAGCATTAGTCATCATTTGTGCAATGCAGAGTCAATGGCTTACCTGCCACTTCCAACTGGCGGAAGCAGCTTAATGCCCCACAAATAATTTTTGTACACACTTGGGGGGTCATTCTGACCCCGGCGGTCAAAGACCGCCGGGGCCAGGGTCGGCGGGAGCACCGCCAACAGGCTGGCGGTGCCCCGCAGGGCATTCTGACCGCGGCGGTTTGGCCGCGGTCAGAAATGGAAAACCGGCGGTCTCCCGCCGGTTTTCCGCTGCCCAAAGGAATCCTCCATGGCGGCGCAGCTTGCTGCACCGCCATGGGGATTCTGACACCCCATACCGCCATCCTGTTCCTGGCGGTTCTCCCGCCAGGAACAGGATGGCGGTATGGGGTGTCGTGGGGCCCCTGGGGGCCCCACAAAGAATTTCAGTGTCTGCTGAGCAGACACTGAAATTCGCGACAGGTGCAACTGCACCCGTCGCACATCCTCCACTCCGCCGGCTCCATTCGGAGCCGGCATCCTCATGGAGGGTTGTTTCCCACTGGGCTGGCGAGCGGCATTTTGGCGGTCGCCCGCCAGCCCAGTGGGAAACCCAGAATCACCGCGGCGGTCTCCTGACCGCGGAGCGGTGTTCTGGAGGGGGGAACTCTGGCGGGCGGCCTCTGCCGCCCGCCAGAGTTAGAATCACCCCCTTGGTAAGGTGTCATTCATGCCATCAATGCTTTCAGTTGAAGAAACTAGGACAACATCAAGCACAGTAGGCAGACATGTCTCTGAGTAGAGCATGATATGCAAATTGTAAAGTGTAAGTTCGGCTGAACCATACATTCATATATTGACACATAACATGGGTCATGGGATGATATGTTTATTATAACACACTTACAGTCCCCATTCCAAAATATGGCATGTAATGGAGATTGATACCTGTGATGTCATATTCATTAACACACATTAACAATCTAACATATCTCATACTTTGGGTATTGCATGTTAGGAAAGTAGATGAACAACACAATAGCACAAGTTGAAATGAGGGCATACAGGACATTGATGTTTTGTGAAAGTTATTGTGGCATAACTTACCTGACTTTGCTTCCCCAGCTATTCCTGTCAAGCCCTCAGGATGCAGGATGGCCAAGTCTTCTCCTCTCGGGGAAAGAGTTGTAATGCGGCTCTGGAAGGACCATCACCAGTCTTCTGGGCCTCCATGTGTTGCTTGGAGGCCAGGGAATGCACCTTCCCTCTTCCTAATATCCTCATTTGTGCACCCAAGGTAACTATAACTCGCACCCACACCATGAACAGTTTTTTCTTTAATAATTTCCCTTCTAATGTTTCATTGATATTTTTTATTGACATTATATCCGTTGTCATGGGTGCTGTAATAGCTGGGGTAATTAGTGCAAGGCACGGGTGTGAGTGATAGTTAACTTAGGCCGTGAGGTATAGTTACTTGAAATAGTTCTAACTATAACTGCTGAATTTCTCTGAGTTAGTGCAAGTAAATTCAGAACCTAACTATAACGTCCTTGTAACTTTGCTTTTTTAAGTGAGTTTCTATTTTTTTATTCTATTTCCTAACTATAACATCTCTGTAACATTTGTTTTTTTCCAGCAAATTCCTATGTTTTTTTTAATGTACAGTAATTTTCATTACTATACGTTAATCAAAACACTGCCTCGTATAGATCTCTGTTGTGCGCAGTGGGCATTGGCTGCAGCACCTGGCTTGCAGCTTGGCCCAGGGTTGGGTGATAAAACCACCCAACCCTGCACTGCACACAGCCTTGGCCATGTGTGGCAGGGGCTGGCTGCAGGGCCTGGCCTACAACCAGACCCTGCAGCCAACTCCC
Organism: Pleurodeles waltl; assembly: GCF_031143425.1. Taxonomy (NCBI): domain Eukaryota; kingdom Metazoa; phylum Chordata; class Amphibia; order Caudata; family Salamandridae; genus Pleurodeles; species Pleurodeles waltl. The sequence goes on from NC_090439.1 coordinate 615,029,320, forward strand.
CCAATCACCCAACCCCATGCTGTGCACAGCCTTTGGCTGTGTACGGGGGAGATGTCACAGGGCCTGTCTGAGAATAGGTCTGAGAGGCTGCCTTTGGGTGTGAGAGTGTCTGTGTGGGTGCGAGAGGCTCTGTGTGGATGTGAAAGTGGGTGTGTCAGTCTGGGTATGACAGTAGGTGTAAGAGTGTGTCTCTAGGTTTGACAGTGGGTGTGAGAGTTTCTCTGTGAGTGGGTGTGTGTCTATGTGGGTCTGCCAGTGTATGTGTGAGAGTCTGAGTTGGTCTGTGAGAGCATGAATGTCTGAGTGGTTGCATGTGTGTCTAAGTGGGTCAGTGAGTGAGTGTGTGAGTCTAAGTGGGTCTGTGAGTGGGTGTGTGTGTCTCTGAATGGGTCTGGGAGAGGATGAATGAGTCTTTGAGTGGGTCTGTGAGTTGGTGCTTTAGTCTGTGAGTGGGTGCGTGAGTGTCTGATTGAGTCTGTGAGTAGGGGGTGAGTCTCTGAGTGGGTCTGTGAGTGGGTGCATGGGTGTCTGAGTTCATCTGTGGATGGGTGTGTAAGTGTCTGTGTGGGTGTGTCAGTAGCTGTGTGAGTTGCTCTGCCACAAAGGAATCTCTTCTGCCCTTTTATCCAAAAAGAGTCCACAACTTTGCACAAAATATCTATCCAAGTGGAGTTCTTTCTGCCTCCTTGGGTAATAGTCCAGTATGTCCTTTATACTACAGCTATGTAATGGAGCACATGGAAATGTCACCAGTGGCCTTGTATGCATTTTGTGTCTATAATCAGATAATCATTTACCTACTCAGAGAACCACTCAGTCATGCATCTACTCACGGACCTACTCAAAGGGTCATGCATCCCCTCACACATCCACTCAGAGAACTATGCACCCACTGACAAACCACTGAGGTATTCATGCACACACTCACAGATGTATGAATGCAGGATTGGGTGACTTTAGTGGGTTAGGTGCAGGGCCTGGCTAAAGGCCTGGCCCTGCAGCCAACCCCCGCTGTGCACAGTCGAAGACGATGCACGGCAGTGGTTGGATTAACATATAGGGCCTGATTACAACTTTGGCGGAGGGGGTTAATCCGTCCCAAATGTGATGGATATCCCACCACCGTATTACCAGTTCCAAAGGATAGGCGGGCGGGATATCCGTCACATTTGGGACGGATTAACCCCCTCTGCCAAAGTTGTAATCAGGCCTAAAGTAATTAAAATTACTTTACATTAAAAAAATCATAGAAATTAACTGAAAAATCAAAGGTTACAAGGATGTTATAGTTAAGAAATAGATTTTAAAAAACATAGAAATTCACTTAAAAAACAAAGGTTACAGAGAGGTTATAGATATGATATGAATTTACTCGTATAAAACCACAGAAATTCAGCAGTTATAGTTATGGTCAGCTCAAGTAACAATAACTTGTGCTCTAAGGTAAGTATAACTCACGCCCTTGCCATGCAGTGCTAATTACCCCACATATTACATCACTCAATACATCTTTGATAACCTCATTTATAATATCAATGTAACATTTGCAGTAAAATTATTGAGAAGAAAACTGTGCATAGCGGGAGTGCAAGTTGTAGTTACCATAGGGCACAAGTTATAGTTACTTGAGCTAAACATAACTTTAATAGCTGAATCTCAGTGGTTGTCTGAAAGTAAATTCAGATCCTAACTCTAACATCATATATATATATTTATATATATATATATATATATCTCTCAAAACAAATCCCTTTCAGGGTTAGAGTGACGCATAAATTATGCAAAAAAGAAGGTAGTTCCCAAATTTAGATGGAGAGCAGCTCTAGTAAGGAGCACTCTGCAACACCAGCGACACTCTAGATTTGCTCACCTCAAATGTCTTCTTTTATATATATATATATATATATATATATATATATATATATATATATATATATAATATATATATATATATATATATATATATATATATATATTCATACTAAGCATTCCGCACTTGGGCCTCAATACTGCTCCGTCCTCTCGATGGAGGTTTGTGTACTGGTCAGGCCCCCATAAATCTGCTACTTCCTATAACTCCGAATTTACTTCGGCAAAAATAAGCACACGCACTCCACAGCTTGCAAAGCATACAAATGGAATTTATTTTCTTAATCAATATCAAAACACATCGATGACACACCAAACACGTTTTGGCAATAACTACTGAACGGATTTACACCAAATCACAAAATGGTCGCTTTCTGAACCGAAAGCTAGCTTTCCGCCAAAGTTGGTGTACATCCGTCCAGCAGTTCGGCTGCTATTCCTGTTCAAAATCCCCATAAAAATTAACATGGAGAAAACATGTTGTGGGACCCTCCCTTTTCCTCAGCACCCGTTTGATGGATCACCTTGAAACTATTCAGACATTAGCTGACGTGAGTGTAATTTGTTTGGGAGAATTTCAGAACACTATTCCAATTGGCATCAAAAATATAGGCAAGTAAAAAATGCTTTTTCTATAGAAACTAGGTACTAACTATAACTACCTAGTGGCGAGCACCACTAGGTGATATATACGTATAAAAAAATATATATATGTATAAAAATATATATATATATATATATTATTCTATGCTTAACATTTTCATAGCTCATTGCATAGTTTCTGTATAACATGTTTGATTAGGTGCTTATGAGATTCAGTTTTATTTAACTATCACAATAGATAAATATTATCTTAAGTAGCTACAAGTATTCACTCCTGGAATATTGAGGGATTTTTTTTTTAAATAAAAAGTACATAAATAAATGACCTTCAATTACTGCAACACTTGAAAATCTGTGTTTATACAATACAACTTTAAATCCGAATATATTATCTTCCTTGCATGTATATTCCCTTTCTATATAATCATCTATTTATGTATTTATTACTTTGGTCCATCTGTACAAGCGAAAAAAAAATCACTCTCGCCAATGCACTACTCTGTCTCACCCTAAACCTCTCTCAATCTAGCCTCTATCTCCACTCTCTGACTCAACCCAAACCTCATTCTATTACTATGATCTCCATAATAACCCTTTTCTTTCCCTCTTCGCTCACCCAAACCACAGTTTACTACTGTGATCTCCCAAACAATCCTACTAAATTCTCCCTCATGTGTCTATCCTTTGACTCATCCCAAACCTCATTTACTACCATGATCTCCCTAATACCTTTCTACAGACTCTTCCCTCCTTCATCTCTTCTTTACTCATTCCAAAACGTATCTTACTACTATGATCTCACAATTAACACTGTCTAGATTCTTCCCTTTTCTATCTCGGCATTATTCTATTAATCCAACTAACAAACTAACATGTCCACCGCTCAAACTAACTCATATTTCCCCTAAGCTAACAATAATGCCATACTTGTATTTCCATAAACTAATCTATCACTGATCCTTTTGGGTTCTGGAGTAGGGAGCTGCTCACCAAAAAGCACTTCAACCCCTCATCAGGGATAGTAAGTGCAATATAAATGCAACTACAGTTATATTATTAAGCAGCTGCTGCAAAACACTAAAACTGTCATTGTTGCTGCCACTTCAGTTCTCATATTGTTGATCAATATCAGAACTAAATGTGTCAAAAGGTGAGTTACAAATATTCCCATCAGGGTTCGACATCTTTCTATTCATAGTGTTGTAATCAGTAATGTTATGTTCCTGAAACACTTCAGTGTTTCAAGTTACCTCACTCATCAGTATTATAATCTTAATCACAACAAACATAAATTGACCCTATACTCTTTTGATTACCAAACAATTGTCCTCAGCAACTTGCCATACTCTTTTAACATTCCACCATTACCCTTCTTTAGTGCATACAGTCTATTTCCTACTTTGTCTACCTCGCATAGTTTAGAATATTTAGTGATGATTTCTGCATTTAACATATTTTTTTCTGAACCAGTCACCAATCATTATTATACTTTTCTTTCCCATTTCTCTTGTCCTAATAAGTTGTATGTTTCTCCCAGTGTTTTTTACTGTAGTTTCATATTTAGTTTTCATGCTTGCCAGTTACCAGACCTGAAGCAAATCATTCACTTTACTTGTGTGTCCACAGAGGACATAACACAGTGGAAGCCTGTTCACCTTTAAGGAGGAAAAAAGATATTCCATAGTAACACTATATAGTGTCATTTGGTGTCCCCAGATCATATTCTGTAATGCTTGGTTAGCATCAGAGCCATTAGTTATGGGCCACTGAATGCAAAGATATTTCTTTGGCTTCATGTACCACAGTGATGGCAACTTGTTTAAGTCTTATAGCATGAGGAAAAACATTTAACTTTCTTAATATGTTACAGAACACATCATCCAAACTCACTAGTATTTATTCCGATGAGCTTTGTGATTGAACCACAGACATTTGAGGAACTACACATGGATCATATATGATTTTAAGCACTTTTAAATGATGTCTTGTCAGACTGTTGTCTCCATCCTCTGAAACATATAATTTTCCTAAGGTGCTTCTATTTTGGAAAATTAGTTTTGCTCAAAAGTACCATACAAAGCTAAAAATTGTATTTGGTAACATCATGGTTTAATGTCTGGCTGCTTGAACGTTATATTTGATCTCTGTTTGTGAAAGATTTGTCTGATATGGGAATCTGTGCTACCAAATCTACAACACACACATAAGTTTGTAATTGCAATGATCATTAACCACCAGGTCCAAATTGTCAACACTGCCCTCTATGTCATCAACTTAATCAAATAAATACAATGTTTTTTGTGTTCTCCACATTGTAGCAAATTACCTAACCACCATAAATTTTTAAATTTTTAATTTCATACTGACCATAATTTGGATCTCTTCTTCAGAAGTTTGCAACCACTTCTGTCCCACTTTCTGGGCCCCATTCAAAAAAATAAATTGAGATTAGATTACTACATGTAAATGTACCTTTACACGTTTCAGTAACTGTACTACTTTTGTCTATGCATCATTTATGAGTGTATAATTACCCTAAAATGTAAACTTACATGTACCCACCTACCAAAATAGAGGGTGTAGTCAGTATAGACATCAACTACAACTGGTAAAGTTACTACTAGTACTATAGGGAAATATTTACAGGTTTATTAAAATAACAAATATTGAATATTTTTATTTTAAATATCAATGTTAATTGATTGTATATACATATATTTTAAATGTACATAAATACAAAATGTTACATTTTACGTTAACAACAAATTATTTTGAATATATTTAATTAAAATAAAGCTTCTTTTTGAGCTTTGAATAAAAAATTAAAATGAATTAAAAATACTGATTATGATGCATACAAGTAATTAATGTAACTCAATAATTTTAAATGATGTAATTTAACAAAGGTTCCTATGGAGTTTCATTTATGTCCCTACCTTCATTATCTTCTAAGGGGGTCTATTGCACTATCAGTTGTTGCTCATATGTGACCCTGGACATACTCCAACTCTGAGCTGTAATACATTTGCAACTGTTTTGAGTCATGTTTAGCTGTATTAAATATAGAATGGTGGTTTATGAAAAGTATTGGGTTTACACTTTTGTGGATGGGTGGTTGAATCTCCCTAAACCCTGCTCTAATCCTCCATTGAAGCCTTCTTACTCCCCCTCAACTACTCCCCTGTAGTCATAAAAATCCCCCATTTTCCAGCCACTTCCCTCTTCTCTACTAACATTTACTACTAAAACGTATATTTACATGTGGAGGACATCTCCGCAGTTGGGGGGAGGAGATATCCACTTGGAAAAGATAAGTGAGGTGGACACATAGATCTCCGCATGTAGGTATGTGAATAGCATTTTGTAGTATGCTAACCGTACCATTGTAGTAATAATAAATGTACTACGAAATGCAGTATGTAAACAGGCTCCTCTATTTAGTGCCCTTTGCTCAGTTGTAGATAAAGTATTAACATTTATCTTCATTTCTGTACTGTTCCTACCATCATTAGTTTTACTATTTACTGTCTACTTTGCTCCTGAAATTTGTTGAAGTAACTCCCTCAAAATTCTGTAGACTGTACGATTGCTTTAGCTTGCCAGTGTAATAATGCGTTGACACTAACTGGGATTCAAATAGTTTAATCTTGTGAAAAAATTATGTGGCAGTCAGCAAGAATACCAGGCCCCAACCTCCTGCACCTGTCAAACCAACTCAACACCTGTCGCAACCGCCAAAGAACTTTGTGGGTCATTACGACCCCGGCGGTCAGTGTAATAGTGGCGGTAGTACCGCTATTAGGTTGGCGGTGCATGCCACCACTATTATGACATTGGCGGTTTGGCCAAAGCCAAACCGCCAAGTTAACACACCGACCGCCACAGTGGTAACGACCGCTGGGCTGGAGGCGGCCCACCATGGCATTTTGACCGCGCCCACCGCCATGGTTTCCGTGGTTTCTGTCCCGACACGAAACCATGGTGGTAGGCACTATCTGTGCCAGGGAATTCCTTCCCTGGAACTGATAGGGGTCTCCTTCGCCCCGTCCTGCTCCCAAGAGTCCTCCCCCGCCCTCCCCCTCCCAACCTCCTGACACATACACACATACACGCACATACATACACAGCCATTCACACATGCGTTCCCACATTCACACACGCATGCATACATTCATACACACTCACAGCAGAACTGACTAACATATATCCAGGCACACACGCAATCACAGGACACAACATGCACGTACACACACCCATTCATGCACAAACGCATTACACACGCATGTACACATTCAAACACAGTCACACACACCCACACATGCACACAACACCCCCCACCCCCATCTCCTGACGGTGAACTCAACTTATCTGCTTGCTGGGGGTCCTCCGTCAGGAGATGGGACACAGCGCTTGTAGGAGGCTGGCCTGGCTTGTAGTGGGTACCAAGGGGTACTTGCATTCTGTACCAGGTACTTTTATCCCTTATTAGTATAGAAGAGGTGTTTCTAGCAGCTTAAGCTGATAGAAGGTAGCTATAGCAGAGCAGCTTAGGCTGAACTAGGAGACATGCAAAGCTCCTACTATACCACTGGTGTCATATGCACAATATCATAAGAAAACACAATACACAGATATACTAAAAAATAAAGGTACTTTATTTTTATGACAATATGCCAAAAGTATCTCAGTGAGTACCCTCAGTATGAGGATGCCAAATATACACAAGATATATGTACACAATACCAAGAATATGCAGTAATAGCAAAAGGAAGTAATGCAAGCAATGTAAAGTTACAATAGATTGTAATAGGAGCACATAGGTATAGGGGAAACACAAACCATATACTCCAAAAGTGGAATGTGAACCACGAATGGACCCCAAACCTATGTGAGCTTGTAGAGGGTCGCTGGGACTGTAAGAAAACAGTGAGGGTTAGAAAAATAGCCCACCCCAAGACCCTGAAAAGTAGGTGTAAAGTGCACCTATATTCCCCAGAGAGCACAGAAGTCGTGATAAGGGAATTCTGCAAGGAAGACCAACACCAGCAATGCAACCAAAGTGGATTTTCGGACGAGAGTACCTGTGGAACAAGGGGACCAAGTCCAAGAGTCGCGACAGAGTCAAGAGTGGGCAGATGCCCAGGAAATGCCAGCTGAGGGTGCAAAGAAGCTGCCACTGGATGGTAGAAGCTGTGGATTCTGCAAGAACGAAGAGGGCTAGAAACTACCCCTTTGGAGGATGGATGTCCCACATCGTGTAGAAGCTTGCAAAGGTGTTCCCACGCAGAAAGACTGCAAACAAGCCATGCTAGCTGCAAGGGTCGCGGTTAGGGTTTTTGGATGCTGCTGTGGCCCAGGAGGGACCAGGATGTCGCCACTTGGATGAGGAGACAGAGGGGCCGCCCAGCAAGTCAGGGAGCCCTCACCGAAGCAGGCAGCACCCGCAGAAATGCCGGAACAGGCACTTGGAAGAGGAGTGAACTGGAGTCCACCTGAAGACACAAAAGGGAGTCCCACGACGCCGGAGGACAACTCAAAAAGTTGTGCACTGCAGGTTAGAGTGTTGGGGACCCAGGCTTGGCTGTGCACAAAGAAAATCCTGGAAGAGTGCACAGGAGCCGGAGCAGCTGCAAATCATGCAGTACCCAGCAATGCAGTTTAGAGTGGGGAGGCAAGGACTCACCTCCACCAAACTTGGACTGAAGAGTCACTGGACTGTGGGAGTCACTTGGACAGAGTTGCTGAGTTCCAGGGACCACGCTCGTTGTGCTGAGAGGGGACCCAGAGGACCGGTGATGCAGCCATTTGTTGCCTGCCGTTGCAGGGGGAAGATTCCGTCGACTCACGGGAGATTTCTTCAGAGCTCCTGGTGCAGAAAGGAGGCAGGCTACCCCCAGAGCATGCACCACCTGGAAACAGTCGAGAAAGCCGGCAGGATGAAGCGATACAAGGTTGCTAGTAGTCATCTGGCTACTTTGTTGCGGTTTTGCAGGCGTCCTGAGCAGTCAGCGGTCGATCCTTTGGCAGAAGGTGAAGAGGGAGATGCAGAGGTACTCTGGTGAGCTCTTGCATTCGGTATTTAAAGAATTCCCCAAAGCAGAGACTCTAAATAGCCAGAAAAGGAGGTTTGGCTACCTAGGAAGGAGGATAGGCTAGCAACACAGGTAAGAGCCTATCAGAAGGAGTCTCTGACGTCACCTGCTGGCATTGGCCACTCAGAGCAGTCCAGTGTGCCATCAGCACCTCTGTTTTCAAGATGGCAGAGGTCTGGAGCACACTGGAGGAGCTCCGGGCACCTCCCCTGGGAGGTGCAGGTCAGGGGAGTAGTCACTCCCCTTTCCTTTGTCCAGTTTCGCGCCAGAGCAGGGCTGGGGGATCCCTGAACTGGTGTAGACTGGCTTATGCAGAGATGGGCATCATCTGTGCCCATCAAAGCATTTCCAGAGGCTGGGGGAGGCTACTCCTCCCCAGCACTGACACCTTTTTCCAAAGGGAGAGGGTGTAACACCCTCTCTCTGAGGAAGTCCTTTGTTCTGCCTTCCTGGGCCAAGCCTGGCTGGACCCCAGGAGGGCAGAAACCTGTCTGAGGGGTTGGCAGTAGCAGCAGCTGCAGTGAAACCCCGGGAAAGGTAGTTTGGCAGTACCCGGGTCTGTGCTAGAGACTCGGGGGACCATGCAATTGTCTCCCCAATGCCAGAATGGCATTGGGGTGACAATTCCATGATCTTAGACATGTTACATGGCCATGTTCGGAGTTACCATTGTGACGCTGTACATAGGTAGTGACCTATGTACAGTGCACACGTGAAATGGTGTCCCCGCACTCACAAAGTCCGGGGAATTTGCCCTGAACGATGTGGGAGCACCTTGGCTAGTGCCAGGGTGCCCACACACTAAGTAACTTAGCACCCAACCTTTACCAGGTAAAGGTTAGACATAGAGGTGACTTATAAGTTACTTAAGTGCAGTGGTAAATGGCTGTGAAATAACGTGGACGTTATTTCACTCAGGCTGCAGTGGCAGGCCTGTGTAAGAATTGTCAGAGCTCCCTATGGGTGGCAATAGAAATGTTGCAGCCCATAGGGATCTCCTGGAACCCCAATACCCTGGGTACCTCAGTACCATATACTAGGGAATTATAAGGGTGTTCCAGTATGCCAATGTGAATTGGTGAAATTGGTCACTAGCCTGTTAGTGACAATTTGGAAAGTAAAGAGAGAGCATAACCACTGAGGTTCTGGTTAGCAGAGCCTCAGTGAGACAGTTAGTCATCACACAGGCAACACATACAGGGTACACTTATGAGCACTGGGGCCCTGGCTGGCAGAGTCCCAGTTACACATACACTAAAACAACATATATACAGTGAAATATGGGGGTAACATGCCAGGCAAGATGGTACTTTCCTACAGCGCTGCTGCCATCAGCAGCATCCGCCAGCAAAACACCGCCAGGCTTTATCATGGCTCATGATACGGATGGCAGCATTCTGCTGGTGTGGCGCTGCTGATGGCAGCAGCGCCCCCCTTCCCGCCATCCGCCCCCATGACCGTAGCGGAATTCTGGCCGAATTACGGCTATGATCATAATTTTGTGGACGGTCGGTAGCCACGGCGATGGTATGTTGGCGGCCGTCGCCATGACGGTAGGCGGCATTTGCCGCCAACCTTATAGTGAGGGCCTATATGTATGCACTAAGCGCCCCACACAAACAGCCTGTGTATTTTTGAGGGTAAATAAAGATATCACATATTTTCTAGGTTGCTAATTTATTTTTAATATTCACATGGAAATGATGATGCTAGCACCACGTATTATAAAGTCTGCTATATGTTCAGTCTGGCCTGACAGATATACACACCTGTCCCAGATAGTCATTATGCATCAACATTACAGAAAACAAAACTATGGGCCAGTTGTATCAAAGTATTTTGCATTTGCAAACGATGCGAATCGCAAAATTCCACCATTTGGAAATGCAAAATAGCGCTTTCGAATGTATGAAAGGCATTCGCAGAGCAGGAATCACAAAAATAGCAATTCCCTAAAATTGCAACTCAATTTTGCGAATCGCAAAGTGCGGTTAACAAATAGGTAATCACAATATCTATGTATGAACCATTCTCAAATTGCGAATGGTCACCAAAGGGGGATTTTGCATGTGCAACTTACCACCAACTAAAATCAGGTGGTAAACAGGCGCAACCTACATAAAGAGGCCCGGACTACATCAGCCCTTTTCAGCAATGGCTGCACTCTATGTCATGGCAAGGAGGATGAGGATCCTCACAGGTTTTAGGAGAGGGAGGAGGAGACGGGAGGGCATTTTCAGAGTGCACATGACCAAACAGAGGAGGAGATTTATGAGAAACATAGGTTGAACTCTGCCATGATATTAGAACTAATAGCAGATTGGCAACTACAACTGCAGTGACACACACACACACAGAACCAATGCAATACCTACTCATGTGCAGGTGTTATGCTCCCCGCACCTCCTAGCCTCAGGAATCTATTTGGGGGCAGCTGGTGGTGTGTCCCAAAGTATGCTCTCATGCGTCTTCAATGCATTTCTGAATGCAATGTTAACTAAAATCAATGCAATGAACACATAAAATTACCCAATACCCCACAAACTGGCAGCTCACACAACTAAAATTCTATCCGGTAGCCTATTCCCCACGCATCATTGGCTGCATTGATGGGACACATATCACAATCTGTCCGCCATCTGACAATAAGTATATCTACAGAAATAGGAAATGTAGCCATTCCATGAATATACAGATCATCTGCAATGTCTCACACATCATCATAGATTTATGGCCTCATTACGACTTTGGCGGTCTTTTGGCAATTCCGCCATAGGGGGCGGTCGCCAAAAGACCACCATGTTTGCAGTAATCCGACCCCAGCGAAGACCGCCAAAAAATTGCCAAATTTCCAAAACTGCCAGGACACTGGAAGACGGAAAAGAGGCGGTTCCCCCACCAGCAACGCCATACCGACAAAAATCAACCCATCAGATTACGAGCCACAAATCACCACAGCGGTTCTTTCCATGGTAAAAAACCATTGGCGGTGCCAGCTTCGATGATCCATACTCACTTCTGTCAGAAGACCACACCACAGTGGATAGTTTGAATACTCCACACCTGACACACATCCACACACCTGACAAACCTACTCACTGCACAATATAACACACCCCTATACAACCCACAATCCTTTGCAAACTGCACACCACTCACATCCACTGAGAAGTCAAATCTGAAATTAATCCAGAAAAGGGGGCGACGGCTTCATGGAACCTTGCTCAGAACGTCGACGTTCCCTAGATGCCTCGTCGGCCGACGGGCGTAGCAAACTCATAGTCTGTTGGGCCTCTTCTTCTTCTTGTGCCTCTTACCTGAATGATCGGATGACCTTAAATGTGAGGAAGAGGACTTGTGGCTACGGAAGCGGTGCCGCGACCTCCTCCTACTGCGGGACCGTGACCTCCTGGAGTCGCGACGACCGAAGACGGCTGTCGGGCAGCGAAAAGTTTGAGGGATCTCTCCCTCAAGGCCTTCGAAGCCATGGCCAGACATTCAGAACACAAAGTCGAGTAGTGATCCTTCTCCAAACACCAGAGACACACTCTGTGCAGATCAGTGGCCAACATGGTGCGATGACATGCACCACACGGTTTGAATCCTGTCTTTCTAGAAGAAATGTTCAAACAATCAAGCAAAAAAACTTCAACAATCGTTGAAGAAAAAGGGTAGCTCTTTCAGGATCTGCGCTTCACTGGCATGGAAGGAAAAGAACTGATGTACGCGCGCTGGGGTGGTGCCTATATAGAAGACCGTGACATCACAGACGGCTCCAACGATGCTGGCGACGCACGCAGATATGAACAACACCACCCGATGGCACGCGCAGCATACTGCTCAGCAGAAAAATTCTGGATTCGAAGCTGATGCCAGGGAATTCTAAGGTAAGGAATCTGCAGCTAGAAGTCTCTATCAGATGAACAAGTTACTTACCTTTGGTAACCATGTTGGGGGAAAATCAAAGGCTGCAGAGGGAACGCCGCCAGGAAGTCATGCAGCAGTGGCAGGCACAAAATGCCCACATGGATACCATTGCAGGGGAGGGACATCAATACCACCCTGATTACCTTCTCCACACAACAGTAGGCCCCTCCCACTTGCAACATTACATCTGCCCCTTCTACATCTGCAGTAGCTAGTGGAATGGTGGCCCTGCCAGGGGAAGGCCATGCCTCAGACACCCCTCCCTCTGTAGTTGAAAAAACCCTCACACATGTGGATGCCCACCCAGATATTCAGCAGGAGCAGATGCTCAAAATAAACCCACTGACAGGAAGTGAACCTCTCCTGATTCGTCACCCTTGTGTGCCACAGATACACCCTGTTGACTATTCTGAAACCTAACTCCATTTTCCCATGGTACAAAGACACTGGACTTGTGTAACCAACTGGTGTAGCAGCTGATGAAATCATCCACCATGACTTCACCCATCACTTCTATGTTTATTTATCTAGTATTTTTGTCACTTATCGTCTTTTGACAAGCACAATAAATCACGCTTGAACACATTAACTGTGTATGTGTCCTTTATAATCTATGTATAATATCCATGCTTGCCAACTGTGGTACGGTGATGCCCCGCTGTCTCGAAAAGCCAGTGGAATGCTCATCATATGAAGTTCCCTCAGAAGGAGACACATTACAGCAAAAAAGTCACGGGACAGATGTCTAAGAGGTTGAAATCCAGGTTTACACTACTGTCAGCCAGTATTGCAATGAGGAAATAAAGCATGGCAGAGAGTACCATCTGGATGTAAGCCACGGTAAAACAAAAAGCACAAACATAGGTTACACAAGTCAGGCACAGGGTAATCTATTTATAAAACTGGGGCACACAGAGAGGTCCTCTATATCACCACGTATAGGCTCTTCACACACCCATACCATAGCTACTAATTCGCATATCCCATGGAACACACAAAGATCATTATAGAGGAACCAAGACCTGAAAACATACATTAACTTTGGCCCCATACCTGTAGGATTGTCACTCATCTATGTCGGTATACAGTTATGTGCACCTTGGACTTCAAAGTTAGAACACAAACACAGCTAGGTAGCATGGCCATCACAAAGTACTCTACCCATTATGAAGCGAGAGGCTATGATCCTACCTTCACACATGTGCCAGAATCTTCACCTGACACATTATACACTATTTATCATCCTCCTCAACCCCACAGGTGAAATAAAAGTCGAAGCATTTACCACCCAACGTCTATGAAGGATGAACTATCAAGGTACAATCCCATGGAAACTAAACTCATTTTACCAAGTACCTGTCAGGTACACCTCACATGTCTGTCAGCAATTCCCATTGGCTTCTGACACAGTATTCCTCAAGCCTAGGTTGCAAAGCCAAACAGGATTTAGGTAAATTAGTGAGTGAAAAGAAAAGAGGACGGGAGATTACATGAAACATACCTCACATCTGAGAAGTCTTTATCAGAAGTGTATGTTAGCATGTGCTGTAACAATACAAGAGAAAGCAGAACACTCAGTCCTGTACAGATTACAATCTATCAGTCTGCATCCACAACTCATTCATAGGCATTGGACCTCACCCCCACCCCCACCCCCACCCCTACAGATGAAGCAAGAAAGGAGGTATAATGGCACCCATCTACTTCTGATTGTACACATTAATCAAAACAAAAGGTACCCTTCACATACGTGTATTGATGACATCTGCCCTAGAGTCACCTGCTACTTCTTCCTATGGCTCATCATCACTTGCCATATCACCATTTCCACCAACAGTTCCAGCTGCCTCCCCCTCATCTGCTATCAACGGTATCTCATGTCTCAGTGCTAGATTGTGGAGCATCCAGCAGGCAAGGATTATCTGGCATACCTTGTTGGGTGAGTAAAGGAGGGATCCTCCAGATTGGTCAAGGCACCTACATCTTGCCTTCAAGAGCCCAAATGTTCACTCTATTACATGCCTTGTCTTTTCCTGGGCCTCATTGTAACAGATGTCCCCTGGCCTGGTTGGGTACATCACTGGTGTCAACAGCCAAGGAAGGTTTGGCTAGTCTGAGTCACCTGTGAACACAATGGTTGAACACCACAAACATGTTTTTGGTGCTTACTATATTGTGATGACAGGAGAGATAAATCACACTCACTACAGTGGAAACTTACCAAGCAGCCAGGCCCTCTCTGTGTAGAATGGTGTCACTAGCAGTGGGAAATTGCTGTTGCGCATTATGAAGGAATCATGCACAAAACCTGGATACTTGGTTGAGAATTGGGAGCTGTACTGGTCTGTCGGACACACCACCTGAATGTTGATTGAGTGGTAGTTTTTTCTGTTCCTATACAACTGTTCACTGGCACTGGGAGGGACCAAGGCTACATGGGTGCCATCAATGTCTCCTACTATGTGTGGAATGTGTCTCAACTCATAAAAGTCTACCTTCACATAGGGCAGATAAGCTCAGTTGGGAAACCTGATGTCGCTTTCCAGGTGTCTCAACAATGCACACAGTGCATCCGTCAAAATCAGACTGAACATAGGGTGAGACATCCCTGCTGTTAGAGCCACTGTATTCTGAAAGCAGCCTATGGCCAGGAAGTGTACGATGGGAGGTATGCCATAGGGATTGCAAATGGCAGACATAAGATCTGGCTCCAACTGAGTACAAAGATCCATGAGATCCTGAGATGCTGGGCCCGGAAGACCGCTGAGGCCCAGCTGGGGATGTCCTCCCAATGAGGGAGGGGTGCCCGTTGGACCCTGACCCCCCTAACGCCCCGCATTTTGACAGTGGCCTACCCTGAGGTGGATCGGCAATTGAGGTCAGCACAGCGTCCACACGGGGTAAGTACTGACTGACTCCATGTACTTTCATATGGTAGATTGGTGTTTGCTGTCACACTTTAGTAGGTGCTACTGGTATGTTGACTACTGGGATTACATAGCACTCAAGTTGCATGTATAAAAGTTGGAGATCTGCACCTGGGGATGTACATGTGGACGTTTAGATTATCTTTGTCAAGGAATATCCATGACTGCATGTGGAGACGCACATTTGATAGTGCCACACGTGTGACTCTGCCCTGCCATATATATGTCTATAAGCTGCTTTAGCATCCTACCCATCTAGTATTTCCAGGTCCATTAATCAGATTATAGATTAAGGTAGCTCTATGGTGTCAGATCAATCACATTTGTAAAGACCATCTCTATGTGCTACATAGGGCCTGACATAATAAGTACAGGGCCTAGTTACCCTGTGTCCTGGTACAGGTATTGACTCCATATGAGGCTGGCATCTCATTCAGTCAATAGGTATGGCCAGTATTTGACTGTCCAAATGGGTTTGTAGAGGTGTCCCCATTGTCCCTTCATATTCATACTATGGGGTATGTGAAGACTATAACAGAAGGACATCCAACTATGGGGGTCTGATTTTGTCTATTTGCGCTTACCATGTATTTCCATGCCATTGACATGTGGATGAACCATTTATATCTCGATGCCGTTGTTGTAGAGGAGGTAAGTGGCTAGGCTGTCCTACCCTTAGACAATGTGCAATTTCCATGCTGGATGTGCCAATACCCTACCAATAAGAGTGCAACATATGGTATTAGCTGCCTACACCATGTCTCAATGGTTACTTGGGGGCAGATCTTGTATAGTGGAACAATCATTGCTATCCTTAGCCTAGCTGATGTGGGCAGTTTGGACAGGAATTGGTATTGACTCAATTCATATTTCAAGATTTAATGGATTAGCTGTACTACTATTTCTCATACAGGCGTTGTTGTTGTGGGATATATTGCCAGTGCAATGGCAGTCATGTAGGTGCATGTGCACATCATGTGTACATGTATTTTCAGTGGGATATGTGTGTTGTGTGGACTTAGCTTGTGAAACTCACGTCAGGAATGCTGTGAGTGATGTAAATGTACTCATGTTGTCGTGTCGTGGCTCTGAATCTGCATGTCAGGTGGAATGTAATGTGCCCTCCTATGAATTATTAGGCTGTCCATTCTTTAGTAGTTGAAACTATGCTCCCTGTGATTGTCAGTGGATATATCATGTGTGCTACATGGGGCACAGTATCAGTACGTGCATTTATGGTGTAATAAGGAATTTTTGTGAATAGTGACAGCAGCTTATTCTATAAATTTTGGTACATGTATTGACACAGCTGTTCTCCAGATATGGAATGTAAAATTGTGATGGTCACTGTATGAGACTGCCATATGTTGTGCCTTCATCAGAGATTGTTGCCATTGTGTCATTTATGTACAGAGGGATCAGCTAGGCATGTGAATGGGATGGCAGGTGCTATGTCGTTTGTAAAGAGAGTTGTCTTTACTTGCATGGACTGGGCAGATGTAGATTCGGATTAGGCATGATATGGTGTTATCAGTCAACTGCATTTCCTTAAAGTGATAAGAATATGAAAGTGATGAGCTGCATGAGGATGATATATCATCTTTAGCCAGGGCATGATGAGCATGCTGACTTTGAGTTACAGGTGATTTGATGGGATGCTCCAGTAGTGCTCCCTTACATGGATTATGATGTCATTGAGAGAGATGACAAATGGGGTAGATTGAAGTATTATTTTCTGACATGATGTAGGATCTGTGGGTTTCAATATGGGACTACCTTACCAGGAGATGTATACCTACAGTTGTGCATGTTGTAATGTGTGTATGTGAAGAATGTGATGACCCTCTCTCTGTAGGAGGCTGGCCTGGCTTATAGTGGGTACCAATAGTACTTACACCTTGTGCCAGGTCCAGTTATACCTTATTAGTAGAGTAGTCGTGTTCTAGCAGCTTAGGCTGATAGAGGTAGCTATAAGAGTGCAGCCAAGGCTGAACTAGGAGACATGCAAAGCTCATGCAATACCACTTATACCATATAGGTACTATGGTGGTCATTACAACATTGGCGGTAAAAGCCGCTTACCGCCATACAGAAGACCGCCAACACACCGCTGCGGAATTCCGACACAGCTATTATGACCCACCTCTCGGAATCCGACAAAATTCAGACACCCACACAAGTCCACCACACCAAAGGTCAGTGATAACCTTTCGAAAACAAAACCGACACCGTTACGCGAACAGAAATACGCCCACACTATCACGACACACGAATCCACGTGGCGGTCTTTCAAGCGCGGTATTCCATTGGCGGTACACACCGCCGCGCTCAAAATACACACACTCTTACAAAACACAGCCACATTGGACAATTCCAAATACACACACCTGATACACATACAGTACAGACACCACTCCCACACACCCAATACAATATACAACACACACCCACATCACCCACAAACCCCTATGACCACAATTACAGAGAGAAGGCCAGAGAGAGACACCACCATCAACAAACTAGCATCCACAGGTACACAACACCATCACCCACACAACTTCCACGCACCTCACACTACACACCACTACCTATCACAACACTTATCACCACACACACCACCCCACACATCACTTACACCACCCCATGGCACGGCAAAGACAGCCCGGGTTCTCGGAGGAGGAGCTCAGGGTCATGGTGGAGGAAATCGTCTGGGTAGAGCCACAGCTATTTGGATCACAGGTGCAGCACACCTCCATTGCAAGGAAGATGGAGCTATGGCAAAGAAAGGTCGACAGGGTCAACGCAGTAGGACAACACCCAAGAAATCGGGAGGACATCAGGAAGAGGTGGAGCGACCTACGGGGGAAGGTGCGTTCCGAGGTCTCAAGACACCACCATGCGGTTCAGCGGACTGGCGGCTGACCCCCACCTCCTCACCCACAACTAACAACATGGGGGGAGCAGGTCTTGGCGAGTCTGCATTCTGAGGGCTTCGCAGGAGTTGGTGGAGGAATGGACTCTGGTAAGAATCTTAACTATTACATCCCCCACCATACCTGCATGCTATCACATACCCCCACCCTCACCCCTACCCCTATCACTCAAACTCCTCACAAATGTACCAATATCACAAACCACACATCCCAACACCAATACCTGCATGCAACAACAACGCATGGACACCCATCACTAAAGCATGCCCACTGCACATACCCATACACCCCCCTAAACCATCATCACTCAAGCTCACACACAGGAATGCCAGCACTGGGGTACACGGTCACCCACCCATTGCACACCATGACACACATAGAAGCAATAATCATGCCTTTACACCCCTGCAGGACCACTACCCAACATCACCAGACAGGAGGGTCCAGACATCTCCACTCCACCCACAGAAGAGGCCCACAGTGATGACAGCACCTCTGTCCACCTGGATCTAGATGACCAGCCCGGACCATCGTGGGACAGAAAAACAATACTCAGTGTTACTAAAAATAAAAGTACTTTATTTTAGTAACAATGTGCCAAAAATATCTCAGAGGATATACTCCCTTAGGAGGTAACTAAAATACACAAAATATACACAACAAACCAAATCAGGTAACTAAAACTGTCAGAAATGTAGTGCACACACTGTAGAATAAAATAGGACGCAATAGGCCTAGGTGCAACACAAACCATATACTAAGAAAATGGAATGCGAACCACGAATAGACCCCTAGGCTAGAGTAGTGTGTAGAGGGTCGCTGGGAGTGTAATTAAACACTAAGGGTGTCCAAGATACCCCATCCCAAGACCCTGGAAAGTAGGAGTAAATTACTAACATTTCCCCAGAAACACACTAAAGTCGTGATGTGGGATTTTGCAAAGACCACAACAGATTGCAAAGCACTGAAGATGGATTCCTGGACCCGAAGACCTGCAAAGGAAGGAGACCAAGTCCAAGAGTCGTGAAAGTGTCCAGGAGGGGCAGGAGCCCACTTAACCCCGGATGATGGTGCAAAATGGCTGCCTCCGGTTGGAAGAAGCTAAAGATTTTGCATCAACAAAAGGAGGTAGGAAGTTCTCCTTCATACAGAGGATGCCCCACTGCATGCTGAAGGATGCAGAAGTGTTTCCTTGGCAAAATACTGCAAATAAGCCTTGCTAGCTGCAAGAGTCGCAGTTAGAGAAAAAGGGTGCTGCCGGGGCCCAGGAAGGACCAGGATGTCGCCACTTGGGAGAGGAGACAGAGAAGGCCCTTCACAAAGTAGAGAGCCCACGCACATGCAGGAAGCACCCACAGAAGCCTTTGAACACAGGTTCAAGAAGACTGAACACAGCAGTTGTCTCAACACTGCAAAAGGAGGTCCCACAACACCGGAGATCAACTCAGGGAGCTGAGCATCGCAGGGCAGAATGCTGGGGACCTAGGCTCAGATCTGCATGCAGATTTCTTGGAAATGTGCACAGAAGCCCTTGTAGCTGCAGTTCATGCGGTGCACAGGATTACTGTCTGGAGAGGAGAGGCAAGGACTTACCTCCTCCAAATTTGGACGATTGGACCACTGGACAGTCTGGGTCACTTGGGTCCACCACCTGTGTTCCAGGGGCCAAGCTCGTCGGGATGAGAGGGGTCCCAGAGTACCGGTTAAGCTGAAGTTGGTGCCTGCTAAAGCAGGAAACAGTTGAGAAAGCCAGCAGGATTAGGCGCTACAATGTCACTGGTAGTCTTCTGGCTACTTTGGAGCAGTCAGTGGTCGATCCTTGGCAGAAGTCGAAGAGAGAAGTGCAGAGGAGTCCTGCTGGATTCTTGCAAGTCGTTATCTGAGGAAAAGCCCACTGGAGAGACCCAAAATAGCCCTCAGAGGAGGATTGGCCACCTAGTCAGGAAAGCACCTATCAGGAGGGGTCTCTGACGTCACTCGCTGGCACTGGTCACTCAGAGGCCTCCAGAGTGCTCTCACACCTCTGGAAACAAGATGGCAGAGGTCTTGAACACACTGGAGGAGCTCTGGGCACCACACTGGACTTGTGTAACCAACTAGTGTAGCAGCTGCCCTGATGAAATCATCCACCATGACTTCACCCATCACTTCTATGTTTATTTATCTAGTATTTTTGTCACTTATCGTCTTTTGACAAGCACAATAAATCACGCTTGAACACAGTAACTGTGTATGTGTACTTTATAATCCATGTACAATATCCATGCTTGGCAACTGTGGTCTGGTGATGCCCCGCTGTCTCGAAAAACCAGTGGAATGCTCATCATATGAAGTTCCCTCAGAAGGAGACACATTACAGCAAAAAAGTCACAGGACAGATGTCTAAGAGGTTGAAATCCCGGTTTACACTACTGTAAGCCAGTATTGCAATCAGGAAATAAAGCATGGCAGAGAGTACCATCTGGATGTAAGCCACGGTAAAACAAAAAGCACAAACATAGGTTACACAAGTCAGGCACATGGTAATCTATTTACAAAACTGGGGCACACAGAGAGGTCCTCTATATCACCACGTATAGGCTCTTCACACGCCCATACCATAGCTACTAATTCGCATATCCCATGGGACACACAAAGATCATTATAGAGGAACCAAGTCCTGAAAACATACATTAACTTTGGCCCTATACTTGTAGGATTGTCACTCATCTATGTCGGTATACAGTTATATGCACCTTGGACTTCAAAGTTAGAACACAAACACAGCTAGGTAGCATGGCCATCACAAAGTACTCTACCCATTATGAAGCGAGAGGCTATGATCCTACCTTCACACATGTGCCAGAATCTTTATCTGACACATTATACATTATTTAACATCCTCCTCAACCCCACAGGTGAAATAAAAGTCTAAGCATTTACCATCCAACGTCTATGAAGGATGAACTATCAAGGTACCATCCCATGGAAACTAAACTCATTTTACCAAGTACCTGTCAGGTACACCTCTCATGTCTGTCAGCAATTCCCATTGGCTTCCGACACAGTATTCCTCAAGCCTAGGTTGCAGAGCCAAACAGGATTTAGGTAAATTAGTGAGTGAAAAGAAAAGAGGACGGGAGATTACATGAAACATACCTCACATCTGAGAAGTCTTTATCAGAAGTGTATGTTAGCATGTGCTGTAACAATACAAGAGAAAGCAGAACACTCAGTCCTGTACAGATTACAATCTATCAGTCTGCATCCACAACTCATTCATAGGCATTGGACCTCACCCCCACCCCTACAGATGAAGCAAGAAAGGAGGTATAATGGCACCCATCTACTTCTGATTGTGCACATTAATCAAAACAAAAGGCACCCTTCACATACGTGTATTGATGAGATCTGCCCTAGAGTCACCTGCTACTTCTTCCTATGGCTCTTCATCACTTGCCATATCACCATTTCCACCAACAGTTCCAGCTGCCTCCCCCTCATCTGCTATCAACGGTATCTCATGTCTCAGTGCTAGATTGTGGAGCATCCAGCAGGCAAGGATTATCTGGCATACCTTGTGGGGTGAGTAGAGGAGGGATCCTCCAGATAGGTCAAGGCACCTAAATCTTGCCTTCAAGAGCCCAAATGTTCACTCTATTACATGCCTTGTCCTCTCCTAGTCCTCATTGTAACAGATGTCCCCTGGCCTGGTTGGCTACCTCACTGGTGTCAACAGCAAAGGAAGGTTTGGCTAGTCTGAGTCACCTGTGAACACAATGGTTGAATACCACAAACATGTTTTTGGTGCTTACTATATTGTGATGACAGGAGAGATAAATCACAACCACTCACTACAGTGGTAACTTACCAAGCAGCCAGGCCCTCTTTGTGTAGAATGATGTCACTAGCAGTGGGAAATTGCTATTGCGCATTATGAAGGAATCATGCACAAAACCTGGATACTTGGCTGTGACTTGGGAGCTGTACTGGTCTGTCAGACACACCACCTGAATGTTGATTGAGTGGTAGTTGTTTCTGTTCCTATACAACTGTTCGCTGGCACTGGGAGGGACCAAGGCTACATGGGTGCCATCAATGTCTCCTACTATGTGTGGAATGTGTCTCAACTCATAAAAGTCTACCTTCACATAGGGCAAATAAGCTCAGTGGGGAAACCTGATGTAGTTTTCCGGGTGTCTCAACAATGCACACAGTGCATATGTCAAAATCCGAATGAACATAGGGTGAGACATCCCTGCTGTTAGAGCCACGTGTATTCTGAAAGGAGCCTATGGCCAGGAAGTGTAGCACTGACAAGACTTGAAAGATGGGAGGTATGCCATAGGGATTGCAAATGGCAGGCATAAGATCTGGCTTCAACTGAGTACAAAGATGCATGAGACCCTGAGATGCTGGGCCCGGAAGACCGCTGAGGCCCAGCTGGGGATGTCCTCCCAATGAGGGAGGGGTGCCCGTCGGACCCTGACCCCCCTAACACCCTGCATTTTGACAGTGGCCTACCCTGAGGTGGATCGGCATTTGAGGTCAGCACAGCATCCACACGGGGGTAAGTACTGACTGACTCCATGTACTTTCATCTGGTAGATTGGTGTTTGCTATCACACTTTAGTAGGTGCTACAGGTATGTTGACTACTGGGATTACCTAGCACTCAAGTTGCATGTATAAAAGTTGGAGATCTGCACTTAGGGATGTGCATGTGGACGTTTAGATTATCTTTGTCAAGGAATATCCATGACTGCATGTGGAGACGCACATTTGACAGTGCCACATGTGTGACTCTGCCCTGCCATATATATGTCTGTAAACTGCTTTAGCATCCTACCCATCTAGTATTTCCAGGTCCATTAATCAGATTATAGATTAAGGTAGCTCTATGGTGTCAGATCAATCGCATTTGTAAAGACCATCTCTCTGTGCTACATAGGGCCTGACATAATAAGTACAGGGCCTAGTTATCCTGAGTCCTGGTACAGGTATTGACTCCATATGAGGCTGGCATCTCATTCAGTCAATAGGTATGGCCAGTATTGGACTGTCCAAATGGGTTTGTAGAGGTGTCCCCATTGTCCCTTCATATTCATACTATGGGGTATGTGAAGACTATAACAGAAGGACATCCAACTATGGGGGTCTGATTTTGTCTATTTGCGCTTACCATGTATTTCCATGCCATTGACATGTGGATGAACCATTTATATCTCAATGCCGTTGTTGTTGAGGAGGTAAGTGGCTAGGCTGTCCTACCCTTAGACAATGTGCAATTTCCATGCTTGATGTGGCAATAATGCTGTGAGTGATGTAAATGTACTCATGTTGTCGTGTCGTGGTTCTGAATCTGCATGTCAGGTGGAATGTAATGTGCCCTCCTATGAATTATTAGGCTGTCCATTCTTTAGTAGTTGAAACTATGCTCCCTGTGATTGTCAGTGGATATATCATGTGTGCTACATGGGGCACAGTATCAGTACGTGCATTTATGGTGTAATAAGGAATTTTTGTGAATGGTGACTGCAGCTTATCCTATAAAATTTGGTACATGTATTGACACAGCTGTTCTCCAGACATGGAATGTAAACTTGTGATGGTCACTGTATGAGACTGCCATATGTTGTGTCTTCATCAGAGATTGTTGCCATTGTGTCATTTATGTATAGAGGGATGAGTTAGGCATGTGAATGGAATGGCAGGTGCTATGTCGTTTGTAAAGAGAGTTGTCTTTACTTGCATTGACTGGGCAGATGTAGATTCGGATTAGGCATGATATGGTGTTATCAGTCAACTGCATTTCCTTAAAGTGATAAGAATATGAAAGTGATGAGCTGCATGAGGATGATATATCATCTTTAGCCAGGGCATGATGAACATGCTGACTTTGAGTTACAGGTGATTTGATGGGATGCTCCAGTAGTGCTCCCTTACATGGATTATGATGTCATTGAGAGAGATGACAAATGGGGTAGATTGAAGTATTATTTTCTGACATGATGTAGGATCTGTGGGTTTCAATATGGGACTACCTTACCAGGAGATGTATACCTACAGTTGTGCATGTTGTAATGTGTGTATGTGAAGAATGTGATGACCCTCTCTCTGTAGGAGGCTGGCCTGGCTTATAGTGGGTACCAATAGTACTTACACCTTGTGCCAGGTCCAGTTATCCCTTATTAGTAGAGTAGTCTTGTTCTAGCAGCTTAGACTGATAGAGGTAGCTATAAGAGAGCAGCCAAGGCTGAACTAGGAGACATGCAAAGCTCATGCAATACCACTTATACAATATAGGTACTATGGCGGTCATTACAACATTGGCGGTAAAAGCCGCTTACCGCCGCGGAATTCCGACACAGCTATTATGACCCACATCTCGGAATCCGACAAAATTCAGACACCCACACAAGTCCGCCACACCAAAGGTCAGTGATAACCTTTCGAAAACAAAACCAACACCGTTATGCCAACAGAAATACGCCCACACTATCATGACACACGAATCCACGTGGCAGTCTTTCAACCGCGGTATTCCATTGGTGGTACACACCGCCGCACTCAAAATACACACACTCTTACAAAACACAGCCACATTGGACAACTCCAAATACACTCACCTGATACACATACAGACACCACTTCCACACACCCAATACATTATAAAACACACACCCACATCACCCATTAACCCCTATGCCCACAATTACAGAGAGAAGGCCAGAGAGAGACACCACCATCAACAAACTAGCATCCACAGGCACACAACACCATCACCCACACAACTTCCACGCAACTCACACTACACACCACTACATATCACCACACATATCACCACACTTATCACCACACACACCACGCCACACATCACCTACACCACCCCATGGCACGGCAAAGACAGCCCAGGTTCTCGGAGGAGGAGCTCAGGGTCATGGTGGAGGAAATCGTCCAGGTAGAGCCACAGCTATTTGGATCACAGGTGCAGCACACCTCCATTGCAAGGAAGATGGAGCTATGGCGAAGAATAGTCGACAGGGTCAACGCAGTGGGACAACACCCAAGAAATCAGGAGGACATCAGGAAGAGGTGGAACGACCTACGGGGGAAGGTGCGTTCCGTGGTCTCAAGACACCACCAGGCGGTTCAGCGGACTGGCGGCGGACCCCCACCTCCTCACCCACAGCTAACAACATGGGAGGAGCAGGTCTTTGCGATTCTGCATCCTGAGGGCCTCGCAGGAGTCGGTGGAGGAATGGACTCTGGTAAGTCAAATCTTAACTATTACATCCCCCACCCTACCTGCATGCTATCACATACCCCCACCCCTATCACTCCAACTCCTCACAAATGTAACAATATCACAAACCACACATCCCAACACCAATCCCTGCATGCAACAACAACGCATGGACACCCATCACTAAAGCATGCCCACTGCACATACCCATACACCCCCCTAAACCATCATCACACAAGCTCACACACAGGAATGCCAGCACTGGGGTACACGGTCACCCACCCATTGCACACCATGACACACACAGAAGCAATAATCATGCCTTTACACCCCTGCAGGACCACTACACAACATCACCAGACAGGAGGGTCCAGGCATCTCCACTCCACCCACAGAAGAGGCCCACAGTGATGACAGCACCTCTGTCCACCTGGATCTAGATAACCAGCCCAGACCATCGTGGGACAGAAAAACAATACTCAGTGTTACTAAAAATAAAAGTACCTGATTTTAGTAACACTGTGCCAAAAATATCTCAGAGGATATACTCCCTTAGGAGGTAAGTAAAATACACAAAATATACACAACAAACCAAATCAGGTAACTAAAACAGTCAGAAATGTAGTGCAAACACTGGAGAATACAACAGGATGCAATAGGCCTAGGTGCAACAAAAACCATATACTAAGAAAGTGGAATTCGAACCACGAATGGACCCCTAGGCTAGAGTAGTGTGTAGAGGCTCGCTAGGAGTGTAAGGAAACACTAAGGGTGTCCAAGATACCCCATCCCAAAACCCTGGAAAGTAGGAGTAAAGTACTAATATTTCCCCAGAAACACACTAACGTCGTGATATGGGATTTTGCAAAGACCACAACAGACTGAAAAGCACTGAAGATGGATTCCTGGACCCGAAGACCTGCAAAGGAAGGGGACCAAGTCCAAGAGTCGCAAAAGTGTCCAGGAGGGGCAGGAGCCCACTAAACCCCGGATGAAGGTGCAAAATGGCTGCCTCCGGTTGGAAGAAGCTAAAGATTCT
Organism: Pleurodeles waltl; assembly: GCF_031143425.1. Lineage (NCBI taxonomy): Eukaryota > Metazoa > Chordata > Amphibia > Caudata > Salamandridae > Pleurodeles > Pleurodeles waltl. The sequence continues at coordinate 615,055,934 of NC_090439.1, forward strand.
GCATCAACAAAAGGAGGTAGGAAGTTCTCCTTCATACAGAGGATGTCCCACGGCATGCTGAAGGATGCAGAAGTGTTTCCTTGGCAAAATACTGCAAATAAGCCTTGCTAGCTGCAAGAGTCGCAATTAGAGAAAAAGGGTGCTGCCGGGGCCCAGGAAGGACCAGGATGTCGCCACTTGGGAGAGGAGACAGAGAAGGCCCTTCGCAAAGTAGAGAGCCCACGCACATGCAGGAAGCACCCACAAAAGCCTTTGAACATGAGTTCAAGAAGACTGAACACAGCAGTTGTATCAACACTGCAAAAGGAGGTCCCACGACACCGGAGATCAACTCAGGGAGCTGAGCATCGCAGGGCAGAATGCTGGGGACTTAGGCTTGGATCTGCATGCAGATTTCTTGGAAATGTGCACAGAAGCCCTTGTAGCTGCAGTTCATGCGGTGCACAGGATTACTGTCTGGAGAGGAGATGCAAGGACTTATCTCCTCCAAATTTGGACAATTGGACCACTGGACAGTCTGGGTCACTTGAGTCCACCACCTGTGTTCCAGGGGCCACGCTAGTCAGGATGAGAGGGGTCCCAGAGTACCAGTGAAGCTGAAGTTGGTGCCTGCTAAAGCAGGAAACAGTTGAGAAAGCCAGCAGGATTAGGCGCTACAATGTCACTGGTAGTCTTCTGGCTACTTTGGAGCAGTCAGTGGTCGATCCTTGGCAGAAGTCGAAGAGAGAAGTGCAGAGGAGTCCTGCTGGATTCTTGCAAGTCGTTATCTGAGGAAAAGCCCACTGGAGAGACCCAAAATAGCCCTCAGAGGAGGATTAGCCACCTAGTCAGGAAAGCACCTATCAGGAGGGGTCTCTGACGTCACCTGCTGGCACTAGTCACTCAGAGGCCTCCAGAGTTCTCTCACACCTCTGGAAACAAGATGGCAGAGGTCTGGAACACACTGGAGGAGCTCTGGGCACCACTCCTGGGGTGGTGATGGAAGAGGAGTGGTCACTCCCCTTTCCTTTGCCCAGTTTCGTGCCAGAGCAGGGAATGGGGGTTCCCTAAACTGGTGTAGACTTGCTTATGCAAGGAGGGCACCATCTGTGCCTTTCAAAGCATTTCCAGAGGCTGGGAAAGGCTACCCCTCCTCAGCCTTTAACACCTATTTTTAAAGAGAGAGGGTGTAACACGCTGCTCTCAGAGGAAATGCTTTGTTCTGCCTTCCTAGGACTGGGCTGCCCAGACCCCAGGAGGGCAGAACCCTGTCTGTGGGGGTGGCAGCAGCGGTAGCCGCAGAGAAAACCCCAGAGAGCTGGTTTGGCACTACCGGGGGTCCATAATGGAGCTCCGGGGATGCATGGGATTGGCTCCCCAATTCCACATTTGGCATGGGGGGACAATTCCATGATCTTAGACATGTTACATGGCCATATTCGGAGTTACCATTGTGAAGCTACAAATAGGCATTGACCTATATGTAGTGCACACGTGTAATGGTGTTCCTGCACTCACAAAGTCCGGGGAAATGGCCCTGAGCTATGTGGGGGCACCTTTGCTAGTGCACGGATGCCCTCACACTTAGTAACTTTGCACCTAACCTTAAGAGCAGTGAAAATGGCTGTGAAATAACATGTGCGTTATTTCACTCAGGCTGCAGTGGCAGTCCTGTGTAAAGGTTTGTCTGAGCTCCCTATTTATGGCAAAAGAAATGCTGCAGCCCTTGGGTATCTCTTCGAACCCCAATACCCTGGGAACCTAGGTACCATATACTAGGTAATTTTATGGGTTTTCCTGTATGCCAATTGAATTTGGTAAAAGTAGTCACTAGCCTATAGTGACACATTTAACAGCAGAGAGAGCATAAGCACTGGGGTTCTGATTAGCAGAGCCTCAGTGACACAGTTAGTCACTACACAGGTATACATGTTCAGGCCACAAACTATGAGCATTGGAGTCCTGGCTAGCAGGATCCCAGTGAGACAGGCAAAAACAAACTGACATACATGTAAAAATGGGGGTAACATGCCAGGCAAGATGGTACTTTCCTACACTCTCTCCCTCCCTCTCCCTCTGTTTGTGTGTATCAGCATCAGCAGGCGAAGGAGACTGGGCATAAGCAAGTGGGGATCTGGAGTGCTGCTACCACTGACAACGAGGGACCCAGTGGCCCAGGTGAGGGGAGTGCCATGGGGGAGACAGGATCCAGCACATCAACTTCAGAATCCTCCTCCAGTGGATGCTCCGTGGTGGTGGCAGACCACCCCTGCACCTTCGTTGTCTGCCACTCCCTTTCTACCACTGCCCCCCCTGTAACTCCCCACCCAGTTGGCTGTGCCCACTCACCAAAGAGGGAGAGCATCTCCTTTTCCACAGGAACCTCTGCCCCGCCCCTGTCAGCCCTGCTGCCCTCAGTGAGGAGGCTATTGGCCTCCTGAGGTCAATCTCTGTGGGTCAGTCGACCATCATGAAAGTCATCCAGGGACTGGCAAGTCAGGTCCAACAGAGTAATGCATCCCTGGAAGACATTCACAGTGCACTGGCTGGCCTGCAGATATCATTTCAGGCTCTAGCCTCCACACTGATGGCTGTCAGTCACCCTTTGTCTTCCTTCTCCCATCCACCTTCCTCTTCCTCTTCCTCTTACTAATGCCAAACTCCTTTCCCTGACCCAGTCATAGCACACAAACAGACAAGCATGCATCCACCTCAACATCCAAGGGAAGCGCTGACAAACACAAGCATCAGAAGACCCACCACAGGGATGCACACAAGGAAAATCCACCTGCAAACACATCAACAGTCACTACCTGCCCTGACACCCCCACCACCATCAGCATCATAGTCACAACACCTGACACACTGGCAGTCACTACACAAACATTCAACAATCCAGCCACAACACCTATCCTGCCCACAATCAGCACAATAGCAGACCCCCAGACATCCACCCATTCACCACATCCGCAGACACCACAACCGCAGACACGCCTACATGCAGCACATCCATCATGCCTGCAGCCACCACCCCAACAGACAGTCATCCATTCAACATGGCTTCTCCCAGCACCTCCACCCTCCTCTCCCAAGACACATAAACACCCACATTCACCCACCCAACAGACACCCAGCACCCAGAAGCATACCTCGCACACACATGCACCCAAGACAACCACCAGAACACCTCAACCACTCTCTCTCTCTCCACACCCAAACCCTTTCGCCATGACCATCCCTGTGTGTCAAAGAAAGCTTTCCTGTCGGAGTTACACCTTTTCGCATACTTCTCTCCCACCCCATGAGACCCCAAAATACTCTGTGCCCCTCCCAAAGTCCAGCCCTTCCACCTCTAAGACCGCCCCTGCTGCCCCTGCAAGTATCCATGCCCCTCCCCCACCTTCACTTCTAGATATCTAGATCTCTTTTTGTGTCCTTATGTCACTGCGCTATCATAATATCTATGTGACACCAGTGATTATTTATCTAAAATGCATAACAATGTTTCTGCCCGCCAGCCCTGCAGTGAGCAGGGCCTTAACATTGACGCTGGCTCCTAATGGAGCCTGCGCCCATGTGGCGGTGTGGTGGGTGCAGCAGCACCCGTCACTCTTTCAACTGCTCGTAATTTGGGCAGTGGAAAGTGCGACAGGGCTGTTCATGGGGACCCCTGCAGTGCCCATGCTAAGTGCATGCACAGTGCAGGTGGCCCCATGTGTCCCATGGCACCAGTTTTCTGCTAGCCTTTGCATGGCAGGGCTACCGCCATGCATAAGCTGGTGGAAAGGGGACTCATAGTCCCCAGGGCAGCATTGGAAGTTGCCCTGGAGGATTACAACTGCCAAGATCCCCAGGCTGTCTGCTAGTGGCAGCCTGGCGATGCCGGTGGACCTACTGGGCCGGCTCCGCAACGGTCGTAATGTTGCAGTCAGACCACCACTTTGGCAGCGTTCTGACCACGACTGTGAACCGTCATAATAAAGGGCATAATGTCTTCCTATTTAACAATGAATACTATCTGTAAGTACAAGGTACGGCGATGGGAGCTGCGTTTGCACCGACCTACGCCAACCTATAAATGAGATTGTGGGAAAAGGAGATAGCATGGTCAGAGGAAGTTAGTACATACATGGAAAATGTGGTACTTTGGGTAAGATTTATAGATGATTTATAGATTAAACATTCCTTTTAGTCAATTTTTTGCGAGCATGCAGAATATGCTCTTCTGACACCTCTTCTGAAAAAGTTATTTCTATGATGACTCAAAGATTTCATGAAAGAGGCTATCCTCATAAAGTACTTATTGATGACCGTGATAGAGTTAAGAACAAGAAAAGGAAGGATTTGTTATTTCAACATCAACCTCCAACATTGAAAGTAAAAGAACAAATGTAATAATCTGAAACAAGACTCTTTTTAGAGTTCAATAGAGGATATAAGGCATAAAGTACAATTTTGACATGCAATTGACATCTCAAGGTGAAAACTGGTCCCCATCCTCAAATCACATATCGTAAAGCTCCATCATTGGGAGATATTCTAACACACAACTTATTCACGAACAAACAAAACACAATATGGCTATCAAAAAAGAGCTTGGGCTTCTGGAAATGCGGACACTGTAAAACCTGCCAATATGCCAAAAACACACACTCTTTTATAACATTAGAAGGCAGAACATGCTATATTACATTAGCTATGTTAAGAAGCTCAAAGTTATAGCCATAAAGAACCAAGATGGAACATACCCATTGCCGAAACATTTTTTGGGATATACATAAAGGTGACTATACAACTATAGCTTTCTGGGGCATTAAACACATTAAAATGAACCCCAGAAAAGGTGATAGAGTTCTTGAACTGAGAAGACTGGAATCCAAAATGATTTTATTAATGGGAATGGAACAGCTATGGGGACACAATTTAGACGCAGAATTACATGTGCATTTGTAAAGAAGATATAAACCAACTAGATCCTTGTGCACAAGATGATGTAATGCTTCTTTTTCCCTTCGTCAAATGTGTAATTATTAAAGCATCCAACAAGACATTTTATTATGTATAAGTTTCATAGAAGTAAAAAATAGAGAAGCTAGAATGATGACAGTAGATTTGAATCAAATATCTTCAAATTTGTATGTGTGCATTCACTATTGAGGGAAAGGGTTAAACAATTAGGTAACCCATAGGAGATTTTGTGGTTGGAATAGACACTCCAAATAATTCCCTCTCTAATTCTTGACTGTTAGATCATGTGGGAAATGACAAAAAAAGATGTTGTTGTTTTTGTTCTCTGATACCAACATATGGAATGATGATTTTTACACAGTAGTGGTCACTTGGATCCCATTTACATGATTAAGGAGACTGAAGTATGATGAATCTGGTTTTACAAAGTATGCCACTTGGCACTTTGCTGTAGGAACTAATGAGGTTGAAACTAGGTTCAATTTGCCTACCAAGAGGAGGTTAAACACCATAGCCTGTTTATAAGCCATAGACATTTTTTTAAACATTTTCAATTTTTCAATTTGTTCCAGCATGACATACCTTGCCAAAATCAAGATACTCAAGTTAATCAATTTGTAATTAATGATAGAGCATCACTAGACACTTTATCTACTTGTATTTAACATATAGTAATATTTTCGATTTTTTTATCACTGACAATGATTGTTTCGTTTGAAGATGACGCTCACATGACAGGTTGCAGAACATCAGGCATGATATATAGTGCCAAAATTAAGCCAATCAAGTTATTTAATTTGCAATTAATGATGGATACTGTGCACAGCATTAGGCACTTTATTTATGTATATTTAACTGATGGCAATGTTTCCGATATTTTAGTATTGACAATGATTGTCCCATTCAAGATGGCGCTCATATGACTATTTGCATGACATCAGGCACTTTATTCACATATATTTTATTCTTGAGTATGTTTGTTATCTAGTGCCGTCAATAATAGGAAACACTAAACGGATAACAATAACTACATGATTGATGAGCTGATTGTGGGGAATAATGTTTTTTCACACTCAGTGCAATCTTTTGTTGATATCTATGAATGAAATAATCGGTGATTCACATATCACTAGTATTCTCACCTACAAGATGGCACACACAACACTGCAGTCTAACGTAACAAAATGTTACGAGATCTTAGAGGTAGTGAAAAGTAAATATGGAGAACTAAGCTATATGGGGTACATGCTTGCTGTGATTAAATTGGTCCAGTGGAAGGCTTTTGCTGAAACTCGTTGACCTTTTGTCTAGGGTAGCATGATCCTTCAATAAATACATTAAACAAAAGAGAGAGATACACTAAATGATAATATGGCAATGTGATGCTAAGGTGCGACTATTGGAGGTGGAAGAACATCTACCGAAGTGAAGATTGTTTGGCTGTCACCATGCAATTTCAAAAGAGTGCAAAACACATTCAAAAGAAAAGAAATATATATATATATACATATATATATATATGAAAGAAAAGATGTCCTGATCTGCGTGTTACGGCGCACTTAATTCTCCGGTGGTGCTGGTTTGAGGCAGGACAACCATATTTTCAGAAAACAAGATTCTCTTTCTGTTTTAGCAAGAGAAAACCGCACTCTGTCGTTGTGCCAAAAATACCTTAACTTTTAATACATTAGTGAGATCATAAACAAACAAACAGGAATCCCCTGACGCGTTTCGGTCTCACCGGACCTTGTTCACAGGTGTTTCCTGTGTGCTAATTTTGGCGCTTTAAATAAAGTACTCCAAAGTAACAGAAAAAATACTCAAGTTACACCACTTATCAAGGGTTACTCCATAACATCACTAAATATATACACTTTAACAAAGAAAAATTAAACGTTTTTCTATATACATATTTACCAAATTGTAACAGTGTTTTAACTACAATACAAGGTGTTTTTCACTAAGTTCCACATTGCATTCTGGTATATGTAGTTTATAGCATTTCATTGAATCAAATTATTTTTAAATATATGTCATAAAATCTTATTTCAGCGACTAATGGAGACTCCAAAGCAATTTCTGAGGTGTGTTAACAAAATGTAGGGGCCCTCATTAGTTTTTAATTTATATTCACATTGGATTCATATTCATGTATTGCATGTTACCTACAATAGCACAATCCCCAACGTTTCTTTTAAACAAGGCCCTCACTAAATCCTGCACCTCTGATGTAAGGAAATTAATGTTTGGGTATTATTCCTTCAGTCAACTTATATTGATAGCGCCAAAATTATATGTCTATCTGACAAATGACAACGGGAAAGAAAGCATCTTATCAATTGGTGGAAATGACATCAAATAAATGAATGGCAACATCTTATGAGCTATGACAACCCTTATAGGTGTACAAATAACTCCTCATCCTGATTTAAACCTAGCGGGGTGAGAGATCGGATATCAAGTATATGTCTGGATTCTAGTTGACGCAATTTCTTTTCTCTGTCACCACCACGTTCTGATTTTAGTACCTGATCAATTACATAGAATGTCATGAGTTCCCACTTGCTATCATGTTTCTGTTCCATATGTCTCGCTGTTGCATAGCTCCTATCCATATTGATAGTTGCTCGAATATGTTCTAAAATTCGCTTTTTAGTCTCACATATGGTACTGGCAACATATTTCAACCCACAAGGACATTCAATCACATATACTGTGAATCGACTTTTAAAGTTCAAGTGCTTACGTATCACTCTCTCCATGCCAGTATTTGTGGAGTACTCTTTCTTATTCACCCCAATTTTACATGCCTTACAGCTGCTGCATTTCCAAAAGCCAGTTTTCTGTAACCAGTTTGCTTTTGTAGTTTGGAAATGACTGTGCGTTAATTTATCCCTTAAGTTTGCTGTTCTTCTGAAAGTCATTAATGGGTATTGTCCCATGATTTCCCCCACTATTGGGTCCATTTGTAAAATTGCCCAGTGGTTTTCCAAGATTTTACGAACTTGTGTGGCACTCTGTGAGTATGTTGTTATGAACCTCAGCTGTTGTTGTTTGGCATGTTTAATGGCTTGGTTTCCTCCATGAATTAATTGTTCTCTTGATGATTGTTTCACACGTTTCTGTGCCAGAGCTAAACACTTTTTCGGATATTGTCTTGCCAGGAATCTCTCCTCTGCTAATTTCAAGTGCTTCTAACACTCTTCCGGCTCTGAGCAGATTTTCTTTATTCGTAGAAATTCACCATAGGGAATGTTCCACTTTGTTCGTGGTGGGTGAAAACTGTTAGCATGTAATATGGAGTTCGTAGCTGTTATTTTCCTGTGCAATGAAGTCTGAATTGTCCCCTCTTTAAAATAAATTTCTGTATCTAGAAATGTCACACGTGTCGCACTGATGTCGTAGGTGAAATTAAGTTTGGCTACAATAGAGTTCAAGATCTTAAAGTATTCACCATCTCAGATAAGAAAAAGGTCATCAATAAACCTCAGCCAAGTCACTACTTTTTGTTGGTAAATCTCGTTTTCTTCTGCCCAAGCTATTCGTTGTTCAAACCATCCCATTGTCAGATTCGCAAAATTGGGAGAAAAAGAAAAACCCATTGCCGTGCCCTTATTTTGCAGATACAGTTGTTGGTTAAACAAGAAATAATTATTCGTTAAACAAATGTTAATCATTTCCAGAAGCATCTCATTGTGTTGATAAAAACGTATATTCCTTTGGTTGAGAAAGAATTTGCATGCCTAGGTTCCTATTTGATGTTCAATGTTCGTGTAAAGCGAAACTACATCCATTGTTACTAATTTATAGGTGTCCTGCCAAGGTGTTCCTTCCAATTGTAACAGTAAGTCTCCTGTATCAAGTAAATAGGAGTTAAAATTTCTTGCCAAGGGTGCTAGAAAGAAATCTATGTATTCTGACATAGGTTCTAATAGAGATGCTTTGGCTGATATTATAGGTCTACCTGGTGGATGTTGCAAATTTTTATGAATTTTAGGGAGGATGTATATTGTTGGAGTTACAGGATGTTCCACTAACAAAAAATTTGCCTCGACTTGATCAATGAGGCCTTGATCTTCCCACCTTAAGATACACAAATTTATCTCCTGCTTCAGTTTTATTACTGGGTTCCCAGTAACATGTGCATAACAGGTTTTATCCGACAATTGCCGCATCGCTTCTTTCACATAATCCTATTTATTTTGTATTACAATGTTTCCACCTTTGTCCGCGGGTTTGATTTCAACCATTGTTTCCATCTGAAGTCTGTGCAGCGCCTGTTTCTCTGGTATGGTTAAGTTCTCCTCTTTCTTATTCCAATTCTTTTTATAAAGATCATGAATGACCATCTCCGCAAATAAATCTATTTTATTCCCTGCTGGTAGTGCTGGGTAAAACTTGGAAGGTGGTCTTTTATCTGTCAGGCCCGCCCAAAGAGGTTTAACTATTTCAGTAACTTCCAATGGTTTGTTTCCCAGATCTAAATTCACCAGAGTCATCAACGTCTCTTTATCTCCCACAGTAAGGTCATACTCCTGTGTTGGTGGATCATTTTTCTCTTTCATTTTAGTTTCCGCAAAGGTTTTGGCAAGTTTGATTTTGCGTATATACTTATAAAAGTCTATGCGTGTTTGTACTAAATCCAAATCTGTAGAGGGACAGAATTGTAGCCCCTTTTTTAGGACAGATTCCTCCGATTGGGACATTTCCCTGGTGGAAAGGTTAATAATATTTAGCTCTTGAAAGTTGCCGCTGTTTGAGCCCTGGTTTTTCTTTGTCTTCCCTCTTTGACCCCTTCGTGTGGGTTTATTCCTTTTGCGCCTCGTCCTCTTCCTCTCCCTCTTGTTTTGACTTGTTGATCTTTGGATTGTTGTTGGAGGGCGAGGCGCATCTCGTTTAACAAAGTTAATTTTACTCCCTGTGTATTTGTTGAGGTTGATTCTCCTTCACTGGATTCATTATCAGTTGACCTTGATTCAATACTTGATTTATCCGATTTTTCAATTTGGGATACATCTATTTGTTCCTTCAACTTTGCATATTGAAATCTCCTTGCAAAGGTGAAAATTCTCCCCTCTTCATAGTCACTTTTGTCCCTTTGAAATTTAGTTTGTTTGCGTGTTTTCACAGTCTCCTCATGTTGTTGAATTTTTGAAGCCATTTCACTCCTGATTTTACTTTCTTCTTCAGTTAATTTGATGCCCGCAATTTCTTGTTCTAAAGCCTTCAATTCAATCTGAATTTTATTCAATGCTATTTCCACATGTTTGATTAATATCAAAACTAATCCCTTTGATGAATCCAAGATATGTGCACCCCATTCTTCCAACAGTGCACTGCTTGCATCTTCGTGACTGGGCATGATACCAATTCTCAGGCCTCTTGGGATTCTGTTCACTTCAACACATTTCTTCAGGGTAAAAAGTTCCCACCATTTATTAATCTCTTTGCGTGATAGTTTCTCCCATTCACGTAATTTCATCTTCACACCACCATGATTCTGCGCCACTCCACTACTTTTGCCATTCAAGTTTGAGCTACTTGTCACCTCATTAAAAATCTCTGCAGCTGTTGCAGTACGTGTAGCTTCTCTTTCCTCCATTGTGCATTAAAAAACTCTATTTTGCTTGTAGATCCCACTAATGTACTTCACTTTACAATTTAAATCCTGTGCACACACGACCACCCCTTTGGACAACAGCAATGGATTCTCATTACCATGTGTGTTTGTCGGGTTCCCTTTTAAACCATCAAAAAATAAAAAAATAAACAAACTACTTTCTAGTAGTGGTTACAAGACGTAAGAAAAGTGAGGTTTTGCAAGCCACACAGGATTTTTTCAAAATAAATATTAAATTAAACAAGACCTCACTAAGAGATTGAAACTCAGAATACTCTACATGTGATACACGAACCTTTGTTAGTTAGAAGTGAATTAATCTGGTAACAAAATGGAAGAAAGACTAACCAAATGCATTCAGAGAGCAGAATCAGTCTTTGAGATTACTAGCAACGTGCAAACCCATGGGCAACCGCCAATAAGTGCAGGAACAGCTCCAAGGAATAATGTCAAATATTTATTTTTGCAATTAGAACATCTTATGAAAAAGGAAATTTTGAAAAGCTGGGAAATAATGACATTGCAAAAATATATACAAGTGGGGAGAGTCCCAAGAGGATTGAGCATTTTTATATTATCAAATCATTTAGATACAAGTCCTGAAATGCTTGAGGAATGGGGTATGAACCCCATGGAATGTTCCAAACGTATGATGGAGATCTTAATCAAATATGCTAAAAAAGATATTGAGAAACTAAGACAGAATATTAAAGAACTGGAGGAACAGATTAGGATGTTAGATCAGGAAGAAGAGAAGGAGAAATGCAAAAAAAACATGAATACTTTCTTACATAAATATGAAAACCAAATAGAGGAACGGACAAAAAGTAAGTTTTTGAGGAATGCTCAAGATTATGAATCAGGACGTATCCTAACCTTTGGAAAAAGATTTTATATACTGAAACAACAGTTTTATTCAGGACATATTGATTTGGATCAAACAAAAAATACAGAAATGAGTGGATCTGAAACAGATCTGAGCGAAGGTGAAGGTACAAGTAAGAACATAAGAAAAACAACTTTTTTAGACGAAATGAAATTGGTGTATCTGGATCAAACGACACCGAGAAACCGAGGAAGGGGAGGAAGAGGCAGGGGTCAGGGTTGGTGAGACTCCACAGGAAGAGGAAGACGAGGAGGGGAAAAAGGAAAAGACTGCATGTTACGCAGTTGGGAGGAACAATGAATTCTAAAACATCAGTGGGGCAATCAGAAAACTTGATTGTAAATGTATCGAACTATGAACTGAATAAGGTAGAAACATGGGTTTTACAGAAGGGTCTAAGTTTCTGGCCAGAGAAACATCAGGACATTGTTCAAACAAGAATTGACTTATATAAGTTTGTAAGAAAACTAAAATTGGCAAAATACTTTTCTAAAATAGGGGCACACTGTGGTATCAGGAGAAGACTCGAGCACGTGTAATTTAGACTTAACCATTGAACAGAGTACTGATTTGAAAACAATTTATGATTTGACTCATAATTTAAGAGATGAAGATTTGACTGAAACACAAATACTGGCCACACTGGGCATTGAGACAGATCAAAAGGTAAAAACAAAATTCAAACCCAAATCCAAATTCTGCCCATTTCTCTCCCCAGGAAATAAAATCAATATATTTCATGATCTCGTTGTCAGTGATCTAGAAAAATTGCAGCCCTCTCAAAAACAAGAGAAAGAGAACTTGACGAAAGATCAACAGGAAGCATTGAAGGGCCTGATGGATAATCAGTCAATAGTGATTAAACCTGCGGATAAAGGAGGCAACATTGTAATTTGGAACAAGGATGATTATATAGAGGAAGCATATAGACAATTAAATATGAATGTGAAGTATTGCAAACTGACGGAGAATCTCATTAATGACCTAATATGGGACCTGAATCAAAGATTAGAGAAGTGGTATTCAGAAGGATTGATCAGTTGTGATGAAACATTATTTATGATGAATGATAATTCAATTATGTCAACAATATATTTCTTGCTGAAGATCCACAAAACCTTAGATAAACCTCCAGGCAGGCCGATAATATTAAGCTGTGTCTCATTATATGAAGGTGTTTCAAATTATGTAGATCATTACTTGGCCCCAATGGTAAAAGATCTGAACTCATATATACAAGATGCTGTAGACTTTTTAAGATCATTGGATGGTGTAGTATGGCAGTCTGATTATTTGTTGGTAACGACAGATGTGGTTTCACTGTACACCTCAATTTCACACCAAGTGGGGATGAATGCAGTGAAATTCTTTTTGTGGAAAAAAAGCATTCATTTTTTGAAACATTCTGAGATGTTATTGGAGATGATAGAACTGTGTCTCAATAATAATATTTTCATGTTTAACCATCAGATTTACAAACAAATCTGTGGGACAGCGATGGGAGTGTCCTTTTCTCCAAGCTATGCAAACCTCATGATGGGGTGGTGGGAGAGATTCATAGCTTGGGGTCAAGAGAATTACAAATACATGGATAAAGTGGTGATGTGGTTGCAGTAAATAGATGACTTTTTCTTGATCTGGCGTGGAACTGAGGAAGAATTTGAGGAATTTTTCAGCAGATTGAGTAGGAATGATGTTGGATTACAATTTACCTATAAAACAAGTAAGAGTTCGATTGAATTTTTAGATGTATTAGGGTATATTGAAGCAAGAGAATTACACACTACATTGCATAGGAAAATAGTATCCTACATTGAACTAGTTTTCATCCTAGATCACTGATTAAAAGTATTCCTTATGGGGAGTTTATTCGCATTAAAAGAAACTGTTCAAATGAACAAGATATGAATGAGAAATTTGATGAGACTAGACAGAGATTCATGAATAGGAGATACAAATTGAAATCAATAAAACATGGTGAGATGAAGGCAAGGGAAAAGACACAAGAACAGGTGTTGGTCAAGAATAGAAATGCATCAGAGCAATCAAAGATGGAAAGGAATGAGATTAGACTGATCTTGGATTATAGTAAAGAGAACCAACAAATAGTGAAAATATTGAACAAATATTGGCATCTCATTCAAAAAGATAGTGACATTGGACAAAGAGTGGGCATTCACCCCTCAATTACATATCGGAAAGTACCATCCTTGAAAGTCATGTTAGTAAAAAGTCACTTAGAGACATCTAAAATTCCTAATTGGTCCTCAGAGGGGAACAAACGTTTCTTTTGCTGTAGAAAATGTAAAGCATGCAATATTGGATGTAACAAAAAGGTCCTAACAGACTTTAGAGGAAGAGAAATTGTGATTAGAGAAAGAATCACATATGAAACATCCTGTTGTATATGCTTTGGAATGTCGATGAGGTCTTAGATATGTAGGGAGTACTATATGCCCCCTGAAAAGCATATTTTAGAACATATAAGGGCGGTGCAAAAAGAGGACACTACGTATGCTATGACCAAACATTTGAAAACTCACTCAGAACTAGATTGGTTGTCCATGAAATATTATGGTATTGCGACAATACATAAACATGAACGGGGAGGTGATAGGGTTTAGAGATTGAGACGTTTGGAGTCCAGATATATCATTAGATTGAAGACCAAGATGCCATTTGGGATTAACTATGACGAAGAATTATATTGTCATCTTTAAGTATGGTTGTATAACATGAACTAGATTATACTGTCGATGAAAAAATCAATGTAGTATACTAATTGAAAAAATGGAATAGTTATAATTTAGAATAACTGGGATACTAAACCCTATAGGTAAATGACTAAATATGCGCTGAAATATTGTTTGAAAACATTGGAAAAATGGACCTGGATATCTGTGAGGGTGGGACTTAAATAATGGGGACAGTGTAATATTATAACAAATTGAAATGATGTGTAGAGTAGATGTTGTTATGTTTATTTTATTTTGTTTTACTAATCTGTTACACAGAGTTGTTTGCTGGTTTTCTTTGCTATTAGCATACACTGGGGTTAATAAGGTTATTGGCTTGGTGTTAATAGAAGCACATATTATGAAGACTACATATCCCAGAATGCCACATAAGGGCATGGCTTAGAGGATTAGTATAAATAGTGCACGTAATGGACTGTAAAATTACTGTGATCAAGACCGGGAAGGTCGAAACGCGTTGGTGTTAGTTTGTTTGGGGTCTTTTCATGTAATAAAAGAAGACTGATATAATCCTGTGAGTGCCACATCCTTGCCATAATTGTATGTATGTATGTATGTATTGAGTATTTATAAAGCGCATTCTGGCCCGAGGGCATCGAAGCGTTAACTGGGGTGAGGCTGTGTCCGCTAAAGGGGAGACTTCCAAGCTTATCGCGGGAAGAGACAGGTCTTAACCAGTCTCCTGAATGTGAGATAATTATGTTCTTTCCTTAGTTCCAGTGGAAGTGAGTTCCAGACTTTAGCAGCTGCAATAGTAAAAGCTCTGTCGCCCCACTTCGCCTTTTTGGTACGGGGAGTTTGAATTCGATAGGCGGTGGCAGATCGCAACAACCTTTTAGGTCTATACCATTGCAGCTTAGTGGTCAGTGCCTTAGGCCCAATGCCATGGACGGCCTTGTGAGTAATGCAGAGGGCCTTGAAAGAGATCCGTTGGATCACCGGAAGCCAGTGTAGGTTTTTGATGCACTTCTTAGCAGAGGCCGCGCGAGGCAGCTTCAATAGAAGCCTAGCAGCGGTGTTCTGCATCAACTGTAGTTTATTTAGTGATCCTTTATCCAGGTTGAGCAGAAGTGCATTCCCGTAGTCCAATCTGGAAATGACCAGAGCCAGAGTAGCAGTAGTTCAACAAGGTTGTGGGATAAAAGGAAAAACTTAAAAAAAAATTCTCAGAGTCCACATGCAGGTTCTAATTATCTGATTAACCTGGGGTTTAAAGGACAGTTGATCGTCGAACAGTAATCCTAAATTCCTGGAGGTAGACCCTGGCACAAGGAGAGTGCCACACTCTTTGGGCCACCAAATGGAAGACCAATTTTCCCTCTTGATCCCAAAGCACAGGATCTCTGTTTTGTCACAATTCAATTTTAGCCAATTGGCCTTCATCCAGCTGTTCACCGCTATCATGCAGGCGTTAAAGCGGATCGCCACTTCCTCCATGTCTTTGTTAATCGGGATGATAATCTGGGTATCATCTGCATAGGAGGTTGGGATAAAACCGAAAGAGCGGATTAGCTCTGCCAGCGGTGTCACGTAAACGTTAAATAGCGTCGGGCTGAGAGAAGAGCCCTGAGGGACCCCGCACGGCAGGAAATAGGCAGGGGATCTAAAATCACCACTGCTGACTGTGGCCCATCTATCAGATAGAAAGGATTCAATCAGCTTGAGAGCTTGATCTCTAATGCCTGCCTGATGTAAACCCTCTAGCAGAATGTGTGGGGCAATGGTGTCAAATGCTGCCGACAGGTCTAATAGAACCAGGAGGACCCCCTGACCCTCATCAACCAGTCTGCATATAGTATTGGATGAGGCTATGAGAGCTGATTCGGTACTATGGGATTTCCGAAAACCGTGTTGCGAGCTGTCTAGGCCCCCTGAGGCTAACAGGAAATCAACCAGTTCTTTTTTAATATATTTTTCCAGAATTTTGGCCACATAGGGGAGCAGAGCTATTGGGTGTAGATTAGTCAGATCATCAGGTTTACCCGTTTCCTTCTTTTTTTAAGGGAATAATGATGGTTTCTTTCCATGCCTTAGGATATAGGCTAGTCGTAAGGACCTCCTGAAAAATGGGGACCAGCATGGATGCCACCAACTCCGGTACTAGTTGAAGGATGGCGGGGGGACAAGGATCCAATGGGGAACCTGATTTGCATTCCAGAAGCAGCTTGCAAATAACCTCTTGAGATGGCGTTTTAAACCAAGAAAGTAGACATGGCTTATCTGGAGCCCCATTGGATGCCACCACAGGGAGCAATTTGTCAAACTGGTGTGAAGATATTTATTGTATATATATATATATATATATATATATATATATATATATATATATATATATATATATATATATATATATATATATATATATATATATATATAGTTAGGCCACATAATATATATCAGGGCCAACCTGTTGTTGATTCAAAGGTTACATCTTTGTCCTGCATCTATTTTCAGAGGGCAGTTTTGGTCTTATCTGATTTAGTTTGTGTGTGAGTAAGTTTTATGTGAGTAGTGTTTGTGCTGCCAGTTGTGTCTGGGCAGCATGTGTTGTTGTCTGCCTAACATTTGTCCTCGAGTGATGGTGTAGTGTGGTTAGTTTTACGTATACTTTGCGCATTAGCTTCATGCTTTAGGCCTTTGTGCACTTTGCCCTGAATGTATTTTATTCATTTGCTGACAGCTTAGAGCCTCTGTGCACTTTGCTCTAAATGCTTTTTATTAGGCTTCGTACTGTTATTTTTCAAATAGCCAGTTCTACGGTGTTTTTTTTTATTCATATCACACTGTTTTGCCTACTTCAGCACTGGAGGTCTTCATAACATATTCACTCTGTGCTTCAGTCAAGGATACAGTCTGGTACATTGCCGATAGACGTGGTAGGAGTTTAGATTTGGCATTCCTGCGTAGGGACATTTTGTGATCACGATGACATGTTAGTTATAAAATCACTTCCTTGTCCCAATACATGCAAGAGGGAGATTCCGACCAGAGACCCACAACTAGACGCTGACTGTCTTGTTGCAGATGCTGAACCAGATCACAGGCCTTTGCTCAGGTATGAGGGCTTATGTCTCCCCAGTGATTCAGAAAGGCAAGCTAGCAGCTTAACATGCTGTGCTCTAAATAGAACAAGCAGAGGGAGAGTAGAAACTGTAAGGCAATATGATAGCTTTGTTCTCATGTTTTACTCTCCTGGTGACTATTTCAATCCTACTATGTTGTATTGTTCTGGTTATTGCGGCTCATGCCTTATTATCTAAAATACAGTCGTTTTATTAAAACATTATATAAAACTTATACTGTCTTTGTCATTTGTATATGAGACCATATTGTAAATGAGAGAGTTGGTTTGGATCTGAGTGACCACGACTTCCCTGAGAAGTACCAAAGATGTCATGCGCTCGGCTGCCTAATCATTTCTTCCCCATGGGAGAAATGAGGCACTGCTAGTTAGCCGGAGCAAAAACCGGATTTAGGGTGACAGAGTTCTTTACAAGTGGGTCAGACTCAGTCCCCCACACCGTTATAGATCCTGCTGCCTAGAAATCCAGTAGTCTCATTTAGGATAATGAGAGCCAATGCGACATGGCGCCGCCAACGATTGGTCTGGCTCTAATGTTTAGGTCCGACTGACTCTCTCGGTCTCATATATATTTTGACTCCTCGGTTCCGTACGCGGAGACGTCCGTGGGGCTGAGGGTTTCCGCCACCACGGGATAGGTACGTCCTATTGCTTAGTGGTTGGTTGTTCAAGATTGAACTTTGAAAGGAAAAACCCCGATATTGGTGTGCCTTCTCTGACCTAGAGCTATTTTTTACAAATGGCGAATCCTAATGTAGTGAATATAGCAATCAATATGCGTCACCCGCTCACAGGACATCTGATAGCACATGGATTGACAGTCCAGGGGGGTCCAGTCACTTTTGTGGTGGACGCCCATGCAGCCTATAGGACAGAACTTTTTTATTCTTGGGTCGCATTTCCAGCAGCTGATGGGGGTACGAATACTTTTCACGAATACACTGTTGCGAATGTCCCTGGACAATACAGGGCTTACGCTTACTTAGAGATACCTCTATCTTATCAAGAACACCATAATTGGCTTGATGGTGCCCTCCCACATACAGTAGCACAAGTGAGGTTAGGTCCGTTGAGTAATGATGGTCCGAGCTGGCCTTTATTGGCTACTTACACACCATATCCTGCGGTTGCAAATTTGGCAGTGGCTGATGTGCGTCGTTTATATATAGACTTAGCAACAACATACCGAAGACTGGTTCAGTTTGTGATGCAGACATTAAATACTAATGCAGCGCGTGCTGCTCCGGCGCACCCACAAGCAGTGGTTCCGGGAATCAATCCGGCCACTGTACACTCAGTTATGGGCAAGGTACCGGCTAAACGTGAGGAGACTCCATTTTGGCTGGCGCAAAAAAATAATACGCTGGAAGCAGTATTTCCCCATATGGGACCTCAGGATAAACATAGAATTTTGATGATGTGTTTGCCGTATGGGATGGTTCCTCCGGTGGACCTTTGTAATACTTGGGGCATGGTGTTTGCCGCGCTCTACACTACAGCACACGGTACACCGACTTTAGCTAATTTACCAGAAGTGCTTAAACAAATTCAAGATGAATATGGGGCTGCCCCTGCCTTAGATTTGGGCATGCAGTTAATGGGCAATTTTGCCGCGGTTTCTTCTATTATCTTGAGTAATCTCAAGGGAGATGCAGTAGCACTAGCAGTGCGAATGCATCTTCAGGATGTTCCGCAGATTGATCAAGAGCGGGAACTTCCGAGAATAATAGCTGAGACATATTAAAGTATTGGTCCCGATAGCCTAGGGGCTAGACCGCAGAAACCCCAATTGCAGGGTAGAAATAATAAAGATAATGCTAAGCAACAGCAACCTGAGGGTACAAAAAAGCGCTGGGAAAAGAAACAGCAAACACCTAAAAAAGATGGGGGACAGTCTCCGCAACCGGAGACCCCGCAGAATAGGTATAATCTCAGGAATAGGGATAATTTGAAGACGCCTGATAGATATCAATATACTGATACACGCCAATCTCGTTCCTTTCAGGACTCCTCAGAGAAGTGAAGTGAGAGAGGTGGGCGGTCAGAGCGGAGGACGTGAAACCGAGACAGGACTCACAACGCTCAGCTGAGGTTTCTGTTAAACAAGAAGAGAAACCGCTGCAACAAAAACAGCAATATAAAAAGAAGAAAGTGGCAGCAGTCTCAGTTAGACATGCCGCTCAAGAAGAGAGTTCTCTTGACGAACAAGACATGGGCGTTAGCACTGTTAGACAGCGCGGCAGAGATCACAATAGTTAGCCGGAGTCTTCTAGAGCATCTGGAGGTGAAAGCAACTGATGACTTCATACAAGTGGAAACGGCGGATATGCGGGTCTCTGATCCTGATAGAGTATATCAAGTGACTCTACGATTAGAAGGGGACATTGACCGCATTGTACACGCCATCTTTTGGGACCATGTGGTAAAATCATATGATGTTCTGTTGGCCGAACAGGATTGGCCACCTGACTTTGTTCGCGACTGTTCGGTTGGGGAGGATGTTATATTACCTTCCTTCTCACCACTTGTTCCGAGAGAGCTAGTAGAGTCCTATGGTAAAACATGGGCTCTAGCACAGGCTCCCGCCCTATATAGAAATAACGTGGAGTGGGATAGACAATCACCTTATCATGTAATTCCAATGAAGGGCACACCTCAGCCACAGCCGCAGTATCCTATTAAATTTGAGGCAAGAGCATCGGTTAGAAAAATTCTTACACAATTGGAGTACCAGGGAGTAATTGAGCCCTGTGTCTCACCGATGAATAATCCCTTATTTCCGGTTGCTAAACCGGACCATTCATATAGGATAGTGGTGGATTACAGACATTTGAATAGTCACACACGCACATATGCAATACAGAATTCACATAGCGCAGCGCTTATGAACAATATAGTGCGTAAGAAATACAAAACAACGTTGGATATCTCGAATGGATTTTTCTGCCAAAATATAGCGCCCGAAAGTCGGGACTATACCAGTTTCAGTGCGTTTGGCTCTCAGAAAATTTTTTGTCGTTTGCCTCAGAGGTATAAAAAAATAGCCCAGGACTGTTTTCGGCTCGTGTGACTGAAATGCTGCACGAGTTGGACCCTGAAGCGTTATCATATGTTGATGACATATATTTGACAGACAATGAGATTCTGCAACATCTAAGGCGCATATTGCGCATTGTTGTGGGATTTGCTGATATTGGCTATAAGTTTAATTTTAAGAAATCAAAGATTGCCTTCCTCAGCGTCATTTTCCTGGGATATGAGTTATCGAGTGAGGGCAAGAGCCTAGCACCACATTTTTTGGAGAAATGTGCTTTATTGCAGCCTCCTAATACGGTTCGGAAGCTCCAGTCATTGTTGGGGTTTCTGAATTTTGGCAGAACTTACGTTCCTGATTATGCTGCATGTATAAAACCCTTATACGAATTGATTCGCCCAAATTTTTCGAGTAGATTTTGGACGATTGAGCATACACACATACTGCGAGAGTTACAGACTGATCTCTTAGCAGTTAAACACTTACACACACAGGACAATAAGACACATTTAGTCATCAGGGTGATACCTGGGGCTGTTGGGTTTACGTATGTCACCTTTAATGAGGGTGAGACAGTCCCGATTGCATACAAGTCCCACTTGTATTCTGCTGCAGAACAACGATTTGCACAGACTGAGAAAATACTCACTGCAGTATAGATGGCTGTGATTAAAGAGAGACCGCTTGCCCAGGGCCAACGCATCGTTGTCGTTTTAGAGGCTGTTACAAAAGCGAGTGTTCCTAATTCGAAAGCTTTACACCCGCGATGGATACAATGGGCGACGTCTTTGACAGCCACTGATGTAGATTATATATTTGACCCTAAACTGCAGACTCAAGAATTTCTTCAATATGAAATAGAGTACCCAGTTCCTGCTGGCACATTGCCTATTGACCAATATCAAGTGGTCATGTATACCGATGGCTCTGCGCAACCAGCGGTTGGGACTAAACAACAGTATTCTGCTGCATGTGCGGTGGTGAGCGGCACTATGGAGGGGGAAGTGTTCTGGCCCCGACATACTTATACTAAAACCTTGGGAGATTGCACGGCGCAGCTGGCTGAGCTCAAAGCTCTATTGTTAGCGTTGGAGCACGCGGATCCGGCGATTTTGACCTTGCTGGTCTGTGACTCCTACTACTGTGTTCAGTCTTTCAATTAATATCTGCACTATTGGAAGTTGAATGGGTTCAGAGATTCTAAAGGCAACACCATTGAAAAGAAATTGTTGTGAGGTAAGGTTGCGTATCTGAAAGAAACGCTTCCTAAGGTCCATGTTGTGCATAGACTTGGACACCAGCGCGTTGGAATACACGTTGCTGGGAATACTTTGGCTGATGAAGCCGCAAAGTCGGCAGTGGCTGTCGCCCCTGTGGCCGCAGTGACTCGTTCGAGTTCCAAACCAGACACAGAGATTTCGGCTGCCATAAAAGCTACGGCTGATGGCACGCCGTTTCCTAAAGGATTTCCTTCTAAATATGGTTACTGCTTGAGTAGTGCGCTAAATGCTGTTGTTAATATTGCAGGCATTGGTGTACGTGAACTACCCAATAGAATTGAGAGACCTCGATTAATTTCTGCAGCACATGAGGGGGTGGCATCTGCACATGCTGGTGTGGCGTCCACGATTTCACTTTTACAGGCTCGTTACTGGTGGCCTGGTCTCTCTAAAGAGACGAAGCAGTATGTCCTTTGTTGTGAGATCTGTCAACAAATTAAAGCTTCGTCGGCTAGACGCCCGCAGCAGACGCCCCTTCTGATTTCAAACAAACCGTTACAGTGTGTGTACTTGGATCATTGTGGTCCGCTGACACCAGATAGTGCATACAAATATATATTGGTTGCTGTAGATTCGTGCTCCAGATTTGTGTGGGTATGGCTACAACGCTCGGCTGACGCTCGGACTGTTATTAAAGATTTGCGCATCTTTGTCGATACATTTGCAGTTGTGGGTTTCATTCGGACCAGGGCCCTGCTTTTGCCTCTAAGGCATTCAGGGACACCATGGGTTCGTTGGGGGTCCAACTCCAATTCTCGTCTCCATTTCATCCCGAGGGAAATTCTGTCGTGGAGCGTTTAAATCGTGATTTAAAGCAATCCTTAACGGCCAGAGTTATAGGTACGGGTCGTAGTTGGCTAGCCCACCTATATGGAGTACAGAGAGCACTTAATAACTAGCCTAGACGGTCACTGGGGGGTCGTACTTCATATGAGTGCCTGTTTGGAACACAAATGTATGTTCCTGATCTAGATGGTCCTGGTGTGGAGGCGGCAGTTACGCCCTTTGATGTCACTGTTTTGCAGGATTTACAACAATTCCGTGAAGATAACTCCTCTTCTGCAAGTGCTGCCTCCTCAGGAATTAAGGATGAGCCAGTAACACCTACTGGTTGGATTCCCAGGATTGGGGATCTAGTGCGTGAAAAGGTCACAGTAAAGAAAGAATTTGGTCCTTCTTATCGAGCACCTGTCCCTGTGTTAGGGGTGAGCGGCACAAGAACTGTGATTTTACCTCCGCTGCGAGGGGCCAAAGGAAATCACTTTGTTTCTATTGATAATGTCAAGTTACAACATGTGGCCGATTCTGCACAGCAGACCAAGAGGGACACCCAGTAGTTCCGACATCCCTCTCACTACTGGGGAAGAAGTCCCGCTGCAGGTGATTTACACCGACGCTGTTTCCTCTCCGAGCTTGGGGAGGGTGGAAGATGATCTTGCGATTGTTCCACAGACAGCGATTAATATGGAATCTTTTGATCAAGTTGCTGTACGTTCTACTGATGTTTCTGAACATGTGGTTTATAGCGTGCCTAGGAGAGAGCCTCCATCTGCTTCTTTGTTCACAATTGCACCTTTTGCAAGAACTGCCTCTGGCTGCTTCAACGACGCTGATGAAGCAGTGTCCAGCTCTTCGTCCTCAATGTCTTCTGTCCGAGGTCCACGTAAGCTGCTGAGTTGGCTTAAACGCACATATTTTGTTTTTCCTTGGAACTATTTGTGGCTTTTTATGACTGTAATGACTCTTTTTTTATGGTTGGGATTTGTGGTTACTTTTTTTCTAGTAATACATGGTCATTTTCTTCCTGATCGATCGGACATTGAGCACGTGGAGACTGTGTTGAGACCACATTTTTCGTCTCATATGGTTCGAAGAGACTTGTCCAATGAGAACATTTCTGCAATACCGATTCCGGATGGGATTGTGTGGGATAAAGTAATGTTTGATATATATGGTCCCATTGAATTGATTCAAATACTGTATGTCCTCAAGTTATCAATGAATGATATTGTTATACCAGGCATTGTTTCTGATGACTGGGATGTGAAGATAGTAGATTCTATGCTAACAGATTTGCAATATTATACTGTCTATGACGATGAAGATGCTTACCAATTTAGAGATAATCATGGTGACATGTTTTGCTACAACTATTATGGACACCTCTTTATTCATAAAGCTAGTAGCCCTAAGTCCATATCTAATTATGTGCAATGGGAACATTGCTCGACTCCTCCACAAGGGAGTTCGAAAACGTATTATGATAAATTTGCATATTTTTCTGGGCATGATCAGCGGAATGCTAAGTCTTACTATTTTAAAGTTGCACCGTATTCTAATAAGCAAATTTTATTGACCGATACTAAATTACTATATTCAAATTTGTTTGTATCTAAACTTTCGGTCGAGGGGTATGAATACTGGTTAAAGACTGTTGACTTGAAATGTGTTTGGGGTACGAAAAATTGGCAGATGCAAGGCAGGGATACATTATTTAGAGCATGTATTATCCCTGTGCAGATGATTTTCCTCAATGACACGGTACAACAGACTAGCTGTTTGAGCTTGGTGACAATTAGGGAGTTGAATTTGCCTAGTATACCTGTCCCTTCCAAATTAAACAACTAGCAGCACTATGTGAATGCTACTTTTAGTGAATTTACACATTGGGTCCAGAATGGTACGCTTAACACTTCATCGTTACATCCTGGCGGGTGGTTATTATGGCCCGTAGACACTAATGAGTGTCATCAACGTTTTGTCACCTGTTCAGGGGGGTTCAGGACTAGTAGGGCAGACCCTTGTTACATTTCACCAGAACATGCTGATATTATAACTACGTACAGCGTGGGGAAGCTTTGTCAACAATGGTTGAAGTCATCCACGCTGGATGCAGTTAAGTCACATCTCAAGTTACTGTCTAATGGTACTGATTTACAAGATTTTTTGTCAGGTCCCAAGGTACCACGGAAGAAAAGGTTTTTATACGAAGTTTATAATGAGATTTGGAAACTTTCACAACAGGAGGCTGCAGCCCGGTTGAGGCAGATTGATCAGGAAAATCTGCTGCAGACTTTGTCTGTTGTTGATAATTGCATGCATACCCTTTCTGACCGTGTTTACACGATTGACAGCATTGTTTCCTCTGCTATTGACATTATTAAATTGGACATGTCTTCTTTATATCACGGTCCATCATGCAGCTGGGTTGGACTCTTCAAACCTTGAAGGCGGGTCGCGTTCCATGGCTGCACATTCGGGCCAGAGAGATCTTTATCTCCTTTAATTTGACTCGTCAACAACAGTTGATGGCTAAAAAGGAAGCAACATATGTTATGTTGAATATTGAGAAATTGGAGAAACTGCCTTTCACGGTGGCTGAGATTCCGTCAGCTGAGTGGTTGATTCATGGGGTTATTAATTTGCCTATCTCCACTCTGCAATTTACTTCTTGTTTGAAGCACATTCCGGTGGGTAGATATGAACTATTGGGAGACAGTTACATACACGAGGTGTGGGAGCTTCCCTTTCAATACAGATGTGTTAATGGTTTGAGGGAGGTTTTTCTTAGCGGTAGCGAATGCAAAGCTTCTGTCAGCCATTCCATGGTTTGTAAACAGCTGTCCTTGCACGGAGCGTGTAACGCTTCGATTGCTAACTTAGCTTGTTATTTGAAGGGTGTTCCAGTCCCGGTTATTAAAAACACTTTCCAGGTGCTTTCTAACAGCAGTTACATTGTTCTTAACAGCGAACGCTGCTGTGGCATGCGTGCCGGAATAGTTTACGTTGTCGTTGTCAACAAGGCTGTTACGTGCTGCGGGAATGTGTTGTTTCCCCCCACTCAAATTAGGGAGGTAGCGGACATCTGGCCTCATATTGCTACTTCCAAGTTTGATTTCGACAATTTGAGTCAGCTGAAAGCTTTATTGTTTCAAAAGCATGTGGCCCTTACATCTACTAGCGAGACCTACGCACTTCAGGTGGCAAGGTCATCGGCGGAGATACAGTCCCTTTTGAATACTAACTTTCCAAGTCACTTCGGTGAACTTGTGGGACGTATATTTAATACATCCAGCACTGCTGGTATTGCTCATTTTTTCAAAGCCGTTGGTGTTGGTTTCGCTCACACCTTCTCTTCCATATTCGGTTTGATACCTTCGGCTATACACTCTATTTTCGGAAGCATTTTTGGGGGTTTCCCGATTACTTTGGCTTTGTTGGCTGGAGTCTTGCTATTGTTGCTATTTTTTCGCAATGGCTGTCCCGCCACGACGAGATCCTATATTGCTGCTCCCGTCAGCGCAGCTGTGTCGTGAACGCATGATGCAGCATTTTGGAGCTACACTCCACTGCTGAACAGGGCAAAGACTGCCATGGTGAAGACCGCTGAACAGGGCAAAGACCGCCATGGTGAAGACCGCTGAACAAGGCAAAGACTGCCATGGTGAAGACCGCTGAACAGTCCATAGACCGCCATGGCAAAGCACCGCTGAACAGGGCAAAGACCGCCATGGTGAAGACCGCTGAACAGGGCAAAGACTGCCATGGTGAAGACAGCTGAACAGGGCAAAGACCGCCATGGTGAAGACCGCTGAACAAGGCAAACACCGTGTGGGTATGAATAGGCCGTCACATCAGGCATCCTTATCCCATGTGCAGCTGGGACAGTGACAGGACAGGAACTTTCACGAGGAGACTCGTCCAGTCTGGGCACCAGTCCCACCCAGTACCAGTAGAGAACTGCATCTACTTGCAAAAATGTGGCTTTGCATTCCCCAGGATGGTCTAGTGGGCAACCAACCCACTGTAAAGACTTGTGAGACTGTGGCTTTGCACTCCCCTGGATGGCACAGTGGGCAACCCACCCATTGTAGAGACTTGTAAGACTGTGGCTTTGCACTCCCCAGGATGGCACAGTGGGCAACCCACCCATTGTAGAGACTTGTGAGACTGTGGCTTTGCACTCCCCAGGATGGCACAGTGGACAAACCACCCACTATAAAGACTTGTGAGACTGTGGCTTTGCACTCCCCAGGATGGCACAGTGGACAAACCACCCATTGTAGAGACTTGTGAGACTGTGGCTTTGCACTCCCCAGGATGGCACAGTGGGCAAACCACCCACTGGAGAGACTTGTGAGACTGTGGCTTTGCACTCCCCAGGATGGCACAGTGGGCAAACCACCCACTGTAAAGACTTGTGAGACTGTGGCTTTGCACTCCCCATGATGGCACAGTGGGCATGGAGCCCCGTCGTGGATCTGGCTTCGCATTCATCTGGCTGAGGTGCCCCCCTCCCTTCCCCCTGAGGTGCCTGTAGTGTTTCTATCTGATGCCCCGGCAGTGTTCTCTCGGATTTTGGTCAGGTATCTATTGTGGGCCTCGCCCATGCATTTTTGGACTGTTGGTGCACGGACATTGTTGTGTACATATCTGCACTACTTCTTGTATTGTATATATAATTATGACAGATTTCGAGATATATATCAGTATATTTTTGTATGACATGTATATTGGCACATTACAATGTTTGACCGCAATTCGCTTTGTCTTTGCATTCTTCCGGGGGGATTGTGGGTTGTTCATGTGATATTTTTGACTACATTGGTGTGTATGTTGTGATATGCGAGGGTGGGGGTGGGAGTGTTTGGTGGGTGTCCCCCTAACTTTTGTCTCCCCCCACCCCGTGTCGTAGATGCAGTACTCACCGGTATCTTCTGCACCTACGTCGCTGTCGGTCGTAGAGGAGCAGAAAGACAAGGGCAGGTAGGATTTGGAGTTCCGGCTCCATGGAGTCGTCGTTCCTCGTGGGATGTGTTGAGGTGAGCGTTTTCCCATTGCAAAAGCTGTTTCCGGTGTGTTTTTATCCACGGAGAATCCGCCCCGGAAAAGGTGGCGGATTGGTGTGTTGTGATACTATGGGCGGTACATTGTCTCCCGCCTGTCTATTGGCGGTGACCGCCGCGCTGTTTGTCTGTACCGCCGTGGCGGGCGGTGTGTTAAAGTGGCTGTCTTTGTTGGCGGTTTCCGCCAGGGTCATAATTCCCTTTTTTTGTCCGCCGGCCTGTTTGCGGTATTTCCGCAGCTTTAACACCGTCCGCCAGGGTTGTAATGGCCACCAAAGTGTTAATGAGATGAACTTTGGCCTCCCAAAGAGTCACTTCCGATGCATGCACACAAGTGGCATGGCACTACAATTAAGTCCAGAGACCTGCTGCAAGATTGTGCTACATGTGCTATGTTGCACAACATCACAGCATCCGGAGGCATACCCTTGGAACCCTCAGATACGGAGTCTGATGAGGATGATGACCCATTACCACCCTATCACCCAGCTGATGGATCAAATGCAGCAGAAGACAGACAAAGACTTGCAGAGATTATGCAGAATTATTTTGAATGTAAGTAATGAAGAGACCACCTATTGTTCCTTACTGATACAGGAGTCATATTAATTGCCTTAACTTCAGGCCAAATATGCGGGCATACAATTTAGATAGTCCAGAAGCACTATCTGTACTTAAATCAAGTGCTTCACCATAAACATAAAAGTAGTGCAATGTCACAAAACAACAAGCACCGGGAAATGTCCCCATTACTTTTTGCATCCACGCACTCCACTAGAATGGTCAGTGGACTCAGTGGCATTGCTTGCTGAGGCTTCAGAGACAGCAATGTGTCTGGAACTTCGATGCCTATTCTCCATCACAGGTGCAGTCGCACTTATGTGGCTAGAGAGCTCCTCACTATCCCCACCACCGATGTCGCAGTTCCCAGCGATCCGGGCTGTCTGCATGTTCTTAAAAAAGCATTGGTAACCTGCACCTATCCCCGTGCAACATCTCCACTGCAATGTGCCATCCTTACTTGCATGCCCATGGCATGTCGTGACAGGAAAGGAGTTGCATTTGTGAAGTGATGGGCAGATCTGCTAAACCCATCCAATCTACCCATCAGTTGGTGATGGCACCTATGGTGGGTGACATGGTCCTGCTACATTACTGTGCAGAGTTCCTTAATGGCATTCATCATCTCCTTTAAATTGTCTGCTGTTGCTTTCTGTCTTTCCAACTCTGTTGTATTCAGCTGACGCATGTTGTGATTGCGAGACACCAAACGCCTGTGTATTGATTTCATGTGTTTACATTGTAGGTGCTGCACCTTCACCATTGATGTCTACAGACCTCCAAACATAGATGGGCCCTCACCTTCCTCTGAGCTCTGTCTGACATCTGCTCTACGTCTCCTGAGGAGAGTGTATTGGCTCTGGGAAATGGACTCACATCTGAGGGTGTGTCTATCCTCAGAGGGTGGAGTATGCACATTTTCTGTCAAGTCATACGACTCCAGATTAAACTCAGGGAGTGGTTCCACTCTTGCCCTGTATCTGGGTTGTGCAGGTGTTATGGACACAATGTTGTCGACCTCAGACCATGGCTGGGTTCCCTCATTCCCCCAGTTTCTGTTTCTGCTGCATGTGGTGCAGGGACATCTGCAACTTCAATGAGCAGTGCTACAGTTACATACTACTTTTGAATGTCTCAGTTCACAGTTTCATTTTGAAGTAAACAATGTCTCTGACATAGTCTTCCTGCTTGTCATTTGTCTTGTCTATAGGTGTGGGGATGCAAAATGCTGCAATGTTTGTCCAAGGTTCACAGATGGAGTATGGACTTCCACTCTCATAAGGCATTGTTGGGCTGAATGAAATGTGTGGCATGAACTATTTTGATCAGAGTGCTAACATTGATTTTCTCTAGAGGATAATTTTGCCTGCACATATGGTGATTCAAATAATTGTTGTCCTTACCTTTGCTGGTGCCTGGTGTGACTGAAGTGTCTATGTTGGTGACTCCAACTATGGCTTCAGGCTGCAGGGTTGCCTCCACCATGTCCTTCGAGGGGGTGGATGGTGTCTGGGTGGATGGTCTCCGTCAGTGCTCCTTGCCTCCTTAAGGGTTTTTGCTATGCTCTCTTTCGCACACGTACGCAAATCATGCCAGCACTCACTTATCTCCTGTTAGCGTGTCTGACCTTATTTGGCTCCTTATCAATAGTTTATAAGGGGAGGCGTTAGAGGTTCGATGGACCTTTTGACTGTGTTTAGAGTAGTTTCCACCATAAGGCTCAGTTCCAATACCAATCAATAGTAATAACCAATCAATAACATCAATAATTTTGGGAGTCAGTAATTTCCACTCCATCACCCATTGGGTATAAATAACCACACCTTTATAATGCTAATATCACATAACTTAGTTTCAAAATCAAATGGTAAGAATACAGAAACAATACTGGTTGGCCAAATCTTCTAAAGAATCTCAATTTAATCAAAGCTTGGATCACTACACATTCTAGAGATACAGAACAAATCAATTGCAAGAATAGCTGTGCAATAGAAATAGCATACATTTAGATTCAGCAAAGAAAAGATCAACTGTTGTTAATATTTAGCAAGCATCATCAGTGAGTATCCTAACTAATGTTCTGAATAGAATAACATGCTTGGGATTCATGCAAAACAATTTAGTCAACAGAGATTTGGAAAAACATCTAACTATGGCTCTATCAAAGTTAGCGATTGGTACCTGAAGACAAAAGCAAATAGACATAGCAATCACTAACATCGTTTCATACCTTGCCTCAGTTTGGTTCAGCAAGCTGTGACTGTCTTTGTCAATTGGACATCTGTTCGGTCAGCAATACATCAGAATTCTGTATTAAAGTTCAAGATAAAAATGTCTTTTCAGGCAGTTCAGAAAGAATAATGGCTAAAGACGCATCTCCTTCTGGGACGGTTAGGAAAGAAAATGGGTCTCTCTCCTCTCAGTGCAGTCTGGCTAAGTTAGATTCCCTAAAACTACTTTTCATACTGCTATTGGTCAAAAAATCATACATTCACTTTCAGCCCAATGAAAGAAGAACCTCAAGAATTTACTAAACCGTCGTTCACATGTTGATGATTGGTTCCTCTTCTCCTGTTCCCCTTGTTGGGCTTGCCAAGTAACAAATTTGTATCAGCTTTTACTCCAGTCAGTGCATCCATTGTTAGTTCCTTGGAACACCGCCTTTACACACTCTAAGTTTTACAATGTATCAGTAGTTAGTACAACATATTCAAGCAAGCAGTTCTCATGGGAAAGAATTCTAGCTACTTGCATTCGGTCAACGCAATGGCAAATTACAATTTAATTTTCTAAGCAGCCATTTAATGATTCTTCTAAGCAATGCAACTTGATATGAGGCGGTACAAATACCCCCAATACCTCACTAAATTAAGGCCTATGATTAATAAAGCAAATACATAATACATGACCATTAATATGAAACACTACTACTTTAATCCAAACATGAGCTCGACCTCTTATATTAATAAGCTGTTAATAAGTACACTTCGTGATTATTGGTGGTCCCTCAAGTATGCACATTTTCAAACTTGTTTATTATTTCTCTATATTAACTCATTCTCTATGCAGATTTAACATTCAGAATACATGAATATTCATTAGAATATTTTCAGCGTTAACATTCCTCAATGGAGCGCTGTGACACAGCCACTGCGCTGATCTTCACCTGATATCACTCCATAATTTGAACTTCTCACTCTCTGGGACATGGAGTGAATTTTTCCAGAAGAGCTCTTGACCACATCTTCAATGAGCACTTCCAGTTCCTGCTCACTGAACCTGAGCTTCCTTTTTCTGTCTCCAGTAACCTTGACATTCCCCTCAGAGGCCATGCTGTGTTTGGTTCCTGGCTGACAATCCTGACTGGCTCTGCGGTGCTCAGCTCACTGTGTCTGCCTTCTCCTGTGGCTCAGGCTTCTGGAAACAGCATAGACCGGCCCACTTCCTGGTTGTGAGGGCATCAAACTGCTCCGGAATGCAAAAATCACAAATTGTGATTATCAAATAGCGATTCGCTTTTTACCAAATCGCTATTTTGTTATCGCTATTTGCGACTGAGAATTTTAGGTAATCACAAAATATATTGCAATTACGTTTTTACATTGCACTTAGAGAATACCAAATAGGGATTTGGTACAAATCGCTGTTTGGTAATCACAAATGGGGTGCTTCATACATATGGTCCTATGCACCTTAAATTCCCAGTGTTGCCTTAACTTTATAAACATAAACTCCTTCCTGAACAAAATAACATTTGATTCCTCATATGTTGTGGACATAAGGCCATAACACATGATTAGCTGTTACCTTATTTACTTAATTATAAGATGAGAGCTTTGTAAATCTGCTGCGATGTAAATTGAGTTCTCTAGATTGTACAAAGAAATATCAAGTTAAAAAGTGTCATGCAAAATACTGCCACAAACATATTTAAAAACCTAATGCAACCTTTCATAAGGCCAAATACAATAAATACAATATAATTGATAAAATATAGTAAAACAATAATATTGAAAAAACAATATAGGAAGTAAATATATCAACAGCATATTAAAACAGGTGGATACAACCAAATTATTGACCTCAAAGTTATCAAACACTAAAAGGGTGTACAATAGTCCAACAAAGATAATGAATTTAAAAAGGCTAAGAAATATATAAAGGACAAACTATTATTTCATGCAATAAAACACACACATATAATTATTAACAAAAAAGTAGCATCTTTGATATAAGGTGAATACAAAAAAATCCCCATTAAAAACCCTTTAACCAATCACATTTAAATAAAAAATCGTTAACAAATAAGAAAAAAGTCATAATTAAAAACAGTATGAATAGAGAACAGTAAAATGCACCACACTGCTGAATTTCAAGTCAACCTGCAAGAAGAGAGTTACTTTAGTTAAATGAAAAGCCACTTGGTTCTACTTCAACAAAAGAAAGAAGTAAAACATTTCAAAGCTCTAAAAAATAAGTAAATTACAATTAATTAAAACATTTGTTTAAAACAACCTCAAACCCCACTTTAGAAGAAACTAAGCACTAAAGAAACATATTTATAAATTATGCATGAACAATACAGGTAAAAAGACTGAAAAATGAAAAAAAACTACATTTAACAAGGAAAGGAAAATCCTGGAAATCGACACAAATAGAACTGACAGAAAAAGCACAAAGAAAAAGTAAGTATTAAATTAAAATATATAAAAAATTATAAATACAAGCGTTAACTAGGAAATACAATTAATACATATAAGAATAAGAAGATAAATATACATTTACAATATAACCTAAAAAGCAATTTATAAAATACCAAACTTTTCTGCATATATCCAATACAGGAAACAAAGAACAAACTGTAAACAACTACAGGGAGAAAAATAAATAACCCGGAGACCCTACATTAAAGAGGAATGAAGCAAAAAGGAAAACAAAAAATGCAGTATAAAATGTAAAATGTAAAATATAGTAATATTATAATCATGAATTAAATATTAGTAAATCAATAATATTTCTGACAATATTGTAACTCATAGACACCAATGTCAGAAACAACAACATGTATAATTTTAAAGAGGATCAGCTCCTTTAAACTGCATGAATTACATTTACAGTTAGAAAAATATCACAAGTAAAAGAATTTTTGAAAACACACAAAATATTATTTTAAGGGACTCAAACGCAAGTTCCTGTGTCCCAGGAGGAACAATGTCAAAGTACAATATCCCAGGTGTTTCTGAAGAATCCCACCCACCTAGAATTACTCACAATTTCTAAATTGAAAAGGCTGTTAAGTGGAACAAGAAGAACAGCAGGAAAGCCACAAGGTCCTTAACAACCTTTCCAGAAACAGAAATTCCAACCATACCATGAAAAATGTATTCTGTATGACATTGAAAACAATGGTAAAAGAACAATCATTTCCTCTTACCCAATAACCTACTAACCCCTACTCAATGCACTACTTTGTGGAAAAATGATATCTTTGCGCCCCACCATTCACACAACTGTGTACATTGGAGACCACAAACACACTTTTGTTCCCCTAGTTTATGGACTTCTCCCTAATAAAGAAAACTCAACACAACAAAAACCATTAACCACAGTCAATGAAAAAACAAATAACTATTTCTCTCAAAAAACAGCTTTGGAATTTGACTGAGCCGTAATATAATTAGTACTAACAATCTACTCCAATGCATCCTTACATGTCTGTTATTATTATTTTAATCAAGCCTGGTGGAAATATCTTCAAAGTTCAAGATACAGCACAGTTAATTTAAAGAACGCTTTAAAATAAATTGCCCGTACCTGTGTATCACCTACAGCAGTCACCTCATTTTAGTGTCACCTCTCTACCAGGCCAACAAGCAAAAACTAAGGGTCCGATTTATATGTTGACGGCAAGGGAACTCTGTTACAAAAGGGTAGGAGTTCCCTCTCCGGCAACCCACTGGTCAACACTCATGATCTATATGTGGGTGGACTATAGGTTTGGCTACGGAAGTGACTACTT
Source organism: Pleurodeles waltl (assembly GCF_031143425.1). Lineage (NCBI taxonomy): Eukaryota > Metazoa > Chordata > Amphibia > Caudata > Salamandridae > Pleurodeles > Pleurodeles waltl. Next base: position 615,089,965 of record NC_090439.1, read on the forward strand.
TGTCACTGCCATAGTCAATTTCTCTGACAACCTGACAGAGTAAGGTCCTCCACAGAATTGGCTATATATATATCTGCCTATTCCAAGTGCGGACATATGGCCATTTTTTACTGTCCATCACCGCCAGGCAAACCCAGGTGCCAAGGGACAGTCAAAACAAATAATGGCATCCTCACCCTAGAAGATCACTTTGGGATTTTCTTTTTGAAAATGAAAAAGCAATCAGTTTAGTGCAAGGCTCTGTCATGTTGACAGATCCCTGCATTAAATTGTGAAAAGCAATGACAGGGATCGACGGGACGGTGGTTCCTGTCAATGCTTTGAAATTAACCACCTGCTCGGTGGTCTTTTTTAAATTCAGAGGACAGCATCTCTGTCAGGGTGAGAGAGTAATTTACTCCATTGTGCTGGCATAGAAACAGGCTGTCCACCAAAATATAAATCAGGCCAAATGTCCAAATGTCCCCTACTGGACTATTGTGAGACAGTTGGGATAGAATCTTTTGCTGCCCAGGTCACAGACACCAACCCAAAATGCCAATTCCCTAGTGCATTCTGTAAAACAGTATAGATTTTGTATAAGGGTGACACAACTCCCTCCAATGAACTCCTGGAAGGAGCCACCAAACACTCTACCAATTAACTAAAGAAATAACAAATGTATTAAGAGCTATGAGTAACAGAATCAGTAACAAAACTAAAATGAAAAGAATGTAAATAAACCTGGTAAATGCATGTAATATTAGTCAGTAACTTACAAGAGATGCACTAGCTTGAATCCATTCAATGTACAGTACACTAAAAGATTCTACATCATGGAAACTAAACCACTACTCCAACAAACAAAACCTAACACCAATAATTAAAACCTAAATTACTAATCCATTTTACAAAATATTAAACTAATAATGTATTTGAATCAATCTGAAAAACATAAAGATCTTAAACAAACAATATAAATTTTGTCATTACATGAAATAAAGGAATTAACAGGTTGGTAATTCTCTAACATGAAATAATTAGAATACAATACAACATATTACAAAAATAGAACACACAGCTATGTCTATAATACTTAAATAGTATAATGAAATAACAATACGAAACACTACACAACTATACAGCACAATAAGTAAACAAAATAAATTAAGCAAAGTATTAAAAAATATACTTATATAACATTATTATATGAAATATATATATATATATATATATAAAAAAACACTTCCTGATAGCGTGCCGATCCTGCTCCAAAACGTCAGCGGTGCTCGTCTGCTAGCGAGCGCTACCTCGCTTGTAACTCCACACTTAATTCCCTTGGTAAAGAGAAAGACAGCACTCCGCGGGCATCTTGATTCATCCGGGTTTATTAGCACAAAAGGAAAGTACGCGTTTCGGCGTTACCGCCTTCGCCAACTTTTTATTCGCCATTTTGTTTTTCCTCATATAAATCTCATGATCGCTATGTTAAATCCCAATCACCATTACCAACAATTTCTTTTGCAATTGGACTCTCCATCATAATACTCTCTATAATTTATGCCGGTTACCCTGTGGATAATTACACAAATCTTGCTTTTATCCAAATTACCCATTTGTAAAACGTAAACCTTAATGACCCAACTGTGTATAACAATGTGAATAGATATAAAAGCGCATTGCCTCAGTATGTATTTAATGTTACAGATGTTCCATAAGCAACTCCCTGCCCAATCATAATACATTGAGTGGTTGTGCTGTTAATAATGGGCTCCCCATCCATTAGTGGACTCGATTTCGGATTCTCCACGGCAAATTGACATTATCATATATCTTCTATGTATCCCTATATCAATCATAAATCATTATTAATCTCATCTTGTTATATTTGCTTCTTAATGTTGCCATAGTATCCGGCTCACCTTTAACCTTCCCAACTAGGTATTGTGGGAACTTGAATAGGGGAACTCTTCCATATATCTTAAAAGCATTTTCAACTTTCTGTTGTAGATATCTGATGTATACAGACAACTTCTACCTCCTCAGGTGTTATGTGATAATATTTCTGTTAATTCTTCAGTATAGATGAAGGTTTAACTCCTCACTGATGTTCAACCCATTTGGTTCCTTGGTGTCGAGTGATAATATGTACATCAACTCTAATTTGCGCAGGTTTTTCTCTCGATCTCCCCCTCTGCTGTCTCTAGCTATTCCGTCAATTACACTGTAACTTAGCTCCTCTATTTTCCCTCCATGTATCTCATGAATGTGTCTAGCCACTGGATATGTGATGTCCTTAATAGTAATTGCTCTCAAGTGTTGCAAGATTCTTTTGTGTGCCTGCAGTTTTGTACTTCCCACATAAAATTTGGGGCAGGTGCATTTGAGGATATAAATTATGTAGTCACTTTTACATGTATATCTTCCTTTTATAGTATGTACTATCCTATTGCTAATGGTTAGATTTTTAATATTTTCTCCATTCTTGCATGCTTTGCATTTCATACACTTGAAGAAACCATCCTGTGTGTTGAGCCATGTAGACTGTTTGCTCAACTGTCTAATATCACTTTTGACTAAAACATCTTTCATGGATTTCCCTCTTCAATAGGTTATCTGTGGTCTCCTCGTTAATCTCTGTCCTATTACAGGATCACTCCTCAATATGTGCCAATGCTTTTGTAATAAGTTGCGTACTTGTTCATGTGCCACATTGAATGTTGTAATGAATCTCACTATTTTATCAGCACTTGCACCACTATTTCTCTTATTCTTTCTCTCTTGTGACAAGAACAGCAGATCTTCTCTAACTCTAGATTTTACTTTGTTACTGGCTCTCCCGAGTGTCCTATCGGTATATCCTCTATTCTGTAGTCTCTTCCCCATGTCTAACTGAACTTCTTTGAACTTGGTCTCAGTACTGCATATTCTTTTAGCTCTCAGCATTTCACCAAATGGAATACTTTCTCTTAAAGGTTGTGGATGATGACTAGAGGCATGTAGGATGCTGTTGCCTGCGGTTTGCTTTCTAAATACTGTGGTTTCTACCCTGTTGTTTTCTATCATCACTTTTACATCCAGAAACTCGATTTCACTTACATGAATTTTACTTGTGAATTTCAAATTACAGTTGTTCTTATTCACTTCTAGTGAGAATTGTAATACACTGGTCATGTCACCTTTCCAGATGATAAAAATATTGTCTATTTATCTTAACCACAGTACAATATGTTGGTTCCACAGGTCTGGGGGGGATAATTCAGTACTTGTTCTTCCCACCACCCCATGTAAAAGGTTTGCATTACTCGGTGCAAAACAGGTTCCCATAGCAGTCCCGCGCTTTTGTTCAAATATCTCATTGTTGTAAAAAAACATATTATGTCGTAAACACCAGCTAATCATGTCAATTAACATTTTACTGTGTTGAAAAAATCCGATAGGTCTAACTCTCAAGAAATGTTCAATAGCTCTCATCCCCAAATCATGGGGTATGCTTGTATACAGTGCTGTCACATCTAACGTCATGAGGAGAAAATCATCCTCTCACCCAATATCAAAGACACTTCTTAAAAAATCAGTGCTGTCCTTCAGGTAAGATGGCAAATTTAAAACTAAAGGAGATAAACATTTGTCTATGTACTGTGATAAGGGTTCAAAGAGACTGCCTCTACTAGAGATTATAGGTCTCCCAGGGGGTTTTACTGCGTCTTTGTGTATCTTAGGTATTAGATAAAAAACAGGTAATTTGGGGTGATCTACTGTTATAAATCTATACTCATCCTCCGTAATTAAACATTTGGTTTTCCAATGCTGTAATTCTATGTAAAACTGATGTTTGACATTTTCCACATATTTCTTATCTATCTTCTCATAGCATGTTGGGTCATTGAGATGTCTGTAGGCTTCCTCCATGTATTCTTCAATTGGCCAGATCACAATATTCCGACCTTTGTCTGACCCTCTCACCACTATTTGTGTGTTTTTAGCCAGCTTGTCAAGGGTCTTGATATAATTAGTCTTGATCTTCCTTGTCTTCTCCATCTCTCTAGTATATATATATAGCAAATAGTTATAGCTAGGGTGTAATATCTATTAAAAAAGCATTTTTTAACTTGGCTAAATCTTTAGCGCCGTTTGACAAATCATTATGAAATGTTCCAAAAAAGTGTGCCCAAGGGTCTTGTGGTGCATGGAAAGCTTCAGGGTGATCCGTCAAGCGAGGGCTGAGAAAAAGAAGAGGTAAAAAAAGTTGTGTTCCCCATTTTAGTTCCCATAGGGGTTTTGAGCAGGACTACAGTCCGAATGGCTGAATGGAAATTTGGCAGAAAGGTAGCTTTTGGTCTGCAGAACACACTTTTTCCTATTTGGTAAATCTGTTCAGTAGCTTTTTAAACATTAAAGGAAAACAAAATTTGTATATCTGGGCAGAGCCTAAGCACAGAACTCATGGTGAGATCTGATTGTCTGTCAGCACTTCAATCAGAAAATGATGGCAGCCATCTTGGGACCAATATACATGATAGCATTGCATTTAAATGCATTGTAGGCAATGGCAGGTTTTGAGGGTCACAAAAACGAGAACGTATGAAGGATGATAACACATTTTAGTTACAACATAAATCATTTGTAGATTGTACCATAATAATTGTAGTACGTGTGGTGTGTTCTAAGGTGATTTTACCCTGCTGAGATTTTATAAATTATGTTTGAGAGAAAATTGTTTTCTCGTGATTTTCCCAGAAACGTTATGGAAAGTCTTCCAGAAGTTAAAATGAGAGCATGTTTTCTGAAAATTAACACTATCTTTTTAAGCCATATGAGAATGAAGTCAGACGTTCTCAGTAAAACATGTACTTCTAACAGGAGCAGCCTGTTAGTTAAATCCCTGTGTTTTACTACAGCCTACCAGAATGTTCTAAAGAACAACAAGACTATTATCAATCTTACTTCTGGCAAAAGAGTGGCACACCTGAAGCCATCTTGATTGACTCAAACTAGTACAACTGGTACAACTTCAAAACTTTTAGTTTAGAAAGTAACAAAAGGAGGGGGTTCATTTTGCCATAATAATTATGGTTAGTGCTGTAGAAAGAAATATTTGCACATATTTTAAGTGAGTTTCCAAATATCTTTCTTTTCTATTTCATTACACATTCTGACAACACCAGCTGCAGTCTGCCAGTTAACTGCCTTGCGATCAGCAGTTTACAGTGTTCTAATGATCAACTAGAGTGCTAACATTCTGAATTTATGGCAAATGTGTAGCACATCTGAATGACATCTTGATAAAATCAAAGTGGTAAACTGAAAGCATTTTCTACTGAGAATACTGCAGTAAATAAGGAAAGTACAGAGCCAACCCCCACACAGTGCATTGCGATGGGCAACCTGCTTAATGTTTAAAACAACATGGATACTCACTGAAAAAAGCAAAGATTACAGAGATATTTTAGTTAGGAAATAGAATATTTTTTTTAAACCTTAGAAATTCACTAAAAAAACAAAGATTACAAGAACACTCTAGTTAGGTTCTGATTTTACACCCAAAAACCATAAAAATTCAGCTGCTATAGAGATATTTCAAGTAACCATAACTTGCACCCTCTCCATGCACTGCTAATTACCCAAGATATTATATCACCCATGACATCTTCCTTGATATCATTGACAATATCACTGTAACATGTTCAGTAAACAAAATTGATGTGAAAACTGTGCATGGTGAGGGTGCAGACCTAGGCCCATATACATACTCAGTTTGTACTGAAATAGCATCTTTTTTTTACTCTAATTTAGCACAAAGCTAACTCCATATTCATATTTTGACCCTAGAATGTGCAGGCCATAGTGGACCACTGTGGACTATTTACAAACATTTTAGCCAAGTATCCTGGTAGCGTCCATGATGCCTACATATTCAGGAACAGCAGGATCAACAAACACTTCCAGGATGGCCAATATGGCAATGGCTTACTTGTTGGTAAGTCAACAAACCTAGCAATATACACATAACACACCAACTCTGTAGGACACACAAGATTTACACCACTCCAAAAACACATGGCCAGGGTTCCACAGATGGGCAAGTAAGAATGCATATGCATCATGCTGCAGTACAGCGCAATCAGTGCACAGCACAAACAGATACATCCACATGTATGTAACACATCCACAACTTGACATACACACCACATGAAGGACAGGTGGAGATATGTACCCTTTGCTAACAGAAGATGTCCACAAACCACTACAAGTGCCTACAACTTGGCCACTACATACACTTCACACACACATTACACCAAACAAAGAACAGCACCGCAATTTCAATGGCATACACCAGGCTCATGTAACGAAAGTCAAACATAGGCACAGACCCCTTCATTCATGCCGTGCAAGTCTCTGCCAGAATAAACATCCAATGCCAGACAACTGGCGCCAATACCAACTACATCTCATCACCACACACCTGACTTACCTGTAGTGTGCATAAACATCTGCCTGATGCATTGGGTCACACACATATGAATACAATGTAACTGCCATCACATACCATGTGCCAGATTTGTGAGAAGTGGCACCACACCTACGGTAGAGCCACTTCACACGCATCACTTACTGACCCACAACACCATCATGCCTATACCATAAACAATAAATGGCCCACCATGGGGCAGAGTCACTGTTAGACAGTGCAGATCATGGATGATATAGTGGGACCCTGTAGGAGTATTTAGGACATCACTGTCCTTACATGCACCATTCTAAGGGACACATTGGCAGCTGTGTAGCTGAGCCCCATCCCATAGCCTGCACTGTGCAAATGTTAACAGTATAAATGTTGATTAATGTATTGGTATATAGGAGAGCCACTGGTAGTAATGTTGATCATCCAGAAACAATGGGAAGCACACCCTTGGACACCTGATGTCTGGCACAAACATCAGCTGCCATTCAAGATCACTAAGGGAGCCTAGTGCCATTGTCATGGCCTGCACTGTCTGTACAAGTTGGATGATGACCACTCTTTTGTTACAAGAAGCCACATTGGGAATAGGGCCCCCTCCCATGCTGCACTTTGTGTGAAAGGGGCATTAAATGTGTGTTGCCGTAGGTGTGTTAATACAAGTTACATAGCATGATGACGCTCACTCACATGTAGGTGTCACCTAAAACCTGAGGCAGTGCCAACATCAAACACCACCCCGGGGTTGCATTTGCAGGTTGCATTAAGGACATTGATTGGTAATTGACCTCATATGAATGTGCAACCTATGCATGCTGCATACTGCTGCACACACAGAAAGAGCAAATGGACCATGAAAATAGTATATGTATAGGAAGTTTGCCCTTCCTGCACAGATAAATCCACCTCCACAGTGCAGCCAGCCAAGCACCCTAGTGCAAGGTTGGCAGTGTTGGTGCATGGTTGATATTAGGTACCGGGGCAGTGAACAATAAAGGGTTGCCTTGTAATATATTACACATGGTGCACTCCTGCATAGCGAAAATAATGCAGCACAGTGCTGCCAAATTTGGAGCTGTGTTGTGCACTGTCACTTACTCATTCAAATGGGCCTACGTGTTGCACTTTATCTGTACTGACACATGTCAAAATAGCTGGGATGTCCAGCTTTGTAGGGTGCTACCATGTTGTCACTACATCTGACCCCATTGTTTTGCAAGGATGTGTCATGCCTCCTCTAGTGATAGCACACTGCTATAAAGATGCACTACACAATGCATGGAACATACATACTCAGCATCAGTTAGGATGTCCTTGAGCCAATTCTCAAGATTGTCATGTCCAGCAACACAGTGATAGGAAAACTTAGCACAAGGCTAGAAACTCACACCATACCACAAATATGTCTGAATCACAACCAACTCCAACTGACAACTGCCATGCTACATACTAAACCTGTTGCAAGCTTTAACAACAACTTACATCTTTCATCCTTTGCAGCGGATCAGGGTTACAGCATACAACTGTGAGTGATGACCCCATTTGCAAATCCAAGCACAGCAGCAGAGTGTGCCTACAATTAGGGACACTGTCAGACACGCAATGTGGTGGAAAGGAAATTTGGCATCCTGAAATCTAGATTCAGATGCCTGGACATGACAGGAGGCAGCCTCCTTTACGCCCTACCCATTGTCTATAAAATTATGTTCACATGTGCCATCCTGCACAACATATATGTACGAATGAACGTGCCAATGTACGACCAGGTTGCTGACCTGCCTTAGGAGGAGGAGGAGAATGGTGCTGACGATACGGAAGGAGAACAGCACAACACAGCTTCTGGGGTACGCCAGCGACAGCAAATTGTTGACAACATCTTCACATAAGAATCACTGAAATCACCATGTTAAATATGTAAATAAACACTTCATATATGCAACCAATTCTGCTTTGGTCTATTCATTCTCCACAACATATGCCATAGGAATGTGAGTCTTACATCAGGGAGGATGTAACAGTTACTAAACTGACAAGTGATGTCTTGACATCATATATGATGTGTAATATTGTACTGCCACCATCACACACATCACTTACAGCCTGATCACTGGTATGTGACAACTGAAGGACACTATCCATGGCCCACAACATATATTGTATATTCACATTGTCAGCTTGCTAATCAATAGCTCAACACACCCAACTGCGTCATGTCCCAATAGGATGTATGTAAGGGGCCCACACCTGAGGTTGGGGATGTTGAAAAATTGAAATGAAGTCATGTTGGAACTGAACACTGTCACAACTCAGTGTGAGAGTGGCAATGGTTGTATGAACATGTGTGAGAAGGGGGGACATCAATGGTGACTATGGTCATCATGACTTGCACAGGGATATTAACCAGTGGAAGAAGTTGAGCCTACCCAGTCTATCCATGGTAATCTGTTCTGCCACTGCCATGGGGCACAACCTTGATACAGGGTAAACATGACCTCTCTCATTGCACGGACACACCTTGGTGTGCACATTAGTATGGATGAGAACATATGCAGCTAGGGCTGGAGGTCCACCATTCAAAAGCAACAACCATTGGTAAATACAATGAGTGAAATCCAAAATATGTGAACCTACCATATTCTGGGTGGAATGTAGGCAGAGTGTGTCACACACACTATGGGGGTCATTCTGACCTCGGCGGTAAAAGGCCCTTAACGCCGGTCAGAAGACCGCCATCATACCGCCGCGGCCGCGGTAACCCGCCACGGTCATTCTGACCTCCAACTGCCAAACCGCCAAAAACCCGACATCCACGGAAGGCCGCCTCATCAGCGGGCAGCGAAAAACTGGAGATGACCAAACCTCCACCGCCACGCCAACACAAACACGCCCATGCCATTACGACCCACGAATCCATGCGGCGGTCTTTCAACCGCGGTATTCCATTGGCGGTACACACCGCCGCGCTCAAAATACACACACCTTTACAAAACCCAGCCACATTGGACAATTCAAAATACACACACCTGATACACATACAAACAACACTCCCACACACCCAAGACAATATAAAACACACACCCACATCACCCACAAACCCCCACAAATCGAAATTCTGAGAGAAGGCGCAAGACACAGATAGAGAGCACAGGGAACGCAAACCACAACACACACAGGAACCCAACATCATCAACCACACCACATCTACGCACACATCACCACACACCACCACTCACATCACCACAAACACCACCCCACACCTCATCCACACCACCCCATGGCACCCCAAAGACACCCCAGGTTTTCGGACCAAGAACTCAGGGTCTTGGTGGAGGAAATAATAAGGGTAGAGCCCCAGCTCTTCAGCACACAGGTGCAGCACACCACAATAGCCAGGAAGGCGGAGCTATGGCAAAGGATCGTCGACAGGGTCAACGCTGTGGGACAGCATCCCAGAAATCGGGAAGACATCCGAAAACGCTGGAACGACCTACGGGGGAAGGTACGGTCGATGGTCTCAAGACACAACATCGCTGTGCAGAGGACTGGCGGCGGACCCCCACCCACTCCACCCGAATTCACAGCATGGGAGCAAGAGGTCTTGAACATCCTGCATCCTGCGGGCCTCGCTGGAGTAGGCGGAGGAATGGACTCTGGTAAGTCTAATCTCAACTACTCCCCCCCCCAACCACCACCATGCCAAACCACACCTCCACCCTCACCCCCAACCCCCCAGCACACATCCTCCCTGCCAATGTCTCACCAGCACAACCCACCCAACCCAAAACCAAACCCTGAATGCCAACACAAACCATGGACACCCATCACCTATGCATGACCACTGCACATACCCATCCCCCCCCCACAAACCACCCTCACAACTCCTCCCACAAGGGAATGCCAGCACTGGGGGACAAGGGCACCCACAAATCGCACGCCATGGAACACACAGAAGCAATAACCATACTCTTTTACCCCTGCAGGGCCCGAACGCCAACACACCGGCCAGGAGGGTCCAGATTTGTCCATCCCACCCCCAGAACAGGCCCCCAGTGAGGACAGCAGCTCTGTCGACCTAGAACCTGATGACCAGCCCGGACCATCGGGGACCTCTGGACAGTTGGTTCCCCATACACAGACACAGGCCACAGCAGACCTAACCCCCTCTGGGAATATCAGCACAGCTCCCACCCAGCGGGCCCATGCCTCTGTCTCCAGGACGCGTCAATCAGCGGTGTGTCCGCCACTACAGGGCACCCAGGCTGACCCAACACCCCAACAACAACAGGGACCTGCGGGCAGTGGTAATGGGCACACCGTCCAGGGGACAGAGGCCCGGGGAAACAGGGGAACTGGGAGGGCTGCAGTGCGACAGGGGGGGGAGGACAGGCCCAGGGAACCCACTCTCCAAGAGGCCCTCACCACCATCATGGGAGCATACCACCACTCCCAGGAGACGATGGCGACGGTACTGGCCAGGTTCCAGGAGATCCAGGCACAGCAGGAGGAACGGTACATGGGGTTCAGAGACGAACTCAGGAACATCGTCCTGGCCCTCAACCAAATAGTCACCACATTGCGGGACCATGTGGCACCCCAAAGGGCCCCTGTCACCAGCCTGGACCAGGAACAGCCTACCACCTCCGCCGGCGCTAGTGGACAGGAGGCCCCCACACAACGACAGGCCACCAGAACCCCACCTCCTGCTGAAGATCAACCACCCCGCAAGAGGAACCTGAGATCACAAAGGAAGACAGAGTAGGATGCCAAGACCCCCGCCAGCATAAGATACCCCCTGATGTCATTCCACTGTCCCACATTGTCACCCTGTCCAACCTTGAACTGCCCCTGCTCCATCCTTCCACAGGCATATGAACAATGCACCTGTGCGATGGAGAACTGGACTCTGCCATGGACATTACTCCTCCCCCACCCCTCACCGTGTTACTATCATGGACCTATATGCAGCACTTAAAATAAATCACTAATTGCACTTAAAAAATCAGGAGTCTGCTTGTATTCTTAACAAATGTATTACACATAACGGTTAAAAAATGTACAGTTACATTGTGATGACAACATACCAATGTCAATGTGCTTTACTCCATGGGCAAACAAAGCAGAAGTCACGCAGTGGGTCATACAGCTCTGAAAAGGGAAGGGAAAGTCACACTTCAGTTTAAAGGAACTGGGGGGAAACACAGAAAGTAGAGATGCAGGAGGCCTGAAGTAAATGTAAAATGGCGTGGGGGATTCTTACCTGTGTGCTACATAAAATACTGCTCTATAACTGTGTCCCTGTTGTCCGTGTTGTCCCCATCGTCTTCCTCCTCTTCACTCTCCACAGGCTCCACAGCTGCTACAACACCACCATCTGGACCATCCTCCTGCAGGAAAGGCACCTGGTGTCGCAATGCAAGATTGTGAAGCATACAGCAGGCCACGATGATCTGGCACACCTTCTTTGGTGAGTACATTAGGGATCCACCTGTCATATGCAGGCACCTAAACCTGGCCTTCAGGACCCCGAAGGTCCTTTCTATGATCCTCCTAGTTCGCCCATGGGCCTCATTGTGCCCTGGTCAGGGGATTTCTCACTGGGGTCAATAGCCAAGGCAGGTTGGGGTAACCAGAGTCACCTATTAGCCACACACGTTGTCTCTGTAGCTGTTCCATCACATAGGGGATGCTGCTATTTCGCATAACATACGCGTCATGCACTGACCCAGGGAACTTGGCATTTACATGGGAAATGTACTGGTCAGCCAAACAGACCACCTGCACATTCATAGAATGGTAATTTTTTCTGTTTCTGTACACCTGCTCATTGTCTTTTGGGGGTACTAAGGCCACATGGGTCCCATCAATGGCACCAATGATGTTGGGGATATGTCCAAGGGCATAGAAATCACCCTTCACAGTGGCCAATTCACCCTCCTCAGGGAAAATAATGTAGCTCCGCATGTATTTCATCAGGGCAGACAACACTCTGGACAAAATCTTTGAAAACATAGGATGAGACATCCCTGATGACATGGCCACTGTTGTCTGAAAAGACCCACTTGCCAAAAAATGGAGGACTGACAGAACCTGCACCAGAGGGGGAATTCCAGTGGGCTGGAGGATGGGGGACATCAGGGCTGGCTCCAGCTGGGCACACAGTTCATGTATAGTTGCTCTGTCAAGTCGGTATCGCAGTATTATATGACGTTCCTCCATTGTCGACAGGTCCACCAGCGGTCGGTACACAGGAGGATTCCTCCTTCTCCTCGCAAGTCCCAGCGGACGGTGCCTAGGAAGGACAACATGGAGTACAGAGTCAAGCAACCCACAGGTACGTAACCACAGCTTGCACAGTACACGAATCGCTATGCATTGAATGGCTTGTATGAGTGGCAATGCAAGGCCTAGGCCTGTGTGACGCAGTAGAAATTAAGCCATGTGGGCCCTTGAAATGGCGGCTGCCTGACCTGAGAAGTGTGACAGTGGGATGTGAGGTCAATGCGCTGGCGTGGCACACCGTGGCGGTAGGCGGTCGAAGACCGCAGTGCGAAGCCGCATTGGTTAACATTGAACCCTATGGGTTTCAGGAGCCAATGACGAGTTGCGCCGGCGGTCGCGGTACGCACCGCGGCGGTACGCACCGCCGCGGGCGTGACCGCCATTTTCTATCTGATTAATCACTCGAGACCTGATCATCCACAGGAGAGGACTTATACTGCAAGTGCTGCTGTGAACTCGGTCTGGAAGAGACAATGGCTGCTGCGACTGGGGAAAGGGCCCCTGCCTTCACTTCAGAAGAGTTGGAGAAACTTGTGGATGAGGTCCTGCCCCAGTATGCGCTACTCTACGGTCCTCCAGACCAACAGGTAAGTACACTGGGTGCACGTTGAATGGGCTATGCCTGGGTTTTGTATGGTGGATGTAAGATGGTGGGGTGGGGAGAGAATGAGGAGTGCAAGGCACGACAGATGAGAGCATGTGCCACATGGCAGGGTTGGGGAGGGGGGTCAATCACATCAAACATGTACAAAATTAATGATATTTACTTTTCCACCCTGTACATGTCAAATAGGTCAGCGCCCATCAGAAACTCTACATTTGGCGTGCCATCGCCAAGGACGTCCGGGCCCTGGGGGTCCACAACAGACGGGGCACCCACTGCCGAAAGAGGTGGGAGGACATCCGCCGCGGGACCAGGAAGACCGCCGAGTCTCTGCTGGGGATGGCCTCCCAACGTAGGAGGGGTGCCAGCCGACAATAGACCCCCTTGATGTCCCGGATCCTGGCAGTGGCCTACCCCGATTTGGATGGGCGCTTGAGGACATCACAGCAGACACAAGGGGGTGAGTACCAGTACATTCTGCTATCTTTACACGAAGTGGAGGCGTCTGGGTGGGGGAGGAGGGCTGTGGGTGACATTAGGCCAGTGCGCTTTCTGTAGTGTAGTCCCCTCCTTTAGGCATGGCCCTGCGCCCCGCCCCCAACCTCTGTAGGGTGCCAAGTACAGCAATCGATGGTCCAGCATTACCCATGTGCGCATTTGTTGTCCATAGACCTGTTGGCCTAGTCACAAGTACTGAGTAGTGTACCCCGATTGCAAGGCGTAGTGCATGAGGCTACTGTATCTGTCCTCTCCGCCAACGGTGTTGACAATGCATGCACTCAACCTGTCTTTATGTCTCCCCCCACCCTTTTTCTTTATCTTCTTGTGCATGTGTGCATTAGCATCATCAGGCGGAGGAGAATCGGCATCGGAGCACGAGGGAGCTGCAACTCACAAGGCCCCGGTGGGCCATGGTACAGACACCGAGGTCACCAGTGATACGGAGGGCGAGGGGAGCTTCACAACGGGGACCCGTGGTGACACCAGCGACACTGACACGTCCTCGGATGGGAGCTCCCTAGCGATGGCGGCAAAATCCGGGCCCCCCGCCTCAACAGGTACAGCCACCACCCAGCGCACCAGCTCCGCCCTCCCAGCAGCCCCTCAGCCTTCGCTCCGTGCCCGCTCGCCCAAGAAGGCAGGCATCTCCTTCGCCCCAGGCACCTCAGGCCCTGCCCCTGTTACCCCTGCTGCCCTCAGTGAGGAGGTCATTGACCTCCTACAGACCATCATTGTTGGGCAGTCTACCCTTTTGAATGCCATCCAGGGGTTTGAAAGGGAGGTGCATCGGAGCAATGCATACCTGGAGGGCATTCATTCGGGTCAGGCTGCCCATCAACGATCGTTCAATGCTCTGGCCTCAGCACTGACGGCAGCCATTGTCCCCGTTTCCAGCCTCCCTCTTCTAACTGCCTCCACCCTGTCTCTGTCTTCTGTTCCTCAGCCTATCCCATCCACACCATCTGACCAGCCTGCACACACCTCAACACCCAAGGGCAGCTCATCCAGACATAAGCACCACAGATCCCACAAGCATTCACCCAAGCAACACCCAGATGCAGACATGGCAACAGTCACTACCACCTCTGTGTCCCCCTCCTCCTCGTCTCCCTCCTCCCTCCCTGTAACGTCTCCACTCACACCTGCATGCACACCACCATCAGCCAGTACTTCCACCACCAGCACACCCTCCAGTACAGTCCGCACACGTGCAGTCACCACCCCCACTGCCATTTACACGTCCCCTGTGTCCTCTCCCACTGTGTCTGTCACCCCCTCTTCCAAGACACACAAACGCAGGCAGCCACCCACCCAACAGCCAACCACCTCACGACAGCCTACGTCACAAGCACCTGCACCCAAAGACAGCACACCTGACTCTCCTACAACCACATCCTCTTCCTCCACTCCCATAACCACTACACCTACCCTTTACCTTGGTCCTAAAAAACTTTACCTCTCCAAAGTTAACCTCTTTGCCCCACCTGACCCACCCCCTCCATCTGGGAAGAGTCCCAAGAGCACCTCAGCCACCACCAGCCCTGCTTCAAGTCTCAACATTGTGCATGGGTTTTGGAGTCCACCCTTTCCCAGCACTGACACATCGGCCAGCAGCAAGGGGACAGCCAGCCCCCCCCCCTGGAAAGAGGACACGTAAAGTCAAGGGGCGCCGCGAGAAGGCTGACACGGCTGCCCCCAAGGAGCAAAGTCCTGGGCCGTCACCTGCCACAACATCCAGGGGAGGCAAGGGCCAGAGAGCCTCATCTAAGGAGGGCAAGGGCAGCAGTGCGGAGAAGTCAGCCAGCAGGGGCGCGGATCAGGAGGGCCCCACAAGCCCCATCCAGGGTGTGACGGAGGACTCCCACGGGCCCAGGACTCCGTCACAGAAGGGTCCAGCAACTGCACGGTCGGAGGGCGAGTAAGCAGGGAGTCCTGGCCAGGTCTGGCTCCCTTGAAAGACACAACAAGCACCGCTGAAGAGGGCCCCGCCGTGAAGATAGGCACCGCTGAAGAGGGCCCCGCCGTGCAGAAGGGCACCGCTGAAGAGGGCCCCACCGTGAAGATAGGCACCGCTGAAGAGGGCCCCGCCGTGCAGAAGGGCACCGCTGAAGAGGGCCCCGCCGTGAAGATAGGCACCGCTGAAGAGGGCCCCACCGTGCAGAAGGGCACCGCTGAAGAGGGCCCCGCCGTGAAGATAGGCACCGCTGAAGAGGGCCCCGCCGTGAAGATAGGCACCGCTGGAGAGGGCCCCGCCGTGCAGAAGGGCACCGCTGAAGAGGGCCCCGCCGTGAAGATAGGCACCGCTGAAGAGGGCCCCGCCGTGCAGAAGGGCACCGCTGAAGAGGGCCCCGCCATGCAGAAGGGCACCGCTGAAGAGGGCCCGCCGTCTCAAGCACCGCTCCGCTGGGCCCTTCCTGTCAAGCACCGCTCCGCTGGGCCCTTCCTGTCAAGCACCGCTCCGCTGGGCCCCGCCGTCTCAAGCACCGCTCCGCTGGGCCCTTCCTGTCAAGCACCGCTCTGCTGGGCCCCGCCGTCTCAAGCACCGCTCCGCTGGGCCCTTCCTGTCAAGCACCGCTCCGCTGGGCCCTTCCTGTCAAGCACCGCTCCACTGGGCCCCGCCGTCTCAAGCACCGCTCCGCTGGGCCCTTCCTGTCAATCACTGCTCCGCTGGGCCCTTCCTGTCAAGCTCCGCTCCGCTGGGCCCCGCCGTCTCAAGCACCGCTCCGCTGGGCCCTTCCTGTCAAGCACCGCTCCGCTGGGCCCTTCCTGTCAAGCACCGCTCCGCTGGGCCCCGCCGTCTCAAGCACCGCTCCGCTGGGCCCTTCCTGTCAAGCACCGCTGGCACATTGACAGTGCCGGTTCGGTGTCGAGCTAGTGTTCACGCTGCACTCTGGGCACGATGCCTCCTCCAATACCTGTGGAGTCTGTAATCCACCTGATGGCCTATGTCTCTGCACTCCCCAGGATGGCACAGTGGGCATCCCACCCACTGTAGAGACTTGAGAGACTGTGGCTTTGCACTCCCCAGGATGGCACAGTGGGCAGCCCACCCACTGTAGAGACTTGAGAGACTGTGGCTTTGCACTCCCCAGGATGGCACAGTGGGCAGCCCACCCACTGTAGAGACTTGAGAGACTGTGGCTTTGCACTCCCCAGGATGGCACAGTGGGCATGGTGGACCCTTCGTGGATCTGGCGTCGTGGACCGCTGAAGAGGGCCCCGCTGTGAAGATAGGCACCGCTGAAGAGGGCCCCGCCGTGAAGATAGGCACTGCTGGAGAGGGCCCGCCGTGAAGATAGGCACCGCTGGAGAGGGCCCCGCCGTGCAGAAAGGCACCGCTGAAGAGGGCCCCGCCGTGAAGATAGGCACCGCTGAAGAGGGCCCCGCCGTGCAGAAGGGCACTGCTGAAGAGGGCCCCGCCGTGCAGAAGGGCACCGCTGAAGAGGGCCCCGCCGTCTCAAGCACCGCTCCGCTGGGCCCTTCCTGTCAAGCACCGCTCCGCTGGGCCCTTCCTGTCAAGCACCGCTCCGCTGGGCCCCGCCGTCTCAAGCACCGCTCCGCTGGGCCCTTCCTGTCAAGCACCGCTCCGCTGGGCCCTTCCTGTCAAGCACCGCTCCGCTGGGCCCCGCCGTCTCAAGCACCGCTCCGCTGGGCCCTTCCTGTCTAAGCACCGCTGGCACATTGACAGTGCCGGTTCGGTGTCGAGCTAGTGTTCACGCTGCACTCTGGGCACGATGCCTCCTCCAATACCTGTGGAGTCTGTAATCCACCTGATGGCCTATGTCTCTGCACTCCCCAGGATGGCACAGTGGGCAGCCCACCCACTGTAGAGACTTGAGAGACTGTGGCTTTGCACTCCCCAGGATGGCACAGTGGGCAGCCCACCCACTGTAGAGACTTGAGAGACTGTGGCTTTGCACTCCCCAGGATGGCACAGTGGGCATGGTGGACCCTTCGTGGATCTGGCGTCGTGGACCGCTGAAGAGGGCCCCGCCGTGAAGATAGGCACCGCTGAAGAGGGCCCCGCCGTGAAGATAGGCACCGCTGGAGAGGGCCCGCCGTGAAGATAGGCACCGCTGGAGAGGGCCCCGCCGTGCAGAAAGGCACCGCTGAAGAGGGCCCGCCGTGAAGATAGGCACCGCTGAAGAGGGCCCCGCCGTGCAGAAGGGCACTGCTGAAGAGGGCCCCGCCGTGCAGAAGGGCACCGCTGAAGAGGGCCCCGCCGTCTCAAGCACCGCTCCGCTGGGCCCTTCCTGTCAAGCACCGCTCCGCTGGGCCCCGCCGTCTCAAGCACCGCTCCGCTGGGCCCTTCCTGTCAAGCACCGCTCCGCTGGGCCCCGCCGTCTCAAGCACCGCTCCGCTGGGCCCTTCCTGTCAAGCACCGCTCCGCTGGGCCCTTCCTGTCAAGCACCGCTCCGCTGGGCCCCGCCGTCTCAAGCACCGCTCCGCTGGGCCCTTCCTGTCAAGCACCGCTGGCACATTGACAGTGCCGGTTCGGTGTCGAGCTAGTGTTCACGCTGCACTCTGGGCACGAAGCCTCCTCCAATACCTGTGGAGTCTGTAATCCACCTGATGGCCTATGTCTCTGCACTCCCCAGGATGGCACAGTGGGCAGCCCACCCACTGTAGAGACTTGAGAGACTGTGGCTTTGCACTCCCCAGGATGGCACAGTGGGCATGGTGGACCCTTCGTGGATCTGGCGTCGTGGATTCATGTGGCTGAGGTGACCCCCTTTCCCTTCCCCCTGAGGTGCCTGTAGTTTTGTCATCTGATGCCCCAGCAGTGTTCTCTCCAACGGACTCAGGTGTCCTGTGTGGCCTTTGCCCGTGTGTTGATACACTTTGGCCCACGGACAGTGGAAATTTAAGTGACTGTGCAGGACTTATTGGCTATATTTATCGGTTTCGCAATGTTCTTACTTGATTTTTTTACATTTCATATTGCTATTTTACCATGACTTCAAAGAACCTATTTTATCGATAAATTATGTTTCTCACTTTAATTATGTCTTTGCATTATTCCGGTGGGTTTGGGTGGTGTCACTGTGACTTGGTGCTCTGCATTGGTGTGTAGATAGTTTGGGGGGGGGGTCGCGTATGTGTGTGCCCGTAACCTTTCCTCCTCCCCCCGTCCCCTGTGTCGTAGGTGCAGTACTCACCGTTGTCTTCTGCGCCGGAGTTCGTACTCGTGGTAGATGAGCAGGTAGACAATAGCTGGTAGGATGTTTAATTCGGGTTCCATGCTGTTCTCTGTCCTCGTGGAGTGTGTAGAGGTGAGCGTTTTCCCGTTCGTAGTCTGTTTCCGCCGTGTTTTTATCGGCGGGGCTCCCGCCCCGGAAAAGGTGGCGGATTGGTGAGTTGTGATAGGGTGGGCGGTACATTGTCTGCCGCCTGCCTGTTGGCGGTGACCGCCAACCTGTTTGTCTGTCCCGCCGTGGCGGTCGGAGTGTTAAGTTGGCGGGCTGTGTTGGCGGTTCCCGCCAGGGTCAGAATTCCATTTTTTGGACCGCCAGCCTGTTGGCGGGTTGGCCGTCGCTTTAACACCGACCGCCAGGGTTGGAATGACCCCCTATGTACCAAAGATGTACATATGTCAGATGTCGGGTCACATTGCCTAGGCAGCAACAGTACACCCATAATCAACAATGCCTGACCTGCGCATGCAGTTTCAAATAGTACACTCTGTATGACAACATCACACATCCCATACGAATACACAATCAAATATCACAAGTATTGAATTGTACTTAATGCCAAACATATGTGGATGCACTGTTGTCACACATGCATATATATGAAAGACGTGCAAAATTTGCATGCTGTTGACTCCGTAACACAGACATTGGTGGAACAGACCAATCACACCCTTACCACATTGTTGCATGGACTACCACATGTGGCCATAGCGGATATGCCTCCCTGCAGCACAGCCCATGTCATATGTATGTTGATTCAGGGTGCATCTAAAGACAATGCAAAAGACCATGCAATCAGGAAATGAGTAAAAAAAAATGACACAAATGTGTCTAAAACATCCGCAAACGCAAAGAAAATGATACATGGGCCCTTAGTGTGAATTCTACCTTCACACTCCTCTTAATGCAGCTTTCTGTGAAATCGACGCATAACCATCATGCGTCAATGTAAACGACGCATGGCGTTATGCGTCTAAAAAAAATGACACAAATGTCAAATACGTCAAATTGAAACAAGCATAACTGAAAAACACAACGCACGGAGACAGGAAGTGATGTAATAGGAAAACATGACTACAAGCATGGTACAATGGGTGTAGTTT
Source organism: Pleurodeles waltl (assembly GCF_031143425.1). Classification (NCBI taxonomy): domain Eukaryota; kingdom Metazoa; phylum Chordata; class Amphibia; order Caudata; family Salamandridae; genus Pleurodeles; species Pleurodeles waltl. The sequence continues at coordinate 615,110,089 of NC_090439.1, forward strand.
CACTTTCTCTTTACAGTCTGTGCCTTTGTGACTGTGTGGTTGTGTTTTGGAGGTGGTGGTTGAGTCTTGATTGTGTTTTGAAATTTGTGGTGTCCATTCTGTTGTGTCCTGTTTTATTTTATGTGCATTTTGTCCCAGTTGTTGTGGTTTTGTGTAGTTTTTGTCTAGACTTGTATTTGTACTGTGGGGTGTCTGTCCTTGGATGTTAGTCATTTGGGATAGTTGGGATAAGTTAGTGGGGTTAAGTTTCCATTTATTTTTCTTTCTTATTATTTGGGGTCAAATCTAACCATACTTGGACATGTCTGGAAGGGGGAGGATGACCAGAACGTCGGAAGAAGAGCTTGGTGGATTTGTGTGGCTGGTATCCCACTACCTGCCAATGATGCTTGAGATAGGTGGCCAGTTGATCCACGGATAGTGGACCGAGGCCAGGCGGCTGCGGTAGGGCAAGGCTAGGCCTGGAGTTTACATGTCCAACAATGATACCAATGCAGGTCAGACGTCGGATATGTCCTGCACAACCATCACAAAGGCAAACATTTTAGAGCCCATAGCGTCACCTGTGCCCCGGCAAAGAGTCAAGTATGAAACACCGAGGCACCGCCAGCCTACCATATTTTCCCTGGATTATGTCAACAAAGTGCGCAATGCATGCATAATGCAACTTTGTCAATATTTCACGCACATGACCCCTGCCCCAGCCATTATGTTAGCAAAGGGGGTTTCTCTGCCTTAGGGGGAAATGAATATGGGGCATTTGATACCATTAGACAACTTTGTTACATCAGGCATGAATTAAGCAATGCATGATAATTGCAGACTTACAAAATTGAGCTGCATTCTAACACAAAGCGCCTCTGGGTGCTTTGCAGGACAAGCTTTAGTACCTGAGTTATAAGCCTTGCAAAGCGCTATGGTATTGTCATGTTTTTTTTACACAACTCCCCCTTCTACCATGTTGTGCCGTCTTCTATAGATGGTCCACACATGGGGGGTCATTACAACCCTGGCGGATGGCGGAGAACCGGCGGTGAGACCGCCAACAGGCTGGCGGTCTTACCTTGGGGAATTATGACCATGGCGGTTACCGCCATGGTCATCCGCCGGTTCTCCGTTCCGCCCGCCAGGGCAGAGACGACCGCCGGGCTGGAGACCTGGGTCTCCAGCCCGGCAGCCATCAGTATACCGCCGGCGGTATTTGGACCCGGCTTACCGCCGTGGATTTCCAGCGGTTTCAACCGCCATGAAATCCATGGCAGTAAGCACTATCAATGCCAGGGAATTCCTTCCCTGGCACTGATAGGGGTCTCACTACCCCCCACCCCCACCCGACTCCCTCCCCTCCACCACCCCTGCCACCCCCCAAAGGTGGCAGGTCCCCCTCCCCACCCGACCCCCAACATAACATAACTCACACACACCTGGCACGCATGCAGGCACCACCAACACACAGACGCACACACCCCGACATACATGCCTACATCCACACACACAGTCAGACACGCACACCCACATTCAAAATACACGCACACATCCATACAGCCATACCCACAGACATACACGCACTCATTCCCATACACACAACACCCCCGCAAGCATAGACGCACTCACACACCCCCTCTACATACACACACGCACACCCCCATGCACCCACACAACACACAACACCCCTGCACCCCCCTCCCCTAACGAGCCATGGGGGTAGCTCCGCCGACACCACACCGCCAACAGAACACCGCCACGGCGAATCACGGGACGTGATTTGCTGGGCGGTGTTCTGTTGGCGTGGCGGTGGAGGTGGAGCAACCTCCACTTCCCCGCCGCCCGCAAGTTTGGCTGTTGGCGGCTCTCCGTCGGAATAACGACGGAGAGCAGCCAACAGTCATAATATGCCGAGCAGCAAACCGCCTACATAGACGGTCTTCCGCAAGGCGGTCCCTCGGCGGTCTTGCAAAAAGACCGCCGAGGTCGTAATGATCCCCATGGTGTTGTCAGGGGTGTGCACCACCTGTGCATCATTGTGTGATGATTTAGCAGCGAACAAATTAAACGTCAAACACATAATTTGTAAATTAGCGTGGCATATGCGTTGGTAAATGGCGCAAAGGTGGCACTCACTTTTTATTATTCAAGTCCCAGGTGCTTCCCCACTGTTGTCCTATTGGCACCTTTGTGTCATTGGGCAAGGTCATGTAACGGAGATTGAACATGATTTGGGAAGAGACTACTGGCAGTTCCATGTACCAGCTCATGTTCTGTCACAGACTGACTCTACCGCCCCCATACCACACAAACATGCAGTCTGTTCCATTAGCTTGCAGCTCCTCACTGACAGCATGAGGCTGCATCAGCTCCATCTCTGCCACATCACTCACTAACCTGCAACTCCAGATGCATCCTTTGATCACAGAGCAAGTATGTCTGTGTTGAATCCCTTGTCTATGCCCATGTACTTCTCTCTCACTGAATTGGCAACCAGTATTTGCAATACATACATGTCAAAATGCAGTCAATGTGCAGGTAGACAAAACAACTGCACATGAATCCACAGCCATGGCAATTCCCTAAGTGTGTCTGTCTTGTGGTGGCACACACATTTAACTCTGTTCAGTTCAGGGTGTGCAATGCAAATCCCCAAACAGCTTGCAGTACCCACACATTCCCAGGGTAGTAGCGTGCCTGTGATGACATAGTTGTTATCTACATTTGTGGTAGGCAGAAATGCCATAGGTGTGACAATGGTCCTGTCACAGCTACAACCATAGCATGGCCCTCAGATGGATGGAAAATGCATGATCAAACAGTCACATTTGGCAATGGAGGTGTCATGCCCACAGACAGCTGCATGACAATACCACATATGGATGTTGCAGGGTGAAGCACTACATGAGTCTCCGGCCCAGTGCTAGTGTTCAGATGTGTGGCTCCAACTCACCTGAGTGTCTGTGTCATTGTGTGATCGTAGTTGTGTGTCTGTTCAACTGTTTTTCACTAGGATAACTAGCTCACTCCTCTCAACTAGTTCACACTGAAACTTGTTGTCCACTCGCAGTGACTATGATTCAACACTAAGCATTGTTTACCATTCATGTCTTATAGGTGGACCAGCACCCTACACAATTGGCAAAGTGGCATGATTTGAAGACCCAGATATACCCAATAAGTGTGATAATATGTGTCATATGAAGTAATCTAAGGTTTGGTGTGAGTGGGTCATATGTTGTATTCAATGCCAGATATGATGAGCTGTCCAATGATCAGATTTCAAGGTAGGATGGATGGTGACATTATGGCCCATAAAAAGGATCCCCAAGCATCTTGTGAGGCTCATGGTACACAATGGCCAGCATTGTGTACACAAGGTGGTGACAAGCCACATGTAGGGCCACATGTGACTAACAATGACAGAGTGCAACGCTGTGAGAAAATTGGCAGTGGCGCACTCCATCGTTCTCACAACACAGGGATGCCCCATACTGAACCCAATTGGTGCATCCCTGTATTGTCATGTAGATAGAGGACTGGGCTGGCAATTGTCCCCCAGCATGGCGCTTTGGTGGTCATTCCGACCCCGGCGGGCACCGCCAAAAGACCGTACCGCGGTCAAATGACCGCGGCGGTCATTCTGACTTTCCCGCTGGGCCGGCGGGCGACCACCAGAAGGCCGCCCGCTGGCCCAGCGGGAAAGCCCCTTCAACAATGAAGCCGGCTCCGAATGGAGCCAGCGGAGTTGAAGGGGTGCGACGGGTGCAGTGGCACCCGTCGCAATTTTCAGTGTCTGCACAGCAGACACTGAAAATCTTTATGGGGCCCTGTTAGGGGGCCCCACGATACCCGTTCCCGCCATCCTGTTCCTGGCGGTATTTACCGCCAGGGCCAGGATGGCGGGAAGGGGGTCGGAATCCCCATGGCGGTGCTGCAAGCAGCGCCGCCATGGCGGATTCCTTGGGCCAGGGGTAAACCGGCGGGAAACCGCCGGTTTCCCTATTCTGACCGCGGCTTTACCGCCTCGGTCAGAATTGCCCCTGAAGCACCGCCAGCCTGTTGGCGGTGCTTCCTCCGTCCCCGGCCGTCGGAATGACCCCCTTTGTCTTTTGCACTCCATATATGTTACACTTATGTGGAATGTAATTGGCTTGCATGCAGGTCAAGGCCAAATGTGTGCTGACATGGAAATGGGTGTGAAAGGAATAGTAGTGGCAGATCTGGTATTGATGGGTGTCTACACCTGGACATAAGGATGTAGATGTGATAGACCTGTGGATATCTCCTAGTTGTGAGCCCTCCTAACATATGAGCCACTCCTGGACTCCATGTATAAGTTAGCAGGCCTTGCTGGATGGCCAGGGCAGTTGAGATGATGGATTGCATGGCTCAGGGAGAGAGGTATACCAAATTTGTAGGTAGATGTGATGCTCACAATGTAGGTAACAGTCATGTTGATCAGGCTTGCTTTTCAGCTCTGACCCCTTATGGTTACCAACAGCATCCCAACCTCTCAATGACATGTCCAAGTTACTGATATGGTTGGAAATAGACACAGATGATGAGAAAGTTTGGGCATGATCTATGTGAAGTTAGCGCTGCCTTAGCATAATTCTTTTTTACACAAAAGCGGTGCAAACTTCTAAATATTTGGTTAATTTTCTAAGTTTGTGGTAGACTTGGCATCCTTGGCGTGGTCTCCCCTAACTTTTTGCCTCTGTTTCCCAGACTGTTGATGTGTGATGGACTCAGTTTTTGCTGTTTTTGTTACTCTGGGCACTTTACCACTGCTAACCAGTGCTAAAGTGCAAGTGCTCCTATATAAAATGTGTATGTGATTGGATCTCCATGACTGGCATATTTGATTTACTGGTAACTCCCTAGTACATTGCACTGGAGGTGCCCAGGACCTATAAATCAAATTATACTAGTGGGCCTGAAGCCCTGGTTTTGCCACTCACAATAGTAGCCCTGTAATCATGTTTCAGACCTGCAACTGCAGTGTCTGTGTGTGCAGTTTTAAACTGCCAATTCGACTTGGCAATTGTACCCACTTGCCAGGCCTAAACCTTCCCTTTTCTTACATGTAAGACACCCCTAAGGTAGGCCCTAGGTAGCCCCCTGGGCAGGGTGCAGTGTATGTTTAAGGTAGCACATATACTAATGTTTTTTATATGTCCTAACAGTCAAATACTGCTAAATTTGTTTTTCACTGTTGCAAGGCCTATCCCTCTCATAGGTTGACATGGGGGCTGCCTTTAAATATGATTAAAGCTTAGATTCCCTTTGGGAGCGAATAGACATGTGGAGCTTGTGGTATCTGAGCTCACAATTTAAAAATACATCTTTTAGTAAAGTTGATTTTAAGATTGTGTGTTTGAAAATGCCACTTTTAGAAAGTGAGCATTTTCATGCTTAAACCATTCTGTGACCCTGCCTGTTTGTGGGTTCCCTGTCTGGGTCAGTTTGACAGTTGGGCTTTTTGCACCTCCCTCTGGATAGTGACACAAAGTGAGCTGGGATGTAGCCTGCATATCCGGATGAGCCATCCGTGCTAGGAGGGAAGGGAGGATTGGTCACTCACACCTGAAAGGGCTATGTATGCCCTCACACAATGCAGTCTCCAACCCCCGGTGTGTGTCTGGGGCCTGGCCTGGGCAAGACAGGATTTCACTAACAAGAGAGACTTTTCTTTGAAGTAAGTCTACTTCAAAGGCCAAAATGGGTATAAGAAGGGCACCCAAAACCACTGATTTTAGATCAGTTCTGGACATCAAGATGAAGCACTGCCTGGAGAAGAGCTGAAAAGCTGAGAAAGAAGTGCTGCCCTGCCTGTGACTGTGCTTTGTGGAGCTATCCTGCAGTTGCTGTTTCTGCCTGGTGAAAGGTGACAAAGACTGGACTTTGTTGTGCATTCCTGCTTGTGAAGAAATCTCCAAGGGCTTGTCCTGAGCTTGCCTCCTGTTGTTGAAGTCTCAGGGCCATCAAAGACTTCTGCCAACACTGGGAGTCTCTGCTGAAACTCCTGCCCTGCCAAGGGGTGCCCTATCCATTTCCTAGGGCCTTGACAGGTGAATCTAGCAGGCCAAGATTGATAATCCTAGCACCGACCACCGTGCGGGGAAATTTCCGACCCAACCTCCGAGACGAGGCTGAAGAAACGACACGCAGGCCGGCTCCGCAGCTGAAATCGACGCAGCACTTGCAGCATGGCTGGAAGATCGACACTCACGTTTTGAAACGACGCGCTGCATTGCTAACAGAGGCTGGTAACGTCGCAACACACACAGGGTGGTTTTGCTAACACCGTGTGGCAGGATTTTTTACACAAACCTTGCTGGGTGCGGTAAAACAATGCAACGCCTGCCCGGCCCTAAGTGCTGCCCAGATTGACCATCGCTTCCTTGCAGAGAGGAAAACGGATGCAAGCCGACCGGACCGGAGGAGGAGAAACAACGCCCGATCTCGCTTGCGGATGACAAATTGGCACACCGCTTACCTTTGTGGACGCAGACTCGCCTGTCCATGTTATTTTGACGATACTCAGGTACTTTTCAACGCTAACATTGTTTTACCTGTTTACAAAAGGATTTAAGACTCTTGCTTTTAAAAATGAACAACTTGACTTGTGTATGTTTGATTTTTGTTGTTTTGGTCTTGTTTTGTTTAGATAAATATTTCCTATTTTCTAAATCTGTATTGTGTTATTTTATAGTGTTTCATTAAGTTACTGTGTGTGTTGCTACAAATACTTTACACCTAGAACTCTGAAGTTACGCCTACCTGCTTGTGCCAAGCCACCAAGGGGGTGAGCAGGGGTTAGCTGAGGGTGATTCTCCTTTACTCTGACTAGAGTGAGGGTCCTTGCTTGGACAGGGGGTAACCTAACTGCCAACCAAAGACCCCATTCCTAACAGTTTGCGTCTCTTTAGCGTCAAAAACATGATGCTAAGGCAGCACTGACGTTACATTTATAAGGGCCATTGTCTTTTCTGTAATGTGATTTAGAGTCCATGTGTAATCAGATGTAGCAGTGTAAGCTACTAATCTGTAAAGACTCCACACAACTCTGACACTGATGGCTGCCTGTCTCCATTTAACAGATGCCAACAGGACCAATGATGAGCAGCGTGCATTTCTGAAGATAGCAGTGAGGTACCGCCACATCCTGGCAGTGGAGTCTGAGTTCAGATGAATGGCTCAGCGAAGCGTGCAGAAAAGGCAGCAGGGGAATGGCGGGCATTCCCACAAGGGATCCCCACACTGCTTTTGAAGGCACAGCAGACTCCCAGCTCCTCAGCAGTGGAAGGGGGCACAGCTTTCACCACACCCACAACATCAGCTACAACTGTATCAACATCAGTGCAACAGCCCACACCACCTGCTGCCATGGACACATAATTGTTGCAGGATCTGCAGAGGGACGTATCCCTCATACTAAAATGTTTGGACAGCTTGGAGGAAGAGGTGGCCGCTAACACCAAAAGGTTGAAGTATATTTAAAAAACTAAAGAAGGCCTAACTTTTACTCAGCTATGATCTGTCCACCTCCAAGTTCTGTCCCCTCCCTTCTGATTTTCTCATATATTTTATTTAGGGTATTAGGGGGTTAGTGTTAGGTCAGTGTAGGTATATAGAAACACTTTCAGGTTTCCTGGCCCCCTGATCGCAGCACAGCTGCGATCGGGGGGGGGCAGGAAACAGTTTCAAAAGGCCTCGTAAGAAAGGGGAGTCTCTACCCTTTCTTACAAGGCCTTCTGAAACTGTTTCCTGGCCCCCGATCGCAGCACAGCTGAGATCGGGGGCCAGGAAAGTTTCAGAAGGCCTCGTAAGAAAGGGGAGAGTCTCTCCTTTCTTACGAGGCCTTCTGAAACTGTTTCCTGGCCCCCGATCGCAGCACAGCTGAGATCGGGGGCCAGGAAAGTTTCAGAAGGCCTCGTAAGAAAGGGGAGAGTCTCTCCTTTCTTACGAGGCCTTCTGAAACTGTTTCCTGGCCCCTGATCACAGCACAGCGATCGGGGGCCAGGAAACACTACTAGACGCCAGGGATTTCTCTTGGGGGGGGGCAGCCCCCTCGGAAAACGGGCCACCCCCCGGCATATTTTTTATTTTAAACAAAGGTAGGTGCCCCCTGGGGGAGAGGGGCGGTGCCATCGCGCCCCCCCGGGTAATTTTTTTTTTTCTTCAAAAAAATAAAATAAAAAAAACAATAATAAAATAAAAGGACAGGGGGTCGCCCATGGGCAGGGTGACCCCCTGTGGGGTCAATTTTTTTTTTTAGATGTTGTAGGGTTTCCCTGGGGGCCATTTTGGCCCCCAAGAAAACCATACAACAACTAAAAAAAATAGATCTATATATATATATCTATGTAGATAGATATATCTATGTACATGGATATATCTATAGATATATCTATGTAGATAGATATATATATATATATATAGAGGTAGATCTATATATATCAATCAAAGAGATTTATAAAGCGCGCTACTCACCCGTGAGGGTCTCAAGGCGCTGGGGGGGGGGACAGGGGGAGGGAAAGGGACTGGGAGGTTCACTGTTCGAAAAGCCAGGTTTTGAGGCCCTTCCTGAAAAGAAGTAGGTTTTGGGTCTTGCAAAGGTGGGTTGGGAGGGCGTTCCAGGTTTTGGGTGCAAGGTAGGAGAAGGATCTGCCCCCGGTGGTGGTGTGTTTGATGCGGGGGACAGAGGCGAGAGAGAGGTCAGCTGAGCGGACGTTTCGTGTGGGGGTATGGAAGGTGACTCTCGTTGAGGTAGGCAGGGCCTGTGTTGTGGAGTGATTTGTGTGCGAGGATGAGGATCTTGAAGGTGATCCTTTTGTCAATGGGGAGCCAGTGGAGGCATTTGAGGTGTGGAGAGATGTGTTCGTGTCGGGGGAGGTCGAGGATGAGTCGTGCTGCTGAGTTCTGGATGCGTGTAGTTTGCGCTTGAGTTTTAGAGTGGTGCCGGCGTAGAGGGCGTTTCCGTAATCAAGCCTGCTGCTGATGAGTGCGTGAGTGACAGTTTTTCTGGTCTCTGTGGGGATCCATTTGAATGTTTTTCAGTATACGGAGTGTGTTGAAGCATGAGGAGGTGAGAGCGTTGATTTGCTGGGTCATCGAGAGGGAGGAGTCTAGGATGATGCTGAGGTTGCGTGCGTGGTTGGCGGGGGTGGGTGCAGGGCATAGCGTGGTGGGCCACGTGGTCCCAGATGTTTTTGTGTGGGCCAAAGAGGATTATTTCGGTTTTGCTTGAGTTGAGTTTCAGGTGGTTGGCTGTCATATATATATCACTTTTGTCAATATGTGTGTGGTTTCCCTGGGGGGAAAAGGGTCCGACTTGTCTAGTGGCAGTTTTAGTGCCATAAAGAAGCGCAGTCGGTTTATATGCCTACTGTAAAGAGCAAATCTGTATTTTATGTAAATAGCTGAGTACATTAGTAAAGTCAGCCATTACCTGCGCTATAATACCAATGAAATGTATGTGCGGGGTGGAGGGAGGCTATGGAGAGATCAAGAGCACTTTTGCTGGGTGGTAATGAGGGAATCCGAGGAGGAGGGAGTGGGAGCACCAATAATGATTGTTGGACTGGGCGCAGGAGGTGCTAAAGACTGTGACGAATGGTATGTGACAAGGTGTTTTTTGAGTGTCTTGAAAGTACGTGCTGATTGAGGGAAGAAGCGCAGGTAAGGTGGCCTCTACTGTTGCACGTATCTCACACACACCATCGATTTTGTGACTGTCTACGTAGGCTAGTGTTTTAGAGCAACAGTTTAGCCAATAGCAGAGATGGCATCTTGATGGATGACTGCTGCCTGCACTCGAGTTATACAGGACCGCTCTGACATAGGATCAGAGACTGAGACATCAGATACTGAGACAGCATCTGAGGGATAGGACAATGGCGCAGACTCTGGGAGTGATTTTTCAGTCAGAGGAGTCCCATTCGATAACTCCTCTTCCAGTACATTATGAGGGAGGTGATGAGGACAGTCCTGCTGTCCCTTCGCAAGCTGTTGTGCAACTGGGTAATAGTGGGTTAGGCCAACCCAGAGAGCAGGTGAATGCGGTGGCAAGCAGAGAGAGAGAGAGAGAGAGAGAGAGAGAGAGTGCTCTCTTGGGAGCTCCCCAATTTAGTTCAGCCCCAAATTCCACCACCCAAATCATATTGTGGAGACATCAAAATTATCTATGGCAAAACAAACTGGTTTTGTAAGGCAGGCACCTGTGTTTTTGGTCCTGGATTCGCCGGCCATATAGAGAAACACACTAAACCCAAACATTTCTGGAAACTAGACATTCGGGGGAGTCCACAGAGGTGTGACTTGTGTGGATTCCCCAAAGTTTTCTTACCCAGAATACCCTGCAAAGCTGAAATGTTGAAAAAAAACTAAATTTTTCTTGCATTTCTGTCACACAAACTACAGGAATATGCTGGGATCCACAACATTCCTACCACCCAGTGACTCCTCACCTGTCCTGATAAAAACACTACCCCACTTGAGTGCCTACACCTAGTGCCTGTGTCAGGAATGGATCACCCCAGGGTCAACAGCTGCCTCACGTAAGGACCAACATTGACCGTTGTGTGATCTATTCCTGTCGCGGGCACCAGGCCTAACCACACAAGTGAGGTATCATATTTATCGGGAGACTTGGGGGAACGCTGGGTGGAAGGAAATTTGTGGCTCCTCTCAGATTCCAGAACTTTCTGTCACCGAAATGTGAGGAAAACTTGTTTTTTTAGCCACTTTTTGAGGTTTGCAAAGGATTCTGGGTAACAGAACCTGGTCAGAACCACACGAGTCACCCCATCTTGGATTTCCCTAGGTCTCTAGTTTTAAAAAATGCACAGGTTTGGTAGGTTTCCCTATGTGCCGGCTGAGCTAGAGGCCAAGATCTACAGGTAGGCACTTTGCAAAAAACAGCTCTGTATTTTGTCAAAAAATGGGATGTGTCCACGTTGTGTTTTGGGGAATTTCCTGTCGCGGGCGCTAGGCCTACCCACACAAGTGAGGTATCATTTTTATCGGGAGACTTGGGGGAACGCTGGGTGAAAGGAAATGTGTGGCTCCTCTCAGATTCCAGAACTTTCTGTCACCGAAATGTGAGGAAAACCTGTTTTTTTAGCCACTTTTTGAGGTTTGCAAAGGATTCTGGGTAACAGAACCTGGTCAGAGCCACACAAGTCACCCCATCTTGGATGCCCCTAGGTCTCTAGTTTTCAAAAACGCACAGGTTTGGTAGGTTTCCCTATGTGCCGGCTGAGCTAGAGGCCAAAATCTACAGGTAGGCACTTTGCAAAAAACAGCTCTGTATTTTGTCAAAAAATGGGATGTGTCCACGTTGTGTTTTGGGGCATTTCCTGTCGCGGGCGCTAGGCCTACCCACACAAGTGAGGTATCATTTTTATCGGGAGACTTGGGGGAACGCTGGGTGGAAGGAAATTTGTGGCTCCTCTCAGATCCCAGAACTTTCTGTCACCGAAATGTGAGGAAAACTTGTTTTTTTAGCCACTTTTTGAGGTTTGCAAAGGATTCTGGGTAACAGAACCTGGTCAGAGCCCAACGAGTCACCCCATCTTGGATTCCCCTAGGTCTCTAGTTTTCAAACATGCACAGGTTTGGTAGGTTTCCCTATGTGCCGGCTGAGCTAGAGGCCAAAATCTACAGGTAGGCACTTTGCAAAAAACAGCTCTGTATTTTGTCAAAAAATGGGATGTGTCCACGTAGTGTTTTGGGGCATTTCCTGTTGCGGGCGCTAGGCCTACCCACACAAGTGAGGTATCATTTTTATCGGGACACTTGGGGGAACATAGAATAGTAAAACAAGTGTTATTGCCCCTTATCTTTCTCTACATTTTTTCCTTCCAAATATAAGAGAGTGTGTAAAAAAGACGTCTATTTGAGAAATGCCCTGCAATTCACATGCTAGATTGGGCACCTCGGAATTCAGAGATGTGCAAATAACCACTGCTCCTCAAAACCTTATCTTGATCCCATTTTGGAAATGCAAAGGTTTTCTTGATACCTCTTTTTCACTCTTCATATTTCAGCAAATGAATTGCTGTATACCCAGTATAGAATGAAAACCAACTGCAGGGTGCAGCTCATTTATTGGCTCTGGGTACCTAGGGTTCTTGATGAACCTACAAGCCCTTTATATCCCCGCAACCAGAAGAGTCCATCAGACAAAACGGTATATTGCTTTCAGAAATCTGACATCGCAGGAAAAAGTTACAGAGTAAAACATAAAGAAAAATGGCTGTTGTTTTCAGCTCAATTTCAATATTTTTTTATTTCAGCTGTTATTTTCTGTAGGAAAACCTTGTAGGATCTACACAAATGACCCCTTGCTGAATTCAGAATTTTGTCTAGTTTTCAGAAATGTTTAGCTTTCCGGGATCGAGCATTGGTTTCACACCCATTCCTGTCACTGACTGGAAGGAGGTTGAAAACACCAAAAATAGTAAAAATGGGGTATGTCCCAGTAAAATGCCAAATTTGTGTTGGAAAATGTGGTTTTCTGATTCAAGTCTGGCCGTTCCCGAAAGGTGGGAAGATAGTGATTTCAGCACCTGAAACCCTTTGTTGATGGCATTTTCAGGGAAAAAACCACAAGCCTTCTTCGGCAGCCCTTTTTTCCCATTTTTTTGGAAAAAACGAAATTTTCACTGTATTTTGGCTATTTTCTTGGTCTCCTCCAGGGGAAACCACAAAGTCTGGGTACCATTAGAATCCCTAGGATGTTCGAAAAAAAGGACGCAAATTTGGCGTGGATAGCTTAGGTGGACAAAAAGTTATGAAGGCCTAAGCGCGAACTACCCCAAATAGCCAAAAAAGGGCTCAGCACTGGGGGGGAAAAGGCCCAGCAGCTAAGGGGTTAACATTTGTCATGTTAGGGACCTTGTATTTAGGTATGTGCCCCTCAGTCCTTCACTCTTCTACTGATGTTCTGTGACTAATGACACGGTTACACACATCACAATTACTAAGCGTAGTAGATGGATCACAATACATAAAGACATGCTCTTTGTGTAGGAGGAGTTTATTTACAAGTGTCGTAGTGCAATATTTACAATGTCCAGTTCAGCGACTTCATTTGTGAAATCCATTCAATCGTGACACAACACAAGTCCAGGGTTGAGGACCGTGTCATAGGACATGCTTGGGTGAAGTGTCATTAAATGCGGATGAACAAGAATTTCCAATTGGTAAGTGAGAGACAATGACAGTCCATAGCAGACAGTTCAACATTCTATGGGTGAAGAGTGCACAAATCCAACTCTGCTAACACTGGCATGATCTCAAGCACAGGACAGAGGAGAACACTGCCCATGTGTCATGGGCTGGTGCTACCGGGAACTCTTATGAGTGAAGCTGCTCTATTCCACATCTTCATCCTCCGATGTGTGTGGTGTCTCCTCTGCCCTTGAAGATGGTGGTGAGGAGGGACAGGGGGCCACACACACTTCAGTGGTTGAAGATGTGGAATCCCAATTCCAGAGAGCTGCCATTTGTGGAACAACGTGGTAGGCAGCCATGTCTGCCCTTTGGGAGGCCACTTCCCGGTGCATGGAGTCCAGCTTGTTCTCAATCGAGGTGCTGCCAGTTTGGGAGGGCAGTTGTTGTGGCCTCTCCCTCATGGCAGCAGCTGTGTCCCTCAGACACTGCTGGACTAAATGCAGTGGAGAGTGTGTTCCTAACTTGGTTGCAGTATGTTCATTGGCCGTAATGAGACACATGTGCATTCCCTCTAGGCTGGATGCCACAGTATCCATCCCCACCCGCTCCTGCTTGGCCAGCTCCATCTGGACTCCTACCACTGTTCTCTCAAAGGTGGTCACTGGGTCCTCGGAGTCCTCAGCGTGTCAGTGATGGCAGGTTGTACTGCTGGGGTGTTGGGTGTTGGGTGTTGGGTGATGCATCTGGGATGGCTGCTACATTATTTTTCCTCCTTGCGACTGGAGGTGGTGTCTGGAGGGATACCAGGACTTCTTGGAGGGTCTCTTTGGCTGATGGTTATCAGCTGGTCATCCAGGCCATTGGTGTACTCCAGGACAGGCAGATCAGCAGGAGAGCCATCACCCTCTGCAATGAGATAGTGTAAAATCAATCTTTCTGTGTTGTGGCAGTTGACATGTCACATCACTGACTTGCTGTAGGAGGCTCATTGTCATCTTACTTCCCAAACGTTGTTCCTGTACATCATGGTTGCAGTCTATCAACCCTTTGCGCCACCTGAGTGTCACATAAGGGGAAGCCCAGGTGGCGCAATTGGCTACTAGGTATGCTGTAAATCCTTTTGGTGGTTTGACACCATCTTGTTATTGTGGACCCTCCCTATGCATCCATTTGCATGGTATGGCCTTGCAATGGGTGTTGCAGTGGTCAAGCCACAGCAACACATGTTGCAATATGCCCCTGTCCCAGTCTTGTTTCACATATATCCCGGGCTGTACTGAAACCTTACACCACCGCAGAGACGGCATTGCCAAGACAGTATGCTGTTGTTTCCTCTGATAGCTCCTCATGTTGATGTATGTGTATGTGTGCTACATTACGCAGCACACACGGACCTAGCAGATTTCCATTTCATCTTCTGTCTGTGCTGGAAGGTGCTCCTTCCTACACAACTATAATCTCCCCCTCAATGCAGCCCTCCTTGCACTATGATGCAAGAGATACAGGATTGTGGCAGTGCAGCTAAATTGACACAGGCACAGGGGTGGACCCAGGGATGGCCAGCATGGATATCATTTGTTGCTGTGTACATCGTTTTCTACATGACAGTGCCTGATGGTAAATTAGTTTATGGATCTAGCCAGTTACCTGACGTTGAACTTAGGTCAGGGCCTCGAGCTAGTTTGATGGTGATCTTGCACTGGCAGTCTTACCAATACCAGACTTGCCCATGCACCACCCCCCGCCCGTCAATGAGAAATTGTACACCACTATGTTCACAGTCATACACTATGGCCCTCATTCGGGCCAAAGTCCCGCCGTCAGGTTACCGTTCCGCGGTCGAAAGACCGCGGCGGTAATTCTGACTTTCCTGCTGGGCTGGCGGGCGGCCGCCTTCAGGCCGCCCGCCAGCCCAGCGGGAAAGAGGCTTCCACGATGAAGCCGGCTTGGAATCGAGCCGGCGGAGTGGAAGCTGTGCGACGGGTGCAGTTGCACCCGTCGCGTATTTCACTGTCTGCGCAGCAGACAGTGAAATACAATTAGGGGCCCTCTTACGGTGGCCCCTGCAGTGCCCATGCCAGTGGCATGGGCACTGCAGGGGCCCCCAGGGGCCCCGCAACCCCCCCTATCGCCATCCGGTTCCCAGCGGGAGAACCGCCGGGAACTGGATGGCGGTAGGGGGGGTCGGAATCCCCTCGGCGGCGCAGCTAGCTGCCCCGCTTTGGAGGATTCCAATGGGCGGCGGTACACTGGCGGTCCGACCGCGGCTTTACCGCCGCGGTCGGAATGCCCATTGGAGCACCGCCGGCCTGTCGGCGGTGCTCCCGCGGTCCTCCAACCCGGCGGTCATGGACCGCCAGGGTTGGAATGACCACCCATTTGTTGTATGTGTGTGGTTATTTCCCCATTCCTATGTGTCTTACATGGTTGTCTCAGAGTAGTTGTGGTCTCAGCCTGCATTTGTTGTGAACAATTTGCAATCTGTAGTACATATTTTCTGTAGTGGCAAGGTTCTGATCAGTGTCAAAATGTGTAGCTCCACACTACACCAGTTTAGTTGCTCTGGGTAGTGTCATTTTTCCAGTGATACAGGACCACCCTGCTATTCTTCTAGCACTGCCCAGATTACCTTTCCCTGCACCCAGAGGGGCATCCTTACTGCATAATAGAGTGGTGGATGACTTATGTTAATCTGTTGTTAATGTGTGGGGTGGTGGTGCTACCAGCACATGTCTGGGTACTACTGGGAAAGGTTGAAATGAATTGTGTGCTGTAAGATGCAGCCCACATGTGCTTGGCAATGAGACAAGACAGTTGTAAGGTGTTTCTGCGAGGGACACCACCATGACGTAACCCCAGGAATGGTATTGAATGACTTTCTAGTCTCTGATTTCTTGGTCATGTTGGTAAGGTTTGTATGACTATATACAAGGGATGTTGTGATGACACAACCAGAGGCACATTCATTGGACATGCCTTCCATCCTGTGTGCTGCATATGTACATGTAGGTATTTAGCCCTGGTGAATGACATATGTCCAGGTTGTGTATGTATTGTGGTGCATGGCACTATCAAGGCATATGTATATGTGTTGCTTACGTTTGAATGGTGCAACTTGCTTCATGTGCAATGTGTCCCTCTGCGCTCCTTTGACATGCATTGAGTGTGTCGTATGTGCCTCCCTCTTCTTGAAGTTGACAATTTTGCATTAATTTTCCTGATCCAACTTACCCTGCATTTGTGGTGTTTCCTGATAGTCTGCGCTGTCCTGTCCTGCTATTACTGTGACATGTTCCTCCTGGATGACCACTGCAACCATCTCCTCCATCTTGTCAAAGTCCTCTTGTGGTGCTGGACTACCACTTCCAGTTTGCAGTGCTGCCTGCCTGTTCCTTGCCATTTTCTCCTTTGTCCTTCACTTGCAATCATGGCAGCATTTCTTGCACTCAGTTATGGTTCTCCTCACCTCTGCCACACTGTTGATTTTGTCAACTATCTGCTGCCAGATTGCCTCTATCCTGCCAACTGGCAATTTGGAGGTGATAAAGAGTTGATGTTGGTGCTCTGTCACCTCTGTCACAAGTATTTAATGCTCCTCTGTACTAAAACAATACTTTCTCTTTTTCTTCTCCTTCCCCTGGGACTTTGTGTGTCCTCCTGGTTGGTTCCTGGTTGATTGGGGTCACCCTGGGGTCTCTCCTGGCCTTCTGGGTCCATTTTGTCTCTCCTTTGTAGTGTTTTGTCCATTAGCCTCAGAAGTCCACACTAATGCAGTAAAAATTGCACCTATCTGTTTTGTGACAAATTCACATGCCGTAAAACAGGTTAGAGTCATTAATGCAGAGTTATCGTCATTTTGCCTTACGACAAGGGGCAATGCTTAACGTAAAAAAAGTGACTCTAAACATTTGTTTGTGCCATCTTGCATTGTTGTATGATTTTGACGCCCAGGCTTTGCTAAAATATGGTGATAGCCAGCGCTAAGCTTTTTAACACAAAACTATGTTAGCGCAGTTTTGCGTCAAAAAGTGTAAATATGCCCCCTAGATTCTATAGAAGCATTTTTTTACCTCCCTATATCTTTGGTACCATTTAACTAATCTTCATGACATTTTCCATAAAGAGTGTGCCCAAGAATCCTGTTGTGCATGGAAAGTTTTTGGGTGATCTGTCAAGCGGGGGAGGGAGGGGGGAAGAAAAAGGGAGGGTTAAAAAAAGTGCATTTCCCATTTTAATTCCCATAGGAGTTTTGAACACGACTACAACCCAAGCTACTGGACAGAATTAGACCAAATTAGGCGGAAAGGTAGCTTTCACTACACAGATTATGTTTTTTGTTATTTGGTGTAAATCTGTTCAGTAGTTTAAGACAAATTAAAGAAAAAACAAATTTGTATATCTACAGGTTCTGATAGGGTGCCAACACTTTAACCAGGAAGTGTTGGCTGCCATCCTAAGACTCTGCTTCAGCCTAATCTCAAAAACAACTTAAAAAAAAGAAAAAAAGGGAGTGTATGTTTGCCCTAAGCCCCGTTTGCCCTAAGCCCCTAGCTTTGGTCCAGTGGTCCCCAGGGACCCCCCTTCCATTTGGTAAAAACATTTTATTTTTAATTCACAGCAGAATTCACAAATATTTGTGTACCCTTTAATTTTACACCCGGGTGGGCTGTGCCCCAGTTGTATTGCTGGAACAATTGTAGGGAGTACACTGCCCCTCCAGGGCTTCTTGAAGCCATGGGGGCCAACACCTCACTGGTGATATGTGCTATAAATATGCAGAGGGTGGGGCTGCGCAGCTCCCAGCACCCCAGGGAACACCACCTCCTTGGGATTTAATTATTAATATTATAATGGAGGTCCTGCGGACCCCCTCTTGCCCCAGAGACCACTACCTCCACGGGGCTATGTTCAAAAGAATGCAGAGGGGCTGCAAGGGCCCCGTGCCCCGTGCCCCAGAGATCACGACCTCTCCAGTGCAACTTATACATTTAATAGGGGGGTCCTGCAGATCTCCCTGGCCCTGGGGACTGCAACCTCCCTGGGCTAGTGATTTAGAAATATGCTGGGGTGTGCAGCCCCCCTCGCACCCCAGGGACCACAACCTCTCCGGGGCAACATATAAAAATAAATAATAGGGGGTTGTGTGGCCCCTTGGGCCCTGGGAACCATCACCTACCTGGAGCTACTAATACAGATAAGAAGGTGGTCTATTGTGGACCTCTGGCCTCGGTGTTCACCACCTCCCTGGGGCAAAATTTAAAGGATGGAGAGGGCTTTGTAGCCCCCCTCATGGAGACAAATACAGTCCCTTAATATGGCTCCTGCTACATCCCAAGGGGCCGAACCTTAGAAGGTTGCTGTTTGTTTTTGCTTGACGGGAGCTGACAGGTCCTGCAAAGCTAAAGCAAACCTAACTCCACGTTCAGCAAGTGGGAGCTGTCAAGCCTGTCAAGCAGCTCCCGCTTGCTGAAAGCAGATTTTTCATCGCTTTCCCTGCACGCAAACATGTGTGCACGGAAAGAATGAAAAAAATGATTCCACAAGCAGAAAGCTACTAGTTAAATCAGCTCCCTGATTTTGTTAGCAATGGTGGCTCCGACAGGAGAGGGGAGCTGTCTGGGACCGCAGGCGCCTTGAGGCTCCCCACATGGTCCTGCGACTTTCTCTCTCCCTTTCTCTCTCTTACATCCCACACAATGATTTCAAGGTGTCGCACTAGAAAGATGTTTCCTACAAATGTTATAGTTACGTTTTGATGCACAGGAGAACAGAGGCACCTCTGGACTACTGGTAAAGCTCTTGGACTGTCACTCAGTAGACTGAATGTTCAAATCCTGGTATTTCATGGCAGTGTGTCGATTTAATTAATTGTGTTTTGAATGTCAACCAAGCCTAGTGATGGTAGATTTACATCTTTTTTCCCATCACCATCTTTGGACTGAATGTCTAGGATATTTCTGGACACTGCATACTAAGGAGTCACCTTCAGCCTAGTGGTTAAGCTCTCAGACCCTCACACAGATGGGTGAGGGTCTGAGAGCTGAACCACTAGGCTACAGGTGACACCTAAAATGATGGTTCCATTTTAGGTGTGTCAGTTGTCATTTCTCAGCTTTAAATTCTTTTCAATTTCAAATATTTAAGGTACACACTGAAAGGTGATCTCAGTATTTGTACTTCTCAGATATATTTATTTTTCAATTTGTCAGAACATTTTTTATTCTAATTGGTGTGGAGTTGGGTGGTTACAGGGGGTTGGATGCAGAGCCTGGCCACAGGTCAGGCCCGGTGGCCAACCTCTGCTGTGCACAGCCAAAGGCCAAGCATTATTGGTCGACTGGTTACAGAGGGACAACCTCTGCCGTGGACAGCCTAATGGTTATAGGGGGTTGGTCACAGAGCTTGACCACAGGCCAGGTCCTGCAGCAAACCTCCACTGCGCACAGCCAAAGGTTATGCGAGGTTGGATTAATGTATAGCAATTTAAATGACTTTATGTTCAAAATAAACATAGAAATTCACAAAAAATACAAAGGTTACATTGGCTTTATACTTAGGCTCTGAATTAACTTGCACAAAACCATAGACGTTCAGCAGATATACTTAGAGTTATTTCAAGTAACTATAACTCGTCAGGTACTGCTAACTACCAAAGATATTACAGCACTTATGATAACTTTCACACCAACATGAAAAATATCAAATAAACATTAGCAGTCAAATTACTGAAGAGAAAACTATGCATGGTGGGAGCATAACTTATAGTTACCTTAGGGAGCAAATTATAATTACTTGACAAAAATCTCTAACTATAGCTGCTTAATTTCTATGGTTTTGTGCAAGTAATTTCAGAATCTAACTATAATGTCTCTGAAACCTTTGTTTTTTTTAGTGAATATGTATATAAGAATCAACATTTGAAAATTTGTAACTAAATAATATTAACATGCAACATTACTACTCCGCTTCAGTAGCAGAAGTAATTGACCAATAATTCAATATTTGCATGTCAAAAGGCAAATTCACAAATATAGTAGGATAAATGTGTTAGATCTGGCATCCATGGTGTAGTTTCCCCAACATTTTTGCCCTCTGATCTGTTTTTCTAACTAATTTTTGCTGCATTTAGCATTCAGTGCACTTTACCACTGCTGACCAGTGCTAAAGTGCAGATGCTTTGTACTCTACAACAGGGTAACATTGGCTTATCCATAATTGACATATTTCATTTGCTTGTAGGTCTCTAGTGAAGTGCACTAGCTGTGCCCAGGGCTTTTAAATTAAATGCTACTAGTGGGCCTGCAGCACTGAGTGTGACACCCATCACAGTAGCCTTTAAACATATCTCAGGCCTGCCATTGCAGAGCATGTGTGTGCAGTTTTAAACTGTCACTTTGACCTGGCATGTGTACGATGAAACCCTCCGTTTTATTACACATAGGTCCCCCCTAAGGTAGGCCTTAGTTAGCCCAAGGGAAGGGTGCAGTGTATTTAAAAAGTTGGACATGTAATTTTTTAGTTTATCCAGATAGTGAAAACTCATTTTCCACTGCTGCAAGGCCTATCTCTTTAATAGTTTAACATTTGGATTGCCTAAAAACATATCTTAAGTGTAATTTGGCTTCTCTGGTCTCGCAATTTAAAATCCCAACTCATGGTGAAGTCGGATTGTAAATTGTAAGTCAGAAAGTAGCACTTTTAGGAAGTTGGCATTTTCTTACTTTACCCAATCTGTGTTTTCGCCTGTTTCTGTGCTGGGAGACAGCTTCACTTTGTGATTTCCTTCTAGACAGCACAAACACAGAACACTCAGCTTCTCTGTATTCATCTGCATACTGTGTTGTGGGGTTATTTTAGTCCTTTACATGGGCACATTTCTTTTAGCTACGGACCTGAGGCCTGTGCCCTTTCACCTATTTGTATTTCATTTTATTCTTTTTATTATGTTAGCTAAGCTTCCTTTTAGTGGAGATATGTTATTATTTTTATCAGGTGCCCTTCCATGCAGAACTTGTCATTAGTTTTTTGGCACTACACTTCATCTTGTGCTCGGCCCATGCCTGTATGTGATTATTTACCAGGTATCGCCAGTCCAAAGAGTACTATGTCTTCTTTACCACCAGGTTGCCACCAGTTGACAGCCTGGTGGTGCTGGCGGTCTTAATCTCCCAGGGCAGCGCTGCTTAAGAGTCCCCTCTCCGCCACCTTTTGCATGGCAGTTCCACTGCTATGCAAAGCCTGGCGGAGACGGGGTGCCGATACACGTAACACACAGTGGTCCTGCTGCCAGAACCCAGCACTCTCATCCCAATGACATATCACCACCAACAATTAGGCACTAACTTTTTCGGAACTCCCAAGTATCTCTGTCTCATCACATGCTAAAGGCACCCTAAAGACATCTGTGGTATTGGGGAATATCCTCCTCAGCTAAATAAGGTAGTACCTGTCTTTGGCTGTAGGATGTTCAAGCTTGAATCTTAAAAAAGGATTTCCCCAAATTGGTGTTTCTATCTCTCGACTGACCATTTTTAACATGGCGGACCCTCAACGGGTAGCAATTGCAGCAAACATGAGACTCCCCCCACATCACATTTTAAAAAATTGCCTTACAGATGAAAGCGGAGAAGCGGAGGCTCACGAAGCATGCAGAACTGAAATTTTCTATTCTTTGGTCACCTTTTCAGCAGCAGATGGGAACACACACACATTTCACCACTACACTGTAGCAAATGCTCCTGCACTATACAGACAATAGGAGTATTTAGAAATAACATTATCTTTTCAACAACACCACAGTTGACATGATGGCGTCCTACCACACGTTCCACAAAATGTTAAACAAGGGGGGTCATTCCGACCTCGGCGGGTGGCGGTCGCCGCCCGCCTGGCGGGAACCGCCATATGGCCGCTCTGCGGTCAAAAGACCGCTGGGGCCATTCCGACCTTCCCGCTGGGCCGGCGGGCGCTAACATTGTTAGCGCCCGCCGGCCCAGCGGGAAGGCGGCCTGCAACATTGAAGCCGGCTCCGAATGGAGCCGGCGGTGTTGCAGGTGTGCGACGGGTGCAGTTGCACCCGTCGCGCTTTTCACTGTCTGCTATGCAGACAGTGAAAAGCAGGCTGGGGCCCTGTTAGGGGGCCCCTGCACTGCCCATGCAATTGGCATGGGCAGTGCAGGGGCCCCCAGGGGCCCCAGGACACCCGTTCCCGCCATCCTGTTCCTGGCGGTAAAAACCACCAGAAACAGGCTGGCGGGAAGTGGGTCAGAATCCCCATGGCGGCGCTGCTTGCAGCGCCGCCATGGCGGATTCGCCCAGCCGGCTTTACCGCCGCGGTCAGAATGGGCAGGGAAGCACCGCCAGCCTGTTGGCGGTGCTTCCGTCATCCGCGGCCCTGGCAGTCAGAATGACCCCCTAGGTCTTTTAAGTAATGATGGTCCTACATGGCCAGAATTGGCTACTTATACACTACACCCTAATGCAAGTGCCATGGCGGTAGGGGAAGTACGCTGCTTACATAATGATTTAGTATAAATATATAGACGCTTCATACAATTTGTAATGCAGACTTTAAACACCGCCCCAGCACGGCTGCTCCAATGCAACCACATGTGTCTACAGCAGGAATTAATACTGCTACTGTGCATTAAAAAATGGGTAAGGTACACACCAAAATTGAAGAAATTCCATTTTGACTAGCACAAAAAATAATACCTTTGGAAGCAGTGTTTCACCATACGGGACCCTGCGATAAACATAGAATTCTCACACTGTGCTTTCCATTTGAGAGGTTTCCCTCAGTGGACAATAACATCACTTGGGCTGCAGTTTTTGCTGCACTCTACACTACCGCACATGGTACACAAACTCTTACGGATATTCCGGAAGTGTTAAAGCAGATTCAAGATGAATACAGGCCTGACCCGACTCTGGGATGCAATTAATGGGTAATTTTTCCACAATATCATCAATAACATTAAGTAATCTTAAAGGGGAAGCAGTAGCATTGGCAATACGTCAACGCCTCCTGGATGTTCCTGTACAGAATCAAGAACGCAAGCTACCAAAGATTATCGCTGATACCATACCATCATAGGTCAGGATAGTCTGGCAGCCAGACCAGGCAAACCATAACTACAAGTAAATCCAATAAGGATTCTACCAAGCAAGCACTAGAGGGTTCTAATAAATGGTGGGATGAAAAAAAAACAATATAAAAGCAGTCCAAAACAAAGAGTAGAATCTCTGCCGTTGTAGACCTTTGAGAAATGCTACAATTTAAGAAATAGGGATACTTTAAAAACTCCTGATCAATACCAATATACTGACACTCGCCAATCTCGTTCCTTACACGACTTACCCAACAAAGGCAGTGAGAGACGAGGTCAGCCAGAACTCTGTAATGAGTATGTCAAACCAAGAAAAGATTCATAACATTCATCTGAAATTTCAATAAAAAAGGAAGAGAAACTTCCACAACAGAAGCCCCAAATTAAAAAGAAAAAAAGGTTGCAGCCATTTCAGTGAAAAATTTCACACATATTGAGAACTATACTAAAGAACAGGGCAGTGACTGTACTAGACAGAGCGGCAGAGGTCAAAATAGTTCACCGGAATCTTCAAGAGCTTCTGGATGTGACAGCAACTAACACCTTTTTAGAATTCAAAACTGCGGACAGGCGTGTCTTCCCCGAGCAGGGTTTACAAAGTGAAAATACAAATAGAGGGTGGTTTAGAGCACACAATTAAAGTAATATTTTGGGTAAGATTACCACGCGAGTTATGATATCCTCTGTGCAGAAAAAGATTGGCCACCTGAATTTGTCTGTATTCTCCCACAAGTGGAAACATGTGATTTTACCATCTTTCTATGTCCTTGTTCCAGATGTACTAAAAGACGCTTATGCTGTAGATAGGGTATTGGCGCAGGCTCCACCGCTGTACTTCAACCATGTAGGGTGTGATAGAGATTCCTTCTGTCATGTCATACCAATTAGGTCAACAATATAGGTTCAAACACAACACCCCATTGAACATGAAGCTAAAGCATCAGTAAAAAAATAATCTCAGTACCAGGGTGTATTAGAACCCTGTGTATCACCAATGAACAATATGTTGTTTCCTGTTGCTAAACCGGACCATTCATACGAAGTAGTCTTAGATTCAGGCACTTTAAGAGTCACACACACACATTTTCAATACGTAGCACAGCACAGATTAACAATTTAGTATGCAAACAATACAAAACAACCTTGGGTATTTCCATTGTATTTTTCTGCCAAAACCTAGCACCTGAAAGTCGGGATCTGAATACCTTCAGTGCACTTGGCTCTCAAAGAAAGTTTGCTGACTCCCACAGCAGTCCAGGATTCTTCTCAGTACGTGTAACATCAATACTACACCATATTGTTCCTGAGTCATTGTCCTATGTAGATGATATCTACCATAAAGATGAAGACCTCAGAACACACCTAAAATGGGTAGACTGCATTGTTGTGGGATTTGCCGAATCAGGTTTCAAATTTAATTTCATGAAAACTACTTACTTTTCTCAGTATACTATTTTTGGGATACGACTAATCAGTTGAAGGAAAGATTCTGGCACCCCACTTTCTAAAAAATTGTCCACAGTTGCAGACGTCTAAAACTATCAAAACGCTACAATCTTTGTTAGGCTTTTTCAAAGTTGGCAGAGCATACATTCCAGATTATGCACAATGCATAAGTCCACTTTATGACTTAATACGTCCAGATTTTACAGGCAAACATTGGACAGTTGAACATACACGCATTCTTAGAGCATTGCAACAGGACATGCTTAAAGCAACATGATAACAAACTAAAATTGGTCATCAGAATAATTGTTGGTGCCATCTGGTTCAACAATATACCATTCAATGAAGGTGACACCATTCCAATAGCACACAAATCACATTTGTATTCCACTGCTGAACAGCGCTTTGCTTTCACAAAAAAAATTCTGACTGCTGTTCAGATGGCTGTCATAAAAGAGAGACTTGTGGCCCAGGGGAAACGCATTGATGTTGTGACCCCAATACCAGCCCTAGAGGTATTTTACCAAACGCAAAAACATTACATCCATGTTGGATCCAATAGGCAATGTCTCTTATGGCCACTGATGTTGATTATGTTTTCAATCCAAAACTTCAGACCTAAGAATTCCTTCAGTATGAACTTAAATACCCAATGCCTACAAATATTTGCCTCTTGGTCAATACCAAATGTTAATTTACACTGATGGTTCAGCTGTAGGTACTAAACAACAATACTCTGCTGCTTGCTCAGCTGTGAGTCGGGTAGTGAGAAATGCTAAATTCCTCCCTCAAAATACCTACACTAAGACCCTAGGGGACTGCATTACACAACGTATGGAACTTAAGGCTCTAATCATGGCACTGGAACACACGTATCCTGAACTTTCTACATTGGTTGTGGGTGATTTTTACTACTGTGTCCAGTTTGTTAAAGAATATATGGATTACTAGCACCAAAATGGGTTCAGAGTTTCAAAAGGGAACACTATCAAACACACAGGTTTGTGGGGACAAGGTAGTGGATCTGAAGGACAAGCTAGCAAAGGCCCATGTAGTACATAAATTGGGTCACCAAGGTGTAGGAGTACATGTTGTAGGAAACACTTTGGCCAATGAGGCAGCTAAATCAGCGGTAGATATGGCTTCTGTTGCTGCAACTACTTGTTCTCATACAAGGTTGGATGAAGAAACAATGGCTGCTGTGAAAGCTTACCAAAGGCATATCCTGACAATAATTCCTGCCACCTAAGTCCCCAAAATGTTGCATTTGCAACAACACCAGACAGATGTGGGCGATCATGCGATCCCCAACAAAGAACAGAGACTGGATCTCATAATAGCAGGTATTTCCTTACTTCAAAAATGCTATTGGTGGGCAGGTCTATACAAGCAGACCAAACAGTATGTCCTTTGTTGTGACATCTGGCAACAAAAGAAAGAACCACCCATTGCAGACACCCCTCCTAATTTCAAATAAATCACTTCAATGTGTGTACCCGGACCATTGTGGACCCTTAACAGCTGGTGGTGCATATAAATATATTTTTGTCACCATTGACTTATGCTCCTGATTTCTATTGATAAGACCACAACAAATAGCTGACCCTCAAATTGTTATTAAAGATTTGCAAGTCTTCATCGGGACATTTGCAGTTACAGCAATCCACTCAGACTAGGTCCATGCCTTTGGCTCCAGGGCATTCAGGGACTCTATGGTGAAAATGGGTGTTCAACTCCATTTCTTGTCTCCATACAATCCCGACTTGAACACAGCCATGGAGCAGAAAAACTGAGACTTAAAGTAATTCTTTACAGCAAGAGTACTAGGTACGGGTCGTAGATGGCTTAACCACCTGTATGGAGTCCAGAGAGCACTAAATATTCTGCCCTGAAAATCTTTGGGAGGGTGTACTCCTTACGAGGTTCTGTCTGGCATGTGTGTCCCAGATCATGATAGCTCTGGTGGGGTTACAGTACAAACACCTTTTGACATAATTGAACTTGTCACTGTCTTGCAGGAATTACAACAGTTCCATGATGTCAACTCATCGGAACATGATGTCACCTTAGGAATAATGTATTTGCCAACAACACCAATAGGCTGGATTACAAAAGTTTGTGATATAGGGCGAGAAAAGATTGCTGTGAAAAAGGAATTTGGTCCAACACATAGAGCACCGGTTCCATTCCTGGGAATACACTGGACTGGAACTGTCATCCTACCACCGGTGCCTGGTTCTAAAGAAAATTGTTTTGTTTCAATTGACAATGTCAAGATACACCTTGGGAGGATGGATAATGAACTTTCATTAGTCCCTGTCACTGCATCTATGACAAGAAATGTCCAAAGGTCTGAGTAGTATCACTCAAATTCAACACAAATAGGTGGAATTGTTTACAACAAACAACCAAGGGATACATGTGCCTCTTCTTCACCAACACAGGCTCCAATATTTGCTTCAACTGCTTCTGAGTATTTTGCTTACATTGACGACTCATTTTCAAATTGTCCAGCATCTTCTGGCTGTACAGCTGACTTGGTCAGTGAACTGCTCTGCCTCCCGTAGCTCCACTGGTAAGTAAAGCCCTCATTCCTCTGAACTCCTGACCTCTGTCAGGAGTGCGAGGCCCTCCTCCACCGGCAGGCTTCTGCCTGCACCTCATCCCTGGTGTCTAGTGGGGAGCTATGCTTTCCTAATAGGCTGCCCTCTGCCTCTCTCCTCCTTTTTCCTGCTTCGCTCTCTGTGTGCTTTCTCTTCCGTGTCTGTCCCTTTTGTGCTCCTTTTGCCTTTTGCCTTTCACAGTGCTCCTTTTGCCTTTGGACTCGCTTCTGCGATACACTCTTTTCTCATATTTCTCTCCCCTCACTCCACTCTCTCTCTCTCTCTCTCTCTCTCTCACTCTCGCTCCTCTCTCTCTCTCTCCTGCTGCCCCTTTGGCCCCGCCCCCTCTTCTCTTTCGCGCTACATTCCGGCCGCTGCTGCCCCCACGGCCCCTCCCCCTTTTTTCATGCCGTTTTCAGCCCCCCACTCCCGCCTCCCAGATGTCCTCTCCTCCCTCTTACTTAATGGCGACCACTCTGCGGCCAGGCCACTGGCGCACCAAAGGCACGCCAAAGGCAAGCCTGTCTGCGCCCATCTGCACCTGGAGAGCGCCCAGCACCAGAACCCCTGGTTCTCACCCCCCCACTGCAGCAACACTCAACTCCACAATGACACCACCACCCTCCACGCTCTCAATGCTGGCTGCTCATCCACCTGCCATCAAGCCACCCTGCAGCTCACCCATGGACCCTTCTCCTGCTGGAACTGCACCTTCACCAGCCTCAATGTCAATGACCAATCCCGCCAAGTCAGGACCCAGCCATCTCAGATGCATCCTACTCAACACCCGCTCTGACCACAAACATGCTGTCAAACTCTGGAACCTATTTGACTCAGACTCCCCAGACGCCGCCTTCCTGACCAAGCCCTGGCTGAACGCCTGACATCGCCATCCCAGATGGATACAAGATCACCTGCAGGGACTGCACTAACAGACCAGGAGGAGGCATCACCATCGTCCACAGGAATACCCTCAGAATCACGATCAGCACCAAAGACACCCTCAGCACCACAGAACACCTGCACTTCCAGATCCACACTGATCCAAACACCACCCTCAGAGGGACGCTCGTTTACAGACCCCTCAGTACCCAACAGCAGTTCAGCGACTCCATCTCTGACGTCATCAGCACGCATGCCCTCGCATCCACAGACTACATACTCCTCAGGGACCTGAACTTCCACCTCGACCATGGCACCCAGTACCCTTAGGCTATCCCTCCAAGGACAGTGACTGCGCCCATGGTGGCCAGGGCACTGATGGGGATATTTGCCCATGAGGATTTCGATAAGGGGATGGTATCTGACCGGGGTACCAGCTTCATCTCCAATTACATGAAGGAACCACAGAAGGAGGTTGGCTACAGCCACTTTAAACTTCTGTATGGACACCCAGTGAGAGGGCCTCTCACTCTGGTGAAGGAGGGCTGAGAGCAAGCTCCCAGGAGAACTCCCCGAAGATGTGTCCAGCTACATGCTGGCCCTCTGCAAACAGACAGCGCTCTTCATGAAGCTCATCCAAGAGAACCTAGATGCCAGCCAGGAGGACATGAAACACTGCTATGTCCACTTTGATGGAGTTTCAGGTTGGCCAAAAAGTGTGGGTCAGGGAGCTCATAGAGCTTTGCAATATCGTTGGTTTGGGCCCTATGACATTAAGGAGCAGAAGAGTGATGTTACCTATCTGGTGGGCCTTAAAACACCTAGAACCTCTTTGAGGGTTCTACATGTGAACCACCTCAAGCCCCTCTTCGAGAGGTCTGAGGGGATCATGCTCCTGGTAACTAACAATGGGGTAGAAGAGGAGAGTAAACCTCTTCCTGACATCCTGTTTTCCAAAGAGCAGGATGGGTCAGTGGAGGATGTCAGCCTCTCCCCTACACTGACCCTAGATCAACCCTACATCAACCGAGACTGCAGCCAGTTGTTGAGACATTTTCCCTTTCTATTTTTCCTTACTACAGGGCTCAATACATAGTACACCCAAGATATTGACACTGGGGACAGTCCACCTGTAAATAATAAAATGTACAGGTTGTCTAATAAGGTGAGGGCCAACATCAAGAGTTCTCCAAGATGTTGGTACTTGGGTTATTGAGCACTCAAACAGCCCTTCATCCATCCCAGCTGTGCTGGTCCCCAAGGCTGCCTTTCCAGGTGTCACTCCTGAACTCTAGTTCTTCATGGACTACTGTGGGCTCATTGCTGCCACTAGGGCTGACGCACACCCCATCCCCAGAGCTGATGAGCTTAATGATCAGTTTGAAGCTGCCAAGTTCCTTTGCACCGGAGAGGCCCTATGCAACAGCACTTGATTGCCCGAGTTGTGCTGGAGTAGGGTGTTGAGGTCCATGAGTCGGTCAGTAGTTAAGTGTTGCACAAATCAGCGCTCTGCACTTGCAGAGTCAATGCCGCAACACCGTAGAAGGCTGGCCCGGAGAAGCCACTTTGTTGCCTGGTAACACAGCACCCCAACAACATCAGCCATTTCCTGCATATTGAACCACTGGGGGTAGTCCGGCCATACGAGGCCCTATGCAACAAGTCTTGATTGCCCCAAGTTGAGCTGGAGTAGAGTGTTGAGGTCCATGAGTCGGTCAGAGGACCACGACAAAGCCCCTAGACTTGACTGCCATCCACATTTGCAACAAAGAACATTACCATAGTTCCCTTAAGGGGAGCACCCACATTTGTTGTGAGCACTCGATTCTCTATATGAAGGAACTATCAAGTTTAAAAAAAATTGCACATTTCCTGATGTACCAATTTAATTTTTGTTGTTTTGGTCTTATCTTAATCAGATAAACATTACCTATTTTTCTAAACTGTTATAGAGTCATTTTGTGGTGTCTTGCACTTTGTCTCTGCGATTAATAGTTGAACAAATACTTTACACATTGCCTCTTAAGTTAAGCCCGACTGTTCTATGCCAAGCTACCAGAGGGTGAGCACAGGTTAATTTAGGGTGTGTATCTGACTTACCCTGACTAGGATTGGGGTCTCTACTTGGACAGGGTTCACTACTTTGCCAACTAGAGACCCAATTTCTAACAGAATCCATCAAAATATCCGCTGAAATCCATCAAAAACACAACCCATCTGAAAAATCCATATCGTGTTTTTCCACACTCCTAAAAGACTGAAGTATGTTCCAAAAAATTTAATAACATTTCAATACAACCATAAAAATAATGGAATTTGTTTAAAAACACCTTCCTTAGCCAGGATATTGCATGAAAAGAGTGCTATAGTCAAGGAAGCTTAGCTAAGCAAACATTTATGAACATGAAATTAAATATCCCTAAAGCAGGAAATGTGAATAGCTATCCGGTTGGTCACACAAGCAGGAACTGAAGAGGGCCACACAAGCCGACCTCGAATATGTATCTGTTTGAAAGGTTTAACAGGAAACAACACCCGGCAGAAATGACAATATGAATATAGGTAACCAACTGAATAATTTATTAATAATGTGCACCAGTCTGCTTAAAAACTTCAAAGCCCTTTTCACCACAGACCCACCAAAAAAAGAGTGATGGAAACCTCTGAGTTATTAACTCAGCAGCTATTATATAACACATTCAGTACAATTAGGTCAAATAATACTTGAATTTCATGGAGGGCTTTGTACTTTGCACCCAGCTCTTTCCTCATTTCATATAGTCATACTGTCACTTCCCACTGTCAAAATAAAAAGAGGATAGCATAGGAAAGCAAAATAAATGAAAGTAGAAATTTCAAAACCAGAAAGTAGAAAAGGAAGAGGAAAACATCAGGGTGAGACAATGTATCTCAACACTGTACTCTACGTCGGAGAATGAGGAAAGTGGAGCATGCATTAGTGTCCCACTTCTCAAACATATCCTCAGAAATACTTTAGAAGAGTCAAGAAGGAACACAGAAGGTGCTAGCTATAGGTAGCTAGAGACAGGTGATAAATAGTCAAACAGTCCTGCGAAGCGTAGGAAATGACCATCTTTTGTGTGCCATACCCCCAGATTTTTACCCTGCCCATTTCCATTAGCAGAATAATTTTGTGCACTTTAGCCCTGCTGCCCAGTAATAAGGAAGCTGTTTTCCCCCTTCTAAACTTGGTTGAATTGGCATAGCCCTAACTAGCATAGGTAATTTACCTATAAGTCCCTGATATATAATACAGGTGTATCCAGGGCCTGTAAGGTAAATGTCACTAGTGGACAGCAACACCTATTGTGCCATTCACTAGAGAAGCAGTGCAAACATTGCTTAAGGCCCATCATTGTAGCCTGACTGTAGCAGCCAATTCGATCTGTCAAAATAATCCCTTTTGACAAGTCTAAACCTTCTTTTTAAATATAAATAGGTCACCTCTGTGTAGGCTTTGTAGTTCACAGGGCAGGGTGCATGGTATTCAAAAGTAAGACATATGAAATGTAATATTAACACATCCTTACAGTGATTAGCACACAAAAATTATTTTCACTGTGGCAGGTTCAGCTTTCCTATGTAAGAAACCAGAGTATGGATTAATGTTGTACTAATGCTGTGGAATGGGACTAGTTAGAAAAATAATTATATAACTATTTTAGTAGTTATTAAATTGCAGTTCGAAGGTGCATGTTTAATACATATTAAGGAATAGTAACTTTAACTTTATTCTACCTGAAGCTCCTGGAAGCTCATTTACATTTGTTCTCCAGCTTCTACCAGCCAGGAATTAGCCTTAAATAGGTATGAATAGGTGTGAAATGCCCCCTATTTTCAAGCAATAGGCTGCCCTACATGGGCAGAGATGACTTCTCTGAATTACAAAGCTGGAGAGCAGAACTGTGGGCTTACTTGTTTGACACTAAACTGTCATATTCTGCTTGAGTGTCAAATCCTGCTCGGCTCACATTTAACACTTAGAGCACATTTAAAAGAGGAGAGAACATGATGCCGTGACAATTCTTGTGGCTCTACTCTCTGGTTGCTAAAGAGCTCTGCTTTTGTGCTACTAAACCTCTGTTTCTGGGTTTACATATAAACATTGGGGCACACAACTGAAAGTGGAGTGAATGGGATAGAAAAACTATTCTTCTGGATCCAATGCCTGGTTGATGAAGCACTCTATTTTTGTCCTACTAGACTTCTGGTTCAGAGTTTCTAATGGGTACAGTGACTGCTTCAAACTGGATTTTAGTTTTAGATGTGGGATGACAATGGGGTTCCCATAGCACATGCCCCCACACACACCCACAGCTCCCAGAGTCCAGGATTATTGTGGCCAAGGATTTTGCCCTCTGGAAAATGCCTAAAATGAGTGAGGGTTACCCCAAGAAAAGGTTTACTCCATTGGTTAGGGTGTGCCCAGGAGTCATTTCCACCCACTAGTTAGAGACAGGCATAAACATGGAACCTCAAGGCATAAAATTCAGAACCCTTTCCCTTGCTGGACCTGTGGAAAATCAGAAAAGGACTAGACCTGCAGTCTGTAACCTGAGATTAGCTTGAAGGTCTGGAGCTGCTCCCTCTTGTACCCAGGACAACGAAGTGGACTTAAAAGGTCATAAGGTTATCTCCCTGTTCAAACTTCAGAAATACACAAAAGTCACAAAAGGCCTTTTCCTCGAAGTCCCCAACTGACCTGTGGCACGTAAACCCGGACTAGACCCTGCTGTTGGCCTCTGCCTGACTACATGTGAGTCTCTAAGTACCTCAGCTGAATTCCTGGGGGAGGAGGGCTTCAGAAGTGTACTCCTGTGGTGGATTGAGACCTAAATGACTAATTCAGAAGGTACACTCTTTGACCAGGATGAACCTGGTTGGTGTAGCTAAGCTGCACTCCTTTGGTGTCAGGCTCAAAATATACCTAGTTCACCCCTACCTTGACCAGTAACAATCACTGGTGCTTTGTGCTTTTTGGCATTAATTTCTACTTAAAACTGTAATCAATTCATCTTCAGTTCTCATGATTGTATTTTTGTCATTTTGGTATCATTTTCTTTCTTAAATTGTATTCAATTTTTATAATTCATTTTGGGATTTTTATTGTGTTCCATTTTGACTTTATTACTGTTTTTGAGTAAATACTTTACACATTGTCCCAGGTAGAGCCTGTCTACTCTGTGGCATAGCTACTGGTGGTTGAGCTCATGTTAATTTAGAGATGTTGGGGGACTGAAAAGGGTTGTGATTGTTCTTTGAGGTGGGTAGTCACTAACCACAAATAGTAACCCATCTTCTTACAAGAAGGTTGTCAGATATTGCTCTACTTATCAATATGTCCCAGGACACTCCCCATGATCCAGAGAAAACGGAAATGTTTAAACCAATTAGAGAATATAATTATGCAATATCCCCAAGATAGCTGTCCAGACTCATGAACAAAGAGCAAACACAAAGAAATCATGGGAAGACAGATATCAACAACCGTTTATTAAATTTGAACCAAAGGGAAATGGTCTCCTCATTGAGTTGTGGAAAAGAGAATTGGTAAAACTGAGGGAGAAATGTATCAGACTCCCAGTCGGTCCACCTACAAATCACGGCACATTCCTACATCCCTAGCAAGTTGATGCCACAGAATGTTCCACAAACAAAACAGTCAAAAGTCTTCACCACTTATAATTTCAAGTGCCAATGCTTGACTGGGTTCTCCACCTGAACTCCTGCAAAGGATCAACCACAATCAAAGAGAAAAGTAGTGAGCAAGAAATAAGGGGGATATGTACTATAGTAATTATAGTACACATTATTCCATCAGGGTTTTCAGAAAATATCATGTGGTTAGATTTGAAGATAGTGTTTTCTGTCCTACGCATCGTCATGTTAGGGACAGAAATTCTAATGTGATTCAAAGAAGAAATGTCAGTCATGTGGATTAATACAAAGTATGCCCTGGTCCATAAAGCTATTGTGACCAGCCTTAAAGTGGTGGGGGTAATTAGATTTTTCCTGGCTGACAGGGCTTGGTGTACTTTCATCTTCTAATGCTGTTAAAGGCAGATTGTGTGTCATATATTTGCATTGGGAAAAATCAGTATGATGGGACTAAGTGCCCAGGAACCAGCAAGGCTAGCCTGAGACTTTGTGACCAGTGTTAAAGCACAAGGGGACGCTACACTGTTTCCTAAGATGTGCCCACAGGACCCAAGGCCAGATATCTTGGATGAGCAAGCAAGCAAAGGTTCTTTTCTCCCAGGGTAGACGTGAGTTGCAGTATCGGAAAGGATCAGGACCCAAGGCCAGATATCTTGGATGAGCAAGCAAGCAAAGGTTCTTTTCTCCCAGGGTAGACGTTGCAGTATCGAAAAGGATCAATCAGCACACTCTTCTGCCTGGAACTGCCACTCAAAGGAGTTAGGAGTTGTCTAGTCACAAAATAACACATTTGGCTACTATTATGTCATGTCAAAGGCCTGGTTATTGTAGCTCACACCTTGCTATCTAAGATGCAGTCATTTTATTAAACTAATTATTGAAACATATACTGCTTCTGGTTGCCATTTATATATGAGACTGAATTGTAAGTGAGAGAACCGGATGAGACTTGAGTGACCACGACTTCCCTGAGAAGCCAAGTATGTCATGCGCTCGGCTGCCCAATCATCACCATCCCTTGATGCGGATGAGGCACTGTTAGTTATCCAGAGCAAAAGCCGGATTGGAGCGACAGGTGTCACCCACAGTGGGTTAGACTAAGGGGGTCATTCCGACCCTGGCGGTCATGGACCGCCAGGGCCGGGGACGGAGGAAGCACCGCCAACAGGCTGGCAGTGCTTCAGGGGCAATTCTGACCGCGGCGGTAAAGCCGCGGTTAGAAAAAGGAAACTGGCGGTTTCCCGCCGGTTTTCCCCTGCCCCAGGGAATCCTCCACGGCGGCACTGGATTCCGACCCCCTTCCCGCCAGCCTGTTCCTGGCGGTGAGGCTGGCGGGAACGGGTGTCGTGGGGCCCCTGGGGGCCCCTGCAGTGCCCATGCCACCGGCATGGGCACTGCAGGGGCCCCCTAACAGGGCCCCATTAAGATTTTCAGTGTCTGCAAAGCAGACACTGAAAATCGCGACGGGTGTCACTGCACCCGTCGCACACCAGCAACTCCGCCGGCTCCATTCGGAGCCGGCTTCATCGTTGATGGGGCTTTCTCGCTGGGCGGGCGGGCGGCCTTTTGGCGGTCGCCCGCCCGCCCAGCGGGAAAGTCAGAATGACCGCCGCGGTCATTTGACCGCGGTACGGTCTTCTGGCGGGGGAACTTTGGCGGGTGGCCTCCGCCGCCCGCCGAAGTTGGAATGACGCCCTAAGTCTCCCACACCGCGGGCGATTCTGCTGCTCAAAATCCAGTAGTCTCATTAGAATAATGAGAGCCTACGCAACAACCTTGCTCGCCGCCGCACCGTTCCATCAGCTCCTCCATCTTCGAGTGCAGGCACAGGCTCCCAGCCTGCCCTGTAGCCAATCCTGATGCTACTCAAAGCAGCATTAGGATTGGCTGGGAACACCCAGCCAGGGAACTCCCAGGCAGACTGAGAGCCTGTGCAGGCTCTCTCCTGCCCAGCAACACAGGAGAGAGTTTACTGTGCATGCACTCTGAGGGGGAGTGCTGCTCATCACCCTGTGGCCCGCCCCTTTACAAGGAAACAAAAAATAAACTCAGTTTATTATCGTTCCCTTGTAAAGGTTTTACAGCTGCTGCTGCTGTTGGGGGGCAGGGGGTGACGCTAATCCACCGTAATGGAGGAGCCACCCCTACTGTTCTTCCTAAAGGCTCACAGGCCAGAGGAGAGATGGGTTAAGATTAAACAAAATAAAAGCTACCAAGTCTATGCCATGCTGCTGTCCTAGCCAAAACAATGAAAGCTGGGAAAGTTACCTTTCACCACATTGTTTGCTTTCTACTATGCAATGTCATTCACTACACATCTTTAAAGTGAAAGTTGACTGGGAGGAAAGCAAGAAAATTCTAGAAGGTCAGGAGGATACCTCTTTGTGTAATCTAGGAAGAACCAGAGTCTCTTGGATCTAAGAAAAGTATTAGGTTTGTACGGAGGAGTGAGGTTGGAAAGATAACATGAGGCAGGCCAGTGTGCTCTTGTGCAGTCAATACAACAACCCATTCTAAAATGTACAGGGTCCCATTCTTTCTTGGGACTGAGCTGCTGCCAGTCTAGGGCTCACCCACCTTTGGGAGCTTATAAGGTATTTGGGGCTCAAATCCCTGCTCTAAATTTTACATTCCTTTGGCCTAGCAGTAGTAGGTGTAATCTGGGTCATTAACACATTGTGTAACTTCTGGTCAGGTTGCCAGCCTTGATTGCTCTTCCACTTGCTGTCTTGTTGATAGGGTGTATTTGTTCACTAGTAGTCAGTATCCTTGCCTTTAAAAAAGTGCATAGCTGCCACGTAAGTCACCAGTTCCAATTCTTGCACTGTTGACATCCTTTTGTCCAGTCAAAGCCATCTCTGCATGGCACATATTGGCATGTGGATCACAGGCACTTCTCTGATGACTTTCTCTTTTTGCTGTTAACACACGGAGCATCCACCTCTCCCCAACAATAGGCTAGAGCTGTGTAGCTGCCTATATTTATTAGTCCTTCTAATAGTTATAATTGTAACTTGCTTGTCTCTTTCTCACTTACCCTTGCCAACCGCACTGCCTGGGGAAGCAACCCATAACACTATAACCGCACCCTGGTAGTCCTCATGCACAACATGCAAACACTTCCTATGTAGACTCAAAACAATAATAACACCTTTCCAGCTACACACCCTACATGGTGTAGTTTGCTATACTTGTGGGTATGCACTTCAGTACCCACAAAGGGGTAGTATGCAATTTCTACAATACAATTCAATGAATGATGGAAAATTGCTATGTCTGGTGCCCCAAAGCAACAAAGTTGCAGTGATGGGATTTCTCAGAACTAACCCTCTAGTATGCCTGAATGACAAGGAAGAAACAAGAACTATTCTGGCAAAAGCAGGCTAGTAGAACAGCTTAGAGATCTGAATGCTTTTCTTTGTTAAAATGCTGTTTTAAAAAAAACACTTTCTGTGGCATTGGAAGCTAATCTAATATTTGAAGATAAACAAAAAGATCAACAAGCCAGTAGGTCTGGCCTTGTAAAACTGCTGAGATGTTTAGCATTTTGTATCGCAAACATGCCACAAAAATAAAAGTACAAGAATGCATGCCACTTAACTAAATCTGGTCAGCATTTGCAGTCAATGTATATTTTTTTACATATGGGGTTGTTTCAGAAGGCAGCCGCTTCAATATTTTCAGAATCTCCTTTTCGATGTCTGTATTACTTACCCCGTGTATGATCAAAAGATTACTTCTTCCTTCGAACCATAGAAACATGTTGAAATACAAAATTTCCCTCTACACTGACCCTTCTTACTGCTGCAGACAACCAGTCAAACACCATCAGCAGAAAAGAGAGACTTCTTTAACTAAACTGGCGGCATGCTTAAATTCTGCAGGGGTGGCCGTAGTGCAGCCAGTCCCTCTTCTTGTCTGACTTAGAAAACAGCACACTGGCTTCTGACTCAGAAACATTTCCCAACCTATTCCACCTAAGAAGTTCTGAGATTTCTCCTAGTCTCTCTAAATCAACTATCTACTAGGGGTAGGCAAAGAATTCCACTCCACCGGCAAAGTGCAACAAGTTTTCACCACTCTGTGCTCCGCGGAGTGCCGAGTTCGAAAAAACTCAGTGAAGTGACGCAGAGTGGCATTTTTTCTCTCCTTTCGCCAACATCAAATTGGCCAGTGAGAGAAATGACTAAGATGGCGAGCACAAACGAGATTTCTAAACGCGAGCAGTCGTGGTAGGCTGCAACTGCTCATGATGAGAAAGCTGCTGCTCGAACTTAGGAAGCTGCAGCTCAAGTAGGAAATCTACCTGAGCGGCGGAAAGAAGGTAGCGCCATTTTGCACGCCACGTATGCCGTTCAGCCCTATGGCTGAAAATTAGGGCAAACAGCACAACTTACTCAAACTCCGCCTCTCGTGGAACTCCACATAGCCAAGCTCAGTTTTTTCATCACTTCGCGGAGTTAGCGGAACTCGGTGAACTCTGCCCAGGCCTATCGTCTCCCAGATGTGGAAGCTGGTCAGCCGAGAACATGGTACCTGCTTCAAATTGATCCTGACATTTTAAAAAACATTTTGCCACCACCATTGGTTTGATTACTGTTATGTTTGAATGACATCCTCAAACACTTTTGTCAGCTTCTGATTCCCAAATTTGGCTCTTCCTACTGAATCATTTGGAAAAGGTTTGCATTCTTTGGCATTGCTCTTAGTGAATATGTACACTTCTGAAAGCGTGGGAATCCTCAGGAGAGGTTTGCCCATATTAAGTTTCAAAACAGAATATAAACTGAAATAATGCATTCCAGTACATCAATCATTACACGTAGTTCTAGTTTCCTAGGCAGGGTGTTCAGAATTTCGCTTCTCCTGTGATCTCTGGAAAGGCTACTGAATGTCTCTAGTAGATGCTTTTTGGGGGGCAGAAATGCTGAGTGAGATAGAAGTTTGGAATAGTAAAAAATGCAATAGCTACTATCAGTGATGGCAACTACTGCAAATGTTTAGCTGGAGTGACATAGAACTGTATTCATTCATGCTGCACATAGGATGCAAGCAGAAAAACACATCAAAGATGTATACTATAAATCAGGCAGCTAAGGGTCCAGCTTCTGGAGGTGCGCAGTATGAAATTCCAAACAAACTTTCATAGCACCTCATTTTTGTCCCAGTGAAAAAATGTCTCAGACACCATTTTGTACTTTACGTGGAAAGCCTGTGTGTTTCAAATGCTTGAGATTTAGATTTACTGATGGCATTCTAGATGAGTAATGTAAAAGCGGATCATCAGTCTTACCACCAACTTGTAGCTTGTGCAGTCTTCGTGGGCCATATCTATCAAGATATGGCTCATTTCTGCTCTCCTCTTGCACTGCCACAGTTGTGGCTGCTTAGCGCCAATGCAAGCACCCTTCAACCATGGTGAAAGGGTGCTTGTGTTGCTTTTGTGTAGGAAGTTACACTTTTCTGCACAAAACCAATCCCTTGAGGTTTCCTCTTTCTGCTTGTACAGACAAATGCAACACATATAGAAAAAGGAAAACGTGGAGAAATAAACATAATTCTCCTCATTATGCCTCCCATGGGAAGGTGCAGCATTTTGATGCATCCCCTGGTCTACCACTTATGGTAAACCTGGGAAAGCACCAAAATCCATAAGTGGAAGCATGGGAACACCCACACTCCACCCATGGAATGCCTTCCTGCATCACAGTAGCACAAGGCAGTGATTTTCTCTGCCTTGCATTACTCCAGATGTACCATGCCACACATGGCCAAGCAAGGTGGTCTTGCATGGATTGGTAACACTCAATAGGTTTTGCATCACCCGCATTGCATATGGGTGACATGAAACCATTGACAAATCTGACACCAAACACTCAATTGAGTTTTGACCTCCAGTGAATGTGGGAACTACCCACAATGTGGCTGATTCTCTGGGAAAATTATGCCATGGGTATAGACGGTTACATTTGAGCCGTCCTGTGTAAATGTGCAAACCCTAACAGGAGGCAAGCTGAACTCAAGCCCTTGGAGATCCTTGGAAAGTAGGATGTAGAAACTAAAGACAAGTCCTTTCACTCCCAGGACAGAAGCAGCAAGCAGCAGGCCAGTACAACAAAGCAACAGGCTTAGTGGCAGTCCCTCCTAAAGCATCCATCTCTTCTTCCTTGCAAAATCTCCTCAGACCAGACGATGTCTAACTATGTGATGTCAGAGATCCCATTTCTGTCTTTGAACTAGGCAAATTTCAAATATAAGTCTTTGTAGTGCACAAGAACCTGCTTTCCCTGCCCTGGCCCCGTAAACACTCCAGGGGGCTGCAGACTGCTATTTGTGAGGACAGGCACAGCCCTGTTCAGGTGCAAGTGTCAGCTCCTTCCATCACTCTATCTCAGGAAGACCCATCAGCCTGGTGATGAGCCATCAGGATATGAAGGGCACACCTCAGTTTCTCCTGTGAACTAGAGTGAATACAGCCAACCTGTCATCCTGACCAAGACATGTATTCAGTAGGCAGGCAGAGGCACAGAATGGTTAAGCAAGAAAATGGCCACATTCTTACAATTTAAAAAACAACTTCAGCAAAAGATGTATTTTTAAAATGTGAGCTCAGAGAACCCCAACTCCATATCTCTATCTGCTCCCAATGGGAAATTACGCATAAAGGATATTTCAAGGCAATCCCTATGCTTCCCCTATGGGAGAGATAGTCTTTCAATAGTGAAAAATGAATTTAGCAGTATTTAACTATCAGGACATGTAAAACACACCAGTACATGTCCTACCTTTTAGATATTCTGCACCCCGCCCAGCGGGCTGCCTTGGGCCTACTTTAGGGATGACTTACATGTAGTAAAAGGGAAGGTTTAGGCCTAGCAAGTGAGTGGGCTTGCCCAGCTGAAATGGCAGTTTAAAATGGCACACACATCCACTGTGATGGCTGACCTTAGACATGTTTGCAGGGCTACTCATGTGG
Source organism: Pleurodeles waltl (assembly GCF_031143425.1). Lineage (NCBI taxonomy): Eukaryota > Metazoa > Chordata > Amphibia > Caudata > Salamandridae > Pleurodeles > Pleurodeles waltl. The sequence goes on from NC_090439.1 coordinate 615,150,954, forward strand.
GTGGCACAATCAATGCTGTAGGCCCACTGGTACCATTTGATTTATAGGCCCTGGGCACACCTAGTGCACTATTCTAGGGACTTACTAGTAAATCAAATGAGCCATTCATGGAGAAACCAATCACCAATATATTTTAGACAAATAGCATATACACTTTAGCACTGGTTAGCAGTATTAAAGTGCCCAGTGTCCTAAAGCCAACAAAAACAGGTCAGAAAAAATATGAGGAAGAAGGAAAAACGTTTGGCGGTAACCCTGAGAACCCGATTGAAGGCAGATTTGAGGTCTGTAAAGCAGTCATAGAGACTCGTTTTCATGTCAATAGCCTTTATTACAATGAGGGACAGTGCTGTTAAGTTGGTTGATGTTCCCATGACTGCTCTGAGTCCTGTTTGAAATATCTGGAACAGATTATTTTCATCCACCCAAGTTTGGAGGTGCTGGAGTAAACAATTGAGGCAATGAGCTCATAATTTGACGGCAGAGCTGGATTTCCACTCTTGTAGATTGTATGCACTATGCTGCCTCTACCTTTGCCAGCCGCCAGCTTATTAACCAGTTTCCAAAAGGTCTTGCTGTTTGGCTTTTTACATGTCCAAAGTAACTTAAACCAGAGGTTTTCATGGACTCTTTTTTTTCTCTTCAACAGTCTTTACAATACTTGTTTTTCAGCACCGAAAGGATTAATTTGTCTGTGGCCTTCCCCCGCGAGGCTGCTTTTGCTAGCTTTCTCGAACTATTTGCATTTTCGGGTGCGCACAGCCCTATTAAACCAGTCCGGGTGTTCTCAACCCCTCTTTTTATTGTGAACATCAGGCTGGGTTATAGGCCTTGTCGTGACTGGGAATTTTGCTAGTAAAGTGAGAATTAACCTAGCCCATTCCTCATTCCAGTCTCTTTTCAGAGTAAACTCCTCATCTTGTGTGCCAACTAGGATTTTTCTCACCTCCAAGGGCCCTGCCCTATGATACACCTCATCCATCACGGCTGTTGTCCCTTGCTGGCGCCATTTTATTCTTTTGAGATTAAGCGTGGATAGGGGTGCAATTAAATCACTCACACAGCTGCTTGAATCTGCATTCTAGTTTCATAGTTTGGGGAAAATGGCCATTCTTGTTTCTGCACTTAATTTGAAACTTATTCACCAGGGGCCTTTCGGAGGTGTTGATCAATGTATAATCAATGATTGAGCAAGTTCTGCCACTTATGAACGTTATCAAGACTGGATTATCTTCCTTGTTATTTCCATTTAGCACCATTAGGCCTAGGTTTTCCGAATACTTCCTATCGCGGCCCAATTCTTTGTGCTTTCCCCTTTAAAGTTCACCAGGTTAAGATTGAACTCAGCAGAGGTTATGGAAATGGCATAGTTGTACTGTCTCTGTAAGGCCCTTATTATTACGCACAACATTTCCACTTTGCCCCCTGTGCATGCTTTATTTGGATGAATCTAAACATTTAGGAGCTTTAGATCTTTTTGACTGCTGCTGTTCCCAGCGGAGATAAGTTTGGTTGCCTGGATCCCAGTTTTGCCGGATGACTCTCTGTTTTCTTTTCCCTTCTGGGGCTATGTTGAAAATCCTTGTGTCCTGCTTCATGCCCTTGTTGAAGCGATTGACTCATCTACGAGTTGGAGTAGAAAGTGCCTCTTTCCTTACCTCTTTAAGGCCGGTCATAATTCGCCCACCCAGGTTCCGTCTTATTTAGAATTTTGTTTTCTATTATGTTTCAAGACTTGCTGCTCGCTGAAGAACACACTGGTGCCTTTTCCGCCTGACCTGATTTTATATTTCCTGGCTTACTTATAGAATTGACCTCTTTCATTTTCCCCTCAAAAGGCTGTCCTAATTCTTTGTTCCTCATTTCTTTGCCCCGCCTGCAAGATTAGCGATTAGGCTGGTTGAAGTGGAAAAGCATCTTTCCTCTACTGTGGCCACCTGCTTGACTCTCGGTGGATCTGGGATGTTCTCAGTTCCTTTGCTAGTTTTGGGAGAGGCCAAATGTTTATGCTTTGCAAAATATTGCCATATATGTTTCTGCCAGACTTTTGTTCTGTGCCTTTCTCTGCTTCTTCTTTTCCATTTTTGTTTTTGGTGGCTTGGGCTGGATGGGTCTTCCATATCTGAAGTCTTATTTATTCTCTTGGGTTTTTCCCCTGTGTTCTGGTTGAGGTAGATTTGATATACTACTGGGTTCCAAATGCCGTCTTTTTCGTCGTAACGCTGACGTCAATGGCCCCCTTGGGACAACTTCCTTGCTCTCTTTGTTGTGATTTATATTGGCATTTGGGGTGGCCTTTTCATCCTGTTCTAGGACCTGATGCCTTTCCCTCGGTTTCAAGGCTTGGGTCCTATCTTCCAAGAGTATCTCAGTGTGAAGGGAGGAGATGGCCTGGGGCTTTTCCCCTGGTGTGGCATAATCACATACAACTTGCTGTGTATAATTATGTGGTAGAAATGGGGTCTCTAGTTGGCAGTCAGATTGCACCCTACACAATTAGGGACCCTCACTCTAAGCAGGGTAAGGGAGATACACAGCTCAGAGAACCCCTTCTTGCCCCCTTAGTAGCTTGGCACAAGCAGTCAGGTTTATTTCAGAGGCAATGTGTAAAGTACTTGTACCAACACTCACTTTAACGCAGTGAAAACACCACAAAATGACTAAACACCAGTATTGACAAATGCTCACTATTTATCTAAATCAAATAAGTCCAAAAATGACAAAAATCCTACATACACAAGCAAATTTATGAATTTTAAAAGATTAAGGTGGTCATTACAACCCTGGCGGACGGTGTTAAAGATGCGGTAATACCGCAAACAGTCAGACGGACAAAAAAAGGGAATTATGACCCTGGCGGAAACCGCCAACAAAGACAGCCACTTTAACACACCGCCCGCCACGGCGGTACAGACAAGCAGCGCGGTGGTAACCGCCAACTGACAGGCGGGAGACAATGTACCGCCCACAGTATCACAACAGGCCAATCCGCCACCTTTTCCGGGGCGGATTCACCGTGGATAAAAACACGGCGGAAACAGCTTTTGCTATGGGAAAACTATCACCTTCTACACATCCCACGAGGAACGACGACTCCATGGAGCCGGAACTCCAAATACTCCCTGCCCTTGTCTTTCTGCTCCTTCACGACCAACAGCGACGTAGGCGCAGAAGATACCAGTGAGTACTGCACCTACGACACGGGGGAGGCAAAAGTTAGGGGGACACCCACCAAACACCCCCACCCTCGCATAGTACAACATACACACCAATGCAGTCACAAAAAGAAAAGTAACAACCCACAATCCCCCCGGAAGAATGCAAAGACAATGCGAATTTCGGGCAAACATTATAATGTGCCAATATACATGTCATACAAAAATATACAAATATATGTATTCCAAAATCACTCATATTTACATAAATAATCCGAGAAGTATTGCAGATATGTACACAACAATGTCTGTGCACAAACAGTCCAAAAATGCATGGGCGAGGCCCACAATGGATACCTGACCAAAATCCGAGAGAACACTGCCGGGGCATCAGATAGAAACACTACAGGAACCTCAGGGGGAAGGGAAGGGGGTGCACCTCAGCCACATGAATGCAAAGCCAGATCCACGACGGGGCTCCATGCCCATTGATGTATCCTGGGGAGTGCAAAGCCACAGTCTCTCAAGTCTCTACCGTGGGTGGCTTGCCCACTGTTCCATCCTGGGGAGTGCAAAGCCACAGTCTCTCAAGTCTCTACAGTGGGTGGGTTGCCCACTGTGCCATCCTGGGGAGTGCAAAGCCACAGTCTCTCAAGTCTCACAAGTGGGTGAGTTGCCCACTGTTACATCCTGGGGAGTGCAAAGCCACAGTCTCTCAAGTCTCTACAGTGGGTGGGTTGCCCACTGTGCCATCCTGGGGAGTGCAAAGCCACAGTCTCTCAAGTCTCTACAGTGGGTGGGTTGCCCACTGTTACATCCTGGGGAGTGCAAAGCCACAGTCTCTCAAGTCGATGCAGGTCCATACTGGTACTGGGGGGTGACTGGTGCCCAGACTGGATGAGTCTCCCCGTGAAAGGTAGTGTCCTGTCACTGTCCCAGCTGCACATGGGATAAGGATGCCTGATGTGGTGGGCCATTCATTCCTACCCGGTGCATTGCCCTGTTCAGCGGTGCTTTGCCATGGCGGTCTTTGCCCTGTTCAGCGGTGCTTTGCCATGGCGGTCTCTGGACTGTTCAGCGGTGCTTTGCCATGGCGGTCTTTGCCCTGTTCAGCGATGCTTTGACATGGCGGTCTCTGGACTGTTCAGCGGTGCTTTGCCATGGCGGTCTTTGCCCTGTTCAGCGGTGCTTTGCCATGACGGTCTCTGGACTGTTCAGCGGTGCTTTGCCATGGCGGTCTTTGCCCTGTTCAGCGGTGCTTTGACATGGCGTTCTCTGGACTGTTCAGCGGTGCTTTGCCATGGCGGTTCTGGACTGTTCAGCGGTGCTTTGCCATGGCGGTTCTGGACTGTTCAGCTGTGCTTTGACATGGCGGTCTCTGGACTGTTCAGCGGTGCTTTGCCATGGCGGTTCTGGACTGTTCAGCGGTGCTTTGACATGGCGATCTTTGGACTGGTTAGCGGTGCTTTGACATGTCGGTCTCTGGACTGTTCAGCGGTGCTTTGACATGCGTTCTCTGGACTGTTCAGCAGTGCTTTGCCATGGCGGTTCTGGAATGTTCAGCGGTGCTTTGCCATGGCGGTCTTTGCCCTCTTCAGCGGTGCTTTGACATGGCGGTATTTGGACTGTTCAGCGGTGCTTTGCCATGGCGGTCTCTGGACTGTTCAGCGGTGCTTTGACATGGCAGTTCTGATCCGGACATTGGTGTATGGCATGACGATCTCCACACTGGACATTGGTGTGTGGCATGACGATCTCCATACTGGACATTGGTGTGTGGCATGACGAACTCCACACTGGACATTGGTGTGTGGCATGACGAACTCCACACTGGACATTGGTGTGTGGCATGACGATCTCCATACTGGACATTGGTGTGTGGCATGATGAACTCCACACTGGACATTGGTGTGTGGCATGACGATCTCCATACTGGACATTGGTGTGTGGCATGACGAACTCCGCACTGGACATTGGTGTGTGGCATGACGATCTCCATACTGGACATTGGTGTGTGGAATGACGTTCCATCATTGCCTAGCGGGGCTGTGGCATCCTGGCCCCGCCTGGGCTGTGTCTTGTGCGGTGGTCTCTGGACCAGTGACGATACTTGGGCCATCCTGGGCTGTGTCTTGTGCGGTGGTCTCAGGACCAGTGACGATACTTGGGCCCTCCTGGGCTGTGTCTTGTGCGGTGGTCTCAGGACCAGTGACGATACTTGGGCCCTCCTGGGCACTGACTCTGGTGGTGGGCTCTGGACCCGTTACGATACTTGGGCCCTCCTGGGCACTGACTCTGGCGGTGGGCTCTGGACCCGTTACGATACTTGGGCCCTCCTGGGCACTGACTCTGGCGGTGGGCTCTGGACCAGTGACGACGGTTACTTGCGGTTGTGTCTGGACCGCCGGAAATGATGGCGCACTTCTCCGCCGTGACACTCACAACAGGCTGTGCAGACTTCCTCGGGACCTTCCCCACCTTTTTTGGAGTTACAGCTGACTCACCAATCGCCTTCGATCCCATTTCACTTGTTGTCCCACCAGGAGTCTTGACACAGTCCCGTTGTCCACTCTCAAATTTCGGAGCCTTTACAGGGGGTGGGCTGCCAGTGCCTTGGCTCCGGGTCCTACTGCCTGCCCTGGTGGACGGTGCACTCCAAAAACCTGGAAAACGCACCACTGGTACTGGTGGCTTTTTGGCTGAGGCGCTACAACGGGACTGATCAATTGGAGGGGGGGGGGGTGGGGGCAAAGAGGTCAATTTGACAGAGGGACAGTTTCTGATGAACACTGGGATGGGTAGCTGGAGGGGGTCTGGGAGTGGAGGAAGAGGAGGTGGTTGTAGGAGGTGTCACTTTAGCTGTTTTGGGTGCAGGTGCAGGTACTGGAGGCTGTCGTGAGGTGGATGGATGTTGGGTGAGTGATTGCCGGCGTTTGGGTACTTTGGGAGGGGGCGTCACAGACACACTGGGAGAGGACACATGGGACGTGTAAGTGGCAGTGCAGGTGAGCGGCGTGTGATGCTGTGTGTCCTGGTGCGAGTCCTAATGCCTGTAGATGTGGTGCATGCAGGTGTGTGTGTAGACAAGACTGGGAGGGAGGAGGGAGAAGAGGAGGAGGGGGACACAGTGGAGACAGTGGAAGTTGCTCTGTCTGTATGGGTGTGATGCTTGTGTGAGTGCCTGTGTGATGTGTGGTGCCTATGTTTGCCTGAGCTACTTTTGTGTGTTGCCTTGTGTGTATGCTGGTCTGTAGGTGTGCTTGGGATGGGCTGGGGTACAGGGGATTGGGTCTGGGTGGAGGAAGTTGAAGGGGGGAGGCTGGACACAGGGACAATTGCTGCCATCAGTGCTGAGGCCAGAGATTGCAGGGTTCGCTGAAGGACAGCCTGACCAGAATGAATGCCCTCCAGGAATGCATTACTTTGTTGCAACGCCCTTTCTACACCCTGGATGGCATTCACAATGGTAGACTGCCCAACAGTGAGTGACCTGAGGAGGTCAATGGCCTCCTCACTGAGGGCAGCAGGGGTGACTGGGGCAGGGCCTGAGGTGCCTGGGGCAAAGGTGATGCCCACCCTCCTGGGTGAGTGGGCACGGGGCGAACGCTGAGGGGCTGCTGGGAGGGCGGTGCTGGTGGGGGGGTGGCGGCTGTACCTGTAGAAGTGGGGCGCACAGATGGTGCCGCCACCAGAGGGGTGCTCACATCGGCGGACGAGTCTGTGTCGCTGGTTGGTGATCCGGTGGCCGACGTGAAGCTCCCCTCGCCCTCCGTCCCACTGGTGTATTCAGAGTCTGTGGTGTGGCCCTCCATGGCCATGTGGGATGCAGCTCCCTCGTGCTCCGGTGCCACTGTACCTCTGCCTGTTGATGATGATGTACAAAAGGACAGGGAGAGCAGGAAAAGGGGGGAGACAGAACAAAGAGAGTTTTAGTGCATGGCATACCACTACAGTTGGCGGACAAGACAGACGCAGCAGCCCCATGCACAACGCCGCGCTCCTGCCCTCTGCACAGGCAATTTCTGAGATATGGCCTACATCTGCGCACATGGATGCCACAGGGGCAACTATACCTCAACTTGATAATTTACTGAGGTGGGGTAGAGTGCCACATGGCCTACATTACGGAGGGGCCTTGCCTACCTAACTCGCCCTGGCCTAGTGACACCCAGAGCCCACCTCCCCCACCCATACACCTCCACTGCACGCAAAGTCCGCAGAATGAGAGTGTACTCACCCCCTTGTGTCTGCTGCGATGTCCTAAAGCGCCCATCCAACTCCGGGTAGGCCACCGCCAGGATCCGGAACATCAGGGGGGTCATGGTACGACGGGCACCCCTCCCACGTTGGGAGGCCATCCCCAGCTGAGCCTCCGCCGTCTTCTTGCTGCAGCGGCGAATGTCCTCCCATCTCTTACGGCAGTGGGTGCCCCGTCTCTGCTGGGCCCCCAGGGTCCGGACCTCCTTGGCGATGGCACGCGAAATGTCCCTCTTCTGGTGGGCGCTGACCTACATGACATGCACAAGGAAAGAGGAACAGTCATTACCAACTGCACCATCAATGTGAGTGCCCCCTCCCTACTCTGACCATGTGGGCCATTTATTCCCATGCTTTACTGTAGTATGACTTCTGCCCCCTTCCCTCTTCCACCCAGCCCTGTCCACCCAGGCCTAGCCCCTAGAACGTGCTCCCTGTGTACTAACCTGTTGGTCTGGAGGACCGTAGAGTAGCATGTACTGGGGGAGGACCCCATCCACAAGTTTCTCCAACTCTTGTGCAGTGAAGGCAGGGGCCCTTTCCCCAGACGCAGCAGCCATCGTCGCTTCCAGACCGAGGTCACAGCAGCACTAGCAGTGTAGGTCCTCTCCTGTCGAAGGTCAGGTATCTAGTGATTGAACAGATAGAAAATGGTGGTGAAGTCTGCGGCGGTGACGTCCGCGGCAGGGCGCATCATCACTGCCGGCGCACCTGTTCATTGGCTCCTGGGACCCATAGGGTCCAATGTTAACCAATGCAGCATTGTGCCGCGGTCTACGACCGCCTACCGCGACGGTGTGCAATGCCAGCGCTGTTACCCTACAATCCCATTGTCCCAGTTTAGAGGTCAGGCAGCCGCCATTTCCGGGGCCCACATGGATTCATTTTCAACTGCGTCACACATACTGAGGCCTACACTCAACACACATACAGGAAGGGTTTTGTGTCTGCTGTAGTCTTGTGTGTAACTGTGGGTACATACCTGGAGGAATAGTGACTGGTTCTTCGCTGTTGTCCTTCTTAGGCACCGTCAGCTGGGACATATGAGAAGATGGCGGAATCCTCCGGTGTACCGACCGCTGGTGGACCTGTTGACAATGGAAGAGAGACATTTAATTGTGACATACCGGTTTGACCGTGCTACAATCCAGGAACTATGTACCCAGTTGGAGCCAGACCTGATGTCACCAATCCGCCATCCGACTGGAATCCCCCCTGACGTGCAGGTGCTGTCAGTGCTCCATTTCCTTGCAAGTGGGTCATTTCAAACAACAGTGGCCATGGCATCAGGGATGTCCCAGCCTATGTTTTCCAACGTGTTGTCCAGAGTGTTGTCTGCCCTGCTGAAACACGTAAGGAGATACATCATATTCCCTCAGGTGGAGGATTTGCCTACAGTTAAAGGTGACTTCTATGCCCTTGGACATATCCCCAACGTCATAGGTGCCATTGATGGGACCCATGTAGCTCTGGTCCCCCCCCGCAGGACTGAACAGGTGTACAGGAACAGGAAGAGTTATCATTCAATGAATGTCCAGATGGTCTTTTTGGCAGACCAGTACATCTCGCAGGTAAATGCTATGTTCCCTGGCTCAGTTCATGACGCCTACATCCTGCGGAATAGCAGCATCCCTGATATGATGGGTGAGCTCCAGAGGCACCGTGTATGGCTATTGGGGGACTCTGGTTACCCCAACTTTTCCTGGCTATTGACCCCAGTGAGGAATCCCAGGACCAGGGCAGAGGAACGGTACAATGAGGCCCAGGGGCGGACTAGGAGGGTTATCGAACGCACCTTCGGCCTCCTTAAGGCCAGGTTCCGGTGCCTCCATATGACAGGTGGGTCCCTATTCTACTCACCGAAGAAGGTGTGCGACATCATCATCGCCTGCTCCATGCTCCATAACTTGGCATTGCGATGCCAGGTGCCTTTTCTGCAGGAAGATGATCCAGATGACGGTGTTGTGGCAGCTGTGGAGCCTGTGGAGCCTGTGGACAGTGATGAGGATGAAGCTGAGGAAGACGAAAACGACAACAGGGAGTCAGTCATACAGCAATATTTCCAGTGAGACACAGGTGAGAACATTTTCATTTTTACCATTACATTAACTTTCACACATCTACCTCTATCCTGTACCGACATTTCACTCACTATTTGTTAACTGAGTTGTCCCCTTCCATTTCAGTTTCACAAATGTGGTAACCTACGTGTCAACTGTTTGCATCCTTGAAGGGCTTGTGATGTGTGACATAGGTATGTTAGCCTTCCAATGGGTAACCCATTATGAAACTGTAATTGATAATACAGATTTACAAATCATAGACTGACTCCATTTGTTTTTAGTGTTTCAAGGGTGTTTATTTAAGTGCTCAAAAAATGATGGGGGGTTGTAAACTGGTGATGGGTGATGGTGGAGGAATGTCCATGGCAGAGTCCAGTCTATTAGTCTCACAGGTACATTGCAAATCTGGGCATTGGAAGTGGAGCTAGGTCAGTTCCGATTTGGACAGGGTAACAAAGTGGGACAGTGGGGGGACAATCAGGGTGGTCCTATTTCCTGGCGGGGGTCTTGCCATCTTGCTCTGTCCTGTTCCTGGATCTCAGGGCCGTTTGCGTGGTGGTTGTCCGTCTGCAGGGGATGGGGTGCTGGTGTGTTGGTCCTGTGGCGGGGCGTCCTGTCCACTAGCGCCGGCGGAGGTGGTGGGCATGTCATCGTCCTGGATAGTGTCAGGGGCCCCTTGGAGTGCCACGGTGTCCTTCAAGGTCTTTTGAATGTCCATCAGCACCCCTACGATGGTGCCCAGGGCGGAGCCGATGGTCCTGAGCTCCTCCCTGAATCCCAAATATTGTTCCTCCTGCAGATGCAGGGTCTCCTGCAACTTGTCCAGGACCGTGGCCATCGTCTCTTGGGAGTGGTGGTATGCTCCCATGATGGAGGAGAGGGCCTCGTTGAGAGTTGGTTCCCTTGGCCTGTCCTCCCTCTGTCACACAGCAGCCCTCCCAGTTCCCCTGTGTTCCTGTGCCTCCGTCCCCTGGACCGTGTGCCCACTACCACTGCCCCCAGGTCCCTGTTGTTGTTGGGGTGGTGGGTTCGCCTGGGTGCCCTGTAGTGGTGGACACACTGCTGATTGACCTGTCCTGGGTAGGGAGGTTTGGGCCCGCTGGGTGGGTGCTGTGCTGGTGTTACCAGAGGGTGTAAGCTCGGTGTTGGGCTGTGGCTGGGCAAGGGGAACCGACTGTCCTGAGGCCCACGATGGTCTGGCCTGGTCATCAAGATCCAGTGGGGCAGAGCTGCTGTCGTCACTGTGGGCCTCTTCTGGGGGTGGAGTGATGTTGTCTGGACCCTCTGGTGTGGTGACGTTCCTTCGGGTTCCTGCGGGGGTATAAGTTCCTGATTATTGCATGTGTGTGTTTCATGGAGTGCAATGGTTGGGTTTTCTTGAACCCCAGTGCAGGCATTCCTGTGTGGGGGCTTGTGTGCTGATGGTTGGGGGGTGTTGTGGGTCTGTGCAGTGGGCATGCTTTGGTGATGGGTGTCCATGCTTAGTTATGTCATGCAGGTCTTGGGGTTGGGATGGGTGGTTGGTGTCATGGGTAGATAGGTGAGGATTTGTGGTGATAGGGGAGGGTGTGATGGTGGGGGTGTGTGATATCATGCAGGTAGGGTGGGGGGTATGATGGTTAAGATTAGACTAACCAGTGTCCGTTCCTCCAACGACTCCTCCGAGGCCCTCAGGATGCAAGATGGACAAGACTTGCTCCTCCCATGTTGTTAGTTGTGGGGTAGGAGGTGGGGGTCCGCCGCCAGTCCGCTGTACCGCGATGTGGTGCCTGGATACCGTGGAACGCACCTTCCCCCGTAGGTCGTTCCACCTCTTCCTGATGTCCTCCCTATTTCTTGGGTGCTGTCCCACAGCGTTGACCCTGTCGACTATTTTTTGCCATAGCTCCATCTTCCTGGCTATGGATGTGTGCTGTACCTGTGAGCCAAATAGCTGTGGCTCTACCCGGATGATTTCCTCCACCATGACCCTGAGCTCCTCCTCAGAGAAGCGGGGGTGTCTTTGGCGTGACATGGGGTGGTGTAGGTGATGTGTGGGATGGTGTATGTGTTGATGAGTGTGGTGAGTGTAGTGGTATGTGGTGTTTTGTGCTTGGATGTTGCATGGATGATGGTGTTGTGTGCCTCTGTGTGATGGGTTGTCTGTTCTGTGCTGTCTCTCTGGCCTTCTCTCTGAATTTTTGGTAGTAGGGGTTTGTGGGTGATGTGGGTGTGTGTTTTATATTGTGTTGGGTGTGTGGGAGTGGTGTGTGTATGTGTATCAGGTGTGTGTATTTCAAATTGTCCAATGTGGCGGTGTTTTGGAGAAGTGTGTGTATTTTGAGCGCGGCGGTGTGTACCGCCAATGGAATATCGCGGTTGAAAGACTGCTGCGTGGATTCGTGGGTCGTAATGGCATGGGCGTGTTTCTGTTGGCGTGGAGGATGTGTTCCCGCCAGTTTCTCGCTGACCTTTGGTGTGGCGGTATTGTGTGGGTGTCTGAATTTCGGCGGATTCCGTGATGTGTGTCATAATAGCTGTGGCGGTCTACCGCGGTCGCGGCGGTGTATTGGCGGTCTTCTGCACGGCGGTAAGCGCCTTATACCGCCAATGTTGTAATGAACCCCTATATCCTTATAAATAGGCTGAAAAACACGATATCTCTAACTGGGGCTATCATGGCTTTGTTGATGGAGTTATTCCCAACAGTCTGATGGCACTCATGGGCAGGGTGGTGCCGGTCATGGAGTCGCATGGACCTCCAGGTACAGTACCTTTGGCAACAAAGAAAACAAGCTGGTTAATTGAGCCGAGAAGGTTCAGCGTCACTGGATCTGGCGTTGGTTCCTTTCTGCAGAGCAGGGGTGGTGATGTGATGTTGGTGTAAGGCATCGGTCCTTGACAATCTGGTGGCGCCAATGAATCCAGCAGGTAAGATGCGTTGAGCGACCTCACAGGGTCGTGGTCACGCCATGGGGCTACAGTTTCAACTGCAGGTGGCGATGGTCCTGGAGTCATCCAGAGTTGGTGCACTTGGTTCTTCCTGTTTTTAGGTCAACTTTCACTCCCAAAGGCCCAGAGACCAGAATAGGCCTCACCTAGTGAGTTAGGGTCCAAAGCAAGCAAACCCAGAGGCTGGTAGGTGAAGTCTTTGATGTCCCTGAGAGTTCTTAACAGGATGCAAGGTCAGTACAAGCTCTTGGAGAAACGTCGCAAGCAGGATTTCAGAAAGCAAAGACCAGTCTATTCCCTCTTAAGGCAGATGCAGGAGGAGCAGGCCAGCACAGCAAAACAACAGGCAAAGTGGCAGGTCCTCCTCAAGCATCAATTTCTTCTCCTTGGCAGAGGTTCCTCTTGATCAAAAAGTAATCTAAAAGTCTGGGGTTTTGGGTCCACTACTTATACTAATTTCTGCCTTTGAAGTAGGCAAACTTCAAAGGAAAGTCTGATCTTGCCTTGGAATTTGGCAATATTTCACTATCAAGACATGTAAAACGCACCAGTACATGTTCTGCCTTTTAAATGCACTACCCCTTCACATGTGGCTACCTAGGGCCTACTTTAAGGGTGATGTACATGTAGTAAAAAAGAAGGTTTGGGCCTGGTAACTCTGAGCCATGTTTACAGGGCTACTCGTGTGGGTGGCACAATCAGTGCTGTAGGCCCACTAGTAGCATTTGATTTACATGCCCTGGGCACACATAGTGCACTTTACTAGGGACTTACCTGTAAAACATATATGCCAATCATGGATAAATCAATCATCAATACAATTTAGACAGAGAGGATATGCACTTTAGAACTGGTTAGCAGTGGTAAAGATAGAGTCCTGAAGCCAACAAAAACAGGTCAGAAAAAATAGGAGGAAAAAGGGCCAGGTCCAACATCATGCTTTGGGGCTCTCTGGATCAGGTCGTTGAGGGCTTGTAGCTTTGAATCTATGCCCATGATATGTTCAGTCCATGATGTTAAGAAGGTCAACTTGAATGTCTTGTTTGTCAGCCTGATGTTTTATTGCCGTTGACATGAATCTAGCGTCAATAAAAGTGCTCCCCAGGTATTAGCTGGTGCTTCAATTTCTTACAAAGGGGTTTGCTTGTTTGAAGGACTAATCTTGTGTTCCTGAAAAGTGCTTAAGCTGTCTATGGTGTTTGTCATTTTCTCCCCATCCCTTCGATGATGTCCAAGAAGAGGAGCCAATACGTTATTTTCCTGCAAGCTGACATCGTCAAAGAAAGAAACTGAGTTTAAAAGTTCAATTAAAGGCTGATCCTGTACCATGGCACGGACTGGCTGCCCTGACTGATTCCTTGGACCAAGACCCGAAGGTAGGTCCTCCCAATTACTGAAGTTCAGGAAACAAATAGACTTGAAAAGGTCAGCACTATTGTCATTTGACTTCTTTTTCCCTGATGTAAGAGGTGATTTTTGTTTGTGCCTGGATCTAATTGCTCTACCAATTTTGCCGCGTGATTACCTGTGGCCCTGGCGGCCCTGGGCACAGGGCTCTAGGCTCTGGGCTCCGTGCACTATGTTATGCTGGGCTGAGCATGGCTCCAGGCCACACTCTGAGCCGCTCTGAGCTACGAACACAAACGCTGTGAACATCATTGCAATCGGCAGTACCTTCGATATGCCATAAAACTTACATTTAGGGCAAAAAGACATAATTACAGTTGCAGGATTAAACATTTGCGTATTGTGTTAGAAACTGTAGAACAGAAAAACGAAAACACTTTAGATAAATATTGAGCGATTTTCTGTGGCAGCATAGTGGGCGCAACCTAGGCTGATTATTTTGGAAGTCAGGCTTTCATTACCTGTGGTTATTCCTGGATATGAATCAGAAGGGTAAACCATGTTTGAGAAGGAATACAGATTACTTTCTCCATTTAATTAGGTCACATTGATACTACAGAACTGTTATCTTCAAAAGTACTTCTATCAAATTCCTCCTAAGTGGGATTTCTATGGCACCTTTCACCTAGACTTGGAAGCAGACTGGTGGTTCGTTTTGTTGTGCTGACTGCGTTCAGGCAGAGATTCAATTTTAGGACTGACCTTTAAGAAACCATTAGCTGTTTCACTAGACTACTGTGCTTTTTAGACTGTTATATTGTCATTCTAATTTTCCATCAGTTACCATAATATTAGACCGAATGAGCCAGTGGGTCAGCACATTTTACCCATTGGCTTCTGCCACTTTGAGTGAGTGCACAAAGCATGTGCATATTGTTCAGGATAGCCCCCTCTCTTCAGTGCCAAATCATGTTGAGAGTATATTTTATTTTGTTTATGTTTCATATTCAATTGCATGCTATTTATTTTTCATGCATGTCAGGTGCCCAGATGAATGATGATTTATATTCTACTCTCTGTTGACCTTGCTCTTGCACAGATTTAGTTTTTTGTTAATTGGTGATTTATTCTTGCCTCCTTCACAAATACTACGACTGTTACATCTACTAATAATAATAATACTACTAATAATAATAATAATCATATGCTTGACGCAACTGAACGACTTCTATTTAAAAAATAAATCAATAGTAAAATGGCCACATGTGTCAATGTTTTAAATGTTTACATTTTTATTGCAACCTTATAGATTCCAAGTATTTGTGGCTGCTTTTTTTTCTTCTTTTTGTGGCATACCATTGCAAAAAATTACAACACCTTGCTGAGGGAAGAACTATTGACTTTGCTAGTGATTTGTTTGTGTATGACTCCTCTAGGAAAAATGACTTTTGAGTACAATCAATAGCAGCTCACTTTTTGACAGCTGGAACATATGGAGAAAACAGTTTGAAACGAAGGCTAGTTTAGACTACGCTAGACTGATAAAACTCCAGTTGAATCAGGCATACAATTTTATGTTGTACCTAATACGTAAACGGCAGCCAATGAATGTTTGAAACGCGCAGGGACATTACCTCCCGTCCCTCCCTCGCCTTCCTTTTAACCAATGAGGCCTCCCGCCTCCCCCCTAGACCCTCCCTTCCCCTTTCAAAAACTCCCCCCACCCTTATCCCCTCCTGTTCTTTTGTCTAGCCCACGCTAGACGGTTTTCTTTCCCTTTCTTACCTGCACGGCGGGGCCTGGAGGTCGTCAATGGAGGCACTCCTCGGGACGCGGTGCTCCGCGAGGAGTGCTACGGCTGGGTCACTTCTTGAGCGAACGGCATGGCTGCTCGAGAGGCGTGTACTGGGGGCCGGCTGACGGGGTCAGCCGGCCCTCTGTGGCTGGGGCGTTAGTTTCCGGGTTTCCGCGCCGCGGAGCCGCGAGGACCGAGGAACTTCAATTTTTGGATCCTGGTCAGGTAGGACGGGCGTTCTGCCCGTGGTTTTTTGGATTTTTACAAGGATTGTGACCTTTTTAGGGTTTGGTGGAGCCCTGTTAGG
The DNA here is from genome assembly GCF_031143425.1 of Pleurodeles waltl. Lineage (NCBI taxonomy): Eukaryota > Metazoa > Chordata > Amphibia > Caudata > Salamandridae > Pleurodeles > Pleurodeles waltl. The sequence continues at coordinate 615,166,809 of NC_090439.1, forward strand.
GAGGACCAGGGTCCTATATGTAGGGTAGTGTTTTGGAATGAAAGGCAGTGTTATTTTGGTTACCATGCCTAAAGCTCCAGCAAAGAGACGTGGTTGTCTCTTCTTCCTCCTCGGAGGTGGGAGGGGAGGGTAGCATTGCTCTTCCTGAGAACCCACAGGTACCTGGCAGGGGTACTCCCCTCATGTCTAGTGAGGAAGTGCAGGATATGGGTGAAATGGCTGTCACCAGGGCACTGCAAGCTGGCGTGGCCAGGACTGATCAGTCTAAGCGTGCGCACTCATCGGTAGCGGCAAGGAAATCCTCATCGGAGAGTGAGGATGAGGCCCCATCAACGTCATCTGGGGGGAAATAGGTTTCCAGAAGAGGTAATGTGGGAAGTGATGACACATGTTCGGGACAGTTTAGGTTTCCCTGTGTTTCAACCTACAAACTCAGAGTCTCATTTATTTCCTCAAATATCAGACGCCTTTTATGTTTGCCATGCCTTTCCAGGGACCTGTGAAGGATATGGTGTTTCGTGAGTGGAAGGATGTGGAGAAGGCTCAGGTTCCACGATTCCTTCAGAAACTTTACTTACTTGAGGGTGAGGGGGTTTTTCCTCCTTCAATACGCCTGGACTCTATTCTGGCTACTCTAATTGGCAAAACGGCAGTCAATCCGGAGGATTGTGTGCCTACGTATGCCACAGACCGTAAAGTGGATTCAGGTCTTAAGAGGGCTTTTGCAGCGGAGAATCTGGCGCTGAAGGCAGGGATTTATTCTGCTTATGCGTCACAATCATTGGTTCAAGGCTTTGATAAACTGGCGGTGGCTGTACAGGAAGGGGCGGAGTGTTCGGAGCTCCTGGCTGGTATGGAACAGCTGGCCAGATTATTGGTGGATGTGTCTTCAGATATAGTCCGTACTTCGGCTCTGGCATCTGGGTCTTTGATTGGGGCTCGTAGGTCCCTCTGGTTGCGTTCATGGAAGGCTGATCCAGGGGAAACGGCGGCCTTGTTGAGACTGCCGTTTGAGGGTTGTAACTTGTTTGGAGAACTATTACCATCCATACTGTCCAAGGCGTTTAAGGAGCGGAAGCATGCCTTACCTTATAAAGGGGTTTCTTCTTCGGGTAAAGGGTGGAAGAAGCATTCCAGATCTTCTCCTACTAGGGTTGCTAAATCCTTTTCGTTTAGGAGACGGCGTTTTCATCCGCGTTTTTCACCTAAGAAGTCTACTCCTGAGACCCGGGGTGGTTTCAAGAAGGGGTCCTGGCATTCGCTGTGGGCCTGGCAGAGGGCCGGTTGGGGGATGACTGTGTCACTTTCTTTCAGCTTGGGAGGACAGTGTAACCGATCATTGGGTACTAGACATGGTGACCAATGGTTATGTCATAGATTTTGTGGCGGTTCCTCCAGATTCCGGGGTGCATCCCACACCTCTGCCTTCAGAGGGGTCTTGGAGTGGAGCATTATTGGACGGAGTGCGGGACTTACTGGTCATGGGGGCCATTTCCCATGTTCCGCTAGACGACCGAGGTCAGGGCACTTATGCGGTCTTGTTTCTTGTGCGGAAAGTTTCAGGGGGATTTTCAACCGGTGCTCAATCTGAAGGAGGTGAATACCTGGATCAGGACAGTGCATTTCCACATGCTGTCCATTCGGACTATTTTTCCATTGGTCAGGCAAGGGGATTTTCTGGTGTCACTGGATCTGCCGGATGCTTACCCACACGTACCGGGGGCATGGTCCTCTCAAAAGTTCCTGAGGTTTGCTGTGGGGCAGGATCATTTCCAGTTTTGCGTTCTGCCTTTCGGTCTGAAATCTTCTCCCCGAATTTTCACGAATATGCTGGCTCCTCTAGTGGCTTTGCTTCATTCAGAAGGGGTGTTTCTGCACCCTTATCTAGTCGACATTTTGATTCATGCCCATTCACGAGACCTTTTGCAGAGGCAGGTGGCCCAAGTTCTGGGGGTCCTGCAATAACACAGGTTTTTGATCAATTGGGTGTAATCAGACTTTGTGCCGTCCCAGGATCTGGTTTTTCTAGGGGCTCGGTTTCAGCCTATTCTAGGGTTGGTGACTGTGTCCGAAAAAAAAAAAAAAAAAAGGTTGGATGCTCTCTAGGCTTTGGTAAAGAAGGTATGGTTACTGTCTGCTCCCCGAGCTCTTCTATGGTTGCGACTGCACATTTGGCGTCAGTGATATTTTGGGTTCTTAGGCACGTTTCCATCCCCTGTGCTTGATGACGTGGTTCTTGAGTAGGTGGGATCCAGGGTCCGGTTCTCTGAAGGACGGGGTTCCAGGGTCCGGATTGATTCACAGAGAGTTGCAATGGTGGTTGGATGCAGACCACCTGAGGGTAGGGGTGTCTTTGTCACCTCTGAGACCCGTGGTGGTGACGACGGATGCCAGCCTCTCCGGTTGGGGGGCATGGATGGGGTCAGCTCAGATTCGGGGGTTTTGGTCCCCTCGGGAGGCGAGTCGGTCATCTAATTGGCGAGAATTGCGGGCTATATTCCTGGCTCTGGTCCATTTCCAGGATTCCCTGAGGGGGTTGGCGGTTCTGGTTCGCACAGACGACTTAGTGGCCGAGGCTTATGTCATTCGGCGAGAGTGGTAAGTGTTCGGGCGGATCTACTGAGCAGAGTGATTCCTTCCTCTCAACTTTTCTCTCTCCGGAGGTCTCTGTTTCGGCATCTGGTTCGGCTTTGGGGTCTTCCAGTGCTGGATGTGTTTGCGTCAGTAGAGACTGCGATAGTGGAGTGCTTCTGCTCCCGGTTTCGGTGTCCCCAAGCATGGGAGGTGGACGGGATGTCATGTCCTTGGCCGCAGGGCCTTTTATATGCGTTCCCTCCGTTTCAACTATTCAGGGCGTTTCTGTTAGGTGCCAGTGGCTTTGAGTTCTACCTTGCTGGCTTCATGGAGACGTTCAACTTTGCTTTCTTATGGTAGACAGTGGAAGGTGTTTTCGTCTTGGTGCTTAAGTCGTGAGTTGGATCCTTCCTGCGCTTCTCTCTTTGAGGTGATGCAGTTCCTGCAGGACGGTGCTCGTTTAGGGTTGTCAGTGGCTTCTCTTCGGGTACAGTGGGCGGCTATTCAGACCATGGCGTAATCTTCAAGTTGAAGGGCGATTGATGCCTGGATTTTTTCAGGGGCTTATTAATTTATTTCCTCGCCCGGTACGTTCTTTTCCCTCATGGGATCTGTCCTTGGTTTTGGATGTGTTGACGGGGGCCCCTTTTGACCCATTGGGGGACTATGATTTGCGACGTCTATCTTTGAAGACGTTCTTTTTGGTCGCCATTACTTCGGCTCGTCGGTTGGGGGAATTGGGGGCATTGGCATGTTCCTTTCCTTTTTTGTAAGATTTTTCCCGATAGGGTGGTTCTGGTTCCGGTGCCTTCCTTTATTCCAAAAGTCAATTCTTCGTTCCATTCCAGGCAGGCGGTCATCCTTCCTTCATTTTGTCCGGATCCCTCATCAGGGGAGGAGGTCCGTTTGCATTTGTTGGATGTACGTAGGGTTTTGTTGGAGTATCTGCGGGTGGTGGCTCCTTTTCGTACAGGGGATTCACTGTTTGTTACTTTTGGTCCGGCGCGCTAAGGTGAGAAACCTTCCACGGCTTCCTTGAGTCGGTGGGTTCGATCTTTGATTCTGTTGGCCTATTCCTTGAAAGAGGTGGTTCCTCCTCTAGGGATTCAGGGGAGGTCTTCCAGAGGCATGGCGGCGACGGTGGCAGAGCTTCAGGGGACTTCAGTGGTGGATATTTGCAGGGCCACCACTTGGGCTTCTCCTTCGGCGTTTGTGCGTCATTATAGGCTGTCGGACTTGGGTGGTTTGGAGTCGGTGTTTGGTCACCGGGTCTTATCCTCTATGAGATACTGTTTGGGATGTTCTTGGTGCAGGATATTAAATAAGGGTCTTGCAACTCGATGTCCGTCTCCTGTGTGTTCTTCTTGCTATGTCTCATTGGTTAAAAGGAAGGCGAGGGAGGGACGGGAGGTAATGCTTCAATTTTCTTACGATAATGGCATTACTCCTAGTCCTACTCCCTCGCCTTCCTTTTCCGTTCCCTCCCACCCTCCCGGTACGGACTGTCCGAGTTGCGGCTTGGGCTTGGTTTTTGTACAGGAGGGGATAAGGGTGGGGGGGGGTTTTGAAAGGGGAAGGGAGGGTCTAGGGGGGAGGCGGGAGGCCTCATTGGTTAAAAGGAAGGCGAGGGAGTAGGACTAGGAGTAATGCCATTATCGTAAGAAAATGGAAGCATTACCTCTACGTCCAATGTCATAGATGAGATGAAAGGCCAGAGTCTCTGTAACTTGTTGATAATCTTTGCAGTATGCCCAAAAAAACAGAGTAATTAATGTAGAAGTATTCCCCACCACAGAAGAATACGTAAATGAAGGCAAGAAGAGGATGTCTTCCGCAGAAATCTGAGATGCAGAAAATCTGAAGCACAATTCTTATGTGACGGGTGTCAAATGCAAGGCCTGAGTCAAATGTATCCACAAAATTTGTAACAGAGCCAACAGGGCTTGGCAAGAGATGTGTCCATCTGAATTGGTTAGCTCTTACCATCAGGATCTTTGTATCGATTTCATTCACTTTTTTGCAATTGGTGGACATCTGTTACTGTACGGCTGCCTGAAAGTCATGCAGGCAACTCATGGCATTAGTGGAAGCGTGATCAAACTTAAAGATGAACAAGATATTGCGTTATATATGTAAATTTGTAAGTATTTACATTGTTAGACCAAAATGTATAGAAATATATTCAACACTGGTCCACAAACCCTATGTTTAGGAAAGGAACAGCTGGCACCCCAAATTCCTTGTGCCATCAGTCTGTAATGGCATGAATTTCACAAGACACAATCGGCTACACTGTAGACTGTGTAAAAACAAATGCATAAAAAAAGAAAAGGGGGCAGGGTAGGGACACCCTGACCCCTGAGCTCCGGTGGTGGGGTCCCAGAAGGACCACCCACTCCAGAGCGAAAAATATATTTTTTAAATTTTTGTATCACAAAATAGCTTTCATGCTAGTTTTTTATAACTCCACAAGTGCAGCCCTGGTGACCACCACCTTTCCGGGGCATTTGCTGAATTTCACATGGGGGTGTGCAGCTCTCACGCACCCCAGGGACCACCACCTCCCTGAGGCAAAATGCTTTTATTATTTGGGGGAGGCCCGATAGTCTTCCCTACAGCCCTGGAGACCACCACCTTCTCAGGCGATATATTGACATATGTACGGGGGCTACATGACCCCCCCAGCAGCTGTCGGGACCACCACCGCCCCAGAGCAAATAGTAACAAATGAAAGGGGGTCAGTTTCGGACCCCTGTAGTGCCGGGGATCACCACCACCCCAGGGCTATTTACATTGGAGGTCACCAATTGGCCTGGGGACCGCCCCCCCAAGGCCTGGCTCCTGCTATATGCCTGGGTACCCACCCCTGGGACATAGCTGTTTGCTGTGACTTTGCTGCAGCTTTGACAGCTGACGCCAAGTCTCAGCAAACCCTCCGCATTTTAACAGCAAGACCTGCAACCATGTCCCGCTTTAAAAAAGCAGAGTTTTCTTCTCTGTTCCCTGAACGCAGATATGCAGGTTGCAGATTGTTTAGCTTCAGCAACCGTGTAGCTGCTACTGAAAGCAGCACCTTGGTCGCTGGAGAGATGGGTCTTCAGGGGAGGGTACGAGGTAACTATAACACATGCCCTCGCCATGCACTGCTAATTACCCCATAAATTACGGCACTCATAAATCTTTGATAACATCATTGATAATATACTTTTGCAGTAAAATATTTGACGAAGAAACTGTGCATGGCGAGGGTGCAAGTCATAGTTACCTAGTTACTTGAGGTAACTCTAACTATAACAGGTGAATTTCTGTGGTTTTGTATGTTTAAAAGAGAGTTTAACTATAACGTCCTTGTAACCTCTGGTTTTTTAAGTGAAATTTAATATGCAGTTATACGTAAGTAAATGTGATAAGATTTTATATTACTCTAATGAAAACCTTAGACGTTCACTGAAAAAAAACTAAAGGTAAAGTAGAGTTATAAATTGTCATTCCAATAAAGAAAAAAATGTTTTAAAACTAAAAACCTCTGACATTCACTAGTTATACTTAACTGACCTAAGTATAACTTGCACTACCATGGACATTAGATGTCAGTGATGCAATATTTTAGGTCATCATCATCATCATCATAAAAACCATAAAAGATGAAATAACACACAAATCATAATGTGCAGACATTAAAACTAAGCAGCACTTTGGAAAAAGATTAAATATGTTTATTTCATAAAGTGACATACATAAAAGTGAGGCATTATCAACAACATATGAGTAATCTGACCCATAAAGCATTAAATCGTTCTTATAGCTGACAAGAATTATTACCATTAATTCATAAAGTTACTTGTGCATAAAGAGGGGTAGTATTAAGGCGTCAATCAAATAATCTAGCCCTTTGTACATCGAACAACTAATTTATCTGTAGCTCGTTAAGAAGACTAAAACAGGTTAAAATAAATAAAACAGGGTTGAAAAATTACGTGACTCAATCTCATCGGACCCGAGATGAATGTATGAATCGTTATACAAACTAGTTCTCATTGCAGTAATTCGAGGTGAAGTAAACTGCCCATCATTTTCTGATGTTCAGGGGCCTAGGAAATGGGATTAAAAACTGTTTCCTGGGCACAGTATACAATTTGCAAAAAAATAACTTTAGCATGGATTGTGGGAACCGTGAATTGCGAGGGCATGGCATAAGGCCCACTTCCACTTAAACATCTTTTGGATAGGAGACCAGGAGATGGGCTACATAAAATCTGAATCTAACCAGGTAACATCTCTGATAGTAATGTGGCAAAAGATATATATAGGGCTCCGTGCAGTCAGTGGTAATTAAAGTTTGGTGGGCAGCCACTCTCTTCATCCTATACTCTAGAGCTTCTCTTCTCCTTTCCAGCATGGTAAATAATTATGTCCTAAATCGAGCTTTAGAAAAAGCACTGATATCCCATGGGTTCATAAAAGGTTTGGGCCTTCCTAACATGTTTAATTAGGGCCTGATTTAGAACGGGCCATATAGTTTACTCTGTCGCAATGGTGATGGGTATCCCATCCACTGAAATCTAAATCCAATAGCAGATAATGGGATTTCTATTTTGGTGGATGGGATTTTCGTCACAGTTGTGACGGAGTAACCTGTCCACTGAGTTCTAAATCAGGCCTTAGGACCTTTACATATTTCAGCCATGGAATATTACATGCATAATCATGCCGAAGGCAATATATCAGAAGTATGTAAGGTAACAGAGGGGTATCCACTGCACTACAATGGTTTGAACAGGGCTTCTCCCTCTTCCAGCCCTGTAATAACCATTATAGTTGTGATTTAATTCCTCCAGTGGAATGGCGGTATTTCAATGTTACATGAGTGACACAGAATCATAAAATTACTCCAAATCCACCTGCAGAAATAAAACAATCATCCATCTGCAATTGTTTGCAGTGCCTGACCTATGGCCTAAGCAAGAAGTCAACACTCACTGCCTGTGACACAGTAGGTTTGGCTACAGCCTCTGTGCCCAACCTCAACGAAGATCAACCCCCACTGTTGACAGTCAAAGGCCAGGAATACTGAGGGATGTCCAACAGGCCAGGCCAAACTGTGCTCAATCCTCTGCAGGACGTAACTTATGGTGAGTCCCTGCACCGAACCCTTTGAAGGCAGCAAAACCTTCACACAACACATTCTTCGGTGGCACACAGTCAGGGTTGACAGTAGGGGTGAGCATAACTGGCATAATTCTGTGAGCGTAATCATGCTGGTTTACCTAAACATTCTGATGGATTACACAAGAAGATTAGGTCTGCATTTCACACTGTTTTCTTAGTTTAAGAATGTCCCCTTATGACGAAAATGAATGTGAGGAGGCATCTTACACTGAAAATCGCTAAACTCAACAGAACACAAATAGCATGCAACTGCTTGTGCTCGCTAAATGTGCTGTAGGGATAGGATTTTCCCCCATTTACAACCAGCATTTAGCACTAGTATCTTAATGCAAAATGCCTCCTCATGTTCAAAATGGACACGAGGATGCATGTTGCGTTGAGAAAATAGCGCCAAAGCAAAACAACACATAACAGTGCTGCTCATGCTTTCTAAATACGTTGTTTCTGTGCTAATATCTCTCCACAAGTGACTCTTAATTACACAAGTGGGTGTAATTGTGTAATTAGTGGCACTTCTGCATTAAAGAGTAATGCTGATTTACTAAAATTACACTGATTACTCCAGCGTAATAAAAATGACTCCCAGTTCTAGTTGACAAGAGGGCATGGCATTTGGCTAGGCCATGCACCCAATTGCAGTGCTCATCCAACTTCACCAACAACTGACCCAGCTCGAGGGTCCACACAATACACTGTGCACCGTCTTTTCCATTCATGTCTACACAATAAGCTTTATTTGTTATTATACTAAACTTTTGATTTTTTTTTTAAAGTTTCTAAATCGACTTCAGAATTCACAGATTCTTGGGCACAAATTTGGAACAGCAAGTACTGAGAATAAAATGGGGCTTCTTTTTATTTTTCAGGCAGAACCTGCCCTTGGTCCATCACATCTTCACTGGTTTTGGGGGATGCTCTCATACCAACCTATACCTTGCCTAACACCTTTTCAGGAGAAAGGATTTGGGCCTTTACGTCATTTTTTAAAGCAAAAACGGCGCAAACTTTCAGAATAGTTTGCGCCGCTTTTGCATCAGAAAATTACATAAAGGTGGCGCTAACTTTTCATAAATCAGGCCCTAGGGGCCTGCTATCCCGTAACAAAAAGGTTTATTAAATGGCAGCCGTCAGACTGCTTCGATCTTTGAATGCTCCAAGAATCTACGAATCTCGCATGGATCAAAGGAAAACATGTTCGTCCTTCCAATAGGACTTGTTTATTTTTCTAATACATTAACCTTGAAGCATTTGTGGATACAGATCCTGACAGGGTCCTCAAATTAATAGATCATTATCACTGGCAAATACCGAACTTAACTCTCACTTGAGCACCTTTTGCCTGATGCACGCTTCACACTTTGGAGGGCCCCATGGAGAGATGGACGCAGTCCAGTCTTTCCACGTGAAGCTTCGGGATGGAAAATGATGGCCTGGGGCCAGATAGGCTGTGGGGGAGGAAGGGGAGGGAGTTAGGTTTTAAGATAAAGGCGGGGCGGGGTCAGGGATCAGCCTCTATGCAGCTTGTCGCACTGCTGAAAAGACTGGAGTCGATCCCGGGGGCAGGTAATTAAGTGCAGAATGGCCATAGTGCATGATGTGGCGGCCGTACGGGCCACACGTTGCGTTTTGGGTGAAGCCAGCCGTAGTGACCTGCTGAGGTCTGGTGTAATAGACCAGGCCTGGGTAGGTATGCAGCATGCTATGTGTGCTGCTACTCATGGTGTAGCGGCGGCAGTTGCTGCCTGTCGCTCGCCGGTAGCAAGGGGGGGAAAGAAAGCAAGGGGGAGGTGAGGATGTTGCAGGTCTGCCCCCAGCCCAAAACTGTGAGTTGGGCAGTATGGGGAGCCTGAGGTGCAGTTAGTACAGGCGGGGGAGGGGCAGACAAGTGAGGCAGCTGATGAGGTGCCTGGGCCCAGTGCCAAGGGACTGCCTAAAGGGCTGGACAGCCCCAGTGTAGTTTTGAGGCCTAGTGGGCCTGAGGGCATGGAGATGCCTCTGGACCTGTCGGTGGCCAGCCAGTAAGGCATGGCTCGCAGGAAAGGACTGACAGGGGGGTATGGGGGTGCCAAAGGAAAGGCCAGGAGCAAGAAAGCCCAGGTGGCAAAGAGTGGATGACAGTGAGAGTAGGGTGGGGGTGACGGGTGTAGGGCCCAATATAGAGCTGGGGGAGTCAAGTGGAGAGGGTCCGGTGGGGGGGGTTTGGCAGCAACAGCCCACCACTGACTGGTCAGCAGTGGACATTGAGGCCAGGATACAGGAGCAGAGGAAACTAGTGGCGAAGACAGAGGAGCGGTGGGAGCGACTTTATAAAGAAAGGGGTGAGGCAGAGGGTCCGGCCAGGCAGGCAAAGAGAAAGTCAGGTGGGCCAGTAAAGTAATCAGGGGCGTAGCTTGGGGCAAAGAAATTGGGTATGGGTCCCTGATGAGGAGCAAGATAGGGAGCAGGAGGCTGATGCAGCCTGTGGTGTGGGCAGCACGACAAGCACACATGGTGCACACAGCGATGTGCGGCGTGGAGAATCAATGACAATAGCAGAAGTTGGCAGAAAGGTGGCAAAGCCAGCGGGGCGCATTACGGTCTCTGGACATTGGCTTGAAGAAATAGAGCGGTCTTCAGAAGCCTTCTCTTCGCAGCAGGACTGCACGAAAGGAGCAGATGGCAAACGCCATGGGGGCCACAGGATAGTCGGCTTACGTGATGCAGTGGATGCTGAGGGTGACAATGATGAATGGGGTAGGGATGAGGAAGATGTGGTTGATTTGGACTATGACGAGGGATTGGAGGAATGGGATGAAGGGGAGAGACACGACAAGGAGGTGAGCAGTGATCAGAGCAGGGGAGTGGGGAGCAGGAGCGGCGCAACCCCCTCTTCTTTTCCTGTTTTGCAGACATCAAAGAATGGCTCTGGAGTGCAGGAAGTGTCGCGCACGGGAGATGGCTGGCCCAAGGCCTTGTTGGAGGAGAATACTCGGGCTCATGGAGTACAAGGTAAGGGAGACTGGTGGTCCCCCTGGGGCGAGTGGAGAGGCAAGGCTGGTGCGGCCCAGTATAAATCTATTGGAGTGGGGGATGATTCAGTACATGGCACAATGAATACCAATGTGGTATCTGTGTGTGGTAAGGAGCAAGAGGTAGAGAAGGTTGCGACACCACAGGGCGTAAGGAGGGATGCTGTGCTGAGTGGGGACAAAGAAAGTGATGCTAAAGAAGTGGATAGCCATAAGAAACCGCTACCCTACAAGGGTTTAGCGATGTCGCTGGGGTCTTACGTGGAAGAGAAGACGAAGGCTCAGATATGGAAGAAAGAGTATGTGGACGTATTTCGGCTCAAAAGAGGAACTGTGGGAACTGGCGCGTGGGCCTAGGGTACCTATCACCATGGATAATTGGACCTCAGCATTCCTGATATATGCTAGTATTTACTGTGAAAGATACGCGGACAGAGCCACCGGCATGTTTAAATACATGGATATTATTCACAAGGCCTAAATGCATTTTGGTGGTTTTGCATTTCGGGCTAGAGTGAGCGTTAACCCTGACAAACTTTGGGGGGACGTGGACCCAGAACTATGGATGCAGTGGATGGCTTTTTCACAGTCTGCTGCGTCTACTCATACAGCTAGTGGTCTTCCAGTGGTCTATAGGCCTTTTCCGGCCGGGGCGGGTCAGGTACCAAGAGCACCATTACCTAACTCAGGAGCATGCTGGAACATCAACAAGGGATTTTGCTCTAGGCACCTTTGCAAATTCAAGCATGAATGTTCCAAATGTGGGGGGATGCATCCAGTCACACAATGTTTTTCATTGGCCAGTCCGGCGGAGCAGTGGAGATCTTCCAGGGGTAGAGGAGGCCAAGGCCCCGGTTGCGCATGTACCCAGATACTGACTTGGCATGTAAATTGGAATGGGGTTTCAGACAGGGTTTTTGAGTAGGGTACCAGGGGCCACGGGTGAGGAGATGGGTGGAGAATTTGCAGTCAGCGTTGGCCATGCCTGACGTGGTAGCGACAAAACTGGACAAGGAGGTGGCAGAGGGCAGAATTGCAGGCCCCTTTTACGGGTGGCCCATGGAGGATCTTATGGTCTCACCTTTGGGTGTGGTCCCCAAGAAGGGTGAAGGGGAATTTCGTTTGATACACCATTTGTCATGGCCAGAAGGGGCATTAGTCAATGATTTTATTTCACCTGAGGATTCCAAGGTGGTATACGCCTCTGTGGATGACGCTATACAGATCATAAAGGGATACGGTAAGGGTGCAGAGTTGGCCAAGTGTGACATCAAGGCAGCTTTCCGGCTGCTTCCTATCTACCCTGTGGATTTCTCTGCTGGAGATGCAGTTGGGAGGGCTATTTATGTGGGCAGTTGCTGCCTATGGGGTGCGCAATTTCTTGCGCATTGTTTGAAACCTTCATTGCCTTCTTGCAGTCAGTTTTCAACTGAGTGGGCATTGGACAGTGTCACACTGTCTGGATGATTTTCTTTTTGTGGGGGCACCACATTCGGGAGCATGTGGGAAGGCTTTGCGGTGTTTCGAGAACTTGGCGCAGTAGTTTGGGGTGAATCTGGCACCTGAAAAGACAGAAGGACCTATTTGCGTGTTGTAATTTTTGGGCATTGAGTTGGACATGGTGGCATTGATGGCACGTTTGCCAGCGGATAAGGTTGCTGAAATCTTCCAATTTCTGTGACAGGTCAGGTTAAGACAGAGGATAGAGCTACATGTGGCACAGCAGCTCCTGGGCTACCTTAATTTTGCATGTCGGGTGGTAAGGGGAGGAAGGACATTTTGAGGACGCATGGGGCTGGCGATGTCTGGATCATCCCTTCCTCATCACAGGATTCGGCTGATGGTAGGTTTGAGAGAAGACATCAGGGTATGGGAGCTTTTCCTGACACAGTTTAATGGGGTTTCCTCATTTTTCGGGAAGAGGACACAGTGTAGCAGGTGCAAATTTTTGCAGACACAGCAGGGGCCTGTGGGTTTGGCCTTTTTTGGGATGGATGGTGGTGCGCGGAATCTCGGCCAGCACATTGTTTAAACCAGTGTAGGAGCATTGCGTTTTTGGAACTCTTCCCACTGTTGCTGGCTTTGGTGGTGTGGGGTGATGAGCTGGCGAACAGGACTGTAATGTTTCACGTTGACAACTTGATTTGGTGAACAGACAGAGGGAAAGGGATCTTAGGGTGCTGCGCCTTTGGTGAAGATTCATGCTGCGCTGCTTGTCTTTGAACATCATATTTAAGGCTGCACACATTCCTGGGGTCAACAATTCTATCGCAGATTCCCTGTCTCGTTCATAGTGGCAGCGTTTCCGTGCATTGGCACCAGGTGCAGAGGAGCACAAGACTGCAGTTCCAGCAGACATTTGGGAATAGGGGACGTGATAGTCATGAAACTGGTGGAGATGTCGCTGGCTGAGTCTACGCTGAGGAGTTACCGTTTAGCATGGTTGGAATTTCAGGATTTTGAGGCAAATGGAGACAATTTCTGGTGGCAAGGGAGAGATGTGCTTGAAGCGCGTGAGGTGCGTTTTGTGTTATTTCTGATTCACAAGGGTTTGTCGCCAGCCACGATTGGGGTTAAGCTTGCGGTGTGTCTTTTTACGGGAAGTTGTTTTTTTGACAGGGACCCAGCAAAGGATGACATTCTGCCGAAAATGTTGAAAGGGTGGGGCAGGGCGCAATCAGGGTCAGGAAGGATGATGCATGAGTCTATTACGTTCAAGCTATTGGTTCGACTGTTACATGTGTTGCCAGTTTGTTGTGTGGATGCGTATGAAGTAGCACTTTTTCATTTGTGTATGATATGGATGTTTTTCGGAGCATTACAAGTGTCTGAATTGCTGGGAGTGGGTAAAGGTGGTGGAATTCGGAAGGAGGATGTATAACGGAAGGAGCACGTTTGGGCATCTGGTTGAGGCGCTCGAAGATGGATCAGTTGGGCATGGGAAAGTGGATATGGTTGGATAAAGGAGGAGAGGGAGAAGCGTGTCCCGTGCAGGAGTGGGACTCTTTTCAGACGTACCTTTCTGAGCAGGCAAGGGATGTGTTTTGTCACATGAACGGGAAGAAGCTTATGGCTTTCCATTTGTTGGCTGTGATGAGAAAGGCTTTGAGGTGGGTCGGAAGGCTGCCGGGTAATTTTGGAACTCATTCTTTCCGGCCTGGTGCTGCTACTGAGGTTGCTTGTTTAGGCTGGGATTGGGAAAAGATTTGGCACATTGGCAGATGGAGGTTGAAGTGTTGTGAGATATAGGTCAGGGCTTTGAGAGGGGATATTGTCAGGGACAACACTTTTTATAGATTGGGGAAATTTTTGTCATACATTGATATATGTTTATCTTTCTAGGTTGTGTGTACGGCCCAGAGAAAGCAAAAGCGGTGACATGGCTGGTTGGACATTCGTTTATTCACTGGGCGGCAAAATATGCTGAGAAGCAAGTTTATGGACGATCACTGGGACTTCCGAGTAGCAGACATGAGGTCGTGTGATGGGGAAAGACCTGCATGAGGTGGGGCAATTTGCTTGCTTTTATAACTGCAATGTTGACGACATGGGGTTGCCCTGATGTTCTGGTATTGCACCTAGGGGAAAATGATTTGGTTCAATTATCGGGGCTCACCCTACTGCAACACATGCAGAGGGATCTGACACTACTAAAGCACAACATGCATGGGACTTTTTTGATATGGAAAGAGTTTGTGCCCAGAAGGAAGTGGAGAGGAGCTTTGAAGCATGGGACCATTGAGCGGGCCAGGAGAAAGCTCAATCGGGCTATGCAGTTGTTCTGTGGGACGCAGGACATCAAAGTGCTGACACACAAAGTGATTAAATAGAGTGAATAGGGACTTTTCAGAGATGATGGAGTACAGTTGTTGAACATGGGGAATGGTCATTACATGATTAAATAGTTTTTTTTGCTGACTAATTTGTGGGGGGAGAAGCTATGGAGGAGCAAGTCTGTCTGATTTCCAGTTGCAGTGGGTTAGCTGGTGGGGCAGCAAAATGCCTAGAGGGTTTATGCTGGGTGGCAGTGGATGGGGAGGGTGGCGGGTCAGATGTGGGCCTGGCCACTCTTCTACCGGGAAAAAAGAGGCAGGTGAAGGATGACAGAGTGGGATGCCTGTTTTCAGGCAGGGGACGGATGCAAAGGGTGATGCTTGTCAGAATGGAAGGGGATGCTGGGTTAACAGAGAAGTGGGGAAGGAAGTGAGACTGGAAGACAGGGGAGCTTAAAGTGAAAAGTTTGAAGTGTTCATTCAAGTTACGGTTATGTTAATGTTTTTGTTATGATTGCAACCCTGTCCTAATAAATGGCCTTTTACACTATAGAGAAGGGTGTCGAGTGTTTATGTCCCAATTTTCACTTTTGGACTTCACATGGTTTATGACATTAACATCAACACTAGTTTTTCAAATATGACAATGCTTTAGAAAGCAACTCTAAGACTTTGTGATGTGCATCATTTTCGAGCTTGTCAATTTGTTTGCTTTGTGTTGCGTTCCTATATGATGAACTTCCATTTCATTATTACATTTCTGTACTTGGCATACATTTCTATTGGATGCCTTGGACAGCCAATAAATAAATACACACATGCATGTGATGGTGAATAATAAAATACTGACTTGATTACTGGTGTTGCCGAGATTGACTGAAGTGCCAAGTTTATGGCAAATAAGAATGTGGAAGCAGGATATGTGAATGAGGTTTGTGGGCTGTTGCGTGGTGTTGACAAATGACACTGTAAGTCTTGACCCAACTTTCACTGGGTATGTGTCAGAATCATTATGAGCATCATCCCGTAAAGCAATAACGGTCACATTCTGTAACAATCTCGGAGAAGAGAAATAACTAATTCTGAGTTACCTTACCAGGCGCCACGTTAGCCAAAAGAGTGATATTGTTTATGTGTGGTAAGACTATCAATGGGGGCAGGGGCATGGCTTGGTCAGTAAGATTGGGGCCTGTGGACTTCAGATTTCCTAAAAATCAGGATGGCACATAGGGGGTTATTCTAACTTTGGAGGAGGTGTTAATCCGTCCCAAAAGTGACGGAAAAGTGACGGATTTACCACCAGCCGTATTACGAGTCCATTATATCCTATGGAACTCGTAATACGGCTGGTGGTATATCCGTCACTTTACCGTCACTTTTGGGACGGATTAACACTCCTCCAAAGTTAGAATAACCCCCATAGTGTTAAACTACATTATACGACTATTGCAGGGCATATGAGAGGGGCTTAAGGGGCAGCAGAAAGTGAGAGGAATGGGGATTGGTAGGGGTACTAAGTGAGAGAACACACATTATTTTGTGAAATAACCCACACTTTTTAAGTCTTTCCAAACACTGGGGCATATTTAAGGACCCCTTGAGCCGCCTCAGCACTTTTTTTTTCACACTGGACTTTTCCCTGTGCCATATTTACAAAGTGGCACAATGCAAGCATTGCACCACTTTGTAACCCCTTGTGGCACATTATGCCTGCGCCAGGCATAATGTATGCAAGGGAGGCGTTCCGGCGCTTGGGGGCTCACAAAAATGGAGCAGTCAAATTTGAAAGATTTCACTGCGCCATTTTAGGCGTCATTTTTAAAGCCTGCTCAGAGCAGGTGTTAAAATGACATGCCCATAGAAACCTATGGGCCTCCTTGCAGCTTACTACACTAGTCTTAAAAAATTTTATGCTAGTGTAGCAAAGCACGACAATAGCTTCAAAAATGTTGACGCTATTGTGCTAACGACTGCCATGCATTGCATTATAAATAAGGTGCAGCCATGGTGTCAGGTGCCGGTGTGGGGGCGTAGAATAAGTGGTCATCAGCACTGATGCACCACTTTTTCATAAATATGCGCCATTGAGATGGAGTGTGTGTGTGTGTACGTTTTTGTTTGTGTGTGTAAAAAGCCCTGTTGAAATCCGGCAGACGACACATCATACCCGACTGAAAGCACCTGTACCCAACTATTTAACAAAAAATAGATGTATTGGGGAATGTAGCACCCCAAACACCCCCCTGAAGCTATGCCCCTGAATGTGGAACCATATTAGGTTAGTACAAAATACTTATTCTGTTCACTTATTGTAGGCGTGTGCTAAAAAGGTTCAGACAGCTCTTCTAGTTCGTTGAAGGCCATGCCATAGCTGATGCACGCATAAATACCCAGAAGCCCAGACTTATTAACAGACTGCCATTTTTATTAGAATCTATTGCAAATTACTTAGCAGAACAAAGAACAGCTCATTCCCCGCACATGTGACCCAGAACGAGTTTTTTTTTATACTCTGCGCTTCTATATTTAATAGTATATAAGCATCTGTCAACAGAAGCCCTTTATTTCTCATAACACAAGAACTCTGTTTATAATGTGACACCAGCTGCTCAAGCAAAATGGGTTCTATTAGAACTAATTTATTTTTTTTCCTAAGTTGATCTATTTGCATTTTGTATCCCCAGTCAAAAGGCGAGGAACTACTTTATGGTCTGATACGGTTTCAAGCTTCACTGTGTGGACAATGCTTAATCAGTGTGTACATCAGGAAGTAAACATAATCAGCAAGTAGCAATTAAGATTAGATTTTTTTTAAACATGCATACACTGTATGTATTATGAAGGCAATTCATTTACAAATCTTAATTAGGAATATTATGTGTTTTGTGCACGTTTATTTCACCATGCTTTAAAAATGAATTCACTGTAAATATGCTTCCCAGGTGCAAAGTTCTCTCAAGCAGAATCTTAGGTACTTTTTAAACGAGATCAGCTTCCAGCTCCAAAAACGTTTTTTTGGTTAACAGATGTTTCGATTTTTGATTCCTATTCAAAGGTATTTATCAGGTAAAATCAACTGTTATTACGAGGCTGACTTTTTAGATAAATCAAAGACAAATTACTTAACAGAGCCAAGGACATAGGCCCAGATGTATACTTTTCACACAAAACTGCGCTAACGCAGTTTTGCATAAAAAAGTATCTTGCCCTCTAACGCCATTCCAAGATGCCAGCTGGGCATCATATTAATAAAATGACGGTAGACAATGCTAAGGCCCGGCTAGTGTCATGTAAAAGGATGCTAGCCAGGTGGGGGAGGCGTAGGGGGAACAGGTTGTTGTGCGTCAAGGATGACGCTAGTATGGTCAGAAACATAAAAATGCAGACTAGCGTTATTTTTTTATGTAAACCCCCCATGGACATGACTCCTGTCTTAGTAGAGACAGGAGTCATGCCCACCACCCCAATGGCCATGCCCAGGGGATGTATGTCCCCTGGGCATGGCCATTGGGCCCAGTGCAATATAGGAGGGCCCAGGTTAGGCTTCCCCATGGCACTAAAAAAAAATATATAACATACTCAACTATACTTACCATACTTACCTGGGATGGGGTCCCCCCATCCTCTGGCCTCCCTCTGGTGTGGGTGTCCCTGGGGCTCGGGAAGGGCACCTTTCTCCGACCATGGAAATAGGCCCACAGGTCCCCTAACACCTGCTCCCACCCGCATTAAATAATGGTGCTAAGCATTATTTCAGCCCCCCTTTCCCCTGTTCTTGATTTTAGCATGGGGGCATAAATATGGTGCTAAGGCCATATCATCATTTTTTGCACTGGAACACCTACCTTGCATCTCATTGACGCAAGGTAGTTTCCCGTAAGCAAAATATGACTTTAACTCCAAAACTTTGGCACTAGACGGGCCTAGCGCCAAAGTATAAATATGCAGTTAGGTTTGCATCGAATTTGGGTAAAAAAAATAACACAAATTTGTTGCAAAAAAAGGATATATCTGGGCCATAGAATCCTTGGGAGAGGAGTCCCAGATTAAACTATTTTAAATACTTTGTGCAATCTTGTTGTGGTTGATTGTCCATTGTTAAATTCATCTGATCTCTATTTTGAGTAGAACAGAAGTTCTGAAATGGCCTTTGTTTCTTCACTTGGGCAAATGCAAAGAAATGTTGGACCTGATCTACAAAGCATTTCAAAATCGAAGACCCTGCATTTGCAAAAATGCAGGTTGAAATGCACAAAAAGCATTTTGAGATTTGGAAAAGACTTTCAAACCTGTAAAGCGTACTTTGGTACCCACGACGACTTGCAATGGAAGGGGGATGTGAATTGAATGTCCCCCTCTACAATGCCATTCCCTATCTTCTAACACAACGCAGTGATCTAACGGTGGCCAAAACATCCTTCATCATCTTGCCAAATGACCTCCTTGATTTCACTCAACACATTGTCTCCATATCTAGCCATGCACATATTCTTGGGAACCTGAGTTCAAAGGGTGATGATTCATCCAACACTCATTGTCAAAACATTATCAAAGAAAGGGATATACGCTTGGCTTCCCCCAACTAATAATGTCCCAATACTTGGGAGTTCATAATATTGACCTCATATTGTCCATGATTCCAGGACTCTGTTTAATGGTGCCCCTCAACTCTTCTGGATAGCCTGTTTTATCAACTTTGTCATTGAATGAGGCCTCTCTAAAGACCTAAGTACTCGTGTGACCTAGAAAAGACATTTCTTGATAAAATGTAAATATATTACAACCCAAGGAGTTCATTATTTGCTTCTTGACTCATTTAAATGCCATTTGATCACACTTGATAATATGCTAACGTATCTTCAAAAGAAGAAAAGCCCCACACTACGTAATCCTGTCTCCTTCTCCAATAGGCCAAACCAAAAAATGACTAATAATGTGATTCCAGATACCCCACCTCCACGAATTTAAAATTTAAAGCAAAGCACTGGAAAGATATAGGAGTGAATCAAAAACATCTTCTGATCAAATCAAATCTAGAATCCACTTCAGAGGATGCAGATCATTGTGTGCAACAGAGAAAAATTCATTCCGCCTGGCCTACACCAAAGAGCCTGATAACTAAAGAACTTTGTGTTTTTTTGGTTGAGGTAGTGATCCTCAGCCCAATCTCAATTCTTTCAAATTCAAGCCTCTATTTGTAACAATCTTCTACACTAGGGACTGAGGCTGATATAAATAAAGCCTTGAGATCTCTTAACATTTCAGACATCTTGATGCAGGAAGAAGTTGTTAACTTGGGTGTTATAGAATCTAATGCTAAGAAATGCTAAGAAATACATCCATCTCCAGTGGATCTATTCTCTAGACCCTCAAATGACCTATCATTTGCCAAATCCTAAAAATCCCCTTTGCAGAAGCTGCCGCTCATTCTACATACAGGTCTATTTCTAGCCTATCCAGTGTGGCAAATATTTTAAAACAGTGGCTATCCCTTAACTATTCTCACACATGGAATTAAATGACATTCTAAGTGGCTACCAGACAACTGTCAAAGCTCACTGTGGATCAGTCAATGATACTTAATGTGCAGGAATACCCGGCATATGTTATGTAATTTTGTTTGTAGGGCCGCATTGCACCTAGGAGGGTATCCTGACATCTGCAGAAAGATGGTGAAGTCCTGGCAGGAACCTATTTGAAGATCCAGATTTCACTTTTTTGTAGAATTCAAGGACAGAGTTGGCAGCTCTAATATGCAGGGGAAGGTAATTCTAGGCTTTGGGGTCATGTGCGAAAATACTACTTGTTGAATGCAGGGAATATGGGCAAGCAGGATTTTGGGCGGGCAAGGGCTCTGGCAGGGGTGTCAAAGCTAAAGTGACTGCTCGTGTATTCTGAAGCTTGAGTGTGTAGGGCTTTGTATGTTTGTGTGAGGAGTTTTAAAAGTTCTGTTTGTGGACTGTGAACAAGTATAGGACTTTGATGTACATTGGAACATGGGCGTGGGGTGAGATCTGAGTTTGAGTCTGGTTGCTGCATTTTGGATGACCTTGAGTCTCTTGGTGCATTCTGTGGTGATGTCAAGGCAGAGTCTATACCGATACTCCAACTTGCTGTGATGAGGACCTGTGTGATGGTTCACCAGGTGTTGAGTGGGAGACATCTAAAGGTTTTTCTGAGGAGCTTGAGGGTGTGGAAACAGTATGAGTGGACCATGTTGATCTGGCTAGCCATTGAGTGTTGATTGTCCAACTTTATACCTAGGTTCCTGGCTTGGTTACACAGCTTGGGTGTTGGTCCTAGTTTGGTTGGCAACCAGGCTGAGGTCTATAGTGTTGTGTCTTTTTAGAAGAGTTCTACCTCTATCCTGTTGGAGTTGAATTTCAGACAGTTGGCCTTCATCCAGTTGGCGGCTTTGGACACGCAAGCGGCAAACTTTGCCTTGGTGTTGAGGGTGTCATCAGAGTTGGAGAGGATAAGCTGGGTGTCATCGCCATGCAAGATAATGCTGAATCTGTGGGTTTGATTTTTGTTAGCAAGCTGTGCCATGTAGACACAGAACAGTGTGGCGCTAAGCGAGGATCCTAGAGGAGTCCACAGATCAAAATGGTGGAGGTGGAGTTTTATATTATTAGGCTGTGTTAGACATCACCCTTAGGGGATTTTCTTGAAATCTTTTGCTTTTTCCTCCCAGTTTTTTGCTGACTCTCCTCATATGGCTTTAAGTTTCTGGGCACTTTCCCACTGTACTGCAGTGGGAAAGTGTGTGCACCATTTCTGCACATGCCAGTTAGGGGAACTCCTGTGCATGATTGCGATGCTGTACCCAGGAGTGGCCTGTAAAAAGAGACACCTCATACCTGGGACAGGTACGGCCCAGGCTACTAGTGGGACACTGCACTGAGTGTACCACCCACTAAGAGATCCTGTCAACCATGTCTTAGGTCTGACAGTGCAGGTCTGTGGGGGTGCATGTGCGCCTGCATTTAGGGTGGCATCTCCCATGCCGTGGCCAATACTGAGCAGACCTTTCCCTTCCCCAAGAGCAACCCCTGGAGGGCAGAGCAGGTGGTAGACACAAGCCAGGTCAGTTACACTAAGGTGTGCCATGCCCTGGTAGTGAAGAACTCCCACTAGGGTTTTCCCTACCTAGGGGGTTGGCCTTGCCCATAGGGTTGGCTGATTATCTGGTAGTGGCTCTTGGCACTGTCCCTCTGTGTGTATAGGATGTAAGTGTACACGTCCTTCCTCCACAGGTTAGGGAGTGGTGCTAACCAGAATGTATTGGACCTGCCACTGCAGGTCAGTGTGTGTGCACTTGTGCTGTGGTGCCCTAAGATATGACACAGCAGGCCAATATGAGCACACATGTTCGATAGTGGTTAATCAGGTACTGAGCCTGCTATTGTTTCCCAGTTGTACACACTTGCACAATGGTGTTTTCACCTATATCCTGGGCCTGGCAGAGCCTGGCAATACCTGCACACTTTCACAACTGTGTTTTCATGTATACTGAACATGACACAACTTGCCAGTGTGTGCACATTTGCACACTGGTGTTTTCATATATATAATGAGCCTGTTGCACCAGGCCTCTATAGGTGCACTTGCATCTTTTTGGTGTTCCTAAACTTGTGCCCAGCCTTCCCCTGCAGGCTTGTGCATGCACCAGGGCACATGTGCCCATGGAGTGCAGATCACCCATGTGTTTTTCCACTGCCCATGAGAGCTGCGCTACCCATAGGTTAACATGGGGGAAAGCTTATAATTATTCATGGTTGCAATAGTGGATTGCAGTGTAGCAGCCTCATGATCTTTACTATCATTGGATTCACAATGACAAACCCCTCTGCATGGGAAAGGTGGTTTTGTCAATAATGCCCTAGAATTGCCACTTCTTGAAAGTGTCCATTTCTATGTTCTAAAAACTTTTTGTGTGTCTTTTAATTTAGCTTAATTTCAATGGAAGCAGGGGAAAAGCACATCTGTGCATTCCCCAGTGACAACTATAAAATGTAGGCAACTGGAACAACAGACCTCTGCCATTTGAGGGCCTGACTGGATAGATTGGAGGGAGAGCTTCTAACACTAGGCCTCTCGGAGCCAGGTCATGGCACCACTAGAGATAAAGATCTGTATTCCATGGCCCCATTGCAGACAGGACTGACATTTAGGGGAGACATCTGTGCTTTAAAGGGGACCCTATGAACCACTCCGCACTTCCAAGGCATACTTGAGTATAACTACGAGTACCACACTTCAGCAACTTAGAAATACACTAGCAGGGACGTGGCTCTGGTATCACTGGACCACATGGTGTACACTGCCATAGGAACTTGTTGTGCACAGAAGTTCTTACTGTCCTTGGAAGGGATCTGGGCACCTTTCCTGCATCGTGGCTGGTCTGGGTGATTGCCTGCTGCTGTGTGGCACTCTGAAGTGTGATCTCTGAGGTCTCAGGGACATCAAAGACCTCCTGAGCGGGATCTACAATGTCTAATGTGAGCTGTGCCCTTCTCAGCACCTCCATCATATGCTGGACTCCACCTGCTAGCCGCAGTGTGAGCATAGAAGAAGTATTGCGTTTGATGACTGGAATTGCTGGGGTGCGGAGCCTTCAAAGTACTGCCCACATGTGGGGCCCTTCATTGTGGGCCCACTGCACGCATAACCACCTTATTTGTTGTGAGCGGATTTACAAGTCGCGGGACCCCACGTGGCCTGCTTTTGTCGGGTGCGTCGCATTTCTCTCATGCAACACCCGAATGCATGCTCATTGTTTGCGGTGTCCAATTCATAGGTTGTGACTCTCGGTGTTCAAGTCATCATGCACCAGACGTTGTACCTCATTCCAGAAAAGTGAGGTATTGGAGTACTTTGTGTGTGACCAGATTGTCTGGTGCAACTCAAGTCTTCGCACACCAGATGTAATGCCTCATTCTAGGGAGGTACGGCATCTAAGTTCGTCAAGAGATTGTCCAGAATTGTTTGGTGTGACTCAAGTCATCATGCACCAGACTAGTGCCTCATTCCTGAAAGTTACTGCATTGGGAACCTTGTTGTGTGTGATTGAATGGTCTGGGGCAAGACCAGTCATCAATCACCAGATGTTGGGCCTCCTTCCCAGGAGGTGCAGAATTAGTAACTATTTGGGTATTAGACTGCTTGGCTGGTCTGAGTGTCGCTTTGACTAGCGTGTGGCCACAGTGGCCCTCCGCATGTGCTTTGCAGATTTCTGAGTGAACCTCCTGGGTGGTGCCCAAGCCTCCATGTGTTAACTGTTGCCTGGTCAGCTGCCATTGCTTGACACATTGCCCTTGTGATAACCCTGACTGCTCTGTGTCAAGCTACCCAAGGGTGAGCGCAGGCTATACAGTGAGTGTAATCACCCACCCCTGACAGGAATACTAGGTTCTGCCTGGCTAGAGCCTGACCTCAACCAACCAGGACATGCAGCCTCCAACACTGACTGATTTGATGAATCCAATGAGGAAGGAGAAATTCCATGGGAGATCAGATCCATGTATGCCAGTTTTGTGGATGCGCTTGATGAGGATGAGTTAAGAGATGGTATCAAGCGTGGCTGAGAGGTTGACCAGGATTAGTGCTGCTGTGTCTTCTCTGTCCATGCTGATGTTGTCTTTAACCACAATAAGGATGGTTTCAATACAGTGATTAGCCCTGAATCAAGATTGAGAGGGGTTCAGAAGATGGTTATTGTTGGGTAGGTCAGCCAGTTGTTTGTTGAAGAGTCCTTCCAGGACAATAGCTGGGAAGGGAAGGGGGAAATATCAGTCTGGAGTTTACTAGAATCTTCAGATCTGCTGAGGGTTTCTTCAGAAGAGGTAGTGTGGTGGCATTTATAAAGGTATTCAGGAAGGTGGCAGTAGTAAACAGTCATTGAGTATTTGGCAGAGATGGGGTTGAGTCTTTTGGTGAAGTTGAAGTGTGAGCATGAGTTCTGTGGGGGTCTAGAGACGATGGAGTTTATGTGAGTGGTGGTTTATGTTGGAGTGATAGTGGGTCAGCAGGTCATAGATGTTTCTGGGATGTTTATCTTGTCAGGTTGGAGATGTTAATGAATGATCAGGGTGTATAGGCCAAGGTTGTTAGCAAAGGAAAGTTCTGACATTCATGGCCATAGTACTATATAGCTCACTACCATTACGCTCCCCTGCAAGATGGCCGCCATGGTATCCTGTTTTCAGATTTTTTTATTTCTATTTAAAATGGCCGCTACCCAAGCCCTTTTGCATGACTGTGTGTGCAAAGAAAACTGAGGATTTTCCTGTTTTGACCCGGAAGCATAGCGCTACCCGGATGCATTATCCTTATGCCCAACATGGCAGCCGACTCTGGATCATGGCCATCGAAATAGGACATCTGCTTTATTTCATATAAATATGGCGCCAAAACAGAACGCCCGGTTTGGCGATTACCGCTGCTTTAACAGGGATTTACCCTGCAACTAGTTATAACATGGTTCATGATCGCTAGTGGTGAGTGTTTTCAGCCTGTTTCATTCTAAATTACATGAGTTAAATGGCTTCTCTTAACTGTTCCTTCTAGGTATTTTCAGTAACTTTATATCTTTATCTTCTGGTTCACTGAATGAGTTGTCGGCTGTTCTTGTGGCCATTAAAATGTCTTTCGACTATATTGACTGCATCTAGTAACAGGAGATTGTAATGTTTCTTTTGCTTTTTTCTTGGAATTGGTTAGACTGTTCAAAAGATGCAGAATAATTATTTTCACTGGATTTCAGATTTGGTGCTAGTAGCAACCTTTTGGATATGTACAATACTGTTATTCATATATTTTCTATGCATTACTGTCCATCGGTCGAAGGCATATTTATTATATATACGCTCACAGGACTTACTACTTGAATGTTTCTAACTTAAGAATTGTTACAATATATGTTTTTTCTGTAATTTTTTTTGATTGATGCAGATTTGTTTCCTAAATATGATGGCATACCAATATGTTCATACAACTACTTACTCTGAGAATTTTTGAATAGGTATTATTATTTTGTCTTACTATACCTTTTCTAGCACATGTGACTTAATATATTGGAAACTCTATTGATCACTTAATGTGTTTTGACCTACTCCTAACACCTATGTTATCACACTTTAACATCTATCGACGGCAATAGATGTTTTGATGTCTTCTCTTCAATAGTGCACGATCGCCTTGGAGTATATCCACATCTTTTCTCTTTGTTTCTCCTCGTGACCTTTCTTCTCAATTTTGTGCATGGTTGATTCACTAGCTAGCACCTGTTCTATCTGCATCACGCAGCTTTCCTACTGCTAGCAGTATTATACAAGCCAGATAATCTACACATGGCTTCTAGTGATAGCTGGCTAACTTCTTTCATTTTGTTTTTGATCTTACCTTATCTGTCAACTCCCTCTTTATGACTGTAGTCCAGAAAAAATCAATGTTTCTAATTGTTTTTTGCATTTTATCAGCCTTGAGGAAGCCCCGGGCTTACGTACCATTAGGGGGAGAAACACGTGTCGGCTGTAACCCTGTACACCATTGGCGCTGCGTGTTCCACTGTATTTCACAATACATTTTGATGGGCTTACTGGTTCGGCTGGATAAGTTATTTCCAATAGAGAATCTTGATGTGGAGACATAGATCAATTAATTGATACATGGGTTTACCAATACTTTACTGCTGATATACTTCTTCAGAGGTTAATATAAGGGGTTCACTCCTCCTTGGTAACCCATTACTTCTTCCAAATAACAATAAATGGACATTCAGATAGAGATTGTTGGACCCATCGGCAAGACATTTATTCACATATTGGTTGCCTATTGTTACTTGTTTGCCTATTGTTGTACCAGCCACACTGTTAGTAACTTTGAGTGTTATTGTAGTTACTCCGGCCCCAATTGCTCCTCATATCATACCAGTCCCTGTAACCCCAAGCACTAGTACCACTGTAGACCAAGGAGTGAGACCCCAAATGGTAACAACTCCCATTGTAAGTAGATCTGTTGTGGAGGTTGAGGAAAGCTCAGAGACAGATATCCCAGAGGAGGAGGAAACACCAGTAAGACCATAAGGTGTTTTAAAACGCAGACAGAATTTAAAGATATTTTGAAGTGAAATCTGGAGTTCAAATTTACAAATGTGTGTAACAAGGATAATTTGTATGTCTGTGAAGAAAAGCTGCTAAGTGTGCATGTGAGGCTCATAAGGTTCTAGAAAGAACAGCAGCTGAATGCAGGGTTGGTTTATCGAAGAGTCAAACTCGGAAGAAGAATCTTAGGATGTTCATGACTGAGGAAACTCTTAAGAATATGTGAACAAATGGACTGAAATTACAACTGAGGGAATTATTTGGGAGCATTCAAAATTGGAGCGTTACTCAAAAGATTAAAGACTTGTGGTCTCAGAAGATAAGGCAGAAGAAGGATAGTGATACTAGAGTGCTAGACAATGAAACTGGCAAGTGGCTCAGTGACTCAAAGGTTAGAGCTTACCCACTGTGAGACATATGTGGGGGTGGATACATACATGTACTTTGGGGTTGTGGTGATCTTTTCACATTTAGGAATCATTTTCCAAAACTGAGAGAGAATCCTGAATCATGCTGACTGTCCATGAACATTTCAAAGGTGCTTTGGGAGGATTTGAACACCTTCTTTAACATTGCTGTTCAAAATATTGTGTGGATGAATATAAGGCCTTTGTACAATGGCCTACTGCAGAGGTGCCAAGAGATGCTCGGACAAATGCTCCTTCCCAGACAGTTATGGCAAAGTATAATCAGACTTTTGAAAACTAAAGTTTCCAAGAAGAGATTGGCTGGCTGATAATACCAAGAAGTACCCAAGAGTCCTAATAGTCAGTGCATGCTTATTATGAAAGGCTCATTCGAAGTCTTTCCCCAGCAAAGCACCATCAAAAAACCCAGAGCAAGGAAATCTTAGTCATTTTAGCCAAATTCAAGAAGGACCTAGCACCACCTACTGCCACATTAGTGGCATTTTTTATGCTTATGTGGCATTAGGTTGGCAAAAACTCAGCGCCTAATTTACAAAGTGGTGTAATGCACACATTGCGTCACTTTGTAAACCCTTGCTCCACATTATGTCTGAGCCAGGGATAATGTATGCAATGGGGGCTTTCCTACATTAGGAGGCCCCGAAAAATCATACAGTGGAATCTCATAGATGCAGGTGTTAAATTGAGGCACACCATTGTGTATACTGGGACTATATGCATTTTACAGGTTAGCACTAAAATGTTGGTGCTAATCCTGCAAAGTACCACAATGGTGTCAGAAATCATGACGCTATTGATCCTAATGTGTGCCATGGTGCACCGTATCATTAATACGGTGCACTTATAGGTGGTCATTTTGACCATGCTGACGGTCGACAGAAGACCGCCAGCCAGTGGTGGCAGCAGGCATCCTGCCATATTCCGACGTATGGAGCCTCACCGCCGGCAGTGAGGCCCGCCATGGGCCATGCTGGCAGTCAGTAGCGGGTGTGGATGCTGCTCCACCGTCAACGCCACGTCAGTTCATCACCCCGCCCTGCCTATATTGACGCAGTTATAGGCATGGCGGTGTATGGAGACACGGCGATGCTGGCAGGAGCAGCATCGAAGGAGCCCGTTTCCTCCTGGAGTAGCGCAACGGAAGAGGCAACTGCATCCCAAGAGGGAAGGGGGAAGAGAGGTGTGTGTGTGAGTTTGTGAGTTAATGGGGGTGTGCGTGAGTGTTTCTGAAGGGGGGTTGTGTGTCTGAGTGTATGATTGCGTGTGTGCATGTAGGTTTGTGGGTGCATGGGGATGTGGGTTTTGGGTTTTGGGGGGACCTCTATGTGGGGGGGTGGGGGGGTGGCGGATGGTGAGGGGGGAGCTGGAAGGCCTACATGGAGATTTGGGGGGAGGGTTGGGGATTGGTTTTCAGAGTTTGGGTGGTGGGAGCAGTTCTAGGGGCTTGCGGGGTGGGTAGGGGTAGTGGCAAAGGGTAGGTTGGCATGCAAATCCATGTTATGATTCTGATGTTAGTACTGGAATTCAGGAAGTTGGCTATCAAAGTGGTGCTCAATTGATGAAGAATGGGAGTGGTGTCCCAGAGGGTGAGGGATGCCAGTTGATCCCAACTCTAGACTGGACATAGTCATGTGGAAAAAGACCACACTGTGCATTATCGTAATAAAGTGGGTCATTGAAAGCAAAAATGTAGGTCAAATCCAAATAGAATGCATCTTGATGGTCAAATGCCTAATATGAACGTTATCCCAGCTCAGAATATGCTAATGCCAAGACCCCAGACCCCTAATATGTCTCAAGCCCAACATTAATGCAGGATGATGTAAATAACCTGAGATTCACACAAACCCCTAAGTTCAACAGAATGCCTTCACAAATTCTGACAGTCTGCAACAGTTCCCAGTCTTCAGCAGTTCCAGGTTCTTATCATTCACAATGATGGTGCTTGAGGGGAGAGGAAGATTGCTTTCTTGCTCAGTCTTTGAGGTACACCAGAGATGACCCCCTATAAATGGACAGATGAATGTATATCCGTATCATTTTCTATTCACACCAGTGCTAACCAATCTATGTAACAAACTGTAAAAGTCCCAAACTTACCCCTTTTGGCAAAAAAAGTCAAAATTGTAGACATCACGAAAAGGCAGATAGTGAATCCTGTTTTTTAAAGTTCCTGTGAACACAGGTCCTGTTGAAGAGGACCATCAGTTTGTAGTATGTAATTCTAGTCCATCTATTGGGCAGGGATTTTTTATGTAAATGTAATTGTATGAATATAGTACACTAGATGGTGTTGAGCTTCAGACACACAATGAGTTTGCAGATTTTAAATTGAACACACAAAGGTCAACCATTGGATTATTTCTGTTTTTGACAAACGAAGACTTACCTCCAGACTTGCAGGTCTCCGTGAAGGATGAAGTCTGGGATTACACTGGCAAAGATATTGGTCTGATCAAGATTGTTGAGCCTGTGAGAATAATAATACAACAGAATATCACTGAATGCCCCAATACTACCTCTCACAAGACTCGTGGCTGGAATTACTCCTGTGATTGAGTCCATGTACTGCAAGGCATCTTAAAAGAGATCTTAGAAAGCCTCTGTAGTTTTCCTATAATGAACCTGCAGAAACCTAACAAGAAATGGGAAATTGTGCAGGACCTTCGAAAAGTTAATAATGTTGTCTAGTTGTACAGAATCCTGCTGTGATACTCTTCCAAATAGCCTGCGATGCTGAGTGGCTCATGGTCATTGACCTGTGCCAAGTATTCTTTTCCATTCTGTTACAGTCGATTCCTTTTAACATTGTGGTTAAAAGATATAGGCCCTCGTTACAACCCTGGCAGTTGGTGATAAAGTGGTGGTAATACCACCAACAGGCTGGCGGTAAATACTAGAAAATTATGACCCTGGCGGAAACAGCTCAGACAGACAGCCACTTTAACACACCGACCGCCAGGGCAGAATCAACATGCACCAAGGCAGTAACCGCCTACAGCCAGGCAGAAGCCAATGTTCCGCCCACTGTGTTAAGACACAGGAAACTGCCACCTTTTCCATGGCACTACCAATTACATCAAAAGCCTGGCGGAAACAAATCTCAAAAGTCAAAGGACTCACCTGTGGAGACTCAGGGAAGAACCACGACGCCATGGAGTCCGAGCTGCACATATTTCCAATGTTGATTTACGTCCTGCTCCACTACGAACGACGACGATGACGACCACGTGAGTACAGCCACCTAGCACACGGGGGGGGAGGAAAAAGACTGACACACACACGCACATCACCCACCCACCCCCAACACCATACAGACAAGCAGATGCAGTAACATAACATATTTACCCCGTACGTCTCTGGAATAATGCAAGGGCAACTCCAATAGAGAAAAGTGAGAGTAATAAGATAAATATATAGTAGAAATACATGCATCCAATCAAAAAGTATATACATATTTACAAATGAAGCGACACTACCCAGTCCTCACTGTCCAAGGCCACACTTCACTCCTGCAACAACACAGAGAAAACACTGCAGGGGCATCAGGTCAAAAATAGGAAGGCCCCCCAGGGGGAAGGGGAACGGGGGCACCTCAGCCGGCAGATGGAACAACGCCACTGGTCCTGGAGGGGGCAACATGCCCTGTGCTTTGTCCTGGGGAGTGCAAGGCCACAGTCTCTAAAGTGGGTGACTTGACCACTGGCACTGGAGGGGGCATCGTGTCCTGTGCTTTGTCCTGGGGAGTGCAAGGCCACAGTCTCTCAAGTGGATGACTTGCCCACTGGCACTGGAGGGGACATTGTGCCCTGTGCTTTGTCCTGGGGAGTGCAAGGCCACAGTCTCTCAAGTGGGTGACTTGCCCACATGCTCTGGAGGGGGCAACATGCCCTGTGCTTCATCCTGGGGAGGATGGGGTGAGTGGATGGCTTCTCCTCTGGTTCTGGAGGGGCATCGTGCCCTGTGAGCTCCATCCTGGGGAGGATGGGTTGAGTGGATGGCTTCTCCACTGGTTCTAGAGGGGGCATCGTGCCCTGTGGTGCAGATCCTGGGGAGGATGGGGTGAGTGGATGGCTTCTCCACTGGTTCTGGAGGGGGCATCGTGCCATGTGAACTTCGTCCTGGGGAGGATGGGGTGAGTGGATGGCTTCTCCACTGGTTCTGGAGAGGCATTGTGCCCTGTGATGCAGTGTTTGGGGAGTGCAAGGTCAGTCTCACAGCTGGGTGCCATACCCACAGGATTTGCAAGGGGCAGGCCCCACAAACAGCCCATGAATGTCTGCCGGCGGTGACGGCTGTTCAGTGGTGGCACTGGTGGTGCTGCTGCTGGCAGTTGTGGGGGAGGCTCCTGCCCATCCCCTGCAGCCTCGGACGGCTGTACACCGGTGCTGCTGGCAGAGCTGGTGGTGGTAGTGGTGGGGGGAGGCTCCAGCCCATCCCCTGCAGCCTTGGACGGCTACCCACTGGTGCTGCTGCTGCTGCTGGTGGTAGTTGTGGGGGGAGGCTCCTGCCCTTCCCCTGCAGCCTCGGACGGCTGCCCACTGGTGCTGCTGGTGGTAGTTGTAGGAGGAGGCTCCTGCCCATCCCCTCCCACCTTGGGCAGAGTCCCACGGTGCTGCTGGCGGAGCTGGTGGTGGTGCTGGTGGTGGTGCTGCAGGTGGAGCTGGTGGAGCTGGTGGTGGTAGTGGTGGGGGGAGGCCCCAGCACTTCCCCTGCAGCCTTGGATGGATGCACCACCATGGTTGAGGGTGGGGGCTCCGACTGAGTCCCAGCACCAGGCTCCTTGTCCTTACTGCCTGCTGGTGCAGGCCCCTTGCCCTTCCTGCCAGCAGCTGGGGGTGGCTCCTTGCTCCTTTTGGCAGCAGCTGGGGGTGGTTCCCTGCCCTTGCTGCAGCTTGGGGTGGCTCCTTGCCCTTCCTTCCTGCAGATGGGGCTGGCTCCTTGCCCTTTCATGAAGCACTTGGGGAGGGCACCCTTTCCGTTTGGCTGGCTGGTGGCCGGGATCCTTTGCCACCTGGAGTTGCTGGGACACCACTATGCCCCAGGACTGGGTGGCTGAGGTGCTTGTCTGGGTTCTGACCACCCTGGCCTGACATGAAGGACGGGGTGAGGGGGAGGGAAGAGATCAACAGTGGAGAGGAATAGCTTCTTAGGGACATTGGGGCGGGAAGAGGGAGAAGGTCTGGGAGTGGAGGAAGAGGGAGTGATTGTAGGAGGTGTCTGTCTGCTGTGTTTGGGTTTCTGGTGCATAGGCTGGATACTGTAGTGAGGTGGGTGGCTGTTGGGTGTCTGAGTGCTTGTGCTTGGGTGCTTTGGGAGAAGGGGGCACAGACACAGTGGGAGAGGACACAGTGGATGTGTGCATGGACGTTGGGGTGGTGTCTGTCAGTGAGGTGTGTGTTCTGATAGGGGTGCTGGTGATAAGGGTAGTGGATGAGGATGTAGTGCATGCAGGTGTGAGTGTAAACAGAACTGGGAGGGAGGTGGAGTATGAGGAGGAGGGGGACACAGTGGAGGCAGTGGATGTTGGAATGTCTGCATCTGGATGTTTTTTGTGTGAGTGCCTGTGGGATGAAGTGTGGTGATTGTGTTTGCCTGTGCCACTCTTGTGTGTTTTTCTGTGTGTATGCTTATCTGCCTGTGTGCATGTTGGGGTTGAGGGGAATGGGACTAGGAAGAGGAAGTTGGAGGGTGGAAACAGGGACAATGGCTGCCATCAGAGAGGAGGCCAGTGTAGGAAAGTACCATCTTCCTTGGCATGTTACCCCTTTTTCACATGTATGTCAATATGTTTTTGCCTGTCTCACTGGGATCCTGCTGGTCAGGAACCCCAGTGCTCATAATTTATGACCTAATGAGTATGCCTGTGTAGTGCCTAACTATCACTGAGGCTCTGCTAACCAGAACCTCAGTGCTTATACTCTCTCAGCTTTTAAATTTGTCACTGTAGGCCTGTGACTTCATTTACCAATTTCAGTTGGCAAACTGGACCCCCCTCTTATAAGTCCATAGTATATGGTACCTAGCTACCCAAGGCATTGGGGTTCCAGGAGATCCATATGGGCTGCAGCATTTCTTTTGCCACCCTATGGAGCTCAGACAAACCCTTACACAGGACTGCCATTGCAGCCTGCGTGACATATCGCACGTTATTTCACAGCCATTTTCACTGCACTAAAGTAACTTATAAGTCACCTATATGTCTAACCGTCACTTGCTGAAAGTTAGGTGCAAAGTTACTAAGTGTGAAGGCACCCTTGCATTAGCAAAGGTGCCCCCGCATAGTCCAGGGCCATTTCCCTGGACTTTGTGAGTGCGGGGATGCCATTACACGAGTGCACTACATATAGGTCAATACCTATATGTAGCTTCACAATGGTAACTCTGAATATGGCCATATTACATGTCTAAGATCATAGAATTGTCCCCCCATTCCAAATCTGGTATTGGGGAGCTGATTCCATGCATCCTGGGGGCTCCACCATGGACCCCCAGTACTGCCAAACCAGCTCTCTGAGGCTTGCACTGCAGCTACAGTTGCTGCCACCTCACAGACAGGGTTCTGCGCTCCTGAGGTCTGGGCAGCCCAGTCCCAGGAAGGCAGAACAAATCATTTCCTCTGAGAGCAGGGTGTTACACCCTCTCCCTTTGGAAATAGGTGTTACAGGCTGGGGAGGGGTAGCCTCCCCCAGCCTCTGGAAATGCTTTGAAGGGCACAGATGGTGCCCTTCTTGCATAAACCAGTCTACACCGGTTTAGGTACCCCTTCTCCCCTGCTCTGGTGGGAAACTGGACAAAGGAAAGGGGAGTGACCACTTCCCTGTCAATCACCACCCCAGTGGTGGTGCCCAGAGCTCCTCCAGTGTATCCCAGACTTCAGCCATCTTGCTTTGCAAGGTGTGGGGGCACTCTGGAGGCCTCTGAGTGGCCAGTGCCAGCAGCTGATGTCAGAGACCCCTCCTGAGAGGTCCATACCTGATAAGATAGCCAATCCCCATCTCAGGGTTATTTAAGGTCTCTTCAGTGGGTTTCCTTCCGATTCTGCTTGCAAGTTTCCTTCAGGAATCCTCTGCAACAACTTCAGACTGTTCTGACCTCGGATCAAATGCAGCCTGCTCCAAGAAACGCTGTAATTGCAACAAAGGGCCATATTTATAGTTTTCGACGCACAACTGCGCCAACGCAGTTGTGCGTCGAAAAAGTTAACGCCGGCTAACGCCATTCTGAAGCGCCATGCGGGCGCTGTATTTATACAATGACGTTAGCCGGCGTTAGCCGGCGGAGCTGCCTGCTGTGCGTTAAAAAAAATGACGTACACCAGGCAGCGCCGGCGTTGGGGAAAATGGAGCTTGGACGTCAAAAAATGGGGCAAGTCAGGCTGAGGCAAAATTTTCGCCTCAACCCGATTTGCGCCATTTATTTTGACTCCCAACCCCCATTGACATGACTCCTGTCTTAGCAAAGACAGGAGTCATGCCCCCTTGCCCAATGGCCATGCCCAGGGGACTTATGTCCTCTGGGCATGGTCATTGGGCATAGTGGCATGTAGGGGCGCACAAATCAGGCCCCCCTATGCCACAAAAAAAAAAATAATACTTACCAGCACTTACCTTAATGTCCCAGGGGTGGGTCCCTCCATCCTTGGGTGTCCTCCTGGGGTGGGCAAGGGTGGCAGGGGGTGTCCCTGGGGGCATGGGAGGGCACCTCTGGGCTCCTTCCGAGCCCACAGGTCCCTTAACGCCTGCCCTGACCAGGCGCTAAAAAACGGCACAAAAGCGGCTGAACGTCATTTTTTTTTACCCACCCACTCCCGGGCGTCATTTTTGCCCGGGAGTATAAATACAGCGCACATGCCTTGGAGTCATTTTTTAGACGGGAACGCCTACCTTGCATATCATTAACGCAAGGAAGGTGTCCACGCAAAAAAATGACGCAAACTCCATGAACTTTGGCACTAGATGGGTCTAACGCCAAAGTATAAATATGGAGTTCGTTTTGTGTCGAATTTGCGTTAAAAAAACGACGCAAATCCGGCGCAAACAGAGTATAAATATGCCCCAAAGTGTCTACAAGAGACACTTTTCTTCAGCAATCAAGTCACACCAAGTCAGCAAATGCAACACTTTCCTTGGTGTGCACACTCTGGGGACTCCCTGTCTTCATCCTGCACCAGAAGAACCAAATAAATCTCCAGTGGAGTGACAGAGTCACTCCCGTGCCCCAAGCAGGCACCTTCCAAGACTACGACCAGTACCCTGGGACTCCTCTCACAACAATGAGCGTGCTCCTAAGGACACAGAGGGTGGACATCATCGACATAGACTTTCCTGAGGACCTGCTGACGCATTTTGGAGGAGGAAAGACCTTGCCTTCCCCGAGAACTATTGTAACCCTGTGTACTGTGTCTTCTTCACCTCCTGAGGCCTCTGTGCACTCTTTGCAAAATTCCTTTGTGCTCAGCCTGGCCCAGGTCCCCAGCACTCCACCCTGTGATGCTCAACTCACTGAGTTGTTCTCCGGTGGCGTAGGACCTTCTTTTGTTATTCTAAATCAACCGCGTTTTGCACCTCC
Organism: Pleurodeles waltl; assembly: GCF_031143425.1. Taxonomy (NCBI): domain Eukaryota; kingdom Metazoa; phylum Chordata; class Amphibia; order Caudata; family Salamandridae; genus Pleurodeles; species Pleurodeles waltl. Next base: position 615,202,436 of record NC_090439.1, read on the forward strand.
TTTGAACCCAGATCCTGCGCCTTTTGGGGGTGCTGACTGGCATCCTGAGGGCTCTCGAAAGTGCTGAGAGCCCCCTCTTCCTCTTCACACAGAGTTGATGGCCCAGGTCCCTCCTGGGTCCATCCAGTGGCATTTTGACACAAAATGCACTTTTGTCGTAGCCAAAGCTTTTTGGCGCCTTTCAACACGAAATTTCATCTGTAACAATCTTCACGCCGTGGGACATCTTTTGCATCATTCATGAACCTGCTGGAATCTTCCTAGGGTGCATTTCTGCAGTCTTCGACTAACCAGGGACTCTTCTTTTGCATCCTCTTCTGGGTTGGTAGGGGCTCCTGTCCTTCCTGGATTTTCTTTCGACTTCTGGACTTGGTCCCCTTCCTTTGCAGGTCTTCAGGTCCAATAATCCAGCAGTTATTCTTTGCAGACTTGGTTGGCTGCTGCAAAATCCCCAAAACGAGGTGTAGTGTGTCCTAAGGAAACTTGAAGTACTTTACTCCTGCTTTTCTGGGCTCTGGGGTGGGGTAATTTACTTACCTTTATGAGAGGAGGCCAGAGCTTGAATTGAACTCTGTTGGGCTATCAAGCCAGTGTGAATACCTTCCAGAAATGCATTGGACTGTTGCATTTGGACTTCCAGCCCCTGGATGGCATTCACAATGGTTGACTGCCCAACAGAGATGGATCGTAGGAGGTCAGTAGCCTCCTCACTCAGGGCAGCAGGGCTAACTGGGGCAGGGCTGAGGTGAGATGCCCACCCTCCTGGGTGAGCAGACACGGGAAACTCGCTGAAGGGCTGCTGGGAGGGCGGTGCAGGTACAGGGAGTGGTGGCTGTACCTGTAGCTGGGGTCGTGACGGAGGTGTCCGCCACCACCAGGGGCCTTCCATCGGAGGAGGTATCCATGTCCAAACTGTCCCATCCTGTCTCCGCCGTGGTGCTCACCTCGCCCTGCATCCCACCTGGGTCCTGTGGGATGCAGCTCCTTCTGTTGCCCGTGCCTCTGCTCCTCCGCCGGATGATGCTAATGCACATAAGGACAGGATGACAAAACAAAAAGGGGGGGAGACAAAGGATACACTTGGTCAATGGCGGCACCAACACCACCGTTGGCGTACACAACACACTCACACACAGGGAACAGCCCTACGCACTAGGCAATGCACTACCAGTTACAATGCTAGTCCCCAGGCCATAGGTAGGGACAGATACCGCCAATTGCAGCATACCTGGGACCCACACACCCCTTCCCAGTAGTGGATGCCTACTAGCTAGGCGGAGGAATTTCACATCCGAACCCTGTCCAACATGGGACCTACTGTGCAATATCAGGCCTGGCCCACATCCCCCACCCGGATACCACCCCACCAGGCATAAGTAGTAATGAAGGGCACTGCACTCACCCCCTTGTTGCTGCTGTGATGCCCCCAAGTGCCCACCCAGCTCTGGATAGACCACCGCCAGTTTGCGGGCCATTAGGGGGGTGAGGGTTCGACGGGCACCCCTTCCTCGTTGGGAGGCCATCCCCAGCTGGGCCTCTGCCATCTTCCATGCCCAGCATCTCCGGTCCTCCCATGGTCTGTGACAGTGGGTGCTCCGCCTGCCGTAGAACCCCAGGGTCCACATGTCCTTGGCGATGGCACACCATATACCCTTCTTTTGATGGGGGCTGATCTGCAGAGGAAATACACACAGGGAAATGTATTAGTCAGACCATCCTGCCTGTTACACTTATGGCCTACTATGCCCCTTACCAACCCCAGTAGCACAGACCTGCCCCAGCATACATGCTGCACGCTTCCCAGGGCCCATCCACTAACCCCCCACACACAAGGCCTTCACACAAAGCACTCCATGCATTCATGACCCATGCATCATACTCACAGTGTACTCACCTGTTGGTCTTGAGGCCCATACAGCAGTCGGTACTGGGGTACGACCCCATCCATCAGTCTCTCCAACTCCGCCGAGGTGAATGCAGGGGCCCTTTCCCCAGTCACATGAGCCATGGTAGGATCCAGACACAGGTCACAGCAGCACATGCAGTGTAGGTCCTCTCCTGTTGAAGGTCAGGTAGCAAGTGAGTGAACACATAGAAAATGGCAGTGACGTCTACGGCGGTGCATACCGTCACCGCCGGAGTACATCACCATTGCCCACTGCACCCCATAGGGCCCAATGTTAAACAATGAGGAGTTGCATGGCGGATCACGACCGCCTCCCGCAATGGCGCACCAAGTCAGCGGAATTACCTCATTTCCACCTGTCCCTCCATAAAGAACAGGCAGACACCATTTCAGAGAGGGGGCAGGCCATGGATCCTAACTGTGTCACAATTCACAATTTCACATTCTGGACATATACCACCAAAATATTGTAGCAATCACAATATGCATTGTACTGTAGTGGTTACAATGTACAGATAATGACCAGCTGCACACTCGTTTGCCTCATAGATTGCAACCGCTGCAGATAAATAGGAGATGGAGACACCCCCCATGTATAGACCGCTAGTGGACTTGGCAACAATGGAGGACAGGCCCATTATCCACACTTACAGACTTGACATGGCTACAATGACAGAGCTGGGTGCCCAATTGGAGCATGACCTGATATCTGCTATCCGTCACCCCAGTAGGATCCCCCTCTTGTGCAAGTGCTATCAGTGCTCCATTTTTTGGCAACAGGTTCTTTCCAAGTGACAGTGGGTTTGGCAGCTGGAATGTCACAGCCAATGTTCTCAATAGTGCTCACCGGAGTGTTGGGTGCCCTGATTAAACACATGTGCAGCTCCATTGGTTTCCCCCGGGTAGAGAATTTGGCCACAGTGAAGACTGACTTCTATGCAATGGGACATATCTCCAACATCATTGGTGCAATTGATGGGACACATATTGCATTTGTCCCCCCCGCGAAATTAACAGGTCTTCAGAAATCGAAAAAGTTATCACTCTATGAATGTGCAGATTGTGTGTTTGGAGGACCAGTACATCTCCCATGTCAATGCAAAGTATCCAGGCACAGTGCATGATGCTTTTATCCTGAGGAATAGCAGCATCCCAAATGTGATGGCCCAACTCCAGAGGTACAGGGTGTGGCTAATAGGTGAGCCCTGGTTCCCAACCAATGGATGTTGGTGTATGAGAATGGTGAGAGACTAAAGGGTTAGTGTGTGCTAACAGTTGTCCCTCGATATTTGCAGGTGACTCAGGTTACCCAAACCTATCATGGCTACTGACCCCTATGAGGAATCCCAGGACAAAGGCTGAGGAACGTTACAATGAGGCACATGGGCGAACAAGAAAGATTATTGAACGTACCTTTAGCCTCCTGAAGGCCAGGTTTCGGTGCCTCCATCTAACAGGTGGATCCCTGTGCTACTCACCCAAGAAGGTCTGCCAGATAATCGTGGCATGCTGCATGTTGCACAACCTTGCCTTGAGATATCATGTGCCTTTTCTGCAGAAGGAAGAGGCTGGAGATGGCCGTGTAGCAGCTGTGGACCCTGTGGACAGTGAAGATGAGGAGGCAGAGGATGAGGATGGGGACAACAGAAGTGCAGTCATTCGTCAATACTTCCAATGACACACAGGTAAGACAGTGTTATTTCACTTTTCATTGATAGTTTGATCTGTAACATTGTTACAGGCAGGCTGTGAATTCCTACTTCTGTCCCCATTCACTGTACCCATTGGCATCTCTTTTTGCAGATGTTGGTGCCCCACTATTGCTCCTGGTGTGTTCACTGCAGCCAACTACCGGTCTTTACAATGTATAAATGACTGCACAGTTGAATTGCAATGTTTAAAGCAAGCTAAACGAATACACACTTAAACCATTTGACATACTTTATACTTGTATTTTTTTAAAGTGTGTTTATTGCAGTGGTCTGACGAAAAGGGGGAAGTGCTATGGGCTGTGGTGATGATGGAGGAAAGTCCAGGTTAGAGTCCAGTCTATTTGTGGCACAGGTGCATTGTCCAAGGGGACATAGGAGGGGGAGCAATGCCAGTTCAAGGTGGACAGGGTGATAGAGTGGGACACAAGGGTGACAATCAGGAGAGTCTTATTTCCTGGCGGGTTGGTTCACCATCTGCAGGGGGAGGGGTACTGGTGGCCTGTTGGTCCGGTGGTGGGGCCTCATGTCCACTAGCGGCAGCGGAGGTGGAGGGCTGTTCAGTAGTCTGGCTAATGTCATGGGCCCGTTGGTGTGCCACTGCCTCCCTCATACTGTTGGACATGTCTTCCAGTACCCCTGTAATGGAGACCATGGTGGTGTTAATGAACTTCAAGTCCTCCCTGATCCCCAGGTACTGTCCCTCCTACATCCACATGTTGTCCTGCATCTTGTCCAGGATCTGGGCAGCGTATTCTGGAAATGTTGGTATGCTCCCAGGATTGTGGTTGGTGCCTCCTGGAGAGTCAGTTCCCTGGGCCTGTCCTTCCCCTGGATCACAGCAGTCTTCCCAGCTTCCCTGTTTCCTGTGCCGCTGTCACCTGAACTGTGGGCCCACTACCACTGACCCCAGGTCCCTGATTGTCCTGGGTTTGTGGGGTGCCTTGGGGTCTGTGTAGTCGTGGACACAATTCTGATCGACGTGTCCTGAGGACAGAGGTATGCGCCCACTGGGTGGGTGCTGTGGTGGTGTTTTCTGAGGGGGAAGGCTCTGTGATGGTGTGAGACTGTGCCTGGGTAACCGACTGTCCGGAGGTCCCTGATGGGCCAGGTGACTGGATGCTGCTGGTACCTCTTCTCCGGGGATGCCTGTGGGGATGTAAATGCAGTGTTATTGTTTCTGTGTGTGACATATTGTGCATGGGTGGGTTGCACTTTTTGGTTGTTATTGTCCTGGCAGATTTGCCTTGTGTGAGTTGTTATTTGGTGGGCTAGCTGATTCTCTCTAATGTGCATGCTTTAGTGATTGGTGTCCATGCAGGGCTGTGAGTGGTGTCCATGCATTGGTGGTGCATGCAGGGCTTGGCATTGGGATGAGTGGGTTGTGATGGTGGGGTATGTGGGAAGTGGTGGAGTGATGGGAGTGAGGGTGAGGGTGGGTGTATGTGATGGCATGCAGGTAGGGGAGTGATAGTAGTATAGAGTTGACTTACCAGAGTCCAGTCCTCCTCCTACTCCTGCCAGGCCCTCAGGATGCAGTATTGCCAATACTTGCTCCTCCCATATTGTTACTTGTGGGTGAGGAGGAGGGGGTCCAACGCCAGTCCTCTGTACCTCGAGCTAGTGTCTTGGTGCAAAGGAACGCACCTTCCCCCGTTGGTCGTTCCACCTCTTCCTGATGTCATCCCTTGTTCTGGGGTGCTGTCCCACAGCGTTGACCTTGTCCACGATTATCCGCCATAGCTCCATCTTCCTAGCAATGGATAGCTGCTCCACCTGTGCTCCAAATAGCTGTGGCTCTACCCGGATGATTTCCTCCACCCTGACCCTCAGCTCCTCTTCAGAGAATGTGGGGTGTTGTTGTGGTGCCATGGGTGTAGTGTGAGTGGTGTGGGTGGGTAGGGTGATGTGTTGGGGTGTGTAGGGTGATGTGTTGGGGTGTGTGATGTAAGGTGCGAGGGTGGTGTATAGGTGATGGTGGTATGTGGCTCTGGTTGTGTGGTGCTCTTGCTGTCTCCCTCTGCTGGCAATTATTGGTATTCGTAAAGGGTTGTGGCTAATGTGGGTGTGTTTTTTATAGTGGTGTGGGTGTGATGTCTGTATGGGTGTCCGGTGTGTGTAGTTTGAATTGTCCAATGTGGGTCTGTTTTGTTAGTGTGTGTATATTTTGAGCGCAGAGGTATGTACCACCAATGGTTTACTGCTGTTGAATGTCCGGCATGGTGGTAAATGGGTCATAATGTTGTGGACGTTGCTCTGTTGGCGTATTGGTGTGGGTTTTGCTACCGCCACTTTATCACTGACCTTTGGGCTGGCGAATTTGTGTGTGTGGCTGTATAGTGACGGATTGGTGTGTGTGTCATAATATGGTTAGCTGATATCCGCTGCGGCGGCGGTATGTTGTCAGCAGTCAGCATGGCAGTAAGTGGGATTTATCACCAATGTCATAATGAGGGCCATAGTTTTGCCATGGTTATGAGTTCTACAGGGGCATACAGAAAGCCATCACTCTTCAATCAGATACTAAAAACGAATCTGGAGACTCTGCAATTGCAGTGTAACTCAATCTTATTCCAGTATACCCATGGCATATTGATGACGTTGAATGCATGCATTTAAGACACCATTGCCCTGTTTAACTATCTGGCTGAAAATAGGCACAAAGTGCCCCTAACAAAACTGCAATACTGTCAGGAAGAATACCTGTATCTAGAACACCATATTGGGACAGGAGCTTGAAAGGTATCTCAAGAGAGAATACCTGCCATATGAAAAAATGAACCCACGATGCAGAAATAAGTCAGGAGTCTTCTCGGAATGTAGGGGGCTACTGTAATCAGTTGATGCCCAACTGTTCCCTAGTGGCAAAGCCTATACAGAGGTTTCGACACAAAGATTGGTCTGATCCTCTATCATTGGAAAACAAATGCTTGAGAGCCTTCCTCAAGCTGAGAGAAAAGTTCTGCCATACCCCAACTTTAGGGGTGGGTTAAATATTCTGTTCCCCTGGCAGAATGGGTGGACATTTACTGACTCCCTATTATGCTTGTAACGCAGACTTCAGGCAAAATTCCGCGAATTGCTTGTGGCTGACTTTTTAGTTGCATGTGGCTCCAAAATAGTAAATTGGCAAGTGAGATTTAGTGTCCCCTAACAGTATTTTTGCTTCCTAGGAGGACATCCAGCAAGATTTTTCCAACACGGGTGGTCACAGGTGGTCACAACCATTTCCGGTCAGAGCTGCCACTCAAGTATAATATCTACCTAAGTGGCAGCAAAAATAAACTTTAGTAGTCCCACCCTCTGGCCTGCTGTGTGGTGCCATTTGCACTGATTTGTGAGCGCAGAATAAATTCCTGGTTCTAAATCCCAGCACAAGAAGCCCGGCGTACGTATTTCAGACAGTTAACGGAGCTCAGCTGAATCTTGTGGAGTTTGTATGTAACTCCACGGAATTCTACAGAGTCAAATTCTGCGAGTACTGCCCACATCTATCCAACTCCAGAAATGTCCGACTATGTCAAGTATTTTGTTTTGTACTGCAACAAAAGGATGGGTGCATCCCTGCTATACTCACTCAGAGTGATGGCAACTCTAAGCTTCGTGTCGCATATTTTTCAGCCACTCTTGACCCAATAGCCACATCATTGCCCTATTTCCTAAGAACAGTTCGTGCAGTTGGTAACAGCATTCAGCAATGTGAGGGTATAGTCATGTGCTACCATTTTACAATGATGGTTCCATATTCTATTGAAATCCTTCTTACCTGCACTAGGGCCCAACACATGACCAACAGCAGGTTGTCCCATTATGAGCAAGTCATCTTAGTTATGGAAAACATCATCTGCAGTGGTTCTCCTGTCTCAATACCACCACCATGTTGCCTCTGCCTGTTACTGATGAAGATTATGATAAGGTTAATCACGGGATATTACAGAATTGTGCACCAAGCCACGACTCTACATTTGAGATGTCCTTCAGGAAAAGCCTGATTATATATTGTTTGTGGCTGGGAGAGGTGAAAGAGAGAATATGAAAGCAGTCTATGCCATTTGTATCTTAGTGCAGGTGTAGTGGAAGATTCCTGTTTGAGTAATGTAACCTCAGCACAAGTGGCTGGACTGTTCGCTCTATCTAGAACTTGCAGTGCTGCTTACAATTTAGGAGTCACCATCTATACTGACAGTCAGGGCAGGTTTGGTATGATTCATGATTTCGGATAGTTGTGGTGCCAGAAAAGTTTCATAACCTCGTCTAGCTCCCCTAGCAGGAATGAATGTTCTGTCATGGGCTTATTTGAAGCTCTGCACATTCCTGCTGAAGTAGTCATTGTGAAGTGTGCAGCGCACAAGAGCAGATTTTTCTGACTTCTGGCAACTGCTATTGGGATAATGTAGCCCAGTACTAAATGCTTGGGTCTTGCACATTTAATGGAGACTATTCCAATGATTAAAGAAATGAGACTTATATGAACTCTTTGTTGACTGTTGCTGATACGTGGGACCAGATCAAGAAACTGGAAGAAGAAGTCCCAGATAGTAAACAGGAGTGATGGGTTCGAGCTGGGTCTGTGAAGAACAGGATAAGATTTGGGTTTCAGTAGGCAGAAGATATGTTTGGCTAGATTCCCTTTTGATTCCCTGACGGCCTGACATTTTAATTGCCCTAAACATATATATAGAGAGCGATGGTACATTTGTTCAATATGCATTGATTCAATTCCCTTTCCTGTGTCATTGCTAAGAAATTGTGTCACCCATGTGTTACTTGCCAATAGTTAAATGCTGATAGAAGCAATGTGATGTCATTGAGTCATGTAGTTACATAAGGTGGCCCTTTCAATTATATGCAGTTATATTTTGTTGAGATGCCTGTGTAGAATGGGCTCTGATACATCTTAGTTGTGGTGTGCGCTTTTCATGTTGGGTAGAGGCATACAAAACTAGGAGAAATTGTATTCTCACTGTAGCCAAGATGTTTCTGAGGGTGTTGGTCCCTAGGTTTGGACGTTCAGTTTCTTTGGAGTCAGATCATGGAACATACTTTAGTAATGAGGTTATGAGGATGCTGTGTGTAGCTTTGCAAGTAGACCAGCAACTTAATTGTAGCTAGAGACCCGAATCATCTGGCATTGCCGAACAGAATAATGAGATGTTGGAGTCCCTTCTTGCCACAGTGTGTCCATTTCAAATAGCCAGAATAGGGGAGAAGATTGTGCCCAAGTGACCCAAAGTGAATCTGGGATATGTGCTGAACCTGTGGTGAATAAACCAAGAGTAGCTACAGTGAACCAAGCTGAAGAAACTTTACACAACAACTCAGACACTGAAGAAGGGCCAATCAGTGAAGTCAGAATGTGGCCAAACAGAGAAAAATCACCAGAGACATGTGAGAGACTAGGAGCTCTGGTGTTAAAGGAGTGCATCCCAGAGACTGCTCATCAAGAAACTGAGACCAGTAACAAAGTGACAGTGAGGTTGAAACGCAGAATTCTGGTGATCAAAAAGCACACGGGTGCCTAGATGAAGGTACTCTGATCCTGACTGGATCTACTTTGTTGAGAGTGAACCTGACTAGAGATCACATCAAACTGTAGACCAAAGAGAGGTGTTTCAAAAAGATCTGTGAATAGGGCTACCACAGTGAAGATTGCATAATCTTTTGATTGACTGAATCCACATGAACTGTACAAACAAACTGAAGTTTACTGAAGCTTTCTAAAAGTTACTAAAGCCCAGGCTTCTGCTAAAGAGTAGGGTTGTCACTTTAGAGGAAGCTGATGTAGGGTAGGGGTGACTTCTGAAGACAATAAAATGTGCATACTTGCCGTAGAATCTGTTGAACCGAGCATGCTTGGTGTGGTTTCAGCTAATTTTTCGCCTTCTGATCTCCTGTTTTTCTGACTTTATTTTTGCTGGCTTTAGGATTCTCTGGGCTTTACCACTACTAACCAGATCTTACATGCAGGTGCTCTGTACCCTTAAATATGGTGATATTGGCTTCTCCACAATTAACATATTTACATGTAAGTCCCCAGTAAAGTGTACTAAAGTGCCCAGAGCCTGTAAATTAGACACTACTAGTGGACCTGCAGCACTGATTGTGCCTCCCACTACAGTAGCCCTTTATAAATGTCTGAGAAATGCCACTGTAGAGTCTGTATGTGCTGTTTTGAACTGCCATTTCGACTTGAAAAGTGTACCCACTTGCCAGGTGCAAACCTCCTTTTTTTTATAACATATCACCCCTAAGATTGGCCCTGCTTAGCCCCAAGGACAGTGCTTTTAAAAAGTTGGACATGTACTTTTAAGATTAATCAAGTAGTGAAAAACTACTAAATTAATTTTTCACTACTGCAAGGCCTATCTATCCCATAGGTTAACATTGAGGTTACCTTGAAGCAACATTTAAGTTTAACTTCAAATTGGGAAGAAATAGAAATTTGGAGTTTGGTGTCTCTGGAATCACAACATATGGTGAAGTCGCATTTTAAATTGTATGTCTGAAAATGGCACTTTTAGAAAGTTACCACAAACTTCAGGGTTGGGCCCTTTTAATGTCAGCAAAGCTGAGCCACTATTCAATATCAAACCTATGAATAAGTTGCCAGTATTGACCTTAATTTTAAGACTGTGGCCCTCATTATGAGTTTGGCAGCCGGCAGAGACTGCCCGCCAAACTCATACCACCGGTAGACTGCCACTGCAGTCTAAACACCGCCAGCCCTATTACAAGCTTACTACAGGGCCTTAACATTGATGCTGGCGCTTAATCGAGCCAGCGGCAATGTGGCGGTGTAGGGTGCAGCAGCATGCATCGTGCTTTCCACTGCCCGTAATTCGGGCAGTGAAAAGCGTGACAGGGCTGTCCATGGGGGCCCCTGGCATCCCCTTTCTGCCAGCCTTTGCATGGCGGGGCTACCGCCATACAGAGGCTATCTGAAAGGGGACTCGTAATCTCCAGGGCAGCTCTGCAAGCAGTGCTACCCTTGAGGATTGAGACTGTTGAGACCGCCAGGCTGACGGCTGGTGGCAACTTGGCGCAAAACAATCAGTGGTAAAACAGTAAATACAATAAGACATATAAGTGTGTCCACATTCTGGAATTCAAAACCCATGAGGGGCTTGTCTCTGTGTCATAATAATTACTTGTCCATACCAAAGGAACCACCGCAGTGGGTGCTGATCAATTTTTCGATTAGGTACTATACAGGGGTGTCACTTATTTCATAATGCCATATTCCCTGTGTGCCAAAAATGTCTGTTACATCTCTCCCTGGATAAAACACCGCCGACGCATTTTGAACTCCACTATTACTTTTGGGTTCTCCTCAGGACACAGAACTGATGGACAATCTGATGCTTTTTCAGTCAGAAATACCCTGTACAAATGAACATCAGTGATATGTAGTGAATGGATTTGGTTCAGGGGGCTCATGTAATTAACAGCGGTTTAACAATCACCCAAAGTTACTGAGTCAAAAATTCTTCACAGTCCCCCACTACAAATCAAGAATAAGGGTGGACAACTTAATAAACATTGTGCTAAACAAAAAGGCATACGAGAGCCCCCTGGGCAAGCTGCTGGACTCCACCACTGTGAGTCCTTCTCTGCCAAGAGGTACCAGTCGAGTTGAGAAAGGACTTTGCAGCTGCTTTTCATCCAAAACCGACACATCGAGGCCCTTGAACCGCGAAGAGCCTGTGCAGTGCCCTTTGAAACTGATGCAATGTTCATTCAATGATGACATGGGAACAGACTGTGAGGTTTGAAGACAATGCAGTGCTGATTCAAGGGCACCACTGTGTGGCTCGATAATGATACCTCGCCTGCATCAAAAGGTATTCAACATCGACGCAGGACCCGACTGTGAGGCTCGATGAGAATGCACCTACCTGATTGCGTGGATCAGAACTGACGCATTGAGTCTGCAGTGCTGAATCATGCTCCATCCAAGGTACTTTTTTAGCTGGCCCTTCATAGATTCTGTAGCTGGCCTGCCCTCCATCACGGTTGGCCTGAACTTTGGATTTTACTCCAGTCTAGCTCAACCTCAAGTATTCTTTTAGCGTTATTGACTTTAAAGCACTACATTGCAGTTTATTCGTCAAAAATTCCTATCTTGAGCTCTACTTTTTGGATTTTTGTCATTTTGGACTTGTTTTACATAGATAAATATTCTCTATTTTTCTAAACTGGTGTTGAGTCTTTTTGTGGTGTTTTCACTGTTCTACTGTAATTTAACTGTTGCACAAAGCTAGACGGCTCTGTGCCAAGCTACAAGAGTGTGAGCACAGGTTAATTTAAGGTGTGTGTCTGACTTACCCAGTCTTGGACTGTGGTCCCAACTTGGACAGGGAGCATACCACTACCAACTAGAGACCCAATTTCTAACAGGATCCATTATCATTTTGCAGATTTGCACAGTAGCAGATGACAATTAGAACTTGCATTTGCATTTGCCTTTGATTTTTGCATTCTTGAATCCTGACTCTGAAGAAATCATGGTGTCTACTTTACCATAAAAACATGGAGTAATACTAATTGCAATGGCACTTGTTTCAGAATTTGTCATTGTTAGACCTGACAGCCTTAGGGTGGTCACCCCTAACTTTTTGCCTGCCTCCCTCCACTTTTTGGATACTGTTTTTGTTGGTTTTTAGACTTTGCACATTTTACCACTACTAACCAGTGCTAAAGTGCATACGCTCTCTCCCTTTAAACATGATGACATTGGATCATACCCAATTGGATTATTTAATTTACTTATAAGTCCCTAGTAAAGTGCACTATATGTGTCCAGGGCCTGTAGTTTAAATTCTATAAGTGGGCCTGCAGCACTGATTGTGCCTCCCACTTAAGTATCCCCTTGACCATGTCTCAGGCCTGCCATTGCTAGGCCTGTGTGTGCAGTTTCACTGCCAATTCGACTTGGCATTTAAAAGTACTTGCCAAGCCTTCGGGTTTCATAGGCTAACATTGGGGCTACGCTCATGTACTGTTTGAGTGGTAGCTGCTGATCTTAAAGGAGTAGGAAGGTCATATTTAGTATGGCCAGAATGGAAATACAAAATCCTGCTGACTGGTGAAGGTGGATTTAATATTACTATTTTAGAAATGCCACTTGTAGAAAGTGAGCATTTCTCTGCACTTAAATCCTTCTGTGCCTTAAAATTCACATCTGGCTGGGTTCAGTTGACAGCTCCCTTGTGCATTCACTCAGACACACCCCAACCACAGGATACCCAGCCTCACTGCATACATCTGCATGTTGAATGGGTTTTCATAGGCTGGGAGGGTGAAGGGCTTGACACTTACATATCAAAGAACAGTAGCCTGCCATCACACAGAGGACAGCAACATCCCCTACTGGGACCCTGGCAGACAAGATTGAACTTAAAGGGGACCTTGTGCACTTCTAAGCCACTCTTTGAAATCTCCCCCACTTCAAAGGCCCATTTGGGTATTTAAACAGGGCCTCTGCCTCTACCTCTACCTTACAGACACTTCTGAGGTAGAAACTTCTACCTTACAGACACTTCCTGGAGAAGAGAACCTGAACCAGAATCTGCAACCTGCCAAGAAGAACTCACCTGACTGCTTTCTGTGAAGGACTGCTGCCTTGCTGTTGCCGTGCTGCCTTGCTGATCTCTGGCTATACTGAGAAGTGCCCTCCAAGGGCTTGAATAGAGCTTGCGTCCTGTTCCCTGAAGTCTCAGGACCAAAAAGACTTCATCTCTACAAGGACTCCTTGTGCGGCGAAAATTGTTCCACAGACTGCCAGAAACGACGCACAGCCTGCATCGCGGTAAATAATTAACTGCACGCCGTACCAGAACGATGCAGCCCAACTTTGCAATGAGAAGATCGATGCAGCACCAGTGTAGTGACTGGAAATTCAACGCACGGCCCACTGGATCGACACACAGCCGAGCTGGAATGACACAGCCCGACTTCCAGAGAGGAATCAACGCAGCGCGTGCCGTGTGGTAGCAATTTCCACGCAACGCCTTCCAGATCGATGCAGTCCCTGTGACTTCATCCGTCCAGCGCTGGAAACACACGCGCCGTTCCGGGGTGACCGAAAACCCCGCAACCCAAAGAGGATCCACGACCGAGCTCCAGGAAATTGATGCAAAGCCTCCCCTGCGTGAAAACCAAGCAACGTATCGCTGTGTGCGGCCCGAGAAATCGACGCACACCTCCCTGTTTTCCATGCATCTCCTCCTCTGCAGATCTCTGCGGAGATTTTGAATGCAAACCAGGTACCTTGTGCTTGAAAGAGACATTTATTGCTTTTAAGAGTATAAAGACATTTTATATCATTTTTACAGTGATATTCCAAAATATACTTATTGCATTTTAATCGTATTGACCTGCATCTTATCAGATAAATATTATACATTTTTCTAAATACTGTGTGGTATATTTTTGTGGTGTTCTACTGTGTTTTTGCATGATTGATTGCACAAATACTTTACACATTGCCTTCTAAGTTAAGCCTGACTGCTCAGTGCCAAGCTAGCAGAGGGTGGGCACAGGATCATTTGGAATGTGTGACTTACCCTGACTAGAGTGAGAGTCCTTGTCTGGACAGGGGGTAACCTCACTGCCAACCAAAGACCCCATTTCTAACTGTCATGATCTGCCTATTGGAGAGCTTCAATTCTCCTTTTGAGCATGTTTCTACTGCAGATACGCCTAATACTGCTCACCTAGATGACTAGTATAGCTTTAATGTGATGATTTTTGCATGGAGACAGTTCCCAAGGGAATATTTAAAATAATGTGTTCTTTAATATTCATTCAACAGTCATGCTTATGTGTGACTGTTATATTTGTACCTATTTGCCTATATCCACTGTAGAGGGAGGGACATACCATAACATACCTTGTACCTATTCGCTTTTCCTGTAGTATCATACATATTCTTCTTTACCATCATTGTCACCTTAAATATTATTTCTCAAATTTCGACTTGTGTCTTTAACTGGCACCTATTTTAATCCTCATTGCAATGCTAGATATATGAATACTGTGTAGCATTTCTTTAGAGCTCTGACAAAGATTGATGTTGTGCTCAGACGGCAAGGTTGACATGTAAAATGTCTAAGTAGAGAAATAGTTTTTTTAAATTACAGGCAAGAAGGCAAGGACTTGAACACAAAGCTGAGACAGAACCTCAGGGTGAGTGTGAAAAGGTGTAAGAAAAATTAAAGAAGAGTGAGGTACAACAAAGGTTGGGCTTGGAATGGCAAAAGTCAACTTCTGAATCCAAAGTTATTTTCCTGTTATGAATGAGCAGAGCTACCTTTTGATCATGGTTAGTATGATGGTAAACTCAAGGGTGTAACACAATCCTCTACAGCAGGTGGGCTCCATCCCCCAAGGGGCCTCCCTTCCCTCGAGGTGGGGCCCCATTCAGCCCAAGGCAAGTGAATATGTGTGAGATATGTGGAGATTCCGGGGTACCTTATCACATTCTGCTCGGGAGGGGGATGATTTTGCGTTACTCCACTGGGTAAACAATAGTAGCAAAAGTTGTGTTTGAGTTTCATAGTGAAGGTCAATCGGAGCCCCGGACTGTATGTTAATTCTTTAAATTGTTAGATTACAGTTTTAAACAACTGTGTATTGAGAGTTCAAATATCTGCAAAAAAGGATAACCAGGGAAAATTTCCCAGCAAAGACTTGATGCAATTCCTTCTCTTAAAGCCCATCCTTTCCATTAATAACATGTATCTGGTACAGAATTCATGAACTACTATTGTTATATTATTAGCCTTGTTACACAGCATTTAAAGTTCACCTACAGCTACACTGCCTAAGTTATTAATGACAGAAGCACAAACCTATCCTTATTATTCAGATAACACATTCTTGATTATCGCTCCTGGGAACCGTAAACAATTTCATTAGCAACGCATATCCCTGGGTTAAAGTCAACCTAGAATGCAATTCTAATAAAATCCAATTCCCCCGTACCACCATAGCCGCGGCAAAAGATTGGACCATAGAAACGGCAATATCTTAAAAGTCTGCTAGCCTTTAGCAGTTCCTTCACACAACAATCTTCCACCCGAACACCATAAAGAAATATGGGCGAGTTGTTCACATTGGTGTCGAATGTGTAATATGCCTAAGGTAGCAGAAGTGACCTTACATACTCCTTGTCCTCAATTACACCACAGGAAGCCGTATCATGACCTTTGAGCCCCAATCTTCTAAGGCAGTGAAGTCACATGCCCTTTGAGTATGATAACATTACAATAGTTGACATTTCATCATAGAAGTTAAGAGCCCAATAATAAGTGAATGCTTCATATCATAGCACAAGAGTTACTAATACTGATCCATGTCTATTATAAATACTACCGATATTTTACCTAGGTTGTCATAATGCATCTGCCTTTTTTCTCTTTATTGTATTGAGAAATAAGCATTACTTCAGTCAAAAAACAGAACAACATTGGGAACCGAACAATTCATACCACAGACTGTTATGATTTATTGGTTCCACCTACATACATCTCACACAGAACATTTACTGATAAATCAAAGGTAGTACACAACAAACCGACTTAAAAAAGAAATCAGGGTCCTCGGTATTAATTAATGTAGAAAGAAAGCAATGTCTTGAATATGAACCATATTATCTGCTTAAAATAATGATGAGCATTATTACTACGTTTTTATTCATTTGTGTGGCACTACCACTCATTTGAGAATTAGAGCTAACGTTTTTTTAAAGCACATACTTTTTCACAATATTGAAACTCAGCAGTAAGTTGTTTAAAATGTATACGTTTTCCCAGTGGAAAAATGGTGTTAAAACATACATAAATGTTTAATAATACTGGGTAAAAGCTAGTGTGTGAATCTAAAACAATGTTTTAGCTTTCTATACCAAATATTGAAAACACTTGATTTATGGAATGTGTTTTGAATGGAAGTGTAACCTCTTCTTGGGTTACAGGATAGCAATATTTTCATTTATGCAGAAGAGTGCACATTGCATTTCCGGATGCATTTATTTTGCAGAACTGTATGTCCAATGTCTTGGGGCACCTTAGGAGCTGCAGAAAGTAATCCGTGCTCACGAGGACAATGCATAGCTTCATTTCTTTGCTATTGCATTTGCAATCTCGAAGCCAATGGTTTTGAGGGCCGTGCCAAGGCTAGTCAAGGGCATCTCAGGGGTACCAGCTGCGGTGACCCTATTAATGTCCTCAATGGGAAACGTAAAGCCCACATGGCAACAATTTACAGGCTTTGCAAGTGCTAAAACCTAAATCATAATGTACAAATGTGACACTGAGGGTCACAATTAACTTTGCGACTTACTCTGTCCACATTGCGAATCCTTGCGAATATCAAGTAACATGCGTCCGTAAAATGAGCGTCCCGCGTCTATTAGCAACCTAAACGGATGTTTATACATTTTTGTAAGCGCCCTGTAGTTGTAATCCACTGTTAGATTATCCACTTCTGGAAGCAGACAATCATCTTCTGCAAAGCGTAAGCTTTCTTTGATGGACACATTTTACTTTGTGAATGCCACCCTTGGGCACTGGGGAAAGGCAGGCAGTGGTTGATTATGGGGGTGCTGCATGCTCGACAACAATTACTCCTTATATCCTATCATTTTCTTTAATTGCAGCACCGTCGCCTTATAGTTATTAATCGAGTATGCACTACAAATGTCCTGAGAGAGACAAAACACTGCAAACGAAACAGTTACATAGGTTATCAAGTAAGCACTTGAAATGTATGCTCTGCTAATACTGTATAAATTATTACCAATACCAGGACTATTAGTAATTTGGGGTATCAGTATTGCCAAGGGATTAAACGTTAATCCTTTTAGTTCTCTAATGAATGTAGAACAGATCCAGGAAAATGGTGCACGTGCACCAGTTCATGCATGTGAACCCACAGTTCCAGGCTTATTCTTGTGATAGATTCGCCATGGTGTGACCTAAATGATTTGTCACAAGAGGTGTGGTAATAATGTAAATATTGTAATAACTGTAATAATATTTTAATAACTGTCTGGGTGGAAGCTGGTGATTCTATCCAAACCATAATGAAGGACAAACTCATTCCATCTCAACTCAGCACTACTCTTGGGGGGATTTTCAATTATACAAAAGTAATAGGCGTAATTTCAGTAATTCCAAATTACTCTTTGATAAAGAATTCCCGAGTAGGCCCCAGGACATCCAGCCTCCCACTTGCCAGTGGCCCCCAGTTCCTGCTTGTTCCAGCCTGACCTCGTTGCCGCCGCTTGAATAAAGGACACCACCGCTGCCCAGGTTTTCCCACTCTGTTTTTCCTGCTCACCATTCTTCCCATCAACAGAACCCCAGTTGTTAGAAAAGGGGTCTCTAGTTGTGGTTTGCACCCTGTCCAAGTAGGGACCCTCGCTCTAGTTAGCCTAAGTGAGTCACACAGCTAGGATAACCCCTGCTCACCTCCTTGGTAGCTTGGCATGAGCAGTCAGGCTTATCTCAGAGGCAATGTGTAAAGTATTTGTACAACCGTGTTAAGCACACTGTTTGCAATTCCCAATGGGGTTGCAAATTGCAACCTACCTTATGAATATTGATGCAGTAGGTCATTTGCGACCCCATTGGGAATGGCTAGCACTCACAGGGATGGTTGTCTTCTGGGGACAGCAGACCGCCATGTATGTGACTGCTTTTCAATAAAGCAGTTTTCATTTCAAAAAGAAAAATGAAAAGTTTTCTTTTCATTTTTTTTCAGAGTAGGCATGGGACCACTGCCTGCTCTGAAAAAAATATTTTTGGATGCGTTTGAAAGGGTAAGGGGTCCAGTGGGGACCCCTTCCCATTTGCAAATGGCTTACCACCAATTTGAAATTGGTGGTAATCTGTGAATATTTTGTGACTTCATTTTGGTTACAAAACATTCTTACATACCTTTTGGGTTTGGTTTAAGGAAGGGACGCCCTGAACACTCCCCCTCCTAACACCGAATTGAAAAATCCAAATTAAATTTCAGTAATGTGCTTAGAAAAATAATAGCTCCAACTGGGGCTATCATGATGTCTTGAAGGGGTCATTCCCACAGTCTGACGCCACTTGCGAGGGAGCACGGGCTGGTCACGGAGTCGCACGGACCCCCAGGTACAGTACCTTGTTGCTACCCGGGAGATGAGGCGTCAGTTTTTTACTGCCAGGCGAGGTGAGGTGTTAGTTCCTTACGGTTGCAGAGGAGGTGATCCAGCATCGGTGGTGAGGCATCAGTTCCTTACGATCTGGCGGGGTCGATGAATTCAGCAGGTCATGATACGATGCATTGATTACACAGTGTCAGGATCACACTATGGGGCTACAGGTGCTGCAGCGGAGTATGAGTCTCGTGTCATGGATGTCAGGGACAAGGAACTCAGTTCTCATGCTGTGGGAGGACTTCAGAAGCGCTGCAGTGGTGTCATGCCTGCAGCATTGCCATGGTCATTTCACTCAGTGGAAACCATGGCTCAGGTGCAGGCAGCGGTGTGGAGCTGGAAAGAGAAGCTGGTTATGAAGTCGCTCTGCAGTCGATGTACTTGGTTTCTTCTGGGATACACCAGAGCTCACTCCCAAGGGCCCATGAACTGGATTTGGCACCACTTGGTGAGTCAATGCTTGCAGATGACGTGTTTGATGTAACTGAGACTTCTAACAGGAAGCAAGCTCAGTCCAAGCCATTGGAGAACCTTTGGAAGCAGGATGTAGAAAGCAAAGTCCATTCCTTTCACTCCCAGGATAGAAGCAGCAAGCAGCAGGACAGCAAAACAAAGCAACAGGCAGAGTGACAGTCCCTACTATGGCACCAAGCTCTTCTTCCTGGCAGAATCTCCTCAGTCCAGAAGTATTCTAAAGTTGTTGTCTCAGAGGTCCAATACTTATACTATTTCCAGCCTTTGAAGTAGGGAAAATTCAAAGGGAAGTCTTTGTAGTGCACAAGACCCTGCCTTTCCTGCCCTGGCCCCAGACACACTCCTTGGAGGCTGGTGACTGCTTTGTGTAAGGACAGGACAGTCCTATTCACGTACAAGTGTCAGCTCCTCCCACCACTCTAACACAGGAAAACTAATCAGGATATGCAGGGCACACCTCCACTCCCTTTGTATGACTATCTATAGTGCATTTACAGACAGCCCAACTGTCATCCTGACTCAGACATGTATTCCACAGTCAGGCTGACGCACAGAATGGTTAAGCAAGAAAATGATCACTTTCTAAAAGTGGCATTCTCACACTTACAATTTAAAAAACAACTTCACCAAAAGATGTATTTTTAAATTGTGAGTTTAGAGACCCAAACTCCATGTCTCTATCTGCTCCCAATGGGAGCATGCATTTGGAAGATAATTCAAGGCAATCTCCATGTTAACCTATGTTAACCTATGGGAGAGATAGGCCTTGCAATAGTCAAAATTGCATTTAGCAGTATTTCACTATCAGGACATGTAACCCACACCAGCACATGTGCTTCCTTTTAAATACACTGCACCCTGTCCATGGGACTGTCTGGGCCTACCTTAGGGGTTACATACATGTAGTAAAAGGGAAGGCTCGTACTTGGCATGTGTGTGCACTTGCCAGGTCAAACTTGTAGTTCAAAACTGCCCACACATAAACTGCAGGAAAAGGTCTGAAACATGTTTACAGGCCACTCTTGTGTATGGCACAATCAGTGCTGCAGGCCCACTAGTAGCAATCGATTTACAGATCATGGGCACACATGGTACACATGGTATACTATACTAGGGACAAGCAGTACCTCACCAAAAACTCAAACAGTAAAAGGGAATTTTTGGCAGCCTTATGCCTGGACTCTAGATAAGACGTCTCAGTGGATTGTGGTGGAACTGAAGTTTCCCTTTTCTCTTGTTAGCAATAAGTCTCAGTCACACACAGGCAAAGAAGGAGATGTACAAGAGTTTTCAAAATATTTATTGAAAAGACTGCAATCTACAGTAAAATGCATGAGCTGTAATGATTATGTTAATAAACAGTAAAAGAAGCATAATTGGGAAGATGAGTTGTGAATACAAAAAAACCCCACCATCTTACAATAAACACAAGATGTAAAATTCCTAGCAAAGAGAATCTAATCTCTGACCTAATGAGAGCTAAGTCCTATAAACGTAATCTGCCAGTACCATGTCCATGAGAAGCGCCCCCCCAACCCTTGTTACCTTGGAATGAGATCTCTAGGTCAGATTCCGTGGTGACACAAAGGCTGAGTTCTGCAGCAAAGTGATGTGCAGTGTAGATGTCATGTGGAAGGCATCCCTCTAATGATCTTGTCCCTGTGGGATGTATATAGAGATCATGGAGGACCATAGACGCAGGTAAGTTTCCAAACAACTGATAAGGAAACAGACTTGTGGTGGCAATTATATAAACATTCCCCAACAAGTGAACATTATGGTGGTCATTATAAACATGGTGCCAAACGCTGCGGTGCCGGTAACTACCACCAACAAGCTGGCGGTCCGTACCGCCAAATAATGAAGCAAATGAGAAACAAGTAGCGGTCCATCCACACACCACCTTATAAGTCATGTAACCAACTCACACAGAGTACATGCCACACAATCTACGGCTGTGCAGTTACAAATCGAACACACATGCATACAGGCATCCGCCACTATCACACACATCCATGGAAGACAGCCGCCAACTCACCTGCTCCTCTGGTCGCCCATACAACTTGACATATAGGGGTCTGAGCCAGTCCACCAGCTTCTAGAGCTCCTCCGTGGTGAAGGCCGCGGCCTGTTCCCCTGTGACTCGTGCCATTTCAGGGACCAGAGTCAGGACACAGCACCACACTCAGTGGAGTACTGCCCTTCACGGGAAGCAGGAGTCAAGTGTCATGGGTATGACGACATGGCATACGTTCCGCGGCGGTGTGCACTGTCACTGCTGGCGGGTGATCATGATAGGCCCAGGCTCCCCATTGACAATCATGTAATCCAATGATTGGGTGCACGGCGGTGAACACTGTCTTTCGCCATGATGACTACCGCCAGTGGAATGATGTCGCTTCCTCTCCCTCAAACCTGGATAGCAGGAGGCTGCCATCTTGCTACCATCACATAAACATATCCTGGCCATGGGCCCCATTCAGGGCCTACAAGTCTCAGACCTTAGTCGCTTGCTTACATGAGTGTCTGATCCTCACATGTACCCATCTTAGGAAATGTGTCCACAATGGGATGCTATTACAACAGAGTTGACTCTGCACAAATGTGGCTAACGTTGTACATAATACATAATGTCTGTGTATGTAAACTATACACTATATGTTGCACGTGTATGTGTGCCCTTCACATGTGTTCTTTCCTCCCCCATAGGTACAGACCCATGTGCGGAGGGAGGGCCCCATCTGTGTACAGACCTCTTGTTGATTTGGATACCATGGATGAATGTCACATCATTGTCACCTACAGACTTAATCGTGCAACAATCCACAACATATGTGCTTTACTGGATCCTGTACTGAGACCGGCGAGTCGGTATGAAGTGCAAGTGCTATCTGTACTCCATTTATTGGCTACGGGCTCATTTCAAGTGACAGTAGGCATGGGTGCAGGGTTGTCACAGCCAATGTTAAGCCTCATCCTGTCCAAATTCCTGGATGCATTCGTCCAACACCTGCAGACGTATGTTCAGTTCCCCCATAGGGCTGAACTTCCTGCCATAAAGTCTGGTTTTATGCCTTTGCTAACATCCCCCATGTAATAGGTGCCATGGATGGAACCCACATTGCTCTCATACCACTAAGAGTTAATGAACAGGTGTTCAGGAATTGAAAGAACTTCCACTCCATGAACATAAAATTGGTGTGCACTGCTGACCACTACATATCACATGTCAATGCCAGGTTCCCAGGATCAGTCCATGATTCCTTTGTCCTGAGAAACAGCAGTGTCCCACACTTGATGGAACAACTACAAGGGGACAGAGGATGGCTCATAGGTGAGTGTGCATGACACTGGATCAGTACATAACTGACAACCAGCCTGTATGCAAGTAATGGCAGTTTGTTAAAGTGCTCTTTCACCCACTTTTGCAGGTGATTCTGGCTACTGCAACTTGCAATGGCTCCTGACACCTGTGAGGAATCCCAGGACAGATGCAAAGAGGAATTATAATGAGGCACATGGATGTACTAGGAGGGTGACTGAGCGCACTATAGGTCTCCTGAAGTCTAGCTTTTGTTTCCTCCATCCCTCTGTGGGATCCCTGTGCTATGGCGCTTAGAAGGTGTGTAGAATAGTGGTGATCCGCCTATGCTTCTAGTGGGTATTGTTCCATTTGTCCCTTGGTAGATGGTGTGTTGGTAGTGGCAGGTCAACAAGGTAGCACAGCGGCACACATGGGAGACAGTTCAGGGCAGAGTCATTTGTTAGCGGGGGGCCTTGGTCTTGGCAGGTGTTCCAGGGCCATATCTAGGTCTGAGGGCACGTTTGAGTGACTGGAGCTGGGCTGCAGGGTTAGGAGTGCTTGTCTCCTGTGTGTCCTCTGGCAGTGCCACCAGTCCAGTATCTGCTGCAGATGTAGATGGCAGGACAGTGTCCTGGCTAGTGGTAGGGGCTTGCAGGTGGGTGGAGGTCTCAGGCTGGTAGGGTAGTGGTGCTGCAGCACCCTTGTGATGGTGCCATGGTGGTACTGAGTTGTTTCCATTCTTCCATGGCCTATTGGTGGTGTGCTATCTGCAGCCTTTGATCCTGCTCCAGGGTGGCCAGGCTCTGGCCCATCCTTTCCTGGGTGTGGTGGTATGCTCCCAGGACCTCTGAGATCACTTCCTGGGCTGCAGCATCAATCCTTTGGCTTCAACCCTGGGCCAATGATGCCCTCCCACTGGCCCTTGCCCTCTGTGACTTTGTGTCCCCTGCACAGGTCTGGCAGTCCCACTTGCACTGGGGCCATCATCATCCTGCCTGTTGGTGGGTGGAGACTCTGGCCTCTGTACATGCAGTCCGCCAGTCTGTAACTGGGAGACACTTGTGTGGGGTCGTTTGGCCAGAGCTGATGATGGTGGCTGAGTGATAGGGCTGTCAGTGGTATCCTGGTTGGGGCTGCTTGAGGGAGACAGTCCAGGGATGTGTGATGGGCCAGGGTACTCCTCACTTTCCATACATCCCTCTCCAGGTCTCTTAAGTGAGGCCTCTGTCTCCGTGTGGGGCGCTGGCACTCCTTGGCCTTTCCGTCTGGGTGGCATGGGTGGTGGCGCCTGTGGGGGGGGTGGAATGGACATGTATGTGACATGTACTAATTTCGGAAACGGATGCACATATCTGCCCTATTTTATGCTTTTATTCCCCTGTCGTGCCATGCAGGATCCTTTCGTGGAATTATCCTTTAATTTTGCACGGGGTGGAGGTGCATTGTGGGTGCGGTAGTGCCATTGTGGATCCTTGCAGGGGTATGTGACTGTGCACAAGGGGGAGTATGGGTTAGTGGATTTGTGGGCCTGCAGAGTGACTGGATGTGGGTGTTGTAACCAGGGTGGTGATGTGGTCCTGGTTGTAGTGGAAGGGGTGGGGTGGTACATGCATTACAGGTGTGGTGGAGATGAAGTAATTGTAGTTGACTTACCCAAGTCCAGTTCTCCAGTGAGTCCAGTGAGGCCCTCTGGGTGCAGGATGGCCAGTACCTTCTCTTCCCAGTTGGTGTAGTCTGGGGATATAGGTGGGGGTCCTCCACCAGTCATCTGTACCGCAATGTTGTGCCTGGATGCCATTGACCTCAATTTCCCACGCAGGTTGTTCAATCTCTTGCAGATGTCGTCCCTTGTGCTTGGATGGTTTCCCACTGCATTGACCTTGTTGACAATCATCTGCCATAACTCCATCTTCCTAGCAATGGTTGTCTGCTGCACCTGTGCCCCCAATATTTGTGGATTGAGCTTGAGTATTTCATCCACCATGGTCCTTAGCTCGCTATCTGTGAAGCGGGGGTGCTTAAGGGGTGCCATGGTGTGTGTTGTGGGTGTGGTGTTATGGGTGTATTGGTGGGGGTGCTGTTGTGTTTGTGTGTGTGGCTTGTGATGGTGTTTGGGGAGTGTATGGGTTTTGGTGGTGTATTTCTGTGTGTGACTTTTGTAATGTTGTGTTCATTGTATGCGTGTAGTGTTGTCAGTCTCATTTGTGCAATTGGGATTGCAAAGGATTTTTTGGGTGTGTATGTGAGTGTTTTATAGTGTTGTGGATGTGTGTCAGGTGTGTGGGTTTTAAACTTGCCAATGTGTGCATTTGTTGTCGTTGGGTCCCATTGCTGACCGTGGCGGTCCATACAGCCAATGGTCGTTCGACACCCACTATCCGCCATGGTGATCTGGTGGGCAGAGGATTTGTCTGCATGGCATTGGCGGGGTGAGGTGTACAGCCTTTTCGCCATCATAGGCCCTGGCGGTGGCTGGAGGTTTGCAGGATTTTTGGAGGTTTGACTTTTTGGCATCATTATACGCTGGTGAGCTGTACACAGCCACTGGCGGTCTTCTGTTCACTGTCGCTATGGCAGTCGGCAGTGATTGCTGCCATGTTCATAATGAGGGCCTATGTTCCCATCACACGTAAGTGAGAGAGGGCCATGATGTTAATACCTACGTACATTACTGATCATGACGTTGATAGTGACGCCTTCTCAGAGTGGCACTGATAATGCAAATCAAAACATCTTTTAAAATAGGAACAACGGCAGCCATCTTAAAAGAAATATTAAAGTAAATGGACTAAAAAAGTGCAAGTTAAGTAGGTTAAAAGTCACAAGGTGACGGGGCACAGTCCTGCAAGCCAAAAAGCTATGGTACAGTCCCAATAAAAACTAAAATAGATTCACCACACCCTCCCCATTGCCGAAGCAAGGATGCTAATGTGCTAGTGAGGGTGCATGAGTCCAAGCTAAAATGCTTTGAGTTAAACATCTAAAACCTAATTAAAAACTAAGCTAAAAACATACAAAGAGATACAATTTCAACTAAGACAAGCACAGCAGGCCAAATGCGAGCCAAATTAATAAGATAATTTGGTATCATATTTAAAATTTGGAACAAAGCCAATGGTCAAATCATTCAACAATAATTGTGGTCTTGAAGAATGTCTCGGAATTCATCAAACAGGAGTGGGTCCAGGAATGACTCCACATCGTCAGATGTAAGATCGATCACAGGAATGACAGACAGCTCAACTGAGCAGAAGTGCGCAGATGCGTGCTGATGCCGTAAACACAGGCTCACCCATAGTGCCAGATGTAATTTAAACCAAATAATTTACAATTAGTGGCTCATAAGTGGCCTCGCAAATCAACCTCTGTCTCATGGGGCACGACTATAAATGAATCCTCATCAGGAACATCAGCAGTTCCTTGTTAACAGGGGGAACCGGCTGAATAGCAAGACACAATAATGGTAGATACTCGAAGAGGCACCAGATGCAATGAAAGACTGGTTGCAAGCACAATAGGACTGGTTGGAATGACAATCGCCAATCATGCTCCAATTCTTCCAGCAAAGGAGAACCAAAGAACTGCACCATGCATTCACGACACAGCTGGGCTGGTGGTAGGAGCTCCATTACTCTGCTTAGCTGAGAAAGCACAACCACTCTGTATTAGGAATAACAGTAGTAGTATTCTGCCAATCAGCACCAAAGTCACAGGAGAGCCACCAAACACACTTGAAAAGACTGAATGGATAGCTGAAGGAATGACTTTGAAGACAGTCAGGAAGGTGGAAATGAATCCAGACCCAACATCCTTAAAGACATGTATAATCCCTGCAGTGCTCAAGAAGTTAAACATTCTAAAGACCAGCTCTCCAAAGGCTTGGTGAAGTTGGTATTTAATAGGGATTGTATTTCAGCTGATGATCTCGCTATCTGGAGAACATACGTCTCTCTGGACGATGTCAGCTCCACTTGTTTTTGAAACAGTAGCGCCTTTAGTCTGCTCAGCTTGTCATAATTTACATTAGAAGTATCAATGTGAGGCCACATTTCTGCTACTCTTATCTCTTGTGTCGGGGTGGATAAAACATGAACACAACAAGTTAAAATTTGAAACACCAAAATTGCATAGGCAATTCCTGATCTCATTCCATAGCAGCTTTGATTGTTTAGGGACACATAATTTCCATTCAAAAGTATATGAAATGCTGGAAGAATCAAAGGGACAGGAGTAAACTTCAAAAAGCATGCCAAATTTGCGACCCCCGCATTGCATAAACCGTGAAGTGACACCTGTTTGCCGATCATTGAATGACTAACAGTAGTCTCACATTCGCTTCCGCTCAGAAAGACCTCTTTCTCACCGTTCAGACATTTGAACTCCAAAGGCAACTCGCACTCTTCTTTAATACAGCTATCTCCTGGCTGCTTGTATCTGCCCACAGCAAAATGTTTCAAACATTTTTTTTAATTAAAGGTGAACATTGGCAGATTTATTATCCCATGTGCAAGCCATACTGTTGATGGTGTCTCTGCTACGGTGAAAGGCAACTTTTCTAACTTTTCTGTGCTAAGCATTGTGTAGCTCGTTTCCTTTTTTGCCATTATCTGTTGCTCCCTGGACAAATTAAAAGCACCAAACAAGTCACTACTGTTGATATATTTCCATGGAAAGCGGCCATTATTCAGAATCTGCAATGTCCAACCCAACTGCATGATAGAACGCAGCTGACTTTACCCATGTTGTAAAAGGGACATGTCATTCCAAATGACGTCAATTGGAGAAGACACTATGGTGGTCATTACAACCTCGGCAGTCTTTTAAGAAGACCGCTGAGGGTCCGCCGTGCGGAAGACCGCCAGTAGTGGCGGTGTGCCTCTTGGCGTATTATGACCGTTGGCTGCCCTCCGTCGTTTTTCTGACGGAGAGCCGCCAACAGCCATACTTGCGGGCGGCGGGGAAGTGGAGGTTGCTCTACCTCCACCGCCACGCAAACAGAACACCGCCGAGCTAATCACGTCCTATGATTCTGCACGGCGGTGTTCTGTTGGTGGTGTGGTGTTGGCGGAGCTGCCCCCATGGCTCCCGTCCCCTCCCGGAGGATCGACAGAAAAGGTAAGTTGATCGTCCGTTAGGGGAGGGGGGTGGGGGGGTGTTGTGTGTTGTGTGGGTGCATGGGTGTGTGCATCTGTGTATGTAGGGGGGGTGTGTGAGTGCGTGTATGCTTGCAGGGGTGTTGCGTGTTTCGGAAATGTATGCATGTCTGTGTGAATGCAGGTGTACGTGTCTGAGTGTGTGTGTGGATGTTGGCATGTATGTCGGTGTGTGTGCGTGTATGTGTGTTGGTGGTGCCTGCGTGCATGTTGGGTGTGTATGTGTAAGGTAATGTCAGGGGTCGGGGTGGGGAGGGGGGCCCTGCCACCTTTGGGGGGTGGCAGTGGTGGTGGGGGGTGTAAGTGAAGGAGTCGGGGAGGTGGTGGGAGGTGTGTGAGACCCCTATCAGTGCCAGGGAAGGAATTCCCTGGCACTGATAGTGCTTACCGCCATGGATTTCATGGCAGTTCCTACCGCTGGAAATCCATGGAGGTAAGCCGGGTCACAATACCCGCAGCGGTATTGTCACGGCCGCCGGGCTGGAGACCCAGGTCTCCAGCCCAGTGGGCGGAACGGGGAAGCGGCGGATGACCATGGCGCTAACCGCCATGGTCATAATGCTAAAAAAAGACCGCCAGCCTGTTGGCGGTCTTACCGCCGCTTTAACACCGTCCGCCAGGGTTGTAAAGACCCCCTATGTTAGTAAGTGTGTTTATTCTGTTGGACAGCATGTTCATTCCGTTATCGACCACAGCTAAAGCCTTGTCCATATTTTCCTTATCTAGCTGCCTTAAACGTATAGCCCCCTTCCATTTGAGAAAGTTTCCATATTTTCTTGTAAATGGCATACAGGAATTGTTTACAGTGGGGTTTTCTTGGACCTAGCAAGAAATCCTGCAAGTCTACCTAGTCTGATAGGAGACTCAGATGTTCTGTAACTGCTGCTAAGGTGTTAGTGCATAACCATTGTTGGCACAGTTAACCCACACTGTATGTAGTAACTATACCAGAGTGTTTTGACCCGACACATAACAAGGGTCCAACAGGCTAATCTTGAAACCCAGTGAGGAATTAACAACAAGTGTCTGACACTTTCTATTGAAAGTGTGGAATTATAGGTGTCATCCTGATCCACGCATTCAGTTCTTCCTTAGTGACATTTAGGAATGTTTGCCAATCGGTGAATTTGGCTGGTGTGGGGATACTGGGCACATTCATTTCCTTTAGTTTTGCTAACCGTAGGCAGGATTTTTGTTGAACTGTGCCATTTAAAAATATCATATTTTACAAGAATAAGGCATGCTCTATATAAAGCTTCCCTACCCTGAATTTGCCAATCTTGTGTTCCCCATACACTTTTCACATCAATATCACTCTTCCAGTATTCATTACCTTCAACAGCAACTCGGGAAACAAAGAAATCTGAATAGATAAAATTTGGTGTCAGCAAAATGTTCTGCATTTTGGGCGGTGATAATTTGAAATAATAGGATCTGCATTTGTAGTGTCTTGCCCAAAAAAGTATGCAAATTTATCTACATATCTTTTGGGGCTCCCCACATGTTAAGATGAACAATGTTCCCACTGTGTGTAATTTAATACTGCTCAATTTCTAGTTGCTTGGTGCAGAAAATAATGTCCCCAATGGTGATAACAGAACATTTCCCCATAATTTCTTTATTCACATATACATCATCACTTTCAAATACAGTGTAATCATGCAGCGCAGCAAGCATAGAATCAACTGTTTTTGCATCCTATTCATCAGAAACAACACCAGGTGTAATTACATCAGTTATTGACATTTTGCAAACATGTGGAATTTGTGTGACCTCTGTAGGCCCATATATATCAAATGGAACTTTATCCCAAACAATCCCATCTGAAATTGGAACTGCTGAAATGTTCACAAGGGATAAGGAAAGGTATGGTGTTAGAACTTCATCCACTGGCTCGACAGAAGAGCGTTCAGGAAGATAATGACCATTTATCAAGAGAAAAAAAACAGTCACAAAACCAATCCATAACAGAAAGGCAAGCAATGTCAGTAGTATCCACAGATAATTCCATGGATAAACCAACTAATTATTTTTAAGCCATATGTACAGCTTACGTGTCTTGATGACGTTGAAGAAAAATCATCAATGTCGATGAACTAACCAGAACAGTCTCTGTGAACACAGGCGCTTCACTTCGCGAGGAGGGTCATAGTAGACAGTGTCATCAGTTTGTGTTGGATTTGAATAAAAAACAGCCATATCTTGGACAGTTCTTGTCGAAGTGATAGCAGGAATCAGCAGAAGCTCATTCTCAGCCCTCCCCATGCTTGAGGAGTCATTCATTACATTGTTGTGCATGCTGGTGTATTCAGAATTGTTGTTGTTTCTTCTTTGAAGAGGTATGTCCTATTATGTAGTGAGAGGGGACCAGGAACTACCCAAGGGACCTTTGGGTCTACTGTGCAGGATCGGCCACATGGTGCAATTTGATGTTGTCAATAAAGACAAATCTGTTTCCTCTGGAACCTGGCAGCAGTGGTAGACGACAGTTCTGGTACCTTGGATCCCCAGGACCGGAACCAGTGCTCTGTAAGATAGGCCATATTCCTTCTTCACAGCAATCTTCTCACAAACCAGATCCCCAACTTTAGGAATCCAGCCTGTAGAAGTTGTTGGCAAATCCCTTATTCCTAAGGTGGCAGCACTGGTGGATGAATTATCCTCACAAAATTGTTGAAGCTTCAGTAAGACAGTGAGACTTTCATTATTGTCAAAAGGTGTTTCTGCAGCCACCATGCCAGAACCACCTAGATCTGGGACATATATAGGTATCCCAAAGACTACCTCGTATGGAGTGCATCCCCCCAAGGACCGTCTTGGCAGATTATTCAGTGCTCTCTGGACCCCATATTGGTGATGAAGCCAACAGTGTCCTGAACCTAATACTCTAGCTGGTAAGGATTACTTTAGGTCACAATTCCTCTCCTTCTCAACAGAATTACCCTCAGGATGATATGGGGAAGAGTAATGGAGTTCAACACCCATCATCTTCATGGTGTCCCTGAATGCCCTAGAGGCAAAAGCAGGGCCCTGGTCCGAGTGGAATGCTGAAACCACATATGTACCGATAAAGACCAGCAAGTCTTTTATAACAGTTTGAGTGTCAGCCAACCACTGTGGCCATACCCACAGGAATCTAGAACAACAGCAACTAAGATGTATTTGTATGCACCATCAGGTTGCAAGGGACCACAATGGTCCAGGTACACACATTACAGTGGCCTGTGGGACACTAACAGAGATGTCTGAGGTGGGTGTTTGATGTTTGAGCCCTTTATTTGCTGGCAAATGTCACAGCAAACAACATACTGCTTGGTCTGTTTGCATTTGTGTAAGAGTGATATTGGGGCAGTGAGACCAGCATGAGTGGATGCAATACCCTCATGAGCTGCTTTGATGATATCTAATCTCTGGTCTTGGTTGAGGATCACTCGATTTCCCAAACCAAGAACTGTCGCAAAGGTAACATTTGGTGCACTGATATGGTAGAAATATTTTGTAGGGTATGCTTTTGGAAGAGGCTTGTCTTCAGCCAAAGCTTTCACGACAGCCTGAGTTTCATTACCCAATCTTGTGTGTAAACAATTCAGTACAGCAACAGAAGCCGTAGCTACTGCGGATTTGGCCGCCTCATCAGCCAAAGTGTTTCCAATAACATGTACTCCTACACGCTGGTGGCCCAATGTATATACTACATGAACATCTGGTCGCCTATCCTTAAGATTACCCACCCTGTCCCACAGAGTTCTGTATTTTATGATATTCCCTTATGAGTCTCTGAACCTGTTCAACCCCCAATGATTGAGATAATCATTGTAGCACTGGACACAGTTGTATGAATCACACACAATCAATGTTAGCTGTTCTGGATCTGTATGTTCCAGTGCCAAGATAAGAGCTTAACACTCAACCAACTGAGTGGTGCAGTACCCCAGGGTCTGTGTGAAGGTATTTTAAGGGTGGAATACGCCATCCTTCATCACTCTGCTCACAGCTGCGAAAGCAGCTGAGTATTGATGTTTTGTATGTACAGATGGTTGTGCTGAACCATCAATGCAAATGACAGTTTGGTATCTGTCAAGTGGCAAGATGTTAAGAGGTGCAGGGTTCTCCTGTTCATACTCGAGTAATTCTTGTGTTTCAATTTTTTTGTCAAATATGTAGCCGACATCAGTGGAGGTCAAGGAGGTTGCCCATTGAATCCAACATGGATGTAGTGCTTTTGGCATTAGGAACGCTTGCTTAGGTGACAGTCTCTAAGGCTGGCACCGGGGTAACAACAATACTGCGTTTCCCTTGGGCAAGAGGACTCTCCTTAATGACAGCCATCTGTACAGCAGTCAAAAGTTTTTTGGTGGGTGCAAAACATTGTTCAGCATTGGAATACAAGTGTGATTTGTATGCTATGGACACCATGTCGCCCTAAAGGTGACATAGGTGAACCCGATGGCATCAGTAATTATTCTGATGACAAATTTGTTTTGTTGTCACATGTGTGTAAATGTTTGGCTTCTAGCACGTCTTACTGCAGTCCTCTAAAGATGTGCGTGTGTTCAACTGTCCAGTGTCTGCTTGAGAAATCTCGGCAAATTAAATCATAGAGTGGTTTTAAGCATTGTGCATGATCTGGAATGTAAGTTGTGCCAAAATTAAAGAAACCAAGTAAAGACTGCAGTTTCTTGATCATGTTTAGTGGTTGAAGGTTTCTTAAAATTGAATTTGCAGCCAAGGGCTGCGAATTCTGTAACGATTCGATTGACCCTGGCCATCCTAGATGTCATCCACAAAGGACGATGCCTCAGGTTCAATATCATGTAATATTGATGTTACACAGGCTGAAAACAACCCTGTGCTGTTCTTATAGCCCTGGGGCAAGCAACAGAAGCATTTTTGTTAACCAAATGAGAATGCACTCACGTCCCGACTTTCATGCACTAAGTTTTGGCAGAAAAAAAGTTGGAAATATCCTAGGTTGTTTTCTATTTTTTACACACTATATCGTTAATTAGTGCGGTGCCGTGTGCATTTTTTGTTGCGAATGCGCATGTGTAGTTATTTAAGTGTCTTTAATCTAGGACTATTCTATATGAATGGTTTGGTATTGCAACCGGAAAAATGGGTTATTCACTGCAGAGACACAGGACTTTATTACTCCCTGGTACTCGAGCTGAATGAGGATCTCTCTGACTGGAGCTTTAGCCTCGTGTTTAATAGGGTACTGGGGCTGAGGCTGTAGTGTAGACCTAACCGGTATTACATGGTAGGGGGAATCCTTATCTCACCCTACGTGGTTGCGGTATAACGTGGGTGTATGTGCCAAAGGCCAGTCGACAGCGTAGGCTTCCTTTACCACTTCCGGAACAAGATCTGAGAAAGAAGACAAAATAACACCTTCCCAATGTGGGAGCTTACAGACATGTTCAAGTGGTCAGTCTCTCTCTGCCAATTGGATATCCCAATTAAGTTCTTCCCAAAAAATTGCAGTAATGGTGCGCTCTATGTCTCCCTCAATTTGGATATTTAAATCATAAACCCTGTCATGTGGGAGAACAAGCCCGTCCGCAGTCTTGACTGCAAGAAAGTCATTAACTGCTGTCATATCCCGATGATCTTTCAGTCTCTGGAGACATATGGTGACATCTATCTTGCTGTCAAGCAGGGTCACTGCCCATGTCTTGTTCCTCAGTGACGCTGGCATGTTTTATTGAAATTGCTGCCACTTTTTTCCTTTTAAATTGTGGCTTTTGTTGTAGGGATTTGTCTTCTTTCTTGTCTGAAGACCGCTGTAAGTCTTTCTTCTGTTTCATGTAGTCATTATGTTGCTCTGACCGGCCCACTCTCTCACTCCATCTATCCACTGTCCTAAAAGAAATGAGAGGGACTTGAATCAATATATCTTTCAGGAGCCTTTAAAGTTTCTCTATTTCTGAGGTTATATCTTCTTTCAGAGCTCTCAGAATGTAGAGAGTCTGCTCTCTGACTTCTTCTGTCTTTATTTTGTTTTTGTGTATCCCACTCTCTTGTGCTTGTTTGGTACTGTCATCATGGGTGGTACTCTGAATTTCAGGCTTCTTTGACTTGACTTCCAAACTACCCCGTCCTATACTAGTATAGGTGTCGGAAATAATTTTCGGTAGTTGATGCTCCTGTTCCAATTGTGGAATCTCCCGGAACCGCTGACGTATAGCCAAATTAGTATCTCTAGATACTGGTAGGCTTTGTCCCGCTGTGGTACTTTCTCTATTTTATATGTGTGACATGTATGTGTTCTGTCATCTTCCTCTGGAAAGGTGACCCAGGAATAGAATGTTTCTGTTTGGTAAGCATCAGGAGCTTCAACAATAAATGTGACATCTTTGCCCTCATTTGTTAAGCCATGGACTTCTAAGTGTTGTTCTAATGCGTGTCTGACATTTTCTTAAATGTCTATGACAATGGCCATGTTAAATAGTGGATACAGAGATGGAACACTAAATGGGAAGAAAGTTATTTTAAGAGTTCAAGCTTGAACAACCTACAGCCTAGGTAGGTGGTCCCTATTCAGATGAGGAGGATTCCCCTAAGACCATAGACATCTCTGTATAATGGTACTTAGGGTATCTGCTGTGTGTGAGACAGGGATACTCAAGATATCCGTAAATTAGTGCCAAAACCCCATAGTTGGTGGTGCGATGTTGTAGTTGGACTCTCGCTCCTAAGCTAGACTGCTGGTTTAGGGATGACATCAGTTTTGTTTGTAGGCAACAGAGTCACTCCTACAACACATCACAAGTGTCAGCCAAACCTTCCCTGCTCACAAGCAGTACCTCACCAACAAGCTAAACAGTAAAAGGTGAATTCTGGCAGCCTTACACATGGACTCTAGATAAGACCTCTCAGGGAAGTTGTGGTGGAACAGAAGGTACCTTTTTCTCTCGTTAGCAATAAGTCTCAGTCACACACAGGCAATATAGGAGATGCAGGAGAGTTTTCAATATATTTATTAAAAAGACTGCAATACGTGGTAAAATGCATGAGCCGCGATGATTAGGATAATAAACAGTAAAAGAAATATAATTGTGAAGATGAGAATTGTGAATTCAACCCCCCCACCATCTTACAATAAACATGAGATGTCAAATTTCTAGCAAAGAGAACCTAATCTCTAACCTAATTAGGGCTAGGTTTTATAAACCTAATCTGCCATTACCATGTCCTTGAGAAGCGCCACCCAACCCTTGTTACCTTGGAATGAGGTCTCTAGGTCAGACTTCGTGGTGACACAAAGGCTGAGTTCTGCAGCAAGGTGACATGCAGTGAAGATGGCATCTGGAAGGAAACACTCTAATGACCTTGTCCGTGTGAGATGTATTTCTACAGATCATGTAGGACCCCTGACACAGGTATGTGCCCAAACAACTGATAAGGAGGCAGACATGTGGTGGCAATTATATAAACAATCCCCAACAAGTGTACCTTATGTTCCTATCACACGTGAATGAGAAAGGGAAATTATGTTAATACCTACGTACATCAGTGACCATGACGCTGATAGTGACGCCTTCTCAGAGTGGCACTGATAAAGGAAATCAAAACATCCTTATAAAATATAGCGACGGCAGCCATCTTAAAAGAAATAACAAAATAAATGGACAAAAACAGAGCAAGTTAAGTACGTTAAAATTCACTAGATGACGGGGCAAAGGCCTGCAAGCCAAAAGGTTAAGCTAAACTCCTAAGTCCCAATAAGAACTAAAATGGATTCACCACACCTCAGCTGCCATGGCCACCTTCCCCAAAAACTGTAAACACACAGAAGTCAATGCTCTACTAAAGAGATCATTGGCAGATCGGAGTGGACACTACAACTCTGACCGATCTCCCTGCTCCTGTTCCTGGCCAAAGTATTTGAAAAAGCCATCACCCAACAGCTCTCCTCAAACTTGGAATGGAACCGCCTATTCAGTTCCTCCCAATCTGGATTCTGCCACAACTACAGCACCAACACAGCCCTCATCACAGCTACCAATGACATCCAATCCCTACTCAAATGAGGAGATACAGTAGCTCTAATCCTCCTAGACCTCGTTGCAACCTTCAATATGGTCTCCCACTGCACACACATCACAAGGCTGCACAATACAGGCACCTAAAGAACCACTTTCAGATGAATCATCTCTTTCCTGACCAGAAGAATGCGGAACCTCTGCCTTACCTCCTTCAGCTCCAAATTCAAGGAAATCGTCTGTGGAGTACCCCAACAATCCTTGCTCAGCCCCACCTTCTTCAACACTTATATGACACCTCTGGCAAGCATCTTTAAAACTTACGGACTCAACATCATACCCTATGCTGACAACACATGACTCATTCTCTCCCTCTCCAAAGATATCACCAAAACCAATACCAACTTCCACAACTGCATGCCAGATGTCATCTGGGTCAAGGACAACTGCCTGAAGATCAACATGGACAAGACAGAGGTACTGATCTTCTGAAACAAAAGATCCCCAATGGACACATCCTTGCGGCCCTCAGAACTCAGACCTGTTGCTACCCTTACTGACAATGCTAGGAATCTAGACCTCATTCTGGACAGCAAGCCAACCAGGATGACTCAAGTCAAATCTGTCTCCTTCTGCTTCTTCATCCACCACATGATTTGTAAGATATTCAAATGGCTACTCCAACGCTCCAATTGCACCGTCACCCACACACTCATCTCTAGCTGACTGGACTACAACAACATTCTCTATGCAGGGATTGCAGCTCACCTCTTCTGACAACTACAAACCATAGAGAACACCACAGCCAGACTTGTCCTGGATCTCCCTAGATGAACCCACACATCCCCTACCTCAGGGAACTTCGCTGGCTCCCTGAACAGAAAAGAAGGCAGTTCAAGCTTCTGACCCACGCATACACAACTGCGGATGTGCCTAACTGAACCACTGCTTACATGAGCCCACCAAACACCTCTGCACATTTAGCAAGCACAAGCAGTCACTTGTGCTTGTTATTCACGTTTTGCTGCATTTAGTGTTGTATCTTAGCGCTAGATGCATCCACACATCCATTTAGGATGCGACGGTGCATTTTGCACTAAGAAAATTGCAATAAATGACAGTAGTAATTTGGGGGAAAATCTTACCAAAAGAGCACATTTAGAGAGCGCAAGTAGTCACTCACACTCGCTATTCAAATTCTGATGCATCCAAAATGGACCACAAAGATGCATTTTGTGCTAACAAATAACATTAAAAACACATAATTACTCTTCTTGTGTAATTTACACATAATCTGTCTGAATTTGTAGGTAAATACATATGGCTCTGCTTCACTGAATTACACAAGTTATGCCCACTCCTACTCAGCACCATCACTATGTATATAAAATTCACTTTTACAGTTTTACATCTAGGTTCTAATTCAATTTTCACTAAACTAACCAAACCCAAAAAGTATATTGATAATGGAAAAGTAGTCAAATGAAATGACATGCTTCCCAGTTACCCAAATGCTAGCTTAAACTAAGTTCAACTTACTGAAGCAATTGGTAAATCTACACTCAGGGTAGCATTACCTCACATGGAGGTAGTTCTACTCATTTTCAATTCACAACCATGTCCATGTTTTTTTGTGGGACTCTTTAGGGTTCCCAGAGTACTCTTGGAAATATTTTGTGAATTCCCTTTTTGCTTGCAAATGTATACAATATGCATACTTGAATGAAAATATTTACAGCGCAAGTTGATATGCTCTGTTCTTTTTATCCAAAGGGAAAATCCTTTTTGGAGGGAAGAACCCGCCATCTATCAGTTTTGTTGGTGTTTCCTTTCCATAATGGATGTTCCAATCAGGATGTTGTCAAATGTTAATTTCAAGCTTTTGGTGTGGTGAGACTATGACATAGAAGAATTATGGCCCTCATTACAACATTGGCGGTATTGACCGCCTACGGCCACGGAGACAGCAGCCAACATACCGTCGCCGTGGCTACCAGCCGTCCACCAGCATTATGACAGTAGATGGAATTCCGCCAGAAGGCTGTTGGAATACCGTTGACGGTCATGATGGCGGATGGCGGTAAGGTGGCCCTGCTGTCAGCAGCAGCGCCATGCCAGCAAAACACCACCGACCGTTATCATGAGCAATGATGCGGCCTGGCAGTGTTTTGCTGCAACAAGTATTCCACGATCTCAACTATCCAGATGTCTATAAATTTCGAATGTTAATTTCTCCAAAAACTGCTCAACAAACTTACACTAAATCACAAAAAGAATGTTTTCTGTGTAAAGATCTAGCTTTTTGCCAAATTTGGTGTAATTCATTTTGGCTGTATCAGTGTTTAAAATTCCCTGCATGGGTAATTAACATTTTTGGGCCACCATTTTTTCTTGTCCCCCCCCATTTGAAGGATCACCCTAAAGCTTTCAAGTAAGGAGCTGCGATGAATGAACATTGTTTTTGGAAAGAATGGTGAAAGACTTATTAGCAGACCAAAAGTTTAATTTCCTGGGGTAACTAACTCATAACTATAACTAGACAGTGGAGAAATGTAAAATGAGTAATATGCTATTCATTACCATTGTTGAGTGTGGGGAGAAGCCCTGGCTCAGGAGAGGACAGGCTTTGAGGGCAACAATGCCCATCTCCTCCATCAACAATGGTAGTAAAAAGTATATTATACTCTGTGCTTCTGCGTGTATGGTTTATGCTGTGGCATTTGCTTACGTGCATTTATTTTATAATAAGGTATTTAAGCAAACCCAGAATTCAAGGGGTAAAATGTGTGCAATAAGATAATATCACAATAAAGTGGGCTTGTGACTGTAATTAGATTTTTTTGATTTGCATAAATCAATTCTCAAATGCAGTCTGATGATGTGAACAGTGGTTTAATATAAATGTTGTCATACTATAATAATAGGCTCAAATTTGTACTTTGCAATGTAGTAATAAATGAGCAAATCTGTGTTTATTAGTACAGATGCTCTAAATTATGTGTTATTAAGGCACATTTAAATTACTGCCATGGCACCCGTTTATACTTACATAGAAATATTTTTATTAAACTCACATACACTATATTCATCTACACTGCAACGAATCCTGCAAAGTTCTAAAAGTAAAATTAATAATGGGAAGATTCAACGGTGCTCCTTTATTCCTCGAGGGTTAGTAGGAATCCTGAAAAGCAGATAAAGGTAGGGCGATAGTCATCCATACTAAAAATGTGTATCAAGGGGCATATATGAACTTTTTGAGAGATCGACACAATTACCAAGTTCTTATTTCTGACATTACCTCTGTCATAGAAAAAGAGATCAGAAGCCTTGTTGAGATTGCTAATGGATGGATTACACACAAAGAGAGGGAATTTCTCTTAGCTAAGAACCCAAGAGTACAATACTTCTACACCTTACCGAAGAAACATAAACAAAGTTTTCCAGTACACAGTAGGCCTATTGTCTCATGTGTTGTTTCTATTTTAGAGTTCTTATCAGAGTTAGTAGACTGGTTCCTTCACTCTCTGGTCCTACAAATGCCTTCCTATATAAAACACACTACAATTTTCCTAAAAGGTTTGGATAACATTGAGTTTGACCCTGATAAAAAACTTTTGATAACTCTTGTGGTAGAATCTCTCTACACAAGCACACCCCAGGAGGATATCCGTGCAATTGGAGATTTCAAAGTGCAAAGAGAATGGGTAGTTGACCTTATGTGGTTGGCCTGACTAAAAACTTCTTTGAGTATGAAGTCAAAATCAACCTGCAACAGCATGGGACATCGATGGGCAGCACATTTGCTCCCAGTTTAGCATGCCTGTGCATACACCATTTCGAAAAGGAACACATATATGCCCTATTAATCCTTTTATGGACCATGTGATTATTTGGTGATGGTATAGTGATAAAAGTCTTGTCATCTGGGAGGTGAGTGATAAAAAAGCAGATACATTTCTTAGATGGTTGAACACCTGCAGCTGATTCTTGAATACACTATTACAATGAATCAAAACAAGATACCATTTCTCTAGGTTAAAATAATAAATATCTGGAATAGGAGGCAAATTAAAGACAAGTATGTATAGAAAACCAACAGATAGTAAAAGCCTTCTAGATTTTGACAGGTGCCACCTGCGATCTTTCAGAGAGAATCTACATGTAGGAAAGTTCCTGAGGGTCTGTAGAAACTGCTCTGACATCACAGAGAACAAAAAGAAGCAGTTATCCCATCAGGAAAATTGATGGCCCACCATTATCCAAAAATAATTATTCATAAGGCAATTATAAGCACATGAAATAATCATATCAAAGCCTTTCTTGAAGAAAATCTAAAAGCCAAACAACTTCAACTTTCCTGTGTGAACGCATATGCTAACCAATCCAATGTAGTGAAAACATCATGAATCACTGGCAAATTTTTAACAGTGGAGGATTACAATATGAGAAATCTGTGTTTTTTCTCAAGAGACAGTCTAGCTTGAGAGATATAGTTATCCATACAAGACCTAGACCATAATACAGAGCACTACATACCTCATGGGACCCTCCCAAAGTTACAGGGCATTTTCTATGTGAGAATTGTGCGGTATGTGGGATAACAGCAGCAACAAAGACAACTGACCTAGGAATGCATACACCTTGGAAACAACCAAATGTAACTGTAATAATGTAGTGTGCATTATTAATTGCCCCTGAAACATCATATATTTAGGAATGATCTCGAGAAAAGTCAAGATTAGCATGGGGGAGCACCATTGTAACATTAGGTGTAAACACAACACTACTTGCCTAACAGCACAGTTCATAGAAAATAGCTATTCAGGGAATAATTTGTTTTGAACAGTTATAGAAAAATTGAAACAAAATATAATGGGCCTCAAGTTTGTCAGTCAGACGTACCGACCGCCGATGTCATGGGAAGGACATCCCCCCCAAGTGTATTACAATGTTCCAGTCGGGCTGATCGGCGGGAACAGTGCCTCATATTGGTCTCAGCTCCCTTAAGGGACCTGAGGCCATTACCGTAGCACAACAGCACCATAGGAATGTGCACTGTCTGCAGAGCAGACATTGCACATTTTGATGGTGCTGGGCATCGGGACCCCTGCACTGCCCATGCTTGGAACATGGGCCCCCATGTGGCTCCCGCACTGATTTTCGGCAGTCATGGAAAGGCTGGCAGAAAGCTGAGTTTTAATCAGCATGGCGGTTCTGAGTTCACTCTGCTGTGGCTGAGTATCTCAGACCGCCATCAGCCCATCGAGAACAATGTTCCTGGCAATGACGGCGGTCCCCTGGGGGGTCCGCCCACCAGGGTTGTAATATGGCGGTTGGACCATCTGGAGTGCGGTGGTCTCACCATAACCACGAGTGGTATTGAAATCCAATATGTCCAATAGGTTCATATTTTTTGAGGCAATATGTCCTTAGTGATAATAACTTCCCTGTTTCTCCACCCATAAGGGATATCAACTTTGTTGCTTTGATAAAAAATATACCATATATTAACTCTGTAAAAGCCATATATAGATGCAGCCTTCGGAGTTCGCACCCTGTTCTTCACCACTTCTACCTAGCGCTCTCTGCCCTTATGCACTAAATGTAACTGAGGTATAAATACAAAAATATTGTGTGTAATACATAAGGCGAAATGGCTCACCATGTTTTCGAATACAGTAAGGGCCAGATGTAGCAAAATAACATTTTGCGACTTGCAAATAGCGAGTCATTGCGACTCGCTGTTTGCAAGTCGCAAAA
Organism: Pleurodeles waltl; assembly: GCF_031143425.1. NCBI lineage: Eukaryota > Metazoa > Chordata > Amphibia > Caudata > Salamandridae > Pleurodeles > Pleurodeles waltl. The sequence continues at coordinate 615,243,923 of NC_090439.1, forward strand.
TGTTATGCAGAATGGTGTCTCAGACACCGTCTGCAAGTCGGTATGGGGTCGCAATGACCCACCTCATGAATATTCATGAGGTGGGTCGCAAATTGCGGCCCCATACCGACTATGGGCACTCGCAAACATGGAGGCCTGCTGTAGTCAGCAGACCTCCGTGTTCGTGACTGCTTTAAATAAAGCAGTTTTTTTTTTTTTAAGTGTAGCTCGTTTTCCTTAAAGGAAAACGAGCTGCACTTAAAAAGAAAACCGAAACCTTTAGTTTCTGTATTTTTTCAGGGCAGGGAGTGGTCCCTTGGACCACTCCCTGCCCTGAAAAAATGTTTTTGGGTCCAGTCACAAACTGGAAGGGGTCCCATGGGGACCCCTTCCAATTTGCGAGTGGGTTACCATCCACTTGAAGTGGATGGTAACTGCAACACCATTTGCGACCGCATATGCGGTCGCAAATGGTATTGCATACCACTAGGAATCACAAATAGGAAGGGAACACCCCTTCCTATTTGCGATTCTGAAATGCATTTTGCGAGTCGGTCCGACTCGCAGAATGCATTCCTGCATAGGAAAATGTGATTTGCAACTCGCAAACTGCAGTTTTTGCCGTTTGCGAGTTGTAATTCCTTTCCTACATCTGGCCCTAAGTCCCTAAAACTTACATCCCCATTCTAGATGCTCTTTTTATCTGACATAATCATGGCCCATAAAAATATTCTAAAGTGCCACAGACAAGGTGTATCACTGTTTAACTGATGCGTTAATGACATGCAAGGTAGACGTTCCCGTCCAAAAAATGTCTTTAAGGCCTGTGCGCCTTATTTATGCTCCCACGTCATTTTGACGCACAGGAGGGGGCGGGCCTTAAAAAACGGCACCCAGTCTGATGTGCGCCGTTTTTTAACACCTGGGTAAGGACAGGCGTTAAGGGACCTGTGGGCTCATTTCCATGGTCTCTGACCATGGAAGCAGTCCACAGGTGCCCTTCCCTGCCCCCAGGGACACCCCCTGGCACCTCCACCCACCCCTGGAGGACGCCCATGGATGGGGGACCCATCCCAGGTAAGTACAGGTAAGTTGAGGTAACTATTTTTTTAGTTTTTTTTTAGTGGCATAGGGGTGCCTAACTTGGGCCCCCCTACATGCCACTGCACCCAATGGCCATGCCCAGGGGACAGAAGTCCGCTGGGCATGGCCATTGGGCAGGGGGGCATGACTCCTGTCTTTGCTAAGACAGGAGTAATTTCAATGGGGGTTGTGCGTCAAAAAATGGCCCAAGTCCGGTTTGAGCCATGATTTTTGACTTGAACCTGACTTGCACCATTTTTTGATGCACAACCCCCATTTTTCCCTACGCTGGCGCTCCCTGGTTAGAGTCATTTTCTTTTACTCTGACCAGCCCGCAGTGCCGGCTAATGTCAATCCATAAATAAGGCGCCCACCTGGCATGTTGGAATGGCATTAGCCGGCAGTAAATGTTTTTAGCGGTGCTGGTTTGCGTCAAAAAGGATTGATATGGGCCCTAGTGTTTGTCTACAGGGGCATGCCCCGCACTCCTCCCATAACAGCAAGTAAGTTACATAGGCCCTCATTCTGACCTTGGCGGGCGGCGGAGGCCGCCCGCCAAAGTCCCGCCGTCAGGTTACCGTTCCGCGGTCGAAAGACCGCGGCGGTAATTCTGACTTTCCCGCTGGGCTGGCGGGCGGTCTCCTTCAGACCGCCAGCCAGCCCAGCGGGAAAGAGGCTTCCACGATGAAGCCGGCTCGGAATCGAGCCGGCGGAGTGGAAGCTGTGCGACGGGTGCAGTTGCACCCGTCGCGTATTTCACTGTCTGCGCAGCAGACAGTGAAATACATGTAGGGGCCCTCTTACGGGGGCCCCTGCAATGCCCATGCCAGTGGCATGGGCACTGCAGGGGCCCCCAGGGGCCCCGCGACCCCCCCTACCGCCATCCGGATCTCGGCGGTCCGACCGCCGGGATCTGGATGGCGGTAGGGGGGGTCAGAATCCCCGCGGCGGTGCAGCAAGCTGCGCCGCCGCGGAGGATTCAATGGGGCCGCGGTACACTGGCGGGACCCCGCCAGTGGTGCCGGTCCGACCGCGGCTTTACCGCCGCGGTCGGAATCCCCATTGAAGCACCGCCGGCTTGTCGGCGGTGCTCCCGCGGTCCTCCGCCCTGGCGGTCAAAGACCGCCAGGGTCAGAATGAGGGCCATAGTAAGGATAGGTCACTGTCTGGACATTTACAGTCGTTTACAACATGGTACATGAATGTAAAAGCATGCACTCATGGTTTGACGAATATAGATAACTTTGATATGAGCATGTATTGGAAAGGCTAAGGACTGCATTCATAGTACTTGTGTGCACAATATTGTGTCCCTTTTTTCTCACGAAAAATTTGTTTGTTTAGTGTACAGTGGGTTTAAGGTTAAGCACAAAAATTACATATGTGGAGCAATTCACTGCAAATATGTTTCTAAAACATATTTGTTTTGTCATTTTTCCTTCTTTTTGCAGGAAACCAAAGTGGAAAAACCTGCATTATAAAAAGGCAAAAATTGTATACCTTATATGTTTACATGTTGCATGTCTTGTTTGTGACTTAAGAGTCGAGGATCCAGACATCTATAAGAAAAATATTTGTCCCGGGGCATATAAGCATTTTCTTATAGCCCTGATGAAAGCCCTGGAACCTTTAGGCTAGTAGAACAGGGGCTGAAACATGTCTACTAATATAGAGAGGGCATAGCTTCCACATACATTCTAACACTTTGTTCTTAATCATACCAGAATACCAGAAACACCACCAATAAAAAGGATACTTTAGGTGTTTTCTAGAAATTTTAGCAGAAGACCCTGTAGGAGATAGTATCCTAAATGCTCCATGGGATTTGGTTGAGCCCATCCTGATTTTTAGGGACCAGGATGAGATCAGAAATTGAAGCATGACACCAATTGAGTGTGTGAGGATATTTAAACAACACTGAGTGATGTTCTGACCAGCACAGTGTTCAATGTAATAAATTCTTTGAACCCTCTATTGAGATGGGTCAGTACATGTAGGACACTCGAGGTGAGAGTTGTTTGTACTTTGTTCTTAAATCTCCTGGATACATGTGGTGCCAGTTAAAATCTGGCCAGTGACCATGTCGATTTGGGCCAAGTAACTAGGGGAAATTGTCATTTTTAATGTCACACATGTTTCACTGTTACATACTAAGCACCCTACATTGTGGGCAAAAAGGTAAGCTTAAGGGTGACTTATTTATTATTTAAAATCAGTTTTTCTTGCCCCGTCAAAATGGTGATGTTGAAAGGTGTGTGCAGTATAGCTGAAGATGCCACTGTCAGCCTTCACAGGGTAGGCCTGAAGCCACGTTGTCAATGCCATTGTAATGGATCGCACAATAGGCTCTGTAGTGTACAAGTCTTATTCAACTTTCCAGGACATTGGTGTATTTTCTCACCATATACTATGAACTTATAGGAAAGTTAAAATAGGGTTAAGCTAATTTATCCATAATGAAAGGTAATGGGCAAAAAGTAACTCCTGAGTAGCAGAGGTAAAGTGCACAGAGCTCTACAACCAGCAAAAACGTACTTCCAGAAAAGGAGCAAAAATCTGGGGGACAGTTTTCCTACACTAACTTCATGTGAAAATGTTACTCAGACATATGATCATTTTGAATAACAGAATTTGTTTTGCGGTAAAAGTCTAATTGTTCTTGACCCGCAAAAGTAGATACATGATGAGTAATGTCTAAAGTTTTGACCTCATGAACTCTTGATGTTACTTTAATCCACACTACAAAGAGCTAACGTCCAAGGGAAAACAAGCAATTCTTCTGTTGCATCAATAATTTTATTATCCTTACAAGACTACTGTGCAAAGGAATTTCAGATATATAACAAAGCTGTTGTCCTACTTTTAGAAGGGTAACTCTACTAATTGGTTGTCACAAACCTAGAACCTGACAAGCGTTTGTGACTCAGGGCTGGATTTTGAGGTGTAACTCACTCCTAAACCTGGAATAAGATGCATATAGATAAGCTTTGTGAATTAGTCCACTTTTTGTCATACCAAGTAGCTTTCCCTTTTTAATACACCCTTTAGATGAGGAGCCCTTCTGCAGTCTTTCCAAAGTATGCAAAAGGAAACCGAGTAAAAATCAGGCTGGGATCCCTGGTGTAGTTTAAAGAGATCAATATTTACCTAATATTTGCAAACCTACTTCTTAAATTGCAAATAGAAAAATAGTCTTGCTCAATGTTTTGGAAGGAGTTCCCCACTGGCTAAGTCCTAGGAGAAATGAAGACTTGTCATAAGTCAATGAAACTCAGTACAATAGGAAAATAAAATGAAAACATTTGTTAAATCATGAATAAATAACATAAGGCCTTATTCACAAAATGCATTTTGTAACACATTTAGTAGTACTACTAAAATACTGCGAGATTCAATTCAAAATAATAGGATAGGAAATCACCCCCTTCACCTCTCCTATCTTTTATATTGAGGGATCCTCACACATTTAAGTTTACTACTTAGTAGTCAATTTGGGAGGGACCAGGAAGAGTGGCTAGAAAAATAGGCATATTTGCTACTAAATGGGAGGAGTTTGGGTGGAGTAAGGATGTATTTACAAAAGATTTGGCAGATGTCCAGGGAGACAAACTCAAAAGAATAGGCCCCAACTGTACATCTAAAGCTACTAAGGCCAAAAAGGGCAACAAACAGTAGTAGATTACTCCATGATCAGGCTGAGATCTCTGTATGGTAAATTATAGGGAGATCTCTCCCCTGCCTGCATAGATCGCTGTATGTATAAAGTATAGGGAAAAGTAAAACAGTTTAATAACCTTCGGAAAAGCAAGTAAAGGTATTTTTATGTTAAATGTTATTGTAAACTAATTTAATGTATTGATTTTGAATGTAGAACACAAGAAAAACATTATCTTGCACTATCAACTCAATTCTGAATTGTCTTCATTGAATTCAAACAAATCAACTTAAAATTATCCTGCTGAAGTTTAAATTAGAAAATACATTTCTACCTACAGAGAAACAATACTATGAATTTATAATTATTAAAAGTGAAGTGTAGAATTAAAAGTAATTGAATGATGTTGTATTAAAAAAATCTAACATTATTGTTTAAATTAAAAATAAATGGATACATAGTTTTTTAAATAATAAAGGATTATTTTCAGATTTTTAAAATATATTTTGTTATTTGTTTAACATTTTTAATAATGTAAGTTCATTTAACATTATTCCGTATGAAGTTTTATTTTAAGTCTATACCTCTATTATTTTCTATGGGAGGTGCTGCATTATCAGTGGATGGCCAAGTGTGGTGCTAGACTTACTTATGTTACTTTTGTGGGCAGTAGTAACTTACACTCATAGGTTTGGCTTCATCCCTTTTTTCAGTGGGTGGAAACACATAAGCCTACAATTTTGAGTACACTTGTATTCTGTGAAAAGCAGAAGCAGTAAACTTAAGTGTAAGCATATTTCATTAGTAAGCCAGACCTTAACATTTTCCAGTACAAATTTTAAAAAAACAAACCAATTGATTTCCTATTGAACGACCCACCAGAGGCAGGGACACAAATAAACTCACATTGCATATGTACTGATTGTAGGTCATATTTTCAATTTTCTTCCATAGGATTATTTCTAGATATTATACAATTACACATGTAACATTTTTCTCCATCTGGAAAATAGTTTTCCTGTATAAAGAAATCCTACTCCAACATAGATTAACTATGGAGGCATTGGCTCTCCATTTCCATCCAGTTAAGGTAATTTCCCATCCCTTTTTACATGCATTTTTTCTTTATGTTTGTAGAAGGTCTGTCTACTTGCTCAAAGCTACCAAGCATGCTCCAGGGTTTCAAGAAAATAAACTGCACTTTTTGGTCAGATTTCTTGGGCTTCGGCCGAGGAGGGTGTCAGTTTAACGTCACGTCATAAGGTGGGCTCTCTCTCCCGTCCCATAGCTCACGCCATCAAAGATAGAAGGCCTGATTGGTGTTATCTTAAATTAACAAGTACTGTATTTTGCCTTTTTGGTCTATTTTGCCACTTGCATTTACACACACACCAACATACACCCACACACACACTCACAAGCCACTGTCCGACTCAAAAGGGATGTTTCTGAAGAAGGTTGTGATAGCGATTCTTATTGCTTTAGATGCATTTTATGTGCATGGTGTGATAGTGTGATACTGTTGGACCTGGCCCTTTCTGCAGGGTCACCCTAGAGTTTTGCCTTTCCTTTCCGTGCTAACCAGTGCTAAAGTGCTCTCCGTCCTTAAAAACATGGTCAAATTGGCCTACACCTGATGGGTAGATACAATTTATTTTTAAGTTCCTAGTATATGGCACTATGGGGGTCATTCAGACCTTTGCCGTCCGCCAAGGTACCGCCGACAAATGACCGCACCGCGGTCAAAAGACCGCGGCGGCCATTCAAACATTTCCGCTGGGCCGGCGGGCGCTCTCCAAAAGAGCGCCCGCCGGCCCAGCGGAAATGCCCCTGCAACGTGGACGCCGGCTCAGAATTGAGCCGGCGTAGGTGCAGGGGTGCGACGGGTGCAGTTGCACCCGTCGTGTATTTCAGTGTCTGCTTTGCAGACACTGAAATACTTTGTGGGGCCCTCTTACGGGGGCCCCTGCAGTGCCCATGCCATTGGCATGGGCACTGCAGGGGCCCCCAGGGGCCCCGCGGCACCCCCTACCGCGCTCCGCCGCCATGGAGGATTCAATGGGGCAGCGGTAAACCGGCGGGAGACTGCCGGTTTACCCTTTCTGACCGCGGCTGAACCGCCGCGGTCAGAATGCCCTTGGGAGCACCGCCAGCCTGTTGGCAGTGCTCCCGTGGTCGGTGACCCTGGCGGTCACCGGCCGCCAGGGTCAGAATGACCCCCTATATGTACCCAGGACCTATTAATTAAAGGGGTGTAAGAATGCTTCCTGTCAGGTGTGAGAGTACTGTCACTATTTAGGGTATTTTGCTTTTCTACTTTAAACACTTTAGCAGATCCCTAAATTTTTTCATGGACGCCATGGCTGAAAATTCACTCTCTATATATTTTAAAAAGGGTGAGTCTCTCTTGAAACAACGCAATAAGCAACTGTTTCTAATCAGAGCCCTCTTCCTCCCCTTATAAGCCATGGCAATCTGCGTTTAATAAAAATGCTGCCCAAAGATTGGAGGGTGGACATTAATGAACCAGACGATCCATTTATTTACTTTTGAAAACTCTTGTCCAGTGACTGGAATAAGTCACATGGATCACTGACCCCCAACATTATGGGCCTTATTACGAGTTTGTCAGTCTGACTGTAAAATGGCTGAAGTGATGGCCACCAAAAGACCACAATGTTGGCGGTCATAAAGACCACGGTATTACAAGTTACACAGTCAGGACTACCGAAATTCTGCCAAAATTCCCATACCACCAATCACCCTAAAGTTCAGTCTTGCATGCTCACTGATCAACTTTTGAAGTCTTAGCAGCCAATACACTCACCACCCCTGTGTCCAACTGTCCAAATACCTCTCTCTGGCAAGTCACATGTCAATTAAACTTACCGGGGGGCATAATGTCTGTGAATGGCTTGGGTAGTACAGGGACTGACAGCGGTACAACTCCCAGCAGGCACTGTTCTACCATTAAGAAAAACAGAACAGTGAACCAAAAAGAAAATAGCCTTGCATGTCAACTATACAATAGACCATACCCACCTGACTGATCCACAATACTACAGTCTAGGGCAGTGACAGCAATGCCATCGGCATCTGCCAGTACAGTACCACCAACACACACCTACAGCTGTTACGACTCTATCGTCCCATCTTTAGGGGGCGCTGTAAAGTGACTGTCTTTATCCTGGGAATCACCTTGAACACTTGTCTAGAGTCCCTTTCTGACTCCCATTAGTTTCTCTTTTTGCTATGGTATGCTTTTGTAGAATTGCATTTGCTTCCTGGGACTGCAAATCCCATAATGAACAGCCTGCTAGTCAAGAAAGCCAGGATTCTGCTATACATTGTTTTCTATGGGAGAAGTCCAGTTGCTTCTTTTCACTGGATTCTCTCCTCCAGGACTAGTGAGTATCTGAAACTACACACACCTTAGACCTCTCCTGTGCAGCCCAGTCATGTGATTCCGCCTGGGGTTTGCTGCAGCCTGGAACTGCTTATAAGCAGCCATTTCCTCAAGATCCTCGTCGTGCATTGGAGTTCAGTTCCTTTGTGCTCCAGACCCTTTATCGGATGGTGTTCCATTCTTCTTCCTGTTGTGTTTCAGCTTGAACCTGCTTTCTGTTTCTCTGCCCTGTTACTGCTTGTTCCAGCCAGAGTCTGCTCCCGGTCTCCTAGCCTTGTTCCTGTTTGTTTTTTCCAGAGCATGCTCCCTGTTTCTCAGTCCTGTTGCTGCCTTGTTTCAGCCTGAACCTGCTCTCAGTTTTCCTGTCCTGTTTCCTGCTTGCTCCAACTCCCTATATTCCAGTCCTGTTCTTGATTGTTCCAGCCAGAGTGTGCTCCCGGTCTCTTAGCTTGTTCCTGTGTGTTTTTTCCAAAGCCTGCTCCGTTTCTCAGTCCTGTTCCTGCCTTGTTTCAGCCTGAACCTGCTCTCAGTTTCCCAGTCCTGTTTCCTGCTTGTTCCAACTCCCTGTATTCCAGTCCTGTTCTTGCTTGTTCCAGCCAGAGCCTGCTCTCTGTTTTCCATTCCTGTTTCTGCTTGTTCCAGCCAGCGCTTGTGCTCTATTTTCCAGTCCTATTCCTACCTTTACTTCAGCCTGAGCCTGTTCCCAGCTCCTGCCTCCTAGTTTGTTCCTTGTGTTTCCATTTCTTCTTGGGTATCTGTGTCTGATAAGTGCACTATCAGTCTTCACCTCTTTATAATTGTTTTCCTTTGTAGTGGGGTTGGCTCCTGGTTTCCAGGAGGCAATTCCTGCCCCCATCATTTGTCTAGTGTTATACGTCGTCTTTAGTGCCTAACAGTGACAGTGTGCTATTGCTGTTTTTTCAGGAATTGCCACTGTGTTCCCAGCTAGACCCAAAAGTGCTTGTCTTGTGTATGTAAGTACAATCCTTGTTTGTGCTCTAAGGATCCAGAGACAGAGGGGGTCATTCTAAGCCTGGCGGGCGGCGGAGGCCGCCCGCCAGACTTCCCCCTCCGAAATACCGCTCCGCGGTCGAAAGACCGCGGAGGGTATTCTAAGTTTTTCCCTGGGCTGGCGGGCGGTCGCCAAAAGACCGCCCGCCAGCCCAGGGAAAAACTCCCTTCCCACGAGGATGCCGGCTCGTAATCGAGCCGGCGGAGTGGGAAGGTGCGACGGGTGCTGTTGCACCCGTCGCGTATTTCACTGTCTGCCAAGCAGACAGTGAAATACTTGTAGGGGCCCTCTTACGGGGGCCCCTGCAGTGCCCATGCCAGTGGCATGGGCACTGCAGGGGCCCCGCGACCCCCCCTACCGCCATCCGGTTCCCGGCGGGCGGACCGCCGGGAACTGGATGGCGGTAGGGGGGGTCGGAATCCCCTCGGCGGCGCAGCTAGCTGCGCCGCCTTGGAGGATTCAATAGGGCGGCGGTACACTGGCGGGAGACCGCCAGTGTTGCCGGTCTGACCGCGGCTTTACCGCCGCGGTCAGAATGCCCTGCGGGGCACCGCCGGCCTGTCGCCGGTGCTCCCGCCGACCCTGGCCCCGGCGGTCTAAGACCGCCGGGGTCAGAATGACCCCCAGAATCCCTTCTGCTGCCTCCTTTCTATGGGGCTTACGGGGTGACTATCTGTCAATCTGCACAGAGGCAATGACATTCCCTGTTGCTGTGGGAAGTTCTGAGCCCTACCCTGTGTACAACCTTAGTGGTAACCCGGTGTGTTTGTCCATTACTAATCTGTTTCCTGTTTGTTCACACTAAGGTTGCTCTGCTTTTACTTTCCTGTTTCCTGTGCCTGTCCATATCTGTCCTTTCCCGTGTATGCCTTTAGCTGCACTTCTGACCCAGTACACTACCTCTTTGGGATATTCTGTGACCTCAAGGGGTGCCCCAACCAGAGTCCTGATTAGACCTGCCCGAAACCGTGACAGAATGCACAACCCAAAAATGTCAAGCTCCCCAGACAGTAAAGGCACACACAGACCTAAAATGTTTTCCCATCATGTTAAGACACCCGTTTCTAAAACTATACATTCTCTGAAGACCTCTAAAAAAGGCCTTAGTTTAAAGGATAGACTTGTTAAAGAAAGCAAAGATTGCAAATTCAGTACCACAATGTGTGGCTTGCTGATCCATCAATGTTCAACTATTATCGTATCTGTGATTATGACCCCCAATCTGTGTCTGTAGAAGAATTACAAAGACATAGGGGGTCATTACAACATTGGCAGTAAAAGCCGCTTACCGCTGTGCAGAAGACCGCCAACATAGCGCTGCGGCTGCGGAATTCCGCCACAGCTATTATGACCCACATCTCGGAAACTGCCGAAATTCAGACACCCACACAAGCCCACCACACCAAAGGTCAGTGATAAACTGTTGAAAACAAAACCTCCACCTTCACGCCAACAGAAACACGCCCATGCTATTACGACCCATAAATCCACGCGGCGGTCTTTCAACCGCGGTATTCCATTGGCGGTACACACCGCCACGCTCAAAATACACACACATCTCCAAAACACCGCCACATTGGACAATTCGAATTACACACACCTGATACACATACAAACACCACTCCCACACACCCAACACAATATAAAACACACACCCACAACACCCACTAACCCCAACAACCAAAAATTGTAGGCGAAGGCCAGAGAGTGAGCACAGCAATAGACAACCCTACCACACAGAGGCACACGACACCATCACCCACACAACATCCCCGCACAAAACACCACACACCACTACACATCACCACACTCATCACCACATACACCACCCCACACACATCACCTACACCACCCAATGGCACGCCAAAGACACCCCAGGTTTTCGGAGGAGGAGCTCAGGGTCATGGTGGAGGAAATCATACGGGTAGAGCCACAGCTATTTGGATCACAGGTGCAGCACACCTCTATAGCTAGGAAGATGGAGCTATGGCGAAGAATAGTCGACAGGGTCAACGCAGTGGGACAACACCCAAGAAATCGGGAGGACATAAGGAAGAGGTGGAACGACCTACGGTAGAAGGTGCATTCTGTGGTCTCCAGGCACAACATTGCGGTTCAGCGGACTGGCGGCGGACCCCCACCTCCTCCAACTAACAACATGGGAAGAGCAGGTCTTGACCATCATGCATCCTGAGAGCCTCGAAGGAGTCGGTGGAGGAATGGACACTGGTAAGTCTAATCTTAACTATCATATCCCCCACCCTACCTGCATGCTATCAAACACCCCCACCCTCGACCCATCCCCTATCACTCCAACTTCTCACTAATGTACTAAGGGCCAGATGTAGGAAAATGCCAATTTGCGACTTGCAAATTGCGAGTCCCTGCGACTCGCAATTTGCAACTCGCAAATTGGTATGCAGAACGGTGTCTCAGACACCATCTGCGAGTCGCTATGGGGTCGCAATGACCCACCTCATTAATATTAATGAGGTGGGTCGCAAATTGCGGCCCCATAGCGAGTCTAGGCACTCGCAAACATGGAGGCCTGCTGTCATCAGCAGACCTCCATGTTCGTGACTGCTTTATCAATAAAGCAGTTTTTTTTTTTTAGTGTAGCCCGTTTTCCTTAAAGGAAAACGAGCTGCACTTAAAAAAAAAACGAAACCTTTAGTTTCTGTATTTTTTCAGGGCAGGTAGTGGTCCATTGGACCACTACCTGCCCTGAAAAAATTGTTTTGGGTCCATTCGCAAAGGGGAAGGGGTCCCATGGGGACCCCTTCCAATTTGCGAGTGGGTTACCATCCACTTGAAGTGGATGGTAACTGCGATACCATTTGCGACCGCATATGCGGTCGCAAATGTTATTGCATGCCACTCCGAATCGCAAATAGGAAGGGATCACCCCTTCCTATTTGCGATTCTGAGATGCATATTGCGAGTCGGTCCTGACTCGCAATATGCATTTCTGCATAGGGAAATGCGATTAGCGAGTCGCAAACGGCAATTTTTGCCGTTTGCGACTCTCTAATCGTTTCTTGCATCTGGCCCATATAACACAAACCACCCATCCCAACACCATGCCCTGCATGACACAACAAAGCATGGACACCCATCACTAAAGCATGCCCAATGCACATACCCATAACAACCCTTAACTATCATCACACAAGCCCCCACACAGGAATGCTAGCACTGGGGTACACGCTCACCCACCCATTGCACACCATGACACACACAGATGCAATAATCATGCTTTTACACCCCTGCAGGACCACTACCTAACGTCACCAGACAGGAGGGTCCAGACATCTCTACCCCACCCACAGAAGAGGCCCACAGTGATGACAGCAGCTCTGGCCAACTGGATTCAGATGACCAGCCCGGACCATCGTGGGCCTCGGGACAGTCGGTTCCCCACACCCAGTCACAGGCCACAACAGAGCTCCGACCCTCTGGAAACACCAGTACAGCACCCACTCAGCGGGCTCATACCTCTGTACCCAGGACACGTCAATCAGCTGTGTGTGTCCACCACTACAGGGAACCCAGGATAACCCACCACCCCAACAACAACAGGGACCTGGGGGCAGTGGTAGTGGGCACACGGTCCAGGGGACGGAGGCACAGGAACACAGGGGAACTGGGAGGGCTGCTGTGCGATAGGGGGCGGACAGGCCAAGGGAACCCACTCTCCACGAGGCCCTCTCCTCCATCATGGGAGTATAGCACCACTCCCAGGAGACGATGGCTATGGTCCTGGCCAAGTTTCAGGAGACCCAGCGCCTGCAGGAGGAACAGTATTTGGGTTTCAGGGAAGAACTCAGAACCATCAGCTCCGTCCTGGGCACCATCGTAGGGGTGCTGAAGGACATAAAGAACACCATGAGGGACACCGTGGCACTCCAAGGGGCCCCTGACACTAGCATAGACGATGAACTGCCCACCACCTCCGCCGGCGCTAGTGGACAGGACGCCCCGCCACAGGACCACCACACCAGCACCCCACCCCCTGCAGACGGAGAACCACCCCGCATGCGGTCCCTGAGATCCAGGAACAGGACAGAGCACGATGGCAAGACCCCCACCAAGAAATAAGACCACCCTGATTGTCATCCCACTGTCCCACTTTGTAACCCTGTCCATATTGGAACTGCCCCAGCTCCACTTCCTATGCCCATATGGGCAGTGCACCTGTGAGACTAATACACTGGACTCTGCCATGGACATTCCTCCACCATCACCCATCACCATTTTACCACCCCCCTCCAATATTTAGCACTGCAATAAACACCCTTGAATCACAAAACAATCTGGAGTCAGTCTGTGATATTGAAAATGTGTATTAGCTATAACAATGACAAAATCAGTTCTCAATAGTAATGTCAACATACTTATGTCACACATCACAAGTCCATGAAGGATGCAAGCAGATGACACACGTTGGTAACCATATCTGTGAAATCGTAATGGAAATGTACAACTCAGTTACCAAATACTGCTTGAAATTTGCAGACAGGATAGAGGTAGAAGTGTGAAAGTAAAAGTATTAGTAAAGAAAGTGTTCTCACCTGTGTGTCACTGGAAATATTGCTGTATGACTGAGTCCCTGTTGTCAATGTCTTCTTCCTCTGCTTCCTCCTCCTCACTGTCCACAGGCTCCACAGCTGCCACAACACAGTCATCTGGACCATCCTCCTGCAGAAAAAAACACCTGGCGTCTCAAAGCAAGATTGTGAAGCATACAGCAGGCGATGATGATCTGGCACACCTTCCTTGGTGAGTAGAATAGGGAACCACCTGTCATATGGAGGCACCTGAACCTGGCCTTCAGGAGGCCGAAGGTGCGTTCGATCACCCTCCTAGTCTGCCCATGGGACTTATTGTAGCGTTCCTCTGCCCTGGTCCTGGGATTCCTCACTGGGGTCAGTAGCCATGACAGGTTGGGGTAAACAGAGTCCCCTAATAGCCACACCCGGTGCCTCTGGAGTTGACCCATCACATAAGGGATGCTGCTATTCCGCAGGATGTAGGCGTCATGCACTGAGCCAGGGAACATAGCATTTACCTGGGAGATGTAGTGGTCTGCCAAACATACCATCTGTACATTCATCGAATGGTAACTCTTCTCGTTCCTAACTGGGTAAACAGTTCCTGGATTGTGGCACGGTCAAACCTGTAGGTGATGATTAAATGTCGCTCCTCCATTGTCAACAGGTCCACCAGCGGTCGGTACACTGGAGGATTCCGCCATCTCCTCACACGTCCCAGCTGACGGTGCCTAGGAAGGACAACAGCGACCACAGAGTCAAGCAATTCAGAGGTATGCACCCACAGCTACACAGAACACGAAACAAATTCCAAAAGAGTTGTCTGTACGTGGGTGTAGTCCAGGCCTAGGTATGTGTGACGCAGTAGAAAATGAAGCCATGTGGGCCCCTGAAATGGCAGATGCCTGACCTCTAAACTGGGACAATGGGATGTGAGGTAACTGCGCTGGCGTTATATACCGTCGCAGTAGGTGGTCATAGACCGCGGCGCAGTGCTGCATTGGTTAACATTGGACCCTACGGGTCTCAGGAGCCAATGATGAAGTGCGCTGGCGGTGATGATACGCAACGCCGCGGACGTTACCGCCGCGGACGTCACCGCCATTTTCTATCTGTTCAATCACTCGATACCTGATCTTCGACAGGAGAGGACCTATCCTGCAAGTGCTGCTGTGACCTCGGTCTGGAAGAGACAATGGCATGTGCGTCTGGGGAAAGGGCCCCTGCCTTCACTGCACAGGAGTTGGAGAAGCTCGTGGACGGGGTCCTCCCCCAGTACACGCTACTCTACGGTCCTCCAGACCAACAGGTGAGTACATAGGGTGCAAGTTGTATGGGCTATGCCTGGGTGGAGAGGGCTGGATGTAAGAAGGAAGGGGGCACAGTTCAGCGAGCATGAATGAGTGTGAATGTATGTGCCACATGGCAAGGGCAGTGTTGTGGGCCACTCACTTCGACGGTGCAGTTGTTAATGACTTCTCTTCTTCCCCTGTACATGTCATGTAGGTCAGCGCCCACCAGAAGAAGGATATTTGGCGTGCCATCGCCAAGGACGTCCGGACCCTGGGGGTCCACCAGAGACGGAGCACCCACTCCTGTAAAAGATGGGAGGACATTCGCCGCTGGAGCAAGAAGACGGCGGAGGCTCAGCTGGGGATGGCCTCCCAATGTGGGAGGGGTGCCCGTCGCACCATGACCCCCCTGATGTTCCGGATCCTGGCGGTGGCCTACCCTGAGTTGGATGGGTGCATGAGGGCATCACAGCAGACACAAGGGGGTGAGTACACTCTCATTCTGCTGACTTTGCGCGCAGTGGAGGTGTCTGGGTGGGGGAGGAGGGTTTCCCTAGGCCAGGGCGAGTTCCGTACTCTACTGTAGTCCCCTCCGTAATGCAGGCCATGTGGCACCCCTCCCCACCTCTGTAGAGTGCCAAGTACAGGTATTCATGCCCCTGTGTCATCTATGTGTGCAGATGTCGGCCATAGCCATGTAGGCCATATCCCAGTAACTGCATCTGTAGAGACCAAGAGCGCGTTGTAGTGCAGGGGGGTGCTGTGTTTGTATTGTCCGCCAACGGTAGAGGTAAGCCATGCACTCAATCTGTCTTTCTTCTGTCACCACCCCCCCTTTTTGTGCTCTCCCTGTTCTTCTGTGCATCAGCATCATCAGGCGGAGGTACAGTGGCACCAGAGCATGAGGGAGCTGCATCCCACATGGCCATGGAGGGCCACACCACGGACTCTGAGTACACTAGTGGGACGGAGGGCGAGGGGAGCTTCACGGCGGTCACCGGATCAGCAAACAGTGACATGGACTCGTCCTCCGATGGGAGCTCCTTTGTGGTGGCGGCACCGTCTGTGCCCCCCACTTCAACAGGTACAGCCGCCACCCCCACTACCAGCAGTGCCCTCTCAGCAGCCCCTCAGCCTTCGGCCCGTGCCCGCTCACCTAGGAGGGTGAGCATCACCTTCGCCCCAGGCACCTCAGCCCCTGCCCCTGTCACCCCTGCTGCCCTCAGTGAGGAGGCCATTGACCTCCTCAGGTCACTCACTGTTGGACAGTCTACCATTGTGAATGCCATCCAGGGTGTAGAAAGGGAGTTGCAACACACTAATGCATTCCTGGAGGGCATTCATTCTGGTCAGGCTGCCCATCATCGATCCCTGCAATCTCTGGCCTCAGCACTGATGGCAGCCATTGTCCCTGTGTCTAGCCTCCCCCCTCCAAATTCCTCCACCCAGACCCAATCCCCTGTACCTCTGCTGAACACGGCAAAGACCGACATGGCAAGCACCGCTGAACAGGGCAAGCACCGCTGAACAGAGAAAGCACAGCTGAACAGGGCAAGCACCGCTGAACAGGGCAAAGACCGCCAACTCAAGCCCCGCTAGCTCATGGGCGGCAGGGGCAGTGACGCAACTGGGACCGTCACGGGGTGAGTGATGCACTCTGGGCACCAATCCTCCTCCAGAACCAGTGGAGACATGCATCCACTACCTCTGTCCTTCACAGGATGAAGCACTCTGGGCACCAGTCCCCCTCCAGAACCAGTGGAGACTGTTATCGACTTGAGAGTCTGTGGCTTTGCACTCCCCAGGATGGTCCAGTGGGCAACCCACCCACTGTAGAGACTTGTGAGACTGTGGCTTTGCGCTCCCCAGGATATGGCAGTGGGCAACCCACCCACTGTAGAGACTTGTGAGACTGTGGCTTTGCACTCCCCAGGATGGTCCAGTGGGCAACCCACCCACTGTAGAGACTTGAGAGACTGTGGCTTTGCACTCCCCAGGATATGGCAGTGGGCAACCCACCCACTGTAGAGACTTGAGAGACTGTGGCTTTGCACTCCCCAGGATATGGCAGTGGGCAACCCACCCACTGTAGAGACTTGTGAGACTGTGGCTTTGCACTCCCCAGGATATGGCAGTGGGCAACCCACCCACTGTAGAAACTTGAGAGACTGTGGCTTTGCACTCCCCAGGATGTTCCAGTGGGCAACCCACCCACTGTAGGGACTTGAGAGACTGTGGCTTTGCACTCCCCAGGATATGGCAGTGGGCAACCCACCCACTGTAGAGACTTTTGAGACTGTGGCTTTGCACTCCCCAGGATATGGCAGTGGGCAACCCACCCACTGTAGAGACTTGAGAGACTGTGCCTTTGCACTCCCCAGGATGGTCCAGTGGGCAACCCACCCACTGTAGAGACTTGAGAGACTGTGGCTTTGCACTCCCCAGGATATGGCAGTCGGCAACCCACCCACTGTAGAGACTTGTGAGACTGTGGCTTTCCATTCCCCAGAATGGTCCAGTGGCCAAGACACCCACTGTAGAGACTTGAGAGACTGTGGCTTTGCACTCCCCAGGATGGAACAGTGGGCAACCCACGCACTGTAGAGACTTGAGAGACTGTGGCTTTGCACTCCCCAGGATGGTCCAGTGGGCAACCCACCCACTATAGAGACTTGTAAGACTGTGGCTTTGCACTCCCCAGGATATGGCAGTGGGCAACCCACCCACTGTAGAGACTTGAGAGTCTGTGTCTTTGCACTCCCCAGGATGGTCCAGTGGGCAACCCACCCACTGTAGAGACTTGTGAGACTGTGGCTTTGCACTCCCCAGGATATGGCAGTGGGCAACCCACCCACTGTAGAGACTTGTGAGACTGTGGCTTTGCACTCCCCAGGATGGTCCAGTGGGCAACCCACCCACTGTAGAGACTTGAGAGACTGTGGCTTTGCACTCCCCAGGATATGGCAGTGGGCAACCCACCCTCTGTAGAGACTTGTGAGACTGTGGCTTTGCACTCCCCAGGATATGGCAGTGGGCAACCCACCCACTGTAGAGACTTGACAGACTGTGGCTTTGCACTCCCAAGGATGGTCCAGTGGGCAACCCACCCACTGTAGAGACTTGAGAGACTGTGGCTTTGCACTCCCCAGGATATGGCAGTGGGCAACCCACCCACTGTAGAGACTTGTGAGACTGTGGCTTTGCACTCCCCAGGATATGGCAGTGGGCAACCCACCCACTGTAGAGACTTGAGAGACTGTGCCTTTGCACTCCCCAGGATGGTCCAGTGGGCAACCCACCCACTGTAGAGACTTGAGAGACTGTGGCTTTGCACTCCCCAGGATATGGCAGTGGGCAAGCCTCCCACTGTAGAGACTTGTGAGACTGTGGCTTTGCATTCCCCAGAATGGTCCAGTGGCCAAGACACCCACTGTAGAGACTTGACAGACTGTGGCTTTGCACTCCCAAGGATGGTCCAGTGGGCAACCCACCCACTGTAGAGACTTGAGAGACTGTGGCTTTGCACTCCCCAGGATGGTCCAGTGGGCAACCCACCCACTGTAGAGACTTGTGAGACTGTGGCTTTGCGCTCCCCAGGATATGGCAGTGGGCAACCCACCCACTTTAGAGACTTGTGAGACTGTGGCTTTGCACTCCCCAGGATGGTCCAGTGGGCAACCCACCCACTGTAGAGACTTGAGAGACTGTGGCTTTGCACTCCCCAGGATATGGCAGTGGGCAACCCACCCACTGTAGAGACTTGAGAGACTGTGGCTTTTCACTCCCCAGGATATGGCAGTGGGCAACCCACCCACTGTAGAGACTTGTGAGACTGTGGCTTTGCACTCCCCAGGATATGGCAGTGGGCAACCCACCCACTGTAGAAACTTGAGAGACTGTGGCTTTGCACTCCCCAGGATGTTCCAGTGGGCAACCCACCCACTGTAGAGACTTGAGAGACTGTGGCTTTGCACTCCCCAGGATATGGCAGTGGGCAACCCACCCACTGTAGAGACTTGTGAGACTGTGGCTTTGCACTCCCCAGGATATGGCAGTGGGCAACCCACCCACTGTAGAGACTTGAGAGACTGTGCCTTTGCACTCCCCAGGATGGTCCAGTGGGCAACCCACCCACTGTAGAGACTTGAGAGACTGTGGCTTTGCACTCCCCAGGATATGGCAGTGGGCAACCCACCCACTGTAGAGACTTGTGAGACTGGGGCTTTGCATTCCCCAGAATGGTCGAGTGGCCAAGACACCCACTGTAGAGACTTGAGAGACTGTGGCTTTGCACTCCCCAGGATGGAACAGTGGGCAACCCACGCACTGTAGAGACTTGAGAGACTGTGGCTTTGCACTCCCCAGGATGGTCCAGTGGGCAACCCACCCACTATAGAGACTTGTGAGACTGTGGCTTTGCACTCCCCAGGATATGGCAGTGGGCAACCCACCCACTGTAGAGACTTGAGAGTCTGTGTCTTTGCACTCCCCAGGATGGTCCAGTGGGCAACCCACCCACTGTAGAGACTTGTGAGACTGTGGCTTTGCACTCCCCAGGATATGGCAGTGGGCAACCCACCCACTGTAGAGACTTGTGAGACTGTGGCTTTGCACTCCCCAGGATGGTCCAGTGGGCAACCCACCCACTGTAGAGACTTGAGAGACTGTGGCTTTGCACTCCCCAGGATATGGCAGTGGGCAACCCACCCACTGTAGAGACTTGTGAGACTGTGGCTTTGCACTCCCCAGGATATGGCAGTGGGCAACCCACCCACTGTAGAGACTTGACAGACTGTGGCTTTGCACTCCCAAGGATGGTCCAGTGGGCAACCCACCCACTGTAGAGACTTGAGAGACTGTGGCTTTGCACTCCCCAGGATATGGCAGTGGGCAACCCACCCACTGTAGAGACTTGTGAGACTGTGGCTTTGCACTCCCCAGGATGGAACAGTGGGCAACCCACGCAGTGTAGAGACTTGAGAGACTGTGGCTTTGCACTCCCCAGGATGGTCCAGTGTGCAACCCACCCACTGTAGAGACTTGAGAGACTGTGGCTTTGCACTCCCAAGGATATGGCAGTGGGCAACCCACCCACTGTAGAGACTTGTGAGACTGTGGCTTTGCACTCCCCAGGATATGGCAGTGGGCAACCCACCCACTGTAGAGACTTGAGAGACTGTGCCTTTGCACTCCCCAGGATGGTCCAGTGGGCACCCACCCACTGTAGAGACTTGAGAGACTGTGGCTTTGCACTCCCCAGGATATGGCAGTGGGCAACCCACCCACTGTAGAGACTTGTGAGACTGTGGCTTTGCATTCCCCAGAATGGTCCAGTGGCCAAGACACCCACTGTAGAGACTTGAGAGACTGTGGCTTTGCACTCCCCAGGATGGAACAGTGGGCAACCCACGCAGTGTAGAGACTTGAGAGACTGTGGCTTTGCACTCCCCAGGATGGTCCAGTGTGCAACCCACCCACTGTAGAGACTTGTGAGACTGTGGCTTTGCACTCCCCAGGATACATCAATGGGCATGGACCCCCGTCGAGGATCTGGCGTTGTGCTGTCATCCGGCTGAGGTGCCCCCCCTTCCCTTCCCCCTGAGGTGCCTGTTGTATTTCTATCTGATGCCCCTGCAGTGTTCTCTCCATTTCTGGACAAGTATCTAGTGTGGGCCTCACCCATGCATTTTGGGCCCAGTGGTCCACGGACATTGGATGGTGCATACCTGCACTACTGATCGTGATGTATATATTTTGGCATTTGTAAATATTTCTGTATATATTAGCTTACTGTATTTTGATACATTACAATGGTTGTAGTAATTTCCTTTTGTATTTGCGTTCTTCCGGGGGGGTTAGGGGTTGTTACTGTGATGTTTGGAAATGCATTGGTGTGTGTGTTGTAGTGTGCGAGGGTCGGGGTGGGGGTGTTGCGTGTGTGTGTCCCTGACTTTTGCCTCCCCCCTCCCCTTTGTCGTAGGTGCAGTACTCACCACTGTCATCTGCGCCGCCGTCACTGATGTTCGTAGAGGAGCAGGAACACTATTGCAGGGAGTATTTGGAGTTCCGGCTCCATGGTGTCCTCCTTCCTCGTGCAGTGTGTAGAGGTGAGCGTTTTCCATTGAAATGCCTGTTTCCGCCCTGTTTTTATCCACGGTGAATCCGCCCCGGAAAAGGTGGCGGATTGGCCTGTTGTAATACTATGGGCGGTACTTTGTCTTCCGCCTGTCTGTTGGCGGTGACCGCCGCGCTGTTTGTCTGTACCACCGTGGCGGTTGGAGTGTTAAAGTGGCTGTCTATGTTGGCGGTTTCCGCCACGGTCATAATTCCCTTTTTTTTCCGCTGGCCTGTTTGCGGTCTTACCGCCGCTTTAACACCGTCCGCCAGGGTTGTAATGACCCCCATAATGAGTTTTTGGAGATTCTCTTACCTCAAACAGGGGAGAATGTTCCTAACAGTGAAAGTGCTTTAGCTTCTGCTGCACAAGACACTTACTCTCAAGAAAAACTGGTTAATTCCTTGCCTCATACTAGTGCATACCAGCTTCATTTCATGACTCTGCTATAACAAAGAACCCTGACACTCTCCAAGAAGCCACCCTAGGGATCCCCTTGTTTTCTGATGTGTGCTGCAGCCCATCTAGGTCAGTTTATCAGAATTCAAAGTGCACTGCTGACTATTATAAAGACCTACAAGTCCCTCAGAGCTTTCAAGTCAGCAGGATAGACTCTGTATCAAAGGGATCAGTGAAGACTGTGGGATTCCTTAGTTCAACTTAAAAGGCTTGTGCTCTTCCCAAACTGGATGATAATACACCAGTCTCAATCCCTAAAAGCTCTTCTAAACCCTTTTCTATTCGGAGTCGATTTTATAACGATATGGACATACACACTAAAAGAGCAGATCTGGCAGATTAAAAAAGATATTGGACTTCTATGATGAATATGCCGTAAAATACACTAGAAATCTTGCACATGGGCTCTCTTCATCGATGCATATTTTACTGTTGCCAGAACCAGACATTCTGTTTATCTGTAAATTAGAAGAAGTAACCAAGCAGCTGATGGAAACTACTGCAAGGCAATTTGAAAACCTGAAAAAAGAAAGTGATCACCAGCTTTGGCTCAAAGAACAGTATGCTACTTCATGTCCCTCTCAAAGACTACTATAGAGCAGATTTTCCCTTCTATTAACGACTGTCAAAAGACAGCTCCAGTTATAAATGTATCAGCCTCTTCTTCAGCCTCTCTCTCAGCTTGTAGTTCTCCAGAGAATTCCCCTGTACAGTTGACTGAATCTCTGACATCTCTGAGAGATTTGACACCTGTTAATTCAAAGGATGAATCAGAGTCTTCAGAAGAAAGTGTCTCAGCCCCTCTATCAGAACAAATAAAGCCAAAGGAAGAAGACAGTTCTGATGCAGATTCCAATAGCTGGACCATAAGAAACCAAGATATGACTTTACTGGAGATTAAGGGCAAGTTGTGCAACGGTGTTGAAGAATCCGATTCTAATGATGACAGTGGTTCCAGCCCTGCAGTGAACAAACCTGAGGATAGTGCACACACACACCAGAATGTTCAGATTGTGGGAATACTCCTGCCCTTTCAAACGATATCATAGAATTTTCAGATAATGAAGGGACAGTTCCTGTTTCAAGTGAATTAATGGATTTTTCTGACCGTGAATAAATACCTGCAGTTACTAAGAATGTAATGGACTTCTCAAAGTCTAAAAATCTCTTCTGTGTCAAAGCAAACCGTGGAGATTTCAGACAAGGTAGAAAGCCAGCAATCTGAAACTGAACAGCATGTCAGAAGAAATTATAGCCTTCTCCTAGAACTGGACACAGTTGCATCCGCAACCACTGATCCTGACTTGCTGTTCCCTGCCACGGTGTTTCCTGTTTCCAGCTCAACGGTCAGTGAAGAACAGATCTTTGATCTACCGGTATCTGATCTTAATGTAAAACCTGCCACACCAATGCCACCTGCTGTGTCTCTGAAATTGAAGACTCCTGAAAACAAGCACTCTGAAACAGAAGTATTGAAGAAAGTAATGTCTCCCACCAAAATTAAAGATATGAACTTGAATCTTGTATTTGAAGATCTGATGATAATTACTGTACTTAGGTGGTCATTATGACCCTGGCGGTATTAAAACGCCAGGGCCAAAACGACCGGAGCACTGCCAACAGGTTGGTGGTGCCTCCCGGCGTATTTTGACCGCAGCGGTAGCGCCGCGGTCGCACCGCCGGGGCCGATGGTTTTCCGCCACAGTGGCTCCGGCGGTTGTAATCCGCCAGGGCTTGCAGCGCTGCCCAGGGGACTACAAATCCCCGAAGGCCAGCCTTTTTCTGGCGGTCTGAACCGCCAGGAAAAGGCTGGCGGTACGGGGAGTCGTGGGGCCCCTGGAGGTCCCTGCACTGCCCATGCCACTGGCATGGGCAGTGCAGGGGCCTCCTGACAGGGCCCCATGCGGCTTTTCACTGTCTGCACAGCAGACAGTGAAAAGCGCGACGGGTGCAACTGCACCCGTCGCACAGCCGCAACACCGCCGGCTCCATTTGGAGCCGGCTCCCATGTTGCGGCCAACATCCCCGCTGGGCCGGTGGGCGGAAACTTGTTTTCCGCCCAGCGGGGATGTCCAAATGGCCACCGCGGGAGTGCGGCCGCATTGGCGGCCGCACGGCGGTTACAGCTTGTAATGAGGCCCTTAGTGTTTTATTGGAAGAAACCATCATCGATTCATAGGCTAGAGTTTGAAAATTTAGATGACAATATAAAGGTGATTTCTGAAGAGACTCCAGTTCTATTTCTTTCCAAAGAACAACTTTTCAGTGTTAACAGAGTTGAAGATCAACTACCTGTAGTAGAAACACTTTGCAAAGAAATCAGTTCTGATACCACGAATACACCACAGAGCACTTGCAATGCAGAAATCTCAGTCTTGTCTGAAGATCACCCTAAAGAGTTAACTTGTGGGACTTCTGCACTTTCAGTTGTTAAACCAGTTTCTAAAGACTTAAAAACTTTTGTTGATTCTGTAATTGATACTCCGAAGTCATCCAAAACTAAAGAAAATTCAGACTTTTTCATGTTTAACTTGAGAACGCCAATTTCTCATATCTCCCAAGTCTCTACGCTTTGCAAGCCTCAGACCACAATCAATGCAAATACTGCTGCAGAAACAGACATATCTTGCTTGTCGGAATGTGTTACAGACCTGGTGGTTACTAATTTGCCTATTATCTCCTCCAAAGAAGAAAGTACTGAACAGGAAACTGATGTCCTAAAGCGTACCTCCCATAATGCCATTCCAGATCTCCTTGCTCCTGAATCCACATCACCAGAAACCAGCTCCGTGCACTCCTCCCATATCAATCGAACAATAAAGAGGAAAGACATCAGAGCCCATATGGGTATTAATACATGCTTTGCTCATTGGATGAATCACCTGTGACAGGACTGTAAACTTATCAACTAAGGTTGGTGCTGGATTTTCTTGCTGTGGCTTTTCCTCTTCAGCTTTCTTAAGCCAAAGGATTGCCTTCTCTTCTTGAGCAGGCTGGTGGAGGGGTATACTGTTACGATTCTGTTGTCCCATCTCTAGGGGGCACTGTAAAGGGATTGTCTGTAGCCTGGGAATCACCTTGAACACTCTTCTAGAGTCCCTTTCTGACTTCCGTTTGTTTCCCTTTTCGCTATGGTATGCTTTTGTAGAATTACATTTGCTTCCTGTGACTGCAAATCCCATAATGCATAGCCTGCTAGTCAGGAAAGCCTGGATTCTGTTATACATTATTTTCTATGAAAGAAGTCCAGTTGCTCCTTTTCACTGGATTCTCTCCTCCAGGATTTGCACGTTTCTGAAACTACACACACCTGAGACCTCTCCTGTGCAGCCCAGTCGTGTGATTCCACCTGGGGTTTGCTGCAGCCTGAAACTGCTTATAAGCAGCCATTTCTTCAAGATCCTCATCGTACATTGGAGTTTGATTCCTTTGTGTTCCAGACCCTTTATCGGATGGTGTTCCAGTCTTGTTCCTGTTCTGTTTCAGCTTGGACCTGCTTTCTGTTTCTCTGCCCTGTTACTGCTTGTTCCAGCCAGATTCTGCTCCCGGTATGTTACTGCTTGTTCCAGCCAGATTCTGCTCCCGGTCTCTTAGCCTTGTTCCTGTTTGTTTTTTCCAGAGCCTGCTTCTCTGTCCTGTTCCTGCCTTGTATCAGCCTGAACCTGCTCTCAGTTTCCCAGTCCTGTTTCCTGCTTGTTCCAACTCCCTGTATTCCAGTCTTGTTCTTCCTTGTTCCAGCCAGAGCCTGCTCTCTGTTTCCCATTCCTGTTTCTGCTTGTTCCAGGCAGAGCTTGTGCTCTGTTTTCCAGTCCCATCCCTGCATTTGCTTCAGCCTGAGCCTGTTCCCAGTTCCTGTCTCTGCCTCCTAGTTTGTTCCTTCTGTTTCCGTTTCATCTTGGGTATTTGTGTCTGGTAAGTGTAGTATCAGTCTTCACCTGTGTATAAGTGTTTTCCTTTGTACTGAGGTTGGCTCCTGGTTTCCAGGAGGCAATTCCAGCCCCCATCCTTTGTCTAGTGTCATAGGTATTTAGTGGCTAATAGTGACAGTGTTCTATTGCTGCTTTTTCAGGAATTGCCACTGTGTTTCCAGCTGGACCCACAAGGGTTTGTCTTGTGTATGTAAGTGCATTCCTTGTTTGTGCTCCAAGGGTCCAGAGACAGAATCACTTCTGCTGCCTCCTTTCTATGGGGCTTGCGGGGTGACTACCTGTAAGAGCAATCTGCACAGAGGCCAAACATTCCCTGTTGCTGTGGGAAGTTCTGAGCCCTACCCTGTGTACAGCCTTAGTGGTAACCCCAGTGTGTTTGTCCATTAGCAATCAGTTTCCTGTTTGTTCACACTAAGGTTGCTCTGCTTTTGCTTTCCTGTTTCCTGTGCCTGTCCATAGCTGTCCTTTCCCATGTATGCCTTTAGCTGCTCTTCTGCCCCAGTACACTACCTCTTTGGGATATTCTGTGACCTCAAGGGGTGTCCCAACCAGAGTTCTGATCAGACCTGCCCGAAACAGCTGTGTCCAAAGCTAAAATGTACCTTTTAGCTTCCAACACCCATTAAAAGCTACTCATCTGGGAGGTACACACATCTGCAGTGTGCTGTACTTGGTGTAACCTAATATGTGTGGGTAGGTAGATTGGTTACCCCAAGCCTGATGTACAGGTCAGTTTCCACTTCACATACTGCAGCTGTTGGGTGTCTCAATACTGAACTATTGCTAACTGGGCTGTAACATGGACAATATTAAGCTACCCAGCAGACAAGATATGAGTCTATCAACAGACATCCAACTGTCAAACTAATCTGGTATCCTGTAGCAAGGTGTATATGTCATAAGAATTCGCTGTATCCCATATAGCTCTACCCCAGATTTGAAAGCAGGTGTCACTGTCATATCAGGGAATCTAGCTAACCCTTTCTGGACATGGCTTAACACATATCTACCTGTAAAAATTCGATACCACGTGTTGCATAAGAATCTGTAACTGTCAGTTCCACTTCTTCAACAGGTCACCTTCCCATTGTGATGAGGCAGAGGACACCTGAGACAGCCACTTTACTCCTGGATGAAGCACTCAGTGAGGACAATACCCTTGGATGTGAGGACATTGAGGATGACTCTGGCCCATGTGGGACACCTGGCCAGTGTACAGCTGTCAGCCTCACCCTGCCTACATTGACCTCTCTCAGCCCTGTTGCATCTACATTCCAAGCAACCATTCGCCCCCAAACATGTGTTCCAAGGACACTTAACACCATCATGTGCACCCCAGTACAGGTACCGGAGTCACCACTAGAAAACCCTGACAATGAAGGACCCAGCACCAGTGGGAGTGGGCAAAATGTGCCAAGGGCGCAGACATGTGGGGGTAGGGTTCATCAGAGGGATAGTCTAGGACAGTGGATTGACGTTCCTAGAAATACAACTGGCCAGGACACCATCTCCCAAGTCTTGTGAGTCTACCAACAGTCCTAAGTCGTGATGGGCCAAGTACTTGTCATAATGGGGAAAATTAAGCAGCTGCAGACGGACAACCACCAGGAAGTCATGCAAAAGTGGGAGGCCCACAATGCCAAAATGGCCTCCCTAACAGGGGTGCTGAGAGATATTAATACCACCCTGAGTGGGTTATGTTCTCAACAGCAGACCCCTTTTATTGGCCATGTTACATCAGGCCCTTCTACATCTGTGGTGGCCAGTGGAATGGAGGATCTGCAAGGGGAAGGACATGCCTCAGACATCCCATCGCAGCCTCTGTGGACTTCCACCAAGGCATTCTGGATGAGCAGATGCCAAGACTTCAACCACTGCCAGAAAGTGATCCTCTTGTGTTTCACAGATACACCCTGTTTACTGTGTTACAACCTCTCTCCGTTTTCCAATGGCACATGGACACTGCACTTGGGACTCCAAATGTTGTAGCAGCTACCCTGCTCATTACAGTCACCATTACTGAAAAGTGCACTAAATGATTGATTCCATTCGTTTAATATCCACGAGCACATGACATTCACATATGTACCAAATCTGTTACGTCCCATCTCACATGTACTGTTAACTCTGGTTCATATATATGTACATTTATTCTCATTGACACACTCCTAATCCTATTTATTGCACTTTCCTGCACATAGGTTGACAACATGCAAAATATCACACAGTGCAGTACAGCTTCACAATTTAAAGATACAGCATAAGTGTGAATAACAAGCACCCCACAGACTAATGAAGTTAAGGACATGTCAGTCTTTGTCTAAACAAAAAGGCAAACAGATTGGTTCTATTAGTCATCAGCTAAAGCCTTATCGCATTCACATACATACCACTCTAATGACCGTA
Source organism: Pleurodeles waltl (assembly GCF_031143425.1). NCBI lineage: Eukaryota > Metazoa > Chordata > Amphibia > Caudata > Salamandridae > Pleurodeles > Pleurodeles waltl. The sequence continues at coordinate 615,271,809 of NC_090439.1, forward strand.
CCTCATTATACAGACAGAGGTCAGTACAACTGTCCCAAGTTATTGAACTTTCCACATACCATGGTCGTAGTATCTGTAGGCATGCTATTCACCTATGTCAGTCTTTACACACATGCACAGTGGCCTGCAATGAGGCAGCACGTTGACAGCTACATACAAGTTAAATAGCATCTACATCCAGCCCTTGAGAAGGTAGAGGTTATGGATTACACAGGATATGTCAGACACAAGATCACACATTTGACACCCTTGGACCCAGATAACATGGCACACAGCTTGAATGTGTGGAACAATACACTACCATCCCACTGTCCTGACAGTCGGCACATGGAACACCACCAATAGGATGACATACAGTCCCTGGATTTATCCATTTTCACCTCATATGTCAGACCTGCAAATCCCACCTGTCTAACACAAATCAGAATTGACCAAATGAGGATGACCTTCAAAAGAAATCTGCAAAGTGTAAATATGATACAAAAGGTATAGGCAGGTAATGGTAAGGGAGAGCTATAAAGACATGTCCCAAATACAATGGTAACACTGATTGTGCAGTGTGACAAACATTAAGAATGCACACCTGAGCTATGTATTTCTAAGCAACTAATGAGTTGTCTGGTGGTCATACAAAGACCCATCTCACACATCAATAAGCCACCCAATAACCCACTGAATCAAATATGTAACAGAATAATACATACCTACAGCCAGGTGAAGTTCTGATTTATGAGATCTGTCCGGCTGTCTCCATCTTCATCCTCATCTCAGTCATCCTCACTTGGCATTTCTGCATTCTCACCTGCTGGAAGTGCTGGCTTCCCCTCATCTGAAATATATGGGACCTGATGACACAGGGCGAGGTTGTGGAGCATGCAGCAGGCAACAATGATTTGAAACACTTTGGCGGGTGAGTCGAGGACAGCTCCACCAAACTTATTAATACAACGGAATCTAGCCTTTAGGAGCCCAAACGTCCGCTCCACAAAACGATTTGTCCTTCTGCAGGCCTCATTGAAGCAAACTTCTCCTGGCGTTGTTGGGCAACTCACTGGTGTCAACCAGGGACAGTTTGGGTAGCCACAATCCCCTGTAAGGAAGTGTTATATGCGTGCAAACCGAAATCTTTCACGTCCTCAAATTTGGCAGCAGACATAAGATATTGACACACATCACATAGATCTCTTACCAACCAACCAGGCCCTCTCTGTGTACTGTTGTGTCATTAGCAGTGGGATATTGCTGTTCTGCATGATGTGGGCATCATGAACTGAACCCGGGTACTTTGCACATACTTGGGAAATGTAGAGGTCCGCCAAACAGACTTCTTGCACATTTATGGTGTGGAAGTTATTCCTGTTCCGATACACTTGTTAATTGCCATTTGGGGAAACCAATGCTACATGAGTACCACCAATGGCTCCCACCACATGTAGGATGTGTGCCAAAGCATGAAAATCTTCCTTCCCATGGGCCAAAACCCGATGTTGGGGAAATCTGATGTAGCTGTCCAGGTGTTTTAACAGTGCTGGGGTACATCCTTCAATACAAGACTAAACATAGGCTGGGACATGCCTGCAGTTAAGGCCACAGTATTTTGAAAGGACCCTGTGGCTAGGAAATGCAGCACTGACATGACTTGTACAATGGGTGGTATGCTATTTGGATGATGAATGGCAGGCATCAAATCCAGTTCCAACTGACAACACAGATCCATGATTGTCTGTCTATCCAGGCAGAAGATCTGGATGACATGTCAATCCTCCTTGGTCTGTAGGTTTCTTAGCGGACGGTGCATTGAAAATTGTCTGACCCAGGGTAACTAGATGAAGGATTACAAGAAGGTATGTTGATCTGTCATTGTGTCCATTGTAAATGTGAATCCACATATCTCACACATGATATGTGGACATGCCATAAGAAACAGTGAAACATGGTACACAGGACATACCTAGAGAAATAATGGATTATTGCTGCACTGTCATCCCTTTAACTCGATTATGACTAGGAAATGGATACGCATGTCACTGAAAGTCTCAGTGATAATGACATTCTTATAATTTTTCACATATGATATACACTAATACCATCTATCCAACTGATATGAGGGTGTAGACCATGCCACTAATCATACATAACTCACATATCATGTATCTTACAACATTTATATTAGATCGGAATTTAAATACATGGTTGCTCAAAGTCAGCACTGAAAACTATGGCATAGATATGTTTCGGACCTCGTGCCGCAACTTTATTTGAACTTTTCTGACCATCTAAGGACCTTAAAATGGCAGATGCCTGACCTACTACACTAGACAATAGGAAACAATCGACGCCTGCAGTTAGAAGTCGTCATGGCGATAGGCAGATACTACTGAAGTGGATATTGTCATTGGAACACATTGCTGCCTTTGGCGGTCTTTGGCCAATGTTGATGTCTGCCGGCGGCGATGGTGTATTACATGGTGGACTTGACCGTTATTTCATACTTCATCTCTCATTTGACTACTGATACTGCTGCCAGCAAGACCTCCACAACTTGAGCTGCTGTGTATTGCCTCTGGGAGCAATAATGCCACATCCTATAGGTGATAGGGCCCCTGTCTTCTCACCTGAGGAGCTTAAGAAGCTGGTGGAGGAGGTCCTACCCTTGTATGGACAGCTCCTTCGTGCACCAGAGTTGCCGGTAAGTGCACCATGTGCACAAACATTCCCTTAGCCAAACTATACTTTGTGAAACAAAGCAAAGACTGATGGGCAACATTTCTGATTGTGTGCTTAAAGTCTGTAGGGCGCCAAAGTTGTTATAGAATGGAATGAGTTCCTGGTCATGTACTTATGTTTGGTGACAGATTGTGAGTCTTGAGACCTTGTAGAGAGCGTTTGATGTATTTTCCCTGACCCACCTTGTAACTGTTGCACAAGGTTAGTGGAGTTGGTATACCAGACTCCGCCTGAAATAGCATATTTGCAAATGTGTTTGCTGTCTGGTCCTATGTGATAACATGCCAACTGGTGCTGGAGATGCATGTTGTCTGCCTTCTTCCACCTCACATCTGACCTGACTGCATCTTTTCAGCCGTCAGTGGAGAGGATGTGAAAGACAGTCTGTGTTTGGCTTGTTGTTCTAACTAGTTATAACCCTTCCTGTTGTGATATGGTACATGTGGGCATGACATACTTTTTTATCTATGTCATCCATGCAGGTCAATGCCTATCAGAAAAAGGGGATCTGGCACGCATTCACCAAGAAAGTGCGGACCGTAGGGATCAACAGCCGGCAGAGCGCCCACTGTCAGAAGAGGAGGGAGGACCTTAGATGCTGGGCCAGGAAGATCGTAGAGGCCCAGCTGGGGAGGTTCTCCAAGCAAAGATGGAGTGCCAGTGGTACCCTGACCCCTCCCAATGGTCCACATTTTGGTAGTGGCCTACCCTGAGTTGGATGGGCATTTGAAGGCAGCCCAGAACCAACAAGGGCGTAAATGCAGACCTAAGTCATGTTTGTTCCTTTACCAGGTGATTGAGTGAAAGAACACAATGTTAGCCCAGACAAAGTGGTAAGTGCAAAGTGCCACAGATTTCCTGTAAACACATGGATGTACTGTAGCCATCAATAGCACACAGGTGTGCAATAAAAAACGTATTTAGAGGCATGTCACTCAACTATGTTATTCCCTCAGTACAATTGCATATACTGGTGAAGTGTAACACTATACTGCATTTTCTACTTTGTTGATTGTAGATACCCACCAACAGATCAATACTCCCAATATAATGGTGGTAAGGTGTGTAGGTCCTTGATCTATGTCCTCTGCAATGTCTCAAGATTCCTGTTCATGTGCAACATAGAGTCAGACATAATCTATTCATCAATAGTTTTCTAATGCTTTCTGATAAGTGATAGCAGCATGTGAGCCTGTGATGTCCATCTGACATGTCACATGGCCTTCAAGGTTAACATCTTCACACCTCTTACAAGGTAATCTCCTTTGGTAAGTGAGGGATGTACATAGATATTTGTCATGCCTCATCAGAGTAGGCAACATACATGTTGGATACCATTGAGGTGTTCGAAAATCTCTATGAGCATACATATATTTATATCAGAAGCTAGGAATGTTCGAACCTTGCTAATGTTCGGTTATTGGAAAGAGGCCACACAACATTGTACTTGGGCATACTGTTGTATCCATAACACATAGGCAATGTTAGCCTATTCACAGTTACATTCTTGACAGATATATATCAACATTATGTATCATTTGAAAAGGTTCAGGAAAGATTCAAAATTGCAAATAGGTATGTATACTTGTTGTTTCTATGAAGGATGTGGCAAATGAGTCCTGGCTGTTTGGGAGCCTAATGTTGGCATTGATACCTATGTGGTGCACATGTGGTAGTTCACATACATATGCGAGTAGTAATGTAAGTGTATCTGGGCTTTTGGCTTGCATCATGGTAGATCTACCTGTCATGTTAGCAACTCATGTGCTTAGGCCCAGAGATTCCTCCACAGACTAATGTAAGGCTTGGTGTGTTTGATGTGTGTGTAGTGATGTACCCACTCTGTCAGTAGCCCAATGATGGACTAATTGCATGATTAGGTAGGTCTGATTGTCATCCTGCTGCACAGTTTAGTTGCCCATATTTCTGGTACACTCTTTCTCACATCTTGTGGTTGTACGCGGGACATAGGTCTGAGCTAACTTGGCCCTTACTTGAGTGATGATGTTTGTTGTCTGAAGATCAATGACCTAGATGACTTGGTCCACATTGTATCTTCAGTCCTTTATACATCACTATTGGTGCATTTGTGTGTGACATGTGTTCTGACTCCTTTGCCTTGCATTTCAATGTATGGCAATGTAAGTTCTTGCAGGTTTGCTATGTCCATTGTGTATGGTTGTAAGTATGTGAAATGAAGAAGGTTTGGCTTGTCTACACTATGCTTGCTTGCCTTTACTTTACAAAAGGTGTCATAGCCCGGTACATGACATCAGATTAAAATATTTGTGTGTGTTGATTATGTGTTTTTGATAAGTGCAAAGCAACTTCACATTCCTAAACTATTGCTTCATTGGTGCTAACCCATGTTGTTGTGGATAGGGAACCTGTATCATGTGGCAAAGTCATCTTGTAATGGTATGGTCAGTGTGATTGGTCTACTTCATTCATGGTATTGTAGGTGTCAGGTAGCTAAGCTAGTGTTTAACAATGTTCATATTGAGGGACATAGATTATATTTTGTTGTGACATGATGTAGGCACTTTACTGGCACTACCTGGGGGTGTTGGTGAACAGGATGTAAGGTGACTTATGTGTACTGTATCAAGGAAGTGTTAACTTGTAAATGTGATGACCATATATGACTTTCTGTTTTTCAGCATGAGCTCTGGCAGGTGAAAAAGAAGGAGCACAACAGAGTGGGGAAGCACTTGGCCACGGGACCTCCAGTCATGAGAACACCTACAGAGAGGGACCCAGTGGCCTGGAGGGTGAGGGAGTGCCATGAGTGAGACTGGATCCAGTAAATCTTCAGAATCCTCCTCCAGTGGCAACACCTTAGTGGTGGTGGACCCATCAGGGACCACCCTTGTACCATCTCTGCCCACCACTCCCCATTCTATCACTGCCCTCCCTATAGCTCCCCACTCCGTTGGCCGTGCCCACCCATGTAAGAGGGTGGGCATCTCCTTCGCCGCAGGTACCTCTGCCCCAGCCCCTGTTAGCCCTACTGCCCTCAATGAGCAGGCTGTTGACCTACTGAGGTCGATCTCTGTGGGTCAGTTGACCATTGTGATTGGCATCCAGGGACTGACAACTCAATTAGAGCCTAGCGTCCCCCCTCCACGTTCCTCTTCCCAGTCTGAATCCCCTCTTCCCTGACCCAGCCAAAGCACACAAACAGACCGGCAAGCATCCACCTCAACATCTAAGGCTCGCACGGACAAATATAAGCACCACCGGTATGCACACAGACAATAGCCAGCTGCAGACACAGCAACAGTCACTACCTGCCCTGACACTCCACCCACCCCGAGCATCACAGACATAACACCTTGCACACCTGCAGACACCATACCAGCATTCATTGATCCAGCCACCACACCGATCCTACCCACAGACAGCACCCCAGCAGACCCTCAGACATCCACCTCAGTCACCACACCAGCAGACACCACAACCACTGACAAGCCTACATGCAGCACATCCACCATGCCTGCAGTCACCACCCCAACAGTCAGCCACCCACCCACCAAGGCATCCCCCAGGACCTCCATCCTCTCAGCCCAAGACACATAAATGCCCAAGCTCACCCACCCAACAGACACCCACCACCTACAAGCACACCTCCCACAAACATGCATCCAAAACATCCACACCGACATAGCATAAAACCACTCCCTCACCCTCCACACCCAAACCCCCTTCAGATGACCGTCTCCAAGTGTCCAAAAAAACGTTCCTTGCAGAGTTTAATCTTTTCCTTACTCCTCCTCCCCATGGCATCCCTAAAAGGTCTGTTACCCTCCCCAAGTATATACCTTCCACCTCTAAGGCCTCCCCTATGTCCCCTGCTAGCACCCATGCCCCTCCCCTGCCAAAAAGAAGTCCACCCCTCCTTAAAAGATTCACCCCCTCCCAAGCCAAAGCCTAAACCACCCCTCCCAAGCCTAGGCCCAAACCTCCCCCACCGCCCCCCTAGAATCCCTAAGGCGCCTGCCTGCCCCCTTGATGACCCTATCTATGGAGGTTACAAGGCAGTCAGGAGTCAAGTAGTGGCACCATTTAGTGTCTTTGTTGCTGTTTTTGTGCAGCCCAGGACTCCCCGTGGCCTTGGACAATGTTTTTGTAAACAATTTTTTAAACAGTGATGAAACCAATCAATTGGTTTAATGTTACATCTTTGCCCTGCATTTTCTTTCCTAGGTTATGGTTGTTCCTCGCTGACATTGGTTGTGTGGGAGTTTTTTTTTGTGTGTGCTGCTTGATGCTTCCGGTATTATCTGTGCAGTCTGTGAGGTTGTGTGCAGTGCTTTTATCCTCTAGGGATAGGGTGTGTTTTGTGTGATGGGTATGTGTATGTAGCTGAATTGTTGTTGCCATGGTGGTGTGTTGCTTTAGTGTTGATATGTGTTTGTTGTAGTGCTGTGTGGCTTTGTGTGTTTGGCCTGTCTGAGTCTGCGTGTATTGTGCATGGCATAATAGGTTTGGTGCACTGTGTGTGTGTGATGTGTATTTCGATTGCTAGGTTGTATGATGGTGTAATTGCGTGTGTTTCATCACAGTTTGTTATATATTGTGTTGTATGTGTGTGGAGCTCCTGGCCAGGGATGGTTGTGAGTGTTTGACATGTGTTCATATTTGAGCGGTTGTGGTGTTGTTGTTACAAGTTTGTTTGTTGTATGCGAATTGGTGAGGCTGGCCCTGTGCTGTGTTGCCACGTATAAGTGTATGTTATTGGTGTGTGGTGTGTGTTCTGGCTGCAGTGTGCGTGCTGTGTATGTGTGGGTGTATGTGTTGATGGATGTGAGTGTTTGTGACACTGTATAGTTACATGTGAGTATAGCCCTCACCCCCGTGGCATGTTATGTAGCAGTTCAAATTCATACATTTTACAAATGTAACGGGTGAGTGTGTGTACTTGAGGTTGTTGTTGTCCTCGTTGGCGATGATCTGGTGTCTTTCTGAGAGCAGGAGCAGTGGGAAAATGTCTAGTAGTGGTTCCCTGGCGGCTCTGGACGAGTATGGCTCCCTGGAGGTGAGTGTCTTTTATTCTGTTTGTTTCCGCCTGGTATTCCATTGTGGTCCGACTGCGCCGTTATGTTAGCGGTATACAACCTTGTGATGAGTTTGGCGGAAACAGGGTCTCCGTCAGACTGATGGTGGCACCAATTGATCGCAGCGGTCTGGACGCTTCACCACCAATGTCATAATTTGGCGGTCTTCTCCGCCAGCCTGTTTGCAGTTGGACCACCACCTCTAACATGGTGGTCCTCGTACTGCCAAACTCGTGATGAGGCCCGATGTGTACAATTAGTTACTTTTACTGGCATTATCAATAAGGTGTTACGGCAGTAAACAATCTCACCCAACATCCATGGATTCTTTAATGATTCTCAGACACTCACTTTCTGCTCTCAGATTCTGCTTCAGTAGCTACTCTCTCATGTGTGAAACTTGTTTCATCATAAACTGAAGAGTGCAATACTCACAAACATCCTATACCAGCAAAACACAGCATAGACCCCACCATCCCCAAAGGGAAATTGGATGCATTTAAAAAGAAAATGAACAGCTTCACAAACATTTTAGGAGTAGGAAGCCAGAGACGTTTTAAGGCATGGGCAAATTGTGCTCTGGCCCAGGGCCCAGCCTTTCAGGGGGGCCATTAAAGACCCAGCTCTGTTCTACAGAGAGTCTTGCCCTGATGACCTTGAATAATTCTTTAAGAAGTTGTGTTAAACACTGCTTTCCTTTACATTATTTTTAATGATGTTGGTGATGTGTGAGAGTCAATTACATATATTTTGCAGAGAAATGTTGTGATTATGTTTCATGCAACATCCATAAAAAGTTTCTTTTTGCTCAAAACAGGACCTCACATATCAAAAATGGGAGTGCACCACAGAGATTATTTGCAGTAATTTTAGTGAGCTTCTGCTGTGCTACAATATTGAAAGCACAAGTCACTATCCCTGAATACAATTTGAGTGAGTGTGCCTATGCAATGTCAGTGGACTGGCAAATGAGGGCATGAAAGAGCTGAAATTGCATCATGAATTCAAAACTGTTCTGAACAGGGGCTCCCAAAATCCATTTGGCCCAGGACCCCCAAAATCTCTAGGATGTCCGTGTAGGCAGCAATGCCTTATCCTCAAAAATATTTTTGTTAATGGGACCCCTTCCCTAATAACGAGGTCCCTTCCTGTTTGCCAATGAGTTATCACCTACTATGTTCTAAACCAATTTACCGATTCCTAAAACCTCATCTAAATCATTAAATAGGCTTAGTACATTTCAAGTGTTTTGATATTTGCAAACCCTCTGATTTACCTTATCTAATCTAACCTAAATCACCTAGTACATGAGGCTCTCAATTATCTCAGGATTTCCTACTTATCTTCTGAAGTCTGTCTGTAAGTAAAATGATTTCCTTAATACCTTGATGGATAAATGGCAATTTTTCTTCATATAGTTTATTATAAACTTCAATAAAAACTGTTTCAGTTTCCCAACCTTTTTCACCCACATCTGTTGTTTTCAGGTCTATAGTTTTGTACCTTCAATTGCATATTGCATGCTCATTTCTTTGACAAGCAAAGCAAACCGCAAGTGTGTTGTCTTCCGCGTAGAGGAGGGCATGAAAGGGTCATGCCTCTCATCATTGACATTTGCAATGTTATGCTTGTTTCTTTGTGGAAAAATATACTTTTTGATAGAACACTTAAATCATCTTAAGATATGTGATCTTTACAATTTATCCAAGATTTTAACAAATCTATCCCAAACTATAATTCTGCAAAATGACACCTTAAAGGCATCTCACACCGAGCTTGAAATAACACTTCTCTCATAAAAACTGATAAAATCCTCAATATATTTGGGAGAACGTGCTTCAAATTCAAACTGTTTAAGAGGAATCATCCATGTTCTTTAATTCTCATTTTCTTAGCTGTTAAGAAGGAAGGGAGATGGTTTCCTGGAAGCTTATCTTAAAAAATAGACATGAGCAAATAAAGAACATGGTCAGTTCAATACCTGCACCTGTGCATCAATTGCATCTTTGTGCTACCAAGATAACAAAAGTGTTTGTGAGCTGCTGCTGCATCTTTACTAACATATATAAAACCTAAAATGTCACAATTTTTACTTCCATGTTTTACAATATTTCATGATGCTAATCAGTTCGAGATTGAAGCTCAGCACACAGGGTTTTCTCATTATTTGCCCAGACCTAGCACAGTTCTGAGGTTCTACCTTTCCTGTTATTAGATCTGCTTAATACTTTGCATTGATCTGATGAATGGTTGAGGCAACATCGACAAAGTAAGTGCTATATCATGCAGCAGAAAAAGATAATTGACAATTGGTTTCGAGGTGCCATCCCCTACCTAATGATAAGTATGTGAGCAATCATCCATCAAACTAGATGGGCAGTTTCTTACTTTAGTGCTCGGGTACAATCAGACCTCAGCAGTAAGATAATGATGCCTCTCTGGACCACATTAGTTGTTCACTACACCATAGTTTCAAGCCAAACGTGTATTTTCCATTAGATTGATTGAAACCTTATATTACTCATGTTAATGAGTCATAATCATTTTACTCTTCACGTCATTATCCAAGTTATCCTCATTTACTGTACCTTGTAATGTAGTTGTGTCCTATGGTTTCCCCATAATGGTCCCTGCCAAAAATGGCAACCCAATTACGCTGCCTGTCTAAAATTATAGTAAATGCCAGAAGTCCAGCTTGCATCCCTCACAAACTCAAGTATTTTATGTAAACAATGAACTCTGTCTGGTATTTACTGTAGCAGCTTGCCCAATTCACAGCAAAATGTGAGTCTTCTGTGATTTATCTGATACAAATTCTCAACACAGCATGATATTCAACTTTATGGATAAAATGCAGGGGGTGCAGCAGTTCCGAAGCATCCTATTGAAACATTCTAATCAATCAGGGATCTAACATTGTTCTGGGAAAAAGTGGCATTATGCTCTCAATTGATATGTTCAAGTGCTGCTCTCATACTACGTACAATGCAAGGCTTGATTAATGGCCTGCACATGAAGTATCAATGAGAAAACAGTGGAGCAATTGCATTAGTCAGTTCTGGACTTTAGGGCTGTAGTACCTAGCATGGAGTAGAATATCTGGTGATAAAGCATGGACCATGATAAAAGTGCCATCACCACTACGTGAAGAGAAATAACTGCATCAGTTCCACCCACCACCCCTATGATGAGTTGCTGAGTGAATGAGGACTACTATAGAACTTCTAATGGCGTCTGGAATCCTACTGTAATAACTAAGTCCAACTTCTGCTTCTTCATCAGTGTCAATGTCCATGACCTTGATGGTCATCTGTTGTTTTGTTAATACGTAAACAGGTTTTGGTAAATGTGTTTGATCTTTAGTTGAGTACTTATAAAGGCTAGATGGTGTTGAGCACAGATTGAGCTTTGAACTACATTACCAAGTTGAGGGCATGGTGAATATAATAAATTAAAAGCAATTTCTGTTTTTTAAAGTTAGGCATTGGTTGATTACTTAATAGAACTGCACATCATTTGATCCTCAGTCTACTTTAAAGTTTAGAGTGAAAAACAAATTCTGTTGCTGTACAGCATTTTAGAAATATCAGACTTAAGTTGCACTGATATGTCAAAATATGTTCCAATCAGGAGTCTCGCTGGGTCAATCTTTCTTGATATCTGTGTTGTAGCCTGTCCTGTGTTTCCCTCTGGCTTTTCAGACACACTACTACCAACCACTACTCCTGCACTTAATAGGGAAGCAGGCATCTTTCGGTGACACCAGTTGTGGTACTTGATCTTTTGAGGTGCATAGCCTCCAGCGTAGCCAAGGTCTTACACAACCCTCAAGTTGTGCCCCTTTTCGCCAGCAGCCTTATCAGCCAGTTGAACCCATGCCATCGACAGCACACACCTCAAACTCCCTAGTGGTCTGAAATAGTCCCAGCATTCTAGCAGGCCTTGGAACACACATCTAAGTGAAGTCATCTATTTTGAAATCTTACTTTATGGTTAAAACCAAAAAACACTAAGGCCCATAGTTATACTTTTTTAGTAAGTTTGCACTGTTTTTGCGTCAAAAAGCAGCGCAAATGCGACGCTAAAAAAGTAGAAATATGGCAATAAGATTCGCTCTAGAAAGCAGCAGCTACCAAGCAAAGAATGGAATGAAAAAGTGGAGAGCAAAAGTGTCTTGTGCGCAGAAGCAGAATGCTCTCAATAAAGCCCACAATATACCAGTGGACCAGCCCTTATTTTGATGAGCCATATGTCACCGACAGTAGCACAATACGGCATGTATTTGCCACTCTTATGCATGCGATAACCAGAGGTTTATGGCTGATGTAATAAAATAATGATAAGCTACGGCCACTGAATACCAAACAGTGGTTATGCCTTTTATGTGTGTGAAAAATACCTGAGTGTGCATACTATAGTGTTAAAGTGCAAACCCCTGCACATTTCTGTTTGCTTCATTTTCTTATCTCTATTGGGTCCATACTGCCATCTTCCACAGAAATGGTCTAGTAGTCACAAATATTTGTGCGGACAGTCACTCAAAAGATCACAGCTGTGATTCATTTTCACTCGTGCTTTAGAATCTAATGACTTAGATTGTACATATTTATATAGCAACACATGTCATAAAATGTTTAGAAAATAGTTTCGTCCGGTTAGCTGTCTTGCAATATATCTCAACCACACAGCTAACGATATACTTGTTTGCATGCACAGGGGTCTGTGTTTATGCATGAGAGACTAGCATGAAAACGATGTTTAATAAAGTACATTAAGCACTTTTGCAGTGGAGTCCTCGTTCAGAAAGCCAATTAATAAAGATTGTTTGTTATGGCAAATAAATCTCCAAAGCCACACCTACTCTTAAATTCCATATGGCTTTGCGGTACTTACTATTTATTTTCAATGATTTAGAGATGCATTTTCATATCAATACACCAATGCTCGAAAAGGAATCTATTGCAAGCTTAACAGTGCCTTTATTAAGTAGGTCCCCGTGATTCCTCCGAACATTTGCTAATCCTGATGTTCTGTTGTTCCAGAGGACAGAGTAACAGCTTTGGTAATCCTCCCCATGAGCATGTCTAGTTGTCTTCCTAAAGTCTGTCTCGAGGCGAAGGTCAAATATTCGACTCTCTTCTAAGGTCACCATCTAAGATAAAAGGTTAATAGCTGATGGTGTCAGAAAAGTCTCTGCCATGATCAAATCAAAAAGGTGACATAAACTAAACAAGTTAAAGAACCACCTCTGGCATACTGTGGCGACCCTTCTGTCTCCTCCTTCCCCTTGTTTTGGAGGTCGATTAAGCACCTATCGCCTTTTAAATCCGACATTCGGCTGTTAAAGTGATACTAATCAGGTAAAAACCCTTACTCATTCAGTACTTACATGTTAAAAGGGTGAAGAAATTCTAACACTGTGTGGTACCCAAAAAAATGCCTTTTCCTACAGCATGTTTTGTTTCTTATTACCACATTATCATAGTAGTTCAGACAGTGCTTAATCTTAATCTGTAACATAGTGTGTGCCGGTGCTCCAGGTGTCTCTCAGGAAGCCACTGCACCTTGCACCACTTACTGCCCCTGCCAGTGCTGCCAAATGCCGGTCCCAACACAGCTACTTGAAATCCTAACCGTACCAGTGTGGCGTTCAGGACTATCTCAGGGCACCTAAAGCTATAACAATGGCCTGGACACACTAGCATTATTTATGTTCACATATATTGAGTTTTTAAACACTCTTGATGTGCTCACTTCAAACTGGATAAACATTGGATTCATGTGGTGGGCTGTCACAAGGGCAGAGACTTAATGCTGGCTCAAACTATGCAATGCGTTCAGGGCATACTTCAAGTTCAACCAGTTACTTTCTTGTTTCGGTTGCAAGGTTAGAGAGTTGGTAACATTTTGATCAAGAAGCAACAGACATCAACAGGAACAGTGGATCTCATGCCACCTATTTCTACACCATGGGACAATCCAACAATTGGTGATCTAGGGCTGGTGAACATGGTCACTGTAGGATGTGTACTCAATAAAGTAACGAAATAGGACTTAGGTATTAAAGGAATTTAAAGTGGTGTTTTGGGCGTGCCCATCTTATGTGTAAGGCTTTGCTTTGGCTCAAGTAAATAAATCAGTCACCAAATTGCACAAATTACTTTATGTGCAGCATTAGCAATGTTAGGTTCTTGAGAAATCTTGTGGGCAAAAGGTACAGGTATTCTAGTCAGGTCAGCACTTTGTGAAGTAGGCACATGATACAAAGTAGAAGCCATGTGTGAGTGGCTATATGCTAGCTGTTGAACAACAGAGGTAGGGAAGGGCCCTTCTTTGAGGATTACTAAAGGTGCCTATGAATGTAGATTGCCTATCCATGGGTTAAGATGTATTGCAGAGAAAGTAAGTCGTGAAGAGTTAGGTCCAGAAATAGTAGGCGATGGGAATGTATGTGTATTTGTTAGGAGCAGAGGCATACATGGTATGGTCAACCTGAACCCTAAAGAAGAGTTGCCATTGTATCAGTTGGGGCTATTTTCAAGACCTACTGATCCTCCCTGGTTAGCTGAAATAAAAAACAGGTGTTCTGTTCACTCAGAAGGTGAATGAGCAATACAGACACCTTTAAATCCTTTTTTTATCTTGTTGCATTTACTCTCTATTCAAATATGGAAGACACATGTCATCTTAAGTCTTCTTAAAATTTGCTGCTTACTTCATCCTGGAGGTTAGTGATTACATTTATATTTCTTACTGGAAAGTCTGAGGATTTTGTAAAGTGAGCTGAATACTGCTGTACAAAACGTGTGAAATGAAAGCATGTAGGATGTCAGGTACTTATCTAAAAAACTTCTAAATAGCTTGAAAATTAACTGTACAACCATGTCCAACAATAATTCAGCAGTAAGGTAATTACATTTTTTGTAATTCTGAGTGATGGAAACAAAATATTTAATGGGATGAAAACTAATAGGAACGCTCTGGGCCTAGTTTAGAGTTTGGCGGATGGGTTACTCCGTAACAAACGTGACGGATATCCCATCCACTGTAATACGAGTTTCCTAGGATATAATGGAATTGTAATAAGGTGGAAGGGATATCCAACACGTTTGTGACTGAATAACTCCACCTGCCAAACTCTTAATCAGGGCCTTTACTTGGTGATGTGGAAATGCTAAATATTTTTTCTGAAAGCCAATTTTCACAGCTGCATATTTATTTGCTACATAGCTTTATCAGTAAAATTGTCTGTTAAGGGGAAAGTCTGTGGCCATTTCAATGTAAAATGCGCTGTTGGTAAACCGTGTGTCATTACCAAACCCTATAGTGATATATATTAGTAATTAAATTAGCTAAATTCATATGATACATGAAGGAAACATTTAGGGCTTGACTTAGATATTGGAGGACACGTTACTCTGTCACAATGGTGACAGATATCCTGTCCGCCGTTATCTAAATCCCGTAGGATATAATGGGATTTTAGATTTCGGCGGACGGGATATCCATCACCATTTTTTATGGAATAACTCGTCCGCCAATATCGAAATCAGGCTCTTAGTCTAATAAATCAAACAATTGGTTTTGGACAGGAGAAATGCTATACTCACATACTTGAAGGTTCTCTCACATGTGATATTGAAGAAAAAGGTGACTGTACAAATATATTTGCCTAGGATCACACAATTTGAGGTCAGTTTACTGGTCAAGTACGTTCCAGTTAGGTCAAGTAGATCATTCAAGTCACTAGACCTGCAGGTCTGGCAACAAGTTTACGATTTTTGAGGCCTGATTTAATTTCCATTTTTTATTACGGGATCATCAAGATACTGAACGTAGTGCAATTGCTGCAAAATTAACAGAATGTGAACATTGTGGCAATCAATTAATTCAAAGAGTTATGACATGCAGGGTTTGTTGCAGTGATTTACAAAATAAGGCCTATGGTCCCACTATGTATCTGTACCCAAATTCACAAAGGGGTAGGGACAGTGCATCCTGTATCAGAAATCTTGCTAGAATTACTGAATCACCAAAATCACCAAAAGATTGACTGCAAGTTTGAGTCTCCAAAGACCAAAGCATTTTTTGCAGTGGATTACAAAGAACGTACAAATTCATGCTGTATTCTTTAGACTTGGATCACCAAGGAGGGCTGTCACTACACCTTGTGGTAAAATCGGGCAATGTCAATAATACTGTAATTTTATGTTGAAAAGGTGTTGTCTGTGCTGCTAAGTGTTTATGTTGTAGTAGCTAGGAGATGCCTACAGTTATGGTGTGCTATATTTTGTGACAGCAAATTGTGAGAAACTATCAAAATACTTTTTAAAGTTTTTTGTCAAAACCTGACTCTCAAAGTAGTGTTGCCATCACAAACATTGGAGGGAATAGGGAACAGCCTTGCGGTGCCAGAATAGAATTTTGTTTATGATATCAGTTATTGACTCTGATGCTGATGTTATAATAGGAAATATTAGGTTGCGTGGAATTACAAATAACATACAGTTTGTTTGATAGGTATAAATTAGGGTAAGACCTGAATTTAAGTGCAGAAGAATTGCCGTCACATCTTGTTACTGGGTGACTCTGACATACTTTGGTCAAAAACCCTGTCATCCTGTGTAAGCAGAGTGTGTGGCTTGGAAAACAGTTGCTATCAAACTATTCAGGAGAACGCAGAGACTTATGAAGTGTTCTGTTTCAGCTTAAATAGACATAGGGCCGAATTTAAGAAAAGTTGTGCTGCATCCAATGCAGTGCCATTTTTCTTGTGCCCATGTGAACCCCCATTAACACCATGATGTATGCGCCGTATTTATGATACAGCACACCATGGTGGTATTAGGAGCAATAGTGTTTCTATTTCTGACGCTCATTGTGGAGTTTTGCTCCATGAGAGGCAAAAAATGTGAAGCTAGTGGAGCAAAGTGCAAGGAGACCTATTGATTACAATGGGTGCGTTCTTTATAGCCTGCATTCAGCAGGTGTTCAAAATGACACCAAAAATGGTGCAATTAAATCATGCATACATTATGCGTGGCGCATTCATATTGTGGCGCAAAGGGTTACAAAGTGGTGCAATGCATGCATTGCGCCACTTCGTAATTATGGCGCGGGGAAAATGCCAACTTATCGCCGTCTTAGCGTTAAAAAAATGACGCTAAGAAACTGCTAAAGTGGAGCATGGGGCTCTTAAATCTGCCCCATAGTTTCCTGAGTAGAAATCTGAGTCAGAGCTCTTGCACCAGACCAGGTGCATTTGGCAAATGTTTGGGTGGAAAGTTTCTGGCTCAAGATTCCGAAACCCTGGGAGGATCTATATGTACCTAGTAAGAAAGGAAGGAGCTAGCACAGGTGAAGGGTCCTCAGTCATCGTGAGGTGCCATCCCTGAGGCTTGGTGGAGTTACCGGGTGATCCTAAAGATTTGTGCAACAACAAAAGCCTCCAGATAGTGGGTCCTGGAACCAAAATGGAATTCCTCAGGTCACTGGGAGTCATCACGGCATGGCTTAAGATACACAACCGTGCTCCTTTATCCCTCGTGCCGTAGTTGGAATCCTGAGCAACAGCGGAGACTCGCCGTGACTTGTCAGGAACATGACACACAAAGGAAAGACTAGGGTGGAAACCCATGTGTAATAAATGGTCTGTAAAAAATTAAAAAGCATTGGTGCTGACACCACAAACAAGACAGATCCAGCTTTCACAGGATGGGTGTCAGTTGTTCGGTGAACTCACCACTGACACCTGGTTCACTTTTAAGCTAATCCAACCTGTGTAATTAGTAAACTTGTGATACAATTTCATCCACACAGAGTTGTCAGTGTCATATATTGTGAACTGTGCATGGTATTATAAGATTTTCTCCCTCAGCACATCCACCATGTGCTAGAGGTAGTAATGCTATGACTCCTGTAAAGTTCTAAAAGTGAAATTTAAAAAGTCTTACACATCACTTACATTTCTCGATCATTTCATTCTTGAGGAGGTTGAGGTGGTCTTGCCCCCCCAGTCCAGGAGGCATGTCCAGCAGTCCAGCAGTGCATGGCTATTAGTGGAAGTTAAAGATGTTAGTACAGCTGCACATTCGGTTCCACACTCCCCAAGAGAAGATGGTTCTCTGCAAGGCTATAGTCCTTGCTTGGCCTGTTGCCTACCTCCACCGTGAGGCACGTAGTGCAACACAATAAAAAATAGTGTCACCACATCCTTCTCAGAAAAAATATTTCACCAGATCAGGCTTGTTGCTGGAAGAAGCAGGTGGCTTTGTTTCCTATTTATGAATTGGACACAGGTTTATACAAATAAAACAAGACAGAAAGCTAAACAAATAAAAGCACCGTAACCTGCAGTGGAAAAGGACTGAAACTAAATGAAAATAAAGTACTGGTGAAGAGGAAGATTGTAAAATGGGAGTAGTAGAAGAGGAAGGTAGGAGCATGCAAGAGTGAAGAGTACCACTAGCCTAAAATGTTCACTCGCTAGCGTTGTGCATTCTGATTTTTACCGTGACATGCCTCCTTACATTCATTTTTCAGACCTGAGATTCCACGGCATTACGTAATTGTGGGGGAATTTCACAAAATTTCCCATAGCAAAACTATGTGTATGTCGCATCAATCTTAATATTTCCATAAAGTGGCCTACAGCCTCTTTAACCACACTGCGATACCACGTGCATTGTACCCTTAAATACTAAGATGACAGACATCAGTGTTTCTCTGCAAAACTTTATTTCCCATTTGGACCCCCTCCTAAGGAGGTTGCCTTATGAGTCAGTGCAGGGAAGGTGCAGAGCAACTGAGGTGACCGACATAGGCCCTGCTACAGCTCTACAGTCAGTGCTTAATTTGTAAATAAAAAGGTGCCGGTGCCCAAAGCCCTCCTCTTAAACACGCGTCTGCTTCAATTAAATGTGTGAACACTGAGTACTGAGGCAGCTTAATCCTGAAGCCATTTCGAGCCTCTTTAATCCATATAAAGCCACTCGCTGCCCCTTCAGCTCACTCTAGCAGCTTTCTACTTTCTCCCTTTGTGACGCTTTTTTTGTTTTTCCCTTCCTCCGTCTGCCTCATATGTGTCATTTGTTCGCAGCAAATGCTTGAAGCAGAAGAATAAGCCCCGGTCCTCAAAAATAAGTGCCGGTGCTCAGCACCGGAAACAACAAGCACAAATTAAGCACTGTCTCCAGCGTGCATTCTTCTAAACTTTACAGTGATTTGAGCAAAGTAACTCCCTATGTGCTATAGTAACCAATTTCAAAATCCATTTATTGCTAAATAAATGGTTGCAAGTTGTGTCTACAAACTAAAAGCTGGAGATAACAAAACGTATGATGAAAAGACTGTCATTTCAATTTTCTATTCAATTAATTTTTATTTAAATTGAAGGTCGTGTACAAATGTACATCTCAAACACTTCCAACTTACATAATAACATTTCTATGATGCGTTTTTAGTAATTCTATTAAAAATATATTATATCTATACTTTGGTAAAACAATAGAATTGCACAAGTAAATGAGAGAGTGTGCAGATTTGCGCTATGAAACACCATTTTCCAATCGTTCTTTGTTACAGCAACAACATTTCTGCAACTTTCTGATCTGTAGTGGCCAATCATTATTTTGGAACTAAAATGATTTTGAGGATTTATCTTGATTACTCATAGTATCAGCTACCAACATTCAGCAATAGTGATATGACATTGAAGCCTCAACATACAGTATGTTAGCAGTGTAGCAAGAGATGGTGCGTTGTCCCTTTTTCTTTTTGATCATACAGGATACACCTTCCTTCCATCTGCTGACCCTCCATATTTCTCTGTAATGATGTACAGGTAGTTGATCAGAGGGTAGTATCTAAGGACGTTCAGAGCTGACTTTGGGGAAGATATACTAACACTTTACACAAGATTTGCATGACATGAGTGGTGGAAACCGGGGCAAGGGATTGTTTTGGGATGTACTTGCCATCGCAAATCTTAATTTGCATTGGAAATTAGTCCTAAATTAAAGCAAAGTAGCGCTTTGTGCAACTTTGGGCTTCAGACTGTTTTATGGGTGTGTGATTCTGATACAAAGCCCCATCAACTAAACAAGCATTTGCAATGCAATAAGTCTCGTATTTTCTTGAGTTACAGATATTGGCATTGTAAATTCATAAATGGACTTTTCTTGCCACATAAATTGGTCAACCCTGTCTATAATTTTGTCTTTTCCTGTCACGTTTTGGTGGTCACTGGCAGCTACTGACATCAGAAATCACAAGCCTTTGAGGAGAGAAGATGGAGAATAAGGCTGGAAAAGTATTTTCCTATTGTTTTAACAGAAGGAAATCTGGCAAGCGTTCTTGCCTCGCATTTCAAAAAAGCTCTAATGAAGTTAACAATAGCAAAGCAGAATGAGAATAAATATGGCCCCAATAAAGGAGATAAGAAATGCCCTGTGTACAATGCCCTGAATGCTGGCAGGCAGGGGCCCTGGAGGAGAGACTCCAGATGTGAGGCTAAGCAAGTTTCACATCCTTGCTTTTAGGTTTAGCTACCAAAAAGGGCATATTGTGGTTTTCCTGAGCAGTGAGTTAAACAAAAGATGTTTCTTTTGTTAAATAAGCTTATTTTAGGAGCCAGAGGTGAGCACAACACTGGAATAAAGCCAAAACAAATGTCAGCGACATGGGAGGAGGTAGGAGAAATGGAATGCTGCAATAAAACGCAGGCAGCTACCAGCCTAAAATACCCACAGTAAAAAAGGGAGCACCAAAGAAATGCCAAAGTAGTCCTTCACAGCAACAGATAAAGAAACCAAAGTGGAATATTACAGTAGTTGGTCAATGCTCTGAAATAGAAAAAGGAGGGAGAAAAAGGCAGAACTAACCACTAGCGAGCAAGAATTGTTAAAGGACACCGCAACCAATAAATGAAGTTGCTTTATGCCATAAGAAGTATACTAAAAGTATATACGAGGTTGAACGCTTACGCTTGATCTAAAAAGGAAGACAGGAAATTTTTTGACAAAAATAAAAAGCCTCCTCAAGGCAGGCATAAAGTTTGAAAAAAGTTTTCTTGTTAAACCATCTTCAAACTTTCCATGTTTACTACCCCTTATAGCACACCTAGAAAGTGGGAAAAGTGGTAAACTATGTCAAAGGACCGTATTTTGCACTGGAAGGGTACCATCCAGGTACAAAATCTATGCTTGCACTTTGGTGCAAGGCTGAATGTTCTGGCACAAGGCAGCTAAAAGTGCACTAGATCAGGGGGGAGAAAGAAATAGCTCTCTCCATTTCTTGCAACACAGCACATCATCTTTAGTTGTTGTGCTGCCTTGCATGAAAACTTTGCCCCCTGGTTTCCAAAATATTGCATCCTCTGGATAAAACTTGCATCAATCAACCAATCCCTATTTGTAAAGCAACCTAATCACTGCAGGGGTATCCAAGCACTGTGCCGGCCTGGGGGCTAGTCGAACAGCCAAGTCTTGAGGCCGCTCCTGAATTCGGAGGGAGTGGGAAGAGGAGATATGGAGGTGGAGTTCATTCAGGGTAAAGTGCACAGAGGTCTAAACCCAGCAAGATTAGTGTGCAGCAAAGGTGTAAAATTCTAGGGCAAGACTTTTCTAACTTTAACTGAAAATGTTACTTAACTGCAGCTAAGTAAGTTCATATGATAATTTTGAAAAACGGATTTAGTTTTTAGTCAAAAGTGTAGTTGTTCTTGACCGCAAAAGCAGATACATGTTGAGTAATGTCTAAAGTTTTGACCTTATGAAGCTTTGATGTTACTTCAATCCACACTACAATGAGATAATGTCCAAAGGAAGGAAGAAAGTAATTCTCACATATAAAAGTAAACTGTTGTCCTAGTTTTAAAAGGGTAACTCTCCTTATTGGTTATCAAGAACCTACAACAAACCTATCACCTAACAAGCTTTTGTGAATCAGACCTGGATTTTGAGGTGTAGCTCACTCTACAACCTGCAGAAAGAGACATACAGTTAAGCTTTGTGAGTTTGTCCACTTTTTAGTTATACCCAGTAGCTTCACCTTTTCAAGATACTCCTAAGACAAGGAGCCCATCCGCAGTCTTTCAAATGTTTGCAAAAGGAAACCGACTGGATTCAGGCTAGTATTCCGGGTGCAGTTTAAAAAGATAAATATTTAATCTAACATTTCAAAACCTGCTTCTTGAATTGTAAATAGAAAAATAAGCTTCCTTAATATTTTAGGAGGAGTTCACCACAAGCTGAGTCCTAGGAATAAAGAGGAACTTGCATAATTTAAGTGAATTCAATACAATAGGAACATAGAATAAAAAGGCATGTACAAATCAGAAACAAATAATATTGGGACTTATTCAAAATGTGTTTTATAGTATATATAGTAGTATTGCAATAGTATTACTAAAGTACTACAATATTCTATTCACAATCCTAGGACTGTGAATCTCCATCTTTGTCTCTCTTAGTAGTAAATTTAGGAGGGACCAGATGAAGTGGCTGGAAGAATAGGCATATTCACTACTAAAGGGCAGGTGTTTATGGAGGAGTAAGAAAGGATTTAGAAAGCATTAGGGAGAGGTTTAAGAAGACACAAGCCCACAAAAGAATAAGCCCATTGCCAGTCACAAATTGCACTTCTAAAGTTGCTAAAGACAAAAAGTGAGCTAAACAGTCTTAAAGTACTCTTTGATCGGGGCAGGGATCTCAGTATGATAAACTATAGGGAGATCTCTGCACAGAATGTAAATTATAGGGACATTTTTTTTAAAAAAGTTACAAAAGTTGGACGTTGATTAAAATATTTTTGTGTTAAATATTATTGTAAAATAATGTAATAGCTTTATTGTGAATCTAGAACAAATGAAAACACATTTTCAGCACTGTTAACTTAATTTTGAATTACATATTAATTTAATTTAAATACATGTTATTAACATTATCCTGCTGAAGATTAAATGAGAAAAAAAAATCCTACCTAAAGTAAAACAAATATACTGTGCATTAACATTTATTAAAAGTGATGTATGGAATTAAAAGTAATTTAATTATGTTTTATTACAATTTTATCTACCATTAATTTTTAAATTCAATAAAGTTGTCAAAATAATTTATTATTAGGAAATAAGTTTTATATTTGCATTTTGAAACATTGAATTATAGTTCTTTATATGTTTCCCTATTTTAAATAATTGCATTTAATAGTATTCACCATGGGATTTTATTTCAAGTCACTAACTCTATTATGTTCTATGGGATGGTACTGTAGTGTCAGTGGTGACCATGTCTGATGCTGGATTTTATACTGTTATGTTTTTGGGCAGTGGTAACTTACGCTTTTCTGTTTAGCTTCACTTCAAACCACGGACTCCAACTGCACTGACTTGCTAGAAAGTCCACAGAATATTGGCCTCACCCAGCTCATGCAAGACCCTACCCACATCACGGGACACACCTGCGGCTCCACCTACTCCTCCAATGACAAGGTTAAATTCAGCCACATCACTCCACTCACACAGACGGAAACCACGTAATTGTCCACTTCCACATAGTAGGGCTACCAACCACCCATACAGAGTCTAGCAACACTCCAAGCCGCTGAAGGAAGGAAGTTACAAAAATGGAATGGCTCAGTGCGCTCCATTTAAACTACCCAGATCCCACCAATGACCTCACCAATGATACAGACAACTTTAACAACTGGATCACCATCTGCACCGATACCCTGGTGCCCCTGAAAACACCAAGCCCAAAAGATCCTACAAACAAGCTGACTGGTTCAACACTGTCCTCAGAGAATCCAAGAGAGTTTGCAAACAACTGGGAAGGAAATGGAAAACCATCTGAGGAACCACCACATGAAATACCTATAAGTCTGCAGTTAGACATTATCACCATCAAGTGAAAGAGCCCCAAAAAAGGCCCTGAAGCTGAGAATCCAATCTGCCTTTTTAACGGCGTCAGCATCACTGATGGTTGAACTTTGTAGCATCCAGATGCTATGCTCCACCATTTGGCATTTGTCTGATTCCTTTGTGGCTAACAGCAAGCAGTATATTCAAGGTTACACCTCTAGGTATTTCGGCATGCATTTTGTCTAGTTGTGGTTAAAAGGTGCACATGCAGTTTGGGTTCTAACCCTGTGCCACATTCATTTTTCATTTTCCCCACAGATTCACAATTCTTCACATGCTTGGCCCCCTTTGGTGATAGCTGTATAGGTACCATATAGCTCTAATTTTGTTGCTTAAGTTACCTTGGTGAAGCAACTTTTTTCACTGATGTATGTGGTCCTGATATTTATTATTTATTTGTTCAGATGGTAAATTAGCTCCAACAAAAGTGAATGATAATATCCGAGATACACCTAATTAGAGAACTAGAGTTGTATAACAATTGAGGTAACCTTTTCTCTCTTTAAGAGCAGCTGTGTACACATGAACTTTGTTGATACATCAATGTTTATACACAATTAATTTATGTTTATATAAGGTTTTGCCTATTTTTTCTCTTTCTTTTCTTTCCCTGTCTTCTTGATATTGTTTTCCTTTGATTAGATTCATGACTATTGAATTGTGCTTCGGGCATTTATTCATAATTCTCCTGATGATGATCTTTATATGTAGGAGGGATGGAAACATTGTCGACTGTACTTAGAGACCCTCCTTTTTTGTGTATTCAAATTAACAGGGCTGTTTTGTTGTAATTTGTTTCCTGACATAAACCGATTATTTTTGTCACTTTTTTTTGCCTGACCACATTAACATGGTATTTTGTACTGATATTACCGACTACTATGCCTGTGAATAAAGGTTTTTTTATTTGAAACTTATAGTAACACATAGGCCCTCATTATGACTTTGGCGGTCCCAAAGAGAGACCGCCAAAGCCACGGGCACCAGATCCACCTGCCATATTATGGATACTGCCAGATTTCTGCCACATTTAGGGCAGCAATGCAGTCCACGATGTGGGTTTACAAGCAAAACAGACAAACACTCAGCTACAGTATGACTTTGTATATTCACAAACCCATTGCAAGCAGTTTTCCATCACTGAAACACTGGCAAATTTATTTCAGGCAAGTCTGTTTCCAGGATGGAAATGAGGTAGCCTCACATGTAACAATTTAGGTTACATATGCACAGTTTGCTGACTTTAAATTAAATTTGTGTGAGCACACTGATGGAAAGACATTAACAACCTCCTTCATACTACATTTCTGGTATGTTAAAGCGTTCTAAATAGCAAGTGGTGATATTAAACAGTTACATTGTTCTCCTTTGCAAATTACAAGATGACATTTTGTATAGCTGTAAGAAATTGGGTCACTGGTTGAGAGAGGTTGAAGCCCCACTTAGGCAACAACCACAATCCTTGTCACAGTGAACCACAAAACTTACTTTATTAACCTGCGCTTAACCCTCTGATAGCTTGCAACACATGCAGTCAGGCTTAACTTAGAGGCAATTTGTAAAGTATTTATGTAATGCACAAACAGTAATAAAGTCAAAGCACATCATGAGAAAAATCTCCTGACCAATGTAGGAAAATAGAGTACTTGAACCAAATGATACTAGAACGAAAAATCAAATCACTGGAACTGGTGATTTTGAATTATAAAGTTCTTAGTGAAACTAGTGCCAAGAAGCAGAAAGTGCCACTCGCGGTCAGCTGGGCAGTTGCAGGGGGGTCTTTGAAAGCTTGCCATGTCCCTGTAGCTTACAGAAAGGGGCAGCCAATGGATCCTTGAAGTCACTCTGGGTAGCCTGGGATCCAGGCAAGCAGATCCAATCTTCCATCTTCAGAAAGCTAGACAATCCTTCAAACACCAGGGTAGTCCTTCTGGCATCAAGGTGGTCCTTCTTCTGAATTTTCCACTGGTGCAGGAGTGCTCTCATGAGAGGTTCTGTGGGTTCTATGTTTCTACTTGGTGTCATCTTTTGTGGGGAATCCCCTGGCCTACCTCCAAAACTGGTTTTGGTTAATTCTTTCCTTTCCCCTGGCTCCAAACTGTCTAGGGCAGTGGTTCCTAACCCTTTGACTTCTGTTGTCCACAAGGAATTATTATTGAAATCCAGGGACCCCACTGCATCTTTTTTGCCAGTAGGATTTGCAGACTCACATGGCTCACCTCACCATAGCTAAAGAACCCCTGGCCCAGGGTGACAGAGGCAAAAGCAGGCCTGTTATCCAGTTAATTTGTGTGTTGTTGTAGGCAATGTCTTTTGAAATGTAATCAGGGCAGGGTACAAATCTTTCTCCATTCTGCCAGGAAGAACCTATCCTAACTACACCAAGGCCCCATTTTTTGCTGTCTGTGTCCAGTACACATTCTTGATGGGGAAAAGAATAACATGCCCAAGCAGCTGGAAACACCTAGCAAGGCCTCAGAAACATTGTTAAGGATTATGCCCACTCTGTAAAGGTATATCACAAAAACAAGAACCAGGAGTATTGGAGTATTTAAAGGAACAGGGCTCCAGGCACAACAATCAAATTAACTGAATAATAGAAAAATTATAACACTAAGGCTCTCATTTTGACCCTGGTGGTATTTTGACCGCCAGGGTTAATGTGGCGGTATCACCACCAACAGGCTGGCGGTGTATACTGCCACATTATGAGTGCCCTAATTTCCGTCCTGGAAACAGACTTGCCTGAAATAAATTTACCAGTGTTTCCGTGGTGGAAAACCACTTGGAATGGGCTTGTGAATGTACACAGCCATACTGTATTTTTCTGTTTTGCTTGTAAACCCACCCTGTGGACTGAATTGCTGAAGAAATTTCAGGATACTGATACAGCCTGACAAAAAAAGGAAAAATTATATATAACCTCATTAGAGGCTATATCATCAAATGAAAGGGGTTGTTATTGTGGACTCTCTAACAAACACAATAGGAATAGATTTTTCATTATGAAGATTCCAACAAACTTACAAAGAACAGATATTACATTGTGAACTCTCTCCAAATTGCAATATGAAGAGATTTTACATTATAAAGTCTGTAAAAATTGTAATAAGATTACATGGTAAGCTTCATGACTTGCACCAGGGGAAGGGGACTACTGTGTTTAACATTGATAGAATTTCTTTTTTTAATTTTTTATTCATATTCTGACATATAAAAAAAAACGTACAATACACTTACGAAGAGAGAGCATACAAAGCAAAAGAAAAAGAAGGAAGGAAAAACCAAAGATCCCTCAATTATCATACAACCTCTACTATATATCTTGGTTTTCCAGCCATTTAATCAGTGGTGCCCAGATTCGTTCCCCCCGATGTCTCTTCTTGTGTCCTTTAAGTTTATATAAGCTCAGTTCAATATTATAAATTGCTAATAATCTTGATCGCCATACCTCAAACGTGGGGGGTTCTTCTTTAATCCAGTCTGTTGCAATACAAAGTCAAAGTATTGCCATTGCGACGTATAAAAAGAGTCTTATTTTTTCAGATGGCCCGTAATCTTCTTGAGGAAAACCTCTATTTCACAAAGCAATGCTCTCAACTTTGGGCATAAATAAAACATATGCAACATCTCAGCTTCCTCCTCTCTACAGCGATTACAAAGCCCATCTGATTTCCCCTATTTTTTCAACTTTGCTGGTGTATAATATAAATCAAACAATGTTTTATAATGCTGCGTTTTCAAGTTGGCTGAGAGAAAAATTGTATCCGCCTTCGCCAAAGATTGACCCATCCATTCCCCAGCCTTACCCACCGTTTAGCCCATTTTTCATTCTGTTGTACCACATCATCTGGTTGAAGGTCAACTAATATTGTATATATCATACCAATCTTATCGCCACGGCTGATGGCCTCTATTAATGGGATCTTGTCCATAACCAACATATCATGCCTATGACAATAAAGAAAATCCCGTAATTGCAGAAACTTAAAAAATTGGGTTCTAGGTAACCATTATTGTGATTGCAACTCCATAAAGGATTTACACCCTAACTTTCCATATATATTCCCAGCACTCCTTATTCCCTGACGGCGCCCAAAGGCTCAAATGGAATCTTTGAAAATAGAGCTGGGGATAGCGGAAAAATCCAATGGCGTGTTAGCAGTAATCTTACCCAATCCCAATTTCCGTTTTACGTGAGCCCAAACCTTAAAAACTGCTAGGAGAGGTTTAAATCTTACTTTTTTGAAGTAGCTTGGTTCCTCAAACTTCGACAACCATCCTTTTACTTCCCCACCCACCAGCATTGCATATAGGGAGGCTTGATTTACTTCGATATCTCCTCTGGGGTTTCCCCTTATAAATTCATCCATATGTTGGAGGCAGCAAGCATAATAATACAGTGTAAAATTAGGAACTGACCAGCCTTCCCGACAGTTAGGAAGCATTATATATCATTGCCCTCCTTGGTTTGGCATACCCCCACAAGAAATTATTACCTATTTTTTCCATTTTTTTAAGTCAATTTTTAGTAATCTCGAGGAGAATGGCCCAAAATAGGTATAATACTTTTGGCAGACTCATCATTTTTAGAACATTGCAGCGGCCTTCAAGTGATAGATACAAATAATGCATTCTATCTAGATCACTTTTTATTTTACTTAGCAATGGAGCAAAATTAAGTTCCACCAATTGATTTACAGCAGCAGTGATTTTAATCCCCAAATACATAGCACCAGGTACCACCCTCTTATCCTTTATCGAGGTGTATTCGGAGCATACTATCTGTGTCTTGCCTGAATTCAACTTATATCCGGAATATCTTATGAACTTTCTAGCCTCCACTTCAATTTCCTAAATGGCACCCTCCGGATCACTTGTTACTACGGCTACATCATCTGCATAAGCAAACACCTTATACTCTTCCCCGTAGTAAATTAGTGACTTAATACTTATACATTCCTCCAGTTTAGATAAGAAGGGGTCAATATACAAGGCGAAAAGCAGAGGGGAGCATGGGCACCCCTGTCTAGTCCCCCTTGAGATTAATATAATACCAGATTCCAAGTCCCCAACACAAACTCTAGCTTTAAGGGCTTCATATAGGGCTTTTATAGCTGTTATATACCCTATCCCTATCCCCTTCCACTTCAAATTTTCCCATAGGAAGTTCCACAACACTCGATCAAATGCTTTTTCAGCACCTAATAATAGTAACCCAAGAGGTGTTCGATGCAGCTCTGCAAGATCGAACAGGGAGATTATTCTTCTTATATGATCAACTGGAATAAATCCATGCTGCTTTTTACCAACTAAGCTAGCTATAACTTTTGCCAGTCTACTGGCTAGCACCTTTGCATAGATCTTCCCGTCTACATTCAGCAGCGAAATTGGCCTATATGAGCCGGGAAGGCCTGCTGGCTTATCCTTTATTTTTAACACTATAATATTAGCATGCTCCCATGATGAAGGTGCCTGACCTTCTTGTGCTTTACAGAAAGTGATGTGTACATCCCTCTTTATTTCTGTAAGGAAAACCTTGTAAAATTCCAGTGGTAAAGCGTCTGGTCCTGCAGCCTTCCCTGCTGCCAGGAGCTCACAGCTTCAATTATCTCCTCAATTTGAATCAGTGTGTCCAATATCCTTTGTTCCCCAAGAGGAAGTCTCGTAGTTCTTAGTTCTCCTAAAAATCCTCTGACCTCCCTTTGCAATTGTTCAGAATATACTATATCTTCTCTGTATAAGTCTTGATAGTAATCCTTAAAGACCTCTATAATTTCCTCTGGCTTTACATGCTTCTGACCATTAACGTCAATAATATCTGGGATTTTTTTTTTTACCGACTTTTGCCTTATACCCCTAGCTAAAACTTTACCAGTTGTCTCACCATACTCATAATACTCAATCTTGTGGCTTTGATAGTCAGCTGCCTTATTCAAATATGCATTAATTTTGGCTTTTAGCATCACAATCTGGGTCTGTGTGGGAGCATAATCTTCCTTGTTAATAATTTTTATAGCTAGCTCCCTCTCCCTCACTATGAGTCTTTCCTGAAGCTCTTTAACCTCTTTCCCCCTAGCCGTCTGCAGTCCCAAGCTATAACTTAGGGTTTCACCCCTAACGGCAGCTTTAAATGAGTCCCACCCCACCCCACTCTTTGCCGTATTTCTGTTAATATAATAAAATTGGTGAATCCAAACTATCATGTGAGATATATATCCGGGATCGACCAGCAGTTTCCTATCAAATGTCCAGACACGGCGTGGGCTTAATAGCCCCCTTACCAATATGGTCAAAATTAGCAGATTATGATCTGACAAAAATCCAGGCTTACATTCTATTCTAGCCCCTCGGATTAAACTCCGCAAAATAAAGAAATAATCCAAGCGGACTAATTTCGCATGAGGGGAAGAATAATAAGTATAACCCGAGTCTGGAGCCATAATGTTCTCCTAGACGTCCATTAAGCCATGATCCACCATCAGCCTTCTCAAGGCCTTCCATACTTTAGGTTTCCGTCCCTTATATTGGGTCCGGGTACCCATACTGTTATTGCCTACTTCTATATGAATATTTAAATCACCACATACTATTAATGGTAAAGGCCACCCTATTAATTCTACATTTAAAATATCTAAGACCTCGGCCTCATCAAGAATTGACCCATAAATAGTACAAAGAGTGAATTTGTGTGTGCTCACAGAAAATTCTACAAGATCTCACCGCCCATCACTGCTTGCATGAGAACGGCAGATATGAAAGATACCAATTCTGGCTAGTATCGCGACACCCCGTGTCGCCACCTTCTGTCGAATGCAAGCTAAAAGTGCTAAGCCAAGTTCCTTTAACACTTCCCATCTATCCCATGGAATATGTGTCTCTTGTAAACAATATAAATCTGCTTTAATTAGTTTAAGGCCGGCTGCAACTCTTTTCCTTTTTGGGGGATTATTAAGACCACAAATATTCACCATGCAAATCCTTAATCTGCCTGCCATTCTTCCTTATCTTGTTGTACCATCACCACTTCGCCTCTATTCCTTCCTCCACTAAAGCCTGCAGATTGTCTTTGCTCAAATCTCTCCTTAACCCTGTGTATCACCCTCGGACATGCCTTAACTAGGTCATTCCATACATCACTAACTGTCAGAATACCCCCCAGCCCCCCCACCCAGACTCCATCCATCCACTGCCCCAAACCCTTGCCTCCCTGCCCTCCTACTACCCCCCACCCCCCCTTCCTAGCCTCCCCCGCTACACTTACCCTTACCCTTACACCCTGTTTTTGGAAAGTATGGGACCCCACTGTCCCTAATGATGGAAGCGTGACCGCTCCATCCGTTCCACCTTTGTCCGATTGCAATTCATATATTAAGCCTCAGAGATCTCATTATGATCACCATAAAACCCTATATCTTATTCCCCCGTGCCTTATTTCCCAAAATTAGTTTGTGTCATTGGAAGGTGGGGGGAGAAGAAATGAAGAAGCCAACCTAACACCTCCTTCCCCTCCTAGATCTCATCTTGTTTCCCATTCTCCACTCTTTCCTCCCCACCTCCATTTCTCTCCTATTAACCAGGTCCCCCTATCAAACACCCAAGCCACCCAAGAAATCCCTAGCTTTAGCCTCGGACGTAAAATACTGAGGGCCTCATTCCGAGTGAGGCGGGCGGCGGTAGCCGCCTGCCTCGCGGGAACCGCCATATGGCCGCTCCGCGGTCGAAAGACCGCGGAGGCCATTCAGGCTTTCCCGCTGGGCTGGCGGGCGACCGCCAGAAGGCCGCCCGCCAGCCCAGCGGGAAACCCCTCCCCACGAGGAATCCGGCTCCGAATGGAGCCGGCGGAGTGGGTATGTGCGACGGGTGCAGTTTGCACCCGTCGCGTATTTCAGTGTCTGCATTGCAGACACTGAAATACACAGTGGGGCCCTCTTACGGGGGCCCCTGAAGTGCCCATGCCATTGGCATGGGCACTGCAGGGGCCCCCAGGGGCCCCGCGGCACCCCCTACCGCCATCCTCTCCCGCCAGGAACAGGATGGCGGTAGGGGGTGTCAGAATCCCCATGGCGGCGGAGCGCGCTCCGCCGCCATGGAGGATTCACCCGAGCAGCGGAAAGTCGGCGGGAGACCGCCGACTTTCCGTTTCTGACCGTGGCTGAACCGCCGCGGTCAGAATGCTCGACGGAGCACCGCCAGCCTGTTGGCGGTGCTCCCGTGGTCGGTGACCCTGGCGGTCACCGACCGCCAGGGTCAGAATGACCCCCTGAGTCTTACTGTCCATTACCACCTTTAATTTAGCCGGGTCTAACAAAAAAGCCTGTGCCCCCTTAATTTGAAGAGGCTGAATTAGTTTACGGAGCCTCCATCTTTTTTCAACTGTCGTATGGCAAAAATCTGGCCTCACGAAAACTCACACCTCCTGGCCTTACATCTAGAATTGGGTTGGGCACGGTCATAGACAGCCTGACTCACCTGAAAATTAAGAAGAGAGATTAGCATTGCCCTTGGCCTGCCGCTTCCTTCTGTAGATGATATCCCTGCCCTATTAAAGGGGAACCGGTGAGCTCTTTGAATCTCTCTGTCCCATTCCCATTGATGCAAATCTGGAAAGGCCTCTTTAAACAACGCATCCATAAATCCATGTGGATCGGATCCTTCAACTCCTTCTGGTATGCCCAGTACTCGCAAATTATTGCATCTCAGTCTATCCTCTAAATCCGTCAATTTCCACCGGTATATTCAAGTTGTTTCTCCATAGTTTCCAGAGTCATTCTCTGGGATCCAACGTCATCTTCCAAGCGAGAGATTCGGGTTTCAGCCTCCTCCATATGCGTAGTAAACTCTGAGCATGTTTTGGCTACCCGGCGGATTTGAGTTTGCATCTTATGGCAGGCTAGTTGGGTTCTGCGGCTCTCAATCTTTGACTCCGCTCGGTGCTCCATAATACTTTGATATATAGTCTCTAATGAGACAGAGTTACATTGTTTTTCAATATTATCATGCAGAGTCAAATCTCCCTTGGAGTAGTTCCATTGAAGACCCTTAGTATCCTGAGGTTTAGATAAATGTTTAATAGAGCCTGAATGTTCGCTCCTCTTCCTCTGTGTCTTCCTTACAGTGGCACTCTTGCCGCTCTCATGTAGTTCTTTACCCGACGTTAAAGAGGACGTTTCAGAGGAAATTTTATCTGCCTCAAAGTCCAATTGCTCATTACTTGACCAACTCAAGTGATCCGATAATGAAAACAAATTATCACTCTTTTTCATTTCCTTATCTCGGAGTGTGGCTAGCCGCACCGTTTCCATTTTGCCATCATTTAATAGGCTCGCATTGGCCAGGTTTATCAAATCCTCTGTTGGGCTACCACCGTTACTGGCTTCGTAACGATCGGGGGATCGTTGCTGTTGTCATACAGTTTCTGATTGTGTTAATGTCATGTCAGTTCGGAGATTATTCATTAGGGCCACCTGATTTCCTGTGGTATGGTTCTTTAATTGCGATACATCTAAATTATAGTCTCTTGACCCCCCCTCCTTCCTGTAAGGGGGGTCCTGCCCCACTCCCAGTCTCAATAAGCACTGATTGCTCTAACACAGCTAATGAAGCCATCGTTCCTGTTTACCCCGGTGCTACCACCCTGCTCTTCTAAAAAAATCTGTCCAGCGAGGTGTTTTTAGATTTAGCACTCGTCTTTTCCCCCGAGCCATGCTTTACCCCAGTTGTTGCACCCTGCCGGGTGGTCGTGCTCATCCTCAGCGGTTTTCCACATCCTGTAGAAAACGCCGCTTTCGCCCCTTTAGGCGGCATCCATCTCCCGTTGATCCTCTAGCAAGTGTGTATGACGCTACAGTGTAGCCAGTAAAACAGGCGCCAAAGGAAACAAAGTATCCTCGTGGTTCCGAAGGTCTGCGACTGACAAATTGTCCCCTTGTCAAAATCAGCGCACATACCTCAAAGCAATCTCACAGGGAGCACCGAGCACAGGAAAATCGTTAGGCTCAGAAGGGATCGGGTTAGAGCAGACACTCACGGACGATTCACGCGACCACCATCTTGCTTTCCTATAGTATACATTGATAGAATTTCAATCACAGATCTCTAGTTCAGAGGAGGTAGAGAGGCATCCATTATTTACATTTTTGATTTTCTGTTTATGATTAAGTGTAAGTGAAGTACAGTATTTTTCTATTTTAAAAATAGAAGCATGTGCAAGACATTGATTTATTAAGTGTTATTGACGGTTTTGAGATGGTCTGAGTTTCCAGCCCAAATCCACCTTCACGAGTTAGCTGTTCTGAGGGGAAAATGATTATGCACTAAAAATGGTGCTCAGTTTAGTTCTAATACTAAGGCGTCTTCAGCACAACTGAGGTAAAGGAGACTCCAGTAGCCACAATTAGAGCCTAGTAAGTCGTCCTTGGGTCTCCTCCCTCCCACCTGACTATCCAATTCCTACATTGACCCATGAACTGCCATTAGGATGCATTGCTTTTGGCCACTGCACCAGAAGATGCCAGCAATGCTACGTTCAATGTACAACAGTGCCCCTTCTGTTGCAACAACTGGTTTTCACTGGAAAAAAAGAGCTGGAGCTTAATATGCATCATATGTTAGTAGCAGCAGAGCTGGTACAACATGATATGATGTGCTGTAAATTCCTTACTCCTAATATGGGTGAAGTATCCAAATGCAATGGTGAAATGGCTTTAGGTGTGGTTTGGTGGGATGAGGGTGTTGTGGTAAGTAAAGAAAAAGTCAAGCCACTGTGGAGTGATCCCTGTCCCTTACGCAGTGGGGTTTCCATTATGCTTTGTGCTTGGCTTCTCCTCCAACCCCAGAATGCCCCCCTCCATCTGAGTGGGTGAGTGCACCAAAGGGTGTGGTTTATGCTGTGTTTTGCTGGCATAGCATGTTTGTGAGTATTGCACACTTCAGTTCATTCTGAAGTAAGTTCAACACATGCACACTATAGAGATTCTGCTATGCTCATTGCACATGAAGGGCACAGTGGCACATGTGCAATATGTGTGTGCACATGTAGAGTAGCCAAAGTAAATTTACGGTTGGTGCACTGGGACCAACAGCAGTCAGAGAGAGTAGCTGCTTAAGCAGGATTCCAGACCCAGAAAGTGAGTGTCTGAAAGCACTTAGGCCCTCATTCTTTAGGTCAGAAAAATGTCACTCTGGTTTTCTGCCCGCTGGCCCTACTATGAGTTTCCCGATGGGCCAGGGGGTGGAAACAGTGTTTCCACCAGCCGGCCCAATGGGAAACAGGCCACAACATTGACACTGGCTCATAATCGAACCGGCAGCAATGTTGTAGTGCATAGAGTGCAACAGCACCCATCAGGCTTTTCACTACCTGTAATTCGGGATGTGAAAAGTGTGTCCGGTCTGTCCATGGGGGGCCCTGCACTGCCAATGCCAAGAGCATGGGCAGTGTGGGGGCCCCCATGGGGCCCTCTG
The DNA here is from genome assembly GCF_031143425.1 of Pleurodeles waltl. NCBI lineage: Eukaryota > Metazoa > Chordata > Amphibia > Caudata > Salamandridae > Pleurodeles > Pleurodeles waltl. The sequence continues at coordinate 615,306,975 of NC_090439.1, forward strand.
CACACCATCTCCAGCAGCCTTTGCATGGCAGTGGAACCGCCATGCAAAGGCTGACAGAGAGGGGACTCATAATCCTCAGAGCAGCGCTGCTTGCAGCACTGCCCTGGTGGATTAAGACCGCCGGCACCACCAGGCTGTCGACCACTGGCCATGGTCATAATGTGGAGGCCACACTGCTGCTTTGGTGGTGGTCCGACCGCCACCATGAGTCTGGTGGTCCCAGGACTGCCAGACTTGTAATAAAGGCCTTAGTGATCTGGGGAAGAAGGGTGAGATAGCTGTAACACCCTTTTGGTGATGCCAGTAAAAACAGCAACGTTCACACATAAACACTAGGGGTCTGTGATCCATGCAGGACGCTGGTGGGTGGGGCCATTCCAGTCACTGAGCAAGAGTTCTCAAAAATAAATAAATGGATAGTTTAGATCATTAATGCTCACCCTCCAATCTTTGGGTGGCATTATTGGTCAAAACAGACTGTCATGACTTATAAGGGGAGGAAGAGAGCTCTAAATAGAAACGATTGCTCAGTGTGTTGTTTCAAGAGGGAGCCCCATCCATTTTTAAATATGCATGCAACAGATTTTCAGCCATGGCATCCATGAAAAAATATAAAGAACTGTTAAAGCCCTTAAGATGGGAAAGCAAAATACCCTAAATACCGAGAGTACTCTCACACCCTCAGAGGTCACACACTACAGGAAGCATTCTTACACCCCTCACTTACTTGCAATCACATATTACTGACAGCGCTCCTTTCTCATCTGCTTATCAATCACACACCACCAAAGGCTCTCTAACACCCTTCCCAGATTAGATTTCACACACTACTCACCGAGTAGCAGTTTACCACTACTGACAGTACTTTAACATCCATCTTACACTAAGGGCTAAATTAAGCAACACTATACACTGGATTTTGATCACATCTTTAAGCAAACTAGCACAAAGTGTTGATTTGGGGATTTACTTCATGCCCAAGACATGTTTTTTGTTGGAAAGAATCACAAAGTAGAGCTTTATACTGTGTTGGACTAGTTTGCATAAACGAGAAGTACCATGCAGCCATCTGTGGGATCTGACCAAATCCCTAGCATGCAACCTCCCATGCGTTTTGGCGCAAATCCCTATCTACTAACATTGTTAAATAGGAACTTGACCAGAAATATATCCCTTCTCAAGGCTTCAACTTTTATAACTTTGCATGTGTGTTGAATTGTATGTTCCCATGTTGTATTGGAAATTTAAGGCTATACAAACTGAATTTGCTTACAACCATATCCAGTTGCAAAAAACTATTTGTGCTGAGCCATTTCAGCATGATGTGCATCTCTATGCTTGTGTACTGTGAACTGTCTCTCAAAAGGTATATTATTTTATGGAGTGAAGAAAAATGATTACAGCAATTACAGTGTTATTTGTATCTGCATCAGCGCCAACCAGCTATTCCCACCTCCATCACTGTTGCTGAATTACCCACTTGTTTTGACTTGATAATAGGTATATGTTAATATTGGCAGATGAGGTGCTTTTATACAATTCCTAGAAAAGATACTACATGCTTACCAAGAAAAGATACTGCAGTAATGCCCGCCACAACTGATTAGAGGAATCTAAGCCATGTGTGATATACTTGCTATTTGTGATTGTTGAGGATGTAAATGCTATTAAACCATTGAAGAAAAGGTTTTTTGTCTATTTTTCTCAAAGTGGTCCCTTTTTATTCCATTATCCAATTGATGGTGGCCTTTTGTTACAGATTTTGATGAGGTGATTTCATAGTCAATATATATTTTTAACCTTATATTTTCGGGACTCAGAAATCAATTTCCAGCTGTCCAGATCAATCAAAATATTGAGGGTAGCAGAACCTAATAATCCAAGATCTGTGTTGAGTAGAGACTGGCCAATTCGGAAAGCTTTTTGTGTACATAACTTTAATTTATGAGGGCAAAAGTTGAATCTTTATTCACAGAAGCAGTATCTGCACAGTTTTATCCTCCCAAAAGCAATTTGGAACTTTCTGCCTTTGTAGTTGAAATTTCAGCAGCTGCATGTTTGAGATTCAATAAATCAATCAGGGGATTTGTATGCGCGGCTAATCACCCATGAGGGTCTCAAGGCGCTGGGGGAAAGAAGGGGGGGGAGGAAGGATCAGTCGAAGAGCCAGGTATTGTGGTCCTTCCTGAACTGAGACAGGGTGGGGGGTTGCCTGAGGTGGATGGGGAGGGTGTTCAGGTCTTGGCGGTGATGTGGGAGAAGGATATTCCTCTGGCTGTGGTATTCCAGATGCGGGGGACCTTGGCGAGGGCCTGCTGGGCGGAGCGGAGTTATCTTACAGATGATTCTCTTGTTGATTGGCAACCAGTGTAGGCTGTTTAGGAGGGCGGAGGTGTGGCTGTGTCCTGGGGTGTTCTTGATGAGCTGGGTGGATGCGTTTTGGATGCATTGTAGTCTTCTCCGGGTCTTGGCAATGGTTCTGGCATAGAGAGCATTGCCGTAGTCGAGTCAGCTGCTCACAAGGGCCTGGGAGACTGTCCTTCTGGTTTCGGTGGGGACCCATTTGTAGATCTTTCAGAGCATGCGCAGGGTGTGGAAGCAGCCCGATGAGGCATCGCTCACCTGTTGGTCCATTGACAGCGATGAGTCTAAGATGACGCCGACGTTGACAGAGTGGTCGGTGGGGGTGAGGGCGTTTCTGAGTGCAGAGGGCCACCAAGAGTCGGTCCAGGTGGAGGCTGTGGAGCCAAGGATGAGGACTTCTGTTTTGTCTGAGTTCAGTTTGAGGCAACTATCTTTCATCCAGGTGGCGACTGCTTTCATTCCTCCATGGAAATTGTTTTTGGCGGTGGTCCGGATTTTGGTGAGGGAGACTATAAGTTGGGTGTTATGGTCATGAATATTTCCAGTTTGCCTGTGCTGGGGAGTTGCCTCATTACATAAAGTTACGGTGAGCTCCCTTGTGGACCGCAGTGTGGACCAGTAGGATTTATTCCACTAATTCACTCGAAAGGCAAGGTGTTAGCCTTAGTGTTTAAGGTCATTAGTTAGATGATGCTGTCCTGAAGAGATCTGCAGATTGGTTCCTTTATTGATCGAAGCATCGACATTTTCATGAGGTTAGCCCATAAACCTTGTTGTACATACACATATACTCAGGATTGATCGATTATACAATGTGGATACCTTATATTATTTGGATATGTGTATATATAAAATTGTTTCTTCTTACACAAAGCACTTTTTCTGCACCTTGAGCCACTGATTGTCCTACTTTATTGGGATGCTGTTAAGAGATCGTATACCATACTGACAAGATAATTTGGGCCCTTGTGCCTAATTCATTGATATGCTATCATACATAATGTGAAATAGATTTAATGGATGTGATTGATCTAGTTTAAAATGTTTCCCATGGGACCATTGTGTTTGTATTATATACCTGACCCAGGTTCTGGTTTGTGTGTATGGGTTGGTCCTTGTTGTTTGGTATATATATATTTTGCAACAGCAAAAGCAGAAGCAGAAATGTGCTTAAGACACTTTTTAAGTCTTAAAAAACTTTCCAGCCCACAAAATGCCTTTTGTGCCTCCTGCAGAATGTAAAAGAGGAACAGGCATGAAGGGGGCACCACTCTCTTCATTGAGAATAGCAGTGTTATCTGTGAATAAATGCTTTGCCACTGCTATTGTGGTCACAGGTGATTGCTCTCCTTTGAATGCACGTGCTAATGATTACTACCTGAGCCACATTGCAAAATAAAGAGCAGAAATCAATCCAGTGGGTGTACAAAAAAAATCAGACTGGTTTGCAACCTGATATTTGTACTTCAGGTTCTCTGGGCTTCGTACTAAAAATCCATATTTTAAAAGTGGTTGTCATTTGTGGGCTAACTTTTGCCAAATGCATTTTTATTTTGCATACTGTCCTCTGTACTAGTAGGTTGATTTGCAAAATACAGAATCATAGTGGATCCCAATTCGAACTACCTCAATGACATTAAGGAGATAGGTGGCAAATTGCGACCCACAATGATGGCTACAATTGCAGGGATGGTGCATTGATTTAAATAAAGCAATCCTTTTTTTAAATGCAGCCTGTTTGCCTAAAACGAAAATGGGATCTGTTTAAAAAGAAAATGAAAAGCTTAACAAACATTTTAGGGCTAGACTGCACTGCCTGCGCCTAAAATGGTATTTTTGTTCATGGGAACCCTTCCTGTTTCCTAGTGGTTTACCAACTCATTTGAGGTGGTAAAATAATAATATTTTGCAGCCGGATGTTGTTGCAAAACAATAATACGTAGCAATCAGTATTTGGAAGGGATGTCTTTAATACGTCCCTTCAAACTATCTTTTCGTAATGGTTCCTAAACTCTTCTCTGAATCATTAAATGGACTTAGAGCATTCCGAAAGAGTTTTGGCATTAGCAAACAATCTGATTTACCTTTTCAGAGGGTTCGTGAACGCAAAGTTCCTTAGTACACGAGGCCCTTAATTCTTTTAGGATTTGTTAGTCATCTTCTGAAGTATGTATATTTGTAAAATAATTTCCACAGTACCTAAGTGGGCATTATTAAGATCTTCTTTATATAGATGTGTTAAAAGCACACTGTTTTAGCTCTAGGCTATTTTCACATACATCCAATGTTTTCAAATCCGTAATTTTGTACCTTCGACTTCATACTGTTTGCTCTTTTCTTTGCTAAACAACAAATTGAGATTTGCAATGTTATGTTTGTTTCTAAGTTCAAAAAAGTAAATCTTGCTAGAACGTATAAAGCATCTCAAGCATCGTGATCTTTACATGTATCTAAGATTGTAATAGATCTGTGACAAATTATAATTCCGCAAAATTACACATTTAAGACATATCACATCGAACTTCAACCAACACTTCCCTCATTTAAACTGAAAAGGTCCTCAATTAATTTTGTGGGAGAGGGGTGCTTCAAATTCAAAACTATCTAAGAAAAGATCGTCCATGTTCCTATATGCTCGTGTTCTTAGGTGGTAAATTGAAGGAGAGATGGTATCTTGAAAGCTTATCTCCAAAAACAGTCATCATGTAATAAAAAAAGCTTGTTAGTTTAACACCAGCGCCCATATAAAAACACTTTTGTGCTATCAAGATAAAAACTGTTTGCGAGTTTGTGAGTTGCTTTTGCATCTTTACTCACATATATAAAATCTGAAATGTCTTGATTTTTACCTTCATGTATTGGAATATTTCATGATGTTAATCATTTCGAGATAGCAGCCCAGCACACAGCCACTTCTCATTATTTGCCTGGACCTAGCACCATTCTGAGGTTTAAACATTCCTGCTATTACACGTGCCTTATATTTTACATATATCTGATGTATGGTTCAGGCAATATCGCCAAGGTAAGTGGTAGATAACCTAGTGAAAAAAGATAATTGACAATTGGTTTGAAGGAGCTCTGTCCTGTCTAAAAATGATATAAACAATCAAATGTCTGCACAGATGGACAGTTTGTTACTTCAATGTTTGGGTGCAATCACTCCTTTATTTAGCAGATTAGTTGTAAACTACGCCACTGCTTCAATCCAATTTATTTTAAGAAAACATATTGCACAGATTAGTAGCCAAAAGTGTGTTTTCCATTTAACTGTTTGTCACCCTGTATTGCTTTTAACGAGACCAAATTATTTTACTTTTCAAGCCATTACCCATGTCCTTCCCATTTACTGTGCCTTTTTAATGTAGTTGTTGTCACTAGTTTACCTCAAAATGGTCCCTGCCATAAAATGGCATCACAATTCTGGTACCTCTTTGAATGGATAGTAAGTGCCAGAAGTCCAGCTTGCTTCCCTGACAAACTCAAGTATTTCATGTAAATGACAAGCTCCAACTAGTATCTGCTGTAGCTTCCTGCTCAATTCACTTCAAAGTATGAGTCTTCTGTGATTTATCTAGAGACTCATCTGCAGTTTTGTTGATATGTACACTCGTTTTAGTAAAAGTATTTGATCTTTAATTGAATACTTCTAAAGGTTAGATGGTGTTGAGCACAGATTGAGTTTTGAGCTACTTCTCCAAGTTGAGGGCATGGTGAATATAATGAATTAAAAGCAATTCCTTGGCTCTAAAGTTAAGCTTTAGTTGATTGCTTAAAACATATTTTGGGCAACCCTCTACTTTAAAGTTGGCGGTGAAAATTTAAATCCGTTGCTGTACAACATTGTAAAAATATTAGTCTTTAGTTGCGCTGAGCTGCCAAATTATGTTCAGTTCAGTGGCTTTAATCTTTCTTGATGTCTATTGCTGTGGCCTGCCCTGGGTTTCCCTCTGGCCTTTCAGGCACACTACCACCATCCATGAAACCTGCACTCAATGGGGAAGCAGGCCTCTTTTGGTGACACCAGGTGCGGTACTTAATGTCCTGAGGCACTTGGCCTCCAGCGGACTCTGAGTTGCCAGTGCCAGCAGGTGACGTCAGAGACCCCTCCTGATAGGTCCATACCTGATAAGGTAGCCACTCCCCCTCTCAGGGCTATTTAGGGTCTCTCCTGTAGGTTCTCTTCAGATTCCTCATGCAAGTTTCCAGCAGGAACCCTCTGCAACTACTACTTCATCCTCTGACCTAGAATCGACCACAGACTGCTCCAGGAACCACTGTAACAGCAACAAAGTATCCAGAAGGGCTACTTTTCCCCTGCAACTTCAGATCCAGCCAGCAACTTCAACAGTTTCCACGGTGTGCATGCTCTGAGGACTCCCTGTCTTCACCTGCACCAGAAGGACCGAAGAAATCTCCAGAGGAGTGGCGGAGTCACTCCCCTGCTCAAGTAGGCACCTTCTGAGTCGACGACCGGTTCTCTTGGACTCCTCTCCTGGCAACGAGCATGCTCCTTAGAACACAGAGGGTGCACCCCATCGACACAGACTGTCCTGAGGTCCTGCTGTCCCAATTTGGAGGAGGTAAGACCTTGCCTTCCCAGAGAACGACAGTACCCCTGTGCACAGAATCTTCTTCACCTCCTGAGGCCTCTGTGCACTATTTGCAACATTTCTTCATGCACAGCTTGGCCCAGGTCCCAAGCACTCTGTCCTGCGACGCTAAACTCACTGAGTTGATCTCCGGCAGCGTGGGACCTTCCTTTGTAGTGCTGCACCAACTACATTTTGCACCTCCTTTGTCCCCATGTCCTAGGACTCCCGTGGGTGCTATCTGGTGTTCTGAGGGCGCTCTAAAGTGCTGATAACCCCCTCTTCTTCCTCACAGAGAGTTGAGGCCCCCAGGTACATCCTGGGTCCAGATAGCACCAACTTGACGCAAAATTAGACTTTGCTGGAACCAAAGCTTGTTGGAGGAATCCAGTGCCAAAACTCGCCTGCATCCAACTTCTCTTCGTGGGACATCCAGTGCATCATGCAGGAATCCGCTGACATCTTCCTTGGGTGCATTTCTGCAGTCTTCTGCAGTCTTCGTCCTACCGTGGACTCTTCTTTTGCACCCTCTTCTGGGTTGGCAGGGGCTCCTGTTCTTCCTGGAACTTCTTTCAACTTCTGGACTTGGTCTCCTTCCTTTGCAGGTCTTCAGGTCCAGGAATCCACCAATTGTTGTTTGCAGTCTTGCTTGGTTCTTGCAATACCTCTAATCAAGACTTGTAGAGTGTCCTAAGGAAACTTGCAGTGCTTTACTCCTGCTTTTCTGGGCTTTGAGGTGGGATATTTTACTTACCTTTGCAGTATTCTTACCCTCACAGAAATTCTCTACACACTACAATTGTCTACGGGGGAATTCATGGTCCAAATTCCACTGTCTTAGTATATGGTTTGTGTTGCCCCTAGACCTATTTTCTCCCTTTGCATTCTATAGCATTTCCTATTGTTTGCACTATCCTATGTCTAATTAATTACCTTATTTTGGTGTCTAGTGTATATATTGTGTATAATACTTACCTCCAGAAGGAGCATTGCCTCTAAGATATTTTTGGCCTTGTGTCACCCAAATAAACTACCTTTATTTTTGGTAACACTGAGTATTGTGTTTACTTGTGTATAAGTACTGTGTAACTATAAGTGGGATTGCAGGAGCTTTGCATGTCTCCTAGTTCAGCCTAAGCTGCTCTGCTATAGCTACCTCTATCAGCTTAAGCTGCTAGAACACTACTACATTTCACTAATAAGGGATAACTGGACCTGGTGTAAAATGTAAGTACCCAAGGTACCCACTACAAACCAGGCCAGCCTCCTACAGATGACAGATAGTTGATATCAGGTCAGGCTCCAGTTGGGCAAACAGCTTTGTGATTGTGGCCCTGTCCAGTCTATAGGTGAGGATTATGTGTTGACCTCCAGTGTAGCCAAGTCCACAATAGGTCTGTACACTGGGGTTTGTCTCCTCCTCCTATTCATCCACAGTAGTAGGTATCCAAGGGACACAAGAGTGAGTAGGCCTTCACAATTTGAACAATGGAACAACCACCTCATTGTGCTTTCAGAATTAGTGTGATGGGAAAGTGGGAATGGCAATGTATGTGCAATTTTCGGCAATGACGCAGTTATGGAAGATATGTATGTAGTCCACCACCATGAAATGGCGACCGCCTGTCCTGCATCTAGGGACAGGCAGAAGTGAGGTAATTCCGCTGACGTTGGGCTTCGTGGCAGAAGGCGGTCTTGCACCACCGTGCAATTCCGCATTGGCTAATATGGTGCTCTATGGAGTACAGTGGCCAATGGGGTTCAGCAGCGGCAATGACAGTGTACACCACCACGGACGTGACCACCATTTTCTGTCTATAACCTCACTTGATTCCTGACTTTCCACAGGAGAACACCTACACTTTGTGTGGTGCTGTGACCTGTGTCTGGAACCTGCCATGGCCCGTGTGACCGAGGAAAGGGCACCTGCCTTCACTTCGGAGTAGTTGGAGCGCTTGGCAGATGGGGCCCCAGTATGAACAGCTGTATGGGCCTCCACACTATAATGTGTGTGATACCACCTAGTCCGTAAAAGGTACTTGCTCAAAGGTCAAGCTACCCACCACACTCATACACCTTTTGTTCATCTCGCGCTCAACCAGTGCCTCTTGAACAAGCCTTAAAAACCCTGTTCCTTTTTCATATGACCCCACACACTTGGTGTGTTTACAGTCTCTAGTTCAAACGGAAGGTAGTGTGGGGTTAGATTACTCTCGATACTCTCTCCTTGAGTTACAACAATCTCTTAAGAATTAACAGGATTCCCGGTGGTAGCCATTGCCAAAAAAGTTAAGTGTAGTGACAAAATAGAGGTCCGCACATGGTGTTTCCTTTTTTTTCTTTTGCTAGTGTTATCAAGTGCTGAGAAGCTTGAAGGCACCAAATGTTATTCTTTCTGTTTCTCAACACAGGGTAAGAAACCAATGGATTTAGAAGGGATTAACACACAGCAGACAAATAAATATTATTTAGGTTGTAATTTTGAAATATATCTTCTGGTTTGTGTAAATGCCACTAACCAGAAGTTGCCAGATAAATGTACCATGCTTTTTAGTGCATCCTTAGTCAAATATCGTCACTATACGTGGCAGCAACATAGAGGCCCCTCCTGCGTTGATGCGAAATGTAATCACTTGTATTTTCTGGGTGTTCAAAATCTTTTACTTATTGCGTGACGTTTTTGCTTTCCACTGAAATGTGCTTGTTTACTTATTCATTGTTATTTCATGATGCATTTCTTTTGTGGTGGTGAATGGGTGCAATCTCAGCTCTTACTTTTGCCTGTTAATTACAATTACAGGCCGGTTTGATCAAAGGGTATTGTGGGGATGTAATTAAAGAGGGGAACCTCCATATGTAGGCAAGGTGTCATTTCCCATTTCTAGACACAGAATTTTAATTTTGGCAGAGGCCTACTTGCAGCAGCAAGAGAGAAGATCATGTTCCGGCTGTGACTGTTTTAAACTTAGTAGGTTTAAAATATTCAACAATCTTTTTCAGAGCTCTGTGCAGTGTTTCTGTTGAACATTATGTTTCTGTTTAGATGTTAAGTACAGGGTACTTTGAACCTCAGCGCTTCTTTTCAGACGCTGCCTCGTAACTCATAGCACGGTTTACAGGTTAGGATGCTTTGTGTGTCTGGGTGGAAAACTATATTCAGTGTTCTGCAGTTTCAAACGCCAGGTTGGTGGTTAGTTGTAACAAATGACTATGGGGGTCATTACAACATTGGTGGTAAAAGCCGCTTACCGCCATGCAGAAGACCGCCAACACACCGCAGCGGAATTCCGCCACGGTCATTATGATCCAAAGGCCAGAATCCGCCAAAATTTAGACACCCACACAAGTCCGCCACACCAAAGGTCAGTGATAAACTGGCGATAACAAAACCAACACTGTCACGCCAACAGGAATACGCCCACACTATGGCGACCCACGAATCCACACGGCGGTCTTTCAACTGCAGTATTCCATTGGGAGTACACACCGCCGCGCTCAAAATACACACACACTTACAAAACACAACCACATTGGACAATTCAAAATAAACACACATGATACACATACACACACCACTCCCACACACTCAATACAATATAAAACACACACCCACATCACCCACAAACACCTACGACCACAATTGCGACTGAAGGCCAGAGAGAGGCACCACCATCAACAAACTAGCATCCACAGGCACTCAACATTATCACTCACATAACATCCACGCACCTCACACAACACACCTCTAAATATCACCTCACACATCACAACACACACCACTCCACACATCACCCACACCACCCCATGGCCCCGCTAAGACACCCCAGGTTCTCTGAGGAGGAGCTCAGGGTCATGGTGGAGGAAATCATCCGGGTAGAGCCACAGCTATTCGGATCACAGGTGCAGCACACCTACATTGCTAGGAAGATGTAGCTATGGCGCAGAATCGTAGACAGTGGCATCTCAGTGGGACAGCATCCAAGAACACGGGATGACATCAGGAAGAGGTGGAACGACCTACGGGGGAAGGTGCGTTCCGTGGTCTCAAGACACCACATCGCGGTACAGAGGACTGGCGGTGGACCCCCACCTCCTCCCCCACAACTAACAACATGGGAGGAGCAGGTCATGGCTATACTGCATCCTGAGGGCCTCGCAGGAGTAGCTGGAGGAATGGACTCTTGTAAGTCAAATCTTAACTATTATATCCCCCACCCTACCTGCATGCCATCACATACCCCCACCCTGGCCCTCACCCCCATCACTCCAACTCCTCACACATGTCCCAATATCACAAACCACACATCCCAATCCCAAGCCCTGCATGCAACACCAAAGCATGGACACCCATTACCAAAGCATGGCCACTGCACATACCTATACACCCCCCTAAACCATCATCACACAAGGTCCTACACAGGAATGCAAGCACTGGGGTACACGGTCACCCACCCATTGCACACCATGGAACACACACAGATGCAATAATCATGCCTTTACACCCCTGCAGGACCCATACCCAACGTCACCGGACAGGAGGGTCCAGACATGTCCACTCCACCCACAGAAGAGGCCCACAGTGATGACAGAGGCTCTGTCCAACTGGATCTAAACGACCAGCCCAGCCCATCTGGGACCTCGGGACAGTCGATTCCCCTCATACTGGCACAAGCCACTACAGACCTTCCGCCCTCTGGAAACACCAGCACAGCACCCACCCAGCGGGCCCATACGTCTGTCCCCAGGACACGTCAATCAGCAGTGTGTCTACCACTCCAGGGAACCCAGGCTAACCCACCACCCCAACAACAACAGGGACTTGGGGGCAGTGGCAGTGGGCACACGGTTCAGGGGACAGAGGCCCAGGAACACAGGGGAACTGTGAGGGCTGCTGTGCGACAGGGGGAGGACAATCCCAGGGAACCCACTCTCCACGAGGCCCTCTCCAACATCATGGGAGCCTACCACCATTCCCAGGAGACTATGGCAATGGTACTGGCCAAGTTTCAGGAGACCCAGCGGCTGCAGGAGGAACAGTATTTGGGCTTCAGGGAGGAACTCAAATCCATCAATTCCACCCTGGGCACCATTGTAGGGGTGCTGAAGGAACTCGTCAACACCAGGAGGGACACTATGGCACAACAAGGGGCCCCTGACACTAGCCTGGACGATGAACTGCCCACCACCTCCGCCGGCGCTAGTGGACAGGAGGCACCGCCACAGGACCACCACACCAGCACCCCACCCCTGCAGAGGGAGAACCACCCGGCAAACGGTCCCTGAGATCCAGGACAAAGACAGAGAATTATGACAAGACCCCCGCCAAGAAATGAGACGCCCTGATTGTCATCCATTTGTCCCACCTTGTCACCCTGTCCATCCTTAAACTGCACCAGCTCCACTTCCTATGCCCCTTTGGACAATGCACCTGTGAGACTAATAGACTGGACTCTGCCATGGACATTCCTCCACCATCACCCCTCACCATTTTACAACCCCCTCCAATATTGAGCACTTAAATAAACACCCTTAACCCCTTCTGTGCCCAGGACGTAATGGTTACGTCCTGAGGCACAGTGCTGCTGTGCCCAGGACGTAACCATTACGTCCTGTGCACAGAGCCCAGAGGGAGCGCTCTCGCTCCCTCTGTGGGGTTCCCCCCCACCCCCCCAAGTCAGGGATGGAAGGGGAAGCCCTTCCCCTCCCACCCCCGACCCCCCCAACCCCCCCTGTGACGTCAGCGCGCGAGCGCGCGCTGATTAGTCACAGGGTCTCCCCCATCGCGCTGGAAGCAGAGCTTCCAGCGCGATTGAAAAAGAAATGCTTTTGCATTTCTTTTTCAATCCCATGGGGGAGGCCCCGAGAGGCTTCAAAGGGAAGGAAATGTATTTCCTTCCCTTTGAAGTCTCTCACAGGTTTCAAAAGCCGGATTGCTTGCAATCCGGCTTTTGAAACCCCACTAGACACCAGGGATTTTTTTTTTTCTTCTTGAAATTGGCAAAAGGGAGCGACCCCTTGGGCAAGGGTCGCTCCCAGGGGGGCATTTTTTTAGGAAGGCCTTTTCTGCCCCCCCTGGGGGCAGATTGGCCTATTATTAGGCCGATCTGCCCCCAGGGGGGGCAGAAACCTCTAGGCACCAGGGACCATTTTTTTTATTTTGTGATGAATTCTTTTTTTTTAGGTGGGGAGCGATCCCTTAGGCAAGGGTCGCTCCCCTACGGGGCAATATATATTTAGGGCATTTCTGCCCCCCTTGGGGGCAGATTGGCCTATTTTGATAAGGCCAATCTGCCCCCAAGGGGGGCAGAAACCATTAGACACCAGGGAGTTTTTTTTTGCGCGCGAATGTCACGCAACAAAGCGACCCCTTTGGCAAGGGTCGCTCCCAGGGGGGGCAATTTTTTGTGAAGGCCTTTTCTGCCCCCCCTGGGGGCAGATCGGCCTATTATTAGGCCGATCTGCCCCCAGGGGGGGAAGAAACCTCTAGGCGCCAAGGTAAATTTTTTTTTTGTGTTTTTTTTTTTTGTTCTTTTTTTTTTTTTAGAGATGGGGAGCGACCCATCAGGCAAGGGTCGCTCCCCTGGGGGGGCAAATTGTATTTAGACCATTTCTGCCCCCCTGGGGGCAGATTGGCCAATTTTAGGTCAATCTGCCCCCAAGGGGGCAGAAACCACTAGGCACCGGGGATTTGTTTTTTGGCGCCAATGTCACGCAGGGGGAGCGACCCCGTAGGCAAGGGTCGCTCCCGGGGGGGGGGTGGGGGTTGGGGGGGCAAATTTATTTTAGGCCATTTCTGCCCCCCCGGGGGACAGATCGGCCTATTATTAGGCCGAACTGCCCCGGGGGGGGGGCAGAACACTCTAGGCACCAGGGCAATTTTTTTTTTTTGTTATTTTTTTTTGTTGTTTCTTTTTTTAGAGATGGGGAGCGACCCATCAGGCAAGGGTCGCTCCCCTGGGGGGGCAAATTGTATTTAGACCATTTCTGCCCCCCTTGGGGGCAGATTGGCTGAGTTTAGGTCAACCTGCCCCCAAGGGGGCAGAAACCACTAGGCACCGGGGATTTGCTTTTTGGGGCCAATGTCACGCAGGGGGAGCGACCCCGTAGGCAAGGGTCGCTCCCGGCGGGGGAGGGTGGGGGTTGGGGGGGCATTTCTGCCCCCCCCCCCCCGCCTGGGGCCGGCTGAGCTACAGGCCAAACACCACAGGTAGGCACCTTGCAAAAAACACCTCTGTTTTCTGTGAAAAAATATGTTGTGTCCACGTTGTGTTTTGGGCCATTTCCTTTTGTGGGCGCAAGGCCTACCCACAGAAGTGATGTACCATTTTTATCGAGAGACTTAGGGGAACGCTGGGTGGAAGGAAATTTGTGGCTCCTCTCAGATTCCAGAACTTTCTGCCACAGAAATGTGAGGAACATGTGTTTTTTTAGCCAAATTTTGAGGTTTGCAAAGGATTCTGGGTAACAGAACCTGGTCCGAGCCACACAAGTCACCCCTCCTTGGATTCCCCTAGGTCTCTAGTTTTCAGAAATGCACAGGTTTGGTAGGTTTCCCTACGTGCCGGCTGAGCTAGAGGCCAAAATCTACAGGTAGTCACTTTGCTAAAAACAGCTCTGTTTTCTGTGATATGTCCACGTTGTGTTTTGGGGCATATCCTGTCGCGGGCGCTAGGCCTACCCACACAAGTGAGGTATCATTTTGATCGGGAGACGTGGGGGAACGCTGGGTGGAAGGAAATTTGTGGCTCCTCTCAGATTCCAGAACTTTCTGCCACAGAAATGTGAGGAACATGTGTTTTTTTAGCCAAATTTTGAGGTTTGCAAAGGATTCTGGGTAACAGAACCTGGTCCGAGCCACACAAGTCACCCCTCCTTGGATTCCCCTAGGTCTCTAGTTTTCAGAAATGCACAGGTTTGGTAGGTTTCCCTAGGTGCCGGCTGAGCTAGAGGCCAAAATCTACAGGTAGTCACTTTGCTAAAAACAGCTCTGTTTTCTGTGATATGTCCACGTTGTGTTTTGGGGCATATCCTGTCGCGGGCGCTAGGCCTACCCACACAAGTGATGTACCATTTTTATCGAGAGACTTAGGGGAACGCTGGGTGGAAGGAAATTTGTGGCTCCTCTCAGATTCCAGAACTTTCTGCCACAGAAATGTGAGGAACATGTGTTTTTTTAGCCAAATTTTGAGGTTTGCAAAGGATTCTGGGTAACAGAACCTGGTCCGAGCCACACAAGTCACCCCTCCTTGGATTCCCCTAGGTCTCTAGTTTTCAGAAATGCACAGGTTTGGTAGGTTTCCCTACGTGCCGGCTGAGCTAGAGGCCAAAATCTACAGGTAGTCACTTTGCTAAAAACAGCTCTGTTTTCTGTGATATGTCCACGTTGTGTTTTGGGGCATATCCTGTCGCGGGCGCTAGGCCTACCCACACAAGTGAGGTATCATTTTGATCGGGAGACGTGGGGGAACGCTGGGTGGAAGGAAATTTGTGGCTCCTCTCAGATTCCAGAACTTTCTGCCACAGAAATGTGAGGAACATGTGTTTTTTTAGCCAAATTTTGAGGTTTGCAAAGGATTCTGGGTAACAGAACCTGGTCCGAGCCACACAAGTCACCCCTCCTTGGATTCCCCTAGGTCTCTAGTTTTCAGAAATGCACAGGTTTGGTAGGTTTCCCTAGGTGCCGGCTGAGCTAGAGGCCAAAATCTACAGGTAGTCACTTTGCTAAAAACAGCTCTGTTTTCTGTGATATGTCCACGTTGTGTTTTGGGGCATATCCTGTCGCGGGCGCTAGGCCTACCCACACAAGTGAGGTATCATTTTTATCGGGAGACGTGGGGGAACGCTGGGTGGAAGGAGATTTGTGGCTCCTCTCAGATTCCAGAACTTTCTGCCACAGAAATGTGAGGAACATGTGTTTTTTTAGCCAAATTTTGAGATTTGCAAAGGATTCTGGGTAACAGAACCTGGTCCGAGCCCCGCAAGTCACCCCTCCTTGGATTCCCCTAGGTCTCTAGTTTTCAGAAATGCACAGGTTTGGTAGGTTTCCCTAGGTGGCGGCTGAGCTAGAGGCCAAAATCTACAGGTAGTCACTTTGCTAAAAACAGCTCTGTTTTCTGTGATATGTCCACGTTGTGTTTTGGGGCATATCCTGTCGCGGGCGCTAGGCCTACCCACACAAGTGAGGTATCATTTTTATCGGGAGACGTGGGGGAACACTGGGTGGAAGGAAATTTGTGGCTCCTCTCAGATTCCAGAACTTTCTGCCACAGAAATGTGATGAACATGTGTTTTCTTAGCCAAATTTTGAGATTTGCAAAGGATTCTGGGTAACAGAACCTGGTCCGAGCCCCGCAAGTCACCCCTCCTTGGATTCCCCTAGGTCTCTAGTTTTCAGAAATGCACAGGTTTGGTAGGTTTCCCTAGGTGGCGGCTGAGCTAGAGGCCAAAATCTACAGGTAGTCACTTTGCTAAAAACAGCTCTGTTTTCTGTGATATGTCCACGTTGTGTTTGGGGGCATATCCTGTCGCGGGCGCTAGGCCTACCCACACAAGTGAGGTATCATTTTTATCGGGAGACGTGGGGGAACGCTGGGTGGAAGGAAATTTGTGGCTCCTCTCAGATTCCAGAACTTTCTGCCACAGAAATGTGAGGAACATGTGTTTTTTTAGCCAAATTTTGAGGTTTGCAAAGGATTCTGGGTAACAGAACCTGGTCCGAGCCCCGCAAGTCACCCCTCCTTGGATTCCCCTAGGTCTCTAGTTTTCAGAAATGCACAGGTTTGGTAGGTTTCCCTAGGTGGCGGCTGAGCTAGAGGCCAAAATCTACAGGTAGTCACTTTGCTAAAAACAGCTCTGTTTTCTGTGATATGTCCACGTTGTGTTTTGGGGCATATCCTGTCGCGGGCGCTAGGCCTACCCACACAAGTGAGGTATCATTTTGATCGGGAGACGTGGGGGAACGCTGGGTGGAAGGAAATTTGTGGCTCCTCTCAGATTCCAGAACTTTCTGCCACAGAAATGTGAGGAACATGTGTTTTTTTAGCCAAATTTTGAGGTTTGCAAAGGATTCTGGGTAACAGAACCTGGTCTGAGCCACACAAGTCACCCCTCCTTGGATTCCCCTAGGTCTCTAGTTTTCAGAAATGCACAGGTTTGGTAGGTTTCCCTAGGTGCCGGCTGAGCTAGAGGCCAAAATCTACAGGTAGTCACTTTGCTAAAAACAGCTCTGTTTTCTGTGATATGTCCACGTTGTGTTTTGGGGCATATCCTGTCGCGGGCACTAGGCCTACCCACACAAGTGAGGTATCATTTTTATCAGGAGACGTGGGGGAACGCTGGGTGGAAGGAAATTTGTGGCTCCTCTCAGATTCCAGAACTTTCTGCCACAGAAATGTGAGGAACATGTGTTTTTTTAGCCAAATTTTGAGATTTGCAAAGGATTCTGGGTAACAGAACCTGGTCCGAGCCCCGCAAGTCACCCCTCCTTGGATTCCCCTATGTCTCTAGTTTTCAGAAATGCACAGGTTTGGTAGGTTTCCCTAGGTGGCGGCTGAGCTAGAGGCCAAAATCTACAGGTAGTCACTTTGCTAAAAACAGCTCTGTTTTCTGTGATATGTCCACGTTGTGTTTTGGGGCATATCCTGTCGCGGGCGCTAGGCCTACCCACACAAGTGAGGTATCATTTTTATCGGGAGATGTGGGGGAACGCTGGGTGGAAGGAAATTTGTGGCTCCTCTCAGATTCCAGAACTTTCTGCCACAGAAATGTGAGGAACATGTGTTTTTTTAGCCAAATTTTGAGATTTGCAAAGGATTCTGGGTAACAGAACCTGGTCCGAGCCCCGCAAGTCACCCCTCCTTGGATTCCCCTTGGTCTCTAGTTTTCAGAAATGCACAGGTTTGGTAGGTTTCCCTAGGTGGCGGCTGAGCTAGAGGCCAAAATCTACAAGTAGTCACTTTGCTAAAAACAGCTCTGTTTTCTGTGATGTGTCCACGTTGTGTTTTGGGGCATATCCTGTCGCGGGTGCTAGGCCTACCCACACAAGTGAGGTACCATTTTTATCGGGAGACTTGGGGGAACATAGATTAGCAAAACAAGTACTATTGCCCCTTGTCTTTCTCTACATTTTGTCCTTCCAAATATAGGAGTGTGTGTAAAAAAGACATCTATTTGAGAAATTCCCTGTAATTCACGTGCTACTATGGTCACCCCGGAATTCAGAGATGTGCAAATAACCATTGCTCCTCAACACCTTATCTTGTGCCCTTTTTGGAAATGCAAAGGTTTTCTTGATAGCAATTTTTTACTCCTTATATTTCAGCAAATGAATTGCTGTATACCCGGTATAGAATGAAAACGCACTGCAGGGTGCAGCTCATTTATTGGCTCTGGGTTCCTCGGGTTCTTGATGAACCTACAAACCCTATATATCCCCGCAACCAGAGGAGTCCAGCAGACGTAACGGTATATTGCTTTCGATAATCTGACATTGCAGGGAAAAGTTACAGAGTAAAACGTAGTGAAAAATTGATGGTTTTTTCACCTCAATTTCAATATTTTTCTTTTTCAGCTGTTATTTTCTGTAGGAAACCCTTGTAGGATCTACACAAATGACCCCTTGCTGAATTCAGAATTTTGTCTACTTTTCAGAAATGTTTAGGTTTCTGGGATCCAGCATTGGTTTCATGACCATTCCTGTCACTGACTGGAAGGAGGCTGAAAGCACAAAAAATTGCACAAATGGGGTATGCCCCAGTAAAATGCCAAAATTGTGTTGAAAAATTGGGTTTTCTGATTCAAGTCTGCCTGTTCCTGAAAGCTGGGAAGCTGCTGAGTTTAGCACCGCAAACCCTTTGTTGATGCCATTTTCAGGGGAAAAACCACAAGCCTTCTTCTGCAGCCACTTTTTCCAATTTTTTTGAAAAAAACGAAATTTTCACTGTATTTTGGCCAATTTCTTGGCCTCCTTCAAGGGAACCCACAAAGTCTGGGTACCTCTAGAATCCCTAGGATGTTGGAAAAAAAGGACGCAAATTTGGCTTGGTTAGCTTATGTGGACAAAAAGTTATGAGGGCCTAAGCGCGAACTGCCCCAAATAGGCAAAAAAAGGCCCGGCACAGGAGGGGGAAAAGGCCTGGCAGCGAAGGGGTTAAAGCACAAAACAATCAGAAGTCTGTCTGTGATTTCAAAATAGTGTATTAGCAATTACAGTGGCAAAATGCTCTTTCAAATGTAATGTCAACACACCTCAAGTCCATGAGGAAACAAAGCAGATGTCACACAGTGGGACCCACATCTGTGAAATCGTAAGGGAAAGTGACAACTCAGTGACTATACACTGGGTGAACATGACAGACAGTAGAGAGGTAGTAGATTTATATTAGATGTAGCAGGCAGTGCTGTCTTCTTACCTGTGTCTCACTGGAAGTATTGCAGGATCACCGTGTTCCTGTTGTCGATGTCTTCTTCTTCTGCTTCCTCGTCTTCACTGTCCACAGGCTCCACAGCTGCCACAACACCTCCATCTGGACCATCCTCCTGCAGAAAAGGCACCTGTCTTCGAAAAGCTAAGTTGTGAGACATACAGCAGGCCAAGATGATCTGGCATACCTTCTTTGGTGAGTAGAAGAGGGAACCACCAGTCAAATGCAGGCACCGGAACCTGGTCTTCAGGAGGCCTAAGGTCCACTCTATAATCCTCATAGTTCGCCCATGGGCCTCATTGTAGCGTTCCTCTGCCCTTGTCCTGGGATTCCTCACTGGGATCAGTAGCCATGACAGGTTGGGGTAACCAGAGTCACCTGCAAATGTCGAGGGACAACTGTTAGACACACACTAACTCATAGGGACATCCACAGACCCAGACAACTATTCCCACTGTATTGGGTCCATGTGCTCACCTAACAGCCACACCTGGTGCCTCTGGAGTTGCCCCATCACATAAGGGATGCTGCTATTCCGCAGGATGTAAACGTCATGCACTGAGCCAGGGAATTTTGCATGAACATCGGAGATGTACTGGTCTGCCAAACACAACATCTGCACATTCATGGAATAGTAACTCTTCCGGTTTCTGTACACCTGTTCACTCCTGCAGGGGTATCAAGACCACATTTGTCCCATCAATGGCACCTATGATGTTGGGGATATGTCCCAGGGCATAGAAATCACCTTTCACTGTAGGCAAATCCTACACCTGAGGGAAAATGATGTAGCTCCGCATGTGTTTCAGCAGGGCAGACAACACTCTGGACAACACGTTGGAAAACAATGGCTGGGACATCCCTGATGCTATGGCCACTGTAGTTTGAAAAGTCCTACTTGCTAGGAAATGGAGTACTGACAGCACCTGCACTTGAGGGGGGATTCCTGTGGGATGGCGGATCGCTGACATCAGGTCTGGCTCCAACTGGGCACACAGTTCTTGGATTGTGGCACGATCAAGCCTGTAGGTGATGATCACATGTCGCACCTCCATTGTCGACAGGTCCACTAGCGGTCTGTACACCGGAGGATGCCGCCATCTCCTCATATGCCCCACCGGACGGTGCCTATGGAGGAGAACAGCGAGCAGAGAGCCAACCAACTCTGAGGTACGTAAACACAGCTTACTCTGAAAATATTAGCAATTCGACATTTGCCTGTATGAGTGTTTAGGCAAGGCCTAGGTATGTGTGACGCAGTCAAAAATAATCCCATGTGGGCTCATGAAATGGCGGCTGCCTGACCTGTAAGGGGGGACAATGGGATATGAGGTAACTGTGCTGGCATTGTACACCGTCGCGGTAGGCGGTCGAAGACCGCGGCACAATTCTGCATTGGTTAACATTGGACCCTATGGGTCCCAGGAGCCAATGACGATGTACGCCGGCGGTGACGGTACGCACCGCCACGGACGTGACTGCCATTTTCTATCTTTTCAATCACTCGATACCTGATCTTTGACAGGAGAGGACCTACACTGCAAGTGCTGCTGTGACCTCAGTCTGGAAGAGATAATGGCTTGTGTGTCTGGGGAAAGGGCCCCTGCCTTCAGCACGGAGGAGTTGAAGAAACTCGTGGATGGGGTCCTCCCCCAGTACACGCTAATCTACGGTCCTCCAGACAAACAGGTAAGTACACTGTGAGCATGCTGTATGGGCAATGCCTGTGTGGAGTGGGGTGCTGCTGGCAGTCTTCTCCTGGCCTGCCCTCCCTTTCCTTCCCCCTGAGGTGCCTGTTTTATTTCTATCTGATGCCCATGCAGTGTTCTCTCCGTCTTGTTCGGGTAGTGAGTGTGGGCCTCGCCCATGCCTTTTGGGCCCAGTGATCCACGGACTGTGATGGTGGAATCCCTTGGATTTGTGTTCTTGGTGTATATAATTGTATATAGTATAAATGTATATATTTGTAAATATTTGTGATTTATGTATCAATCAATCAATCAATCATTCGCATTTATAAAAGCGCGCTACTCACCCATAAAGGGTCTCAAGGCGCTGGAGGGGGGGGGGGGGTCAGTGCTCGAAGAGCCAGGTCTTGAGCTGCCTTCTGAAGGAGAGGTGATCAGGTATGGTGCGAAGGTGGCTGGGCAGAGAGTTCCAGGTCTTCGCTGCCAGGAAAGAGAAGGATCTTCCTCCGGCGGTGGCTTTGCGGATGCGGGGTATGGCTGCCAGGGCCTGTCCGGAAGAGCGTAGGGTGCGCGGAGGAGTGTAGAAGGAGACGCGGTTGTTGATGAGTTTGGGTCCGAGGTTGTGAAGGGCTTTGTGTGCGTGGGTGAGGAGTCTGAAGGTGATTCTTTTGTTGACAGGGAGCCAATGGAGTCTCTTCAGGTGTCCGGAGATGTAGTGGTAGCGGGGTATGTCCAGGATGAGTCGTGCAGCAGCGTTCTGGATCCGTTGAAGTTTCCTCTGCAGCTTGGAGGTGATGCCGGCGTACAGAGTGTTCCCGTAGTCCAAGCGGCTGGTGACGAGGGCGTGGGTGACGGTCTTCCTGGTGTCGGTGGGGATCCAGCGGAAGATTTTGCGGAGCATGCGGAGGGTGTTGAAGCATGCCGTGGTCACAGAGTTGACCTGTCTGGTCATGGAGAGGGATGAGTCCAGGATGAAGCCGAGGTTGCGTGCGTGGTCGGTGGGTTGGGGAGTGCTGCCAAGAGCGGGGGGCCGTCCCATGCGGTGGGAGTGGGGCCGAGGATGAGGACCTCCGTCTTATCTGTGTTCAGTTTCAGCCGGCTGTCTGTCATCCAGTTTGCTACTTCCTTCATGCCGTCATGTAGTCTGGTCCTTGCTGAGGTGGGGTCGTTGGTGAGGGATAAGATGAGCTGGGTGTCGTCGGCGTAGGATATGAGGTCGAGTCCGTGTTTGCGTGCGATGTTCGCCAGGGGGGTCATGTGGACGTTGAAGAGAGTGGGGCTGAGGGAGGATCCTTGGGGTACGCCGCAGATGATCTCCGTGGCTGTGGATCTGAAGGGGGGCAGGCGGACTCTCTGCGTCCTTCCGGAGAGGAAGGAGACGATCCATTCCAGGGCCTTGTCTCTGATGCCGGCGTTGCTGAGGCGGCATATCAGGGTGCGGTGGCAGACCGTGTCGAAGGCTGCAAAGAGGTCCAGGAGTATGAGGGCCACGGTTTCTCCCTTGTCGGTCAGGGCTCGGATGTCGTCCGTGGCTGCGATGAGGGCGGTTTCGGTGCTTTGGTTGGCCCTGAAACCGAACTGTGTGGGGTCGAGGGAGTCGTTGGTTTCCAGGGCGGTGGTGAGTTGAGCGTTGACGATTTGCTCAATCACTTTGGCGGGGAACGGTAGGAGAGAGATGGGCCGAAAGTTTTTGAGTTCGGTGGGGTCGGCTGTGGGTTTCTTTAAGAGGGCGTTGAGCTCTGCGTGTTTCCAGCTTTCTGGGAAGGTGGCGGTGGTGAGGGAGGCGTTGATGACGTAATTGAATATATCACAATTATTCAACTCATTTCTTTTTGTCCTTGTTTTCTTCCGGGGGGGGAGGGTTGGGAGGTGTAACTGTAATGTATCAACATGTATTAGTGTGTGTGTTGTAGTGGGTAAGGGTGGGGGTGGGATGTTGCGTGTTGCGTGTGTGTGTCACTGTTTTTTCCCTCCCCCCTCCCTGTGTCATAGGTGCAGTACTCACCGTGGTCTTCGCCACCGGCGTTCGTGCTCCTGGTAGAGGAGCAGAAAGATAAAGACTGGGAGTATCTGAAGTTCCGGTTCCATGGCGTCCTGGTTCCTCGTGGGGTGTGAAGGGGTGAGCGTTTTCCCTTCGAAGTCCTGTTTCCGCCATTTTTTTGTTTGCGGTGAATCCGCCCCGGAAAAGGTGGCGGATTGGTAGGTTGAAATAGTGTGGGCGGTACATTGTCCTCTGCCTGTCTGTTGGCGGTTACCGCTGCGGTGTTTGTTTGTACCGCTGTGGCAGTCGGAGTGTCAAAGTGGCTGTCTATGTTGGTGGTTTCCGCCACGGTCGTGATTCCATTTTTTTTTACCACCGGCCTGTTGGCGGTTTTACCGCCGCTTTAACACCGACCGCCAGGGTTGTAATGACCACCTATATTCTTTATTTGGGCAGAGCACAACTCACTTTAATCTCCTCTTTCCACCAATTACAGTGAACGCTATTTTGCCTTTTGGACAGAACGCATCAGTCATGCATTTGCGTTTTCTCATGTGTTCAATTTTATTGGTTGGAGTTCGTCATATTAAAACCAGCAATCCACTTATTCTGGGGGATACCCAAAATCAAATGCAACAATTAACACAAAAGAGGATGTCGTACGTACCAGTGATTGGTGAGGTTATGGCCATTGTCGCATTGAGGGTTTTGAACACACTGGTCAATAGCTTTCATTGCACTCAGGAGGATATTGGCTGAGAGGTTTCCCCCCAGGGCCATGCTCCCTAATCCCCCAGGGGCTACTTTCTTCCTCAAGCTGGGTTGACTCTAGCTTGTCTAAGATAAGGGGATTCTTCTGAAGGAGGGAGGATTGTCCTAAACCACCTGTGCACAACCAAGGGGGTGGTCTTTGGCAGGAAGGGACAGGAGGTGTATAAACCCAGACCACCCTCCCTGAGCCCCCTTTCTCTTTGTTCTCGTCTGCGCCGAAGCAGATATTTTCCACCCACTCATCCCTAAAATGCGGTAAAACAAAGATTATGGATACGCTTATGACATTTGCTGTGTAACTGAAATTGGTCTAAACTCTCTTTGATATGGTTTGCCCGCTGGCTTGAGATGAAGGTGGGACTGCTGGTAACCTTTGCCTTCTTGCTCTACCCAGGGTTGTTCACATCATAGTGCCATTACTGGGAGGCCTGTGATGTCCCTTTATCTCGAGTTGTTTTGACTGGTTATTCGGCATCAGTCTTGTAAATTCCTGTTACGTCACATAGTAAAGAAATAATATAATACTTTATGATGAATATATTTTGACAGCAAATGTAAGAAAAAGGAAGTTACGCCAAGCTGATCAAGATGATAAGATCTGCATTGCTGTCATAATGTCAAAATCTACAAGATGTGTTATCACTTTCACATGGTCCTAATGTCCATGGGGTCTTAATCCTCACATTTCAAGCTGTGTACCCAAGGTATTGGGAGCAAGTTAAAATTGTTGTTTTTCAGAGGTTTATAGCTGATGTATTAACATGAGCAACGACCACTGAATACCAATAAGTGGCTATGTCTTTTTAAGTGTGTGAAAAATACCAGTGTGCGCACAATAGTGTTACAGTGCAAACCCTTGCACATTTCTGTTTGCCTCAGCTTCCGCAAAAATGGTCTAGTAATCAAAAATAGTTGTAAGGACAGTCACTCAAAGGGTCACAGTTGTGATTTATTTTCACTTGAGCTTTATAACCTAATCATTCATATTGTACACATTTAAATTGCAACATAAGATTTTATAAAATAGTTTCATCTGGTTAGTTGTCTTGCAATGTTTCAGCCACACAGCTAACTCCATTCTTGTTTTCATGTACAGTGGTCTGCGTACATACATAAGAGACTGGCATGAAAATGATAATTGATAAAATACAATAAGTACCTTTGCTGTGTAGTTCTCGATCAGTAAGCCATTTAATACATGTGTTACAGCACATAAACCTCCAAAGGCACACCTAATCTTAAATTCCGTATAGATTCCATATGGCTTTGCAGTACTTATTATTATCAATGATTTAGAGATGCATATTCATGTCAATACGCCAATGTTCTAAAAGGGCTCTATCGTGTGCTTAACAATGCCTTTATTGAATAGGTGAAAGTGACTCTCAATATTTGCTGAGCCTGATGGTCTGTTTTTCCAGAGGAAAGACCAACAGCTTTGATGTAGTGGTGTAACAAAGGCCCCAGCAGCCCCTGTTGTGTGGGGGCCCCTGAGTCCAGGGGGGCCTCTCAGCACAGCACATTGTGCACAGGTGGCAGCCCTCTCACTCGGTCCAGGTGGGAGGAGGCCCCCTCCAGGTATATTGCAGGGGGACCACCTCAAGTTTTGTTACGCCAATGCTTTGATAAGGCTCTTGATAAGCATGTATAGTTGCCTTCTGGTTAAAGCCTGTCTCTTAAGATGAAGGTCAACGATTCATCTCCTTTTAAGGACACCGTCTTTTAAGGTAAAAGATTGTCTCCGCTGTGAAAAAAGTCTCTACCACTAAAGTAAACAAGTTACTAAAGAAGAACCACTTGGGCCATGTAGTGTAGACTCTTCTGCCTCCTCCTCCTCCCCCCTAGTTATGGAGGTCAATTAAGCACCTCTTACTTTCTAATTCCTGTATTCGGGTGTTAAAGTGGTACTAATGATGTAAAACTGTTACCCATACAGTATTTACTTGTTAAACAAGTAAAGGAATTCTACCAGTGTGCCTTTTCGTACCACATGTTTTGTCATTGCAGTTCAGACAGTGCTTAATTTTAATTTGTTACAAAGTGTTTCCCGGGGCCTAAGGTGTTTTCCAGGATGCCACTGCAGTTTGTACCACATTTTGCCCCTGCCAGTGCTGCCAAATGCCAGTACTAACACAGCTATTTCGAAAGACAACCCTACCAGTGTGGCAGTTAGGACTATCTTAGGATGCCCAAAGCTATAACAATGGCCTGGACACACTGGTATTATTTATGTTAACATATATTTAATTTTTAAAAAACTCTTGATGTGCTCACCTCAAGCTAGATAAACACTGGCAATATGTGGAGGACTGTCATAAGTGGAGAGACAAAACACTGACTCCAACTAAGCAATGAGTTCATGCCATACTTCATGCTCAACTAGTCACTTGATAGCTTAGGTTTCAAGGTCAGAGAGTTGGTAGCATTTTGGTTAAGAAGCAGCAGGCATCGAGAGGGATAGTTGATCTCATGTCATCTATTTCTACACCATGTGACAATCCAACAATTGGTGGTCTGGGGCTAGTCAACATGGTCACTGTAGGATGTGTACTCAATGAACTAAAGCAATAGGGTTTAGGTTACAAAGGAATTTAAAGTGGTATTTCAGATGTGTCCATCCTATGTATAAGGCTTTGCCTTGGTCCAGGCATAAATCGACCACTGAATTGCATAACTTATTTTATGTGCAACATTAGCAATGTTAGGTACATAGGTTCAACATCTTGTGGGCAAGAGGTATAGGTTTACTTGTGGGTTGAGCATCTTGCGAAGTAAGCACATGATACAGAGTAGAAGCCATGCTGAAGTGTCCATTTGCTAGGAAACTGTTGAAAAACCGGGCCAGCTCTGTTCTTTGAGGACAGTTAAATGTGCCTGTAAATTCGGATTGCCTATCCATGGATTAGGATGAATTGTAGAGAAAGTAAGTTGTGAGAGTTAGGTTCAGAAATAGTAGGCTATGGGAAGTTTTGTGTTTTTGGTATGGGCACAGGCATAAGTGGTAAAGTCAGAGGTTCCGTCAGGTTCAAAGGAACTTAGATGGTTGCTAGCCATTTAAAGTGTCAGGGTTATTGGTAACCAGTTTCAAGGGGCCCGCATGAATTTCTTTCTCTGAATATCCTTTTCTGGGTTCAATCACAGTGAGGGGATATCTAAAGCACCATGTCCTGCATACGTCATGATGCATGTTTCATTGCTTGCTCATAACTGTTATAGCTGAAAGACTCACTGTGGTCATCTGGAGAAAAGGTTGACTTGTAGGGTCCATCCATCCATGTTGATCATGATAAGGATCATTGTATGACTCTCTCCTCTGACATGGTTTGGTTATTCTGGAGCTGAGTTTATAGTACATCAGTTTATGGTGATCTGATGTAGTTCTAGATTTACAATTTAAGACATTAAACAAGACAGGCTGGGGGGCTAAGTCATCTTGTCTTTTGGAAGAGGGAAATTATACCTACATAGACCACCTTAGCTTCTAAAATTCATGTTACAGGGCAGCATTCTCCACCTCCCGCAATCATACCTGCTCTTCCACATGAAAAAAGTAGTCATCTGAAGGACCAACTGAGATTTAGTGGAAATGGCTCCGCTAAAGACCTGGTCTCAGGAGAGAAATGTATCCACACATTATAAGGGCATAGTGGTTGCAACACCTGCACTTCAAAGGGGCTGTCACTGGGGGTGGGCTATTGTGAAACAGAGAAGTGACAATGGGACCAATTTGACGTGTTTGTTTGGTCTGAATCTTAAAGAAGAGTTGCCATTACATCCTCTGGTGGAGATCAGACGATGCTCTTGTGGCTGGATTTTATTTACAGGTCTCGAGAAATCACCTCACTGGCTTGCTATGGTGAGTCAGATTGTATCAAGACTAGCATTTATTGTTGGGCCTATTGGCTTATGCAGGCCAGCTGAAAAAGTATTGATGTTCTGTTCACTCAGAAACTGAATGAGCAATAATGATGCTTTTAAATCCTGTTTTTATCTTGTTGCATGTGCTCTGTATTCAAAGACCCAGGTCAAATGTCAGCTTACAATTTGCTGCTTATTTTATCCTGGGGGTTAGTGTTTGCATTTCTATTTCTGACTGGAAAGTTTGAGGACTTTGTAAAGTGAGCTGTCTGAAATCCTACTTTACAAAGAAAGGATATAGGATGTCATGTATTTTTCTAACATAACTTCTGCATTACTTGAAAATGAATAGTACAAATATTCCAGACAGTATTTCAGTAGATAGGAAAGCACATTTTTGTATTTCTGTGTGACAAAAACAAAATGTTTAGTAGGATGAAAAAAATCAGAACTCTTTAAAAGGTGATGTGCAAATGATAAATATTTTAGAACAGGGACAATGGCCCACTACTGCAGGGGCACCTGTCAGTTCTACACCTTTCTAAACCCAGTTGAATCCCTCTATCTATACTCTCCTGAACCGCTGAATTGACCCATAGGTCACCCTTTTTGTGATCTGTGGACCCCTACTGTGCAGCACTTAACTTTAACTTGCTCATAGATTCATCTCATTAGGCAGACAGTACCACCATGGCCAAAAAAATGATTTGGCCCATTCCACCCCTTAGGTCTGACTTCTGTTCCGAACCCAGGGGGACAACTGTCCACATGGACAGCACCCAAAAGAGTCCGCTGATAGCTGCCAGTATCAAGAGCCAGACCTGGGGCAGATCAGGGGCTCCCTGATGTCTAAAGCTTCTCAGAGTGGGGTGCAGTAGCCCCAGGTGACTTGCACCTTTTCCCACTCTCTCTCCCACCAGTACAGGGAAGGTATCCTGACACTGGGCCTTCACCCCAGGATCTGTACCCTTAGGCTGAAATGTGACTTGCCAGCCAGGGCTTCCAGGGAAGTACAACTACCCTCCCCAAGTGAAACACATATTCTGCATGTGTTGTTCAAGAGTCTGTTTAACACATGTTCCCAGCCCTCTGTCCCAGTGACAGTGCGTGGAGCGCCACCGGGCCAGAAGTGGCCTCACCAGGGTCAGTCTTGGTTACTCTGATCTCAGATCTGGCAACTCCTGACAAACTGGTCTGTCCACAGTGGGCTGTTTCCCACTCCTGCCCCTCCATCTGGGCCTCCGTACCCTCCACTGTGGAGTGGTACCCCCAGAAACCATAACTGGTAGGGCGCTTGTGGCAGCCACCCCCCAGCTCTCCCAACACTGTGGAGCTCCCATCAGTGGATGGTCTCTTGGTACAAATCAGACTCCCCTGCTTGTGTGCCTTCTGGGAACTTTCAAAGCCCTGAGCGGTTGAAATAGGGTACACTGGGCCTCTGATCACCCCCACCCATCCTCCTATTCTTAGAAAGGGACATGGGACCCTTTCTCTCCCCAGAATACTCTGACCTTTCTAGGTCACTGTGAACCTCCCTCACACTCTGTTGAGGGGGACCTGAGCCAATCCACTTAGGATCACTCCCCAATGCCTTCTCAGACACTTTGGTACTCACGGAGAGGTCTGCCTCCTTTGCAAGTTCCCTGGGGTCAGAGAACTTACAATCAACCATGTGTTGCGGTAGCCCAGGAATACAGTGGAATACTTAACACAGAGCATTCAGGCATAACTTAATAGGCAATGTGTAAAGTATTTGTGCAACACTTAAATTACAGTAACACAGTGACAAACACCACAAATGACTCCACACCAGTTTAGAAAAATAGTGAATATGTATCTGATTAAAAGTAGACCAACAGGACAAACATCTGATAAATAGAACTCAAGATATGAATTTTTAAAGGCTAAACTGCAATGTAGTGCTTTAAAATCAATAGCGCTGAAAGGTTGCTTGAGGTCACGATAGACCAGAGTAAATCTTAAGTTCAGGCTGACCAGGATAGAAAGCAAGCTGTCTACAGGACTCATGCAGAGCCCACTGAAAAAGTACCTTGGATGGAGCAAGTGTCGACATTGAAGAGTGAGGCAAAGACGATGCGTTGGTCCAATCCAAGCAGTTGGATGGATGCGTTGGTCTCGAGCCTCACAGTCAGGTCCTACGTTGGCGACAAACACTGTTGAAATGTATGCAATACATTGTCATCAGACCTCACAGTCTGGTCCTCTTTGTCACTGAGTCGTCAATGTTTTGGCGTTGATGGGCACTGCATCGTTTCTGAGTGGTGCAATGTCTCGAATGCGTCGATTCTTGCAGGGAAACAGAACCAAAACCCACTTCTAAGGCCCAGGACTGGATTGAAAGCTCAGGCAAGGGTAGGACTCACAAATGGCAGAGTCCAGCCGTAGGAGCAGAGTTGCAAGCCTTCTTTGATGTGCCTGAGACTTCAAGAACAGGGGGCAAGCCATCAAGCCCTTGGGGAAGCTTGGGTTCCAGTATGTGGAGAGCAGTTTGAGTCCTTCCAGCTCCCAGGCAAGAAGTAACAGGCAGAAGGCCAACACAGAAAAGAGGTAGGAAAGTGGCAGTCCCTCCTACAGCACAGCAGTCAGCAGGCCAACACAGCAAAGTAGTTAGCAAAGTGGGAATCCCTCCCACAGAACACCAGCTCTGGCAATGTTCTGATTTGGTGGGATTTGGGTCCAGTACTTATACCCAGTTGAGACTTTGAAGTGGAGGAGACTTCAAAGAGAGGCCTTTGAAGTGCACAAGGTATGTGTCCTTCCTTTTCTGACTCTAGACTTCAGGGGGTTAGGCAGCCATTTGTGTGGGAGAGGCACTGCTCCAAATTCATGTGTGTCAGCTTTTCCCTCTCAGCTAGCCCAGGAAGACCCATAAGCCTGGTGATGGGCCATCAGGATGCAAATGTCACACCCCAGCTCCTCTGTCTAAAGGGAATGCACAAAGGCAAACTGTCACCCACCCCAGAAGGGTATTCAGAGACAGGCAGAGGCACAGAATGGTTAAATGCCAACTTTCTAAAAGTGCCATTTTGAGACTTACAATTTAAAATCCAACTTCACTGTAAGTTGTGATTTTAAATTGTGGGTTCAGAGACACAAAACTCTGAATTTCTAAACTGGAAGTCACAATGAAAGGTTGCTTCAAGGTAACCAAAATGTTAACACATGGGAGAGATACGCCTTGCAGTAATGAAAAGTGAATGTAATAGTTTTTCACTACCAAGACATGTTAAACCTAAAAATACATGTCCAACTTTTAATTACACTGCACCCTGCTCTTGAGGCTAACCAGGGCCCACCTTTGGGGTGACATGTAATAAAAAGGAAGATTTGAGTCTAGCAAGTAGGTGTACATGCCGGTCGAAATGGCAGTTTAAAACTGCACATATAGGCTCTGCAGTGGCAGACCTGAGACATGTTTAAAGGGTTATTGTAATGAGTGACACAAGCGTATTTCCCCTTTGGACCCCCTCTTAGGGGAGTTGCCTAATGCATCAGTGACACAAGCGTATTTCCCCTTTTGACCCCCTCTTAGGGGAGTTGCCTAATGCATCAGTACATGGAAGGTCCATTCCTGCTATTCTTTGAGCATGGGGTTAGCAGATCACGCCAATACTCGTATCTGGCCTTTCTTACCTTGTATGTTGTACTTAAGCATAACTGGAATAAAGAGCAATTGAAGCTAAAAACATAGGCCCTGTTATAATGCTACAGCATGCATTCTTTTAAACTTTACAGTGATCTGGACATAATGAGAAGTATGATTAAATGGTTGTCATTTCATTTTTCTATTCAAATAAATCTTATTGAAATTGAAGGTTGTCCACAAATGTACAACAGTGAATTCATTTTGACATCAATGGAATATTTAAAAAACAACTCAAACACTTCCAACTTACATAATAACATATTTCTATGATGTGCTTTTAATAATTCTAATACAAAATATATTATACCTATATTTTGGTAAAACGATAGAATTGTATGAGTAAATGAGAAAGAGTGCAGATTTTCACTCTGAAACACTATTTTCTAATTGTTGTTTGTTGCAGAGAAAAAGTTTCTGAAACCTAAACAGTGGTGGGCAATTATGATTTTGGAACGAAAGTGATTTTAAGGATTTCACTTGTTTACTCACAGTATCAGATACCAACATTCAGCGGTAATGATGTAAGACATTGAAGCATCAGCACACAGTATGTTAGCAGTGCAGCAAGAGATGGTGCATTGTCTCTTTTGCTTTTTGATTACACTGGAGGCATATTCCTTCCATCCGCTGAGCCTCCATATTCCTCTGTGACATTGTACTGATTGGTGCTCAGAAGGTACTGTAGGAGGCTGGCCTGGCTTATATTGGCCACCTTGTGGTACCTACACCTTGTGCCAGGTCCATTTATCCCTTATTAGTAGATTAGTAGTGTTCTAGCAGCTTAGGCTGATAGAGGTAGCTATAGCAGAGGAGCTTAGGCTGAGCTAGGAGACATAGAAAGCTCCTACTATACCACTTATATCACTTAGTACTATATCATAAGAAGCACTATACTCAAAGTTACTAAAAATAAAGGTACTTTATTTTAGTGACAATATGCCAAAAGTATCTCAGAGGATATACCCCCTTAGGAGGTAAGTAAAATACACAAAATATACACACAAACCAAAATCAGGTAAGTAAACAGTTAGAAAAGTAGTGCAAACACTGTAAGACACAATAGAATGCAATAGGTGACAATAGGCCTAGGGGCAAAATAAACCATATACTCCAAAAGTGGAATGCGAACCATGAATGAACCCCAGGCCTAGTGTAGTGTGTAGAGGGTCGCTGGGAGTGTAAGAAAACACTAAGGGTGTCCAAGACACCCCACCCCAAGACCCTGAAAAGTAGGAGTATAGTTACCCTACTACCCCAGAAAGACAGTAAAGTCGAGATAGGGGATTCTGAAAAGACAACAACTGACGGCAAAGCACTGAAGACGGATTCCTGGACCTGAGGACCTGCAAAGGAAGGGGACCAAGTCCAAGTGTCACGCAAGTGTCCAGGGGGGGCAGGAGCCCACTAAACCCCGGATGAAGGTGCAAAAGGGCTGCCTCCAGGTGGAAGAAGCTGAAGATTCTGCAACAACGGAAGGTGCCAGGAACCTCTCCTTTGGTCAGAAGATGTCCCACGACGTGCTGGAGGATGCAGAGTTGTTTCCACGCAGAAAGACCACAAACAAGCCTTGCTAGCTGCAAGAGTCGCTGTTGAAGGTTTTGGGTGCTGCCAGGGCCTAGGGAGGACCAGGAAGTCGCCCCTTGGAGGAGGAGACAGAGGGGGCGCTCAGCAACACGGGGAGCCCACGCAGAAGCAGGCACCTGAACAGGCATTCAGAAGATCTGAGCACGATGGTCGACTTAGCACAATAAAAGGGAGTCCCACGAAGTCGAAGTCCAACTCAGCGAGTTGGGCAATGCAGGACGGAGTGCTGGGGACCTGGACTAGGCTGTGCATGAAGGAAGTCTTACAAAAGTGCACAGAAGCCCTTACAGCTGCAGTTCACGCAGTGCGCAGGATTACTGTCTGGTGCGAGGAGGCAAGGACCTACCTCCACCAAATTTGGACAGAAGGGCCACTGGACTGTCGGGGACACTTGGATCCAGCTCCTGTGTTCTAGGGACCATGCTCGTCAAGATGAGAGGGGACCCAGAGGACCGGTGATGCAGAACTTTGGTGCCTGCGTTGGCAGGGGGAAGATTACGTTGACCCACAGGATATTTCTTCTGGGCTTCCAGTGCAGGGTGAAGGCAGACAGCCCCCAGAGCATGAACCAACAGGAAACAGTCGAGAAAGCCGGCAGGATGAGGCGCTACAATGTTGCTGGTAGTCTTCTTGCTACTTTGTTGCGGTTTTGCAGGCGTCCTGGAGCAGTCAGCAGTCGATCCTTGGCAGAAGTCAAAAAGGGAAGTGCAGAGGAACTCTGGTGAGCTCTTGCATTCGTTATCTGGTGAGATACCCACAGGAGAGACCCTAAATAGCCCTCAGAGGAGGACTGGCTACAGAGAAAGGTAAGCACCTGTCAGGAGGGGTCTCTGACGTCACCTGCTGGCACTGGCCACTCAGAGGTGTCCATTGGGCCCTCACACCTCTGCATCCAAGATGGTAGAGTTCTGGGACACACTAGGGGAGCTCTGGGCACCTCCCCTGGGAGGTGCTGGTCAGGGGAGTGGTCACTCCCCTTTCCTTTGTCCAGTTTCGTGCCAGAACAGGGCTGGGGGGATCTCTGAACCGGTGTAGTCTGGCTTATGCAAGGAGGGCACCATCTGTGCCCTTCAAAGCATTTCCAGAGGCCAGGAAAGGCTACTCTTCTCAGGCCCTTCACACCTATTTCCAAAGGGAGAGAGTGTACCACCCTCTCTCAGAGGGAATCCTTTGTTCTGCCTTCCTGGGACTGGGCCCCAGGGGGGCAGAAACCTGTCTGAGGGTCGGCAGCAGCGGTAGCCGCGGAGAAAACCCCGGAAAGTTAGTTTGGCAGTACACAGGCTCTATGCAAGATCCCCGGGATGCATGGAATTGTCACCCCAATACCAGAATGGTATTGGGGTGACAATTCCATGATCCTAGACATGCTACATGGCCATGTTCGGAGTTACCATTGTGACGCCACATATAGGTATTGACCTATATGTAGTGCACGCGTGTAATGGTGTCCCTGCACTCACAAAGTCCGGGAAAATTGCCCTGAACAATGTGGGGACACCTTGGCTAGTGGCAGGGTGCCCTCACACTAAGCAACTTTGCACCTAACCTTCACTAAGTGAAGGTTAGACATGTAGGTGACTTATAAGTTACTTAAGTGCAGTGTAAAATGGTTGTGAAATAACGTGGACAGTATTTCACTCAGGCTGCAGTGGCAGTCCTGTGTAAGGATTGTCTGAGCTCCCTATGGGTGGCAAAAGAAAAGCTGCAGTCCATAGTGATCTCCTGGAACCCCAATAGCCTGGGTACCTAGGTACCATATACTAGGAGATTATAAGGGTGTTCCAGTGTGCCAATCAGAATTGGTAAAATTAGTCACTAGCCTGCAGTGACAATTTTAAAAGCAGAGAGAGCATAAACACTGAGGTTCTGATTAGCAGAGCCTCAGTGATACAGTTAGGCACCACACAGGGAACACATACAGGGCACACTTTATGAGCACTGGGGTCCTGGCTAGCAGGATCCCAGTGACACAGGCAAAAATAAACATATATACAGTAAAAATGGGGGTAACATGCCAGGCAAGATGGTACTTTCCTACAGGTACCATCTAAGGATGTAAAGAGCTGACTTTGGGAAAGATATACTAACACTTTGCACCAGATCTGCATGACACAAGTGATGGAACCTGGGGCGAGGGGTAATTTTGGGATTTACTTTCCAGTGCAATTCTTAATTTGCATTGGAAATCAGTTGTAAGTTAATGCAATGTAGTGCTTTGTGCAACTTTGGGCTTCAGACTGTTTATGGGTGAGTGTTTTCATGCAACCACCCATGGGCTCTGACACAAAGGCCCATCAACTAAAAAGGAAGATGGGACAATGTTTTGCCAAAAATTAAAACCACATCAAGGCACCATAAACCTTGAGAAAAGTTTTCTTGTTAAACAATCTTCAAACTTTGCACATGTAATGCTCTGTACAGCACACATAGAAGGTGGGAAACGTGTTAAACTATGACAAAGCATAGTATGTTGCACTGGAATGGTACCACCCAGGTACAAAATGTGTGCTTTCACTTTAGTGCAAGGGTGTGTGTGCTGACACAAGGCAGCCAAAAGTGCACCGGCACGGCTGGGGGGGATTGCTCTCTCCATTTCTTGCAACACAACTCTTGTTAGAATGAACCCTTAAGGTCACTAAATTAACCAGAGCTCAAATCCCTGGCAACTATGGCACAGAGCAGACAGGCTTAACTTATGGCAATGAGTGAACTATTCATACAGTACCAAAACAGGAATGAAAGCAAAACACTACGCAATCAAAATCCCACGCCAAATTTGAAAAATTGAAATAAAAAATGTCAATCCACAAATTGACTTTAAAATGACAAAAATCCAATAAAGGGTTACTGCAGATATAAATGTTTAAAAATATAAGTAAAAATGCGAGAGAAAAAGCTAAACACACCAATGGTTGTCAACGGATGCAATAGACTAAGGCCAGGTAGTGAATCGAGACTGACCATGATGGAGCTCTGATGGATACACAAATTGACTTTACCTGGTGAAAGTCTGTAAGTCAAAAAGTTTGAAACAGTTTTTAAAGCCTGAATCAAAAAATGAACTTTGTTATTTTGTTGACAAAAAAGCTGTTGCTCTGTGGTACACATCCGAAATTGTAGCAGCTGAAGTGGAACTGCTAGTCGGATACCTGCCACCAGCTGGTGCTGCTAAGGCTCTGGAGCTTTTGAGGTTTTTGCTGGAAAAAAATTGTAAGTCCCAAAACAGAAAGGGATCTTGAGTTTATTTCAGCGATGCTGGAACCTTTCAGGGGGATGGATGGAGTATTCAAAATGATTCAATGGAACTGCAAGTCAGGTAGTTTTCGTGGTAGGTTCCCTTGGCTCTGGAACTGTGGAGCAAATGTTTTCAAAAGATTTCAGACTTTTTCCTGGTGCCCAAGAAACTAGAGATATACACTTCTAAATCCCCCAGGACCTCAGGAACGGCACCTAGAGACTCTCATTTTGCCAAGTAAGGGCCACCAGCAAAACCCAGTTAAAGTTTCAGTTGCAATAGGTCAGCTGGGAATTGTAGAAAATCCCTTTGGCCACACAATAAATCTGTTAATTGATTCTGGAGTTCATTTATTTGTCCTGGGCACCAGGGGTAGCAGGTCAAGTCCTTTGGAGTTCCACAGAAAGCAGGTCAAGTCCTCTTATGTTCTTATGTTGGTCCAGAAAATGTTCAAGGGAAAATGTCCCTTGGGGTGCCAAATCTACGCCTGGTATCAGCTAGATTGTCGGGGGGGGGGACTGGCCACTTCCTAACCAATGGGGAAACATTCCTGATGGTTCCTGTTTGGCCTACTGCAAACAATCTCACAGTGCCCCTCTGTTAGAAACTGAGCTTCTGGTTGGCAAAGGTATGAAGCATGTCCAAGCCGGAACCACAACTTTAGTCAGGGTAGGCTAGATAGACACTAAAAGTAAACCTGTGCTCACCCTCTGGTAGCATGGCACAGAGCAGTCAGGCTTAACTTAAGAGAGAATGTGTAAAGTATTTGTGCAACAGTTCAAACAGTAAAACAGTGCAAACACAACATAAAAAGACACCTCACCTGGTTAGAAAAATAATAATCAGTTTTATCAATAATACATGACCAAAACAACAAATATCCAATAAGCAGAAGTCAAGATATTAATTTTTAAAGATTGTATGTAAATATTGATAAATAAATATAGTGCTTAGAAGCTTAAAATGCTAACCGGGGCTATCTGGGGCCATAGCACACATACAGCTCTTTTTCCTTGTTTGCACCGGGCATACCTTTTAGAAGGGGAGCCAAGTGCAAACAAGGAAAATGTGCCGTATTAGCATGAATGCACTGCCCCTAGGGCAGCCACGAACTCGAACTGCCCTGGGGGCAGCACATTCATATGAAAAAGAGCAGCTTCTTTAATGCCACTCCGTGCTTCACAGTGCCGGTGGCAACCCACATGCTATATTTGCGCCTGCTATATATGCTATATGTGCGCCAGCGATATCGGTATTACAGAAGAGGCTGCACAAGCGTCTGCTTCCCCTTCTGTGATATCAAAGTACCTCAGAGGGGCACAAAGTGGGTACACATGCTTGTTGCGCCACCAGGGCACTTCCATAATACAGCCCCTGATTGCTCTAGACCGGGTCAAATCTGAAAAGTCAAGCTGGGTTACACCTGACAGCCTCAAAGTGGGTTTCCCCCAAGTTTTTGCCTGCCTCTTTCCATATTTCTGATTGTATTTTTGCCGGTTTTCGGACTCTGCACACTTTACCACTGCTTTGCGGTTCTAAAGTGTTTATGCTCTCTCACCTACACATGGTACTATTGGCTCCCACCCAATAATTTGACATATTTA
This sequence comes from Pleurodeles waltl, assembly GCF_031143425.1. Lineage (NCBI taxonomy): Eukaryota > Metazoa > Chordata > Amphibia > Caudata > Salamandridae > Pleurodeles > Pleurodeles waltl. The sequence continues at coordinate 615,344,741 of NC_090439.1, forward strand.
AGTTATCATATTAGTCCCTAGTAAAGTGCACTATATGTGCCTAGGGGATGGTGGTTTTAGGACTCAGCACACTTTACCACTGCTGAGCAGTGCCAAAGTGCTTATGCTCTCTCCCCTAAACATGGCAATATTGGCTTCTACCCAATTGGTATATTTAAGTCACCTATAAGTCCCTAGTAATGTGCAGTGTATGTGCCCCGGGCCTGGAAATGAAATGCTACTAGTGGGCCTGCAGCACCTATTGTGCCACTCACGTAAGTAGCCCTTAGCCATGTCTGAGGCCTGCCATTGCAAGGCATGGGTGTTCAGTTTTACTACCACCTCAACTTAGCATTCAAAACCCTTTGCCAAGCCTTAAACTCCCCTTTTATTATATATGTCACCTCTAAGGTAGGCTCTATGTGACCCACAGGGCAGGGGGCTGTGTACTTAAAAAGCCGATGTGTATTCCTAAAGTAATTTTTCATTATTGTGAAGCCTGCTCCTCCCATAGGCCAGGATTGGGAATTCATAAAAATACCTTAAAGCTGTAACTCCTGATCTGAAAGGAGTAGCTACATCAAGTTTCAATTCGTTGGAATGGTAATGATACATCCTCTTTACTGGTATAGTCAGATTTAACATTACTATTTTAGAAATACCACTTTCTGAAAGTAGGACTTTCTCTGCATATACTGCTCTCTGTGCCTTACAGCCTGTCTCCAATCCACGTATGGTCTGTGCTGGTTGACAAAAAAATTGTGCACTGTAGTAAAATCACATTAAAGAACCCTAGTGGGTATTAGGAGAGATTTGGATTGTACAAAGCAATTTATACATGCAATCTGATGATGTATTCAGTGTTTTTAATGCAAGTTGTTGGAATTGGACCTTTCTGCAGGGTCTCTTCCAGACTTTTTGCCTTCCTCCTCCTCTTTTATTCACCCTGTTTCTGTTGGCTTTAGGAGTCTGGGCACTTTACCCCTGCTATCCAGTGCTAACGTGCATGTGCTCTGTGTCTATAACATGGTAACACTGGCTTCTCTATGATTGGCATATTTGATATATTGGTAAGTCCCTAGTAATGTGCACTATGTGTGGCCAGAGCCTGTAAGTCAAATGCTACTAGTGGGCCTGCAGCACTGTTTATGCCACCCACTATGGTAGCCTTTCAAACATGCTTCAGGTCTGCAATTACAAAGCCTGTGTGTGGAGTTTAAACTACCATTTCGACCTGGCAAATGTCAGGCTTAAACCTTCCTTTTAGGATATGTAAGACATCCCTAAGGTAGGCCTTGGTTAGCCCCAAGGGCAGGTTGCAGTGTATTTAAAAAGTTGGACATATACTTTTAACTTTAACATGTCCGGATAGTGAAAAACTCTTAAATTCATTTTTCACTCACATCAGGACTATCTCTCCCACAGGCTAACGTTGGGGATACCTTGGAACATTCTCTAGGGGTAATTTCCAATTAGGAAAAGATAGAAAAATGAGCTTTGGTGACACTGGACTCACAATTTAATACTACAGGACAGATTTAAGAAAAGTGTTGCTGCACCCAGTGCAGCGCCACTTTTCTTACACTCCTTAGGGCCCCCCCTACCTCCACCATATGAGTGCCGTACTCAAAATACGGTGCACCAAGGCAAAGGATAGGGGCCAATAGCATCAACACTTTTGACGCTATTGACGTACTGTTCAGGGTTAGCGCCAACATAGGGGCTGAGAGCAGGCTACTAGTAGGCCTGCAGCACAGTGTGTGCCTCCCACTACGGTAGCCTTTCAAACATGCATCAGGCCTGTGATTACAAAGCCTATGTGTGGAGTTTAAACTACCATTTTGACCTGGTAAATGTCAGGATTAAACCTTCCTTTTATGACAAATAAGACACCCGTAAGGAAGGCCCTGTTTAGCCCCAAGGGCAAGTTGCAGTGCATTTAAAAAGTTGGACATACACTTTCACGTTCAACATGTCCAGATAGTGGAAAACTCTTAAATTCATTTTTCACGCACACCAGGACTATTTCTCCCATAGGCTAACGTTGGTGATACCTTGGAACATTCTCTAAGGGTAGTTTCCAATTGGGAAAAGATAGAAAAATTAGGTTTGGGGTCACTGGACTCACAATTTAAAACTACCGGACAGATTTAAGAAAAGTGGTGCTGCACCTAGTGCAGCACCACTTTTCTTGCACTCCTTAGGGACCCCCCTACCTCTACCATGTGAGTGCTGTACTCAAAATACGGTGCACCATTGCACAGGGTAGCTGGCAATAGCATCAACACTTTTGACGCTACTGATGTGCTGTTCAGGGTTGGCGCCAACATAGGGACTGGGAGCAGGCTACTAGTAGGCCTGCAGTACTGTGTGTGCCACCTACTACCGTAGCCTTTCAAACATGCCTCAGGCCTGCGATTACAAAGCCCGTGTGTGGAGTTTAAACTACCATTTCGAGCTGGCAAATGTCAGGGTTAAACCTTCCTTTTATGACATGTAAGACACCCCTAGGGTAGGCCTTGGTTAGCCCGAAGGGCAGGTTGCAGTGTATTTAAAATATTGTACATATACTTTTAACTTTAACATGTCCAGATAGTGAAAAACTCTTCAATTAATTTTTCTCTCACACCAGGACTATCTCTCCCATAGGCTAACATTGGGGATACCTTGGAACATTCTCTAGGGGTAATTTCTAATTGGGAAAAGATAGAAAAATGAGGTTTGGTGTCACTGGACTTACAATTTAAAACTACCGGTCAGATTTAAGAAAAATGGCGCCTCACCCAGTGCAGCGCTACGTTTCTCGCACTCCTTAGTGCCCCCCCACCTCTACCATGTGTGTGCCATACTCAAAATACGACACAGCATGGCACAGGGTAGGGGGCAATAGCATCAACACTTTTGACGCTATTGATGTACGGTTCAGGGTTAGCGCCAACATAGGGGATCTGAGCATGCTACTAGTGGGCCTGCAGCATCGTGTGTGCCACCCATTACGGTAGACTTTCAAACATGCCTCAGGCCTGTGGTTACAAAGCCTATGTGTAGAGTTTAAACTACCATTTCAACCTGGCATATGTCAGGCTTAAACCTTCCTTTTGTGACATGTAAGACACCCCTAAGGTAGGCCCTGGTTAGCCCCAAGGGCAAGTTGCAGTGTATTTTAAAAGTTGGACATATACTTTCAAGTTTAACATGTTGAGATAGTGGAAAACTCTTAAATTCATTTTTCACTCACACCAGGACTATCTCTCCCATAGGCCATAACGTTGGGGATACCTTGGAACATTCTCTAAGGATAATTTCCAATTAGGAAAAGATAGAAAAATTAGGTTTGGTGTCACTGGACTCACAATTTAATACTACGGGACAGATTTAAGAAAAGTGGTGCTGCACCCAGTGCAGCGCCACTTTTCTTGCACTCCTTAGGGCCCCCCCTACCTCTACCATGTGAGTGCCGTACTCAAAATACGGTGCACCATGGCACAGGGTAGGGGGCAATAGCATCAACACTTTTGACTCTATTGATGTACTGTTCAGGGTTAGCGCCAATATAGGGGCTGTGAGCAGGCTATTAGTAGGCCTGCAGCACTGTGTGTGCCACCCACTACGGTAGCCTTTCAAACATGCCTCAGGCCTGCGATTGTAAAGCCTGTGTGTGGAGTTTAAACTACCATTTCGACCTGGCAAATGTCAGGCTTAAACCTTCCTTTTTATGACATGTAAGACACCCCTAAGGTAGGCCCTGGTTAGCCCCAAGGGCAGGTTGCAGTGTATTTAACAAGTTGGACGTATACTTTTAAGTATAACATGTCCGGATAGTGGAAAACCCATTTTATTTCACTCACACCAGGACTATCTCTCCTATAGGCTAACATTGAGGATACCTTAGAACATTCTCTAGGGGTAATTTCCAATTGGGAAAAGATAGAAAAATGAGGTTTGGGGCACTGGACTCACAATTTGAAACTAAGGGCAGATTTAGGAAAAACAGTGCAGCACCACTTTTCTTGCACTCCTTAGTGCCCCCCTACCTCTACCATGTGTGCGCCGTACTCAAAATACGGCGCACCATGGCACAGGGTAGGGGGTAATAGCATCAACACTTTTGATGCTATTTATGTACTGTTCAGGGTTAGCGCCAACATAGTGGCTCTGAGCAGGCGTTAAAATTGGTGCAAAAAATGGCACAAAAAAATATTTCAGATTTCTTTGGCCATTTTTTCAGCCCCCTTTAACAGAGGAACGTCCCCCTTGCATACATTATGCCTGGCAGAGCCATAATGTGGTGCAAGGGGTTACAAAGTGGAGCAATGTATGCATTGCATCACTTTGTAAATCCGACACGGCGATGTTGCCTTGTTGGGCCACATTAGTGTAAAAATGTATGCTAAGGTGGCATTAGGCCCTCTTAAATCTGGGGCTGCATCTTTTGGTAAAGTTGTTTTTAAATTGCAGGTCCGAAAATGCCACTTTTAGAAAGTTGGCATTTTCTTACTTTAACCAGCCTGTTATTTAGCTGGCCTTAAATCCACATCTGGTCTGTGTAAGGTTAGGTGAAAGCTATCTTTGTGCATTTTATCCAGACAGCCATAAACACAGGACTCTCCGCTGCATCTGCATTCATATACATACTGTTGGGTCTCCCTGGGCAGGAAGGGTGGAGGGGGTCTCACTTGCACTTCATAGGGTATTGGCCTGACCCCACACAAAGGACTGATAACCCATTACAGATCTCCTGGCAGACAGGACTGGGATGAAAGGGGAACTGGTACACTTCAGAACCACTCTTTGAAGTCTCCCCCACTTCAAAGGCACTTTGGGGTATAGGTTCTGGGTGTCTGACCCCCCTGAAATCAGACACTTCTGGACCTGGAATTGAACCTCTTTCAGAAGAACTGCTTTGCTGCACAAATAACTCAACTGGACTGCTTTTCTGCGTGTTGCTCTGCTGCCAGCTACTCCCTGACCCTGCTGGAAGTACTCTGGCTTCCCACCAGAGTGATCTCCAAGGGCTTACTGGCTTGCACCTTTTTCTCCTGCAGTCTCAGGAACATCAAAGAATGCTCACAACTCTCCTGGTGCTGCTGGGCTCTGCTCTCTGTGAGTCTCATCCTTACCTGAGGTACCCCCTCCAAACTGGATTTTACCAAAATTGACGCATCGCCGAGTGTGGCAAAAAAAATCAATGCGTCTACGCCATGCTCCACCTGTAACACTAACACCGACGAAGATGACGACGGGGAGTATGGCCGCTTTCACCCAAGGGAGGAAGGAAAAAGAGAGTGACACACACATGCACAACACACACCAGACACACACATACAACATACACACAACCAGCTGCAGAGCAAAACCGGTCTCACAGGACATACGTCATAATAATGCAAGGGCTACAGTTATCCAGAACTGATAAAGTGTAATTTGATGTAAACAGCCACCATATTGTCCACGTGACAAGATATACATGAGTCACTGTTCAGAAATGGCCAATGGCCAGTCCAAAGTACAAAAGGCCCACATTGCCACAGTCCAAGGCCCAACTCGTTTGCTGACGTAATCCACACTAAAGTGTGCAGGAGCATCATGTTGGGAATGGCCAGGCACCTCAGGGGGAAGGGGAGTGAGAGGCACCTCAGCTGAAGTGGGGAACGTGCCCACTTGTTCTGGAGGGGGCTCCTTGGCCATTTTACTTTGCTGGGGAGTGCAAGTCACAGTCTCTATGGTGAGGTACTTGCCCACTGGTTCTGGAGGGGGCTCCTTGTACAACAGTCCCTGGGGGGGTGGCCTACATCCCCTCTGCTGGAGGTGAGGGCTGCTGTGTCCCAGCTGGAGGTGAGGGCTCCTTGCCCACAACTGTTGAAGGGGAAACCCTGCCAGCCTCTGCTGGAGGTGAGGGATGCTGTGTCCCAGCTGGAGGTGAGGGCTCCTTGCCCACTGCTGTTGGAGAGGTAACCCTGCCAGCCTCTGCTGGAGGTGAGGGCTGCTGTGTCCCAGCTGGAGGTGAGGGCTCCTTGCCCACTGCTGTTGGAGGGAAACCCTGCCAGCCTCTGCTGGAGGAGAGGGCTGCAGTGTCCCAGCTGGAGGTGAGGGCACCTTGACCACTGCTGTTGGGGGCCCTCTTGCGTCTCCTAGTTGGTGGAGTGGGATCCTTCCCTTTCCTGGGAGGTGGAGTGGGATCATTCCCTTTCCTGGGAGGTGGAGTGGGATCCTTCCCTCTCTTGGGTGGTGGAGTGGGATCCTTTACTATCTTGCCTCCATGACTAGGAGGTGCCTCCACTGTCCCCATGGACTGTTCGGCTGAGGTGCTTGGCTGGGTCGCTGTGACCTTGCTCTTACGGGCAGGATGGGGGTGGAGAGGAAGGGAAGAGGCCAAGTTGGGCAAGGAAAAGCTTCTTAGGGATGGTGGCCGGGATGAGGGAGGAGGAATGAGAGTGGAGGTTGAGGGAGTGGTTGTTGGAGGTGTATGTCTGCTGGACTTGGGTACAGGTGCATGGGCAGTGGGCTGATGTAAGGTGGATGACTGTTGGGTGTCTGTGTGCATGCGTTTGTGTCTCTTGGGAGGTTGGGGAGCAGACAGGGCAGGAGAGGACACAGGGGACATGTGGATGGATGTTGTGGAGGTGCCTACAAGTGATGTGGTGATGGTGGTGATGTGTGCTGCTTGATGTGGTGATGGTGGTGGTGGCTGTTGATGCAGTGCATACAGGCGGGAGTGCGGATGTGCCAGTGAGAGAGGAGGAGGAGCAGGGGAAGACAGTGGAGGCAGTGGATGTTGTTGTGTGTGCTACTGTCTGTTGTTTGTGTGAGTGCTTGTGACTTAAGGTGTGCTGCCTGGTTTTACTGTGCCACTCTTGTGTGATGGTTTGTGTGCATGCTTGTATGTATGTGTTGCATGGGATGGGTTGAGGTTGAAGAGATTGGGACTGGGAAGTGGTAGTTGGAGGGGGGACGGTAGGCACAGGGACAATGGCTGCCATCAGAGAGGTTGCCAGAGCCTGGAATGATCTCTGTTGGGCCGCCAATACACTGTGAATGCCCTTCAGGAATGCGTTGCATTTCTGCATGTGGGATGCCAGCCCCTGGATGGCATTCACAATGGTTGACTGCCCTACAGAGATAGATCTCAGGAAGTCAATAGCCTCCTCACTGAGGGCAGCAGGGCTGACTGGGGCAGGGCCTGAGGTGCCTGGGGCGAAGGAGATGCCCACCCTCCTGGGTTAGCGGGCACGGTCAACTCAGTGAGGAGCTACTGGGAGGGCAGTGCTGGTATGAGGGGCGGCTGTACCTGTAGCTCCCTGGTGGTCCCAGAGGTGTCCGCCACCACCAGGGAGCTTCCCTCAGAGGAGGTATCAGAGTCAGTGTTGTCACCTTCTGTCTCTGCCGTGGTACTCCCCTCACCCTCCGTCCCACTGGTCCCCTCTGCGTCAGTGGACTCTGCCTCCTGGGTCCTGTGGGATGCAGTTCCCTCTGTCACCGCTGCCCCTGCTCTTCCGCTAGATGATGCTAATGCACACATGGACAGGATGACAGTAGAAAAAAGGGGGGAAGAGAGAAAGGGAGCACTGGGTCAATTGAAGTACCACGACCACAGATACATTACCGTCACACACAGGGATAGGGATTGAGCACAATGCATCGCACTGGCATTACATTGGCTAGGTAACACAGCAAGATGTGAGCCAGATGTGAGCCAGCCCCTGCCAACTGCACCCCTCCTGGGAGTCACTAATCCCTGTCGGACATGGAATGCAACCTAGCTAGGTTACCAGATTTAGCAATACAACCATCACCCTTGAGCTGGATCACGCTGTGATCTCTGACCTGGCATTGAGGGGCACCCACTAACTGACACCACCACTAGGTTTCCATGCCATCTACCAATCATAGTTGCAATGCTCACTGTACTCACCCCCTTGTGGCTGTTGTGATGGCCTCAAGCGCCCATCCAGCTCTGGGTAGGCCACCACCAGTATGTGGCCATCAGGGGGGTCAGGTTCCGAAGGGCAATCTGCCCTCGTTGGGAGGGCATCCCCAGCTGGGTCTCCGCAGTCTTCTGGGCCCAGCATCTCAGCTCCTCCCACCTCTTCCTACACTGGGTGCTCCGCCTGCTGTAGACCATCCTTGCCGATGGCACACCACAATCCCTTCTGATGGACGCTAACCTGGAGAGGAAATACTGACAGGAGGACACCATTACCCATACAATCCAGCCTACCACACATATGTCCCACAAGTCCCCTTCCATCCCAATTGGCACACACATCACCCAGCGCCCAGCATGTATACTACCACCAGACATACTACCCCTCCAAAAGACACGATGCTTGCACACACACTTCCATTCAACCTTGTCACATGCTTTGTGCCCAAGGTGTACTCTACCTGTTGGTCTGGAGGCCCATACAGCTGCACATACTGGAGTAGGACCCCATCCACCAAACGTTCCAACTCCTCCGAAGTGAAGGCAGGGGCCTGTTGGACTTTTGGCCATACGCATGGTCATCCCTAGTCTTTTTGCCTCCTTCCTCCTGTTTTTTCTGACCTCTCGCTGTTGGCTCTAGGACTCTGAGCACTTTATCAATTCTGACCAGTGCTAAAGTGCAGGTGCTCTCCCATCTGAAGTTGGTATGATTGGCTTATACCTAATTGGCATATTTAATTTACCTATAAGTCCCTTGTACAGTGGTATCTCTATACCCAGGGCCTGTAAATTAAATACTACTAGTGGGCCTGCAGCGCTGCTTGCGCCACCCACTGAAGTAGACTTTCAAACCTGTCTCAGGCCTGCTAGCGCAGGGCCTGTGTGCGCAGTTTTCTGCCACAGGGACCTGGCATCTAAATTTACTTGCCAGGCCCAGAACTCCCCTTTTACTACATGTAAGTCACCCCTAAAGTACGCCCTAGCTAGCCCTATGGGCAGGGTGCCATGTATGTAGAAAGGCAGGACATGTGCCATATTGCATGGCCTGTCCTGGTAGTGACAAACAGCCTAACTTGGTGTCTCACTGCTGTGAGTGCTGCCTTCTCATAGGATTGCATTAGAAATGCCCTGCCTTATGTGTAAAGGGTATTGTCTGATTTATGAGGGGTAGCGTAGGCGTGTTTGGTATGGGTGTGATGGTGATAATAAATACTGCTTACTGGTGTGGGTGTATTTTTTATTACTATCACAGAAATGTCACTTCTAGAAAGTGCGCATTTATCTGTGCTTATGATTCTGGTGTTTTGCAGCTTGACTCCAATCCACGTCTGGGCAGAGTGACAGTTGGGGCTTTGTGCATACTTTTCAGACAGCCTGTACACAGGAAGGGTGGAGGTGTCACCAAGGTGCATCTGCATACTGAATAGTCTTCCTGGGCTGAGAGAAGGGAGAGGCGAGGCACACCTACATTTGTAAAGGCTGTGCCCTGGCCTCACACAATAGGGTCGTTAACCCCCCACTGATGTTTGGAGCCTGTGCTGAAAGGAGAGAGGGGACACTCCCAGAACCAGTTGTAACTGGCTGGAACCTCCTCTCCCTGGCATTGTAAAACACTGTAAAAATGGACTATAAGTACAGGGGAATTTTCCCCACAATTTGAACATTCTTGGAACTTGGAACTGGACACAGAACGCTGATGAATGGACTCACCAGGAAACCGCCATGGACTGCTGCTGCTGTGCTGACCTGTGACCTGCCTGGTCACTAGGAGGAACTGCCACCATCTGCACCCTTTGTGCTGGCCTGTAGCTGAGCCCACCAGCCCTGTGCTCCCTCTTGTTAAGTTGTTCCCAGGGGCAGGGTGCTGTGGCCCCTGACCCCTGCAACGATCTTCTACATCTTTGACAGGATGCTGGAGGAGAAACAGGCATTCTTTTAAGTGCTGGGCTGCTGATGCACTATAGCGCTTGGAAAGCGCTTTTCTTTTCCTAAAAGGAAATCACCGCCGCAGCCCGGGCTTTAAATTGTGCCCTCGCGCTTCCTGGAGCGCGTCTCTGATGATTGGGAATCACCGCCGCAGCCGGGTTCGGAAAGTATCCCTGAGCGCGAGGTCCGCGCTCAGCACTGTGCCCCCAGGGCACGAAGGAAACCTCCGTTTTATTATAAGGAGCAAGCGTGCTCCTGTTGGTGCCCCCGGGGCGAGGACTGCTTTTGGGAGTCCCCCCGGGGCACCGGAAGGCCCTGCCTTGGGCCGGAATGCCATAGGGAAGGCGAGGGGAGAGGAGGACTCCTCTCCCTCGCCTGGGGAAGCCTCGGAAGGCTTCGGTTGTTGTCCGTGGGGCGGGAGGAGAGGAGGACACCTCTCCCCCGCCTGAAGAAGCCTCGGAAGGCTTTGGTTGCCTGGGGAATGGGCAGCAGCCTCATCGGAGGCTCGCTGCACCCCCAGACCCCTCGGGGCCCCTGCGAGGGCCAGCCTTGACACAAAGGGGTCTCCCCTCCTGAAAGGGCCGACAGAGGCCCCGGGAGACCCCAGGAGTTAGCGGGTCCCCAGAGGGGCCCGTGTTTCACCCAGGAGGGGGTGCGAGGCGCCCCCCTCCCCCTTCAAAGGTTTCCCTGACCTGGGCCCCCCCTCGGGAGGGCCGGTGGAGGCCTAGGGGGGCCCCCAGTGTTGACGGCCCTCAGAGGGGCCCGTTTTTCATCTAGAGGAGGTGCGTGCCGCCCTCCCCTAACCCCAGGAGATCAGGGAGGCCCCCGTTTTGCGCAGAGGAGCGCCGGGGGCCCCATTATTCGTTTTAGGCACTGGAGGTGCCTCTACCATCTACCAGGTACTTTTAAATGGACCAATAGGATCATAATTGAAGTTCTTGTTACAGACTTTTCTAATTGTGATATATTGCCTACCTGTTCTTTGATGGTTTTACATATGTGTGCACATGTTCCTTTTATGGGCATGACTTGCTAATATGTTTGCCTAACTTGCCATAGGTTTTCTAATGGTCCTACTATGGGCGTTTTATGATATTCTTAGGACAAGTGTGCTAATGTGATAACGTGTTTCCTGACTACTGCTTATGTTGCAGAATACTGAGTAACCTGTGTGTTATGTGTGACTACTGCTAGTTTGCAGAGTAACTAATGTGTAACGTGCTGACAACTGCTAAGGTAGCAGGATAGTACTATTATGTGATGTTGGTCTAATAATTACGTTGTGTACAATACAGTGTATTTTTATATAATCTGGTGTTGTGTTTCCTTTGTGGTGGGGATATTGCGTCACATGTATGTGTGTGTTGTGCAAACGCTTTACGCATTGCCTCCGGGTTAAGCCTGACTGCTCGTGCCAAGCTACCAAGGGGGTGAGCAGGGGTTATCTTGGACGTGTAACTCCCTTGCCCTGACTAGAGTGGGTAAGTTCTGCCTGGCTGAGGTGCATACCCTAGCCAACCAGAAACCCCATTTCTAACATTGGAAGTCAGCGGTGAGGATAGGACTTGCGCTTGCACAATACCATTGTGACTCATTATTTCACTACAAGGATTGCGTTTAGACCATCACATGTTTGGCTTCTCTTAACTTTCTCTCTTTGGTCATTTTTCCTGTTTTCAGTTCTCACGCTTGGGTATTGTGGTTGTCACAGTTGAGTTATTTGTACCTTTTCAAGATGGGGCTTACCTTTGATTTAGAGGACCTGCCGTTTTACACGCAGGAGGAATTAGAGGGGTTCTGTAGAGAGAGAGGGCTGCCTGTAGAAGGGGACCTCAGGAGATCTCTGAATTTCTTTGAAAGGTTTGTGACATTTACCCAGGGAGGGAGTGTGCTTAGGGGGTACCCAGAGGTTCCTGAGTGTAGCGAGGGTTCCCAATGGGAGGGCTCCCAGACCTCATCCCTAGAGAGTGGTAGAGAGACTGATCAGGAGGGTGAGAATGACCGGTTGGGGACGCCAGTTGACAGGGAAGGCCCCAGTGATAGGGAGTCCCTTGCTGGGTCCAGTGTAAGAAGCAGGGCTACCTCTCATTCCTTGACGCCTGATGAGCTAAGAGATAGGCGGGAAGAGAGGGACCTGAAGTTGCAGTTAGCGCGCCTAGCTGTTGAGGAGAGAAGGGCTGAGGTAGAGAAGGCCTTAGTACAGGAGAGAATGGCAGAGGCAGAGAGGGCCTTTGCCAGAGAAAGACTCGCTCTAGAGCGCAGTCTGAAGGTTCTGGACTCACCAGCGCTGCAGGTGGAGTCCAGTGGTGGCAGCAATGTACAGTGCTGTAGCAAAGATGTTCCTCACATACCCATAGATCTGGTACCTATGTTCCAAGAGGGGGGTGACATACGTCAGTGGTTAAAGGAATATGAGAAGGCTCTGGTAGAGCGCAGGATCCCTGAGAAGGATTGGGGAACTGGCCTAGGGAGTTTTATTCCTGAGGAGGGGAGGGATGCCCTACTGACTCTAGAAGAGAGTGACAGGGAGGGGTACTCCGCTGTGAAGAACGCACTGATTGTGAAGTATGGTTTTTCCCCTGAGGAATACAGAAAAAGGTTTAGGGGTGGTAAGAAACTGTCCCACCAGTCTTGGGAGGAGTTTGTGGAGGCTTGCTGCATTGCACTAGATGGATGGGTGAAGGGTAGCACAGTAAACAATTTTGAAGGGCTGTTTAATCTAATTCTCAGAGAGCACCTGTTTCGTTGTTGTTTTTCAGAGTTACGCCAACACTTGTCAGTGTGTGAGCTCTCTGACCCCAGGGAGCTTGCAAAGGAGGCAGACTTCTGGTTGCGTACCAGAGGGTCTAATGTGACATTAGGGGGTGTTCCTAATGAGAGTGGTCTAGGTGTTTCCCAACAAGGTGTGGTGGGAAAGGAATGGAGTGTCCCAGGTAGGTCCCAGTGGACTGTGATAGGTGAGGGACCCCATGTCCCGTCTCCGAGGAGAGGGAATGGGGCTGGGCTGAGGCCCAAGGTGCCCAAGATACCGTCCCAGGCCCCTGAAGGTTCCATGAGTGAACGCCAGGAGGTGAGCCTAACCTGTGCCGTAGGGCCAGCTGTTCAGAAGGATCCCATTTTGTCATTAGGACTTAGGCGGGTGGCTGGTGATAGCGTTCCGCCGGTCCTGGTGTCTGGTAGTCTCGCTCTACAGCGGAGGAGGCAGAAATCCAGGCATAGGGTTGAGAGGGGGCTGCGGGCCCCAGTGGAGAACCTGGAGGGTCAGGGGTCAGCTCTGAGTGCAGAGCCCCCCAGGAATGACCTTGGTGAGACCATTTCTGGGCTGGGAGGAATCCAGACTCTGTCAGGTGGGCAGAGGTCAGGAGACCTGCGCCAGCCAGACTCTTGTGTGGCCCTTGGGGAAAGTGTTTCCCTGTTGGGGGGTAGGTGTGCCCCCCAGGAAGTCCTGGTGCGCCAGGCAATGATTCAACCGCAGGGTGGTGACTCTGGGTTGGATGATCAGGTTCAGGGGGTAAACTCTGACCTGATGGGGAGTACGTGTGCTCCCAAGGAAGTCCTGGTGCGCCAGGCAGTGGTTCAACCGCAGGGTAGTGACTCTGGGTTGGATTGCCAGATTCAGGGGGTAAGCTCTGATCTGGTAGGGGGTAGGTGTGCTCCCAAGGAAGTCCTGGTTCGCTGGGCAATGGTCCAGTCTAAGGGTGTCGTCCCTGGACTAGATAGACAGGTTCAGGGGGTAAACTCTGACCTGGTTGGGGGGGCGGTTAGTGCGCTCACCTCCCCGTGTGAAACTTCTGGTGGCTTCTCCCGAGGTGGGGAGATGCAGGACTCTGGAAGTGGGGTTCAGGGAGGGGGAAGCCCGCCCCGGACCCCAATGCAACCCAAGGGTGTCGTCCCTAGGTTGGGTGGTCAGTCGCCAGGTAGTGATCCTGGGCTGGCGAGAAAGTTGTGCAGGGCTGCTGTACCCAGCACCCTGGCAAGTGTGGATTCTGGTGATACCCCTCCTAGGAGAGGAGGGCGGGATCCTAGAAGGAGGGGTAGAGGGAGGAGAGCCTCGCCTCTAGCCCCTGTAGAACCTATGGGTGCGGACCCTAGGTTGGTGGATCAGTGGCAGGGTAGAGCCCCTGAACTGATCGGAAATGGAGTGGAGACAGGTTGCTTTGCACCTGGGGCTACTGCCCCCCACTCATTATGGTTTCAGAGACCAGAGGCTCCTAGATGGCCTGGGGCCTGGTTCTGGCCATTGGCAGCTAGAGAATCCCCGTGGGTTGGTCTAGGCTGCCTGGGACGCATTGACAGAGAGATCCCAGTGGAGTCAGGAAGGCGTAGAACTGGAACATGCCCCTGCTGTTGTGGGCCTGGGTCCTTGTTCTATCGCCCCAATCAGGAAAGTACATCAAGGTATTGATTGTTCTCCCCTGGATTTTGGCTGGTAGGGGGTTGTGTTGGACTTTTGGCCATACGCATGGTCATCCCTAGTCTTTTTGCCTCCTTCCTCCTGTTTTTTCTGACCTCTCGCTGTTGGCTCTAGGACTCTGAGCACTTTATCACTGCTGACCAGTGCTAAAGTGCAGGTGCTCTCCCATCTGAAGTTGGTATGATTGGCTTATACCTAATTGGCATATTTAATTTACCTATAAGTCCCTTGTACAGTGGTATCTCTATACCCAGGGCCTGTAAATTAAATACTACTAGTGGGCCTGCAGCGCTGCTTGCGCCACCCACTGAAGTAGACTTTCAAACCTGTCTCAGGCCTGCTAGCGCAGGGCCTGTGTGCGCAGTTTTCTGCCACAGGGACCTGGCATCTAAATTTACTTGCCAGGCCCAGAACTCCCCTTTTACTACATGTAAGTCACCCCTAAAGTACGCCCTAGCTAGCCCTATGGGCAGGGTGCCATGTATGTAGAAAGGCAGGACATGTGCCATATTGCATGGCCTGTCCTGGTAGTGACAAACAGCCTAACTTGGTGTCTCACTGCTGTGAGTGCTGCCTTCTCATAGGATTGCATTAGAAATGCCCTGCCTTATGTGTAAAGGGTATTGTCTGATTTATGAGGGGTAGCGTAGGCGTGTTTGGTATGGGTGTGATGGTGATAATAAATACTACTTACTGGTGTGGGTGTATTTTTTATTACTATCACAGAAATGTCACTTCTAGAAAGTGCGCATTTATCTGTGCTTATGATTCTGGTGTTTTGCAGCTTGACTCCAATCCACGTCTGGGCAGAGTGACAGTTGGGGCTTTGTGCATACTTTTCAGACAGCCTGTACACAGGAAGGGTGGAGGTGTCACCAAGGTGCATCTGCATACTGAATAGTCTTCCTGGGCTGAGAGAAGGGAGAGGCGGGGCACACCTACATTTGTAAAGGCTGTGCCCTGGCCTCACACAATAGGGTCGTTAACCCCCCACTGATGTTTGGAGCCTGTGCTGAAAGGAGAGAGGGGACACTCCCAGAACCAGTTGTAACTGGCTGGAACCTCCTCTCCCTGGCATTGTAAAACACTGTAAAAATGGACTATAAGTACAGGGGAATTTTCCCCACAATTTGAACATTCTTGGAACTTGGAACTGGACACAGAACGCTGATGAATGGACTCACCAGGAAACCGCCATGGACTGCTGCTGCTGTGCTGACCTGTGACCTGCCTGGTCACTAGGAGGAACTGCCACCATCTGCACCCTTTGTGCTGGCCTGTAGCTGAGCCCACCAGCCCTGTGCTCCCTCTTGTTAAGTTGTTCCCAGGGGCAGGGTGCTGTGGCCCCTGACCCCTGCAACGATCTTCTACATCTTTGACAGGATGCTGGAGGAGAAACAGGCATTCTTTTAAGTGCTGGGCTGCTGATGCACTATAGCGCTTGGAAAGCGCTTTTCTTTTCCTAAAAGGAAATCACCGCCGCAGCCCGGGCTTTAAATTGTGCCCTCGCGCTTCCTGGAGCGCGTCTCTGATGATTGGGAATCACCGCCGCAGCCGGGTTCGGAAAGTATCCCTGAGCGCGAGGTCCGCGCTCAGCACTGTGCCCCCAGGGCACGAAGGAAACCTCCGTTTTATTATAAGGAGCAAGCGTGCTCCTGTTGGTGCCCCCGGGGCGAGGACTGCTTTTGGGAGTCCCCCCGGGGCACCGGAAGGCCCTGCCTTGGGCCGGAATGCCATAGGGAAGGCGAGGGGAGAGGAGGACGCCTCTCCCTCGCCTGGGGAAGCCTCGGAAGGCTTCGGTTGTTGTCCGTGGGGCGGGAGGAGAGGAGGACACCTCTCCCCCGCCTGAAGAAGCCTCGGAAGGCTTTGGTTGCCTGGGGAATGGGCAGCAGCCTCATCGGAGGCTCGCTGCACCCCCAGACCCCTCGGGGCCCCTGCGAGGGCCAGCCTTGACACAAAGGGGTCTCCCCTCCTGAAAGGGCCGACAGAGGCCCCGGGAGACCCCAGGAGTTAGCGGGTCCCCAGAGGGGCCCGTGTTTCACCCAGGAGGGGGTGCGAGGCGCCCCCCTCCCCCTTCAAAGGTTTCCCTGACCTGGGCCCCCCCTCGGGAGGGCCGGTGGAGGCCTAGGGGGGCCCCCAGTGTTGACGGCCCTCAGAGGGGCCCGTTTTTCATCTAGAGGAGGTGCGTGCCGCCCTCCCCTAACCCCAGGAGATCAGGGAGGCCCCCGTTTTGCGCAGAGGAGCGCCGGGGGCCCCATTATTCGTTTTAGGCACTGGAGGTGCCTCTACCATCTACCAGGTACTTTTAAATGGACCAATAGGATCATAATTGAAGTTCTTGTTACAGACTTTTCTAATTGTGATATATTGCCTACCTGTTCTTTGATGGTTTTACATATGTGTGCACATGTTCCTTTTATGGGCATGACTTGCTAATATGTTTGCCTAACTTGCCATAGGTTTTCTAATGGTCCTACTATGGGCGTTTTATGATATTCTTAGGACAAGTGTGCTAATGTGATAACGTGTTTCCTGACTACTGCTTATGTTGCAGAATACTGAGTAACCTGTGTGTTATGTGTGACTACTGCTAGTTTGCAGAGTAACTAATGTGTAACGTGCTGACAACTGCTAAGGTAGCAGGATAGTACTATTATGTGATGTTGGTCTAATAATTACGTTGTGTACAATACAGTATATTTTTATATAATCTGGTGTTGTGTTTCCTTTGTGGTGGGGATATTGCGTCACATGTATGTGTGTGTTGTGCAAACGCTTTACGCATTGCCTCCGGGTTAAGCCTGACTGCTCGTGCCAAGCTACCAAGGGGGTGAGCAGGGGTTATCTTGGACGTGTAACTCCCTTGCCCTGACTAGAGTGGGTAAGTTCTGCCTGGCTGAGGTGCATACCCTAGCCAACCAGAAACCCCATTTCTAACAGGGCCCTTTTCCCAGTCACACGGGCCATGGCAGGATCCAGACACAGGTCACAGCAGCACACGCGTAGGTGTTGTCCTGTGGAAAGTCAGGAACCAAGTGAGGTTATGGACAGAAAATGGCATTCACATCAACGGCGGTGTACACCGTCACCGCCGCCAGTGATCCCCATTGGCCACTGTACTCTATACAACCCCACGTTATCAAATGAGGAATTGCACGGTGGTGCAAGACCGCCTTACACCATATCGCACTACGCCAGTGGAGTTACCTCACTTCCACCAATCCCTACATACAGGACAGGTGGTCGTCATTCTATGGTGGTGGACAATATTCAGATAATCGATAACTGCATCATTTCCATATTTTGCACATACATTGCCATTCCCAATGTCACGTTACTGCTCTATGTACACTGAGGTGGTGGTTCCATTGTTCAAATTTTGACAGCCTACTCACTCTTGTGTTCCTTAGATACCTACCACTGTGGAGGAAGAGGAGGAGGAGAAGAAAAGCCCCAGCATACAGACCCCTTGTGGACTTGGGTACACTGGTGGGGAGGCACATAATACTCACCTATAGGCTAGACACGGCCACAATCACAGAGCTTGGTGCTCAATTGGAGCCTGATCTGATGTCAGCTATCCATCATCCCACTGGGATCCCCCCTCTAGTGCAAGTTCTATCAGTGCTCCATTTCCTGGCAACTGGTTCATGCCAAGTGACAGTGGGCTTGGCAGCAGGAATGTCACAGCCAATGTTCTCAATCGTGCTGGCAAGGGTTTTGTCTGCCCTGGTGAAACACATGTGCAGCTACATTGCTTTCCCCCAGGTGGAAGATTTGACCACTGTGAAGGCTGGATTCTATGCAATGGGACATATACCCAACATTATTGAGGCGATGGACAGTACACATGTAGCGTTTGTCCCCCCGCCAGAATGAACAGGTGTTCGAGAATCGGAAGAGTTTTCACTCATTCAATGTGCAAATGTTGTGCCTGGCTGACCAGTACATCTCCCATGTCACTGCCAAGTATCCTTGGTCGGTGCATGATGCCTTCGTCCTAAGGAATAGCAGCATCCCAAATGTGATGGCACAACTACAGAGATACAGGTTGTGGCTAATGGGTGAGCCTGACTCCCCACCCAATGTATGTCGGTGTATGCCTTCTGGTGTTAACCCCATACCATTGTGTAAGGCTACTGTTTGTCCCTCAATACTTGCAGGTGACCCTGGCTACCCAGACCTATTGCGGCTCCTGACAGCTGTAAGGAATGCCAGGACAGGGGCTGAGAATCATTATAATGATGCACATGGGCGAACCAGGAGAATTATTGAAAGGACCTTTGGCCTCCTGAAGGACAGGTTCAGATGCCCCCATCTAACCAGTGGATCCATGTGCTACTCACCGAGAAGGTCTAACAGATAGTAGTGGCATGCTCCATGTTGCACAACCTGGCCCTCATACGACATGTGCATTATCTGCAGGAGGAGGAGACTGGAAATGCCCCTGTGTGCAGCATTGGAGTCTGAGGACAGTGGGGATCCGGAGGCAGAGCATGGGGATGTGGACAACAGAACATCAGTTATACTTTAATACCTCCAATGACACACAGGTGAGACAGTGGCATCGATGGGGGAACTCGGCCAGGGGTAGGTTACCCCGCGTGGTTTGCGGTGATCAAAATAGTTTCGCCGGCCGACCATTGGCCTCAGCTATCCCATGAAGTGCGTTCCTCAAATTAGGGGGGGCGACGTGTAGGATTAGTAAGTTCTATAAATTTTTGGACTTTATGTAAGTGACTGGAGATACTATGACTAACAGGTTGTAAGTTATAGGAGCCCTCCTTTTCATTTATTCATGGTAGGAGAAGTTGTTATTGTTTTAGGTCCTGAAGAAGCGTCAGAGGATCCGGCTGGACCATATAGACGCGAAACATGTTGACCCAAGTTTTAGGAAAGGTGTGGTAGTGCCTGACCTTCCTAAATATTTAAACAAGTTTGATTGAGAACACCAGATCATTGTTTCAGGTGTACTTCCCCTATTGTTTTTAATCTTGGCCCATACCCTGTATGGACTAATAAATTGGTTATTCTGTGATCAGGGTTGTGAGTTAATTTTATGCTATTGATTTCTTTCTACGCTACCTTTCTGAACCCACCTTCTTTGGGGGTCAGGGCATCATCATTAAAAAGATCTCCGGCAAAGAGCCTCCCTTCTGGGGTGTGCCCGTCAGACATTGCAGCGCCGGTCTGACGAGGTGCATTGCAGATGATGAAGCATGACACCCATTCGGGTGTGTGAGGTTTCTGCTCCTAAATATTAGGACTCCTTACGCTTGTTCTCCTGTCCTTTTCCTTCTTACTGGAACAGTGTACCTTTTTTGGTTATGAGACAGTGGAACTGACCATTCCTCTGCTTATTTTTGTTTTCTGTATGGCTGTAGCAGGATGGCATTCACTTCCTTTTCATCTCTTCTTACTGTCACC
Organism: Pleurodeles waltl; assembly: GCF_031143425.1. Classification (NCBI taxonomy): domain Eukaryota; kingdom Metazoa; phylum Chordata; class Amphibia; order Caudata; family Salamandridae; genus Pleurodeles; species Pleurodeles waltl. The sequence goes on from NC_090439.1 coordinate 615,364,411, forward strand.
TATGGCTTCTTATTTTGCAGATGTTGGTGATATGACAACTGTGTAATAAAGTGATGACTACAGATACAGCTCATTAACTGTATGCTATCACAGTGTTCAGATCATATGCACATGATGTGACTGTTTCCATTAATGCACATTTTCATCACATAAAACACTAGCACTCAGGTTGTGTTCAAGGGTGTTTATTGTAGTGCAAATAATTGATGGAAAAGTGCAATGGAATGGGGTGAGGGTTGAGGAAAGTCCAGGGTATGTTTCCAGTATGTTTGTAGAACAGTTCCAGTGTCCAAGGGGCCATAGAAAGGGGAGCAAAGGCAGTTCAATGTGGACACAGTGACAATGTGGGACACAAGGGGGGCATTCAGGAGGGTCTCATTTCCTGGCGTTGGTCTTGGTCTTGGCAAGTGTCTATGCCTCCTGTCTGGGTCATAGGAAACGTTTGTGGGGTGGTTCACCTTCTGCAGGAGGAGGGGTGCTGGTGGCCTGTGGGTCCTGTGACAGGGTCTCCTGCCCACTAGCTGCAGCAGAGGTGGTGTGCTGGTCAATAGACTGGCTAGTGGTAGGGGCTCACTGGTATGCTGTCCATTCCGTCATGATGTTGGCCATATCTGCCAGCAACCCTGCTATGGAGACTATGGTATTGTTGCGGGCCTGCAAATCCTCCCTGATTGCCTGATGGTATACCTCCTGCAGCCGCTTGTTCTCCTGCATGTTGTTAAGGATTTGGCCCATCTTGTCCTCGGATTGTTGGTAAGCCCCCAGGACATTGATGAGTGCCTCCTGGAGAGTCGTTTCCCTGGGCCTGTCCTTCCCCTGGCACATAGTGGTCCTCCCAGTGTCCCTGTTCCCCTGTGCCTGTGTCCACTGAATGGTGTGCCCTCTGCCACTGACCCCAGGTACCTGATTGTCTTGGGTGTGAGGTGTGGACTGGGGTCCCTGTACAGGTGGGCACACTGCTGATTGACGTGTCCTGGGGACAGAGGTGTGGGGATGTTGGGTGGGTGCTGTGGTGTTGGATACTGATGGGGGAGGCTCTGTGGTGGACTGGGAGTGGGCTAGGGTGGCCGTCTGACCAGTGGTCCCTGATGGACCAGGTAGTTCATCCAGATCCAGAAGTCCAGAGTCACTGTCATCACTGGGGCATCTTCTGTTGGGAGACTGGTTAGTTGTGGCTCCTCCTTGTCGATGAGATTGGCTGGGGCACCTGTGGGGATGTAAGTGATGTATTATACTTCATGTCTGTGACATATTGTACATCCCTTACCTCCCCTCTTTTGTTGCTGTTGCCCTGCCCCCTTTGTTTGTGTATGGTGATGTATTGTGTGATTGTTAGTTCTCCATGCTGTATATGCTTTAGTGATGGGTGCCCAAGCAGGGCTGGGAGGGATGCCCATGCATTGGTATAACATGCAGGGCTCGGTAGCAAATATTTTCTCCTCATTGTCCAGTCCTCCAGCTACTCCAGTGAGTCCTTCAGGATTGCCAAGACTTGTCCTCCCATGCTGTGAGCTGTGGGGGAGGCAGTGGGGGTCCACCGCCGTCCTCTGGATGGCGAGCTGGTGCCTTGCTGCCATGGAACTTACTTTTCCCCATAGGTCTTTCCACCTCTTCCTGATGTTGTTCCTTGTTCTTGGATGCTGTCCCACGGCGTTCACCCTGTCCATGATTCTCCACCATAGCTCCATATTCATGGCAATGTATATTTGCTCTACCTGTGCTCCAGACAGCTGTGGTCTACCCCGACTATTTCCTCGACCATGACCTGCAACTCCACATCTGTGAAATGGGGGTGCCTTAGTGGGAGATGGGTGTTGTGTGGTGTGTGTTGTGCAGAGGGTGTTAAGTGATGTGGTGGGTTGTGGGATGTGGGGTGCGTGATAGATGTATGGGTGTTGTGGTGTGGTGTGTGCAGTTGTCTCAGTGGTCTTTGTATAAGTCTTGTTGGTATTCATAAAGGGTGGTGTGTGATGTGGGAGTGTGATTTATAGTGCTATGGATAGGTGAGTGTGGTGTGTGTATCAGTGTCAGGTGTGTGATTTTTGTTTTGGCCAATGTTGTGTTGTTTTGTATTTGGGTGATCATTCTGAGTGTGCCGGTGCCCTTAGTTTATCACCATTGAATGTCTGCCGTGGTGATTCTAGGGTCATAATGTGGTGGGCGTTGTTATGTTGGTGTAACGGTATGGGTGTTCGAACCACCACTTTAGCACTCACCTTTGGGCTGGCGGATTTGTATACATGGCAGTATTCTGTTGGTTTAGGGTGTGTGTGTGTCATAATATGGCGAACTGATATTTACCACTGAGGCGGCATGTTGACGGCAGTCACCTCAACTGGAAGCGGCATTTACCGCAATGTCATAATGCGGGCCTTAATCTGTAAAAATGTATATCTCGACTTCTACTGCATGGATTTTTGTCATTTTAGTCTTATTTTAATCAGATAAATATTCTCTATTTGGTGTGGAGTCTTTTTATGGTGTTTTCACTGTGTTACTATATGTTATTGAACAAATACTTCACACATTGCCTTCTAAGTTAAGTCTGCCTGCTCTGTGTCAAGCTACCCGAGCGAGAGCTGGAGTAGTTACTTACCCTGAATAGGATTGAGGTCCCTTCTTGCACAGGGGGCATACCTCTGCCAACTAGAGACCCAATTTCTAACAGTTGGATATAAGGACCAACGTTGTCCTGCTGTAAAAGTACACTAGAATGTAGGATGTATTTACGTTGAAGACTTGATGCGAAGATCTGTTCCGATCCACGCAGTTTGGGACGCGTCATCAGCAAATACTAGTTTGGTAGGGTCAGATGTCCAGTTCTTATACAGAGTGGTGCCTTTGAAGTGGGTGTGACTTCAAAGAGGGATCTCTAAAGTGACAGAGGGAAAGCAGGAAACCAGATGTCACCCTAGGCCAGAAATGTATTGAACACAAGCTGCAGGCACACAGGGCTAAGGAGAGGAAAATGCTATCCTTTTGTGTTGCTAATGTTCTAAAAGTGGCATAGTAAATCCAACTTTACCATTAAAAGAGGATTTATCATTACAATTCCATAGGTACTAAACATGACAGGTCTTCACCCTTCTCAATCAGTAATTACACTTTATTAAATGTAATAAGAAATATCCAATGTTAACCTATGAGTGGGGTAGGCCTCACAGTGGTAAAAAAATAATTTGGGAGTCTTTCACTACCAGCACATGAAAAATGTAAAGGCAAACTTACAAAATATAATTGTATTTTGTAAGTTTGCTCCACTTTTGTTTAAAAAAAAGACGCAAATGCAGTGCTAAAAAAGTATAAATATGGGCATAAGTTCCATTGCCCATCTCAGCTGGTTTTTCTGCCTGGAAAAGAAAACACCTCCCTGCTCTCAGACCATTATCTCTGCTCTGGGAGCAGTTTCCACGCCTTTTTTACACCTAATTCTGGCCAAGAAGCAACAAGACAGTTGCTTGACAGATAATGCAAATTAGCCTCCAACAACTGCACACATGCTAAAGGCAACTTTCCAAAAGCTAAAGTTCCCACATATTTACAACTTTGGGCCTAATTTAGATCCTGGCGGTAACAGTCCTGCTTCGACTTTTCGATTGTAAACCTGTTCCCCACATGATGGTTGGTCTGCCATATTTAGATGCTGGCAGTCCCATAGCCGAAAGCCTGCATTCAAACTGCCATCTCTACCAAGAAACACGGCCCGTATCGATGGTGGGAAAGGAGAAAGTGCATGCCGGTGGGAACCCAGCCACCCCTCCCGCTGTACAAATTTGTATGTGCCTTACCACCAAAAAAAGTGGCGGTCCAACCTCCACTTCTGAGTTAATGGATTGCTGGGGAAAAGGGGTGAAAAATCACTTTTTACGCATTTCAACCCCGTCTTCGACTAGACATGACTGGACAACACCTGCGGTCACTACAGCCACTGACCCAAGGAAAAAACAAAAACCGCCCTGTTGCTGGATGCAAAGGTAGGAACGCGACATTGCTATGGTAAGTTGGGTGGGCACTGCACTGGAGATCAGGAACATGGCAGGCATATGCATATCACAGTAATTTTCATAAATCACTCTGACATGCATATGTCTGGGAGAAAATTGTGTCACACATGGCAGGGGACACACTGGAACACATATATACACACGCAACTTTCATTGTGGTGTCATCATTCATAGAAAAATGAATGCTGGCACCACAACGATGATAATCTCACACTAGACAACGGTGTCCATGTGAGTCAGTATGTGTTCGTGTGTGTATTGGCTGTTTGGGATGGATGGAGCTGAAGTGAGTGGTGTGGATGTGTCTGTACGTGTGACACTTGCATGTGAGACTGATCTTGTGTATGTTGTGCTGCTGCATGTGACACATTCAGGTGAGTGTCATTGTTGTGTGGCAGACGTTGTCGTGATCTGTGTAGTTGTGCTTGTATGTGAGTGTGTTTGTGTAGCTGAGTGTGTAGTTGTGTTGGTTGTTGTGATTGTGTCATGTGTGGGTGCAGTGTCAGTGGTGGGTGTGTGTTGTGTCATGGATATGAGTCAAAGTGTGTTTTTGGCAAGTATGGGTTGTTTTGTGTTGGAATTGTAATGGATGATGGTGTGAATGTGGTGGGTTGTGTAGTTTATAGTGCAGGGGTACACATATGGTTAAGGGACAGCCTGTGTGTGTCACTTATCTCTGTAACATACTGCCTGCCATTGTATAAAGCCCATTGGGTCCCACCACCATCTCACTCCGTCAGCAATCCGTCACCAGTCCTCCGCTTGCAGAGATGTAACATCTAAATATGGCAAGCGGAACGCAGTTGGCTTGATGGTCCTTTCGGGGTTCGCCACCAATGCGGCTTGGTGATAACACCATCAAGATCTAAATCAGGCCCTTTATCATTAGACTGGACTTTTATTATTAAATATAAATACATCTTTGAATGGTGTCTGTAGCTGGTGGAGGTCAAAAGTTATAGACCACAGTATATAATCAACACTTTGACTTTTCTATGTTCTAGTTATGGCCTGACCAATAACACTGTCGATTTGGAACGAGTAGCTAGGAGAACATGCCATTATTATTGTCACAACTGTTTCACTGTGAATTATAATGCATCCCTCGTTGTGGGAAGTTCTGAGGGGTCGCTTATTTAATATTTAAAACCAGGTTTTCTTACCTGTCCAAAGGATGATCTTGACAGTTATGTACAACAGGGATAAATCTGCTGGTGTCAGCTTACACAGGATAGGCCTGAAATGATGTTTTCAATGCCACTATAGCGGATGGCACAATAGATGCTGTAGTACACAAGTTGTACAATAGGTGCTGTAGTACACAAGTGGTATTTAGCTTTTTAGGCCATAGTTGTATTTTCCCATCATATGCTATGGCCTTATAGGGCAGTTGTCACCAGGGTTAAGCCAGTTTAACCATATTTAATGGGAGAGGACAGGCATTTTATTCCTGGCTAGTAGGAATAAAGTGAACAGAGGCCTAAAACCAGCACAATTAGTGTACAGAAAAAGTATAAATATCTGGGGTGACAGTTGTCCTACACTAACTTTAACTGAAAATGTTACATAGCTATAGCTGACTAATCATGTATGATCATTTTGAAAAATTGAGTTTATTTCGAGGCCAAAGAGTAGTTGTTGTTGACTCCTAAAAACAGATACACATTGAGCAATGCCTAAAGCCTTGACCTCATGAACCTTTGATGTTACTGCAATTAACAGTACAATGAGATAATGACCAAAAGAATGAAAAAAGTAATTCTTCTAATGTATCAGTAATGTTATTTTATTTACCAGTCCATTGTACTGAGGAATCTCATATATAAAAGTAAACTATGGTCCTACTTTTAAAAGGCAAACTCTCCTTATTGGTTATCAAGAACCTATAACAATGCAAGCTTTGTGAATCAGGCCTGGATCTTAAGGTACAGCTCACTCCTAAAAATGCAGCAAGACACATATAGATAAGATTTTTGAATCTGTCCATGTTTTATTTATACCAAATAGCTTCACCTTTTCAAAAGACTCTTAAGAAAAGGAGCCCATTTGTAGTCTTTCAAATGTATTCCAGAGGTAACCAATTGGAACTTAGACTGGCATTCCTGGTTTGGTTTGCAAATATATGTTTAATCTTACACTTCAAAAGCTGCTTCTTAAATTGCAAAGAGAAAAATAAGCTTGCTCAATATTTTAGAAGGGGTTCACCACAGGCTGAGTCTTAGACAAAAGGAGGAATTGGCATAATTAAATGGAATTTAATACAGTAGGAAAATGAAATTAAAACATATGTATGAATCACAAACAAATATTATGGGTCTTTATTCACAATATATTTTGAGTATGTTTAGTAGTATTACAACAGTACTACTAAAGTACTACAATATTCTATTAAAAAACTAGGAGTATAACTCTCCACCTTCATCTCTCTTAGCAGTAAATTTAGGAGGATGAGGATGAGTGGCTGGAAGAATGGGCATATTTACTACTAAAGGGTAGCTGTAGGAAAAGATTTAGAAAGCATTAGGGGGAGGTTTGGGGGGACTAAGTCACCAAAAGAATAAGCCCATTGCTAGTCACAAATTGTACTTTTAAAGTTGCTAGAGATACAAAGTGACACAGTATGTAGTAAATTACTCTGCAATCAGGGCGGGGTATGGGGGAAGTATACGGAGATCTCTGCACAGACTGCAGAGATTTCTGTATGATAAAATATAGGGAAAATTTAAAAAAAAGGTTAATAAACTTGGAAGTTGGGTAAAGTATTTTCATGTTAATTATTATAAAATAATTTAATATATTTATTGTGAATGTAAAACAAAGGAAAACAATGTTTCAGCACTATTAACTTAATTTGGAATTAAATATTTATTTAATTAAAATACATAAAAATTATCCTACTGAAGTTTAATGAATTCCTCCTTAAAGTAAAACAAAAGTGCTATGCATTAATACTTATTAAAAGTGATGTATGCAATTAAATGTAATTTAATTATATTTTACTAAAATTTCATCTAGCATTAATTTTTAAATTCAATGAAGTTGTCAAAATATTTCATAATTAGATAAATAATATTTTCACATTTTTTAAACATTAAATTGTATTTAGTTATATGCTTAACTATTTTAAATAATTTAATTTAATGTAATAGTATTCTCCATGGGGTTTTATTTTGAGTCAATACCTCCATTATTTTCTATTGGATGGTGCTATAGCATCAGTGGCTGGCCATGTGTGATGCTGAACTTACTCCAGCTATTTGTTTGGCAGGGGTAACTTACACTTGTCTGTTTGGCTCCATCCCACCCTGCACAACAACACTCACTTGTAGCATGCTCCTCAACACAATCTCACTTTGCAAGCACTCAACAGAAATGTAGAACCTTATTGACTCCAACACACCGGACTGCCTCTTCCTCATCAAATTCTGAATCAACCCCACATCATTGCTGGACATCACTGCAGCCATCCCTACTGGATACAAACTCCTGCAAAAGGACCGATCCCATAAACCATGTCAAGGACTCGCCACCATCACAGAGACACCATGAAGTGTACCTTTTACACTGACACAGAAGTCACTTTTATGAAACACAAGCACTTAAAGCTTCAGACACACAGTAAAACCACTATCTCCACTCCCTCCATTGTGTGAGCCCAGCATTTTCTCTGTGCCCTAAAATAGGCCAGTGTTCAGGGATTCCTAAGAGACCTAGGTAACAAGGCCCAGACTTTTTCTAGGAAATCTTATTATTTGTTTTAAAATGTTTTTTTACTGCTACCCGTGCCTGTTTACTGTAAACTCTCTGTGCTTCAGGCAGCTTGGCCTTTTAAAGTTTTTCTTTTAGCCGTGACTGTTTGTAATTTCCCTCCTAGTTTGTGGCACAAGACTGCATAACCCCCACCCCCTTTTCTAGGTAAAAAGGCTACAAACATCTTCCAGGGTGTGCTTAGGAGACTGCTTAATCTGTTTCTGTGATTTAAATTGTGTTTAGAAACTGTCTGCATCCACTGTTTTTGCCTTAAAAAAGCCACATTTCAGAGTGCGCGACAAGCAGTATTTTAGTATTTTTTACATTCTCTCCCTTACCTGGAAAGTAGACTCTGTTACCTTGGAAGTGTGGATTCAGCCTATCTGGATCCAAGGAGATTCTGAATAGAGCAGCAGCCCCCTCCTCCCTTCCCACAGGAGCTGAGCCTAGCTGATTGGCTCTGTGAGTCCCAGGCAACTGGAGCCCTCCTCCCATACCTACTCTGGCCCCTTAAGTTTGTGGAGGGAACCCCAAAACAGCCACCTCCATTTTGTGAGCCCAGCATTTTCCCTGTGCCCTAATACAGCCCAGTGATCAAGAATTCCTAAGAGACCTAGGTAAGGAGCCCCAGACATTTCTGGGAAATCTTATTATTTGTTTTAAAGTTTTTTTTTACTGCTACCCGTGCCTGTTTACTGTAGACGCTCTGTGTTTCATGCAGCTTGGCCTCTTAAAGTGTTTTTTTTTTCTGCATGACTATTTGAAATTTCCCTCCTAGTTTGTGGCACAAAACTGCATAAAGCCTTCCCCCCTCTTTTTTAGGTAAAAAGGCTACATACATCTTCCAGAGTGTGTTTAGGAGACTGTTTAATCTGTTTCTATGATTTAAAGTGTGTTTAGAAACTGTCTGCATCGCCTGTTTTTGCCTTAAAAAAGCCACATTACAGAGTGCATGACAAGTAGTATTTCAGTATTTTTTACAATCTCTCCCTTGCCTGGAAAGTAGACTCTGCTAGCTTGGAAGTGTGGATTCAGCCTGTCCGTATCCAAGGAGATTCTGAATAGAGCAGCAGCTCCCTACTCCCTTCCCACTGGGACTGGGCTTCAGTTAACTTGGCCCTTATATTAGTTTCAACTGGTTGTTACATATGGTGTTGTGATAGGTTTTTGGGGGCTGGTCTTTCTATTGGCTTAGGGATTATGGTTGGGTTTGTGATTGGTAGTAGAGCTGAGATTTTGATTGGTTCCTGGTTTTTAGGGCTGGGCTTGTGATTGGTAATAGGGCTGAGATTTTGATTGGTTCTTGTTTTTTATGGCTGGGCTTGTGATTGGTAGTAGGGCTGAGATTTTGATTGGTTCTTGGTTTTTAGGACTGGGCCTATGATTGGTAGTGGGGCTGAGATTTTGATTGGTTCCTGATTTTTAGCGCTGGGCTTGTGATTGATAGTAGGGCTGAGATTTTGATTGGTTCCTGGTTCTAGGGTGGGGGTTGTGATTAGTTGTCAGGATTAGGGATACGATTGGTGATTAGAGCTGGAGGTCCCATTGGTTGTTTTAATTAGGGTTTCAAATTTGATTGGTTGGGGTGAGGACTAGGTTTCAATTGGCCAGTAGGGCTTTTTAAACCTAGGGCTCAGGGCGTCTCAGCCGGGGCGTCATGGCTAAGGGTGGAGAGGACAAGAGCAGCTGCCTGTTTGGGCCTGTTCGGGACTGGTAGGGCCTAGGGCCAGAAATGCTACCCAATTTTCCATATATCAGAAATGAACTTACTCCCTACACATCCATCAACATGCAAACACATAGGCCCTCATTCCAACCCTGGCGGTCTCTGACCGCCAGGGCGGAGGGCAGCGGAAGCACCGCCAACAGGCTGGCGGTGCTTCCAGGGCTATTCTGACCGCGGCGGAAAAGCCGTGGTCAGAAAAGGGAAACCGGCGGTTTCCCGCCGGTTTTCCCCTGGCCCAGGGAATCCTCCATGGCGGCGCTGCTTGCAGCGCCGCCATGGGGATTCCGACCCCCTTCCCGCCAGCCTGTTTCTGGCGGTTTTCACCGCCAGAACCAGGATGGCGGGAACGGGTGTTGTGGGGCCCCTTGGGGCCCCTGCACTGCCCATGCCAGTGGCATGGGCAGTGCAGGGGCCCCCTAACAGGGCCCCATACAGATTTTCACTGTCTGCTTTGCAGACAATGAAAATCGCGACGGGTGCCACTGCACCCGTCGCACCCCTGCAACTCCGCCGGCTCCATTCGGAGCCGGCTTCCTCGTTGCAGGGGCTTTCCCGCTGGGCCAGCGGGCGGCCTTTTGGCGGTCACCCGCCGGCCCAGCGGGAAGGCCAGAATGGCCGCCGCGGTCTCCTGACCGCGGAGCGGCCATTCGGCGGTAACCGCATGGCGGGCGGCGACCGCCACCCGCCGCGGTCAGAATGACCGCCATAATCTGCAAAGACATCCAACTCCTGCATCCCAAACTGACCGCATACAGATTTGCAATGTCCCATCATCCAACACTATACCCCATATACAACACCTATACGCATATCCACCACAACTACAACAGTAAAACACCTTCATTCTCACAGCAAACACTACTCTGTCCACTCCCACTAACACAACCTGCCATCACCCACACAACACAAAACCACACTATACATTACTTTCAGCCTTCCATATACACACTCCCTGTTCATATAAACCAACAACACTATCCTCTATTCGCTCCACACAGACCACCTTTAAACATGACAATTCCTAAAGCCAGCCTTCCAACACACCATCTACAAACACCCTTTCCCGCTCTTCACTAATTACACTCAACCTAACAATCCTCACACTCCACTCCACCACACATATTACCTCTTCCAGTCATCACAACTAACACAAACTCCCCTGACACACACCCATCTCCTCTTACACACCTCATACATTCATCTCCAAAACACAACAACACCCCCTGTAAGACTCTAATTCCACTCACCAGCCCTAACTCACATACAAATCCCTCACAGAAAACCACCACTTCAATATCCCCTCTCACTATTCCACAAAAACAATACAGACCACACACATCAGCACATGAAATCAACACAAACTTTCATTATACTTATCGTCACACCCACTCCCACTCTCATGACTACACAAAGAATACATGCAGAATTATTAGGCAAATGAGTATTTTGACCACATCATCCTCTTTATGCATGTTGTCTTACTCCAAGCTGTATAGGCTCGAAAGCCTACTACCAATTAAGCATATTAGGTGATGTGCATCTCTGTAATGAGAAGGGGTGTGGTCTAATGACATCAACACCCTATATCAGGTGTGCATAATTATTAGGCAACTTCCTTTCCTTTGGCAAAATGGGTCAAAAGAAGGACTTGACAGGCTCAGAAAAGTCAAAAATAGTGAGATATCTTGCAGAGGGATGCAGCACTCTTAAAATTGCAAAGCTTCTGAAGCGTGATCATCGAACAATCAAGCGTTTCATTCAAAATAGTCAACAGGGTCGCAAGAAGCGTGTGGAAAAACCAAGGCGCAAAATAACTGCCCATGAACTGAGAAAAGTCAAGCGTGCAGCTGCCACGATGCCACCTGCCACCAGTTTGGCCATATTTCAGAGCTGCAACATCACTGGAGTGCCCAAAAGCACAAGGTGTGCAATACTCAGAGACATGGCCAAGGTAAGAAAGGCTGAAAGACGACCACCACTGAACAAGACACACAAGCTGAAACGTCAAGACTGGGCCAAGAAATATCTCAAGACTGATTTTTCTAAGGTTTTATGGACTGATGAAATGAGAGTGAGTCTTGATGGGCCAGATGGATGGGCCCGTGGCTGGATTGGTAAAGGGCAGAGAGCTCCAGTCCGACTCAGACGCCAGCAAGGTGGAGGTGGAGTACTGGTTTGGGCTGGTATCATCAAAGATGAGCTTGTGGGGCCTTTTCGGGTTGAGGATGGAGTCAAGCTCAACTCCCTGTCCTTCTGCCAGTTCCTGGAAGACACCTTCTTCAAGCAGTGGTACAGGAAGAAGTCTGCATCCTTCAAGAAAAACATGATTTTCATGCAGGACAATGCTCCATCACACGCGTCCAAGTACTCCACAGCGTGGCTGGCAAGAAAGGGTATAAAAGAAGGAAATCTAATGACATGGCCTCCTTGTTCACCTGATCTGAACCCCATTGAGAACCTGTGGTCCATCATCAAATGTGAGATTTACAAGGAGGGAAAACAGTACACCTCTCTGAACAGTGTCTGGGAGGCTGTGGTTGCTGCTGCACGCAATGTTGATGGTGAACAGATCAAAACACTGACAGAATCCATGGATGGCAGGCTTTTGAGTGTCCTTGCAAAGAAAGGTGGCTATATTGGTCACTGATTTGTTTTTGTTTTGTTTTTGAATGTCAGAAATGTATATTTGTGAATGTTGAGATGTTATATTGGTTTCACTGGTAATAATAAATAATTGAAATGGGTATATATTTGTTTTTTGTTAAGTTGCCTAATAATTATACACAGTAATAGTCACCTGCACACACAGATATCCCCCTAACATAGCTAAAACTAAAAACAAACTAAAAACTACTTCCAAAAATATTCAGCTTTGATATTAATGAGTTTTTTGGGTTCATTGAGAACATGGTTGTTGTTCAATAATAAAATTAATCCTCAAAAATACAACTTGCCTAATAATTCTGCACTCCCTGTACAATACCGACAAATCTTTACCCCTACATTCTCACTCTTCACAAACATCTACCACAAGCACCCCAGCACAGCAACATTCATTCACCCGCCTCTCATCCACTGCACAATTTAGAGCCTTACATCATGATCCACATGCTCCTCCACCACCCCTAACCCATACTCCTTCCACACTATGCAGAAACAAACAAAATAAACAAGATGCCACTCTTAACAACTTCGCTTCCCCTTGTCTATTACATAATAAGGCTATCCTACAAAAAACAGTAATCTCTTCATGTCTCTCTTAGCCACCAAGTCCACCACCCACACACACAGTCCCAACAAAATGCCTCCTACACCTGCTGGAAGAGGAACACTTTATTGAAAAACAAGACTATTGTGGCCCTCACACAGTTATCACAACTAACAACAAACCTGCTACAAGCTCAAATTACACTGCTCACCCTTCTCCTAAACAAAACAACACCGCCACTAACACACTTTTTCTTAACTGCCAGCTCATAAATGCTCGGTCACTCTCAAAAAACAAGCACCACATCAACGACCTGCTCACAGACACACAACCTGACTTACTATTCATAACAGAATGATGGTTGGGAGATGACATGGCCCTAGTGTTGCATGGAGCTCTTCCTCCGGACTATCAAACCATCACACAAAACCGTATAGGCAAGAGAGGAGGTGGACTAGCTATTATATTCAAACAGGCAATAAATCTCAGTAAAACAGACAATATTTCCATACAAGATTGTAAAGCCCTCCTCACCAGATGCCACCCTACTCCAACTTCCTCCTGTAACTTTCTCCTCCTTTACAGACCTCCACCTAACAACTCAACATTCCCAAACGCTTTTCTAGATACAGTCTTGTTAGACCTGACAGCCTTAGGGTGGTCACCCCTAACTTTCTGCCTGCCTCCCTCCACTTTTTAGATACCGTTTTTGCTGGTTTGAAGACTGCGCACTTTACCACTGCTAACCAGTGCTAAAGTGCATATGCTCTCTCCCTTTAAACATGGTAACATTGGAACATACCCAATTGGACTATTTAATTTACTTATAAGTCCCTAGTAGAGTGCACTATTTGTGCCCAGGGCCTGTAGATTAAATGCTACTAGTGGGCCTGCAGCACTGATTAAGCCACCCACTTAAGTAGCCCCTTAACCTTGTCTCAGGCCTGCCATTGCAAGGCCTGTGTGCGCAGTTTCACTGCCAATTCGACTTGGCATTTAAAAGTACTTGCCAAGCCTAAAACTCCCCTTATTCTACAGATAAGACACCCCTAAGATATGCCCTAGGTAACCCATAGGGCAGGGTGCGATTTAGGCAAAGGCAGGACATGTACCTGTGTAGTTTATATGTCCTGGTAGTGTCAAACTCCTAAATTCATTTTTACACTGCAGTGAGGCCTGCTCCCTTCAGAGGCTAACATTGGGGCTGCCCTCATACATTGTTTAAGTGGTAGCTGCTAATCTGAATGAATGGAGTAGGAAGGTATTATTTAGTATAGCCAGAATGGTGATATAAAACCCTGCTGACAGATGAAGCTATATTTAATATTACTATTTTAGAAATTCCACTTTTTTTAGCATTTCTCTGCACTTAAATCTTTCTGTGGCTTACAATCCACGTCTGGCTGGGTTTAGTTGACAGCTCCTTGTGCATTCACTTAGACACACCCCAAACACAGGATACTCAGCCTCACTTGCATACATCTGCATTTTGAATGGGTTTTCCTGGGCTGGAAGGGTGGAGGGACTGCCTTCACACAAAGGTCTGCCACACCCCCTACTGAGACCCTGGCAGACAGGATTGAACTGAAAGGGGACCTGGTGTACTTCTAAGCCAGTCTTTGAAGTCTCCCCCACTTCAAAGGCACATTTGGGTATATAAACAGGGCCTCTGCCCCTACCAACTCAGACACTTCCTGGAGAAGAAACCTGTAACCAGAACCTGCATCCTGCCAAGAAGAACTGCCTGGCTGCCCAAAGGACTCACCTGACTGCTTTTTGTGAAGGACTGCTGCCTTGCTGTTGCCCAGCCGCCTTGCTGCTCTCTGGCTGAGGTGAAGAGGTGCTCTCCAAGGGCTTGGATAGAGCTTGCCTCCTGTTCCCTGAAGTCTCAGGGAACAGTCTTCATCGCTTCAAGAAGGCCACCAAGTGTGGCGAAATTGGATGCACAGCCTGCCAGAAACAACGCACATCCTGTCCTGCGGTGAAAAGTTCACTGCACACCAAAGTGGAACGATACAGCCTGACTTCACAACGAGAAGATCGACGCAGCACCAGTGTAGCACCTGGAAATTCAACACATGGCCCACTGGATCGATGCACAGCTGACCCAGAACGGTGGAGCCCGACTTCCAGAGAGGAATCTACGCAGCACCTGCCGTGCAGTAGAAAACTCTCTGCAACGCCCAATGAATCGACACAGCTCCTGTGACTTCATTCTGCCAGCACAGGAAACTCACGCACCATCCACGGGGCATCCGAAAACCCCACAACTTGAAGGGGATCCAAGACCGATAGCCAGAAATCGACGCGCAGCCGTCCCTGCATGAAAATTAAATGACGCATCGCCATGTGCGGCCCAAGAAATCGACGCACACCCATTTTTTTCCACACATCTCCTCCTCTGTGGTTCTTTGTGGAGATTTTTCACGCGAACCAGGTACTTTGTGCTTGAAAGAGACTTTGTTTGCTTTTAAAAGACTTAAGACACTAAATTTACTTATTGCATCATTCATCGTTTTGACCTGCATTTATCCAGATAAATATATATTTTTCTAAATACTGTGTGGTGTATTTTGTGGTGCTATATGGTGTTATTGTATGATTTATTGCACAAATACGTTACACATTTCCTTCTAAGTTAAGCCTGACTGCTCACTGCTACCAGGCACAGGATAATTTGGATTGTGTGCGACTTACCCTGACTAGAGTGAGGGTCCTTGTGTTGACAGCGGGTAACCTGATTGCCAACCGAAGACCCCATTTCTAACAACTCCAACAGAAATAATGCAGTTATTGATATCACATTCCTCAGGTATAATGTAATCACAAACAAGCACATGATAACTCACCTATAACAAAATAAGATCCTATTTTTCTACACCTTTGCTAATGTTCTGTCAGCCACCACTTCAAGATAACTACCCAAACGTAAAACAGCTGATGTACTATTAAGAAAATAACTTTCAGTTTAATTTGTAACAGGTCTCAAACCATATTATATTATACTCAAACCTATGCATTCTTGGGGACCTAAACATTTGGTTTGACAAACCCAATATGCCCCATCCAAAAGCTATCACCACTTGCCTAGTCGCATTGAACCTACATCAGATTGTACACAATCTCACACACATCACTGGACACACCCTAAGTGTAATTTTTGCTGGGCCTGAACTAGTTACCATTCATAGCATCACGCCAATCACATGGTTAGACCACCATTTGATAACTTTCCGACATAAAACACCACAAATCAACACACCCCACAACTACTTACATACATGCACCTATTGACCTTGGAGCAAACTCAATGACTTAGAAACACAACTAACAGCCAACAAAGATCTAGATACAATTAATTCTGTTCAAAAACATTATGAGCGGCTACAGTAAGCTTTTGATATCCTAATAACACTCAGAAAAACTACACACGGCAAAAGAAAACCAACACCTTGGAGAAACACAGAACTTAAAAAGATAAAGCAACAAATCAGAAAGTTGCAGCGGACCTGGCTCAAAACAACCAACAGTCAAGACAAACTGCAGCTACACAGACTTAACAGGATATACAAATCATCAATCAAAAAAGCACAAAAAAGGTACTACTCAGACAGAATTCAAAATGCTAAATCTGCAACCAATGAATTGTATAAAATTCTCAATTAATTTTGAAAACCTACATGCATGGAAGGAAGTCATCCCACTACTCAAGATTTCACAAACAAACTGGCAACTCATTACACAACCAAGGCAGACACATTGGACTCCTATTCAAACATAAGAAAACCATCAGCACCAACCCCTTTCCTAAAATACCCTCTAAGAATAAACCAATCCAGCCTCTACAGTCTTTCAAACAAATATCACAAGGTGGATTTCTGGATTTGGTCAAATCAAGCACACCTTCCAGTTGCCTTTCTGACCCTTGCCCACCACACATCTTCAAGAACATTCTTTTATCTATTTCTGCTGCCACACCTGTAAGAAGAATCATCAACAACTCTTTAACTACAGGAACTTTTCCTGTAGAACTGAAAAAGGCATACATACAACCGTCATTAAAGAAAACATACCTAGACCCGCAAGACTCCAACAACTACAGACCAATAACAAATGGACCTTTCCTGGGTAAACTGATTGAAAGAGAAGCATTCACCCAGATGTTCCAATTCATTGAAGACAATTCTATACTTTCAGACTACCAAACTGGATACCGCCCAGGAAGAGGCACTGAATCGGCACTCATAGCAATCTAGGATGATCTTAAAAACACAGTTGACCGCAATGGAGTTGCTGCACTACTTCTCTTGGACCTCTTGGCTGCCTTTGATACGGTTGACCATGACACCCTAATTCAAAGACTTCATGAAGCCGGCATAGAAGGGACTTCTCTCGACTGGATTACATCCTACCTTCAAAAAATAACTAATATTGTCTATTCTTCCCCCATCTCATCCAAACCCTACCTTACAAAAGCAGGGGTCCCCCAAGGATCAATCATCTCACCTTTGCTTTTCAACATCTACATGATATCCATACCAGAACCTATCAATGAATTTGACCTCACATTCTACAACTATGCAGATGACACACAAATACTACTTAAATTAGAATGCCCCAAAAACATTGAAAAATCACTAATCTCCAGGTGCCCCATAGCCGTTGATCAGTGGATGACTTGGAGCCATCTCAAACTGAATGCCTCCAAACAGAAATACTCATATGCGGTGACTGAACTGAAAAAATGATGACCCACTGTGCACCTGGCCTGATGATCTCAGGCCACCTCCTCAATTATCCAAAGAAGTTAAAAACCTTGGAATCACCATGGACTCCAAGTTAACAATGAATGCCCAAGTGGACAAATTAGCACGAACAAGCTTCATCACCTTGAATACTCTGCGATGCATCTTCCCCCACCTCGGATTTCCATACAAGGTGCAAGCTACTATCTTGCTTGTACTATCCAAACTGGATTATGCCAATGGCCTCTACCATGGATCAGCTCTATCTATTATGAAAAAACAACAACATATTCAGAACGCCGCTGCCAGGCTTCTATTACATGTAAAGCCACAAGCCCACGTCTCCCTTGCCTTGAGAGCACTACACTGGTTACCCGTTTCCAGAAGATGCACCTTCAAGCTGCTTTGTATCAACCACAAAGCTATACATGGAACAGGACGCTTTTGATCAGAAACAAAATAACCAAATACATTCAACAAAGAAACCTCCATTCAAGATTGGCACCCCACCTTAGAACACCACCATATAAGAAAAAGACTACAGGTGGTACATCCTTCTCCGTTCAAACAGCCAAACTATGGCATTCATTACCCCCAACTATAAGATCCATGGATAACTATCTTGTCTTCAGAAGACTACTCAAGATTTGTCTCTTTCCTTCATAACCACCATATTCAAACAGCAATGGACTGCGTATAGCTGTGTTGATAAATATTTTTAATCTGAATATGTGTATATTCGAGATATGTATAGTTCTTTAGGAAAAATGTATCGCTGCTATGTCATAACAATGAATTACACACATACTCTTTAAACCTGTTTAACAAATGTATATTTACTCCCGCTTAAATATGTATATGTATCTGAATATATATGTATATGGGTATATATATATATGTGTGTGTGTGTGTATATGTGTATGTATAAATACAAATACATAAAATAAAATCTCTAAATATAACTCAAATTATAAATAAGTAAATGAAAGTTAAAAAATAATAACAATGAATACATAAAATATTGATTAAAAAGTATATTCATAAATGCAATTATAAATAAATACACATAATATATATTTACTCTCTTGCAAGCTTTACTGTGTCTACCCATCACCATATGCCATGTCTCTATCAATCTATCCTCCATCCCCACTCTGACTCATCCCAAACCCATTCTACTACTTTCATCTCCTAAATAACCCTGCCAAAGCTCTTCCCTCCTCTTCCACATGTAGCTCCCCAAACCTCACTTTACTACCATGATCTCCCAAACAACCCTAATACATTCTCATTTATCTCAACTTGACTCATCAATACCCCTCCTGCTACTATGATCTCCCTAACCCTTTCCACAGACTCTTCCCTCCTCCATCTCTCCTTTACTCATCCCAAGCCTTATCATATTACTATAAACTTCCAATTAACACTTTTGGATTCTTCCCTCCTCTATCCCTCCATTACTCTAGCCATTCTAACTAATAAACTCACATATCCTCTGCTCAAATTAACTTATAAAAATACTAAAACTGAACTCATATTTCCCAATACTAATCCACCACTAATTCCTCTTGGGTTCCGGAGTAGCGTGCTACTCGCCAAAAAGCGCTTTAACGCCTCGTCAGGGGTAGTAAGTGCTATATAAATACTATTATAAAGCCTTCCTCACCTACTGGCCCTCAGGACCTCACACCAATTTCAACAACCGCCTCACCAACCTTACCAAACCATGAGCACCAAAGACTTCATACTCCTCAACTTTCATCTTGATGATCCTACAAACTCCAACTGTACTCACTTCCACAAAAGTCTACAGAACAACGACCACACCCAGCTCATACAAGCCACTACCCACATTGCAGAACAATCCATGGACCCCATTTTCTCCTTCAGTGACCAGGATAAAGTCAGCCACATCACTCAACTAATATACATTGAACCACTGCATTGTCCACTTCCACATAACTGGCCTACAAACCACCCCTACAGAGTTTATCAACACCCCAAACTGCTGCTGGAAGAAAGTTATAAAAATGGAATGGGTCAACACTCTTCAACAAAACTACCTACATACCACCAACAACCTCATCTATGACACACCTCAACAACTGGATCACCATCTGCGCCAATACCCTGGCACCGCTGAAAAACACCAAACCCAAAAGATCCAACAAACAAGCAAGCTGGCTCCACACTGTCACTAGAAAATCCAAGAAAGTTTGCAAACCGCTGGGAAGGAAATGGAGAACCACTTTAAAAAAATCTATATATATTTAATCGACAAAAGCAATTTGTTACATATTAGGCATCAAATTTAGCATGCAGGAAAATAACTTTAAAAATAAATATTCTACTGCTAAAACAATATGGCAAACTTAACTGATCTAAAGTGCAAAAATAATGCATATATTAGAGAAAGGGCACACTTATGCATATATATGCAAATGCAATAAACAAATAGCAGCAAGCACAGAAATAAAGTGAAAAAAGATCGAAAGTGCGTTTGTGAGAGTAAAAAAGACATGCATCAGAACAAAACATTGGAAAAAAACAAAATTTATAAAGTTATGTAAGCAGACCTTTACCAGGGTGTACATCAACTCAGCAGGCCATATTATCAATCAAATTAATTGAGTCCAATTGTACCCAAAGCCGGCGAACATAAAGTGCATTATCCCCATTCTAACCAAATCTAAAATATTTGATGTACATTGCAAGTTTTGCTTAACCTATGTAGATCAGACCAGAAATCTGTCAATATGTTGGCTTCCCTCATGTTCATTTTGTTAAAAGGTCCTTGAGCTATTCATCTCCTCAAGAATAAAAAGGTTGCCTTTATTCTGCTTTGTCATCAAAAGTTGTGTTTTTATCTTTACCTTTTCCTCGGATCTTTCCATGTCAGTAGCATCCTGAGCCATATTGACTGCCATCTGCAGCTCTCTTATTTGAGCATTGTGCTCTTTGTGCTGTTTAGACTTTTACGCTATCATTCGGCACTGGAATATAACCTTAAATTCATCCTGCATGACAGAGACTGAGGCTGTCTTTTGATTAAATTTGAAAAACTCCTTAATAAAAGTCTGAGTCTTCGACAACCAGGCCTGGTCAGACAAAAGAGGGTTATCGAATTGCCACCTTGACCTAACAGTGTTTAGTTCTTCAGACTCCAGTTGGATATATACAATGGAGTGGTCAGATAAAGCATTGGCCAGTATACCCATATCTTGTTATGTAAGGGTCTGAGGCACTAAAATAAAGTCGAGCTGGGATGTACAATTAAATTGGCAAGAAAAACATGTATACTGTATCGCCTGAGGATGATCTGCTTACCAGGGGTCATCCAAATCCAAATTGTGCTTCATTGCAGAAAGAATTGAAGCCGTTTTGGGCTTCCACTGTTGTTTAGTTTTATTGGAAATATCGGGCTTCAGGTCTTGGATGAAATTGAGGTCCCCCCCAAATATCATGGGTCCTTCTGCCCCATAGCTAAATTGTTTAAATCTCTCAAAGGGCCTACTTCATCAGCTTTGGGACCGTAATAGTTGAATAGATTGAGGGGCACCTTGCACTCTGGCCTTCTTCCAGAATTATCTATCCTGCTTATCCCTAAAACCTTCTTTCACCTCCCAATCTATTAATCTCTCAAAATAAATTGCTACACCGTGCATAGCGCACCCAGCAGATGCAAAAAATGTGTGGGAATATTTTGTGGGCTTAGGAATCTCAAGGTTATTTTCTTTGAGGTGTGTCTCTTGCAGGAAAATAATTTCCAGGCTGAATGAAGATAACCACTTCACCTCGCCCCTATACTTCTGCTTATATAGCACCCCATTGGCATTGCAAGAGATTACTCTAACATTGTAAACCATTTTTTGTCACAGTACTTGCTAGTGGGGCACCCCTGCCACCCTCAATTCACCTGCATCATTTGCATAAATTGCATAAGATTGACAATAACCAAGTGCCCAGAATGTCCAGTACCTGATGCCTCTGCTCATTTTTATCTAAACTTGCCACCCCCTATACCCTCAACCCACCCTTCCAAACCTTCACGCACTTCTCACCAACTTCCACCTCTTCCCCAAGATGGCCCCCAATCCTCACCCAGCCTCTGAAGCCTCCTTCACACTTGCCCAACTTCCCCGTCGTCCTCTTTTTTGGCACCATGTAACTGTGCCTGGCTTCTCTGTCCCACCTCACACTCCTTATGAGAGATTAAGAAAAACTATCTGCTTGCCGGCAGACACACCACTGCTTTTAAATACAGTCTGTAAATGTTTTCAAAACATTCCTACTTTTTCCAGAGTGATGCATAGGGTGATTCGTCCTTTGTATAAAAGTTTCATCTTGGTGGGGTGAAGAAGAGTAGCCTGCACCCCTGCTTGACAAAACGCTGGTTGCATAGCTTTTAGTTATTTTTGCCTCTGGGCAGACTCAACTGTCATATCGGAAATAATTTGCACTGTAAACTCATTGGGGGTAATTTCAACCTCGGCGGTCTTTTCACAAGACCGCTGAGGGACCGCCATGCTGAAGACTGCCAGTGCTGGCGGTTTTCCGCTTGGTGAATTATGACTGCTGGCAGCCCTCCATCCTTTTCCGGACGGAGAGCCGCCAGCAGCCATACTGTCGGTGGGAAAGTGGAGGTTGCTCCACCTCCACTGCCCCGTCAACAGAACACCGCCCACCGAATCACGTTACGTGATTCGGTGTGGCGGTGTTCTGTTGACGGGGTGCTGGCGGTGGAGCAGCCCCCATGGATCCCGTCCTTTCCCAGAGGATCACCGGACCAGGTAAGTTGATCGTCCGTTAGAGGAGGGGGGGTGTTGTGTGTTGTGTGTGTGCATGGGGGTGTGTGTGTGTGAGTATGAAGAGGGGGTGTGTGAGTGCGTGTATGCATGCGGAGGCGTAGTGTGTTTGGAAATGTGTGCGTGTCTGCCTGTATGTATGTCTGTATGGATGTGTGCGTGTATGTCTGAATGTGGGTGTGCGTGTATGACTGTGTGTGTGTCTGTTGGCATGTTTGTTCGTGTGTGTGCGGGTATGTGTCTTGGTGGTGTCTGCATGCGTGTCGGGTGTGTGTCTCTGTAGTGATGTCTGCGTTAGGGGTGGGGAGGGGGGTCCTGCCACCTTGGGGGGTGGCAGGGGCTTGGGGGGTGTCGGGGAAGGACTCGGGGTGGGGGTGGGGAGTGGACGAGACCCCTATCTGTGCCAGGGAAGGGATTCCCTGGCACTGATAGTGCTTACCACCATGGATTTCATGGTGGTGCCCAACCCCATGAAATCCATGGCGGTCAGCCGGGTCATGATACCGCCTGCAGTCTCGTGATGGCCGCCGGGCTGGAGACCCAAGTCTCCAGCCCAGCGGTCGGTCCGGAGAAGTGGCGGATGATCATGGCAGTAACTGCCATGGTCATAATTCAATTTTTTTTACCACCAGCCTGTTGGCGGTAAGACCGCCACTTCGCCACCAACCGCCAGGGTTGTAATGAGGGCCATTGTCTTTTCCTGAATCACGCTCCAGAGCACTTTGATGCAATAGGCTGCAAAATGTATCAGCATTGTGTAAGAGAATTTTGGGCACCGATTTGCTGGGGCTTGAGCAATTTTTCCCTCAAGGCTAGCTAAGTGATTCTCCATACATTTAGCAATTAATTATTGCACCAGCAATCCAGGCATACTGGTTGTTCCCACTGGAGGGCTCCTTGGCAATTGGTAAAGGTGATCCTCAGCCATCGTCACCTGCTTGGTACCCTGTTGAAGCTGTCATTATGCTTCTGTTTGCCCTGAATACTGGAGGTGTTTAAGGCACTCACTTTACTATGAAAGAGAGGAAAGAACTCTTTAGGCCTAGAGCCCAGAAGTGTACTGTCCTGTTTTGCCCCTGCAGCAGACTCTTGTTCACTCTAACTTTTATTGTGGATTGCGCTGCCACTAGAAGTTTCCTCATTCTTGCTGCTGGAATCCAGGGGTGGCCCAGGCTCTGTGCGCATATGCTCTGATTCCCCGCGCCACTCATACTGCGGGGGAGGACTCATTCTGCCCCCACTAGCACTTGCATGTCCAGACGTGGGTGCACTCGACTTGTCTTGTACCTCTATCGCCAGGGAGGGGGGTCTCACCCCCCCAAGGTCAATGGAACCATCTTACGAGCTGGACAATTTACCAATGGTCTATCAGCTGCTCTTTCTAGCACAATTGCCTTGGTAATGATTGATCTATTACTGCTGCCAATCAGTCAAGTGCCCTCAGGTTTTCCCCCAGCATAGCTCCCCTCCCACCTGTAGTCTCGAGTTTAGTCACGGTATAAAACGCTATCCACCTCTTCGATCCCAGGTACTATCTAAACCGGCCAACACTGTGTGTTGACCTCTCATACAAGGGTTATGGCCTAGTGCTTCTTTTCTGTGTTTGAGGTTGTTAGCACCTGCCAAGATAGTAAGAGCCAGTGCTAATATCAAATAAATATGTACTGTGCTTCTGGAGATCTAGATAGTGAGTCTTGTTCCCACCTGTTGTGCGCCTGCAGTGAAGATTATCCAACTGTGCTTTCCTATGACATTCGATGATGGAAGCAAGAAAAAGTACTCCACAGTTTCACAGTCAGGGGCCTGAGGTGGTTCAGTCCCCAGCAACAGCTTCAGCAGCTTTGGTGTAGTGCCCAAGGGAAGAAAGAGAGTATGCTGCATTACTAAGTACACTAAGTCCCCTCTTGTTATGTTCAACTGGGTTTGAGGGGAATCATGCTGCATGGGGTCACAGGGTCTGTGTCTTTTTTTTCCACCAGTACAAGGTGCCAGGGAGATGAAAATTGGCCCGAAGGAGAACATGCTCCGCAGTCTCGCAGCTGAGAATCCTCAGAGTTCCAGACTCGACAAGAGCTACAGTGGCTTCAGTGCAGGGGATGGGGCTAAAAAAGCAACGTGCAGATTTACGAGGGCCATCTGCACGTCATTGCAATCTTGTGGTCTCCAACAGGAAATGGAGAACCACCCACAGAGTCACTGCAAGAAACACCTATAAGGCTGCACTTACACATCATCAGAATCAAGTGAAAGAGATTAAGAAAAAGACCCTGACCCTGAGAATCAAATCTAGCTCCAATAACAGCAAGGAACGTTTTGCCATTGTCAAGGAAATCACCAAACCAACAACCACAACCAGCACCATCACCTCTACACAAGAACTCTGCAAAAACTTCTCCGTCTTCTTCCACAAAAAAATCACTATCATCATGATCTACAGCATCTTTGAACCCCAGCCACCCCACCATCAACATTCCCAACCTGATAACCTCCTCAACCATAGACTACCAACTGACAGCATGGAACCCTCCATGTATCACCAACACTGAAGCAATAATGAAGACAGGCCACCTGACACTCACAAACCCTTGCCCTTACCTTATCTGCAACCTAAGAATGATCAGCGCTACACTCAAATCCATCATCAACACCTCCCTCAAGACAGCAACCTTCCCAGTCAGTCATAAGCACACCAAGTCACAGCCCAGCTCCAAAAACCCTCAGCAAAGTACTCAGCAACTACCAACCTATCTTGGTGGTCCTCTTTCCAGCCATCAAGAAGACCATTAATAGACAACTCTCTGACCACCTAGAATGCCACAAACTACTGGATGACTCGCAATCAGGATTCCGAAACAAGCACAGCACAGAAACAGCTTCATTACTTCCAAAGACTACATACACACCATCACTAACAGTGGACAGACCATGCCCCTCATCCACCTTGACCTCTCTGCCGCTTTCAACACAGTCTCCCACCAAACACTTATCACCAGACTACACAAAGCAGGAATACAAGGCCTCACTATGGACAGCAACCACATCATGAAATTCCAGTTCAACATGTCTCCTCTTCATGCGTCAACATCCTCCACCTGTTACATAAAATCTTAAAGTAGCCCTCACTGGACAGCAGATATACTACCACTCAGGCCCTAATTTCAAGTAAATTAGTCTGCGGAAACACACTCTACCCCAGCATCCCAACCCATTTTCTTTACAGAAGTCAAACCATCAAAAACTCTGCTACCAGATTCATTCCCGACCTCCTGTGCCAAACCCACGGTTCCCCATCCAGAAGCACTCCCAGTTCAATCTTTTCACAGAAACATGCAAGTCTCTACACAATATGGGATACCTCAGTTACGGACTTGACTTCCACCAACCCACATGATTATATCGCTCAGCATCAGTCCCACTTGCACACATACCCAGCATCCACAGAAGCAGAACGAGAGTTTGATCATTCTCACACCAATCCACCAAATCCTGGAATGACCGTCCCCAACACATCAGGGCCTCCTCCTCAC
The DNA here is from genome assembly GCF_031143425.1 of Pleurodeles waltl. NCBI lineage: Eukaryota > Metazoa > Chordata > Amphibia > Caudata > Salamandridae > Pleurodeles > Pleurodeles waltl. The sequence continues at coordinate 615,390,176 of NC_090439.1, forward strand.
GTTTTGAATTCTGCAAGAAGCTGAAGACCTCACTTTTCAATAAGTCTTCTTTTAGGATCATCAAGACTGCCTGAACTCAGGTCCAATCAAAGTGAAAAAGTAAAGTTACACATGAAACTTACAAATGTAACTTGCCTTTGTGAATAGCCCTGTGAGTATTTAATTAGTAAGCCTGGCCTTAATGATATACTGTATGAATGTATGAAAAACATACTAATTAATTTCATATTGCACTACCCACCACAGAAAGGGATGAAAATAAGGTCACATTACACATGTACTAACTGGAGGCTATATTCTCAATTTTCTTTCATTGGATCACTCTTAGGTATTGTGCAACTACACATGTAACATGTTGTCCATCTGGAAAAACGTTTTCCTGCGTGAATAATCTGTACTCCAAACCAATTTATCATGAAGGAATTGGTTCTCCATTTCTACCCTGTTAACAAAATACAATTTCACTTTCCTTATAATAGAAGCACATTTGCATACATTTACAATGTGGGAAACCATGTGCAAGGTGTATGTGAATAGCAATAAGTTGGTTTGTGGTCATTCACCTAGGTTTGCTGGCTGCTTCACCTTGCTTAAATTTTGGCTCAGGCAATATTTACTTTGTATCCTAGTGGGCTTAATGCAATGGCTAAGGTGACTTCAGCCAGCATTATGGTACCTCACAAAACAGAATCACAGATTTAATATTTAGGATTTTTAGCACAAGGAACTCTGGGATAGTTTTGTGTGCACATAGCAAATACCCAAGATTGGATATACATTACTTTGCAGGACAATTGAGGATGTAAACCCAGAAAAGGAATTTCAGAGCCTCTTCACAACAATGCATGGTTTATTCTGTATAATGTCTTACAGAGCGACTCACATTGAAGATGTGAAGAAGATAGAATGCTTTGCCTCATGAATAATTCATGCATAATTGTTGGCGTAATTGAGAGAGTTTTCTCCAGCTGTATGTTCATCATCAAATTCCAGCCACAGGGTTGATGTTGCCAGCATATTGCTTATCCCCTGGATTAAACTGTAGCATGATCCTATTAGTGAAGTCTTCTAGTTCGTGTGCAACATCCTTCTATAAACACAAGGGTGTAGGACCTCAGGGGTGTAGGGGGGTTGAATGAAAGCACCTTGCATACCGTTTCGCATGCTGTTTCCACACATGCCTTTACTAGGCATATTTTTACAATTACATTTGTTGTAAAGGCATGCGTGGTAAAGACATGCATGGAAATAACGTGGTCCTGGTTCCAACTGCATTGCTAAGCCATGTGTTGTTCCAGCATGGGTGATTCCATCATACAACCTCTACAATAGTCCACATTATCAAAGATAGAAGGCCTGATTAATGGTATGTTAAATTTGCAAGTGCAGTTTTTTTTCTCCTTTATGCAGTATTTTGCCACTTGCATTTACACACACACATGTACAAACACACACACATGCATACATACACACACACACAGACACACATAATCAGACTCACACAAAAGGGATGTTTCTGAACAAAACTGTGATAGTGGTTCATATCGGTTTGGATGTTTTTTTCTGTGTGTGGTGTGATAGTATGTGAGTGCTGCACTGGGCCCTTTCTGCAGGGTCGCACCAGATTTTTGTCTTTCTCTGCATTCCTTTGCTGAACCCGTTTTTAGCTGTTAGAACTCTGTGCTCTTCTTCCCTACTAACCAGTGCTAAAGTGCATATGTCCTATCCTTAAAACATGGTAAAATTGGTCTTTAAGTTACTTGTACGTCCCTAGCATATGGTACTAAATGTACTGAGGGTGTGTAAATTAAATGCTACAAATGGGCAGCAGCAGTCATTGTGTCACCCACAAAAGTATGTTTTGAAAACATGTCTCAGGCTTGCCACTGCAAACTATTGTGCAGTTTTAAACTGCCATTTGACCTGGCAAAATAATTGTTTTGCTAGGCCTGAACCTTCCTAAGGTAGACCCCAACCACCCATAGTTCAGGGTGCATGATATCTAAAAAGTAAGACATGTGTGTTTAAGTTTTACATGTAATGATTGGAAAAAATTCTGGTACATTGTTTTCCACTGTTGTAAGGCCTGTCTCTCCCATAGGGTGAAACCAGGTCACCTTATTTTCATTAACAAGTGATAACTTCAGATTGGGAGCAGATAGAGACATGGGGGGTCATTACAGCTTTGGCGGGCGGCTACCGCCGCCCGCTAAGCTGTAACCGCTGGGCGGCCGCCAATGCAGCCACACTCCCGCTGTGCCCATTTGGACATCCCCGCTGGAGAACCAAGTTTCCGCCCGCCGGGCCAGCGGGGATGTGGGCCGCAACATGGGAGCCGGCTCCAAATGGAGCCGGCGGTGTTGCAGCCATGCGACGGGTGCAGTTGAACCCGTCGCGCTTTTCACTGTCTGCATAGCAGACAGTGAAAAGCTGCATGGGGCCCTGTTAGGGGGCCTCACGACTCCCCGTACCGCCAGCCTTTTCCTGGTGGTTCATACCGCCAGAAAAATGTTGGCGGTCGGGACTCGTAATCCCCTGGGAATATCACCGGCCCTGGCGGTGCGACCGCGGCGCTTCCGCTGCGGTCGTAATGGGCCAGGAAGCACCGCCAGCCAGTTGGCGGTGCTTCCGTCATTTTAGCCCTGGTGGTCTCGTACTGCCAGGGTCAAAATGACCCCCATGGTGTTTGTATTCAAATCAATTATAATTAAAAAATCTCTTTAATGTTGGAGTCAGATTTTAGATTATAAATAAGAAAATGCCACTTTTGTAAAGTTATATTTCAAGGTACAGGGGTACAGAAACAAAACAAATTATCTCAATAGAAAAATGTCTGACACTGTGCTACTATAGGTTGAAATCAAAAGGAGTTATTTATTCACAGTCATGGTAGAGGGTAACATTAGAAAACAACAGCACGCTAATGTGCTCAGGCAAATAAAAGTGAAAAAAATAATCTTATATTATGTCTCACTACAAATGACCATAAAACAGCCCTTTCAATTTGAATACACACAAAAGAAGGGTCTGTGTGGACAGACAACTGTGTTTGAATACATCCTGCATATAAGCATCATCGTCAAGACATTTATGAAAAAATGCCCGAGGTACAACTCTATAGTCATGAATGTATTAAGAGGAAAACAATATCAAGCAGAAAAAAGATGGAAAGAAAAGAAAGAAAAAATTGTTAAAACCATACATAAGCACAAATTAATTGTGTATAATCATTGATGTATCAACAAAATTACATGTATACACAACTTTTCTTAAAGGAACAAAAAATTACCTCAATTGTTACTGCAAGCCTAGTTCTCTAAAGAGGTGTATTCCCGAAATTGTCAGTCACTTGCACTGAAGCTAATTTACCATCTGTACATATAAATAATAAATATCAGGACCACACACATCAGTGAAAGAAGTTGATTCAACAAGGTAATTTAAGCAAGGAAATTAGAGCCATAAGGTGCCTGAATAGCTACTGACAAAGGGGGGGAGGGGGCGCGGGAATGTGAAGAATTGTAAATCTGTGGAAAAAACGGAAAGTTAATCTGGCACAGGTTTTGAACCTAAACTGCATGTGTCCCTTTTATACACAAATTGATACAATGGATGCAAACATACCGAGAGTTCTAACCTTGAATGTACTGCTTGCTGTTGTTGAAACGGGAATCGGAAAAACGGCAAACAGTGGAGCATAGCACCTAGATGCTACAAAATGCGTCTGTCAGAGACACTGATGCCGCTAAAAAGCCTCTCAATAGGAAAAATAGGCCTGCTGATAGAGAAAACCAATAATGGTCACTCAGCGGAGCATGTTGCCAGACAGCCCCACAGAATGTTTCTACAATGAATGCCATTATAGGTAAGTGATGAAAGCAGACAGCAAGTGACAAACAATTTGAAAACATATAAGCATGGCTGTGGTTTCATGGATATCAGACACTAAGGACCTCATTGTCATGGTTGGACTGCGACCAAAGTGGCATTCCGACCGTGGCGAAAGTGCCATGGTCGGACCGCTGCGCCACCACCTTTTGGCCACCAGACGGCCTGGCGGTTCCGGCGGACTCAATCCGCCAGGGCAGTGCTGCCCTGGGGACTACGACCCCTTTCTCTCCGCCGGCGTTTACATGGCGGTTTCACCACCATGTAAATGCTGGTGGAGATGGGGTGCTGGTGCACACAACAGCATTGCCACCAGCCGTTTTATGAGCCAGCGTCAATGTTGTTGTGCGCTTCCCGCTGGAATAGTGGGAGGAAATTGTGTTTCTGCCTACTGCCCCAGCGGGAAACTTATAGCAGAGCCAGCGGGAAGGAGACCACACTGGTGGTCTCCTGACCTGCTGGAGTTTGGTGGGCAGCCTTTTCCGCCTGCCAAACTCTGAATGAGGGCCGAAGTAAGGACTAGGGTAGGATGTCTCCCAAGTGATCAAAAGCAATTGTGTTGTGCGTGAGTCCCAGGTGTCAGGTCAACCTTAGGGCATGGCCACAAGACCTCGCTCAGAAAAATAATAAAAGATCAAAATGCAAAGTGAATTTAGAAGTGGAAAAAAAAAATGGTATTATACCCAAGAATGAAAATTATGGTGAAAAAATATTTTAAAAAATGTATGGGCCACATAAGCAAAAAGACGAAAGTACCTAGGTTCTCGAGCAAATAAAAGGAGAAAGAAGGAGACATAAACCCTACAGGCTCACCATGAAAAAAGGGGTGAAACGGGTGGAGGGGTTTTATTTATTTTCAAAATAGGAGAAAATAGAGAACAACATGATATGTATCTAGGCTGTCTGTGCACAGAATCCACTTCTTTATTTAGAATAGAAGAAACTCTTCTGCTCCTGCTTGGTGGATTTACAACAGTAATGACAAGCCAACGTAAATTGTCTTTAGCATGGTTTTGCTGTACAAAATATTCTACCAGCTGAGCCGTCATGACCTTACACTTAAGGCGGCTCCTTTGTTGGCATATTCTAATCCATATTTTCTGTGTGGTTTGCCAATGAATATGTAAATCACAATAGTTGTGTTGCAACTGGAAAAGTGTTTCAAATTTACATTCTTGTAAGTAAATGTGTTTGATTCAATACTAAAAGCACAAACGGTACATTGGCCACATTTAAATGCTTAACTCCCGGAGGTAGCCCCCATAGGTCATTGTGTGTGTGGGTCTTACTTTGATATGGGGGGCTGCTCTTACTAAATGATCCTTTAAGTGTATACTCTTGCAAAATGTAAAAATAGGTCTCTCAAGTGTAAGGTCACCTGCATTCAAAACGTCCCATTGTCTCAAGATACATTTGTTAACTTTGTCTGAAATGGGTGAAAATGTGGTAACACAGACCTGTCTATCAGAATTCTCTTTTTTTTAGGGGTAAGTAATGTAGTTGCAAGGCGATACCAAGCCTTTTTCACAGCTCTTCTCACTAGTCTCCTAGGATACCATCTGAAAAAGATTTTTTAAATACTTTTATTGCCTCCTCAATGAAATATTTTGTATGCTCTCCCTATTACTTTCTTAGTGTCTGATATCCACAGCATCACAGCCACACCTCCATTTTTCCAAAGTATTTGGTGCACGCTGGTTGTGTTCATCACTTTCCTACACTGGCGTCCATTGTAGATGCATTCTGTGGAGCTGTCTGGTGGCATGCTCTGTGATGTAGCCGTTATTTGTTTTCTCTACCAGCGGGCCAGACAATTTGTTTCTCCCCACTGAGGGGCTCTCTAGAAGCAATAGTGTCTCTGACAGACACACTTTGTAGCATTGTCTGTCATTTGGCATTTTTCAGTTTCCCTTTTCCCCAAAAGTGACCAGTTTATTTAAGACTACACCTCTAGGAATGTTTGCATGCATTTTGTTTATCAATTTGTGGATAAAAGGGGCTCATGCAGTTTGCTTTTTCCATTTTTCCCACAGATTCACAATTCTTTACTTGCTTGCCCCCCTTTGTTGATTGCTATCTAGGTACTGTATGGCTTTAATTTCCTTGCTTAAATTACCTTGTTGAACAAACTTCTCTCATTAATGTGTGTGGTGTTGATCATGTTCATTTATATGTACAGATGGTAAATTAGCTCCAACACAAGTGTTTGACAATATGAGCAATGCACCTCCTTAGAGAACTGGGCTTGCAGTAACCATTAAGGTAGCCTTTTCTTCTTTTAAGAAAAGTTGTGTACACATGTAACTTTGTTGATAGATCCATAATTATATGCAAATAATTTGTGTTTAGATATGGATTTAGCTATTTTTTCTCTTTCTTTTTTTCCATCTTATATCTTCTTGATATTGTTTATCTATGATTAGATTCATGACAATTGAGTTGGACCTCAGGCGTTTATTCATGATTGTCCTGATGATGATCCTTATATGTGGGAAAGATGGAAACATCGTCAACTGTGCACACAGACCCTCCTTTTTTCTTTAATTAAATTGACAAGGCTATTTATGTGGTCATTTGTATTGTGACATAATACAAGATTATTTTTGTCACTTCTATTTGCCTGGACACATTAAAATGGTGTTTTTTTCTGATATTACTTAAAACTATGACTGTGAATAAAGAATGTATTTTAATATGAACTTAGATTACCGCATGGTGTCAGACTTTTTTCTATTATTGCCATCATTTGTGTTTGTATAGGGATCCCTGTGCCTTGAAATGTTCATATACTCCTGTTCCCTATATACCTGTGGGTTACCCTTGTTATTTGTGATGTACTTTTACAAAGTTGGCATTTTCCTGCCCAAAGTTAAAGAGGCCTTTCTAGCATATTCCAGATGCTGGGGCATGTTAATTGTTTTCCCATCAAAACTGTGTATTGGACCTAGATTGTGAAAAATGGGACCCAGGTGTAGATGGGAGAGGTTCTTCCTTGCAGGATGGCTGGGGATGAGTTGTACCCTGCCCTGATTACATTTCAAAAGACCTTTCCCACAACACACTCAAATGAACTGGATTACAGGCCTGCCTTTGTCTTTGTCACCCTGGACCAGTCATTCTTTAGCTGTGGTCAGGTGATCCCTGAGAGTCCGTAATGCCTACTCAGGGTTCCCCAGATTCCAATAATGATGCAGTGGGGGTCCCTGGATTTCAATAATAATTCCTTGGGAACCATAGAAGTCAAAAGGTTAGGAACCACTGCCCTAGACAGTTTGGATCCGGGACCAGGAGAATGGAAAGAACTGATCAGAACCAGTTTTGGGGGCAGGCCAGGGAATTCACCACACAAATGCTGGCACCAGGCATAAACACAGGACCATCAGAACCTCTTATGAGAACACACCTGGACCTGTGGAAAATTCAGAAGAAGGGCTGTTTTGCTGCCAGAAGGATTGTCCTGGTGCTTGAAGGATTGCCTTTCTGACTGAAGAAGGAAGATTTGACCTGCTTGCCTGGATCCCAGGCTACCCAGAGTGCCTTCAAGGGTCCATTGGCTGAATTTCTGTGTGAGCTACAGGGACGTAACAAGCTTTCACGGGCCTCCCTGCAACTGCCTAGGGGACCGGGAGTGTTGCTTTCTGCTTCTTGGCACCAGTTTCACTAAGAACATTAAAATTCAAAATCCCTGGTTCCACTGAGATTTTTGTTGTTCTGGTGTTATTTGTATTTACTCTGTTTTTCCAAATTGGTGTGGGGATTTTTGTGTTGTGTTTTTACTTTATTCCTGTTTCGGCATTGCAAAACAAACTTTATATACTGCCTTAAAGCTGATCCTGACTGCTTGTGAGCCAAGCTATGAGAGGGTTAAGCACAGATTCATTTAGTGACTTTTGTGGTTCACCCTGACAAGGATTGTGGCTGTTGTTCCACCCTTCTCAACCAATAATCCAGTTTCTTACAGTTAAACAAAGTAGCATTTTGTAATTTGCAAAGGAGTATAATAAGATTGGCTAATATTTCCACTTGCTATATACAGCACTTTAAAATCCCAGAAATTGAGTATGAAGGAGGTTATTGTCTTTCCATTAGTGTTATAGCACAAAATTAAATCAAAGGCAGCAATTTCTATATATAACATACATCTTTTCACTTGAAGCAACCTCATTTCAATCCTGGAAACATACCTGCCTGACGTACATTTGCCAGTGTTTTCAAGGTGGAAACTACTTGCAATTGGTTTGTATATATACACAGTCACACTGTATATGAGTGTTCATCAGTTTTTTCATGTAGACCCACCCTGTGGATTGCAATGTGGAAGAAAATCAGGACCCTGATACAGCCTGACAGAAAAGGAAAAATTATCTGTTACCTCATCGGAGGCAATGTCATCAAACAAAAGGGGTTTGTATTGTTAATTCTCTATAAAACACAATGGGAAAAGATTTTCCATTACAAAGACTCCAACAAACACAATAAGAAGAAATGTTACATTGTAAACTCATTGGCAAATGCAATATGAAGAGGTTTTACATTTTGAAGCCTGTAAAAATTGTAGTAAGAATATATGGTGAACTTCATGACAGGCACCAGAGGAAGGGGACTACAGTGTATTACAATCATAGAACTTTATGCACAGATCTCTGGTTCAGGGGAAGTAGAGAGACTTTTATTATGTGTATTTGTGATTTTCTGTTAATGATTAGTTGTGTGTAAATTACAGTATCTTTCAATTTTAAAAATAGATGCATGTGCAGGACATTGATTTATTAATTGTTATTCATTGGTTTGAGATGGACTGGGTTTTTACCCTAAATCCACCTTCATGAGTAAATAATGAACTACTCTGAGTGGAAAAATGATTAAGCAGTGACAATTGAGCTCAATTTGGCTCTAATATTAAGATGTCCTTAGGACAACTGAGGAAGAAGACACCAATAGCCACAATTAAAGCTCAGTAACCAACCCTGGGGCCTCCAAATCCAATTCCAACATTCAACCATGAACTGCAATAGAGATGCATTGCTTTTGGCTACTATACCAGAAGATACTGACAATGCTAGTTTCCATGTTGAACAGTGTCCCTGCTGTAGCATCACACATTGCAACAGGTAGTTTTTACTGTAAAAATCAGAAATAGCTTGATATGCAGCACAAGTTAGGGGCAGCAGAGCTGGTACAACATGAACAGATGTGCTGTGGATTCCTCACTTCTAAGATGGGCAGAGTGCCCAACTGTAGTGATAAAATGGCATACGGTGTGGTTTGGTGTGCTGTGGGTGTTGCAGTAAGTAAAGAAGTGATCTCTTCCCCTAAGCAGTGGTGATTCCATTATGCATAGTGCTTGCCTTCATCTATGACCCTAGGGATGCCACCCCTCAATCACAGTTGTGGATCGGACCAATAGGTGGGGTTTATGCTGTGCTTTGCAGACATAGCATGTTTGTGAGCATTGCACTCTTCAGTTCATGCTGTACCAAGTTTGACACATGCGCACTATAGTGATTCTTCCATGCTCATTGTACCTGAAGGGCACAGTTGCACATGTGCACTATGTGTATGCACATACAACATAAGTTAGAGAGAGCAGCAGCTGAAGCGGAATCCCAGAAAAGAATGTGAGTGTCTTAACGCACTTAGGAATCCAGTAAAGTAAGGCAGAACACCTTCTTGGTAATGCCAGTAAAAGCCACAAATTGTACACATAAAGCTGGGGGGTCTGTGATCCATGTTGGATGCTGGTAGGTGAGGACATTCTAGTCACTGGAAAAAGTTCTGGAAAGTAAATCAATGGATTATATGGATCATTAGTGCCCTCCTGCTCAGGGCGTTATTACTAGTAAAAGCAGTCTGTCATAGCTTCTGAGAGGAGGAAGAGAGCTCTGAATAGAAAGGATTGCTTAGTGTGTTGTTTCGAAAAGGAGACTCATCCGCCCAATAGCACCCAAACAACTGGGTGGAATTATACCAAATTTGGCAGAAAGCTTCCACTTGGTCCAGAAAGTGCCCTTTTTGTTATTTGGTGTAAATCCGTTCTGTATTTTTTGAGAAGTTAAAGAAGAACCAAATTTGTATATAGAGGGAGGCAAAAGCTCCACTAATCCTCCCGACCTCGTGCTAAGATTCGATTTTTTGATGAAAAATCTGTCGGGGGGAGCGTGAGTTATAGTTATCGTAGGGCACAAGTTAAAGATACTTGAGTTAAGTCCAGCTACAATAAGTGAATTTCTATGGTTGTGTATGGTTAAAAAGTGAACTATAAAATCCCTGTAACATTTGGGCCCATATATATACTTTTTTAGCGCCGCATTTGTGTTATTTTCTGACACAAAAGCGGCACAAACTGTCGAAATATCATTGTATTTTGTACGTTTGCGCCACTTTTGAGTAAAAAATCTATGCAAATGCGGCACAAAAAAAGTATAAAAATGAGCCTTGTTTTTTTAAAGTGAATATGTATATATAGACAGCTAATTTTCAGCCAGGGCCTCCATGGAAAAATATAAGAAACTACTACAGCCCTTAAGATGGAAAAGGCAAAATGTCCTAAATATCAACAGTACTCTCACATCCTCAAAGGCTATTAGTCACACACAACAGGAACCATTCCTACACCCCTTGCTTACATGCAATGTCACATTACTGAGAGCACTCCACACACCATCAAAAGCACTTTTATGTCCCTCCCAGCTTAGATCTCACTCACTACTCGCACTCACTAACACGACTTGTCTACCACTACTGACAGTACTCTCACATCCATTACACACTAAAGGCCAAATTTAGCAACACTTTGTATTGGATTTGTATCACAAAATTACGCAAAGCGACACGATTTTGGAAATGACTTACCAAATCAAATCATGTTTTGTGTTGGAAACAATCTGAAAGTAGAGCTTTGTGCTACACAATGTTTCTTTGCATAAAGGGGATGTACCATGGAACTATATGTGGGTTTTGACACAAATCTCTACCATGCAATCTCCCATGTGTTTAGATGCAATCCCTATTTATTAACATTGGTAAACCAGGACTTGTGCCAGAAATGCATGCCTCTTTGAAGTAGGCATAACGTTAGAGAAACTTTTTCTGTCCAGCTTTTATAACTGTGCATGTGTGTTGAATTGTATTTGTACATGTCACTTTCAAAATTTTAGGCTATACAAACTGAATGTGCTTATACGAATGGTCAGGTGCAAAAATTGTTTATGCTGATCAATTTTCACAAGGTGTGCATTTCTATGCTGGTGTACAGTGGACTGTCCATCAACAACTATATCATTTTATGGAGTGAAGAAAAATGTTTACATTAATTACACTATTATTTGTATCTGCATCAGTGCCAACCAGCCATTCCCACCTCCATTACCGTTACTGAATTACCCACTTGTTTTGATTTTAAAATAGGTGTATATTAATATTGGCCGCTTTTATTCATTTCCTAGAAAATATACCACCTTATAGGCATTACATTCTTGCTTGACATGTTCAAATGCTATTCTTCTACCAGATACAATGCAAGGCTTGGCCAGTGGCCTGTACATGAAGTATCAATCAGGAAACAGTGGAGCAATTGCCTTAGTCAAATCTGGACTTTAGGATTGCAGTGCCTAGCATGGAGTTGAATATCAGGTGATATAGCATGGACCATGATAAAAGAACCACCACCTTGCCTGAAGAAAAATAATTGCATCGATTCTACTCACCACCCCCACCACCAATTTAGAATTTCTAATGGTGTCTGAAAGCCTACTCTAATAACTAAGTCCAACTTCTGCTTTTTCATCAGTGTCAATGTTTGTGACCTTGATGGTCATCTGCAGTTTTCTGAATGTGTAAACACCTTTTTGTAAATGTAGTTGACTTTTGATTGAGTACTTCTTAGATGGACTTATGCACAGATTGAGCAATGAACTACTTCTCTAAATTGAGGGCATGGTGAGCATAATTAATTAAAAGCAATTCCTGCTTTTGATTCCATAGAACGGAGCATATTTTGAGCTTCACTCTCCTTTGAAATTAGGGGATGAAATTTAAAATCTACTGCTGTACAGTATTCTAAAAAGACTGGAGTTTAGTTGAGATGACATAATAAAATATGTTCTATTCAGCAATCTTACTGGGCCAGAAGCTCCAATCTTTCTCGATGTCTGTTGTTGTGGTTTGCCCTGTGTTTCCCTCTGGGCTTTCAGACACACTACTACCAACTAGCAAACCTGCACTCAATGGGGGATGGTCTCTTTTGGTGACTCCAGTTGAGGTACAGGATGGTGTGACGTGGATGGTCCTTGTACCAGCTCCTCCTCATTGGAGCACAACCAGACGTTATATTTTTGCTTTCTGTCAATTCTGCTGCCTGGCTTAGTTTGCTGTTTTGCTGCCTGTATTATTGTGTTCTGCCATTTCTGCAGCCTGTTTTGTTTAGCTGTTTCACTGCCAGTATTATTGCTTCCTGCCTATTCTGCTGCCTGTTGTGTTTTACTGCTTTGCTGCCCAATTTTCTGTTGCTCTTATTTCCTTATCATAGTGTTTTTAAGTTGCATTGTATCATTCATTGTTTTGCCCCCTTGCTGCACATTACACTGGTCTTTTCCCTCCTGCCATTTTCCTACTGCTTCCCCCTCCTGGCTGCCCTGCCCATGCCACCCAGTGCCTCTCCTTCCCCTCAGGATACTTAATGGAAGCCACAGCGCAACCGCACAAAAGGCGCTACCAGCATACCTAAGGCATGCCAAAGGCAAGCCCGTCTGTGCCCGTCAATGCCTGGCCCGCACCCAGCACCAGGAATGCTGGTCATCCTCCCACACATAGCTACACCGCCACCTAGCTCCGAGCCCTGGATACCAGACTTTGCAACATCAACTGCCACTGCACCTCTCCATAACCAATGGTAGGACCTTTTTCTTGAAGCCTCCGTTTGCAACATCAAGGCACCTGTATGCAGGATAACCACCAACAAGCCAACCATGGCAACCATGATCGATTCGGAACAACTTCACTGCCTCCTGCTCAATGCATGTTCACCATGCATGCACGCCATGGAGATTGGGGACACATCCCCTACCCCACTTCAGACGTCATCTTTCTCACTGAAACCTGGATCAACCCTGCAACCACTCCCGACATTGCCTCTGCAACACCAGACGGCTACAAGATAGGCCAGTGGGAAGTGCATTAACAAACAAGGAGGTGGAATCAACATCATCCAAAAAGAAGCCATCCACTACACAAGGGGCCACAGACGACATCCCCCGTTCATGGAACACCTCTACTTTCAGCTCCGAATTGACAGCAAAACTACCATAAGGGCACCCTCACCTACAGACCTCCTGGACCACGCCCAAGTTTCTTTGACGCCATCCCTAAATTCATCACCCAGCTCACCATTGACTCCAAACACTTCATCTTCCTCAGAGACTTCAACTTTCACCTCGAAGACCTCAATGATGCCAACATCACCAACCTCCTTGAAGGTTGAACAACATTGAATTCACTCAACTAGTCACAAACCATACACACTATGAAAGACAAACGCTCAGCCACATCTTCACATCCAGCGGCACAGTCAAGTACAGCCATATCATCATCATCATTAGCTTTATTTCGGTAAATATAAATACCATAAAAGCACATCACATAAAAAAGGAACGGCAAGCTACATGATAAACAATTTAAGTCATAAAAGATTAAAAAGGAGAGAAAAAAGAAGAGAGAAATATTTACACATAAACAGTTCCCTACTGGAAAATCGCACCTTATAGTTATACGTAAAAACACATTGTGGGTAAAAGAATAAAATACAAGCCTGGCAAACCATATCAGATAAAAAGGATGTTTCTATTTAAAAAGTATCTAAGAACAAAACGAGATAAAAACAACAGGTAGGGAATACGTCTGAACCAATAAAAGTAATATGTGCATACAATGATAAGTCCATCAATTGTTGCTTGCCACATTCATTGTTAAATTTCCCTCTGCTTTTTTGAGCGTGTTCAGTCTGATACGCCAGATTGAATCTAAATATTTTGACAAACAACAAACCACTAAAACCGATGAATCAGATTTAAAAATTCTCAAAGCTAGCGAGCAGTTTTTAAAACCCTTACTTCTGCACAGAGGAATAATCCAACGGGCTCTTTGTTTGGAGTATGCGGGGCATTGGAAGAGAATATGAGTTACTGATTCTTCTCTGGCACAGCCCATCGGACACATCTTAGAAGAACAACTAAAATTAGACCATTTATATGTGAGGGAACGCAAAGGAAGGGAGCCCACCCTGAATCTGATGTATAATGAACGAGCAAACGGAGAAGATACTATATCCATATATTGGGCAAATTCATAATGGCATTTAAAATATAGAAAGTTTCCCGTCATGGATGATGGCGAGACAGCGGACAATTGGGAAAGTTGAGCGTGGAGCCAGAAAGCATCCTTTAGTGTCTGGGTTGCGTTCTTAGGGATAGATAATGGTTCCTTCCAATAGGACCCCAAACCAAGAAGCGAGAGGGTCCTTTCTACATAAGCACACCACTTGATTTTGGAGCTAGTGTTGTTGGCCATCAAGTTAACTAGCGCACATCTATAATGGACGAGAGAATCTGTTGACCATAAGCGAATCCAGTACAACAGGGGCTTGAGTGCAACAATCTGGCTGATAGAAGGGAGATTTAGGTCCATGCGTATTGGGAGCAGTGGGGTACTGGAAGGAACTCTTAGCAGTGACCTTAAAAAAGAGTTCTCCACTTTTATCAAATCATCTAGGCAACAGTGGCCCCACAATTCAGCTCCATAAATTGCTCCCCCTCTTGCTTGTAGTTTATAAATTTCTACTGCGGGCGTCATGGCAAAGCTAGGAGATCTAGCTGCAAATCTTGCAATGCCACTCGCTCGCTGTTGCAATCGTAAAGTTGCCTTCTGGATGTGGCGCTGCCACTTGTGCGAGTCTTCTAATTTCAGGCCTAAATAATCAAAGTCGCTGACTCTTTCCAGCGCGGCACCCTCTAAATAAATAGGTCGTCTCATTCTGCCTTTCCTATCGCCAAACACCATGCACTTGGTTTTTAATCGGTTAATTTCAAGCCCATAATCATTGCAATAGTCAATGAATCTTGAAAGCATGGTTGAAAGGCCTGTGGCTGTTTGAGATACCAGCAGGGTGTCATCGGCAAAAAGAAGGCAGGGGATCTTCTGCCCTCCTATTTTAGGCGAGTCGTTAGAGCACTCCATAAGATAAGGGATGCATGCGTTTATGAAGAGAAGGAATAAGGTAGGGGCAAGAACGCAACCTTGTCTTACACCTCGGGCAGTAAGGAATTTTTCTGTTAATTCACCTTGTGGGCCCCATCTAATTCTACCATAGTTGCCAGTGTAAAGATCCCTGATAATATTTAAAATAGAGCACGGGACTCCTATTTTAGACAGAACTTCCCACAGTTTGTGGCGGGGTACTAGATCAAAGGCCGATTTTAGGTCTACAAATGCTACATATAGGTGGCCTAAGTCAACATCGACAACTTTCCATTTAATAGAAGTAAAACGAAATATCTGATCTAATGTGCTAATTTTTTCTCTGAAGCCCGCTTGTAGATGATTTAAGATTTGATTTTCAACTAGCCACTTGTTCAGCCTGCTCAACAACTGATAAGAGAAATTTTTTTGAAGGTTGTCGAGGAGGCTGATAGGTCTATAATTACCCGGGTTGTTCCTCTCTCCTTTCTTATGGATGGGCACTATGATCACCTCTTTCCATGAGTCAGGATAAATTCTGCTAATCAAGATGGCATTAGAAAGTCTGTTAATATATGGGCCCCAGGTATTCTGGTCCACTTTAAACATATCAGAGGGGATCCCGTCCATCCCAGGGGCTTTTGCTGCTTTCTGGGCTGCAATGGCCGACACAGTTTCGTTCAGTGTAAAAGGGGGCAAGAAAGACATGGGCTCGTCAAAAGTTGTTAGCTCGCCCGAAATTATGTCAGGAATATGACTTGCCAGCAATGGTCCATACAATTCCTTAAAGTAGGAGAGCCAGATGTCACAGCCATATCACTGAGCTCACCTGCCCAGACCACACATTGTCCACTTCACCATCTCAGAATCCCCCTGTACAACCACCAAGCCTGCGACACTTCACGCTGCTACTGGAACAAAACATCAGAGAGCCAGTGGACCAAAGATTTCAACTCATCTCATCCAGACACCTCAACCAATCTGGATCAGGCCATCAAGAACTTCTCCACCTGGATCACCAATTGCTTCAACAGTGTTGTCGCAGTTAAACCCACCAAACCCAAACAGTCCATCAAGCAGCCCAGCTGTTACTCCACGGAACAGAGAACTGTGAAACGTAAAAGTAAGTGACTGGAAAGGAAATGGTGCTCCAGCAAAGAACATACAGACAAACGACCTTAAAGACATTCCTTAATCAATACCACCAGCTCCTGAAGAAGATGAAAAGAAGTGCCCTAGCCAACTGTGTGGGAGCCTGATGAGAACTCTTCAACATTGTCAGAGAGTTCTCCAACCAAGCAGTCCCCGAAAACATCATCACCCCCTTTCAGGGGATCCTGGGGGACTTTCTCTATGACAAAATCTACACCATTTACAAAAGCTTTGAACCCAAACCCACTGCTGCTGACACCCTCAACTACCTTGCATCCACTGAGGTGACCCTGACCACCTGCTCAACACCTTGGACAAGCTCACCACATAAGACACCATCATCATCATCATCATGAAATCTACCCACTCCAGTGGCCCACAGACACCTGACACCACCACATATTCAACCCCAGAAACAAGATCATCAGCAAGGAGATCACCACCATCCTCAACACATCCATCACCTTGGCCACCTTCTTCAAAGACTGGAAACATGCAGAAGTCAAATCCCTTCTCAAGAAAAACTATGCCAAATCCAATGAACTCAAGAACTACAGCCCCATCTATCTGCACCCTTTCCCCACCATATTCATCAAGAAAGCCATCTGCTCACGGGACACCTGGAAAATAAAAACCGCCTCAACTTCTCCCAATCTGGATTCCACTCCAACCACAGTCCTGAAACTGCCCTCCTCACTGCCACCAATTACATCAAAACCCTCCTGAACTGGGAAGAAAGAGCAGCCCTGATATTTCTTGTCCTCTCAGCGGTGTTAGACACTATATCCCACCACACCCTCATCAAGAGGGTTCACCACATTGGAATCCAAGGAAAGTCCTCAAATTTATCACATCCTTCCTCACCAGAAGAACAGAGATAATCTGCCTGCCTCCGTTCACCTCAGAACTTAAGAACATCACTTGCGGCATTCCTCGTGACTTGTCCCTCAGCGGCACACTGTTCAATGAACCCATGACCCCCCTAGCCAACGTCACCAGAACCCATGGTCTAAACATCATATCTTATGCTGGCA
Organism: Pleurodeles waltl; assembly: GCF_031143425.1. Taxonomy (NCBI): domain Eukaryota; kingdom Metazoa; phylum Chordata; class Amphibia; order Caudata; family Salamandridae; genus Pleurodeles; species Pleurodeles waltl. The sequence goes on from NC_090439.1 coordinate 615,407,479, forward strand.
TCACCCAGATCTCGCTATCAAAAGACCCCTCCATCTAAAGGGCCAACTTGCACAGATGCATGATGAGCATCGCCAACTGGATAAAGTGCAAATACCTCAAATTCAACACCAACTAAATAGAAGTACTGATCTTTGAGAGCAACACCTCCCCCCAGAACAACTCAAGTTGCCTCCTGAACTAGGACCCTCTCCAACCTCTACCAACCATGCCCACAACCTTGGCATCCTCCTGGAAAACAAGCTGATCATGAAGAACTAAGTCAAAACAATCTCCTCTGCCTGCTTCCTCACTTTTCACAATACTCCACAAGATCTTCAGATGGATCCCGGTTAACATCAGACCCACAGTCATTCAAGCCCTTACCACTAGCTGGCTGGGATACGGGTATGCAGTTTACATAGGGATCTTAGCGCACCTACTCAAGAGATTGTAGACCATACTGAACATATGGCCAGACTCATCCTCGACCTCCCAAATGGACCCCCATCACCCTCCAGCTCAAGAACCTTCACTGGCTCCCCATTCAGAAGAGATGTCAATTCAAGATGTTGACTCACACCTACAAAGCCCTCAACAATCAAGGAGCAGCTTACATCAACCACTGCTTGAACTTTCATCAGACTCTTGTGCTCACCTCCCTCTCCTTCTCCCTTGCACACACCCCGACATCCACCAAAGCAACTTCTTGTTTTCCCACCTCACCTCAAAGTCCTGGAACAACCTCCCCATCCATCTCAGGACCTCAACCTATCTTCAGGAATGCAGGAAAGGACTAAAGACCTGGCAGTTCAACTGACCCCCCTGGAAGCAGCATAGCTCATAGCACCTGGATACCCTCATGGGTGATTAATCACACAATATGAATTCAAACTTGATTGAATTGAATTAAATGGCCTGCATCTGAGCCAAGGTCTAACACAACACTCAGAATGCGCCCCTTTTTAGCCAGCAGCCTCATCAGCCAGTTGAACCCATGTCATCGACAGCACACACCTCAAACTCCCCGGTGGTCTGAAATAGTTCCTGACATTTTGTGAAACAAAACAGTTAATCTCACAGGGTTTCCCCTTCCTTGTATTAGTGATGGTTGTATTGATATTGCAAGCTAGCGGTAGTCATATTGGGCACAGTTCTATGAAAGCTACTTGCAGAACCACAGTTGTTGCTTAGCTACAAAGTTTTCTGGAAGAGCAGATATGTGTCAAGCTGCCTTCCAGTTCCTTCACTTACCTGCCTGCTCATCATTCTTTAGCTGGGTTTTGCCATCACCAAAAAATCGCAGTGAGGAATTACAATGCAGAGAACCTAAAGTCAAGAGACAAAGAAAAATGTTAGTTTGTGTAATCCTGTTGTCAATGTATTTTGCTGTGCTGGACTAGTCAAAACTAAACCGAATACTCAATCTTCAAACTTCACTCATCAAATACCTTCTGAAAGCCTTTGTGAATAAGTGGCCTCTGTGCATCAACAACGAATGCTAACAAAGTACACAACTGTTCTGATAATTATAACTAAACAGTATCAAATTGCATAGTACCTCCTGCAGGTCATTGTCTACGTTATTGCCAAAAGTGTGTACTTTTATTGAACTGCTTATTTCAGCTATTTGGTCCTCTGCTGGTGGAGCGGTGCAGCATCTGTCCCTGGGATCTGGCCAAACCGAAGAGAACATGGTGCCCAGCTGACTCTACAGCACAGACTGCTCTCCAATAGATGTCCTCTTTAAGTTTAGCCTGCCCTCGTTCCTCCATTGCCCATGCTAACCAGTGTGAACTGGTAGTTCCTAGTTGGTTGGCAGTAGGATTTCACACCACTTGTGCAATGCTTTTCGCAGGATAACAGGTTAATAAGCGAGGCATTGAACATACAGTTACAGTTCCAAGTCCACTCCATCCTGGTCACAAATCAAAACCAGGCAATGTGAAGGGAGCTAGCTCTTAGTAATGGTGGTCTGAAAGAAAAGTGAATCAGAATAGTGCATTTTATTGAAATTATTGCTGTGCAATATTCTGAATGCAAAATGTTGGCTTTGCAGCTGCAAACTCGTTCTGGCTGTCTCGGGGGAAGTGAAGACCATGCACTTGAGGGTTACAGGTACTACTAAAGAATGAATTGTAGGTGCTTCTGCTGCAAACATGTATTCAAATCACATTAAGAACCTGCGGAGGCCTTGGAACCCTCATGTAAGTGAAGTCATCTGTTCCGAAACCTGACTTCGTGGTTAAACCAAAAAAACACAAAGGGGGTCATTCTGACCAGCACCGCCAACAGGCTGGCGGTGCCCCGCAGGGCATTCTGACCGCGGCGGTTTGGCCGCGGTCAGATGCGGAAAACCGGCGGTCTCCCGCCGGTTTTCCGCTGCCCTTAAGAATCCTCCATGGCGGCGCAGCTCGCTGCGCCGCCATGGGGATTCTGACAGCCCATACCGCCATCCTGTTCCTGGCGGTTCGCCCGCCAGGAACAGGATGGCGGTATGGGTTGTCATGGGGCCCCTGGGTGCCCCTGCAGTGCCCATGCCAATGGCATGGGCACTGCAGGGGCCCCCGTAAGAGGGCCCCACTTTGTATTTCAGTGTCTGCTTTGCAGACACTGAAATACGCGACGGGTGCCACTGCACCCGTCGCACCTTCCCACTCCGCCGGCTCAATTCTGAGCCGGCGTCCTCGTGGGAAGGTGTTTTGCACTGGGCTGGCGGGCGGCCTTTTGGCGGTCGCCCGCCAGCCCAGTGCAAAACCCAAAATACCCTCAGCGGTCTTTCGACCGCGGAGCGGTATTTTGGAGGGGGGAACTCTGGCGGGCGGCCTCCGCCGCCCACCAGGGTGAGAATCACCCCCTAAGATTCTCTCTAGAGAGCAGCAGATAACAAGCAAAGAAAAGAATGAAGAAGTGGAGAACTAAAGTGTCTTGTAAGCGTAGGCAGATTGCTGCCAATAATGCACACAATATACCATGGACCAGCCATTATTATGACATAAAGAGCCATATCGTCCCCGACGCTAGTACATTATGACATGCATTTGCCACTGTTATGCACGAGATAAACATGATGTTACAAAGAAATCCACAGTATGTCATAGATTGGCAATGATTATGACTAGGACAGCCCTGCCAATAAATCCTACAAAGCGATGAGTCACTATTATGCCAGCAACATTAAGAAAGAATGTTGTAATATATCATGATGAGTCACTATTATGCAATGGATAGCTGGTGTAGCAAATGGGTTCCACCTGTTTTTTTTTTTTTTTTTTACTTCTTACTGTGAGTGAGTCTTACTAACTGAGTCTCACTCATGGTGCATTCACAATAAATGGACTGAGTGTGTTAACTGCTGGTGTCTGCTTTTTAGGATCAGGCTACTGCGAGTGACCCCCTATTCAAATATTCACAACGTCCAGCCTATTAGCCCCCCATAAAACCATGCTAATTTAAATATTCTTTTTATTTCTGTGTTGCAAAAAAATAAGCAGGGGTGCCACAAATGTTGGCACGACGTGTTTGTGACCTGCAAGAAGCTCAGTATTCACAAGGAACAATGGTTTACTATTCATTTGAGCACCCTCAGGGCTGGAGCTTTTGCTCTTGAGCTCTATAGTGCAGTGGACAGTGTTTCATTTGAGTTAGTGGTTGCTGGTGGAGCCCACCAACACTGTTTTTTGGAGACCTGCACAACTTTTTCATCATCAGATATTGAAATGAGAGAAAGACACAAACACGCACAAATGGGAAAGAAGGGGGAAGAGAAAGACGGGAAAAATGGCACAAAGGAGGAAATTAGCGAGTGAGAAGAGTGAAAAAAGGCCAGCTATGTCTGGCTTTGGATTGAAGAGGCCTGGAGAGAATTTAAGACTGCTAGTCTTGGTATTCAACGCTCTGATTTCGAATAGCACCTCCGCAGCACAGCTTTGAGCACCGGCCCACATTCTTTTACAAATCATGCACTGGTGGGGGCCTCCATTGGTTGGTGATTTGGCTATATTATGTGGCATATAGCAAGTAAAGAAAGACTCAGACACATCATTTGATTTTGAATTTAAAGGTTTTATTAAAAATATGGTGATTGGGCAAGGGACATTTACATTTTAATAAATGCCTATAACTATTGCTATTGAATCCATTGATTTAAATAGTGTTATAAGATTAAAACATGGTATGTGGATGTTTCCATTTACGTAGTGACACCTTGACAAAGTTAGTAAGTCTGTTTTTTATATACTGACACCCCTTATAATGTGACTTGACAAAGCACAACACATGGCTATTATTATTAATGTGGAGACCCTTTGACAAAGCCAGGGGTCCTGTCATATTATGAACAGTGTGATTTTGTAATAGATAGGGGGTATTGTGATTATTAGGTTCCAGACCCACTAGGGGTGTAATGTGATATCAGAGTGTCACCAAAGGTAGTGACATCTTCTTGATGTATATATTTGAATTTTTTTGCAAAGTAGGTGTATGTGTCATAAAGTACTTTTTCCTTTTGAAAGTAAAAACACTGACTTGACAATAATGTATTGAGTGTTTTGTTACCTGCCAGAGAATTTGAATTGCTAGACCACAACTCCTCCCCTGAGTAGACCTTGGACTGCTTCTCTAACCTGAGAGAGTCAGGTGCTACATTGGTGTACTTGGTTCAAAGTGATATGATAACGGCGCACCTAATAATTGTGAAGGACTCACATCCTTTGCAACTAATACCCCACTTTTCTTCAGTTTGGATGTGACCTACAATGTCCATGAATAAAAAGACAATTTGATGGTAGAGATAAACTGAATATTGCTAAAAGTGCCCACAAAAAGGCAAGGACTTCTACGATTATGGTAGATATAGTGAAAATGCTGCCAACATTGGATAAAACATAGTAACGAGTGGTAGTGATTATGCTACTATTGTACCAGGGTTAGCAAAGAAGTGGTCATGAATGCCCACAATAGGTTAAGGATGACCACATTTATGATGTCAGAATGATGCAACAAAACCTACAATTGGTCAAGGATGGCCATTTTCAATGGTAGTGATAGCATCTTGACCTTATGTCAATGAAGCCTACAATATATTAAGAACGGGCCCCTAATATGCTAGAGATAGCCATGGTGCAATTTACAATGCCCAAAATTATGACATGGATAGGCATCATGAGTTTCACTCACAACAAGCCACCTCACCCTCTGTCCATCACACACAGACTACAGAAACTTACATATGTGGCATGCCAAACTGCTGTCATTCACTATGGCAGTCACATGCACACACACTCTCTCACTGATATTCTCAGATACACTCTTACTGCTGTCAATTGCTTTCACACTGCTCATCCTCACACTCTGATCTGACACACACTTATTTCTCCACTTACTCAAGCACACTCCTCTCACTCACAAACAATCCTCTCTCTCACACTCCTCTCACACTCACTTATGTCTCTGATTCATGTTTGTCTTACTCACCATTCTCTCATTCACTTGCATACATTTACTCATAATCACTCACCTATCACTCATTCTCCTCTCACTTCCATTCCTCTCTCTAACTTTCTTGTTCTCATTCACATCCACACTCCTCTCGCTCACGTTTCTCTCATGCTCAGTTTCACTCCTCTGTCACACAATGTATAGCTCACTCTGAGCTTACCAGTGGTATTTTAAAAATAAATTTGCTAATGAGTGTTGAACAGTGCTGTTGACAGTTTGTATTTAGCTGCTGATGGCAGCATCTTTTCCCAGGCTAATGGAAGTCATCTGCCACCAGGCTGTGGCGTTAGTCTGGTTCCCTCTCTGCAACTGTGGGAGGGGGTTGCTGAGCTAAAGACTAATAAGGGCTGTCTTTTGATTCTGACACTGTTATAAATGGGGTCTCTGGTTGGCAGTCAGTTTGCACTCTGTTCAAGCTGGGACCCTCAATCTAGTCAGGGTAATGGAGAAACACACCTGGTTAACCCCTGCTCACCCTCTTGGTAGCTTGGCACAAGCAGAAAGGCTTAACCCTAGAAGCAATGTGTAAAGTATTTGTACCAATACACACAGTAATAAGGTGAAAACACTACAAAATGGACACCAAGCCAGTTTAGAAACATAGGTAATATTTAACTAAATCAAACAAGACCAAAATGACAAAAATCTAACATTCACAAGTCAAGATATGAATTTTTAAAAAGAATAAGAGTTTTAAACTGTGAGAATGCTGTTATTACACAAAATACCTGGTTTGCATAAAAAAATAAAGCTGCACAGGAGAATAGCAAGCGAGGTCGTGCGTCGTTTCCTTCTCCAGTTGGGTCGGCGCTGCATCGTTTTTCTCCCTCACAAGAGAGCGATGCTTTGATTTCTGGACGCGCACCTCGGGTCTGGGCAGGCTTGCGTCAATCTTTTACGGCCAGCGATATTGCATTGACGTCCAGTCACCTGGTGTCAGGAAACCAGGCTCGTAGGGTTTGTGTAGTTTTCAGCAGATGCAAGTGGGTGTTGTACTAGTTTCTCCAGCCGCAATGTGTCAAACTTCCAAGCGCAATGCAAACGGAGTGGCAAATTCAGCCGTGAAGCAGGCAGATCGTTGTTTATCAGCTGTGTTGCAGATGGTGCATTGAAAATTTCCCCACACAACGGTGTTTGCATGGATTTCAGTGCTTTTCCACCAGCTTCACCTTTCAAGGGCCCAGAGACAGGTTAGGGCACCACTTGGCACTGCAGGAGTCTCAGCAGAGAGTTCAGGTGCTGGCAGAGAGAAGTCTTTGATGCCCCTGAGACTTCAATAACAGGAGAAAAGCTCAGTTCAAGTTCTTGAGATTCTTCACCAGTGGGAAGTCACATAAAAGTCAGTCTTTGTCCTCTCTCAGGCAGACGCAGTTACTGCAGGCCAAGCCAGCAAAGCATAGTCACAGGCTAAAGGGCAGTACTCCTCCTCCAGCTCTCCAGCTCTTCTCCTTGGCAGAGGTTCCTCTTGGTTCCAGAAGCAATCTGATTTTCAGGGGTTTTGGGTCCAATACTTTTACCCCTGTCTACCTTTGAAGTTGGCAAATTTCAAAGGGAAGTCTCTCTTGTTTGCAAGATCATGTCTTGCCCAGACCAGGCTCCAGACTTACACCAGGGGGTTGGAGACTGCATTGTGTGAGGGCAGGCACAGCCCATTCAGGCGAGAGTGACAACACCTCCCCTCCAGCCCAGATGGCTCATCAGGATATGCAGGCTACACCCCAGCTCCCTTTGTGTCACTGTCTAGAGGAGAGTCACAAACAGATCAACTGTCAGTCTGACCCAGATAGGGAATCTACAAACAAGCAGAGTCACAAAATGGTTTAAGTAAGAAAATGCCTACTTTCTAAAAGTGGCATTTCCAAACAGACAATCTAAAAACCAATATTTCTAAATGATGTATTTTTAAATTGTGAGTTCAGAGACCCTAAACTCCATATTTCTATCTGCTCCCAAAGGGAATCCAAACTTTAATTATATTTAAATGCAGCCCCATGTTAACCTATGCGAGAGATAGGCCTTGCAACAGTGGAAACCGAATTTGGCAGTAGTTCACTGTAAGGACATGTAAAACACACCAGTACATGTCCCACCTTTAACATACACTGCATCATGCCCATGGGGCTACGTAGGGCCTATCTTAGATGTGCCTTACATGTAAAAAAAGGACGGTTAAGCCCTGGCAAGTGGGTACACTTGCAGGTCAAATTGGTAGTTTAAAACTGCACACACAGGCACTACAGTGGCAGGTCTGGATCATGTTTTCAGGGCTACTCATGTGAGTGGCACAACCAGTGCTGCAGGCCAACTAGTAGCATTTGATTTACAGGCCCTAGGAACCTCTAGTTCACTTTACTAGGGACTTACTAGTAAAGCCAGTTACACATGAAATGTACACAGGGAACACTTACACTTTAGCACTGGTCAGCAGTGGTAAAGTGTCCAGAGCAAACAAAACAGCAAAAACAGAGTCCAGCGCACAGAAACAACCTGGGAAGCAGAGGCAAAACGTTAGGGGAGACCACACCAAGGATGCCAAGTCTAACAGACACCATGTAGTTAGGGCTACCCAATCATCACAGAATCAACAGTGTGGTCACATGAGCTCAGGTCCTTCATGCAGGCAGCTTCATATGAGTTTGGGCTTTGCATTACAGTGGAAGTCTAGTGCTTTAAATTACAAAAGTTCACTGGGTGATACTCTGACTTTGTCCAGGTCACTGTTGGAAATCACTGGCCCATCCACTGGCCTGTAGTTTAGAGCCACCAACAGTAAAATGTGACTCAGCATCAACATGCCAGTAGCACACATTGGGGCAGATCTGAAGACGTTGGAGTTAAACACCTATTCCCAAACTTCATTTTGCAGTACACATGTTAGACCTGACAGCCTTATGGTGGTCACCCCTAACTTTTTGCCTGCCTCCCTCCACTTTTTGGACACTGTTTTTGGTGGCTTTTAGACTCTGCGCACTTTACCACTGCTAACCAGTGCTTAAGTGCATATGCTCTCTCCCTTTAAACATGGTAACCTTGGATCACACCAAATTGGACTATTTGATTTACTTGTAAGTCCCTAGTAGAGTGCACTATATGTGCCCAGGGCCTGTAGATTAAATGCTACTAGTGGGCCTGCAGCACTGGTTGTGCCACTCACTTTAGTAGCCCCTTTACCTTGTCTCAGGCCTGCCATTGCAAGGCCTGTGTGTGCAGTTTCACTGTCACTTCGACTTGGCATTTAAAAGTACTTGTCAAGCCTAAAACTCCCCTTTTTCTACATATAAGTCACCCCTAATGTGTGCCCTAGGTAACCCCTAGAGCAGGGTGCTGTGTGGGGAAAAGGCAGGACACGTACCTGTGTAGTTTACATGTCCTGGTAGTGTAAAACTCCTAAATTCGTTTTTGCACTACTGTGAGGCCTGCTCCCTTCATAGGCTAACATCGGGGCTGCCCTCATACATTGTTGAAGTGGTAGCTGCTGACCTGAAAGGAGTAGGAAGGTCATATTTAGTATGGCTAGAATGGTAATGCAAAATCCTGCTGACTGGTGAAGTTGGATTTAATATTACTGTTTTAGAAATGGCACTTTTAGAAAGTGAGCATTTCTCTGCACTTAAATCTTTCTGTGCCTTACAATCCACGTCTGGCTGGGTTTAGTTGACAGCTCCTTGTGCATTCACTTAGACACACCCCAAACACAGGGTACTCAGCCTCACTTGCATACATCTGCATTTTGAATGGGTCTTCCTGGGCTGGGAGGTTGGAGGGCCTGCCCTCACACAAAGGACTGCCACACCCCCTACTGGGACCCTGGCAGACAGGATTGAACTGAAAGGGGACCTGGTACACTTCTAAGCCACTCTTTGAAGTCTCCCCCACTTCAAAGGCACATTTGGGTATAAAACAGGGCCTCTGCCCTACCACCTCAGACACTTCCTGGAGAAGAAACCTGAACCAGAACCTGCACCCTGACAAGAAGAACTGCCTGGCTGCCTAAAGGACTCACCTGACTGCTTTCTACAAAGGACTGCTGCCTTGCTGTTGCCCTGCTGTCTTGCTGCTCTCTTGTTTGCTGCAGAAGTGCTCTCCAAGGGCTTGGATAGAGCTTGCCTCCTGTTCCCTGAAGTCTCAGGACCAAAAAGACTACTCTCTTGCAACTGGACTCCTTGTGCGGTGAAAAATTCGATGCACAGCTTGTTCCACGGTGAAAAATTCACCGCACGCCGAACCGGAAAGATGGCGTTCGACTTCGCGAGGAAAAGATCGACGCGGCGCCTGCGGTGCGACTGGAACTTCAACACACACCCGCCTGGACAACGCCGCCCGACTTCCAGAGGGGAAATCGATGCAGCGCCTGCTGTGAGTGAGAAAACTGCACGCACAGCCCACCGGAACGACGCGCAGCCGGTCAACAAGCCAAGGATTCCACGCACAGACAACGGGACGTCTGAAAACCCCGCGACCCACAAAGGAGACCTGTCTGTGCGCCGGAAATCGACGCAACGTCTTCCCGCGTGAAAAATAACGACGCAAGTCTGTGTGTGAAGGGGCGAAACCGACGCACACACCATTTTCCACGGATCTCCTCCTCTGTGGCCCTTTGCGGAGATTTTTCACTCCAAACCAGGTACTTTGTGCTTGAAAGAGACTTTGGGGGTTATTCTAACTTTGGAGGAGGTGTTAATCCGTCCCAAAAGTGACGGAAAAGTGACGGATTTACCACCAGCCGTATTACGAGTCCATTATATCCTATGGAACTCGTAATACGGCTGGTGGTATATCCGTCACTTTACCGTCACTTTTGGGACGGATTAACACTCCTCCAAAGTTAGAATAACCCCCTTTGTTTCCTTTTTAAAGACTCAAGACACTTTGGGGGACATTCTGACCTCGGCGGTAAAAGGCCCTTACCGCCGGTCAGAAGTCCGCCATTCTACCGCCGCGGCACACCGCCACGGTCATTCTGAACCCACAACTGACAAACCTCCAAAAATCCGACATCCACAGCAGGCCGCCACATCAGCGGCCAGTGGTAAACTGGAGATGACCAAACCTCCACCGCCACGCCAACAGAAACACGCCCATGTCATTATGACCCACAAATCCACGCGGCGGTCTTTCAACCGCGGTATTACATTGGCGGTACACACCGCCGCGCTCAAAATACACACACAGCTCCAAAACACAGCCACATTGGACAATTTGAAATACACACACCTGATACACATACACACACCACTCCCACACACCCAACCCAATATAAAACACACACCCACATCACCCACAAACCCCTACGACCAAAGATCAGAGACGAAGGAGAGAGAGACACATCACAGAATAGAGAGCTACATCACACAGAGGCACACTACACCATCACACACACCACATAGAAGCACAAAGCACCACACACCAACACACTCATCACCACATACACCACCCCACACCTCATCCACACCACCCCATGGCACCCCAAAGGCACCCACGCTTTTCGGACCAAGAACTCCGGGTCATGGTGGAGGAAATTATAAGAGTTGAACCCCAGCTATTCGGCTCACAGGTGCAGCACACCACTATAGCCAGGAAGGCTGAGCTATGGCAGCGGATCGTGGACAGGGTCAACGCGGTGGGACAGCATCCCAGAAATCGGGACGACATCCGCAAACGCTGGAACGACCTACGGGGAAAGGTGCGCTCGATGGTCTTGCGACACAACATCGCAGTGCAGAAGACTGGCAGGGGACCCCCACCCACTCCACCCGAATTCACAGCATGGGAGCAAGAGGTACTAAACATCTTGCATCCTGATGGCCTCGCTGGAGTACACGGAGGAATGGACTCTGGTAAGTACAATCTCAACTACTTCACCCCCCCCAGCATGCTAACCCCCTCCACCACCCTCACCCTCAACCCCCCATCACACATCCTCCCTGAGAATGTCTCTCCAGCACAACCCACCCAACACCAACCCCTGCATGCCACCACAAACTATGGACACCCATCACCTAAGCATGACCACTGCACATACCCCCCCCCCTCAAAACACCCTCACAACACCTCCCCCAAGGGAATGGCAGCACTGGGGGACAAGGGCACCCATAAATCGCACGCAATAGCACACACAGAAACAATAACCATACTCTCTTACCCCATGCAGGACCCGAACACCAACACACCGGTCAGGAGGGTCCAGAAATGTCCATCCCACCCCCGGAAGAGGCCCCCAGTGATGACAGCAGCTCTGTCGACCTGGAACCTGATGACCAGCCCGGACCATCGGGGACCTCTGGACAGTGGGTTCCCCACACACAGACACAGGCCACACCAGACCCAACCCCCTCTGGGACCAACAGCACAGCTCCCACCCAGCGGGCCCATGTCTCTGTCTCTAGGACAGGTCAATCAGCGGTGTGTCTGCCACTACAGGGCACCCAGGCTAACCCACCACCCCAACAACAACAGGGACCTGGGGGCAGTGGTAGTGGGCACACCGTCCAGGGGACAGAGGCCGGGGGAAATCGGGCAACTCGGAGGGCTGCTGTGCGACAGGGGGGGGAGGAGAGGCCCAGGGAACCCACTCTCCAAGAGGCCCTCACCACCATCATGGCAGCCTACCACCACTCCCAAAAGACGATGGCGACGGTACTGGCCAGGTTCCAGGAGATCCAGGCACAGCAGGAGGAACGCTACATGGGGTTCAGCAATCAACTCACCAACATCTCTACCGCTATGGGGAGCATAGTCCAGGCCCTGAACCGTATAGAAGACACGTTGCGGGACCATGTGGCACCACACAGGGCCCCTGTCACTAGCCCGGACCAGGAACAGCCTACCACCTCCGCCGGCGCTAGTGGTCAGGAGGCCCCACCACAACGACAGGCCACCAGAACCCCACCTCCTGCTGAAGAACAACCACCCCGCAAGAGGAGCCTGAGATCAAAAAAATAGACAGAGTAGGATGTCAAGACCCCCGCCAGTATGAGATACCCCCTGAAGTCATCCCACTGTCCCACATTGCCACCCGGTCCAACCTTGAACTGCCCCTGCTCCATCCTTCCACAGGCATATAGACAATGCACCTGTGAGACTGAGAACTGGACTCTGCCATGGACATTCCACCACCCCCACCCATCACCGTGTTAATATCATGTACCATTATCTAGCACTACAAATAAATCACTCATTGCACTGAAATCTATCAGGAGTCAGCCTGTATTATTTACAAATGTATAACAGATTACAGATCAATTATGTTCGGTTAACTTTGTGTTGAAAACATACCGAGGTCAATAAGCATTAGTCCATGGGCTAACCAACTAGAAGTCACGCAGTGGGTCATACAGCACTGAAAAGGGAACGGAAAATCAAACATCAGTCTAAAAGAACTGGGGGGAATAGACAAAGTTGAGATGCATGAGTCTTCAAGTAAATGTAAAATGGCGTGGGTGATTCTTACCTGTGTGCTACTGAAAATACTGTTGGATAACTCTGTCCCTGTTGTCTGTGTCGTCCTCTGAGTCTTCCTCCTCTTCACTCTCCGCAGGCTCCACAGCTGCTTCAACACCACCATCTGGACCATCCTCCTGCAGGAAAGGCACCTGACGTTGCAATGCCAGATTGTGAAGCATACAGCAGGCCACGATGATCTGGCACACCTTCTTTGGTGAGTACATCAGGGATCCCCCTGTCATATGCAGGCACCTAAACCTGGCCTTCAGGAGGCCAAAGGTCCTTTCTATGATCCTCCTAGTCCGCCCATGGGCCTCATTGTACCGTTCCTCAGCCCTGGTCCGGGGATTCCTCACTGGGGTCAATAGCCAAGGCAGGTTGGGGTAACCAGAGTCACCTATTAGCCACACACGTTGTCCCTGTAGCTGTTCCATCACATAAGGGATGCTGCTATTACGCATCACATACGCGTCATGCACTGAACCAGGGAACATGGCATTTACATGGGAGATGTACTGGTCAGCCAAACAGACCACCTGGACGTTCATAGAATGATAACTTTTCCTGTTTCTGTACACCGGCTCATCGTCTTTTGGGGGTACTAAGGCCACATGGGTCCCATCAATGGCACCAATTATGTTGGGGATATGTCCAAGGGCATAAAAATCACCCTTCACAGTGGCCAAATCAACCTCCTCAGGGAATAGAATGTAACTCTGCATGTGTTTCGTCAGGGCAGACAACACTCTAGACAAAACTTTTGAAAACATGGGCTGAGACATTCCAGATGACATGGCCACTGTCGTCTGGAATGAGCCACTTGCAAGAAAATGGAGGACTGACAGAACCTGCACCAGAGGGGGAATTCCTGTGGGTTGGCGGATGGGGGACATCAGGGCTGGCTCCAGCTGGGCACACAGTTCATGGATAGTGGCACGGTCAAGTCGGTATCGTAGTATGATGTGGCGTTCTTCCATTGTTGACAGGTCCACCAGCGGTCGGTACACGCGAGGATTCATCCTTCTCCTCGCAAGTCCCAGCGGACGGTTCCTAGGAAGGACAACATGGAGCACAGAGTCAAGCAACTCACAGGTACGTTCACCACAGCTTGCATAGCACACGGTTATCTATGTATTGAAAGGCGTGTATGTGTGGCAATGCAAGGCCTAGGCCTGTGTGACGCAGTACAAATTATGCCATGTGGGCCCTTGAAATGGCGGCTGCCTGACCTGTGAAGTGGGACAATGGGATGTGAGGTCAATGCGCTGGCGTGGCGCACCGTGGCGGTAGGCGGTCGAAGACCGCTATACGAAGCCGCATTGGTTAACATTGAAGCCTATGGGTTTCAGGAGCCAATGACGAGGTGCGCCGGCGGTCGCGGTACGCACCGCCGCGGTACGCACCGCCGCGGTACGCACCGCCGTGGGCGTGACCGCCATTTTCTATCTGCTTAATCACTCGAGACCTGATCATCCACAGGAGAGGACCTATACTGCAAGTGCTGCTGTGACCTCGGTCTGGAAGTGACAATGGCTGCTGCGACTGGGGAAAGGGCCCCTGCCTTCACGTCTGAAGAGTTGGAGAAGCTCGTGGATGGGGTCCTCCCCCAGTATGCGTTACTCTACGGTCCTTCAGACCAACAGGTAAGTACACCGTGTGCACATGGAATGGGCGATGCCTGTGTGGAGTGGGGTGGATGTAAGTTGGTGGGGTGGGGGGCGAATGAGGAGTGCAACGCACAACAGATGAGAGCATGTGCCATTTGGCAAAGTTGGTGAGGGGGGGCCAATCACATCTAACATGCAGTTCATTGATGAATGTTTCCTTCCCACCCTGTACATGTCAAATAGGTCAGCGCCCATCAGAAAGTCGACATTTGGAGTGCCATCGCCAAGGAAGTCCGGACCCTGGGGGTCCACAACAGACGGGGCACCCACTGCCGCAAGAGGTGGGAGGACATCCGCCGCGGGACCAGGAAGACCGCCGAGTCACTGCTGGGGATGGCCTCCCAACCTAGGAGGAGTGCCAGTCGTACCATGACCCCCCTGATGTCCCGGATCCTGGCGGTGGCCTACCCTGATTTGGATGGGCGCTTGAGGACATCACAGCAGACACAAGGGGGTGAGTATCAGCACATTCTCCTATCTTTCTGCGCAGTGGAGGCGTCTGGGTGGGGGAGGAGGGCTGTGGGTGACATTAGGCCAGGGCGCTTTCTGTAGGCTAGTCCCCTCCCTTAGGCATGGCCCTGTGCTCCCGGCCCCCACCTCTGTACGGTGACAAGTACAGCTATTGATGGTCCAGCATCACACATGTGCGCGTTTGTCGTCTCTAGACCTGTTGTCCTAGTCAGGAGTACTGAGTAGTGTACCCCGAATGCGCGGCATAGTGCATGAGGCTCCTCTGTCTGTCCTCTCCGCCAACGGTGTTGACATTGCATGCACTCAACCTGGTCTTCGTTTTTCTCCCCCCACCCTTCTTCTTCATCTTCTTGTGCATGTGTGCATTAGCATCATCAGGCGGAGGAGATTTGGCATTGGAGCACAAGGGAGCTGCCAGTCACAAGGCCCCGGTGGCCCCAGGAACAGACACCGAGGGCACCAGTGATCCGGAGGGCGAGGGGAGCACCACAACGGGGACCGGTGGTGAGACCAGCGACACAGACACGTCCTCGGATGGGTGCTCCCTAGCGGTGGCGGCAACATCCACCCAGCGCACCAGCCCCGCCCTCCCAGCAGCCCCTCAGCCTATGCTCCGTGCCCGCTCGCCCAGGAAGGCGGGCGTCTCCTTCGCAACCAGGCACCTCAGCCCCTGCCCCTGTCACCCCTGCTGCCCTCAGTGCGGAGCTCAGTGACCTCCTGAGGACGCTCATTGTTGGGCAGACTACCCTTTTGAATGCCATCCAGGGGGTAGAAAGGGAGGTGCATCGGAGCAATGCCTACCTGGAGGGCATTCATTCGGGTCAGGCTGCCCATCAACGATCGTTCAATGCTCTGGCCTCAGCACTGACGGCAGCCATTGTCCCTGTTTCCAGCCTCCCTCTTCTGACTGCCTCCACCCTGTCTCTGTCTCCTGTTCTCCTGTCTCCTGTTCCTCAGCCTATCCCATCCACACCATCTGACCAGCCTGCACACACCTCAACACCCAAGGGCAGCTCATCCAGACACAAGCACCACAGATCCCACAAACACTCACCCAAGCAACACCCAGATGCAGACATTCCAACAGTCACTACCACCTCTGTGTCCCCCTCCTCCTCGTCTCCCTCCTCCCTCCCTGTGACGTCTACACTCACACCTGCATGCACACCAACATCAGCCAGTGCTTCCATCACCACCACACCCTCCAGTACAGTCCGCACGCGTGCAGTCACCACCCCCACTGCCATTTACACGTCCCCTGTGTCCTCTCCCACTGTGTCTGTCACCCCCTCTTCCAAGACACACAAACGCAGGCAGCCACCCACCCAACAGCCATCCACCTCACAACAGCCTACAGCACCAGCACCTTCACCCAATGACAGCACACCTGACTCTCCTACAACCACATCCTCTTCCTCCACTCCCATCACCACTTCTCCTACCATTTACCTTGGTCCTAAAAAACTTTTCCTCGCTAATCTTGACCTCTTTCCCTCCGATGACCCACCCCCTCCATCTGCAAAGAGTCCCAAGAGCACCTCAGCCACCACCAGCCCAGCTACGAGTGTCACTGTTGTGCATGGGTTCTGGAGTCCACCCTTTGCCAGCAGTGACACTTCAATCAGCAGCAAGGACACATCCAGCCCCCCCCCAGGGAAGAGGACCAGGAAACACAAGGGCCTCCGTGAGAGGACTGACACGGCTGCCCCCAAGGAGCAAAGTTCGCCCACTTCACCTGCCACAACATCTAGGGGAGGCAAGGGCCCGAGAGCCACATCTAAGGAGCGAAAGGGCAGCAGGGCGGAGAAGTCAGGCAGCAGGAGCGCGGAGCAGGTGGGCCCCACATGCCACGTCCCAGCTGTAAGGGAGGACACCCATGGGCCCAGGACTCCGTCACCGAAGGGTCCAGAAACATCACGGTCGGAGGGGGACTGAGCAGGGAGTCCAGCCCAGGTCTGGCTCCCTTGACTTACTGGATGAGCACCGCTGAACAGGGCCCCGCCGTGTAGATAGGCACCGCTGAACAGGGCCCGCCGTGCAGAAGAGCACCGCTGAACAGGGCCCGCCGTGTAGATAGGCACCGCTGAACAGGGCCCGCCGTGAAGATAGGCACTGCTGAACAAGGACCGCCGTGAAGATAGGCACTGCTGAACAGGGACCAGCCATCTCAAGCACCGCTGGGCCCTTCCTGTCAAGCACCGCTCCGCTGGGCCCCGCCGTCTCAAGCACCGCTCCGCTGGGCCCTTCCTGTCAAGCACACCTTCTTTGGTGAGTACATCAGGGATCCCCCTGTCATATGCAGGCACCTAAACCTGGCCTTCAGGAGGCCAAAGGTCCTTTCTATGATCCTCCTAGTCCGCCCATGGGCCTCATTGTACCGTTCCTCAGCCCTGGTCCGGGGATTCCTCACTGGGGTCAATAGCCAAGGCAGGTTGGGGTAACCAGAGTCACCTATTAGCCACACACGTTGTCCCTGTAGCTGTTCCATCACATAAGGGATGCTGCTATTACGCATCACATACGCGTCATGCACTGAACCAGGGAACATGGCATTTACATGGGAGATGTACTGGTCAGCCAAACAGACCACCTGGACGTTCATAGAATGATAACTTTTCCTGTTTCTGTACACCGGCTCATCGTCTTTTGGGGGTACTAAGGCCACATGGGTCCCATCAATGGCACCAATTATGTTGGGGATATGTCCAAGGGCATAAAAATCACCCTTCACAGTGGCCAAATCAACCTCCTCAGGGAATAGAATGTAACTCTGCATGTGTTTCGTCAGGGCAGACAACACTCTAGACAAAACTTTTGAAAACATGGGCTGAGACATTCCAGATGACATGGCCACTGTCGTCTGGAATGAGCCACTTGCAAGAAAATGGAGGACTGACAGAACCTGCACCAGAGGGGGAATTCCTGTGGGTTGGCGGATGGGGGACATCAGGGCTGGCTCCAGCTGGGCACACAGTTCATGGATAGTGGCACGGTCAAGTCGGTATCGTAGTATGATGTGGCGTTCTTCCATTGTTGACAGGTCCACCAGCGGTCGGTACACGCGAGGATTCATCCTTCTCCTCGCAAGTCCCAGCGGACGGTTCCTAGGAAGGACAACATGGAGCACAGAGTCAAGCAACTCACAGGTACGTTCACCACAGCTTACATAGCACACGGTTATCTATGTATTGAAAGGCGTGTATGTGTGGCAATGCAAGGCCTAGGCCTGTGTGACGCAGTACAAATTATGCCATGTGGGCCCTTGAAATGGCGGCTGCCTGACCTGTGAAGTGGGACAATGGGATGTGAGGTCAATGCGCTGGCGTGGCGCACCGTGGCGGTAGGCGGTCGAAGACCGCTATACGAAGCCGCATTGGTTAACATTGAAGCCTATGGGTTTCAAGAGCCAATGACGAGGTGCGCCGGCGGTCGCGGTACGCACCGCCGCGGTACGCACCGCCGTGGGCGTGACCGCCATTTTCTATCTGCTTAATCACTCGAGACCTGATCATCCACAGGAGAGGACCTATACTGCAAGTGCTGCTGTGACCTCGGTCTGGAAGTGACAATGGCTGCTGCGACTGGGGAAAGGGCCCCTGCCTTCACGTCTGAAGAGTTGGAGAAGCTCGTGGATGGGGTCCTCCCCCAGTATGCGTTACTCTACGGTCCTTCAGACCAACAGGTAAGTACACCGTGTGCACATGGAATGGGCGATGCCTGTGTGGAGTGGGGTGGATGTAAGTTGGTGGGGTGGGGGGCGAATGAGGAGTGCAACGCACAACAGATGAGAGCATGTGCCATTTGGCAAAGTTGGTGAGGGGGGGCCAATCACATCTAACATGCAGTTCATTGATGAATGTTTCCTTCCCACCCTGTACATGTCAAATAGGTCAGCGCCCATCAGAAAGTCGACATTTGGAGTGCCATCGCCAAGGAAGTCCGGACCCTGGGGGTCCACAACAGACGGGGCACCCACTGCCGCAAGAGGTGGGAGGACATCCGCCGCGGGACCAGGAAGACCGCCGAGTCACTGCTGGGGATGGCCTCCCAACCTAGGAGGAGTGCCAGTCGTACCATGACCCCCCTGATGTCCCGGATCCTGGCGGTGGCCTACCCTGATTTGGATGGGCGCTTGAGGACATCACAGCAGACACAAGGGGGTGAGTATCAGCACATTCTCCTATCTTTCTGCGCAGTGGAGGCGTCTGGGTGGGGGAGGAGGGCTGTGGGTGACATTAGGCCAGGGCGCTTTCTGTAGGCTAGTCCCCTCCCTTAGGCATGGCCCTGTGCTCCCGGCCCCCACCTCTGTACGGTGACAAGTACAGCTATTGATGGTCCAGCATCACACATGTGCGCGTTTGTCGTCTCTAGACCTGTTGTCCTAGTCAGGAGTACTGAGTAGTGTACCCCGAATGCGCGGCATAGTGCATGAGGCTCCTCTGTCTGTCCTCTCCGCCAACGGTGTTGACATTGCATGCACTCAACCTGGTCTTCGTTTTTCTCCCCCCACCCTTCTTCTTCATCTTCTTGTGCATGTGTGCATTAGCATCATCAGGCGGAGGAGATTTGGCATTGGAGCACAAGGGAGCTGCCAGTCACAAGGCCCCGGTGGCCCCAGGAACAGACACCGAGGGCACCAGTGATCCGGAGGGCGAGGGGAGCACCACAACGGGGACCGGTGGTGAGACCAGCGACACAGACACGTCCTCGGATGGGTGCTCCCTAGCGGTGGCGGCAACATCCACCCAGCGCACCAGCCCCGCCCTCCCAGCAGCCCCTCAGCCTATGCTCCGTGCCCGCTCGCCCAAGAAGGCGGGCGTCTCCTTCGCAACCAGGCACCTCAGCCCCTGCCCCTGTCACCCCTGCTGCCCTCAGTGCGGAGCTCAGTGACCTCCTGAGGACGCTCATTGTTGGGCAGATTACCCTTTTGAATGCCATCCAGGGGGTAGAAAGGGAGGTGCATCGGAGCAATGCCTACCTGGAGGGCATTCATTCGGGTCAGGCTGCCCATCAACGATCGTTCAATGCTCTGGCCTCAGCACTGACGGCAGCCATTGTCCCTGTTTCCAGCCTCCCTCTTCTGACTGCCTCCACCCTGTCTCTGTCTCCTGTTCTCCTGTCTCCTGTTCCTCAGCCTATCCCATCCACACCATCTGACCAGCCTGCACACACCTCAACACCCAAGGGCAGCTCATCCAGACACAAGCACCACAGATCCCACAAACACTCACCCAAGCAACACCCAGATGCAGACATTCCAACAGTCACTACCACCTCTGTGTCCCCCTCCTCCTCGTCTCCCTCCTCCCTCCCTGTGACGTCTACACTCACACCTGCATGCACACCAACATCAGCCAGTGCTTCCATCACCACCACACCCTCCAGTACAGTCCGCACGCGTGCAGTCACCACCCCCACTGCCATTTACACGTCCCCTGTGTCCTCTCCCACTGTGTCTGTCACCCCCTCTTCCAAGACACACAAACGCAGGCAGCCACCCACCCAACAGCCATCCACCTCACAACAGCCTACAGCACCAGCACCTTCACCCAATGACAGCACACCTGACTCTCCTACAACCACATCCTCTTCCTCCACTCCCATCACCACTTCTCCTACCATTTACCTTGGTCCTAAAAAACTTTTCCTCGCTAATCTTGACCTCTTTCCCTCCGATGACCCACCCCCTCCATCTGCAAAGAGTCCCAAGAGCACCTCAGCCACCACCAGCCCAGCTACGAGTGTCACTGTTGTGCATGGGTTCTGGAGTCCACCCTTTGCCAGCAGTGACACTTCAATCAGCAGCAAGGACACATCCAGCCCCCTCCCAGGGAAGAGGACCAGGAAACACAAGGGCCTCCGTGAGAGGACTGACACGGCTGCCCCCAAGGAGCAAAGTTCACCCACTTCACCTGCCACAACATCTAGGGGAGGCAAGGGCCCGAGAGCCACATCTAAGGAGCGAAAGGGCAGCAGGGCAGAGAAGTCAGGCAGCAGGAGCGCGGAGCAGGTGGGCCCCACATGCCACGTCCCAGCTGTAAGGGAGGACACCCATGGGCTCAGGACTCCGTCACCGAAGGGTCCAGAAACATCACGGTCGGAGGGGGACTGAGCAGGGAGTCCAGCCCAGGTCTGGCTCCCTTGACTTACTGGATGAGCACCGCTGAACAGGGCCCCGCCGTGTAGATAGGCACCGCTGAACAGGGCCCGCCGTGCAGAAGAGCACCGCTGAACAGGGCCCGCCGTGTAGATAGGCACCGCTGAAGAGGGCCCCGCCGTGTAGATAGGCACCGCTGAACAGGGCCCGCCGTGCAGAAGAGCACCGCCGAACAGGGCCCCGCCGTGTAGATAGGCACCGCTGAACAGGGCCCGCCGTGCAGAAGAGCACCGCCGAACAGGGCCCCGCCGTGAAGATAGGCACCGCTGAACAGGGCCCGCCGTGCAGAAGAGCACCGCCGAACAGGGCCCCGCCGTGTAGATAGGCACCGCTGAACAGGGCCCGCCGTGCAGAAGAGCACCGCCGAACAGGGCCCTGCCGTGTAGATAGGCACCGCTGAACAGGGCCCGCCGTGCAGAAGAGCACCGGCGAACAGGGCCCCGCCGTGTAGATAGGCACCGCTGAACAGGGCCCGCCGTGCAGAATAGCACTGCTGAACAGGGCCCGCCGTGCAGAAGAGCACCGCCGAACAGGGCCCCGCCTTGAAGATAGGCACCGCTGAACAGGGCCCGCCGTGCAGAAGAGCACCGCTGAACAGGGCCCCGCTGTGTAGATAGGGACCGCTGAACAGGGCCCGCCGTGCAGAAGAGCACCGCTGAACAGGGCCCGCCGTGAAGATAGGCACTGCTGAACAAGGACCGCCGTGAAGATAGGCACTGCTGAACAGGGACCAGCCATCTCAAGCACCGCTGGGCCCTTCCTGTCAAGCACCGCTCCGCTGGGCCCCGCCGTCTCAAGCACCGCTCCGCTGGGCCCTTCCTGTCAAGCACACCTTCTTTGGTGAGTACATCAGGGATCCCCCTGTCATATGCAGGCACCTAAACCTGGCCTTCAGGAGGCCAAAGGTCCTTTCTATGATCCTCCTAGTCCGCCCATGGGCCTCATTGTACCGTTCCTCAGCCCTGGTCCGGGGATTCCTCACTGGGGTCAATAGCCAAGGCAGGTTGGGGTAACCAGAGTCACCTATTAGCCACACACGTTGTCCCTGTAGCTGTTCCATCACATAAGGGATGCTGCTATTACGCATCACATACGCGTCATGCACTGAACCAGGGAACATGGCATTTACATGGGAGATGTACTGGTCAGCCAAACAGACCACCTGGACGTTCATAGAATGATAACTTTTCCTGTTTCTGTACACCGGCTCATCGTCTTTTGGGGGTACTAAGGCCACATGGGTCCCATCAATGGCACCAATTATGTTGGGGATATGTCCAAGGGCATAAAAATCACCCTTCACAGTGGCCAAATCAACCTCCTCAGGGAATAGAATGTAACTCTGCATGTGTTTCGTCAGGGCAGACAACACTCTAGACAAAACTTTTGAAAACATGGGCTGAGACATTCCAGATGACATGGCCACTGTCGTCTGGAATGAGCCACTTGCAAGAAAATGGAGGACTGACAGAACCTGCACCAGAGGGGGAATTCCTGTGGGTTGGCGGATGGGGGACATCAGGGCTGGCTCCAGCTGGGCACACAGTTCATGGATAGTGGCACGGTCAAGTCGGTATCGTAGTATGATGTGGCGTTCTTCCATTGTTGACAGGTCCACCAGCGGTCGGTACACGCGAGGATTCATCCTTCTCCTCGCAAGTCCCAGCGGACGGTTCCTAGGAAGGACAACATGGAGCACAGAGTCAAGCAACTCACAGGTACGTTCACCACAGCTTGCATAGCACACGGTTATCTATGTATTGAAAGGCGTGTATGTGTGGCAATGCAAGGCCTAGGCCTGTGTGACGCAGTACAAATTATGCCATGTGGGCCCTTGAAATGGCGGCTGCCTGACCTGTGAAGTGGGACAATGGGATGTGAGGTCAATGCGCTGGCGTGGCGCACCGTGGCGGTAGGCGGTCGAAGACCGCTATACGAAGCCGCATTGGTTATCATTGAAGCCTATGGGTTTCAGGAGCCAATGACGAGGTGCGCCGGCGGTCGCGGTACGCACCGCCGCGGTACGCACCGCCGCGGTACGCACCGCCGTGGGCGTGACCGCCATTTTCTATCTGCTTAATCACTCGAGACCTGATCATCCACAGGAGAGGACCTATACTGCAAGTGCTGCTGTGACCTCGGTCTGGAAGTGACAATGGCTGCTGCGACTGGGGAAAGGGCCCCTGCCTTCACGTCTGAAGAGTTGGAGAAGCTCGTGGATGGGGTCCTCCCCCAGTATGCGTTACTCTACGGTCCTTCAGACCAACAGGTAAGTACACCGTGTGCACATGGAGTGGGCGATGCCTGTGTGGAGTGGGGTGGATGTAAGTTGGTGGGGTGGGGGGCGAATGAGGAGTGCAACGCACAACAGATGAGAGCATGTGCCATTTGGCAAAGTTGGTGAGGGGGGGCCAATCACATCTAACATGCAGTTCATTGATGAATGTTTCCTTCCCACCCTGTACATGTCAAATAGGTCAGCGCCCATCAGAAAGTCGACATTTGGAGTGCCATCGCCAAGGAAGTCCGGACCCTGGGGGTCCACAACAGACGGGGCACCCACTGCCGCAAGAGGTGGGAGGACATCCGCCGCGGGACCAGGAAGACCGCCGAGTCACTGCTGGGGATGGCCTCCCAACCTAGGAGGAGTGCCAGTCGTACCATGACCCCCCTGATGTCCTGGATCCTGGCGGTGGCCTACCCTGATTTGGATGGGCGCTTGAGGACATCACAGCAGACACAAGGGGGTGAGTATCAGCACATTCTCCTATCTTTCTGCGCAGTGGAGGCGTCTGGGTGGGGGAGGAGGGCTGTGGGTGACATTAGGCCAGGGCGCTTTCTGTAGGCTAGTCCCCTCCCTTAGGCATGGCCCTGTGCTCCCGGCCCCCACCTCTGTACGGTGACAAGTACAGCTATTGATGGTCCAGCATCACACATGTGCGCGTTTGTCGTCTCTAGACCTGTTGTCCTAGTCAGGAGTACTGAGTAGTGTACCCCAAATGCGCGGCATAGTGCATGAGGCTCCTCTGTCTGTCCTCTCCGCCAACGGTGTTGACATTGCATGCACTCAACCTGGTCTTCGTTTTTCTCCCCCCACCCTTCTTCTTCATCTTCTTGTGCATGTGTGCATTAGCATCATCAGGCGGAGGAGATTTGGCATTGGAGCACAAGGGAGCTGCCAGTCACAAGGCCCCGGTGGCCCCAGGAACAGACACCGAGGGCACCAGTGATCCGGAGGGCGAGGGGAGCACCACAACGGGGACCGGTGGTGAGACCAGCGACACAGACACGTCCTCGGATGGGTGCTCCCTAGCGGTGGCGGCAACATCCACCCAGCGCACCAGCCCCGCCCTCCCAGCAGCCCCTCAGCCTATGCTCCGTGCCCGCTCGCCCAGGAAGGCGGGCGTCTCCTTCGCAACCAGGCACCTCAGCCCCTGCCCCTGTCACCCCTGCTGCCCTCAGTGCGGAGCTCAGTGACCTCCTGAGGACGCTCATTGTTGGGCAGACTACCCTTTTGAATGCCATCCAGGGGGTAGAAAGGGAGGTGCATCGGAGCAATGCCTACCTGGAGGGCATTCATTCGGGTCAGGCTGCCCATCAACGATCGTTCAATGCTCTGGCCTCAGCACTGACGGCAGCCATTGTCCCTGTTTCCAGCCTCCCTCTTCTGACTGCCTCCACCCTGTCTCTGTCTCCTGTTCTCCTGTCTCCTGTTCCTCAGCCTATCCCATCCACACCATCTGACCAGCCTGCACACACCTCAACACCCAAGGGCAGCTCATCCAGACACAAGCACCACAGATCCCACAAACACTCACCCAAGCAACACCCAGATGCAGACATTCCAACAGTCACTACCACCTCTGTGTCCCCCTCCTCCTCGTCTCCCTCCTCCCTCCCTGTGAAGTCTACACTCACACCTGCATGCACACCAACATCAGCCAGTGCTTCCATCACCACCACACCCTCCAGTACAGTCCGCACGCGTGCAGTCACCACCCCCACTGCCATTTACACGTCCCCTGTGTCCTCTCCCACTGTGTCTGTCACCCCCTCTTCCAAGACACACAAACGCAGGCAGCCACCCACCCAACAGCCATCCACCTCACAACAGCCTACAGCACCAGCACCTTCACCCAATGACAGCACACCTGACTCTCCTACAACCACATCCTCTTCCTCCACTCCCATCACCACTTCTCCTACCATTTACCTTGGTCCTAAAAAACTTTTCCTCGCTAATCTTGACCTCTTTCCCTCCGATGACCCACCCCCTCCATCTGCAAAGAGGCCCAAGAGCACCTCAGCCACCACCATCCCAGCTACGAGTGTCACTGTTGTGCATGGGTTCTGGAGTCCACCCTTTGCCAGCAGTGACACTTCAATCAGCAGCAAGGACACATCCAGCCCCCCCCCAGGGAAGAGGACCAGGAAACACAAGGGCCTCCGTGAGAGGACTGACACGGCTGCCCCCAAGGAGCAAAGTTCGCCCACTTCACCTGCCACAACATCTAGGGGAGGCAAGGGCCCGAGAGCCACATCTAAGGAGCGAAAGGGCAGCAGGGCGGAGAAGTCAGGCAGCAGGAGCGCGGAGCAGGTGGGCCCCACATGCCACGTCCCAGCTGTAAGGGAGGACACCCATGGGCCCAGGACTCCGTCACCGAAGGGTCCAGAAACATCACGGTCGGAGGGGGACTGAGCAGGGAGTCCAGCCCAGGTCTGGCTCCCTTGACTTACTGGATGAGCACCGCTGAACAGGGCCCCGCCGTGTAGATAGGCACCGCTGAACAGGGCCCGCCGTGCAGAAGAGCACCGCTGAACAGGGCCCGCCGTGTAGATAGGCACCGCTGAACAGGGCCCGCCGTGCAGAAGAGCACCGCTGAAGAGGGCCCCGCCGTGTAGATAGGCACCGCTGAACAGGGCCCGCCGTGCAGAAGAGCACCGCCGAACAGGGCCCCGCCGTGTAGATAGGCACCGCTGAACAGGGCCCGCCGTGCAGAAGAGCACCGCCGAACAGGGCCCCGCCGTGAAGATAGGCACCGCTGAACAGGGCCCGCCGTGCAGAAGAGCACCGCCGAACAGGGCCCCGCCGTGTAGATAGGCACCGCTGAACAGGGCCCGCCGTGCAGAAGAGCACCGCCGAACAGGGCCCTGCCGTGTAGATAGGCACCGCTGAACAGGGCCCGCCGTGCAGAAGAGCACCGGCGAACAGGGCCCCGCCGTGTAGATAGGCACCGCTGAACAGGGCCCGCCGTGCAGAATAGCACCGCTGAACAGGGCCCGCCGTGCAGAAGAGCACCGCCGAACAGGGCCCCGCCTTGAAGATAGGCACCGCTGAACAGGGCCCGCCGTGCAGAAGAGCACCGCTGAACAGGGCCCCGCTGTGTAGATAGGGACCGCTGAACAGGGCCCGCCGTGCAGAAGAGCACCGCTGAACAGGGCCCGCCGTGAAGATAGGCACTGCTGAACAAGGACCGCCGTGAAGATAGGCACTGCTGAACAGGGACCAGCCATCTCAAGCACCGCTGGGCCCTTCCTGTCAAGCACCGCTCCGCTGGGCCCCGCCGTCTCAAGCACCGCTCCGCTGGGCCCTTCCTGTCAAGCACTGCTCCGCTGGGCCCCGCCGTCTCAAGCACCGCTCCGCTGGGCCCTTCCTGTCAAGCACCGCTCCGCTGGGCCCCGCCGTCTCAAGCACCGCTCCGCTGGGCCCTTCCTGTCAAGCACCGCTCCGCTGGTCCCTTCCTGTCAAGCACCGCTCCGCTGGGCCCTTCCTGTCAAGCACCGCTCCGCTGGGCCCCGCCGTCTCAAGCACCGCTCCGCTGGGCCCTTCCTGTCAAGCACCGCTCCGCTGGGCCCCGCCGTCTCAAGCACCGCTCCGCTGGGCCCTTCCTGTCAAGCACCGCTCCGCTGGGCCCTTCCTGTCAAGCACCGCTCCGCTGGGCCCCGCCGTCTCAAGCACCGCTCCGCTGGGCCCTTCCTGTCAAGCACCGCTCCGCCCTTCATCTCAAGCACCGCTCCGCTGGGCCCCGCCATCTCAAGCACCGCTCCGCTGGGCCCCGCCGTCTCAAGCACCGCTCCGCTGGGCCCTTCCTGTCAAGCACCGCTCCGCTGGGCCCTTCCTGTCATGCACCGCTCCGCTGGGCCCTTCCTGTCAAGCAATGTTAACGGTTCACTGTGCCCACCATGCCTCCTCCTTGACCAGTGGAGACTGTAATCCACCTGATAGACTGTGGCTTTGCACTCCCCAGGATGGCACAGTGGGCAATCCACCCACTGTAGAGACTTGTGAGACTGTGGCTTTGCACTCCCCAGGATGGCACAGTGGGCAATCCACCCACTGTAGAGACTTGTGAGACTGTGGCTTTGCACTCCCCAGGATGGCACAGTGGGCAATCCACCCACTGTAGAGACTTGTGAGACTGTGGCTTTGCACTCCCCAGGATGGCACAGTGGGCATGGTGGCCCCTTCGTGGATCTGGCGTCGTGGACTCATGTGGCTGTGGTACCCCCTCCCTTCCCTTCCCCCTGAGGTGCCTGTAGTTTTTTCATCAGATGCCCCTGAAGTGTTCTCTCCAAATGACTCAGGTCTCCTGTGTGGGCTTTGCCCTTGTGTTGTTACACTTTGGCCCACGGACACTTCGATTTACTTTTGATGTACGGAACTAATTGCCTCGGTTATCCATTGCAGTGTATATAGTATTATTTTGGTATGAATAGTTTGCATAGTTGACCTATATTTGTCAGAGCCTATTTATTACATAAATTTTTCTTCACAATTTAATTATGTCTTTGCATTTTTCAGGGGGGTTTGGGTGGTGTCACTGTGACTTGTTGCTCTGCATTGGTGTGTACATAGTTTGGGGGGGTGGGGGTCGCATATGTGTGTGCCCGTAACCTTTCCTCCTCCCCCCTCCCGTGTGTCGTAGGTGCAGTACTCACCGTTGTCGTCTGCGCCGGCGTTCGTACTCGTGTTAGATGAGTAGGAAGACGAGAGCAGGTAGGATGTTTAATTCGGGTTCCATGCTGTCCTCCGTACTCGTGGAGTGTGTTTCGGTGAGCGTTTTCCCGTTCGTGGTCTGTTTCCGCCGTGTTTTTATCGGCGGTGCTCCCGCCCCGGAAGAGGTGGCGGATTGGTGAGTTATGATAGTGTGGGCGGTACATTGTCTGCCGCCTGCCTGTTGGCGGTGACCGCCGCGCTGTTTGTCTGTACCGCCGTGGCGGTCGGAGTGTTAATGTGGCCGTCTCTGTTGGCGGTTCCCGCCAGGGTCAGAATTCCATTTTTTGGACCGCCGGCCTGTTGGCGGGTTGGCCGCCACTTTATCACCGACCGCCAGGGTTAGAATCACCCCCTTTATATCACTTTCCAGTGATATCTTTACAATCTTTTATTGCATCTTTTATCGTTTTGACCTGCAAATATCCAGATAAATATATATTTTTCTAAACACTGTGTGGTGTATTTTTGTGGTGCTATATTGTGTTAATGTATGATTTATTGCACAGATACTTTACACATTGCCTTCTAAGTTAAGCCTGACTGCTCAGTGCCAAGCTACCAGAGGGTGGGCACAGGATAATTTGGATTGTGTGTGACTTACCCTGACTAGAGTGAGGGTCCTTGCTTGGACAGGGGGTAACCTGACTGCCAACCAAAGACCCCATTTCTAACAATTTAGTACCACAAAAGAAATAATAACATACTACAAAATGCTACTCCAATCCCTATATGCAGAGGTTCTGCCTCCGACTCTCCTATATTTTTCTGTTTGTAGATCTCCACACTGAGGCCCTCATTCCAATTTTGGTGGTAATCTGACTGCTTCGTTTGTGGTGGTGCAGACTGCCATATAACGAGTAAGGTGGTGAACTCAGTGCAACACAGACAACTCACCGTCAGCACCACGACTTTCATTGAGCAGCACCTGGCGGCAGAAGCCAACTTCTGGCTGGCGGAAGCCAATGTCCTGCCCAACATATTCCAAGTCACCACACTGCCAGGATATCTGGGGCAGGCTGGCTGCGTCCAGGCCCAGACACGTCCGTGGCCACCAGGTCAAAGGAACTGCTAGTCTTCCCAGTGTGGTATCTTGCCATACACATTCAGGGCCACCGACAACGATGAAGACAACAACCGTAAGTACGCCTAGCACAGAGTGGAGGAAATGGCAGTGATACACTCCCACACATAACACACATTCCTTGCACAGACAAAGAAGGACACACACGTGCACACACAAAGTACGTCAATGTCAAGTACCCAGTACACACAGAAAGCCAAGCAGATATGTGCCAAACATACAGCACAACGCACACCAAGACTTCCAACACACCCCATAACCACACAACGACAACTACACCACAAACACCTAAACATAGGCATAGACAGGCACGTTGTGCAACACCACACATACACACACACCATGAACTGTATGTTGCAATGACACACAATAAATAGCAGTGAACACACATCCAATCAATGACATAGGTGACACATCACGTACAACCAACAATCAAGGAAATCCACACATGCAGCACCAGACACACAGACGCACACTACATCCCATACAGTTCTACAAGCAAGCAGCCAGACACATTACAACATGCCCATGACACAACCCACCTACCCAGCGCATGCAACAATACAGACGCAACCCATACACAGACCTCACACACCGTTGCACGCAGATGTCACACAACCATGTAGAAGGAAACCAGGACAAGCATCTCAACTTGCCAACCACAGTAATGCAGGCCATGGTATTGTCCAACAAAATATAAAAATAAATTATATACAACATGTGCAAAATGTCCAGAAATGCAGGACACATTGTCCATATATCATGGCCCCAACTTGACTCCTGACAGCACATAGGCCTCCATGTCATAGGGGCATCAATGGGACAGGCAGGCACCTCAGGGTGGGGTGTGGCGGGGGTCTTGGATTGGAAAGATGTATGTTTTGGTTTGGGCTTGGGAGGGGTGACTTTGGCACTGGGAGGGGTGGATTATTTGCTGGGTGGAAGAGCAGGTGAAACACCAGAGGGGGCACCGGAGGAATGGGAGGTGGAAGGGCCTGGGAAGGGCATGAGGGCACAATGTTTATGAGGATCACGAGGTGGTAGAGGAGTTAGGAAGAGGTCAAGGGCAGCAAGGAAAGCCTTCTTAGGTACACAGGGGTGGTCAGATGATGGAGGGTTGGGAGTGGAGGTAGAAGGAGTGCTTGTCTGACATGTTGGTGTGCTGTACGTGGATGCTGGTGTGTGCAATGTATCTGGTAGGTGAATGTAGGGTGAGTGAGTGGGTGAGTATGTGCGTGTGCATTCATTGGGAGGAGTGGGGTAGAGATGCAGGGAGAGGGAATGGGAGATGTGTGAGTGAATGTTGCGGTGGTGTGTGCAAATGAAGTGGATGTGCTGCAGGCGGCAGGGACAGTAGTTGTGAGTACGGATGTGGTGTGTGGGGTGTGTGTCTGTGGGTCTCGTGTTGTGGTGATCGAGGGTATGACAGGAATGCTAGCAGGACAAGTGTGTGATGATGCAGTGCTGGCAGGTGTGAGTGGAGATGTGACTGTAAGGGAGGAGATGGAGGGGGAAGTGTCTGTTGTTGTGTATGCAGATGTGTGTTATGTGTGTGCATGACTTTAGGAACGTTTGTGATGCCTATCTCTGTCTTTGCACACCTTGTCTGTTGTAGTGGGTGTATGCTGGTCTGTAGGTGTGCTTCAGATGGGTGTAGGGAGAGGGGTTGTGGATTGGGAACAGGTAGCTGGGGGGGTGGAAGATGAAGGGACACTGGCTGCTGTCAACGAGGAGGCCAGACCCTGTAACAATCTCTGTAGTTCAGAGAAGGCACAGTGAATGACTTCCAGGAATGCACTGGACTGCGGCATCCGGAATGCCAGTCCCTGGATGGCACTCATGATGGTTGTCTGCCCCACAGAGATGAAACTTAGGAGGCCAATAGGCTCCTCGTTGAGGGCAGCAGGGCTGACTGGGCCAGGGGCAAAGGTGCCTGCAGCAAAGGAGACACCCACCCTCCAGGGTGAGCGGGCATGTGCAACTGGGTGGGGTGCTACGGGGAGGGCAGTAAGTGGTGTTGTGGACAAGGATGGTGCTGGGGTGGTCCCAGATGGGTCTGCCAATGCCACCGCCAAGGAGCCACCAGCAGCGGAGGAATCAGTATCAGATGTGGTGGTTGTTCCAGTCTCCCCCGTGGTGATCCCCTCACCCTCCGTCTCACTGCTTCACTGGTGCAAGCCTCCTGGGTCCCAGGGGCTCCTGCATCCTTCCTTGCCGGTGCCCTTCCTCCTGCATCCTCCTTCCACCAGATGATGCTAATACACACATAGACAGAGGTGGAGAGAGAAGGAGGGTGGGAGAAACAGAGAGGGAGGAAATGGTGATAACACACACATCCACTTCACATACAAACAATACATAATTCAGCTCCTGCCGGGTAAACAAGAGACCATTTTGCATGACTCAATTACAATTGAGTCATGCGAGCTATACCCAAACTCATCAGTGGTCACCTCAACCCTACAGCATATACACCTGAATGAAGACCACTACATGCCTATCAACTGACTAAATGACTGATCCAACAATTCAGCCCAGGAACATACCCAACCACATGTCATCCATTACGGGATGAGACAAATCTGAGATCAGGGGAACTGAGCACACAAACTAACTGACAGAAATGTGTGGAATACGTGTGGTACAGATATCCATTGATGTAGCAAGTGAAGCAATTGCAATGTTCACGAAACATGCCTGTCATTACCCAATTACAGTGCCAATATCATCACCTTGTACTACTACAGTACATGCAGAGATGGAGGATGCAGCCAGTGACATGATAGCATACTTGAGCGACCCATACGAACAGGTGTACGTGTGTCACAGTACCACGATTGTACAATGAAACAACGACTTCAAAAACAACTACTGCCTTAACAACGAGGTCGGAACACCGACCTCGTTGCTACTACTAATGATTTTACCACGAATGCCTTAACAACGATATTTCGTTGTAAAGGCATTCCTGATAAAATCATTAGCAATAGGCACCATTCACCCTACATCCCTCACCCCACCCCTCCAACCCCACCCCAAAACCTAAAACCCCCTGACCCCCCACCCACTCCCCAAAACCAAAAACGCCCCAACCCCACCCTAAAACCTAAAACCCCCTGACCCCTCACCCACCCCCCAAAACCAAAAACGCCCCACCCCCCCAACCCCACCCCAAAACCTAAAAACCCCTGACCCCCACCCACTCCCCAAAACCAAAAACGCCCCACCCCTCCAACCCCACCCTAAAACCTAAAACCCCCTGATCCCCCACACACTCCCCAAAACCAAAAACGCTCCACCCCCCCAACCCCACCCCAAAACCTAAAATCCCCTGACTCCCCACCCACTCCCCAAAACCAAAAACGCCCCACCCCCCAACCCCACCCTAAAACCTAAAACCCCGACTCCCCACCCACTCCCCAAAACCAAAAACGCCCCACCCCCCCAACCCCACCCTAAAACCTAAAACCCCCTGACCCCCACCCACTCCCCAAAAACAAAAATGCCCCACCCCCGAACCCCACCCTAAAACCTAAAACCCCCTGACCCCCCACCCACTCCCCAAAACCAAAAACGCCCCACCCCCCCAACCCCACCCTAAAACCCCCTGACCCCCCACCCACTCCCCAAAATCAAAAACGCCCCACCCCCCAACCCCACCCTAAAACCTAAAACCCGCTGACCCCCACTCACTCCCCAAAACCAAAAACGCCCCACCCCCCCAACCCCACCCCAAAACCTAAAACCCCCTAACCCCCACCCCCTCCCCAAAACCTAAACCCACCACTTACCTTCGCCAACTCCCTTCTTTGTACCTTAACCATGCATGTTCGTTGTTCAGAACATACGTAGTTAAGGCACAAAAAACCGGAGTCGTGGTTAAAAAAAGCGTTGTTGCGCTTTCGTTAACCACGACTTTCGGAAAAAAAAAGTCGTAAAAAAGGATGTTTCCCCAGTACCACCACTTCTTTTTCTGCATGGCTCAACATAGCTTATGTGTTACACTCCTACATGATTGTTGTGACAACCAGGACTGTATATTCCATATATCTCATCTGACCATGTAGATCCCAAGTCCAGTGAGAGTCACAGTACATAACCATGCAGAAGTCACCTAACAGTCAACACTTACCCCCTTGTGGCTGCTGTGCTGCCTTCAAGCGCCCATCCAACTCTTGGTAGGCCACCACCAGTATGCTGGCCATTGGGGGGTGTCAGGGTCCGACGGGCACCCCTCCCCTGTTGGGAGGTCACCCCAGCTGAACCTCTGCGGTCTTCAGGGCCCAGCGTCTCAGGTCCTCCCACCGCTTCCTGCGGTGGGAGTTCTGTCAGCTATTGACCCCCAGTGTCCGCACTTCCTTGGAGATGGCTCTCCATAACCCTTTTATCTGGTGGGCACTGACATGCAAGGGAAACATTCCAAAAATGGGGGACATGATGTAATTAATTCCAATACAGCTGAAACTTCTGGCAACACACAACAAACACGGACCATGCACACTGCAAATATACCATTGATATCATGTGCATGCAAAACACCTGATCAGTCATGACATGTCAATGTGCACACACATACATTGTCAAACACCACCCAACATGTGGGACAAAGGACGCTGTACTGACCTGTTGCCCTGGAGCACCATACAACCGCCCATACAGGGGTAGGACCCCTTCCACCAGTTTCTCCTCTGTAGTGAAGGCTGGGCAGTGCAGTGCGTGCCAATGTTGTTCCAAGATACAGGACACAGCAGCACACGAAGTGGAGGTCTGTCTTGTCCGAATGCCAGGAGTCAAGTGAGATGGCCTATACAAAATGAGGGTTTCCACTGCAGTGGTCATGACCGTCACCACTGGCAGTGATTGTCATTGGTCACAGTCTCCCATAGATGTCAACGTTAACCAATGAGGAGTTGCACGGTGGTTCAGACCGCCGGAACGTGGTCACTTCCAGCTGTCCAATGCATGCCGGACAGGTGTATGCAAAATGAGTCTGTAACATAACTGTCCTGGGTTCACACTGCATAATTACCTGCATGTTGTCACAAATTGATCCATTAGGTCACACATTGTGACTAATGAGATATGTAGTGAGTGTCTGGTGACATCACCACACTTGTCACACAATTGTCAGTATATGTGATCTGTATAGTGTAACACATGGAAGGTGTATGTTTACATGTCCTGTATACGTCCATTGTCACAGGGATTATGTGCCATCGTCTGGTTAGGAATGGCGTGTGGAGTAATGTGTCTTCCCACAACATGACAGCCAACTTCCATTAACAAAACTTTGTGACTCTTGTATGTCATACTTGGTGCACTACATTGTGAGAGGTTCCAAGATTGTTGTTT
Organism: Pleurodeles waltl; assembly: GCF_031143425.1. NCBI lineage: Eukaryota > Metazoa > Chordata > Amphibia > Caudata > Salamandridae > Pleurodeles > Pleurodeles waltl. The sequence goes on from NC_090439.1 coordinate 615,442,123, forward strand.
GTGTCCCCGCCTCCACCCAGATGTCGCCACAATGGAGTGATGAGGAATGTACCAGTTTACTGGTCACTCGTAGATCTTGATACCATGGAAGAGCGCCACATCATCCTGACCTATCGACTGAACCGTTTTTGCATCAGGGAACTGATCGTCCAGTTGAAGTCAGACCTCCTGCCGGGTTTGAGAAATCCCCATGCCCTTCCTCCAACAGTCCAGGTGTTGTCAGTCCTGCATTTTCAGGTTACAATGGGACTGGCTGCAGGATTTCACAGCTGCAGTTCAGGAAGGTGTTGCAGGATGTGCTGGATGCCCTGTTCAAGCATGTGCACAGGTACATCAGGTTCCCACAACGTCCTGAATTGCCCATTGTAAAAGCAGCCTTGTACAACATATCAAATGTCCCACATGTAATTGGGGCCATTGATGGGACTCACATCGCCTTGGTACCTCCGGGGACCAATGAACAGGTCTACAGAAACCAAAAGAGCACATATTCACTCAATGTACAAGTGGTGTGTCTTGCAGACAAGTACATAACACATGTAAACACAAAATTTCCAGGATCAGTACATGATTCCTACATCCTGAGGAACAGCTGTGCCCCTACAATGATGTCACAGCTACAGGGATACAGGGCCTGGCTCAAAGGTATGTGTTCTGCTTTCCATGTCAAAGATTTGTCCTCCAAACACAGTCAGCACTCTGCCTAGCATTGTTACCTATAGTCATGTTTCCTTTACCACACAGGTGAGTCCCGATACCCCAACCTTCCCTGGCTCCTGACATCTGTGAGACATCCAACTACCAGAGGGGAGAACAGGTACAATGATGCACATGGTCAGACGAGGCGAGTGATTGAGCGGACTTTCGGTCTCTTGAAAGCTAGATTTCATTGCCTTAATGTGTCCGATGGTGCCCTACAATACTGACCAGGGAAAGTCTGCAAGATCATTGTTGCATGCTGCATGCTCCATAATCTGGCCCTCAGAAGGTACATCCCACTGTTGGAGGAGGGGGACATTGATGCTGGAGCAGTGTTTGACTCTGATGCTGAGGGGAGGCAGACAAGGATGAGGCATATGACAACATGACTGACATTATTCGTCACTACTTTCAATGATGTACATGTATGTGTGATTTGTATGTCATCTGCACACGGAAGATCTATTGTTGAAGCCAGTATGTAGCCAGTATTTACAGGCATCAAGGTGCGTGTGTGGGGACTACAGCATTCCATCTTGGTTTCCAACCTTGAAAGGTAGCTGATTTACCATGAGGGCTAGATTAAATGCATTGCTTCTAAGGACATGTGTGGAATGCTGGTGCCATTGCGGTACAGCCTTCTAGTTCTACTAAAGGTTTAGAGTCCTCAATCTACCTGTTTGGGTAAATGTAAGGGGGACTTATCAGCCTTGTCCTGCTGCGTAGGCATGTCATGCTGCATTTTCAGCTGCTGTGTGGCAAGTACCTGTTCCTGACTACTCAGGGAGATGAACAATAGAGGATGTTACTTATGTTATATCTCTCCTGTCCCACACGTGTGTGAGTGCCTATGCAGGCCCTTATATATGTGGTATCATAGGTGCTGGCCCTGTGTATGTGTTCAAATGCTGTGAATGTATGACTGTGGTTCACATGCCTTACAACATTGTGCCTGATTCCATTTCATTTTCCCTCTTCAGGTCTCATCTCTGTCTGAAAGCTGATTCCTGTATTGTCCATTCCCATAGTTGACACTGGATATCATTACAATTTGGATGTAGTTACATACCTGTTGGATTGCCCCACTACATCTGTCACTTCAACCTTATTGTGGTACCAACATGTGTATATCTTTGCTGCTTGGAAACAGGATTGCCACTACATACAATGAAGAAACATGCACCATGATTGTGTTTATTTGTGTTTTTTAAGTGAATTACATCACAGCCCAGAGGAGTGTGGTAAAGGTCTAGGTGCTGATCAGAGTGGGTGGTACAGCTGTTTGTCTCACAGGTCCTGTATCCATTTGCCCGGTATGATGTGAACTTGGCTTTTGACAGCCAACAGGTCGTAACAGTGGCACAAAAGGGTGACAGTTCAGAACAGGGATCACTTCCTGGTGGGGGGATTGGTCTTGGCCTCAGGTCCAGCAGGATGTCTGGATGGGCCACCTGTTTTATGGACGGGGTCCTTCAGCTGCAGGGGCAGGGGTGATGGTGGCCTGTGGGTCCTCCTGCTGGGCTTCGATTCCAGTAGCAGGTGCTGATGTTGATGGCAGTGGTGTTGCCTGACTACTGCATGGGGTCTGCTGTTGGGTGGATGATGTCTGCAGGATATTGTTAAATTCCTTGTACTCGCCTAGTATGAAGACCATGGTGGCATTGAGTGTCTGCCACTGCTGCATGGCCTCCTGGTGATATTCCCCCTGCAGCCTTTGGGTGTCCTGCAAGGTGGTGAGTATCTGGACCATCTTGTCCTGAGTTTGCTTGTAGGCTCACAGGACTCTGGAGAGGGCCTCCTGGCCAGTTGTGTGCTGTACCTGCCTCATCCCTCAGCCCATGATTGCCTTCCCACTGGCCCTTGCCCCCGTGCCTGTGCCCTTGGTGCAATGTGCCCCCTCCCACTGACACCAGGACTGTCATTGTCTTTGATTTGCCCCTGTCCTGTGGGGCACACTGATGTTTGATGTGACCTTGGGACACTGGTATGGGAAGGTGGGCTCTGCTGTGCATTGGCTGTCACAGGGGAGGTGGTTTCAGTTGTGGGAAAGGTGAGGATGGTGGTGGTGGACTGACCACTCATGCCTGATGGGCCAGGTTCGTCGTCCATATCTAGACTTCCAAGGTAGTCCTCCCCTATTGCACCTGCTTCCAGGCCTGGGCTTTCTGTCACTGGCCTCCTCTGCTGTGTGGCAGTACTTGGGAGACCTGTGGAATGAGAGGTATTGTGTCAGATAATGGTATTGTAGTAGTGACACACATTGTTGTATGCAATCATTGACTGGATTTGCAGGGCAGTAATGGCATTAGACAGTTACTACTCCACTGCTTGTGTTACCGTCAGTGGAGTGTTGCAATGGGCCTCTTTTGGAGAACAGTTAAGGTTTGTCTTGCTACTGTCATTGCCATGTACTGATGTGCATTCCTTACACTTATTGGTGATGGCAAGTGACATGTTTTAACGTTCAATTGCAGAGACGTGAAGTGGATGTAGCAGTCATACAAAGGTTGGGAGTGTTGCATTGTGGTAGTTGTGGTACTTGCTGCAGTGTGGGGTATCCATGCCCTAGGTGGGCCTGTGGGTGAATGGTGTCAGTGGGGGGCTGTGGCTGGCAAGGGTGGGTATTGGGTCCATGGTGGGCTTGAGCACGTTACGGTGGTGTTAGGGGGTGAGAGGGTGGTGGTGGTACCTGCTGGGAACGGGGACATGTTGGCCGGGGAGTGCAGATGACTTACCAGTGCCCAGTTCACTAGCTATTCCCATCAGCCCTTCTGGATGTAGAATGGCCAGGACCTTCTCCTCCCATGATGACAGTTATGAGAGAGGCAGTGGGGGCCCACCACAAGTCCTCATGACGGCAATTTGGTGCCTGAAAGCCATGGCCTGTACCTTCCCCCATAGGTTGTTCCACCTCTTCCTAATGTCCTCCCTTGTGCGTGCATGGTTCCCTACTGCGTTCACCCTGATGACTATCCTGTGCCATAAGTCGTTCTTCCGTGCTATGGATGTATGCTGGACCTGTGATCCAAACAGTTGCAGCTCCACTCTGACGATTTTGTCAGCTGCTTGTCTGTGAATCATGTTTTATTTTGTGGTGCCATGGTGGTTGGGTTGTGGGTGGAGGTGCATGTTGTGCAGTGATGCTGGGTGTGCTGTTTGTTGGTGTGAGTTTGGGTAGTGGTATGTGCATGAGCTCTATGGTGCTTGTGTGCAGTGGTATTTTGTATGCTGCGTGTTCCGTGTGATGTTGCCTGTGATATCTAAGGGCAGTGCATCATTTTAGTGTGCTCTGGCAAAGTTTCCGGTTGCAAAGGGTTCTGGGTATGTGTGAGGGTGTTTTGTAGTTCTGTGGACAGGTATGTGTATGTGTCTCAGGTGTTAGGTAATGGTATTGTCCAATGTGGTGCAGTGTTCTGGTGGTGGTGATGCCTTTTTTCCTGCAGTGGTTCGGACCGTCAATGGATTGCTGCTGTGATAGGACCGCAGTGCTGATTTGTGAATCGTTATTTGGCGGGCGGGATGTTTTTGGCGTGGCGGTGCTGGTGGTGCAGCCGCCTCCTTCACGCTGCCGTTTCGGCCGATGGCGTTGTTTTTTAGGTGTATTTTGGGCAGAGTTGTGTGGGTGACTCGTAATGAGGTGGTCTTCACACCACCATCACTAGTGGTCTTTCGGCTGCGGCTTGCACAGTGGTCTTCGGTAAAGACCGCCAAACTCAGGTTGACCACCTGAGTTTGTACTCTTCACACACATAGGTATGCATTTCAGTAGTAACTGTAGGAGGGACAGAAAGTTGTTGCTGAAAATCTGCGACTACTTGCTAGGGAAGGGGGCTTAGGGAGGCATAAGGAAGGGTTAAGGGACAGTTAGAGAGGGGTTAAGGGAAAGACATGTACCAAACCACAAAAGAGTAATCCCATTCCTTTTCACAAACTTCATTTCTAAAGATACTACAGTCAAAAATGATCCAAAACAGTTGTAAAAGTTGTCCAGCTCAGAGCTGAATTACTTCCCTTAAAACACATGGCCAAACACGGATACTGCATCACCCCTTCCACAGAAAATAACAGAGGTAGGGAATTAAAATAGCACTCTGTAGAAAATAATGTTGAAATAAATTAAATAATTTGAATTGTTACAAAATGTAAATACATTAAGTGTAGTTTAACTAAAACCATGATGTGAGTACCAGTGATTTTGGATCAATGTTAACCGAGAGGCTTATGGCAGTAAAGAACTGTGGTTGGGCCTATGTTCATGAGGTAACTCAGGGCTACAATACTAAATTTGAATATTTGGGTTTGAACTGTGTTGAATAAACAGCACACCATGATAAGATTGAAGTGTGTTTATTTGATGGCAGCACTGTACATCTCCGCTTCAACGTCCATCATAAAATGACCTCTCCAACATTCTTTCCCCTCAGAATCCTCCTTACATTCTACACCCAACATTCCTTTTCCATCACGTCTTCTACATTCTAAATTACAAACATACAACATATTTCCCTCCTTTAACAAAACAATATAAATGAAAATAATACAGTTAAAACTATGCATAACTCAACCATTATAAAACATTTTAAATATAGTCACACAAACAAACTTATGAGTTTGAAATAAAGACTTTGAACATGACTGGCTTGCATCTTGTTCTTGTCTCCGATTTCACCCGAGACGCCACAGAACCACTATTGTCCATAGTATCACTTCCATCACTGACATTATCAGAGTAAGATACTCGGGGGTAATTCTGACCCCGGCGGTCAAGGACCGCCGGGGCCAGGGTCGGCGGGAGCACCGCCAACAGGCTGGCGGTGCTCCGCAGGGCATTCTGACCGCGGCGGTATGGCCGCGGTCAGAACAGGAAAACCGGCGGTGTCCCGCCGGTTTTCCGCTGCCCTGCTGAATCCTCCATGGCGGTGCAGCTTGCTGCGCCGCCATGGGGATTCCAACACCCCATACCGCCATCCTGTTCCTGGCGGTTCTCCCGCCAGGAACAGGATGGCGGTATGGGGTGTCGTTGGGCCCCTGGCGGCCCCTGCAGTGCCCATGCCAATGGCATGGGCACTGCAGGGGCCCCAGTAAGAGGGCCCCACAAAGAATTTCAGTGTCTGCTTAGCAGACACTGAAATTCGCGACGGGTGCAACTGCACCCGTCGCACCTTTCCCACTCCGCCGGCTCCATTCGGAGCCGGCTTCCTCGTGGGAAGGGGTTTCCCGCTGGGCTGGCGGGCGGCCTTCTGGCGGTCGCCCGCCAGCCCAGCGGGAAAGCCAGAATGGCCTCCGCGGTCTTTTGACCGCGGAGCGGCCATATGGCGGTTCCCGCCAGGCGGGCGGCGACCGCCGCCCGCCGGCCTCAGAATGAGGCCCTTCATCATTCCGTACATTTTCCACAGCAATCTGTTCAGTATACCCATTTCCAATACCAGTTCCAGTTAAAGTTTCTACCAAGGGCGCTACACCCACTCCTCCACTACCTGTTTTGAACACATATCTATCACAATTTCCTCCACCCAAACATTTCTCCTTAGTATTGCATTCATCACTACGACACTTTGCAACTCCCCTCACATTCCACACTTTCCAATCCTGAGTAACAACACTCTTGTTATATACCTTTATCACTCTCAAAGCTCTCCGAAACTTAGACGTACCTTTCCTCACAAACCCTGGTCTGCAAATTCTGACCCAATCACCCACATTAATCTCAGGTTCTTTCACTTTTCATTTGTTGTCGTAAGATTCTTTGAACTTTTCTTGCTTCCTTCTCACTCTCTCTTTGACTTCCTCCATGCACACATTTTCCCACTCCTTCTTTAGTCTTTTCTTGAACCACCATGAACACAATTTAGACACAGGATGTCTTTTTCTTAGCAACCTAAAAGGGCTAACTTCAATAGTACTTTGCGGCGTTATGGGATAATGCGATAACTTTTCTCTTAACTTCTCCTTCCACTGTCCTACAAATCCTCATACCCATCCGATACTTTCCTTTGGCACACAGTTGAACCTCTCCACCTGACCATTTCCTTGTTGTTCATAGAGAGGAGTGGTAACATGTTTGATATTGCTATACCTAAAAAAAATTGTAATTTCTCTTGCTACCAACTGAACCTCATTGTCAGAAATCAGCACCTCTGGATATCCTTCCCTGGCAAACACTTCCTTCAAGAACTCGATAATAGTACCAGATATAACCTGAGAAATTAACTTCACCTCCGGCCACTTAGAGTAATAATCAATCAACACCAATGCAAAACATGTTTCTGCAGGAAGAAAGAGAAACGGACCAGAAATATCAAATTCTAACTTTTGCCATGGCGAATCCTGCCAGGGTACTGGCAAGAGAGGAGCCGGAACAGTTCTCAACATCTTCTCCGTATTGACACACACATCACATTCTCTTACCACCCTCTCTGCCATTTTATCCAGACCCGGCCACCAAAAACAAGTACGTATTAACCTCTTCATAGAAGACTTGCCTGGATGTCCTTCATGGTCTTAAAATCACCTCCTGCAATCCTTTAGGAGGAATACACTTGCCATGCAACAAAAGTTCATTCTCAATTTCTAACTCATCCCTAACTTTATGAAATGTCATGATTTCTTCCGAAAGTCTTTTTGCTATCGAGCCAACCACACCACAAATAATTTTTTACTACATGCAATAACAAATCCTGCTCATCACATTTTTTCCACTCTGCCTCTTCTATACCAGCAAATTCACCAGTCACGTAACCAGACACCACTGATACAATATAATTCTCTAGTCCACCAAAAAACCTGCTCACCATCATGTTGAGGAAGACGCGATAGACAATCTGCCACAGCATTACTTTTCCAAGGAACCTACTCTACCTTGAAGCAATATTCCTGCAATCTAGAAATTAATCTGGCAATGCAAGCAGTAGCACTTCCCCCACCACCTGCAGACAAAATCCCAACTAATGACTTATGATCTGTCTGCAAAATAAATTTGAAACCCCAAATGTAATTCTGAAAATGTTCCACCGCCCAAACGCATGCCAACAATTGTTTCTCAATCACAGCATACCTCGTCTTTGCATCCGTTAATGTACGAGAAGCAAACAAAAAATTCCACCTGTCTTTTCCATGACATTGCGATAGCACATCTCCTATACCATACATACTAGCATCTACAGTCACAACACACTGTGCCCCCACACAAAAGGGCCGCAGAGTAGGAGCATCAACAATTTCTTTCTTTATCATCTCAAACGCAGTCTTCCATTTATCAGTCCAGACATACTGAACCCCTTTGCATGCAAGTTCTCTGAGTGGTTCCATCTTTGTCGCAAAATTTTCAATGAACTTACTGTAATATTCACAAAGACCTGTGAATGATAACAACTTATCCTGATTATCAGGAGCAGGAGCATTACCAATAGCTTCCACCAATGATCGTTTTGGGATTACCCCTTCTCCTGATATTGTGTGACCCAAGTATTCCACAGATTTAGAGAAAAATGTGCACTTCTTTTCCTTCAATGTCAAACCACTCCTCCTTAATACCTCACAAACATTTACCACATGCTCTCTGTGCTCACTTTCATTCTTGGAAAATATCAGGACATCATCTTGGAAACACTTCACATAACTGGCCATATCTTTGAACAGATGATACGTGGCTCTCTGGAATACTGACGCCTCAGAGGATAGTCCAAATGGCATTCTTTTAAATTGATCCAACCCCTGTGGTGTCATGAAAGCTGTAAGGTGTCTAGAATTGTCTGTAAGTTCAAATTGATGATAGGCCTATCTCAAATCCAGCAAGGAGAAAATGCTTGCTCCTTCTAACATGCTGATCACCTCATTTATATTCGGTAAAGGGTGACAATTCACAATGATATTCGCATTCACTGCCCTAAAGTCAACACACAACATCAATGATTTGTCAGCCTTCCGGGCCAACATAATTTGAGAGACCCATTCTGAAGATTCAGGCCCTCATTCTGACCCTGGCGGTCTTTGACCGCCAGGGCGGAGGACCGCGGGAGCACCGCCGACAAGCCGGCGGTGCTCCAATGGGGATTCCGACCGCGGCGGTAAAGCCGCGGTCGGACCGGCACCACTGGCGGGGTCCCGCCAGTGTACCGCGGCCCCATTGAATCCTCCGCGGCGGCGCAGCTTGCTGCACCGCCGCGGGGATTCTGACCCCCCCTACCGCCATCCAGATCCCGGCGGTCGGACCGCCGAGATCCGGATGGCGGTAGGGGGGGTCGCGGGGCCCCTGGGGGCCCCTGCAGTGCCCATGCCAGTGGCATGGGCATTGCAGGGCCCCCCGTAAGAGGGCCCCTACATGTATTTCACTGTCTGCTGCGCAGACAGTGAAATACGCGACGGGTGCAACTGCACCCGTCGCACAGCTTCCACTCCGCCGGCTCGATTCCGAGCCGGCTTCATCGTGGAAGCCTCTTTCCCGCTGGGCTGGCTGGCGGTCTGAAGGAGACCGCCCGCCAGCCCAGCGGGAAAGTCAGAATTACCGCCGCGGTCTTTCGACCGCGGAACGGTAACCTGACGGCGGAACTTTGGCGGGCGGCCTCCGCCGCCCGCCAAGGTCAGAATGAGGGCCTCAATTTCTTAAATTATATTATCCTTAACCATTTCCGACAATATTTGTTTCAATTCTTCTCTGACACATATCGGAACGTTCCTCAATTACTGCACAATAGGTTTGGCATTAGATTTTATCTTGATTTTGTGACTGTAGTTTTCTAACTTTCCCAATTTGTTAGAAGAAAACTTGAGGAAACCTCAATACTATCCACGCCTTTGTCTACTCATTCTCTATTGCTAAGACAGGTTCTCTACTCCTGGGATTCAATATAATTCCCAATTTCCCTTGATCTCTCCATCCCAGGACATTAACTACTTTCTTGGCTACATACAACTTTATTATTACACATCTGTCTTTAAAAACAATTTCCGTCTCAACAAAACCAATGACATCAATACTGGAACCATCAAAACTCTCAGCTAATAAGTCAGGTTCCCTCAAGTCTGACACCTTCCAAATTCTTTCAAATACCTGCTCAAAATATTCCTGTGTAACTATAGTCCAAGGTGATCCTGAGTCTGCCATCAGATATAAATCTTTCCCCATTATCCGTACCACACACCTGGGTTGTCTAATACTACCATCACAATTTTTAAGTGACAAAACCACTCCCCTATATTTTTCCTCATCTCCGTGCCATCCTTCATCACATTTACCACCACTCATACATGCTACTTTTCCTCTCATACTGCTACTGCTTTTCTTACAATCTTTGAACACACAAGCAAAATGTCCCAGCCTACCACATTTCTGACACTTCTTCCCAAAAGCAGGACACTGGGGTGAACTCGCCAAATGGTTCATATTACCACAGCGATAACACGATCATCTTTCCATTTCATCATATTTGTCCCCTTTCTTACCATACATTAATTCCTCAAACTTGAGTTACTACCTTTACTACTACCCCCCATTGCTCCAACAACCTCAGAGTCCTTAGTTCCTATCTTCTGTGATTCATGTATAGATTTTACCCATTTTTCAGACTGTTCTAAGGCTTTGGCCATTGTAATAACATCTTGTAACTTGGGATCCCCCATTACCCACAACTGTTCTTGAATTTTCCTACTCTTAACATGCACAATAATCTGATCATGTATCATCTCATCTGTCATCTCTTCAAAATTACAATGCAAAGATAGTCCTCGCAATGCAGTTAAAAACTCATCAAACGTTTCATCGGATTGCTGTATTCTTGTATAAAATTTAAATCTATTCAAAGCTATGCTAGCAGTAGGTTTAAACCTATTCTCTAATCTCGTTAAAGCTTCTTTGAACACATCTATTTCTCCATCAGACTGTCCTTGAACGACAACCTGGGGTATAGTTCTGAAAACCATTTGTCCTTCTGAACATAAGCAATGCAGCAAAAAAAAATTCTTTCTTTCCTGGGACATGTCATCATCATCATCAATAGCTTTAAAATAAGTCAGAAATTCCTCTTTCCATCTCGACCAGGGCATGGGTGGATCTCCTTTGCATTGTAAAAACTTTGCAGGCGGTTCAAACTGCATTGTTGGCATTATGAGGGTCCCCGCCTGGCGGGAACCGCCAAATGGCCGCTCCGCGGTCAGAAGACCGCGGATGCCATTCTGGCTTTCCCGCTGGGCCGGCGGGCGACCGCCAAAAGAGCGCCCGTCGGCCCAGCGGGAAAGGCCCTGCAACAAGGAAGCCGGCTCCGAATGGAGCCGGCGGAGTTGCAAGGGTGCGACGGGTGCAGTTGCACCGTCACGATTTTCACTGTCTGCTAAGCAGACAGTGAAAATCTTTATGGGGCCCTGTTAGGGGGCCCCACGACACCCGTTCCCGCCATACTGTTTCTAGTGGTGAAAACCGCCAGAAACAGGCTGGCGGGAAGGGGGTCGGAATCCCATTCCCCCAGCCGGGGGAAATCCGGCGGAAAAACCGTCGGACCCGGCTTGGCGACAAAAATGAAGCACCGCCAGCCTGTTGGCGGTGCTTCAGCCGGCCTCCACCCTGGCGGTCATAGACCGCCAGGGTCAGAATGAGGCCCTATATCTCTTCTGTTAAAACATGTAAACAAACATGCATACTGTTAGAAATGGGGTCTTTGGTTGACAGTGAAGTTACCCCCTGTTCAAGCAAGGACCCTCACTCTAGTCAGGGTAAAAGAGAATCACCCTCAGCTAACCCCTGCTTACCCCCTTGGTAGCTTGGCAGAGCAGTAGGCTTAACTTCAGAGCGCTAGGTGTAAAGTATTTGTACCAACACACACAGGGGGTTATTCTAACTTTGGAGGAGTGTTAATCCGTCCCAAAAGTGACGGTAAAGTGACGGATATACCACCAGCCGTATTACGAGTTCCATAGGATATAATGGACTCGTAATACGGCTGGTGGTAAATCCGTCACTTTTCCGTCACTTTTGGGACGGATTAACACCTCCTCCAAAGTTAGAATAACCCCCACAGTAACTTAATGAAAACACTACAAAATGACACAACACCGGTTTAGAAAAATAGGAAATATTTATCTAAACAAAACAAGACCAAAACGACAAAAATCCGATATACACAAGTCAAGTTATGAATTTTTAGAGATTAAGCTAAAAAATTGCACTTAGAAACAAAAATGCTTCGATGAGATGTTAACACAACGTCGTGACGGAGTCGTTCCCAACAAGCCGACGCCAGCAGCGCTGGACACGGAGTCGTGTAGACCCCCAAGTACAGTACCTTTGGTGAAGAGTGAAAACAAGCCGATGCGCGAAGTCGGGGATCACGGCGTCTGTGCGAAACGTTGAATCCGTGCACTTCGAGCGGCGTCGGTCACGACTGGGTGCGGCGACTTCCACGGAGTCGCGGACTTCACGGGGTTGCAGCGGCGTTGGGCCTGCAAAGAGCGTCACGTTCCAGCGAAGGTCACGGCGTCAGGTGCAGGCGGCGTTACCGGATTCAGCAGCGTCGTCGGTCCGGAGTCGTCTGAAGTCGATTTCCTTTGATTTACACCAGCTTTTCTTTCAAGGGCCCAGGGACTGGCTCGGGCACCACTTGTCAGAGCAGGAGTCTCTCCAGAGACTCCAGGTGCTGGCAGAGAGAAGTCTTTGCTGTCCCTGAGACTTCAAACAACAGGAGGCAAGCTCTAAATCAAGCCCTTGGAGATTTCTTCACAAGATGGAAGGCACACAAAGTCCAGTCTTTGCCCTCTTACTCTGGCAGAAGCAGCACTGCAGGAAAGCTCCACAAAGCACAGTCACAGGCAGGGCAGCACTTCCTCCTCAGCTATCAGCTCTTCTCCAGGCAGAGGTTCCTCTTGGTTCCAGAAGTGTTTCTAAAGTCTATAGATTTGGGTGCCCTTCTTATACCCATTTTAGTTTTTGAAGTCACCTTTCTTCAAAGGGGACTCACACCTACTTGTGAAATCCTGCCTTGCCCAGGCAAGGCCTCAGACACACACCAGGGGGTTGGAGCCGGCATTGTCAGAGGCAGGCACAGTCCTTTCAGATGAGAGTGACCACTCCACCCCTCCCTCCTAGCAGAGATGGCTAATCAGGAAATGCAGGTTACACCCCAGCCCCCTTTGTGTCACTGTCTAGTGCGAGGTGAAAAACAACCCAACTGTCAAACTGACCCAGACAGGGAATCCACAAACAAGGCAGAGTCACAGAATGGTTTAAGCAAGAAAATGCTCACTTTCTAAGAGTGGCATTTTCAAACGCACAATCTTAAAATCAACTTTACTAAAAGATTTATTTTTAAATTGTGAGTTCAGAGACCCCAAACTCCACATGTCCATCTACTCTCTAGGGGAATCTACACTTTAATCATATTTAAAGGTAGCCCCCATGTTATCCTATGAGAGAGACAGGCCTTGCAACAGTGAAAAACGAAGTTGGCAGTATTTCACTGTCAGGACATATAAACCACATTGCTATGGGGGTCATTCCGACCCTGGCGGTCCATGACCGCCAGGGCTGGGGACCGTGGAAGCACCGCCAACAGGCTGGCGGTGCTTCCTGGGCCATTCTGACCGCGGCGGTAAAGCCGCGGTCAGAAAAGGGCAACCGTTTATCCCTGGCCCAAGGAATCCGCCATGGCGGCGCTGCTTGCAGCGCCGCCATGGGGATTCCGACCCCCTTCCCGCCATCCTGGTGGTAAATACCGCCAGGAACAGGATGGCGGGAACGGGTGTCGTGGGGCCCCTGGGGGCCCCTGCACTGCCCATGCCACTGGCATGGGCAGTGCAGGGACCCCTCACAGGGCCTCATAATGATTATTAGTGTCTGCAAAGCAGACACTGAAAATCGCGACGGGTGCCACTGCACCCATCGCACCCCTTCAACTCCGCCGGCTCCATTCGGAGCCGGCTTCATTGTTGAAGGGGCTTTCCCGCTGGGCCGGCGGGCGGCCTTCTGGCGGTCGCCCGCCGGCCCAGCGGGAAAGTCAGAATGACCGCCACGGTCATTTGACCGCGTTACGGTCTTTTGGCGGTTCCCGCCAGGCGGGCCGCTTCCGCCGCCCGCCGGGGTCGGAATGACCCCCTATATGTCCTACCTTATCCATACACTGCACCCTGCCCTTGGGGCTACCTAGGGCCTACCTTAGGGGTGCCTTACATGTAAGAAAAGGAAAGGATTAGGCCTGGCAAGTGGGTACACTTGCCAAGTCGAATTTACAGTGTAAAAATACACACACAGACACTGCAGTGGCAGGCCTGAGACATGATTACAGGGTTACTTGTGTGGGTGGCACAACCTGTGCTGCAGGCCCACTAGTAACATTTGATTTACAGGCCCTGGGCACCTCTAGTGCACTTTACGAGGGACTTAACAGTAAAACAAATATGCCAATCATGGAGAACCAATTACGTACACATTTTAAACAGGAGCACTTGCACTTTAGCACTGGTTAGCAGTGGTAAAGTGCCCAGAGTAATAAAAACAGCAAAATCAGAGTCCAGCACACATCAACAACCTGGGGAACAGAGGCAAAAAGTTAAGGGAGACCACGCCAAGGATGAAAAGTCTAACACGTGTCCCCCCCAGCTAAAAGTGGGGAGCAACTACCCAACCTCATGGGAGTTCTCATCACTAAGGCGGAAGAACCTGGACAGACCATCAGCATTGGCGTGCTCTGTACCAGGACGATGTTCCACCGTAAAGTCCATCCCCTGTAGGGAAATGGACCACCTCAACAGTTTTGGATTCTCACCCCTCATCTGCATTAACCATCTGAGGGGCCTGTGGTCGGTCTGAACTCAGAAGTGAGTCCCAAACAAGTAGGGTCTTAGCTTCTTCAGTGCCCAGACCACAGCAAACGCTTCACGTTCTATGGCACTCCACCTACGTTCCCTGGGTGGTAACCTCCTGCTAATGAAGGCTACGGGTTGATCTAGGTCCTCTTCATTAAGCTGTGAGAGTACTGCTCCAATACCATGCTCTGAGGCGTCTGTTTGCACAACAAACTCCTTGGAGTAGTCAGGTGCCTGCAGCACAGGTGCTGTGCACATGGCAGCCTTCAGGGCATCAAAAGCGTTCTGGCAAGCCTCTGTCCAGATCACTTTCTTGGGTTGCTTTTCAGAAGTCAACTCAGTTAAGGGGGTAACTATGGTACCATATCTCTTAACAAACCTCCGGTAATATCCTGTGAGACCTAAAAAGGCTCTCACTTCAGTCTGGGTCTTGGGAGGCTCCCAAGCCAGAATCGTGTCAATCTTAGGCTGTAGGGGTGCCACCTGGCCACTCCCCACCTGGTGTCCTAAGTACACCACAGAACCCTGCCCTATTTGGCACTTGCTCGTCTTAATAGTGAGGCCTGCCTTCTGCAGGGACTCTAACACTCTCCAGAGGTGTTGCAGGTGTTCATCCCATGTGGAACTAAACACAGCAATGTCATCCGGTAGGCGGCACTGAACTCATCCAGTCCTGCCAACACCTGGTTGACCAACCTCTGAAAGGTGGCAGGGGTATTCTTCATCCCAAAGGGCATCACCTTGAAGTGGAAGTGCCCATCTGGGGTAGAGAATGCTGACCTCTCCTTTGCCCCCTCAGTTAAGGCAATCTGCCAGTACCCAGATATTAAATCAAACGTACTGAGGTACTTGGCAGCTCCTAACCGATCAATGAGCTCATCTGCTCGGGGATGGGGTGTGCGTCAGTCTTGCTGACCGCATTGAGACCCCGGTAGTCCACACAGAACCTAAGTTCTGGAGTGGCACCAGGAGCAGCAGCCTTTGGGACCAATACCACTGGGCTGGCCCAAGGACTGCTGGAGTGCTCAATAACCCCTAGGGTTAACATTTTTGAGACTTCCTCCTTAATGCCAGCCCTGACCCTGTCAGTCACTCTGTAAACCTTATGTTTAACAGGTGTACTGTCCCCAGTATCCACATCATGTGTGCACAGGTGTGTGACTCCTGGGATCAGGGAAAACAGCGAGGCGAACTGTCCCAACACGTGGCGACAGTCCCTCTGCTGTTCCTCAGTCAGGGAGGGGGAGAGGATCACTCCCTCCACAGACCCATCTTTCTCTCCTGCAGACAGGAGGTCAGGAAGAGGCTCACTCTCTTCCTCCACCCCGTCATCTGTCGCTAGGAGCATGGATAGCTCAGTTCACTCAAAGTGTGGTTTGAGGCGGTTTACATGTAGGACCCTCAAAGGGTTCCTGGGGGATTGCAAGTCTACCTGATAGGTGACCTCGCTCTTTCTTTCCACCACCTCAAAAGGCCCAGTCCACTTATCTTGGAGAGCCCTAGGCTCCACTGGTGCCATGACCCACACTTTTTGTCCAGGCTGAAACTCAACCAGAGTGGCATTCTGGTCGTACCATCGTTTCATATCCTCCTGGCTTGCTTCCAGGTTCTCCTGAGCGAGACTCCTGAAGCGCGCAGTCTGGTTTCTTAGTGCCAGCATGTAGCTAAATACATCCTGGGGTGGTTTACTAGGAGCTTTCTCCAAAGCCTCCTTCACCAGACTGAGCGGTCCCCTCACAGGGTGGCCATAGATGAGCTCAAAGGGGCTAAAGCCAAGTCCCTTTTGAGGCACCTCCCTGTAAGCGAACAGAAGGCATGGCAAGAGGACGTCCCACTTACGCCTCAAGGGCTCTGACAGGCCCTGAATCATGCCTTTCAAGGTGCGGTTGAATCTCTCAACCAGACCATTACTTTTGGGGTGGTAAGGTGTGGTGAACTTGTAGGTTACTCCACACACCTTCCACAGAGACTTCATATAAGTGGATATGAAGTTGTACCTCTATCAGATACCACTTCCTTGGGGAACCCCATGCGGGTAAAAACTCCCATCAAGGCACGTCCCACCACGGGGGCAGTGACCGTCCTTAGAGGAATGGCTTCTGGGTACCGTGTGGCATGGTCCACCAGCCCATGGCTGTCTTGGGATCCAGAGGCCCCACAATGTCAATTCCTACCCTTTCAAAGGGAGTACTGACTACAGGTAACGGTTGGAGGGGAGCTTTGCATTTCCCCCCACTCTTGCCACTTGCCTGACAAGTCTGACAAGACCTACAATAAGCAGCTGACTGCTTGTGCATCAAGGGCCAGTAAAAGTGGGAGACAAGCCTCTTATAGGTCTTGTCCTGCCCTAAATGTCCTGCCAAAGGCACATCATGAGCCAAACCCAGTAGGAAGGCCCTGAAGCACTGGGGTACCACCAGCATACGAGCTGACGCAGGCTCAGGAACCTTAGGCTCACTATACAGGAGGCCATCCTCCCAATATATCAGGTGAGTACCTGGCACCTCGCCAGCCGCCTGGGCTGCAGCCTGCTGCCGCAGCCCCTCAAGAGTAGGCCACTCCTTCTGCGCTGTGCAGAATGCTTCCCTGGTGGGTCCCCCTTCCTGCTGCCACTGTGACAGCTCGGGGACCTCCCCCAGTTCAGCTACCTGCTCCCCTGTAGGTTCCGGGGAGTCACCCTCAGGCTCCGCCTCCTCCCGGACTGTGGGAACCTCGGGGCCGGTTTCCCGCGCCCCCTGCCCTTCCTCTTCTTGGCCATCCCCTGGGCCACTGTTTCAGGCTCCAGGGCCTCTTGACTATCCTGATTGGCTGTCATAGACCGGGTGGATACACATACCCACCCAGGCAGACCCAACATCTCCAAGTGAGACCTGTGTTCCACCTCCTTCCAAGGGGAATCCTCCAGGTCGTTACCTATCAAACAATCAAGAGGCATGGTTGGACTCACAGCTACTTTCCAGGAACCTGAGACACCCCCCATTCAAAGGGAACCTGCGCCACTGTGCAGAGGCGCTCAGAGTTGTCTACCGCAACTACTTGGTGAAGTACCCGGGGATTAATCTGCTCTTCAGACACCAGGTGACTCCTCACTGTAGTCACACTGGCTCCTGTGTCTCTTAGAGCCTCCACCCTCTGTCCATTGATGGTCACCCATTGCCTGTACTTCTTAGTGTCAACAGGCACTAGGTTTCTCTGGACCATCTCACTGTCCCCTGGTGAGACAAGGGTCATTTCTGCTGGTTCCCACCCACCTGAACCCAACTCCTCCCCAAGCGCTACACTGGCCAAACCCTGGGACGGTGCACCAGTGGGTGCTGGTGTACTTTTGGGGCATTTGGGGTCCCCCCTCACATGATCCACCTGGTCACATGCATAACACTTACGTGGGGGACAACCTGCCACTGGCTTCCCTTTGGACAACCATGGCTTCTTTTCACTGGGGGGTTGGGAATCCTTACCCTGGGAATCAGTTTGGGGCCCTTTATAGAGCTCCCCCCGTTTGCCCTTACCCCCCCCCCTTTCTTCTGAGAGGGACCCTGCCCACCCCTGGCGTGGTCTCCCCCATACCTCTTTTGGACCCTGGTGCTCTCCCAGCGGTCCGCTTCATGTGCAAGCTTCCTGGGGTCAGTCAGCTTGCTGTCAATGAGGTGCTGGCGCAGCTCTGGAAAACATAAACTGTACAAGTGCTCCCAAGCAATTAAATTGTAAAGCCCCTCATATGTGTTTACCTTACTGTCCTTCACCCAACCATCCAGTGACCTGCAAAAAGAATCAACACATTCCAACCATGTTTGAGATTCCTTTCTCTTGTAGGATCTAAACTTCTCCTTGTACTGCTCAGGGGTGAGACCATACCTGGTGAGTAAGGCCTCCTTCATGACAGGGTAGGTGAGATCCTGAGCATCCCCTAAGGCTGTCATTGTGTCCCTCCCCTCTGCCTCAAAATGCTTCCACAGGGCTGCCCCCCAATGAGCTTCAGGGACCAGGGTCATGTGGAGAGCTGACTCATAACCCTTGAACCACAAGTAGATATCATCCTCCCTCTTATAATCCCTCACAAGGTCTTTTGGGGTGTGTACCCTTCTCTCAGACTGCACTGTAGGATTGCTGCCACCATCTCTACTGGACTGGCTTCTATGATCCATCTCTCTCAAGCTAAGCTCATGAGCCATTGCTAACTTCCTCTCCTCAAGGGCTAGCCTCCTCTGCTCCAATTGGTACTCCCTTTCTGTCTGTCTGTCCTATAACTCCTCAGGTGTCAGACCCTTGGATGAGACACTGCTACCTGCCCTGGAGACCTCCTCCCTGGACATAACAGGCCCACCCACAATACCATTGTGTATTGAACACTCTTCCTCATCCTCCTCATCTCCCTCATCCTCTGTGTGCCCTTCAGTGCTCTTGGCTGTCACCCAGGCCCTCAGCGCCTTTTGCAGCTCCTCCTTCCTGGATGAGCTCTTAATGGGACAGTCAAAACTTTTACAGAACTGCTTCAACTGAGCTTTGGTATAACTCTCCAATTTCTCAAGGTCAAAGTCAGCTCCAACTGATGCATCTCCAGCATGGGACATGACGAAGATTCAAAAACAAGTGTAAAGTTCCAAAGGCAAAAAAACAAGTTCCCAAATGAAGTTCCAAAGAAAGTCAACCAAGGAATCAGCGAGAAAAAAATTAATGCAGAGCAAAAACAGTCCAAATAGAAAAAAAACAAAAATCACAAGACTAGTAGTATGTGGTCACGTAGTGGTCTGAACTCAAACAGTAGTGTACACTTAATTACTGTATGTCAAGTACAAATACAAGTCCAAATCCCAACCGCTGATCACCAATGATAGAAATGGGGTCTTTGGTTGACAGTGAGGTTACCCCCTGTTCAAGCAAGGATGCTCACTCTTGTCAGGGTAAAAGAGAATCACCCTCAGCTAACCCCTGCTTACCCCCCTGGTAGCTTGGCAGAGCAGTAGGCTTAACTTCAGAGCTTTAGGTGTAAAGTATATGTACCAACACACACAGTAACTTAATGAAAACACTACAAAATGACACAACACCGGTTTAGAAAAATATGAAATATTCATCTAAACAAAACAAGACCAAAACGACAAAAATCCGACATACACAAGTCAAGTTATGAGTTTTTAGAGATTAAGCTCAAAAATAGCACTTAGAAACAAAAATGCTTCGATGAGATGTTACCACGGCATCGTGACGGAGTCGTTCCCAACAAGCCGACACCAGCGGCGCCAGACACGGAGTCGTGTAGACCCCCAAATACAGTACCTTTGGTGAACAGTGAAAACAAGCCGATGCGCGAAGTCGGGGATCGCAACGTATGTGCGAAACGTTGAATCCGTGCACTTCGAGCGGCGTCGGTCCCGACGGGGTGCGGCGACTTCCACGGAGTCGCGGACTTCAGCGGGGTTGCAGCGGCATCGGGCCTGCGAAGAGCGTCGCGTTCCAGCGAAGGTCACGGCGTCAGGTGCAGGCGGCGTTACCGGATTCAGCAGCAGCGTCGGTCCGGAGTCGTCTGAAGTCGATTTCCTTGGATTTCCACCAGCTTTTCTTTCAAGGGCCCAGGGACTGGATCGGGCACCACTGTCAGAGCAGGAGTCTCTCCAGAGACTCCAGGTGCTGGCAGAGAGAAGTCTTTGCTGTCCCTGAGACTTCAAACAACATTAGGCAAGCTCTAAATCAAGCCCTTGGAGATTTCTTCACAAGATGGAAGGCACACAAAGTCCAGTCTTTGACCTCTTACTCTGGCAGAAGCAGGAAAGCTCCACAAAACACAGTCACAGGCAGGGCAGCACTTCTTCCTCAGCTATCAGCTCTTCTCCAGGCAGAGGTTCCTCTTGGTTCCAGAAGTGTTTCTAAAGTCTGTAGATTTGGTCCCTTCTTATACCCATTTTAGTCTTTGAAGTCACCTTTCTTCAAAGGGGACTCACACCTACTTGTGAAATCCTGCCTTGCCCAGGCAAGGCCTCAGACACACACCAGGGGGTTGGAGCCGGCATTGTCAGAGGCAGGCACAGTCCTTTCAGATGAGAGTGACCACTCCACCCCTCCCTCCTAGCAGAGATGGCTAATCAGGAAATGCAGGTTACACCCCAGCCCCCTTTGTGTCACTGTCTAGTGCGAGGTGAAAAACAACCCAACTGTCAAACTGACCCAGACAGGGAATCACAAACAAGGCAGAGTCACAGAATGGTTTAAGCAAGAAAATGCTCACTTTCTAAAAGTGGCATTTTCAAACGCACAATCTTAAAATCAACTTTACTAAAAGATGTATTTTAAAATTGTGAGTTCAGGGACCCCAAACTCCACATGTCCATCTACTCTCTATGGGAATCTACACTTTAATCATATTTAAAGGTAGCCCCCATGTTATCCTATGAGAGAGACAGGCCTTGCAACAGTGAAAAACGAATTTGGTAGTATTTCACTGTCAGGACATATAAACCACATTACTATATGTCCTACCTTATCCATCCACTGCACCCTGCCCTTGGGGCTACCTAGGGCCTACCTTAGGGGTGCCTTACATGTAAGAAAAGGGAAGGATTAGGCCTGGCAAGTGGGTACACTTGCCAAGTCGAATTTACAGTGTAAAAATACACACACAGACACTGCAGTTTCAGGTCTGAGACATGATTACAGGGTTACTTGTGTGGGTGGCACAACCAGTGCTGCAGGCCCACTAGTAACATTTGATTTACAGGCCCTGGGCACCTCTAGTGCACTTTACTAGGGACTTAACAGTAAAACAAATATGCCAATCATGGAGAACCAATTACGTACACATTTTAAACAGAAGCACTTGCACTTTAGCACTGGTCAGCAGTGGTAAAGTGCCCAGAGTAACAAAAACAGTAAAATCAGAGTCCAGCACACATCAACAACCTGGGGAACAGAGGCAAAAAGTTAAGGGAGACCACGCCAATGATGAAAAGTCTAACATATAAAAATTCAAATCAAACAATCACCGTTCAATTTGTAGTTCCAACAGTTCTATCGCGTGAATAGAGCACAATCCTAAATTTACTATTCCGGTAGAATAAAACAAGGGAGAAAAAAAAACTACCTTCTTTTTTCCCTTTTTACTCAACACATGAATAGTTCCAGTTCCCACACTTCTTGAGTTCCTTGTTGTCTCACCACAATTCCAGCACAGAAAGTGGTTTGAAAACAAACCAAATAGAAGAACTACTTCCTGGATGAACAAAAATATAAGTAGTTAAGAACTCTTCACTACTAACTTAATTAAAATGTGGTGACTTCCTTGTTGTCCTACAACAGTTTAGTTTTTATTACAGGAAGTGGTTTGAATCCAAGAAACAAGAGAAAAAAATGTATAATCACTTCCTGGATCACTGAAAAGCAGAACGAAGACACTGGTGCACGCCGCGCCCAGGTAAGGTTTTCCACTTTTATCCTTTCAAAGTGCGATATACAGATGACTCCAACACCTTCACGCGCTGAAGCTAATACACACGCATCTATAGCCATGCACTGGAACACTCCTGCAGGAATCTCGAGGAATCCTCATGCGATAGTCACACTCCTCATAACAGACTCTCGCGACAGAAGTAACGGCCTCTGGCAGGCGTCTTCTTTAATGGAAAGCGATCGCCGATAAACGACAATTATAGTATTGTCTTTTGTCATAAGGTTATAGCGTGATCCTACCGCCAGCCATCCTACCACAATTTTAGACGAAGGCACAATGTATGACTTCTCCTCCCAGTGAAAAACACGGGTTCGGTGGAGCCGATACCGCTCCTCGATTTGACACTGCACCTGTGTCACCCCTCATCGCCAAACTGTTGAATAAACAGCACACCACAATAAGATTGAAAAGCGTTTAGTTGATGGCAGCACAGTACATCGCTGCTTCAACGTCCGGCATAAAATGACCTCTCCAACATTATTTCTCTTCAGAATACTCCCTACATTCTACATTCTACACTCAATATTCCTTTTCCATCACGTCTTCTATATTCTAAATTACAAACACATAACAAACTGCTTGTGACTTTCTGTCATGTTTACCGTGCAGTGAACAGGCTGTTTCTCTTGTGCACTGGAGTGAGGCATACAGGCTCACTTATTTAAAGTCCCACTGCTGTGTGTCTAACTCATCCTTGGCCTACATCAGGTTGGTGTGTTGTGCTGCACAGTGTGTATGTGTTATACATGTGCTGGGTGTATATATGCCTCTGTGTGGTACAGTACATGGGAGCTGTACGGATGTGCAGTGTGTGTGTGTTAGATGCATGTGCTTGGTGTATGTGTAATATAACAAAACTGTCTGCCTATCGTATGTATGGAAAGGCACAATGAGAGGAAGGGTAACTAGATGAGAGAACCCTCACTGTTTAAGGACGGAAAGCCCTCAGCCACCCAATGGGTGTCAAGCTTCATCATCGGGCCCCTCCTGGCACCGCTCCAGTAGACTTGATAAAAGCTCCTACCCATCTACATATTGGGGCGCTTAGGGGAGGAATAAAAAGATGAATAATTAGCAATGCCACTTGTCTGGTCTGCAATGGTATGAGGTATCGCAGAGGGGAAAATGAGTATATGTGCGATAAAACTACATACTGAGTGGGATTTATGAATTGCATTAAATACCTCAGTGGCAGATTCTACCCACAAACGGAGGTCGACATTTTATGCCCGTTTCAGTTCTCCAAGGAAGTGTCTGTGGCATTCGTGAGGACTGAAGTTGCCCTCTCTGCCAGCAAGATACTTGTTTTATATACTACCCACATCCCTCGTTGTTAGAAGACGCTACTGTGCCGCAATTGGGACTACACTAGCAGGTCGGTGACGTTTTTGCTACAACTTCAAGGATGCAGGAAATATATTTGACCATTATGAATTACAGGTCGGATTACTGAGGTGAATACCTGACATGACCTATGCATTAAAGGGTAGGGAACCAGAAGCAA
This sequence comes from Pleurodeles waltl, assembly GCF_031143425.1. NCBI lineage: Eukaryota > Metazoa > Chordata > Amphibia > Caudata > Salamandridae > Pleurodeles > Pleurodeles waltl. The sequence continues at coordinate 615,465,555 of NC_090439.1, forward strand.
AGCTCACCTTTTATTAGCTTTAAGAACTGAGCTGAATGTCCACAAGCAAAGTGTTCAGGAAGCGGTAAGATGGATAATACGAATATCAGTATGACGAGATCCAACATTTAGAGACGGACTGTGTTTGACAGTGTGATGGCCTGATGCAGTATTATTGCGGAGAGGATACTTGCGCTCAGGTTTACTATATGTTTGCAGGGGCACTCATGCTGCGCATGGTGCAAAAAGTACAAACAGCAGTGCATGCAAAAACTAAATAGAACCAAAGACAGCACTGCACAAAAAGGACTTTTCACTTCGGATTACCAGCCCACTGGCAATCTAAGCAAAAGGAGAATAACAGGGTTGCAACAGCACAAATACCCTTAGATTTCCTCACGAATGCAGACCTGCTGAAATAAAGTGAGCTGGCTTCGTAGAAAACCCTAATGCCAATTGAAACTAGGCACAAACAACGGGAAAGTAGAGTATTAGTCATATCCCTGCATGCAAAATGTTTATTTACTATAAAACTACACATTTTACACAGTCTACCTTAGGGCAGTTTTCCTTATATTGAGATTTGTGCTAATGTACTATTCTCTCTCGAGTTACTTCGGGGCAAACTTTGCACAGACCCCCCAGGATTTTGTGGCTTTAGGTGGCCGGTTTTTGCGGCCAAAAAAAGCATAATTTGCAACTCAAAACCTCAAAATTTGTAGTATTTTTGCAGTGGGGAAAAATGTGCCTGCCACAAAAATACTGCAAGGCCTGAGAGCTGACACTGCAGGAGACTGTGCTACATCCCTATGTGTAAAATTGCAGAGACTCCAGCAGTACAGTGCCTAGAATTGGAGGGTGTCTTTTGACAAAGAGAGAGGATTTCAGTACGAAACCTGCTCTTTCTGGCATCAGACACCTTGTCTGTGCAGGACAGCAGGGGCTGTGGGGGCGGCAGCAGAGGTGGCATATGAAAATTGCCAGAAAAAAGAGGAGAAATGTGAGAAAGGTTAGGGTGTTAACAGGAGACAGACCCCAAGGGAGTTGAGTGCAGTGGAGAATGGGGGAGTCATAGCGGGCTGGAGGTTAATGGCATAGGAGGGGCCTCTGTGCATTTCAAAGGCCGGCCGCAGAGGAAGTTAATACCTCTGCTACCTGCTAGCCTGTTGTTCACCAGTGGCATAACAAAAGTTAAGGGAGCCCACCTGCAAAGTACCTGCAGGGAACCCCTCCCCCTGGACCCAATCAGAGGCCTGCCACCAGGGCACAGTGTACCATGCTTAGGTGGCCCCCTTGCACTGAGGGACCTGCAGGAGCCTTTGTTACACCACTGCTGCTCACCCTCCCTTTACTGGCAGTGGCAGCACAGAGCTATTAAAGAGAGGGTTGACCTCACAGGTTTTTTAAAACATATTTTGCAGGCACTTTTGTTAAAACCGTGGTATTTTTACAAAAGTGCAGATTTCCCACTCATGCACCTCTGCGTGAAAGTTAGTTCATGTGGCTACAGTTTTTTTCTGTCCCTGTAGGATCAAAAACATGATAATGAATGTGGAGTTTTTTGAGAATGGTAATTAATGGACATTGATAAGATGAATGCCATTTGGAAATTTAAACTCAGATTATGGGTTAGTAAAGAGCTCTCATGACCAACTTTCAATTTTAACAGAACTGTTGAATAAAGAGTTTTCATTTGAGGATGTCTATACACCCCTATTCAGCTATGCACCCTCCTATGAGAAAGCAATTATACAATATCAATACAGCTCTGGTAAAAATCAAATAACTCAAGAGAATTTTGTAAAGATTGCCTCTTAGAAGCGGTAAGGAAGAGAGAAGAAGACGTAGATCAGGACTTAGATTCTAAAGTATGGAATGCAATGTACTTTGTGTCCCTGTGGCTCCAAACATTACAAGATGCCTCTACTATTTTACTAGGTCTATCTGGACAGTGTAGCTGTACGCAATAGCTATTACTATTACTACCAATTATTTGAAATATTTATAGAATGAGCTTTGACTCCACCCTGAGGAGTGTTACTCAACTCCTGCTTTCGGCTGTTTTCTGTATTTGTCTGCCTCATATGAAGTGTTCGTTTCTCATAGAGAAATAGCCTGGCCCAGACCACTAATAGTATTGGCAATGTCAACAAAAATTCTTCAAAGGTAAATGGGTGAAAGAGGTACGTAGCCTGTAATAAAAATAATCATCACTGGCAACACAGAAATGGTATACGGCACTGCAGATGACATTAATTTGCCATCAGGTAACCATGCAGAAACTGTTTCATTTTACTACAAGTTATTTTCCTCTCCCTGATTGCTGCCTGTGTAAATTTCTTAGTACCAATGGCATGCCAATCAGCTACTTCTATAAATAACTCTTCAAAAAATAAATGATGCATCTTCATCAGAAGGCTGGGAGTTCCTCAGCATATTGCATCTCTTCTTCAGGGGTGTCTATACAATACAGGTCTATGCAGCACATTCCAGAAATGAATATTGAGGGATTAATACCTACTTTTTCTACTGTAACTGTGATAGAAGTAATGATTGTAAATAATACACAGCACCACAAAAAAGCCAGCAAAAAATGCCGCACAACCTCTATTTTAATGCTGCAAAGTTTCATTATCCATGCCGGGCTAGCCTGGGGGTGGTTGCTATGTCTTTACACAGTGCTGGCATTTTTGTATGCACATGCATATGCCATAATGCCATTGCTTATTACTACGATGATGCAATACTAGTCTATGGAGTCATATAACCTTTGGAATTCAGCTGGAGACAGATGGTTCACTCCGAGGGTCTGCCCTAAAACTAGGGGAACTAAGAGGGGAAAGAAGCTAAAGACTTGGCAGCATAGGTCTTTTCTGTGAGGGCCCTGTGTTGTATCACATTGGCAACAGCTTAAAGGTAGGAAGTCCCTCTTCTGGGGCAACCAGGCGCTTTAAAATTCTTTATAAAATACAGCGGCGGCTTCATCTAATCTCAAGGGGAGGGAAGGCTAGTGGGGTGGCGGGGCCAGATTAAGCAAAAAAGAATTACAGTGATAAAAAAGACCTTACCTGTTCCTGCCCCCAGCCGCCTCGCTCCTTTTGTAATAGGGTCCTAGCTGTTCCTGGGACTCCAGCACAGACTCGCCATGCAACCCTGGAGCTGCTCCCATGCTATACCTAGCATGTGAGCAGGTCCAGGATTCATCTCAGCAGCTTGTTCTGTTGCTCAGACACTGCATGGGAGTCTTTGCAGTTTCTCCAACCTAGCTTTGCAACACAGACGGTTTGGAGAAACCTAAATGCGCATGTCAGTTTGGATGGCCTGAGATGGCTGGCCAAACTGACATGAGCACTTAAGGGCACTCAGTAACTCCACTCACCCTCCCCTCACCGAACTCCCGTGGCCCAGCCCTACCCCTCCCTGCACATGCTGGCTGAGTCAGCTGCTAAAAAATAAAACGATAGTAAGATATTGTTTTATTTTTCAGCTGCTGGCTCTTTGCCAGGGGGGCAGCACCATTGCAAAGGAGCCACCCTTGATAAAATAACATAAAACAGAGTACATGCACATGCACACACATTATTGCACTGCACAAGTCTTATGTACTGGCTCTTGGGCTTTGACATCACAATAATGAGAAAATTAACTTTGTCCTGCAAAAACGACTGGCAGAGAGGGAGGGGTATCCCATTCACGATGTATTATGGAATGTGTGTTCATTAGAAACACACAAAATCGATAGTCGTGATTTTATGGTGTACTATAAAATTGATATTCAGTGCTTGGCCGGGCATTCCTAGACAGCAGTGGGGGCTGCAAAATATCAAGACTGCCTACTCTCGATTCCATCTCATGATACTTTCTTCCACCACCATACACTGAATGGTTCCTTAACCCAGTCTGGCAGGTTCTTTGTCATCTAGTTTCTCACTTTTGACTGTTTTTCTATCTTTCTCACCCTCCTTTCTAACATTTTTAAATCAATAAATAAATCAAATCTTAAAACTTGAAAGAAGATTAGGAGGGATTAACTGTGGCCGGGTTGGACCCTCCATTCCTCCCTGTTCTATTAAAAAACACGATGTCCACTGTTTACTACAGCAGGGCAAAGCATGTTCCAAAGAACATTTCCGATTGAGCCCATGTACACTCTTTTAAAGGTTAACAACTGAAAAGCTTCAACCAAAATTACATCCAAAACAGATCTACACAGGGATGAAGAGGTAGAGCAATTTAACACACACGCCTGCCACCTCTAGAGACTGCATTTCTAAGCTAAACGCAGCCAAAAGTGAAATGAGTTTGGCGGTGTTAAGCTAGTTCCTTATGGGCACTTGTCTATCACAAAACAACTGCAAAATTCGGAGCAATTGGCAGTATCTGCTAAAAAGAGACCTGGGACTTTCCAACAGCATGTACAGTAATGTGCCTGTGTCTATGCATGGCTAACATATGCAAACTAGGTGTGAATGACAGATGTGCTTGGTTTCAAATTGCATAGCAATTTATTTTTGTCTGTCGTTAATATTCCAATTAAAGCTCAGTTCCAATAGTGGTTTATGTTTGTACTTTTTATTAAATAAAACAAGGAGCATGATACAGAAAGCACATTAGAGTATATAATATATAGACTGAGACGTCCAAATTAGTTCACTTCTAAAGTGATGGGTGAAACTACTTGGCACATTGCTAAAGAGGAATACATATCTTTTTTCAAATCTACCCTATTGTTCAAACAAGCATTTGTAAGGCCAACAGATTTTTTAAAAAGTGAAAGTGCATTTTTACTGATTACCAGCATCCAGTCACAGCTCGCTTCGCTCATAAGGAAATGGGGGGGGTACGGCGCACACAGGTGGGGGCGTGGGGATGAGTTAATGAAAGGTGGTCCAAATTTTAATTAAAAAAAACTAAAATAAATACATTTAAACCTTTCCTCTCTCCTCGCCGTGCTGCTCTTCTCCTCCATCTCGCTGTAGTCACAGGCTCCCAGCTTGCCCTGCGGCCAATCCTGCTGCTGCTCAAAGCAGCATCAGGAGTGGCTGAAGCACCCCGCCAGGGTGCTTCCAGGCAGACTGGGAGCCTGTGCAGGCTCTCTCCAGCCCGGTAACACAGTGCTGGGCTGGAGATAACCTACTGCGCATGTGTGTTTGGCTGGCCCGAAACAGCCGGCCAAACATACATGCGCATTGAGTGGAGTTCACAGTGTACTCACCTCACAGCTCGTCACTCCAGTGGCCCCACACCTTTACTCCAGGAGTTTCATATAGGGTTTCTCAAGGGCTCGCAAATCGAGCTACCTCATTACTATTCATGAGTTAGGTCACAATTTTCACCCATTGCGAATGGCTACAATCACAGCGATGGTGGCCTGCTGGGCTCAGCAGACCACCATATCTGAGATTGTTTTAAAAAATTTTTATATCTTTTTTTTTTTAAATGCGGCCTGTTTTTCTTAAAGAAAAACAGGATGTGTTTAAGAAAGAAAAATGAAAAGTTTTCTTATCATTTTTTAGGAGCAGACCACTGCCTGCTCTTAAAAAATGTTTTCACATGCATTCACAAAGGGGAAGCGGTCACTTGGGGACCCCTTCCCCTTTGTGAATTTGAAATTGGTGGTAACTGCGATTGTTTTGCGAGCGCATTCACGGTAACAAAACAATCATAGCATACCTCTGTGATTCAGTATTAGGAAGGGACGCCCTTGACACGTCCCTTCCTAATGCCAAATCGGTATGTAATAGCAAATCCTAGTTGCGATTCGGTAACAAGTTACCAAATCGCAAATAGGATTTGATACATACCAAAGTGCAGTTTTTGCAATTGCAAAACTGTTTGATACATTTGGCCCAAATGTGCAATTGTACCAGCAATTAAAACCAGGCTAAGACAGGTGATGGGCCAGCCCATCTGTGCCTGTCCTCACCTGAACAGCGCTCAGGAGCCTGCTATTCTGCAATTTCTGATGGGGAAAATAACATGCTCTCCATTCCCAACAGGAGCTGTTCGATGTTGATCATACCGTTCACATGTCCTTTGGCATTACAATAAAGAGATGATCCTTTAACAAAAATATATAGGGAAAAATAAATAAATGAATAGCAGGAGCTGCTAATGTATTATTCACTGTTCCATCAAAGGAGTGCCAAATGATGCCCTATGAGGGCTTTTTAATATTTTAATAATATGTCTGAATCTTGTTTGTACCCCTAGAAGAGGCAGGGGTGCCACCTAGCTTTTTTCTAATGTTCTGGGGGGCTGCAGAGAGTGCACCAGCCCCTCCATTAACATTAAACAAAAACACAGAAAGCCTCCTGGGTCATTAAATCCATGACTCCCAGGGATAGCTTACCATACCTTTTTAATGCATTACAGCTGGAGCTGTATGCTTTTCAGCTGGAATGCAGAGACGTCTAGTGGTGGGTTCTCTGGCTGCACTCTGTGTCCTAAAAAGTATTAAAAGAAAGACCCAAAGTACATTTTGATTTGTTAATAAGGCTTTATAAAAATATTTAATGATAATCACTTTTATTAAACATAGCAGTATGTGGATGTATATAATATACATTTGATTATAATTATATCTACCTTCTTGACAAAGACTATAGGTCTGTTTTATATACGTTAGTATGCTGACCTTTTGATAAAGCCAATAGACTCACTTTTTATATTAGGGCTTTTCTGACATCTGATAAAGTGAGTAGGTCTGCCTTTCCTAAAGTGACAGTCTTTATATTGTTACATCAATAGCCAGCCATGCACACTTGCAGGAGTTTGACGCATGGGTCCAGCCATGGGCCAGAACATGTGTCCAACCTCATGTCGCATGAAGCCAAAGTGCACTGTGCAGGTACGGCCTATCTATAACTCACACCCTTGTCATGCACTAATTACCTAACATATCACATCATTCATGACATGGTTTATACCATCATTGATAAATCATTGCAACATTTGAAATAACAAGATCGATGACAACACTGTGCTTGGTGAGGGTGCAAGTTATTGCTAATTTATGGCGCAAGTTAAGTTATAGTTGCTTGCAATAACTATCATTGGTGAAGTTCAGTGGCTTTGTTTGTTTAAAACGGTATGTTTTAACTGACATAATTGTCACCTAACTATAACATGTCCATTTATCCCCTGTTTTTTCAGTGAACACTGAAAGGGTCCTACAAATTTGGCAATTGAGTGTGTTTTAAATATTTGGTGGAGAACACAAACAAAATACTACTTGGATTTTCCACAAAAAACTGAAATTTACCATTACATGTTTTATGAACTTCAATGCCACAAACTGCAATTATATGAGAATACATAGGTTCTACAACAAGAAAGCCTAGAAAACGTTGGAGAGATTGCATTAGAGCTATAAAACATTTTGACCTGAAATATCCAATGGCAGTTCACTTCAGAAACAAACACTCTCTGGAAGAAATGGATGATGTGAGTATGGAACATGTGATATCCAAGAGATGGTGAAGTAATTTAGAGCAATCATAGAAAGGTTCAATTTGGGCCTCATTCGGAACAGGGATTTATATACTGGATTAAACATATGTGGATGTATGAGTTTTATTTTTGTAATAGTGGGTGTCAATGCTTAGCCTTTTTGTTGCTGGTCTAATAGTGAAAGGTATTGAAATCTGTTAGACCTGACAGCCTTAGGGTGGTCTCCCCCCAACTTTTTGCCTGCCTCCCTCCATTCTTTTTATCTTGTTTTTGCTGGTTTTAGGACTCTGCACACTTTACCACTGCTGAGCAATGCTATAGTACTTGTGCTCCCTGCCTGCACATTATAACATTGGCTCCTACCCAATTGGTATATTACTTTGGGGGTGATTTTAACCTTGGCGGACGGCGGAGGCCGTCCGCCAAGGTACCGCCGTGAAATGACCGCACCGCGGTCAAAAGACCGCGGCGGCCATTTAAACATTTCCGCTGGGCCGGCGGGCGCTCTCTGAAAGAGCACCCGCCGGCCCAGCAGAAATCCCCCTGCAACGAGGACGCCGGCTCAGAATTGAGCCGGCGTAGTTGCAGGGGTGCGACGGGTGCAGTTGCACCCGTCGCGTATTTCAGTGTCTGCAAAGCAGACACTGAAATACTTTGCGGGGCCCTCTTACGGGGGCCCCTGCAGTGCCATTGGCATGGGCACTGCAGGGGCCCCCAGGGGCCCCGCGGCACCCTCTACCGCCATCCTGTTCATGGCGGGTTTCCCGCCACGAACAGGATGGCGGTAGGGGGTGTCTGAATCCCCATGGCGGCGGAGCGCGCTCCGCCGCCATGGAGGATTCAATGGGGCAGCGGTAAACCGGCGGGAGACCGCCGGTTTACCCTTTCTGACCGCGGCTGAACCGCCGCGGTCAGAATGCCCTCGGGAGCACCGCCAGCCTGTTGGCGGTGTTCCCGTGGTCGGTGACCCTGGCGGTCACCGGCCGCCAGGGTCAGAATGACCCCCTTTATCTCTAAACCCCTAGTAAAGTGAACTATATTTGCCCAGGGCCTGTAAATGAAATGCTACTAAAGGGCCTGCAACACTGATTGTGCCAACCACATAAGTAGTCCCTTAACTAAGCTTAAGGCCTGCCATTGCACGGCCTGTGTATGCAGTTTCACTGCCACTTCAACTTGGCTTTTAAAATTGCTTACGAAGCCTTAAGCTCCCCCTTTTCTACATGTGGCACCCCTAAGATAGGCCCTATGTAGCCCACAGGGCAGGGTGCTATGTAAGTAAAAGGCAGGACATATACTTATGTGTCCTGGTAGTGAAAAACTCCCAAGGTCGTTTTTCATTATTGTTAAGCCTGCTCCTCTCACAGGCCAGCATTAGGAATTCCCTTATGTAGTGGTAATTTCTGATCTCCGATCTGAATGGAGTGGCATTGTCATGTTTGCTATGGTTGGAATGGTAGTGGGGAATCCTGCTTGCTGGTGAAGTTGGAATTAAATTACTATTTTAGAAATGGCACTTTTAGAAAGTAGGCATTACACTGCACTCACTGCTCTCTGTGCCTTACAACCCGTCTCCAATCCACATCTGGTCGTGGCGGATGACAGATCCCCCTGTACATTCCACCCAGACAGCCATAAACACAGGACACTCACCTGCATCTGCATTCCTCTGCACTCAGGGGTCTTCCTGGGCAGGAAGGGTGGAGTGGCTCTCACTTAAACTTCAAAGGCTAGTGGCCTGACCTCACACAAAGGCTGATAACCCCCCCCACAGAGCTCTTGGCAGATCGGGCTGGGTTGAAAGGGGAACTGGTGCACTTCAAAACCACTCTTTGAAGTTTCCTCCACTTCAAAGGCACATTTGGGTATATATACTGGGTCTTTGACCCCCTAAAGTCAGACACTTCTGGACCTACAACTGAACCCTGTCAGAAGGACTGAAGTGCTGCCCAAAGGATTCATCTGGACTGCTTTTCTGGAAGGACTGCTATTTTGCTTGTTGCCCTGCCGCCTGCTGCTCCCTTAATCTACTGGAAGGACTCTGCCTTCCCACCACAAGTGATCTCCAAGGGCATGTCAGCTTGCCTCCTGTTAAGAAATCTCAGAGTCATCAAAGACTTCACCTAATGGAGAAAATCCATGCCTCAACATGCTGTGGCTGAAAAATCGATGCAGCGGCTGTCTCATGGTTGAAAAATCAATGCAACGGCTGCATAATTGACTCAGCACCTGTTTTACCGCTGTTCCATCATCACAGCACATCTGAATTTTCCATGCATCATCACGGGCCATCAATTCGTTAACAACCCTGCACCACAGTAAGGAATGAAGGTCCGGAAATTGACGCATCACCATTTCTCAGAGGAAAGAATCAATGCACTACCTCTTTTGCCCCAGGAGAATCAATGCAATGCTTTGCTTTCCGGCACCTCACCTCCTCTGCGGACAGCAGCATCTTCATTTTTAATGTGTCCTAGGTACTTTGTGTAAAAGATATACATCCACTGATTCCTATGCATTAAGACTTACTTCAACCTCTAAAAAGTGATATCTTGACTTGTGCATATTGGATTTTTGTTGTTTTGGTTAGATAACTAATTGTCTGTTTTTCCTAACTAGTGCGGAGTATTTTTTGGGTGTTTTCACTATGTTGCTGTATGCATTATTGCACAAATATTTTACACATTGCCTTCTGAGTTAAGCCTGCCTGCTCTGTGCCAAGCTACCAGAGGATGAGCAGTGGATAATTTAGGTTGTGTTGTGGCTTACACTGAATTGGATTGTGGTCCCTAATTGGACAGGGTGAATACCTCTGCCAACAAGAGACCCAATTTCCACAAGATCCTATTATGAAGCTAACATTGAGTAGTTTAGGACTTAACATTGTGGAGGGCAGCATTATAATTATCTATGTGAGTATCTCTGGCCCCAATTTAGGATTGCTCTGTTGGCTTATTATTTTCATTCACCTGGCCTTCTTTTTTACTTTTTCATGTGACATTTTAGTATTATATTGTTGGTGCATTAGCATGTGATCAAGATGTGTAGTGGAGCATTATCAAGTTTGAGTACGGAGGTGTATGCATTCGATTTTTGATTCATGAAATAGGAGAGGTGTATAGGGATTTTGCTTTAGAGCGTTGCATCATTTGCGCTACTAGAATGAGATGTGAGATAAAAATATGTATTCAATCTCAACCATACTTAAGTGGTGACACTGATAATATGATTGTGTTTTTTTTCTTAACAATTTAAGCAATTTCTTAGGAGTGTATTGGTTGTGTGTCAGTCTGTGATGAGGAGACAGAGAGCTCCAATATTAAGTTTGAATAAGGAGGCTATACATTTGATTTTAGTTCATGGAGTAGGAGACATACATGCTGATTGAGCTGGAACTTACATAATTTGAGCTATTAGAATAGGTTTTGAGATAAGGACTACTAACAGAATCTCAACCATACTTAATATAGGTAGGATAGATTGAGAAGTAGAAATTTAGATAATATGCCATCCCACTGGATTAGAAGAAGTTTATTGGTTGTATATTGGTAGGAAATGAGCCATGTAGTCAAATCATATCATAAACGAGGTAGGTGTGAAACAGATTTGACATAGTGTACATAGAACACCTACTCATTTGGTAGTTGCCATATATATTTGGATAAGTAGTAATGGATTTTTGTGCACATTTTGTATATTTTACTGTTATCTTACATTGATTGCCAACCTTATTTGACCAACGTATTGACAGTAGCAGCATCCTATAAATTTGTTTTGTAGAATTGAGAGAACTCCTACTGTGCTTAGCCTATCTCTCTGTACCCGCAAGAGGGGATCAACCTATGGAGTTAAAAGGACTGTCACCCACTGTAATTCCAGGTGGTAAGTGGTATGGTCTGTATCCCTCGGTTGCATTTCTTTAGTTTCATGAGATTTAGAGTTTCCTGAGGATAAATATGTGGGGAAACGAGGAGATGGATAGATGCACAGCCAGGAAAAGATCTTTGATGAAAGTTTGACTACAAGGTCTACCTGCCTCGTTACCCTCATGGAGCTTTAAATAGAACACTAATAAAGAAATGTAATCATAGAGTCCAAACCAGAAGGTATGTATGGTATATATGAATGTAGTGAATGTAAGTTTAACAATTGAATGCACACAAAGAGGATACTAACAGTAGCCTTTTGAGGCCCTGATGATAGCCAGCTATCCTAGTGAGGCATAGTTATGATGGCCTAAATATATTGACCCAAGGATACAGAGGAAACAGATTTTCTTACTGCTTCCCCACCTGTTTTTAACTCTGTCAGGGTGTCCATGAAAATAGTCCCACCCAATAACCAAAGAGCTCCCTTGGCTACCAAGGTTGATCATATCCAGATACAATAAGGACTCTATGATGAAGCATGCCACTTGGAATCCCAGTGAGTGAGAATTCTATTAACACCATAGTGCAGTCTCCTTAGGCAAGTAAGGAGAGAAAGGCTAAGCATGATAGAGGTTCCCTCCCGTTATTTTTGAATGATTAGATGTTTGGGAAGGTGAAAGAACCCTGCATCACTTTTCACTTCCTACTTCTTGGAATATTTGGTAGAATTGAGGGCCATTGATTGCAGTGGTGGATCATGTGAAAGTGATGGGGTCTTTGAAGTACAAGGACAGAAGTTTGAGTCTGGAATTGATGTAGACATTTTTCTACATGGAACAGGCAAGGGTCGCCCCCCATGAGGGCACATTACTGATGGTCATTCTGCCTCCCTTTTGGACTAGTGGCCTATTTTTATTAGGCCCATCTGCACCCAAGAGGGGCAGAAACCACTTAGGATCCAGGGATTGTTGTGTGTGTTTTGTTTGGGGCGGCCTCAAGGGTCGCTCCCCATAGGGCAAATTATGGTTGGCTATTTCTGCCACCCTTGGGGCAGATTTGCCTATTTTTATTAGGCCCATCTGCACTCAAGGGGGCTGAAATCACTTAGGCACCAGGGATTGTTGTGTGTCTGTGTGTGTTTTGTTTGGGGGAGCGTCCCCTTCGGCAAGGGTCGCTCCGCTTAGGGGGCCATTTTGTTGGCTTTTTCTTCCCCCTTTGGGGGCTGATTAGCCTATTTAGATTAGTCTTATCTGCCTCAAGGGGAGGCAGAAACCACTAGGCCCCAGGGATTATTGTGTGGTCGTATGTGTATTGCTTGGGGGAGCCCCTTGTACTAAGCTGGCTACCCCATGGGGCACATTACTTTTGGTAAATTCTGCCCCTCTTAGGGACAGGTCAGCCTAGACAGCATGTATTTTTTTTTAAAAAAAGGAGGGTGGCTGTATGGCCATACCCCCACCCCATATCAATGGGGATAAAGTTGTTCTGCAAACCTGGGGGCAGATGAGGTAATTACCCCTGATCTGTCCCCAGGGGGGCAGAAAGCCTACTAGATGACAGGGAATCTGAAGCAGGTAACAGTCTTTCAGCCCCCCTGAAAACGAAACTATCTCATCTCAATGGCAAGCAAGAGGACATTTGACTCTTTTTGGTTTTGCTTTTACATATGGGCCAAGCAAGCTTGGCAAACTTCCAATATCGTCCCACTTGGATTAGTGAGCAGCTAGAAAAACCTACCAGGCCAAGACACATCTGAAAACTAAACATCTGGGTGAGTCCAAGTTGGTGTGCAAACCACTAACCTTACTGCAAAGCATGCATTTTCCCTACATTTCTTTGATGGAACCTTCTGGAATCTGCAGGAATCCACAAAATTGCCAATTTCTACATGTTTTTGCCCTTTCCCTGTCACAGGCACTTGACCCACCTAAACGAGTGAGGTATCATTGTTATCCGGAGAACGAGGGGAATGCTGGGTGGTAGAAAATTTGTTCCAGTGAGGTGATCCCACTCAGAAATTCTAGTGAAATGTGATTTGTCTAAATTTGAGGTGTGCAGTGGATTCTGGGTAAGAAAATGCTAGGGGTTCCACGCAAGTTACAACTCCCTGTACTCCCTCTGGTGTCTAGTTTTCAGAAATGTCTGGGTTTGGTAGGATTCCCTAGATGGCTGACAATCTCAGGACCAGAAATGCAGATGACCCCTTGCAAAAACAGTTAGTCTTGTAATAGATAATTTTTATGTGTTCATGTTGTGTTTTGGGCCCTTCCCTGTCACGGGCACAAGGCCTAACCACACAAGTGAGGTAACATTTTTATCGGGAGATATGGAGGAATTCTGCGTGGAAGAAAGTTTTTGGCTCCCCTCAGGTTCCAGAATTTTGAGGCACCAAAATGTGAGGAAAAAGTGTTTTTAGTCAAATTTTGAGGTTTGCAAAGGATTCTGTGTGACAGATCCCAGTGAGAGCCCCACAACTCACCCCATCCTGGATTCCCCTAGGTCTCTAGGTTCCAAAAATGTATAGGTTTGCTAGGTTTCATGCAAAAAACATGTCCGTTTTCATTGGAAAAATGTGATATGTCCACGTTGTGTTTTGGGGCATTTCCTGTTGCGGGCACTAGGCCTATCCACACAAGTGAGGTACCATTTTTATTGTGAGACTTGAGGGAACCGAGAATTGAAGAACAATTGTTATTGTGTTTTTAAGAACAAGGGTGTAAGACTCTTCTATTTGCATTGCTTAAGCGTTTGTTTTGCTCGTTTTACATTCTAAACTGCCTATTTTAATTGGTGGGTTTTTAACTTCCCCTGATCCCCTCAGGTCCGTGTTCAGTGGCCTCAAGGGGTTTCTAGCCATTTGTCATCGTTCGTGGGGTCTTAAATCCTGTTTTGATTACTGGTTTTATTGTTCCCAGCCCCCGTTAGTTTTTTGCCGATTTCTCTGCTCCTTTAGCTGCTCCTCCGGTCACGGACTCGAGCTCCCATCCGGACGACATCTTTTTTCCTCCCTTGGGTCCATCTAGAGCTTCCATCTTGGTTAGCGCTCTAGTCGACCCTCCTGCTCCTACGCCTCATAAAACAGGTGCGATGCAGCTAACGTGCGCCGCAGGTGTGCAGCTGGTGCGTCAAAGGCACGCCAGTACAGGTCTAGGGTCTAGAATTTCTGGTCCAACTACAAGAAAGATACTACCTCATTCTATTGACCTCCTATGTACCCTCAGACCTATTAGTGAGGAAGCCTTCTAGCACTACGTTGACTTTGTAAATCCAGTATGGTCATGCAGAAAGTGTCCCTGGTCCCCCCAGGTTGATCTTGGGATGAAGCCACTAGCTCAAGAGGAATCAACTAGCTCATTCCTCTTGACTAACTGTCGGTCAATGGCGGCAGATAAACTTGACATCTTCCTTCTTTTGAATGAACTTTCACCGGTAGCCCTGTTCCTGACTGAGACATGGCTTCATGAGGGATCATTCCGGGATGTCGCCTTGGCACTCCCCCAAGGTTACCCCATGAACAGGTTGGATAGAGGCACCTCTAGAGGAGCAGGAATTGCCATTATCTATAGGGAATCAGCAAAGCTTACCTCCTAGCCTCTATTGCTTCCTGGTTGTGAGAGTATGTATTTTACCCTTACCCTCAACCCCCATTATACATTTTCAGGGGCTTTGATTTATTGGCCTCCAGGACCTCCCAATACTTTCATACAATCCCTTCCTGACTATATTTTAGACCTAATTTGTAAAAAAATGAATTTAACACTACTTGTTGATTTTAATATCCATGCAGAAAACACAGATAACCCAGCTGCCAGATCTCTTTTATGTGATCTGGCTGCTATGTAACTGGCACAATTAGTCAGTGGTCCCAATATTGATTTGGTCTTCAGTATCAAAACCTGGCTAACAAAAAAGCCCCCTCTCCCTTTGGCTTGGTCTGATCATTTTTTGATAACACTTAATCTTGCTACTTCTGTTATCTGCAGACCCCCTCCCACTACAACGCAACCTCATCACTTTTGGCACAAACTCAAAGCTGGTGACCGGACCAACACCCTTGAAAATTTGAAACCAACCTTTACTGATCATACTGCTGATTTCTCAGAGTTATTCAAAGGGTGGATTACTAAAACCATAGATATAATACTCCCTTATTAGACCAAAGTAGGGACCCAATGAAAGAAAAGTGATCCCTGGTGCCCCCATCACCTTCACCTATTCAAAAAAGAATGTAAGAGCCTGGAAAGGAAATGGAAAAAAAATCCTATGATCCCTTTTTAAAGGGGGATTATAGAAAGGCAATCAGACACTTCCATTTGGAAATTAAGTCAGCCCAGTCCACTTACTATGCATCAAGAATTGAACAGTCCTTCAACTCACCTAAGGAGATCTTTCAAACACTTAAAGCTGTTACGCAGCCTAACATGCATAGTCACCTTTGGAGGCCTCCCAAGTACATAGTAACAACTTAGCACTCTATTTTCAACAATAGATAGCAGATATCTAATGGCCTTTTCTGGAAACTCACATTACGCTCCTAATACTATAAGTCAGGACATTCCACATGGCATTTAATTTTCACACAACTCTCCCTTTCCAGAAGATTGGGTTTCCAACTCACTAGCCGCATTGAAATCATGCTCTGCTTTTGATCCTGTCCCCCCCGCCACACATGTTCTTACATTGGGTGCTTCTGTTATAGTTCTGGTGGTTACCAGTCTTCTAAATTCCTCCCTTAACAAGAGCATCATCCCTGACCAATGGAAACATGCCATAGTCAAGCCTCTATTGAAAAAGCCTCATCTTGATGCAGCCCTTTTGAATAACAGACAGGCCTATCTCAATGTTACCAGCAGTGTCTAAAATAATAGAAAAGGATGTTAACATCCAGCTGGCTGGTTTCCTTGAAGATAATGACATTCTTCATCCAACTAAAATGGGTTTTAGGCCACTCCATAGCACAGAATCGGCATTGCTAGCAGTCACTGAGGAGGCTAGATGGGGCCTTGATCAAGATGGTGCAACGGCCATTATTCTTCTTGACCTCAGCACAGCTTTTGACACTGTGGATCACTACATACTTCTTTTAAGATTGGCGGAGCTTGGAATTACAGGCAGTGCTCTAAGCTGGCTCTCCTCCTTTTTGGAAGGGAGAACCTTTCAGGTACTGGACCGGTCCTTTCTATCTAACCAACTATCTATCAACTCGATTCCCTTAGCCCCACCTTGTCCCATATTTACATGTCTCCACTCGCAGAGATTGTGAAGCCTTACGGTTTGTCAATAGTGTCAAATGTAGATGACACTCAGCTGGTAGTTTCATTTTCTACAAATCCCAGCATTCACTGCTCTGCACTCATACCTTGCCTCCAGGCAGTGACCAGCTGGATGTCGGAATGTAAACTGAAAATTAACGAAGATAAAACTGAAATAATGGTATTAGGACATCGTCCCATTTGGGGCTCCATTCTCACACCCTGTATCCTTTAAGGAATCTGTTTTTCCCTAAAGAGAATATCAAGCCTAGGTGTCTGGCTGGACCCTCGACTCCCGATGGATTACCAGGTAAAAAAGATCTCTGCAACCTGTTTCAGTCTGCTTAGACTGTTGAGTAAAGTCTTTAGAATTCTTCCATTTTTAGCTAAAAGACCTATTGTTCAGGCCCTTATTGTTTCCCGGCTTGGCTATGATAATGCACTGTACCTCGGCTCTCCAACGTATGTAAGTAGGAAATTGCAGGTGGTTCATAATGCCTCTGCTCGGCTCCTTATAGACATACCTAAACATGTGTCTGTTAAAGAGGCTATCTCCTCTCTTCATAGGCTTTCTGTGGCACAACGCATAAAATTCAAAGCTCTGTGTTATATTCAGAGATCCCTTCATAACAGAGGTCCTTCTTTGTTAAGGCCTTTAGCCTCCTTCTACACGCCCTCTAAGCAGCTTAGATCTTCGGGGACGGCACTAGTTAGGAGGCAAATTGTGGAATTCACTACCTCTTCGCCTGCGGCCTACCAGCCATGAGCTCTCTTTCTGTCAATTGCTTAAAACCTGGCCTTTTAGAGCTTAATTGTCATACCATGTTCTAAAAATTGGTACTTAGCGCTTGGATGCCGTGGGGTAGCCATGCACTCTATAAATCTTCTTAACATAACATAACATTGCCAAATGTCTTTCTCTACATTTTTGCCTTTCAAATGTAAGGCAGTGTGTAGGAAAGAAGTAATTTTGCTTATAATTCACATGCTAGTATTAGGACCCCAGAAGTCAGAGATTTGCAAATAACCACTGCTTCTAAACTCCATAACTTGTGCCCATTTTGGAAATACATAGATTTCCTGAAAACCTATTTGTCACTCTTTATATTTTACCAAATGAATTGCTGCATACCCAGTATACAATGAAAACCTACTGCAAGGTGCAGCTCATTTATTGGCTCTGCGTACCCTGGGTTCTTGATGAACCTACAAGCCCTATATATTCCCAAAGCCATAAGGGTCTAGCAGACGTAACAGTATATTGCTTTCAAAAATCTGCCATAGCTGCAAAAAGTTACAGAAGAAAATGTAGACAGAGTTGGCTGTTTTTTTCCAGCACAATTTCAATATGTTTTATTTCAACTGTTACTTTCTATAGGAAAACCTTGAAGGATCTACACAAATGACTCCTTGCTGAATTTAGAATTGTATCTACTTTTTAGAAATGTTTTGCTGCCCAGGATCCTCCATTGGTTTCACACCTATTTCTGTCACTACCTGAAAGGAGGCTGAAAACACAAACAATAGTAAAAAAGGAGTATGTCCCAGTAAAATGCCAAAACTGTGCAGAAAAATGTAGTTTTCTTATTCAAGCCTGCCTGTTCCAGATAGCTGGGAAGATGGTGATTTTAGCACCACAAACCCTTTGCTGATGCTCTTTGCAGGAAAAAAACAGATGCTTTCTTCTGCAGCACTTTTTTCCTATGTTTCCCAAAAACCCATATTTTAGCTGTAGATTGGCTAATTTCTTCATGTCCTCCAGGAGAACCCACAATCTCCAGGTACCTTTAGAATCCTCAGGGTAGTGGAAAAAAAGGAAGCAAATTTGGCATAGATAGCTTGTGTGGACAAAAAGCTATGGGGGCCTAAGTGTGGACTAACCCAAATAGCCAAAAAAAGGCTTGGCACAGGATGGGGAAAAGGCCTAACAGCAAAGGGGTTACGAATTAAATGAGGGTTATTTTTTGCAAACTGAGGGATAGTATCTACTTTCATGTAGTAATTTGAAGTGCAGATCAACATATGATTATGCAAGGTTATATAAGGAATACGTTTGATGAATTGGTTGAAAAATTCATTACAATGCACGTTCTCAGCACCTGAAACTGAAAGTTATTTTCTTAATAGTACATCAGCTGTTTTACATTAGGGTAGTTATCTTGAAGTGGTGGCTGACAGAACATTAGCAAAGGTGTAGACAAATAGGATCTTATTTTGTTATAGGTGAGTTATCATGTGCTTGTTTGTGATTACATTATACCTTAGGAATGTGATATCAATAACTGCATTATTTCTGTTGGAGTTGTTAGAAATGGGGTCTTTGGTTGGCAGTCGGGTTACCCCCTGTCCAAGCAAGGACCCTCACTCTAGTCAGGGTAAGTCACACACAATCCAAATTATCCTGTAGCCATCCTATTGTGGTTTGGCACTGAGCAGTCAGGCTTAACTTAGAAGGCAATGTGTAAAGTATTTGTGCAATAAATCATACAATAACACCATATAGCACCACAAAAATACACAACACAGTGTTTGGAAAAATATATAATATCCATCTGGATAAATGCAAGTCAAAAACTATTAAAATGCAATAAGTAAATGTTGAGATATCACTGATATAAGCATATATCAAGTCTTTTAAAAGCAAACAAAGTCTCTTTCAAGCACAAAGTACCTGGTTTGTGTGAAAAATCTCTGCAAGGAACTGCAGAGGAGGAGATGCGTAGAAACAAAGGGGTGTGCATAGATTTCTCAGGCCGCACAAGGTGATGTGTTGTTTAGTTTTCACGAAGGGAATGCTGTGCGTTGATTTCCAGCACTCGGTCCTGGATCCTCTTCAGGTTGCGGGGTTTTCAGATGCCCTGGCGACGATGTGTGGATTTCCTGCACTAGCAGGATGAAGTCACAGGAGCTGCGTTGACCCGATGGGCGTTGCGTTGAATTTTCTACCGCACGGCAGGCGCTGCATCGATTCCTCTCTGGAAGTCGGGCTGCATCGTTCCCGCTCAGCTGTGCATCGATCCAGTGGGCCTTGTGTTGAACTTCCGGTCACTACGCTGGCTCTGTGTCAATCTTCTCGTTGTAAAGTCGGACTGCATCATTCCAGTTTGGCGTGCAGTGAAATTTTCACTGCGGTGCAGGCTGTGCGTCGTTTCTGGCAGGCTGTGTGCCGAATTTCACCGCACAAGGAGTCCTTCTTGTAGAGATGAAGTCTTTTTGGTCCTGAGACTTCAGGGAACAGGAGGCAAGCTCTATCCAAGCCCTTGGAGAGCACTTCTTCACTGAAAGCAGTCAGGTGAGTCCTTTGGGCAGACAGGCAGTTCTTCTGGGCAGGATGCAGGCCCTGGTTCAAGTTTCTTCTCCAGGAAGTGTCTGAGTTGGAAGGCGCAGAGGCCCTATTTAAATACTCAAATGTGCCTTTGAAGTGGGGGAGACTTCAAAGAGTGGCTTAGAAGTGCACCAGGTCCCCTTTCAGTTCAATCCTGTCTGCCAGGGTCCCAGTAGGGGGTGTGGCAGTTCTTTGTGTGAGGGCAGGCTACAGTCCTTTGACATGCAAGTGTCAGGCCCTCCACCCTTCCAGCCCAGGAAGATCCATTAAAAATGCAGATGTATGCAAGTGAGGCTGAGTATCCTGTGTTTGGGGTGTGTCTGAGTGAATGCACATGGAGCTGTCAACTAAACCCAGCCAGAGGTGGATTGTAAGGCACAGAAGGATTTAAGTGCAGAGAAATGCTCACTTTCGAAAAGTGGCATTTCTAAAAATAGTAATATTAAATCCAACTTCACCAGTCAGCAGGATTTTATGTCACCATTCTGGCCATACTAAATATGGCATTCCTACTGCTTTCAGATCAGCATTTACCACTCAAACAATATATGAGGGCAGCCCCAATGTTAGCCTATGAAGGGAGCAGGCCTCACAGCAGTGAAAAAAAACGAATTTAGGAGTTTTACACTACCAGGACATGTAAACGACATAGGTACATGTCCTGCCTTTTGCCTACACAGCACCCTGCCCTATGGGTTACCTAGGGCATACCTTAGGGGTGTCTTATATGTAGGAGTTTTAGGCTTGGCAAATACTTTTAAATGCTAAGTTGAATTGGCAGTGAAACTGCACATACAGGCCTTGCAATAGCAGGCCTGAGACAAAGGTAAGGGGCTACTTAAGTAGGTGGCACAATCAGTGCTGCAGGACCACTAGTAGCATTAAATCTACAGGCCCTGGGCACATATACTGCACTCTACTAGGGACTTATAAGTAAATTAAATAGTCCTATTGGGTGTGATCCAATGTTACCATGTTTAAAGGGAGAGAGCATATGCACTTTAGCACTGGTTAGCAGTGGTAAAGTGTGCAGAGTCTTAAAACCAGCAAAAACAGTATCTAACAAGTGGAGGGAGGCAGGCAAAAAGTTAGGGGTGACCACCCTAAGACTGTCAGGTCTGACAGGAGTCAAAAATGATTTACACATGATGATAAAAATGACAACAGTTTGACTGCCATCGACTCAAAGAGAGATGTATGTGGGAGGATTTACATGGATTAATAGAGGGTTTAGGCTTGACATGTTTCCATTTTGTGGACGGGTTGTATTTATTCGTTATGAACTTTGTTTATGTAGTTCAATTATTGTGACATGGGGCTTAATCCTAATTTGATTTCAGGAAGTGACCCCCTGGAGCAACAAATCAAAGAATGTATTATACTTTATTAATTTGCTGAATTTATGTAAAAGCACATACAATTCAATAATCAGTTGTGTACTACATTTGACGTTTAAGTTTTATTATCAAGATGTGGATTTGACAGGATCAAATGCATAAAGAGCCTTTCGTTTATTTTGTATCAGTGAGGTGTATTGACAAGTGTTGGTTTTTCCTGGGCAAAGTGCTCATATCATAAACAAGTACATAAGTACAAGTACATACATAAATAGCATACGATCCAATAGTCAGTCAAAAAAGTATCACACATCGATCAATAGAGCCTGACTTAAGGGCTGGCTGAATGTCCTGCCTAGCTTAAATAGCTCAACTGGGGATCAGACTCTCAAGAAATTCCCTTGCCTTAACTTCTAATGTGAAGAAGTAGGTCCTATCCTGTATATTAACTTTCAGCTTAGCCAGGTTAATTAGATACACTTGTGCTCCTTTACTTTGAAAGGGTTGAATCATTTGTCTAAAGGGCTAACTTCTTTCAACAGTAAAATGACAGAAATCAGGCCTCACAAAAAATGAGCAGCCCTCAAAGGAACCTTTCCTATCTGGATGAGCCAGATCAGAGACTGCCTGATGTAGCAGAAAATTACCAAATTAGAATAGAATTTCCCTTGTCTTGCTCCCCCTCCTGCAAAGCCTAGTATTCAGCTCCAAGGAAAATCTATACACATGCTGAATATCAGCATCCCAGTTCCACTCAGACATTTCTAGAAAGACTCCTTTATAGTGCCCCACAATGTATTTACGAGTGTCCTCTTGTTCCATTACTTTAGGGGTACCTAACTCCCTAAGATTATTTTGACAGAGTCTATTTACAAAATCGTCCAGCTTCCAATGGATTTCTAGTGATTCTATTGCTTTTATATGAACTGTTGTTTCATTTTCCAAAGCCACCATTCTGCTCTCTGCTTCCACCATCCTCTTGAAAAACTCAGAACATGATTCAGCCTGCTGTCGAATGGCCCGCTGTAACTTCCAATAAGCAGATTGAGTCCTACAGCTATCAGCCCGAGTCTCTTCCCTATGGGTAATAATACTTTGATAGACAGATTTGATCAAGAGAGTATCCAGATGATCCTGAACAGACAGCCTTATCCCCCCATGCTTCTCTCAGACAAGGCAGTACTGAGTAGTCCCAAAGCAATCCATGTCCCTGTGGGTCCAATTCTAAACTCCTATGTTGTTGAGCCACCTACTTCCTCACTGTGATGGCATCCCCAGTCTCTTCTCCAAACTGCTCACCTTGCTCGATGCACTATGCAAAGAGTTCTTCCTACTTTTAGGTCATCCTCTGACCAGTCTGAGTGACCTGATAATTAAATGAAGAGATCACCCAAATCAACATCAGTAATTGCCTTTGTAAAAGAGTGACCCGAGACTTGCTGTGACAGCTTTGTAGAAATTTCGCTCTTCGTTCCCTCTTCCGTCTCAATATTCTGGGTAGTCTCCCCCCATCTAACACAATGTTGACAAAGCAAAAACAACAAGTGATAGACGGAATGCTGAACATTGTCAAACATTCACCCCCAGTACAGTGATCTGGTCCTAAATCCAGCATTTTTTAGCTGCCCATGCCATTCCAGTTTGGACCCAGCCACATGCAAATCAGTCTTGACCCTGTTTCCCATGGGAACAGTCCAGCCCGACCTGCTAGGCCAGGTCTTCCCTGGACTGGAAACAAGCATCCTAGGACCGGTTTCGGGGTTTCACCCCTCATGAGCCAGGCTAGCTTGAATCCAGTGGCATGGGAATAAAGGGACCCACGTCTGGGCATACCCTTCCCATTTAGGGCAACAAAGCAAAAACAACAAGTGATGGACGGAATGCTGAACATTGTCAAATATTCACCCCCAGTACGGTGATCTGGGCCTAAATCCATTGTTTTTTTGCTGCCCATGCCATTCCAGTTTGGACCCAACCATATGCAAATCAGTCCTGACCCTGTTCCCCATGGGAACAGTCCAGCCCGAACTGCTAGGCCAGGTCTTCCCTGGACGGGAAACAAGGATCCTGGGACCGGTTTCGGGGTTTCACCCCTCATCAGACAGGCTAGCTTGAATCCAGTAGCATGGGACCCACATCTGGGCATACCCTTCCCACTTAGGGCGACAAAGCGAAAACAACAAGTGATGGACAGAATGCTGAACATTGTCAAACATTCACCCCCAGTACAGTGATCTGGGCCTAAATCCATTGTTTTTTTGCTGCCCATGCCATTCCAGTTTGGACCCAGCCATATGCAAATCAGTCTTGACCCTGTTCCCCATGGGAACAGTCCAGCCCGAACTGCTAGGCCAGGTCTTCCCTGGACTGGAAACAAGAATCCTGGGACCGGTTTCGGGGTTTCGGCCCTCATCAGCCAGGTTAGCTTGAATCCAGTGGCATGGGAAGCAAGGGACCCACGTCTGGGAATACCCTTCCCACTTAGGGCGACAAAGCAAAAACAACAAGTGATGGACAGAATTCTGAACATTGTCAAACATTCACCCCCAGTACAGTGATCTGGACCTAAATCCATTGTTGTTTTGCTACCCATGCCATTCCAGTTTGGACCCAGCCATATGCAAATCAGTCTTGGCCCTGTTCCCCATAGGAACAGTCCAGCCCGAACTGCTAGGCCAGGTCTTCCCTGGACTGGAAACAAGCATCCTGGGACCGGTTTCGGGGTTTCACCCCTCATCAGCCAGGCTAGCTTGAATCCAGTGGCATGGGGGAAGCAAGGGACCCACGTCTGGGTATACCCTTCCCACTTAGGGCAACAAAGCAAAAACAACAAGTGATGGACGGAATGCTGAACATTGTCAAACATTCACCCCCAGTACAGTGATCTGGGCCAAAATCCATCGTTTTTTTGCTGCCCATGCCATTCTAGTTTGGACCCAGCCATATGCAAATCAGTCTTGACCCTGTTCCCCATGGGAACAGTCCATCCCGAACTGCTAGGCCAGGTCTTCCCTGGACTGGAAACAAGGATCCTGGGACCGGTTTCGGGGTTTCATCCCTCATCAGCCAGGCTAGCTTGAATCCAGTGGCATGGGAAGCAAGGGACCCACGTCTGGGCATACCCTTCCCACTTAGGGCTACAAAGCAAAAACAACAAGTGATGGACAGAATGCTGAACATTGTCAAACGTTCACCCCCAGTACAGTGATCTGGACCTAAATCCATCGTTGTTTTGCTGCCCATGCCATTCCAGTTTGGACCCAGCCATATGCAAATCAGTCTTGGCCCTGTTCCCCATAGGAACAGTCCAGCCCGAACTGCTAGGCCAGGTCTTCCCTGGACTGGAAACAAGCATCCTGGGACCGGTTTCGGGATTTCACCCCTCATCAGCCAGGCTAGCTTGAATCCAGTGGCATGGCAAGCAAGGGACCCACTTCTGGGCATACCCTTCCCACGTAGGGCAACAAAGCAAAAACAACAAGTGACGGACGGAATGCTGAACATTGTCAAACATTCACCCCCAGTACAGTGATCTGGGCCTAAATCCATCGTTTTTTTGCTGCCCATGCCATTCCAGTTTGGACCCAGCCATATTCAAATCAGTCTTGACCCTGTTCCCCATGGGAACAGTCCAGACCGAACTGCTAGGCCAGGTCTTCCCTGGACTGGAAACAAGCATCCTGGGACCGGTTTCGGGGTTTCACCCCTCATCAGCCAGGCTAGTTTGAATCCAGTGGCATGGGAAGCAAGGGACCCACGTCTGGGCATACCCTTCCCACTTAGGGCGACAAAGCAAAAACAACAAGTGAATGATGGAATGCTGAACATTGTCAAACATTCACCCACAGTACAGTGATCTGGGCCTAAATCCATCGTTTTTTTGCTGCCCATGCCATTCCAGTTTGAACCCAGCCATATGCAAATCAGTCTTGACCCTGTTCCCCATGGTAACAGTCCAGCCCGAACTGCTAGGCCAGGTCTTGCCTGGACTGGAAACAAGCATCCTGGGACCGGTTTCGGGGTTTCACCCCTCATCAGCCAGGCTAGCTTAAATCCAGTGGCATGGCAAGCAAGGGACCCACGTCTGGGCATACCCTTCCCACTTAGGGCGACAAAGCAAAAACAACAAGTGAATGATGGAATGCTGAACATTGTCAAACATTCACCCCCAGTACAGTGATCTGGGCCGAAATCCATCGTTTTTTTGCTGCCCATGCCATTCCAGTTTGGACCCAGCCATATGCAAATCAGTCTTGACCCTGTTCCCCATGGAAACAGTCCAGCCCGAACTGCTAGGCCAGGTCTTCCCTGGACTGGAAACAAGCATCCTGGGACCGGTTTCGGGGTTTCACCCCTCATCAGCCAGGCTAGCTTGAATCCAGTGGCATCCAGTTACGCTATACCTCAGCGTTCGTGTTTTGCTTTGCTTTTGCCGCCCTAAGTGCGCCGGGTATGCCCAGACGTGGGTCCCGGGCTCACTGTGCCACTGAATTCAAGCTAGCCTGGCTGATGAGGGGTGAAACCCCGAAACCGGTCCCAGGATGCTTGTTTCTGGTCCAGGGAGAACCTGGCCTGGCAGTTCGGGCTGGACTGTTCCCATGAGGAACAGGGTCAAGACTGATTTTCATATGGATGGGTTAAAACTGGGGTGGCATGGTGAGCAAAATAACAGATGGATTAAATGCAGATCTGTGACTGGGGGTGAATGTTTGATTGGTTCTGCATTCTGTCCGTCCAGTTACGCTACCCCACAGTGTTCGTGTTTTGCTTAACACAATGTTGACAGCATATATTGTACACTGTGGCTGTGATGACTTACAAAGGAGGGGGGCTTGTCTGTGTAGTCTTTTTTATTGCAGTATTTGGAGGGAGCAGTAGAGATTGTAATTTAAGATTTTAAACTGATGCCCAGAATGGAAGGAGGGCACTTTACCATCAATGGACATGGGTGGTCCTAATGATTTGGGCGGGTGGCAGGGGGGTTGGTTGAGGGAGGGGTGTTGACTGGGGTGTTGGGTTTGGGGAGCTCAGGGTCTGGAGGGTCATAGGGATGTTTTGGTAGAGGTTTTTATTTGGATGGCACAGCAGACACAAATATGTAGAGGAAAAGTTGAAGATAAGAAAGGCAATAAGGAAAATATTTTTTTCAGGGCATCAATAGAAATGGAAGCGGAAATATCTTGGTGGAATGTCTATTGTTGTGGCGCACAGCCCTTTAAGAGCTATCGACTTTTGCCATTTTGGTTGTCCTTTTCTCCCTTGCATAGCTGTTATGGGGACAGCTGGATCTGGTGCCAAAGGATGCCTCAAGAGGATGTTCTCTGTAACAAGGAAAGGAATGATAAGCTGCGTATGTGTACAATAAATATTTGCAGCCTTAATGATTGAGCAAAGGGATTTAGGGGGATGTAACCTGATTTAGTATCTTTATAGATGGTGAACATCTCCTGGGATAAACGGGGGCTATTTAAAGATCTTGACTTATCATCACTGGCTTGCACACGGCAAGGCTTGACATCTAGAGGGGTGGCTAATCTGGCAAAGGAATCTAGACCTCTGTTATCCATAGTGCAGCTGATAAGCTTGGCAGATGGCTTAACATAGGGGTGTAGGCAAATATTACTCAGTAAATCAATTGTATGTAGGGAGGAAGCTTGCTTTTTATAGAGGATTGCAGCAGTTGATTAAAGATCATGGTCTCACTGATGTGTAGGAAAGATGTAGGGCACCTGATCTGAGCTTTACATTTTTCTCTTTACCACATTCCAATTTGGTATGATTAGATTATTTTTTTGTATCTACAGGCCTGATTGGAAAAGTGAGGATAGAGGTATATCCAAGGGCCCTATCAGATCACAGCCTACTGCCACTGGAAATGACTGGTATCTTCAAGCTCCATGGGTGCTAGACTTTTGATAAAAAAGCTCCTGCTGGATGCAGCATATCTGGTTCATACGTGCCAATGGGTTCTAGAATTCCTGGAAATCAACCAAGTGACAGTCCCGGATGGAGTGGTGTGGGATGTTTTAAAGGCTAGGATTAGGGGTGAAACCCTCAGTTTTGGCTTGTTTCCGCAGAAGCAAGGGCATATCATGACTCAGGGGTTATATTTGAAACTATCCTTGGCAGAGGTGGACTTGACCTGGACTTTGACTGAGGGCATGAATATTCAGGAGATTCAGCAGAGCATACCCATATTAAATCAAAAACTAACCAGCACTTTTGTAGAGGTGGCCACCAAATTCCATCAGAATAGGTAGGAATGTTATGAGTTTAGGGAGAACACTGGAAGATTATTAGCGAAGTGGATCAGGCAGAGGGAGGTTGGAAGGGAAATTGGGGCTACAGTGGATAAGGAAGGAAGGACATTTGATTCCCCGGCTGATATTAATAGGGTTTTTAGAGATTTTTGTGAGACCCTCTACACGGATTAAAGCCGGAGCGGGATGGGTATGGAGAGTTATTTTGGGTTTAGATGGGATCAGGTTTAATGAAGAGGAATGGGTGGTTCTGGATGCTCTAATATCCTTGAAGGAGGTTGTTGAGTCCCTCAATTCATTAGTGACTGGGAAGGCCATGGGGCCAGATAATTTACCCCCTGAGTTTTTCAAAGTTTTTTTGGCTGAACTTCAATAAGATATGCTCTGAGCTTTTTTACAGGCACAAGCGGGAGTAATTCCTTCTTCCTGGGAAACATCTAATATAATCCTCTTTAGGAAAAAACATGAAATCACTTTTGCATCCAGGGTGTTATAGGCCAATTTCTTCAATTAATTGCGATGGCAAAATCTAAGCCAAGGTTCTGGCGAATCACCTGTGCAGGGTTATTTCGGCATTAGTTTCAACTAAACAGCATGGCTTTACACCAGGGTGCAACATTTGGACCATGCTAGAAGGGTGATCACTATTCTTGACATTGCAGAGACCTATGGTGCACTAATGAGGTTAGTTTTATTAAATGCCAAGCAGGCCCTTGACTGTGTTGTGGGGCTTTCTCAGGGCAGATTTAGACTGGAAGGGCTTTCTTGAGAGATTCATTGAGGCTGTCAGAGCACTATATAAGGAGCTCATGGCCACATTACGAATAATAGGGATGGAGTCGGATAGCATAAGAATCTCAGCTGACTAAAATGGAAAGGGCATGTTTCAACTTCCTGTGGGGGTTTAGAAGGGCTGTTAAATATACAGTTCCTCCTAAACTGTGAGGGGGGTGGTCTGTCCCTAGCTTTACACTCTGTTATTAGGCCTCCATGCTACACATCTGGTGATTTTATTAACGAGGGATAGGAGCCATTGAATCTGGCAGAATACATTAATTTATGCGCTGGTGATGGGAAATGAGGCTAATGGCTACTTCTTAAAGAATGTGGAGCCTACTTACTACAAAAAGACCGAATTCAAGATTGCGAAAGCAGCATTTACAGCTGAGATTGTGGTTAACTAAGCTTAACTTCTATACACCCTTGTCAGCATCATTAATTTTACCTTCAGTGTTTCAGGATGCAACCGTAAATAGTTGGATGTGAAAAGGGATTTAACTGCTGGGGGATTTATATCATGAGGACCATCCTCATTCCTTCAGCGAATTACAGGAGCTTTTTGGCCTGAGTCAAAGGAATTTTTCAAAATTCCTTCAGATTTAAGTTTATCAACAAGAAAATAAGGGAACCATCTCTAATGGTCAAGATCACCGTGGTTGAAGCCTTAAGTCAAAGCAGTATAATTGGGTCAATCTATAACCTTTTGATACAAGGTCTATCTGATGACCTGAAAGCACAAAATTCTTAGTGGAAAACCAAACTTTGTCGAGAGGATCTATTCCTCCAGGAGTAACTGGACTTAGGCAACAAGGTGCTGGTAATGGCTGGTTTGATAAGTCAGCACTTCAAGATGATCTTTATAGTACACTCCCACCAAGACAGCTAGATAGCGCTAAATGTACTCGCTGTGGAATGGACCAGGCAGAGATTGTCCATATGTTTTTTAATGCCCTAATTTAGACTCATTGCTGTGAGGTATTGAGAACTTTATTGAGTCAATTATTGGGGGGCAGGTCCAGATTACCCCAGCATTAATTATTATGTAGGTGGTCGAAAACTTTGAGGGTAGTGAAGCAGCAAAGAGAGAGACATATCTTTTATTTATCCCTACAGACGTGGCACAAATTTGTATCACATCAAATTGGCTAAATCCTGAGCCCCCATTGCTCTCAATTTAGAGGTCCAGATTTCTAGCAGCATACAATATGGAATATAGTTTATATAAATGTAAGGTCCATAAGAAGCAGGTGTGGGGGACAAGAATCTGGTCTACAGTCATTAACAGAGTGGAGGGCCTGTCTGGGCATTGAGGAGTCTAATGTGGTAGTGTTATGGGGCAGCTATTGGAGTGATAAATGGGGATCCATTAGCCATGGCTAGGAGATCCTGGGCTCATTGTTCTGTCCTAATTTCTCAGGTGGGACATTGTTTATTTGTCCTCTGAATGCTTTGGATAAAGTGTGGCCATAGCTTTTTGAAATTATATTAAATTATTGATCACTCCATGGTTGTATTACTGCTAATAGGCATCCACAATTTACAACTGTTTGATGTTCTAGTCTATATTTCAGGGTGATGATGTTTATAATCTTGCTTTGGCACAATGGGTATCTTTTTGTGATTAGGTATCTATATTGTATGGCCATGGCTATAGCTAGGCTGCTATCTCATAAACATGTGACTGATTCCCATTAACCCAATGCACATGCACTTTATGGTCTGTGGATGTCTACTGGCCATGGTGGATCCTCTATGTCTGCTGATCCAGCTGGGGTTTGATCTGTTTTACACTTTATAGAGCTATGCACTTGCACCTGGCCCTATAATTTATAGTGAATTAGCTTGGCCGTCAGGCACTGATCAAGTATTTGCACTTTATATTTTTCATTAGAAACAATATGGTTTCGCTTTCGGAATGGGTATTGTGAAAGGGTTATCATTTTATAGTAGAAAGGAGTGGATTCATGTCAAGTGACATAAGGTAGAGAGTCAAGTGTTGTTCAGTGGAATTGCTTAGAGTGGAGTGGCAGAGAGTGGGGTGGTGTACAATGGAGTGGTGTACAGTGGAGTGGTGCGCAATGGAGTGGCATAAAGCACATAAAGCAGAGTGGAGTAGAGTGGAATAGTGCAGAGTGGAGTGGCATAGAGTGGAGTGACATACATTTGAGTGCAGAGTGGAGTAGTGTAAAGTGGGGTAGTGTATAGTGGAGTGGTATAGAAAGAAAAATCATAGAGTGGAGTGGCTTAGAGTGGAATGGCATATAGTAGAGTGTCATAAAGTTGAGTGGCATAGAGCAGAATAGTAGAGAGTGGACTGGTGTAGAGTCAAGTAAGTAGAGTGGAATAGTGTAGATGTGGGTGTAGTGTAGAGTGGTCGCTTCTCTCCCCCTCATTGACTCACTTCCATAGGTGATTGTTGGAATAAGTTACGCCTGAATCACTTGGAGCAGTGGAGAGAAACTTGAACTGGTGACTTTGTTTCTTAGGTTTTTTAGCACCACTGATTTTGCTATACCTCTCCTTTTCAGCACTTCCTTCTGGGCAGTGAATGAGCCTTTACTATCTTTTATAATTACTAGATATTAGTATTCATGGACAATTTCATGCTGTTCTTTTGCCAGGTACAAGTTCATGTCTGAAGGATTGTTCAGATGTATAATTAAGCCTTTTTCAACTGAATAGCATTGTGTAGCATCTAATAAATGCTGAAGGCCTACCAGAATTTGGATGGTGAGCACTAAGTTGCCAGTCTATAGTAGATTAGAAAGGACAAGGTTGGCCAACTTTGGGGAAAGATATTTGCACTTATTCAGCCTCGATGATAAATCTGAGGTGGTTGGGATTCTTCTTGACGGGTAATCTCCAGTCCCCAGCTTCACTTTACCCAATTATTAATATGCAAGAGTATTAGTTGGTTGAGGGGGGAGATGGAGTCTTTCATTTGGCAAGTTTGGGTCACAATTTGCCTCTGTCAAGGCGTTCGAAGGCTAATCTGTAATTGATGAAACATACATACAGTGGCAGTTTAATTGCTATTGTGGCAACAATCAGTAGAGAGAGAGTTAGAAAATTGGTGGAAGTTCCCATATGGTTACCAAAGCATGTGTGGGTAAGAGGAATAGCTGTCTTTTCAGTCGCCCAAGATGTCAATTTCTCTAGGATGAGACCAGCGTAATATTGGGTGTCATTATCTATCAGAGCAACCAATCTATATTTGTTTGCCTCATTCTGATTGTCCTTTTTATAGATTGGGTAGATAATTGATCCCCTCCAAGATGCTGGGATTGTCTCAGTTTGTAAAACTTGTTCAAAGACCGGTTTGATTCTGCCCAATAATTGTGGTCTTTTCAAACAAGACTGGGGGGATTCCATTTGGACCTGGCGCTGCCACCATTCTGCCTTTGGCTATCCTCTTGGAAATTTGTTTGGCTGAGATTGTGATTGCAGTTGCTGTCTGATTGTTGCATGTATCATGAGCTCTCTCCTTATTTGTTGGACCTGATATAGGGTCTGCATTTACTTTGCTGCTGATGTTGCTATTAAAGTCATCCCAAAGGAATCTTGCCCACGCCTTGTCTGTCAAGAGTGAGCTGACTTCATGAACTGTGGGGTTTTGTAACATATTGATTGTGCGCAAGAATTGCACACAGTTACTCTTTATATCACAAAGAGGCATGCCCCATAACATCTCTTCTGACTCTCTTTTTAGTTGCCAGGTGTTTCCTAGCTGCTTTTAATTGCCTAAGCCTGCTTTGGACATTGACGTCCGGGCTGTGGTGGTGAAGCTTTCATAGTGTTTTGTTTATTGCCTTCTTAAAGAACCTGATTTGCACGTTCTGCAAGTTAAAGGCCCTCCCATCATGGAGTTCTCCTGTGGACTTAATCGCCACTCTTCTCTTGTTGAATGAGCTTCCTCTAATGCTTTTGTCAATCGTTCCCAGCCAGCATTGGCAATCAGCTCTGTCATGTCATTATCTTGCAGGAGGATATTGTGGAACAGCTGATTTTCTGGGTAATGAGTTTTACATTTGATCCTTTTTTTAGTTACTGTGTGTATGGAGCTAGGACCCTGCTCTGGCTGGGTTGGCATTGTAACATGCGTAGTCAGTGAAATGTCTTGTGGGAGATGATAGCTGTTGTCCTTGGTTCCCAGATGGAAGTTCACAATTTTGCAGAACAGAGGAATGGTTGCAAAAGTATAATCTATTGTTCTAGCTGCTGCTGTGTGTGGTAAGTGGCAGCTGAGTTGTGGTCTTTTGGGAACTGGCCATTTGGTGCACAAAAGCTTAGATGTTCTAGGTCCCCCCAGTAGTTTCATAGCTAGATCATTTGCCTTCCCCAGTTGTTCCCATCTTGTGGCTGAATATGCCATAAAAGTGGTTGAATTCCCAGAGAGTTATCTTCATCGATTCTATCCAACATGTGCTTGTTGAAATCACCAGTTATTATGAAGTTTGATGTTTGCTCCTCAGATAGTAACCTGGTTAGCTTCCCTCCCAGCAAGTTGGGCCTTATGTTGTGGATGCAGATATACTGTACATATATTAGCATCAACTGGAGGTCTTTACACATGCTTTTAACCGTCACTCTGAGAGCTTGTATTGTGTTTTTCGATGCTAATTTAGAATCCAGCTCCTTGACTGCAATTGATGTATGTTATAGAGGTATATATTGCAAGTCATCCTTTGAAGTGGCCATATGTGACACTTTTAGTGGCTTGAAGATGAAGTAACTTGAAGCCTTGGAAATAAAATGATTGATCTAGCCATGTCTCTTATAAGAGGTCAAGGTCAAAGGATTGCAGATATAGCAATAGCTGAGAGTCTGATGTTTTGTTTCCCAGACCATTTATGTTCCAAGAGCATACGTGTATGATGTTTTTCACAGTTGGTGAGGGATTCCTAATAGGTCAGGGGTTACTGCTCCGAGAGTTTATTGTGGTAGCTAATCAATCCCATTCTTGTGGAGCTGAAGTTATGGTCATATTTGGAATAGCTTCTCCGGCAAACTGTTCTTTCCTTGTGCATTGGAGATGCCCTTTGTGCCCCCCTTATCACGGAGTATGTCCATGTTGTGGTGGGATCCTTAGTGATGGCTGTGCCTAGATAGAAAAAGGCTCCAGATATCCCAGTTCTTGATAAGGCATCAGCTTAATTCCCCTGGTAATTAATTGTTCATGCTCATCCAGGATCCTCTTGGCTATTCCAGGTGAGGACCAGTTCGCTTTTGTTGCCTCTTTCCGTAAAATTTTATCATATGCCATAAAATTCTATGAACTTCAGGTTGCATGATCATAGATCATCTAATCTGCTGAAAGATGTTAGCAGTCCTAAGTAGCTCCCCCTTCTTAGAGTATCAGAACAGCCTTTGGACTTATATTATGATCAAACCAGGGTAGCACATGGTTCTGGCTGCCTCTGCAGCCTTCCGGAGGTGTTTGTTTGTTGTGTGTTTTTCCCAGGACCTGGGAGAGTCAGTGAAACTATCTGTTTATATAATACAGGCCCTAAGCCACTTCCAGGAGATAGGTCTGAATCCTCTTAAGTTGGGTCCTCCTGCTTCAGGGAGCTGTCCCTGACTCTAATATCTAAGGTAGTTAGTTCCTGCAGGGTTTCTCCTCCCCTGAGAGTTGGTCCATCTTCAGTTGTCATGGTCCCTGTAGAGCACTGGTTGGGTACACTTTGTGTGTCTATTGAAGTTTCTCTAGTTGCCCCCAGCGCTGATCCACTATATATTGGAACTGTGGTACGGGTTTGAAAGCACAATGTTATGCCTGCCTTCCTTTTCCTGTCCTTCCTTCTCTGCTTTGAGTCAAGTGGAGCAGTAGGGCAGGAGTCATCCTTCATGATCTGTGATGACCTCCTTGTTATAACAGGCCTCCTCATTGTAACAGTCGCCCACAAGGATGAGGATGACTGCCCTTGGTGTTCTTGATCATTACTTCCCACATCCATATGTGAGTAAAGTGGAGTAGCACAGAGTTGTGTAGAGAGAAATAGCATAGAGTGGAGTGGCATACAGTGAAGTAGCATAGAGTGGAGTGGCATACAGTGAAGTAGCATAGAGAGGAGTGGAACAGAGTTTAGTGCCATAGAGTGGAGTTGTGTAGAGTGGAATAGCATAAGGTAGAGTGGTAAAAACTGGGTGGCATACACTGAAGTGACATACAGTAGAGTGGCGCTGACTAGAATAGTGTAAAGCTGAATAGTGCAGAGTGGAGTGGTGTAGAGTAGACTAGTCTAGCGTGGAATAGCGTAGAGTGGAGTGGTGTATACTGAAGAGACGTACAGTAGAGTGGCATTGATTAGAGTGGTGTAGAGTTGAATAGCATAGAGTGCAGTGGCATAGAGAAAGTGAGATAAAATGGAGTGGAACAGAGTGGAGTGGAAAAGAGGGGAGTTGCTTAGAGTGAAGTAGCAAAAATAGAGTGGCGTATAGAGGAGCGGAGTACAGTGGAGTGCTGTAGAGTGGAGTTGCGAAGAATAGTATACCATAGTAAGGAGTGATGTAGAGTGTAATAGTATAGACTGCAGTTGAGTACACTGTTGTGGTATACAGTGGAGTGGCATGGACTGGAGTGGGATATAGTGGAATATCATAGTATGGAGTGTGGTAGACTGGAGTGACCTGGAGTGGAGTGGCTTAGAGTGGAATAACATAGAGTGGAGTGGCATAGAATGGAGGATTGTCAAGTGGCATAGTTAGAAATCACATAGAGATGAGTGGCGTACAGTGTCACATAGTTGAGAGGAGAAGAGTGGAATAGTGTAGAGTGGAGCAGCATTGAGAGGAGTGCCATAGAGTAGAGTGGTGAAGAACAGAATAGGATAGAATGGAGTGGCATAGAGTGGAATAGCAGAGTGAAGGTGCATAAGTCATGGGTTAATTTTACACCCTACTTGGGCACACATATTTTAGCTTGGCTTAGGCCTGTGGCCTTTGCCCTTTCACCTACATATGTGCTCTGATTTCATTTATTCGTTTTAGTTACCCTATTTTTCAGCAGGCATGTTCTTATTTTTCTGATCATCTGTGATTCTGTGAATGCGCTGTTATAATTTCTGTGCGCAAAATTTCACAATGTACCTCTGTTCAAGGCTGCCAAGAGCAGTACTTGATAATCCTGCTAGCATTGTCACCACAAGAGTACGTATACAGTCTGACACCTAGACACATGCCCAAAACAGGGAGGTCTTTCTGGGCCAGGAATTCGTTAACACTGCATGCCATTTCACTGCTGACTTCGACCCTGTTTCTACAACTAGGGGACAGCAGACAGACCCCTGTTTTCCAGGTAATAGGGTTGGGTGCTCCTCTCATGGACTGAGAGGCTTATTTAAGAGCCCATAGAGCATACTTGTGTCACATTACTGTCATTTTTTTTATGCTAATGTGGCCCAACGAGGCCAAAATCGCCACAGCATATTTATGCGCCAGGCATAATGTATGCAAAGTGGGCGTTACCCCATTAGGGGGGCCAAAAAATGGCACAAATATAATCTAAGAGATTTCTTTGTGCCGTTTTTTGGGCACTTTTAATTCCTGCTCAAAGCAGGCATTAAAAGGAGGCTTATATTGGTTAAAATGGGCCTCTGGGTGCTTTACAGGATTAGCCTCAACATTTTTTATGCGAATCCTGCAAAGCACCGGACTAGCATAAAAAATGCTGATACCAGTCCCCTAACTACCGCCCTGGTGCGCCATTTTTTTAAATACGGAGCACACATGGTGGCGTTAGGGGGCCGCTAAGGGACATGGGAAAAGTGTTGCTGCACTGTGTACAGTGCCACTTTTCTTAAATACGCCCTTAAGTAGGAACGGACTTGGCTATCACCACTATGCTATTACTTTGGAGTTAGGGGTTAGGTAGGATTCATTTACATATGTTATTTCAATGTGCTGGGGGTGTTTATTTGCTTCTCACTGGTCTTAACAATCATAATGCTGTGATGTCTCATTGCCTTAGTAATTGCAGCTCATATATTTTATCGTAGATTGCAATCCTTTCAATAAATGTATTCAAAACAATCCTACATCTTTTCTTTGGCCTATATGTGTGTATGAGACCTTTTCTAACAAGAGAAAAGCATGATATTTGACTACCATGACTTCCCCTGAGAAGTTACTGAGTGTCATGTGTGAGGCTGCCACAAATCACTTTTGCTTTCTGTGTTCAAGTGAGGTGCTGCTAGCTAGCCGAAAGGGTTTAGACGACAGCTGCCAAAATGGTATGGGACTGACTCAGTCACCCACAAATGGCAGTGCAGCCACCCTGAATCCAGCAGTCTTGTTCCAATAATGAGAGTCATATAACAAGGAGCCACCACCATTGGTAAGGCACTCATAATACAGGTCCCCTGAATATTTCTGCCTCACATACGCTAAAGGTACCCCAAAAACTATTAAACGGAGATGTCTATAGTCTTAGGGATAAATCCTCCTAAACTGAAAAAGGAGCACCTATCTAGGCAGTAGGTTGTTCAAGCTTGAACTTTAAAAGTATTCTCCCATTGATGTTCCCAACTCTGATACCTATACTTTAATATGGCACAACCGGTAAATATCCGGGAGAACTGTAGACAACCGGTCACTCAGTAGCTTTTAGCTAATGGATTAACAAATGAGGACGAGGATGTCACATTCATCGTTGAAGCTCATGACGCATACAGAACAGAAGTATTTTAGTCAGGGGTCACCTCCCCAGCAATAAATGCAGAATCAAATCCATTTCATACATAAAGAAGAGTGAATGTACTACAAGAGTACAAAGCATACTAATGTGTAGAAATACCTTTAAATTATCAAGAACACCAAGATTAGTTTAATGGCACCCTTTCCCATGTACTACAACCTGTTAGGTTAGGTCCTTAAAGCAATGATGGACCAGGCTGGCCAACATTGGCCACATATACACCACATCTCAATGTGCAAACTATTCAAGTAGCTGAAGTATGCACATTATACAATGATCTAATAGCAATATATGGATGCTTAATGCAATTTATAATGCAGACTTTAAACACTACCCTAGTGAGGGCTGCTCCAGCTACACATTAATTGGCCATTATGGTTGGGCAAAAAACATGTCAGCTGGAAGCAGTGTTTCCCCATATGGGATCCCAAGATAAACATAGAATTCTCACAATGTGCTTGCCATTTGGAATGGTTCCCTAAATAGAGGATTGTGCCACTTGGGGCACTGTCTTGCTACAATATATACCGCTATACATGGTACACTGACACTTGCAAATTTACTGTAAGTGTTAAAAGAAGTTCAGAATGAACAAGGGGCAGACCCGACTCTAGACTTGGGTAATGAAACTGATTCACAATTTTGACACAGTGTCCTCAGTAAATTTAAGGTATATTAAAAGGGAAGCAACAGCAGGATCAGAATCATGAGCTGCCAAAGATTATTTCTGCAACTTACACAAATATAGGTCGGGATAGTCTGGGGGCCACACCAACTAAACCTCAATTACAAAGTACTTCCACCAATTAAAGTACTAAGCAAGCACAAGAGAGCTGTAAAAAAACTGAGATAAAGAACAATGACACAAAGATAGAAGAATGCAAAGAGAAGAATCTCTACCATCGGCAACCTCAGAGAAAAGTTATAACCTTAGAAGTAGGGGAACTTTAAAATCACCAAATAGATATCAATATACTGACAGCCGTCAATCTTGTTCCTCCCAGGACACACCACATATAAGAAGTAACAGAGGAGGGTGGTCAGAACACCGAAGCAAATATGTGAAGCTGAAAAAGGACTCACAACGTTCCTCACAGACTTTCACAAAAAAGGAGGAGAAACATCCACAGCAAAAACCCTAATTTAAAAAGAAAATGGTGGCAGCTATATCAGTCAAAGATGCCATTCATATTGAGAATGTTTATGAAGAACAGTACTTGGGCAGTAACTCTGCTAGACAGCGCGGTAGAGGTCACAATATGTCGCCAGAGTCTTATAGATCTTCTGGATGTGACACCGATTAACGACTTCCTTAAACTCAAAACAGTGGATAGGCGCATCTCCCCCCCCAACAGGGTATACAGATTACCTATTCAGATTGAGGGAGATATTGCAAGTACTATTAAATCTGGAGATGATTAACACTAAGTTATGATATTTTATTGGTGGAAAAAGATTGGCCATCTTAATTTGTTCATGTGCTCCCACAAGGTAAAGATGCAATTTTGCCTTCTTTCTGAGTCCTAATTACAGACGTAGTAAAGTAAGCCTACATGGCCGATTGGGCTCTGCACAGGCTCCTGCACTGTATCATATCCACATAGGGTGGGATAGAGATTCCCCTACCATGTAATGCAGATCCAGCCTCATTATCCAATAAAACATGAAGCTAAAGCACCCAAGAGAGTGTTTCTCATACAACTTAAGTACCAGGGAGTAACATAACCTGAATCTCTGCAATGAATAACCCATTATTCACCATAGCAAAACCTAACCATTCATATAGAATAGTCTTAGATTACAGACATTTAAATAGTCATACGCACACAGTTGGAATCCACAATGCACACAGCACAGCACTTATCAAAAATATAGTGCATAAAAAATACAAAACAAACTTGGACATTTCCAGTGGTCTTTTCTGTCAAAGTCTAGTGCCTGAATGCCGGGATTTAAGTGCCTTCAGTGCGGTTGGCTCTCAGAGGCACTTTTGATGTTTTCCTCAGGAGTATAAGGACAGTCCTGGGGTGTTTTCTGCCAGTGTAACATCAATATTACATTATATTAACCCAGAGGCTTTATCTTACGACAGATGACAATTTAAATGCCCATTTGAAGCGGGTGGACTGCATCATTTTAGGATTACCTGCCAGAGGCTATAAATTCAGTTTCAAGAAAACCAAAATAGTTTTTCTCAGTGTCTTATTTTAGGGATATGAATTATCTGATGAGGGAAGGAGCCTAGCCCGCACTTATTACTTGGGTTGTTTACATTTTGACAGAGCATACATTCCTGACTATGCACAATGCATAAAACCACTATATAATGTAATTCACCTTGATTTTTGAAGCAAACACTTGACACCAGAACACCCATGTATATCCAGAGATTAACAACAGGACATGCTAGAAGCACAACACTTACACACATGTGACAACAAAATTAATTTGGTCACCAGAATAGTCCCTGGTGCCATGGGGTTTACCTATGTCACATTTAATGAGAGTGACACAGTACCCATAGCATACAAATCACACTTGTACTCCAATGCAGAACAATGATTTGCACCAACAGAAAAAATGTCATGCTCTGTTTCCTGAATCCAAAACTGAGTATTCAATAGTGTAAACCTGGATTTCAATCATTCACACACCTGTCCTCTCACATTTCTGTAGTACTGTGTCTCTTGCTGAAGGAGCCTCCATATGATGAGCATTACAATGGTTGTTCGTTACAGCGGGGCATGACCAGACCACAGTTGGCAAGCATGGATATTGTACATGGATTGTAAAGGACGCTGACACAGTTGCTGTGTTCAAGTGTGATTTATTGTGCTATCAAAAGACTATCAGTGATAGAAATACAAGATGAATTAACATAAAAGTGATGGGTGAAGTCACGGTGGATGATTTCATCAGGGTAGCTGCTACACCAGTTGGTTACACAAGTCCAGTGTCCTTGTACCATGGGAAAATGGAGTTGGATTTCAGAACAGTCAACAGGGTGTATCTGTGGCACACAAGGATGACAAATCAGAGAGGCTTACTTCCTGGAAGTGGGTTTGGTCTTGGCATCTGCTCCTGCAGGATGTCTGGATGGACGTCCACGTTTGTTGGGGGTTCCTCAACTACAGAGGGAGCGGTGTCTGAGGCATGGCCTTACCCTGGGAAGGCCTCCAATCCACTAGCTATTACAGATGTAGAAGGGGTCAATGGAAATCTGCTAGTGGAAGGGGCCTGTTGTGCGGAGAAGGTTATCAGGTTGGTGTTGATGTCCCTCAGCACCCCTGCTACATTGTAGCCATGTGTGCATTTTGTGCCTGCCAATGCTGCATGGCTTCCTGGTGGTTTTCCCTCTGCAGCTTTTGATTTTCCACCAACATGTTGATGATTTGGCCCATCCTGATTTGGGAACTTTGGTAATCTCCTAAGACTTGGGAGATGGTTTCTTAGTCAGTTGTGTCCCTTTGAGGCCCCATCTTCTGGTCCACAGCATCCCTCCTACGTACCCTAACCCCATGTGCCTGTGCCCCTGGCACAGTGTGCCCTCTCCCAGTGGTTGCAGGTCCATCATTGTCAGGGGTGGAAAGGTTAGCTCAGTACCTGTACTGTGGGGCACACAATCGATTGAACAGTCCTTGGGACACAGGTTTGGGGGTGAATGGAGTTGCCTGTGAAGTTGATGCAACAGTGTTGGGAGGTATTGATGTGGGCAGGGTGAGGCGGAGAGTTGTTGACTGACCAGGTGTCCCAGATGGGCCAGGTTTTTCTTTCTTCAGTGTCAAGACATCCGAGGGTGTGTCCTCACTGGGGCCTTCATCCTGAGGGGGACTGACAGACTCAGGTATTCTCTCCATGGTGGCAATGTCAAGGTTATCTGTCGGGAGTGAGACACAAAGTTCAGGTTAGGAAATGTGTTTAGTTGCTTTTGTGCAAGATGCAGACAGTGGCTTGACATGAATTCCTGCAATGACAATGACAGCTGCTGAACAGCCTACCTTAGTAGTACAGACTAGTCTGTGGCTTGTTTCCCTTACTCCATGTTGGGAGCAGTCATACTAATTGTGTACAAATTTTAGTGCAAATGGTATCTAATGAAGGCTGATATGTGACATGACTGTTCGGCTAAGTTACCTAGTGTAGAGACAGGCTTGCCAGATGTCACACATTATAGGTGCACAATGCAAAATGTTCTCCTTGTGGGAACATAGTATGTGAGTATGCAGGGGTAACTGTCCTGGAAGTATGTGGTGTACATGTGCATTGACTCTGCTTTCTTCCGTTCCAACACAGGTCTGGCTATTTCTGGATTGGTATCTGTGATCTGTGGCCATTGAGAATGGTCGGTGAGCTGTAGCTGTGTTTTGCTTTGGTTGCTGTTGTGGGTGTGTCCTTGCATTGCTGTCATTGCCATGTGCAGGTCTTCACTAGAACAATCTAGATGGTGTAGCCAGTACTTTGGTTATACATGCATAATATATGATGTGCTCTATTCAGGTTTTCACAATGATGGGTTGGTGCATTCTGAGAGTTGTAGTGATCTGATCAGCCTTTATTTAATGTGCCATTTCCATGGGCTGTGAGGGTAATAGGCTGAGTGGAAAGGTGGCATTCAAGGGAGGGGCATTAGGTGGTTAGGTGAGAGGTGTAGTGGCTAAATTAGTTACTTAGGGAGGATTAGGGTGGTGAGGAAGCATGTCAGTTGTGTGACATGATTGTTGTGGGTACTTACCAGATTCCACTCCCCCAGGTATTCCAGTCAGGCACTCAGGATGCAGTATGTCCATGACCTTCTCCTCCCAAGAAGTGAACTGTGGGGGAAGAGGTGGGGGCCCACTGTCAGTCTTCTGCTATCTGGTGCCTCGATGCCATGGAACGCACCTTCCCCCATAGGTTATTCTGCTCCTAACAGATGTGGCT
The DNA here is from genome assembly GCF_031143425.1 of Pleurodeles waltl. NCBI lineage: Eukaryota > Metazoa > Chordata > Amphibia > Caudata > Salamandridae > Pleurodeles > Pleurodeles waltl. Next base: position 615,507,421 of record NC_090439.1, read on the forward strand.
CTACCCTGTCAATTTCATTCACCATGACACTCAACTCATCAACAGTGAAATTTGGGTGATTTTGTGGGGATATGGTAGTGGTTGTGTAGATGGTGTGTGGGGGTTTTGTAAGTGTAAGGGTGCAGTGTTAGGTAATTGGTGAGGTATGGGTGCTGCGATGTGAGTTGAAGACGGTAGGTGCTGATTGTGTGTGCTAGTGATGTGTGTATAGTGATAGTTGTGCTGATATGTGTATGTGTATCTATAGGGTACAAGTATGAAATCTTCTATTTTACACTTCTTGGGGAATTATATGAGGTTCTTGAATCAAAGGATTGTGGGTTTGTAGGGGTGTTTTATATAGTGCAGTGAGTAGGTGTGTCGGGTGTGTGGATGTGTGTCAGGTGTGGGGTATTCAAACTATCCAATGTGGTGTGGTGTTCTGACTGAAGTAAGTTTGGACAGCTGTGGTTCGCACTGCCAATGGTTTCCATCATGAAAGGAATGCTGTGGTGATCTATGGCTCGTAATCTGATGGGTGGATTTATTTCAGGCGGATGGTGCTGGTGTTGGGACTGCCTCTTTTCCATCCTCCTGTGTCCTGGTGGTTTCAGAATTTTGCCTATTTTTTGGCAGTCATCACACTAAGGGGGTCATTCTGACCCCGGCCGGCGGCGGAAGCCGCCGGCCTGGCTGGAACCGCCAGAATACCGCTGCGCGGTCAAAAGACCGCCGCAGGTATTCTGGGTTTCCCGCTGGGCTGGCGGGCGACCGCCAGAAGGCCGCCCGCCAGCCCAGCGGGAAACACCCTTCCATGAGGATGCCGGCTCCAAATGGAGCCGGCGGAGTGGAAGGGGTGCGATGGGTGCAGTTGCACCCGTCGCGATTTTCAGTGTCTGCATGGCAGACACTGAAAATCTTGGTGGGGCCCTGTTATGGGGGCCCCTGCAGTGCCCATGCCATTGGCCCCCCAGGGGCCCCACAACACCCCATACCGCCATCCTGTGCCTGGCGGCCAAAACCGCCAGGGACAGGATGGCGGTATGGGGGTCGGAATCCCCATTGCGGCGCAGCAAGCTGCGCCGCCATGGAGGATTCCCCAGGGCAGCGGAAAACCGGCGGTACACCGCCGGTTTTCCGTTTCTGACCGCGGCTGTACCGCCGCGGTCAGAATGCCCAAGGGAGCACCGCCAGCCTGTTGGCGGTGCTCCCGCGGTCCCCGGCCCTGGTGGTTTTTACCGCCAGGGTCGGAATGACCCCCTAAGAGTCATAATACTGTGGTTTGATTACCACCAACATTGCAGACCTTTAGCAGCCATCACAGTAACGGTCTTGCCAAAAGACCACCAAACTCGTAATAAGGCCCAGAGTGTGGGTAAACTTTGCAAACAGTGGTTACATTCTTCCAGATTAACAGCTGTCGAAGAATACCTTAGTCTGCTTTCAGAAGAGGTTGACTCACAGGTTTATAGTTGGTTCCTAAAAACCCATGCTCAAAACATTTTTTACATGCCATATACAATTACATTTGAAAGCTTTCCCAAATGGAAGCTGCTGCACGTTCAAAGCAGATTGATAAAGGAAATATGGAAAAGGCTGCAGCTATTGTCAATATTGGTATGAACATAGTGTCCAACTGCATTTACATACTAAAAAACATTGGGGGTCATTACAACATTGGCAGTAAAAGCCGCTTACCGCCGTGCAGAAGACCACCAACACACCGCCGCGGAATTCCGCCACAATCATTATGACCCACAGCTCGGAATCCGCCAAAATACAGACACCCACACAAGTCTGCCACACCAAAAGTCTGTGATAAACTGGCGATAACAAAACTTCCACCGTCTCGCCAACAGGAATACACCCACACTATCACGACCCACGACTCCACGCGGTGGTCTTTCAACCGCGGTATTCCATTGGCGGTACACACCGCCGCGCTCAAAATACACACACATTTACAAAACACATCCACTCCCACACACCCAATACAATATAAAACACACACCCACATCACCCACAAACCCTTATGTCAACAATTGTGACAGAAGGCCAGAGAGAGACACCACAAGAAAGAACAATAGCATTCACAGGCACCCTACACCATTACTCACACAACATCCAAGCACCTCACACAACACACCTCTAAATATCACCCCACACATCACAACACACACCACCCCACACATCACCAACACCACCCCATGGCACCGCAAAGACACCCCAGGCTCTCTGAGGAGGAGCTCAGGGTCATGGTGGAGGAAATCATCCGGGTAGAGCCACAGCTACTTGGATCACAGGTGCAGCACACCACCATAGCTAGGAAGATGGAGCTATGGTGGAGAATAGTGAACAGGGTCAACGCAGTGGGACAGCACCCAAGAACTAGGGATGACATCAGGAAGAGGTGGAACGACCTACGGGGGAAGGTGCGTTCCGTGGTCTCAAGACACCACATCGCGGTTCAGAGGACTGGCGGCGGACCCCCAACTCCTCCCCCACAACTAACAACATGGGAGGAGCAGATCTTGGCTATACTGCATCCTGAGTAAGTCAACTCTTAACTACTTCATCCCCCACCCACCTGCATGCTATCACATACCGCCACCCTCGCCCTCACCCCCATCACTCCAACTCCTCACGTATGTCCCAATATCACAAACCACACATCCCAAACCAAAGCCCTGCAAGTAACACCAAAGCATGGTACCACATATCCAGTAGCTAGACACATTCATGAGATACATGGAGGGAAAATAGAGGAGCTACGCTACAGTGTAATTGATGGAATAGCTAGAGACAGCAGAGGGGGAGACCGAGAGAAAAATCTGCGCAAATTAGAGTCGAGATATATACTATCACTCGACACTAAGGAACCAAATGGGCTGAATAGCAGTGAGGAGTTATACATACATCTACATTAAAGAATCGATATAACTAGCACTACATAAACACCAAGGAGGTAGAAATTATTTTTAGCTTTATACATTAAATATTCATGACAGTAAGTTGAAAATGTTTCCTACTCAAATGCAAGTTCCCACATTCAGTTCCCACAATACCAAGTTGGGAGTTGAGCCTGATACGTCAACAATATCAAGAAGACAATACAAGATGATGAGATATATAGTTAATATGATTAATACAGGGATACATTGAAGAGATAAGATGTATGACAATGGGAAATACGCTGCAAATTATTGGAAACTAATCACACTAATGAATAGGGAACCCACCATCATGAGTAGCGACATAAGCACACCTTGTGTGGGAAATTCGTTTTTCATGGAATAACCGCAACATTACATACACACTGAGGCAAAGTGTTATTGTACTTAATTACCTTTTCATACACACTTTTATTTCTATTCACATCGTTATATTTATTTCCGCGTTCTTTCCTTTTTTGCCAATAAACCCTGATGAATTATGATACCCGTGGAGTGCTGTCCTTCTCTGTACCAAGGGGACTAAGTGTGGAATAATAGCGAGGCAGCGCTCGCAAGGAGACGAGAACCGCTGACGGTCTGGAGCAGGATTGGTAAGCTAACTGGAAGTGTTTAATTTATGCTTTCCTGCCCCCGCTGCCAGAAGATTCAACAGCATCGCTACCGGCTCGGGGTGAGCCCGCTACGGAGTCGGAGGACGCCGGAGCTGCCAACCCGTCGAGACAATGTGAGCATGCGTGTGATATGAGTGGCATTTGAAGCGGAGTCAGACGCCGGTTGCAACAACTGCACAAAGACGCATCTTTACAAAGCGTGCACCGGCGCGTGTGGCATCTAAATGTCGGATTGGTTTGTTGGCTAAAAAACAGTGCGAGACTGTTATTGACAGTAAAATGGCACAGAAATCCCAGAACATGTATGATAATAGAAAACTAAGAGCACAATTGGCCTTTTCATCCACAACAGAGGTTACCTTACAAAATACGGAACATCCAGAGAGGCGAACAGATATTCATGAAACGTTCAAGGAACTTGAAAGATTAAAGAAAAAAGAGCTGAACAAATGGTGGGAGTGTGAGTCCCTTAACAGATATTTGGAAGCAAACAGAGTCCCAAGGGGTCTACGGATCTCTATACTGCCTGCCTATGACGATTCTAACCCGGAAATGCTAAAAGAATGGGCCGAACATAATGCACACAGTTCGGCAGGAATGATGAGAATTCTGATCAAGTATGCTCAGAGTGACAGGGATAAAGTGTTAGAAAAAATTGAAAGTCTGACCAAAGATATAGACGGCTTCACAGACAAAAAAACAGTGGAATCTCTTAATAGGGTTATGGAAGAACGACTTGTTAAAATGGAAGATGAAATTATTCAAAAGAAAAAGCGAAAGTTCAACAGGGACAAAATAGACTATGAAACAGGTCAAATATATACATATGCCAAAGATTTTTACTTTTGGAGGAACCAAAGAATAAGTGAGTCACAAAAGAAAATCTCAAATGATGAAAGAAGAAAATCAAATATAGATATCAGTGAAAGTTCAGATACAGATGCCGATGAATCAACACGTTCGCACATACAAACAACCTTACAGGACGAATTTGATTTTTTAAGGAGAGATCGCAGATCCAACCACAGACCGAGGCGAGGAACCAGACCAAGAGGAAGAGGCAGAGACAGAAGAGACGAGGGGGGAAAAGAAACCTCCGCAGAAGGACACGAGAAATTAACCCGCAGCAACAAACGATATTAACAGATGACAAAACGGTTGTGAATCTATCAAAGCTTGTTCTGGAAGAGGAGGACATTAAGAACCTGTCACTGGGATTATCATACTGTCAACCTAATCATTTTAAATACAAGCAAAATCGGATAGACCTTTTCCTGTTCATACGAAAACTGAAGCTGTTAAAAATCCATACACTTAAAAACAACAAAATTGGAGAGGACGAGAAGGCGTCGACAGCCAATAAGGATTTCACAATGAAGCTGTTGAGTGATAACTTACTAATTGAGGATGCAACACTATTAAAAGAATTGTGGGAAATGGATGAGAACATCAACATAACCGACGATGAACAAATCATCGCCAGATTGCACCTAGAAGGGATTACAACGGACAAAATAGAGATCTCGGGACTCAAACAAAGATCGAAAACTGTGCCAGGATCTAGTGGAGACCTGATTGACCAGTTCTCAGAGACTATAATTAAAGGCTTAAAATCAATGAAAAAAAGAGAACTTGAGAAGACAAGGAAGATCAAGACCAAGTATGTCAAGACCCTTGAAAAGTTGATTAAAAACCCACAAATAGTGGTGAGAGGATCAGACAAAGGAGGGAACATCGTGATCTGGCCAATTGAAGAATACATGGAAGAAGCCTACAGACAGTTGAATGACCCTATATGTTATAAAAAGATAGACAAGAAACATGTGGATAACGTCAAACACCGGTTTGACATAGAATTACAGAGCTGGAAAACCAAATGTCTAATCACGGAGGATGAATACAGATTTTTGAAAGTAGATCACCCAAAATTACCCGTGTTTTATTTAATACCCAATATACATAAAGACGCAGTGAAACCCCCGGGGAGACCCATAATTTCAAGCAGAGGTAGCCTTTTTGAACCTCTATCACAGTATATAGACAAATTTTTATCCCCTTTAGTTGCAAACTTGCCATCTTACTTGAAAGACAGTACTGACTTTTTAAGAAGGATCTTTGATGTCGGGTGGGAGGATGATTTCCTCCTCATGACGTTGGATGTTACAGCACTATATACGAGTATACCCCATGATTTGGGGACGAAAGCTATTGAACATTTCTTGAGAGTCAGACCTATCGGATTTCTCCAACATAGCAAAATGTTAATCGATATGATTAGCTGGTGTTTACGACACAACATGATTTTTTACAACAATGAGATATTTGAACAAAAATGCGGGACTGCTATGGGAACCTGTTTCGCACCGAGTTATGCGAACCTTTACATGGGATGGTGGGAAGAACAAGTACTGAATCTTCCACCGTTAGATCAGTGGAACCAACATATTGTACTGTGGTTGAGATATATAGACGATATCTTTATCATTTGGAAAGGGGACATGAACAGTGCATTACAATTTTCACAAGAAGTAAACAAGAATAATTGCAATCTAAAATTCACAAGTAAAATACACGCAAGTGAGATAGAGTTTCTTGATGTAAAAGTGATTATAGAACACAACAGGGTAGAAACCACAGTATTTAGAAAACAAACCGCAGGCAACAGCATCTTACACGCTTCCAGTCATCACCCGCAACCTTTAAAAGAAAGTATTCCATTCGGGGAGATGCTGAGAGCCAAAAGAATATGCAGCACTGAGACCAAGTTCAAAGAAGTTCAGTCAGACATGGAGAGGAGACTGCACAACAGAGGATACACCGACAGGACACTCGAAAGAGCCAGTAATAAAATAAAATCCAGAGCTAGAGAAGATCTGTTATTCTCGTCAAAAGAAATAAAGAACAAGGCAAACAGTGGGGAAAGTACTGAAACAATAGTGAGATTCATTACAACATTCAACGAAGCACATGCCCAAGTACGCAACTTATTACAAAAGCACTGGCATGTTGTAAGGAGCGATCCTATAATAGGACAGAGACTAACGAGGAGACCGCAAATAACCTACCGAAGAGGGAAATCTTTGAAAGATGTTCTAGTGAAAAGTGATATCAGACAACTGAACAAACAGACCATATGGTTCAATACACAGGGTGGCTTTTACAAGTGTATGAAGTGTAAAGCATGCAAGAATGGAGAAAACATTAAAAAGTTAATTATTAACAACAGGACGGTACACACCATAAGAGGGAGATACACATGTAAAAGTGATTACGTGATCTACATCCTGAAATGTACTTGCCCTAAATTATATGTGGGTAGTACAAAATTGCAGGCACACAAAAGAATTTTGCAACACTTAAGAGCAATCACAAACAAAGATACCACATATCCAGTAGCTAGACACATTCATGAGATACATGGAGGGAAAATAGAGGAGCTACGCTACAGTGTAATTGATGGAATAGCTAGAGACAGCAGAGGGGGAGACCGAGAGAAAAATCTGCGCAAATTAGAGTCGAGATATATACTATCACTCGACACTAAGGAACCAAATGGGCTGAATATCAGTGAGGAGTTATACATACATCTACATTAAAGAATCGATATAACTAGCACTACATAAACACCAAGGAGGTAGAAATTATTTTTAGCTTTATACATTAAATATTCATGACAGTAAGTTGAAAATGTTTCCTACTTAAATGCAAGTTCCCACATTCAGTTCCCACAATACCAAGTTGGGAGTTGAGTCTGATACGTCAACAATATCAAGAAGACAATACAAGATGATGAGATATATAGTTAATATGATTAATACAGGGATACATTAAAGAGATAAGATGTATGACAATGGGAAATACGCTGCAAATTATTGGAAATTAAGCACACTAATGAATAGGGAACCTACCATCATGAGTAGCGACATAAGCACACCTTATGTGGGAAATTAGTTTTTCATGGAATAACCGCAACATTACATACACACTGAGGCAACGTGTTATTGTACTTATTTACCTTTTCATACACACTTTTATTTCTATTCACTTCGTTATATTGATTTGTGTCATTCATGCTTATAGTGCATAGGTCGATAATCCGTATTAAAGTAAGATTCATTTATCCATTTATTTATCTATTTATATGGTAATCGACAAATATTATAGAAAATGTTAAGATGGAAAGCTCAATTGGAAAACAAATTGGTTATAACATTGTTTATATATATATATATATACTGTATATATGTGTATATATATATATATATATATATATATATATATATATATATATATATATATATATGTGATCCCAATAATAATAATTGCAGCTAATGTATTTTATCGTAGATTGCAGTCCTTTCAATAAATGTACTGAAAACCATCTTTTCTTTGGCCGATGTGTGTGTATGAGACCTTTGCCAAAGAGAGAAAGGGGAGAGATTTGTTGATCACAACTTCCCTCAGAAGTCACTGTGTGTCATTCTTCAGACTGCCACAAATCACCTTTGCTTTGTATATTTGGGTGAGGTGCTGCTAGCTAGCTGAAAAGGTTGATCTGCCAGCTGCCAAGATGGCGTGTAATTGACTCTGTCACTAACAAATGGTGGTGCTGCTGCCCTGAATCTGGCAGTCTCATTCCAATAATGAGAGTCCAATGACAGTACAGTGTTGTGGCATAGAGTGTAGCATCATGGTATGGGGTGTCATAGACTAGAGTGACATGAATGGAGGAGCTTAGAGTGGACTAGCATAGCACAGTGTGACATAGACTGGAGTAGAGTGGAGTGGCGTAGAGTGGAATAGCCTAAAGTGGAGTTGTGTAGAGTGGCAAAGAGTCAAGTGGTGTAGAGTGGAATAGTGTAGCGTTGAGTGGCATTGAGTGGAGTGGTAAATAATGGAGTGGCATAGAGTATAATGGAATGCATTGGTGTGGTATAGAGATGAATAATGCAGAGTGGAGTGGCCTAGGAAATACAGGCATAGAGAGTACTGGTGTAGAATGGAGTGGTGTGTGATGTAATAGAGGGTAGTTTAAAGAGAAGTAGCATCAAAGATGTTGAAGGGATGTAGATGGTCTTTGGTGGGAATATGTGGTGGAAAGGATAATCTTTAAAATTAGCTCTAAATTGGTTGAGAAGTGTTAAAATTATAAGTTAAAAACTATTATTTATATTTTGGGCCACAGAATAAAGAGATAGCTTTGTGGTCTACCGTGGTACATGCCGATCGCAAGCCAGTATATCACTCGCTAAAGACTGCCTTTACAAAAGTAAAAGGCAGTCGTTTAGCCTTCACCACAATTTAGCCGTGTTGTGGGTTAGAACCTTAGATACAGGTAAGTAGTAGTTTTATTGTTGTTCCCTTTCTATTTGCACTTAATTTACGTGGTAATAGGCAGGAAAATGAATTGACATTTTTGCATATACTTTAAAAAATAAATAAGTAATGCTGTAATTAAAAGAAAAAATAAATAAATATATGTATCCAAAATAAATAATACTGTTGCAAATTATATTTAAGAAATATAGGTCCTCATTATGACATTGGCGGTGAGTGTTAAAGTGGTGGTAATACCGCCAACAGGCTGGCGGTAAATACCACCAAATTGTGACCATGGCGGTGATACCTCCCATAGACAGCCAAGGTACCACACCAACCGTCAGGGCATTAACACCACTGACCACGGTGGTAGCCATCAACAGCCAGGCGGAAGACAAGGTACTGCCCACAATATTATGACATAGTAAACCGCCAGGATTTCCGGGGCAGTACCAACACCATCAAAAGCCTGGAGGAAGCATTGCACAGAAGACGAAAGACTCACCTTCAGGGACACAGAGGATACCACCGCCACCATGGAACCAGAACTTCAACTCTTCCTGGTGCTCTTCTACGCTCTTCTCTTCTGTTCCATGTCCCGCCTGGAACACAAAGACGACAACAGTGAGTACAGCCAACTAGCACACAAGGGAAGGAGGGAGGAAAAGGAGAGTGACACACAAACACACAACACGCATCATTTACATGCACACCATACACAGCTGAAGAATAAAACGAATGTCTCAGGACCTATGTCAAATTAAAACAAGGACCACAATGAGAATGAATGAACACTGATGCCAACAGCCACCATAATTTCTATTTGAAAGCAAATGCAGGCGTCAGTGTCCAGAATGGGCCAATGGCCAGTACAAAGTACAAAAGGGCCACACGGCCACAGGGAACAGTCCTAGGCCTAATTTTACTCCTGCCGCAATCCAGAATCCACTGTGCAGGGGCTTTAAGTTGACAATGGGCAGGCACCTCAGGGAGAAGGGGGGTTGGGAGCACCTCAGCTGAAGTGGGGAACATGCCGACTGATTCTGGGGGGGGGCTCCTTGCCCAATTGTCTCTGGTGAGGAGTCTAAGGCCACAGTCTCTGAAGTGAGTAAAATGCCCACTGGTTCTGGAGGGGGGTCCTTGCCCAACAGTTTCTGGAGTGGGTAACATGCCCACTGATTCTGGAGTGGGCTCCTTGCCCAATTGTCTCTGGTTGGGAGTCTAAGGCCACAGTCTCTGAAATGGGTAACATGGCCACTGGTTCTGGAGGGGGCTTCCTGCCCAACTGTTTCTGGAGGGTAGGCTACATTCCTTCTGCTGGTGGAGGTGTAACCCTGGCTGCTTCTGCTGGAGGTGAGGTCTCCTTGCCCCCTGCTGGGGGAGGTGTAACTTTGTCTGCCTCTGTTGGAGGGGAGTGGCCCTTGCCCACTGCTGGAGGAGGTATATTCCTGGCTGCCTCTGCTGGAGGTGAGGGTTCCTCACCCACTGGTGGTGGAGGTGTAACCATGGCTGCCTCTGCTGGGGTGAGGGCTCCTTGCCTTCTGCTGGGGGAAAGGGTCTCTTGCCTTTCTTTGGTGGTGGAGTGAGAAGCTAACCTTTCTTTGGTAGTGGAGTAGGGACCTTCCTTTGTTTTGGTAGTGGATAGGGAGCCATGTGTCCCATCTTGTGATGGGTACCTTTGGCCTTTGAAATGTCACTTGGGTCCTTGCCTTCAGAACCAGGAGGTGCCTCCACTATCCCTATCTCCTGTCCCTTGGTTTCACCACCCTAGCCCTTCCTTTCTGAGGCATAGATGTGCTCTCAGTAGGAGTGGCCGTCACACTCTGGGGCCCCTTTGTGCCAGAAGCTGATGATTTTATGGGAGCAGTGGAACACTGTTTGGCTGAGGTGCTGTGCTGGGTTGTTGGGACCCTGCTCTTACATGCAGTATGGGGGTTGCGGAATATGGAAGAGGTCAAGATATGCAAGGAAAAGCTTCTTAGGGACGTTGGGGCGGGATGTGGGAGGGCAGATGGGAGAGGAGGTTGAGGGTGTGGCTGTCAGAGGTGTACGTCTGCTGGACATGGGTGCAGGTGCATGGACAGTGTGCGTGTGTGACGTGGATGGCTATTGAGAGTCTGAGTGTGTGTGTTTGTGTCTCTTAGGAGGGAGGCAGACAGGATGGGAGAGGACAAAGGAGGTGCGTGGATGGATGTTGTGGAGGTGTCTGCAAGTGAGGAGTGTGTGCTGCTTAATGTGGTGATGGTGGTGGTGGCTGTTGATGCAGTGCATGCAGGTGTGAGTGCTGATATGACTGTGTGTGAGGAGGAGGTGGAGGGGGAGACAGTGGAGGCAGTGGATGTTGTTGTGTATGCAACTGTCTGTTGCTTGTGTGAGTGCTTGTGTCCTGAAATGTGCTGCCTGTGTTTGATTGTGCTACTCTTGTGTGACGATTTGTGTGAATGCTTGTCTGTATGTGTGCATGGGATGGGTTGGGTTGAGGAGACTGGGAATGGGAAGTGGTAGTTGGAGGGGGGACTGTAGGAACAGGGACACTGGCTGCCATCAGAGAGGCCAGAGCCTGAAACAATCTCTGTACCCACTGTGGATGCCGTCCAGGTAGGCACTGCTTTGCTGCATCTCGGATGCCAGCCCCTGGATAGCATTGACTATGGTTGACTGCCTACAGAGATGGATCTCAGGAGGTCAATAGCCTCCTCACTGAGGGCAGCAGGGCTTACTGAGGCAGGGCCTGAGGTGCCTGGGGCAAAGGAGATGCCCACCCTCCTGTGTGAGCGGGCATGGACAACTCAGTGGGTGGATACTGGGAGGGCGGTGCTGGTTTTTGGAGTGGTGGCTGTGCCTGTAGCTAGGGTGATTCCAGAGGTGTCCGACACCACCAGGGAGCTTCCATCGGAGGAGGAATCAGAATCGGTGTTGTCACCTCCTGCCTCTGCTGCAGTTCTCCCTTCACCCTCTATCCCACTAGTGCCCTCGGCGTCGGTGGACTCTGCCTCCTGGATCCTCTGGGATGCAGCTCCCTCAGTCGCCAGTGCCCCTGCCTCTCCACCAAAATGATGCTAATGTACCCATGGATTGCATGACAGAAGAAAATAGAGGGGAGAGAGAGAAAAGGAGCACTTAAATTAAACTCAATTACAGCACCAGCACAACAGAGGGCATAAACATTACCATCACACACAGGGATGAGGATTGAGCACTATGCATCTCAGTGGCATTCCATTGGTTAGGTAGCACAGCAAAATGAAAGCCAACCACTGACATCTGCACCCCCCTCCTGGGACCCACTAAGCCCTGTCTGACATGGAATGCCACCTAGCTAGGTTACACAATTTTGCTATACACTCATTTACCATGAGCTGGACCATGCAGCAATGTCTGAGCTGGCATTAAGGGGCAACCACTAACTGAAACCCACCACCAGGATCCCATGTCAGCCAACAGAAATGGTTGTGACACTCACTGTACTCACCCCCTTGTGGCTGCTGAGCTGTTCTGAAGCGCCTCTCTAGCTCTGGGTAGGCCACTGCCAGTATGCGGGCCATCAGTGGGTCAGATTCCGACATACACCCTGCCTTTGTTGGGAGGCCACCCCCAGCTGGGCCTCCGCGGTATTCTGGGCCCAGCGTCTCAGGTCCTCCCAAATTTCCTGCAGTGGGTGCTCCGCCTGCTATAGACCCCCAGGGTCTGCACCCCCTTGGCGATGGCACGCTACAATCCCTTTTTCTGATGGGCGCTGACCTGCAGAGGTAGTACAGACAGAAGGACACTATTATGGCCCACAAAGACCATTTCCATCTCCATTGACACACACATCACCCAGAGTACTGCATGTACACTACCACCAGATATACCCCCAACCCCAAATGACACACTGGCAGCACACACATCTCCATGCAACCTTGTCACATGCACCGTCCCCGTGGTGTACTCACCTGTTGGTCTGGAGGCCCGTACAGCTGTTCATACAGGGGTAGGATCCCATCCACCAGGCGCTCTAACTCCTCCAAAGTGAAGGCAGGGGCTTTTTCCCCTGTCACACGGGCCGTGGAATGATCTAGACACAGTTCACAGCAGCACACATAGTGTAGGTGTTATCCTGTGAAAAGTCAGGAATCAAGTGAGGTTATAGAGAAGAAAATGGCAGTCACGTCCGCAGCGGTGAGTACCATCACCACCGCCGGTGATGCCCATTGGCCACTGTTCTCCTTAGAGCCCCATTTCAAACAATGAGGAATAGCACAGCGGTGCAAGACTGCCTTCTGCCATGACACCCAACGCTGACAGAGTTACATCACTTTTCAACCCGTCCATACTTATAGGACAGGCACTCGCCATTTTATGGTGGTGGACAACAATCAGGAATTAGAAACTGCATCATTGCTGTATATTGTACATACCATGCCATTCACATTGCCTGATTACATACATGCTCAGTTACACTGAGGGGGTGGTTCCAGTGTTCAGTTTGTGACACCCTCCTCACTCTTGTGTCCCTTAGATACCTACCACTGCAGAGGAAAAGGAGGAGGAGACAAGACCCCGTGTGGAGACCCCTTGTGGACTAGACTACACTGGAGGACAGGCACATAATACTGACCTATAGACTGGGCAGGGCCACAATCACAGAGCTTTGTACTCCATTGGAGCCTGATCTGATATGAGCTAGCCATCATTCCACTGGAATCCCCCTCTTGGGCAAGTTCTATCAGTGCGCCATTTCATGGCAACTGTTTCTTTCCAAGTGAAAGTGGGCTTGGCAGTAGGAATGTTACAACCAATGTTCTCAATAGTGCTGGCAAGGGTTTTGTCTGCCTTGCTCAAACACATGTGCAGCTACATAGCTTTCCTCCAAGTGGAAGATTTGGCCACTGTGAAGGCTTGATTCTATGCAATGGGACATATTCCTAATATTATTGAGGTGACTGATGGAACAGATATTGCATTTGTTCCTCCCCTCCTCCGGCACAATGAACAGGTGTTCAGGAATCAGAAGAGTTTCCAGTCACTCGATGTGCAAATGGTGTGCCTGAAGGACCAGTACATCTCCCATGTCACTGCCAAATATCATGGGTTGTTGCATGATGCCTTCGTCCTGCAACTCCAGTGAGTCGCTCAGGATGCAGTATTGCCAAGACTTGTTCCTCCCATTCTGTCAGCTGTGGGGGAGGAGGTGGGAGCCTACCCCAAGTCCTCTGGATAGTGAGCTAGTGCCTTGCTGCCATGGAACATACTATCCCTCATAGGTCGTTCCACCTCTTCCTGATGTTGTCCCTTGTTCTTGGATGCTATCCCATGGCGTTCACCCTGTCCACGATTCTCTGCCATAGCTCCATCTTTCTTGCAATGGTGAGTTGCTGTACCTGTGCTCCAAACAGCTGTGGCTATACCCTGACTATTTCCTCCACCATGACCCACAACTCCTCATCAGTGAAACGGGGGTGCCTTTGTAGGGACATGGGTGTTGTGTGGTGTCTGTTTTGCAGTGGGTGTTGTATAATGTGGTGGAGTGTGGGGTGCATGACGGATGGTTGGGTGTTAGTGGTACTTGTAGTTGTTGCTGTGATTTGTGTGGCAATTTCTTGGGTATTTTTTGTGTTCATAAAGGGTTGTGGGTCATGTGGGTATGTGTTTTATTATGCTGTGGGTGGGAGTGGTGTGTGTATCAGTGTCAGGTGTGTGTTTTTGGAATTGTTGTGTTGTTTTGTATTTGGGTGGCCATTCTGACCCGGCCAGTGTGTACCGCCATTGAATGTCCACCATGGTGATTTGTGGGTCATAATGTGCAGGGCGTTGTTTTGTTGGTGTGACAGAATGGGCGTTCCTACCAACACTTTACCACTTACCTTTGGACTGGTAGATATGTGTTTGTGGCAGTATTTTGTTGGTTTATTGTGTGTGTGTTATAATATGGCGAACCGATGTTTGCCACTGCGATAGTATGTGGGCGGCCGTCACCGCAGCGGTAATCGGCATTTACCGTCAATGTCATAATGACCCCCATAGTGTAGTACAGTATAATTCTTTAACAAACATTATTTTTAATTTTTCTAAGTAGTGTACTACTTTCTAGGTAGCACAGTGCTACTCTTATTTTTTTCATAAAAATAAATATGTAAAGAATTTGAAAATACTCTTTACTACACTATATTTCTCAAATACAGGGTACTACAGTGTGCTTTACAGTGTTTTAAATATTTATTTTTTATTTTTTTGTCATTTTTTTAAGTACAGCAGTACTTCCTATGTGGTACTATGGTATTTGGTTACCCTTTTTAACATATATAGAAACATATAAATATTTTCCTTACCTACTACCACCTTATTTATTGGAAAAACATAAATCTTACTACTTATGAGTATGTAAGGTCCTAACTCAGAACAAAGCCAAAGGGAAGTAAAAACAACATAACTGCCTTTTTTAGTTTGTGAATGCAGACATTGTCAATAATATAGTGCAGTGTTATCAGCAATTTCCACAAACTTACAGTGAAATAACTGCAGTATACCACGGCCTGAGATATCACAAAGTTTTAGGATCGTATAAGATTATTAAAATGTACCCTACCTATCTTTATTACCAAACAGCATCATATATATTGCAGGGGATTTGCCACCCATGCGTAAAGCCCCGCGTACCCTGGCCACCAAACCCTGGCACTAAACCGCACATATACAAAGCAGTTCCCAGATCATCCCCACCAATAATTTGAATCAAATGTATATTTCAATAATATGCATAATGCAATGTGTATTAATATAGTAATAATAATTATTTTAAACATATGTAATAAAGTTTTATTAAAATTATTATCTTTCACTTGACTTAAGAAGATTTATTTTATTATATTTAGTGGCTTTAATAAGTGGGTGCAAATAATCAGAGACATCATTTAAAAAAAATACATACGTCTTGATCTTCAGATTTATCAGTCCAAAAATGCAATCATAAAAACAACCACAATAAGGATTTCTCATTTTTTATACATCCTTGGGCCACAATAAATGTAGCCTTAGTGCCAGCCCATAAGGGATGCTGAACTTCCAGGTGTACAACAAAATCTCCAGCTCAGGAAGTGCTTTAAAAGATATAGGCCCTCATTATGACATCGCCAGTGCTGGCGGTATGTTTGGCACCCGCTAATGACATTTCCGCTGGGCCAGCGGATGGAAACAGCGTTTCCGCCCGCTGGCCTAGCGGAAATGTCACAACAACATTGAAGCTGGCTCGTAATCGAGTCGGCTGCAATGTTGAGGTGCAGCGGGTGCAGCAGCACACATCGTGAATTTCACTGCACATAATTTGGGCCCAAGGGCCCTTGGCATGGGCAGTGCAGGGGCCCCCAGTGGCACCCTGAGTCCTCCTTACTGCCAGCCTTTCCATGGTGTGTTTACTGCCATGGACAGGCTGGCGGATGGGGACTCATAATCCCTAGGGCAGCGCTGCTTGCAGCGCTGCCCTGGCAGATTACGACCGTCAGGCTGCCGGCTGTCTTTAGCCTAGTGATACTGGTGGTATGACCGTGGAAGATGTGCCACGGTCATATAATGGCAGTTTGTACCGCCAGCCTGTTGGCAGTACTACCGTCACCCCTAAGGGAGACAATGGACAATCCTGAGGACTGGGTGCAATGAACTTAAAATGCAGGACAAGTGCTTTTAAGTTTTTACATATCCTGGTATTGAAAAACTCTCAAAGTTGTCTTCACTCCAGCAAGGCCCATCTCTCCCATAGTATAACACTGGAATTACTTTATGCATCCTATAAATATACGTCACAGTCTGGAACAGATAAAGTTTTTGAGTTTGGTGTCTCTGAAATCACAATTTAAAATCATAACTTATGGTGAAGTTCAATTTTAAATTTCAGTTCTGAAAATGCGACTTTTAGGAAGTTGACATTTTGTGTCATTAGCAATTTGGTGCCTGCTGACCGTCACCATACACTTGTTTGGGGTGGGTGACAGCTGCGCTTTGTTCATTCCCTGGAGACAGCCACACACAATGGCAGCTTACGTGTGGCTTGATGGGCCATCCTGGGAGGATGAGGCGGAGATCTTGGGCACTGCTTCACTTACACCTGAATAGGCTGTGTGCTTCCCCACACAAAGGCTTCCTAACCCCCTGTAGTGAGCCTGGAGCCAGAACAGGAAGCGTTTGACCTCTGTGTACTTCAAAGGCCTGTCTTTGAAGTCACCCACATTTCAAAGACCTAACTGGTTATATGTAATGGATTTCTGACACCACCAACTCAGTACATTTCTGGACTTGTGATGACTTTACCAGTAACAAGGAATGCTGTGCTGCAGAAGGATTGCTACTCTACTGGACTCCTGCCTTGCTGTGCTGCTCTGCTGTTTCCTTTCCGTGGTGAGATGAACTGGACCTCGATCAATTAAACCCAGGGTGACGCCATGGGTTAGCTGGCTGGCCTTCTCATCTGAAGTCTCTGTGACATTAAAAGCTTCCAACCACCCTGCCCCTGCACCAGGGCTCTGGCTTCTGTGAGTCTGCCCTGCCAAGTGGTGGCACCCCAGTACTTAACCCTTTCGAGTCTAAGTTGTTTGCTCCAGCAGAACTGACACATCCTCTCCTGCAAGAGCAAAACCCATGCATCACCGCTGCTGCGTGGATATGAACTGGTGCATTACAGGTACAACATTGGTCAGAACAGACGCAATAGACTTGCATCAGCCGATCTTTGGACCAGTGTATTAACTTTAAAACCCCCACTGTGCAGCACTTTCTCCGGTGCCAGGTTCTTGCATTCCTATTCAAAGCCAACCTCAACAAAGATGCTGCGACTCAGCATTGAAGCCTCCTCAGAACCAACGTAACGCCTCAGCTGCACAGTGCATCCCTGACACCGACCTTTGCATCGCAAGCTTTGTCAACAGGATCCTTGATGATGATGCAACAAGACCTTGCCCAGCAGCCTCACTGCCACTCAAAACCAACTCATTGTATCAGCTGTGTGATGTATCTGTGTTTCAGACCCATGCAACGCCAATCACCCAGGATGCAAGACGCTAAGATTCATGTGACGTAACTGAGAGCCTGCCAGCGATTCATTATGTTCAGCCTGAACTTTACCTGTGGGGTTGAGGAGGATGTAAAGTGGTGTCCAGCTATCACTGGTTGATGCTTCTTGCTTCTAAGCACTATTTTACAGCTTATTCTTTAAAATGTTATACATTTTATATACATTTCATAACTCATGTTGTACTTATTGAGTCTTGGTCATTTTGGTCTTGTTTTATTTATTAAATTCAGATCTAATTTTCTAACCTGGTGTGTAATATTTTTGTGTGGTGTTTTCACTGTTGTACTCTTTGAAGTGTTTTGCACATACTTTACACACTGCCTCTAAATTAAGTATCACTGCTCTGTGCCAATCTACCAAAGGGTGATCACAGGTTAGTTTGTGGTTTGCCTTACACTTACCCTGACTAGGATTGTGTTTTCAGCTTGACTAGGGCTTATGCCCCAGTCAGCCACCACTCACCCTGGTGAAAGAGCAAGTTTCTTTTGTTGCTCTTGTAAGAACCGTCTTTTTATTTTTTTTTAAATGGAATGCCCAATGGCCCGCCCAGGGCACCCCACAGCATGTCCTTAATTAAGGGCTCTGTTGGAAGTCCAGGCTCCCCCACAGCCCAACTATCTCCTCTGCTCGCACCCATTAAGGATGCAACCTGAGCCACCATTGCTCCCAACCTATGCAAGCAGTTTTCTTTTTCTCCTCCAAGGTGGGAAGAATCCAATGTATTTCCCTGTCTAACAGCATGGGCAGAAAAAAAGTTTTGTTATCCCACCCTGTAAAAGCTGCTTTGTGCTCTTGCCAGGCGGGAGAGCACTGTGTTTTATGGATCACCCCAAAAACATTCCTTGCACAAACTAGTCAAAACTTTAGATTTTTCTGAAAGGTCTTGTGGAGCTTAGTCAAATGGAGCCAAAGATTTTACCAACACAAAAGGTGTTTCCTATGGAACCACAATCCTAACTATAATTACCCATTGGTGATAACCACTGGGAATTATACAATATAGAGTGGTAGTTGCAACTGGATAGTTATAGGACTATCTTCCATGGGAAAACCATTTTTCTGCTTGCTTATGGTTTTGGTGCCTTTGGCTGAATCTTCACTAAACGTTCTAAACTAAAAGCCATCCATCTCAGCTTCGTCAAAGAAATTTGTGGGGTGATACGTGAAGTGGGTGTAGAGAAAAGCGGGGCCGTAAACGCATTTTCCCTATTTCTTTTTCCATAGGAAAATTAGACACAGCTACAGCCAAATCAGTTGAAAATAATTACACCAAATTTGTCAGAAAGCAAGATCTTGGTCCAGAAAGAGTACTTTTTTTATTTGATCTAATTCTGTTCAGTAGTTTTCACAAAATTAAGGTGCAAAACATATAGAAATGTTATGCCTCGGAGGATCTGCAGAGCTGAAAGATCGAGAAATAAGATCTGAATGGCTGCCACCACATAATACAAAGATGTTATGGCAGCCATTTTAGGACTCCGGACTATGTTCCCTGTCCTGAAAAAAGGGTAAAAAACATACGGGGTAGTACAGGGATACCCTGCTCCCCTAGGCCGGGTGGCCAAAATCAATTCTTTCTTAAAAATCTTACCACAAATTTGCCTCCATGAAGAAATTAAAAAACTGAGCTCCTATGTTTAAAACAAACACCCCTGGGTAGGGCCAGTGGCCCAGGGCTCTGATGTGGTATTTTTTGTGGAGGGGGTGTGTTAGGGCCCACCCACAAGCCTTTTTCTGGCCCAGGGCTTCCCAACTCATGGGGCTGCATTTTAATAAAAGAACATGGGGCAAGCATCCACTGAGCCTTTATGAAACTCCGGGGACCACATCCCCCAGGACACATTTTATTAAAAGTGGAGGGGAGCATGCTGCCACCCTACCCGAGCCTTGAGCATGGCTGTGGAAGCCCATGGCCATATTTTTTTTAAAAAAGGCAGGTGGCAACCAACACTCACCCTGAGCATTTATCAGGCCCTGGAGAGCCCAACCTGCAGAGCCACATTTAATTAAAAGGACCAGTAGCCACTTCTCCAAGCCATTATGAGTCCCAGGGGAACCCAGCCCCCTGGGACAGAGTTGTTTCCCAGCTTGGGGGAAGGGAAGTGCTATGTGATACCAATCGGAGAGAAAGCTACTTCTGTCAGGGAAGAGCACAGTGTTTCTTCCTGCCCACAAGAGAAATACAGAATTACTAATGCCTGGCTGGAGCAAAAGAAAAGCTGCTCCTGCCTCGTTGGAGTAATGATGTCACCCACTGCAGCAGGCAAGGGAGTTGGAAGGAAAGCCACCAAGGCTGCTTGGGCAATGGGCATCACCCTGCACCACCCAATGTGACACAGGTTTTGGGGTTCCCAGGAGGGGCGCAGGGGCACCCCACTATTAAAAAAATAGTAAAGATGGATGACTCCTGTGCCTGCAGGAAGCTGACAAGGCTGCAGGGACACTGGGGCTCTCCCCACATCCCAAACAACTAAAAATATGTTGTGGGTTTCCCCATGTTACTGGTGCCTACATGGCCATGGGGGCTGTTCCTATATCCTCCAACAAAATTTAAAGGTGTGGGTATCTGGGGTGGGCACTCAAATTTAAAAAAAAAATGAATAAAAGAATAATACATATGCAGCAGGAACTGTTCATTCATTTATTCCTTGCTCCATCATAGAGTGCCTCATAATGCCCTGCAAGAGCATGTTATTTACATTTTGTAGACCCTGGTGGCGCTGCAACAAGGGATAGGGGGCCTACCATGCATTTCTTTTTCATCTTGTAGGGGTCTGTAGGTAATGCTGTTGCCACACACTGCTTATGACCTCATACATAACAACACTCATGACATGTTCTGTGACATCATTGATAACATTACTCATGACAACTGAACTGACATTGTTGATGACACTACTGTGCATGGTCAAGGTGTGACGTTTAGTTACTTTAAGGAAATAATTATAGTTACTTGAGATAACTTTGACTGGTGTTCTTCAGTGGTTTTGTTTGTTTAATATAGTATGTTTAAACTAAGCTTTTCACCCAACGATGACGTACCTTCAACCTTTGTGTTTTTTTGTTGAAAATATACATATATATATATTTATTCGGTAGTTTTGTAGGATGTGTTTTGATTTGTAGTTAAATGAACACAATAACTAACATGTTTTTTGTGTAGACAATCTTTTTTGTATGGCATTGGCGAAGGGTTGTTCTATGGATGGTGAAGGATGTTAAGGTGTGCGTTGTGGGTTGCCCTCCATAAATGATGAATTTTAGGACTTTTTCAGTTTTGTGTTGCTGAGCCATTGCTGCCATTTAATTGTGTTTTTATATGGAAGTTTGTGGATTTTTTTAAATCATGTATTTCACTCACTTCCCATGTACTTATTTTGCTAGGTGCACGGTTATTGGCCAGGCCCTGGGCCCAACCTTCTTCAGCCCGAGTTGGTGACAGGGCTTTCTTGGCCTTAAGTTGCTGTCTTGCTGCCAAAATGTGCTCAGATACATTAAACTGTCCCAAAAATATTGAATTATTGTGAGAATTTTTAATTGCTTCCATTTGTTTGCCTCCTCTATGATGAGCGGCTCAAGAAGTGACATAACCAGAAGAAAGCTACACCTCCAAAATGTCTGGCATTTTTTGCCTAATCATTAAACCTGCAGTGCTAAAGTTATAATGAAATGAAATAATGTTGACAAAACGTTGCACTCTGAAGGATTGGCCTACAACTTGGCACAGCAACAGAAAAGTATTCCTTCCATGGACCAAACAAGGAGTTCTCTAGAAGTAGCCACCCGCTTCTCCCCACTCCCTTCAGATTTGCAGGGGTCAGATTTCCATCCCCCAGCACAAAGGAAAACTCAATATGCCATTAACAACACAGTACGCAAATACTGTTTCTTGGTAGCGTTCAGTTTAACGAGATGAGTTCAGGGACACGGTAAACTCCAAATGTTCTTCCATTAATGAATAAGCCACTCAAGGGTGGCAATAAGAAATGGGCCAAGCATTCTAATTGCTTATTTTCGAATCCTATTAGTACACAAAATATGAATGGTAACCACACAGTGTATAAAAAGTAATGCAGTGAAACATGCAGTGGAAAACGACAACTGGAACAACAACACACCATTGCTATTGATTTTACATGGTCCTAATATCCTCAAGCTATTTCTAGACACTATGCTAGGTTTTAGCAAAAGCAATAAAAAGCTAGCATTTCAGAGATGGTTTGCTCAGCATACATATGCTTCTGTTATGGCATAGCTAGCTATTTCCTATTGCAGTTTGCCCAAAGCTGGATCATAAGCAGAAAATGGTCAAGGCCACTTATTCCCATTTTAGTGCTGTAAACTGGTGTGATCTCTGCTGTGGTAATCCAGCCGCAAAGCACCTATCCCTTTTTAGTTTAACGCCATAAACCCTACCTGGAGGATGCACATGTCTATCTGTTTTTTCAGCCTGTATATATTCTTCTGAGGGATTCAGTACCAGACTCCTAGAGAGTCTAGTGAGCTTTCCTCACTTTTTCTGCACTGTCTAGAAGTGTTGTAGCACAAGTCCCATTCAAACAGAAGTATCCATAGCTTGCAAGTCATGTTTGTATTCAATCCAGTCACTTTTTTTCTTTTTAAATGACCTCAGCTGCACCTCTTGTTTCACTGTTCTGCTGGACAAACTCCACTTTTCTGTGATACACAGTCTATCCACTTCTTTCTGCTCTTTGAATGTCAGTGTTCTAGAAAGAAAAGGAAGAATGGATATCAGGATGCTGATACCAATCTGGCTTTTGCTTTTCTCATAGTTCCTCAAATGCTAACTAGCTAATTAACCCAGCTAGAGTCCTGACTTGATAGAGATCCAGTCATTGTTTTTTCTTCCTCTCTGCTTCTTTTTAGTCACCAGTGCAGCATTTTCTTGCAGGATCCCTCAGTCTCCCTTTTTGTTTTGAGATGCATTTTAATAGCTAGTGATTCCAAGGCCCACATGTGTGTAGAATTCCCAAATTATTTTTGGCAACTCTCATTCACAATGTAGAACCGGAGCTGCTGTCATTCTCTGATGTATTGCCAGGACAGTGGCTTATCCAGGAATGTTATTTTAAAAAATTGACGAAACTGCTTTAAAGTTCCCCATTAATTTCATATCTATATCAAGAGCCAATGTGACTCTGTGCTCATTTTGTTTCTGTTTCAACACATCAGCTAGCACTTATAATGATGATGTTGTAGTGTAGCCATTTTTTAATATAGCTTCATGCACGTTAGTTTAACATACTAGGCCACTGTGCACTTTGCCCAAGATACATTTTATTCAGCCTCGTACAGTTATTTTACAATAACCAGTTTTACAGTCTTGTTTTAATTTCCTTCTATCACACTGTTTAGCTTAGTTCAGCACTGTGTTCTCAAACAATGCATTCTTGATCACCCTGTGCTTTAGTCAAGGCTACAGTCTGGTATATTGCCAGTAAACGTGGTAGACGTTTAGTCTCTAGTATTCGTAGAAAATACACATCCTTACGTAGGGACATCTGCGTGTTAGTTACAAAAACACTTCCTAGTCCTAGTACACGTCAGAGGGAGATTCCGACCAGGAACCGACAACTAGATGCTGACTGCCCCGTTGCAGATGCTGATGCAGATTATAGGCCTTTGCTCAGGTATGAGAGTTGTTGTCCTCCCGGTGGAACCTGAAAGGCAGGCTTAGAGCTTCACATGCTGTGCTCAGAATATAACTTAGAGAGAACATAATCTATTTGCACTATGTTAGCCTTATTCTTGTGCTTCACTCTCATCAGTACTATTTTAATCCTACTGTGTTGTGTAGTTCTGGTTATTGCAGCTCACACTTTGCTATCTAAAATGCAGTCATTTTACTAAACCTGAATTTAGAGTGACAAGGGTCCTTCACCGTGGGTCAGACTTAGTCCCCCACACCGCAAACGATCTTGCCGCTCAAAATCCAGTAGTCTCATTAGAATAATGAAAGCCTACGCGACAATGTCCCATACATCGTAGAATAGACATTCACACATATACTTCCTCATCTGTTCCACTCTCTCACAGGTAGCACTTATCCAAAATGCTTTGCTTGTCTGGGGGTATTTGTGTAAGGATAAACCACTTCCAGGTGGCCGGTATTGAGAGTAATCCAGAATGGATTTTCATCTAATTTCATAGGTATTTTACTTTTGATGGCAATTATAATCTGCACACTAATTGTCTGTGCAACAACATAAAATGCACTAGTGTTCCAGGACCTACTAGCAACTGTTGTCTGCAGTATGTATGAACTACTTTGCCTGGTGATAGCTACTATTTGATTTTTTTGTCATATTACCTTCTCAAATTTAATGGGCTGTGATATGGTGTAAATCTGGCCAGTATGGACTAGGTTACCGCTTTGTTACTTGGGGGACCTATTGTGATATTCTGTGGTACATGCCGTCGTGGATTGTCAAAACACTTTGATGATCTTGGTAAGTCATTGTTGGACCTGGCTTTTTGACAGGGTCATCCCCAAACATTTTGCCTCCTTCCTCCTATTTTTTCTGACCTGTTGTTGTTGGCTTTTGACCTCTGGGAGGGTGGAGGGCCTGCCCTCACACAAAGGACTGCCACACCCCCTACTGGGACTCTGGCAGACAGGATTGAACTGAAAGGGGGCTTGGTGCATTTCTTAGACACTCTTTGAAGTCACCCCCACTTAAAAGGCACGACTTAGTATAAAACAGGGCCTCTGCCCTACCTCATCAGACACTTGCTGGAGAAGAAACCTGAACCAGAAACTACATCCTGCCAAGAAGAACTACCTGGCTGCTCAAAGGACTCACCTGTCTGCTTTTCTACAAAGGACTGCTGCCTTGCTGTTTGCCTGCTGCCTTGCTGAACTGCCTGGCTGCTCAAAGGACTCACTTGTCTGCTTTTCTACGAAGGACTGCTGCCTTGCTGTTGGCCTGCTGCCTTGTTGAACTCTTGCCTGGCTGTAAAAGTGCTCTCCAAGGGCTTGGATAGAGCTTGCCTCCTGTTCCCTGAAGTCTCAGGACCAAAAAGACTTCTCTCTTTCTCTTGGACGCTTCGTGCGTTGAAATGTTTGACGCACAGCTTGTTCCCCGGCAAGAAAAACGCCGCACACCTACGCTGATCGACGCGACGCCTTTGGGAAGACCGAAACTTTGACGCACGGCCTCGCAAGGACAACGCCGCCCGACTTCCAAGGAGAAATCAGCGCGACGCCTGCAGTGAGAGTGAAATTTCGACGCACAGCCCCGCGGAACGACGCGCAGCCGGAAAACAAGCAGGAGAATCCACGCACAGACCCAGGACATCTGGTAATCCCCGCGATCCACAGAAAGAGACTGTCCGCGCGCCGGAAAACGACACATGACTTCCCCGCGTTAAAAATAACGACGCAAGTCCGTGTGTGCTGGGGAGAAATCGACGCACACACCATTTTTCCACGTATCTCTTCTTCTGCGGCCCTTTGCGAAGATTTTCCACCAGAAACCAGGTACTTTGTGCTTGAAAGAGACTTTGTTTGCTTTTTAAATACTTAAGACACTTTATATCACTTTTCAGTGATATCTTTACAAATTCATATTGCATCTTTAATCGTTTTGACCTGCAAATACCCAGATAAATATTATATATTTTTCTAAACACTGTGTGGTGTATTTTTGTGGTGCTATATTATGGTATTGCATGATTTATTGCACAAATGCTTTACACATTGCCTTCTAAGTTAAGCCTGACTGCTCGTGCCAAGCTACCAGAGGGTGGGCACAGGCTGATTTTGGATTGTGTGTGACTTACCCTGACTAGAGTGAGGGTTCTTGCTTGGACAGAGGGCAACCTGACTGCCAACCAAAAACCCAATTTCTAACATTGGTGATCAGCGGTGAGGATAGGACTTGTGTTTGTGCAGTGACATACAGTAGCTAAGTATTTCACCACCTACCCACAGTTGAAGGTCAACTTGATTTTTCATCTTTTTGCTTTTGGTTCTCTGATGTCCTCCTGGATATACTATTGATATTTTGGACTTTGGATTTTGGTTTTTGCCGGTAAGATCTTATCAGAATGGGATTGTGTACCTACTCATTCTTTGTGCGTACTGACCACCTCACTAAGGCTGACCTAAGGAAGCTTTGTAGAAAATGGGGCCTTTCTGTAGTAAGGAGATCTATTAAAATGGAAATGCTACATAACTACGTAGTCTGGGGGGAAGAAAGATGGGCAGAGAGAGAGGCAGCAAGAAACCAAATGACTAAGTACCCCTCAGATGAGGAGGAGGACTGCTCACATGAGGAGGAAGACTGCTCACATGAGGAGGAAGACTACTCAGATGAGGAAAGAGACCCAGAGAGAGATGAATGGCTCCGAGGTTAAAGGCGGCAGGAGCAACAGTTAGAGGAGTATCTTGAAAGGGTTGAGGCAAAAAGACTCTTAGCCCTGGAAAAAGAAAGGATTGCAGCTCAAGAGCTGAGCTGTGAAGAGCTAAAACTGGTTCAGATGGTGGCAGCAAAAATCTTGCATCCAGTACTACTGAAGAAGGGCACAAGCCCAGAGATGTGGTGCCCAACTTGAATAAGGGAGTTTACACACCCCAGGAGGTTCAAGGGTATGAGGTAGTTCCCATTATGCACAGGGTCCCTGAGAAGGATTGGGGAACTGGCACAGGGAGTCATATTCCTACTGGGGGGAGGGACACTTTACTGGCTCTAGCAGAGAGTGACAGAGAAAAGGGTTCCCCCCTGGTGGACGTCCTGGATATAGAGTGTAGAGACATCCCAGAAGAGTGTGGGTTGAGTGTCAGGGACAGTCAGATACTGTCTCACCAGTCTCAGAAGGGTGATGTAGAGTGCTTTTACAAGGTTGAGTCACTGGATGGTTGGGTGAAGGGTACTGTGGTTAATACATGTGAAGGGCAGAGTGATGTAATTGCTGGAGAGCATATGTCTGGTCCTTATTTTCCAGAGCTATGCCAACACCAGGTGGAGTGTGAGTTCTCTGACCCCAGGGAACGTACAATGGAGGCAGACTTCTGCGTGAGTACCAGAGAGTCTGAAGAGGCATTTGGGGGTGCTCCTGAAGGGAGTGGTCTAGGTGGTTCCCAACCAAGTGAGGTGGGAGAGGATTGTAGTGTCCCAGGTAGGTCCCAGGTCCTAGAGAGTTCCATGAGGGAACACCAGGAGGGAAACCTAGCCTGTACCGTAGGGCCATCTTTTGAGGGAAGCCCCGCAGTGTCAGAAGAACTTGGGCGGGGTGACTGTAGCCAGCATCCCAACAGTTCTGGTGTCTGGCAGTACCACTCCTAGTGAGGGGGTGCAGAAGTCCAGACATAGGGTTGAGAGGGGGTTGCAGACCCCAGTGGAGGACCTGGAGAGTCAGGGGTCAGCTCTGAGAGCAGAGCCCCCCAGGAATGACCCAGGTGAAACCGTTTCTGGTTTGGAGGAGACCCAGACTCTGCCGGCTGGGCAGAGGTCAGGAGACCTGCGCCAACCAGACTCTTGTGTGGTTCTTGGGGACAGTGTGTCCATTGTGGGGAGTGAGAGTGCCCCCCAGGAAGTCCTGGCATGCCAGGCAAAGATTCAACCTCAGGGTGGTGACTCTGGGTTGGATAACCAGGTTCAGAGGTTAAACTCTGACCTGGTGGGGGGTAGGTGTGCCCCCCAGAAAGTCCTGGTATGCCAGGCAATGGTTCAACCTCAGGGTGGTGACTCTGGGTTGGATAACCAGGTCCAGAGGTTAAACTCTGACCTGGTGGGAGGTAGGTGTGCCCCCCAGATAGTCCTGGTATGCCAGGCAATGGTTCAACCTCAGGGTGGTGACTCTGGGTTGGATACCCAGGTTCAGAGGTTAAACTCTGACCTGGTGGGAGGTAGTCGTGCCTCCCAGGAAGTCCTGCTGTGCCAGGCAATTGTCCAATCTCAGGGCGGTGACTCTGGGTTGGATAGCCAGGATCAGGGGTTAAACTCTGACCTGGTGGGGGGTAGGTGTGCCTCCCAGAAAGTCCTGGTGTGCCAGGCAATTGTCCAACCTCAGGGTGTTGACTCTGGGTTGGATGGCCAGGTTCAGAGGTTAAACTCTGACCTGGTGTGAGGTAGGTGTGCCTCCCAGAAAGTCCTGGTGTGCCAGGCAATTGCCCAACCTCAGGGTGGTGACCCTGGGTTGGAGTACCCGGTTCAGAGGTCAAACTCTGACCCGGTGGGGGGTAGGTGTGCCCCCCAGGAAGTCCTGGCATGCCAGGCAATGGTTCAACCTCAGGGTGGTGACTCTGGGTTGGATAACCAGGCTCAGAGGTTAAACTCTGACCTGGTGGGGGGTAGGTGTGCCCCCCAGAAAGTCCTGGTATGCCAGGCAATGGTTCAACCTCAGGGTGGTGACTCTGGGTTGGATACCCAGGTTCAGAGTTTAAACTCTGACCCGGTGGGGGGTAGGTGTGCCCCCCAGGAAGTCCTGGCGTGCCAGGCAATTGTTCAACCTCAGGGTGGTGGCTCTGGGTTGGATGGTCAGGTGCAGAGGTTAAACTCTGACCATTTGGGAGGTAGGTGTGCCCCTCAGAAAGTCCTGGCGTGCCAGGCAATTGTTCAACCTCAGGGTGGTGACTCTGGGTTGGATGGCCTGGTATGCCAGGCAATGGTTCAACCTCAGGGTGGTGACTCTGGGTTGGATACCCAGGTTCAGAGTTTAAACTCTGACCCGGTGGGGGGTAGGTGCGCCCCCCAGGAAGTCCTGGCGTGCCAGGCAATTGTTCAACCTCAGGGTGGTGGCTCTGGGTTGGATGGTCAGGTGCAGAGGTTAAACTCTGACCATTTAGGAGGTAGGTCTGCCCCCCAGAAAGTCCTGGCGTGCCAGGCAATTGTTCAACCTCAGGGTGGTGACTCTGGGTTGGATGGCCTGGTTCAGAGGTTAAACTCTGACCTGGTGGAGGGTCAGTGTGCCCTTCAGGAAGTCCTGGCGTGCCAGGCAATTGTTCAACTTCAGGGTGGTGACTCTGAGTTGGATGGCCAAGTTCAGAGGTTAAACTCTGACCTGTTAGGGTTAGACGTGCCCCCCGAAAGTCCTGGTTTGCCAGGCAGTGATCCAGTCTGAGGGTACAGACCCTGGGCTGGAAGACCAGGTTCAGGGTGTCCCCCCGGACCTGGAGGGAGGGGCTACTGATAACAGTGCCCCTACCATGTTGTCTTCTGAGGAGACCACTCCTAGTTGGAGGGTTCTGGACCCCAGAAGAGAGGGCAGGGGGAGGGAAGCCTCACCCCGGGCCCTAGTCCAACCTGAAGGTACAGACCCCAGGTTGGAGGGCCAGTTGCAGGTTAATAGCCCTGCACTGGTGGAGGAAGGGTACAGGGCGAATTCTATAAGCACCCTGACCATGTTGGACTCTGGGGGTGCCGCTCCAGGAGGGAGGGTACAGAGCCCCAGAGGGGAGGACCAGGTTCAGGCTGTCATCCCTGACCTGGTGGAAGGGAGAGTGGTTAAAGGGTGCCCAGCACCTGGGGCTACCGCCCCCCACTCTCCACAGCCACAGTGGTGGGAGAGCTTTGAGAGGCCTGGGGCCTGGCTCTCTTCCCTGACAGCTGTCAGTAACCACTGTGGCTTGCTGTCCGGGTGGACAGAGTTATCCCTGGGGAGGGGACTAGTGTCACACCCCAGGGGTAGACTGGGCAACACCACTGTGTTGGTCCTCGTGGTACTATCCTGCTCCTGGGATACATCTGTGAGCAAAGTAAGGTTAGGTGCTGCACAGATGGGATCCGCAGGTAAGGAGAAAGGTTCCCCTTGGGTTGGCTTAGTGGGCCCTGAGAGTATGGACAGAGGGATCCAATTGGAGTCAGGAAGGCGAAGAACTGGAGCATGCCCCTGCTGTTGTGGGCCTGGGTCCTTGTTCTGTCGCCTCAAACAGGGAAGTACACCAGGATAGTGATTGTTCTCCCCTGGCATTAGGCTGGTAGGGGGTCATGTTGGACCTGGCTTTTTGACAGGGTCATCCCCAAACTTTTTGCCTCCTTCCTCCTATTTTTTCTGACCTGTTGTTGTTGGCTTTTGACCTCTGGGCACTTTACCACTGCTAACCAGTGCTAAAGTGCATATGCTCTCTGTGTAAATTGTACTATTGATTGGTTTATCCATGATTGGCTATTTAATTTACTTATAAGTCCCTAGTAGAGTGCACTATATGTGCCTAGGGCCTGTAGATTAAATGCTACTAGTGGGCCTGCAGCACTGGTTGTGCCACCCACTTCAGTAGCTCCTTAACCTTGTCTCAGGCCTGCCATTGCAAGGCCTGTGTGTGCAGTTTCACTGCCACTTCGACTTGGCATTTAAAAGTACTTGCCAAGCCTAGAACTCCCCTTTTTCTACATATAAGTCACCCCTAATGTGTGCCCTAGGTAACCCCTAGAGCAGGGTGCTGTGTGGGTAAAAGGCAGGACATGTACCGGTGTAGTTATATGTCCTGGTAGTGTAAAACTCCTAAATTCGTTTTTGCACTACTGTGAGGCCTGCTCCCTTCATAGGCTAACATTGGGGCTGCCCTCATAGACTGTTGAAGTGGCAGCTGCTGATCTGAAAGGAGCAGGAAGGTCATATTTAGTATGGCCAGAATGGTAATATAAAATCCTGCTGACTGGTGAAGTCGGATTTAATATTACTATTCTAGAAATGCCACTTTTAGAAAGTGAGCATTTCTTTGCACTTAAATCTTTCTGTGCCCTTCAATCCACGTCTGGCTAGGTTTAGTTGACAGCTCCTTGTGCATTCACTCAGACACACCCCAAACACAGGGTACTCAGCCTCATTTGCATACATCTGCATTTTGAATGGGTCTTCCTGGGCTGGGAGTGTGGAGGGCCTGCCCTCACACAAAGGACTGCCACACCCCCTACTGGGACTCTGGCAGACAGGATTGAACTGAATGGGGGCTTGGTGCATTTCTTAGACACTCTTTGAAGTCACCCCCACTTAAAAGGCACAACTTAGTATAAAACAGGGCCTCTGCCCTATCTCATCAGACACTTGCTGGAGAAGAAACCTGAACCAGAAACTACATCCTGCCAAGAAGAACTGCCTGGCTGCTCAAATGACTCACTTGGCTGCTTTTCTACAAAGGACTGCTGCCTTGCTGTTTGCCTGCTGCCTTGCTGTTTGCCTGCTGCCTTGCTGAACTACCTGGCTGCTCAAAGGACTCAGCTGTCTGCTTTTCTACAAAGGACTGCTGCCTTGCTGAACTCTTGTCTGGCTGTAAAAGTGCTCTCCAAGGGCTTGGATAGAGCTTGCCTCCTGTTCCCTGAAGTCTCAGGACCAAAAAGACTTCTCTCTTTCACTTGGACACTTCGTGCGCCGAAATTTTCGACGCACAGCTTGTTCCGCGGCAAGAAAAACGCCGCACACCTACGCTGATCGACGCGACGCCTTCGGGACCACCGAAACTTTGACGCACGGCCTTGCAAGGACAACGCCGCCCGACTTCCAAGGAGAAATCGTCGCAACGAATGCCGTGATAGAGAAATTTCGACGCACAGCCCGCGGAACGACGCGCAGCCGGAAAACAAGCAGTAGAATCCACCCACAGACCCGGGACATCTGGTAATCCCCACGATCCACAGAAAGAGACTGTCCGCGTGCCGGAAAACGACGCACGACTTCCCCGCGTTAAAAATAACGACGCAAGTCCGTGTGTGCTGGGGAGAAATCGACGCACACACCATTTTTCCACGTATCTCTTCTTCTGCGGCCCTTTGCGAAGATTTTCCACCAGAAACCAGGTACTTTGTGCTTGAAAGAGACTTTGTTTGCTTTTTAAAGACTTAAGACACTTTGGTGGTCATTCTGACCCTGGCGGTCTTTGACCGCCAGGGCGGAGGACCGCGGGAGCACCGCCGACAGGCCGGCGGTGCTCCAATGGGGATTCCGACCGCGGCGGTAAAGCCGCGGTCGGACCGGCACCACTGGCGGGGTCTCGCCAGTGTACCGCGGCCCCATTGAATCCTCCGCGGCGGCGCAGCTTGCTGCACCGCCGCGGGGATTCCGACCCCCACTACCGCCATCCAGATCCCGGCGGTCGGACCGCCGAGATCCGGATGGCGGTAGGGGGGGTCGCGGGGCCCCTGGGGGCCCCTGCAGTGCCCATGCCACTGGCATGGGCATTGCAGGGGCCCCCGTAAGAGGGCCCCTACATGTATTTCACTGTCTGCTGCGCAGACAGTGAAATACGCGACGGGTGCAACTGCACCCGTCGCACAGCTTCCACTCCGCCGGCTCGATTCCGAGCCGGCTTCATCGTGGAAGCCTCTTTCCCGCTGGGCTGGCTGGCGGTCTGAAGGCGACCGCCCGCCAGCCCAGCGGGAAAGTCAGAATTACCGCCGCGGTCTTTCGACCGCGGAACGGTAACCTGACGGCGGGACTTTGGCGGGCGGCCTCCGCCGCCCGCCAAGGTCAGAATGAGGGCCTTTATATCATTTTTCAGTGATATCTTTACAAATTCATATTGCATCTTTAATCGTTTTGACCTGCAAATACCCAGATCAATATTATATATTTTTCTAAACACTGTTTGGTGTATTTTTGTGGTGCTATATTATGGTATTGTATGTTTATTGCACAAATGCTTTACACATTGCCTTCTAAGTTAAGCCTGACTGCTCGTGCCAAGCTACCAGAGGGTGGGCACAGGCTGATTTTGGATTGTGTGTGACTTACCCTGACTAGAGTGAGGGTTCTTGCTTGGACAGAGGGCCACCTGACTGCCAACCAAAAACCCCATTTCTAACAGTCATGGTGACTTTCAAATCACAATATTCTTGGTAATCCACTGGTACAGATGTATGTTTGAAAAATCCCTGTCTTTTGATCTACAATGTCAAACTCCGCCCACGGCAGACATGTCTCTATGACCCTCATGAAGCTAATTGGTTATCCTAGTATGGAGTGAGGTAGGTTCTACTGGACTCTCTCTGCAATAAACTATATGATTCCCTATAGATATTTCTGACCAAACTAACATGAACTTTGCTAACAATTCATCTTTCACATACTGTTTCGTCCACCCATAACTCACATTTTCTCTGTTTTTCTTCAATTCTTCATCATTATTCTCAAATTATTTCATACTCCATCACTTACTGTACCTCCTGGTGAGACTTCTACATTTCTACATTTGCCATATTCCAGTTAAGTTCCATGCCCTGTTCTCCAGAACCTAAATGCAATCATGACAAACAATCATCCTTATTGTTTCTCACATGAGGCACAAATCTTATTTGGAAGGAATATTTCTGAAGTCTGAGTAACCATTTTGCAATTCATGCCATAGCTCTGTTGCTTACCTTAGGTGTAAAAACATTCCTAATTTGAAGCACACTCCCATAAATATATTGTGAAATAATGAGCAGGACACCAAGAAAGCACTCCTTTCTCGATGACTGAATAACTCTCCTTGACTGTTTTCGAAGTCCTTGATGCAAAAGCTACTGTTCTTTCACAACCTAGATCCAATTGTAGCAAAACAGCTCCTAAATCATATGTACCAGCACCTGTGATTAATACAGTTTTAAATTTGGGATCAAAAGAGTTCCATATTGGAGCACATGTAATACAATGTTGGAAAATGCATCCTCACATTCCTGTGACCATGCATCTCTTCTCATTGCTTAGTTCTGTCAGTAAAATGACCAACAAATATAGCATAGTATTCTGCTAAAGCTACAAAAGACTGTAACTGATCTTTGAGGGACTGAGTGCGTGCTTAATCACCTTTGGCAGTTTTAACTTAGGTCTTGTACTTTCATAACTGATAACATGTCCTAGGTAATGCACTTCATCCACAGCAAACTTGCACGTTTCCACTTTTGTGCTCAAATGTGAAACTTTAAGCTTGCCAAGAACCACCTCTCATTTTGGCATCATGATCCAACATGTTCTTTCCCCAAACCAAATTATCATCTTGGAAAACCCTACTCTGCTTACTAACATATACAACATGCTCTGAGACTCTGACAATACCAAAGCCAACCCAAATGACTTTCTCAAGTACATAAATGGCCCTCCTGGAGTTACAAAAGATGTCAAATGCCTATTTTCTGTATGCAAAACCTTTTGGCTTTTGGTTAATTATAACGCTAATATTGACAAAAATCCTTTTTACAGCCAATATATTCAACATTTGATTTATATTTGGGAGGGGATGGTAGTGTAATCATACACACTAAGGCATACTTACTCAAACTTTGAAGATCTTTGCCAGCCTCTGTTTGAACCAATAAAATCCGCCTGAAGAACTCTGATGGCTCAATGTGCTCAATAACATGTTCCTCACAGAACTTTTAAAACTCACTTTTAAGTGACTCCCTCACGATAAAGGAACACCTCTCACCTCTGCGTACCTTTGAAACAGAATCCTACTTAAGTAATATCTTGTAAAAAAGCCTTCCAATTTACCTAACTTATCCTGAAACGACAGGAAATTCTGCCCTCCATTTATCAACATCAGATACACTCATCACAAGAACCTATTCCTGATGATTGGGATTTAAGGTAATGCCTAGATTATTTTGTTATTTTCAAACCAAGAAACAGACTTCCCCTTTTCACCACAAATATATTGCACTCTGTTAGCCTATCCATGACTCAATATAGCCATTGAATAAACCCAATACTAGGACCTTTACCCATATTTTCCAAATGGGCTTATTTCATGTTTTTATCATTTTAATTTCACAAATTTAAAATGAGTTTTCCAATCAATCAAATTATACTGTGACCATGAATCAGCTCACATTTCAACTCTTACACCTCCAATAATCACCTTGCGTGTGTATGGTTCCATACTCACTAGTACACCCATTCCAGTAATCTCACACTTCATATTCGGCCATCAATTTATCACTGACAACCAATACTTCATCTTCTTTGTTTGTATCTTGTTCAATGAATTGTATGACACTCATGCCCTTAAAGTTACTCTTAGGCACAATATCCATATTAACCTTGCACAGTGAAAAATGACCCATTTTTTTAAAACAGTAACACTTATTTTCAAGGCCTTACATGCAGCTGATGAAGCTGCATGTTTTGCACTGCCACATCTGAAAGATTGCTCTTCGCTTTTATCATTATCATCTGAATCTGGTTTGTGTACCACCAATTTGTATTGAATGTATTGATCTCACCCCTTTAACTCCCACATACAGCTTCCTCTGTTTCCGAACTTTTGTTATTCCGATTAAAAACCTTTATGAAGATGCACTCTCAATTGTTTTGATCATTCAGATAGCCTTCTATACGGTTGGTTATTTTACACCTAATAGCATATCCTGAATTTTCAAACTGGTTGTGAGGGTTAATTAGTTGGTCCTTTGCTAATTCATCTTTTAGGACTTTAAACTTACACACAGCACTTAAAACATGAAAACAACCTTCATAATACTCTATGATTTACGCTGACATTTGAGCTCTAGAAAATAACGTGTAGCCTTTCTATTACTGCACTTCATTATTCATCATCTTCTTCAAGATCCATATAATCATCCTTAGTCAGACGTGGTGGAGGTATGTTCTTTAAAGTTTTTCTCCCTTCAATTACCAAATTGTATTTTAACCATGCTTGTTTTGTCTTAGAGACAAAACTTATCTCCCAATAGCTTCTAAATAGGTCTCAAAAGCTCCTCTCCAAATTTCCCATAACATCACCGGTTCACATCAATGTTGTAGGAACTTTGGACGAGCGGTGATGGAGTCCATGTTCAATCATGTTATAAAAACAAATTAACAAAAAAGTGGTCATTAAAAGTCTTTTGATGCTTTAAACAATAGTCTTCTTTCTACCAAAATACTTCTTTTCTTTCACTTGTATTGTAGCCATTCGTTATTTTCAGATGACTGGAATCGCCGAGAGCAACCAGGTTGTGAGCCTCTTTTTAAGCCCATGGATAAATGGCTGTCCGTGCTAGCTTGAAATTAATTCTTTTTTTAGTTTCTGATTATTTGGTTGTTGAGCAGATCGATTTCAGAGGTCTAGACCGATACGATTTTGTGCTGTGGCTAAATATGTTACCCAGCAAGGTTTGCAATGTTATACTTCCTCTTTTTATTCGATTATGATGACGCAGAAAAGAAGGTTTTACATTTATTAGCGCATAAAACGTAGTGCTGCAATAATCAAGTGCGACTTTAACCGAACTAATAAAGATTGTACGGGGACAAATGTGCCCTCAGAGTAGTTCGCCAACATTTATAAGCGTGCTTTATATAACGTGATGTATTAGAATTGTACTAATCTGACATAACCGTAAACGTGTGCCATGATTTGCTTGTTTGAAATGTTTTAACTTAGCATAACTTTAGTGGAGGCTTCGGCCTAGTTGCCTTGTCTCACGGTTTAGATGCTCGTATTTTTCTAATGTGCTAATAAAACGTGTATTCTTGCTTGAAGCTGTACTTTTCCAGTGAGATCGGTTCACATGCTTATCTTTAAGGTTTCGTGCCAGCCTGGCTTCTTTTTCTTTGCTCCAAGGTCAATCTGCAGGTGCAGACAATGGATGCTCTGAAAGTGAATTAATTGGTAAAATATGTTGCAACTTACGTTCCCGACTCCAAGGATAATGTATGCCTAGGTAGAAGCTTGTAAATTGTTGTTTTTGATTGGCCAATTTGAAGCCAACCTATGAACCCTCCAATGGAAGACCCTACTGGATTTGAACTGTTGTTTATTTAAACCTGGTGCACAAGAAGAAAGCAGCCATTATAGCCATTATACCCATTGAGCCCATTGAGGACATTATAGCCCATTGCAGCCATTGCAGACTTTACAGACATTATGGCCCATCTTGCCGACCTCGTCATTTTGCCATCTTCTACGATGCCAATTGATGTTCGACGCCATTTTGAATGAGACTTTGATGCTTTCTCTAATCGAGAGAAAGAGACTTTAAGTAATTCTCACCCTAGAGACTTTAACTTTGATTCGTCCCTTTGCATAAAGTAGTAGTTTTGTCCTTTTATCTTGCCGCTGTGAGGCAATTGCCCCGTCCACCCTGCCCCTTTACCCCCGTCCCATGCTGATCAACCGGTACCTGTGAGACGAAGACTTCCTTGAATGCTGATTGAATTTGGTAAATATGAAAGGATAAAAAAATGTACAATTGCATTGTGTTTTCTTTTTAGGTAACCAACTGCTGATTTTTGATAAGAGCCCGAGTTAGGAGTTTTTCCAAATTAATGTTGCTAAATTGTTTTTGCATGAAGTCCCACATGCAGATGCTAATTTGAGGTTAGATGAGGATTTATTTGTTGCACGATGCAATTTGAGACCTTGTTATGCTGACTAATGTATGCAATTAGCCTATTACAGATTATCATTTTAGTGGTTTGCGTTGCTATCATCGAATGCATTGTTATTCAAATGCTGCATAGATTGCATCTTTTTCGCCGTTATGGACAGCTATTAATGTTCATTTACATATATCATTTGGTGTTGAGACACATTTATATCGTGCTAGCTTTGTTAATATAGGGAAATAAATTCATTAACTTTGAATAAACTGGTGTGGTTATTCATGGCCGAAAGGTCATGGTTCGCCGAAATGTTTTCTGGATTAATTGTGAAGTGCTATGTTGATCAGGGCATTGCTTATGTTCGTTATTGATTATTGATTTGATTAAATTGATTACTCTCGGGTGAAGAGAGCCCCACTTGGTCAAAAGATTCGTCGACCCAAGAGCGTCCAGATACAGGTAATTTATTAGGACGGAACGCTCTATCAGTAGATGGTAGCAGAGGACGGTTACGCCCTTTGGGACCCCACTCGAGAGGTATATGGTGTTGAATTGAAGGTTACGCCCTTTGGGACCCCACTCGAGAGGTATATGGTGTTGAATTACATTTTCTTGGGTAAAACAGATTGAGAGAATGATGATGCCCTAAGTCCCCCGCGACTTTCCCGGGATCTCGGAGCTTGCGAATGGAGAGAATGGAGGTGTGAAATCGGCGTTGGCGGTACTAGTGACGGTATGAGTGAAGTCAGGGTTTTGCGCTTGCACAGCTTATTGCCGCAGATTGTTTGAAAAGGTTGCGAGGATTTTAGAGAATAGCGGAGGTGCGACTCCGAGTGTGAGAGTAGGGAAGTCGTCGAACTTCATGTGCATGTGGCACTTTGTGCAGAAAAATGTCCACGTGGTTGTTGATGTTGAGACGGGCCCTGCGAGGTCAAGAGACTCCGGAGTATGTTGAAAAGTGTATGAGACACTTGTTTTATGTTGTGGTCTGGTCGGTTTAATAGGTTGACCGGGCGTGGTCAACGAGTCGGTACGTGTGTTAAGGGAGTGAAAGAAAACTTCGACTTTGGGCTTTGACAAATTCTAAGTGCACTAGAATAGATCACTGACAAGTTGAGAGCAGAGTCTGCGGGTCAGAATTTGCTTGCGAAAGTGGGGACCGAGAAAGATGGAATAACTGCCGAGGCTAGTGAAAAATCCCTAAGGTCCTGAAGCGATTGTGTTACCCTTCCTGTAGTAAACCAACAGATCTGTTTTATTATTTGGTTAGTGCTCGAGATACATGCCAGAGTTTGTTTCGGGTGAAGCTGAGTGAAGGAGGACGAGCCGCGAGGCTTTGTCAGCCGCAGTGTGTGTGAGTGTGACGTCACTAGGAGCCGCGCTGGGATAGGTTGGTTGCAGAGAAGGGTCGCGCATGGATTGGACGCAGTCCGTGGGGCTCGATTGGAAGGGGAAAGGCAAGCGAAGAGTATTCCGGGAATTAAAGTCACTTATTGATTACAAACTTTGTGAAATAAAAGACGAGAAAAATGAAATTTTTTAAAGCATTCAAGAGTGCGATGAAGGGGGAGTCTTACATTAAAGCGAGCGTAGGAGAGGAGACGCCACCCGAAGGTACACCAGCTTACATTGTAATGGAGGAAAGGGGGGTAGCTCCGTGCCTTTGGCTAAAGCAATGGCACAAGCTGACAGAGAAGCATGGGAGCGTAGCGTTCCCGATCCATGGGACATTCAATATAAGGATCCTAGAGAATTTGAGATTTGCGATGTACGACATGAAGGTACCTCCGAGGCCAGCACAGTTTGAGGCTCTAGCGATTTGGGAACTAATGGCTAGACAGCAACAGCAAAAGAAGTTCGAGACCAGGATAAGAAAGGTAGAAAAGACACTAGCGGACGCTAGGTGGGATAATGCACAGAAGGTGTGGAGGTCAGATATATTGCAGGGGATAAAATTGTTTCCCGCAATTGCTGAGGAAGAAAAGGCGACAGGCAAGAAAGCTACTTGTAAGACAAACGGGAGGCGTTCCAAAGATAGAGAGGACGAGAAAAAGTTAAGGAGAGAAGACGAGTCAGAGGATGAGGAGTTCATCATGCAATTGCTGAACGACCGTCCACCACCTTATGCAGAAAATGAACAAGGTCCAAGTACCAGTTCTGCCCCTCCGGCACCGGTACAGAATAATGAAACTCCGAATTCAGAAACGCCATCGGGATCAAAGGACCCGAGTTTACTGTTCACCCCGCAGATACCGCAGGTTAGGAGAATATATCCAGATGTGCCTATGTTGAAAACCGCAGAAAATTATCAGCCGCAGGTCCCAAGGTACTACAGCAGTGACAACAGTACGGGAATGATTCTAGATCCAACCGTAATGGGAGTACAGAATGGTCGCAACCCAACATTGGCACAAGCTGAATCAACCCAGCTTTTGATGCCTCAAAAGCAGATGCAGGGGGGAACCGCACATGCTCAGATGACGGGGAGTCAGACGGGCATGCCGGCAATGATGACCCATAGTGTGGGAATGAACATGCCTCAGAACCTGGGGAATGGACAGAACCCAGATGCGATATCCCTACCCATTACTGTAGGTCCACCGGTACCTTTGTACATTCAGCCTAACTCAGGTATGAGCGGTCAAGGATCAGTGGTGCAGAGTGGGACGGAAAGGAGGTGCATAGAAAACACTCCAGAGACAACTCCGATAGCGGCTCTGCCAACTGGATCTGGGTCCTTGATGGAGTTTAGTCCCATATGTGCTCAGTCAACAATGGTGAGGTCGAGTCCCCCACTGATGATACCGCTATCATCGAACACTGAAAAGTTGCCGCAACCATCAATGGCAGTCGATGTGAATGCTACACTGATGGGGTTGAATGCGCAACAGCTGACGCAGTGGTTCAGCAGTCTGAATTCCACACAAAGCTCAGCCAGTGGGAAGGGAGAAGACTATCTGAATAAGGTCAGGTTGAACATGGAAGCAGAAGAATTGGTGGAAGGGACTATGGGTTTGAATAGGTTAGAGTCCTACTCGGAAGAAGAGCTGAGGTATCTATGTCCCAGGATTACGAGAGAAGTGAACAAGGTACATAGAAGGTTGCAAGAAATAGCTGACAAAAACGGGGTTGAGATAGATAAGACAAAACACTTGAGCAGGAGCTATAGATTGGATTTCGGGACCACAGACTTTGAACACATGAGGTCAGCAGGCATGAAAACGCACCTTAGAGAATTGCTGCAGAGTGCACAAGTGTGGAGGTGCTTAGACAAATGGGAGAGCAGATGGGCAAGGAAAAAGGAAAAGAAGAAAGACAGTGTCCCAGAGCACAAGGAGAAAAGACCACAGAGTAGTGATGCAATAACTACAGTATGTTACCAGTGAGGGAGACAGCAGGGGGAAAATTAATACATGTACCGTGGCACAGAAGCGACATTCAGGGGGTTATTCTAACTTTGGAGGAGGTGTTAATCCGTCCCAAAAGTGACGGAAAAGTGACGGATTTACCACCAGCCGTATTACGAGTCCATTATATCCTATGGAACTCGTAATACGGCTGGTGGTATATCCGTCACTTTACCGTCACTTTTGGGACGGATTAACACTCCTCCAAAGTTAGAATAACCCCCTCAGTCTTTTACGGATGATTTTCCCAAACTGAGAGAGAAACCGATTGAATGGTATCAACAGACTGATAGGTTTGTGAAGCTTGCAAAATGTCTTTGGGAAGACCTGAACACCCTCTTTGAGATTGTGGTTCCGGCAGATTTGTGGGAAGACTGCAAAAGGGCTGTAGGTTGGCCAGCAAGTGAACCAGAGAGAGACAGGGATACGGGTGCACCATCACCTATGGTAATGAGCTTGTACCATAAGGTGATTGAGCATTTGAAGACGAAGGTTGCCGCGAAAAATGTGGATTGGCAGAAGATTGATCGAACTGCCCAAGAGGCTAAGGAGTCGATTCATGGTTACTATGAGAGGTTGTTGAAGGCGTTCAAGAACTACAGTGGCACGGAGACAATAGAGGCGAAGGACATGCTCCATTTTGTGTTTAGATTTGTGGAAGGGCTGAGACCAGAGATAAGTCAGATGATAAAGACGCATTTGATTTGTTGGCAGTCGAAACCGATTGATGAGGTGTTGAATTATGCGAAATATTGTAGCGACGAAATTGAAGTGAAACAGAAAAGGTTGAAAGAGAAAGTGATGGTGATGCAACTTAAGGCAGCTCAGACAGGTTTGCAAGGGTTGCAAGGGTTCCAACAGCAGATGCCGCAGCCACAGCCGCAGGGAAACATGGTGTTTCAGCCACAGGCGAGAGGCAGAGGCAGAGGAGGCTTTGGGAGTAATGGTCCCGATTTGAATACTGTTGCGATTCCGAATGGTGTGCAGGCAATGAAAAGGGTGATGCCGTGTCATGTGTGCGGAATCGTCGGGCATTGGAAACGCGAGTGCCCGATGGTGGTACAGGAAGGTGCAGGTGTTGGTCAGCAAAACAATGATGTCAATGCATTCCAGACAATGAGAGGACCGAAAATGAGAGGTCGAAACCCAAATTTTCAGACCATAAATCAGCTGCAAGGATTACAGCCCATGCAGCCGCAGCAGATGCAGATGCCCCGTATGCAGATGACGCAAATGCAGCCAATGCAACAGCAGTTTCCCATGGTACCTAATCAGCAAATGCAAATACCCTTGGCACCAATGAGTCAGCAGCAAGTGATGGTTCCTCCACAGGTCTCGGGTCAGGTGATGAATACAAATGGCACAGTACAACAGTTCCCACTACACAGTGAGAATGGAATAAACAATGCATGGGAGAGTGAAAGTTCAGATGAGGAGGGAAATTGTGTGCTTGCAGCATCCTTGGAAGTTGATCAAAAGGGTCCGTATGTGGAGGGAAGAGTTATGGGTCATCGTGTTTCATTCTTGGTTGACACAGGAGCCACACGCTCAACTGTTAGGAGCATTGAAGTACCAAATTTGCCACTCTCAGGGAGAACAGTTCAAGTAGTGGGAGTAGCAAACAGGCACCTGACGAACCCAATCACAGATCCAGTACAAATCAGAATTGGTAACTATCAAGGGTCACATAATTTTGTGGTATGTGACTCAAGCCCGATATCATTGTTAGGGAGAGACCTATTGTGCAAATTGGGATGTTCGATTATGTGTTCGAACGATGGAATTAGAATTCAGACGAGCAGTGATGGGGAAGAAGAGGACAGTGTAGAAGGGGATGAGATGGAAACTGTCGATGAAGAATATCCTCTGATTACCCTTTTTCCGATGAACACTGAAGCAGATATTCCAGCTGAATTACGGGAAACAGTCGGAAAAGAAGTGTGGGATATGACAGGAAAAGAGGTGGGATTGGTGAAAGGAGTGGAACCAGTGAAAGTGACCGTAAAACCCAATGTAACCTTTCCCCAGACCCCACAATACCATATGGCACAAGACACCCTCATGAAAGTGGCCCAACTCATTGACGAGTTTGTAAAACAGGGAGTACTGAAAGAAGTGTTAAGCAGTCCATGTAATTCACCAATTATGGGACTAATAAAGCCGAGTGGAAAGGTCCGAATTGTGCAGGACTTGAGAAAAATAAATGACACCATAATTAAATGCTGCCCTGTAGTACCGAATCCAGCTGTAATAATGTTTCAAATCCCTTGCGATGCCGAGTGGTTCTCAGTCATCGACTTGTCACAAGCATTCTTTTCGGTGCCTCTTCATGAGGACAGCCAATTTCTCTTTTGTTTCAAATTCTTAGACAGAGTTTACAGTTGGTGTCGAATTCCTCAAGGGTTTTCGGAGTCACTGTCAATTTTCAATCAGATTCTAAAGAAAGACTTGGAAGCGTTAGAATTGCCATTCGAGTCAACCCTAGTACAGTACATTGATGACTTACTGATTGCATCTAAGACAGAAAGTGACTGCACAGCCGACACCATTGCCCTATTGAACCATTTGGGAAGGAATGGACACAAGGTGTCTCCTTCAAAATTGCAGTTCTGTCAGAAGAAAGTGAAATATTTGTGTCATCAAATAGAGAAAGGGTCATGGAGAATAATGAAGGAAAGAATAACAAGTGTACTTCAAATGAGTCCACCAAAGACGAGGAGGGAGGTGAGGAAGTTTTTGGGGATGGTGAGCTACTGTCGCCAGTGGATTCCCAACTTCTCAACTCTAGCAAAGCCTTTACTGAAACTGACCCAGAAGGATGCATTGGATGAAATTGAGCTGAAAGGAGATGAGATGGATGCTTTTATTGAATTGAAAGAATGCATGTGCAGGGCTCCAGCTTTAGGTATGCCTGATTACACAAAGCCTTTCACATTGTTTTGTCATGAACGTGATGCATGTTCCTTGTCTGTCTTGACCCAAGCCCATGGTGGCATAAACAGACCAGTAGCGTATTTTTCAGCTACTTTGGATCCGGTCGCAGCAGCACTGCCAGGGTGTTTGCGCGCCGTAGCAGCAGTTGGTATCAGCCTCACTCAGAGTGAAGGAATAGTGATGGGACACCCATTAACAGTCATGGTCCCTCACTCAGTTGAGATACTTTTGACCCGTTCCCGAACGCAACACATGACTGGAGCAAGACTCACAAGGTATGAAACAATAATTCTGGGCTCACCGAATGTGCAGCTGAAAAGGTGCACTGCGTTGAATCCAGCAACCTTGCTTCCCAGTGAAAATGCTGAAATTGAGAACGCTGAAGACGTCGAGCACGACTGCCTTCAGGTGACTGAATTTTGCACAAAACCACGACCTGACATTAGGGATACTAAGCTTGATGAAAATGACCATATTATTTTTGTTGATGGTTCATGTCTAAGAGATGGGTTGGGAATTCTGAAAGCAGGATATGCTGTATGTACTGTAACAGGTGTCTTGGAAGCGTCCTGGCTTCAAGGAGTATATTCCGCACAAGTAGCAGAGCTTGTAGCCCTTACAAGAGCATGCCAACTGTCTACATTGATGAAGGTTACCATTTACACTGACAGTCAGTACGGGTTTGGAATTGTGCACGACTTTGGGCAACTATGGTCA
The DNA here is from genome assembly GCF_031143425.1 of Pleurodeles waltl. NCBI lineage: Eukaryota > Metazoa > Chordata > Amphibia > Caudata > Salamandridae > Pleurodeles > Pleurodeles waltl. The sequence continues at coordinate 615,551,648 of NC_090439.1, forward strand.
CAGAGAGGTTTCCTGACCTCTTCAGGGTCCCCAGTGAAAAACGGGGAGAGAATAAGGGAATTGTTACACGCCATTCAGATGCCAGCCGAAGTTGCAGTGGTAAAGTGTAGTGCTCATACAAAAGGACAGGACTATGTTTCCCTGGGAAATGCATATGCGGATCAAGTCGCAAGATTTTGTGCCTTGAACTGTATATTGCTCAGGGATTAATGGAATTTGATAAGTGAGCCAGAGCTCGAACCAGCTGAAGCATTTGCCTTGAAGGTTGTGGATACAATGGATGAACTAAAAGCATTACAGAATAGCGTCAGGGAGGATGAAAGAGTTTCCTGGATTAAGTCACAATGTACAAGGAGACCAGATGAGTTATGGGTTTCAAATGAAGGAAAATTTGTTTTACCAAATAGTCTCTTATCGCAGCTAGCGCGGTTCTATCATGGGCAGGCTCACCTAGGGAGAGATGCCATGATAAGATTGTTCAAAACTGATTGGTTTAACCCCAGATTCCGTCAAGTTGCAGAAGCAGTTTGCCATCGTTGTGTCATTTGTCAGCAGATGAACCCAGGAAAGGGAACGGTTGTGAACATGAGCCACATTGGCAGGGCGGGTGGCCCGTTTAGCAGAATGCAGATGGACTTTATTGAGATGCCTGTGCATGGAGGTCTGAAGTATGTGTTGGTGATTGTGTGCATTTTTAGTCACTGGATTGAAGCATACCCCACACGTAGAAATGACAGCCTTACAGTTGCAAAACTATTGTTGAGGGAGTTGATACCACGTTTCGGATTCCCGATCTCTTTAGAATCAGATAGGGGAAGTCACTTCAATAACGAGGTGATAAAGTTACTTTGCGCAGCGCTGAACATTGAGCAAAAACTGCATTGTAGCTATCGCCCTGAAGCCTCAGGACTGGTGGAACAAATGAATGGTACACTGAAATCAAGAATGGCGAAAATATGTGCATCGACAAATTTGAAATGGCCTGACGCATTGCCTTTGGTGTTAATGTCAATGAGAAACACCCCTGACAGAAAGACTGGATTGTCCCCGCACGAAATTCTCATGGGCAGGGCCATGAGACTTCCTGCAGTTCCCGCAAACGCGCTTTTGAATATTACAGATGATATGGTGTTAGACTACTGCAAGGGTCTGGCTGACGTGGTTCGCTCTTTCTCTCACCAGGTGGAGGCAACCACCTTGCCACCGATCCAAGGTCCAGGACACACACTGAAAGCAGGTGACTGGGTCGTGATAAAGAAGCACGTGAGGAAGTCGTGTCTGGAACCCCGTTGGAAAGGCCCTTTCCAAGTAATCCTGACGACCACTACCGCTGTGAAGTGTGCAGGAGTTCCCAACTGGATCCACGCCAGTCACACAAAGAAAGTGTTGTGTCCCACAGAAGAGGAAGTTGACGCGTTCAAAACACTGACTCGGGACAATCAAAAGGAAAGTCCCAAAGTCGATAGAGAAAGAGAAAGGGGAGAACTGATAACAATAGAGGAAGCCGATACTTTTTCGGAAGACGAGGCGAATGACTCTCATGAGGAAGACCAAGTAGGAGCCTCAGACAGCGACGAAGCAGCTGAAGGTAACAAAGAGCCTGAAGCAGCTGAAAGTGACAAAGAGCCTGAAGAAAGTAACGGTGACAAAGGGCTCGAAAGAGGTGAAGAAGCAGGAGAGCCTGATCAGAGGAGGGCTTTCCCAGAAGCCGACGGTACAGAAAAAGAAAAGGAAAACCTGATTGACTCCCCAGAAGGAGGGGACAAGGCAGAACAGAACGAAACTGTTCAAACTTCTTCAGAAGAGATCGCAGGTCCATCAAGTGGACACAGTGCAAAGAGAAGAACAAGTATATCACCAGTAAAACTAAGAACTAGAGAAACGTTGAACGACAGTGAAGGGCCAAGAGTGAAAGAGAAAAGAAAGGAAGTGTCTGTCGTGGTACCAACATCAAGTGAAGAAAAAGACTTGGCCAAAGAGGAAAGTACCAGTGAGACAGAATCAAAGAGAGATGCAAAATTGAAAAGGAAAAGAATACCAAACAGGAGATATTCCGGTCCAGAATGGGCATATGTAGTCAACGACGATTGGGCCGACGAATTTGTATCTCTTAGCCTCGAGAACGAAGAAGAAGAGATACCAATAGAAAAGAAAAGTTTTATGGACACTATTGATTGAAAAGCTGATAAATGACATTGCTTGCTATAATATAACGTGATACAACCAGCTGAGACATTGCTAAAACCGGATGAGACATTTGCTAACTTGATAAGACTTTGATAACCTGATTGACTCTTAAACCCGATTTGAGACAACGCTGTTAAACTGATTAAAGACTGAGTTATTGCCGAATTGAGACAAGTGCTGCTAACCGATAAGTGACTGGGCTCCTGAAGAAAACTGTGTGAACATTGCGCTGGTTCAGCTTTGTAACTAATTGCTACATCGTTTCTTTTATAAGTGCTTCTAGCTCTCTGATTCTATACAGATCATGACTAGGTACGCTACACAAAACAGTAGAGTGAAATATTGTAAATATGCGTGTATAGGCTTGATAACTGCATGTGTACTAATAATAATGGCAATAGTGCTTGCAATGCGTGGTAAGGGTGAGAATGAGAAAATTGATGCTTCTACTTCTAAACCTGTTACTGTCACTGAACTAACCGCATTGAAACGACTAGAATTAGACGAGAGACACTTGCATGATAAGAAGGAACTTTCGTATAATGTTTTCTATCGCCTACTAACAGAATATGTTGAGACTATGGATGCGAAAGATTGTTATGTGTGTACACAGATACCGACATCAGTAACGGAAGGGGTGACTTATCACCACATGCCTCTTACATATGGGATTACATGTAGTTTAGTAACTTCTAGATTTTATGGTCAAACTAACATACAGTATTTCTATTCAAATTATGATGTTACCTTTGCATATGTTCCTATAATAACGCAACTAAGCCAGACTGCTAAAGATTGGGATGCTAAAATAATGAGGGAATTTTTCGAGCCAATGCAACCTTTTGAAACAGCTCACGCTCATAGGGAAAACCTTACCTGCTCGCTCTCTGCAGTAGAAATAAGCTTTTTAGATCGCACAGATGATAGAAGGGCACAAATGAATGCGAAATTAGAAAAGGAGCTAAGTAAGAGGACTTCAGTAGATAATTATGCTTTTGCCGCAATAAAAACACAAGGAAAAATAGCTTTAGACGCTTGGCATGTAGGGAAATTTTGTATATATCGTGGTGAGTCTTATTATGATAACATTTTTGTGGGTGCGAGTGAATGTAAACATACGTTTATCTTTAAGGCCAAATGGACATTCATGCTGAACGGACTTGACCCTGTCATACCTGGTGTATATTACATTTGTGGGCATAATGCCTATTATCGTCTTCCAAAGGGATGGTGGGGGAGATGTTATTTGGGTATAGTGTTCCCAAAGGTTTATCAACTGGATGACCTATCGGTGATTCCAAAGACGTCTGGATCTCATCATATCCAGAAAAGAGAGACCGCAGCTGCTGTGGTAGGAGATATATTTGGAGCCATAATTCCTTCATTGGGAGTTGTGTTGAATTCCATCAAAATAAGAAAGTTGTCTACTATAGTGGATAACATGTTGACAAAGTTTTCAGGTGCTATAATCCTGATGGATGCTGAACTTGCAGCGGAAAGAGCTATGACTCTTCAAAACAGGCTTGCCCTAGACATTCTTTTAGCAAAGGATGGCAGCGTTTGCAAAATGCTTGGTGCGCGTCACTGTTGCACGTATATACCAGACAACAGTGAGAAGATTAAAACAATGCTTGCAAATATAACAAAAGAGAGTGCAGACTTGAAGGAATTGAAAGAACCAGGAGTTTGGGAGAAGGTTGGAAAGGGAGTTGCTTCAGTGGGAAATTGGCTTGGTGGCATTTGGAATGGAATATTACTAAAAATAATACAGGGAATACTAATAGTACTAATTTGCATTTTTGGGATTTGGGGAATAAAGAGGGGAATACTAATGATCATGGAAAGAATTAAGAGAAGGAAGGAAGAGAAAATAATGAAAAGAATGGCAGAAGAATACAAGGCAAGAACAAGGGGAACTAAGAGGCAAAGAGAACTGACAGAATTTTAATGGAATAAAATTTGTGGGAATGGTTTTGTGTGATGACAAATAGTCATCAGAGGAGGGATTGATGACGCAGAAACGAAGGTTTTACATTTATTAGCGCATAAAACGTAGTGCTGCAATAATCAAGTGCAACTTTAACCGAACTAATAAAGATTGTACGGGGACAAATGTGCCCTCAGAGTAGTTCGCCAACATTTATAAGCGTGCTTTATATAACGTGATGTATTAGAATTGTACTAATCTGACATAACCGTAAACGTGTGCCATGATTTGCTTGTTTGAAATGTTTTAACTTAGCATAACTTTAGTGGAGGCTTCGGCCTAGTTGCCTTGTCTCACGGTTTAGATGCTCGTATTTTTCTAATGTGCTAATAAAACGTGTATTCTTGCTTGAAGCTGTACTTTTCCAGTGAGATCGGTTCACATGCTTATCTTTAAGGTTTCGTGCCAGCCTGGCTTCTTTTTCTTTGCTCCAAGGTCAATCTGCAGGTGCAGACAATGGATGCTCTGAAAGTGAATTAATTGGTAAAATATGTTGCAACTTACGTTCCCGACTCCAAGGATAATGTATGCCTAGGTAGAAGCTTGTAAATTGTTGTTTTTGATTGGACAATTTGAAGCCAACCTATGAACCCTCCAATGGAAGACCCTACTGGATTTGTACTGTTGTTTATTTAAACCTGGTGCACAAGAAGAAAGCAGCCATTATAGCCATTATACCCATTGAGCCCATTGAGGACATTATAGCCCATTGCAGCCATTGCAGACTTTACAGACATTATGGCCCATCTTGCCGACCTCGTCATTTTGCCATCTTCTACGATGCCAATTGATGTTCGACGCCATTTTGAATGAGACTTTGATGCTTTCTCTAATCGAGAGAAAGAGACTTTAAGTAATTCTCACCCTAGAGACTTTAACTTTGATTCGTCCCTTTGCATAAAGTAGTAGTTTTGTCCTTTTATCTTGCCGCTGTGAGGCAATTGCCCCGTCCACCCTGCCCCTTTACCCCCGTCCCATGCTGATCAACCGGTACCTGTGAGACGAAGACTTCCTTGAATGCTGATTGAATTTGGTAAATATGAAAGGATAAAAAAATTTACAATTGCATTGTGTTTTCTTTTTAGGTAACCAACTGCTGATTTTTGATAAGAGCCCGAGTTAGGAGTTTTTCCAAATTAATGTTGCTAAATTGTTTTTGCATGAAGTCCCACATGCAGATGCTAATTTGAGGTTAGATGAGGATTCATTTGTTGCACGATGCAATTTGAGACCTTGTTATGCTGACTAATGTATGCAATTAGCCTATTACAGATTATCATTTTAGTGGTTTGCGTTGCTATCATCGAATGCATTGTTATTCAAATGCTGCATAGATTGCATCTTTTTCGCCGTTATGGACAGCTATTAATGTTCATTTACATATATCATTTGGTGTTGAGACACATTTATATCGTGCTAGCTTTGTTAATATAGGGAAATAAATTCATTAACTTTGAATAAACTGGTGTGGTTATTCATGGCCGAAAGGTCATGGTTCGCCTAAATGTTTTCTGGATTAATTGTGAAGTGCTATGTTGATCAGGGCATTGCTTATGTTCGTTATTGATTATTGATTTGATTAAATTGATTACTCTCGGGTGAAGAGAGCCCCACTTGGTCAAAAGATTCATCGACCCAAGAGCGTCCAGATACAGGTAATTTATTAGGACGGAACGCTCTATCAATTATAATGTTTAGCATGCTATATAAATTGCTGTGAAAATGCATCACAAGAGGCATTTTGTTTTACGTGCTGCTGCAGCGTGAGCACATGATGTCGATTCCAATGTCACTCTGACAGTGCATGAGCATAAAGCAAAGAGCATGAGAATAATATTTCAAGGTCTTTCTTTACCATTATGCAAGAGATAATTAGAAACATCTGCTAATATGCAGGAGCCCTGCAGCCTGCTAAGCATCAGGGGTTAACGCATTTTAGTGCTGGTGGCTGCATCAGAGCACTAAAATGCCTCACTCACACATTTATGGAGATCTTCCACACTGTGGAGATCATGAGGCGCTCCACTGAATGGAAGCAGACAGTACTAGGTGCTGGTTATTAACTGCTGGGGAGCTCTGCCTTTCCAGGCAATTTACAGTTGACCTGGCAGCATACTCTTTGCTATGGTGAACCTGGTGTAGCATGATAGGATGGATACATTGTTTTGCTGCTGTGTGCTAACAGAATTGTGCTCTCTGATGGGGGCCAGTCTCTTGCAGTGGTGCATGAATGTGTGGCACTGCTGAGATCATTCTGCAAGAGAAAAGGTTAGGAGAAATAACATTTAAAAAAATCAATAAACAGCAAGTGTCGGGTCTACCCTCATGTGGATCCAGTGCCTTCTGCTGTTTTCCAGGTCCAGCTCACCACTGCAGGTCACTGATACAGGCAGCAGCAATAATAATCATCAGTGAGATTTTGTGTTTTGCCTACAGACGTGTTGCACTTGCACAAAAAAGTGATGCCTGGCTGCTATGTGAATTGTGCAATAAGTAGCTGACTGGTGATTCAGTTGGACAGGTCAAGCATAGCTGGAGGGCACAAGATGTTGTTTTACTGGGGGCAGGAAAAGCCCAGTGGTTAGGAGGTCCAGACAGGGTTGTGGCCTCTCCTCTTCGTAACTGCAGCTGCCTGGCCGTCCAGTTCTTTTCAGTACCAATAGGCCCTTTCCTGTGTGATTGAGTCGCACAACCCAGGCTTAAGCTGTACAAAAATCAACTGAGTACAGTGGAAACGAGAGCCAGCCTTGCAGAAACAACTCTAAAAAAATGAGCAGGATGAGCTGGGTGAGTGTGACCCCCACCAGGTCTCCGTTCAAAGAGCCACTGACTGGCCAAGGGACCCTAAAATCCTTAGGATGTCTCTGCCTCCTTCTGCATCTTCAGCACACTTGCTACTGTGAAGCTCCTTGTGTCAGGGGTGTGACTGTGTCTTGTTTCTTCCACTCATTAGAAGAGCTTGTGCTGCTGCGGGTGTGTGTATTGGGGCGCACATGGGCCTGAGAGTGTCACTCCTCTGTACTGTCTCTCTTGACCCACAGAAACCAGCTAATTTACAAATCACAGTGAGGAGAGATCATGCTGCCTGAGACTCTCTATCCAGATCGACCAGAGTCAGACTGGGACAGAATTTAGGCCAGGCACCAAAGTAAAAATACCCCCCAATTACTGAATATGATAGCTAAAAAAGGGACCAGACCCATGTTTGCAAATGTTGCCGGGGTTCACCTTGTAAAGACGAATTGAACATGAGTTTTGCGAGGAATGGAAAACTGTATGAATTTGAGCCAGGCAATGTGTTTTTTTAATAACAGGCAAATCAACAGTGAAAATCGTCCAATGGAGCACAAAACAGAACCACAAACGGGCAATACACCAGTGCACACACTGATCTGGCAGAGCAAGCTTCTGTCACTGCCTTATTGCTCTGCAGGCAAGAGGCTCAGACACACTTTTATGGACAGCATGCTGCTGCAGCCTGTACCCCTCCTGCCCAGTGTTCACATGGAGAAACCCTAGCTATATTTCAGTCACAAGAGACTAGATAGTGGATTTCACTCACATGGTCGATGAACCGAACCAAATCTGTTTTAGGAATAATGTCATTCGGAATATGTCATAGTCATCACTTATAACAGATGATAATCATTCAACTTCAATAACCACACCAGTTTAATAATAAGTTACTTATTTATTTCCCTCTGTTAACAATGCTAAGGTCATGAAAATAATTCTCAAACACAAATGATACATGTAGAGAAACAATAATGGCAGATTTGAACGTCGGATATTTCTAAGTTTAATCAATGCAAAAAGCCAAGTTATCTCAATTGCCAATGGTTATTACACAAATCCCTAGCAACAGAATCTGAGAATGTGAAATTGAATACATCTGACAATTACAAGACAAAAATCTCAATGACAATTCATGAGCATCTGAGTAACGCCTCACTAACCACTAATTAGCATTAACATGTTGACTTCATATAAAAGTTTTAGTAACACAAACTTAGAAAACATCTGACTATGGCGCTATCAAAATAAGCACCAGTAAATAAACATTTGTAGCTGGTACCTGAAAAACAAAAGACAAATAACAATTCACAGCTCATACATTTACCAAATCACTATGGTAATCAGCAACAACGTCTACTTCGGCAGTAAGACAGCAACATCAGGTACCAATTTTAGGTCAGGAACAGGAATAAAGGTAGGGGTGATGGTTTAGAATTTGCACTATAAGATACACTAAACCATCTATGCATAAGTTCAGTATTGAACAGACATAAACTAATAAAGAATCAGAATGTCAATAGACTATCTGGAAAACATGAAATGTCAAGGTGACAGAGCATAAAGCAATAGAATCTCTACTGTAGCTCTAAGGATACTCAAAAATCCCAAAGAAGAATGACCCCCGATCAATGGTGACTGAACATTAAATGAAACATGTTAAATAAAAAATTATTGGATAAAGCATGGGGTGAGAAAGTTATGACCAATCAGAACATTAACAGCTATCAACATTATACAATTAGTTTACTCTAAGCTCTTATATTTGCTGTTATTTCATTGATGAAATCTAAACTAATACTTTTGTATCCTGTATTTCCTCTACTTCAACTTCATCTGTGGATCTGTTATTTTCACTTCACCAGAATAGTAGTCATAAGAAAACGATTGCAAAATATGTTACCACACCATTTGTTTTCCATCAAGGAAAGACATACAAATTAGAAACATAACTACAAACAATTAAGTCAGTCAGACTACAGAACACACTAGAAACATTTTATACAGCTTGCACTGCACAGTGACCTTGCATCTGCTTCTAAACTGTCCAGCAGAGGCCACTAAATACACACTTAATTCTGACATTTATTTTAGTTAGGAAGCACACTCTCTTGTAAGGACAAAATAATTTCATCAGCTTAAGTTAGCATGAACAAAATATAAGCCTTACATAAGATGGTGGCCATATCAGTTAGTCACATCTCTCGTGAATACAATATTATTATTACATTAATTCACACATTAATCTGTAAGTATAATTACATAAAGACTAAACATTTATCAAGAAAATCTCAGCTCTCACACCAGCCTGGCCAAAGAACACACAGGTCAAGTGGTGAAGTGCTGACCTGGCAGGTTAAACAAAATAGATGGCAAAAACATTCCTTTACATTAATCTTATGAAACATTCAACTGAGTAATATGTCCATTAAAAGCTGTCCTAGTTGGCCCAGTGGTGGATAGTAAATAAATTCTGCATTAAAATGCTACGAGGTCTCAGTATGCGAATGAAAGCACTAGAATTTGAACATTACATTATAACCCTATTAAGCACAGTATACCATAGACTGCAGCAAAATGTGCGGAGATATAATGTTCATTATAAGTCAAGGAGTAACCTATCATTTCAGGTGTTTTGCAGCATTTTCTAAATATTGTTAAAGGTTCTTGTGAATCAAAAGTATGTAATTTCTGATTTGTAGCCCTTTCCATGCACCTCATTGCTTGTATTTGCGGTTTAAAAAGTGTCACAACACATTTGAATGTTCAATTTCACTCATAAGTGCACTGAAATCATGGAAATGACACAGATAAGCAATCTGAAAACTTGCCAGCTATGATGTAGTCCAAAGATAAATCAGATAGACCACTGTGATGGATGTTTTTGAGAACGTCTGTAATACCTCTTATTTTGACATGCTTCAGAAATGGCAGGCCATTTCAATTAATTGCAAGTGAAATAGAAACAATATCTATAATCCAATAAGGTAGCACACATGTGTGCCTTTCACATTACATGAAAGACTTTCCCTAAAATGTGGTGTCCTTGAAATAGATGTTCATATGTGCACTATCCATTATTCAAATGGAACAACCTGTCCCAAATTGGAAAAGATCGGCCGGGTCCTGCTGATCGTGGAGAGCAGGTAGGAGTTGAGGCTCATTGCCAATAAAGAAGTCAGAAATATAGGGAACCAGTCCGTAGATATAAGTAGTTTATTAGCACAAATAAGCTTTATCACAGGACAGTACAACTGTTTCTGCTCAGGATTTAACAAAATTGTTTTGTTTCAAGCATCTTTCATTGTGTTGAACAGCACTGACAACCCTCACAGAGCAGCAGCTCACACTATTGACACCACTTTTACAACCCCTCAAAGAGTAGCAATCAGACCCCACCAACAACTCTCCAACAACACTCTCAAAATACTCCCATCCCAGTAGTCCCACATTACAGACAGCACTCTTACACCCCTCACAGACCAGTAGCCACACACTATGGAATCATCCTCACAGCCCATACAAATTAGCAGGAAACCCAATGGGTATGGCTGGATAAATGCAAGAATGAAACAATGGGCGGAGCAGTACCCCGATTAGTTGTTGAGCACCGGAGTGAAACATCCTAGGACTTTTAGTTAGAAACCAGCCAATGCTGGTTTTATTGTGAGTCTCCTTTTCTAATTTTTGTTATGCAGTGAGTTTTTACATGTGGTTCCTAGTTCAGCTATCACTAGCCCGATATAGAAGCTATAGGCATGAATAGCATTGTGTGAGAATGGCAGGAGAAAGATGTATGGACAAGACAGAAATGTTTAGGTTTTGAGAAATTATTCTGCTGTGCCTGAAACGCAATCCTTCTACTAGTCCACCCTCCTGAACCCTTTATCAAGTTCAATTTCATGATTCTATGGTTCACGTTTTGACTCTGCTGGTTTCTGTAGGACAAATACCTACACTTCCTCCAACACAAATGGACTTTTTTCCGGGGTTAACAAAATCACTGAGTTGGCACCAAATACTTACATTAAGAACCAAATCATGCTTTGCATTCATGAGGACTACACTCCTTTATCTGTACAATAAGCACCTGAATGTTATTTTCACCTCAGGAAAGTCATCAGGTAGGCTCTGTCAGCACGTTTTTGCATAAGGGGTGGTGAAAAGCATTGCTGCCTCTCTGTGGCGCAAATACCAGCCATTAGTGCTTAATATTATATATTATTGTTTTTGTTTAACATTTAAACAGTTTGCATTTGTCATTAAAGTTTCATCTGTTTATCTGATCCCTATGCTCATCAGTGGAGCTGGACGAAAGTTGGCTCTCTAGTCTGTTTGACTGATTCTCCTTTTATGTTCAGGGAACTGTCCTTTTCTACGTTTTAATTCATCCAGGGAGATCAATACCTTTTAAAATATTTTAGCATGACATTTTAGTAGATCATTTCTTTTGGCGGTTTGATTTTGTTTCCCCATGTTCCCACATCCCACTGCTCGATTTTTGGATCAGGACTAGATCACCATCCCTCTGTCATCATTTGATGGGCTCCTGTCACCTTTCTTTGCGGTAAGTTGAATCTGAGGCAAGCCATCAGTCACCTGCCAAGTTTCCTTCTGGGACCAAAATAAGTGTGAAATCACTGATTAACTTATTTGTTTATTATTTAATTCCTCTTATATGTTAGCTTTTAATTTCAAAGGAGTTTAGGAAAAAGGATATCGTCTATGACCCATTGGAAGAAAGTTTCCTCAATATTTAACATCCAGGGAAATGGTTCTCCAGGCATCCCATCTACAAGAACAATTTATAGCTATGATGTAAGACAGTAATCTGCTTTAAAATAAATTATTAATATTTTTATTTGGTGATCAAAAATGTACTAACTGAATCATGGCTTATGGGTGATTGTGCCCGAACCTCTGTGATGTAATTCCTGCCAACTTTTGAATCGTCTGTCAAAACAGACCTGACAAACTGTGACACAGCAGTTAAAGTCGAAAGATCTACTACTTAAAAGATCAGATTTAAAGTGACGAATTTCAGACATTTTGTAAAAATTGAAAAAATGACAATTTTCTTTTAACTAAGAGTCGCCATATGTCGTTAAGCTTAACCTACACCTGCTGAAAGACTAGCTCTACGTATATGGGTTTGCTTACAGATCTAATCACACAGCAGACTCTGTTGTTTCACATTTTATCTTCTAAGTGATTAAAATATATGGTTAGATTATCCCGAATTAAATATCTCACAATATTTATGGTCAGAATCTGAAGGTAACCTGAGTAGTTGCTTTTGAGACACATTTTGCAGGTCGTTTTTAGGGTCCTGTGTATTTTATTTCCTTCCTTTTACTTGACATTGTATAGCTTTTGGCCAGTTCCAACAACGATTACATTTGCACAACAAGTACCACGACATAAACATTTAATAGAAACTAAATTGCCTAGGGACATGTAAAAATTAATTTACTAAGCACTAGCCACTCGAATTATCCTTCGCCAAGTGCGACAACAGAATGCACGTATGCACTCTTTTTTGGGAATATGTGTGAAACTGAATGATGGGGAGTGCCCCCATGCAATGGAACCTGCTACCAACTAAACCTGTGACTAGAGGTGGAGTTCTTCCTTACGTTTATTCAAGTATTTTTATACAGAATAGACTAAATTTTATATATGAAAGTACGTTTTCCCAATTACATTGACTTACAAGAAATACGGTTAGATACTAGTGAGATGGATAGATCACAACATTTTCCAGGGCTGTGGTGTATACTGTATTTTCCGGCGTATAAGACAACTGGGCGTATAAGACGACCCCCTACTTTTCCTGTTAAAATATAGGGTTTGGGCTATACTCGCTGTATAAGACTACCCTTCTTCCAACGCACACCAAATAAAAATTTAAAAACATCAGATTTGATTTTAACATGGTAATTTTAATTCAAATGCTTATGACATGCAGGTACTTAGTAGGAAAACTGTCACTTATAAACAGAAGGCTGTTTGTCATCTAACATGTAAACATAAAACAGTGCAAGTGGAATAGCCTGGAGCACATGCAGGAATACGTGCCTGTCCAGACAACTGCCAGCGAGGATTGCGGCACACGGTAAGGACAGCTCAACTCACGGTTGACCAATCAGCTCTGTGTCCACAAGTAGCTGAATCTTGTGGGATGCGGAACCCATCATACGCTTGGAATCGATTTCCAAATGCAACGCACGGTGGCTCAGCTACAGGGCGCCTGTCCCTGAAGCTTCAGCACACCGTATACCGGCGTGTAAGACGACCCCCGACTTTTGAGGAGATTTTCAGGGGTTAAAAAGTCGTCTAATACGCCGGAAAATACGGTAAATCCATTATTCCGCTGCAATATGTAAAAGGTGTAAAAGCATTATTTGGTAGAGCGCTAAATACTGTATTTCATATCATGGTTGTGGTGACTTTTTAGTCATGGTTCTTCCCATATTATGTTGTTTTTAAACCCTCCAGCATGAAATGTGAAGCTATGCTCAAGGCTGCAACCATCCCAGATTTGGACATGGGACCAAAACAAACGTTCGGAGGAAACATTTGCATGACATAGTAAATAAGGTCATTAGTTTGGAAGAGGGGATTGCTTGGAGGAAATTGAGATGCAACCAGTATTACCCTAGCTGCTGAAACAGGGGACAGGAGCAGCAGTGAAGCCCAAGAAAGGTGCTACATTTCTCCCAATTATTCCAAATTATTATATAACAAGCTAATGTCTGGTTTCAGGATAAGGCCTGCCCCACCAAAAAGTGGCACAGCAGATGAGTGAAAATATTGGAAAAGAGGATAGGACAATTACTGCAGCGATTCATAAAAACTTGGCTCGCTCTATATAAGTAAGTGCAAATATGATGTTCTAAGAGGTTGTAGACTCTTGCAGGACCCAGGGTGACCATTTGTCTAGAAATTACTCCACCTTCTGCTCCCAGTGAAAAGCGGTGACAAGACAACAGTCTACCAAACTCAACCACCGCAGGCAGAGTTTGCATTGTGCGCAATACAATGCATGTCACTTACAACGTACTACCTGGCAATCTGGTTCTCAACTCAATACATTTTCTTTCAGGAAGCATCCACGCCTATCTCTTTTAGAAAACAGTTCACTTGGCTCTGGTGTTCACGTTTTCATGCTTATTACTTTGTAACTTGTTTCAAAAGTCTACAACTTAGTATATGTGCTTTATGTTTTCTTCATCTCTGTAAAACACTGTTAAATAAACATGAAATGGACCTGTGTCTTTATTCCAATAGGTTCGTGAAGAGGCAAACACAAGTGGTGCGTGTCTTTGATACCATAACGGTTGCATTTTCACTTCATGGATGATAAAGCAGATGCCTGTCTCAGTAGGAGTATATGCCAACAGTCATATGTTACTGGGTGAACATATCTTTAATTTGATAACTCAACTAACATGTCCATGGATCTGAGTTTGCAGACCAGAAACAAATTAATACAAGTGGATACAACCGCAAAGAAAAGCACGAAGAGAAAGGGATATTTTGTTTAATTTTTGTATAATGTGTACTGACTAACACCTCATATTTGATTCAGGGTATGTCGTAGTCGTCACACATATAGACACATTGTTTTTTGCATTTGTATGCTAATCACATTGGAAGCAAAGATTGGAAAGCACAGATTGCTCTCAAACGGGCTTGTGCTTGAAAGCGTTATTTAAAGATAGAAGGCTTTTATACCAGGTTTTATTATTGAACCATGACTATCTATCCCTTTTGACACTTTCTAAATTAAGTTCTCGCTTTAATTTATGTTTTTGTCAGCCTTTTCCTGCCTGGCCTAGTTTTAAATAGTTTTTTATTCAAAAGTAATAAACTGTACTGGAGCAAAAGAACACAACATTTATATAATGATCCTGAGATTTCAGATTAACGAAATTGGAAATGTGTGTGCACTGAGGCTACAGGATGGTGAGAAAATAAAACTGCTGTTCTCACTGAGAGCTGGATGCAGTTAGACATTGACATCTAGGGTGCTGAACGAAAGCTCGAAAGATTTGAAACAAAGACGGCAACTCAGGCCGTTACGCCACAACCATTCCACTACCAGAGGGCAGTGATATTGTAATGGCATTTGTCATAGTTTATTATTATTCTTGGCTTCCAAAATAGATGTTTAGAAAATATATTTTGGCCATTTGGTGCAAAAAATAATGAATCACTGAATAATAGTGTTAGAAAGGGGTCTTTGGCTTAGAGTCAGGTTACACCATGTGCAAGCATAGGCCCTCACTCTAGTCAGAGTAAAGGAGAATCACTTTCAGTTAACCCCCGCTCACTGCCTTGGTAGCTTGGCACGCGCAGGCAGGCTTAACTTCAGAAGCAATGCGTAAAGTATTTGCACCAACACACACAGTGATACAGTGAAAACACTACAAAATGGACACCACACCAGTTTAGAAAAATAGGTAATATGTATTTAAATCAAACAACATCAAAACAACAAACATCCAACATACACAAGTCAAGATATGAATTTTCAAAAGAAATAAGAATCTTAATCCTCAGAAAACATTGAGAATGCTGTTGTTACACAAAGTACCTGGCTAGCGTGAAAAATACAGCCGTATGGGCGAGCGTGCCACAGGAAGGCAGTGATGTGTCGATTCCTCCTCGCAAGGGAGGCTGTGTGTCTTTTTCTTCTCCGGTCAGCAAAGCGTCGTTTTCCTCCCTCGCAAGAGAGCGTTGCATCGGTATGCAGACAGGGCACCTCGAATCCACGCAGAGTCGGGTTGACTTTGACGTCATGGGACAATGCATGGAAAATCCTGTTGCACTGTGTCAGAAAACCACGCTGTATGGGGTTTGCGATGTTATCAGCACCTGCAAGCGGGTGTTGCGTGTTGTTTCTCCAGCCATGATGCGTCGATCTCCAAGCCACAATGCAGGTGGAGCATCGATTTTGAGCTGCGAGGCTGGCAGTGTGTCGTTTATCAGCCACGTTGCAGATGATGTGTTGTAAATTTCCTTGCACGACATTCTGTGCATGGATGTTCAGCTCTTGTCTGCCAACGTCACCTTTCAAGTACCCAGGGACTGGATAGGACACCACTTGGCAGGGCAGGAGTCTCAGCAGAGAGTCCAGTTTTTAGCAGAGGAAGTCTTTGATGGCCCTGAGACTTCAAAACAGGAGGCAAGCTCAACTCAAGCCCTTGGCAATTCTTCACAAGCAGGAATGCACAACAAAGTCCAGTCTTTGTGCCCTTTCACAGGCAGAAGCAGCAACTGCAGAACAGCCCAACAAAGCACATTCACAGGCATGGGCAGCACTTTTCCTCAGCTCTTCAGCTCTTCTCCTTGGCAGAGGTTCCTCTTGACTCCAGAAGTGATCTGAAAATGTTTTTTTAAATCCAATATTTATACCCATTCCTCCCTATGAAGTTGTCAAACTTCCAAGGAAAGTGTCTGTTATTCACAAGATCCTGCCTTGCCCAGGCCAGGTCCCAGACACACACCAGCGGGTTGGAAACTGTATTGTGAGAGGGCAGGCACAGCCCATTCAGGTGTGAGTGACCACTCCTCCGTCCATTCTAGCACAGATGGCTCATCAGGATATGCAGGCTACACCCCAGCTCCCTTTGTCTCACTGTCTTGTGGGGGTTCACAAACAGTCCAATTGTCAACCTGACACAGACAGGAAATCCACAAACAGGCAGAGTCACAGAATGGTTTAAGCAACAAAATGCCTACTTTCTAAAAGTGGCATTTTCAAACTAACACTTTAAAAACCAACTTCACTAAAAGATGTATTTTTAAATTGTGAGTTCAGAGACCCCAAACTCCTTATTTCTATATGCTCTCAAAGGGAATCTGCATGTTAACCTATGAGGGAGATAGGCCTTCCAACAGTGAAGAATGATTTTAGCAGTATTTCACTGTTAGGGCATGTAACATGCACCAGTACATGTCCCACCTTAACATCCACTGTACCTTGCTCATGGGGCTAGCTAGGGCGTGCCGTACATGTATAAAGAGGAAAAGTTTAGGCCTGGCAAGTGGGTACAAGTCACACAAGTCAATTTGGCAGTGCCAGACTGTTGGAAAATGGGTTATTGGTAGGGCAGGTAGGTACTTACACCTAGCAACAAGCCACTAACCTCCACATAGGTACAGTTAGGTCTCAGTAAATTAATCCCAGCTCAACCCTTGGTAGCTTGGCAACGAGCGTCAAGGCTTAACTTAGGAGACAAAGTGTAAAGCATTCAAATATCACAAAACAGTAATTAAATAAAACACAGGAAACAGTGTAAAAATCCAAAACCAATTTATAAAAATAGTTTATATTTTTATCTTAAAAATGACACAAAAACGATTAAAATCGGTTCACGGGAACCGGAGATATGAATTTTTAAAGAATTATTACTTTTCTAGCGCTTAGAAACAAAAAGCGCCAATCGGGTCATCTGGTTGCACCTCGACCGGGGCAAAGTCAAACTTTCAGGCCAACCGCGATGGAGCCCTGCTCGGCTACAGGTCGCGGGAGGCCTCGGTTAAAAAGTTACCTTCTGACTTAGTCTTTATTTTGAAGTTTTTCTTCACCGGGACGAACCTGCCAGTTGAATCCGACCTCCTGGAGCCCTTGTCCGGATACGCGATGTGGGTTTCCTCGGTGGTGATTTCTACCTTCGGACTTAGTCGTTTTTTCGAGATGAAAATCCTTCGACCGGGGTAAACCTGGATCTTGATCCGACGTCCGTGGAGCCCTTCTCGGATACGATGGCTGGGAGGTCCCGGTCAACTTTTTACGTTCGGACTTAGTCTCTTTTTTGGATGTTTTTCTTTACCGGGACGAACCACGAAGTCAGGCCGGGTCGCGGTTGAGGCAAGCCGGCTAGAATTTCCGCGGCGGGTCGGTCCCTCTCTGGAGCTTTTTTCCAAACTTCTGGGGCTTCACCCAGATGTTCTTTTAAGGTTCTTTTGGGGTCCACAGGTCACCCCAAGGGTCCAGAAGTTCTGTGATGGTCCTTGGGGGGTGCGGACTTCAACTCCCAGAATGCACCTGGCGCAAACTCCTTTTTGGCCACTGGACAGTGGTCAGCTGGTCGCTTTCTTCAGGAGTTGGTGCAGGGGACTCTGGTTTAGCAATTTTTCACCTGTAGCAAACAGGGAGTCCCTCCTTGAACCAGTTGAAGCCAGGCAAAGTCCTTCTTGTGGTGAAGCCCAAGTGTGCAGCTGGTGCAGTCCTTCTGAGTGCAGGGTCCAGGTGCAGGCCAGGGGTCCAGCAGGGCAGTCCTTCTTCTTCTTTAGTTCCTTTCTTGTTGAATTCTGGAGGGGATCTGAGGTGTGGGGGCAGGTCTGCCAGTTTGATTCTTGCTCCTGGGTGAAAAGCAGGGGGGCCCTGGTTCTCCAATCAGGTACAGGGTCGTCCCCCTGTGATGACCACTTCCTGGGAAGTGTGGCAAAAATCCATCCCAAAAGGCAACAGTCTCTAAAAATCCAACATGGCTGAATCGGACTTTTGGAGGTTACATCTGGCTGAGCCCACCCACTGGTGTGGCTAAAAATCATAAACACACCCCTCTCCTGCCCTCTCCTAATCTAATCAAGGGGGCACCTAGCTGTCTGGGGTTGCAGGATGTGGGGGTGTTGCTGGGTGCTCCAGATGTCCTTCTCTGCCTTTGAAGACCAGTTTGGCAGCCCTCCCCCTTCCTGCCTCACCATCTGCTGAGGGGAGATTCTCTCCCCCAAGCACATTCCTTTGTGTGAAGTCAGGCCACTTCACACCTAATCAAGGCAGCCTGGCAGAAGCTGCTGCAGGATGGCCAATCAGAGCACAGCAGCAAAAACAATGCAGAGCTGAAATTGGCAACTTTTTAGGTAAAGTCTAAACTTTTTACCTGGACAAGTTATATTAAATACTGGAAGTTGTGGGATTTATTACAACAATCAATTTGATACCAAATTCTTGGTATGTAACATTTAAGGAGACTTTAAAATTTTAAATAAAGTCTGCCCATTCTAGCCTATGAAGGCCATTTACTTCAATGAGGGAAAAACGAATTTGGCTGTTTTTACCTCACCAGGGCTTATAAATCTATTTTTATAAAGTCCCTGCTTATAGTTACATGGCACCCAGCCCTAGGGGCACATAGGGCACACCTTAGGGGTGACTTATATGTAAAAATAAGGTAGTTTAAGACTTTGGAAGTACCTTTAATTCCAAAGTCGAATTTGCATATAACTTTAATTTAAAAGCAGCCAGCAAGGCAGGCTTGCTTTTAAAATGACACTGGGCACCTCAGCAGTGCACCTAGGTGTGCACCACCTATGCTGTGGTCCCTAAACCTACATGCCCTACCATATACTAGGGACTTATAGGTAGGTATCTTAGCCAATTATAATTAGCCTAATTTGCATATCCATTTTACACAGAGCACAGGCCCTGGGACTGTTTAGCAGTACCCAGGGCACCATCAGAGTCAGGAAAACATCAGCAAAAAGTGGAAAATGGGGGGCAAAAAGTTATGGGGCCTCTGCAATCAGCCCTGTTTTCTCACACAACCCCCCCCAGCCCACACGCCCAGGAGACTCAGCCCAACCCTGGGAGAGTCTTCCTGGCTTGTTAGGCGAGGAAGACAGTGAAGAAAACTGGCTGTCCCTTTGCAGGGCCTACTCTGCCTTATATCCTCCTGTCAGGGTCACTCCCTATGGGTAGTGAAGCCATCCCAACAGTAAAAGGACCCAACTCAAACTGAAACTTCCCTCTAGGGGGGTCTTCCTCCTCTCTCTCTGCCAACTTGGGTAGTGAGGTGCCCACCTCCCCTACTCCTAACTTTGCTAGGGCAACACCTAGCTTACCCAAAGAGGTCACCCAACACTTGAGCAACCCCACCATGACCAATAGGGTCAGGGGGCCTACTTTGCTATTGGCCCTGGGGTCTGCCTCCCAGGCCAAGTATAGTGCTGCCAGAAAGGCTAGCACCCAGCAGAGGCTACTGACAGCTGTCAGTACCCAGAACCACACCCTAAGCTCTCCACTGACAGGTGGCTGAGCTGCTTTAGGGGCATCTTTGGGGTCCTGGCACCCCTCTTGCTGTCTAGAGTGGGGGGCTACCACCTCCTGTGGCAGACACCCTCCTTCCACTCTCCCTTCTGTCAGTGCAGGGGCAACACCTTGCATCTGGACAGCTGCCTGACTACTCAGGACTTCCTTGGGGTCAGGTGAGGCCTCACCAGTGCCAACTCTGGGCTCCCCCCCTACTGGGGCAGAAGGCCCTTGGCTCCCTGGAACTCTCTTTAAGAGTGGCCTACCCTTCCTTTCCTTCTTTCCTTTTCTTGGGGACCCCTGTCTCTTAACTGTAGGGATTGACTCTCCAGGACTTTGGGTTGGGGGGGCGCCCTGGGCAACCACCCCATCTGTGACCAGACTCACCTCTGGGAGGTCATTGCCCAGGATACAATCTAGGGGGAGGTCAGCACTGACTACCACCCTAATCCAGTCAAGGATACCCTCCCTCTCTAGGGGCACTATGGCTACAGGTTTGGAGGTGACCTCCCCTGTGGCTATCCTGACTTTCTTTGTCTTTCCTGGGACATACATGTCTGGCGTCACTAACCGGTCACTCACTATAGTGTGACTGGCACAGGTGTCCCTCAGGCCAGTGGTAGGGATCCCATTCACTTGAATGTGGTGGAAGTGCCTACTCCCTCCCTCAGGGATCACCAGCTTACCATCTGGTCCTGTCTCCCAGCACAATGCTAGGAGGACTTCATCATCTGAGGAATCCTCCTCTATGGCTACACTGGACAGCCCAGTGCTAACCACCTTCCTTGGACAGGCTGCATCTCCTCTGAAGTGACCTGTCTGCTGACAGTCAAAGCAAGCCCTACTGTCCAAGAGTTTTTTAAACCCTGGGTCTCCCTGTCTCTGCTTGTCAGAGTGGGAGTGGGATTTACTCTCCTCCTTCTTAGGGTTCTGGGGTACAGAGGGAGTCTCTGTGGTGGGCTTACCACCTCCCTCCTTAGGTTTTTGGGGACCTGTCCCCCCCTTCTTGGAGTCTCCCCCCTGGGACTTGACAACCACCCTGGTTCTCAACCACTCATCAGCTGCCTCCCCTAGCTCTCTAGGGTTGGTCTGCTTAGAGTCCACTAGATGCTGGCGTAACCTTTCTTGGGTACAATTGGTCAAGATGTGCTCTCTCATGATCAGATTGTATAACCCCTCATAAGTATCTACTTTGTTACCAATAATCCAGCCCTCTAGTGCCTTCATTGAAATGTCCACAAAGTCAACCCAAGACTGGGTACTGACCTTCTGGGTGTCCCTGAACTTCATTCTATATTGCTCTGGGGTCAGACCAAACTTCTTGGCTAAGCACCTCTTCATACTAGGGTATGAATCTGCCTCCTCCCCCCTTAAGGTCAGAAGCCTATCCCTCCCTGAGTTGGGGACCAACTCCCACAAAAGGGAACCCCAGTATTGAGGCCTAACCCTTCTCATTTGGAGTGCCCTCTCAAAGGCCCCTAGCCACTTATCTATGTCATCCCCCTCTACATAAACAGGAACTACCCCCTTGGGTAATATGGGCCAAACTCCCCCACCCATGGACACCTCAGCTTCTTTATCGCTGCTTCCATCTCTTTTCTCTTTGTATGCCCACTTTTTCTTTTCTAGGGCCAGCTTCTCTGCTTCCAAAGCTATGTATGCTAGCTGGGCTTCCAGCTCTCTTTCTCTGATGGATGGGTTCTCTCCTCCTGAAAGGACCCCCTTCCCACCACTAGCTTTGGGTCTGCCCCTAGTGACTGTATTTACTGAGGACCGTTCTTCCTCATCCTCACTTAGGCTCAGATGCCTTCCCTCCCCTGAGTGGTTAGAGCTTGCATCCTCCCTTCTTTCTCCCTCCTCTGGAGCTTCTTCTGACTCTACCTCTTGGGCCTCAGCCCATGCTGTCAGGGATGTGATCAGGATTTGCTTCCTGAGATCAGTGGTTGCAGGCAACCCTCTTTCAATACACAACCCCCTAAGCTGGACTACTGTCAGTGTGGGTAGGCTAGCCAGATCAAGCTCCATGGTTCCCTAGTTTTGTGTCAACAAAAACTTTTTGCAAAAATTGGAAACAAGAATTTAGAAAAATTACAAAAATTCAATAATTGAAATTAATCCAAATTAAAAATTAAAAGATTTTTTTGCACTAGGACAATTTAAAGGATTTTTAATTTGTTTTACCTAAAACTGTAACGTGATATTGAACAAAAGTACAGGATCCCGTCGCTGCTTCCAATTATGTTGGAAAATGGGTTATTGGTAGGGCAGGTAGGTACCTACACCTAGCAACAAGCCACTAACCTCCACATAGGTACAGTTAGGTCTCAGTAAATTAATCCCAGCTCAACCCTTGGTAGCTTGGCAACGAGCGTCAAGGCTTAACTTAGGAGACAAAGTGTAAAGCATTCAAATATCACAAAACAGTAATTAAATAAAACACAGGAAACAGTTTAAAAATCCAAAACCAATTTATAAAAATAGTTTATATTTTTATCTTTAAAATGACACAAAAACGATTAAAATCGGTTCAGGGGAACCGGAGATATGAATTTTTAAAGAATTATTACTTTTCTAGTGCTTAGAAACAAAAAGCGCCAATCGGGTCATCTGGTTGCACCTCGACCGGGGCAAAGTCAAACTTTCAGGCCGACCGCGATGGAGCCCTGCTCGGCTACAGGTCGCGGGAGGCCTCGGTTAAAAAGTTACCTTCTGACTTAGTCTTTATTTTGAAGTTTTTCTTCACCGGGACGAACCTGCCAGTTGAATCCGACCTCCTGGAGCCCTTGTCCGGATACGCGATGTGGGTTTCCTCTGTGGAGACTTTTACCTTCGGACTTAGTCGTTTTTTCGAGATGAAAATCCTTCGACCGGGGTAAACCTGGATCTTGATCCGACGTCCATGGAGCCCTTCTCGGATACGATGGCTGGGAGGTCCCGGTCAACTTTTAACGTTCGGACTTAGGCCCTCATTCGGACCTTGGCGGGCGGCGGTTTTCCATTTCTGACCGCGGCCAAAGCGCCGCGGTCAGAATGCCCAAGGGAGCACCGCCGGCCTGTCGGCGGTGCTCCCGCCCCCGTTGGCCCTGGCGGTGTTCATAATGAGGGCCTTAGTCTCTTTTTTGGATGTTTTTCTTTACCGGGACGAACCACGAAGTCAGGCCGGGTCGCGGTTGAGGCAAGCCGGCTAGAATTTCCGCGGCGGGTCGGTCCCTCTCTGGAGCTTTTTTCCAAACTTCTGGGGCTTCACCCAGATGTTCTTTTAAGGTTCTTTTGGGGTCCACAGCTCACCCCAAGGGTCCAGAAGTTCTGTGATGGTCCTTGGGGGGTGCGGACTTCAACTCCCAGAATGCACCTGGCGCAAACTCCTTTTTGGCCACTGGACAGTGGTCAGCTGGTCGCTTTCTTCAGGAGTTGGTGCAGGGGACTCTGGTTTAGCAATTTTTCACCTGTAGCAAACAGGGAGTCCCTCCTTGAACCAGTTGAAGCCAGGCAAAGTCCTTCTTGTGGTGAAGCCCAAGTGTGCAGCTGGTGCAGTCCTTCTGAGTGCAGGGTCCAGGTGCAGGCCAGGGGTCCAGCAGGGCAGTCCTTCTTCTTCTTTAGTTCCTTTCTTGTTGATTTCTGGAGGGGATCTGAGGTGTGGGGGCAGGTCTGCCAGTTTTATTCTTGCTCCTGGGTGAAAAGCAGGGGGGCCCTGGTTCTCCAATCAGGTACAGGGTCGTCCCCCTGTGATGACCACTTCCTGGGAAGTGTGGCAAAAATCCATCCCAAAAGGCAACAGTCTCTAAAAATCCAACATGGCTGAATCTGACTTTTGGAGGTTACATCTGGCTGAGCCCACCCACTGGTGTGGCTAAAAATCATAAACACACCCCTCTACTGCCCTCTCCTAATCTAATCAAGGGGGCACCTAGCTGTCTGGGGTTGCAGGATGTGGGGGTGTTGCTGGGTGCTCCAGATGTCCTTCTCTGCCTTTGAAGACCAGTTTGGCAGCCCTCCCACTTCCTGCCTCACCATCTGCTGAGGGGAGATTCTCTCCCCCAAGCACATTCCTTTGTGTGAAGTCAGGCCACTTCACACCTAATCAAGGCAGCCTGGCAGAAGCTGCTGCAGGCTGGCCAATCAGAGCACAGCAGCAAAAACAATGCAGAGCTGAAATTGGCAACTTTTTAGGTAAAGTCTAAACTTTTTACCTGGACAAGTTATATTAAATCCAACAACTGGAAGTTGTGGGATTTATTACAACAATCAATTTGATACCAAATTCTTGGTATGTAACATTTAAGGAGACTTTAAAATTTAAAATAAAGTCTGCCCATTCTAGCCTATGAAGGCCATTTACTTCAATGAGGGAAAACCGAATTTGGCTGTTTTTACCTCACCAGGGCTTATAAATCTATTTTTATAAAGTCCCTGCTTATAGTTACATGGCACCCAGCCCTAGGGGCACCTAGGGCACACCTTAGGGGTGACTTATATGTAAAAATAAGGTAGTTTAAGACTTTGGAAGTACCTTTAATTCCAAAGTCGAATTTGCATATAACTTTAATTTAAAAGCAGCCAGCAAGGCAGGCTTGCTTTTAAAATGACACTGGGCACCTCAGCAGTGCACCTAGGTGTGCACCACCTATGCTGTGGTCCCTAAACCTACATGCCCTACCATATACTAGGGACTTATAGGTAGGTTAACTTAGCCAATTATAATTAGCCTAATTTGCATATCCATTTTACACAGAGCACAGGCCCTGGGACTGTTTAGCAGTACCCAGGGCACCATCAGAGTCAGGAAAACACCAGCAAAAAGTGGAAAATGGGGGCAAAAAGTTATGGGGCCTCTGCAATCAGCCCTGTTTTCTCACACAGACTGCACATACAGATACTGCAGTGGCAGGTCTGAGACATGTTTGCAGGGCTAACTATGAGGGTCGCACAACCAGTGCTGCAGGCCCACTAGTAGCATTTGATTTGCATACCCAGGGCACCTCTAGAGCACTTTACTAGGGACTTATTAGTAAATCAAACATGCCAATCATGGATAAAGCAATCAACAATACAATTTCCTAAAGCAAACAAAAACAGGTCAGACAAAATAGGAGGAAGGATACAAAAAGTTTAGGGATGACCCTGCAAAAAAGGCCATTTCCAACAAATACAATTTCAGGTAGCCACCCATTTTAGAAGTCGTGGTCGTAATGCAGCATACTGCTGATGAAGTCAATTGCAAGCGGGTGGTACAGTAACAATAGGTTGGGAACTGCCAGTTGCACAAATGCTCAAAAAAAGAACAATTAAAGAAGGAAATGAATGAAAGGGATCTATGAAATGAGAAAATTAAAAATTAAAAGACTGGACCTTCAGCCCTGGCATTGGCATTTATAAGCACCTAGTGCCACCGGAGTGTCAATTTTAGCAACACTCCGGTGGCACTGTTCACTGCGCACATGTTTTTTGTGTGGTTTAATGCTGCCTTGTAAAAATGGGCCCCTCCAATGCAGTTTTCTGTGGCAGAGTGGTGTGCAATGGATGATGCTGTGGACGTTCCACCGCAACACCCTTTGCTTTTGACGTTACCCTAGATTTACACGCTGCACCAGTTCCATTTAAATATGCCTCTTAGTTTCAAATAGCTGTGTGCAGGATGAGATCAAGAATGATGGGCCATTCACAGAGCAGTGGCTGAAGTAGATTGTCCCACTGCTCCATGTTGTATGGTGTGATGGGCACAGTTACATTGTGAAAAACACTCAAATAGACTAAAAGTTGAAAACAGCAGACCCTAATCATCGTTGTGTGTGCATGCATTTTTATACATGTTTTGATTAATAAAGGCTGGCACACAGCTAAAGATATCAGCAGAGAAACGAAAAAGTACTTAATTACACATATGACATTATTACTATGTACTTCTTTAAAGTTGACAAAACATGATAAAAGCCCTCCTTATAGGATTCAGCACATATTATCACTGCACAGATTGTCTACTGACTTGGTTTGTCAGATGAGGTAGCCAACCACATAACATTTGCCTATAGCTGTAATCTATGAGATTCAGTAAAACAAAGGGCCATTTTTATAGGCCCCTAGCACCACAGAAGCGTCACTTTTTGTGACGCTCCTGTGGCGCTAAGCACAGCGCTGGATTTTCAAGGTGGCATTAAGCCACTTTTTGTGGCTTAACGCCACCTTGTAAATATGGCCCCTTCCCACGCAGCACTGTGCGTGGAAGGGGCATGCAATGGGTGTTGCTGTGAGCATGCCACAGCAAAAACAATTGCATTTTGACGCTGCCTCAGATTTATGAAATTTCGTAAACTTGAGGCAGCACTAAAATCTAACACCACCCACAGGGGTGGTGTTAGCAGGGCACAACTAGAAGGAATACTTTTATTCTTCCTCATTTTTAGGGTCGAGCTTGCGTCACATGCGCTTGCGCATGCGTTTTGCTTGCGAGATGCTTTAGGAGTTAGAAAAAGGCTCAGAGCCCCGTTCACATCACGTCAGTTGTCTTTCATTGGTTCGTGGGCTTGCCTGTTAAAACCTGCTTGCTTTCATTAGTGGAAGGCACGCATACGCAATGCCTTTTCCACTGGTTAGCCCTTCTCGAGCGCAGCGACAAAGTACTGAAAACATGCAATGCTTGCTGTTTCCCGTCTGGTTAGTGGACTACTTTTTCTCGCAACGCGATCTCGCTTGGCAGAATTCAAGCGCTTTGCTTGACATCGACCCTGTTACATAGTTAATTGAACTTTTGCTGGTTACGTAGATAATTGCACTTTTGCCGATAGGTTTCACTACCAGTTTACTGTAGCAGCGCGATTGCGCTCCTTTTTCCATTTAATGAGGCAAGAAAAATCTGGTTGGGAGTTTACAACTGAAGCCGATGACCCTGTCTGTGCAATGGTGACCCCATGCAGGCAGCGCCGCCTAGTGGTAAACTTCTGTATTCTAGCAGCTTCTCTGAAAACACCACCTGAAGACACTTGCAGGACGCTCGCACTTTGAACCCCAAATGTATGTGTCCCAGCTACAGACCCACTCTGTCCCTGAACTGCCCAATGCCACTTCTGCTCATGTTGTTCTTTACTTGTTTAATGGGACAGCTAAGCCAATACCGTGTATATATGCATACATTATTAATAATGAAGGCACGATATTTTCTTCCAGCAGAATTATTAGCATTAGTGTATGTAAATGTGCGCCAGTGTTACACCAGTAATAAAATGATTCTGCGACTCGCTTTGAATAAGACAGATCCATGTAAGAGCAACAGAGCTCAGTGGTTCACATTTAATTTAATCAGGTTTTTCAAAATGCAGTAGAATCGAAGTATAATACGGAATGAGAGGAACAAAAATATGCAACCTGTCTTTTTTTTTTATAAATTCTGCAAAGGCTCTGAATACGCCAGCTGTATTTCAGTACAGCAAGGTTACCTTTGTAAGTAACTGCTCCCACGATTATCCAAGGATCACACATTTTGGTCAAGTGGGTTAGCCGGGATCACAATTCGCATGTTATGGAACCACAACTGACATTTAGTAAATTAGTAAATTAACTGTACATCTCAATAGGGCTTGGGATATGTATGTATTTATCTGTAGGCTAGAGATCCTTCTTACACACACACACGTACATACATAGTAAACGCTTTTATTTCCTTAGATGAAGAAGTGGCCTGAGCCTTAGACAGCACATGCAATACACATCTGAGAAGCATCTTTCCGAGACTGTACGGACGCATACGGTTGTCATATCAGAGCAGGCAGACATACTTATAAAGCGTACATACAGCTCATTTCACTGTGTCCAAAGCGATATATAAAACCCACACTGGTTTATTGATGTATCATTGGTGAGCTTTCGATTACTGTATACAAGGACACGCCCATTTTTGCAGGTATCGGGAGATTAAGTGACTTGCCCACAATCACAGTATGTTGAACCGACTCGAACTCGGTTTCCCAGCTCCATGGATGGCAGCTCTGGCTGGAAGGACACTGTTTGTTGTGGCTACCTAAGGGCCGCCTCTTCCTGTTAGTGGAAGCAGCTGCGTGCCTTAAGAATGGCAGGTGATCGTGATCACCTTTTTTAGGGTCGAGCTTGCGCTAGCATGCGCTTGCGCATGCGTATAGCTTTCGAGACGCTGTAGTAGTTAGAAAAGGGTTCGGAGCCCCATCCATGTCACGTCAGTGTCTTTCATTGGTTTGTGGGCTTACCTTTTAAAATCTGCTTGCTTTCATTAGTGGAAGGCATGCATACGTCATGCCTTTTCCGGTGGTTAGCCCTCCTCGAGCGCAGCGACCAAGTACTGAAAACATATGAGGCTTGCTGTTTTCCGTCCGGTTTGTGGACTACTTTTGTCTCTTTTTTCGCAGGGCGATCTCACTGGGCAGAACTCGAGTGCTTTTTATGACATTGACCCTGTTACATAGTTAATTGCACTTTTGCCGGTTACATAGATAGTTGCACTTTTGCCGATAGGTTTCACTACGAGTGAACTGTAGCAACAAGATTGCGCTCTTTTTTCCATTTAATGACTCAAGAAAAGTCCAGTTGGGAGTTTACAAATGCTAATAGCTCTAACTCGGAGAAATGTCAGACCTGTTGCATTGCAAATGCTTGTTTTTTTTCTTCTATGCGTGCTGCATTCTGCAGCACGCATAGACCAAGCAAAATGCCAAAAATTATTGTTTATGTGCGGGAAGGTGTCCCTTCCTGCATACTGTATAAACAATAATTTGAAAATTATGCTTTGGCACTTCTGTGTGTGCTGCATTGTGCAGCACACACAAAAGTGAAAAAGCGCCATTAGTGATTGTTTATGTGCAGAAAGGGACACCTTCCCGCACACAAGCATTCACACCCCTCAACACAGACATCCTTGCACGATGGTGTAAGGATGCCTGAGTTGGCGCTGGCAGCGAAATTTAGCGCCAGTGCAGGGGAAACGCAGGGTCGCACCATATTCCCTTAAATATGGCACACCCCTGCATTTCTAAAGTGATGTAGTGCAGCGCTGTCAATTTTGGTGCAGCACTGTGCTGCGCCACTTTTCTTTAAATCTGGCCCAAAATATATTTTCTTAACAGACAAGATCTGTGGTGTAGAACAAATGTTTCTGAATGGGCCAAACATGTCTATAGCCTTGATTTCTGGCTTGTAACCATAATTAGGTTCTAATATGGTCTGCCATCCAACTTGTGTGGCTATGTTGGTTGGCTAAAATAAAAAAAAAGTCAAAGTATGTAAAGTTCTGTGGCATAGTGCTATGCTGTTATCCATTTACCTTTCATAATTTACTACGTCAGCATCTTTCCTCACAAGTTTGTCCATATGTCTAGTGCCACTCATGCACCGAGACATTATATGCCTATATCACTATGTTGGAAAATGGGTTATTGGTAGGGCAGGTAGGTACCTACACCTAGCAACAAGCCACAAACCTCCACATAAGTACAGTTAGGTCTCAGTAAATTAATCCCAGCTCTACCCTTGGTAGCTTGGCATCGAGCGTCAAGGCTTAACTTAGGAGACAAAGTGTAAAGCATTCAAATATCACAAAACAGTAATTAAATAAAACACAGGAAACAGTTTAAAAATCCAAAACCAATTTATAAAAATAGCTTATATTTTTATCTTTAAAATGACACAAAAACGATTAAAATCGGTTCAGGGGAACCGGAGATATGAATTTTTAAAGTATTATTATTTTCTAGCGCTTAGAAACAAAAAGCGCCAATCGGGTCATCTGGTTGCACCAGGACCGGGGCAAAGTCAAACTTTCAGGCCGACCGCGATGGAGCCCTGCTCGGCTACAGGTCGCGGGAGTCCTCGGTTAAAAAGTTACCTTCTGACTTAGTCTTTATTTTGAAGTTTTTCTTCACCGGGACGAACCTGCCAGTTGGATCCGACCTCCTGGAGCCCTTGTCCGGATACGCGAAGTCGGTTTCCTCGGTGGTGATTTTTACCTTCGGACTTAGTCGTTTTTTCGAGATGAAAATCCTTCGACCGGGGTAAACCTGGATCTTGATCCGACGTCCGTGGAGCCCTTCTCGGATACGATGGCTGGAAGGTCCCGGTCAACTTTTTACGTTCGGACTTAGTCTCTTTTTTGGATGTTTTTCTTTACCGGGACGAACCACGAAGTCAGGCCGGGTCGCGGTTGAGGCAAGCCGGCTAGAATTTCCGCGTCGGGTCGGTCACTTTATGGAGCTTTTTTTAAAAAATTCTCCAATCTTTTCCAAACTTCTGGGGCTTCACCCAGATGTTCTTTTAAGGTTCTTTTGGGGTCCACAGCTCACCCCAAGGGTCCAGAAGTTCTGTGATGGTCCTTGGGAAGTGCGGACTTCAACTCCCAGAATGCACCTGGCGCAAACTCCTTTTTGGCCACTGGACAGTGGTCAGCTGGTCACTTTTTCAGGAGTTGGTGCAGGGGACTCTGGTTAGCAATTTTTCACCTGTAGCAAACAGGGAGTCCCTCCTTGAACCAGTGGAAGCCAGGCAAAGTCCTTCTTGTGGTGAAGCCCAAGTGTGCAGCTGGTGCAGTCTTTCTGAGTGCAGGGTCCAGGTGCAGGCCAGGGGTCCAGCAGGGCAGTCCTTCTTCTCCTTGTAGTTCTTTCTTCTTGAAATTTGGTGGGGATCTGAGGCGTGGGTGCAGGTCTGCCAGTTTTATCCTTGCTCCTGGGTGAAAAGCAGGGGGGCCCTGGTTCTCCAATCAGGGACAGGGTCGTCCCCCTGTGATGACCACTTCCTGGGAAGTGTGGCAAAAATCCATCCCAGAAGGCAACAGTCTCTAAAAATCCAAAATGGATGAATCTGATTTTTGGAGGAGAGATCTGGCTGAGCCCACCCACTGGTGTGGCTAAAAATCATAAACACACCCCTCTCCTGCCCTCTCCTAATCTAATCAAGGGGGCACCTAATTGTCTGGGGTTGCAGGATGTGGGGGTATTGCTGGGTGCTGCAAATGTCCTTCTCTGCCTTTGAAGACCAGTTTGGCAGCCCTCCCCCTTCCTGCCTCACCATCTGCTGAGGGGAGATTCTCTCCCCCAAGCACATTCCTTTGTGTGAAGTCAGGCCACTTCACACCTCATTAAAGTAGCCTGGCAGAAGCTGCTGCAGGCTGGCCAATCAGAGCACAGCAGCAAAAACAATACAGAGCTGAAATTGGCAACTTTTTAGGTAAAGTCTAAACTTTTTACCTGCACTAGTTATATTAAATCCAACAACTGGAAGTGGTGGGATTTATTATAACAATCAATTTGATACCAAATTCTTGGTATGTAACATTTAAGGAGACTTTAAAATTTTAAATAAAGTCTGCCCATTCTAGCCTATGAAGGCCATTTACTTCAATGAGGGAAAAACGAATTTGGCTGTTTTTACCTCACCAGGGCTTATAAATCTATTTTTATAAAGTCCCTGCTTATAGTTACATGGCACCCAGCCCTAGGGGCACATAGGGCACACCTTAGGGGTGACTTATATGTAAAAATAAGGTAGTTTAAGACTTTGGAAGTACCTTTAATTCCAAAGTCGAATTTGCATATAACTTTAATTTAAAAGCAGCCAGCAAGGCAGGCTTGCTTTTAAAATGACACTGGGCACCTCAGCAATGCACCTAGGTGTGCACCACCTATGCTGTGGTCCCTAAACCTACATGCCCTACCATATACTAGGGACTTATAGGTAGGTTAACTTAGCCAATTATAATTAGCCTAATTTGCATATCCATTTTACACAGAGCACAGGCCCTGGGACTGGTTAGCAGTACCCAGGGCACCATCAGAGTCAGGAAAACACCAGCATAAAGTGGAAAATGGGGGCAAAAAGTTATGGGGCCTCTGCAATCAGCCCGTTTCTCACACACTATTGATGTCTTATGGAGCAAGGAGGGTAGTCACTTGTGCTCGGATCTTGCTTTGCTCCAAAACACGAATGCAATGCCTCTTTGCAGAAACATAAAGATTCTATTAAAGCTAATGCTACTTTTTCCTGATTATTTCCAGACACAGGCTGCAGTGTCAGGCCTGAGACAGGTTTTAAAAGGCTAATTTGGTGGGTTACACAATGAGTGCTGCAGTACCACTGGAATCATTTAATTACAGACCCTCTATACATAGAGTACCATTTACTAAGAACTTTCAAGTAAATCAAATGCGCCAAATAGGCTCAGGCCAATTGTACCATGTTTAATGGAGAGAGCACAAGCACTTTACACTGGTTAGCAGTGGTAAAGTGCACAGAGTCCAAAAGCCAACAAAAATAAATTCAGAAAAACAGAAGGGGTGAAGGAAAATGATTTGGGGGGCCTACCACCCAAGGGTATCAGGTCTAACAGGTAGTTTTACACTGCAGCCACAATGAGTGGCTCAGAAAAGTGTAAAGTGTTCTTTCTCTGTCATGTTACTTTGAACAATGAAAGAAAACATGGAGAATCTAAACTGAAAACATGGCCATCAAATACATTATTATCAGTACTATCAGTCAAACTGTTAGGGCCTTATTTGGAGTATTGGAGGCGGCCTGATGTCTGTCATCATGGCAGAGACAATTACCTCAACCATCCAAGCCAGACTCCCGCCTACCATATTTAGAGATCTCTGCTGGCTCTTTGGAGACTCCTGTGCCTTTAGAAGAGCTGCTGCCATTGATCAGGATCTTGTATCAGGTTACCACTCTGAAAACTTTTAATTTACAAAAATAAGCCCTAAAGCAAGAGTGTTTGTGAAAAACAAAAAATGAATGACCCTGAATCTACCCTGGTAGATTTTTCCCAGGATGTGGAGATCATTTTTAATGTTATTTTCTATTTCAGACTGAAAAATAAAGTACATCAAATGATCCCCTCTAACTAGGGAGGACCGTCTTATGTACTAACCTGAGGGGACCATCTCCATTACAGTAGATCATTGGTGTACAGTTTTCAACAACAGAGCCAGCGGAGGCACCACCACTGGAAATATGACAGTTCAGAGTACACTAAATAGAGTGGATAGACCATCAGTTTGGTTGACATGGTACTCCGCCATGTGTATAGTGGAGTACCCTGTCTGTTAACCCCTTCGCTGCCAGTCTTTTTTCCTCTCAGGTGCCAGGCCTTTTTTTTGGCTATTTGGGGCAGTTCACGCTTAGGCTCTCATAACTTTTTGTCCACATAAGCTACCCATGCCAAATTTGCATCCCTTTTGTCCAACATCCTAGGGATTCTAGAGGTACCCAGGGTTTGTGGGGAAATTGCCCAAAATACAGCAAAAAAAAAATTTTCAATGGGAAAAAAAGGTCTGCAAAGGAAAGCTTGTATTTTTCCCCCTGAAAATGGCATCAACAAAGGGTTTGTGGTGCTAAAACCACCAAGTTCCCGGCTTTCAGAGACAGTGAGACTTGAATCAGAAAACCACATTTGTAAATGCAATTGTGCAATTTTACTGGGACATAACCCATTTTTACTATTTTTTGTGATTTTAGCCTCATTCCAGTTAGTGACGGAAATAGGTATGAAACCAATGCTGGATCCTGGACAGCTAAACATTTCTGAAAAGTAGACAAATTTCTGAATTCAGCAAGGGGTCATTTGTGTCAATCCTACAAGGTTTTTCTTACAGAAGATAACGGCTGAAATAAAGAAATATTGAAATGCAGGTAAAAAACAGCCATTTTTCTCCACGTTTTGTACTCTGTAACCTTTTCCTGTGATGTCAGATTTCCAAAAGCAATATACCATTATGTCTGCTGGACTCTTCTGGTCGCAGGGATATATAGAGTTTGTACATTCATCAAGAACCCTAGGTACCCAGAGCCAATAAAGGAGCTTCACCTTGTTATGGGATTTCATTATATACCGGGTATACAGAAATTCATTAGGTGAAGAATGAAAAATAGATATTAAGGAAACCTTTGTATTTCCAAAATGGGCACAAGATAAGGTGTTGAGAAGAAGAGTTTTTTTGCACATCTCTGAATTCTGGGGTCCCCATACTACCAAGTGAATTACAGGGCATTTCTCAAACAGACATCTTTTTTACACACTGTCTTACATATGGAAGGAAAAAATGTAGAGAAAGACAAGGGGCAATTACACTTGTTCTGCTTTTCTGTGTTCCCCAAAGGCTCCTGATAAAAATGATACCTCACTGGTGCGGATAGGCCTAGTGCCCACGACAGGAAACACAACATGGACACATCACATTTTTACATTGAAATCTGAAGTGTCTTTTGCAAAGTGCATAGCTGTGGATTTTGGCCTCTAGCTCAGCCAGCACCCAGGAAAACATACCATACCTGTACATTTTTGCAAACTAGACACCTAGGGGAATCCAGGATGGGGTGATTTGTGAGGTTCTGTTACCCAGAATCCTTTGTAAACTTCAAACTTTGGCAAAAAAAACACTTTTTTCTCACATTTCGGTGATATGAAGGTCTGGGTTTTGACAGGAGCCACAAATTTCCTTCCAGCCATCATTCCCCCAAGTCGCCCGATAAAAATGGTACCTCACTTGTGTGGGTAGGTCTAGTGCTCGTGACAGAAAACACCCCAAAACACAACATGGACACATCACATTTTTACATTGACAACTATTGTGTTTTTTGGAAAGTGCCTAGATGTGGATTTTGGTCTTTAGCTCAGCCGGCACCTAGGAAATCCTACCAAACTTGTGCATTTTTGAAAACTAGACATCTAGGGGAACCGAGGATTGGGTGACTTGTGGCACCCTCACCAGGTTCTGTTACCCAGAATCCTTTGCAAACCTCAAAATTTGACAAAAAAACAAGTTTTCCTCATTTTATGGTGATAGAAAGTTCTGGAATCTGAGAGGAGACACAAATCTCCTTTCATCCAGCATTCCCCCAAGTCTCCCGATAAAAATGGTACCTCACTTGTGTGGGTAGGCCTAGTGCCCGCAACAGGAAATGCCCCAGAACGCAACATGGACACATCACATTTTTACATTGACAACAGACGTGTTTTTTGAAAAGTGCCTAGCTGTGGATTTTGGTCTGTAGCTCAGCCGGCACCTAGGAAAACATACTAATCCTGTGCATTTTTTAAAACTAGACACCTAGGGTAACTAAGGATGGGGTGACTTGTGGCGTTCTCACCAGGTTCTGTTACCCAGAATCCTTTGCAAACCTCAAAATTTGTCAAAAAAACACTTTTTCTTCACATTTCGGTGCTAGAAAGTTCTGGAATCTGAGAGGAGCTACGAATTTTCTTCCACCCAGCATTCCACCAAGGCTACCGATAAAAATGGTACCTCACTTGTGTGGGTAGGCTTAGTGCCCACGACAGGAAATGCCCCAAAATGCAACTTGGGCACATCACATTTTTACATTGACCACTGCAGTGATTTTTGGAAAGTCCCTAGCTGTGGATTTTGGTCTGTAGCTCAGCCGGCACTGAGGAAAACCTACCAAACTTGTGTGCATTTTTGAAAACTAGACTCCTAGGGGAACCGAGGATGGGGTGACTTGTGGTGCTCTCATCAGGTTCTGTTACCCAGAATCCTTTGCAAACCTCAAAATTTTACAAAAAACAGTTTTTACTCACATTTCGGTGATAGAATGTTCTGTAATCTGGGATGAGCCACAAATTTCCTTCCACCCAGTAATCCCCTAAATCTCCCGATACAAATGGTAATTCACTTGTGTGGGTAGGCCTAGTGCTTGCGACAGGAAATGAACCACAACGCAACATGGACACATCACATTTTTACATTGACAACTGACATGTATTTTTTAAAGTGTCTAGCTGTGTATTCTGGTCTATAGCTCAGCCGGCACATAGGAAAACCTACCAAGACTGTGCCTTTTTGAAAACTAGAGACCTAGGGGAAACCAGGTTGGGGTGACTTGTGGGGCTCTCACCAGGTTCTGTTCCAGAGAATCCTTTGCAAACCTCAATATTTGGCAAAAAGCACTTTTTCCTCACATTTCAGTGATAGAAAGTTCTGGAATCTGAGAGGAGCCACTAATTTCCTTCCACTCAGCATTCTCCCAAGTCTCCCGATACAAATGGTACCTCACTTGTGTGGGTAGGCCTAGTGCCCGCGACAGGAAATGCCCTAAAAAGCAAAATGGACACATCACATTTTTACATTGACAACTGAAGTGTTTTTTGGAAAGTGCCTAGCTGTGGATTTGGTCTGTAACTCAGCCGACACCTATGAAAACCTACCAAACCTGTGCATTTTTTAAAAACTATACACATAGGGGAACCCATGATGGGGTGACTTGTGGCGCTCTCACCAGGTTCTTTTACCCAGAATACTATGCAAACCTAAAAATTGGAAAAAACAGTTTTTCCTCACATTTCGGTGATAGAAAGTTCTGGAATCTTGGAGGAGCCACTAATTTCCTTCCACCCAGCATTTCCCCCAAGTCTCTCGATAAAAGTGGTACCTCACTTCTGTGGGTAGGCCTAGTGCCCGCAACAGGAAATTCCACAAAACGCAGCATGGACACATCACATTTTTACATTGACAACTGACGTGTTTTTTGGAAAGTGCCTAGCTGTGGATTTTGGTCTGTAGCTCAGCCGGCGCCTAGAAAGACCTAGGAAACTTGGACATTTCTGAAAAGTAGACACCTAGGGGAACCGAAGATGGGGTAACTTGTGGCATTCTCACCCATTTCTGGTTCCAGAATCCTTTGAAAACCTCAAAATGTGGCAAAAATACGTTTTCTCATATTTCGGTGCTGCAAAGTTCTGGAATCAGAGGGGAGCCACAAACTTCCCTCTACCCAGCATTCCCCCACGTCTCCCGATAAAAACGGTACCTCACTTGTGTGGGTAGGCCGAGTAACCGTGACATGAAATGCCCTAAAACACTATGTGGATACATCAAAATTATCAAAAACAAAACTACTGCGGGGGTGGGGCACCTCCGTTTTTGGTCCTGGGCTCAGCAGCCATCAAGGGAAACTTACTAAACCCAAACATAACTGAAAACTAGACACCCGAGGGAGTTAAGTGAGGTGTGACCTACGTGGGCCCCACAGTGTTTTTTTACCCAGAATCCTCAGCAAACCTCAACTTTAGCTAAAAAATCACATTTTCCCCACATTTCTGTATGGGATCACTGTGCCGGGACGAATTTCCTACCACCCAATGTTCCCCTTAGTCTCCCGGTAAAAATGATACCTCAATTGTGTAGGTGGGTCAGGTGCCTGTGACAGGGAAGAGCCAAAACATTTTGAAAATGAGGGTGAACCAAAGCAGGTCCAAAAGGGCAATTTGAAAAAATGAGTTTTTAGGCTGACAAGTGGGGAAGACTTTTTATCGGTATAGATGCGACAATGCTGGGTGGTAGGATTTTTGTGGATTCCTGCAGATTCCGTAAGGTTCCATCACAAAAATGTGGGAAAAATATGTGATTTCAAGCAAAGTTGGAGGTTTGCAGGGCATTGTGGGTAAGAAAATGGTGCCTGGTGCATGTGAAGCATACCACCTGGACTCACCCAGATTTTTAGTTTTCAGATGTGTTTAGGTCTCGTAGATTTTTCTACATGGCAGCGTCCGAAAGTCCAAAAAGGGCAGCTCTCACCACTCCAAGTGGGCCAATTTTGAGGGTTAGACAAGCTCTCATGGCCCAAATGTAAAACCAAAACCCCAAATAATCAAATGTCCTCTTGCTTGCCCTGGGATAAGATGTTTTAGTGTGCAGGTGAGAGCTGAAAGACTGTTACACCATTCAGTTGGGGTGGGGGCATAACCATGCCCATACTGGTTGGTATCCACCACTCCACTATTTTAATTTTAATTTTAATTTCCTGGCATCTAGTAGGCTTTCTTTCCCCGGGGAGTGGATCGGGGGTAATTGCCCAATCTGCCCACCGGTGGGTAGAATAACTTTGCCCCATTTATTTGGGGTGGGGGTATGGCAAAAACCTCCACCCTATTTTGTTGAAAAAAATCTTTCCTCGTCTCTGGTGGGCTTTCTGCTCCCCTTGCAGGCAGATGGACCTTACAAAAATGGGCAACAGTAATTTGCCCCCAGGGCCCTTGCCCAAGAGGCTGCCCCCATAGAAAACACACATACACACACCAATCCCTGATGCCTAAGTGGTTTCTGCCCCCCTCCCCGGGGCATATGGGCCTAAGAGAAATAGGCTGATCTGCCCCCAAGGGGTGGCAGAAATGGCCTAAAATAAATTTGCCCCCCAATTGCTACCCATTGTTTAAAAATAAAAAAAATTAAAAAAATCCCTGGTGCCTAGTGGTTTCTGCCCCTCTTGGGGGCAGATCAGGCTAATTAAAATAGGCCGATCTGCCCCCAAAAGGGGCAGAAATGGCCTAAAATAAATTTGCCACCCAGGGGAGCGACCCTTGCCTAAGGGGTCTCTCCACTTGTTTGAAACTGACATAAAAAAAGTCCCTGGTGTCTATTGGTTTCTGTCCCCCTGGCAGGCGGATTGGCCGATCTGCCCCCAAAGCACATGGAAGCTCGTAATGGGAGGTGACCTCTGATGAGGTCAGCACAATTGCATGCTGATGTCATCAGATGTCACTGGGGGTGGGCCGGGGTGGAAGGGGAAGCAATGTCCCTTTTATCCCTGTCGGGAGTGTGTGTGGGAGGTCCATGGAGGAGCACTAGCCCCACCCCCGTTGGTCCGGTGCGGGACGAGCTGGTCCCGTCCTCAGCACACAGCAACTGTGGCCGAGGACGAGACCAGCTCTCCCCAAGCACCCTGCGGGTTAAATTTTAACCAGGTTCTTAGTCATCTTCTAGGTCCTCCACCTATTACACAAGCTTCTAGCATGAAATGCTGTTATTGTGTTCACAGGCTGTCAGGCCTACTTTTATACATTAGCAAAATCACCCCTACAGCATGTTTTGTAAGATGACAGGGTTGGGTGCTTATCATACAAAAGTGGCAATTTTATCTTGCCCTCATGATGACCAATTATGAACTCATGTCTTCACAGTAAATCTAAAGTTACATTTTCCAGGATCATCGCAATCTACAAGTAAAATCTCTGTTTCATATCCAAGCAGGGGAAAATGCTAGAACCATGAATAAAAGTTGAATTGTGAAAACTGTTGTGGAGAAATAACTCTATGAAAGTTTCATTTGAACTTCCTGAGAATAAGCAGATTTAGAACAGCGTTGCCAGTTCAGTACAACCAGAGCCACAATACACATACAAGAAGTCAGGAGTGTTGTCACAGCACAGTCACTTAGTATAGATAGCCATCTAGGAAGGGGCCAGGGGCAACTGGCAGAATAAGGGCATCTTTCACAGCTCTTGCCTTGATTTAGAAATGCCAAGTGAAACTATTGAGAACTCCAACCACCGATTCCTGTAGTGATCTAAGACTTTCTTGTTCCATTCCCACCAGGAAGGAAAAGCAGTCCCAGTACTGACAAATGGGAGAATACCCCATGTCCATGTAGAAATGGCTATCTGAAGAACCAAATCTCCAGAACAAGGACGGATGGGATTCTGCAAAAAATAGTAGTCATGATTGGGTATATGGAATTATCCATTCACAAATTTAATTACAGAATATGACTTGCACTTCAAAGACTCTTCCCCAGAACATGCTTGGAAATGAGAAGGAAGCATCTGGAGGGGTAAAGTGTCTGCCTGAGCACTGGAAGAAGGAACATCCAAGGCAAAATACCTAGGAATTATTCATGACTCAAGATTTTTAAACCGCACATGAATATACTTACTATGACTTATATGCGGCTTCTCAGCATCATATGGATGATACTCTCTTTTCTTCCTGAAGCATCCAGAGTTACAGTGCTCCCTGCCCTGATACTTTTCAGGCTGGGCTACTGGAAAACTTTGTATGTCAGCCATCTAAAAATCTGAATCACATAGCTCAGGTAGTTCAAAACACAGCAGATTAGTTGGCATTCGGGCTCAATCAAAAATCATAATTTTTTAAACATATCCGTCAGTTCCATTTGTTGGCAGTTGCCAAGAGGCACCTCCTTAAAACTCTCTGCCCTTGTCATAAAGCTCTCCATAATACCAGATGGAAAAGTACATTCCTGACTTTTTGTCTGTTACCTTCCCATGGTAAATCTATGATCTGCATCACAACACCTGATTTGCACTTGTAGGGTTAAGAAACTCAGATCTGGAGTAGGAGCCCTAACAGTGACTTCTTAAAAGTTGTGGAATGCCATGCACATCTCTCCCAAAGGTCAAACTAAATTGCAGTTGCAAAACAACTGAAAACATTCCTATTTATGTTAATAGTGCAGCTCTTGACACCCTGCTGTTAGCCTTTCTTCTTACCTTATAAAGAGCTGGTATTCAAGAGCACCCCAATACCTCTTCTTAAGATTATCTTGCATTTCATAAATGTCAATTCAATTCAGTTTCTGCTGGCACTAGAGAATAGAATAGCTCTCCACGGGTTGAGACAATAGCCTCCTATTATGACAATAACCAGTGTTGAAGAGAGTCCTGGTGCCAAGAACCCCACACTGAGGACCTGAGGGTTTCAGGAATGACCACAAGTAACCTTTTAACCAGTTTGTAAAAAGAGTGACTTGGTCATCTTTTTACCTCGAGGGCACTGAGGCAAAATGCTGGAAACTGCTCATAAGGGGTGCTTTTTTTGTCAGGCAAGAAAACAAAGTTAGTACCATTAAAAGTATTTGCTGTGATGAAAACTATTTCATTGGGATTTCGTATTAAAGGTATCCAACCATGTGGAGGCCTGACTGGCTACAGCTTCCAGACTTGCCCGGTGGTGGATTTTGCTAAATAAAATTATGGCTAACTCCAAAGGTATAACTTTTGACTGGAGTCAGATGCCAAGTTGATCCCAGTGGCAATGGAAGCTTGTTGGCCATAAACAGCTTTGTCCCAATCTGAGCTTTTGGTAGCAACAACACTAGCAAGAAACTGACAACAGCATATCTGACTATGAGGAATCCTTGGGCGCTTTACCTTTTTCCCTTACCAAAGTGAAAGACCTAGAGCCCCAGACAAAAGACTAAGGGCTACATGTACGTAGCATTTTGCACATCGCAAACAGCTAATTGGGCCGTTTGCGACATGCAAAATGCACTTCGGTATGTTGAAACCCATTTTTGCGATTCAGTAAACTATTTACCGAATTGCAAAAAGGGATTGCAAGTCGCAATTAGGAAGGGGTGTTCCCTTCCTAATTGTGAGTCACAGTCCCATGTATGATTGTTTTGTGACCGTGAATACAGTCGCAAAACAATCGCAGTTAGCACCAGAGTCACACTGGTGAATGGCAGTAAAAACATTTTTTTACGGACCACTGCCTGCTCTGAAAAAATGAAAAGAAAACGTTTTCTTTTTTGTTTTTGAAATGCATCTCGTTTTCCTGTAAGGAAAACAGGCTGCATTTAAAAAAAAAATGCTTTATTTAAAAGCAGTCACAGACATGGTGCTCTGCTGTCTCCAGCAGGCCACCATCCCTGTGAGGGCTGCCATTCCCAAGAGGGTCACAAATTGCGGCCTACCTCATGAATATCCATGAGGTAGGGCATTTGCGACCCCCTTGCGGATCGCAAACATTGTCATTGACACTGTTCAACATAAGGTTTTGCAACTCACAAATTGTGAGTCGCAAAACACTTCTTTCGTACATCTAGCCCTAACCACCTGATTTAGAATTTGGCGGATGGAAGTAAGCACATCAATATAGCAAAGTACTTTACTCCAAACAAATCGATTGACTTCCACCCAACAAATTTAGATATGTCTACTGGCTCAGTGGACCTCTCTTAACCTTGGCAGGAACTGCCATCATGGTGGTTCCTGTCAAGGTATTGGAAGTTTAACAGACAATACTGTCAAAATGATGGTACCTTCCATCAAACTTCTAAGATATCTTCTTTTAGTTTCAAAAGCAAAACATCGAAGTGAGATTTTGTTTTTGAAAATACAAAAACGGATGACCTCCAAATCAAGGGATTTGTCTCACATGGAGTGAGGGTCCCAATGTAGTTTTCCCTGCTTGGTGGACACTCAAGGCACTAAGGGCCAGATGTATCAAAGGGTTTTACCCATTCTGTGTCAATGGGAAAATGCTTTGGTACATATGGCCCTAAATCTCTGACTGCCTTTGTTCAGGCAGGCTGCCAGAGGAGTATGTCATCAACATAGACCGAATAGTCCCCATTGCTGATATACTTAATGGTGATCTGTGGCCGGACTTGCAGTTTGGGGGAATGGGGGTTCTCCGTTACTGTTGCGATTGAGTGCCCACTCTGCCAAAGTCCTCTGCCCTAAGTTCTACCTTAGACTTTTGCCCTAAGGTAGAACTGTAACCGTTGTGCTCTGCTTGGCTTACCCTGTCTCTTTTCTACCGTGCTAAGAATGAAATCATGCCTAGGTCTTGGCCAACCTCAAACTTGAATCTTTACATTTGTTCTTTGTTTCTTCTTTGCATGTTTTGCATCAAAACATTTAAAAAATCATGTATCTGACTACCCTTATCTGACTGTGTTTCCTAATTGATTTTTTACATTTCATAAGGTTGTTTTCCGGACTTTAAAATAGATATGTGTATAAGCTAAGTAGTCTAACATTTCCTTTTAAGAGTAACTTGTGGGTATCCCCAGTATGTTTTGGAGAATCCCAAACATATGAGGTGTTCATAATTGTGTGTTGAAGGGGTTTCAGCAATGTCAGTTATTGAGACGTCATGCAGCTCAAGGTCAGTGTCAAAGATTGTATGAAGTCACTTCCTTTGATGTGTAGACTATAAACAGTAGTATCCACAACTCTTTTTCTGTACTGGAAAGTATGTTTTGCTTTAAGGGTTTAATCCAGAGACACACAGTGCCAATGAGAGGGTCTGTTCTGTCCTCAATTTTAAAAGATCATTGTAGAGTATAGTGTGAGGGCATTTTGTTAAACATCACAGATTCCAACTGCATAACTTGCATTGTGTAAAAAGAGTTAAACCAGGTATATTTTCTATTACCCCAGTCTATTTCTATTCCTAGAATTCTATGCTTTATCAATCAGATTTTTCTAAAAGTGTACACTAAAAGTCATACTTCTGTAGGGTACATTGTGTTAGTGTAGTTGTATTCCTAACCCACTGCAAACATTGGGATGGTCAGATCAATTCTTCAACTCAACCTTACTAATCAAATCTGCAACTCCGCAGCATGCATCCAAAATTACACTTTTCTAATTCAAGTTAAGCATTTCAGAAATATATACACAGATGTCTTTGAGTCAAGCTACAGTTATGACTAAACCATTTGACCCTGACGCACTGTTTCACAACCTCTTCCTCAAAGTACCACCTGCTCTATATCAGGGTTCTCAGAATATGTGATTTGTGTTTGTAACACAGAAGCTAATTTACTAGCCCTCCAGACTGTGGTATTCACAAGCATTAGGGAATGGTATCATGAGCCCCCAGGTGAAAATGGGGGAGAGGGAAGGAAACAGAAAATGACAAAACACAGATGTTGGCTCAGCCCTCAGTGTCTTGTGACTTCAAAAGAACAAAAACTATTGGCAGTGGGAACCATTCTGCTAATTATGTTTGTGAGGAGTCTGTCTCTCCCTGCTGCCTCTACCTAAACTACACCAGAAGCTCTAACCCTCCTCCCAGATGGATTTTTCTTATCCAGTCCTTGAGGACACTGTCAGTACCCTGGACGTTTTACATTTACATACAGCCCCCCAACCACCATAAACTCGTCCTCCATACTGTCCACCCTACTTGGTTCTGTAGCTCTGTTCTCCAGATTCTTGCACAAATCCTAACATCCTAGGCAATTTGTTTCTGCCAGAAAAAGAAAACTTGCTGTTGGCTGTAAATCCCCCAGCAAACAAGTCAGCCGGGTTGCAAAGCTTTAATACCACAACCAAAACCTCGAAAAGCAATGGTAAAAGTTTCAGACTGAATATGACAAAAACAGTTGTATAATATAGATGAGAGGCTGCCACAAAGCTTTCAGGGGAGGAAAAAGGGTTTATTTTGTCAAAGGCATTTTTCAGGAGCCTAATCAGACTAATGGAATCCTCAACAGCTACCAGACCCTGTCCAACTCAGACAGACAAAAAACTACTTATGCTTCTCTCAATTACAATGTGAAGACGTTTTCAAGGCCTTCACTTACCAAACTGATAAAAAAAACATAAATCCATTACCAGCACCCTGGGAAAGTGTCTCTAATGTTCTACCCTCTCATCTACTAAAAGACATGTTTACCTATTTCAAGCCTTTGGAAAATACAGACGTTATAGGCCTGGTCTCAAAGCAAAGCATGCATGTCTTCTATGGCATTTTTCCCAACCACCCACCTCAAACAACTCAATCAGTCCTTCCCTCTCACTGTGATTAGGGTGGTACAACCACAATTAGCAAATTCTCACTTCTGTTTGGTACTGTTCTTATTTTTTAGAAAGGGTGTGATGATGAGATGTTCATAGAAACCCACCATTATCACTCCCCATCTGAAATTAACATCTGATGACCCAAAAACATTGGGCAATTACCAGTCTAACTCCAGCCTCCATTTGTTCAGCAAAATTATGGAAAGAGTGGTAAACCATCTTCTCGCCAACCAACAGTCTGGATTCTGTGTTGCAAAGGAATACCAACACTAACTTGGCAATACCGCCTCCTCTCCTTGGATAAAGGCAACAAGGACTACTGTATAGAACTAGACCAGGCCATCTCGTATAGCCTTGACAACCATACAACTCTCCTGTGAATCCTCAATCACAAGGGAGGCATATATAGTCCAATGTAGCAATGTATCTAACCATTTCTCCAAAACCTGAGACAAAAGTTGT
The DNA here is from genome assembly GCF_031143425.1 of Pleurodeles waltl. Lineage (NCBI taxonomy): Eukaryota > Metazoa > Chordata > Amphibia > Caudata > Salamandridae > Pleurodeles > Pleurodeles waltl. The sequence goes on from NC_090439.1 coordinate 615,596,417, forward strand.
AGATCAAGTCACTTAAGGCACCCACACAAAAAGTGTTGTGTGTCATTCCTCAAGACTCACCTTTTTCATATCTTATTTTCAATATTTATGTACAACCCCTGGCACAGCTGACTGAAAAGTACCAGGCTGAAAATAAACAAATTCACTTCTGCTTTGAAAACCCCTCAGAGATTTTAACCAACATTAATGTATGGCTGGATCATGTGTTTTATTGGATGAAAAAGAGCTCATGTGTATTAATTATGCACAGATTGTATCACAACCAAAGTTATCATATTCAGAATCGGTAAATCTGATCCCCCACTTACTGATCGACTCTCAGGGTTTGCAACTGCTCTGATAGCCTAATCAAAGTCAGTTTCTGGAGATTCTCTGTGCTTTTTAAGTCAACACATTGAAAAGAGTTTTAGAATGGGGGTTCTCCTTACTGCAAAAAAAATAACTTTCTCCTCAACAAAGACCATAGAATCTCACCCTACCATGACACGACTAATGTAACATTGTCTCTTCTAGTCATTCTCACTGAACTCATTGCCAGGCTTCTATGACTTCAGAAAAAGGCTGACTGACAGATTCTCAACCTTTGTAAGTGGAACCACATCAAACCTACCCATAAAGCACTCCATTGGTTCATAACAGATTTCAGGATACATCACCATCCGGCCATTTGATTAACCAGTGATCATTCAAAAGAATGAAAAATGGAGGCAGATCACTAGATGAGTAGAGATCTCGCCTCTGAAATGGTTATAATCTGCACTTAAAATATGAACCCACCTACTTTTGGTGCAGGAAACATTTGAATAACTAACTATTCAGAAGGGTAGGTAACTGATTTTAACACAGAAGAGGAGTTGTGAGCCAAGAATTTCCAACATGGTTCACTTACACTATTCAAATAAACTCTGGCCTCCCCTCCTGTTAGCAAACTATATATTCCTTCTATCAAGTGCTCCTAAGTACCTGTGATGCAGCCCAGTGCTTTAGGAACGTGTCAACTCATTTGCTGCTCCCCCCCCCAGTGCTAAGCAATTTGGGGTAATTTGATTTTAGGCCTCCATAACTATTTATCCACATAAGCGTTCCATGCCAAATTTGTGTCCTTTTTTTCCAACATCCTGGGGATTCTGAAGGTACCCAGGGTTTATGGATTCCCCTGGAGGGGACTGAGAAATGAGGTGACATACAGCTAGATTTTGTTTGGTTTGTGTTGGGAGGAATGGGAAAACGTACTGCAGAAGAAAGTGTCTGTTTTATTCCTGAAAATGGCATCCTTTACCATCTTGCGGTGCAAAATTCACCGTCTTGCCAGCTATCCAACAACAGGCAGACTCGATTCATAAAAATAATTTTTTTTAACACAGTTATGGCATTTCACAGGGAGATAGCCCATTTTTCCTATTTTTGTGATTTCAACCTCCTTCCAGTTTGTAGTAGAAATGGGTATAACACCGATGGTGGGTCCTGGAAAGCTATACACTTCACAAAACTAGGCACAATTCTGAATTCAGCAAGGAGTAATTTGTGTAGACCCTTCAAGGTTTTCTGAAAAAAAAAAAATGTTGAAATAAAAAAAATATTGAAAATTAGTAGGAAAAAATCCACATTTGTGACAGCGTTTTCATTTGTAACTGCTCATCACTATGGCCGATTTACAAAAGTAATATACCATTGCATCTGCTAGACCCGTCTGGTTGTGGGATAAATATAAGGTTGGTAGGTTTTCCAAGACATGCGAGGTATCCAGAGCCAATAACTGAGCTGAATCTTGCAATAGTTTTTCATTGTGTAAGTGATATAGAGCAATTCATGGGGTAAAATATAAATAGTTAAAAATAGGCATCAAGGAAACCTATGTTTTTCTGAAATGGGCACGAGATATGAAGTTAAGAGGCAGGGGTTATTTGCACATTTCTGAATTTGTGGGTATCTATACTAGCAGGTGAATTAAAGGCTATTTCTCAAAATGACTTCTTTCTTACACGGTGTCTCACATTTGGAAGGTGCAAATGCAGAGAAATACAATTGATAATATCAGTTATTCTACTATTCTGTGTTTACCAAAGTCTCCTGATAAAATTGTACCTAACTTGTGTGGGTAGGTCTAGTGCCTGCTTCAGGAAATGGCCCAAAATGCAACATGGCTACAACATATTTTTCTAAGAAAAAAATGACCCTTTTTTGCAAAGAGCATTGCTGTGGTTTTTGGTCCCTAACTTAGCCGGCACCTAAGGGAACCTAGCATTGAGTGACTTGCACGGCTCTAACCACGTTGTGTTACCAAGAATCCCTTACAAACTTCGCACTTTGACTAAAAAACACCTTTTTCCTCACATTTCTGTGACTAAGAGTTCTGGAATCTGCAGGGACCCACAAACGTCCTTCCACCCAGCGTTCTCCTAAGACTTCTGATAAAAATGGTACCTCACTTGTGTGGGTAGGCCTAGTGCGTGCAACAGAAAATGGCCCACGACTCTCCCCTTTCCAGTGATGCCTCTCCCATGTGCTTTAGGTCTTAGGGGGCCTGATATGCCCCACAGCACTTAAGCAGTGCAAGTGAAATGAGCTGATTGGTTTTCACTTTTAATGTAATGACATAAGTGCAACTCGTGCGTTGTTCGTCATTATATTAAAAAAATGCCTTAGGCGGCTAGGGAAGCTCCTCCCAGGCTCCTGAGGCTAAAAAATACATAAAGGAATTCCCTCTGCTGTTGACTGCAGAGGGATGTCCTGCCTTGCGTGCCAGGCTGGCTCAAAGCCATCCTGCGCACACGGCCATTGTGTGTGTGGTCCGCTTTGAGTCATCCTACAGACACAAGGGGGTAATAACTGAATAAGTAAACAGATCTTTGTAACTGACATGGCTTATTTACAGGTCCTATCAGGAAGATTTTGAAACTGGTGCAGAAACTAATTTCTTTAATGTAAGTGACTGGCTTATGAGGTTTTGCTCACTGATTAATGCCAGCAGACAATAACTAGATTTAACCCAAATGCAGCACTGCGGGTGTCACTTAATAATTCCAAAGCTGGCTTTTTGTGACATATCTCCTAGAATGTTCAGGCATCCAGTGGCCCAAATGTTTGTCCAAAGCATACAAGGACTATTTTAGCTAAGCAAACACCAATCATTTGTAGCAAAGGTCATTTCCACATTTTCCCATTAAACGGTGTCAAATTCCTTATTGTCCTTGTAGCTTCTGGGGATGCATTTTCCACTGTGACTCCTCACGTTAGCGAGGATAGCAACTACACTGAATTCACATGCATTTATTGATTGTTTCATTTTATAAGTGCTGTATCCTTCAAGATGGAAGAACTCCAATTGTGGACTGACAGGAGCTGGGAAGGCATTAGGAAATGAAGGGAGGATGGGATATTGGTGAGTAAGAAAGGATGCAAAGAGGGGTGAAAGAAGCTGCAAGTAGTGGGGCAAAGGGCACCAAGGAGTTGGAGCTGGGTCATGCAGAAACCAGAGTAAGGAAAGGGGGGGAAAGAAAAACAAAAAATTGAATCTCACACAATATTTGGAATTAGCCAAAATAACTCCTTCTGAGTTCTTTTTACATTTCTGCTTTCCTCTTTCTTAATGTCCAAGGAGATAAAAATAATAGCCCTCAATGAAGAGGTCCTCAATGCCAGCTGTAAAATCAGATTGACTATTTGGAAAAGTCAAGGAATTGATACTCATACTGCAACCTATTCTTTTGACTCAGGTCAAATCCTATCATATCAACAACCAGCTCTCCAATCTGCAAGTGGTAGCAATTTTGATTTATTAGTCAAACCTCAGTGCTGACTCATGTAGGAGAGACCCTGTCGGTGGGTGGGTGTCAAACACGGGTCTTCTGAGCGATGCTTGGATTGTCTTCTTGGTTCGAACAAAGGGTCTCTTATGTTCAAAGGTAGTACCAGATGCCAGAATAATTACATGAAGTCCAGTGAGTCTACAGAAAAATAAATTCAGCAAGAAGAATAAAAAACTGGTGGCCAGAAAAAACCTTCTTGCTGTCTACACTAAGACAATATGGAGAAGACAAATAGCAACAGGAACTGAAGGGCACGTGAAATCTGGAAGTTCAGGGAGTGAGAAACGATTCAGGATCAACTGCAACACAAAAGACTGAAAATGGAACTCTCTTTTATACTGAAGAACAGGACCTGGCATAGTATCAAGAGATGTCAGCCATATGGGATTAGGAAGAAAAGTAAACACATAATTGAAAAAATATACACAAGGTGAATAAATAATATAAATTACTAGGAATTAATAATAGTACATTACTAGAATTTGTCAGTATTTCCTAAAATGAAATAAAACTTTATCTTTTACTGACTGACAGGATTTAAATAAGACAAAAAAAACATGCATAGATTCCGAAACGAATGGTTTCAAAATGGCTACCCATGAGGACGCTGTTGCATTCTCATTTTTCAGAAGCTGCACTGCTGGTCACAAGAACAGGCTTCCACAGGGAGCCACACGTGACAGAATGCAGCCGAGGAGAACTGTCGCAAAACACCCACTCGCAGGCAAGGGTTTTTAATCCTTACAATTGTTTGTGTTATCTATAGTAGCTGGCTGTTTGTTGTTTCATTTATAGTCCACTTATGGCCCCAACATGGGCTATCTCAAAATTTATCAACATCAACTTGAGCTAAAATACCTTCCCATTATTTCTGGGGCCATTAAGTGTATTCTATGTTTCAAAGAATGATACTGTCAACAAGAAGTGGTGAAGCAGCGTGGCCCAAGTCAGTCAGGCTAATATTGTAATGAGAGAAATATTTGTGTTATTGAACCATGGAATTAAAAAACACCCAAAAAAAACAGGGTTTATACATTTCACTTATGAATGTCACTAACACTCCAGGATAGATTGTGCTTTAGTGAGCTAACATCAAGTAGCGGTTAGAGGATGTATATTTTCATCCACTAAAGTTGTATGACCATGCTCCTCTATTTCGGCATGTAAAAATCCTTCTCCACTTAGATTTCTTTATGCAGTTCATGCTCACGCTCTACATTTCGTGGCAATGGAAGAGCCATACGAAAGAGAAACAACAACTATGAATATTGCTGAGTAAGAAAGAGAGGAGACATATTTCCCTAGTTCAGGTGAGCAATGCACGTGCCACCAGCACACAGTCATCCCTTAGGTCTACACCGTCCCATTTTACTCCTATCCATTTGCAACTTTTTACACTACTGTGCGAGTTATCTAAATTTCTAAGTTCCTTTTTCAGGATTGAATTCGAGAAAATAAGAACTTCTCTGTTCTTATAAAAAAACTAAGCTTTATCATATTGCCCACCTACAACATTATCCCAAATTGATGATAGCCAACCATTGGAAACATGTCTAAAATAATCATAATATTTCTGAATGAACTGAAGGGGTAAAACCCCTTGTACTAATGTAACTTTAGGGTACAAAAACAACAGACAACCTCCCAAGACGCCATTCGTTTCACCAGATGGCCTACAATCCATCTTTCGAAGACTGCCCATGCTAGCGCAGGTGTCTTAATAAGAAATTATTAATGAATGTTTATGTGTTTTGAAAAATGAGTTTATGTAGACAATGAAATGACATAGAAAAATAATGCACGCATTTGAAAATGTGAACTCGAAGAATGGCCACTAGTGTAAACGAAATGTACTGATCAATGATTAATACTTATTAAATATTAAATATGTGTTAGACTAATGCAGCAATATGTCATATTAACCTCTTAGCTGCTGGGCCTCCCCCCCCCCAGTGCTGAGCCCTTTTTTGGCTATTTGGGGTGGTTCGCGCTTAGGCCTTCATAACTTTTTGTCCACATAAGCTATCCAAGCCACATTTCTGTCCTTTTTTTCCAACATCCTAGGGATTCTAATGGTACCCAGAGTTTGTGGTTTCCCTTAGAGGAGACCAAGAAATTAGCCAAAATACAGTGAAAATTTAGTTTTTTCCCAAAAAATTGGGAAAAAGGGCTGCCGAAAAAGGATTGTGTTTTTTTTTCCCTGAAAACGGCATCAACAAAGGGTTTCTGGTGCTAAAATCACCATCTTCCCACCTTTCAGGAACAGGCAGACTTGAATCAGAAAACCACATTTTTCAACACATATTTGGAATTTTACTGGGACATACCCCATTTTTACTATTTTTGGTGCTTTCAGCCTCCTTCCAGTTAGTGACAGGAATGGGTGTGAAACCAATGCTGGATCCCGGAAAGCTAAACATTTCTGAAAAGTAGACATAATTCTGAATTCAGCAAGAGGTCATTTGTGTAGATCCTACAAGGTTTTCCTACAGAAAATAACAGCTGAAATACAAAAATATTGAAATTAAGCTGAAAACAACAGCCATTTTTCTTTAAGTTTTACTCTGTAACTTTTTCCTGCGATGTCAGATTTTTGAAAGCAATATACCGTTAAGTCTGCTGGACTCTTCTGGTTGCGGGGATATATATGGCTTGTAGGTTCATCAAGAACCCTAGGTACCCAGAGCCAATAAATGAGCTGCACTCTGCAGTTGGTTTTCATTCTATACTGGGTGTACAGCAATTCATTTGCTGAAATATGAAGAGTGAAAAATAGGTATCAAGAAAACCTTTGCATTTACAAAATGGGCTCAAGATAAGGTTTTGAGGACCAGTGGGTTTTTGCACATCTCTGAATTCCGGGGTGACCATACTAGTATATGAATTGCAGGGCATTTCTCAAATAGACGTCTTTTTTAAACACTCTCTTATATTTGGAAGGAAAAAATGTAGAGAAAGATAGGGGCAATAAAACTTCTTTTGCTATTCTATGTTCCCCCAAGTCTCCCGATAAAAATGATACCTCACTTGTGTGGGTAGGCCAAGCGCCCGCGACAGGAAATGCCCCAAAACACAACTTGGACACATCCCATTTTTTGACAGAAAACAGAGCTGTTTTTTGCAAAGTGCCTACCTGTAGGTTTTGGCCTCTAGCTCAGCCGGCACCTAGGGAAACCTACAAAACCTATGCATTTTTGAAAACTAGAGAGCTAGGGGAATCCAAGATGGGGTGACTTGTGGGGCTCTGACCAGGTTCTGTTACCCAGAATCCTTTGCAAACCTCAAAATGTGGCTAAAAAAACACGTTTTCAGCACATTTCGGTGACAGAAAGTTCTGGAATCTGAGAGGAGCCACAAATTTCCTTCCACCCAGCGTTCCCCCAAGTCTCCCGATAAAAATGATACCTCACTTGTGTGGGTAGGCCTAGCGCCCACGACAGGAAATGCCCCAAAACACAACGTGGACACATCTCATTTTTTGACAGAAAACAGAGCTGTTTTTTGCAAAGTGCCTACCTGTAGATTTTGGCCTCTAGCTCAGCCGGCACCTAGGGAAACCTACCAAACCTGTGCATTTTTAAAAACTAGAGACCTAGGGCAATCCAAGATGAGGTGACTTGTGGGGCTCTGACCAGGTTCTGTTACCCAGAATCCTTTGCAAACCTCAAAATGTGGCTAAAAAAACACGTTTTCCTCACATTTCGGTGACAGAAAGTTCTGGAATCTGAGAGGAGCCACAAATTTCCTTCCACCCAGCATTCCCCGAAGTCTCCCGATACAAATGATACCTCACTTGTGTGGGTAGGCCTAGCGCCCGCGACAGGAAATGCCCCAAATCACAATGTGGACACATCCTATTTTTTGACAGAAAACAGAGCTGTTTTTTGCAAAGTGCCTACCTGTAGATTTTGGCCTCTAGCTCAGCCGGCACCTAGGGAAACCTACGAAACCTGTGCACTTTTAAAAACTAGAGACCTTGGGGAATCCAAGATGGGGTGACTTGTGGGGCTCTGACCAGGTTCTGTTACCCAGAATCCTTTGCAAACCTCAAAATGTGGCTAAAAAAACACGTTTTGCTCACATTTTGGTGACAGAAAGTTCTGGAATCTGAGAGGAGCCACAAATTTCCTTCCACCCAGCGTTCCCCCAAGTCTCCCGATACAAACGATACCTCACTTGTGTGGGTAGGCAAAGCGCCCGCGACAGGAAATGCCCCAAAAGACAACGTGGACACATCCCATTTTTTGACAGAAAACAGAGCTGTTTTTTGCAAAGTGCCTACCTGTAGATTTTGGCCTCTAGCTCAGCCGGCACCTAGGGAAACCTACCAAACCTGTGCATTTTTTAAAACTAGAGACCTAGGGGAATCCAAGATGGGGTGACTTGTGGGGCTCTGACCAGGTTCTGTTACCCAGAATCCTTTGCAAACCTCAAAATGTGGCTAAAAAAACTCATTTTCCTCACATTTCGGTGACAGAAAGTTCTGGAATCTGAGAGGAGCCACAAATTTCCTTCCACCCAGCGTTCCCCGAAGTCTCCCGATACAAATGATATCTCACTTGTATGGGTAGGCCTAGCGCCCGCGACAGGAAATGCCCCAAATCACAACGTGGACACATCCTATTTTTGACAGAAAACAGAGCTGTTTTTTGCAAAGTGCCTACCTGTAGATTTTGGCCTCTAGCTCAGCCGGCACCTAGGGAAACCTACCAAACCTGTGCATTTTTAAAAACTAGAGACCTAGGGGAATCCAAGATGAGGTGACTTGTGGGGCTCTGACCAGGTTCTCTTACCCACCTTTGCAAACCTCAAAATGTGGCTAAAAAAACACGTTTTCCTCACATTTCGGTGACAGAAAGTTCTGGAATCTGAGAGGAGCCACAAATTTCCTTCCACCCAGCGTTCCCCGAAGTCTCCCGATACAAATGATACCTCACTTGTGTGGGTAGGCCTAGCGCCCGCGACAGGAAATGCCCCAAATCACAACGTGGACACATCCTATTTTTTGACAGAAAACAGAGCTGTTTTTTGCAAAGTGCCTACCTGTAGATTTTGGCCTCTAGCTCAGCCGGCACCTAGGGAAACCTACGAAACCTGTGCACTTTTGAAAACTAGAGACCTTGGGGAATCCAAGATGGGGTGACTTGTGGGGCTCTGACCAGGTTCTGTTACCCAGAATCCTTTGCAAACCTCAAAATGTGGCTAAAAAAACACGTTTTGCTCACATTTCGGTGACAGAAAGTTCTGGAATCTGAGAGGAGCCACAAATTTCCTTCCACCCAGCGTTCCCCCAAGTCTCCCGATACAAATGATACTTCACTTGTGTGGGTAGGCAAAGCGCCCGCGACAGGAAATGCCCCAAAACACAACGTAGACACATCCCATTTTTTGACAGAAAACAGAGCTGTTTTTTGCAAAGTGCCTACCTGTAGATTTTGGCCTCTAGCTCAGCCGGCACTTAGGGAAACCTACCAAACCTGTGCATTTTTTAAAACTAGAGACCTAGGGGAATCCAAGATGAGGTGACTTGTGGGGCTCTGACCAGGTTCTGTTACCCAGAATCCTTTGCAAACCTAAAAATGTGGCTAAAAAAACACGTTTTCCTCACATTTCGGTGACAGAAAGTTTTGGAATCTGAGAGGAGCCACAAATTTCCTTCCACCCAGCGTTCCCCCAAGTCTCCCGATAAAAATGATACCTCACTTGTGTGGGTAGGCCTAGCGCCCACGACAGGAAATGCCCCAAAACACAACGTGGACACATCTCATTTTTTGACAGAAAACAGAGCTATTTTTTGCAAAGTGCCTACCTGTAGATTTTGGCCTCTAGCTCAGCCAGCACCTAGGGAAACCTACCACACCTGTGCATTTTTAAAAACTAGAGACCTACAGGGAATCCAAGATGAGGTGACTTGTGGGGCTCTGACCAGGTTCTGTTACCCAGAATCCTTTGCAAACCTCAAAATGTGGTTAAAAAAACACGTTTTCCTCACATTTCGGTGACAGAAAGTTTTGGAATCTGAGAGGAGCCACAAATTTCCTTCCACCCAGCGTTCCCCGAAGTCTCCCGATACAAATGATACCTCACTTGTGTGGGTAGGCCTAGCGCCCGCGACAGGAAATGCCCCAAAACACAACGTGGACACATCTGATTTTTTGACAGAAAACAGAGCTGTTTTTTGCAAAGTGCCTACCTGTAGATTTTGGCCTCTAGCTCAGCCGGCACCTAGGGAAACCTACCAAACCTGTGCATTTTTAAAAACTAGAGACCTAGGGGAATCCAAGATGAGGTGACTTGTGGGGCTCTGACCAGGTTCTGTTACCCAGAATCCTTTGCAAACCTCAAAATGTGGCTAAATAAACACGTTTTCCTCACATTTCGGTGACAGAAAGTTCTGGAATCTGAGAGGAGCCACAAATTTCCTTCCACCCAGCGTTCCCCGAAGTCTCCCGATACAAATGATACCCCACTTGTGTGGGTAGGCCTAGCGCCTGCGACAGGAAATGCCCCAAAACACAACATGGACACATCCTATTTTTTGACAGAAAACAGAGCTGTTTTTTGCAAAGTGCCTACCTGTAGATTTTGGCCTCTAGCTCAGCCGGCACCTAGGGAAACCTACGAAACCTGTGCACTTTTGAAAACTAGAGACCTTGGGGAATCCAAGATGGGGTGACTTGTGGGGCTCTGACCAGGTTCTGTTACCCAGAATCCTTTGCAAACCTCAAAATGTGGCTAAAAAAACAAGTTTTGCTCACATTTCGGTGACAGAAAGTTCTGGAATCTGAGAGGAGCCACAAATTTCCTTCCACGCAGTGTTCCCCCAAGTCTCCCGATACAAATGATACTTCACTTGTGTGGGTAGGCAAAGCGCCCGCGACAGGAAATGCCCCAAAACACAACGTAGACACATCCCATTTTTTGACAGAAAACAGAGCTGTTTTTTGCAAAGTGCCTACCTGTAGATTTTGGCCTCTAGCTCAGCCGGCACCTAGGGAAACCTACCAAACCTGTGCATTTTTAAAAACTAGAGACCTAGGGGAATCCAAGATGAGGTGAATTGTGGGGCTCTGACCAGGTTCTGTTACCCAGAATCGTTTGCAAACCTCAAAATGTGCCTAAAAAAACACGTTTTCCTCACATTTCGGTGACAGAAAGTTCTGGAATCTGAGAGGAGCCACAAATTTCCTTCCACCCAGCATTCCCCGAAGTCTCCCGATACAAATGATACCTCACTTGTGTGGGTAGGCCAAGCGCCCGCGACAGGAAATGCCCCAAAACACAACTTGAACACATCCCATTTTTTGACAGAAAACAGAGCTGTTTTTTGCAAAGTGCATACCTGTAGATTTTGGCCTCTAGCTCAGCCGGCACCTAGGGAAACCTGCAAAACCTACGCATTTTTGAAAACTAGAGACCTAGGGGAATCCAAGATGGGGTGACTTGTGGGGCTCTGACCAGGTTCTGTTACCCAGAATCCTTTGCAAACCTCAAAATGTGGCTAAAAAAACACGTTTTCAGCACATTTCGGTGACAGAAAGTTCTGGAATCTGAGAGGAGCCACAAATTTCCTTCCACCCAGCGTTCCCCCAAGTCTCCCGATAAAAATGATACCTCACTTGTGTGGGTAGGCCTAGCGCCCACGACAGGAAATGCCCCAAAACACAACGTGGACACATCTAATTTTTTGACAGAAAACAGAGCTGTTTTTTGCAAAGTGCCTACCTGTAGGTTTTGGCCTCTAGCTCAGCCGGCATCTAGGGAAACCTACCAAACCTGTGCATTTTTGAAAACTAGAGACCTAGGGCAATCCAAGATGAGGTGACTTGTGGGGCTCTGACCAGGTTCTGTTACCCAGAATCCTTTGCAAACCTCAAAATGTGGCTAAAAAAACACGTTTTCCTCACATTTCGGTGTCAGAAAGTTCTGGAATCTGAGAGGAGCCACAAATTTCCTTCCACCCAGCATTCCCCGAAGTCTCCCGATACAAATGATACCTCACTTGTGTGGGTAGGCCTAGCGCCCGCGACAGGAAATGCCCCAAATCACAACGTGGACACATCCGATTTTTTGACAGAAAACAGAGCTGTTTTTTGCAAAGTGCCTACCTGCAGATTTTGGCCTCTAGCTCAGCCGGCACCTAGGGAAACCTACGAAACCTGTGCACTTTTGAAAACTAGAGACCTTGGGGAATCCAAGATGGGGTGACTTGTGGGGCTCTGACCAGTTTCTGTTACCCAGAATCCTTTGCAAACCTCAAAATGTGGCTAAAAAAACACGTTTTGCTCACATTTGGGTGACAGAAAGTTCTGGAATCTGAGAGGAGCCACAAATTTCCTTCCACCCAGCGTTCCCCCAAGTCTCCCGATAAAAATGATACCTCACTTGTGTGGGTAGGCATAGCGCCCGCGACAGGAAATGCCCCAAAACACAACGTGGACACATCCAATTTTTTTGACAGAAAACAGAGCTGTTTTTTGCAAAGTGCCTACCTGTAGATTTTGGTCTCTAGCTCAGCCGGCACCTAGGGAAACCTACCAAACCTCTGCATTTTTAAAAACTAGAGACCTAGGGGAATCCAAGATGAGGTGACTTGTAGGGCTCTGACCAGGTTCTCTTACCCACCTTTGCAAACCTCAAAATGTGGCTAAAAAAACACGTTTTCCTCACATTTCGGTGACAGAAAGTTCTGGAATCTGAGAGGAGCCACAAATTTCCTTCCACCCAGCGTTCCCCGAAGTCTCCCGATACAAATGATACCTCACTTGTGTGGGTAGGCATAGCGCCCGCGACAGGAAATGCCCCAAATCACAACGTGGACACATCCTATTTTTTGACAGAAAACAGAGCTGTTTTTTGCAAAGTGCCTACCTGTAGATTTTGGCCTCTAGCTCAGCCGGCACCTAGGGAAACCTACGAAACCTGTGCACTTTTGAAAACTAGAGACCTTGGGGAATCCAAGATGGGGTGACTTGTGGGGCTCTGACCAGGTTCTGTTACCCAGAATCCTTTGCAAACCTCAAAATGTGGCTAAAAAAACACGTTTTGCTCACATTTCGGTGACAGAAAGTTCTGGAATCTGAGAGGAGCCACAAATTTCCTTCCACCCAGAGTTCCCCCAAGTCTCCCGATACAAATGATACTTCACTTGTGTGGGTAGGCAAAGCGCCCGCGACAGCAAATGCCCCAAAACACAACGTAGGCACATCCCATTTTGTGACAGAAAACAGAGCTGTTTTTTGCAAAGTGCCTATCTGTAGATTTTGGCCTCTAGCTCAGCCGGCACCTTGGGAAACCTACCAAACCTGTGCATTTTTTAAAACTAGAGACCTAGGGGAATCCAAGATGAGGTGACTTGTGGGGCTCTGACCAGGTTATGTTACCCAGAATCCTTTGCAAACCTCAAAATGTGGCTAAAAAAACACGTTTTCCTCACATTTCGGTGACAGAAAGTTCTGGAATCTGAGAGGAGCCACAAATTTCCTTCCACCCAGCATTCCCCGAAGTCTCCCGATACAAATGATACCTTACTTGTGTGGGTAGGCCTAGCGCCCGCGACAGGAAATGCCCCAAATCACAACGTGGACACATCCGATTTTTTGACAGAAAACAGAGCTGTTTTTTGCAAAGTGCCTACCTGTAGATTTTGGCCTCTAGCTCAGCCGGCACCTAGGGAAACCTACGAAACCTGTGCACTTTTAAAAACTAGAGACCTTGGGGAATCCAAGATGGGGTGACTTGTGGGGCTCTGACCAGGTTCTGTTACCCAGAATCCTTTGCAAACCTCAAAATCTGGCTAAAAAATCACGTTTTCCTCACATTTCGGTGACAGAAAGTTCTGGAATCTGAGAGGAGCCACAGATTTCCTTCCACCCAGCGTTCCCCGAAGTCTCCCGATACAAATGATATCTCACTTGTATGGGTAGGCCTAGCGCCCGCGACAGGAAATGCCCCAAATCACAACGTGGACACATCCTATTTTTGACAGAAAACAGAGCTGTTTTTTGCAAAGTGCCTACCTGTAGATTTTGGCCTCTAGCTCAGCCGGCACCTAGGGAAACCTACGAAACCTGTGCACTTTTGAAAACTAGAGACCTTGGGGAATCCAAGATGGGGTGACTTGTGGGGCTCTGACCAGGTTCTGTTACCCAGAATCCTTTGCAAACCTCAAAATGTGGCTAAAAAAACACGTTTTGCTCACATTTGGGTGACAGAAAGTTCTGGAATCTGAGAGGAGCCACAAATTTCCTTCCACCCAGCGTTCCCCCAAGTCTCCCGATAAAAATTATACCTCACTTGTGTGGGTAGGCCTTGCGCCCACGACAGGAAATGCCCCAAAACACAACGTGGACACATCCCATTTTTTGACAGAAAACAGAGCTGTTTTTTGCAAAGTGCCTACCTGTAGATTTTGGCCTCTAGCTCAGCCAGCACCTAGGGAAACCTACCAAACCTGTGCATTTTTAAAAACTAGAGACCTAGGGGAATCCAAGATGAGGTGACTTGTGGGGCTCTGACCAGGTTCTCTTACCCACCTTTGCAAACCTCAAAATGTGGCTAAAAAAACACGTTTTCCTCACATTTCGGTGACAGAAAGTTCTGGAATCTGAGAGGAGCCACAAATTTCCTTCCACCCAGCGTTCCCCGAAGTCTCCCGATACAAATGATACCTCACTTGTGTGGGTAGGCCTAGCGCCCGCGACAGGAAATGCCCCAAATCACAACGTGGACACATCCTATTTTTTGACAGAAAACAGAGCTGTTTTTTGCAAAGTGCCTACCTGTAGATTTTGGCCTCTAGCTCAGCCGGCACCTAGGGAATCCTACCAAACCTGTGCATTTTTGAAAACTAGAGACCTTGGGGAATCCAAGATGAGGTGACTTGTGGGGCTCTGACCAGGTTCTGTTACCCAGAATCCTTTGCAAACCTCAAAATGTGGCTAAAAAAACACGTTTTGCTCACATTTCGGTGACAGAAAGTTCTGGAATCTGAGAGGAGCCACAAATTTCCTTCCACCCAGCGTTCCCCCAAGTCTCCCGATACAAAGATACTTCACTTGTGTGGGTAGGCAAAGCGCCCGCGACAGGAAATGCCCCAAAACACAACGTAGACACATCCCATTTTTTGACAGAAAACAGAGCTGTTTTTTGCAAAGTGCCTACCTGTAGATTTTGGCCTCTAGCTCAGCCGGCACCTAGGGAATCCTACCAAACCTGTGCATTTTTGAAAACTAGAGACCTAGGGGAATCCAAGATGAGGTGACTTGTGGGGCTCTGACCAGGTTCTGTTACCCAGAATCCTTTGCAAACCTAAAAATGTGGCTAAAAAAACACGTTTTCCTCACATTTCGGTGACAGAAAGTTTTGGAATCTGAGAGGAGCCACAAATTTCCTTCCACCCAGCGTTCCCCCAAGTCTCCCGATAAAAATGATACCTCACTTGTGTGGGTAGGCCTAGCGCCCACGACAGGAAATGCCCCAAAACACAACGTGGACACATCTCATTTTTTGACAGAAAACAGAGCTATTTTTTGCAAAGTGCCTACCTGTAGATTTTGGCCTCTAGCTCAGCCAGCACCTAGGGAAACCTACCACACCTGTGCATTTTTAAAAACTAGAGACCTACAGGGAATCCAAGATGAGGTGACTTGTGGGGCTCTGACCAGGTTCTGTTACCCAGAATCCTTTGCAAACCTCAAAATGTGGTTAAAAAAACACGTTTTCCTCACATTTCGGTGACAGAAAGTTTTGGAATCTGAGAGGAGCCACAAATTTCCTTCCACCCAGCGTTCCCCGAAGTCTCCCGATACAAATGATACCTCACTTGTGTGGGTAGGCCTAGCGCCCGCGACAGGAAATGCCCCAAAACACAACGTGGACACATCTGATTTTTTGACAGAAAACAGAGCTGTTTTTTGCAAAGTGCCTACCTGTAGATTTTGGCCTCTAGCTCAGCCGGCACCTAGGGAAACCTACCAAACCTGTGCATTTTTAAAAACTAGAGACCTAGGGGAATCCAAGATGAGGTGACTTGTGGGGCTCTGACCAGGTTCTGTTACCCAGAATCCTTTGCAAACCTCAAAATGTGGCTAAATAAACACGTTTTCCTCACATTTCGGTGACAGAAAGTTCTGTAATCTGAGAGGAGCCACAAATTTCCTTCCACCCAGCGTTCCCCGAAGTCTCCCGATACAAATGATACCCCACTTGTGTGGGTAGGCCTAGCGCCCGCGACAGGAAATGCCCCAAAACACAACGTGGACACATCCTATTTTTTGACAGAAAACAGAGCTGTTTTTTGCAAAGTGTCTACCTGTAGATTTTAGCCTCTAGCTCAGCCGGCATCTAGGGAAACCTACGAAACCTGTGCACTTTTGAAAACTAGAGACCTTGGGGAATTCAAGATGGGGTGACTTGTGGGGCTCTGACCAGGTTCTGTTACCCAGAATCCTTTGCAAACCTCAAAATGTGGCTAAAAAAACACGTTTTCCTCACATTTCGGTGACAGAAAGTTCTGGAATCTGAGAGGAGCCACAAATTTCCTTCCACCCAGCGTTCCCCCAAGTCTCCCGATAAAAATGATACCTCACTTGTGTGGGTAGGCCTAGCGCCCACGACAGGAAATGCCCCAAAACACAACGTGGACACATCTCATTTTTTGACAGAAAACAGAGCTGTTTTTTGCAAAGTGCCTACCTGTAGATTTTGGCCTCTAGCTCAGCCGGCACCTAGGGAAACCTACCAAACCTGTGCATTTTTAAAAACTAGAGACCTAGGGGAATCCAAGATGAGGTGAATTGTGGGGCTCTGACCAGGTTCTGTTACCCAGAATCCTTTGCAAACCTTAAAATGTGCCTAAAAAAACACGTTTTCCTCACATTTCGGTGACAGAAAGTTCTGGAATCTGAGAGGAGCCACAAATTTCCTTCCACCCAGCATTCCCCGAAGTCTCCCGATACAAATGATACCTCACTTGTGTGGGTAGGCCAAGCGCCTGCGACAGGAAATGCCCCAAAACACAACTTGAACACATCCCATTTTTTGACAGAAAACAGAGCTGTTTTTTGCAAAGTGCCTACCTGTAGATTTTGGCCTCTAGCTCAGCCGGCACCTAGGGAAACCTACAAAACCTACGCATTTTTGAAAACTAGAGACCTAGGGGAATCCAAGATGGGGTGACTTGTGGGGCTCTGACCAGGTTCTGTTACCCAGAATCCTTTGCAAACCTCAAAATGTGGCTAAAACAACACGTTTTCAGCACATTTCGGTGACAGAAAGTTCTGGAATCTGAGAGGAGCCACAAATTTCCTTCCACCCAGCGTTCCCCCAAGTCTCCCGATAAAAATGATACCTCACTTGTGTGGGTAGGCCTAGCGCCCACGACAGGAAATGCCCCAAAACACAACGTGGACACATCTAATTTTTTGACAGAAAACAGAGCTGTTTTTTGCAAAGTGCCTACCTGTAGGTTTTGGCCTCTAGCTCAGCCGGCACCTAGGGAAACCTACCAAACCTGTGCATTTTTTAAAACTAGAGACCTAGGGCAATCCAAGATGAGGTGACTTGTGGGGCTCTGACCAGGTTCTGTTACCCAGAATCCTTTGCAAACCTCAAAATGTGGCTAAAAAAACACGTTTTCCTCACATTTCGGTGTCAGAAAGTTCTGGAATCTGAGAGGAGCCACAAATTTCCTTCCACCCAGCATTCCCCGAAGTCTCCCGATACAAATGATACCTCACTTGTGTGGGTAGGCCTAGCGCCCGCGACAGGAAATGCCCCAAATCACAACGTGGACACATCCGATTTTTTGACAGAAAACAGAGCTGTTTTTTGCAAAGTGCCTACCTGTAGATTTTGGCCTCTAGCTCAACCGGCACCTAGGGAAACCTACGAAACCTGTGCACTTTTAAAAACTAGAGACCTTGGGGAATCCAAGATGGGGTGACTTGTGGGGCTCTGACCAGGTTCTGTTACCCAGAATCCTTTGCAAACCTCAAAATCTGGCTAAAAAAACACGTTTTCCTCACATTTCGGTGACAGAAAGTTCTGGAATCTGAGAGGAGCCACAAATTTCCTTCCACCCAGCGTTCCCCGAAGTCTCCCGATACAAATGATATCTCACTTGTATGGGTAGGCCTAGCGCCCGCGACAGGAAATGCCCCAAATCACAACGTGGACACATCCTATTTTTGACAGAAAACAGAGCTGTTTTTTGCAAAGTGCCTACCTGTAGATTTTGGCCTCTAGCTCAGCCGGCACCTAGGGAAACCTACGAAACCTGTGCACTTTTGAAAACTAGAGACCTTGGGGAATCCAAGATGGGGTGACTTGTGGGGCTCTGACCAGGTTCTGTTACCCAGAATCCTTTGCAAACCTCAAAATGTGGCTAAAAAAACACGTTTTGCTCACATTTGGGTGACAGAAAGTTCTGGAATCTGAGAGGAGCCACAAATTTCCTTCCACCCAGCGTTCCCCCAAGTCTCCCGATAAAAATTATACCTCACTTGTGTGGGTAGGCCTTGCGCCCACGACAGGAAATGCCCCAAAACACAACGTGGACACATCCCATTTTTTGACAGAAAACAGAGCTGTTTTTTGCAAAGTGCCTACCTGTAGATTTTGGCCTCTAGCTCAGCCAGCACCTAGGGAAACCTACCAAACCTGTGCATTTTTAAAAACTAGAGACCTAGGGGAATCCAAGATGAGGTGACTTGTGGGGCTCTGACCAGGTTCTGTTACCCAGAATCCTTTGCAAACCTCAAAATGTGGTTAAAAAAACACGTTTTCCTCACATTTCGGTGACAGAAAGTTTTGGAATCTGAGAGGAGCCACAAATTTCCTTCCACCCAGCGTTCCCCAAAATCTCCCGATACAATTGATACCTCACTTGTGTGGGTAGGCCTAGCGCCCGCGACACGAAATGCCCCAAAACACAACGTGGACACATCCGATTTTTTGACAGAAAACAGAGCTGTTTTTTGCAAAGTGCCTACCTGTAGATTTTGGCCTCTAGCTCAGCCGGCACCTAGGGAAACCTACCAAACCTGTGCATTTTTAAAAACTAGAGACCTAGGGGAATCCAAGATGAGGTGACTTGTGGGGCTCTGACCAGGTTCTCTTACCCACCTTTGCAAACCTCAAAATGTGGCTAAAAAAACACGTTTTCCTCACATTTCGGTGACAGAAAGTTCTGGAATCTGAGAGGAGCCACAAATTTCCTTCCACCCAGCGTTCCCCGAAGTCTCCTGATACAAATGATACCTCACTTGTGTGGGTAGGCCTAGCGCCCGCGACAGGAAATGCCCCAAATCACAACGTGGACACATCCTATTTTTTGACAGAAAACAGAGCTGTTTTTTGCAAAGTGCCTACCTGTAGATTTTGGCCTCTAGCTCAGCCGGCACCTAGGGAAACCTACGAAACCTGTGCACTTTTGAAAACTAGAGACCTTGGGGAATCCAAGATGGGGTGACTTGTGGGGCTCTGACCAGGTTCTGTTACCCAGAATCCTTTGCAAACCTCAAAATGTGGCTAAAAAAACACGTTTTGCTCACATTTCGGTGACAGAAAGTTCTGGAATCTGAGAGGAGCCACAAATTTCCTTCCACCCAGCGTTCCCCCAAGTCTCCCGATACAAATGATACTTCACTTGTGTGGGTAGGCAAAGCGCCCGCGACAGGAAATGCCCCAAAACACAACGTAGGCACATCCCATTTTTTGACAGAAAACAGAGCTGTTTTTTGCAAAGTGCCTACCTGTAGATTTTGGCCTCTAGCTCAGCCGGCACCTAGGGAAACCTACCAAACCTGTGCATTTTTTAAAACTAGAGACCTAGGGGAATCCAAGATGAGGTGACTTGTGGGGCTCTGACCAGGTTCTGTTACCCAGAATCCTTTGCAAACCTAAAAATGTGGCTAAAAAAACACGTTTTCCTCACATTTCGGTGACAGAAAGTTTTGGAATCTGAGAGGAGCCACAAATTTCCTTCCACCCAGCGTTCCCCCAAGTCTCCCGATAAAAATGATACCTCACTTGTGTGGGTAGGCCTAGCGCCCACGACAGGAAATGCCCCAAAACACAACGTGGACACATCTCATTTTTTGACAGAAAACAGAGCTGTTTTTTGCAAAGTGCCTACCTGTAGATTTTGGCCTCTAGCTCAGCCAGCACCTAGGGAAACCTACCACACCTGTGCATTTTTAAAAACTAGAGACCTACAGGGAATCCAAGATGAGGTGACTTGTGGGGCTCTGACCAGGTTCTGTTACCCAGAATCCTTTGCAAACCTCAAAATGTGGTTAAAAAAACACGTTTTCCTCACATTTCGGTGACAGAAAGTTTTGGAATCTGAGAGGAGCCACAAATTTCCTTCCACCCAGCGTTCCCGGAAGTCTCCCGATACAAATGATACCTCACTAGTGTGGGTAGGCCTAGCGCCCGCGACAGGAAATGCCCCAAAACACAACGTGGACACATCCGATTTTTTGACAGAAAACAGAGCTGTTTTTTGCAAAGTGCCTACCTGTAGATTTTGGCCTCTAGCTCAGCCGGCACCTAGGGAAACCTACCAAACCTGTGCATTTTTAAAAACTAGAGACCTAGGGGAATCCAAGATGAGGTGACTTGTGGGGCTCTGACCAGGTTCTCTTACCCACCTTTGCAAACCTCAAAATGTGGCTAAAAAAACACGTTTTCCTCACATTTCGGTGACAGAAAGTTCTGGAATCTGAGAGGAGCCACAAATTTCCTTCCACCCAGTGTTCCCCGAAGTCTCCCGATACAAATGATACCTCACTTGTGTGGGTAGGCCTAGCGCCCGCGACAGGAAATGCCCCAAATCACAACGTGGACACATCCTATTTTTTGACAGAAAACAGAGCTGTTTTTTGCAAAGTGCCTACCTGTAGATTTTGGCCTCTAGCTCAGCCGGCACCTAGGGAAACCTACGAAACCTGTGCACTTTTGAAAACTAGAGACCTTGGGGAAACCAAGATGGGGTGACTTGTGGGGCTCTGACCAGGTTCTGTTACCCAGAATCCTTTGCAAACCTCAAAATGTGGCTAAAAAAACACGTTTTGCTCACATTTCGGTGACAGAAAGTTCTGGAATCTGAGAGGAGCCACAAATTTCCTTCCACCCAGCGTTCCCCCAAGTCTCCCGATACAAATGATACTTCACTTGTGTGGGTAGGCAAAGCGCCCGCGACAGGAAATGCCCCAAAACACAACGTAGACACATCCCATTTTTTGACAGAAAACAGAGCTGTTTTTTGCAAAGTGCCTACCTGTAGATTTTGGCCTCTAGCTCAGCCGGCACCTAGGGAAACCTACCAAACCTGTGCATTTTTTAAAACTAGAGACCTAGGGGAATCCAAGATGAGGTGACTTGTGGGGCTCTGACCAGGTTCTGTTACCCAGAATCCTTTGCAAACCTAAAAATGTGGCTAAAAAAACACGTTTTCCTCACATTTCGGTGACAGAAAGTTTTGGAATCTGAGAGGAGCCACAAATTTCCTTCCACCCAGCGTTCCCCCAAGTCTCCCGATAAAAATGATACCTCACTTGTGTGGGTAGGCCTAGCGCCCACGACAGGAAATGCCCCAAAACACAACGTGGACACATCTCATTTTTTGACAGAAAACAGAGCTATTTTTTGCAAAGTGCCTACCTGTAGATTTTGGCCTCTAGCTCAGCCAGCACCTGGGGAAACCTACCACACCTGTGCATTTTTAAAAACTAGAGACCTACAGGGAATCCAAGATGAGGTGACTTGTGGGGCTCTGACCAGGTTCTGTTACCCAGAATCCTTTGCAAACCTCAAAATGTGGTTAAAAAAACACGTTTTCCTCACATTTCGGTGACAGAAAGTTTTGGAATCTGAGAGGAGCCACAAATTTCCTTCCACCCAGCATTCCCCGAAGTCTCCCGATACAAATGATACCTCACTTGTGTGGGTAGGCCTAGCGCCCGCGACAGGAAATGCCCCAAAACACAACGTGGACACATCTGATTTTTTGACAGAAAACAGAGCTGTTTTTTGCAAAGTGCCTACCTGTAGATTTTGGCCTCTAGCTCAGCCGGCACCTAGGGAAACCTACCAAACCTGTGCATTTTTAAAAACTAGAGACCTAGGGAATCCAAGATGAGGTGACTTGTGGGGCTCTGACCAGGTTCTGTTACCCAGAATCCTTTGCAAACCTCAAAATGTGGCTAAATAAACACGTTTTCCTCACATTTCGGTGACAGAAAGTTCTGGAATCTGAGAGGAGCCACAAATTTCCTTCCACCCAGCGTTCCCCGAAGTCTCCCGATACAAATGATACCCCACTTGTGTGGGTAGGCCTAGCGCCCGCGACAGGAAATGCCCCAAAACACAACGTGGACACATCCTATTTTTTGACAGAAAACAGAGCTGTTTTTTGCAAAGTGCCTACCTGTAGATTTTGGCCTCTAGCTCATCCGGCACCTAGGGAAACCTACGAAACCTGTGCACTTTTGAAAACTAGAGACCTTGGGGAATCCAAGATGGGGTGACTTGTGGGGCTCTGACCAGGTTCTGTTACCCAGAATCCTTTGCAAACCTCAAAATGTGGCTAAAAAAACAAGTTTTGCTCACATTTCGGTGACAGAAAGTTCTGGAATCTGAGAGGAGCCACAAATTTCCTTCCACGCAGTGTTCCCCCAAGTCTCCCGATACAAATGATACTTCACTTGTGTGGGTAGGCAAAGCGCCCGCGACAGGAAATGCCCCAAAACACAACGTAGACACATCCCATTTTTTGACAGAAAACAGAGCTGTTTTTTGCAAAGTGCCTACCTGTAGATTTTGGCCTCTAGCTCAGCCGGCACCTAGGGAAACCTACCAAACCTGTGCATTTTTGAAAACTAGAGACCTAGGGGAATCCAAGATGAGGTGACTTGTGGGGCTCTGACCAGGTTCTGTTACCCAGAATCCTTTGCAAACCTAAAAATGTGGCTAAAAAAACACGTTTTCCTCACATTTCGGTGACAGAAAGTTTTGGAATCTGAGAGGAGCCACAAATTTCCTTCCACCCAGCGTTCCCCCAAGTCTCCCGATAAAAATGATACCTCACTTGTGTGGGTAGGCCTAGCGCCCACGACAGGAAATGCCCCAAAACACAACGTGGACACATCTCATTTTTTGACAGAAAACAGAGCTATTTTTTGCAAAGTGCCTACCTGTAGATTTTGGCCTCTAGCTCAGCCAGCACCTAGGGAAACCTACCACACCTGTGCATTTTTAAAAACTAGAGACCTACAGGGAATCCAAGATGAGGTGACTTGTGGGGCTCTGACCAGGTTCTGTTACCCAGAATCCTTTGCAAACCTCAAAATGTGGTTAAAAAAACACGTTTTCCTCACATTTCGGTGACAGAAAGTTTTGGAATCTGAGAGGAGCCACAAATTTCCTTCCACCCAGCGTTCCCCGAAGTCTCCCGATACAAATGATACCTCACTTGTGTGGGTAGGCCTAGCGCCCGCGACAGGAAATGCCCCAAAACACAACGTGGACACATCTGATTTTTTGACAGAAAACAGAGCTGTTTTTTGCAAAGTGCCTACCTGTAGATTTTGGCCTCTAGCTCAGCCGGCACCTAGGGAAACCTACCAAACCTGTGCATTTTTAAAAACTAGAGACCTAGGGGAATCCAAGATGAGGTGACTTGTGGGGCTCTGACCAGGTTCTGTTACCCAGAATCCTTTGCAAACCTCAAAATGTGGCTAAATAAACACGTTTTCCTCACATTTCGGTGACAGAAAGTTCTGGAATCTGAGAGGAGCCACAAATTTCCTTCCACCCAGCGTTCCCCGAAGTCTCCCGATACAAATGATACCCCACTTGTGTGGGTAGGCCTAGCGCCAGCGACAGGAAATGCCCCAAAACACAACGTGGACACATCCTATTTTTTGACAGAAAACAGAGCTGTTTTTTGCAAAGTGCCTACCTGTAGATTTTGGCCTCTAGCTCAGCCGGCATCTAGGGAAACCTACGAAACCTGTGCACTTTTGAAAACTAGAGACCTTGGGGAATTCAAGATGGGGTGACTTGTGGGGCTCTGACCAGGTTCTGTTACCCAGAATCCTTTGCAAACCTCAAAATGTGGCTAAAAAAACACGTTTTCCTCACATTTCGGTGACAGAAAGTTCTGGAATCTGAGAGGAGCCACAAATTTCCTTCCACCCAGCGTTCCCCCAAGTCTCCCGATAAAAATGATACCTCACTTGTGTGGGTAGGCCTAGCGCCCACGACAGGAAATGCCCCAAAACACAACGTGGACACATCTCATTTTTTGACAGAAAACAGAGCTGTTTTTTGCAAAGTGCCTACCTGTAGATTTTGGCCTCTAGCTCAGCCGGCACCTAGGGAAACCTACCAAACCTGTGCATTTTTAAAAACTAGAGACCTAGGGGAATCCAAGATGAGGTGAATTGTTGGGCTCTGTCCAGGTTCTGTTACCCAGAATCCTTTGCAAACCTCAAAATGTGCCTAAAAAAACACGTTTTCCTCACATTTCGGTGACAGAAAGTTCTGGAATCTGAGAGGAGCCACAAATTTCCTTCCACCCAGCATTCCCCGAAGTCTCCCGATACAAATGATATCTCACTTGTGTGGGTAGGCCAAGCGCCCGCGACAGGAAATGCCCCAAAACACAACTTGAACACATCCCATTTTTTGACAGAAAACAGAGCTGTTTTTTGCAAAGTGCCTACCTGTAGATTTTGGCCTCTAGCTCAGCCGGCACCTAGGGAAACCTACAAAACCTACGCATTTTTGAAAACTAGAGACCTAGGGGAATCCAAGATGGGGTGACTTGTGGGGCTCTGACCAGGTTCTGTTACCCAGAATCCTTTGCAAACCTCAAAATGTGGCTAACAAAACACGTTTTCAGCACATTTCGGTGACAGAAAGTTCTGGAATCTGAGAGGAGCCACAAATTTCCTTCCACCCAGCGTTCCCCCAAGTCTCCCGATAAAAATTATACCTCACTTGTGTGGGTAGGCCTAGCGCCCATGACAGGAAATGCCCCAAAACACAACGTGGACACATCTAATTTTTTGACAGAAAACAGAGCTGTTTTTTTGCAAAGTGCCTACCTGTAGGTTTTGGCCTCTAGCTCAGCCGGCACCTAGGGAAACCTACCAAACCTGTGCATTTTTTAAAACTAGAGACCTAGGGCAATCCAAGATGAGGTGACTTGTGGGGCTCTGACCAGGTTCTGTTACCCAGAATCCTTTGCAAACCTCAAAATGTGGCTAAAAAAACACGTTTTCCTCACATTTCGGTGACAGAAAGTTCTGGAATCTGAGAGGAGCCACAAATTTCCTTCCACCCAGCATTCCCCGAAGTCTCCCGATACAAATGATACCTCACTTGTGTGGGTAGGCCTAGCGCCCGCGACAGGAAATGCCCCAAATCACAACGTGGACACATCCGATTTTTTGACAGAAAACAGAGCTGTTTTTTGCAAAGTGCCTACCTGTAGATTTTGGCCTCTAGCTCAGCCGGCACCTAGGGAAACCTACGAAACCTGTGCACTTTTAAAAACTAGAGACCTTGGGGAATCCAAGATGGGGTGACTTGTGGGGCTCTGACCAGGTTCTGTTACCCAGAATCCTTTGCAAACCTCAAAATCTGGCTAAAAAAACACGTTTTCCTCACATTTCGGTGACAGAAAGTTCTGGAATCTGAGAGGAGCCACAAATTTCCTTCCACCCAGCGTTCCCCGAAGTCTCCCGATACAAATGATATCTCACTTGTATGGGTAGGCCTAGCGCCCGCGACAGGAAATGCCCCAAATCACAACGTGGACACATCCTATTTTTGACAGAAAACAGAGCTGTTTTTTGAAAAGTGCCTACCTGTAGATTTTGGCCTCTAGCTCAGCCGGCACCTAGGGAAACCTACGAAACCTGTGCACTTTTGAAAACTAGAGACCTTGGGGAATCCAAGATGGGGTGACTTGTGGGGCTCTGACCAGGTTCTGTTACCCAGAATCCTTTGCAAACCTCAAAATGTGGCTAAAAAAACACGTTTTGCTCACATTTGGGTGACAGAAAGTTCTGGAATCTGAGAGGAGCCACAAATTTCCTTCCACCCAGCGTTCCCGCAAGTCTCCCAATAAAAATTATACCTCACTTGTGTGGGTAGGCCTTGCGCCCACGACAGGAAATGCCCCAAAACACAACGTGGACACATCCCATTTTTTGACAGAAAACAGAGCTGTTTTTTGCAAAGTGCCTACCTGTAGATTTTGGCCACTAGCTCAGCCAGCACCTAGGGAAACCCACCAAACCTGTGCATTTTTAAAAACTAGAGACCTAGGGGAATCCAAGATGAGGTGACTTGTGGGGCTCTGACCAGGTTCTGTTACCCAGAATCCTTTGCAAACCTCAAAATGTGGTTAAAAAAACACGTTTTCCTCACATTTCGGTGACAGAAAGTTTTGGAATCTGAGAGGAGCCACAAATTTCCTTCCACCCAGCGTTCCCCAAAGTCTCCCGATACAAATGATACCTCACTTGTGTGGGTAGGCCTAGCGCCCGCGACAGGAAATGCCCCAAAACACAACGTGGACACATCCGATTTTTTGACAGAAAACAGAGCTGTTTTTTGCAAAGTGCCTACCTGTAGATTTTGGCCTCTAGCTCAGCCGGCACCTAGGGAAACCTACCAAACCTGTGCATTTTTAAAAACTAGAGACCTAGGGGAATCCAAGATGAGGTGACTTGTGGGGCTCTGACCAGGTTCTCTTACCCACTTTTGCAAACCTCAAAATGTGGCTAAAAAAACACGTTTTCCTCACATTTCGGTGACAGAAAGTTCTGGAATCTGAGAGGAGCCACAAATTTCCTTCCACCCAGCGTTCCCCGAAGTCTCCCGATACAAATGATACCTCACTTGTGTGGGTAGGCCTAGCGCCCGCGACAGGAAATGCCCCAAATCACAACGTGGACACATCCTATTTTTTGACAGAAAACAGAGCTGTTTTTTGCAAAGTGCCTACCTGTAGATTTTGGCCTCTAGCTCAGCCGGCACCTAGGGAAACCTACGAAACCTGTGCACTTTTGAAAACTAGAGACCTTGGGGAATCCAAGATGGGGTGACTTGTGGGGCTCTGACCAGGTTCTGTTACCCAGAATCCTTTGCAAACCTCAAAATGTGGCTAAAAAAACACGTTTTGCTCATATTTCGGTGACAGAAAGTTCTGGAATCTGAGAGGAGCCACAAATTTCCTTCCACCCAGCGTTCCCCCAAGTCTCCCGATACAAATGATACTTCACTTGTGTGGTAGGTAAAGCGCCCGCGACAGGAAATGCCCCAAAACACAACGTAGGCACATCACATTTTTTGACAGAAAACAGAGCTGTTTTTTGCAAAGTGCCTACCTGTAGATTTTGGCCTCTAGCTCAGCCGGCACCTAGGGAAACCTACCAAACCTGTGCATTTTTTAAAACTAGAGACCTAGGGGAATCCAAGATGAGGTGACTTGTGGGGCTCTGACCAGGTTCTGTTACCCAGAATCCTTTGCAAACCTAAAAATGTGGCTAAAAAAACAAGTTTTCCTCACATTTCGGTGACAGAAAGTTTTGGAATCTGAGAGGAGCCACAAATTTCCTTCCACCCAGCGTTCCCCGAAGTCTCCCGATACAAATGATACCTCACTTGTGTGGGTAGGCCTAGCGCCCGCGACAGGAAATGCCCCAAAACACAACGTGGACACATCTGATTTTTTGACAGAAAACAGAGCTGTTTTTTGCAAAGTGCCTACCTGTAGATTTTGGCCTCTAGCTCAGCCGGCACCTAGGGAAACCTACCAAACCTGTGCATTTTTAAAAACTAGAGACCTAGGGGAATCCAAGATGAGGTGACTTGTGGGGCTCTGACCAGGTTCTGTTACCCAGAATCCTTTGCAAACCTCAAAATGTGGCTAAATAAACACGTTTTCCTCACATTTCGGTGACAGAAAGTTCTGGAATCTGAGAGGAGCCACAAATTTCCTTCCACCCAGCGTTCCCCGAAGTCTCCCGATACAAATGATACCCCACTTGTGTGGGTAGGCCTAGCGCCCGCGACAGGAAATGCCCCAAAACACAACGTGGACACATCCTATTTTTTGACAGAAAACAGAGCTGTTTTTTGCAAAGTGCCTACCTGTAGATTTTGGTCTCTAGCTCAGCCGGCATCTAGGGAAACCTACGAAACCTGTGCACTTTTGAAAACTAGAGACCTTGGGGAATTCAAGATGGGGTGACTTGTGGGGCTCTGACCAGGTTCTGTTACCCAGAATCCTTTGCAAACCTCAAAATGTGGCTAAAAAAACACGTTTTCCTCACATTTCGGTGACAGAAAGTTCTGGAATCTGAGAGGAGCCACAAATTTCCTTCCACCCAGCGTTCCCCCAAGTCTCCCGATAAAAATTATACCTCACTTGTGTGGGTAGGCCTAGCGCCCACGACAGGAAATGCCCCAAAACACAACGTGGACACATCTCATTTTTTGACAGAAAACAGAGCTGTTTTTTGCAAAGTGCCTACCTGTAGATTTTGGCCTCTAGCTCAGCCGGCACCTAGGGAAACCTACCAAACCTGTGCATTTCTGAAAACTAGAGACCTAGGGCAATCCAAGATGAGGTGACTTGTGGGGCTCTGACCAGGTTCTGTTACCCAGAATCCTTTGCAAACCTCAAAATGTGGCTAAAAAAACACGTTTTCCTCACATTTCGGTGACAGAAAGTTCTGGAATCTGAGAGGAGCCACAAATTTCCTTCCACCCAGCATTCCCCGAAGTCTCCCGATACAAATGATACCTCACTTGTGTGGGTAGACCTAGCGCCCGCGACAGGAAATGCCCCAAATCACAACGTGGACACATCCGATTTTTTGACAGAAAACAGAGCTGTTTTTTGCAAAGTGCCTACCTGTAGATTTTGGCCTCTAGCTCAGCCGGAACCTAGGGAAACCTACGAAACCTGTGCACTTTTAAAAACTAGAGACCTTGGGGAATCCAAGATGGGGTGACTTGTGGGGCTCTGACCAGGTTCTGTTACCCAGAATCCTTTGCAAACCTCAAAATCTGGCTAAAAAAACACGTTTTCCTCACATTTCGGTGACAGAAAGTTCTGGAATCTGAGAGGAGCCACAAATTTCCTTCCACCCAGCGTTCCCCGAAGTCTCCCGATACAAATGATATCTCACTTGTATGGGTAGGCCTAGCGCTCGTGACAGGAAATGCCCCAAATCACAACGTGGACACATCCTATTTTTGACAGAAAACAGAGCTGTTTTTTGCAAAGTGCCTACCTGTAGATTTTGGCCTCTAGCTCAGCCGGCACCTAGGGAAACCTACGAAACCTGTGCACTTTTGAAAACTAGAGACCTTGGGGAATCCAAGATGGGGTGACTTGTGGGGCTCTGACCAGGTTCTGTTACCCAGAATCCTTTGCAAACCTCAAAATGTGGCTAAAAAAACACGTTTTGCTCACATTTGGGTGACAGAAAGTTCTGGAATCTGAGAGGAGCCACAAATTTCCTTCCACCCAGCGTTCCCCCAAGTCTCCCGATAAAAATTATACCTCACTTGTGTGGGTAGGCCTTGCGCCCACGACAGGAAATGCCCCAAAACACAACGTGGACACATCCCATTTTTTGACAGAAAACAGAGCTGTTTTTTGCAAAGTGCCTACCTGTAGATTTTGGCCTCTAGCTCAGCCAGCACCTAGGGAAACTACCAAACCTGTGCATTTTTAAAAACTAGAGACCTAGGGGAATCCAAGATGAGGTGACTTGTGGGGCTCTGACCAGGTTCTGTTACCCAGAATCCTTTGCAAACCTCAAAATGTGGTTAAAAAAACACGTTTTCCTCACATTTCGGTGACAGAAAGTTTTGGAATCTGAGAGGAGCCACAAATTTCCTTCCACCCAGCGTTCCCCAAAGTCTCCCGATACAAATGATACCTCACTTGTGTGGGTAGGCCTAGCGCCCGCGACAGGAAATGCCCCAAAACACAACGTGGACACATCCGATTTTTTGACAGAAAACAGAGCTGTTTTTTGCAAAGTGCCTACCTGTAGATTTTGGCCTCTAGCTCAGCCGGCACCTAGGGAAACCTACCAAACCTGTGCATTTTTAAAAACTAGAGACCTCGGGGAATCCAAGATGAGGTGACTTGTGGGGCTCTGACCAGGTTCTCTTACCCACCTTTGCAAACCTCAAAATGTGGCTAAAAAAACACGTTTTCCTCACATTTCGGTGACAGAAAGTTCTGGAATCTGAGAGGAGCCACAAATTTCCTTCCACCCAGCGTTCCCCGAAGTCTCCCGATACAAATGATACCTCACTTGTGTGGGTAGGCCTAGCGCCCGCGACAGGAAATGCCCCAAATCACAACGTGGACACATCCTATTTTTTGACAGAAAACAGAGCTGTTTTTTGCAAAGTGCCTACCTGTAGATTTTGGTCTCTAGCTCAGCCGGCATCTAGGGAAACCTACGAAACCTGTGCACTTTTGAAAACTAGAGACCTTGGGGAATTCAAGATGGGGTGACTTGTGGGGCTCTGACCAGGTTCTGTTACCCAGAATCCTTTGCAAACCTCAAAATGTGGCTAAAAAAACACGTTTTCCTCACATTTCGGTGACAGAAAGTTCTGGAATCTGAGAGGAGCCACAAATTTCCTTCCACCCAGCGTTCCCCCAAGTCTCCCGATAAAAATTATACCTCACTTGTGTGGGTAGGCCTAGCGCCCACGACAGGAAATGCCCCAAAACACAACGTGGACACATCTCATTTTTTGACAGAAAACAGAGCTGTTTTTTGCAAAGTGCCTACCTGTAGATTTTGGCCTCTAGCTGAGCCGGCACCTAGGGAAACCTACCAAACCTGTGCATTTTTGAAAACTAGAGACCTAGGGCAATCCAAGATGAGGTGACTTGTGGGGCTCTGACCAGGTTCTGTTACCCAGAATCCTTTGCAAACCTCAAAATGTGGCTAAAAAAACACGTTTTCCTCACATTTCGGTGACAGAAAGTTCTGGAATCTGAGAGGAGCCACAAATTTCCTTCCACCCAGCATTCCCCGAAGTCTCCCGATACAAATGATACCTCACTTGTGTGGGTAGGCCTAGCGCCCGCGACAGGAAATGCCCCAAATCACAACGTGGACACATCCGATTTTTTGACAGAAAACAGAGCTGTTTTTTGCAAAGTGCCTACCTGTAGATTTTGGCCTCTAGCTCAGCCGGCACCTAGGGAAACCTACGAAACCTGTGCACTTTTAAAAACTAGAGACCTTGGGGAATCCAAGATGGGGTGACTTGTGGGGCTCTGACCAGGTTCTGTTACCCAGAATCCTTTGCAAACCTCAAAATCTGGCTAAAAAAACACGTTTTCCTCACATTTCGGTGACAGAAAGTTCTGGAATCTGAGAGGAGCCACAAATTTCCTTCCACCCAGCGTTCCCCGAAGTCTCCCGATACAAATGATATCTCACTTGTATGGGTAGGCCTAGCGCCCGCGACAGGAAATGCCCCAAATCACAACGTGGACACATCCTATTTTTGACAGAAAACAGAGCTGTTTTTTGCAAAGTGCCTACCTGTAGATTTTGGCCTCTAGCTCAGCCGGCACCTAGGGAAACCTACGAAACCTGTGCACTTTTGAAAACTAGAGACCTTGGGGAATCCAAGATGGGGTGACTTGTGGGGCTCTGACCAGGTTCTGTTACCCAGAATCCTTTGCAAACCTCAAAATGTGGCTAAAAAAACACGTTTTGCTCACATTTGGGTGACAGAAAGTTCTGGAATCTGAGAGGAGCCACAAATTTCCTTCCACCCAGCGTTCCCCCAAGTCTCCCGATAAAAATTATACCTCACTTGTGTGGGTAGGCCTTGCGCCCACGACAGGAAATGCCCCAAAACACAACGTGGACACATCCCATTTTTTGACAGAAAACAGAGCTGTTTTTTGCAAAGTGCCTACCTGTAGATTTTGGCCTCTAGCTCAGCCAGCACCTAGGGAAACTACCAAACCTGTGCATTTTTAAAAACTAGAGACCTAGGGGAATCCAAGATGAGGTGACTTGTGGGGCTCTGACCAGGTTCTGTTACCCAGAATCCTTTGCAAACCTCAAAATGTGGTTAAAAAAACACGTTTTCCTCACATTTCGGTGACAGAAAGTTTTGGAATCTGAGAGGAGCCACAAATTTCCTTCCACCCAGCGTTCCCCAAAGTCTCCCGATACAAATGATACCTCACTTGTGTGGGTAGGCCTAGCGCCCGCGACAGGAAATGCCCCAAAACACAACGTGGACACATCCGATTTTTTGACAGAAAACAGAGCTGTTTTTTGCAAAGTGCCTACCTGTAGATTTTGGCCTCTAGCTCAGCCGGCACCTAGGGAAACCTACCAAACCTGTGCATTTTTAAAAACTAGAGACCTCGGGGAATCCAAGATGAGGTGACTTGTGGGGCTCTGACCAGGTTCTCTTACCCACCTTTGCAAACCTCAAAATGTGGCTAAAAAAACACGTTTTCCTCACATTTCGGTGACAGAAAGTTCTGGAATCTGAGAGGAGCCACAAATTTCCTTCCACCCAGCGTTCCCCGAAGTCTCCCGATACAAATGATACCTCACTTGTGTGGGTAGGCCTAGCGCCCGCGACAGGAAATGCCCCAAATCACAACGTGGACACATCCTATTTTTTGACAGAAAACAGAGCTGTTTTTTGCAAAGTGCCTACCTGTAGATTTTGGCCTCTAGCTCAGCCGGCACCTAGGGAAAGCTACGAAACCTGTGCACTTTTGAAAACTAGAGACCTTGGGGAATCCAAGATGGGGTGACTTGTGGGGCTCTGACCAGGTTCTGTTACCCAGAATCCTTTGCAAACCTCAAAATGTGGCTAAAAAAACACGTTTTGCTCACATTTCGGTGACAGAAAGTTCTGGAATCTGAGAGGAGCCACAAATTTCCTTCCACCCAGCGTTCCCCCAAGTCTCCCGATACAAATGATACTTCACTTGTGTGGGTAGGCAAAGCGCCCGCGACAGGAAATGCCCCAAAACACAACGTAGGCACATCCCATTTTTTGACAGAAAACAGAGCTGTTTTTTGCAAAGTGCCTACCTGTAGATTTTGGCCTCTAGCTCAGCGGGCACCTAGGGAAACCTACCAAACCTGTGCATTTTTTAAAACTAGAGACCTAGGGGAATCCAAGATGAGGTGACTTGTGGGGCTCTGACCAGGTTCTGTTACCCAGAATCCTTTGCAAACCTAAAAATGTGGCTAAAAAAACACGTTTTCCTCACATTTCGGTGACAGAAAGTTTTGGAATCTGAGAGGAGCCACAAATTTCCTTCCACCCAGCGTTCCCCCAAGTCTCCCGATAAAAATGATACCTCACTTGTGTGGGTAGGCCTAGCGCCCACGACAGGAAATGCCCCAAAACACAACGTGGACACATCTCATTTTTTGACAGAAAACAGAGCTGTTTTTTGCAAAGTGCCTACCTGTAGATTTTGGCCTCTAGCTCAGCCAGCACCTAGGGAAACCTACCACACCTGTGCATTTTTAAAAACTAGAGACCTACAGGGAATCCAAGATGAGGTGACTTGTGGGGCTCTGACCAGGTTCTGTTACCCAGAATCCTTTGCAAACCTCAAAATGTGGTTAAAAAAACACGTTTTCCTCACATTTCGGTGACAGAAAGTTTTGGAATCTGAGAGGAGCCACAAATTTCCTTCCACCCAGCGTTCCCCGAAGTCTCCCGATACAAATGATACCTCACTTGTGTGGGTAGGCCTAGCGCCCGCGACAGGAAATGCCCCAAAACACAACGTGGACACATCTGATTTTTTGACAGAAAACAGAGCTGTTTTTTGCAAAGTGCCTACCTGTAGATTTTGGCCTCTAGCTCAGCCGGCACCTAGGGAAACCTACCAAACCTGTGCATTTTTAAAAACTAGAGACCTAGGGGAATCCAAGATGAGGTGACTTGTGGGGCTCTGACCAGGTTCTGTTACCCAGAATCCTTTGCAAACCTCAAAATGTGGCTAAATAAACACGTTTTCCTCACATTTCGGTGACAGAAAGTTCTGGAATCTGAGAGGAGCCACAAATTTCCTTCCACCCAGCGTTCCCCGAAGTCTCCCGATACAAATGATACCCCACTTGTGTGGGTAGGCCTAGCGCCCGCGACAGGAAATGCCCCAAAACACAACGTGGACACATCCTATTTTTTGACAGAAAACAGAGCTGTTTTTTGCAAAGTGCCTACCTGTAGATTTTGGCCTCTATCTCAGCCGGCATCTAGGGAAACCTACGAAACCTGTGCACTTTTGAAAACTAGAGACCTTGGGGAATTCAAGATGGGGTGACTTGTGGGGCTCTGACCAGGTTCTGTTACCCAGAATCCTTTGCAAACCTCAAAATGTGGCTAAAAAACACGTTTTCCTCACATTTCGGTGACAGAAAGTTCTGGAATCTGAGAGGAGCCACAAATTTCCTTCCACCCAGCGTTCCCCCAAGTCTCCCGATACAAATGATACTTCACTTGTGTGGGTAGGCAAAGCGCCCGCGACAGGAAATGCCCCAAAACACAACGTAGGCACATCCCATTTTTTGACAGAAAACAGAGCTGTTTTTTGCAAAGTGCCTACCTGTAGATTTTGGCCTCTAGCTCAGCCGGCACCTAGGGAAACCTACCAAACCTGTGCATTTTTAAAAACTAGAGACCTAGGGGAATCCAAGATGAGGTGAATTGTGGGGCTCTGACCAGGTTCTGTTACCCAGAATCCTTTGCAAACCTCAAAATGTGCCTAAAAAAACACGTTTTCCTCACATTTCGGTGACAGAAAGTTCTGGAATCTGAGAGGAGCCACAAATTTCCTTCCACCCAGCATTCCCCGAAGTCTCCCGATACAAATGATACCTCACTTGTGTGGGTAGGCCAAGCGCCCGCGACAGGAAATGCCCCAAAACACAACTTGGACACATCCCATTTTTTGACAGAAAACAGAGCTGTTTTTTGCAAAGTGCCTACCTGTAGATTTTGGCCTCTAGCTCAGCCGGCACCTAGGGAAACCTACAAAACCTACGCATTTTTGAAAACTAGAGACGTAGGGGAATCCAAGATGGGGTGACTTGTGGGGCTCTGACCAGGTTCTGTTACCCAGAATCCTTTGCAAACCTCAAAATGTGGCTAAAAAAACACGTTTTCAGCACATTTCGGTGACAGAAAGTTCTGGAATCTGAGAGGAGCCACAAATTTCCTTCCACCCAGCGTTCCCCGAAGTCTCCCGATACAAATGATACCCCACTTGTGTGGGTAGGCCTAGCGCCCGCGACAGGAAATGCCCCAAAACACAACGTGGACACATCCTATTTTTTGACAGAAAACAGAGCTGTTTTTTGCAAAGTGCCTACCTGTAGATTTTGGCCTCTATCTCAGCCGGCATCTAGGGAAACCTACGAAACCTGTGCACTTTTGAAAACTAGAGACCTTGGGGAATTCAAGATGGGGTGACTTGTGGGGCTCTGACCAGGTTCTGTTACCCAGAATCCTTTGCAAACCTCAAAATGTGGCTAAAAAACACGTTTTCCTCACATTTCGGTGACAGAAAGTTCTGGAATCTGAGAGGAGCCACAAATTTCCTTCCACCCAGCGTTCCCCCAAGTCTCCCGATACAAATGATACTTCACTTGTGTGGGTAGGCAAAGCGCCCGCGACAGGAAATGCCCCAAAACACAACGTAGGCACATCCCATTTTTTGACAGAAAACAGAGCTGTTTTTTGCAAAGTGCCTACCTGTAGATTTTGGCCTCTAGCTCAGCCGGCACCTAGGGAAACCTACCAAACCTGTGCATTTTTAAAAACTAGAGACCTAGGGGAATCCAAGATGAGGTGAATTGTGGGGCTCTGACCAGGTTCTGTTACCCAGAATCCTTTGCAAACCTCAAAATGTGCCTAAAAAAACACGTTTTCCTCACATTTCGGTGACAGAAAGTTCTGGAATCTGAGAGGAGCCACAAATTTCCTTCCACCCAGCATTCCCCGAAGTCTCCCGATACAAATGATACCTCACTTGTGTGGGTAGGCCAAGCGCCCGCGACAGGAAATGCCCCAAAACACAACTTGGACACATCCCATTTTTTGACAGAAAACAGAGCTGTTTTTTGCAAAGTGCCTACCTGTAGATTTTGGCCTCTAGCTCAGCCGGCACCTAGGGAAACCTACAAAACCTACGCATTTTTGAAAACTAGAGACCTAGGGCAATCCAAGATGAGGTGACTTGTGGGGCTCTGACCAGGTTCTGTTACCCAGAATCCTTTGCAAACCTCAAAATGTGGCTACAAAAACACGTTTTCCTCACATTTCGGTGACAGAAAGTTCTGGAATCTGAGAGGAGCCACAAATTTCCTTCCACCCAGCATTCCCCGAAGTCTCCCGATACAAATGATACCTCACTTGTGTGGGTAGGCCTAGCGCCCGCGACAGGAAATTCCCCAAAACACAACGTGGACACATCTAATTTTTTGACAGAAAACAGAGCTGTTTTTTGCAAAGTGCCTACCTGTAGGTTTTGGCCTCTAGCTCAGCCGGCACCTAGGGAAACCTACCAAACCTGTGCATTTTTAAAAACTAGAGACCTAGGGCAATCCAAGATGAGGTGACTTGTGGGGCTCTGACCAGGTTCTGTTACCCAGAATCCTTTGCAAACCTCAAAATGTGGCTACAAAAACACGTTTTCCTCACATTT
The DNA here is from genome assembly GCF_031143425.1 of Pleurodeles waltl. Lineage (NCBI taxonomy): Eukaryota > Metazoa > Chordata > Amphibia > Caudata > Salamandridae > Pleurodeles > Pleurodeles waltl. Next base: position 615,632,999 of record NC_090439.1, read on the forward strand.
CGGTGACAGAAAGTTCTGGAATCTGAGAGGAGCCACAAATTTCCTTCCACCCAGCATTCCCCGAAGTCTCCCGATACAAATGATACCTCACTTGTGTGGGTAGGCCTAGCGCCCGCGACAGGAAATTCCCCAAATCACAACGTGGACACATCCGATTTTTGGACAGAAAACAGAGCTGTTTTTTGCAAAGTGCCTACCTGTAGATTTTGGCCTCTAGCTCAGCCGGCACCTAGGGAAACCTACGAAACCTGTGCACTTTTAAAAACTAGAGACCTTGGGGAATCCAAGATGGGGTGACTTGTGGGGCTCTGACCAGGTTCTGTTACCCAGAATCCTTTGCAAACCTCAAAATGTGGCTAAAAAAACACGTTTTGCTCACATTTTGGTGACAGAAAGTTCTGGAATCTGAGAGGAGCCACAAATTTCCTTCCACCCAGCGTTCCCCCAAGTCTCCCGATACAAATGATACCTCACTTGTGTGGGTAGGCAAAGCGCCCGCGACAGGAAATGCCCCAAAACACAACATGGACACATCCCATTTTTTGACAGAAAACAGAGCTGTTTTTTGCAAAGTGCCTACCTGTAGATTTTGGCCTCTAGCTCAGCCGGCACCTAGGGAAACCTACCAAACCTGTGCATTTTTTAAAACTAGAGACCTAGGGGAATCCAAGATGAGGTGACTTGTGGGGCTCTGACCAGGTTCTGTTACCCAGAATCCTTTGCAAACCTAAAAATGTGGCTAAAAAAACACGTTTTCCTCACATTTCGGTGTCAGAAAGTTTTGGAATCTGAGAGGAGCCACAAATTTCCTTCCACCCAGCGTTCCCCCAAGTCTCCCGATAAAAATGATACCTCACTTGTGTGGGTAGGCCTAGCGCCGACGACAGGAAATGCCCCAAAACACAACGTGGACACATCTCATTTTTTGACAGAAAACAGAGCTGTTTTTTGCAAAGTGCCTACCTGTAGATTTTGGCCTCTAGCTCAGCCAGCACCTAGGGAAACCTACCACACCTGTGCATTTTTAAAAACTAGAGACCTACAGGGAATCCAAGATGAGGTGACTTGTGGGGCTCTGACCAGGTTCTGTTACCCAGAATCCTTTGCAAACCTCAAAATGTGGTTAAAAAAACACGTTTTCCTCACATTTCGGTGACAGAAAGTTTTGGAATCTGAGAGGAGCCACAAATTTCCTTCCACCCAGCGTTCCCCGAAGTCTCCCGATACAAATGATACCTCACTTGTGTGGGTAGGCCTAGCGCCCGCGACAGGAAATGCCCCAAAACACAACGTGGACACATCCGATTTTTTTACAGAAAACAGAGCTGTTTTTTGCAAAGTGCCTACCTGTAGATTTTGGCCTCTAGCTCAGCCGGCACCTAGGGAAACCTACCAAACCTGTGCATTTTTAAAAACTAGAGACCTAGGGGAATCCAAGATGAGGTGACTTGTGGGGCTCTGACCAGGTTCTGTTACCCAGAATCCTTTGCAAACCTCAAAATGTGGCTAAATAAACACGTTTTCCTCACATTTCGGTGACAGAAAGTTCTGGAATCTGAGAGGAGCCACAAATTTCCTTCCACCCAGCGTTCCCCGAAGTCTCCCGACACAAATGATACCCCACTTGTGTGGGTAGGCCTAGCGCCCGCGACAGAAAATGCCCCAAAACACAACGTGGACACATCCTATTTTTTGACAGAAAACAGAGCTGTTTTTTGCAAAGTGCCTACCTGTAGATTTTGGCCTCTAGCTCAGCCGGCATCTAGGGAAACCTACGAAACCTGTGCACTTTTGAAAACTAGAGACCTTGGGGAATTCAAGATGGGGTGACTTGTGGGGCTCTGACTAGGTTCTGTTACCCAGAATCCTTTGCAAACCTCAAAATGTGGCTAAAAAAACACGTTTTCCTCACATTTCGGTGACAGAAAGTTCTGGAATCTGAGAGGAGCCACAAATTTCCTTCCACCCAGCGTTCCCCGAAGTCTCCCGATGCAAATGATACCTCACTTGTGTGGGTAGGCCTAGCGTCCGCGACAGGAAATGCCCCAAATCACAACGTGGACACATCCTATTTTTTGACAGAAAATAGAGCTGTTTTTTGCAAAGTGCCTACCTGTAGATTTTGGCCTCTAGCTCAGCCGGCACCTATGTAAACCTACGAAACCTGTGCACTTTTGAAAACTAGAGACCTTGGGGAATCCAAGATGGGGTGACTTGTGGGGCTCTTACCAGGTTCTGTTACCCAGAATCCTTTGCAAACCTCAAAATGTGGCTAAATAAACACGTTTTCCTCACATTTCGGTGACAGAAAGTTCTGGAATCTGAGAGGAGCCACAAATTTCCTTCCACCCAGCGTTCCCCTAAGTCTCCCGATACAAATGATACTTCACTTGTGTGGGTAGGCAAAGCGCCCGCGACAGGAAATGCCCCAAAACACAACGTGGACACATAACATTTTTTGACAGAAAACAGAGCTGTTTTTTGCAAAGTGCCTACCTGTAGATTTTGGCCTCTAGCTCAGCCGGCACCTAGGGAAACCTACCAAACCTGTGCATTTTTAAAAACTAGAGACCTAGGGGAATCCAAGATGAGGTGACTTGTGGGGCTCTGACCAGGTTCTGTTACCCAGAATCCTTTGCAAACCTAAAAATGTGGCTAAAAAAACACGTTTTCCTCACATTTCGGTGACAGAAAGTTTTGGAATCTGAGAGGAGCCACAAATTTCCTTCCACCCAGCGTTCCCCCAAGTCTCCCGATAAAAATGATACCTCACTTGTGTGGGTAGGCCTAGCGCCGACGACAGGAAATGCCCCAAAACACAACGTGGACACATCTCATTTTTTGACAGAAAACAGAGCTGTTTTTTGCAAAGTGCCTACCTGTAGATTTTGGCCTCTAGCTCAGCCAGCACCTAGGGAAACCTACCACACCTGTGCATTTTTAAAAACTAGAGACCTACAGGGAATCCAAGATGAGGTGACTTGTGGGGCTCTGACCAGGTTCTGTTACCCAGAATCCTTTGCAAACCTCAAAATGTGGTTAAAAAAACACGTTTTCCTCACATTTCGGTGACAGAAAGTTTTGGAATCTGAGAGGAGCCACAAATTTCCTTCCACCCAGCGTTCCCCGAAGTCTCCCGATACAAATGATACCTCACTTGTGTGGGTAGGCCTAGCGCCCGCGACAGGAAATGCCCCAAAACACAACGTGGACACATCCGATTTTTTGACAGAAAACAGAGCTGTTTTTTGCAAAGTGCCTACCTGTAGATTTTGGTCTCTAGCTCAGCCGGCACCTAGGGAAACCTACCAAACCTGTGCATTTTTAAAAACTAGAGACCTAGGGGAATCCAAGATGAGGTGACTTGTGGGGCTCTGACCAGGTTCTGTTACCCAGAATCCTTTGCAAACCTCAAAATGTGGCTAAATAAACACGTTTTCCTCACATTTCGGTGACAGAAAGTTCTGGAATCTGAGAGGAGCCACAAATTTCCTTCCACCCAGCGTTCCCCGAAGTCTCCCGACACAAATGATACCCCACTTGTGTGGGTAGGCCTAGCGCCCGCGACAGAAAATGCCCCAAAACACAACGTGGACACATCCTATTTTTTGACAGAAAACAGAGCTGTTTTTTGCAAAGTGCCTACCTGTAGATTTTGGCCTCTAGCTCAGCCGGCATCTAGGGAAACCTACGAAACCTGTGCACTTTTGAAAACTAGAGACCTTGGGGAATTCAAGATGGGGTGACTTGTGGGGCTCTGACTAGGTTCTGTTACCCAGAATCCTTTGCAAACCTCAAAATGTGGCTAAAAAAACACGTTTTCCTCACATTTCGGTGACAGAAAGTTCTGGAATCTGAGAGGAGCCACAAATTTCCTTCCACCCAGCGTTCCCCCAAGTCTCCCGATAAAAATGATACCTCACTTGTGTGGGTAGGCCTAGCGCCCACGACAGGAAATGCCCCAAAACACAACGTGGACACATCTCATTTTTTGACAGAAAACAGAGCTGTTTTTTGCAAAATGCCTACCTGTAGATTTTGGCCTCTAGCTCAGCCGGCACCTAGGGAAACCTACCAAACCTGTGCATTTTTAAAAACTAGAGACCTAGGGGAATCCAAGATGAGGTGAATTGTGGGGCTCTGACCAGGTTCTGTTACCCAGAATCCTTTGCAAACCTCAAAATGTGGCTAAAAAAACACGTTTTCCTCACATTTCGGTGACAGAAAGTTCTGGAATCTGAGAGGAGCCACAAATTTCCTTCCACCCAGCATTCCCCGAAGTCTCCCGATACAAATGATACCTCACTTGTGTGGGTAGGCCAAGCGCCCTCGACAGGAAATGCCCCAAAACACAACTTGGACACATCCCATTTTTTGACAGAAAACAGAGCTGTTTTTTGCAAAGTGCCTACCTGTAGATTTTAGCCTCTAGCTCAGCCGGCATCTAGGGAAACCTACAAAACCTACGCATTTTTGAAAACTAGAGACCTAGGGGAATCCAAGATGGGGTGACTTGTGGGGCTCTGACCAGGTTCTGTTACCCAGAATCCTTTGCAAACCTCAAAATGTGGCTAAAAAACCACGTTTTCAGCACATTTCGGTGACAGAAAGTTCTGGAATCTGAGAGGAGCCACAAATTTCCTTCCACCCAGCGTTCCCCCAAGTCTCCCGATAAAAATTATACCTCACTTGTGTGGGTAGGCCTAGCGCCCACGACAGGAAATGCTCCAAAACACAACGTGGACACATCTCATTTTTTGACAGAAAACAGAGCTGTTTTTTGCAAATTGCCTACCTGTAGATTTTGGCCTCTAGCTCAGCCGGCACCTAGGGAAACCTACCAAACCTGTGCATTTTTGAAAACTAGAGACCTAGGGCAATCCAAGATGAGGTGACTTGTGGGGCTCTGACCAGGTTCTGTTACCCAGAATCCTTTGCAAACCTCAAAATGTGGCTAAAAAAACACGTTTTCCTCACATTTCGGTGACAGAAAGTTCTGGAATCTGAGAGGAGCCACAAATTTCCTTCCACCCAGCATTCCCCGAAGTCTCCTGATACAAATGATACCTCACTTGTGTGGGTAGGCCTAGCACCCGCGACAGGAAATGCCCCAAATCACAACGTGGACACATCCGATTTTTTGACAGAAAACAGAGCTGTTTTTTGCAAAGTGCCTACCTGTAGATTTTGGCCTCTAGCTCAGCCGGCACCTAGGGAAACCTACGAAACCTGTGCACTTTTAAAAACTAGAGACCTTGGGGAATCCAAGATGGGGTGACTTGTGGGGCTCTGACCAGGTTCTGTTACCCAGAATCCTTTGCAAACCTCAAAATGTGGCTAAAAAAACACGTTTTGCTCACATTTTGGTGACAGAAAGTTCTGGAATCTGAGAGGAGCCACAAATTTCCTTCCACCCAGCGTTCCCCCAAGTCTCCCGATACAAATGATACCTCACTTGTGTGGGTAGGCAAAGCGCCCGCGACAGGAAATGCCCCAAAACACAACGTGGACACATCCCATTTTTTGACAGAAAACAGAGCTGTTTTTTGCAAAGTGCCTACCTGTAGATTTTGGCCTCTAGCTCAGCCGGCACCTAGGGAAACCTACCAAACCTGTGCATTTTTAAAAACTAGAGACCTAGGGGAATCCAAGATGAGGTGACTTGTGGGGCTCTGACCAGGTTCTGTTACCCAGAATCCTTTGCAAACCTCAAAATGTGGTTAAAAAACACGTTTTCCTCACATTTCGGTGACAGAAAGTTTTGGAATCTGAGAGGAGCCACAAATTTCCTTCCACCCAGCGTTCCCCGAAGTCTCCCGATACAAATGATACCTCACTTGTGTGGGTAGGCCTAGCGCCCACGACAGGAAATGCCCCAAAACACAACGTGGACACATCTCATTTTTTGACAGAAAACAGATCTGTTTTTTGCAAAGTGCCTACCTGTAGATTTTGGCCTCTAGCTCAGCCAGCGCCTAGGGAAACCTACCTCACATGTGCATTTTTAAAAACTAGAGACCTACAGGGAATCCAAGATGAGGTGACTTGTGGGGCTCTGACCAGGTTCTGTTACCCAGAATCCTTTGCAAACCTCAAAATGTGGTTAAAAAAACACGTTTTCCTCACATTTCGGTGACAGAAAGTTTTGGAATCTGAGAGGAGCCACAAATTTCCTTCCACCCAGCGTTCCCCGAAGTCTCCCGATACAAATGATACCTCACTTGTGTGGGTAGGCCAAGCGCCCTCGACAGGAAATGCCCCAAAACACAACTTGGACACATCCCATTTTTTGACAGAAAACAGAGCTGTTTTTTGCAAAGTGCCTACCTGTAGATTTTGGCCTCTAGCTCAGCCGGCATCTAGGGAAACCTACAAAACCTACGCATTTTTGAAAACTAGAGACCTAGGGGAATCCAAGATGGGGTGACTTGTGGGGCTCTGACCAGGTTCTGTTACCCAGAATCCTTTGCAAACCTCAAAATGTGGCTAAAAAAACACGTTTTCCTCACATTTCGGTGACAGAAAGTTCTGGAATCTGAGAGGAGCCACAAATTTCCTTCCACCCAGCATTCCCCGAAGTCTCCCGATACAAATGATACCTCACTTGTGTGGGTAGGCCTAGCACCCGCGACAGGAAATGCCCCAAATCACAACGTGGACACATCCGATTTTTTGACAGAAAACAGAGCTGTTTTTTGCAAAGTGCCTACCTGTAGATTTTGGCCTCTAGCTCAGCCGGCACCTAGGGAAACCTACGAAACCTGTGCACTTTTAAAAACTAGAGACCTTGGGGAATCCAAGATGGGGTGACTTGTGGGGCTCTGACCAGGTTCTGTTACCCAGAATCCTTTGCAAACCTCAAAATGTGGCTAAAAAAACACGTTTTGCTCACATTTTGGTGACAGAAAGTTCTGGAATCTGAGAGGAGCCACAAATTTCCTTCCACCCAGCGTTCCCCCAAGTCTCCCGATACAAATGATACCTCACTTGTGTGGGTAGGCAAAGCGCCCGCGACAGGAAATGCCCCAAAACACAACGTGGACACATCCCATTTTTTGACAGAAAACAGAGCTGTTTTTTGCAAAGTGCCTACCTGTAGATTTTGGCCTCTAGCTCAGCCGGCACCTAGGGAAACCTACCAAACCTGTGCATTTTTAAAAACTAGAGACCTAGGGGAATCCAAGATGAGGTGACTTGTGGGGCTCTGACCAGGTTCTGTTACCCAGAATCCTTTGCAAACCTCAAAATGTGGTTAAAAAACACGTTTTCCTCACATTTCGGTGACAGAAAGTTTTGGAATCTGAGAGGAGCCACAAATTTCCTTCCACCCAGCGTTCCCCGAAGTCTCCCGATACAAATGATACCTCACTTGTGTGGGTAGGCCTAGCGCCCACGACAGGAAATGCCCCAAAACACAACGTGGACACATCTCATTTTTTGACAGAAAACAGATCTGTTTTTTGCAAAGTGCCTACCTGTAGATTTTGGCCTCTAGCTCAGCCAGCGCCTAGGGAAACCTACCTCACATGTGCATTTTTAAAAACTAGAGACCTACAGGGAATCCAAGATGAGGTGACTTGTGGGGCTCTGACCAGGTTCTGTTACCCAGAATCCTTTGCAAACCTCAAAATGTGGTTAAAAAAACACGTTTTCCTCACATTTCGGTGACAGAAAGTTTTGGAATCTGAGAGGAGCCACACATTTCCTTCCACCCAGCGTTCCCCGAAGTCTCCCGATACAAATGATACCTCCCTTGTGTGGGTAGGCCTAGCGCCCGCGACAGGAAATGCCCCAAAACACAACGTGGACACATCCGATTTTTTGATAGAAAACAGAGCTGTTTTTTGCAAAGTGCCTACCTGTAGATTTTGGCCTCTAGCTCAGCCGGCACCTAGGGAAACCTACCAAACCTGTGCATTTTTTAAAACTAGAGACCTAGGGGAATCCAAGATGAGGTGACTTGTGGGGCTCTGACCAGGTTCTGTTACCCAGAATCCTTTGCAAACCTCAAAATGTGGCTAAAAAAACACGTTTTCCTCACATTTCGGTGACAGAAAGTTCTGGAATCTGAGAGGAGCCACAAATTTCATTCCACCCAGCGTTCCCCGAAGTCTCCCGATACAAATGATATCTCACTTGTATGGGTATGCCTAGCGCCCGCGACAGGAAATGCCCCAAATCACAACGTGGACACATCCTATTTTTGACAGAAAACAGAGCTGTTTTTTGCAAAGTGCCTACCTGTAGATTTTGGCCTCTAGCTCAGCCGGCACCTAGTGAAACCTACGAAACCTGTGCACTTTTGAAAACTAGAGACCTTGGGGAATCCAAGATGGGGTGACTTGTGGGGCTCTGACCAGGTTCTGTTAGCCAGAATCCTTTGCAAACCTCAAAATGTGGCTAAAAAAACACGTTTTGCTCACATTTGGGTGACAGAAAGTTCTGGAATCTGAGAGGAGCCACAAATTTCCTTCCACCCAGCGTTCCCTGAAGTCTCCCGATACAAATGATACCTCACTTGTGTGGGTAGGCCTAGCGCCCGCGACAGGAAATGCCCCAAAACACAACGTGGACACATCCGATTTTTTGACAGAAAACAGAGCTGTTTTTTGCAAAGTGCCTACCTGTAGATTTTGGCCTCTAGCTCAGCCGGCACCTAGGGAAACCTACCAAACCTGTGCATTTTTAAAAACTAGAGACCTAGGGGAATCCAAGATGAGGTGACTTGTGGGGCTCTGACCAGGTTCTGTTACCCAGAATCCTTTGCAAACCTCAAAATGTGGCTAAAAAAACACGTTTTCCTCACATTTCGGTGACAGAAAGTTCTGGACTCTGAGAGGAGCCACAAATTTCCTTCCACCCAGCGTTCCCCGAAGTCTCCCGATACAAATGATATCTCACTTGTATGGGTATGCCTAGCGCCCGCGACAGGAAATGCCCCAAATCACAACGTGGACACATCCTATTTTTGAAAGAAAACAGAGCTGTTTTTTGCAAAGTGCCTACCTGTAGATTTTGGCCTCTAGCTCAGCCGGCACCTAGTGAAACCTACGAAACCTGTGCACTTTTGAAAACTAGAGACCTTGGGGAATCCAAGATGGGGTGACTTGTGGGGCTCTGACCAGGTTCTGTTACCCAGAATCCTTTGCAAACCTCAAAATGTGGCTAAAAAAACACGTTTTGCTCACATTTGGGTGACAGAAAGTTCTGGAATCTGAGAGGAGCCACAAATTTCCTTCCACCCAGCGTTCCCCCAAGTCTCCCGATAAAAATTATACCTCACTTGTGTGGGTAGGCCTTGCGCCCACGACAGGAAATGCCCCAAAACACAACGTGGACACATCCCATTTTTTGACAGAAAACAGAGCTGTTTTTTGCAAAGTGCCTACCTGTAGATTTTGGCCTCTAGCTCAGCCAGCACCTAGGGAAACCCACCAAACCTGTGCATTTTTAAAAACTAGAGACCTAGGGGAATCCAAGATGAGGTGACTTGTGGGGCTCTGACCAGGTTCTGTTACCCAGAATCCTTTGCAAACCTCAAAATGTGGTTAAAAAAACACGTTTTCCTCACATTTCGGTGACAGAAAGTTTTGGAATCTGAGAGGAGCCACAAATTTCCTTCCACCCAGCGTTCCCCAAAGTCTCCCGATACAAATGATACCTCACTTGTGTGGGTAGGCCTAGCGCCCGCGACAGGAAATGCCCCAAAACACAACGTGGACACATCCGATTTTTTGACAGAAAACAGAGCTGTTTTTTGCAAAGTGCCTACCTGTAGATTTTGGCCTCTAGCTCAGCCGGCACCTAGGGAAACCTACCAAACCTGTGCATTTTTAAAAACTAGAGACCTAGGGGAATCCAAGATGAGGTGACTTGTGGGGCTCTGACCAGGTTCTCTTACCCACTTTTGCAAACCTCAAAATGTGGCTAAAAAAACACGTTTTCCTCACATTTCGGTGACAGAAAGTTCTGGAATCTGAGAGGAGCCACAAATTTCCTTCCACCCAGCGTTCCCCGAAGTCTCCCGATACAAATGATACCTCACTTGTGTGGGTAGGCCTAGCGCCCGCGACAGGAAATGCCCCAAATCACAACGTGGACACATCCTATTTTTTGACAGAAAACAGAGCTGTTTTTTGCAAAGTGCCTACCTGTAGATTTTGGCCTCTAGCTCAGCCGGCACCTAGGGAAACCTACGAAACCTGTGCACTTTTGAAAACTAGAGACCTTGGGGAATCCAAGATGGGGTGACTTGTGGGGCTCTGACCAGGTTCTGTTACCCAGAATCCTTTGCAAACCTCAAAATGTGGCTAAAAAAACACATTTTGCTCATATTTCGGTGACAGAAAGTTCTGGAATCTGAGAGGAGCCACAAATTTCCTTCCACCCAGCGTTCCCCCAAGTCTCCCAATAAAAATGATACCTCACTTGTGTGGGTAGGCCTAGCGCCCACGACAGGAAATGCCCCAAAACACAACGTAGGCACATCCCATTTTTTGACAGAAAACAGAGCTGTTTTTTGCAAAGTGCCTACCTGTAGATTTTGCATCTAGCTCAGCCGGCACCTAGGGAAACCTACCAAACCTGTGCATTTTTTTAAACTAGAGACCTCGGGGAATCCAAGATGAGGTGACTTGTGGGGCTCTGACCAGGTTCTCTTACCCACCTTTGCAAACCTCAAAATGTGGCTAAAAAAACACGTTTTCCTCACATTTCGGTGACAGAAAGTTCTGGAATCTGAGAGGAGCCACAAATTTCCTTCCACCCAGCGTTCCCGAAGTCTCCCGATACAAATGATACCTCACTTGTGTGGGTAGGCCTAGCGCCCGCGACAGGAAATGCCCCAAATCACAACGTGGACACATCCTATTTTTTGACAGAAAACAGAGCTGTTTTTTGCAAAGTGCCTACCTGTAGATTTTGGCCTCTAGCTCAGCCGGCACCTAGGGAAACCTACGAAACCTGTGCACTTTTGAAAACTAGAGACCTTGGGGAATCCAAGATGGGGTGACTTGTGGGGCTCTGACCAGGTTCTGTTACCCAGAATCCTTTGCAAACCTCAAAATGTGGCTAAAAAAACACGTTTTGCTCACATTTCGGTGACAGAAAGTTCTGGAATCTGAGAGGAGCCACAAATTTCCTTCCACCCAGCGTTCCCCCAAGTCTCCCGATACAAATGATACTTCACTTGTGTGGGTAGGCAAAGCGCCCGCGACAGGAAATGCCCCAAAACACAACGTAGGCACATCCCATTTTTTGACAGAAAACAGAGCTGTTTTTTGCAAAGTGCCTACCTGTAGATTTTGGCCTCTAGCTCAGCCGGCACCTAGGGAAACCTACCAAACCTGTGCATTTTTTAAAACTAGAGACCTAGGGGAATCCAAGATGAGGTGACTTGTGGGGCTCTGACCAGGTTCTGTTACCCAGAATCCTTTGCAAACCTAAAAATGTGGCTAAAAAAACACGTTTTCCTCACATTTCGGTGACAGAAAGTTTTGGAATCTGAGAGGAGCCACAAATTTCCTTCCACCCAGCGTTCCCCCAAGTCTCCCGATAAAAATGATACCTCACTTGTGTGGGTAGGCCTAGCGCCCACGACAGGAAATGCCCCAAAACACAACGTGGACACATCTCATTTTTTGACAGAAAACAGAGCTGTTTTTTGCAAAGTGCCTACCTGTAGATTTTGGCCTCTAGCTCAGCCAGCACCTAGGGAAACCTACCACACCTGTGCATTTTTAAAAACTAGAGACCTACAGGGAATCCAAGATGAGGTGACTTGTGGGGCTCTGACCAGGTTCTGTTACCCAGAATCCTTTGCAAACCTCAAAATGTGGTTAAAAAAACACGTTTTCCTCACATTTCGGTGACAGAAAGTTTTGGAATCTGAGAGGAGCCACAAATTTCCTTCCACCCAGCGTTCCCCGAAGTCTCCCGATACAAATGATACCTCACTTGTGTGGGTAGGCCTAGCGCCCGCGACAGGAAATGCCCCAAAACACAACGTGGACACATCTGATTTTTTGACAGAAAACAGAGCTGTTTTTTGCAAAGTGCCTACCTGTAGATTTTGGCCTCTAGCTCAGCCGGCACCTAGGGAAACCTACCAAACCTGTGCATTTTTAAAAACTAGAGACCTAGGGGAATCCAAGATGAGGTGACTTGTGGGGCTCTGACCAGGTTCTGTTACCCAGAATCCTTTGCAAACCTCAAAATGTGGCTAAATAAACACGTTTTCTTCACATTTCGGTGACAGAAAGTTCTGGAATCTGAGAGGAGCCACAAATTTCCTTCCACCCAGCGTTCCCCGAAGTCTCCCGATACAAATGATACCCCACTTGTGTGGGTAGGCCTAGCGCCCGCGACAGGAAATGCCCCAAAACACAACGTGGACACATCCTATTTTTTGACAGAAAACAGAGCTGTTTTTTGCAAAGTGCCTACCTGTAGATTTTGGTCTCTAGCTCAGCCGGCATCTAGGGAAACCTACGAAACCTGTGCACTTTTGAAAACTAGAGACCTTGGGGAATTCAAGATGGGGTGACTTGTGGGGCTCTGACCAGGTTCTGTTACCCAGAATCCTTTGCAAACCTCAAAATGTGGCTAAAAAAACACGTTTTCCTCACATTTCGGTGACAGAAAGTTCTGGAATCTGAGAGGAGCCACAAATTTCCTTCCACCCAGCGTTCCCCCAAGTCTCCCGATAAAAATGATACCTCACTTGTGTGGGTAGGCCTAGCGCCCACGACAGGAAATGCCCCAAAACACAACGTGGACACATCTCATTTTTTGACAGAAAACAGAGCTGTTTTTTGCAAAGTGCCTACCTGTAGATTTTGGCCTCTAGCTCAGCCGGCATCTAGGGAAACCTACCAAACCTGTGCATTTTTGAAAACTAGAGACCTAGGGAAATCCAAGATGAGGTGACTTGTGGGGCTCTGACCAGGTTCTGTTACCCAGAATCCTTTGCAAACCTCAAAATGTGGCTAAAAAAACACGTTTTCCTCACATTTCGGTGACAGAAAGTTCTGGAATCTGAGAGGAGCCACAAATTTCCTTCCACCCAGCATTCCCCGAAGTCTCCCGATACAAATGATACCTCACTTGTGTGGGTAGGCCTAGCGCCCGCGACAGGAAATGCCCCAAATCACAACGTGGACACATCCGATTTTTTGACAGAAAACAGAGCTGTTTTTTGCAAAGTGCCTACCTGTAGATTTTGGCCTCTAGCTCAGCCGGCACCTAGGGAAACCTACGAAACCTGTGCACTTTTAAAAACTAGAGACCTCGGGGAATCCAAGATGGGGTGACTTGTGGGGCTCTGACCAGGTTCTGTTACCCAGAATCCTTTGCAAACCTCAAAATCTGGCTAAAAAAACACGTTTTCCTCACATTTCGGTGACAGAAAGTTCTGGAATCTGAGAGGAGCCACAAATTTCCTTCCACCCAGCGTTCCCCGAAGTCTCCCGATACAAATGATATCTCACTTGTATGGGTAGGCCTAGCGCCCGCGACAGGAAATGCCCCAAATCACAACGTGGACACATCCTATTTTTGACAGAAAACAGAGCTGTTTTTTGCAAAGTGCCTACCTGTAGATTTTGGCCTCTAGCTCAGCCAGCACCTAGGGAAACTACCAAACCTGTGCATTTTTAAAAACTAGAGACCTAGGGGAATCCAAGATGAGGTGACTTGTGGGGCTCTGACCAGGTTCTGTTACCCAGAATCCTTTGCAAACCTCAAAATGTGGTTAAAAAAACACGTTTTCCTCACATTTCGGTGACAGAAAGTTTTGGAATCTGAGAGGAGCCACAAATTTCCTTCCACCCAGCGTTCCCCAAAGTCTCCCGATACAAATGATACCTCACTTGTGTGGGTAGGCCTAGCGCCCGCGACAGGAAATGCCCCAAAACACAACGTGGACACATCCGATTTTTTGACAGAAAACAGAGCTGTTTTTTGCAAAGTGCCTACCTGTAGATTTTGGCCTCTAGCTCAGCCGGCACCTAGGGAAACCTACCAAACCTGTGCATTTTTAAAAACTAGAGACCTCGGGGAATCCAAGATGAGGTGACTTGTGGGGCTCTGACCAGGTTCTCTTACCCACCTTTGCAAACCTCAAAATGTGGCTAAAAAAACACGTTTTCCTCACATTTCGGTGAGAGAAAGTTCTGGAATCTGAGAGGAGCCACAAATTTCCTTCCACCCAGCGTTCCCCGAAGTCTCCCGATACAAATGATACCTCACTTGTGTGGGTAGGCCTAGCGCCCGCGACAGGAAATGCCCCAAATCACAACGTGGACACATCCTATTTTTTGACAGAAAACAGAGCTGTTTTTTGCAAAGTGCCTACCTGTAGATTTTGGCCTCTAGCTCAGCCGGCACCTAGGGAAACCTACGAAACCTGTGCACTTTTGAAAACTAGAGACCTTGGGGAATCCAAGATGGGGTGACTTGTGGGGCTCTGACCAGGTTCTGTTACCCAGAATCCTTTGCAAACCTCAAAATGTGGCTAAAAAAACACGTTTTGCTCACATTTCGGTGACAGAAAGTTCTGGAATCTGAGAGGAGCCACAAATTTCCTTCCACCCAGCGTTCCCCCAAGTCTCCCGATACAAATGATACTTCACTTGTGTGGGTAGGCAAAGCGCCCGCGACAGGAAATGCCCCAAAACACAACGTAGGCACATCCCATTTTTTGACAGAAAACAGAGCTGTTTTTTGCAAAGTGCCTACCTGTAGATTTTGGCCTCTAGCTCAGCCGGCACCTAGGGAAACCTACAAAACCTGTGCATTTTTTAAAACTAGAGACCTAGGGGAATCCAAGATGAGGTGACTTGTGGGGCTCTGACCAGGTTCTGTTACCCAGAATCCTTTGCAAACCTAAAAATGTGGCTAAAAAAACACGTTTTCCTCACATTTCGGTGACAGAAAGTTTTGGAATCTGAGAGGAGCCACAAATTTCCTTCCACCCAGCGTTCCCCCAAGTCTCCCGATAAAAATGATACCTCACTTGTGTGGGTAGGCCTAGCGCCCACGACAGGAAATGCCCCAAAACACAACGTGGACACATCTCATTTTTTGACAGAAAACAGAGCTGTTTTTTGCAAAGTGCCTACCTGTAGATTTTGGCCTCTAGCTCAGCCAGCACCCAGGGAAACCTACCACACCTGTGCATTTTTAAAAACTAGAGACCTACAGGGAATCCAAGATGAGGTGACTTGTGGGGCTCTGACCAGGTTCTGTTACCCAGAATCCTTTGCAAACCTCAAAATGAGGTTAAAAAAACACGTTTTCCTCACATTTCGGTGACAGAAAGTTTTGGAATCTGAGAGGAGCCACAAATTTCCTTCCACCCAGCGTTCCCCGAAGTCTCCCGATACAAATGATACCTCACTTGTGTGGGTAGGCCTAGCGCCCGCGACAGGAAATGCCCCAAAACACAACGTGGACACATCTGATTTTTTGACAGAAAACAGAGCTGTTTTTTGCAAAGTGCCTACCTGTAGATTTTGGCCTCTAGCTCAGCCGGCACCTAGGGAAACCTACCAAACCTGTGCATTTTTAAAAACTAGAGACCTAGGGGAATCCAAGATGAGGTGACTTGTGGGGCTCTGACCAGGTTCTGTTACCCAGAATCCTTTGCAAACCTCAAAATGTGGCTAAATAAACACGTTTTCCTCACATTTGGGTGACAGAAAGTTCTGGAATCTGAGAGGAGCCACAAATTTCCTTCCACCCAGCGTTCCCCGAAGTCTCCCGATACAAATGATACCCCACTTGTGTGGGTAGGCCTAGCGCCCGCGACAGGAAATGCCCCAAAACACAACGTGGACACATCCTATTTTTTGACAGAAAACAGAGCTGTTTTTTGCAAAGTGCCTACCTGTAGATTTTGGTCTCTAGCTCAGCCGGCATCTAGGGAAACCTACGAAACCTGTGCACTTTTGAAAACTAGAGACCTTGGGGAATTCAAGATGGGGTGACTTGTGGGGCTCTGACCAGGTTCTGTTACCCAGAATCCTTTGCAAACCTCAAAATGTGGCTAAAAAAACACGTTTTCCTCACATTTCGGTGACAGAAAGTTCTGGAATCTGAGAGGAGCCACAAATTTCCTTCCACACAGCGTTCCCCCAAGTCTCCCGATAAAAATGATACCTCACTTGTGTGGGTAGGCCTAGCGCCCACGACAGGAAATGCCCCAAAACACAACGTGGACACATCTCATTTTTTGACAGAAAACAGAGCTGTTTTTTGCAAAGTGCCTACCTGTAGATTTTGGCCTCTAGCTCAGCCGGCACCTAGGGAAACCTACCAAACCTGTGCATTTTTGAAAACTAGAGACCTAGGGCAATCCAAGATGAGGTGACTTGTGGGGCTCTGACCAGGTTCTGTTACCCAGAATCCTTTGCAAACCTCAAAATGTGGCTAAATAAACACGTTTTCCTCACATTTCGGTGACAGAAAGTTCTGGAATCTGAGAGGAGCCACAAATTTCCTTCCACCCAGCATTCCCCGAAGTCTCCCGATACAAATGATACCTCACTTGTGTGGGTAGGCCTAGCGCCCACGACAGGAAATGCCCCAAAACACAACGTGGACACATCTCATTTTTTGACAGAAAACAGATCTGTTTTTTGCAAAGTGCCTACCTGTAGATTTTGGCCTCTAGCTCAGCCAGCGCCTAGGGAAACCTACCTCACATGTGCATTTTTAAAAACTAGAGACCTACAGGGAATCCAAGATGAGGTGACTTGTGGGGCTCTGACCAGGTTCTGTTACCCAGAATCCTTTGCAAACCTCAAAATGTGGTTAAAAAAACACGTTTTCCTCACATTTCGGTGAGAGAAAGTTCTGGAATCTGAGAGGAGCCACAAATTTCCTTCCACCCAGCGTTCCCCGAAGTCTCCCGATACAAATGATACCTCACTTGTGTGGGTAGGCCTAGCGCCCGCGACAGGAAATGCCCCAAATCACAACGTGGACACATCCTATTTTTTGACAGAAAACAGAGCTGTTTTTTGCAAAGTGCCTACCTGTAGATTTTGGCCTCTAGCTCAGCCGGCACCTAGGGAAACCTACGAAACCTGTGCACTTTTGAAAACTAGAGACCTTGGGGAATCCAAGATGGGGTGACTTGTGGGGCTCTGACCAGGTTCTGTTACCCAGAATCCTTTGCAAACCTCAAAATGTGGCTAAAAAAACACGTTTTGCTCACATTTCGGTGACAGAAAGTTCTGGAATCTGAGAGGAGCCACAAATTTCCTTCCACCCAGCGTTCCCCCAAGTCTCCCGATACAAATGATACTTCACTTGTGTGGGTAGGCAAAGCGCCCGCGACAGGAAATGCCCCAAAACACAACGTAGGCACATCCCATTTTTTGACAGAAAACAGAGCTGTTTTTTGCAAAGTGCCTACCTGTAGATTTTGGCCTCTAGCTCAGCCGGCACCTAGGGAAACCTACCAAACCTGTGCATTTTTTAAAACTAGAGACCTAGGGGAATCCAAGATGAGGTGACTTGTGGGGCTCTGACCAGGTTCTGTTACCCAGAATCCTTTGCAAACCTAAAAATGTGGCTAAAAAAACACGTTTTCCTCACATTTCGGTGACAGAAAGTTTTGGAATCTGAGAGGAGCCACAAATTTCCTTCCACCCAGCGTTCCCCCAAGTCTCCCGATACAAATGATACCCCACTTGTGTGGGTAGGCCTAGCGCCCACGACAGGAAATGCCCCAAAACACAACGTGGACACATCTCATTTTTTGACAGAAAACAGAGCTGTTTTTTGCAAAGTGCCTACCTGTAGATTTTGGCCTCTAGCTCAGCCAGCACCCAGGGAAACCTACCACACCTGTGCATTTTTAAAAACTAGAGACCTACAGGGAATCCAAGATGAGGTGACTTGTGGGGCTCTGACCAGGTTCTGTTACCCAGAATCCTTTGCAAACCTCAAAATGAGGTTAAAAAAACACGTTTTCCTCACATTTCGGTGACAGAAAGTTTTGGAATCTGAGAGGAGCCACAAATTTCCTTCCACACAGCGTTCCCCCAAGTCTCCCGATAAAAATGATACCTCACTTGTGTGGGTAGGCCTAGCGCCCACGACAGGAAATGCCCCAAAACACAACGTGGACACATCTCATTTTTTGACAGAAAACAGAGCTTTGCAAACCTCAAAATGTGGCTAAATAAACACGTTTTCCTCACATTTGGGTGACAGAAAGTTCTGGAATCTGAGAGGAGCCACAAATTTCCTTCCACCCAGCGTTCCCCGAAGTCTCCCGATACAAATGATACCCCACTTGTGTGGGTAGGCCTAGCGCCCGCGACAGGAAATGCCCCAAAACACAACGTGGACACATCCTATTTTTTGACAGAAAACAGAGCTGTTTTTTGCAAAGTGCCTACCTGTAGATTTTGGTCTCTAGCTCAGCCGGCATCTAGGGAAACCTACGAAACCTGTGCACTTTTGAAAACTAGAGACCTTGGGGAATTCAAGATGGGGTGACTTGTGGGGCTCTGACCAGGTTCTGTTACCCAGAATCCTTTGCAAACCTCAAAATGTGGCTAAAAAAACACGTTATCCTCACATTTCGGTGACAGAAAGTTCTGGAATCTGAGAGGAGCCACAAATTTCCTTCCACACAGCGTTCCCCCAAGTCTCCCGATAAAAATGATACCTCACTTGTGTGGGTAGGCCTAGCGCCCACGACAGGAAATGCCCCAAAACACAACGTGGACACATCTCATTTTTTGACAGAAAACAGAGCTGTTTTTTGCAAAGTGCCTACCTGTAGATTTTGGCCTCTAGCTCAGCCGGCACCTAGGGAAACCTACCAAACCTGTGCATTTTTGAAAACTAGAGACCTAGGGCAATCCAAGATGAGGTGACTTGTGGGGCTCTGACCAGGTTCTGTTACCCAGAATCCTTTGCAAACCTCAAAATGTGGCTAAAAAAACACGTTTTCCTCACATTTCGGTGACAGAAAGTTCTGGAATCTGAGAGGAGCCACAAATTTCCTTCCACCCAGCATTCCCCGAAGTCTCCCGATACAAATGATACCTCACTTGTGTGGGTAGGCCTAGCGCCCACGACAGGAAATGCCCCAAAACACAACGTGGACACATCTCATTTTTTGACAGAAAACAGATCTGTTTTTTGCAAAGTGCCTACCTGTAGATTTTGGCCTCTAGCTCAGCCAGCGCCTAGGGAAACCTACCTCACATGTGCATTTTTAAAAACTAGAGACCTACAGGGAATCCAAGATGAGGTGACTTGTGGGGCTCTGACCAGGTTCTGTTACCCAGAATCCTTTGCAAACCTTAAAATGTGGTTAAAAAAACACGTTTTCCTCACATTTCGGTGACAGAAAGTTTTGGAATCTGAGAGGAGCCACACATTTCCTTCCACCCAGCGTTCCCCGAAGTCTCCCGATACAAATGATACCTCCCTTGTGTGGGTAGGCCTAGCGCCCGCGACAGGAAATGCCCCAAAACACAACGTGGACACATCCGATTTTTTGACAGAAAACAGAGCTGTTTTTTGCAAAGTGCCTACCTGTAGATTTTGGCCTCTAGCTCAGCCGGCACCTAGGGAAACCTACCAAACCTGTGCATTTTTAAAAACTAGAGACCTAGGGGAATCCAAGATGAGGTGACTTGTGGGGCTCTGACCAGGTTCTGTTACCCAGAATCCTTTGCAAACCTCAAAATGTGGCTAAAAAAACACGTTTTCCTCAAATTTCGGTGACAGAAAGTTCTGGAATCTGAGAGGAGCCACAAATTTCATTCCACCCAGCGTTCCCCGAAGTCTCCCGATACAAATGATATCTCACTTGTATGGGTATGCCTAGCGCCCGCGACAGGAAATGCCCCAAATCACAACGTGGACACATCCTATTTTTGACAGAAAACAGAGCTGTTTTTTGCAAAGTGCCTACCTGTAGATTTTGGCCTCTAGCTCAGCCGGCACCTAGTGAAACCTACGAAACCTGTGCACTTTTGAAAACTAGAGACCTTGGGGAATCCAAGATGGGGTGACTTGTGGGGCTCTGACCAGGTTCTGTTAGCCAGAATCCTTTGCAAACCTCAAAATGTGGCTAAAAAAACACGTTTTGCTCACATTTGGGTGACAGAAAGTTCTGGAATCTGAGAGGAGCCACAAATTTCCTTCCACCCAGCGTTCCCCGAAGTCTCCCGATACAAATGATACCTCACTTGTGTGGGTAGGCCTAGCGCCCGCGACAGGAAATGCCCCAAAACACAACGTGGACACATCCGATTTTTTGACAGAAAACAGAGCTGTTTTTTGCAAAGTGCCTACCTGTAGATTTTGGCCTCTAGCTCAGCCGGCACCTAGGGAAACCTACCAAACCTGTGCATTTTTAAAAACTAGAGACCTAGGGGAATCCAAGATGAGGTGACTTGTGGGGCTCTGACCAGGTTCTGTTACCCAGAATCCTTTGCAAACCTCAAAATGTGGCTAAAAAAACACGTTTTCCTCACATTTCGGTGACAGAAAGTTCTGGACTCTGAGAGGAGCCACAAATTTCCTTCCACCCAGCGTTCCCCGAAGTCTCCCGATACAAATGATATCTCACTTGTATGGGTATGCCTAGCGCCCGCGACAGGAAATGCCCCAAATCACATCGTGGACACATCCTATTTTTGACAGAAAACAGAGCTGTTTTTTGCAAAGTGCCTACCTGTAGATTTTGGCCTCTAGCTCAGCCGGCACCTAGTGAAACCTACGAAACCTGTGCACTTTTTAAAACTAGAGACCTTGGGGAATCCAAGATGGGGTGACTTGTGGGGCTCTGACCAGGTTCTGTTACCCAGAATCCTTTGCAAACCTCAAAATGTGGCTAAAAAAACACGTTTTGCTCACATTTGGGTGACAGAAAGTTCTGGAATCTGAGAGGAGCCACAAATTTCCTTCCACCCAGCGTTCCCCCAAGTCTCCCGATAAAAATTATACCTCACTTGTGTGGGTAGGCCTTGCGCCCACGACAGGAAATGCCCCAAAACACAACGTGGACACATCCCATTTTTTGACAGAAAACAGAGCTGTTTTTTGCAAATTGCCTACCTGTAGATTTTGGCCTCTAGCTCAGCCAGCACCTAGGGAAACCCACCAAACCTGTGCATTTTTAAAAACTAGAGACCTAGGGGAATCCAAGATGAGGTGACTTGTGGGGCTCTGACCAGGTTCTGTTACCCAGAATCCTTTGCAAACCTCAAAATGTGGTTAAAAAAACACGTTTTCCTCACATTTCGGTGACAGAAAGTTTTGGAATCTAAGAGGAGCCACAAATTTCCTTCCACCCAGCGTTCCCCAAAGTCTCCCGATACAAATGATACCTCACTTGTGTGGGTAGGCCTAGCGCCCGCGACAGGAAATGCCCCAAAACACAACGTGGACACATCCGATTTTTTGACAGAAAACAGAGCTGTTTTTTGCAAAGTGCCTACCTGTAGATTTTGGCCTCTAGCTCAGCCGGCACCTAGGGAAACCTACCAAACCTGTGCATTTTTAAAAACTAGAGACCTAGGGGAATCCAAGATGAGGTGACTTGTGGGGCTCTGACCAGGTTCTCTTACCCACTTTTGCAAACCTCAAAATGTGGCTAAAAAAACACGTTTTCCTCACATTTCGGTGACAGAAAGTTCTGGAATCTGAGAGGAGCCACAAATTTCCTTCCACCCAGCGTTCCCCGAAGTCTCCCGATACAAATGATACCTCACTTGTGTGGGTAGGCCTAGCGCCCGCGACAGGAAATGCCCCAAATCACAACGTGGACACATCCTATTTTTTGACAGAAAACAGAGCTGTTTTTTGCAAAGTGCCTACCTGTAGATTTTGGCCTCTAGCTCAGCCGGCACCTAGGGAAACCTACGAAACCTGTGCACTTTTGAAAACTAGAGACCTTGGGGAATCCAAGATGGGGTGACTTGTGGGGCTCTGACCAGGTTCTGTTACCCAGAATCCTTTGCAAACCTCAAAATGTGGCTAAAAAAACACGTTTTGCTCATATTTCGGTGACAGAAAGTTCTGGAATCTGAGAGGAGCCACAAATTTCCTTCCACCCAGCGTTCCCCCAAGTCTCCCGATACAAATGATACTTCACTTGTGTGGGTAGGTAAAGCGTCCGCGACAGGAAATGACCCAAAACACAACGTAGGCACATCCCATTTTTTGACAGAAAACAGAGCTGTTTTTTGCAAAGTGCCTACCTGTAGATTTTGGCCTCTAGCTCAGCCGGCACCTAGGGAAACCTACCAAACCTGTGCATTTTTAAAAACTAGAGACCTACAGGGAATCCAAGATGAGGTGACTTGTGGGGCTCTGACCAGGTTCTGTTACCCAGAATCCTTTGCAAACCTCAAAATGTGGTTAAAAAAACACGTTTTCCTCACATTTCGGTGACAGAAAGTTTTGGAATCTGAGAGGAGCCACAAATTTCCTTCCACCCAGCGTTCCCCGAAGTCTCCCGATACAAATGATACCTCACTTGTGTGGGTAGGCCTAGCGCCCGCGACAGGAAATGCCCCAAAACACAACGTGGACACATCTGATTTTTTGACAGAAAACAGAGCTGTTTTTTGCAAAGTGCCTACCTGTAGATTTTGGCCTCTAGCTCAGCCGGCACCTAGGGAAACCTACAAAACCTACGCATTTTTGAAAACTAGAGACCTAGGGGAATCCAAGATGGGGTGACTTGTGGGGCTCTGACCAGGTTCTGTTACCCAGAATCCTTTGCAAACCTCAAAATGTGGCTAAAAAAACACGTTTTCAGCACATTTCGGTGACAGAAAGTTCTGGAATCTGAGAGGAGCCACAAATTTCCTTCCACTCAGCGTTCCCCCAAGTCTCCCGATAAAAATTATACCTCACTTGTGTGGGTAGGCCTAGCGCCCACGACAGGAAATTCCCCAAAACACAACGTGGACACATCTAATTTTTTGACAGAAAACAGAGCTGTTTTTTGCAAAGTGCCTACCTGTAGATTTTGGCCTCTAGCTCAGCCAGCACCTAGGGAAACCCACCAAACCTGTGCATTTTTAAAAACTAGAGACCTAGGGGAATCCAAGATGAGGTGACTTGTGGGGCTCTGACCAGGTTCTGTTACCCAGAATCCTTTGCAAACCTCAAAATGTGGTTAAAAAAACACGTTTTCCTCACATTTCGGTGACAGAAAGTTTTGGAATCTGAGAGGAGCCACAAATTTCCTTCCACCCAGCGTTCCCCAAAGTCTCCCGATACAAATGATACCTCACTTGTGTGGGTAGGCCTAGCGCCCGCGACAGGAAATGCCCCAAAACACAATGTGGACACATCCGATTTTTTGACAGAAAACAGAGCTGTTTTTTGCAAAGTGCCTACCTGTAGATTTTGGCCTCTAGCTCAGCCGGCACCTAGGGAAACCTACCAAACCTGTGCATTTTTAAAAACTAGAGACCTCGGGGAATCCAAGATGAGGTGACTTGTGGGGCTCTGACCAGGTTCTCTTACCCACCTTTGCAAACCTCAAAATGTGGCTAAAAAAACACGTTTTCCTCACATTTCGGTGACAGAAAGTTCTGGAATCTGAGAGGAGCCACAAATTTCCTTCCACCCAGCGTTCCCCGAAGTCTCCCGATACAAATGATACCTCACTTGTGTGGGTAGGCCTAGCGCCCGCTACAGGAAATGCCCCAAATCACAACGTGGACACATCCTATTTTTTGACAGAAAACAGAGCTGTTTTTTGCAAAGTGCCTACCTGTAGATTTTGGCCTCTAGCTCAGCCGGCACCTAGGGAAACCTACGAAACCTGTGCACTTTTGAAAACTAGAGACCTTGGGGAATCCAAGATGGGGTGACTTGTGGGGCTCTGACCAGGTTCTGTTACCCAGAATCCTTTGCAAACCTCAAAATGTGGCTAAAAAAACACGTTTTGCTCACATTTCGGTGACAGAAAGTTCTGGAATCTGAGAGGAGCCACAAATTTCCTTCCACCCAGCGTTCCCCCAAGTCTCCCGATACAAATGATACTTCACTTGTGTGGGTAGGCAAAGCGCCCGCGACAGGAAATGCCCCAAAACACAACGTAGGCACATCCCATTTTTTGACAGAAAACAGAGCTGTTTTTTGCAAAGTGCCTACCTGTAGATTTTGGCCTCTAGCTCAGCCGGCACCTAGGGAAACCTACCAAACCTGTGCATTTTTTAAAACTAGAGACCTAGGGGAATCCAAGATGAGGTGACTTGTGGGGCTCTGACCAGGTTCTGTTACCCAGAATCCTTTGCAAACCTAAAAATGTGGCTAAAAAAACACGTTTTCCTCACATTTCGGTGACAGAAAGTTTTGGAATCTGAGAGGAGCCACAAATTTCCTTCCACCCAGCGTTCCCCCAAGTCTCCCGATAAAAATGATAACTCACTTGTGTGGGTAGGCCTAGCGCCCACGACAGGAAATGCCCCAAAACACAACGTGGACACATCTCATTTTTTGACAGAAAACAGAGCTGTTTTTTGCAAGGTGCCTACCTGTAGATTTTGGCCTCTAGCTCAGCCAGCACCTAGGGAAACCTACCACACCTGTGCATTTTTAAAAACTAGAGACCTACAGGGAATCCAAGATGAGGTGACTTGTGGGGCTCTGACCAGGTTCTGTTACCCAGAATCCTTTGCAAACCTCAAAATGTGGTTAAAAAAACACGTTTTCCTCACATTTCGGTGACAGAAAGTTTTGGAATCTGAGAGGAGCCACAAATTTCCTTCCACCCAGCGTTCCCCGAAGTCTCCCGATACAAATGATACCTCACTTGTGTGGGTAGGCCTAGCGCCCGCGACAGGAAATGCCCCAAAACACAACGTGGACACATCTGATTTTTTGACAGAAAACAGAGCTGTTTTTTGCAAAGTGCCTACCTGTAGATTTTGGCCTCTAGCTCAGCCGGCACCTAGGGAAACCTACCAAACCTGTGCATTTTTAAAAACTAGAGACCTAGGGGAATCCAAGATGAGGTGACTTGTGGGGCTCTGACCAGGTTCTGTTACCCAGAATCCTTTGCAAACCTCAAAATGTGGCTAAATAAACACGTTTTCCTCACATTTCGGTGACAGAAAGTTCTGGAATCTGAGAGGAGCCACAAATTTCCTTCCACCCAGCGTTCCCCGAAGTCTCCAGATACAAATGATACCCCACTTGTGTGGGTAGGCCTAGCGCCCGCGACAGGAAATGCCCCAAAACACAACGTGGACACATCCTATTTTTTGACAGAAAACAGAGCTGTTTTTTGCAAAGTGCCTACCTGTAGATTTTGGCCTCTATCTCAGCCGGCATCTAGGGAAACCTACGAAACCTGTGCACTTTTGAAAACTAGAGACCTTGGGGAATTCAAGATGGGGTGACTTGTGGGGCTCTGACCAGGTTCTGTTACCCAGAATCCTTTGCAAACCTCAAAATGTGGCTAAAAAAACACGTTTTCCTCACATTTCGGTGACAGAAAGTTCTGGAATCTGAGAGGAGCCACAAATTTCCTTCCACCCAGCGTTCCCCCAAGTCTTCCGATAAAAATGATACCTCACTTGTGTGGGTAGGCCTAGCGCCCACGACAGGAAATGCCCCAAAACACAACGTGGACACATCTCATTTTTTGACAGAAAACAGAGCTGTTTTTTGCAAAGTGCCTACCTGTAGATTTTGGCCTCTAGCTCAGCCGGCACCTAGGGAAACCTACCAAACCTGTGCATTTTTAAAAACTAGAGACCTAGGGGAATCCAAGATGAGGTGAATTGTGGGGCTCTGACCAGGTTCTGTTACCCAGAATCCTTTGCAAACCTCAAAATGTGCCTAAAAAAACACGTTTTCCTCACATTTCGGTGACAGAAAGTTCTGGAATCTGAGAGGAGCCACAAATTTCCTTCCACCCAGCATTCCCCGAAGTCTCCCGATACAAATGATACCTCACTTGTGTGGGTAGGCCAAGCGCCCGCGACAGGAAATGCCCCAAAACACAACTTGGACACATCCCATTTTTTGACAGAAAACAGAGCTGTTTTTTGCAAAGTGCCTACCTGTAGATTTTGGCCTCTAGCTCAGCCGGCACCTAGGGAAACCTACAAAACCTACGCATTTTTGAAAACTAGAGACCTAGGGGAATCCAAGATGGGGTGACTTGTGGGGCTCTGACCAGGTTCTGTTACCCAGAATCCTTTGCAAACCTCAAAATGTGGCTAAAAAAACACGTTTTCAGCACATTTCGGTGACAGAAAGTTCTGGAATCTGAGAGGAGCCACAAATTTCCTTCCACCCAGCGTTCCCCCAAGTCTCCCGATAAAAATTATACCTCACTTGTGTGGGTAGGCCTAGCGCCCACGACAGGAAATTCCCCAAAACACAACGTGGACACATCTAATTTTTTGACAGAAAACAGAGCTGTTTTTTGCAAAGTGCCTACCTGTAGGTTTTGGCCTCTAGCTCAGCCGGCACCTAGGGAAACCTACCAAACCTGTGCATTTTTAAAAACTAGAGACCTAGGGCAATCCAAGATGAGGTGACTTGTGGGGCTCTGACCAGGTTCTGTTACCCAGAATCCTTTGCAAACCTCAAAATGTGGCTAAAAAAACACGTTTTCCTCACATTTCGGTGACAGAAAGTTCTGGAATCTGAGAGGAGCCACAAATTTCCTTCCACCCAGCATTCCCCCAAGTCTCCCGATACAAATGATACCTCACTTGTGTGGGTAGGCCTAGCGCCCGCGACAGGAAATTCCCCAAATCACAACGTGGACA
Source organism: Pleurodeles waltl (assembly GCF_031143425.1). Lineage (NCBI taxonomy): Eukaryota > Metazoa > Chordata > Amphibia > Caudata > Salamandridae > Pleurodeles > Pleurodeles waltl. The sequence continues at coordinate 615,659,779 of NC_090439.1, forward strand.
CATCCGATTTTTGGACAGAAAACAGAGCTGTTTTTTGCAAAGTGCCTACCTGTAGATTTTGGCCTCTAGCTCAGCCGGCACCTAGGGAAACCTACGAAACCTGTGCACTTTTAAAAACTAGAGACCTTGGGGAATCCAAGATGGGGTGACTTGTGGGGCTCTGACCAGGTTCTGTTACCCAGAATCCTTTGCAAACCTCAAAATGTGGCTAAAAAAACACGTTTTGCTCACATTTTGGTGACAGAAAGTTCTGGAATCTGAGAGGAGCCACAAATTTCCTTCCACCCAGCGTTCCCCCAAGTCTCCCGATACAAATGATACCTCACTTGTGTGGGTAGGCAAAGCGCCCGCGACAGGAAATGCCCCAAAAGACAACGTGGACACATCCCATTTTTTGACAGAAAACAGAGCTGTTTTTTGCAAAGTGCCTACCTGTAGATTTTGGCCTCTAGCTCAGCCGGCACCTAGGGAAACCTACCAAACCTGTGCATTTTTAAAAACTAGAGACCTAGGGGAATCCAAGATGAGGTGACTTGTGGGGCTCTGACCAGGTTCTGTTACCCAAAATCCTTTGCAAACCTCAAAATGTGGTTAAAAAAACACGTTTTCCTCACATTTCGGTGACAGAAAGTTTTGGAATCTGAGAGGAGCCACAAATTTCCTTCCACCCAGCGTTCCCCGAAGTCTCCCGATACAAATGATACCTCACTTGTGTGGGTAGGCCTAGCGCCCGCGACAGGAAATGCCCCAAAACACAACGTGGACACATCCGATTTTTTGACAGAAAACAGAGCTGTTTTTTGCAAAGTGCCTACCTGTAGATTTTGGCCTCTAGCTCAGCCGGCACCTAGGGAAACCTACCAAACCTGTGCATTTTTAAAAACTAGAGACCTAGGGGAATCCAAGATGAGGTGACTTGTGGGGCTCTGACCAGGTTCTCTTACCCAGAATCCTTTGCAAACCTCAAAATGTGGCTAAAAAAACACGTTTTCCTCACATTTCGGTGACAGAAAGTTCTGGAATCTGAGAGGAGCCACAAATTTCCTTCCACCCAGCGTTCCCCGAAGTCTCCCGATACAAATGATACCTCACTTGTGTGGGTAGGCCTAGCGTCCGCGACAGGAAATGCCCCAAATCACAACGTGGACACATCCTATTTTTTGACAGAAAATAGAGCTGTTTTTTGCAAAGTGCCTACCTGTAGATTTTGGCCTCTAGCTCAGCCGGCACCTAGGTAAACCTACGAAACCTGTGCACTTTTGAAAACTAGAGACCTTGGGGAATCCAAGATGGGGTGACTTGTGGGGCTCTTACCAGGTTCTGTTACCCAGAATCCTTTGCAAACCTCAAAATGTGGCTAAAAAAACACGTTTTGCTCACATTTCGGTGACAGAAAGTTCTGGAATCTGAGAGGAGCCACAAATTTCCTTCCACCCAGCGTTCCCCTAAGTCTCCCGATACAAATGATACTTCACTTGTGTGGGTAGGCAAAGCGCCCGCGACAGGAAATGCCCCAAAACACAACGTGGACACATAACATTTTTTGACAGAAAACAGAGCTGTTTTTTGCAAAGTGCCTACCTGTAGATTTTGGCCTCTAGCTCAGCCAGCACCTAGGGAAACCTACCACACCTGTGCATTTTTAAAAACTAGAGACCTACAGGGAATACAAGATGAGGTGACTTGTGGGGCTCTGACCAGGTTCTGTTACCCAGAATCCTTTGCAAACCTCAAAATGTGGTTAAAAAAACACGTTTTCCTCACATTTCGGTGACAGAAAGTTTTGGAATCTGAGAGGAGCCACAAATTTCCTTCCACCCAGCGTTCCCCGAAGTCTCCCGATACAAATGATACCTCACTTGTGTGGGTAGGCCTAGCGCCCGCGACAGGAAATGCCCCAAAACACAACGTGGACACATCCGATTTTTTGACAGAAAACAGAGCTGTTTTTTGCAAAGTGCCTACCTGTAGATTTTGGCCTCTAGCTCAGCCGGCACCTAGGGAAACCTACCAAACCTGTGCATTTTTAAAAACTAGAGACCTAGGGGAATCCAAGATGAGGTGACTTGTGGGGCTCTGACCAGGTTCTCTTACCCACCTTTGCAAACCTCAAAATGTGGCTAAAAAAACACGTTTTCCTCACATTTCGGTGACAGAAAGTTCTGGAATCTGAGAGGAGCCACAAATTTCCTTCCACCCAGCGTTCCCCGAAGTCTCCCGATACAAATGATACCTCACTTGTGTGGGTAGGCCTAGCGCCCGCGACAGGAAATGCCCCAAATCACAACGTGGACACATCCTATTTTTTGACAGAAAACAGAGCTGTTTTTTGCAAAGTGCCTACCTGTAGATTTTGGTCTCTAGCTCAGCCGGCATCTAGGGAAACCTACGAAACCTGTGCACTTTTGAAAACTAGAGACCTTGGGGAATTCAAGATGGGGTGACTTGTGGGGCTCTGACCAGGTTCTGTTACCCAGAATCCTTTGCAAACCTCAAAATGTGGCTAAAAAAACACGTTTTCCTCACATTTCGGTGACAGAAAGTTCTGGAATCTGAGAGGAGCCACAAATTTCCTTCCACCCAGCGTTCCCCCAAGTCTCCCGATAAAAATTATACCTCACTTGTGTGGGTAGGCCTAGCGCCCACGACAGGATATTCCCCAAAACACAACGTGGACACATCTAATTTTTTGACAGAAAACAGAGCTGTTTTTTGCAAAGTGCCTACCTGTAGGTTTTGGCCTCTAGCTCAGCCGGCACCTAGGGAAACCTACCAAACCTGTGCATTTTTAAAAACTAGAGACCTAGGGCAATCCAAGATGAGGTGACTTGTGGGGCTCTGACCAGGTTCTGTTACCCAGAATCCTTTGCAAACCTCAAAATGTGGCTAAAAAAACACGTTTTCCTCACATTTCGGTGACAGAAAGTTCTGGAATCTGAGAGGAGCCACAAATTTCCTTCCACCCAGCATTCCCCGAAGTCTCCCGATACAAATGATACCTCACTTGTGTGGGTAGGCCTAGCGCCCGCGACAGGAAATTCCCCAAATCACAACGTGGACACATCCGATTTTTGGACAGAAAACAGAGCTGTTTTTTGCAAAGTGCCTACCTGTAGATTTTGGCCTCTAGCTCAGCCGGCACCTAGGGAAACCTACGAAACCTGTGCACTTTTAAAAACTAGAGACCTTGGGGAATCCAAGATGGGGTGACTTGTGGGGCTCTGACCAGGTTCTGTTACCCAGAATCCTTTGCACACCTCAAAATGTGGTTAAAAAAACACGTTTTCCTCACATTTCGGTGACAGAAAGTTTTGGAATCTGAGAGGAGCCACAAATTTCCTTCCACCCAGCGTTCCCCGAAGTCTCCCGATACAAATGATACCTCACTTGTGTGGGTAGGCCTAGCGCCCGCGACAGGAAATGCCCCAAAACACAACGTGGACACATCCGATTTTTTGACAGAAAACAGAGCTGTTTTTTGCAAAGTGCCTACCTGTAGATTTTGGCCTCTAGCTCAGCCGGCACCTAGGGAAACCTACCAAACCTGTGCATTTTTAAAAACTAGAGACCTAGGGGAATCCAAGATGAGGTGACTTGTGGGGCTCTGACCAGGTTCTCTTACCCACCTTTGCAAACCTCAAAATGTGGCTAAAAAAACACGTTTTCCTCACATTTCGGTGACAGAAAGTTCTGGAATCTGAGAGGAGCCACAAATTTCCTTCCACCCAGCGTTCCCCGAAGTCTCCCGATACAAATGATACCTCACTTGTGTGGGTAGGCCTAGCGCCCGCGACAGGAAATGCCCCAAATCACAACGTGGACACATCCTATTTTTTGACAGAAAACAGAGCTGTTTTTTGCAAAGTGCCTACCTGTAGATTTTGGTCTCTAGCTCAGCCGGCATCTAGGGAAACCTACGAAACCTGTGCACTTTTGAAAACTAGAGACCTTGGGGAATTCAAGATGGGGTGACTTGTGGGGCTCTGACCAGGTTCTGTTACCCAGAATCCTTTGCAAACCTCAAAATGTGGCTAAAAAAACACGTTTTCCTCACATTTCGGTGACAGAAAGTTCTGGAATCTGAGAGGAGCCACAAATTTCCTTCCACCCAGCGTTCCCCCAAGTCTCCCGATAAAAATGATACCTCACTTGTGTGGGTAGGCCTAGCGCCCACGACAGGAAATGCCCCAAAACACAACGTGGACACATCTCATTTTTTGACAGAAAACAGAGCTGTTTTTTGCAAAGTGCCTACCTGTAGATTTTGGCCTCTAGCTCAGCCAGCACCTAGGGAAACCTACCACACCTGTGCATTTTTAAAAACTAGAGACCTACAGGGAATACAAGATGAGGTGACTTGTGGGGCTCTGACCAGGTTCTGTTACCCAGAATCCTTTGCAAACCTCAAAATGTGGTTAAAAAAACACGTTTTCCTCACATTTCGGTGACAGAAAGTTTTGGAATCTGAGAGGAGCCACAAATTTCCTTCCACCCAGCGTTCCCCGAAGTCTCCCGATACAAATGATACCTCACTTGTGTGGGTAGGCCTAGCGCCCGCGACAGGAAATGCCCCAAAACACAACGTGGACACATCCGATTTTTGGACAGAAAACAGAGCTGTTTTTTGCAAAGTGCCTACCTGTAGATTTTGGCCTCTAGCTCAGCCGGCACCTAGGGAAACCTACGAAACCTGTGCACTTTTAAAAACTAGAGACCTTGGGGAATCCAAGATGGGGTGACTTGTGGGGCTCTGACCAGGTTCTGTTACCCAGAATCCTTTGCAAACCTCAAAATGTGGCTAAAAAAACACGTTTTGCTCACATTTTGGTGACAGAAAGTTCTGGAATCTGAGAGGAGCCACAAATTTCCTTCCACCCAGCGTTCCCCCAAGTCTCCCGATACAAATGATACCTCACTTGTGTGGGTAGGCAAAGCGCCCGCGACAGGAAATGCCCCAAAAGACAACATGGACACATCCCATTTTTTGACAGAAAACAGAGCTGTTTTTTGCAAAGTGCCTACCTGTAGATTTTGGCCTCTAGCTCAGCCTGCACCTAGGGAAACCTACCAAACCTGTGCATTTTTAAAAACTAGAGACCTAGGGGAATCCAAGATGAGGTGACTTGTGGGGCTCTGACCAGGTTCTGTTACCCAGAATCCTTTGCAAACCTCAAAATCTGGTTAAAAAAACACGTTTTCCACACATTTCGGTGACAGAAAGTTTTGGAATCTGAGAGGAGCCACAAATTTCCTTCCACCCAGCGTTCCCCGAAGTCTCCCGATACAAATGATACCTCACTTGTGTGGGTAGGCCTAGCGCCCGCGACAGGAAATGCCCCAAAACACAACGTGGACACATCCGATTTTTTGACAGAAAACAGAGCTGTTTTTTGCAAAGTGCCTACCTGTAGATTTTGGCCTCTAGCTCAGCCGGCACCTAGGGAAACCTACCAAACCTGTGCATTTTTAAAAACTAGAGACCTAGGGGAATCCAAGATGAGGTGACTTGTGGGGCTCTGACCAGGTTCTCTTACCCAGAATCCTTTGCAAACCTCAAAATGTGGCTAAAAAAACACGTTTTCCTCACATTTCGGTGACAGAAAGTTCTGGAATCTGAGAGGAGCCACAAATTTCCTTCCACCCAGCGTTCCCCGAAGTCTCCCGATACAAATGATACCTCACTTGTGTGGGTAGGCCTAGCATCCGCGACAGGAAATGCCCCAAATCACAACGTGGACACATCCTATTTTTTGACAGAAAATAGAGCTGTTTTTTGCAAAGTGCCTACCTGTAGATTTTGGCCTCTAGCTCAGCCGGCACCTAGGTAAACCTACGAAACCTGTGCACTTTTGAAAACTAGAGACCTTGGGGAATCCAAGATGGGGTGACTTGTGGGGCTCTTACCAGGTTCTGTTACCCAGAATCCTTTGCAAACCTCAAAATGTGGCTAAAAAAACACGTTTTGCTCACATTTCGGTGACAGAAAGTTCTGGAATCTGAGAGGAGCCACAAATTTCCTTCCACCCAGCGTTCCCCTAAGTCTCCCGATACAAATGATACTTCACTTGTGTGGGTAGGCAAAGCGCCCGCGACAGGAAATGCCCCAAAACACAACGTGGACACATAACATTTTTTTACAGAAAACAGAGCTGTTTTTTGCAAAGTGCCTACCTGTAGATTTTGGCCTCTAGCTCAGCCAGCACCTAGGGAAACCTACCACACCTGTGCATTTTTAAAAACTAGAGACCTACAGGGAATCCAAGATGAGGTGACTTGTGGGGCTCTGACCAGGTTCTGTTACCCAGAATCCTTTGCAAACCTCAAAATGTGGTTAAAAAAACACGTTTTCCTCACATTTCGGTGACAGAAAGTTTTGGAATCTGAGAGGAGCCACAAATTTCCTTCCACCCAGCGTTCCCCGAAGTCTCCTGATACAAATGATACCTCACTTGTGTGGGTAGGCCTAGCGCCCGCGACAGGAAATGCCCCAAAACACAACGTGGACACATCCGATTTTTTGACAGAAAACAGAGCTGTTTTTTGCAAAGTGCCTACCTGTAGATTTTGGCCTCTAGCTCAGCCGGCACCTAGGGAAACCTACCAAACCTGTGCATTTTTAAAAACTAGAGACCTAGGGGAATCCAAGATGAGGTGACTTGTGGGGCTCTGACCAGGTTCTGTTACCCAGAATCCTTTGCAAACCTCAAAATGTGGCTAAATAAACACGTTTTCCTCACATTTCGGTGACAGAAAGTTCTGGAATCTGAGAGGAGCCACAAATTTCCTTCCACCCAGCGTTCCCCGAAGTCTCCCGACACAAATGATACCCCACTTGTGTGGGTAGGCCTAGCGCCCGCGACAGAAAATGCCCCAAAACACAACGTGGACACATCCTATTTTTTGACAGAAAACAGAGCTGTTTTTTGCAAAGTGCCTACCTGTAGATTTTGGCCTCTAGCTCAGCCGGCATCTAGGGAAACCTACGAAACCTGTGCACTTTTGAAAACTAGAGACCTTGGGGAATTCAAGATGGGGTGACTTGTTGTGCTCTGACTAGGTTCTGTTACCCAGAATCCTTTGCAAACCTCAAAATGTGGCTAAAAAAACACGTTTTCCTCACATTTCGGTGACAGAAAGTTCTGGAATCTGAGAGGAGCCACAAATTTCCTTCCACCCAGCGTTCCCCCAAGTCTCCCGATAAAAATGATACCTCACTTGTGTGGGTAGGCCTAGCGCCCACGACAGGAAATGCCCCAAAACACAACGTGGACACATCTCATTTTTTGACAGAAAACAGAGCTGTTTTTTGCAAAATGCCTACCTGTAGATTTTGGCCTCTAGCTCAGCCGGCACCTAGTGAAACCTACCAAACCTGTGCATTTTTAAAAACTAGAGACCTAGGGGAATCCAAGATGAGGTGAATTGTGGGGCTCTGACCATGTTCTGTTACCCAGAATCCTTTGCAAACCTCAAAATGTGGCTAAAAAAACACGTTTTCCTCACATTTCGGTGACAGAAAGTTCTGGAATCTGAGAGGAGCCACAAATTTCCTTCCACCCAGCATTCCCCGAAGTCTCCCGATACAAATGATACCTCACTTGTGTGGGTAGGCCAAGCGCCCGCGACAGGAAATGCCCCAAATCACAACGTGGACACATCCTATTTTTGACAGAAAACAGAGCTGTTTTTTGCAAAGTGCCTACCTGTAGATTTTGGCCTCTAGCTCAGCCGGCACCTAGTGAAACCTACGAAACCTGTGCACTTTTGAAAACTAGAGACCTTGGGGAATCCAAGATGGGGTGACTTGTGGGGCTCTGACCAGGTTCTGTTACCCAGAATCCTTTGCAAACCTCAAAATGTGGCTAAAAAAACACGTTTTCCTCACATTTCGGTGACAGAAAGTTCTGGAATCTGAGAGGAGCCACAAATTTCCTTCCACCCAGCGTTCCCCCAAGTCTCCCGATAAAAATTATACCTCACTTGTGTGGGTAGGCCTAGCCCCCACGACAGGATATTCCCCAAAACACAACGTGGACACATCTAATTTTTTGACAGAAAACAGAGCTGTTTTTTGCAAAGTGCCTACCTGTAGGTTTTGGCCTCTAGCTCAGCCGGCACCTAGGGAAACCTACCAAACCTGTGCATTTTTAAAAACTAGAGACCTAGGGCAATCCAAGATGAGGTGACTTGTGGGGCTCTGACCAGGTTCTGTTACCCAGAATCCTTTGCAAACCTCAAAATGTGGCTAAAAAAACACGTTTTCCTCACATTTCGGTGACAGAAAGTTCTGGAATCTGAGAGGAGCCACAAATTTCCTTCCACCCAGCATTCCCCGAAGTCTCCCGATACAAATGATACCTCACTTGTGTGGGTAGGCCTAGCGCCCGCGACAGGAAATTCCCCAAATCACAACGTGGACACATCCGATTTTTGGACAGAAAACAGAGCTGTTTTTTGCAAAGTGCCTACCTGTAGATTTTGGCCTCTAGCTCAGCCGGCACCTAGGGAAACCTACGAAACCTGTGCACTTTTAAAAACTAGAGACCTTGGGGAATCCAAGATGGGGTGACTTGTGGGGCTCTGACCAGGTTCTGTTACCCAGAATCCTTTGCAAACCTCAAAATGTGGCTAAAAAAACACGTTTTGCTCACATTTTGGTGACAGAAAGTTCTGGAATCTGAGAGGAGCCACAAATTTCCTTCCACCCAGCGTTCCCCCAAGTCTCCCGATACAAATGATACCTCACTTGTGTGGGTAGGCAAAGCGCCCGCGACAGGAAATGCCCCAAAAGACAACGTGGACACATCCCATTTTTTGACAGAAAACAGAGCTGTTTTTTGCAAAGTGCCTACCTGTAGATTTTGGCCTCTAGCTCAGCCGGCACCTAGGGAAACCTACCAAACCTGTGCATTTTTAAAAACTAGAGACCTAGGGGAATCCAAGATGAGGTGACTTGTGGGGCTCTGACCAGGTTCTGTTACCCAGAATCCTTTGCAAACCTCAAAATCTGGTTAAAAAAACACGTTTTCCACACATTTCGGTGACAGAAAGTTTTGGAATCTGAGAGGAGCCACAAATTTCCTTCCACCCAGCGTTCCCCGAAGTCTCCCGATACAAATGATACCTCACTTGTGTGGGTAGGCCTAGCGCCCGCGACAGGAAATGCCCCAAAACACAACGTGGACACATCCGATTTTTTGACAGAAAACAGAGCTGTTTTTTGCAAAGTGCCTACCTGTAGATTTTGGCCTCTAGCTCAGCCGGCACCTAGGGAAACCTACCAAACCTGTGCATTTTTAAAAACTAGAGACCTAGGGGAATCCAAGATGAGGTGACTTGTGGGGCTCTGACCAGGTTCTCTTACCCAGAATCCTTTGCAAACCTCAAAATGTGGCTAAAAAAACACGTTTTCCTCACATTTCGGTGACAGAAAGTTCTGGAATCTGAGAGGAGCCACAAATTTCCTTCCACCCAGCGTTCCCCGAAGTCTCCC